>NW_027185447.1:8755000-11315000 GCF_022577435.1 Embiotoca jacksoni
CCCTGGGAGCCCAGCTCACACCCGGTGACTCCCCTTCACCGCTCCAATGTGTGTCCAACAGGCTTATACTGGCTCATGAAGGATGGAGAGGACCTGCAGAGAGGGGAAAATCCTCTACATCCACGACACAGACTCACATTCACACACACAGAAAACACAAGCAAGGACCTACACACACAAACCCTGGATGCATAATTTATCCTTGTGGTACCACGCCTGGTATCCAGCCCAAGCACCCCCCTGGTGGAGTGTGGCAAAGCCATGCTAAATGGATTCTGCAGAGGAAGAGATTTAAAGCTTTCAGAGTGCTCAGTGTGTTCCAGGCGGCCGCATCTCAGGGCTTTGATGGATTGTTCTCAGGTTCATTTCTGGATTTTCTGAGAGGTTTTGTAGTGGTGGTGACCGACTCAGCGCTGCCAGGGTTTACTGGACTTTGCATGGACACACGATTCATTTTAGTTTTATGAGGAATGTCCACACCTTGTAGTTTAGGAGTTCTGCTGGAGTTTTAAGACTGCTTTCCCTTCTCCCTGCACCTCACCCCCACTCTGCTCTACTTAATCTTTATTTACCAAAATCATGGCAACACTAATGCAAAGGAACTGATCTTCTCTGTGACAAAAACACACACGTAACTTTTTTAATCGCGATTGAGGATTTCAGGTGTAAATCTCCTGCAAGCGTACGTTAGACGGAACTAATACTGTGAATTCACGACTACGTCTGGAGCCCACTGCCGTGCAAGCGCCTGGAAAAAGAAAGCACTTTGGATGAATCTTATAATATATCTGCACTGTGCTTGTTAACCTAACAAGTGTAGATGATTAAATTCACTGACTTAATCCTTGGCGGCCCAAGGGTTCAGGAACACTCTAATCCAGTCATGTCCGGATATGGGACACCCTCACCGGGCCGCTCCACTGGGCCTTTGTATCAGCAGGTATTAACACCACAAGTGCCGCCTGAGACTGAGATGGGCACAGATTAGGACTTTTATTCATTAATGGATAACTTTCTTTTTTCTACGGTGAATCTTGAATTTATAAGAACGGATCAAAGCAAGCTATGTATTACTTATTTCAGTAGTGTTTAAATATGTATCCTAATTGTTGACATTCTTTTCTTAAAATCTGCTCTCTGAGATGCTCCTTTTGTATATTTTTGTTTATCTTGTCTGTGAAAGATATCACAAATGCTCAGGACTTTAATGAGTTGCCTCATGGTGCATCCAAGTGTTGAAAAGCTTTACTTGCCGCAGCACTGGTCTATAAATTAATTCTGCTAAGCGGCAGCACCGCCTAAGCCCAAGCCCCCTAATTATTTATACTTTTACTATTGGTCAGGGTGTCACTTAGATAAACACAGTGGAGGTTCATTTCATCTGGTCCACAAAACACCAGAGTGTGCCGCTACCAATGGCTCTGCTGAACTTTGACCCCGGCAGGTCACAGAGAGCATTTGTCCCTCGGTAATTGGACAGAAGGGCCCTTTCGCTCTTCATTTAACCTTTGGGGTCCAAATCTTTCTTCCCCAACTACCATAAAGTCCCTGGTCCTGACCCAGTGTTTTCAGACCTATCTTTCCACCCCCATCACGGGCCTTTGAAAGCTGGAGAAAAGCTGGAGTGTGCTCGCCCTGTCAGAGACAATGGCGGAGTTAGTGACCCCTAACCCCAGAGACTGAGGCCTTTCTTCCTGGATCAGGCACTGCCTTTCGCTACGGTAGGTTATTGCCCCACAGCTTGGCAACAGAAAAAGGGTAAACACTTGTTAAGATTCTTCTTCCCCAGGCTCGCCCCCAACTTCTTTTCTGTTGCGGTCGCCCGGCTTATATTTTTTCCTCCTTTGGAGGGTTTGTGGGTCTGTTTAAGGATGGACAGGAGTTAAGACTGGCTCCTTGTTTGAATTTCAGGCAGCAGCTTCATAATCCATCACTCTGACAGCTCTTTGTCACCGGTCCAAAGCAGACAGGAGTCACAGTTGCTTTGAGCAACTGGCCAAAGTAATGTAAATGGTTTGGACGTGCATTTGCTTGTGTTTAGAAGTATTTGGATGTTTCTTGAAAAGAGCAGATTTTTGGACAGAAGTTTTTGTAAAAGCATCCTTGTTACAAACTTTTCAAATGAGACATGGATCCAACAATATGTTTAAAAATTGTTGGAAGATACATCATACAAATACATCTCGGCTTATTACTGGTTAGTTTGGAGCTTTATTGTTCACAATCTGGATCTTTCCTCTTTAAAAAAAAAAAACTTTCTACAGAGGTTTTGTTGGCTCTATTGGCGAGCTTCCTTTTGATAAGCCGAGCTTGTTATTGCCTCGGGATTTAATCAGAGTTTGGTACTTCTGGCTCCAAGTTTTTCAGTCAGGTCATTTCCAGTGTGATTTTTGTGACACTAAATCCAACACAATCCACCCAGAAGTACTTCCTTTCCTTAATCTCTTGAGTGCTGCCCCGAATCCTTGTGTATTACTTCAGTGTTACCAGGGAGACCCCGTGGCCCTCCCCACCGTTGCACTGGTCACTGAGGAGAGACGGTGGACCGCATGTGTCCAGATGCTGAGCATGCGGCCGTGGCAAGAGGAGCATCCTGTGAGGCGACCACAGCCATATGGGCTGAAAAGGAGGACTCCTCTAGAGCTGTTGGCCTTCTCCTCTGGGACAGAAGCCCATTGTCCCGGCCCTGCCCTCCATGCCACTTAATGGTGCAGAACAGCATTGTACAGTATTGTAAACTGTTCTCTGCTTCTTTTTGCCCTGTCGGGTCCTCAATAGCAGGACCCTCTCCCGCTTTCCCTCTCACTCAGTGGGTGTTTTAGTGCCCTCTTCTTTCATCCCTTTCTTCAGCCGCCTCCTCCCTTTGCTACTTTTGCTGGGTTTCTCTGTGTTCTCTTGAGTGATGGTCTAATTGTCAGGGAACAATTAAGCCATCTGATTTCTCCCCTCTCCTCTGGTCATGTCTGCTTTGTTTTAGAATGGGGCTGCCTTTGTACAGGAAAGGGCTGGAGGTCACTTCAATATCTGTCTGGCCTTTAATGTGAAGCCCTCACCATGTGGTTTTAAATAACTCAAACCTCCTCAGATAGAGGCCCAGCCACAGATTTATTAATATTTTCCTGGTGTTAACACTTGCACATGAATCAACTGATATTTATATGTGTTCTGAACTATCAACATGCTTGCAGAGACTTAGATCTCCCAAACCAAGAGGACAAGTGATTTATTGGCCCTTGTCTAATAATCAAACTACTTTAAGACCTCCTCCTTGTAGGTCCAATAAATCTGTCTCTCCTTCTGTAGACACCAAGAAATATGTTCCTTTTTAATAGACAGGTGAACCAAACAGCTGTGTCACAGCTTTGCTTGGGATGTCGGCACACTTTCACCCCCGACATTCCTATTGTTAATGTAATGTCACATCTGTGACCCTGTCTGCTCCCCACGCCCATTTTGTCTTTCATCCTCTTTTCTACCGATACTTTCCGCTCAATTTCATACTGTCTGGGTTCCTCCCTACACTTGGAGGCAAGGCTCTGCGACAAATAAGACCCGGCCCTTGTGTCTAATTCTGTTTTAATATGAACCTCATCCTCAGACACACGGCTATATTTCATTAAAAAAAAAAAAGAAAAAAAAAGAAAACTGTCATTTTAAACTAATTTCTCACATTATATTTAACACTATGTGTGCAGTACAGCTGATATATTTCCTTACCGGGGTCTCTGCAATTTCAGTCACACACTCGATAAGCTGCCGATTATGCAGTTACAGTTTTAGGTAGACATAGATGTCTTCAGTGGATCTATTCATTCATGGTATTATTCTTTTGTGCAGAACTATTGGACTGAAATAGCAAACAAAAAAAACACTTTTTTTTTACTTGATTGCAGGTCGGCAGGTTTGTTCCATATCCTTACAGCAGCACTGATTAAAAAAAGAATAGATTTGACTGAGAACAGAAATAATGTGAATGATATGGTCTTTGTTGTCGCCACATCCCAACTCAGTTAAACCCCTGTCGGAGATTTTGGACCGATATGCAAGACAGCGTTCACCATTATCATCTTAAAAACCCCAATAAGGGAATATCTTTTGGAAAAACCTTTACAGAAGAAACATATGACTTTCCCATGTGCAAAAACTCATGTGATCACATACTTACATGTATGTGATTGTGCACATGTGAAAGTGTATTGTGTAAAGCCCATGTAGATTCCTACATGAAAACTTTTCCACATATTTTCTCCATGTTATCATGTGTTACAACATGTGGTAAACATGCCATACATGTGATCACATCTGTCCCATATGGGAAACGTGAAAGGATTCTTTCTGTGATCTGATGTTCTGATGATATTTAGTTGTCTACACTTCTGAGAAATGTTACTTACAACTACTGACTGCTGCTAGTCACTTGCTTTTAATGTTTTCTGAAGCTTTGCATCACTGTAAACTTAAGCCTTTTATCAGCATGTAAGTTATGCGCTCATATTTTTAAAGAATGGCATGAACATGATCATGGGCAGTTCTCCCAGAAGTTAGTTTATAAGATACAAATGTTTTTCTCTCAATGAATAGACATGTGTAGAGTACAGAATCTGTTGCCAGTGTCACATTAAAGATGCTGAACTGTAAAGATCCCTTAATACAGTGATTGAATTGTGGGTAATTTGATAATTACTCCACTGCAAGGCACAATTTAAGTGATAATGCACTATAATTATATTTAGGTTATTTTTGCTTTTCTGCTTTCCAAGTTTGTCCATTCATATCTAAAATCCTAGTATTTAAATCAAGACAGGGAATCTACAAGATGTTGTATAAATATTATTATTGCAGAACAACTGACTTTTAGATGATTCTGTTTCTTCAAGCTGTAGGGCGATATCTCTTCCCATATTTCTGTAGTTATTATGACACCTCACTTTCACTGCAAACCCCATGCCTGATCAACAGTAGTCCTCTCATTGGCTGGAGTAGTTTGTCAAAATATCAGTGCATCTGCTTACTTATATGTGGTAACCAATCTAGACCTTATCCAGACCTAATCTAGACCTTATCCAGACCTAATTTAGACCTTTTCCACACCTATTTAGACCTTATCTAGACCATATCCGGACCTCATCTAGACCGTCCATCCGTCCGTCCATCTGTCTGACCAAAGTCCAACGTCGGTCTACTTTACGACTGTGGAGCACTCGGTGGCTCACGTTACTGCAGTGGTCTTTTAAACTGTAGCTTGTCAACACTGCTGACAAGTGACCCTGAAACTAAATGTTATTGATCAACATTACTTAGCCAGATAATTAACACTCACCTTTGCTTTCCCAGTTGTTATAAGTTTAGCGTAAGGTGTGAGTGGTCGAGCAAGTAAGAGTTAGCAAGCGGTGGACAACTGACCGAGCGTGTGTGCAGCGCAGCAGAGAAGATAGTGGGTTAGCTGTTAAGCAGCAGGTTGGCAAACTAATGTACAGTGTTGTCTGTTGTGAATAAAGGCTGCAGCTTCTCAAGGCCAATTTGGAGTTCCTGTGTGTCTTTTCATCCACTGTTGAAACTGTTTTAACCCCAAAGCTAGCATCAGCTTCGGCCCTGGAGGACATTAACCTCTCCCCATGTTCCCCAACTACCGTCCAAAATCAGAACAGGAAAGGTTATCACAATGAAGGTCTTCTTGTCCTCCATCTCCCAAACGGCAGTATTATTGACCCATCCAGATCGAAAATACAAAAAAAATGGTCTGAAATTTTGTTTGTTTTCATCCTGGCGCAGTGCAAGGAAAGGGATTCTCCACAAGATATACGTTAACATCGCAGTGGAGATCTGGCAGGGACTTTTAGAGCTTAAAATGCGGCAGGAGCTGTGTATGGATCGTAGGTGGCCAAAACTTGTAATTTGTTACTGTATCTTTGTTTTTCATCTGCTGAAAGGCGATCCAAATATTCGTGGTTTGAAACAGATGGAAAATTGATAGACCTGCTCTGCAGTTCGATAGATTGTCCAGTACCAGCTGACGTGTTTAAATGATGTTTTGCTCTCCAGGGTTCCGCGCTGGTCACATGACTGAAAACTATGACTATAAGTTGATACAAGTTCAATGTGTAGGATTTAGGAGGCTATATTGGCAAGAATTTAATATAATATTCATAATTTTGATTCCATTTGTGGACAATCACTGGAAACTACAAATTGTCGTGTTTTCGTTAGTTTACAAAGATCCCTTCATATCTACACACACAGCGGGTCTTCTTCCATGTTGCGCCGCCATGTAGCTCAGGAGGGACAAACCGAACACTGACTCCAGAGAGGGCCTTTTCGCGTTTTTGCGAGTTTTGCAGCCATCGTAGGTTCTCTTACTAGCTGGAAGTGGAGGGTGAGGAAAAAGGTGTTCGGTTAGTTGCAACCCGCAACCTCCCCACAAGATGCCACTAAATTCTACATATTGCTCCTTTAATGGTCTGCACATAGATACATCTTGAATTATTGCAGCAGTCTTCAAACAGTTCCTTAATGTATGTAGACAAACTTAATTGGTGTATTTTGGTGGTAAATATGTGTGTGTGTGTGTGTGTGTGTGTGTGTGTGTGTGTGTGTGTGTGTGTGTGTGTGTGTGTGTGTGTGTGTGTGTGTGTGTGTTGTATGGACAACATCATAATCTACAATATAATATAGATTACAGTATTGTACACAATATAAAGTGTTGTAAAGAGATGTTTCTGGTCAAGGCAGTTAAAATGAGCGTTTTACACATGCACACATGCTTTTTCAACCGAGTGCGTTGCTCAGGGACACTTGGCAGATCCAATGAGGAAAGTAGATGTAATATTCCTATTATTTCTTGCTTCTTTTGTCTGGATCCCTCCCTATTACTCAGGAATGTTGCATCAAATAAAAGGCACATATTTATACTTTGCTAAAGTTGCATATGGTTAAGGATGAACATATCTCAACATAACACCTGTTCTGCCGTGTGTGTGTGCGCTGTTTTTGAACAGTTTTTGTAGCATGTCACACTGAAGCCTGATATCAACTCAAACTGTGAAACGATTGGTGCTCAGCCACAGAGAATACCCATTTTTTTTTTATTGCCAGTCTGGGTATTTTCACATCCCAACTAATGGTTAATGATCTGCTTGTGAGGGCTCGCTGTGTGACAGTAGTACAGGGCACTGAGGTGCTAATGAGAGAAGAGGACGGCCAGGCCTCCCCTCCCACACATACAGCCCTTTGTCTCTCCCTCTGCCCCCCATCATTAGCTTAATGTGGCCTTCTCCCTCGACTAAAAAGGCCACTGCCAGTTTGGCAATGGGTTCACAGATGCAAATCCCTGCCCAGTGCTAATGGAGGTAAATGAAAATTAATTGATTCTCATTCAAAGTCTTTTTCAGTTGCCTGTTCTCAGTCTGTGTTTTCTTAATGCAGACCTTGCCTCTTCAACAATACACGCTCGCCCCTCCACCTCTACAATTCAAGCACATTGCAATGTACTATCCATTGCTATGCAGAGTGGACGAGACAAAAGGGAGCAAGGGAGGACATCATCCTCACACCTGGCTATGTATGAGGTGAGTAACTTCACTCTCTGACCCAGACCGCAGCCCCGAGTGTGGCCTACTTGTTAAACAGTTAAAAGGCAGTTAAAAGTTTACAGTGGTGTGAAAAAGTGTTTGCCTCCTTCCTGATTTCCAATTTTTTTTTTGCATGTCTGTCACACGTAAATGTTTCAGATCATCAAACAAATTTAAATATTAGTCAAAGATAACACAAGTAAACACAAAATGCAGTTTTTAAATGAAGGTTTTTATTATTAAGGGAGACAAAAAAAAAAAATCAAAACCCACATGGCCCTGTTTGAAAAAGTGTTTGCCCCCTCCTGTTAAAACATAACTTAACTGTGGTTTATCACACGTGAGTTCAATTTCTCTAGCCACACCCAGACCTGATTACTGACACACCTGTTCTCAATCAAGAAATCACTTAAATAGGACCTGCCTGACAAAGTGAAGTCGACCAAAAGATCCTCAAAAGATAGACATCATGCCGAGATCCAAAGAAATTCAGGAACAAATGAGAAAGAAAGTAATTGAGATCTATCAGTCTGGAAAAGGTTCTAAAGCCATTTCTAAAGCTTTGGGACTCCAGTGAACCACAGTGAGAGCCATTATCTACAAATGGAGAAAACATGGAACAGTGGTGAACCTTCCCAGGAGTGGCCGGCTGACCAAAATTACCCCAAGAGCGCAGCGACGACTCATCCGAGAGGTCACAAAAGACCCCACAACAACATCCAAAGAACTGCAGGCCTCACTTGCCTCAGTTAAGGTCAGTGTTCATGACTCCACCATAAGAAAGAGACTGGGCAGAAATGGCTGCATGGCAGAGTTCCAAGACGAAAACCACCGCTGAGCAAAAAGAACATTAAGGCTCGTCTCATTTTTGCCAGAAAACATCTTGATGGTCCCCAAGACTTTTGGGAAAATCCTCTGTGGACTGACGAGACAAAAGTTGAACTTTTTGGAAGGTGTGTGTCCCGTTACATCTGGCGTAAAAGTAACACCGCATTTCAGAAAAAGAACATCATACCAACAGTAAAATATGGTGGTGGTAGTGTGATGGTCTGGGGCTGTTTTGCTGCTTCAGGACCTGGAAGACTTGCTCTCATAAATGGAACCATGAATTCTACCGTCTACCAAAAAATCCTGAAGGAGAATGTCCGGCCATCTGTTCGTGACCTCAAGCTGAAGCCAACTTGGGTTCTGCAGCAGGACAATGATCCAAAACACACCAGCAAATCCACCTCTGAATGGCTGAAGAAAAACAAAATGAAGACTTTGGAGTGGCCTAGTCAAAGTCCTGACCTGAATCCTATTGAGATGCTGTGGCATGACCTTAAAAAGGCAGTTGGTGCTGGAAAACCCTCCAATGTGGCTGAATTACAACAACTCTGTAAAGATGAGTCGGCCAAAATTCCTCCACAGCGCTGTAAAAGACTCATTGCAAGTTATCGCAAACGCTTGATTGCAGTTGTTGCTGCTAAGGGTGGCCCAACCAGTTATTAGGTTTAGGGGGCAAACACTTTTTCACACAGGGCCATGTGGGGTTGGATTTTCTTTCTCCCTTAATAATAAAAACCTTCATTTAAAAACTGCATTTTGTGTTTACTTGTGTTATCTTTGATTAATATTTAAATTAGTTTGATGATCTGAAACATTTACGTGTGACAGACATGCAAAACAAAAGAAATCAGGAAGGGGGCAAACACTTTTTCACACCACTGTAAATGTCACTGATGTTTCCTGGAAGACCAGAGTTTAAGCTTAACTTTTTAACTTACCTGCCAAGGGAAGAATTCCCACTAATGATTTACCCTAACTCAAATAATATACTGTATGCGACCCTTTCAGCTTCAGAGCTCTTTAATCAGGATGCTCCTGTCCCGTACTTGCTTATTGCACATGCACATCATCAAGTGGGTAATCCATTTTGTGATGCATTTGCATTTGTTTAAGTCAATGCTTGACTTAAAAGTTAAAAAAGAGTGTAACGTGTCTATTTATCCACCAAACTCTGACTGGCATCTAACAAACAGTTTGCTAATTTCAGACACTTTCATTGTACGTATCGACCAATAAATACAACTGACTTGTAGCAGCAAACTCTGATTAAATACTTAAGACAGGTTCAGCGGAGCTTCACATTGGAGTTATTGGAAGTCAAGATGTTAAAGACACACCATGGATTTTAGCTTAATCATATTTAGGAATTAATTCAAGAGTTTAAAGTACTTTGTAAGTGCTTTTCAGGGTTTGAAAAATTAATTCCATCGATCCTAGCTTGGGTTTGAGACTTCCAGCATGAAGCCTACAAACTAGAGGCGAAAATGGAGAGAAGTGACTATTTAGAGGGCGAAGAGGGTCTAATTAGAGCAACATTTTTAGAGGCTCAATTCATAAAGATCATAAATTTGGCATCTTCTGCACTGATTTTGACCATTTGTTTTTAATCTTTCTTTTGAGGCCACCAGCTATGTGTAAGTGCAACATTACCCTTTTAAATCCTTTCCCACCTCTAGTTGCACTGCTTCTGGCTGCCACTAATAAAACAAATAAATGCAATTGTATGAGAGCGGAACTGTGAGTTGAATTGGTGTATATCTCACAATTAATGTAAAGTTCTTTGAAAAATACATCCAAACAAAAAAACAAACACAAAAACTGGAATACACTAAACCTCCTAATGTGGCCTGAACAGATCAGAGATCAATGCATCCTGAGTGTGTTTCCATCTGTACTTTTTCTGGCCATTTTTGGTCCAATCAAGGCCAGGTCATATATATCCGGATTGAATTAGTCAAAATGGAAACAACCTCAAAAACTGCCTCCTTGTTTTGTAACATCTTGATAGCAGCCCCATCAACACCTCTTGATACCGCTATGATAATGAGATATGATGGATGGAGATATCACTTGTGGAAGATAAGCAGGTTCGGCTCATGGGGTCCCTCCTGCTCTGTTTGTTTACCAATCAATCGATCAATCTCTGTTTTCCTTTTGTGATTAACCAAGCTTCCTCTGCCACTCTTCCCTCCTCTGTCCTGCAAGCTGAGGAGCCAAAAATAGGGGACGAGTGAAACATTAACCAGACGGAGGAGAAATGACAGTGATGAAATGAGCCTGGAGGGATGATGCCGTTGTTATCTACCAATGGGACGATTGTTCCTGAGCCTGTAAACTGGTACCCTGGGGTCAGCTGAGGGGTCACACTTTCAGCCAGGCTTTATCTTTTGATGAGACAGAGGCTCATTATGCTGATAGACGAGACCATATTGGACAAATATATGACTTTAGATCTAAACAGACAACAGTGGGGTTCAGGCCGTTTCTGAACAAACAGGATGTTACTTGCAGCAGTGGTGCAGTTTAAGGAAATTTTCAGGTGCATCTGAGTATTATAACTGATCTATTTTCTGGTTGAATTTATGGAAAGCTCTTAAAATTGCACACATGGTGTTTATCTCGCTGAGTGAAAGAAAAAAATCCCGACCTCCCAGGAAGTGTATTCATATAAAACCGAATCACATTCACTGGCTTTGACCAGTGACAGATAGCTTTACATCATTCCACAGACCATACCGTGAGACCACAGCGCCCATCAATTTAACAAGCAAAAATGTACAAAAATACACCCCCCCCCCCCAACCAAACACCACCAAGACACACACTCCTCCGTCCTGCTCCAAAGTTCACACGTACAAATCGCACAAAAACCAACACGTTTCAGAATCCCAAACCAATCAAACCCAATAAAACTAACAAAGCTGGGCAAGTTTTTTGAGTAGGGTATGAAAGAAAACGAGAGATGCCCCTACAATGAAAGCCAGTGAAAGGAGGGCCATTTGCTAAGCTATCATTCATGAGGTATGGGTCCCATGCCTGTACAAGCTTGCTCCCGGCTCTACACACTTGTTGCCATTGTGACACGCTGGCAGAGAGAAGCCTCTGTAGTCCCGGGGATCAATTCAGACCCTGACAACACCACACTAAACCAGGGTGCCATTTGTTCAGAGGAACCCCCTGAAACCCTTCTCCCCATCTGTCAGGGGGCCTCCGAGCCACTTTGTGTCTATGTGTATGTGTGAATGTGAGTGGGTGGGAAAGGAGGAGTGAGAGAGGAGGTTAATCAAGATTTGGATGTGGATGGGTGTTGGAGGAGGGTCTATGTGTGCGTGAGAGAGTGAATGTGTGGTAGGGGAGCACAGTCATTATGCTGATTTTCCTTTTTCTTTCAAGACGTTGGAAGAATACTTTCTTTTACGTTCCTTTTTTCCTTCAACCAAGCAGTCTCCTGCCACCTATGCTGCCCACTTTTATGCTACGGCAAGGGTGGTCAGAGAAACAGAAATCTGGGAATCAGGTCAATTATGGATGGTGGCTTGCTGATAAGAGTGAAAGAAAGCAAGCAAGAGGAAAAAGAGGGAGTACCAGGGGAAGGGAGTGAGACTGCTGGGTCTTTTTTCCGAATCATTTGGTTGAATACTGCTGGGTCAGTGCAGCAAGCCTGGCCTGACCTGACCGCCTGTTTTGTCAGATCTGTTGTGACGCTCCTAACTAGATCTGTTCTCACACAGACCTCCCCCTTGAGTTCCACATAAACTTTTTTTTTTCTAAACGGCGGTGCTCCCTCCAGTAACTTCACACGCATCCGTGCACACCTGCAAATTCTTGAACCACAGCTTTATTTTCTATTTCTGCCCGTGCCATTGATGATGCAGAAAAGAAGCAACAAAGCAGGACAACTATTTGTTCTTTACTTAATTAAGAAACCTGAAGAGTTCCTTTCAAACGCTTCCGTGCAGCAAGCCGCTTCAAAGCCCAACTCCTGTTCAGTTCACATATCTGTGGCCCTAAAAACCAACCGGGCACTGTTTCACGCTGACCGCAATGTTCGATTGGGGTTCATGTTGGTTCTAGCTCACAATGGGACAAGTGCTGACCTCTGGCCTTGGCACTGACCCACTCTCTTCCAGGGGTTAGGTGCTGAGACAGATGTGGGTAAACTTCCCCATGTGAACAAGAGAATGGGGCCCACTTGTTAAAAGACTCTGTTTTCTCCCTCGTCTTGGAGTAAGTAAACCTCAAAGTAGAAGGTGGGTCTAATTGGGAAAGGTCTGGATACGGGGTTCAAATAGCAGTGGGCCAGCTGAAGAGTACAATGGATATCAGTGAGGAAATGGGAGGCTCATGAAAAGAATATGGTACGGTCCCTCCTAATTGGCAGTATAAACGTGGAAATGCTTCAATTATTTGGTGAAACTAAAACACCTTTCTGCAGAAAAGAAAGCAAAGGACGTTTTCAACCGGAACATTTATGGAAAAAATATTTTTTTAAAAAGAAGGTTCTAAATAGTTCTTATTAAAGAATTTGATATGTTCCCCAGAAGCTAAAGAATAAAACTAAAACCACACGAGACTTAGATTTTTTTCATGGATAGTCTAAAACCGAATGCATCTGTTGACTGATCCAAGAATTCACAATTTTCATTGTTTTGATGATGTGACACCAGTAGGTGGCACCACAGGTCTGAAGGCTACGTGGCGACATGTTTGTCTCATCAGAGCTGCAGGTTAAATAGACTCAACTAATTGATCATTCTGAGATCAAATAATGGAGCTCTTCCAGTGGTATAAAATATACAAAATAGGAAAAGGTCATCTGTAGCTTGTGAAATACTGAATATTGTTTTTTATCTCGTGTATTTGATGTTGTTTGCAAATACACCATAGATGCTTCCTTCTTGATTGGAAATGTTAGTGCTATGCAGACTTGATGCATAATTCTCAATATATTTAGATTCTCAATATATTTCACATTTTATTAAAGTGAATTTTCATTCAACTAAAGTCTGCTAAATTTGAAAGTCTGACCTTAAACATGTTAATCTGCCCAAAGACTAAGGCAAATGTCTTAAACCTTAAAACACAACATTTAAAACCACAGACTAGTTGAGCACGCCAATATTTATATTAGTGCCGATGTTTCTATTTTACAAAACGTAGATTTCAAACGACTATACTGTAAAAAAGAAAAAAAAAATCATTCACACCTGCCTGCTGTAGTTAGCTTGGTTTTAATTTCTTTCATTGTAATGTTATTCGTTGTAGTAGTTGTAGTAGTCGTACTGGTGGTAGTAGTAGTAGTAGTAGTAGTAGTAGTAGTAGTCGTAGTAGTAGTAGTAGTAGAGGCAGTTTTAGTAATATTATCCAAATCAAGTTTTGTATGAGAAACGTTGAGTAACTGATGGTTTTTGGACTTTAAATGAAAAAAGCTACACAATAATGTCTGTAGACTAGGAGCAGACTATTTATGATGATCACAATACTTTATCATTCTATAAACAACTTCCTTAAAAATAAAAAAGAGGTTCTATATTTTTGCTCTTTCCAAACCTAGTCACTCATTCAAATAGTCATATTTTTGATAAATCTTATCTGACTATGGTGACGTTATTGTTATTTTATCCCGATTGCTGTCCTTCTTGTTCACCAAGGAGGCTCAGAAACCAAAGAGCAGCATTTTATTCTCAGAGTTTCTGACTAATTTTGCCTGTCTGAGTAAAAAGTAGGCCTGAATTTGTCGCTTTGGTTGCCTGGGTTATCGCCAGTCATTTCATACATGCCAGTGGAATACCAAGGCAGAATTACGTTGGCTCCTGTGTTACGAGTGCTGGTGAAACTAGTAATTAAAAGCATCATAAGACCGGGATACCAGTGGAGAGACAATAGCTGAGAAATGTAATAACAGGCCATTTAAATCACTCCAAATGGGACAGCCTGGTTGGATTCAGGGTAGACCTTTTTTTCAGCCCTCAAGACAGCCCAAAAATGTGAGGGGTGTCAGCAAGAGCAGCATCTCTCCCAGTGTGTCAGTGGGAGTACAAGAGCCCCGAGTGTCCTGAGTGTGAACCTCTCATTTTTTCCCCGGCTGAAGAGTCATAAATGTCTTGTTCCTATTGTGTGGGAACTCATCTTGGACATTGTCCCCCTGGCTCTGCCCACCAGTAGCCAATAAGTGGAACATGGTCTCCTATTGAGCAGCAGTCTAGCATTCCTGGCATTTCCAGTCGGCTGTCTGGCATACGGTCGGAAGAGACAGAAGCCGAGAAACCTTGTTTTGGTCCGTTTTCCTTGTGAAAACCCTGCACAGTTGTCATGAATGGAGGTTTTAGTTGTCTCCAAAACTGGAATGCTTTTGTCTTCCGTGTTTTTTCCAGGATACAATCAAAACATCAGTGTTTTCATCTGCTGCAGAGACCAAACCAATGAGGCAACCAACATCTGATAACAACAAAGAAGTGTGGCTGAGTGTGTTGCTTATATTTGTGACATGTTTTAATGTCAAGATGCATTGTAAGCTGTCATTTATAACATTTATCTCTAAACCTGCAGAACTTTTGTCTCCCCGTTCTCCCTGTTTGGAGGCTGGCTCCAAAGATGAGTCAATCCCAATAGGCCCCTATGTTAGCATGCCAAACTGCAAAATGTTAACAGCCTGGTACAAAAAGCGGCTCTGATCTCTATAGTTAATTTCCCCATTCATGACAACTGTGCAGGGGTAAATTTGTATATAACGCACCTGTTAAAACTGTATTAAGGCTTTAAGTTATGCATAATTAGTGACAGTTGGGTGCCATCACAGTAGGCTAGCTGCCTGCAGGTTTTAAACAGGGTTCATCTGGCCCGCCTCTGCTCCAAACACAAACTACCCCTTTACCCATTCAGTCTGATAACATTTGGAAAGTCTGAGCTGCATGATTGAATTCTTTTATAACCATTCAAGTTAGCATTGCACTAAACCTGAAGTCAGCAGCTCTACTGAGGGAAGGTTGTGGCAGGTGGGCATGCTCTATTCATCCAGTCAGCGCAGGAATGTCTCACCAGACACCAGATCGAAGGACTTGAATGTAACAGATGTTCATTTACATGTAAAATCTCTGCATCGTAGCTTAAAAGAAAACTTTTCAGCTTTATGTGTAGTTACTCGTTGATTGGATGACATTTTCGGGCTCATTGGTTTCTTTTAAAATTTGTTTTATCTTTATTTGAATGCTCTAAATGTGAAAATAACTTTGCAAAGGTTTAACAGCAGCATCACATTGAATTACTTCAACCACAGTGGTGCAGTGCTAGTTTCCTCATGCAAAGAGATTTACATTACTTGGCAACTCTAAAATCCCTGTAGGTGCGATTGGTTGGTTGGTGATTGGTTGTCTTTCTCTATGCGTTAGCCATGTGATTGACTGAGAATGGTATTTACCTTTTTATCTAATTCTGAACAAAGAATAATTTGAATATGAATGTTTCACAAAAGGTAATGCTATTCCCAAAATAATCTATAACATGTATTTATATTTCAGTGGTTCCCAACCTCTGACTAAGGGTTTGCAAAATAAATCTGATTGGCCATAATAAAAAGAAAAATTTCTGACTTATCAAATGAATAATTTTCCTTATGGAACACGAATTAGCTTTAGCCCTTCGGCCCTTTAAAATGATTAATATGAAACACATTGAGCAGGGACAGTTTGGTTGAACAGGATGGGACACATATAATATATAAATATTACAGCTGAGACAAGCATACATACATACAAATTGTTTAGTCTTAAGAGGACCTAAAACGTAGGAAACTTGTGCTCTAAGTCCAGTGAAGCAGTTTCAGGAAGATCAATGATCAGGAGAAACTTGATCATTTTCAGAACAACTGTCCAAACTGACAATCAAAAAATGTGATCAAATGGAAATGAGATTTGTTTTCAGGGTGGATTTTCTATTGAAGGTTGCCCCTCACAGTCTAATGTCTTCCATCGCTGGGGTTCCTTCCTGCCTCTGCTGCTTCAGTCAAAATTAAATGAGAGGAGAGAGGGTGTAGCGTCCCAGGCTGGGTCGGTGTCAGGCATGAATTACAGTGAATGAATGAACTGAGTGCCTGGAGGGCAAGTGATGGGCCAGACGCTCGGCCCTGTAGCTCAGTGAAGGCATCTACTTAATCAGCAGTCCAGTGGGAGTCCCTGCTCCATTATGAGCTGAACAGTAATTCTCTAGTTAGGTAACCAGGGGCTTTCTTGTTTTTTATTTCAGTGTGAGTTGGGGATTGATAACTTTCACAATGGTGCCATTTTGCCTCAGCCTTTTAATGAATGTTTCTTTTGTCCTTCATGGCATTCTTTGTCACAAGATCTAAAATTGACAAAAAACACAAAAGTTATATAAAAGTTTGGGAAATGATTGGTTCTGCCAGTTAACTGTCCACCACAGGAAAGATAGTATTTTATATTTTTATATATTTTTCTGGCTACATATTAAACAAGGAGTTTTCTTGTTTTCTTAAAAATTGTACTGAGACGCAAAGTGATTAACCAATGCAAGAGAGCTTATTACTCGCACCACTGTCTGACCATGTTATCTAGCAAGTTTTCTAACAACACCTTGAGATGTCTAACTGTGGCTGAACTGTTGTCGAAATGGGCTGACTTGGCTCAAAACTAGCAGGTGAGCAACTTTGGTAATTGACAAACACCAAGCAAGTGAAAAAATAGCATGCCTGATAATATTACTTAGCAGTCCAACAGCAAGAGTGTCAGCTTGCCGTCTGTCTCGAATGCTTTTATTTCGCAAAGCACTTGCCAACAGTTATAAGCCAGTCTAAGATTTACCCTCGTCTGCCCTCCAGCTCGGTCGCTCGGTGTTATTCTCCTCTTAGTGTCCTCGCCTCTGCCATGATGTCCATATAGAGAATAGCATCTGCGGAATAAATACAGCGAATAGAAACACAAAACTGCTTAACTCACTTAATCTTGTTGTAAGTAAGACATCCGCTTAAAAAAGATATCGATGGACTCATGTACTTTTAAGATTTTTGCACCATGTCATGTGTTAAAACCAAACTAGTAAAGTTAGAGTCACATTTAACAGGCCTATAACAAGTAAAAACAAAATCGTATTGCACATTATATGAAATTTAATTCCAATTATACATTCCCTTTTTTCTTTAACCCAAACCATGATCTTTTCCTAAACCTAACCACATGGTTTTTGGCACCTTAATTAAAGGCACCATATTCTTTTCATGCTCAAGCAAGGCCAAACGTGTCACTGACTTGGTATATTTTAGTGGACACAAGTGTATTACACACTTTGGTGTGACACCAGGTTGGAAGGGATCTCATAGTTTTACAGAAATGTTTGTTATACTTAAAAAAAAATTCCCAAAGTTATTACAAGAGAAAAATTCAATAGGATTCATCCTTTGGGTACCAAAAATGTCTGTCCAAATTTCCCTTTAATCCATCCAGTAGTTGTGAAGATCTTTCATTCTGGACTCAAAGTGATAGACCGACCAACCAACAGAGCAGCAATGCCATCACTGGAGCCAGTGTGGCTAATGACGCTCTACTCAGCCAGATAATAGCTGATATATGAGAACATAGAGATATTGCTGAAGAGAAGTCTGTTTGAGGAAAGAAATTTGAGCTTGTATTTGGACAATCTCAACCCACTATCAGCAAATCTTCGTTTTTGCTCGTAGATGAGGGGAAAGTTGGTGAGGAACTCTTGCTTGCAGTCATAAAATAAAGTGTTATATACAAAACAGCATGCATTGTGTGTCCGTGGGGCCCGGGGCCCAGTGTTTTACCGCTGTGGATTTAAAGTCTCGTTACTGGGAGATTATTAGACTTAATCTAGTAAAGAGGAGCGTGAAGGTCCGATCACCCTGAAGCCTTATGAGAGCTTTTTAAAACAGTAGGGGAATTCATCCGAGCCGGCCATATGCTGCCTCCCTCATGCCTCCCCTCTGACGGGGGGCAGAGGTGTGGCTGTCTCTGAAGTGAAGTCCGTTCAAACATCACCTGAGGCACTTCGCTGGCAGGTAGCGGTCAGAGCAGCTCCATGGGCTGTGAATGGGGTGGGATGGTGTTGATGGAGCACCGGGTCACCCGCGGTGTGGTGTAGGGCGAGGTTTGCCTCGGGGCAGGTGGTAGCTGGATAGCGGTGAGGTGCAAAGGGTGATCATCATGGGAGCCCTTTGAACTGTGGGCTGAAGGTGGAATGTGCTTAGTCAGCAGGTCACTTTTTTTTTTCATCCTGCTTAAGGGGTGAGCCTGGAGAGTCAAGCTGATGCTAATTGTCCCTGATGTGGTGGTCCATGACTGAGATTTACCAGTCATCATGACCAATCCATTGTTCATATTCAGCACCAGCGACTCTTCCTCTTTGATCTGACAAATTAAATACTCACCCACCCAGGACCAGAGGTTTTGCAGTCATCAAAAAAAAAATATTGTGGAGAAGAGAAATAAAAATGGTCCAAGCGATTTGGATTTATTGTCTAGGTCCCAGTGATGAGCCTGAAGTAGTGCATGCCTCTGACCAAGGACCTGAGGGAGGAGAGAGCCCTGAGGGCCACAGCTGCTATTTTTACTAGCTGAATAAAAACCTCTATGACCCCACTGTTTTCAGTCAAATTTTATTCATGGGGCATGGGATCGTCGATGGCAACAGATTTTGCAAAGCAAACAGAGGCAAAACAAACAGTAAAAACACTATAGAGAAATCTATTTTATACAATATAATTAGAATTAAGACAAAGGCTCTTGCCCCTGGCATTTAGATGTAAAGGTATTCTGGAAAAGCAGTGTTTATGTTTTCTGTATTGTTTAATTGTGAAACAAATTCGCTGCTTAAAATCGCAGCTAACATGGAAGTTAAGAAAGCACACCTTTTAGGGACGTTCAGGGGATGTAAACTGTATCTTTTACAAATTTTGTGAACATCGTTAACAGTTTTGTTACCACTCAAGTAGAGTGTGACTATAAAGGGCAAGACTAAAAGATAATTGAATGTCCTAAAAACAATCATTATTTGTAATGATTATTAATAAGAAACATTAACATTGTAAATGGTCCGTTGTGTGCAGATGTTCGGTGGATTTCAGAGGTCACTTTCTTCCACATTTGCATTTACCCTTTTTTTTTTTCAGCTGATCCTGTCAGTTACATTTAAACCCAGAAATATTCAGTAATTCAGGTTAAGTGATCCTGCAGAATTTACAACATTACATGACATTATGAGATATTTACTCTATATGCAGTACTGTGCAAAGGTTTTAGTAATTTAGATTCTTATCCATCACGCAGCACTAACAGGGAGTTGTTGATTGGTCCCAACTTCAGTCTGAAGCATGACAACAAGCCTAAATATACAGCCACAGTCATTAAGAACCAACAACAATAACAAGGAGCCCTGCAGCAGATGGTTTGACCACCACAGGGTCCTGATTTCAACATCATCGTCTGAGATCGCATGATTGAGACTGCCTGAAGTGTGTCCGGTTCTTCAAGATGCTTGAAACAACCTGTTGGCCGAGTGCCTTGAAAAATTTGCACAAGTGTACTGAGCAGACTGGTGCTGTTTTAAGGGCAAAATGTGGTCACAGCAAATAGTAATTGGATTTACTGCACTTTGTATGAAGTTAGTTAAGTAAAACTATTCAGGGAATTATTTTTTAAGGACGTTCACTTGTCTTGTAGTGCTTAAAACCTTTGCACAGTATTGTGTGTATGTAACCACAAATACCATTTAAAAGGTTGTTGTTTTTCCGATACTGAGTTGTCAAACAGCGACATGAATCCCTGGGTGCAGTCTGCGTGACTGGAGCCGCATGACTCAGGAGACCTTCAGAGGAATCCCTTTGTGTCTCCCGAGACCCAGGACAACTGGCCACAGGGGCTCTAGACCGTCGGAGCAGTACACACAGACACACAAGCACACCTCAGCATTAACCCCAGTACCAACAACTGCCGTAGTAAACACTCGTTCACAGCAATCACACACCCCCAAACAAGGGTGAGATTTGTTTGTCCAAATGATGAGGGAGAGGCAGCACTCAGTGGCTGATGAGATATTGAATTTGCATAAGGTGGCTAGACTTCAAAGAACGTGCACACAAAAGGTTGTTTCCATAATTGTTTTACAGACTGTTTGTTCTGTTGTGATAGCATCAACACAAACGGTTATACATTTTCTGCCTGACTTTTATGAGAGGGAATCGGTGAAAGGGAGCTCCTGGTGGGATAACAGAGAGAGGTGCGCCTCTGCCACAGGAGCAATCAAACAGATTAAGCTTGATCTGCTAAGGACTGTTGGAGTGCTGTATATTTGATGGTGCTCTGTGCTGTATGCCGTGCTGCCGCAGTCCCGTCCCCGCTGTGTGCCACAACGCTGCTCACAGCCAACAGATCAAGGCCTTGGCCCCCTCGGTCCCCTGTCAGCCCCCAGCCAGCCTCCAGGTGGGCGCTGCTAATGAGCCCCGGTCCTAGCTCCAGCGTGGGCCTCTTCTTCCCAGGGTTGGAGGGGGCCACAGAGGGGGCGGAGGGGGTCTGCTGGCTGGGTCAGCACCAGGCAGGGGGCTGGGGATGGGAGAAGGATGAGAAACACAAGAGCGAGAGCTGAAAATCACACTTTTCAGACCTTATTAATGGTGAGTTTGTATATGAGTGTGGGAAGATCGAGTGCGAGGGCTTTGCAAAGAAAAAGGTTGTGCCACATGGTGCATTATGAAACAGAAGTCCACTTTGTGCTCTTTGATCTGTGTTTATTGTAGTTGACCACACACTACTCCACTTGTTTGCGTGCTCATTGAATGGGCCAGGCGGTAGGTTCTCTTTTGCCTTTACAGTGTGAGATATTCCAGAGTAAACAACCCCTCCTTCATTTGTGGTGTGATACAAGAGAGCGCAGTGACTAATGGGACTGTTTGTCTGATGCTGCCAGCCTCCACTTTTGTTTCCTGGGCTTTTGATGTGATTGATATATGTGTTTTCAAAGATACAAATCGTCTCCTCTGCAGTCTTTGGCCCAAAATAAAAGTTAAAGGGAGGGTACGCGCTGTGAAGTGTGTGAATCTCCACATCACAGGGAAAAGGAAGGGCGGTGTTTGGGGTTTAGAGGGGACTTTGATGATGGGATGATGTTGTAGGTGACCACAAACATGGAAATGCCCCTGGCCCCTGGTGCAGCCATGGTGAATCTTTTCAGTGTTGCGTTCAGAAGATCTTACATTGACCAACACACAGAATGGTTTTCTGGACATAGAAAACTATCACATCAACTTGTCTTGCTCGTCCGCGTCCTTTGTTTTACCTCTGGACTTGTGCAGGAATGTGCTGAGCTCAGCCTCAGCAAGAAAACTGTGACATGAAGGATCAAGTAGCGGTACTCCGCCAGCGTTTTGCAAAGTCAGCAACTTTTGCTCTCGAAGTGGTGGAAAGTGATTTGTCTGTAGTTCTTTGGCATCTTGTCTTTTCATGATCAAATCTGTTCACGTGAATAAAGAAAACTGTAGTTAGTAGTTAATAGTATCTGTTCTGTAAAACTGCGTTTGAAAACACAATATAAGTTATTACAGTCAAAGCTCCATCAGCTTTTATTTTTAACTGGATTTATAGCCTTTGAGGACAATATGTTTTGTTTCTTTTTTTAATTATTGTTTTCTTGATTTGTCAGATATGACAGTGATGGCTGCTGACAATGAAGTGCTGAAACTACATCGCTGAAAACTTTGATCCAACACAAAAAATATATAAAATAGTGAAATGAGTCCAATGGCGCCAGACCACACAAAGTCTTAATGATTGTGCTGTAAAATGTGCTCTGAGAGAACTGCCAGAGCAGTGACACCAAGACAGATGTAGAAGGAATACTTTTGGTCAGTCTTCTGGCTGCTGAGCTCAGCTGTGTGCTAAGAGAGAACTCCACCGATTTATCACGGCCCTTTTTATAACTTTATCAAATAAGTCCTCCAACCCATGCAACCATAGAGCTCAAAAGCGTCCCGAATCTGAAACAGGAAAGGAACAGTAGTCTCCTGCTCACATCATTTGCCGTCATCCTGCACTTAAGTCCGCTGTTTCTTGTCGAGCCTTCCTCTTAATCCACCTTAAACTAACCCAAACTCTCTTTATGCAGACATCATCTAAATCACTTTTCCGGCGCACCATATTCGTATTGTTTATAAGAACTCTGGTCGTTGCTTAACTTTAAAATGTAACTGTGGGTTGTCATAAGCCGCTTGGTTAAACTGTGAGATAACCGCTACTACGCTACAGCAACATTGACGGCGTCGAGAAGCCAAGAGGCTAACGATTTAGCAAGCTACTAGGTGGTAATGTAAAGCGGGAAATTCAAAGGTACGATGGCAGAGCCTTTACATAGAAAAACTCTATAAGGCAAAAATTACAATCTATTAACTGACCATCCTACAAAAATTAACTTGGCATCTCTGAAAATGTTAACAAACACGCTACAACTCTTGAACTCGGAGCTTCCAGAAAATTCAGAGGTCCGAGGTTGTGAATACAACAGGATGGGGGTGTTCATAGGGACTCTTCACGTGAGCACAGTAAACACAACCCCACCTGAAAGCAGCAATAAATTAATCTGTTCGTAGTGGCTAATGTTACCTCAAGCTGTTCTAAAGCAGATATGAGGAGCAGACTGAAGAGGTCTCACTTCCTTCTAACTTTTACTTTCTTTCTCCTTCCAACTTCACCTTTTTGTACATACATACTTTGCAGTAAAACCTGGAAACAGACTTTATACATTCAGGCATAATGAGATAACTGAGCCTGGTTTTTTTTTGGTTCTCTCTCCTCCCTTATGTGTGTAAAAAGAGTTGGTTCTACTGGGGCACCATTTTTGCACATGTTGGATCTCCTGTGGTGCTGGTCAGTCCGAGTGGAATACCCCTGTTTCATGGGTTCACACCAACGTCATAAAGGAGTCTTTGTCACCCATGAGCGGGGTCATCTCTCTTTTCCACCGGCCAATAAACGTTCACATTCTCCACCTTTCTTATGATTTTGTTTAGCTCACGGGTCCCAAACAAAAGTGCAAAGACTTGGATTATTCACAGGGAAATGAATAAAGGATTAATTTGCATTGATTTTGCTCTTCCATAAAAGGAGTAATTTTTTTGTCAAAAGAACGAGAGAGCAAAGTATTTCTATAACTGGCAAAATTTAACAAAAAGATCAATGACACCGTTTAATATGGTATATTATCAAGAAGGGAAATCTTAAAATTGGAGCTTTGTGTTATTAGACTGAGAGATTTTCCACTTGGTCTGAAGTCATAGATAGACTCTGACTTTTGTGTGGATATGAAGCGTTTGGTCACAAATTGAGAAAACATCAATCTAAATTTGAATAATTTGTTCTGTGAAGGTTTGGACGGGTTCTTTATAAATCAAAACAGACCGAGGAGTCAGCATGTTAATGCAGCAACAATTGTTCCTTTTTCTACACTGTGTTTTTCTGTTTGACTTATTCAGCAACATTCATCACAGCCTGTGAAAAAATCCTGTTCTCCTTTTTAGATGTGTTTGATTTGGCTGCAATGGATTAGACACAAGCTTTTAAACCAAAACAGGAAAAGAAGCTGATTTTCTGCCTGATTTTTCTGTGCCTATATTGGTTATGCAATCACACTGACATTTGGAGGAAAAGGAATTTTAATAAGGCACTTGTTTAAAATGATTTTTTTTTTACCAGTGGTTTTGACAATTACGCAACAATTAAAGCTGTTATCCTCAGTAAGTGGCAACAATAAATATAAAAAACAAATTTAAAAAGGTAATTTTCAACAAAATAAAGACATAGACAGCACTAATGTTGGTGAGAAACAGAGCTGTGTGAGCTTGACTGAAGCTAAACCAGAGTTAAATCATCAAAAACACATTTCCCTTCATGTCATTCAGCTTCATTTGACGATCTTAAATCATAAACTGCTAAATCTGCTCTACGTCGTGTGCAAAACTGTACAGGCCAAATCAAGGTTACAGGAAAATGTGCACACTGTTGCACTCCGGCAGCATTTCTCTGACACTAAGTCGATTTTTTTAATTCCCTTTGCCCTCCACGTTTGATCCTTTGTCTTTCAGTACCCACCCTCTGTTTCAGATCTAAGAACTTGTATGCTGAGGGATGAGGGGGTTGCCAGTCCCATGGAGCGCAACCTTGTTCAAGAGTGCCCAAAAGGGCCATATCTGTCATAGCACATTCCACTGTGCAGCTATGAATGAAGTGCTGTGGTGTGCCCAAGCTGCAAGTGTGGAGCTCAAAGGCCTGCTGAAATGCTGTAATGTAATTATGTGGACAGTCTCTCAGATCCATTAGCTTGAAATGGTTCTACAGCCCCCATTCAGTCAGTGGGCTGCCATGTCTTTTCTAAGGGGAGGGAGGGTGGGTGGGTGGGTGGGGGGCAAGGGGGGGCTCTGAAGTCATCTGAAAAGACCTCCTCTGTACTCATTGTGCTCATTGTCTTTGTAAGCCTGTTATTAGTGGGGGAATCAAGTTACGGCACTCCGCTGATGACAACTTCAGAGATTTTACAGATACACGTGGGGGGTATATTCTTAACTGGGTGTCTGTGCGTATCAATCAAATTAAATTTAAAGAAAAAGAGAGACCTCTTCAAACATTTGCCTCCTTTAATGATTCCCTCCGACTGCTTAATCTGTTGAAAAGTAAATTATTTGGAGATCTTTATCAAGAAGCACGCAATTAATAATGAAATGTGTAATTATACATTGTGTATCATCGTGTATTTGATAATCCAATTTAGCTTGGTGCCTACATGACTATTCATTTTCATCATGTAACAACAGTTCACACCAAAATAAGAAAATCAAACTCTCAGAAAAACGAATATAATTGAATCTCGTATTTTCTAGATTTTCTTCATAAAACATTGTTCGTTGAAGGTAGGAAATGTGCATTCAGCTCTGTATACATTCATTTAGCAGTGAAAACAATAGTTTTTCATTTTTTCTTCAATGAGAGAAACAATGAAGTTGATTTAATTGTTGTTAATATCCACTCAGAATAACAGGCACATCTAGTGAAATGTAGACAATACAATCTTATTTGTTTCACTTAAAAACTATTTAACAAGTTGGCCGTGAAAATACGACTCTTCTCCAAGCTTTGAGATAAAAGTGCAGATTGCATTAGCCTTGTAGTTTACAAAACATCCCTCAAACATTTATCTAGGAATCAAATTAAAGGTTCCAGCAATTTCCTAAAATGTGATTTAGTGCTTTGTGTTTACCTAATCTCTGGCATTCACACAGACACCAGTGGAAATGTCCAAATGCGTCACTGCACAACTTTAAAGACCTTTCCCATGTATTGCAGTCCAGTGACCCATTCTAAATAACCTATATCATTGGGGAACTGCTGTTTATAAAGGAGTCCATTGGGACCTCAGCTGAATGGGTTTTTTTTGGGTGGAAGCCTGGATGAAAAGTGCAAAGAGGAGGATAAAGAAAAAGTATAGGAGATGTCAGGACGCCTTTGGAAGGAAAACAAACTGCAGAGACCAATGTGAGTTGACTTAATCTGATTAGACTAACCTCATCAACAGCCCACTTAAAAGGGAGAAGAAAGCCCTGAATTGGGGCGAGAAGCAAGAGAAAAGGGTCTCTCTCTGTTCAGAAAGCCACAGAGGCTCAGTGAATGCATCACATTGTACTGGACATGCTGGTCTGCAGATGGCAAAATGACAACAAGCCGCTTGAAAAGTGAGGCAAAAATAATTGATCTCAGGGTTTTTTTCTGCAGGTATGAAAACAGCTAAGGGAGTAATGAGATTAAGGAAGAATAAAATGAAAGTCCATGAAAAAAAATACCACTTTTCCTCACGTTTGTGGCACAAACGTGCTGCTTTGAAGCCTTTGACTGAATGCACTCACCCCTGTAATGCCATGAGAAATATTTCCAAATTCATATTAATTTATTCAAATTCTGACTTCTTATAAAGCACCCTGCCGACCTGGTAATACATCAAACGTGGAATAGTTGAACAGGAAAATAGCTGTTTTAATACCAGCACAATTGATGGGCGTGAATTTTTTTTTTTTTTTTAATACATCTGGCCACTCCCAGATTTAAGAAATCCCCAGCAACAATGCACATGAAATATCTGGCAGGGGAAAGTCCGCTCAGATCGTTTGCCAATGTCGGCGAGGAAAAGAGACCACATTTTTACACAAACATTTTTTTAACCTTCAACTTCAATATTTAGTTTAATCACTTTTCATATAATGAACCATCAACCCTGTGTTTTTGGTGTTCTGCAAATCCCTGGGCTCAAAGTGAGAGGTGAATTCTGCAGCCGCAGGTGTCCTTTCACTCAGAGGCTCAGAGCTGCCGGTGTCAGGATTCTGGCCTTACTTGTTTCAGAAACCTTGCAGCACTAACTCGGACTAACAGGAGCTTTGAAGTCCTGCTGTCACCTCTGATTCAGAAACGGACCATCAAATTATGATCTGATCGTCATCATGTATCTGCACTCACTTTGTGTCGCCACTAGTGGTGGAAGTATTCATATCCTTTACTTTAGTAACAGCACACTGAAAAAACAGTATTACAAGTTAAAGTCATGCCTTGTAAATGATACACAAGTATAGGAGCACGAGTAGCTAAATGTACATCTTGGACATTTTGTAGCTGCCGTTGAAAACACTTTCCCGTATATTCTTTACAAAGAAGTGATTAAGTAATATTAAGTGACCTGTTGGGAGTCCGACAATATAAAACTAACACATGATGGGTGTTCATAAACTAATTCAGGTATCCTTTTTAGATTGAAAGCTAAATAAATAATTCAGTTAGTTTTACAACCACTACAACTTTAGCCCTTAATGTTACAAAATGAATGTTAAGCCACATATTAAACATATAATGATAATTAAACATAAGAGATTATTTTAATAATAAAAAAAAACAGTGAAGGAAAAAGCTTCCCAAGCATTGAAATAAAGAATGGTCAAAAATTGCAAAAACTCAGAAGCAACCACTCCGGACTGCAAGGTGTTTTAAGCTTGAAACGTAGCGCACTCAGACAGCGTTTTACTGTTGTAGTTGGTTGAGGTGATTTGACTATCATTTGTATGCAAACTTTTAATCTTTAAATCAACATGTGACAAAAGCTGTAATGTGAAAAAGTAACATATTTCCCCACTGAAATGTAAAGCAGAAGAAGCATCCCTTACAGAAAAAAGACACAAGTTTCCTATGTTTTCAACATGAGACACTTAAGATCACGTGTATGAAACATGTTTACCAGATGTTGCAACATAACACATATAACATGTTGAAAAGTTTTTAGATAGCAATCTACAAGGGCTTTACACAACCATGAAAATGTTCCAAAACCATGTTTCCCATGGGCAAAATACATGTTCACAGGTGCGCAATCACGTGTGTTATGTGGTCACATGTCTTCATGGGAGTTTTGCACACGTCAAATTTATGTTTTTCTGTAAGGGATAAAGGAGCATTAAATGGAAATACTCAAATAAGTACCTTAAACTTGTACTAAAGTTCAGTACTTGAGTGAATGCTTCTTGTGGAAACCCAAATTTTAAAGCTTTTTAATATTTTTAAAAGTGACATTTTGAGTTACTTTTCCGCTCTACAATGGACACTGCATCTGAAACAAAGCAAAAGCCACTCAAACCGGCATTGTAACTGCTCAGTGTTGGGGGATTCATTGTGGTAAACACATCTACTAGCACTTGATTGGGGAGTGTGTATAAAGGGATTGCCCGGCCGACACCAGCTAATACAAATATAATTGACTCTCCTTCTGCATTCTGCACATGGATTTGGAGAAGTGCACGGGCTCATTGTACAACAACAAATTAAACAGGCAGCAGTCAAAAGGAGCTGCTGAGCATTCAGCGAATCTGGACAACAGACTACTGAACTCTGCTAAATCTGCAAACACAGCTTCTCCCTCCTTTTGGCCGCTTTCATCTCCCCCGACATCTCCTCCCGTAGACCTCCACCTCATAAAACTGAGTCAAAAAGCAAGTACTTTCGGCTCTTGTCTGGTGAATGCTGATCGTCTATTAAAAACAGAAGTTTCAGTTCTCTACATTCCTCAGGGCCAGCGATGTCGGCATCAGCTTTAATGATGCTCTAATGACGGAGTCACTCAAAAAGTTTCTTTGAGTTGAAGGGGAATTCTTGTTCGCTTTGTTGTCTGAGTCCAGATCTTTGAAATGCAGGACTGAAGAGGGGGAATTATTGATGGATAGGGTTTGAAATATCAAGAGTTGTCGGACTTGGTCTGACTTCAGATCAGGTTCAACAGGTGCTACTCCACCTACACAGAATTATTAAAAACCAAAATCCCATTAACTCCACTGCTGCGGGGAGCAGTTGTGTAATCTGTGCGGAGCTCTGTAGAATTAGATCTGCTTCATTTGGGGCGATCCAAAAGCAAATAAGGCGAAGTGAACCCAAGCACACACAGCTGGCCCTTGAGACTCTGGATCCTGGGTAAACAAGTGTCCAGCATGCCTCAGCGCAGCTCACCCATGGGGGGACATGAGCCACTGAACAATGACTGATACTCCACTATAGGCTGGACTGATGCAGGGCTTAGCAAAGTTTTATTACATTTGGTATGTTTCAATACACTACCGGCCAGGACAGGATCACAGACTTTGTCATCCGTTTTAAGATTACCATGACATCTTCGCCTCCTTACAATTTGTAAAGCTCCTATTGTGGCACCTACTGACTTAACATGGAAATCTGCTGTTGGAAGTATTAATTTGTGTTACGGTTGCAGGTTCATGAAAGGCGACCAGCAACTATTGCCTGATCTGTGTTTTTAGACTGAATTCAGCAACTTCTAATGTTACTTTTTTATTCCTGCTTTAAAAAAAAGTAATATTAGTTTATATGTCAGTTGGTGGATGTCTAAGCCCTTTAACTAGAAATCATATAGACTTCACATCACAGACAACCAGTTTTCAAAACTTGTGTTTTAAAGTTTTTTCTGCCTCACATGAAGCCACCGGTTTCCAGTACTTACTTATAACTTTATGTTCACCATCAAGACTTAAAACCGGTCTAATCCCTAAACATACAGATTTCCTGTTTTGTTTTCCCACGAGTAACTTTTAGGCTATTAGATGATTTTAACAAGGAATAAGATGATTTGATCTTTCTGATGATGATTTTATTCCTCACTTGTCTGATAGTATCAGCTTGGCCCAACTCCTCATTAAATTTGTATGACATGCATATTGGAGAGAAATACTCAAACATAAGCTTTTCTACGGAGTGCCACCTTGTTCTCCCGCTGGCTCTGTCTTTTTCTTTATTCAAACCCAAAACTCAGTTTTCTATGAATGAGCCGTCATATGAAAATATTCTCAAAATCTTTTCACATAGTTTTTTATCTAAAATTCACCAACATTTCAGCCTCACATGTTCGATATGTTTTGACAATATTTTTTTTGTTTTTTTTGTCTATTTTTATTTTGTAGTTTTAATCTTTTTTTGATGCACAGCGTGAGTTTGTAATGACCAGCCCACCGGCAGGCCAGTGCTTGTTATGAAGTTGAGTTTGGTATCAAGTTACAATGAACATGCTGTCTGCTTTAATTTTTGTCACAGTTACATGATTATAGTTAGATAATGCAGTTATTGTAGATCTAAAAAGTCCTAAATAACTACATTACAAGTAACAGAGACAAAATACACATATACAGTGTATACATATATACACATAATACTGCATGATTAAAATGTTATGCAACACTGCCAGCATGTTTCTAAAATCCTTTGTGATATAGTTTCATACAAGTACATTCACAAACATTCTATGTGCACATGCAGTTGTAATGATATATATAGATCCTTCTGTGGATGTGGATGTATATGTTTGTTTTTATTTAAATATAAATTACACATATTTGTTTGTTGGTAAAACGTTTCTTTTCTCTTTCAAGGACATACAGTACACATGAAACATTAAGAGTAGCCTCATATTACTTATTATTTAATAAATCATGGAGGCAACTGTACATAGAGTTATCTCCTTATCATCTTGTCCTTTTTTTTATATTTCCACTTTCCATCTTCTGTTTAGTATGTTTTTCTTTTTTTTCTTCTGCTTTCGTCATCTTTGATTTTGTCACAGTTCGTTGTCAGATCTAAGTTTAAATATAAAATAAACAGATCATAACCGTATTAGATATAGCATAAAACAATATAGTGTTGAAATTCCAAGTTGTCTCCATTCATCCAGACAGAAATGTGCCACCTTGTGGTCATCCCAGGACACTGCGTATAAAAAAACGACCTGATCTTCCCACACAGGCTTGTTCTAGGTCTTCTTATACTTTGTTTACATACTATAAAAAAAAAATAAAAAAAAGTTACAGGAGAAACTTGGGAATTCTTAAGACTCTTAAGCAAATTAAATGCAGTGAATAAGGAAGGGCACAGATGGCCACAGGACAACCATACATCTCACGTAAAACATCCACAGAAAATATAATTGTGCAACAACAGATTACTCCACTACATTGGAAATACACGTTATACATGAAAAACGTTATTAAAGCTAAAGCTGATAGTGCACGTGCTGATTTATTTTTGTTAAATACCCTGGAGATCCATCGTGTTAAGTTAGTTAACTTGTTCAAAGAAGTCGCTAGATGGCGCCCTTCTCCTTCACACACTTCAAACGTCCACGGAGGTCTGATAAAAAGGACGTGTCGACCGTCACCTGTTCGTTTAAAGGTAAAGCCTTTTCTTAAAAATAGATCCAGACAGGAAAGCCTGCTGTTATGATTTTATGATTTTATTTATTTATTTATTTTTTGTAGAAAACTTGTATCTGCAATGACAGGTGTGATTTTTCTGGAAAACTGATTTAATTTTACTTCTTCATAGTGTCTGCAGCTTATTTCTCATGCAGCCTATTCTATTCTATTCTATTCTATTCTATTCTATTCTATTCTATTCTATTCTATTCCTGTTAAATATAAATGTTTCTAGATTACCAACCTTAACATTATACGGTCCTTGGTCTGCAAGCTATAATCTGCAAGTTTTGGCACGTGCTCTGCGCAGACCGGAGAAGACTGCGCGAATGGCACGCGGACAGATGTGCCCCCCTCTCCTCCTCCTCCTCCTCCTCCTCCTCCTTCATCACCCCTTTGAGCGGCTCCCGCTCCGGGATGATTGACACAGAGCGGTTCACACAGCCAATCAGCGAGCGCTCTGTCGTATTTGCATATAGTGGCCGCATGCCATTGGCCCGGTGCGTGCTGCTGAAAACCGCCTCGCGTGCCGTTACAGATGTCTTCTCGTTGGAGGCGCGAGAGGAGCCTTAAAATAGATAAAGTGTGTATTTGTTTTCAAGCTCGGGGAGGGGAAGATATGTCTTTTATTCTGCTTTAATCTGGATACCGGACACTCTGTGGACGCTTACTATACCAAAAAAAAAAAAAAATAGACTCTGTTATCGGAGGCATGAATTCATTTACAGCCAGAAAACAGTGCAAAGATGTGTTTTAATAAATACGCTGCTTTATAAAGTTATCAAAATAAGCAACACGAAGGTGGTCACTGCCTTCCCTGTAAAAGACTTTCACTCTGTATTATTCCCGTAGACGCACACACACACACACGCTCCAAGCACTATAACAATTTTGACGAGCAAGGAGCAAAGTTGGAAGCAAACATCCAGCGAATCTCCCCTCCTCCTCCTCCTCCTCCTCCTCCTTCCTCCTTCCTCCTCCTCCTCCTCCTCCTTATCACTTCACAGGCCGGCCCGGCCGCGGCCGCTCGCTCCGCTTTGTTGTTTGTCCCTGCAGGGCTGATTGAGCAGCGCGTGACTGACGGCCCGCGGGGGTGTTGTCCAATCAGCGGTCTGCCCCGCGCCCGATGGGTGAGTCCTCTCTGCCATTGGCTGAAGCGAGTGTGGGAAAGAATGCAGAGAGGGTTTCACACGAACTGGGAGCACGCGAGCCGTCTATAAGTAGCGCGGCGGCGTGTGTCGGCGGGCAGAAGTAGAGAGAGAGTCGCTCCGCACGGCGCACCGCACACTCCCGCAGTCAGATGACAGCTCAGTGATAACAAGCGGCACGACGCAAACTCATCATCGGTTGGGACACCCGCATATTTTATACGTTTTGCAGCGGCGTCTAGTGATTGTTATCGTCAACATTTTTTTTTTTTTTTTTTTTTTTTTTTTTTTTTATACCCTGCGCTTCCAAAGAGGATTTACTTCTTTACGTTTTTGTTTTTTTTTGCCTGGTTTGATCAATAATGCCAGCTGACACTATGGAAAAGCAGACGGCTTCTCCGATCGCCGGCGCCCCTGCAAACGGATCACACACACCGGACAAACCGAAAAACGCCAGCGAGCATAGAAAAGTAAGGATTTTACAATTTCACAATAAAAAAAAAAAAAAAATAGTGTCTCTCTCTTTCTCTCTCTCTCTTAAGTGAGGAAGTTTAGTTAAAGTTTGTCATGCAGTTCAAAAGTCAACGGCGTGACCCGCTGTGCATTTTGCAAATAGACATCAGTGATTTCAAAAACAATTTATTAATGTACAATTGATTTATTCTTTGCAGTCATCCAAACCGATCATGGAAAAACGCAGGAGAGCAAGAATAAACGAAAGCCTGGGGCAGCTCAAGACACTCATTCTGGACGCTCTCAAGAAAGATGTAAGTTGAAACAAGTTTGGATGTACTTTCATCAAGTCTTCATACTTCAAAGATAATTATTTCCTTTTAAATGGGCCTTGAATACTGACTCAACTTTTTCATGTTACTTCCTGCAGAGCTCCAGACACTCCAAGTTGGAAAAAGCAGACATCCTGGAGATGACAGTGAAGCACTTGAGGAACCTGCAGCGCGTACAGATGAACGGTACGTTTATTAAATGATACATGTGGGTCAAAAGACACCACGAAGTCTCGACCTTACAGAAAGATTCCTTAATATGTCATTAATATCCTGTCTTCTTCTTTTTTTTTCTTTTTTTTTTTTACCAGCAGCGCTCTCAGCAGACGCCACGGTCCTGAGCAAATACAGAGCCGGATTCAACGAGTGCATGAACGAGGTCACCCGCTTCCTGTCCACCTCAGAGGGCGTGAACACGGAGGTGAGGTCGAGGCTCCTCAACCACCTGTCCAGCTGCATGAGCCAAATGATGTCCATGAACTACCCGCAGCAGGCCCCGTCCCAGCAGGCGCACCTGGCCCAGCCCCTCCACGTGCAGCTGCCCTCCACTCTGCCCATCAGCGGCGCTGCTATGGGCTCCAAACTCAGTCCTGCCGAGGCCGTCTCACCCAAGGTCTTCGGTGGGTTCCAGCTTGTGCCCGCAACCGATGGACAGTTTGCTTTTTTGATCCCCAACCCGGCCTTTGCCTCCGCCACAGCCCCCGTCATCCCCCTTTACGCAAACGCAGGAGTGCCTGTTGCGGTAAACGCCAGTCCGGTGCACGGCAGCTCAGCACCGACTGCAGCGTCACCAGTACACGGCATGACGTCCTTCTCCGGGGGATCCCAAGCGGTCAGCCCTGTGGGGGTGAGCACGGGCTCCGAGAGCAGCGAGCCCGTGTGGCGACCTTGGTAGCTTACAGGACCAGAGACTCGAGAGAAACCAGTTTGCATTACTTCTCCAGTTTAAACTTTTAACTGACTGCACACATAACTGTTGCAGGGGGTTGAACCTGTGACTTTTCCGCTACGGGATGGTAACTCTAACCACTTAATACCCCCCAGTAGTTCTCACTGTTTCGTTTTATGGAACAAGGGTTGCCTTCAATGGCACATGCTTGTATTGTTTTTTCTATAATTTATTGTTGATTCCAACATTTGGATGTCGGTGGTAAACATGCAGATGGCAGATTTATAGGAAATTTTTGTTATGAAGTACTTTTTATGAAAAGATTTAGTTTTGTACAGAGGTGTTATTGATTGTTATACCAAAGCTGTGTTTTATATTCTTTGTTGTTTTGCCTTGAAAAGAAAAATTGAAGTTGGGTGCTGACCCATTGTTTTAATAAACGAGATTTCAGAAACGAATACCTTGTCCACAGCCTGTTTCTATCATTTCCTAATTTCTGTGTTGTACTTTATTTAAACGTATATTGTCCTGCTTTAGTCTGTAAAGCCGTGCGTAAAAGTTACATCTAATGCATAAAAGTTACACTAATGCGTACAAGTCACGTTAAGAAACAGACTGTAAGCCAGAGGACTTCTAAACAGACAGGTTGTGGTTGCAGTTTAGGCTAAAACGAAGTTTCAATATATGATTATGTTCCCAACACAAACTCTTGCATCAATTAAACTAAGTTTTAAGTGGCCACCTTGTCACCAGTTTGGCGGGAGCTCCTTACATCTGGCCCTTTGGAGAATGGTCCTGGGGACAATGGGGGTGTATTTTTCTATTGCTATAAAGGTAATTAAAAGTTTGAAAAGGGTCTCATCCTGTATGCAGCGGGAGCTTTAAGAAGTCCTAAACCCTATTCATGAGCCTGGGAAATGCGCTCAGGGGTTAATGTCACTAACAGATTGCCTGAGTGAAAGGAGAATATGGAAGGATCCTCGCTTCCTTTTGTGTATCAATTGTTTAATTCCACTCCCAGTGCGCCTACACCTCAATAAAGGAGGGAGCGAGGGAACTTGTTTAGACTTTGTTTTCATGGTAGGGAACTTTGGCGGAAGTTTGGCCGGATAAATAAACCTGTTGCTGGTTAAAATATTTGAAACTTGATTATGACCCCAAAATCACTTCATGTCTCGCTTTCACATGCATACTCCCTGACAATATTGTTTAATTCAGAATCTGTTGAGGTGCCTTTTCCTAAAACTGCTCCACGCGTTTCTGTGTTAAAGGTCTCCCCATTCTCCTCTTTCCCAGTTTCTGTTTATCCCCGGGTGTAAATTTATTCTTCCACTGGTTAGTGGGGTCTGGAATTGAAGGCAGTGTCTCTGTGTCGGTCGGCATGGCGCTAGCCGTGTGTCGGCCACTTGCAGTCCGCGGGCCCCTTTACATCGGATTAGGTTACAGCCTGGTGACCGCTGGTCAAAACCCCTCAACATTTAATACACCACCGGCGCGCCTTGGGCGCGCATGGCAGGCACAGGCCAAACGTAAGACGGGTTTAAAGTGTCACTTGGTCCCGTATGGCCACAACCACATACAGATAGACCTTCTCAGTGCTTTTTTTTTTTTTTACTATTTGAAAGAATATTGGGAGTGCAAATTTCAAGCTTATGTGCACAAATATATCAAGAAAACATCTTTGAAATTCAGCCATCAATTCCTGCCTCTTTTAAGCTTTCAGGACTTTCAGTGATTACGCAGAAAGTGGTGTCCATGTGTCTATTTACAACCTAGAAAATGATTATTGCAGCGTGCATTTATAGGTACAAAAATAATACGATTCAAGAAAATATCAGACACGTTTATTTCGAAATCGGTGACACTGTGGAGACATGTTAAGGGATTCGCATAATGTAGACAAAAAAAAATCTTCTAAAGATTTTTTTTTTTACAGAATCCTGACAGAGCCTGTGACTTGTGTTGTACACTGATCATTTGTTCAACTCCTGGTTTCAATCCTCCTTTAACAGTTAGGAGTGCCCTGTTAATTCATGTACTTGCATTCTCACTTTCACCCTCCTGAGTGTCGGTGCCCTGCAGATGACACCGCCAGTTAATGGTACACTGAAACCTCACGGGCAGTGATGTTTAAGCAGCTTCCTCCTGCGAAGAGACATACTGAAACACCAGTTGGCAGCATGTGTGGGTTCTGCGGTTGTTCCTACTGCCTTCGTGTCTGAGTTAATAGTTCAGAGATGCCTTTGTGGAGCTGAGGTCGTGAGAACCGAGCGAACTAGTCTGCCTGCGGCCGGGCACAGCGCCAGTCAGTAAATCCCCGCTGGCAGTCCGGGTCGTGCAGCCGCACTGCGGAGGTGAGGAGGCGAACACACACGCGTGGCCGCCAAGAAGGGCGCCTGGTCCGGTGTAAACATGAGGGATCGTGGGGGACTTGGATCCAGCAGTTTCCACTTCCAAGAGAAATGGATACTGCCATCGTCCTATTTTCATGGCTGTGTGTTGTAAACGGTTTGCAAATCAGGTTAAAGTTGCTCTGCTGCAAGAGCAGCCTTCACTATTAACTCATGCACATTATTTCCACCCCCCCCAAAAAAAATTGTTTGATACATTTAAACTACTGGCGAACAACTGTCTTAAAAAGGTTACAATTTCAGACACCAAGCCAAAATGGAAATAATATGAAGACACAAAGGCACCTACAGGAACAGAAAGCTGAAGTAGCCTATTTGACTGACAGTAGTGCCTCCACATGTGGGCTGATAAAATCCTCAAACCAGCATTGAAGGCCTTGCTGGACTTACAGAGCAACAGGTCCAACATATTGGCAATTTGGATCATCAACTCTACAAAACGAATCAGGCGGGAATCCCTCTGTGTTGATGAAAAGGATTCCTACAGAGGGCTGAATGTCCCTCGGGGATCTGCACCATCACGTCCCTTGGGAGAAGTCACTATTGAAAGGGGTAGGGGTCACCAGAGGAGCCACAAATTCTCATTCTCATTAGCGACTGAATAGTGAAACGCGCGCACAACCTTGCCGCCAACTTTAACATCATTTCTCCCTCCAAATTCACAGTTGCCACTGTTGCATCGGGTGTTTATTTGATGCTTTTTGTATGGAATTTCTACCACAACCAGTAACAGTGAGTGCTGCATCTCTCATGCTGGGCGGTAGCACTCATCTCATCTTCTCCTTCAGTCATTTTAAGACAAGACGGAAGATAAGCACACAAAATTAATAAGTGTGAACAGATTGTTTTTTTCTGTCAGACTTTTGTCAAATTTTTAGAACAGAAGTTAATATTAGTGTGATAACTATTATAAAAACCTACACCGATTATTATGATAATTTTAACAGCTAAGTATTTCACTCAGTTGATGATTTAAAAAAAAAAAAAAGGACTTGGTAGTGAATTATTCATTAGTTTGACTAGTGTTTTCTGGACGAACCTTGAGAGGGAGGTGTCTTTCATTTAGACTTTAAAGCTTTTTATTTTTTTAAATTTTTTAAACCTGTGGTAGGCAAACATGTGCAATGCAGTACCAAACATGTTTCCATTGAAACCAACGATATAATCAGGTGATTTCCCTAATTATTTCCATTCACTTATTACAAGCCAACACCTGGCGCCATGGAGAGGCGGGGTGGTGCTTTAACCACACCTACGTGGCTACGTGTCCTACATTTTCTTTCGTTTATTTATGGTTTTGCTATTATAAATGCTATGATTTATAAATTGAAAACGGAATAAATACATATATAAAACAAACTCAAAATTTTTATACGATAAAAACATAAAACCAACAGGTGATCTGATTGGCCAATGAGCGCTACCAATGAACCGTTGACCTTACTTTTTACTTCCTGTTAGCCTGAGTACAATGTTTTGGTAAGGTAGCGTCAGCAGTTTGGAAACTCAGTCAAAACCTGGAAACCAGAGTGACTGTGAACCTAACAGGGCGAATACAGGAGATGTTAACCGGTCTCATGAAGGTGTAGATACAACACTAGAAGTAGCAATATAGGACCAAGAAAAGAGGGAGGACCGAGATGATGAAGAGGACCGAGATGATGAAGAGGACCGAGATGACGAAAAGGACCGAGATGATGAAGAGGACCGAAATGAGGAAGAGGACCGAAATGAGGAAGAGGACCGAGATGACGATGACATCCTGCAGAGGATGCTGGTGTTCTCAGGAGGGCTCAACATGGCCATGACTTGAATACAGTATGACTCAAAGACGCAGAGTTTTGTAAACGTCCAAGAGGACCAGTGTGAACTCAGGAACCAGAAACCTGCACTGGTGGCTGCAAACACAGAGAGAAAACGGGCCTGGTCAGATTAAAATAACATCTGATGTCTTCACACTCGACCACAACAGACACGTTGTTGTGTTACACAGATGTTTAATGGTAAGTGTGATATCCTCCCCCTCCCTCCCCTTCTGTTTCCGGTTATAAATGTAACGTATTAGTTGGTTGAGGCACAAATCGTGACTCATAGTTATATTATCCTGTGATGCACAGTCATTTAACATCAGGCCTGTGAAACAGTTTCATTAGTTCAGATGTTGGTCACTGAGTGAGTTTGTGATTTCAGAATTTGAATCTGAAATGCGCACACACAATCGTGTCTATTACTTGTGGCTTGTGTATACGTCCTCTCTGTGGTGTGATTGTGTGTTATTTTAATTTCAGAGTTGTATTCACGTATAGGCAGGCTTTCAGAAGCTTACACCTGAATCTCTTGAGCTGAATATATCGTAGTACATTTAACACAGATTGACATTGTATCAGTGCGGGTACAGCGTTTCTGTCTGTGTTTGTGAGTGTGTGTTGAGGGTGTTTCAGTAGAGATTAAACTGCAGTGTACACTAATAGGAAACCCTAAATGTCGGACCGACCCCACAGCACCAGCACAAGATCATCTGTGGCGCCTCCATTGATTCCACAGATTACTTGTTAGCCTACCAGATTCATTTATGACCGTTCTCAGCGACTAGACCACCTCAAGCACAAAGAGGCCTTTTGGAGTTCTCAATGTATTTTTCTGCTATGTAAATTAATTTAGCAATATGGGCCACGTTGTCTCCTCTGATAGTGGATTGTTAAGGCTCCACGGCTCTGTCTTTGACATCCAGGCTATATTTGCTTCTCGATTTGAAGACGCTCCAGCTACTAGGACAGAAGGAAATGTTCTGCATGCTTTGGCCACAGGTTCTGGTAAGGGAGAGGCGGGGCTGGAGCAGCCTCGGGCATGAAGTGCGTTCATGTGTCAGTCTGTGTGGGGACAATCCTCCTCGCACCTGTTTTCTTCAGAATGAGAGCGTGATATAGGGAGAGGCAGATAAGGACGGTGAGACAGCCTGACAGATTCAAAGGGGCGGGGACGAGATGAAAAACGTGTTGAAACTCGGGAAAGTACAAATTACATGGTGTTTTTTTGTTGGTTTTTTTTAGGGCATTGGTGTTTGTTTTTTAGGGCATTGGGGCAAATAATGCTCACACTTGTCACTTAACTTGACACATTAAGAATTTGTTTTTTTTTTAGTTTCACCTCATGTTTGACTTCCTGACACCTTATTAACAGGTGTTATCTTTTTATGTTTGAGCCATACTCGCCTCTCTCCTCCCACTGTCTGCTCTTTTTTGGCTCCCTCCAACTCCCATCCTCTCTTTGTATTTATAGCAAGGGACCACTTATCCCTGGGACTGGGCGTGAGGTGTTGGGTGTGTGCAGACGGAGGAGGTGAGGCAAGGCAAGCAGACGCAACGGGACGTGTCAAGCCCGATCGAATATCACAGGGTCCGGATGCCGTGTGGGCTCCGTTGATCCTCACCGCTTGTCTGCAGAACGTATGTCTGAGGCCAGGTTTGGCTTTTCAGCAGCTTCTTCAGTTTCATGGCATGAGGTCCGTGGCTTATAGCCTTTGCCACTAGTGCAGATTCCACAGGAGAAAGGAAAGGGCCGTCTTGAAAGGGCTGGAGGTCATCCTGCAGGCTCCTAGGTGGCCTCGAAGGAGGCCTGTCTTCATATGGGGACACATTTTATTTATGTTTTCATCTAGTCAGGGGTCAACCCTGTCTTTCCCCAGCAGCTTTGGCAGCTGTTGCTCTATTTTTGTTCAGGTTCAGAGTTCAGCAGCATCAGTCTCAAGAGGTAAATGTCTTACCAATGGTGTCCTAATGTAAGAGATGTGAGAATGAAACAGCTTGGAGATGTGACGATGTCATGACCGCTGAATTTAATTAGCTTTAAAACATTGTTCCCTTTAAAAGCTGAGATAACACTTTCATTTAAGCAACTCAGAGTGCAACGATAGATATATTTTGTGTTTTGTAAATCCCTTAGAGGAGAACTTTTGATTTAGTGTTTTCTAAATTAAATTGGCCCTTTTTTTTTTTTTTAAGTAAATATGAATGTTTTAAGGTGATTATTTAACATATGAAAAATGTCTATTTAACAAATAAATATTCTGATTTATCTGTAGACCAAACAAAAAACTCTGGGTAAAAAAAAAAAGAAAAAAAGAAATGTGTTATGTAATGAACATAAAATATTCAGTGGTAAAAATATATTGATCATGTAGTTTATTCATTGTCTTATTTAATGGTGAATTCCAATTTACCTTAAAAATGAAAACCCATTAAAGTATATGACTCAATATCACCACCTAGTGTATGAAACCCCCCAGGATTACGTTTGTGCGTGTGTGTGTGTGGGTGGGTGTTTGTGTGTGTGCGCGTGCGCGTGCGGGGTGTGTGTGTGTGTGTGTGTGTGACTCACTTTGTGGTTCACTGCATGCCTTGACTTGTCCCCAATTTGACACTTGAGAAGATCATACACAGTGGTCTGACTCATATGTCTGCTCAAGATGCCACCGTCTGCATCTGTTGTTTGTTTGGTAGTGTATTTCATGCTCCTCCTTGCCTTCTGAGTGTGTGTGTGTGTGTGTGTGTGTGTGTGTGTGTGTGTGCGTGTGTGTGCGTGTGCGTGTACGTACGTGTTTGTGATGTGTGGTTGGGGGACCGTGAGAAACAGCCTTTCACCTGTTTTACCGAGGGATCGCTCAAAATCAATGCAATGTATATTTTGACAGCCACTTTGGGCAGAGGTCAACAGTGCCAATAACGCCTTATAAAAATAAGGGCGATTGCATATTGAAATTAGTAGTTTTCAAGCCTTTATGTTTCTTTTATGAGTCTATAATTTGTCAATCCTTCTGACAAAGTAAAACATGTTCTTAGGATATATATATACATGTATATCTATTACAGCACTTGTTATAACTTTTTAGTTGTATATCCTTTCTAAAAGATGTTTTGGAGGATGTCTGGGACACTCCTCTGGCCTCCTGTGTTGAGATAGTATGATGAATGCGAAGTTGGCAGAATGGGATTTCGAAGAAAAATACTCGTTGTTCACACGTTACTCAAGAGGAATTAGTTTTTCCTTTTTTCATCGCTTTTTATTCAAAGGTAACAAATTGCACAGCAGGTTTTGTTCCAGGGCTAATTGTTGTTGGTTTGCATTATAAAAATGTTTGTGTGTGTGCTTTTTTTTTTTTTTAATGAGATTGTCCTGCTTAAGAAACAAAACTCAAAGGTTGCGTTTCACTGACACTCTTTCTTTCTTAACATTACCAAAAACGCTAACTTTGCAACCTACACATTTTCTCATCAGATTATTCCCAGAAGATTAAGGAAACTGGTTTATATTTAGCAAATGAAATACAAGCATATTTGACAAGAGGATATTCCAATCTGGGATGTGTTGAAAAGCTTCCCTTCCTGACCAGCTCTCCCATGTGCTGAGACCTGTGGTCCTCTGGACCCTGGCTGAGCGAGGCGCTGACAGCCGCACTGTTACAAGAGCATTATCACTTTAGCACTGGAGAGAGGGGGGCATTGTCCCCTAAACAGGATGTCCTGGTGTCTGGTCCCATCTCATATGGTCTGTCCTTTGTGCGTGAGTGACTCTGTGGATATTTGGGCAAATCCTTAAAGCAGACGTGGCCAGGATTTTAAAAGGTGCTCTCACCTTTTTAAAATGTTGAGTCCTTCCTTGTCTTAATCAGTAGATCCCCTTGTTTTTCGTTACTGTAAAGTTTTCCACATATAGCCAGTGTGTCTTTGCACTGCATGTGGTAGGGAGTTAGTTATGAGATGAGCCCTCGTCTTTCTTTTTCTTTTTCTTTCTTCGTCTCTGTCCTCCTCTTTTCATGCCCTGGGAAGGTAAACACTTGTGGTCTTTGCTTTTGTTTTTCTTATGGTAACTGTTGAACAGTGTGTACTCCACTCGTGGTTTTATTGCCTGGATTGTCATGCAAGAGGCAGCGGAGACAAGTGTCAATAAGTGGATGGGCTCAAAGAATGGGCACAGGGCAGAGAATGCAGCTGGGTACATACCACACACACACACACACACACACACACACACACACACACACACACACACACACACACACACACACACACGTGTTTCACTTTAGAGGACGTTATATTTACTTACATTAGTTTCTTAGAGACTTAACCTCACCCTAACTATAAATACTACTTACACAACTCTCATTTCAACCCAAGTCTTCCTACTAAAATGTATTTATCCCTTCTGCCAGTCAGAGTAATTTAAAAAAAAAAACACAGTTGACAAGTGCTTCCGTCAAAGGCTCTGCTGTGGCCGACACTATTGCTAGTGTTGTGCCGGTAAAACGGTGAATAAAGAAAATAAAAGATGTCACAACCTCCTGTCATATGACTTGTTTCATTGTCAGAATTTAATATGGTCTGTCCAATTTTATTATGTCTACAAGAGCCATGAGATTGAATTATTTTATCCCCATTCAAGGCAGCATGGGGCTAAACTGGAAGCTAGTTGGCTTTTCCCAGTCCCTTTTGCACACCAGACTGTCAAACTTTGTGACCTGTGAAATACAGAGACATTTATCTGGCAGTGATAGGTTTAATCAGCATTGTGTGAACTTGTTTGTCAAGGGTTAAAAAGTAACAGACATTCTTTTACAAGCGAATTAATATCCTTAAATTGCAAGGATACCCTGCAGCCTTTCTTAACATAGTTATAATAAACCATACTAAAATTAGATGGAGCATTCTGTAACGCAATAAACGGAAAAAGTACTTGTTAAAGTCCACAAAAGAAGACTCGGTGAAGCTGTGAAGATCGACTTAGTTTAGCTGAAATAAGTGTGCAGAAGTGGCTGTTGTAACTTATCACGTGTCATATCCAAAGAAAAACATAATGTTGAAAAATCACGTTAGTTAAAAAAATTGCGACAGACATAAATGGAACTTTCAAAACACGCAATCTATCAACACTCTCAGACTCCCCTGCACACATCAGTACCCCGCTGCCGTGGTCTTATCTCTGCTGATATAACAAACCGCTTTTTAGTGGCACTTAACAAAAGACTGACAGAAGGTAAACAGCGCCTCTGCAGCCGCCTTGTGTCTTTGCTTGTGTCTCTCTGTCTGCTGCTGGTGATCGCGCTGGGATGGATGACCCATCCAGCAAGACCACTCTACTCCGGACGTGCTCCGCTCTCAGGAGCTGAAGAGACTGGGCCTCATGATGAATACACCCGTGATAAGATTAGCAGGGGCAAACACACACATGGGACACTAGCATGTTATTCTTAGTCGTAGCCCATTCATGAAGGAATCCCTCCCTCTGTGAACGTCTGGCCGTGTGTCTGTCCCTCTCTTCCTCCCCTTCTTTACTGGTTCACCCAGATTACAAAAACATATTTTCCCGCTGCCGAAGCGATATCTGTGTCTCATATTGTGCCTTCATTTCTTTGAAATGGAAGTGCATGTAATTTTGTTTTTGGTGCATACTGGATTGGAAACTTTTTTTTTCAGCCAGTGTCCTCATTACTCCTTATAATCAACAAACCTCGACACATGTATTGATTCATTGTATTGATTCTACTGATGCTATTTTGTTTAGATACGAGCATCAATAGGATGGATACCAGAAAAGAACTAATCAGTCTCACTTTAGACCATCAGGGGACTTGATTGCTTCTCTTTGATTAGTGCATTCATACTTGTATTTGTATGTTAAATAGCCTGTCATTGATACGTTCACCTCATAAATCAGTATATTCAACCAGAACCAGGCCACTATTAGTTAGTTATAACTTTATTGATTCAGAAAAAATTCTTCAAATCTATATTATCTAGTAAAAGATACCTGAGAATTTTCAAGACCACAACAATACAATTGATCTCCTTAGAACAGTCAGCAAAAATACACACATGACCATATGAATTAAAACAGTCTTGTACATTATCAGAACAGTAAAGCTTTTAGGTCTAACTTCTTGCAGCTCACTTTAGTACTGGAACATCGTACTGGAAACTAGTTTCCCCCAGTTCAGAGTTGATATTGTCTCTGAGCTAGATATTTTATTATTTTTAGATATTTTTCTTGGTTGAATAAATGGAGACATGGGTATCAGTGAAGACCATTTTAACTCTTCATACAACTCTGTAATGAATCGAATGGCACTGTGGTGGAGAGTGTGTAAGAGTAGCGGTATACATTATATCTCCGTTAGACAGTGTAGACAGGATGTAGATGATAATGTCTTTTTTGGTTTTCAAAAGAGAAACCAGCTCTGTTTAAGAATCTAATTTGAACTAAAAACATTCTCACCAAGGTGTTCAGCATGACTCTTGTGGCCAGTCTGCATTGTGACTAGTATTTATAATGCCAGACTGTATCAATTCAATATCCATGTAGCACGAGGGTCGGATTGGGAACATTACTGGTACTTGCTCTTGTGAAATGCTCACATTTAGTCTTGTAATCTGGAGAAAACCTGGTTTGCTGTGCGTCTAAAGACATACAGGATGGTTTAATTAGCATAAAAATGGGCATTATAGTGTGCATGGGCTAGTTTTCTTTCTTTCTTCTCAGTTCTCTTACCATTACTTCAACCTAAAGAGTTTCAGTTTTTAGAGCGGTGCAGGAGGAAGGGCAGGATTGCTCCAATAGGTCCATGAGTCTAGCGTTGGATCCTGAGGGCGCTGTTGGTGACAGTTGTTTGGCTCTGGTTGTTGCTCTGCCCTGAGGGTCTGGATCTATCTTTTAGTCTTCTCAAATCTGCTGCAGTTAAGCAAGGCATTGTCTATTGTTGTATTGGTGGGTAGTTTGGTTAAGCCAGTCAGGCAGCTAACAGTTGACCGGCAAAACAGCTAGCAGATGAGTAGTTCTAGCAAACAAGTCAGGGCATAGAAATGTGAAATAAGAGGTCCATCACTAAAACCAAACCTTTTTGTGTATCTGTGTTGGTAATCAGTATTAATAATGTTGATTCTAGCCCTGATATAGGTTGCGTTTGAACAAAAAGGACATTTTGTGGTATTGCCCACCTCTACCCTCTAGTAAAGAAATAGCCCGTGATATCTGCACGCAGCATGCTCTGTCCATCTGGACCAATAGGGTAACAATTCTGGAGGTAAAATAGTTTTTTATAAATGTAATGTTCTTTTTGTAAGTTTGAGTGAACTGGCCCTTTAATGTAATGCTTGATAAGATTGAAGATTGAAGCAGCCCCGCAGTCTGTTTGTGGTACCTCTAACCACTGCAAGGTCTGGGAAGAGCCTGATGTGTGTGTGTGTGTGTGTGTGTGTGTGTGTGTGTGTGTGTGTGTGAGAGAGTGAGTGAGTGAGTGAGTGAGTGAAAGAGGGAGATGCTTTTCCACCTCCTGCGGTGTTGGTCTGCGTTGACTGACAGCACCAGTCTGGCTCTACAATAGCTGATCTTTGCTCGGTGTCTGACTGTATAAACATAAAGTGGGATGGTTCCCTCATGCAGAACTCCAGTATTGATCACTTCTGCGAGATCTCACAGCCGCACTCATTGTCCTCTGCCCCTTTCTCTCCTGCCAATCAATAGCTCTTTGTGTTGATTTTTACCCACTGACAAATCACTCTTTCCCATTGCCTTTGTGAAGCTGTCAATCAAGCTGAAGATGTTGTTGTATTTGATCCTCAATCAGGACTGAGTGGGAAGAGTGCAATCAGTACTAAAGAGCAGGAATTGTCTGATACAGATAACTACAACTAAGTATAGTTTGTCTTATAAGATGTGTCAACATTTTCATTTTTGATAGCTTCTCTAAAAAACTTAAAATCAAAAGAATTGAAATCATGAAAACGGAATAAAAAAAAGTTGTTACAGTCATGTAGAAGCCATAAACTGTACACCAATTACAGTGTCTCTTAATTATATAAATTATGTACATTTAATTGATCAGATTTTCTTATATGGTTTTATAGCAGTTCGGAAAACAATGTACACCCTTCATGTACTACCCTACAAGAACCAAATCCACCCTAACAAAGCTAACTGCAAAATAACAGCTCGTATTATTATCTTCATCCTTTCGGTCTTACAATGCAGCGGCCATCATGCTGTCAGGAAATAAAAGTCTTTCGAGTCATTAAACCCCTTTGTTTAGATGAGGGATCTCTGTTCTTGAGAATGTGGCTTGAGCCCGCAGACGATGAGGATGACGTCAAACGGAGATTCAGAGAAAGATTTGACGCTGACATTTAACATACCGCTAAGCCTTGTAGATTCACAGGGCATAAATGAGTTTGTCTGATTGATCTGTTAACCTCTTTTCCGAGTAAATATGTGTGTGGTAAATGTGTGTGTTGGCCATATCTGTGATCCTGTAGCGGTGTATGACTTTTTCACTCGTGTATGTGTTCAAAAATGAATGAAAGCTGATGAGCGAAAACAAGTCATGACATTTTCACAGTCCCATTTGATCAAAGCTTGAGCAACACGTCACTGCAATTATGAAGGTACTTTTGAGTCTTTTTTTATGCAAGCATATGGACAGCAATTAAAAATCAAGTTTGTAAGTAAAAATATATGAACTGAGAATAAAACTATTTACTTTGCAAAAAAAAATTCTCCCTTACAGTTTTGTTGGTTTTGATGACAGACTTGAGAATTTTGTTTGTGTCACAAAAGGTTTTGGTCGCGAATCAGATCTCTTTGGTCTCCAGCCATGATGTGGATCCCAGTCAAACACACCGGTAGAAACTCCTGTCTCTTCCATGAGTGTCGGTCCCGCTCATTACATGCAATAAATTTGCTCTTAAAACAGTTTCTTACCCTGCACACACAAAAGTACCATCCTTTGCCATGTGTGATGTTCTTTGCCTCGGCTGAAGTATTGCTTTATAACCGTCAGACGATTAATGCGCTTGATGTTACAGCCATTGTTTTATGTGAATGTGAAATGGGAGAACATGACTCATTTGCTCAATGCTGGCTCTCACTGTCAGGAACCACTTTGTGTTTTGGTAACAGGTGTGACTTGTTGTCAAACTTCTCGCTGCCACTTCCACTCTCATGCCTTCACCATCATTTTCCAGTGGATGGATGCATGCCATTTTGGATGCAAGTTGGTTTCCCCTGTGTGCGTTCGTCCCATGCTGCAGCCTATTCTTTCACATATGGCCAGTTGCCATGAGTCAGCAGCAGCGGTCAGAGGTTTCCACACCTAGACACAACAGTCTATCCGGGAAAAAACAACTCTCTGATGCCTCGGTCTTCCTATATTGTCTGGGATGATTCCGAGTCGGCGGAGGCTTATTGTTTGGATGTCTTTGTAGTGCAGGTCCATTGCTGCGGAATGTGGGGATTTCCTCCCTCGCGGGTATTTTTGGATCTCTGTGTTAATTCAAGGGAGCTCTGCATAATGCTGTGCAGTGTGGGGTCCGCGGGTGGGGTCTGTACACTCATGCACATGTGTGGGAATCTGTGTCTCTGCTCATATGATAATAGAAAAGATGTGAGTGTGTGACTGTGTGCTGGGAACTGTGAGGTATGTCATCCCAAACTGGAATCTTTAAGAGAAACAGTCTACTAAAACAAGAATGGCGCATCATACCCTGAAGCGTCACTGATTGAGACGGATGCCACTCAACCTGCATTTCATTCGTCATTTCACAGTGTTTCCGGTTTGACAGCTCCAGATTAGACGGCCAAGTGTCGGGTGAAAACAGGTCTGTTGTGGACACTGATGTTCGCTGAAGTGTCTTGAGGGGGCTTCACCGGGTCACCTGGGGGTCTCTGACCTCCCTGGGTAATGTTCTCTTCTAGGTCCCCCTCTTTGACAGCGGTCAATGGAGGCGTCCATGCAGGGGACAGCCAGGCGGATGGCTGGGGTGAAGTCAGGGAATAGACAGGTCATATCCAGAAGGGCCTGTCACCTCCGAGTCAAACCAAGTGAGATCTCCTTCCGGGTCTCACTCACACCCTGTCAAGTCGGCTGACATCAAGTGACACTTTGGCTCGACCTGTCCTCACATTTGGTTGTAGGAAGACTGGGTGTGCGTGTTCATATGTGGAGGTGTGTGTGTGTGTGCGTGTGTGTGTGCGTGTGCGTGTGCGTGTGCGTGTGTGTGCGTGTTGTATGGCTGGACTTTTGTGGCATCAGTCATTGTCAATCACTTACTCGGTGCTGTGCAGTTCGTTCATCAGGAGAAACTTGCAAACTATGCAATAGTCTCAGGGTGTCTAAATAACAACAACATTAAGCTACTGTTTCAACATCAAGGGTTACCTTTATTAATCGAAGTATGCACACAAAACAGTTCAAATCAGCATCACGGGCACGGAGAAACAGCTGTTTGCAGCTAGCTGCTCCATCCAGCATTAAGAGGTTCATCTCACCTGTCAGGTCACTTGTCTCAAGCTGCTCTGTGAGGCTTTGCTCGTGCACAGAAGTGCTTTGAGATCAATGCTAACATCAACATGCTAAAGTGCTCACTGACCGTTTACCATGTTCATTATCATCAGTTTTGCAACTAACAAGCCCTTACATTATCTGGTGACCAGCTTTTCCTTATAATAGATTAATATATAGTATAAAAACAAATTCTCATCACTATTATCTTGAGCAAAAGTTCATGTCCCACCAGGAAATCTCAGAACTTGGAGCCAAAGAACGTTTGGCTGTATTTCTTGATGAACAGCTTAAATAATTAATGAGCAAAATTTTAATTTTTTTAATATGATAATTTTTTGGTAGATAGTCTATAAATCATCAATTAATTATTTCAATAATAATAGTGAGCTCTTTGTTTCTTGGTTTTTAAGTCAATATTAAGGGAATATTTTTTTCCTGAAAGTTTCATAATTTTTGTAAATAAAATGTAATCACATGAATGCCCCTAATAATCTAGTTAAAAGTAGATTATCTGCACTGCTTCAAGGGAATGTTGCCCCAATATGGACGAAAGCCCCCCTTCCCTCCATGCAAAGCCTCTAATGACATCATCACATATTTCAGTGGTGAGTAATGCAATAGGTCAATTCTTAAATGTCTTGTTCACACACTGCTTATCTTTCCTAATAGAATTAGGCCTCTTCTACCCACACGCCTCTCCTCCAAGGGAATTCCCCTCAAACAATTGGTGAGCCTGTGCTGATATCATAGTGTTAATTATCTTAATCTTTTATTTTAGAATCACTCAATCTCCATTAGATTATAACTGATGTCTCACTAATTTGGCAAAAAACACAGACACTCACATAGACAAATAAACATGTAATAAAATACTCATATGAATATGAAAATATGTTTGTGTATTTTGTCTTGTTTTATGGCTATTTTTGTACAGATTACATACTTGTGCAGACTATTTTGATCATGGTTGGTTAGCTCAACAAGTATGATTTGAATGTGACTATATCATATCCAGAGCATTTAATAAGCTTGTAGAACTATAATAACATGGTGTGCACATACAAAGAATATGAAAAGAAACTATACATTTCAAAAGTGAACATTACATTTTAAAACATTTTATTCTTAAAACATACTTGAACAGGTATTAAAATTTATTCCCAATGGAAGGAGCTAAATGAATCTCGCGGCAACAGAAATAAAAACTCACTGTTTTGGGTCTTTATGCTTCATTCCACTGCTTATTTCAGTTGATACTTTTTGCCTCCATCTTCTCTTCCCTTTTGCCTCAGACAAAAAGAGGGGCCTTTAATGTCCGTATTAATGTAGAAGCAGGTGGTAAAGAAGCCTTTGTTAATCACTTAATGATGAATTCCCCCCACTTTACATGGTGGCTTTTTCACCATCCGTTTACTTCTTGTGCGCGGGGCTGTGGAAACTTTATAAAAAGTTTATCTTACCATGAAATGAGTGGGCACGGATAAATGGCTAACGTGGGGTTTTGTCTGTCAATGCAGTCAACTTATTGGGGGTCCACCGACTGGGCAGGTTTGGACCATATGTCATCATTCCAAGCCTTTGTGTGGGCGTGTCTCTGTGGCAACCGCATCAGCTGCGGCCATTGTGTGAGGGGATTCAATGGCCCATATATTCATTGCAGGGCTGGCATGGGCCCCGCAACAGAAACAAATTGATACATACAAGGCCCAGCCCCATTTGGCTTGCATGACACATTTCAAATGGACAAAAAAAGGACACTTTAGTCTGTTGAAAATCTTGAGAAAAGCTTGGTCGCCATAGCGACTGTGCAGTAAAAGCGGCCATGGGCCATTAAACTCCAATCAGATGTAAATTTGGGCTGCCCCCAGCCCCACTGAAAGAAAGCCCCCTTCACACAGCAGACACAAATTAAACAGTTTGTTTGCCAATTCACATGTCATCTTAATGAGTTTTTATTCGTTTGCCCTTTGTTTAAATGAAGAGAATTACAAACCGTCATTGATTTATAATATTGGACCACTTCAGCTGTCTGCACATAATCTATGCATTACTCACTCAGAGTCAGACGGTTTAAGGATACAAAGGACACTTTAAAACTTCTGAAAAGTTAAGTAGGAGCTAGCAGGAAAATAATGTTATCTATGACAGCTTTACAAGATAATGAAATCAATAGCCACAGTAAAACACTACTGTTGTGTTACAATGCTTTACAAATAACTGTATTGTGTCTTGGATGTCATTGTAATTTTAAAATTAAGCAATACACCCCATTCCAATATCAATATATTTTTACAAACCTGGGTGCAGTTAAGTAGTGCCCCTTAATCAATATGTCTCTGCTGAGCCACAGATGAGCCGTTAGGTGGTCGGAAAGCTAAAATATTCCCAGTAACCAAAAATGTCTCTGCTTTTTCTTGCTGGAAACTGTTTCTGCTTCAAATTCTGTAAACATGATATGAGTAAGTGCTTCGTGTGAGAATATTATTCTGTATCACAGGAAATACGTTTTAATGGAAAAGCAGGAGCAACATGGGTGACACTGTCTCCAGGACAGGAAGCAATGTGCCCTTGTGATTGGACAGAGAAAATATTTTGCTTGACTTGATGGCGAGAGATTTGTCCGAGCCGGTCATGCCACGTGGCTCGGTTCAATGGCACATGCAGCCTCTGATGTTATTGTAATAATCAGGATTATTATGTTTCACAATTCCTGGTTTCTGTAAAAGTACAGGCCAACAAAGGGGGAAAATGACTGGAGGATACGTTTACAGAATAAAGGCTGCTACTGTCTGCTGCGCAGGTTGTCGCCATGTTAATTACTTTTTATTATCATATTATCAATCGTTAGGAGGGGCGAAGTCCTGTTTGCTGTAATTAATGTTAAACACATTTGGCTGAAGGCCATATGGCAAGAACTAAAAGAGGATTACAATTATATTGGTGCCCAATCTTGGATACCAGAGAATTTTGTTGTGTTGTTGAAAAACCCTCGGAGAGAATAATATGGGATTACTTTAGTATTTGACTACTTACTGACCAAAACAGATGGAAACAAATACAAGCAACCAACGCACGATCTGCAACAGATTATAATTCAGAAGTTACTTTCCCAGCTCTCTGGTCGAGTCCATAAAGATACACTACACGTATTGTTGCCACTCAAAGTGGGTCCATGTCAGAACATGTGAAAGGGAAGAAAAAAAAAACAACCAGCAAAACCATGACCGCTTCTGATGATAATGAGGCATGAGTGTGTGGCCCTGTTGTTATGCCTGTTTCCAGGAGGCTGCTGCCGGTCTTGTCTCTTCTCTCTCCTCATACAGTAAAACCGCTCTGTTATGACAACACCGTACAGGCAGAGCACAGCATGGGCTTCCACTGGCTCTGGACCAAGCTGACCTGGGACCTGACATTACCAGTATAGCTGCAGCCTCCCCATTGCTCGCCCATTGTTGCACAGTGCAGCTAACGATGCCCTGTCTCTGTGCTGTGGTGTCGTCCATGCAGGGCAGGGGGAATGCTAATTTGACATAGGGATGATTAACTACAGCAGCCACAGTTGCAAACAGCCTCATTTTCATGTCTTATTGTCTCCACTGTCCTACCTCCCAGAGAGATTTGACTGCTCTATTAATGACTTATCTCGTGTCTCGAGGGGATATTTAGCAAGTAGCTCAGTATGCTACTATGCATGCTACTTAGAAGTATTGGTTAAAAAGCATGTAAAAAAAAAAAAAAAAAAAAAAAAAAAAAAAAAAGTAAAACTATGGAATTTTCAAATGTACAAAAAGTAAATTATTTTTGCTGTTACTTTATGTTTTGAGAGCTAAATCTGATTTTTTTTTTTTTTCAAAAATTGTTAAGAGCGACACTCAGTATGCACCAGCTGAGCAATACCATTTTGTGAGTCCCCAAGCAACAAGGTGTGAACAAAGGTTCCATAGTCACATTTTGTACAACTCATTACTTGTGTGTTGCTGTGTGTCACCGCTGTGCAGGGAAGACACTTCCTTCTCGCTAGTTACTCAGTGTCCGTGTAAAGCTAGCTACGACACATGCTCATGCCGAAATGACAAAATAGCTCATTTCCCAAGATTACACATGTGACTGTTTGAGGGTATCAGAGGTGTACCTTACTTTGTCACTATGGTAACAATAATAAATATGTATTTAACAATGTAAAATGGTCGTAGTTTGGTTAGGTTTAGGCACAAAAACTACATGTTCAGGAAAAGCTCACGGTTTAGGTTACAATAAGTGAGTTATACTACGCATATTACATTACGTACATTACATGTAATTTATATACATTATGTGAGTTAACTTGTGTAAATAAGTGAAAATAAGTCAACGTTGACTTGTGTTTTCATTTGGATACGAACAGCGGTCTCCTGGGTAAAAGTTCTCCAAAACTTCTTTGTTATGCCTGGTGTTAGATTGGATCAGCAGGAAGGACGATGTGCATGCAATTAGTTGTTCACAACAGCGTTTAGAGTGTGCATCCCTGTTGCTGATCCAATCTAGCACCAACCCTTTGTCACTTAACCATTTCACCTGACTATCCTCTTTTGCTCCCGGCATAATTACTACGCCCACTAAAGTTCACAGTATTCAGACCCCTTTAAATTTTTCACTCTTTGTTTCATTGCAGCCATTTGCTAAAATCAAAAAAGTTCATTTTATTTCTCATTAATGTACACTCAGCACCCCATCTTGACAGAAAAAAACAGAAACGTAGAAATTTGTGCAAATTTATTAAAAATGAAAAACTGAAATATCACATGGTCATAAGTATTCAGACCCTTTGCTCAGTATTGAGTAGAAGCACCCTTTTGAGCTAGTACAGCCATGAGTCTTCTTGGGAATGATGCAACAAGCTTTTCACACCTGGATTTGGGGATCCTCTGCCATTCTTCCTTGCAGATCCTCTCCAGTTCCGTCAGGTTGGATGGTGAACGTTGGTGGACAGCCATTTTCAGGTCTCTCCAGAGATGCTCAATTGGGTTTAGGTCAAGGCTCTGGCTGGGCCAGTCAAGAATGGTCACAGAGTTGTTCCGAAGCCACTCCTTTGTTATTTTAGCTGTGTGCTTAGGGTCATTGTCTTGTTGGAAGGTGAACCTTCGGCCCAGTCTGAGGTCCAGAGCACTCTGGAAAAGGTTTTCTTCCAGGATATCTCTGTACTTGGCCGCATTCATCTTTCCTTCAATTGCAACCAGTCGTCCTGTCCCTGCAGCTGAAAAACACCCCCATAGCATGATGCTGCCACCACCATGTTTCACTGTTGGGATTGTATTGGGCAGGTGATGAGCAGTGCCTGGTTTTCTCCACACATACCGCTTAGAATTAACGCCAAAAAGTTCAATCTTGGTCTCATCAGACCAGAGAATCTTATTTCTCATAGTCTGGGAGTCCTTCATGTGTTTTTTGGCAAACTCTATGCAGGCTTTCATATGTCTTGCACTGAGGAGAGGCTTCCGTCGGGCCACTCTGCCATAAAGCCCCGACTGGTGGAGGGCTGCAGTGATAGTTGACTTTGTGGAACTTTCTCCTATCTCCCTACTGCATCTCTGGAGCTCAGCCACAGTGATCTTTGGGTTCTTCTTTACCTCTCTCACCAAGGCTCTTCTCCCACGATTGCTCAGTTTGGCTGGACGGCCGGGTCTAGGAAGAGTTCTGGTCGTCCCAAACTTCTTCCATTTAAGGATTATGGAGGCCACTGTGCTCTCAGGAACCTTGAGTGCTGCAGAAATTATTTTGTAACCTTGGCCAGATCTGTGCCTTGCCACAATTCTGTCTCTGAGCTCCTTGGACAGTTCCTTCGACCTCATGATTCTCATTTGCTCTGACATGCACTGTGAGCTGTAAGGTCTTATATAGACAGGTGTGTGCCTTTCCTAATCAAGTCCAATCAGTTTAATTAAACACAGCTGGACTCCAATGAAGGAGTAGAACCATCTCAAGGAGGATCAGAAGAAATGGACAGCATGTGAGTTAAATATGAGTGTCACAGCAAAGGGTCTGAATACTTATGACCATGTGATATTTCAGTTTTTCTTTTTTAATAAATTTGCACAAATTTCTACATTTCTGTTTTTTTCTGTCAAGATGAGGTGCTGAGTGTACATTAATGAGAAATAAAATGAACTTTTTTGATTTTAGCAAATGGCTGCAATGAAACAAAGAGTGAAAAATTTAAAGGGGTCTGAATACTTTCCGTACCCACTGTATGTAAACATGAGTCGCATTATGGTGTTTGCACAGATGACCTGTTAGGCTGTGTTGAGGGGAGGACAGTCTGGTTAGCTACTTGGAAATGACTACATTTAGGCACACTAAACTTGACTTGACATGGGTGGACGGAGTTTTTGCAGATTTGTACTGAGATGATGATTTTGTTTTTATTGTTAAGTGATTGATTGCCAGTACAGTTGTCACTCAGAACCCAGCTAAATTTAATTTCCAGCATTATTTACCACTTGAGGCTGCAGAGTCCGCTGTTGTTGCTGCTCAGCAAAAGTTACTTACGGTATCGTCTCACTTTAAATGTACATCTCTTTAACTGAAGTTGTCGGTGATTTTCAGTTTGAATTATATTTCTCTCAAGTAAAAACATACAACTAAAGGAGGATTTACAGTCAAACCCCATTAAAATCAAATGAACTGCTCAGGGACTACACAAAATATTGTCCCTCAGACTTTGCCAGAATGAAAGAGGCCATGAGAAAACCAAAGAGAAAGACTGAAAAGGAGGCAAAATGGTGTACTGGCTGTCTGTCTGGTGTCCGCACAGAGCTCCGTCTTGTCCACTGGTGGCTGTGGAGGATTCATTAGGCGCCACATTCACTCCCCCTGCACGTGAGTGACGGGTCCCTGTAGCCAGTGTCATCCCTCTCTCTAAAGCACCACAGATCATCCCACTCCTCTCTCGCCCATCTGGCAGCCTGAATCTAACAAGGGGTGTCCTCCAGCTATAAGAGTGCACAGAAAGAGGAGGAGAGAGGGAGAAAAAGTTAAAGACTGCAAGATCCCATCAGATTGTCCGTGGTCCATAGGCTCCAATTATTCAGAGCTTATCTTTTCAGCTTGGCTGATCTCCAAATGAATAAAGTGCGGGCCGTATTACTGCCAGCCGGGTGCACCTCTAAAGAGGCTGAAGGAGGATCAGGGATGTGGGTTATGGTGTCAATCTGACCCTGACCCCTTGGGTTAGGGAGCTGACGTTATGTAGTCACAGTGCCCAGGCATCCCCTTGTTGCACCTCCATTTAGAACTCGTCTGGATAAATGGGAAAGGGCAATCACATTAGAAGAGGTTTCTTTGCATTTTAAAGCAAAAAAGAAAGAAAGAAAGAAAGAAATCTCTAATCACAAAGTGAGTGACTCTTGACTTTAAAATCAGCTCCAAGACGGGGGCTGGAAAAGGTAGAAGTCAGAGGGTTAAGCTGGCACAATCATTTGTGTCAAGAGCTGCAGCAAATGGTTTTAGAAGAAGCCTTCAGGCACAAAAAACAGATGGTAGAGAGAAGCTATTTTAACATAAAGATACAAACACTTTGTTTTAGTGAACAATATTGAAAGAACATAACATTAAACATTTCTGATAAGTAGGCAAGCACTAGATAAATTAATAAAACTAACTAATGTCTTCTTTGTTCTCTTAATTTACCCAAGTTTGGTTTCATGGTGATTTCTTTCGCTGTGAACTGCCACTCAAATTCATCTCAACTTTCTAATTTATTCTGAATGAAACCAAATATGAACTTTAAATTTTTCCTAATACAGAGAAATAAATTAAACTTTTATTAACAAAACCAATTTGGCATCAACAAGGAATCAGTGGAGCATTTCAGAATTAATATTCCCCCTAAAACACCTGAACACAGTCTGAGGTAAATCTTCCAGTCACTGAATAATGTATATAAGCACTTTATACAAAAAAAAAGAGTGCTTTTTAGATCCTGGGATTTAGCCACACCTCAGGGCTGAGTGAAGTGACGCCCCTTGGCACTGAGCCGGGGCACGATGGGAGGTTGGTGGTCCGCCGTTTTTCGGCGGCCCTTCCATCCCTGAGAATCTCCAACCCTCAGATCTGCCGACAAGTGTTGCTGATCCCTCTTTTTTTCTTCTGCCTTCATGGAGATGGCTGGGAGATTCTCATGCCACCACACAATGACTAAACAAGCGGGTATGTCTAATTCAATTAAGTCCACAAGGCTGTGCCAAGTGGGCCCTGGTCCCGTGTGACAGGGATAATGAGCGGGCAGAGAGGAGTAGGAGGAGGAGGAGGAGGAGGAGGAGGAGGAGGAGGAGGAGGGTCGGTGTTGGATTGTATGGCGCTGAAGATAGAGGCTTGCACTCATTCAGATGTTCATACTTCATTCTTTTTATATTCCTCTCTGGGCTTGAATGTTTCCAGGATGACCCGGCTCATTTAGTGCTGAATGGCATATTTTGCATTCCAACACTGTGCAGATGGGCTTGATGAGGGACTCTGAGAGACTGGGAATTATAAGCAGTGTGACCTCTGAATTCTTTCAGTTTAGCACTTAGAGACGTTTCCAAATCTGGATTCTTTCCCCACTGACGAGACAGTGTGTCACACAAAACGAGTGTAGGAGGAGGAAACATAAAAATATGACTCAACAAGTGACTCAGCAAACAGTGTAGACACCTGGACGGAGAGGCTGACTCCCTCTTTTTGATCTCTAAAGCCCTTTAATCCTTTCATTGTTTAACTAATACTCTCATATTCATCTACATATACCCCCCTTGTTGTTAATGTTTTTTTTTTATAATTAAGGGCTTTAAAATATAGCACATTTAATTGTTCAGTTTCAAACTACTGTGTTGTGCTCTGAGACAGTTCTCCCAAGAACAATGACAGCTTCTGACTTTTCAGTAAAAACATTGTATATTAATCTGAGAGACTTTTATGTGCATCCCATGTGTACTGTCCATCCACTAGAGGATATCATGCCAGCCAAACTAAAGTGCCTTAGGTTTAGGCACCAAAAAACACTGTGTCCTTCATCACATCATCTCTTTGTTTTTCCCCGGTAAGACATACGTGTATGCTATTCATGTCAAGGTGAGGCAACACGTGACATTGACACGTCATCCTCCAGAGACCAACCAATTTATTGGCTGATATTAGCCTATCACAGATATACCAGTGTTGCTGTATATTTTTTTCCAATATGAAAACTTTCCTTTACAGAACATAATGAAGGAAAAGATGCTGATTTAGAATTTTTTTTTTTTAATGTTTTTTTTATTTGTAGTTATTTGTCATTATTATATTTATATTTATATTATTACATTCCCAGTGAAGTTCACTGTTTTAATGTACTTAACTCATTTTGGACAGCAAACTTTTTTGTTAAATTTAGAAATATTCTACCTTAATTACACATCTTTGTCACAAGTGTTTGATAACCACATTTTGGTTATCTTGGTATCTATATCGGCCACAAAAATCCAGTATTGGTTGAGCTCTTGCAACCACTTTTTGACTGACGGGTGAATTACACACTTTGACGTGATACCGGACTGCTACGTGTCTTCCTGACAGTCAGCTTTGATTTATTTTAACCACAATTGTTACCTATCCATAACCATCTGTTTATTATGTTAACCTTCCTGACAAAGGTTCAATAACCTTAAGAATGAGTAACTTTAGCCTCAACCATGATGTCTCCATCATCTGATACTTTTTGCTGAATCTAAAGATTTGAACGATAGCAATGCCATATCAGAAAACAGTGATTATAATGGAGATGGAAGACAGACAAATGATGTTGTCCTTCAGATAGTGGTGTCAGAAACCGCTCGTCATTGCAATAGCAGTGGACAAACAATGCATTAAATAATTAGTTTGGAGGATCCGTGTGTTTTGTTTGTTGTTGGCTGCAGTTGTATATTCCCATACAGCAAGAAAATCTTTTTTTTTTATAGAATTATTGAACACTGAAAACCATTTATAAAAGTATTCTGTTTTGAAAACTTTTCTATGGGTATATACGTATGTCTCGAAGGTTTAATGACATCCACTTATCCAGTGTCAGAGAAGAAAGTCCCTAAATAGCGTAGCAGTCATGGTTGACAGCGAGTCAGACATTGCTTAAGAAAACCTGCTTTTCTGCATTTTCAACACTTTTGACTTCAGCTGGGAACTATCTCAGACCTGAGAGGCTTTTAGTTTCACTGAAGTCTCCAAGGCCTCCTGCTGCTCCTCTGAGACCCTTGTCCCAACCGGCACAAAAAAGCCCCTTAAACGTTTGACTTTCTCACAGAAACAGCTTGCTAAATGGTATTTCTGTAATGGACTCCTGCTAGGGTTCATATGCGTTGTATAGCCACGTTGCACAGAGTTGAGTCAACATGATTACCATGAGAATGCTCCCAAAGAAAGGCCCAAAAAGGTTTTTTTTGAATAAAAATCTGAAACTATAGAATTCTTTGTTTTCCCAGGGAAAAAAAGATGAAAATCAAAGACATCGATGGTCATTTTTTTCTATTGGAAAAGTGCTGCCGAATGAATGTCTTATTTACATGCCAAAGGGAAAGGCCATGGTTTTAAAAGGATGGGAAAGCAGGGGCCTCTATTATGGTGGTGCTGGTCGCAGAGGCCGTGGCTACTCTGGCAGCCTCCCTGCCAGGGAGCGGTTAACAAGGCCTTGGCTGAATTAAAGAATGGCAATGAGTTTTTAATTGGTGACACATTATATTTATCAAGCTGACAGCGGAGTGACTGCGCTGTAGCCTCTCTTGTTTTGTCCTTGTGTGCGCATTACTTCCCCCAAGGTGCCCCTGCATGATACCCCCTGTCTGCCAGGGTCCCTCACGTGTGAAGAAAGAAGAAAAACATAATAATTGAGCATCAAGTTGAATGATAACACTGAATTATTCATTAGGGTCCCTTAAAGTGCTTGATAAATCAACCCCCCCTCTCTTCTTCTTTTTTAACAAAAGCTTCTCTTTGTCCATCCGTCCAATCGCGGCAGTTTAAGGCTTAGCATAAAGACAAATCCTTTTCAGTCCTTTTTGTCCATCATGACAGAAGTTCTTCTGCGGGGCCGGAAAAGTTATTAACAAGTGTTTAATATTTGGATGGGAGTGTTTGGCCACCTCTTCTATACGTGGCGTTTATGTCTGGCCCTCCTATACACCGAGCAGCTTGTGACTTAACACTTAATAATGACACTCTGTGTTGCTAATGTGACCATATGCCATGAATATATTTGAGTTTCAATAAAGTTCCATTATTCAGCTTTTATTATCAGCTTCAATGTTATTAAACACCCTTTAAAAATGTTCATTCACTTCACAGGCAACTATTGACTGCTGTTAACCTGATTCAGCATTTAAACTGTTGCACATTATCTCTTTTTTTAATATTAAATGTTGACTGTAGGCATTTCATTAAACATCACAACACCATTTGTAAGCAATGGCCCTTCAGACTAAATAACAATGTCTCATACAAGAGATTAGGACATTTGTTGGGAGCGTTCGAATTATAATGCTTTCTAATTTTACATTTTTAGAAATTAAATAGAATGGAAATAATAAAGGTATTGTGGAGCAGTATGTAACACTGCCAGAACAATCAAAATAAAAACTCATGCATTTAAAATGCATAAAAACCTGAGTGCATTGAAAGCTCTGAATAAGTTCAAATAAGGTGCCTTTAGCAGAGTAAAAAGAGAAAAGGCAAACATACTTATGTGCATGTAAAAATAAGCAATAACAGTCGTCTGTCAATGTGTTATGTCAACAAGATGTGTCTTAAATGCTGTGTTTTAAATATTGTGTTTTAAATGGAACCAGCTTACTGTTTTCCAACAAAAGTTCTGTCTATTCCATCTGAGGAAGGAGTTTGGAAAACACCTAACTTCATCAGTTCATAAACATCAAAGTCTTGGTTAAAAGAAACATTGCATGTGCCTCTGTTTAACTTTAAACACTGCTTTTTTTTTTTTGAGTAACAGCAGGTCCCCAACAGTTTTAGAAGAAATCTTTTGTTGTCTTTAGGGCGTTACTACAGCGAAGGGGGGTAAAGACTGGAGGTCCTGGCGATGCTCTTCAAAATGGTCGTGAAAGGGGAGCAGGGGCGAAGGAGGCCTAATGAAATATTTAAGATTTAGGCTAAAAAGGAACTCTGAAAAACTTTGCAACAAAGGGGTCGGCCGAGGGCCTCCATTGTCCCTGGACCTGGCGGAAGCAGGGGCCAGGCTGCTACAGATGTGAGGAGAGCCCATATTGAGCTGGGATGTGTAGGCTCTGCTCACAGCTGTGTCGCCGCACTCCCGCCCCAGCCACCAGCCCCCTGCCTTTGTGAGCCTTTGTGAGGGCCAGAGAGTGGCGATTTTACACCGAGCTGATTGCACAGCAACGGCTTTGTGTCGCCAACAAGAAGGCCCTGCCCATTCCTGACCATCGGCGCTCACTCCCTCTGCCTCACAGAATCACACATTCATCCCAATCCCATCAGCCCACACAGCCTCATAGCTTTTTATTATCTCAGGATGACAAGGTGATGAATCCCCTTCCCGTCGGCTGATATGAGCTGGGGCGGTCGGTTTGTGGGGGGTGCTCTCTCCTCCTGGCACCTCATCCAGGATCTGCCTATTTAGCGCTTAACTGCTTTTGATTAATGGAGGGCCCCGTTCTGTCTAACATATGCCATCTTCAGGGCCAAATAAGGGGACCACGTTTACTGATTTTTTTTTGAGTAATGATGTCACGAGGTCACAGCGAGCAGTTCAGACACAGAATGAGTGAAACGAAGGAAGAAATTGAGCTTTTTCATTTGTAAAAGAGACGCATTTGGTGGGAAGTAAAAGTGTTTAAGTCACTGGTTATGTGATGATTTTACAACCAGTTGTATTCCTTCTCTGAAAAAACATTTATGTAATTATCATTGTCTTATTTTGATTAAAGACAATTTTCACATTAAGTCGTTTCTTTTACAAGACTAAATTTAAAGTAAGACTAATTAATCTTTAATTGTAAAAATCTGCCAAATATATTCATGCTTTACCTCAGAGTTGACTTCATCCCTCAAGTTAGAGTAAAACCTTCCCAAATGTTTGTCCATTCCCTCGAAATCCCCTCGTGTCACCCTGAGCTACAAGGCAAGTTCAGACCGGCGCACTAAAAGGGCGCAGCAGCTTAACACCAACCTTAACACTTGACTCACTCCATCCAGGCTCATAAAGTCTTAATGTGGCTAATGTGAACAACAATATAGGCATGCCCTGCAGAAAGACTGGATCATGGACTTGGAATAATGCAAATCAAGAAATATCATTTGGTCTGAAACTTTAATCAGCAAAGCCTTTAATTGTAACTGCAGGTGTGTTTTAAATTCTAAAGCAATTATACAAATGCTGTTTCCTTGACTGAATTAGTTTAGACAAATATGGTAACATGTTGATAATTACTGTTACAATAATACTTTTGTAAGTTCTGCAGAATATTTACATTTCTTTCCGAGCTTTTAGTTTCCCAGTATTATACTCCACGATAACTGACATTTACAAATAAATACAATATAATTTATTTTTCATTTCCTTTATAATGCTCAATTGTTACTTACTTGTTGCCAGTGGTAATGTTTTGTTCCACTGTATATTAGTGGTACTTCATGCATATTGAAGTACCACTAAGAAGAAGGAAGTGTTTTATTGGTACCTGATTCAAACACAAATATTACACTGTAAATTACGGGCTGTAAAATATAAAATGTTTTACAACCTATAATTTAAGCCCTTTATGGTGAACTCACAGTCGCGCAAGGCATCATTCAAGCGCCCATCAGCAGGATTTTCCCATTGGTATTATGTTAAGAAACATTTTATATATTGCTTTTGACCATTTTTTGCTTTTATTTGATTGTGACAGTGGAGACAGTCAGGAAATGAGTGAAAGTGAGCAGGGTAATGACACGCAGTGAAGGTCTGGCTGGCAGGGCATCAAACCAGGGACTCCTTGCTCTGAGCATTTACGCCCATCTGATGGCGCGAGCCCAAACCACTCGGCAACTGATCGTGAGAAACATTTGAACAGCGACCTAGTTGGCCAGGTACCTCATGTTGGCAGTTTCCTCTAAATGCTGCAAGTTTTGCCCTAATTCAAGTAACATCGTCAACTGGAACATTACTGTCAGCAAATTATGGCCTTTACTGTGTTATTCCTTGTGGTTCAGCACTTTTTCCTCTTTTTAGTCCAGATGACATGTTAGGTGACAGCCAATCAGAGAGCTTGTTACGTCCATGGTTCATTTACTATGAGCCTTGCGCCCATAAAACAAAGTAAAATACATTTGTCAGTGAAAGGCTAAATGGAAAGCTAAGATAATGAATACAAATCAAATAGCAAGAAAAGGAAAAGCAGAAGGGAAATGGAAGTGCAAATGATAAAGGTAGCAGCCCTTTTTAATTCAAATCTATTCTTAATTCTTATTTCAATTTACAAAATCAGAAATGTACTTTTCTTTTTAAACTGTTATCAAATAGACGTTGAAACTTTCCACTTTCATGATGTTTTCATAAACCCTGACTTATTCATATATTAATGTTTGACTTATACATTCTTTTTTCAATTCTTCTTTGAATTCCCCATAACATATACATAACATAAATTAAGTAATTTAGCTGTGATTTATTATGATTACAATTTATTCTTATTTTTGGATAAATTGATTTGATTTTGATCTGTTTTTATTGTCAATTTATTATAAATGTAATATTTCTCTCGCAATCCTCCATGCGGAGCCACAAATCATACAGAAATGAAACCTAAACTATCTACATGGAAAAATACCACTGAAGAAAGTGAGAAAATTTGCTCATTCAGCAATTTAGATGAGCCGGTCATTTCATACATATTTTCCATAAATTTTTACCCTCCTGCTGTCGAGCCAATAAGGGGATGCATGGGAGTGCAGCGATGACATCACTGAAGCTGGGAAATGTTACCTTTAATGATCCTCCTACATTGTGTCTGTTCGGATAGACTCTCTCCTCTGGGACACTTATTAGCCCCTAATTGATCTGAGGCTGGTGGAGCGAGTCTGGCTGCACGGAGAGCTTGATACAAACCAGATGCAAGGCTACCTAACCTGTTAGCCTCCCCATTATTCAAACAGGAGTTTGCTAGCTGCACTTTCCTCTGAGTTTGCCCCTCTGTTCCTCACAAAGACCTGTCACCTTTAATGGCCTGTTGGCTGAGTGGGTTGCTGTAGTCCTCTCCAGAAGAAAGCCCCATGAAGAAAGGCTCATGGTCGGCTAATGCAGCTTAATATTCTTTAAAAAGGTTTGGGGGACAATTAGGAGAGTGTTTCCCATGGTTCTCCCCCCAGCGGTTCACGGCTGCCTGTGCAGCAGCTCGTCTGTTTGATGGACTCTGAATGCATCTTATTGATGGGGGTCAGAGATTAGAAGCAGCCGTGCGAGGGGAAGAGGAGTGAAAAGAGGGTCCCACATAGTGGCCTCAATGTGCCTCAGACACACCCACAAATAACCACTAACAGTTCTTCCACTTGTCTGTCTGTGAATCTTATTCATATGAGCTGAATGAGTGATGGAGTGCTGCGTGTCCTCTAATAGAGATTCACACATTCTTTCACCGAGCTCCCCTGTGATAAACGTTGCATGAAAGCTGTCTGGATGTGTGTCAGGTTGTTTCTTCACCTGTGGTTGCCTGCACATATCTTATCAGTCGTCTCGCTGGTGGAGCGCTGCTCTGGCATTTGCCCGCTGCGCAAATGGCACATGTGTGAATATGCTGGGTCATGACCTTGACAGCAGACACATGAAGCACAGAAAACCCACAACCATACAGAATGCAGAGAGTCGATGCATTTCTTACTGCAAGCATACTGTACAAAGAAACTAGAGAGAGAAATGAAGATGAGGCCATGACATCTGTTTTACAAGCAGGGATACATGTGAATGTCCTCAGCATGAGAAATGCATTGAATTCGTTGTCTTACAGTTTACAGAGCATGGCTCTTCCAAAAGTAAAAGTAACATTGCTTGCAGTGCGACACGAGTTACTGATTCAGGGAAGTGGTCAGACTCGCATGAAAGCATACCAACCTCTTTCCTGTCATCTGACTCTTTGTGCACCTTCTTTGTTGTTGACACCCAAGTAGATTCAACATTTGCAACTGTGCCAAGCTTTAGGTAATACACCTGTAATACTGAAGTATAGAAATTATTTCATTCTTTGGATTGGCCCCAGGTACCATTGTGTGTTTACCTTATTGCGCTGTGGTGGGGTGTTCGGACTCTCCCCTATAGGATAGTCCACCTACAGCCGAAGCTGACCATGCAGTGGCAATTAGAGGAGTGTTTTGGGTCAAGGAGAGAGCAAGGGTTTTGTTTGCCTCCATCTCATGATTGAATGGCCATGTATAGGACCGTGAAAGAAAAGAAGCCAATTAAGTGAGGGGTGGTTTGATTTTTTTGTCCCGCGTTGTAATTAGGCCCAGGCTCTAAAAAACTTCCTCAAGTACCTTTTGGGTTGTTTTGTTGGCCATATCATTAGGAGCAAAACGATCCACCCAGGTGCTCACTGCCTGAATATGTTGAGAGATTATGTAAAGAAACACTGCCATCCACAAGCTTTCGGGCCTTGTAACACACTCTGTGGCTCATACACGGCGGCATTAGTGGAGTCCTTAAATTCTGCCAATCAAGCCAGTTCAAACAATGACGAACATGCTTTACATTCGGGCGATCAGCGGAAATACATGGACTTAATGTACATTCAGACGAGACTCCACACTGAGTGCATTCTTAAAAAGATGTCTGAAAAAAATAAGAGCGATTATTTTTGTTCCTTGGACGTTTCAAAAGCACTTCAGAGCTTCAGTTACCTTTGATGGTGCTGAGCCAGGAAGTGAGTCACATGCTGTGGTTTAAAGTGTATAGCTTCATTCACAATCACATGCACTCAATTCAAGTTTTTCCTTCTCCACAAAAAAATCTTTTCAGTTCCGATTTTTCCACCGTCCTTCCTGACTTCAATAAAATCATATATATTTCTTCTATTAACTGCATGTCTGTAATAATAAGTCGGTTATGTAAGTCAACTTACTGAGTGAATGGTTGATTTTCTCCAGGCTAACTGTGCCCCAAAGTGTTGCTGACTGATAATATTCCCAAAGTTTTTCTCAGACATAAAGTCCCAGATGTGTTGAGCGATTAGACAAATCGGCCTAAACCATGACAGACAAAACAGGAACCATTGGCATGCATATCTGACCAATTAATCAGATACCATGACCCCATAAACTCCCTACCCTGAGACACACATGCTGAGACACTCCCTGCTTCCTGACTCTGGGAAACCGAGGGTCCGGCAGCTGCTGTCAGAGTGGGTGGTTGAGGGAGGGGTAGTTGAGGGGCATGGGAAGGATTTGAGTTTGCCATGTTAATAACTCACAAGTGGCGCGGGCCCGTGGTCACTGTCAGTAATGTGCCACCACACTCCTGGCATCTGACCCAGGGATACATTCCTGGTGTAATGGGCAGCAGCTGGGTCGAGGTTTCCGGGAGGACAGCTGAGAACAAGCAGACGGGGGCGACCGAGGGGAACTCCCACCATTATCACCCCTCTGAGATTCAGACCTGCTCCCTCTCGGCTCATCGGTCCCTCCCAACCAGGAAATTATTTTAGAGAGCCTGTTTATGTAGAGGAAGACAAGACAGAAAACGATTATTTGGTGTGACACAGCTTTCATATTGCACTCTCGCAAAAGGCAGCAGCATGCGTCTGGTAGAAACCTTAGCTCTGGCTTTCTGAAGTGAGATTTTACTGGTTTCATACAGTGTTTGGTCAATCCAACCATCCAGTGACCATAAATGTTTATGGGCCAAATCCAATTAGCCTGTCATCAGAGCCATTACAGCATTAGGACCAAAGAAGACATTGAAAATCCAGCATTTAATCCAAATTTTGTCTAAATTTGGCCCAAGATGGGGATCCATTTACCACCACATCGAATTGACCTTAACCGGCTGCAGTTAAACGCTGACAGAAGCCTGAATGACAAAGATAAAACATCATTATCACTCGTTATATGTCTACAAATGCTAGAAAAAAACTCCTGAGGCACCTTCAAAGCACAAAAACACTGAAGGCTTGTGTATGTGCTGAACCACTTCAGTGTGCTGACCCTGACAAAAAATAAAGTCCACTGTGGTTGAACTCATTTGCCAAGAGTATATTTTTTCAAAAGCACCTTCCCTCAGTGTGCATGTGTACATAAGAAGTGGGGGCTGACACACAGACCTCAGTCTTGGCTGACAACCAGTGGCCAGAGCAGCGTTGGCAGCGAGATCGTGAGAAACAGGGGGGCGACACCCAAATGTCATCACAGCTGCAAAACTGCTGAGCATAAAAGCCAAATTACAGAAATATGTACCCCGAGGCCTCCCGACAATGAAAACAGTGCCGCGTTTGAGTGGCTGCTGCCCGAGGAGCGCAGTGGAAGTTGTCCTGCGTTATGTTTCGTGGGATTTACTATGAGCAAGAAACTCCAGATTCCGCAGCTGCTGGCGGATTTCAGGGTGAACCGTCGGTGGTTGTGTGGGAATTCACACTGGACCAGCCCCACTATTATTGTGCCATGTTATTATTCATCAAGTCTGGTGCCCAATGAATGTGCTGTTCACAGACTGAACGAGGGAGGGCCTTCCTGAGAGTTATGCAGGAATTTATCCTAATGACATGGATGTTTTGATTCACAGTAGCTCTTAATCACCAGGGCACTTTTCGGAGAAAGCAGTTTTTACATCTTTTATTGTCAAAGTGTAATTTGGTTTTATGATTAGGAGGCATTTAACTAAGCTTGAGAGCTATCATTATGTTCGCAACTGTTTGGCAGGAAGTCTTTGTGTAGTTACGACACCATGTAAACACTGTGCGTGTGTTGGGGGATTGTTGGGGGTGGGCGCATGCAGCACTTCATTGTTTTCTTTCTTATCAAGCAGCACAGACTGACTAATATTCATATCGCTAGAGCTGTCATCATCATTAAGTTGTACTTGTCTTACAAATAATTTGGATCAGGGGATTATGTAATAATTGTGACAGGCCTACATATAGCCTGCATTACTCTTCATTACTACAGCAGCATTTGACCTACATATGAGTGTTAATATTACACAATATATTCATTCATTAGATACTGTAAAGACATTTCTGAATACCCAACTGTACAAGAGCATGCTGTATTTTCTCTGTACTTTTGCAACTGATGATAGTTTGTCGTTACAGGAATGGAAAGACGGCAGCATTGACATTTTTTTTCATTTTGCACTCTGTATTCGAGTGATATAAACAAATTTGTATTTATAAGCTGACATGTAGAGCACAACCGTACCTTTAAAAAAAAAAAAAAAAAAAGATTACAACATACAGAAGGCCTACTCACTTTTGGACCCATGTCATTTATACCTTCAAAAGTAAATATATATACCCCAAGTATAAAAATATAGTCCTATAGTAATACACAATACTGAGGAGACCCTGTGTAACCTTATTATCTCTGTTTTGAATGAGAAATCCTTTCTGCAGAAGTTTCTGCTGACTCTAGATGTTGGCCTACGTGTTGTACTGATAGACTGACCAGTAGGAGTCATTAAATATGTGGAAAGGACATGATCTTTCCAAACTTATCGCCAGACTAGACTCTATCAACCCATTCAGTGACCATGTTATTTTTTTTTATCCTATGCCTACGCTTTTTAAATTCTTGCTTTGGGTGATATCTGCATAGGGTTACAGCCTGGGATGAGGCTGGGGAAATGTTTTGATTTAGCATATACATATTGCCAGGGTTATAAAACTAAAACATTAGATCCCGCATGACTGCTTCTGTTTGGATTGACAAAGGTCAGATGATCATTGTTCCAATGAGGGCATTCGGACCAAACAGTTTTGCTGACTCCTTGAGAAGAACTACCTTCTAGGTAGCTTCCCCAAAAACGACGTACCTTCCACGGCTTTTTTTCTGTTTACATTCCCATCGCTAATAGGCAAACTGCACTAACAGTCATTTTACCTGTTTCGGTCAGTTTTTTTTTTATGGTAATGTTAAAAGCTCTTGTTTACACAGCTAGTGTTTTATATGGGCTTATACAGTAAAAAATGCCAATTGCTGGTGCTGCATTAGTTCACTTGTTCGACCAAATAGCGAACACTTTCGTCTGAACCAATCATCGTACACGTACATCATTGTAGTTCACCTTGTGCTGGGAGAGTGCCTATCCTGAAGTCGGAGCTCAAAAATTCCCTCAAAATGGCGTTCAAAGAACTACGATGCCTACGGTGCAGTGCGGACACGAAAAAGGGGATACTTCCTCCAGCAGTCCTTAGAATAATCAAAAAGTTCCTCCAGTCCGAAAGATCTTTAAAACAAACATTAATTGAAGGTCTGTTATGAGGCATAAACTGGTCTCCTGCATGAAAGTTCATCAACCCAACCTCTGTACCATTACCTTCTGCCATAAAGGTCACACTACTTCTTACATTTGCCCTTCATTTAAACATAAATTGTGGGATGTGGAATCGTCCAATACGAACATAATTTCTGGGATATAGGGTTGAGTCCTTCACTCGCTTCCCGCCCATGATCGCTGCCACACGTGCGTAGCCAGGCTGAAAGCTGCTTCCTGGGAGTGAACCAATGTGGATGTGGGCATGGACTATTTTCCCCTTCAACATCTTAAGCTCAAACAGCTCTAACTTAACTGACTTTAGCAACTCTGCCTTTAGTGCAGACCGATATTGGTATAAATGTGCATTTGCAGGACTTGAAATTGTAGACTTTGGTGTCTCCTAACAGTAGTATCGGGTTGGCCACCCCACACAAACCTGAACCAGACAATAATGGGCTGAAAGAAATACAAAGTTTTACTGGGAATGTTTTGTTTTTCCACGAACAAAAATGTATTTCTCCCAGAATAATAGATGCGATAATCACAGTGATATTATATACAGAGGGTCTTCATTATGAACCAGAAAATACAGTACATTATACTTTTATGGTAGACCAGAATGCATCTGGGCCCCACTACATGCATGTTCTGTAAAAAGTAGAAAAATGTACTTCTCCAGCTCTGTGTTTGTGAACATAATCCTGCAAAGTTAAAACAGCTTTGGTCTTGCTGTCCAAAAAGATAATAGATGTGTGTGTATTTACATATACACAGGTGTGTGTGTGTGTGTGTGTGTGTGTGTGTGTGTGTGTGTGTGTGTGTGTGTGTGTGTGTGTGTGTGTGCGCATGTTTGTATATGCAAGTGTACAATGGTAACACAGTAAGCGCTGGTGTTTATTTGTGCATGAGAGTGAAGCTGGGAAACTTTGAGAGGGGCAGTAGCCCGGCGAGTGGCTGCAATGGAGGTAGATTTGCGGTTTGGGAGGGTTGGGGGGGTGTTAGCTATGTGAGCTTAAGGAGGTGGATGAAGAGAAGGGGTGTGCAGAGAGGGAGAGAGGGCCTGTGCTTGTGCCTTTCAAGGTGTGTTATTTGTTCAAGGCTGTCCAAACATTTACAGAGCGCTGGCAGCCCTGGAATGCAGAGGCAGGGCCGAGACTGAGAGCAGCAGCCGTGGGAAACCGCTGCTCTCCTCAACCTCTGCAGGCTCGTTCCCCCTCGGGCAGAGTGTCAACACAGACAGTGCCAGAGATGTGTGGGCCTGATAGTGACAGGTCCCGTCAGCAGCCGCGCACACGCATAGAAACACACACACACGTACACACACGTGCAGATGCAGCAGGCACACAGCCGGGCTCATTGCCTCGCTTGCAGACTGACACACATTAACAGACAGAGGCAGAAGCCAGAAGCACCCGCCCTCAGACACACACACACACACATACACACACACACACGCACACGCACACGCACACACATACTCACACTCACACACACACACACACACACACACAGGTACACATACTTGAGTCTTTCAGTCTTTTGAAAGATAAACAGTGGGCTTCAATATTTCAAAAGTGTTTTGGTTTAACTATTGATTCCAGAAAATATATCTTATACCACCACCGGTTCATTTGGGCTTTGGGGTTTTGTTCATGTTTTGTAATATTGTATGTGTCCTAAATTAACGAAATGGTCCAAACTGTCAAACCCAGCACGGTGTGCGCCGAGTCCACTGAGTCTGAGGGATCAGTTGTCAAGAAACACAAGGAGAAAAATACCAAAAATGCTAATTTGTTTGTTTAACTAATTTAAAGCACCATTCCTGTTGATTTTAAGTTTTCTCTGGTCAGAAAATAATAGGGAGAGAAACATATCAGCCCTTCCCCCGAGAATAGTGACAAAAACGTCTGTACATTTTCCCAGAGTATTAATACCAAGTCAACAACTTGCCATATATACTATATGTGTCCACATACACAACGTAGTATATTTGTGCTCGTTGCACATGTGGAAAAACCTCGTTTTGTAGAACTTAAGTGAGGAAAGCAGACAGTGAGTGTTTAAACATCCACCTGCCATTGCCTCTCGTCAGTCAGCTTGAGGTGACAGTAAACATGTCTCCAGGTGGCGGCCTGACGGTGCCAAACATGAGAACCTGAAAGCCACACCAGGAAGTGAGCTGTCACTGTGCACCGCTGAAGCGATATCCTGTGATAAGAGCCGACTTCAGGAAACTACCCAGGAGTTCATGACGTTCCCAGGTGCAGAGCAAGTTCACTCATATCTCGGTATACCTGTTCTCCATTCAGACACAAACACCGACCCAAAAGCAAGATAATGCATGACTGACTGCAGTGTGAACTTCACACCTCGCCCTGACCTCACACACATTTCCAAAGGGTAAAAAAAAAACAAATATGTCAAAATTTTTGCCCGTGCCACAGGTATGTTTCATTTCACACAGACATGCAGAGCGACAAGGTTCACCTGCATGAGTCAGCCTCCTAAAAATATCCCGTTGAATAGAGATAGAGCTGAAGCCTTGAAAACCTGCTCCACATTTTGTGATCATTTAAAAAAAAAACATTTGTGTTTCTGTGAATGACCGAGATGGAAGGTGTATGGTGTCACAGGGAGAGTTTTTAATTATACAATCAATAAAATAAGAGCCATGATTCTGGGCCCATAAAACGGGTCGACTAAACAACTACACTCAGGCTATGATAACATGAACTAAAACGAACCAAACTGACCTAAAAAGACAAACTGATAACATATATACGATGGATGATCAGACCATTTTTGAAAAAAACGAAGACAAACACTACCAACTAAACTACAAATAAAACAAAACAAGACCGTGTTTCTATCAGTTTAAATGAACTAAAACAAAGGTATTAAAAACAAATGTAGTCTAAAGATCCCCATGATGTGGTGAGAGCTTGGTACAGTCTGATGGGCCACTTCTTGTTATAAACAAGTCTGCTTCAGGGGTGCATCTAGCTTGCCAAGATGTCAGTCAAGCCGCAGCCTGTCAATGAACACGGGTAACTTGAAAATCAGCTTGCAGGTTGACGACCGCGGTGAAACAATGTGTAGGAAAATTAAGCAGAAACTAGATTTTTTTTTTTTGTTTTTTTAAATGTCTTTACATGCATTACAGTTACATTTAGTCATTTTTCTAACAGTGTTTCATTCTGCTGGTTCATTATATCACAGAAGTGATGGAAAAGAATAGACCTGATGCATCCTGTATATTTTCTGAATGAAGGACTCTTTTCTTTGTAGTATTTCAAAGGATCCCAGACATTAAAAAAGTTCATCACAGGATTTGATATTATAGCATCCGAAAAAAAAATGCAGCCTACCGTGACCAATCCCTGAGATAGAGAAACACCCGTGGTGTCAGTGTCTCGCTCTCATTCACTACTGCGAACGACGTTACCTGTTCAAGATGGCAGTCCCCACTTTTGACATTTTTTTTTGGCTTCAGTTTTATGCAGCTGTAGTGATGTCTAACTTTAGGTACAGTCTAGACCAGGGGTGGGCAAACTTTTTGGCTCAGGGACCACATTGACTTTTAAAATTTGACAGACGGGCCGGGCCAGCACCAGATCCATACACATCAAACATAAACGTAAAAAAAGGCTTTTAACAAAGTGTCAATACTTTTAGTGGGAACAGTGTTGTTGATCACCCTTCTTTGCCAGTGCATCGAAGTCTGGTGTTGGTTTTGTTGTGGCAATTCTCAGAACAGATCTGAGGTGTTCATCACTCAACTGGGATCTGTTGGTGCTTTGTTGGTGTTCATCACACTAAAAGTCTGTTCACACACGTACGTAGAGCCAAACACCAGCATCTTCTGTGCCACCTACGGGATGTTTGGAAATTTGGCTGCGCTTAATGAAGCATAAAACTCATCCAGTTTAAGAGAGTTGAACTTCTCCTTTAAGACGGTGTCACATTGGAGATCAATCAGTTCCAACTGCAACTCCTGTGGCGCCGTTTCAGCTGGTCTTGTGTGAAGGGACACGACACCAGCTGAAGTGACTTGTCAATTTTTCCAAAATCAGAGAACCGATGGCAGAATTCTCCGTGCAGGTCGTCCAGTGATTTCCTGTATTTTTCCACATGTCGAGGGGCGTCTTTCAGCGTAGCCAGCGTGGGGGAAATGAGCGAATGACTTGTTTGACATTTGCTTTGAGAATAAAGCTAGCTTGGTTTTGAAGGCTCTGACGTTTGTGTACATTTCATGCACAAACTGGTCTTTCCCTTGGAGTCAGTACGTCCACAGCAAAAGCTAAATCACAAAGACGATCTGTGTCACTCAGCTCAGGAAAATCGTCAGCTTTCTCAAGTAGCTCCAAAAATGAGATAATCTCCCGTTTGAGCTCCAACACTCGTTGACGTACTTTCCCCAAACTTAACCAGCGGACGTTGGAGTGGTGAAGCAAGTCCTGGTGATCAGAGTCATTTTCTTCAAGAAACTTAATAACCTGACGACGGTGAAGTCCCCTCGCTCCAATAAAGTTAACCACTTCTACGACTGGCTTTAACTACGCGGTCGAGCTGCAGGACGGATTTACACAGTGTAAGAAAATGACCTCCTGCTCAGGGTTGTCCTCTTTCACCCTCTTCCTGGATTCTTTTGAGCAACCCGACGTTTTTTCCAGTCAGATTCGGCGATCCGTCCGCGGTAACGTTGGGCGAGCGGACTCCGAGGTAGCCGGAGCCTCTCGACGACCCCCGACACGCCGTCATACAAGTCCTCTCCCCGCGTTTTCCCCTTCAGGGGTTCCACGGCCAAAAACTCCTCCGTTATCTCAAAATTGTCATTAATCCCTCTGATAAAAATTCAAAGCTGAGCGGTGTCCTTTATGTCGTTACTTTCGTCCAGTGCTGAGAAATATAATGTAAATGACTCCGCTTTTTTGTTTAGCTTGCTAGCTAAGTCTTCGTCACCGTCCTGCGTGATGAGCTCATTTTTTTCTAATTTGTTCTTGCTCTCGGGACACAAGACACCTGCTGTCTCTACCGCGCACTCTTGGAGGAACTCCCCTTCGGAGAAAGGCTCGCTGGTCTTTGCTAATTTGAATGCCGGCAAATAACTTGCCTTCGTGCTTGATTCTTGGATGGCAGTTTGTCGGATAAAGGTGTTTTGCTGATCCTGCAAACTAGCTGCCGACCTCCGAGCGGTCGCCGTCCGTTCCCACGTTGACTGGTTGTTGGCGCACTTAGCATGCTTGGTGGAAAAGTGACGGCTGATGTTGTGTTCCTTTAAAACCGCAACGGTTTCTTGGCAAATAAGACACACGGCCTTCGACCGGACTTCAGTGAAAAAGCATTTAGTCGTCCGTTCCTTATTAAACACTCGGCGCTCGCTGTCGACTTTTCTTTGGCCCGTTCATTGTTGCAGATGGGTTCAGAGCAGCAGCAGAGTAACAACAGAGCGTAGCCCGGCCTCCGCAAAATCAAGTATCACTGCGCCTAGTGCGCCACCTGGTGGACCGCCAGGCATTACAGGACAAGGTCAAATGAATTCAGTCATAATTATGATATGATTTGATTTGGGCAATTCTGTACCAATCTTCGGCGGGCCGGATTAAAAAGACCAACGGGCCGGATGTGGTCCGCGGGTCGTAGTTTGCCCACCCCTGGTCTAGACATTTGGCTGAGGTTTTTAGGACTGTGGTTTTTGTTTTGTACGAGCACCTATCTGTAATAATTGTGTGTGGTTGGTAGATGTGATTGTCATTGATCGGGCTACAACTGGTTTATTGGTCAGTGAATTGTTGGCAAACCAGGCAGCAGATGTTAATCTTATCACGTTTCTGCAAAAAAGTTGGCACTTAAAAGCACTGAAAAATCAAGAAAATGTTTTTTTCTTGAGAATAGATTGGTATAAATGTAATCGTGAAACAATAGTGTAATTGTTATAACAGGAAACTGGAGAAGATGTATAAGGTTCGATCAAAACGCTCTGAGACTCTAACAACCAAACACAATACCTGGTTTATATCTAGTCGCCATCCCCTTTAAAATAATCCTCTTGTGCAGCGATACACCGCTTCCTGTGCTCCTGCCAGACTTGGGACGCTACTAGGAAGTCACGTTCTGTAAGTGCGTTAATCACCATCTGCGATTCGTGCTGAATCAGCTTGAACTTAATTTTTGGAAACAGAAAGAAGTCAAAGGGAGCAAAATCCAGCAAATGGAGGAGTGGGATGAGACAATAGGGCGACGAATGCTTGTTTTCAATGCGCTATGTCATGATTAAGTGCCATTGCACCACAGTTGAAGTCATTTGCACTGAACGTTTTCCCTCAGGCGCCTCTGAACGTCACAGTAGAACTCTCTGAATGACAGTCTGACCCTGGGGGACCAATTCAAAGTGCACAACCCCGTGAATGTCAAAGAAAACCCACCTGGATGCTCTTAGCTGAGCTCCTGACTCAACACGCCTTTGCATTACTGCGCTGCGCTTCGTTCATGCGCTGCAGGATTAGTCTGGTTACTGTTTGATTTTTGTCGTGATGGTAGAAATGCGCTGCTGTAGTTTGCTGCTGTACTGTAAATGCAGTCTGACTGTAATGTGCACAAGGTCAAAATGAAGAACGTAAACAATTATGTAAACCATTAAGAAAACTAAAATAGGAGTGAGTGGTCAGCAAAATTTACTGTGAATCAGCTGTGTTCCTGTTGACAGAGAAAAACTGTTTTAAGCACTTGAATGAAGTTTCTGCCTGCTAGTTTTTAAATGATTTGTTACTATTTGGACTGAATAAAAGAAGAAGAACTGTATGGATGTGACTAGACCCCAAGTTGGACAAAAATATTTAAGTGTGGGAACCGCCATCATTTGATTTAAGAGGCTCATTTGCCTATGTATTGGCAAAATACCTTCTGTTTGTGTACACATGACTTCAGGTTAATGGAACAGCTGCTAAACACAAAACCGCGGTGAATGCTCCCAAACACATACACACAAGTTGCTCAACGAGTGCCTCACACGTATGATACTTGGAGAGTCTGAAGGTATGACAAAGCTGAGTGAAACTTGCTCATCAGCCTCCTCCTCCTCCCACGCCTTTGTCCTCGTGTCTGGCACATACACTCACCGGCTCCTTCTGCCCTGCAGCTTCATACACCTGCCTGCACTGCTGGAGGAGTGTCGAGTTTCAGCGATGAGGCAACATCCAACCAATGAGCTGCGGTGAGAACGGTTAGGGAGTGTGGTGGGAACTCTCCTCCCATCTCTCCTCTCTCTACCTGGGAACCGAAGCAGCCTCAGGGAGGGGCCGCCCAGCCGCCTGCTGTCTGAATGAACACCAAACAAAAACTCTCACCAACAGGTGAGTTACACGAGTCACTGTTGGTTTTTCTCTCGTCTATTCTTTTTCCCTCCCCCATCATTTCTTTTTCATTCATGGCTGGCACACTGCTTTACATTTTGGCAGGGTTGAAAAAAAAAAAAAAAAAAGAACACACAGAGAGAAACAAAACAGTCAAAGTGTGGGAACTTTTCCTTGTTCCTTTTTTCTTCTTCCAAGAGCTTTTATCAGTATTAACTCTGCTTACACAGGTATTTGTGCACCTGTGGCTCTGGATTAGTGGATCAGTTTCTTTATTGTGTGTAAAAATAAGCAGAGTTATTTTTTATTCCTGGTTTCATGCTGAAAACACATTTAATCCTGTGCTGAACAGCTGTAAAAGCTTAGATTTTCAAAGCAAACTTTTCTTGTTTCCTTTTAACAAAGTGCTTCAGTACACACAAGTACAAACGGAAGAACTGCTGATGCAAGTCCTATACATTCATTGTTTAATGACTTTATGTCGGTATGACGTAAAACATATATATTTAGTTTTTTTTCTCACCACTGAATCATCCTTTCAGTAATATGCCCAGATAATCCAATAAATCCAACAGTGCCTCCCTGAGTACAGACAAGAGCAATGCCTTAGTTACATCCAGGTTTTTGGTCTTTGCATGTCTTTTGCAAGATATTGAATGTGATTGTTTTGGGGTTTTTTTGTTTGTTTTTTGCATCAGCCACAAAGCACAACATAAATTATGTTCCAGTAGAGCTGAAATTGGTGTCCGGCTGTCAAATGTCTAAGTCTGCTGAATGTAAATGAATGTTCTTGTTTTGGGATTACGTTAAGCAGCTAAATGGCAGGTACAAGCCAGCACATGCTTTTGTCTGCATGCACATGTTAAGCTGGGAAACAAATGATCATTCCGGAGATCTTGGCAACAATCCCAACTTTAAAAATTGGAAAACCTCTTGGTCAGGATCATAGTGACTACACAATGGCTGTACTCTGTCTTGTTAGTCAGTTTGTTAGATCTATACATTTTTTTCGATTTATAACAAAGCAATCATCTATGATCTATGAAGTTGCTCTGTGTGTTTCCATGATTTTTCTTCTAGTGTGTTCGTTCAATGTCTAAATTAGGCAACATTACTCATAACCAAGTGGCAACCGACAGTAAAGTCACCCATTGGTTTATGAACGGCCGACATGAGGCCTCGAGTTTGGATTTGGTCTGTTGCCATCTTGCAGTCCGAGTGGTTTGGTGCAAGAAGTGACCATATTTGGACAAGCGGGGGGAGGGAGTCAGCAGTGGATCTAACTCGATCTGACTGGAAATCCGGCGATACTACAGCCTACTGATCGCCAAAACCTGACTGCCCTACAGGCCTGTCAATCGATCAGACACGCCCCCAAAAACACGCCTTTTTGAGGCCTAATATCTAATAAATTATGGGATTATTTACAGATGGACTGCCAGAAAACTAATAAGATGGAGCGACTTTATCTAATAATGCCAACATAACTTGTGGAAAAAATTCACTGACTTTGTCTTTCATGAGAGAAATTTTAAGGGAATCTATAGAGTCAGAGGTTTTTCAAAGCCAACCTCTAGTGGCACTCTGCGGTATTGCACTTTAAGGCAATTCTGCATTGGCGTTTTGTTGTTGTAGTTGTTACATTCATGTTTACAGTGACAGTTCTTTATATTATAGCTCAGAATTTCCAAACTTTTCAGGCCATATACCAGTACGTACCAAGCCAAATTTGTCTGTTCATTGGACCTGTCAGATCCGGTGTTGTCACTTCTTTGAATGCTGTAGACATTTCAAAATTCCTCTGATTCGACATGTAAAAACTAGGGTGAGATGTCTGAATCAAACTGCTCCAAGCTAACGTCAGCATTATGCTATTTTGAACTTGACGTCACCCTGCGTGGCGAAGCACAGGAACGTTTTATTCTTCAAATATTTGCAATATTAACAACTCATTTTTACATCATTCCAATGTGATATATATGTACGAACTGTTGTCTTTGTTAAAGTGCTGTTCTTGCCGACCCATCAGGGGAAGCCTCGTGTTCTATCCATTTGAACATATCAATCATAGTTGATGAAGGTGTCCTAGAAAACCTTTTCAAGCCCTTTGGGTCACAGCCAATGCTCAGTCACAAAGCTACAAACCTGTGTATGTACGTGTGTGTCTGTTGACAAGTGTGAGCTTCTATCAATGGATCTCATAGCAGGATTGACACCTTAGTGTGAAAGAATCTTTCCTCCTTTTTACTGCAGCCACCAACAGAGCTGCACCATCCACTTGACCGCCCAATAAAAACAAGCAAAAGGCTGACATTGCACTTCATTTAACACTGCATGCCCTTCACTGTGCCTCCTACTTAGGCCATTGTCATCCACAGGGACTTGGCTTTGTTGAGAGGTTCATGTTGTGCATAAACCAAAACTCCAGACAACAATAGATGGGCAGCTGTTTCCTGGGCATGCAGTGTTTTCTTTTCTTCAAGCAGGTGCTTTCTCGTGATGTAATTTTGTAGCGTAGCTAATGTAGCACGAGTTTCCAGGTGACTAATGTCATCCCGCCTTTCTCTGATCTTCTCTTGCTGAACTAAATTTAGTTGTTTTTATTTTGATTTTAGGTTTTGGAAAATCTGATGTTAAATAAACCACCTGTATTAATGAAGACTTTCATATATTTGCTCACACCAACTCTCATAAGTCCTACTATTGTCTGAACTCTCGTCTGATCTTCTTCAAATCTAAACTGTAAAATAGTTTGAAGAGATTCCCCTTCAATAAGATAGCAAAACAAGTGGAAAAAAACTAAACATCAAAGCATCTGGGAGTTGGAGTTGAGTGTGTAAATGGCTCACTTGATTTGGCCTGGTTGAGGAGGATGTGCTGTCTTTAGAGGGTCATTCACAGTGAGGTGTCAGGTGTTGGACTCAGGTTTTGTCCAGCAATTCCCCGGGGCAACAGTCCACAACTTCATCCCATAAGCTGGATGACTTTTGGCTCCTTTGACACTATGACAGAGGAGTCCACAAAGAGGAAACAGTTGTTCTTGTCCATAAAGAGAAGGCCTTCAACTGGCTAGAAAATTATGAAGTTGCTGTTTTTCCTATTTGTGTTTTGCCGTTTCCTTTTCTTCTGCAGTTGGTATCAGTAGCAGTGAAGACAAACATGGTTTGTTTATCCTCTCTGTTTCAACGCCAGTCCTTTCAAACTTCACCCTACTTTTCTTTACCTTTCTGACCGCTCTTTTCCCCTTCTTTTGTTCTTCGTCTTTCAGCCTTTGATTTACAGCAGGTCCGCAGGGGAGAGGGGCATGTTTGCTCATTCTCTCACCAGAAGGGGCTGGCAGAAAGCTGGCAATCACAATGAGCAAATATGTTCATGCAAAATCAACCCTACAGAAGGGAATTGTGGGTTGTTTGTTGGCGTAGAGAAGGGGATTTGGAGGCTGCGCTGTGGCCACATGTGCCCCCCTTTTACAACAATTACATTTCTTTTACGTGTACGGACTCACCATTGTGTCGCTACTTGTATTGTAGCGTTTTTTTTACCTCTCGAGTCAAACAGACAATGCTCACACTTACCATCCACGTCTCTGTAGAGTCCCTGATGGAGGGCATTGTATCGTGTCAAAGTTGTGGACTTCAAAACTTTACAGGTACTGCAAGATGATGGCCAGGTCTTTAGTTACATCATGTGAACTTTATTCTTTATAGGGTATTTTTCTTCACTCGATACCTGCAGCTGCCGCAGATTTAGTCATGGCATGATTAAGCAGTGATTCAGACTGAAAACAGTCCTGTAGTCGTGTTATATAACAACACAGGGCTGTTTTGATGGTGGCATGCTGTTTAAGGTAATGTTGAAACAATGAAATATGATCCAGGAAGTATTGTCGTGTCTGGACTTAGCTGCAGTATGCATGAATTCAAACCAAGCTGGTTTGGTGGCAGCTGACACAGACTGGACAGGACAGTTTGACCGGTTCTATCGTCTTCTGCCGCAGTAGAGCAGGTCTGCTTCTGTCCAGTAGGTTGTCCAGGTGTGCAGTGACCTTATAAACCTACTGACCTGGCTAGAACAAATGCTTATATATACAATAGCACACATGTATACACAGTGTATACCTGCTTTGTACTTTATTCTTGTTTTCCCCCATTGAAATGCTGTAAATCTGATTATATTAGCCACTGTAGCAGCCCGTCCATATTGCAAACACCATCAGACCAACTCTGAGGTAAAGCAAGATTTGTATCCTCCTTTATGTGATCTGTTTATTCTTTGCTTTTGTGAATTCAAGCATATTGCACCTACTCACATTGACAAGCAATAAAAATGTTGTTTGCTTGAAGAGTAAGGGGGCTAAGTAAACCTTGTTAGACTACTTTACTGCACAGTTTAGAAAGAAGTGTCAGTTAGTGAGGTGTGTGCTTTTGAAACCTTTGTTGGTCCTTTGATGCACAACGAAAGAAATGTGTCACCTTGCAGTAGTGTGTGATTTCACACCTATGCACTGTTTTCCAGTATGAAGGCATGCTAAGTAATTCAGTAACATAAAAGTAAATACACAGGAGGTAATTAGTATTAGTTGATTTGAGGTTTAGTCAGCACACCATGAGATATAAGTGTGTAGATGCACATTACAAAGAGAGAAATCAGCTCAGGTTACGTCATCCTTTTACCAAAAAACAGTTACCAGTTTTCAGTAAAAAAAAAAAAAAAAAAAAAGGGTGCCCCTTTATGTGCTTTTTCCTCAGTGCCTCCACGCTCCCTCCCTGTCTGCCTACGGAGGAAGTGACCTGTTGCAGCAGCACAAAAGTCCGCCACCTAATAAAGTCAGGGGGAAATAGGCAAAAGAAAGCAGGGAGGACCAGAGGAGAAAGCAAAGAGGACAAGAGTGTGAAAACACTCAGGGAGAAAGGTTTTATGGCTTCATGTTAATTGAAGTGATTTAAAAAAGAATCCCATATTACTGGAGGGCTGAAAGAGACAAGAGACAGCTGAGAGGAAAAGGAAGAGGAATGTACTGCTGTAAAACAGCTGTTCCTCACCTTTACCCAGTGAACATCAGAACAAAGACACAGAAGTGAAATTTGCATGTAGAAAATTTATTAAATACATATGATGCTAAAAAAAAAAAAATAAAAAAAGTAGGATAGTCTCACCTGAAGAGATAAGTTCAACACTAATGACTAAATATTCAAATGTATATTATTATTAGGGACGGCACAGGGGCACAGTGGTTAGCATTGGCGCCTCACAGTGAAAAGGTTCTGGGTTCGAATCTGGGCCTGAGCCTTTCTGTGCGGAGTTTGCATGTTCTCCCTGTGCCTGCGTGGGTTCTCTCCGGGTACTCCGGCTTCCTCCCACCATCCGAAGACATGCACCTCAGGTTAATTGGTGCTTCTACAAATTGCCCTTAGGTGTGAATGGTCTTTGTCTCTGTGTTGGCCCTGTGATGGACTGGCAATCTGTCCAGGGTGAACCCTGCCTTTGCCCAAAGTGAGCTGGGATAGGCTCCAGCCCCCTCCCCCCCCCCCTCCTCCCACGACCCTGCCCAGGATAAAGCAGGTATAGATGGATGGATGGATATTATTATTAAACATATATTCTCATTATATTTTCCTTTTTAATACACAAAATAGAGAATGGTCATAGTCAGTTTGAAGCGCTCACTCATCTGCTCAGATCTTTCCTCAAATTGTCTGTTAAGATACTTCAGCAGTGTCAGAGGGCATCAAAACACTTTGTTTTCTGTATCGCTGTCTTTGTCATTTTAAGGTCTCTCTTCAGCCCTGCAGCTCAGACATTTTTAAGCCAGACCAGACCCTCTATCTCTGGGTTTTGTTCTATGAACCTCCTGCTGGAAGCTGAGCCCTAAGACAAAGCCCTGTTTACACTAATGGCCCACTAGGCCTTTTGCCACAGAAACAAATAGCAGTGGGGGGAAGTCAATAGAATTTAACATTTTGACATTTTTCCTCCAGCTCTCAAAACCAATATTGACCCAGCTCCCCTGCATGGCTGTCTTTAGTCCAGGACCTTGGCATACAAATCAAGCCAATGCAGCCAGAACCGCAGGCAACCAGTCGAGGGGTGAGGCCAACAATAGCCTGCCCAGGATGGGGCTCTCCCACAGGGCAGGCAGAGTGGCCACTGTCCCTGGTCTCAAGCTGGTCCACAGAGGCCTGATGTATAAAAGAGCTCATGCTATCCCGCCCGCTTTAATGATTCCATCCGAGAGGACCGATTGTGTCTGCAGTCCAGACCCTGCTGGTGAGTGAGATGGACAAGTAGAAGGGACAGTGGGGGCGCTCACATGTGCAGAACAACCCCATAGCGGGCCAGTACATCTGAAAGGCCAGATTACAATCAATTAGAGCCTAATGAGCGGGAAGCTGGACTTGTAACCTGTTGCAGCAGGGTAGTTGTTTAGAAAGCTCCCAGTTGGCAGACACATCAATAACCTCTGAAATAGCTGCAGACTGAAAGCAAGACGCAGCAGGAAGTGCCTGAGTGCGTGGCCATCTATGTCTGAGTCCTGCTTCTGTTGTGCCACGGCTGTGAGCAGAGGGAGCAAGAACAAACAGCAATGCAGCATGTTGCTCGAAAACAGACTTTGTTTTGTATATTTTTGACTGGTGTGGATTTTTCTTTAAGTCATTCAGCCCTGATAAAAAAAAAAGTTTTTGGTAGCAGGTGGGTGACCCAGGAGCTCATGCGGAGAGAGATAACAAAAAACATATGAGGCATTCATAAACATTGCAATCAACAGGTTGTATTCTCCTTTCTAGCATATGTGTGTGAGCATGCCGGCTCGCTCACATATGTGCCAGTGACTGTAAAGGGAGGACTTTAGCTTTCACCAGAGAAAGGGCAGAGTGTGACGACCTCTCCTGCTGGGCAGGATAGCTCGTCCTCAGGCCGCTCTCACCTGTGGAGCCCCTGTCTCCATGGGGAAGGTTCTTTACACTGCAGGTTGGCCCTCAGCAGGGGAACAGGGAATGGTCATATAAGGGAAGGTGAAACAGCAGGAGTAAAAGCACCATTCTGGCCTGAGGTGAAATCAGGGCGGAGTTGAGTTGTGGGGACGAGTGAATGTAGAAGTTATCTCAAGTAATCTTCAATCGACTTAAACCTACACGGTTTTGACACATGAACTGTGTGTTTGCAAAAATTATAGCCTGACTGTAATACGAGTAAACCATTATCTGTCAGCTATACCCACTTTTATTTCTATCTTGTTGTGACCAGATAAAGGTTTGATCACTCCATTCACATTACAATGTTGTCTACCAGTATATTATATAGAGGGGTCTATGTTTTTCATGCATCTCTCTGAACATGATTATTGTTTTCTAATGACAGTTCGTAGGCGATTTGAGGGGGAATGGGGGTATGTGATCCCCCTTGTTAACCTGCCACCCCCCTCTCCATCCATCCTCTGGTAGCAGTGAGAGTGCAGCGGCAGTGGGGCTTTTTAGCTGAATATGTTAGTGAGGTTGGTGCAAATTAGAATCTATGGCCCCGACTCTTATTCCTATGTGTTAAAACATTACCAAAGTCACACACTGACCCAAACAAACTAACCTATTGAGGCAGTGGTGGACCCGAAACCCCCGTCTTCTGCAAAGTAGAATTAAGATTTTTGTCAAAGGAGTCTGGTGTCTTTAAAGAGAGTGATATAACTGTATAACTTGTATTATTTATATTATGTGTATTATGGAAGGGCAAAGGCAGGTTGGATGTTTTCAAATGTCACCCTTAGAGAGAAGCTCAGTGGGATTTACATAATGGATGGGAATCAAAAACCTCTGTTTTAGATTTGTGGATGCTAATAAACGTAAAACCCAAATCGGATCTCTGCCCTTTTGTGTCAGAGCACAGGTCAGAAATTTTTAACCTCCTAGGCAGCTCATGAATATATCTAAGTTGGATTTGCCTGTCTGGACTGGTAACTGTAACACATGTAACTCTCTTGATTGAACTGTAAAGTATTTGCTGTAGCTAAGCTTTGAGCTCATAAACCTACTGAAAGCTGATAGAGACCGACTCTATCCTTTCAGTGGGGCGATATTAAAAAGACCTCACCCCTTTAAATCTCCGTCTCCACATGCTCACCTTCTCATGTTGTGATTGATGTGGGAACCCTCACCAGCCCCAACCGATCATTGTAATATATGATGCTGTTAGTTTCCTCATGGCAAGCAGTTGGGTAGCACCGGTCACCACTGTGCTGAAACACTTTTAATCAACCAGAACCTACTGTGAAAGCCCGAGCCCCACCCGGCTCCCCACCTGCCAACACCGAGCAGTTCACCTCAGCAACCTCAAAGTGACGGCTAGTATTTAGTAATATCGTGTGGCAGTCCAGCGGCTTCCACTATAATGTACCCACTGACAGCAGTAACCTCTCACAGCCCCGCTACCCCCTTCTAAGGTTATATTACAACACAGTGGGAGCTCGGAGAGAGTAGAGGACAGGAAGCAGTGATTGTTTGGAAGTTCTCAAGACAAGCTGGCATGTTCCCAGGCTACGGTGGGGGTAGGCTTTTTCCCAGCATGCCATGCTCTGTGTAGTTTGATTAAAATTGAAGTACATGCAGAGTTGCTCAAGTATATGGTTTTTGTTGGCCCGTTTCTTCCAACTGCCATTACTCCGGCTTCTTGAGTCAGAAGTGCCCATACATAAAAACCTGCATTTTGACCCTGAAGACCCATTGTGGGATTTTCCAGTGTAATTATTCTAAGAAACACAGTGTAGGCGGTACTATTCATACCAAAAGCCATAATGGTGCAACATAAAATATCTTTGTCTGCATCTTACAAACACACATGTAAGATGACAAAGAGCTGAAAAACTGCAGCCCACAAAATTCTGCCCGTTTGCATAGGTCTCAACCAGTATTACAAAACTGTTACAGTCCGCTGTAGTTTAACAATCACTGAAGATGAGATTTTGCAGTGAACCCAGGGAGAATAACAACATCACCATCAACAGCGGCAAGGTCTTTCTTTCTTTCTTTCTTCTTTTTTTTTTTGTATACTTTACCTGCGTCAAATCAAAACGGTCCTGGGTTTGAATCCTGGTCCTGCTCCATTCAGTATGGATTATAAATGCATGATGTGATGCAGTATATGATATACCTTATCGAGACCTTTCACACATGCAGATGATGAAAGATGACATATTTTTTTTACTTCTCTAAACAGTTTTGCAAAATTGGTTTAGGATGTTTTTGATTAAAAAAATAACAGCCTAATCCAAAGTTTCGACTCTGTGTTGTAACGTGTTGCTGTGATTTAGCTTTGCACTCCCATAAAGTTTCTGAATAATGACAGGTCTAAATAGATGCAGTAAAGACAGAATTATCCCGACTTTCAGTCTGTAGTGTGATGAAGGCTCAAAAAATGCTGCGTCCACTCCCTCTAATGATGCATCTTTATGTTGATATATCACTGCTCAGTAGGGTGATCATGTCTTTCCGTCTCCACAAACACATGGTTTTTAATATAAACTGTAATAATGCTTAAAAGCTCCTCCATTATTTAAATTATATACCTCTTTTACAGGTATCATAGTATCCATGAAGAGTAAATTAACCTTTATGTGTAAAATTGTGCCACTTCCTTTTAAATCTTCTCTGTTACCAAAATCATGCTTCACTACTAACCCACAGGATGCTCTCTTTTTTTTTTAACCATACTACCAGAGAAAATATTATTGTCATACATTTACTAAATATAGATAAATACAAAATGCATATATGTTAAACAAAAAACAATTGATGTTAACAGGTTGACGTTTTATCTCTTTCAATTTTCAATTCAAGGCTTGGTTCCATCAGAATATTTAAATGCCTATTCATACCATTGATACAAGCATTTGGGTGGAAAAAGTCCCTTAGTTTTAATTCCCATTGAAGATATTGATTTGTGATATTACATCTGATTAAAATCAAATAATATTTAAGTCAATGAGCTGATTAAAGTTGAGCTTTACGTCATTTTTCTGTGTCTCGTTTATTTTGCAGGAATCACCACAAATGCTACAAAAGTAGCTAATTTAGGCCAATTATCTGGAGTGACCCCGTGGTCAACAGTGGAGGTAACCAACTGAAAATTAATGCATGACCGCTCCTAAGTCAACTTAACGGGAGGTTTTCCTGTTCTTCTCATTCTGCCGACAGTGGGTGAATGCAGCACAAGCCTGCACTTTCTGCCCGTTCGAGTACGCAGTCCCGACATTGTGCAGTGTGAAAGGCTTGTAGCTCTGAGAGGTTTTAGGAGCTGACGGCATCAGTAATACCGACCTCTGACCGTTTGCTTTGCTTGTGCCTTATTAAGTAGGGGAACACATCAGCCTATGCTTCTTATTACCCTTTCTGTTATGGCAACTACCAAGCAAATAAGCTTCAACTTGCCTCTTGTTACCTAAGCCCTCCATTTGGCCTCTAGCGTCATGCAAGTGAAGAGTCTCTTTCCTTGGAGAGCTGCACTCCCCGAGACCCAGACGAGCACGGGAGCACTCGTCAGGGACCTGCCGCATTGTAGCATGAATGGTGTGGCCTCAATGCAAATTCTTCGATACTCTCAGGCGGCAAAGGCCAGCATTGACTGGCTGGTTGTGTTAATTTAGCTGCCTTTCAGTCCTACTTGATCCACAGTCTTCAGGACCTCTGGCAAAAGAGTGCGAACCATCTGAAGTGTCAGTGCAAGAATGTGCCATTCAGCCTCGGAGCGGCGCATCATTAACAAATGTCCGGCAACAAACAACCAGCTGTGGTTAAACACACCAGGGAGGTATGAGTGCTTCAGTTTACCTCACGGTTCATTGATAACCTTGTGCACTGAGTGGTTTCAGGGTAGAATCGTTTTAAACACGGTGGGTGAGCCTCATCAACAGGAAGCAAACAAGCTACAGATTTGAAGGAGGATATACACAGCTGTTAAACCCCAAATGGGTTGAAGGGTGAAGGTTTTCTTTACTGCAGAGGGAGGTAACTGTGCCCTCTCAGTCATTGTGCTCAGTGGAGGCGCAGACTGAGGTTTCTCGGGTGGATGACTCGTGCCCTCAGCAGCCCAACACCTACTCTCACCTGCCGGCTGACTCAGATACAGAGGGCAGCCAGGGTACAGCACACGCAGGGAGGCCTCTGACTCAGACTTTGTATGTGTAGACTGAGGCCCGAGGCTGTGCACTGAAGGGCTGTGCAGCCCAGCTGTGATTTACACGCTGGTTTTGACAAGGTTGCAATCTGTGCCATACGCCTTTTCCTCACTGGGAGGAGACCCACTGAAAACCGACTTCATGATCCTGTTACAGCACAATTCTAAAGATAACACTTTTACAAAGGGCGAGGTGCCACTTATGAGCCCATTACTTCATGTTTACTTTATCTTTCTCGATGCCAAACTGGCTCCTGAAAAATGACATGAAAATCATTTTAAACTCTGAGAATATACATTATATGATTATATAATACAGCTAGATTAGATACCTTCATCACAGTCAAATTTACATGGCACAGCAAACACAAATGATCAGGATAAGAATTGTTCTCTGATAACATAAATAGCAACAAAATCTTGAAATCAACTTCTAATAAAGTTCCATCCATACCAAATGCACTTACAGTGACAAAGTGGTGATGGTTAGCAAAGTTATTTGTACTTTTGGGTTCAGCATTTGGTACCACTTTCAAAATCCTATTTAAACCAACATTTTTTATTTTTTTTTTAGCCATGTGGGGAGAAGGTAAACATTTTTGCTTATTGGTTTTGCTTATTTTTACATTCAGCAAATACACTATACATTTGAAGCCCCCCCTAACGAAAGTTAGTCGAATATTCAAATGTCCTTTTAGCTTTGTTTCTGGCCTCTAAAGTGCTAAATGCTTCTCTGTGTTCACCAGCGAGCCGCTAACTCAGCGTGTCTGCTGTTTGTTACAGAGCTATAACAGGGCTTTCTTATCGAAAACAACTTTTGCTGCTAGAAACAAGGCCGATGAGATGAATCACAGTAAACTAGAACAGTAAGGTTGGGTGCTGTAAAACCAAAACATTGAGTTGAAAGATATTAAAGTGCTACAAAGAGTTGAGGGAAAACTACAAAGTTGGATGATGATTCTCTGTGGATTTGCTGTCATGAGCAGCGCCTGTTATATAATCATCTGATCCATTTTTAATATTGAAATATTGATTACGGCAGCTCTAAAGCAGCAATAACTCATTTATTTACAGCTTTGGGGCAGTGAAAGCAAGTTGTGAACACATATTTGACATCACCTTTCAAGTAGTCTCGCATAGCCACACATATCTCCATCGAGTTGTGCCACTGCTGGAAAATGGTCTGGTTGTATCTATCATTCCAGTACAGGGGCTCTGTCCTTGCAAAATAATGTCAGAGAGCCTTGTTTTGGTGAAACATTTGAATGTGGGGAGGCGAGCTGTGGCATTAAACTGGCTAGAAGACCGAAAGGAAGCAGGCCAGCCTTAATGCATGATCTAAATCTCTATTAAAACCTGCCAATTTCAGCATGATTTTTTATAATCTCATCAGCCTATTGCTGTGTAATAGAAATACTGAAGGAAAGTGTGTTACGTGTACTTCTGTACAGGATTTGTATGAATATTGTGCTCAGTTACTTTCCACCTCGTGACTATAAGGTCCCGAGCTCTGGGTCGTGACCGAAAGAACAAGATCGCGGCTACAAGCTGCTGAAATGAGTTTCCTCCATAGGGTGGCCGGGCTCAGCCTTAGAGATAGGGTAAGGAGCTCGGACATCAGGAGGGAACTCGGAGTTGAGCCGTTATTCCTTTGCGTCGAAAGGAGACAGCTGAGGTGGTTCAGGCATCTGATCAGGATGCCTCCTGGGTGCCTCGCACTGGAGGTTTTTCGGGCACGCCCAACTGGCAGGAGACCCCGGGGAAGACCCAGAACACGCTGGAGGGATTATATATCCCATCTGGCCCGGGAACGCCTCGGGATCCCCCAGGATGAGCTGGAAAATGTTGCGGGGACAGGGAAGTCTGGGCCAACTTGCTTGGCCTGCTGCCACCGCGACCCGATCCCGGATAAGCGGAAGACAATGGATGGATGGAGTTACTTTCCATCACTGCTCTTTAACCACATGAATTACATTTTGGCTGAAGATGGCTGGAAACATGCACATTTTACGCTGTTCACTTCCTTGTTGGTGGGTTGGGTTGGTACACTCTGTAGAAGAGACATTCCCACCATGCCTTGATTGTTTCCAACCTAAGGCAGTGAGAGGTAGTAATAAATGTGAGGTCAAAGTGCTATTTCATGTTATGTGTCATGCCAGCTTCGGTGGTGACAGGACAGGAGCCCATGTGTATATGGCATTTGATGAGAGTGGTGGACGGACAGCTCTGTTTCCCAGCAGCACTCTGGAGAGCTGTGTGGAAGCTTGCAGGAGGTGAGTGATGTGCTGCGATGTGATTGGTCTCACCACTTCCTATTGTTCTCCTGTCACTGATAACCTCTGTGACCCGGGCCAAAGGAAGGAAGGCCATCGCTTGGTTTGTGGTGGTAGGCTTGTCAGCTCTTTGTCCTTCGATAACTTATTAACCTACAGAGTCGTCCCGGAGAAGAAAGATTTCTCACACGGCTCGCCGTATGGTTAACTCAGAGTAAACAGCTTTTCAGGTTTCTCTCTGCAGAGAAGCGGAGACGGTGACAAAAAAGGCAGTATTCTCTCCAAGGAGAATGAACACAAACCTGCCAGGGTAAATGAACAGCAACCGTTCTTTACACCTTCATTCAAACTGCTTTTGTTTCATTACATATTTTTGATCTGGTTTGTTTTGGTTTTACAGAGCAATTTTGCAAGTAAAGAACTGTGCACGACATACTTACGTCCCTGTAGTTGATATTGACTGGTTTATAAACGTACATATGTGACGTAAGCGTGTTGTCTGTTTTACCATTTTTATGCGTTTTCCATGCTGAGTTTTAATTTTGTCGCCAAATTAGTTAAATACTCTCTTCCTCTCCCGATGAGCTTTAATGAGTGAGTTTAATCTGCAGCCTCAACTTCCTTTAATTGGTCCAAAAGTTCGAGCCCTCCAGAAACTGTTTTCACACCGTAATGAACCAAACTATGGTTTCCGTATGTGGTCAAAACAGACGGAGAGCACAGACAGACCAGAGTCAGCCATAGTCACCCCGCACACACCTCAAGCACTCAGCTGATGTCATGTGCCTGCTGCTTTGATTGTCCACTGTTAGGCTTTGTTAATATTAAGATGTCACTGCCTACTTTACAATCACTTCAACTGTTTCACTTCAAGGGAAGAAGCGGCAGAATTGGACCAAACTGTCTCGTATGAGGAGACAGACTGCCTTAAGTCTGGAAACTGAAAGAAGAATTCAAGCTGCTGTCTGCAGGTCTAAAAATATCTTCACACCAGCTAATGTGTAATGATGTGGTTGCATGCTCAATGGAGGAGGGGAAGGATGCAATGGAGATGGAACCAACAGGCTTCATCATTGAGTTTGTGAATATAGCCGGGGATGAATTTGCTCACTATGAAAGAACTGTTTGTGCAGCTGTAAGTTTAGCTTCTATAGCTCTCGGTGTGTCTGCTCATTTTTCTACCAAAATCAAAATAATTTATTGTAGAAAGATTACAGAGCTGCACACATGCTGATCTCTCCGGGAATATCTTAATATGTCGGTTTTAAGTATATGTTATTTAATGCAGTCATTGAGATGTTCCCTTCAAGGTCCATACAGACACCTGTCGTATGTCTTTTGTCATTTACTTGACTGTGATTCTTTTTTTTTCATTCAGTGCACTTACTTGGTGCAATATGAATAGTCTGTAAATCTGGGCTGCTGCTAAGGTAGAAAAAGAGAAAAGTGAAGCTGAAACTTCATTTAGTTTTCTCTGTTTTATCTCTTCTTTTGTCCTCTTTCTCTACATTTCCCTCCCTCGTGTTTCTTCCCTCCCCGTGATCCCGCCTCTCAAATGGACTCCGTACGTATTAGTCATTTTTCAGAAGATTTTCTTTGTTGTTATTTTTTATCTGTGTAACAGATAAAAAAAGCTGTAAAAGCACAAAGATTATGTATACATTAAATATAAAATTCTGCACATCCAGAGTCACATAACAGGCAGGTAAATAAATCACTGCAGATCCGTCACACCAGACAACTCTAACTTCTGGCAGGCGCTACAGAGAACTATAGCAACACGTCCTCATCAGTTTTTTGCCTCTTGCCATCACCTGTCATTGTAAGATATATATCTCACTGTCAAATAGATATTAAGCAGTCTGTTATTACTATACAGTGAAAGGGATGCATGCATATACTGTTTTTAATCACTGTCTCTAGGCAAGTCTTACACATCTAACATTTATTTCAACACTTCCTGCACGCTAAGTGTGATCTATTTGTATAAAGACTATAGGAAGGATTTGACTTTCAATGAGAGACACCAGACTTGCAGTGTAATTCCTTGTATGTAGACATACTTGGTGGACAAATATTTCATGCAATTCAATTTAAATTCAATAACTGAATACCAATATTGATGCACAGTTCTGAAATTCTACAAAATTTACTTTGCAGAAAATATTGCAATATTTGAATTAACACTCTTTGCCATGGATTGTGAGGCACAAAGGACAACCCACCACCACCACCTGTATATCTACTATAGTTAACTTATTCACATGAATTTGTGTTGTTGCTGTTGTTGTCTTGTTTTCAGTTCTATCCTGTTTCTTACTCTGACATGTTTTAGTCTTTAATTATTTTGATGTGCATGTAAGTAAAACCGTTGTGTGTAATAACGTACTTGGCCATTAAACCTGATTGCTAGATGTCTTTGTTAGACACGAGTGGAGCTCCACTTGGTTCAGTTTGGTGGTTGTTAATCGCCATCTTGTGGTGAATAGGAAGTACTGCAATCTTCCATGGAGGTTATTGAGGTCGTCCCACAGTTAAGAAGATAATGAAATTATTTTAGAGGCTGTTCCGTGTCAACTGCAATACCACACAGTGTGATAAAGTCGTCACTGAAGTCAGTTTACTACCGGCTTGTAAATAACGAGGCCTGTGGGAGTAATCAGGCAAAATGAACCATCCGGCGCTCTTTTCATTAAACGCAGGTCGCAGTCTCGGCCCCATAGCCTCAGGTGCGGTCTTAACTCTGCAGAGTAGACTGGGTGGATTTTGACATGATCCCCAAACAACTAGGTGCGCTGATACTGCTGAGTTGTCTGTGACATTTGAGATGAAGACAATACTGTTTTGTTAGTGTGCCTGATCAAATCTCACCATTGTCATGATGCATACTAATCTTCCCGAGTACCTGCAGGCTCTCTCTGCTTCAACCAGCAGACTGCAGCTACGACCATTAAATCTTATACTTGGACTAGATTAGTTCCTGGTGTCTTGATTACCTTCAGTTGATTTTTAACACATATAAGACACATACACTTTCATGGTGAACTGATACAGATTTGATTAACATGGGGCCTAAGAAGGGCAGAAAAACAAATTCCTCCTTTAAAAAAAAGGTTGGGGAGAGGTGCACAGAAAATAAATCAAAAGATAATGAACTAAATGCTCAAGTGTTGGAGAATCATTGAGTTTGGTAAATACACTAAAAGTATAGTCAGTGAATGTGCAGCAACTAATTCATGATGCAAATTGAGAACATTAATTTTAATCTTTCAAGTTTAAATTGTTGATTAAAGAAACACCAGATACATTTTTTTTTAATATATTTTAATTGTTCTAATTGTCTTTCCTTACATGTCACACTTACTGTCCCTGATACTAAATTACATTTCCAATGAATAAAGAGAAAATAATTGCAGAAGCTTGGTCACATCCTGTTACCATTAACTAAGCTGAAGAGCAATTAATGATTTGTTTTTAAAGACAGTCTAGTTTTACATTTTTTTCTTTAGCACCTTTATGTTGTTTAATAGAGCTACTTTCTTACATTGTTTTTACACACTTAAAACTCTCAAAAGTTAATCTCTCCTTTAAAGGGTCCACATCAACCTGTGTGGTAATTTTAAATTGCCAAACAGCCTGTACGCTTTCTCAACAGTCCCCAAAAGATCCAAAATACGAATCTTTGTCCTCTGTTTTCTGTCTTCTACCCTTTACTATAATTAAGCTTTTGCACCCCTGTATGACACAAAAGATGCCACCAAGCAGGGATGCTTGGTAACAGGAGCGTACACAAACTCCTTTCTGTTTAAACATCATGTCACCGAGCTGCTGCTGAATGTGTCTGTTTACTGGGCTTTGTTTAATTAACGCTGAATTGCCGGGCCTGACATGGGAGACAATTAGGGTGAAATTCTGTCGCATTAGCGGCTGTGAAACAGCCCAAACAGATTCCAATCTTAACTCCACAAACTGACTCATAAAAGCCTAATCCTGTTGATGGAAACAGAATCCCACCCGTGTCAAAACGGCCCGCTGCCCCAGGTGCAGTAGCCACACAGGCCCTGGCTTGTCTCCCTTTATCACAGCTGATGAATTGAGAGGGCCCTCTTGGGCACACAGCCCAGGCTGTGGTTTGGCTAATTAGAGGGTCTGTTTTCTCATAAATATCTATAGTGATGAAAATTAGGCAAATAAAGGCCGTAGTTACAGCCTGTGAAAGTGTGAGATGAGAATTCTCGATGCAGAGTGACACTGAAGGAAAATATGGCCGCTTTAAAAATGCAAGAATTGTCAACCTTTTATCTTTTAAGTGCTATGAAAATTTTACCTGCTGCAAATCTTAAAAACACAGGTTTTTGATTAACTTTATTTAGTTTATTTATTTATTTCTAACAACATGGTTGGTGCGGCGAGCCGTAAAATATGTATGATGCGAGATGTTCTTTTTTTTATTTTACCATCATCATTAATCACTACATTCAACTGCAATTAAGGACCGTTAGACATCTGTTAAGAAGAGTTTAACAGCTGATAATGAGATCAGGACTGATTGGTTATCTTGGTATCTTTCAGTGTCTGTGACATTTTGACAGCGAGGATGTTCCCGTAATCACGTTGTCTTTCCTAAGTCTTGCTGATAGCTGTAAACAAAGGCTCAAGCACTCCTTAGATAAGCCATCATCCCCAATGGCTGATTTCACAGTCATGTAGAAAATACGTTCTGGTTTTAGCCTGCACATCTGTGGTCTGAAACCTTAAGTATATCCCTATTCTCACAAGAATAAATATTAGGATGATAGATCGAGTTAAGCTTCAAGCTGTTAAATGCATCTGTCCTTTATTTGCTGCTTACTAATAATGCATTATTATAAAAAAAAATAAATAAATAAATAAAAATTGAAGTTGTAAGTAATAGTATCAAATCATTTACTAATGCTTTATAGATCAGTAATAATCCATTCATTAATAAAAAAGTGTTTGGCTTGCCCGATTGTGAAAAAAACATTTGAATAGTGTATCTCCTGGCATAGCTGCCGGCCTTTTTATTTATCTCCTTAATCCATCAGGAAAACTTCTCAGACAAACCACTGCCCTCTGGAAAAGAGCTACAGGACATTTTGGTTAAAATCCATCAGTTAACAATTTATAAATATTTCAGATTTAATCCCTTGTTGTTGTGGAATAAGCTTTTGTTATTAATGTTTGTAGTGGCAGATGTAATGGTTTTTCTATAATTTGGTGTCCCTATTGATCCATGAAGCCCAATAAATGTATTAATAAAAGTGTCCACAATACTCTAATTTGAATACTTATTATTGTCTGATGTGATTTCCACAAAAGAAGTTAAATGACATCTATTCTTCACCACTGAAAAATCCACTTTACAAATATTTAATTTTAAAATTTTGTGTGAAAACTCCCCCCAGTATATGTGCATTGAAGACTTTAGGTCACGTTTTTCGTGTATTGAACCATGATTGGCTGCACAACTGATAAACTGATAACCAAATCATTCTCATACAGACACAACTTAAACTTAAAGAAGGATTTATGCTCCGAACTTCTCGTCTTAAGTTTGAGGTGAGCACTGAGATGTTTCCTCCTTCAGCGGGTGATGAATATGAAAACAACATCCTGGTGTCAGGGAAAAAAAAGGTTTTCTCTTCTCTCAGATAAAGTAATGCTTTTTTTTGTCTGTGTTTCTGTTGTTCAGGTTCAGCAGAGTCACATGACTCTCACCAGTTTCTTCTCTCTGCCTCTGACTCTCCTGAAGTGGCTGGAAACATTGCAGGGGAAAGTTTGGTATCCGCTGTCTCCCCATGATGTCATACCAGTGAGTTTATCAGCTGACAGGCACACACATCTCACATGACACCCATATCTGCAGAGGGACTGACACCATAGCCACTGCCAGGCATGTTACTGTAGGCACTCCTGGGTTTTGAATTCTGGATATTTGATCACAAATCATGATGAATAAAAAGGATCTATAAAACAAACAAAAACATCTTTTATTACAGATTTAAGCAACTAATCGTAAACCGAAAATGTAAAATAACAACTACCGTGTAACCGGTTAAGCTGCCTGCTCGTGGAGGATCTATTTATGGTTCAGAAATAATATACCTCTGTTGGAGATGGCTGCTGTAAGAACACTGCGTGTATTACGTGATCAGAAGCACCGCTCTATATTTATCGAATCATGGAGCATGCCGTGCTGCATGCTCATGCACAAGAACGCACATCAGAGGACACGCGTCATGATGCTGCAGCTGAGACTTCTTTGTCCTTCGTCTCCTGTAGACCAGGATCACAGCTGAAGCAGGACAGGTAGGAAGCCTGTTTGCATTTTCGTACAGCTAAAAAAAAATTTAAAAAAATAATACGTCCTCTTGTCATTCTAAATATTTTTTATTTAATTTACATTGACAGACAGATAGGAGATTTACATTACATTTTATTAGATTACATGATATTGCATTCCCACAGATATTGTAGCAAGTTTTTGTATTTTATTTATACCGTGTATATAATTTAAATTGTGGTGCAAAAATTATGTCCAGTAAAAATGATCGTGCTTGTGTTTTATAACTGCATTAAGACTTTATTCTTAATTTCATTCTTAATCTCATTGTATCCTGTACAATGACAATAAAATCTTTCTATTCTATTAATCTGTTGATTTAGTTAGTTTAGTTGTGGCAGCTTAAGGTTTGATATATGTTTCTTTGGTGTCTGTTCTGAGGATCTTTAGTTGTAGGCTGCAAAAGTTACCTGAATGTATTGCATCTTCTTTCAACAGTGATTGATTTTGGATTACAGCTCTTTTAATTGATTTTGCAGGTTGTTTCGAGTCAAAATGGATGACTTTGACTGCAGCGTGGAGATCTGTGACCGAGACTGGGAGTGCTTCTTTGCAGAATGCGAGGAGTGCCACCTGCTTTCTCCTTCATTAGCAGGTGTGGATGATTCGGGGATGAGTGACATTGATGATCCAGCGTCCATTCTTGCTAAGAGGGCTCAGAGAGTCGACCGTACAGCAGGCTTTTCGGAGATCGACCGCCCCATCGATGGCCCCCCAGACTGCGAGGGCTCTCCTGCGGAGCATTACCTCAGTAAACACGGCATCAGTGCAATAGAGAGCGTGCTCTCGGGCAGTGAGGAGGATATACACCTTCAGTCGGTCAATGTATTCTTTGAAAGGCTGAAAAGTCTCACGGAGGCTGAGCCAAGCCAAGTGAAATGTGGAAATAACAGCGAGGCGGTACAAGAGGAGGAGCGGTGTAGTGATGGGCAACAAGCCAGTGGAAGCAGTTTGCCAAAAAACTTACCCAAATTAAACTCTCTGCCTGCCAGGGGGGAAGCAGCAGTTGGCAGGGAGACCACGAGGCCTGTCGACACCATCAGGAACATAAACACTATGAAAAAAGTTCAGGCTGAGTCCAACGTTTCCTCTGAACCTGCAGCTGGTAACTCAGAGCTCAAGACCATCAAATTAACCGAAACTGAGTTAATCATCAGAGGAGAAGCTCGTACAGAAACCGGAGTAAATGAGGCACCACAACCGAAACAGTCTCATGACTCACCTGACAGGGTTCTCTTCTCAGAATCAACACTTCACAATCACTGTTCAGTAATGTCTACACCTCTGGATGAGAGTAAGCAGGAAAGTTTGTTCACTTACAGTAAAAAGTGTGGTACTGACTTAACTAACGTTAAGTGGCGGGAAGACCAAACCCGTAATATTTCGCAGTCAGACACAACAAGCACAAACAAAGCAGCGAGCCAGGAATTGTCTCCAAGCGCCTCCATCAAAAGGAAGAGGAGAAAGAAGAGACGACTCAGTACGGAGCCAGGTGACGGTGGGCATCGGTGTGAGAGGCAGGTTTCGGTCAAGCAGACTGACTCAGAGGATGAGCAGTATGCATTAAGAGGAGGATCGGGTCAGTGTTTATCTGAGGATGCCAAGTTATATTATTTAAATGAACCACAAAAGAATCTTGCATCTCTTTTTACTCCATGTTCAGTCACCAGTAGTTTCCCACTGAATAGGTCTGCTAAAGAAGTAAAAGTAAACGATCTGTCCACCTTTTTTCCTCCATGTGACAGTCAGTATTTATGTTTGCCAGAGAGCGTCGTAAGACAGAGAGGGTGTATAGCCACAGGCGCTGCTGAAAATAATGCAACAGTAATCCCACTGAGTCAAACTGCTAACAATGAAATGTCCACACCAAACAATAGAGCTCATTCACGGCCACGCAGTAAGTTACAGGCAGAAGAATCAGCTGGCCTGAATAAATATTCTGGGTTTCCACGTGAAGTTGTAACTGATAAATCAGACATGGCCAGAGAAAATCAAAGAAAGGAGGTAAAAGCAGGAGTCCTCCAGCAGTCTGATCAAATAAATCCTTCTGTGATTGAATGTGAAAATGAACAAAATCTAAAATGTTGTGCAGCAGAGGTCAAATCAGTGAGTCTTCTTCCGAGTGCAGAGGAAAAGGCTCCGGCCGTGGAAGACGGACAAAATGAGAAACTATCTGCTGCTAAGTCAGTCCTGGTTGCAGAGGCTGGAAATTCTGGCAGAGATGAACAGCCGCCGTGTCAAAGTGAGGCTGAGCCCCAACAACAGCTGGAATCAGACTGTCACAGCAAAGACCAATATAGCACTACGCTGGAAAATACTCTGTGTGCAACTGGTGGGATCACTTCTCACACCCCCAAAACAAAACCTCAGAAATTCAAAACCGCAGCCTGTCCATTATTAGACAAGGTTTCCAATACCGTGATCTGCACTAATTTACCATCAGATTGTATTGATCCATCTCAAAGTACGATCAGTTTAGATATAAATAATACAGTACAGCAAACAGAACATCCTCTGGAGGTTCAAACTTTATCCAAATTAGATATTTTATCGGAGAAAAACCCAAAAGCTGAGAGAACTCAATCAGCTGTATCACAAATAACGGTTTTAACAAACATTCCTCAGACAGAAACCAAACAGTCCTTGTCTGAAGACTTCCTAACAAGTCCTTCAGATATCACACATGTGTCCTCCTGCTATACTTTGGACACAGAGTCTGTCATCTCACTCTCCAACGAAAACTTCACAAACATGTCGGCTAGTTTTTGTTCATCCGTCAGTGAAGATGAGTCTGGAGGTCAAGGAGAAAAAAAAGCACTAATGTCGGCTGAACAGAAGGAAGGAGACGCTACATCTGGACCTGAAGGCCAACCAGAATCGAACTGTGATTCGTTGGATGGAGCAGAAGACAGCATCTCAGCATCTAAAGCTGAATGCGAGCCAGAAAAGGTGGTGAATAAAGTGTTTGCCATGTCTTCTTTTTGGAGTGAGATGGAGAAGCTGACGATTAATGATATTCTGGGCGTAAGGATGATCAGCAAAGGCGCTCCACCCAGCTCTCTCCCACCTTTACAGGAAACTGAGGAGCCTGACATGTTTGCTGTGACCGATTCAGGCTTTTTCACTCACGTGGATGAGTCCAAGTCGGAGCAAGTCAATGAGGACGCGTGCAGTGCACCTGATTCTGTAGAGTCAAGTTTACGTTCTGTGATCGCAGTCGATTCTTCCTCTTCAAGAAGTGTTACGTGGGAGAGAGAACCTTTCTCGGTGAGCAGATGTGCCGATATTTACCCGGAGAATATGATGTTGACATCTGTGACTAACACTCCCCAACTTGTCCTCTCTAATGGGCCTCAAAAGTGCCTCAGAAAGATTTCCAAAAATGTCAGCGTGCACAATTTACATGCCCTGGAATCTGAGTCTTTCGGCTACACACGGAAAGTTGAAGCTTTACATCCTGTAGATGAAAGCGATTCAGAAAAAGTAGAGTATTTCACTAAAGGATTTCTGCCTAAGCAAGACAAAGACATGGAATCTCTACCTTCCTCTCTGACAGACACTTACCGCGTCTCTCTTACGGATATATTTCAGTACTTCTTTGGAGGAAAACAATCAGCTCCCAGCCCTGCAGCTACAGAAAACATAACCACCTTCTACGCTGATGGAAACTCTGTCCCGGAAACATACGATCATTTTTTCTCAGAGTTTGATACAGAAAGCTTCTTCTACCCTCTCACCGCAGCCAAAGATAAGCCAGTTCCCATCTTTTTCTACTCTCGCTCAGCTGACAGAAATCTGCAGTTTCCAGAGGCTTATGAATATTTCTTTGCGTCTTCTTCGTCAGACGATTCTTCTGTGGAATCTGATGAAGAAGATAACTGCGGCCCCGTGAGGGTGGTGACCAGGTTCAGCCGGAAGACCAGCTCAACTCAGATTTCTACAGACATATATGAGAATTTCTTCACAGACAGCGACCTCAGACAGAATCTCTTCTGGAAACCAACACTCTCCTTCAGGAACAGTAATTTTACAGCATCTACAGTCCAGAAGCAGAGATCAAACCCTCTGTCTCTTACACCTGTGAGGCCCAGCAGCAGATCCCGTCCAAGGACTTTTCCTGCCCTGGTAAATCAAGATGTGATGTTTCCCGACCCGCTGCTCTGCTCCTTTGATGACAGGATCTCCAGACAAGTAGCGCAGCAGCCTTTCAGATACGAAGACTTACAGACGACTATTTCAAATCCAAGTAAGTCCGCTTTAGACAATGATGCATACATTAACTGTCGTTACTCGTTGGGTTTTAACTTGAACTCTTACAGTTTTCAGTTTCATTTAAACCAACATGTTTCTGTTTGATACTCATGAGAAAGCAGAAATATGACAGGACTTTAGTCCTGGAAATTTCATGGAATAAAGGTCAAAGTAAAGAGACAAGATGTGATTCCAGTGTAAACAGCAAGTCGCACCATCACTAAAACCTAAAGCACAACATTTAGCTCTTTTTTGTACTATAATTTATTGGCCAATCTTTTTATCAGAGGTTTAAAAAACACATAAAATGCCAGGTTTACATTCAGCCATTCTTTATACCCACGTATCCTCATCTAGCCCAGTCTGCACTAGTTGAGTTGAGGCAAAGTCTTTTGACAAAAATATCATATGTAGATATCCAGACTTCAGAGAGATTTCTAAATTCATTATTTTCACACTGCTGTTCGATCTGCTTTGCATGCTGTTTGAATTAAGACTTATTGGAACAGTTAGCAGCAGGATTTACGCTTGATGTGTTTGTCACATTTGACCTCATCGGTTAAGCTCTCGTTGTTTCCATCACATGTGGACAGTTGTAGTGAAGGACATGTTATCCACTCAGTCAGCTGTTACAGTCATGACCGCGACAGATTCTCTTTCCTCAGCTGTCTGGCAACCTTGACTGACTTCAGTGGTGAAGCCAAGAGGAAAAGTTGTACGTGATAACTTGACTTCACTCAATGAGTGTCTCCTCTAAGCCGCCTGTTCAGCACTATAATTCATGTTTGGCTGTGAAGGGAAATGAAACGATCTAATGTTGAGGAGTCGTTATGTATTTGTGAATCTCTTTTAAAAACTACAATGTGCTTTGATTAAGATGCCCACTAATATGTTGTCTTATGTTCACATCCAGCATATTATTGAGAGCTTTTCCTACAGCTGTTGGTATGTTAATGTTAATCCCAATGCCCCTGACCCCTGAATGAACTTCTGTGTGAATGGTTGTTTACATCTTGTATGCAGCATTTGTATGAGCAGCTTAATGATTCATGATATTTTCTATGTTAAAAAGGGTTGGATGCCTCCCTCCTGCCTCTCAGACACTCAGACATGTGTCTGGTTTGTATTGCTTTTGCTTCATGGGTCCTGAAGACTGCAAACCCACAAGTTGGAGATGCCTGGAAGGCTGGTATGTATGTTTATATGTCGCGTTGATTTACTTTGGAACAATAGAAAACCTGCAAATCTTGTTTTTTATTCACTGAAATTTTAAAACAGCTGCTCATTCAGTCTTTATAATTGTATTCACCCAAAATTGGATTTTGAATTAAAATCATTTCATTTGAGCTTTTTAATGACTGCAAGGATTCTGGCTGTTAATAATATTCTGAGGCCGTAAAAAAATGTTTTCCAGGAAAGACTGGGGTAAATAAATAAAAAAAATATAACGAGCTTCAGGGAAAGCAAACTTCATATGAAGGAGTAAATTCACTGTTGCAAAGTATGAGTAATGTGATGACTCACTTTTTGTTTTATCACTCAGTTCTGTTGGCGAACGTAAGTGCTCTGTCAGCCATTCGATACCTGCGTAAGTATGTCAAAATGGAGGCAGCAGAAAATGAAATGAGATTGTGTCACACCTCGCTGTCTGACTCTTGACGTTTCTGCCTCTAAATCCGTCATGAGTGAAATGATACATTTTTCCAATGAAGACTTGATACGAGCCAATGCGGGACGCAAGTTGTTCAAAGAAACTGTGTTGCTACCTGTTTGCAATATAAATATTACTCTTAAATTCCGATGATCGCTCCAGAGAAATTAATCAACAACTGTTTCTCACTGAATTATTGTGCGTGATTCTTTTACCTTTTAGCATTTTAAAGCATTCATTTAAAATTCAAAATGACCAAAAGCAGGATGAGACATTTACTTATCTGAAAGAAAGCTTTAGACATTTGTAAATAATGTTTGAAAGTATGTACTGAAGGGAGATTGGAGGCAGGTTCACTCAGAGCTAGACTGGACATGATAGATGGACGTGTGATTAATGGATTAAGTTGAGACACTCAAGAATTTAGGATGGTTCTTTTTAAACCTGTATTTTTCCACTACATTACTTGTATAATGCAAATTTTTAAATCAAATTTTGTAAAATATTCCACTGACAATTATCAGAAGTATTTCACAAATTTATTGAGGGGACATGTATCGCAATATTTAACATGGAAGTATAACAGCATTCCCTCACAAAAGTATATTTCATAATAGGGATAGCATTGTGTGCTAGTATCAGTAATATATCATGTGATGGGCCTTTTATAGATTATTAGAAGATGACTGTACAGTATTGTTGTATAAATTGCACTGAGCTGTTGATGTCTTTCAGTTTAACTACAGTAAACAGTATGGTTGAGTTGTGTGCTGTCTGTCATTCAAAAAGCACTGAGACCTGATAATGAAACACTAGAGGGCGACATAAACTCACATAAGAACCTGGACTGGCGCATCACTGCTGTGTCAGATGCAGTTTTCAAGTGATTGACAATACTCATTTTGTTCTAAAAAAGTAAGTATAGACCCAAATTATGTGTCAAGCTCACAATTAACATAAAAAATAATTTGCTTAATCAACCACGGGCAATCTGTCATCAAGGTTTTTTCTTTCAGGATCAAATTTATCCCCAGCAGGCGTTATAAAATATGAAATGTCCCTCAGTTAAGTTCAGCCCATAAAGCCGTTCCAGTATTCTCCCAGCACAAGCACCCAGTTCGATTTTGTACCTAATATTTCAAAATGTCACAGATTTACGTACAGGGGCGCAAAATTAAATTCCAAATGAAATGTAGTTGTTTAATACAATTTCATACAGAAGGAACTCAAGGTGCCTCACATCACAATTAAAACATAAAATTAAAAAGCCAAAATGTGCATATAAACACACCCATGTAATACATACATGCGTACATACCGTATATGTACGTATATGCATATGTACAAAACATAAGCACTCATTTCTCTATATGTGCATATGGATATTGAAATGCATATATACACATAAATACACAATTACCACAAAGATTTGAAGAGAACGTTTGACTGAATACAAACTTCTTTAGTTTGCTTGTAACAGTCTAAGACCGGTAAACAAACTGTTCCTTTAGTTTAGCTGGATAGATGCGAAATTATTTCTCACCAGACTTTGCTGTGGATATTGCTGTGGGCATATGAAGTAAAAGAGGCCCTTTGTGATCTGAGCAGTCTACTCAGTGTGTAATTTGTAATCTGAAAGCACTGAGTAGCTGGTGGAGGCTGCAGAGAACCGAAGTGATGTGGCCTGATTTTGTTTAACAGTAACAGATTTGAGAAAAAAGACACATACTGATTTATGAGGCCCTAAAAGAGAGAAAAAGTAATTTGTATTTACTTATACAAGATTTCAGATATTTAAAATAAGACTAACCAAACATGTATATTTTTATATTTTTATTTCCAAATATAAATAAACACCTCAAACAAAAATGAAAAATCACACAGGTATCAGTATTGTACAGTTTAGATAGTAATATTAGCATATTTAATGCAGTCAAGTGAAGCCACATGGATTTGCTTTGACAGTGTAGTGTAATAAAATAATAAATATACAACATTTACAAAAATATACACATATATTCTTCACTATAACAAGCCCTGATGGAATGCTTTTTATAGCTTTAATTAGAAACAAAAGGAAACATGTAAATTAAAGTAACAAACAGCCTGTTAGAAAATCCTTAAAAAACTTGAGGTACAACATATTAAACTGTTGACAGTACCATTACATATAATACTTTACAAAAATAACATTGAAGCTACACAGTATGTAAAGTTCACGCTGCTGTTTTGAATGCTACATATCAAACAGACAATTGAAGTGTGAGTCTGTCACTTCCATAATGTTGTGTTTTTTGGTATTTCCTTTCACACCTGCACCCATCGTTCTTCTGCTAGACTACTGAACATCTAACAAAGCGGTTCCCGGGATTTGTCGGTTCATACGGTACACAGCAGGAGCAGCACAGGCTGTGCTTGTTGGCTTTTATCATCCCTCTGATAGAGATCAGTTGTTTGCACACGTCCAGACGAGTGCCGGGCGATTGTTTTGTTTCATGACCATCTCTGCTGGGTTGCCATGGCATCAAGGCCTCTGGCCCCAAAGTCTAATCCTGACCAGTGTGTCGAAATTCCAGACGTTGGCTGAATCATTCCAGTATTGCAGTCGTACTCCCAAATGTTGTCATAGTCCACTTCCTGGTCATCTGGTTCTGTGGGTTCGAGGTACGAGTGGTGATCTGCAGGAACCAAAGAAGATTCCCGGGCTTTTAGTTTCAAGCAGTGAAAGGCTAAACTTGCCCTGACTCTATAAACTTGGACACAGTCCCACTGTAATTATGGTGTGATGTGCCTTGTCCCAAAATATAATCTTACTGTAAAACCAGTAGTGTAACATGCCACCTCTAATCCATGTTATTTATGTCTGCTTTCTAATACTATAGAAACATGCAAAACACTTGTACACAGCACATTTAAAAAAAAATTATGGAATATTGTATAAATTAAAAAAAAAAAAAAATCATGTGATAAAAGAGCCCGTAGATGTCATGTACCGAGTTGTGTGCTGTCATTCACAGTAGAGGAGTAAATCCTGTCTGTAGTACTGTGTTCTCTTCCACTGAGCTTTGACCTCACTGGACGTCTACACCAAATGACATTTAGAGCTTTATTATGCTTCCTCGAGTTGGCACATTTGCACATTTCCTGCACCTTCAATTCTGTAACCTTCAAACTTCAGTTTACCTGCTGACAGACCCAAGACTTCAATCAATCCAAAGTGCATACAGTGATGAATATATGGTGCAACGGAGAGCGAGAAATGCTCTGCGTTCTTAGTGATATTTAAGAAGGCGGCTCACGGTGTTGACTTCAATACCTCACACTCATAAGGAGATATGATGCTACAGTGTTAAAGATTTGAAAGAGTGCCCATTGTTTCTTCAAAAAAAACTATACATTTATCCCAGCTATGGAAACAGCCCTCTCTGTTTTGTTGGCAAGATGAAAACACTTTAATTAAAAGATATTTTATCAGGACTTGAAGCATATAAACAATTACTATAAACACTTGGATGCATGCTTGAACTTAAGTTCACACACAGGCACACCATACATTCAGAGAGGAATGTTTCATTAGGTTTGTGTATGCATGCCTTCAATTCTTACCTGGTGAGTAACCATAAAGCATCTGAGTGTTGTTCCTCACACAGCTCGACGGGAAAAGAATCTGTCAACAGATGTGAAAACAGAGAAAGTTACTTCCCGTGATCAACTAAAACAAACATTCTCTTATGTCCTAAAATATGTGTTTCATCTGTTGCACCTGTTTAAATATCACGTGCTTCACATGTATATACCCTTTCTCTACTACCAACCAGTGCAGCAGCATTTTACTTTGTAGCAGAGCATTCCAGAAACAGGAGTGTCCTGGGAGATGAGTGTCTCTGTGCTTCTCACCTGCTCTTGCACTTGGCCGGGCACAGGTAGCAGCTTTAGCCTGGACACGGCCTCTGCTCTCTGCTCTGCTTGGCTTTGAGGAGTTTCCACCTCCAGGCCCAGAGCATGTCCGTGGGAGTTGGTCAGGACCAGGCTCCTCCTGCAGCGTCTGCCCATGGGAGGGGTGCGAAGCTGGAAGGAGGAAGGAAGGACCCGGGTGTCTTGCTGATGGTGTCGGTGGTGAATCGGTTCATGCCAGCTCTGCTGCTAAAGAACAGAGGGGAGAGGTCACAGGAGGTCAACTATAAGAATGTAAAATAAGAGTTTATATGATTAACATTAACCATAATTTCACCCTAGTCTAGTAGTGTTCAAAATGTTGCCATAAACACATGTTGGTAATAAATATTTTTCTGTGTATGTAACTGAGCTGGTTTTGATGTGATTTAACCAAAATAAACAAGTGGTTTATACATTTGGATTCAGTGATGGTCAAATGCTGTTACAAACTACAAGTTGTTAGAGATTTAGCAACCTGACCAAAGACTCTTGTTTCTACGTGTTTATGCTTGTATGCACTGCCTGATATCAGACTGGCTGCACAGGTGTAAACTGAACCTGTGGCTTCAGTATCATTGACCCACTTACCACCGGCCGGGCCTCGTCCAGGGAGTAGATTTCGGGGCTGCAGGGCTCATCGTACAGAGGCGACAAGGGTTGTCGCGGGGCGCACATGTCCGAGTGGCGCTGGGGGGTGTTCATGGAGTAGTTCAGAGATGTCTGAGGAGTGCTCCAGCTGTTAGACTGAGCAGAGGATTCAAACAGAACCAGGCATTAGTTTACGCTGAGTCAGGAAAGGAAAGTCAATCACCAATTTTCCTTCCATCAGTCTGACTGTTTGACACTCTTCAAGTGATAGAGACACTTTGAACATCACACTTTACGATCTGACTACTAAGTTGAGGTTTTGGACTAATGCCAGTTATGCAGCAGTGGAGCGGAACTGTCTGAGTAGAGTAAATGTTTTAAGACCTGCTTGTGCTTTTTTTATGAACTATAATAGATTTCACTCTTTGCACCATGAAGCAGATTGATCTTTCAATCTTAATGTGCATAAATGCCAACGTCACTCAATTTGTTAACACTGTGCATGACAGCCCCTCTCAGCCTACTGCTTGGTGTTTCTATTTAAGTACTGCGCACATGACATGTGAGATAAATCACCAGTCTCAAAGGGAATATTCAGTTATCAAGTTAGACACCAGACTGAGTTACCTTGACAAGCGGGGCTTTCTCCAGCCGCTGTGGACTGGCCCGGTTCAGGCCCAAGTAGGGCGTGCTGTAGATCTGAGACAGCACCGAGCTCTCTGCAGGCTGGAGGTAGGAGCTGCGCTGGGGGGAGGAGTAGCGCAGTGACAAAGGTCGAAGGTCGCGCTCGGGCCTGGTGTGGGAAGACATGCTATTGGTTCTGCTGCCCAGCCGGGCAGTCTCAGTGGAGGAGGGACGGCTGTACTGTAGGGACAACAAACACACCACGATGAAAAGTCAGTCAACAGTTGTGGCTTTACAACACATCAGAGATTTTATCCTAGAAGTCCTAGCAGAGCAGACATTATAAAGTGTCTCTTCTCTCTTCAGCTTTAGGTGTCTGTATCATCTGGTGTTTTTTAGTAAACAAAGTCATCTGAGTGTGGGAGAAGAAGGTCTTTATTAGCTTAATTGGGAGAGCGGTGGTTCGGGTCTGGAGTTGAACAGCAACATTTCTTCTGGGCACTCAGCCCTCTCCACTCTAAGCTAATTGGATGGGCAGGCGGCCTACATAGTCCTCCCCCGGGGGAGTTTGGTCAAATGTCCTGATAATGCGGAGTGCTTCAGTGCTTTTAAAAGAGTCTGAAGTTAACAAGCAAACTTTTCACTGCTGAATCAGGATCTCAGTGTCTCTTTCTTCACTACATCCAAAAGTTTTGTTTTGATACATTGAGTACATGTTGTTGTGCGAAAAAACTACTGACCTGGTTGTAATTTTGTTCTTTTACTAAAAGGCCTGGCGATCGCCACCTGAGCATTTGTAACAGGAGCACTTTGGTCTATCGACCTCACTTAATAATTAACTTCGTAAAAGAAAGGTGTTGGCGCTCTGCTCCACCAAAACAAGCACAAGTCTTATGAGTAATTTAATAACGAACTTCCACCAAGTTTATATCTGTCCAAATATTGCAGTGTTCGTGTGTTTGATTATGTTTATTAGTTAAATGAATAGCCAGACTTGAGAAGAGGCGCAGCTGACTTACACAGAGGGGTTCTGAGTATCCTGGCGAGAGAGGGTTTTCTTCATGAATGGGGAGCTGAAGGTTTTGGGACCCACGTCCACTCAGCGACTGGTTGAACTTAAGAGACTCCACTCTTCCTTGGCTGTTTCCACTCCACCTCTCAAACTGTGGAGCCTAGAGATACAAAAAAAAAAAAAAAAAAAAAAGATAATAAATTATTTTAGAAAAGTATCTGACAATGAGCCACTTCTACTGAACCCTTGACTTGGTAGTGGTAGTAGTGGCAATTTAGGAAGTGAGTTCACAGTCATGCTGAGTGTTTGTCAGTTTACATAAGAGACAAGGCCAGGCCGCCTGTCTCCTTTATCACTTTTCCTTGAACTTAATTTCACTCTACCTGTGGCTTCGTAAGAAATAGCTCACGGCATAGTTATAGATCATCAGCAGCTGTTGATGATGTCATTATTGTTGGTCCGTGAGCGTAAGGAGAGCAGGTCTCACCTCCATGTTCGTCGGGGTGTAGATGATGTCATACACAGGGGGCGGGGGGCTGAGAACAGGCACGTCAGCGACTTTGAATTGCTGGATCCAGTCGCAGAACTCGATCCTATCCAGACAGGACACCACTATGGGATTGATCAGCTTCCCTGAGAAGAGAGCAGGGGAGGACAAAGCCCGTCATTTGGTCCGGTTGCTCACTGGAATGTGCTACATTCAGATTGCTATTCACCAGGGATCAAACCAGCTCATTCATGGAGGGGTTACACTCGGTGACTCTAGCGCAAGTCATGGTAAAAGGCCACTTAAAATAAAACATGCATAAGAATGTGCACTCATTATAAGCCCTTTAACATGTCTATTTAAATGGTAGTGTGCTGAGCAGAGCAGTTGACCGATTCAGTGTGTTTACCTTCAATCATAAAGGTGTTGGGCTTGACGTCTTGACAGGGCGTAGTCACTGTAATCATGTTGAGCGGAAGTTTTCCCTGTAATCATAATGACTCTATAACACAGCTTTCTTATGCAAACACTGGATACACACAGCTCAGCATATGATTAAGTTCAAAGGAAGAAGGTGGTCAAATGTACCTTGTAGAAGAGCCCATCGTTCTCCTCTGATAGGATGATCAGGGTTGATGGGTACATCACCAGCAGTCTGTCGCTCTGTTCCTGTGGAAATACAATTAAAGTGAACTTTATGAAGTGTGCGCAGTTGTTTTCATTAGATAAAAACACATCTAATCACTCTTATCCAACAGTAAATTCTTGTGTCGCTAAAATTGCACTTTTGTATGTCTAGTTTACATTTCTACTATCTCATTTTTAATTTTTTATCGTGTCGAAAGTCATATTAAGTAGAAACATGTGTAAGCCAGAACATTTTTAGGGCAACATTAATTCTTTGTGGCTCTTTTTCTTCTTTGTATATTGAACAGGGAAGTTTTTATGTTGCACAAGACAGACAGGCACCAAATACTCCTGAAGGTAAGAAAACAAGCCTTGATAACGTCAGCAAAGATAAGATTCTGAATAACACAAGGTACAAAGGCAACCGTGAGACCTGGTGTGAACATTAGAAAAAAAACAAAAAACACCAATGTTATCCTTTAATACTGTGTTGAGCTCCCAGTAAGATCTTCAGTCAAACTAGTTTGTGGTGCATTTAAAGGTGCGGCGGACTGTAAGAGTTTATGTCTCTTCTCTCAGAGGGTGTGTCTGGACAGACAGCTGACATTCCAGCTGTGAGGTGAGTCGAGTCACTGCGTGAGCCGAGCAAATGCCTCTCACACACCCAGGCCCTAAATCTCACACACTTCAATAGTGCTGCCGCCATTTCCCACAGAGAATTAAATACAGATAGCCGTACAAGCTGCATCATGACTACTGCTTTTATTGGCCGCTATGTGAAGCTGTTTCGGTGTTTGTGCGCATGACTTGGTTTATTTTTGTATCAGTTGTTTGCAGGTGTCTGAAACTGTAGTGCACCTTGACAGAAAAATAAAGATATTAGAAAACAGCGTATGTTCAGGGGAGCTGCTAAAATATGGACTGCGCCCATTTCAACTCACCCCTTACATTGTGTTGAGGTAATACGTGTGTTGCGCAATTTTAAAACTATGTGAGTCACCAGGATTTAGAGCCGATGTTTTCCTGCTTTTATTCATCACGTGAAAAAATTCCCAGAGTTCGAAAACATATGACTTACGTTCTGCTGTACTGTATATTTCCATAAATAGGCAAGTGACCCGTTACTGTGATTCACTGAGGATAATCAGCCGTTATGTCGTACCTGACAGGGCAAGTGCTGCAGTCGGACTTTCGTGACGTAGGTGATGGGCCCCAGGCTGTCCCGCTGAGAGCCCTCCCACTCATAGATGTGCTCTCTGTTGATGGAGTTTCTCAGCTCGTCTCTTCCCTCGGGAGTCTCGTCTTGGTTTGGCTGCAGTAAGCACACAGGGGTAAATGGAAGTCAGATATAATCATCACCAAAGTAAATATGAACAGTGGTCTGCCCCTAGGTGAATTTCAACATTTTACTTTGGCTTCTTTCTCTGGAATGTTTGTTCCCAGAAAAGGCTCCTAAACTAAGCCTCTCAAAGGAATCATCAGTTCAGTTGTTTTCTTCTTTCTTGGCACATCTATAGGTGGTTCATGTGTTTCATGAACTGTTTTCCCACCTGTGGGTGTAGAGTCAGCACTTTAACTCCGTACAGATGTTAGGGTGATTATGAAGTAGGGCATGATGTGGTCAAGGCCGCTCCCTAGTATTCAGGCCTCAGGAAGAGCCAGCAGTGACCTACATGACTCACCAAATTTACACGCTCACACACATCCTGTTTTATTCAGCAGTGATTGATGCCAAAGCATTTCGCTGGTTAATCCACAGGAGGATTTAAAAAAAGAGACCACTGTCAAGTGCTTGTTTGAATTTGGAAACAAACAGGGTGTTCCTCATTGTTACAGCACAACAGACATTTTCATGCTGCCAGATATAATTTATCATATGTAATTTCAAACCAGGTGGCAGGCAACAAAAAAGTGCAGTTGAACTTACTTTCACTCTGGTGTAGTTTACGGGTGCAATTGGAGTGCCTCCATTGGCCTCGATGTTTTCTTTAAGCAGGTCGAACCACAGGTCCATCTCTTCTTGGTTGGCACAGTAGACGATGATGGGGTTTAGACTGACACCTGCAGGGGATAAAGGTCACAGGGTCAAACAGGAAAAGTGTCAGTCAGGTTTCTCTTTTTGTGCCTTTTTCTGATCAAAAGCTTTCTGTCGTGGGTAAATCAGTGATGTTCAAACTCTTGGATCTTTAGAGTGAGTGATACAATAAGTCAGATAAATGTTAACACATGTTCAGGACAGTAAACCACATGTAAGGCCTGTTGTGAAAAAGCCTCCCTGACCTGCTGCGTTTGGCATTTAAAGACTGCTGCAAACTTTCCCTCCCACGAACTGCTTCCCCAGGAGAAGTGAAGAGGACCTGGGGTGAGCAGAGCTGGAATCCCCCGCTGCCTATCAGTCCCACACATACCAGAGATAACCAGCACAGATAGTCCATTTCATTCCGTTGTACTGTACTTGTCTGGAACCATAGCCCGTTGACTGCTCCTTAATAAGCAGTTTCTCTGGACTCACTTGTTGACTTTATTTTCATCCCAGTTCTTACTGGTAGACCTTGACCACAGCACTCCGTCTGAAAGTTATGTTTTTTTTACTCCCTTTGTTGTTGTTTTTCAAAGTTCAAGCAAGGCAAGCAGTGTTAAAACTCTCAATCAAACGCTGATTCAGTTTACAGAGGTCTTTAACTAATGTTAGAAGTAATTATCTGCAATTATGTAACATTCACAGCCATGTTGATTAAAACCATGTGAGAGCTTCCGGGAATTTTTACACATCCTCTCGTGTGGTATTTGCTTCGTCACCCTCTAACTCACCAACACAGTATTCTCGGCTCAGTGAGGGGAAGACGCAGTAAATCTCTGCATCAGATTTCTCACTTGTCTCAGAATTTTGTCATGCTTCCTTGACCTGTTTCCTGTCAGCGATGCCTCCCGTAAGGTAAATAAAGGTTTATGAAAACAGCTGAAATATCATACCACAAAATAACAAGCTCGATCTGGAAAACCGCAAACTAATTTCATGAGAAAGCAACACCAAAGAGAGTCAATATTGTGACAGCAGATATTTCTGTAAGATAATAGTGACGAAGACATATAAACACAGAAACCTTACACCTTCATGACCGAGATGGCCTTTTCACACGTTGGATTTTTGTTGTTCAGTATTTTTTCTTTAATCCCTGCCTTCACTGATGTTGTTTCCCAGACAAGAACCAAAGCCATCTAACCATTACAGCAACTTATTCCTCCTTAATGAAAATAATTCCCATTGGAGATTTTTTTTCTATTCAGAGTTCAAAAGCTAATTGGCATTTCTAACGGGCATTAACCAGTTTTTGGAATGTGCCATAGATTATACGCAGTGACAAGGCTAAGAGCGTTAGCCGGGCTTTTCTGCGCGACAGCTGTGAGCTGACTGAAGGGCACCTGTTGTCTAACAAGCGGGGCCTTTAAGGCCAGTTTGGCCTCCTGACCAAAGGTGAAAGGGGCCCAGCTCTAGTTAGTCTTGGGTTTGAGTGGAAGTGAAGAGGTGAAAAGGTGTCGCGCCACCTTTGAATCACTGGAATGTGACAACATGGGAAACGCTGCAGACTGAAAATAGTGTGTGTTTCTTGTGGGGTTTTTTTAAGTGGGGAGAAGTTTTACTTTGATCCATAACTGATAACAGACTTAGCAGACCACCAGGAGGGGTTAAAAACATTGGACAAGATTCATTAAATTGAGATACTGTAAATATGAGCCAAAAAGCTGAATAAGATTCTCACACTAGCTCTGGTTTACCCACTGACTTAAAAACCTTCAACCGGATCAGCCGGTTTCTGTCTGAGTGATTTATTAGCTGAATTTAATGCAGCCAATGAAACAAAACATATGATTATCACATACCAGGGCTCGCTGCCAATGACACTTTCTAGTGAAGTCAAACTTACCGTTGATTTGAAAGGCGAATTCTTGGGGCTGGCTGTGATTGCAGTTCTGTTGCAGGTTGTTGATGGTGAGTTCTTTCAGCGGAAGAGTCCCCTGCACACAAAACAACAAAGAGTCCAGTCACGCTCCTTTGGCCAAAAAAGCATTCTCTCATTCACAAATCAAAAGCATCCTCTGCATCATTCCCCTCACTTGTCATGCTGTTTGAACTGTTGAGCTCCAAATAAAAAAATAAAAAATCACCTTGATTGAGATCAGCCATCAATGATGTATTCATGTCTGCCTTCCCTTTGCTGCCATCTGTAATCTGACTAATACTGTATACAAATACGTAGCTGTCTCTTTTCCACATGTAGGTGAGCTCTGAACAGACCCAATTAACTGATGATTAATGGCTGCTCATGCTTCATGAAACAGATAAAGAGACATAATCATACTTTCTGTTTATCAACAATGCGCTGGTTGGCAGGGTACGACTGTCAGAAGGTATGATGACACAACATAAAACTTAAAATTATGAAAAATCTTGCCTGTGATTGTGAGGAACTATGGATTTGGTAGTTATTGCTTGAGCTAATAAGAAGTTACCTGGTATGTGAGTCCAGTTGTGTTGTTGGAGACAAAATGAAGGTGTGTCTGGAAGAGATCCAGGTAGCAGTCATGTATATCCTGCAGAGACAGTAGGAGAGGTTATTGATTGAAAAGAGTTACACACATTACACACCCACATTATAGTCTGTTTTGATGTTTGTATCCAATAAGAAGAGTCATGTATTGCAGCCTGACAAAGATCTAAAGATTAATCAATATTTACAGTAACTCTCTGCCAAGAAATAGTCTGTCAGTTCTTACTGTTAATTTCATTTTGTAACATATTGTTCTTGTATCATCTGCTGATTCATAGAGCAGGAAATGTTCTGATTCAATGGGATGGATGAGGGTTTTTGCGGTGTTCTTTTCTGTAATAATTTAGTTTGTTCTTTTGCCATCATGACGTCATTCCTTCAATCAATCTTTTCTTTCGATTTTTTCACAGAGCTGTTGTGTCACAGCTTTAACAAACTGCAGTTCCCACCGCGAGGAGCCAGGTTGTCCTTTATCAATCCGGGGGATCAGAAGAACTCTCTCTACCCTGAGGTTTTCTGTTGGAGATGTTTCACAAGCGCAGCAGAAGCAAGCATGTCCAAACACAGGCTGCGGCCCGCTTTGTGGAGACCTGATTGGATTATTCACAGCCAGCCACCACGTCAAAGACAGCCGTGAGTTTCAGTGTGCTCGGTGCCTGCAGAGCAACATCCTGTTACTCTCCACCTGTTTTTTTGGGGGGGTTTTGACACTCACGGGTCATGATGTGTCATTGAAGGCTTGGTCATTTGTTCAAAAGCTCTCTAACCACAATGATGATTGTGAGGCTTTATCTTTGTTTTCTTTCATAGCTGCTTTCCTGATATTTCATCACACAGTCATTAAAGTTATTTTGTTCCACTCACCTGGCAGTGGAGGAAGCGGAAACGAACTTTGGAGCTGTGAATCATCCGTCCGTAGTTCTTCACATTGATGCTGCTCTTCTTCCAGCCGCTGGCCGGGTCGTAAGGAAACGGCGGGTCCCATTTTATGTTCCCTATCGTCTGCAGATCTTTGTGTGTCATTTCCTGCAACCATTAATACAGTAACGTCACGAGAGTTTAGACATGACATGAGTAAACCAGTCAGGCCTGGTGGTAAAGTCAGTCACACAGACAGCAATAAAAAAATCGAATAGCACACATGTTGACACTCAGAGGAAAGCAGCCCTGTTTGGTATGCATGTGATTTAATGTTATTGCCGTGTCCTCTGAGCTGATGGAGGTCCTTACCTTCCTCGGGGTGACAGTGCACAGGATATTGATGATGCTGTTGGACTTCTCCTGTCCCTCTTGGGGATTCTTCTTGCGAAACAGGCGACTGCTGCCCGGGAGAAAGAAAGCCATGTGTTAGTACTCGCTCTCCAATGTTTACCATCTATTCCATCTTTGGTGTTTAGTTGACTTTCCAGCTGCAGTGTCAACAAGAAACATATCCTGTTTGTGGGAGTTCACTGTTATTTACTGTAGTCAATTAAAAAGATGACCTAAATACAGCGTTTTTTTGCTCTACTGCGTTGCATTTCAAATTCAGTTTAGTTTACACTGCAGATAAATGACATGTATTCATGTTGTGTGTCTCATGTCATATAACTCAATCAGAGGCCCTTCCTTTATCCCTCACCCCATCAATACCGGCTATTTAAATGATAAGAACAATCAGGTCTTGTGTTTCTGACAGCAGGGATATGCATAGGAAAATCAGCATTCAATGGCCCTCTTTGTTTTGCATGACCCTCATCTGTTATCATTAGTGTCACGGCCTTATGAGGAAGCCCCCTCAATGCAAAGATATGACTTGGGGATTGCTTTTACAATCTCAGCTTGTAGTTTACATGCTTATCTGTACATATGTGTGCCAGTGTCCTCAGTGCAACAACGCAGGCTTTTGTTTGCATGGTGGGAATCAAGGACTGTCTATGCAGCAAGTCCATGTTCAGCATTAATCATTGCTTAATCTCAAGTGAGGGATGCTGTTACATTAAATCTCTTTTTTAAAATTTACACATAAACAGAGAAAAATATGATGGACATTCACCGTGATGGAACCTGCAGCTGTAAAGTGAAAGAGGAATATATTGTAGATAATAGACAGGTAGTGGATTTGCACACCCAACATTCTCCAAGTCTGTGGCATTCAGCAGCACTCACTCCCCTTCTCTGTGGGGAATACCTGAGCCTGACCTGATTCACCAACACAAAGACTTAGCAGGGAACACAGGAAACTGGAACACTGACTGTATTGTTCGTGCTGAACCATCAATCCAACGTGAAAGGTGTATCAGTGTTCAAGCTGGAGGTTTTGAAACCCAACGGTTTTCTTTGGGGTTGCCCTGCCTCTCTTTTTATTTGAAAACTTAAGAGCTACATGGCACGTTTAACAAAAGTAGACCCTGAATCATCACACAGCTCAGGACTGAAGACTGAAGCTGAGGCTAATTAGAATCAGATGTGGTTGTCCAGCAGAGTTGGCTGCACCAAGTGTAACATGCCCAGTCATATAATCCTGGAGGATTAAAGAAAAATGTATAGAAATCCAAGTATAACCCATTATTGTCAGTCTTTTCTTTTATTCATGTCAAACGCCTTCAGGTCAGATCACTTCATGACATTTTCTTATATATCTGGAGTCACAAACCAGATCTTATCATTTAATTAGTATAATGGCCCGCATGGGATCATAATAATGAATGGGGGTCAGTTCCTGATTTTTTTGGAGGGAAACCAGATTCACTGACAGCTGGCAGATCATCTTCACAGAGATGCAAAGAGGAGGCAAATGGTAACTGGATCATTGACACCGTTGGCCAGACAGGCACCACTCAGACACGACCGCGGGACTCTCCTGTATTAACATATGATCTTGACCATGGCCTCATAAAATTCACAACCTCTGTTTAACCCCACTGCTCAAACCCTGAGAAATACCAAGAATTCCTTCCAGCTGAAAGGCAGAGTCTAAAATAACAGACTGCAGTTAAGGGCATGACATGTGCTCTGTGGACTCACTGACACAAGTGCAGTAAGAATACCTGGACAGGTCAAATTGTTCTTACCTATTTCTGCGTATGAAACTCTTGCTGGAGAATCTGAAGTTGTGCTGGGGGACACATGACATGCTGCTCCCCATGCTGCCGTCCTCTGTGTGGCTTTGTGCTGCTCTGTAGACAAACTGTACTCCTTCTGTGACAGATGAGCGTAATCCAAGAGTGCAGTGCGCTCCCTGCTGAAGTCAGACTTGTACTGAGGCAGAAGTGGGCAGGGAGAGGGCTCTGTGAGAGAGTGTCTGTGTAAAAGGGGCGGGGCTTTGACTTTGCGTCACAGACTGCGTGGTGGTGAATAATCAGTAGGACTCGCTCTCTGTGAGCTGCCTCTGTCTGCTAAATCAATCCCAGCAACAAAGGCCGAGGGTTCAGGGGAGAAGTGTGCCATTTCACACCTTCCAGGAGCCAAATGGAGCTCATTGTCGGGGCACCACTGCAACCAGTGGCCACTAAACAAGCTGGATGGTGTGTGTCAATCACTGGGGAAGATGGGAACTTCTGCCTGCATGCCCAGACATGAAAATGCCTTCACACTTAAGGAATCTATTTATTGCTGGCCCTCATGCTTTGAGCACATCAGTGTCATTTTGAAACTTAAGTATCTGGGAAGTGTTATATTACAGTACGCTCCCCTGTTGTTTGAGCAGATCATAGTAGTTCAAAATAAAACACAGTGGAGATGTTAAAAATAGTCAAAGCATCACTAAGATATTTGATCTGAGGAGGTGAAAGTATCTGGTGTCACATTGTTTCCAAACACAAAATATCAAATATGAGATTCTCCCTGTCAGTCGGAGAGGAAGAGAGGAGTTTCAACAGGACGCCTGTGAAGTTAAAGGTTGTAATTTTCATAAGAAAAGAGGTACATGCAAACATATCTTGTTTGCATGTTGGGAGTTTGCTCCTAAACAAAATATTCACCACCTAGAGAGTCACTCCAACTAAATAATTCAAGCACAATCAAGCAACATAAATAAACCTTAAAATTTAGCATGTCGTCCCAGGGGATGTACATTGTTATAGACTTAACAATACATTTTGATAATATAGCTTTGATATTTGATAAATATATTTAGACTGTTGTGCAGTTAAGTTGATAATTATAGGTTTTAGATTGCAACACTCAGCCTGACTCACACTAGACTGATTTTTCAGAGTTGACCTCCATAAATGGACAGTGACAAGCAGCCTTATCAATCAAACGAAGGAGTCAAACCCTTGTGATCGTGTAGTGTTTGCTTCTCGATTAGGTCATTGTCTGTGGTGAGCTGCTGCGGTTACGTCTTAAAGTGAAATACACCGTATGCTGCAGTTTGTCAGTTACTCCCAACCTGTTCAACCGGTCGTTTGAACGGATCCACCTGAGGCACCAACAGTCGTCAGCCTCTTAACTATGGAGACATTATTACTTTCAGCCTCTAAGATACTGTGTTATACTGCTCTCTAAACCCCTGTAATTTAATCAACATAGGAGACTGATAGAGCTACATGTGGGGTCAGCAAATATAAAACGTCTGCGTAAGTAACAGACGAATATTAAATGTATTCGAAGTGACAGATAAGATGTAAAAGGACTAAGGAAAATGCCGTCTATAACATCAGTAGACAGATTGAAATAGATTGCTGGTGTTTTATCTCGACTCCTTTCCACTCACAACATTGGCACATGTGAAACACTTAACCTCCAACGAGGAGTGAATTGTTAGATCAAAGGCATAAAACATAATGTGACATATAAAGTCTATCCTAATTCATCACAACCTCGTCTATTTTAATAATCTGAGAAAGACTAAATTTGTTTATAGCTAAATTATCCTTTCAGAGCTCAAATTGTTTGACAAGAACACCACTAACTTTCGTAATGGTTGTTCACCCCAACGTTACAGTATCACTTTTATATCAAGTTAGATTAGGTTTAGTATCACAAGATTTTAATTAAGGAATTTTGCAATTTGTTCAGCATACATCCTCAATTCTAAAATGCTGAATTCAGACCAGAAAAAACAAATTTGTTTCTTAAAGGGAAAGAATTCAAGAAATATCCGAAACAAAGAAATATTACCAAAGTTTTGAATAAATGTTCGAATTGTTTGAGGTTTATCTTAAATTTTGTAATTTAAATATTGACATGAGACAGAGAAAGAGCAAATGATTCTCTATCAGTATCTATAAAGGAACACAATGCATTTGATATACTATAAACACATCTACTACATTCAACCAGAACCAACTCGAAGTAAACCAACCAAAAATGTCCGTTCTCCTAGTTTTGAAATATGATAACCCTTTAAGGTAATCTGTTTCTAAGCTAAACATAAACACATTTTGGATAGTATCTTTAACTCCTTACCTTCCAAATCACAAATAAATAAGGATCCTTAAACACATACCAGTTTAAGGATCCTTATTTATTTTTCAGATAACCACTTTTTTACTTTTACAAATTGAAAGTAATCTGATTATTCTACAAAGTAATTACAGATAGTTGAAATTGGGCCAATGATATAATTATTTACATTTTCATGAAAGCACAGTTCTAGTCTGGTTGTGCATCACAATGGAAAAAAAAAAAAATCTGATTTACTCGATAACGTGCAGCTGGGAAAGTGACTCACCTCTCTGTTGCAGTATCACACGAGGAAGCCAGCCAGGAAAAAAACTGACTTTTCACTGAGATCGCTCCATTTAGATTCACAGTTAGTTTCAGGTGAGACAGATCATTTAGTGTTTGCCAATAAAATCCCACTGTTTCCCAAGAATTTCCCTATTCATTGTAGAAGGAAGCTACATCATGCATACAACCCACATCTTTGCCAAATATACAATCAAAGGTCAGTTTCTACCTTGATTTTTTTGAGAAGTGTAACATCTCATAATGTTTTCCAGAAAAATGTAGAAGCTGAATGATATTCATGGTTACCATTTTCTGCCTTAACTTTGGTTACTCAGCAATGTTTTAATTCAGGAAACCGAGAGATGCCCAAAACAACTAACGTTTTTAAAAAATAAAAAAAAATGTTTGTTCGAATTACTATAACATTTTAAGAAATCAAAAAAAAATCAAAATCAAAGCTTGTGCTTGTTAATGCACTAAATGTTGTCATGTAGTTAACTTGTAGATTTTTAACTTACTAACATTGGCCCCTCTGAGAATCGACACCTTAACATGGCGGACGGGTTTGAGTGGCCCAGTGATCCTGGGAGCTATGTTGTCTGGGGCCCCTGCTAGGGCCTCCCAAGGCAAACTGGTCTCGGGGGGAGAGCCCAGACTAAGAGCGGTTCAGAAGTCCCCCAATGAACAGCAACCCATGGACTTCAGCCACCTACCCCGGGGAAACCGGGGGAACCGTCCCGCGGCCAGACCCGGGAGGGGAGCTCGCCGGCGGGCGTCTGGTGGCCGGGCCTTCGCCCATGGGGCCCAGTCGGGCTTAGCCCAAACAAACTTAATGGAGCAGCTACCCTGTGGAAATCCCCCCCCCGCATGGACAAGCATCGCGGTCGGGTGCCTTGCAGACCGGGTGGCAGGTTTGGGATGGGGGCCCTGGCGACCTGATCGCAGTCAGCATAGACTGGCCCGGGATGAGCTGGAAAATTTTGCGGGGGAGAGAGACGTCTGGGCCAACTTGCTTGGCCTGCTGCCACCACGACCCGATCCCTGATAAGCAGAAGAGAATGGATGGATAACATTTGCATGTTAACGGCTAACTTGTTAAACATTAGCATTTTCAACAAGATAACTTCTTATCAACATGTATTAGTATTGTATAGCAGAACTACTTATTAACATGCATTATCATGATCATTTTTTGCATTTTAGCTTAATGTCAGTACATACATACGAATGCTAGACGTCTGCTTGTTAATATGCTAATGAGTTTGACAAGTTATTGGTGCACTTGAAACACAACGAAAGTTGTGCTTGCACTAATGTTTTAAATAGTTTTTTCAGTATCTACTCTATCTTTTACGAGCATTACCCAAGTTTTTAAAACTGGAATACCTGATGCCTATTTTTCGTACTAGTCATGTAGCAACAGTGTTCTTACAATGTGAACGTTAAACACCAAGCACATCGTGAACTTGCCTTCCCATGTTGAAAATACTACCTCATTTATTTTGGTACTCTTTGTTCCACTGGTGGCAGAGCAGATTTGACTCTCCATTTGTTGACCCTTTAAGAATTTTTGTTCTGGTGTGTAAAGAGGGCTGCAATCTTATGGGGTCAGTATACTTCAAACCTCTTACTTCTACACATTTTGAAAAAACAATTGGGTGGTTGCACCATTTTTTAACGTTTCTGACACCAACAATCCTTGCAGTGTTATACACCTCTACTTATGTTAAGTGTGTGTGTGTGTGTGTGTGTGTGTGTGTGTGTGTGTGTGTGTGTATGAATATTTTAGAGGAGACACTGTTTGAAAGTGTGCACTGCTTAATTTTGATGTTTATTGCAGCAGCGTTTAAACTCTTTTACGTGGGCTTGCAGCATGTATGTGCTCCTGTACAAACTAACTTGTTTTAGGCAACCGTTACAGGACTTGTGTGGGGATTTGGTCTAGCAGCCACTTTTTTGGGTATGTTTAATTTACTACAGTAGATTTTACTCCTGCAGTTTGTGTCACAGTGCTCAGCGGGAAGGGGAAATACCGAGTGCTTTGCCAAAAGCAACACTATATAGAAAGACAAACCGCCCATTCATTTGTTCCCACTCGATTTATCATGGTGAGGCTCACAATTTCCAAATGAGGTTTCCCAACAGCAGCCCATATCACCCATTAAAAATAATTACATTATTATTTGGTATGTTTCCGTTTTTTCTTTCCTCACCTTACACTGGTTCCTTAACTGCTTATATCAGACCTGCAATTATACTTCTGCAAATTACACTTCATTCTTTGATTAAACCACCTGTTTCATTTTATTAGACTTCTGCTCAAAAGACGAAACCTAACCTAGAAGCCATTTTTGTAATGTCATTTTCCCTCCATGTGTGGTGGCTTGAACTTTGGCTCTCCCCGAGAAACAGCAGCGGTGCTAAAGTCACACCTCGGGCTCCTAGAACAGAGTCTGGATATGAGGCCCCCAACATCAGGTGTCCAACAGAGATTCAGACGTGCCAAAGTTCTCACACACTACGACCATAAAGGAATCTTAATTGGACTATGGCCCTCCTTTGAAGGCAAGATCAGTCAAAGTCATTTTAACAGTTTCAATTTCCAACTTCTGTATAGATCCTTGTTTGTATTACCAGCCACACATTATGATAAACAAGTGAAATGACACAACTGCTTTGTGATGTCACATATGCACAAATACATGCAGTCTGAAAACTGGAGGTTTGATGTGATCTTTAATCTTTAGTCACTTTTTTTTTTTTTTTTTTTCATTATTTACTTTGGCAACTCTCCAGAACAATAGGCAGAGTCAGCAGCAGCTTGGACACGGTTTAAGATTTCCTTGGAACTGTCGACATGTTAACTGAAAAATGAACAGAAAAAAATAGTGAGAAAGTTCTGCAGTGTCAGCCTATAACGCCTTGTACATTGCATAGATCTATAATCCAGATGTCTACAACTGGCACTGACACATTCATATATATATATGTATATATCTTTTTTTTTTTTTTTTCCTTTTACATTTTTTAATCTAATCCATTTGATCTAATATAAACTGCACAAGGATACCATATGTTATATTTTAGGAATATATTTATACATGCAGCATTTTAGGGAATAAACAAGACAGTAATGTACAGCGATAAAACCAACATGGTAAAAAACTGGAGCCGGTTTTGTGGGGACTGTAAGAGGAGATGAAATTTTATTAAGCAAATACAGAAACTGTCGTGTTTTTGGTTTCGGTGATATTTAGCTGTACATGGCGTGTTTATAACTCCAATAGGCAGAAACTATTCTTTGGAGCGCCTAGAACATAATTTGGCTTATTCAATAATTAAAATGGAACACGCAAAGAAATATAAAGCCTTCTACTCTGCCGTTGACACAAATTAGCTGAAGCTCAATTTATTTTACTCTTCTCTCTACCTTTCACCAGATAATTTTCTTCATGTTGACAACTTAATTTAACCGGTTTTGGCTCTTTGGCCAAGATTGAATAATTTACCTATTTTATGATCTGGCATCATTATCTTTCTATAAGTGGCCTTACATACTTCTAAATTGATTTTGAAAGGATTGTCAAACCTCTTTCAGAGTGGCCATAAAATTTAGTGGTACCCTAATTTATGTGTAGCTACTTTTTGAATAATGATCTCCTGCTGTTGATACTTTACTGCACTTGACAGTTATTTTGTGCACCCACCACAGGTCTGTTCCTGAGCACGCCACTTTTTCTTGTGAGCATTAAAACCTTCCACATTGCTTCTATTCAGTGATTTAAGTCCCAGTCATAAATAGTTTTAATCGATTTTCCGTCACAGCAGTGCAGGTCTTTGCTTCAGCCGCAGGTCAGAAGGTGTACGAGCCTTTCACAGTAGGTGCAGTGGTCCAGTCGACACCTCAGTCCTCACAGAGAGGATGGCAGAATTTTCTCCATGGCCCGATAAGGGCCGTGCAGAGCCTGACACCAGGGGAAAGGGGAGAGGCTGCGGTGGGGGGGGGGGGGGGATGCTGGGCGGACAGACCGCCCCCAGATCAGCTGCAGCAGCTCCTCTAGAGTGAGCACATTCATCCAGACACATTGTAAAGTCATCAGCATCCTCAAAGCAACGGAGGTGACTCACAGCTACTGCAGTTAGAGATACAAACTAAATTTTCCACCCACTTTTTAACTGTGATTTTTTTTTAATTTTTTATTTCCTTATTGGTATTTTTGGCATCAGAAAAAGATCTTCAGAAAGTATGAGTCCCAATTAATCAAAAAAAGATGTATTCTATGTGTTCAGATTTAATTTAGGCAGGACTCTAAGCATGGGGATGTTTTCTCTCCCACTGTGCTGATTTTCATCTAGCGTCTTCTGTCAATGTGAACCGTTTGAAAACTTCTGGTCTGTAAAAGCCCCCGCAGCATAATCTAAAGTTCCTCTGCTGTCCTTCCTTCTGCTGTGTACAGTCCAAAGAATTTTTACAGGAAGATTCACCACTCTCGTGATGCATTATCAACACTCCCGAAAGTCATCATATCATTGATAAAGGTTATGTATAACAGCATTGTTATTAACAGCCTGAGTATATGAACTGTATTTGGCCTTGGGAGTTTTTGAGGAACTTTCTGCTGACACTACCATTAGAATCCATTGTGACCAGTATGATATGATACTGCTCTTCACAAAGACAAGAAAAATATACTTTTATTACAGGAGTGTTTGATTCAGGTGAAATGTCACTTTAATATTAAGGTTGGATAACTTTCTTTAAAAATGTAAACTTTCATTTGGTCTCGTAGTAAATATCATCCAGATCATTGTCTGAACTCGACAGTGTAGATATATATATAGTATACAAGTAGATATATATATTTATATATTTGTCATTACTTACAGTCAGTTTCACTTCATTAAGTTGGCATTACTGAAACTACAAAGCTCTCATTTCTGGCTATTAAATATATGGCTACAAGCTGGTTAGCTCAGTTTACAGGATATAACTTGTACATTTGTAAGCTTTAGAAGTGCTGCTAGTTTGGTTTTGCTAATTTGAGATAGAGCGAGGCTAACTGTTCCCCCATTTCCTGTATTTTTTTTGGCTAACCCGGGTTATTGGCGGCTGTCCTTGGCTTCATATTTATCCTACAAACACAAGATTGGTGTCAATCTCTTCATCGAATTCTTGGCAAATAAACACGAGTATAGCAAAGTATACAAGTATAGCAAAGCCTCTAATACACATGCACAGGTGTGTCTTGTGTTGTCTCCAGAGTATGCTGTTAAACCAGCTCTGTGTGCAGTTGTAGTTTTTTTTTTTTTTTTTTTTTCCTCAATCAAAGTTGGTGTAGGTGTTTTGCATTGTGTGTTTTTGGCTTGTGTTTGTATGTGTGTGGGGAGAGGAGGAGTTCATGGGTCCAGTGTGTGCAGAGGCAGCCACAGGTGTGAATGCCGTGTGACCGAGGTCAAGGAGGGTAAAGTGAGAGTGTTCAGCTGTCTGCTTGGATCACTGTGAAAGAGGAGTATGTTGGGAAGGTACCAAGGAACTGTGCATGTTGAGCCTAGCAACAAACTTCGTTAGCAACACAGCTTTCAGTGTGCGTGTTTGTTTGTATGGATTTTTTTATTGGTAATTTGAGGTATTAGAGTTATTAGTAATTAGAGCTACAGGGATATATCCTTTTGTTCCAACTAGATGGGTTCAAACTCACCAGGATACTTATCACATCTGAAAACATCTTTATTTATTTCTTCTTTTTTTTTTTTTTTAAAGTGTATAGTATTGCTTCATTTCGCAATAGTGCAAAATTCAACATTTTAAAGTCAATCATAAATAACAAACATAAATAAACAATTATCACCACATTAAACACAAACAAAAAAAAGCTACAGTCACATTGAAATTGCACAAATGGATTTAAGATAAGTTGAGCAACCTTTTTATGTACATTTCGATCCACAGATTGGAGGTCAAAACCGCGTGTGGCTTTGAGCGCTTTTGTCTCAAAGTCTGTCCCTGACTCATATCGACTTTACAGGTTAACAACATTTCTATAAGGCCATCACAGCTCCAAATCTATTGGGTCCGCTCTTACACATAAATGAAACCTAAGGAAGTTTTAGATAAACGGAACCAGATCAACAAAATCCTTCAAAATAAGGAGAAAAGGCAACTTCTCAGAAGTTTGGAATGGCATCACTGCACGACACATGAACTGAACTGAACTCAGGTACTGAGTCAAAAAGACAGTAATATTTGTGGTTAATAAACAGGTTTTGTTTTTTTTTTCCTAGTTGGATCCATTTCAACAATGAGGTAATAAGCACCAAGTGTCAACAACATTACTCATTAGTGTCAAGTGTTGTCATATTGAAGGTAAACTAGTATTTACTGCTTTAATGTAATGTTAAGCTGTCATGTGTGAAAAGGATTAGATCCGCCTCCATGTCTTTTTAAAGATAATAGACATTTAAAGACAATGTAGTCTTTCATTGGCTGGTCAACAGTTCAGCAAGCGGCTAAAGCCGTTTTTACAAATGTAGCGGACAGAAGGTACAGCGTCACGTGAGATCATGCTTGTGGCAGTGAAGAAACATGAAGAAAAGAAAATAAATGCTGCATCTCAAAATGCAACAATCAGTCCTCTTAACCAGGAGAAGCTCCAAATGCGCACATATTCAACGGCGACCTCTCTCCCACTACGACATTCTCTTTGTCATTCCCATCGACGATATGCACTTCACACATCTCAATAAATATATTTAAAACACTCTTAAATCGGCATAGGTTGGATCGGTTTCCTTCTCTCTGCATCTTTAAAACATAATATATTAGAATTTATACATTTTTATAAATACATATAGTTCAACATAATTCTCTGTTTGTATAAAAAAAAAGAAAAGAAAAAAAAAAGAAAGGATCTAAGCTCATGTACAGTTCAGGGGTCCTAGCTTTTCTACATTGTTGGTGTCCATGCTCTCTTGCAGTGCGAGAAGGGTTTTATAACATTGCCTGTTACTGCCACCTAGTGTGACACAGCAGCACTACGACATTGTTTTAACCATGTTGGGAGCCAATACGTAGACATGCGTGGTACAACCAGTAAAAAGCTACATTCCAAAAGTAAATTCATTCACTTTCTCTTTTTTTTTTTTTTTTTTACACATTATTGCAAAAAAACTCATCAAAGAAATCCCTTGCAGAGGACGACGACATCAAACCAAAAACATTTACATCACACGTGACAGAATTAAGGGTCCACCATGTTTCACGATAAGTGTGTCAAACACTGGAGTGGTGGGAAAGAAGTGGGATTTGAGGAGAGACGGTTCACACATCTCACATGATATCGTTGAGCTCTTGACGGGAGTGGGAACTGGTATCGGTATGGTGGAGTTGTACAGAAGAGTTTCAGGCATCCTGGTCCGATACAGTGCAGCCCAGAAGTAATGGCAGCATGGTTTGTAACAGGAAGATGCAGATTGTTACAGTAAATTACAAAATAATTCTTAAAAAGGATAATTAGTCAAATTATTTACCGAAAAATATATAACCTCAATTTCATGTCACCCAACAGCATTACTGCAACAGCTTATTTTTACAAAAGCTATCTGAAGCTACAACTGCACTTTGAATTTGAAATCTCTTGATTTTTCAAGATTTATCTTGATTTGAAATCATTACTAATGTTGTATTTTTTTTTTTATTATTATTTTTTTTTAAACTATAATTGAAAAATGTTCGCCAAGACTGACAAATTCTGAAGTGTACCGGGCCAGGAGCCTCGTTCCCACCGTTCGCCCTTCTCTTCTCCACCCCTCCATACGTCTACCTGTCCCCTCCCATCACTCGTCCTACTTGCCGTCTCAAACGGAGCAGTTGCGTCTCTTCCCAGAGCCAGTCTGGGCTGTAGCAGCAGAGGCTGAGGTCAGCCAAACGGTGACCCCGTGTCAAAGGCTGGTGGAGGACACCGAGAGGGTGGGTGAGGAGGGCGGCGGGAAGTTGAGAAGCTCCAGCACTGCCACGCCCACACTGCTGCGCCGTGTGAACATGCAGGAGGCAGCGACCCATTTGTTGCTGCGTGGGTTGTACTTTTCAATGGAGTTAAGGCTGGAGCTGCCATCGTTACCTCCCACGGCATATAACCAGCCATCCATAGCCACCAGGTCGTGAGTGCTCCTGGGAGGGGGGGATATCAAATTCAGTAACTAAGTTTTGCATGTATTATTTGTACCGCCATATTTTTAATACGCCATATAAGGATTGATTTCTCGTTTTCTTATCTGGAAGGAAAAATTATCGATGCAATTTATTTAACCGGCACCTGTTCATTTACAATGGATCCAGTGTGATCTACAACATAAACATTATCAATGATTGTGTCCAAAAACTGAAAGATGACAAAAGACATTTTGAGAAGTGAAGTGGCTTATTGACAGAATAAACACTGCCATATTGTGATTACAAAAAAATACTCAATTTCAATTTCCAAAGGTTCCAATCATGATCATGATATAATGAGATTATTATTATGAGAAAGTTATTCTACAATACTTTGAAATGGGCACATGTATATGAAGTGGCTTCATAGGAGTGATAGATTAGTGGTCTGTGCAGTGTGATGTTTTGGTCTGTAAATGGAGCCTCTCAGCAACTGGATAAGAAAAGTGCTCAAAGCCACACAGCTGATTAATGTCATGGGTTATTTATGGAGCTGCACAGTCAACTGCTGTCACGTTTTCCTGCTCCTACAATACAGTGGGTACGGAAAGTATTCCGACCCCTTTAAATTTTTCACTCTTTGTTTCATTGCAGCCATTTGCTAAAATCAAAAAAGTTCATTTTATTTCTCATTAATGTACACTCAGCACCCCATCTTGACAGAAAAAAACAGAAATGTAGAAATTTGTGCAAATTTATTAAAAAAGAAAAACTGAAATATCACATGGTCATAAGTATTCAGACCCTTTGCTGTGACACTCATATTTAACTCACATGCTGTCCATTTCTTCTGATCCTCCTTGAGATGGTTCTACTCCTTCATTGGAGTCCAGCTGTGTTTAATTAAACTGATTAGACTTGATTAGGAAAGGCACACACCTGTCTATATAAGACCTTACAGCTCACAGTGCATGTCAGAGCAAATGAGAATCATGAGGTCGAAGGAACTGTCCAAGGAGCTCAGAGACAGAATTGTGGCAAGGCACAGATCTGGCCAAGGTTACAAAATCATTTCTGCAGCACTCAAGGTTCCTAAGAGCACAGTGGCCTCCATAATCCTTAAATGGAAGAAGTTTGGGACGACCAGAACTCTTCCTAGACCCGGCCGTCCAGCCAAACTGAGCAATCGTGGGAGAAGAGCCTTGGTGAGAGAGGTGAAGAAGAACCCAAAGATCACTGTGGCTGAGCTCCAGAGATGCAGTAGGGAGATAGGAGAAAGTTCCACAAAGTCAACTATCACTGCAGCCCTCCACCAGTCGGGGCTTTATGGCAGAGTGGCCCGACGGAAGCCTCTCCTCAGTGCAAGACATATGAAAGCCCGCATAGAGTTTGCCAAAAAAACACATGAAGGACTCCCAGACTATGAGAAATAAGATTCTCTGGTCTGATGAGACCAAGATTGAACTTTTTGGCGTTAATTCTAAGCGGTATGTGTGGAGAAAACCAGGCACTGCTCATTACCTGCCCAATACAATCCCAACAGTGAAACATGGTGGTGGCAGCATCATGCTATGGGGGTGTTTTTCAGCTGCAGGGACAGGACGACTGGTTGCAATTGAAGGAAAGATGAATGCGGCCAAGTACAGAGATATCCTGGAAGAAAACCTCTTCCAGAGTGCTCTGGATCTCAGACTGGGCCGAAGGTTCACCTTCCAACAAGACAATGACCCTAAGCACACAGCTAAAATAACAAAGGAGTGGCTTCGGAACAACTCTGTGACCATTCTTGACTGGCCCAGCCAGAGCCCTGACCTAAACCCAATTGAGCATCTCTGGAGAGACCTGAAAATGGCTGTCCACCAACGTTCACCATCCAACCTGACGGAACTGGAGAGGATCTGCAAGGAAGAATGGCAGAGGATCCCCAAATCCAGGTGTGAAAAGCTTGTTGCATCATTCCCAAGAAGACTCATGGCTGTACTAGCTCAAAAGGGTGCTTCTACTCAATACTGAGCAAAGGGTCTGAATACTTATGACCATGTGATATTTCAGTTTTTCTTTTTTAATAAATTTGCACAAATTTCTACATTTCTGTTTTTTTCTGTCAAGATGGGGTGCTGAGTGTACATTAATGAGAAATAAAATGAACTTTTTTGATTTTAGCAAATGGCTGCAATGAAACAAAGAGTGAAAAATGTAAAGGGGTCTGAATACTTTCCGTACCCACTGTATATATGTATACATACATACATACATATACACATATATATACACACATATATATATATATACACACACACACACACACACACACACATATATATACATATACATATATATGTGTGTGTGTGTGTGTGTGTGTGTGTGTGTGCGTGCATGTCTCTGAACCATGGGAACAAGTGGATCTTGCTGATGTTATAACAAACTCGAAGACCGCTTCATCTCTAAATCTTCCCTCCGTGATGCAGATTTTGTAACAGCACAATGCTGCGAGTGTGTGCATGCGCGACTGCTTTGATAAAACGCTTGCAATACAAGTTTCAGCTTTCATCCTCTAAGTAAACATTCACTCTTCTGGAAAATAGGTCATTTGATGTTTATGCCTTAAGAAGGTTTAGGCCGTTAAGAAGACACCCAAATGCCCCAAATCACTCGTCTTGAAGAGTAAAGAATTTCCACAGAGAAAAATAAGCGCAGCATGGCTAGCCTTTTGACAAGCTCCATAGAGATGACGCTACAGGATTTTTTTTTTTTTTGCTTTTCAAACAAGCTGACTTAACTTCAGAAAAACTAAAGTGGAAGATAAAGACCAACCAAGCTCATTTCCTCTGCAAGGTGTCATGTTTGTGAGAGCTGGACCGTGTTTAAAAAAGCCACCTCAGTATGTCATTTGAATTGAACCGCTGCTAATTGAAGGTTAGAAGTGGGTCACCCTGAAGCCTCAGTTGGCTGAGGTGTCTCATTCAATTACATTTTTTGGATCCATCCCAGGTCGTTTATCATCTCCTCACCTATCTTTGCTCTTCCTATCTCTTAAGTGTATAGTGTCATGTAAAAACAAACCCACAAAAGTCGAAACATTTGCTGTAAAAGAACCAGTTCTCTTTAAAATATGGCCAGTAGACTCTGTGAAAACCCCTATACAGATTGTAGTAGAGATCTGTTTACTGATAGAAATTATAAAATTGTTATTGTAGCAGCGTAACCACATATTCTCGACTATTTGAATATTGTTAATCTCTGCCTTTGTTATTTTAAAAGTAGAAATGCATTTGGCTACAGGTTGCTTTTGCACTCGTTCTGGTGACTCTTATCTCAACAAGTGGGTCTTCCAGATTAAGCATTCATCTCTGCAGAGCTCAGATCTGTTCAATTCATGTCAAAAGTGAGTTGTGATCATCTCGTGTTCCGACATCATTTACTGTGCGCAGGGTTAACTTACCTTCTTTCCTTATGACAGTAAGACAGCTTTGAAAGTCACTGGACCTGCACCTGTCTGTTCTGGTTACACTAGTATGAATTCTGGCTAACCTGCGTATGTTCATGGGGGCAACTCCTTCCCAGGTGTTGGTCTTGGGGTTGAACCGCTCTACTGAGTTCAGGCAGCTGGTGCCGTCATTGCCCCCTGCGACGTACAGCATGCCGTCCAGCACGGCCACCCCTGCACTGCTGCGCCGACTCAGCATGTTGGCGATGGCTGTCCATGTGTTGCTCTGTTCAGTCAATCGAGAGCGCGAGCATTGGTCACATGTTTATACTGTAGATCCGTCCGTAGTGTATGGATTTGGTCTACAACATTCAGTCGATATAAACCTGGCAACAGATGAGTTATTCTGATGATAAATTTAACAGCAGTTTACCTGCGGGTCATATTTCTCCACTGTTGCGAGATGTGAGGAGCTGTCATAACCTCCCACTGCGTACAAGCTGCCATCTGGAAGGGAAAAGGGAGTAAACACAGACAATGTAAATGTTAGCAGTTAAATATCGAGGTGGTAACTCCCTCTCGATTTCAGATGTTAAAATGTAGACGGTGTAATGTAAACACAGAGTAATACAGCTTGTTTACAGTATAATGTTTTCCTACCCAGAGTTGCCACTCGAACATATCTCCTACGGGTGCTCATGGCAGCAATTGAGGTCCATGTACTGGTCAGAGGGTCGTAACGCTCCGCACTGAAAGAAGAGAAAGACATTTACAGTAATTACACTGCAAGGCTGCAATTTCGATAAAACCTCTGATGCATGTTGCAGAAAAAAGCATTACGACAAAAAAAAAAAAAAAAAAAAAAAAATGATGCGACAAGATACAACAGTGAGGATAATTTAGCTTCGAATAATCGAGATGTGCAGCATTTACCAGCAAGATGTCAGTCTGTGTGTACCTATTGAGACAGGAAGCTCCGTCATAGCCTCCAGCAGCGTACAGCAGGCCGTGCAGGACAGCTACACCCAAACAACTCCGTCGTGTTCCCATGGAAACCTCAGGCTGCCAGGAGTTAGTGATGGGGTCGTAGGACTCCACGGTAGCGAGGTCTGAAGTGCCATCATACCTGAGGAGATGTGGATAGAAATGACTCGAGGTGTCAGCATGTTGCCGTGAGTCTGAATAACTATGCAGAGCACGGTAAACGTTTACGTTAAAAAGGCATTTTTCATAGAGCAAAGCAGTGAACATTTCATCAGGAGAACAAGGATGTTTGTTTGTTTTTTAACGTATACATTATTGACATATTCTGCCTGCAGAAGCTTATAACCCGGGTTAGCCAAAAATAATACAGGAAATGGGGGAACAGTTAGCCTCGCTCTATCTCGAATTAACAAAACCAAACCAGCAGCACTTCTAAAGCTTACAAATGTACAAGTTATATCCTGTAAACTAAGCTAACCAGCTTGTAGCCATATATTTAATAGCCAGAAATGAGAGCTTTGTAGTTTCAGTAATGCCAACTTAATGAAGTGAAACTGACTGTAAGTAATGACAAATATATATATACACACTTATCACACAATGTAATGTTTGAGTAAAAGATTATTTCGCTAAAACAAACTAAAGTTAGCTTGTTTTGGGTCTGAGCTCAACACTACGGTTATCATCACTCACCCTCCAACAGCATACAGTCTGTTCCCGATGGCCGCCACGCCCACCCGTGCCCGCCGAGTGGACATGGATGCCACCATGTGCCAGCGATCCGTCCTGGTGTCATACGCCTCGCAGTCTCCGTGGATGGCAAACAGGCTGCCACCACCTGAGACACAAAGAAACAAACATACCGTATGGAGGGGGAAAAGACTTTAATGTCCGGCAGAAATGCAAATGTTGTAAGAGTCATATTGATTTTAGTCAACTATTCCAGTACTTTTCACAATTTTCAGGGTTTGATACATATCGAAAATCAAACGCGTTTATGGTCAGTCTGATCGGCCTCGCTGGAAGGCGGAGTGAAAAGCCGGCTGCTGTGGAGAGGAGCGAGATGCAATATCACAGCTGGCCAATCACAACGTGGGTAAAAGTGGGTTTGAATGTCACGTTGCTGGTTTTAGAAAGTTACCGCGAATAGTCGACAGTCACCCTCTGGCTGATGTTAGAAAGATGTGCGGGAGTTTCCAATACTGTCTGACCATCCCACTTAAAAAAAAATACTAAAGTTTGAACACTTAATTAGTAACATCGGGAGCTATCGATGATTGACACGTGGTCTAAGTGTACCCTAATGGGTACCTTCAGGGGCACACTGACCAACGGCGAAGAGCACGGGGCTGGCGCCCTCACAGCGTCGCGGGCGCGTCCGGCTGTTGCTCAGGACTCCCCTCTGCTCAGGCATCAGGTGGTACTTGAGAGCCTCGATCAGCAGGTCCTTGCACTCCGAGTGATGACGCACCAGCAGCTCGGTGTCCACGTTGCTCATCAGAAAATCTCGCCTCAACAGGGGCAGCCGCACGCACTTCATCAGCTGATGGGGGCGGAGGGAGGGAGGGAGGGAGGGAAAGAGGGAGGGCAGGTGGTGAGTTGAGTTGAAGGGGAATGGAGAAATTTGGATTGATGCGTTTCAAAGAGTCAAACAAACAAAAACAAAAAAAAAACATGTTTTCAAAAAATCTTCTCAAATGAGACAACAACAACAACAACAACAACAACAACAACAACAACAAAAAAGACTCATACCCAAGGTACATGTTGCCTGCGTCCGTCGATATCATGTTTCACCCAACTCAACACAGCCCGGTACACTTCCTCTTCAGATGGCACGTTGAGATTGTCACTGGATATCAAATCCAGGACCTGGACACAAACAGACAGGCAGAGTCATTTTATTCCATTATTTTAAAGAGCATCTCTCTAAAATTTGAAATCACAGCGCCTTTAATTCAACTTTCACCACCAAAAATCTCTCGTAGAGAAGCTTTTGCTTCTGAAAAAATATGTGAAAGTGAAAGCTGGACCAAAAGTGTCAACACTCGAAGTAAATTGAGGCATTGTTAGTTCCTGTAGGTTGTACCCCACTTCTTCTGCTGAACTGTTGCCTCCTCTCTCTCTCCTATCTCTCCCCTCTCTCTCTCTCTCTCTCTCTCTCTCTCTCTCTCTCCTCTCTCTCTGCTGAGCTTGATTTGTCTGCTTCCTTTCAAAATGAAACTTAAATACTGTAGAATCAATCAAGTCCAAATTAAACGTAACTTTTACAAGGCACATGCATCCTATAAAGACTTGTGTGTTATATTACAATCTGTGTGTGTAGCTGTGCTGTATTTAAGTTGCCACTGTTTGTGTGTGTGTGTGTGTGTGTGTGTGTGTGTGTGTGTGTGTGTGTGTGTGTGTGTTATCTGTGGCACATGCTGCAGTCTGAGTGGATGGCTGGCACAGTTCCCAGCTCAAGCCAAAGCTGGCAGGGCTGAGAGGGACCTGAGCAGCCAGCTGCTGCTGCTGCTGCTACTGCTGCCATTACTGCTGCTACTGTTGTTGCTGCTGTTGTTTCTGCTGCTATTACTGCTGCTACTGTTGTTGCTACTACTGCTGCTGCTGCTACTACTGCTGCTACTGTTGTTACTGCTGCTATTACTACCACTACCACCACTACTACTACTACTACTACTGCTACCACCACCACTACTACTACTACTACTGCTGCTGCTGCTGCTGCTGCTGTCTGGCCCGGCCAGATCAGGGCAGCAGTTAACTGCCTCCCAGGAACAGTTTCCACTAATCCACAGTCACACAGAAAGACTGTTGTTGCTGTTGCCCCACCCTGCAGTCCCTCTTTCCTCTGCCTGCACACACTGCATCACATTAACAAAAGTGCGTATGTGTGTAGAGGAAATGGAAAGTGTAGTATGAGGGACGTATGAATGACAAGGGTTTCGGAGTTGTCAAGATGCTCAAGATGTCTTGATACGCTGCTCAAAGTAATTAGGATGCATTCAGCCTGTGTTGTCTTCATAATATCATGCATGTGTTAGTGAAACATCGCCAAAGCGGCCTAGTCATAATCCTGTCACGCCGTGCCACTTCCTTCACAGAACATGGGAAGAAATATGGAGCATATTTCACAGCTCTGTGAGCTCAGAGTGCTTTTAGAGCAGCCAGTACATAAATCCAGATCTGGTGCAGATTCATGGCAGGCACAGAACAGCTGCAGACAGAACGGGGCAGGAAGCCAAAGGAAAGAGAGAGATAGAAGAACAGAAATGAAGAAAAAATTGTCTATTTTTAATCTTCCTTTATGCAGCTTAAATTTCCCTGTTTTAATGCAGATCCAGTCTCGGGGCTCTGAAGGCCAGAGACTCGGTGTTGTACTCTGATGGAGCCCCATCACTTAAGTGCTGTGGGAACTGTTCTTTAGAGGAGTGAGAGGATAATGGGAAAGTGATGCTGGCAGCTGTTTGTTACTTCTTTTCACTGCCCTTTAAATTCGTTGTCACCTGGCATGGCTCAACAAGCGTCTGTTGAAAAAGAGGCCATTTTAAGTGAGAATAGGCATTTTTCTCTTTTATTCAGACACTAAAGTGAACACCCTCCAACACACGACAAATACAACTTACCAGTGCTGGGCTTTTAGATGTAGTCTGATATTGTGAGGCCAATGTAAAAAAGGAAATGTATAACACAATGCAACCTTAGAGATAAAAACAAAAAAAAAACCATTAAAAAAATGTTTATTATTATTTATTTTTTTTAAACATTAAAACGTAATCTGTGAATTGTGCATTTTATCGTTCAGGAATATTCACATTTACTGTACGATGAAATATCAGCACAAGTGTGTATAAATTCGAATAATTGCAATCAAAAGCATGTTTTAAAAACATAACGTCAGACTCGTGACTCGTGCACTACGGGCTCTAATCTTGTGTGTTGATTTGGGGTTTAGTTAAAGTTAAGCTCACTGACTGTCCCTTTACGGTTTCTTTAACCTTTATTCAACCTCTGTATTTTTTTTAGAGGAGTTTACACAGAACTTTCTGCTGAGAAACAGCAACCTTTTGAAAAACTCACTTCCCCTTCACGTGTTTCCACTAGAATAATCAGGGTCTAAACTAAGACCAAGAACCAAGAAGTTGCTGCTTGAACAGTTTGCACTTTTGGAAGTTTCAGCACATTTTGAGATGAACCCTGCATTGCTAGCATTATTTAGAGTTTTACACCCTGTATGTCTGAAAACCTGCAAACATCTTGTTTTGCTTGCACGTTGCCCGGCAATAATCAGGATGGAGCAGCCTCAGAGATTTTTTTTGGGCTTTGTTGCCCATTTTTGCAGAAGACAACATTAAGAGGGAATTTGAGACCATGGCGATTTCAATGTTCCAGCGGATTACTTTGCTTAATCTTTCCTGCTGTGAAAACACATTTTAAGTTTCTAGACATTTTGAGAATAATGCCTTTTTTTTTTTTTTAAATCCCTGCTCTCCACACTCATTCACACCAAGATGCAAACAGGTCAACCACAGTCTGATCAGCTGGCTGCTGAGCAGCTCAAATGAGCAGTGCTATTTATCTCATCTAATGGCACTCAGGCACTTTATCCTGCCAATTTTGGAGCCAAACTAGCAACTAGCATCGTTTGCTGGGATAAGCTGTGGCCTCCCGTGACCCTGTAAAAGTCTAAGCTAAATTTCCCCCAAAAACCTTTGTCTGAAATTGGTAACAGTAAAATAATAGAACATTATTGAAATCTCAGAGGAGTAAATAGTGTTGTTAGCTCATATGTTGGCTCTATAAACAGCACAGCATTAGTGAAAAATGTCATTGGCTTTGCCTAATTACCACTTCCAGGGGAGGAACCACAGTGTTGCCACTGCTGAGCACTAAGTGATCGTCTGTTGATGTGCCAGTTAAAGTAGTCCATGACCTCGGTGGAGTGATAAAACACTAAGAGACAGTGATTGATGCAACAAGCAGGGAGACAAGAGAGGTCTTCTAATGAATGTTAAAAACACAACGTCATGCCCACGGCCACGTCCCTCCCTCTCTGTGGTAAAAACAAAACATGACTGGTTTGGACACTTGCAGCGGTGTTCATATTAGTGGAAAAAGTTGATCAACAATATGCAGGAAGAAAATGAAATGCTTTACAGTTTGCATAATTGTCAGCATTCTGGTGGATAAATTGAACTGTAATTGAACAGTAAGGAACAAGTTGTTAATAACTAGTCAATGACTATTTGTCATGAATTTATAATAAAGTAATATGACTCAGACCAGTTGCCATGAAGTCATCCAAGACGAGGCCAAACCAGGGAATGTCGACTGGGCAGTTGCTTTCATGTGCTGTCTGAATGTAACAATACTGCCAAGTTAATGGTAATCAAATTACCAGTATGACTGACAGAGGACACTATTTCCCGAAGATAGATTTGCCAATAATTGTTTATTTCCCCTTGTGATTATACCAACAATACAACTTTCTCTATAAGCAGCGGTCTCTAGAGGACACAGCAGGAGACAGAAAAAGCATGTCGCCTACCTGTTTCAGTGGCAGCAACATGAACTCCTCCGTCTTGGACACCTCCACAAAGTGCTGCAGGACATACTTGTGTGCTGACTTAAGCAGGTCGCTGCAGGAGTGAGTGTCAGCGAAGCCTCGGATGCCCAGGCAGTTGGAGGGGTCCAGCTGGCTGAGGAGGAACTTGCAGCAGGCATCCCGCACCCCGTTGAGCTGCAACAGGCTCGCTGCCGGGAGCAACGTCTAGGAAGAGAACAGTTACAGGTGGAAATGAACCGAGTCTTTTGTGTGTTTTTGTGCTCGATAGAGGTCGACTTACAATGTCTAATTTAACAACAGTGTTAAATGTGACGAATGTGAAAACTTCTAGCCTACCTGCACGTTGCCTTCCCCGACCACGATCTCTGCTGTGTACGCGTACTGGACCAGCTGCTCCAAAGCCTGAGAATCGATGTCATGAAGGGTCACGTGGGTCTGCCGACTCTCTGACATCTCATCTGCACGACCGCACAGAAAGAAAGCCGATACATTTTTTGAAAAAGTCATAACCAGTAAAAGTCTGGCTGATAAAGTTGCATCCCTGTTCAGTCATGCTGACACATGGCATCTTCTAATGTATACAGCGCCGCTGCCGAATGTCAGCACAGCCCATTCGTTGCTGTCCATTTAATTAAGTTTGTGTGAAGTGTGCGAGGTTTTTGAAATTCCTGAATCTCTCGCCCACCCTGGTTCCTGCAGAACTACGTCAGGATGTCCACACATCATCAGTCAAATCTTTTACTAGAAGAACTCACAAACACATTTACCGATCTGTTCTGTTAAAATGGGATAATTAGTGACTGGGTCAGATGAGAGGAAGCAGCTGAATCTCCAAACAACTGACTGTCTGGAGACACATTGTACCCTGATAAAGGTCTAGTGTCAGGAGGAAATCTGAGATTCGTACACCTCAACTGACCAACTGTGCCCCAGACAGTAATAGAGGGAAGGAAGGAAACGATGATGTTGAAAGGATGAAGCGGTGTTTACTGCGCGCGCACGTACGCACGCACGCACGCACGCACGCACGCACACACACACACACACACACACACGCACACACACACACGTTGTCGTGGCATCAGACTCAAAAGACAGACAATAATTATGTGCAGTTTGATGTTAGAGTTTAAAATATCTAAACCATGCCACATGCTGATCCTCATGGATTTCAAGCATAAAAACATGACAGGAAGCAAACATAGGCAGTGTGCTTAGCATTAAATCAGAAAAGTGGGCTGAACCTACTGGTAAACATAGCATGGAAGTAGGGGCTGCAGGATGCCAGCACCACTTTGTGCGCCTTAATTTCTTTGTTGGAGACATGGAGCACAATGTCACACAGCAGGGCGCGCTGTCGCATCCTGTTCATGGACACGAAGGAGTCGTGGTAGTGGCGCTTTGAGTTGTGCGAGATGCTGTGTCCATCGCGGTTGAGCAGCTGCATGCCCCCCTCCATCATGGTGCCTGAAGTGGCGGTCGTGGGCTCGTGCCTGGGCCGCACTCTGGGCAACTGAAACGTGACCAAAAAAAAACATTTTAATGTCAGTTAATACCGATGTCATTATACAGTAAAAAAAATCTTGTTTTGTCATCGGTCTTAAGAGCTTAGTATATCTGCAGAGTGGCAAATGTTATGACAGGTGTCCTGAGCAATCATTGTGCCTATTGTTACAGTTATAGTATCCATCCTGTCAGCTACGACAGGAAGCCCTACCAGCCTGACAGAAATCTGAGTACAATTACAAAGTGCAATAGGACGGCTGGCCTGATTATTTGACGTTCAGCGTCAAGACTCATTAGATCTCACTACGACAATTAGAGTTTAAAAAATGAACATTATTAGTTCAATTTGAATCAAATCAGTGCAGGCTATTCATCCATTAGACTGTCTTGATTTATCTGACTGTGATTTCTCCAGACTACCAACTTTAATTGCAGCAGTAGCTGTGAACTCCACCCCACCCCACCCTGCTCTTGAATGGAGAACACACTTTAAAATGTTGCATAACCATCATCACACATTATAAACATTATGTTTTAGTCTAATAAATATTTTGTGTGCGCCAAGAAGCGACTGGATGAAGCAACCCAGTCGGGAACAACATTAGAAAAACACAAGCTGAAGACAGACTACAGGAATTTTAATGAAATATGCTGAATTTGATGCAGTGACAGCTTCCACAGGTCCAGAAAAATACATGAGCAGAAGTTGACTGGATGGAGGGAGGGAGGGACACACCCTCAAAAATATGACCTTAATTCAAAACAATTATGTTCCAGCTGTGGGTGCGGCCTGTAGCTAAATATAGAAGCAGACCCAACAAACCTACACCACCCAGACTCTGTCCATCAGGTCTCCAAGGTAGATGACCTGAAACAAACTCCAGTCCTGAACTTACCTAACACTGTATGCCATACATAACGGATACACACCACACTCGGACACAAACGCTTTCGGACATTTCATGCACTGAACAAATACACACTCACACCATCTACATTTATTTTATTATGGTCTATTTATTTATTCTCCTTTTCTGTTTTCCTGTTAACCTGTCTGGAAATTGAAAATCTATAAGAGAAAACGTAAAAAAAAGAAAGGGGTTGACTGGTTTTGAAAGTTGTCTTGTAGCGCAAGGGACATCAAACTCCTCCAGTGGAGGGCCAACACAATAAAAATGTGTTGTTGTTAATATCCTTAACTTGGGAAATAAACATAATTACTACCTCATGTAGCTAGCCATTTGAGCGAGTGTTTACCACAGTGGGGCGTAAACATCCCGAGACAGAAAAATCGCACCCTCAAGTGATGCTTTTTTTTCCGTATTAAATTCATTCTTTGTGTCTTTGTAAATATAAAGAGAGGTTTGTGTGAAAATAACACGGCTAGAACAAATATGCAACCAGCAGATTCTCATCAGAAGAGAACATTGACGTGTTTAAAGTCCAAAAAGTGCAATTCTCCAGGCTGAAACACAACAACATTATATTGATCCTGATGAAGTTTAGTTTCACATATTAAAAACACAGTTCACTGAGTATCTAAGCATCTGAACGACGCTGGCATCTGCTCTGAGGCACTCTTGTGCCTTTCAACTAAAAACTCTCCGCTGTCCCAATGTGAACCATCTCAAATGTCATCACAGCTGCCAGGCGACTAGCTCATTTTCCAAAACACAATAGACCATAAAAACACACCAGCCATGTTCCTCCAGGAGGGAACAATCTGCTCACATGCACAGGGGAATTACAAGAGACAATGCTGCAGACTGAGGCATGGATACACAGGAGGTAGAGACAGATGTGACATCACAATTGCTACAGTAAAAAAAAAAAAAAACTAACAGGAGTAAAGCACTTGTCCTGTCCATCCCTGTCTTGTCTCCTCTATCCTGTCTCTGGCTCCAACCCTTGGATGCCAGCCACACAAAGGCTCCTTAACAAACAGTGCATGCACAATATTGTTGGACGCGCAAATGTTTCAGGACAGAAAAGATGTGTGTCTATCCAGACATCAGCCTCCTCGTGTGATGAGAGGAAACCCCAACCCCCACTCCATCTATTCTGAATTACAGCATCTATCAGCTGCAGCACAGACTGAATGTGTAATGTCTCTACCGGTGGCGGAGTTGCGGTTGTCCTCGGACACAGCGTCTTCCACGAAGGGACGGCAGATAAATCAACAGCTGTCGCAGTCAGACTGGTTTAAAATTGGTACCATCGTCTGTCCAGCTGTCCATATTCTGACTCAACCATACGAAATGTGAAGAAAGCCTCTGTTTTGTTCTGTATGCAGTTGACGTCAATGCAAAAAAAAAAAAACCTGCATGAAAGCTGACATCGGTTTGTTAAGGTGGAGCTGTAACTGCTCCACCTTAAGCGGGGACGCTGCCTCTGCTGTTGAAATATAACACCGTGTGAAGGAAGCGACACACGTGAGACCAAACTGGAGGACATTTCTTCTGAGCAAATTACAATAGGAGACAGTGAAATGTATTTATTTTTCCACGTAACATAATACGACCTTAAGCAGCCGCCTTTTGTCTGGTCTGACTCCGGAAGTGCGTTCGATACATCCGCCTCTGCTCCCACGAGAGGCGGAGCTTTTCATAAAAGCGCTGTGATTGGTCAGAACCCCACGTCGGTTAGCCCGGACAACAAAATCAAACAAACAGCCACCGACTGATGAACTCCGTGTTCAATAACGCGTAAATCCTGATTTCTCCAATTTAAAGATGGCATATAAGTGGAAATCATGCATTTAGCATTCTATTAATGAAATAAAATAAACGTCAGTCACATTTGATTGTATCTTTGTGGACTAGCCAGCTAATCTTAACGCCGAGCATTAAAAAAAAAAAAACTAAAAGCAGACAGGTCTCACCACCGGCCGTCGTCGGTGTCGATGTGACAGCAACGATTTCTTCTTGTTTGTAAGCTTGCCCAGCTTTGTGGTTGTGTATTGAAGTGGTAAAATAAAAAAGGGGAACGGTTCCTCTCGAGGTCCTCTGCTTCCTGTGTCTCGTGAATGTGGCGGATCATTTAATTTAAACCTCACGTGCAGCATCAAAACACCGCTTGTTCTTGTGCGCGCAGCTTTGACAGTAAAATTTCGAGGATGACGTGAACGCCCGGCCGGCTTTTTATTATTCTTGTTTGATTGTGCGTTTACTCTAAGTAATTTAGTTTGGTTTCACTAAAATATCAACACCTAAGCCAATATATATATATTCTGTGTCGGAGCCAAATAATAATTCCCCTTTTAGTCAGTAAATTTATGAACACGGGTATCTTGCGCCGCTCATTGCCCATGAAACATAAAACCAAGCCCTTCGTTTTGCACCGGGGCATTGTGGGTATTGAGGTTTGGCGTCACGTTTCGGATCCAGCATGGCAGCGAAACAGAAAAGGTGTGTGTCCAGTTACTGTGTAATTTGTTGCATGTAATGAGACTTTAACGTTTATTTGACGTTGTTTTGTTTAAAGCAGACGTGTTGTCAAGCGGGTCGTGAAACTTGCAGAGTTAATCAGACTGTTTTAACGTGATGAGAATGTATTTTAGCCACACATGCTGTTAGCATGAGGTGGTTATGCTAACTTAAACTCCAGCTACGTATTACGTTTTTTCCCCTCTTCGTTATAAAAAAAAGAAAAAGAAGAAGAAGCCTATTCACGAGTGTCGAAGCAGATATTTGCAGCTAACGAACAGACGGACAAATAAACAACACAACGATTTGTCGCCGGAGAATGAGGAACATGTGTAGTTGCCACACACATGTTGGTTAACTTCTCTAATCTGTTGAATTGCTGTCTTCTTTTGTAGGAAGTTAGAAAACCTCAGTGTGGATGAGTTCCTGGTGTCAGGTTTTGACTCTGCAGGTGAAGATGAATCTGAGGACGAGACCCCCAAACAAAACGGGCCCAAGAAGAAGAAACAGTTAAACTCCGCTGCCTCGAAGACGTGAGTCCTTTTTTGTTTTGTTGTTGTTTGTATTGGTTACATGTACACACTGTTTGTGATGAAGATAAGAATGACATCATGCTTCTGTGAATTTTGTTGACCGAGCAGAGATGAAAAGAAGAAAGGTAAGGCCTCTCAGCACAAGGAGCAGCTGTCCCGGTTAAAGAACAAAGATCCTGAGTTCTACAAGTTTCTGCAAGAAAACGACCAAACGCTCCTAAACTTTGACGACACGGACAGCTCTGAGGATGAGGACGAGAAAAAGTACCACAAATTACCGTCTGCACTGGAGGTAAGCTGCATGCTGTCGTGTGTTGTGTACGTGTGTCTTGAGTTCACAATGAGTCATGCTGGAAAATAAAGATCTTCGTGATGTCATTTTTTTTTTTTTTTTTTTTTTTGCACGTAGGAGGCCAGCTCTGGTGACGACGAAGAGAATGATGACGAAGAGGGTCAGAAAGGGTCCAAGAAGTCCAAGAAGGTGGCGGAGACGATCAAAGTCACAGAAAAAATGATAGAAGACTGGAAAGCTGCTCTGAAGAAAGAACCCTCTCCTCGTCTCTTCAGAGAGGTCACTCAGGCTTTTAAGGCTGCCGTCGCTACGACAAAGGGTGAAGGAGGGGGTCAGTGTCGATACAAAGTGGCCGACAGTTCAGGTACGTCATCGTCTGTATTTAGTCTGCACCGTTGTCACACAAATTATTCGTCATTGCTTTTTCTGTAAAAAGCAGTTTAAAATCTGAATTGAACTTTCGAGTAACACAATCTGCTTTAATCGTCATATTTAGTTTTACCTGCAAATCTTCCTACTTGTTTTATCTTCGGTTGAGTGCGGTGTTTGTTTTTCTTTCTTTCTTTTTTTTTTCTTTTTTCTTTTACCCTCAAGAGAAATATCTGCATGTTTATCTACAAAACTTTTTAGATTTTGTCTAAAGACGACAGCGTTCTTGCCTGTTAACTGTAGCGTGAACACAAGGCGCCATACAAGAAATCATATCTGAGATCAGAATGAGTAAACGTGATTATGTATGGGGTGCGTTTGAAAAGTTGACAAAATGTTGTTGAATAACATTTATAATGAGCAAGCCATGTCTCCTGTAATGTACTATATATTCTGTAAAATCCAACACAACCTGTTACACTCTGTAAAATAATCTTTTTCCCGTCCTCTCTGCAGTCTTCAACACATTGGTCCTGTTCTGTATCAAAGATATTTATGTGACCCTGCAAAGGATGCTCAACCTGAAGCCAGATAAAGACCAGAAGAAGTAGGAAGTCAACATGCGTTATATCTGCTGATCTCATCTCTTATTAACGGTTTCAGTGTATCTGTGGATAGACTGTTCACTCAACATTTTGTGTTTCTTCTGTATTTGTTCTCAGGCTGGTGCTCCCCTCGTCCAGTAAAAAATGGCAGAAAAATCAAGTTGATATCAAGATGTACCTCAGTGGAGTAGTTCAGGTGTGTTCTACTGTCCTGTTTGTCTGTCCGTGCTATACTCAATTCGATGGACATCATGATGTCCAGTAAATATAGAGAACAGAGATGTTTTCTTTGTCTTTGACGCAGAGCAGTAAACTTGTAACAGAGCTTAACATCTGTTCTGATATTTCTTTCCTCTTTAACTTTTGCACCCTGAAAATAACCCTGTAATGATCTTCTTACCTTCTTCTCTCCACCTGTAGCTGTTATCGTGTCTAACAGAAGCTTCAGTCATCAGCGCTGTCCTGCAACACACCAACCAGCTCATAGCTTATTACCTTTGTCTACCCAAACAGTGTCGTTACCTGGTTAAGGTAAGACTTGAAGACTAAATGGATAGCATGGAATAGGATGCCTAAGTAATCATTGCGAAATAGTGTTTTATTGTTTTTGTTTGTTTGTTTGTGTGTCCAGCAACTAATGAAGCAGTGGAGCACAGGGGAGGAGACGAGTCGTGTGCTCGCCTTCCTGGCGCTCAACAAAATCTGCAGACACAAGCAGGACACGTATCTTAACCCTATTCTCAAGGTGAGCTGCATGAACGGAGGGATGCACAACTGGGTTTGGATATAAAATGGACTAGAACGAGGAATTTACCAAGTCAAGTCAAAACACTCTAGTTAACACTCTGAACCCCAAAACCTGGTGTCAAGTTAACAAGGCATGTTTTCTTTAAAAAAAAAAAAAAAAAAAAAAAAAAAAAAAAATATATATATATATATATATATATATATATATATATATATATATATATATATATATATATATATATATATATATATATATATATATATATATATATATATATATATATATATATATATATATATATATATATATATATATATATATATATATATATATATATATATATATATATATATATATATATATATATATATATTCTAAATTACAACATTTATCAGCCGGAAACTGGAAAAGTTCGAATTTATCGTCAGGTTTTCAGGTTCTTGAACGAATCATTTTCACTGAGTGCGTCGGTCAGACAAAATACCCTAATCTGAGTTTAAAATAGTGATAGTTCATCAAAATCCCTTTATTCTTTGTCTTCTAAAGCTTTGCTAAAAATTAATTGTTTGCACGATCAAGGTTTTTTTTTTAAATACAAAATTCTGTGCTTATCATCACAACCTGGAAGCCGTGAGTGACTCGGCTGAGACCAACAGTGACGTGGCAAAAAAATGTCAATGCATTTTTGACTGAATTGCAGGCTGGAGCTCAGAGCGGATAGAGCAGAGAGGTTTGTTGAGGTTGTAAAAATGTAAACTGTTTATGTATAGTCTGTGGGAGCCCAAAAAAAAAAAACTTGGGGGGGAAATGCTGTGTGTATATAGATTAAAAAAAAATATCTTATTTTTGTAAATTAAATTATCAGAGAAATTCAACTTGTATTTATGAGATTAAAATGATTTTACAGGTTATGTCATGAAAATGACACTATGACTACACATAACTACATATAAGGTGCAGGCCTGACTGGTGCAGTGAAAAATGAGTCGACAGTAAAGTAAAAATGTGAAAAGAGCAAATGACACCCAGAATCTGCTCGAGGGTTCAGAGGGTTAAACGAAGAGGAAAACTTTTTGTTTCCTTTTTTATTTGATAATCGTTTGCACGCACATCCAACCTGTACAATCAGTACCCAGCTGTTTTCTTCTACAGCATTCTGCTCCTCTCTTTTGACTCTTTTCTGTCTCTTTGCAGCAAATGTACATTTCTTATGTACAAAACTGCAAGTTCACGTCTCCCAACATGCTGCCAATGATCAACTTCATGCAGAGGACTCTAACGGAGATGTACGCCCTGGACACACAGGCCACCTACCAGCACGCCTTCATCTACATCCGGCAGCTGGCCATCCACCTCAGAAACGCCATGACCATGAAGAAAAAGGTTGTTCTTGTTTTTTTGACTCTGTCTAAGCTCACAGAGATGATCTACTTATGTGCTTTTGACAGCTTTGAAGACACATGAAGATGTATTTGAAATGGTCATGTAGATGACGGGGAGACGGCCCCTGCAATTGATTTCTGTCATTTTGGTTTTGATTTAAAGATTTGTCTTGTAAATATATAAAACACAAGTGTTTATTTGCTGTATAGGTGCAAATGCAGAGGGGCTGGGATGTATAATTGGAGTTGTATAAAATACAGTGCTTCTATAAGCTCTGTTGTTATTTTCTGAAAATTAGATTTGATCAAAACATCTCTGCTGACTTTGCCACTACAGTTAAAAGACGGCACAAAGCTGATCTCTGATATATAAATGTTGGCACATCAGCCTGATGCTTGTTTGACATTTTTATTTTCTTTGATTAATTGTTGATAGGAAACCTATCAGTCGGTGTATAACTGGCAGTACATCCACTGTCTGTACCTGTGGTGTCGGGTCCTCGGCACCCTGCACCCAAGTGACGTTCTCCATCCTCTCATCTATCCTCTCTGCCAAGTCATCATCGGCACTATCAAGTGAGTATACACTTTTATTATCTTACTTCAGCACATGTTTGACTGTGAAGTAAAAATGTTTAAAAAGTCCAGATTAAGTAAATGATCCACCTCAAAGTCTTATACACAAAGCTGTCTGTTAATGATATTTCTGGTCAAAAGGTATGTAGTTATAGAAATTTATGTAAAAGATTTATTGTGATGATTTTTTTCAAAAAGCATAATTTCTCTTTTGATTTCATGTAATAAAATCTGTTTATTTGGCAATTTTCTCCACAAAACGATCCCAGAAACATCTAAATCTGTTTCAAAACTTCAAATCAGTTTTTGGTGATGTCAGAAAACCTTGTTGCACAATGTGTGTTTTTGTTGTTGTTTTGTAAAGCAGGGAAACTTTTGCTCTGAACACCCAGAGTGTCAGCAGCAGCCAGATCAATAATAAAAAAAACAACAACAATGGGTCTCATGTTGTAACAACACTGTTTGAGTGACAGACGGACTGCCGGCAAAAGGTCATAAATAAGACAATATTATGCACAGAGGAGTGCAGCAGTGCTATCAATCAGGGGTGGGAGTGGATAATGATATAAAAACAGATATATTAATACTGAGAAATAGGATGAGACACTAAAAATACATTATGGAGTACATAAAATAGCTGTCATAAACTGTCATCACAAAGTTATTTGTTTGGTATACTAATAAAGAATGGGACTTATCCTCCACTACATATCTTTATCACTCTCCTGTCATGACTAAAAATGTGTGTTTGTGTGGCAGCAGTCTGTAGTTAAAAGTTGTTTTGGGCTGTGCCGTTTACAGTGACCTGAACTTTTGGATTCACAGTTAATCGGTGTCATCACTAAAAACTCGTTTATAATTTGTTAACGTCCAAAACTGTGGCAGAGAAACTTGCACTTCTATTTGTTTTTAAATGTGTGCAGTCTCAACAGTGTATTTCTGGTGTGTGTGTGTGTGTGTGTGTGTGAGAGAGAAACCACCAGGCTGCTGCACATGTTACCAGCAGCAGGTGGAGACATTGACCACCGTTGTCTTTTCTCAGACTGGTGCCCACTGCCAGATACTACCCTCTGAGGATGCACTGTTGCCGAGCCCTCACACTGCTGTCGAGCAGCACCAACACGTTTGTGCCTGTTCTGCCGTTCCTCCTGGAGGTAAGACTTCACGTCATCTCCGGGAACCACTGCACACATCTGACAGAGCAGCTCCAGGAGAGAAAAGACAAGTTTCCAGCAGCCGGGTCTCAAATCTTTCACACCAAAACACGGCTTGAAGCCCTCGATTTAGATGATCTAGAATAAACGACAGTCGGTTGGTTGACTTTGTCACGAGTGGAAACAGTGATCAGGTAGACGTGATGAAATGTTCCGCCGGTGGTTTGCTGTGGAAAAACATCAGTGGCGTATGAAATGCGTTTTGGTCTCAACGGCCTCAACTGAAGGAGCTCAGGAGGAAACATTTCGAAGGGTGGAACAGAGCGAGAGACACCTTTTGTTATCAGGCCAATCACAGGTCACCAACTGACAGCCTTTTCTCCGGGTCAGGTGTTAATCACGTGACTGCGTGTGTGTGTCGTTTGTGTCTTTTGTGTGCAAAATATGAAAAGTGTTTATGCATGCTGTGGGCCTTCGCTGTGGTTTGCTTGTGAAGAGCAGTCTGCTGGCGACAGTGACTAGTTCGTCCCGCTGGGAGTGATCTGTGCGTGCGTGCGTGTGTGTGTGTGTGTGTGTGTGTGTGTGTGTGTGTGTGTGTGTTTCTGTGTGCATGCAGCAGTTTGACCGAGGCGATGAAGGCACGGTTGTGGTTTACACTCTGGTCCTAACATGCTGTGCAGACCACATCCTCTCTGCCTATGGCCCACTCCCCACGTCTTCTTCCCCGCACACACTCGCCGCCCCCCAACAGCAAGCTGTGTTTATTTGTGACGCACAACACTTCCTGTGTTTTTTCTCCTTTACTGTTCTCCTTGTTAAAGGCAGGCTGAGGTACGCTGCTACTGTTTTAATTAGAGCAGCAGAGGCAGCCCCTTCCTCCTATGTCTGTGCCTGTGTGTGTTCTCGTATCTCCGAGGGGGGTGTACGATTTGGAGCTTCCTGCTTCGGTAGCTGTGTGTGTGTGTGTGTGTGTGTGTGTGTGTGTGTGTGTGTGTGTGTGTGTGTGTGTGTGTGTGCGTGCGTGCGTGCGTGCGCTCGCTCGCGCGCGCGCACGCACGCACGCACCAAGGTTGGCCCATGCCTTCCCACTTCCCCCTGGCTCCCCCGCAGACCGCCACCACATCCTATGTTTGTACAGACAGCACCGGCCAGGAGCGTTGCTCTGCTGCGCACACAGAGAACATTAACGACCACACACACATGCACAGAGATACGGGGAGTCAGAAATAGCTTGATACACAAATACAAGATAGAAATTCACTTGCGCACTGTGGGCAGATGTGAAAGCTAAAGCTTGTAGACAAATAGCCCACACGTTGGCTAGAATGTACTTTCACAGACCAAGATAGAAATGTGTCATCTCGGTAACACTGCAGCGTTTAACGTGAGCCGCGGCGAACAACGATCGTCAGAACAGTCAACATGTAGCAGGTGAAACGTCTTCAGAGAACAAGGAGAGGGGTGTAGGTTTATTAAGATCTTTATTAAGACAAAATAAAAATCCACATTCAGATATAGTTTAAAAAGAAAATGTTTTAAGTGAATTAATTCCATGGTTTATTGCTTACTGATGGGGTTTGTACACCATCAGCTTGACCTTTTTCATGGTTTCCTTCAGTATGAGGCTTTACAGTCCACTAAGTGCCAAATTAATGCGGAACAACTGACTCAATACTTTCTGCCACTCAGGACTTTACTAACTCTGAGCGTTGTATGCTCACACACCGAACTGAGACACTATCTAGTACAAAGCTTCAGCAACAAGGTGACAGTGTGAAATATTTCACAGGGGTAGTGGGCACCTCCCTTTACCCTGCTCCCCTCACCACTCAACACCCACCACCTCCACCTCTTTTACATCTAAACAAGTTTGACGTGTCGACGTGCTTTGGCAACGTTATCTTTGCTCAAAGCCTAATGATCATACATGCTACAGACGACCACCAATACCATTCCCTCTCCGCCGAATCCAAAGACCGCCCTGCTCAGCTGCTTCACCTCCCTCGCTGCCTGCTGTTGGCTCCGTCCACGGATTCAACGTAATAAACCCTCTGCTGCCTTACTGCTGCCCGGTCCTCCTGAGCTGCCTGCCTTTAATTCCACTTCCTTCCTGTCCTTCGCTCTGGTGCCAACTTCCTCACCACCTCGTCTTTGCTCTCTGCCAACTGCAACTCCACTCTCACCTTAGCACACTTAAGTTCCTCTGTCAGGGTAGACGATGGTAATTGGAGGGTGCCCCTTTCAATACAATGCAGCACTACTGAGGCATCAGGGAACCCCCAAACACTTCCTAAAAATGAACTAATCAGTCTCTCCAGCTTCCATCTTAGAAACTGAACACTCATTTACTGTCATAGGCCACATTACCTTTGCAAGTATCCCAAACTATAGACACCACAGCTTAAGCTTTCCCGGAAGTCCTGACTTCTCTTTTCTCTCTGACCCTTCAGTAACATTTCCTCTAAGCTGCTCAACCTGCTCAGCATCGCCCAGCTCACTCGTGTACCTTCTCCCTACACTCCTAACTGGCTTATCTAACACAAAGGGGTGTTTTGATTGGATAAGTAGGACAACAGGTGGATGATGATGTGTTTCACTCAGAAAAGTCATTTCCTTTTAAAAAGTGAGCTGAAATTATGATATAAAACAGAACGAAAAAAGAACTGCCTGTTTTTATTGGCTTTAAGTTTTGGGGTTTATATTTCTGTCCCACTATCGCAGCGATAAGATCAGAGTTCAGTGCTGCCATTTCGTCTCTCTTTTATAGATCTTCCAACAAGTGGACTTCAACAAGAAACCTGGAAGAATGAGTAAGAAACCCATCAACTTTGCAGTCATCCTGAAGCTCAACAAGGTCAACCTCATGGAGAAAGCCTACAAGGTAAGTCTGATTCGTACAGGACAGATTATTTCCTCTGGAGCTGGTAGAGAGAGTGCTCAGGGTAAGCTGCTGTTTGTGTCTTTATTGCCCTGAGAAGGAGCAGCTGATCAGAAGAGTGGTTCAAGTCTCAGTTATTTCCACGTCGCTCCGTGACACTGTGTGTTAGCACTCGTGTGCGCCTAAGGGGATTGAGGGCAGCGCGGAAAGCCCCTTGTCAGGGCTCTAAAACTGGCCCTGAGTCGCCACGCTCAGTGCTGCAGCCAAGAGGATTGCCTCACGGCTCTGCGGGATTATCCCCTGCACTCCGCTCGCTAGGACTGCGGACTCCACTGCTGTCACCTGGGCAGCTGCCACGTAAACTCCCCGCAGACCTGACTGAGCTGATCTGTCTGAACACTGATCGCTCCACACAGACGAGACAAGTTTTCACTTAAACGGAGGCAGCTGAACTTCTAGTGCTGTAGTTGACACATTGTTTTTTATTATTATTATTATTATTATTATTATTATTATTACACGTAAATCTGCGTGGGATTATACCTGTGACCAGTTGTCGTACTTGGCTACATTATTATTCATGGAGCCCATTTTTCTCGGCATTACTTTAAAAGGTGCTACGAGGAGATCTCAGTAATGTCTCATCCACTCTGTTTTTTTGTGTCTGTTGACGATTCTTGTGTGTTTGCTGATAGAGAATTAAACACATGGAGGAAATCTAAGAAAAGCCATGTAATCTCCTAGTTAGTTACACTCCAAATGTAACGTCATCCAGGGTTGCAGCGGTTTACCGGTATCACGGTATATAATGGTATGGAAATTGAGGATTATCAAACAATTGCTTTTTTTTTTTACTGGTATTGGAGAAATACACGAGACCAAACAGACTATCTCAATTTCATGTTGCACAGCTCCTTTCCTCCTCAACTGCCTGGCAGATTTAGCAACAGGTGCCACATCCGATGAGCCTGATCATATCACCATCTCCAAACCCCCAAAAAGTGATTCAAATTAGCAGTGCGGGAGAATTTACTACTACTTACTAGAAAATCATGATTCTCATTTTATCCAGAATTATGCCGCCCTAATCAAGAGGTGTGGCCCGAGATCATTGATGAAGGATTGATCCATAGCAGAGAATCTGTGGTTTATAACAGGCAAGGTTCAGCTGCTTTTGTGATTCTTTTGTAAGAAGTGAGATGGTTGTTGATGTTCTTTGGTCACCAGATGCACTACAAAGGGTAAAACTATGACCTGGACTTTATTTATCAGTGTAAACTTTGATTATTGTTTGCACATTTTTCTGTTCTGCTTTTTTTTTTTTCAGGACGGGTTGATTGACCAGCTGTATGATCTCATACTCGAATACTTCCACAGTCAGGCCAGCTCCATCGGCTTCCCCGAGCTCGCCCTGCCCACCATTATTCAGGTAACGCAACCATTCAAACTGATCCAGGAACAGACTCGGGTTTTAGACCGAGGAGGTTAAATGACGTTATCTCCTCATGGCTACAAACAATTTACATTAAACTAATTCAGTGAAGTAAAGAAGCAGCAAAGCCTCTGAATGGAGTTTAAATCCTGAACAGATGATTCAGGCTCTGCTAGACTGAATATTCTTCCCCTTGGGGGGGAGCGACCACGAGCCCTCATCGGGTCTGCCTGAATGCGTCTGATGGGTGGACAGCATCATCCTCTCTGCCGGTCGCTTCCCTCTCATGCTCCCCCTTCATGTCCCTGCAGCTGAAAGCTTTCCTGAAGGAATGCAAAGTGGCCAATTACTCCAAGCCGGTGCGTCAGCTGTTGGACAAGGTGCAGGAGAACAGCAGCCACATCACAGGACGGAGACAGAAGGCCGCCTTCGGAGTGGCCGATGCCGCCGCTGTGGTGAGTGTGCTGGTGGTATGAAAGACAGAAGCTGTCTCTCTCTGCTGTTCTGTTTCCTGATGTTCAGTTTCAGTGACCCTCACCAGTTAGAAAATGAGTCGTAAATACAGGCCAGCGCTCTTCTACCAAAAAAAAACAACAAAAAAAAAAAAAACACCGTTATACAGGTGAGTCTGAGATCAGGGAAATACATGTCAAAATGTGATGAAATAATGCTGAATAGACAAGTTGTTGCTGTTCTAAATGAATAACTGACCAAAAACTGATTATTTAAGATCATTTAAACAGAAACATGAAAAACAAAAGGCAGTCATATCACAGTCACTTATAGATGGACAGAAGACAGAAATAATTTTATATTCAATTCACTCACATTATTGAAGGTTGCAGTCCTTTTTAAGTGACTCATAAAACCTCTCTGGATTCACATGTTCAGTTGTTTTGGAAGGCAGTTTTGTTTTGTTCACTCAATATTTAATGACGTATAGCTGGCTATAATACAGTACAATTTTGATATTTGTTGAATTAATTGCAGCCCTATTAAGTATTAAAAACTGGATCCTGTAATTATCTGTAGGGCTGGTTATCATTCAAAAATATTCAATATTGATGTCTAGACTTAAATACTGGTTCCCTAATGGTGCTCTTTCAATATCATTTGTATAAAATCCATTTTAACGAGAACATTTCACGTTAAAGTACAAATCTTTAGTTTTTTTAAGGTAAGGAGGCTGTTTTCTGAAGCTACAGTTTACCAATGTTCCCTAAACGCCTCACATGCTATGTTAGTGGATGCTAGCTGGTCGGCTGCGCCCGGGGAGGCCTCAAGTTACTGCAGCGCACACAGCTCGGACAGAAATGTGGACAAAGAGTGAAATAAGGCGTTCAAATGTAAGATTCGGTTCAAACCAAGGGAGTTTTATCTGTGCAGGTCGGCCAAGTGGAGCCCACGTAGGGTGAATGCTGGAGTTCACGACATTTTCTCCTGCATAAACGTAGTTTAAGTTGGATGTTTTAACCATATATTCATGTGGATTTATCCTTCATGTGGATTTATCCCTCATGTGGATTTATCCCTCATGTCAGAATTTATTACCAAACGACGAGACATTTTTATATGGCAGAATCAAAGCAGCTCACTCGGTGGTATAAAGGTATCACAAACATCAGTACCCCGCTCTCGCTATATGCTTTATAATTTACCGTCGTGTATGAGATTATCGGTTCTGTTGCCGTTTGTTTCCATCGAGAGCAACAATTTTTTGACACCGAAGACGAGTCATCTCATTCGAAGCCGCTTCTCGGTGTCTCATTAGTCCACTTCACCGGCTCTCCCCCCCGTTTGTCACGTTTAAAGGGCTTCGAACCGCCCGGTGTGTTCAGACGGAGAACAGATATGATCTCGCGCATCAGGAGCGCACATTATGTTTGAAATATTACAGCAGATCTTATGCTTAGATTAGCCCACTCATTGACTCACCTCAGTGATGTTTTATTAGTTTCTAATTAAATACTTCAAACTATTTAATTTGCAATTTTCGTCTTCATATTAAAAAGAGACACTTAATATAAAAAGTATTGATTCACTGATCTTATGCACAGATGAGACCTCAAACATGTCAGAAAATGAAACGGATGATTGAAGTAGAAACTCAGATTGGAAATGAATTAGGCTGCAAGGTGTGTCCATTAATCCCTCCAGCTGATCCATAAATCAGACGTGATGAGGAGGGATTGGTTGTCACTCTGCCAGCTGTTATGGCCATGTTTGGTGTTTACGATAATTGATTATCCTGAAATATCAGCCAACTCAATCCACTTAACTTGGAAGAGTCGGTAAAAAAAACACGTTTTAATCATCTATTTAGAGTAGTCATGTGTCCGATCATCTTTTAACTCGTCTGTGGTGTTTTTATCTGAACACTCTCAAAAGAGAGGTCGCAGTGCAGCGGTAACGTTATACTGAATGACAGACGCGGAGGTCTGAAACTTTTTTTCTTCTGGTCCAGTTGAGGAAAGTCCTGCGAGCCATCGGACGACTGACCATGAAACATCACAGGCAGCGACTCGTAATGGAGGACGCTTCTGTATAAATACATCTGAGAGACGGCGTGGTTGTTCAGAGCTCTTACTAGAGGCGCCACCGCCTTACTGAGCCACCGTGTGTGTGTGTGTGTGTGTGTGTGTGTGTTTTTTCTGTGACGTGATTAATATTTAGGAGCAGTTCAAGATGAAAATATAGTGGGTGGTTTTTGTTACCACACAAACACGCACGCACGCACACACACACACACACACACACACACACACACACACACACACACACACTATCTCATCAGCTAAATTACACAAAGTACAACAGACAGACAGCGCGGCACCGTGCCAGCGCCTGTCGCCACGGCTCTCTGCTCAGCGGAGGCTGTCGCCATGGCACCGACTCCCTGGCATCGTGGCAGCAGTAGAGGTGTCACCGCAGGCGGAGGAGAGGGGACAGCCCTGCTGCTGCCGCTGTGGAAAGGCCACGGCCCCCCTCCGGCCAGCAGCCCCCTGCCGACATGTCACCCAGACGGAGAGCTAGCCTAATTAATGATGCCCTGCCTCCTTCCAGGTCGAGCTCAGGTGTTTGCTGGTCTCTCTCTCTCTCTCTCTCTCTCTCTCTCTCTCTCTCTATCGGAAATATTTAAATATTTGTTTCATTTGTCCGAGGACTCGACTGAATTCTGAGGTCGCTTTTCTTTTTCATTTTCTCACCCCGTCTTTTTGCCTTGTGCCTACATGTCACCCGTCTTAATGGCTGCTCAGCAAATTGTGTTAAGTGTGTTAAGGTAACGGGCGCTGGAGGCCACAGTCTCTTCACCCTATTGGATTTGTTGGTCAGATAATGTGATTGGTCCAAATCAATATCGTCCACAAAGACCTTCAGGGGCCGGAGAAGATCTTTTCTCTCAGGCGCCTTCAGTCTGTTTTCTCCATCCTCCTGACTCTCAGCGCTGACTCTCGTCCGTCTGTCTGTCTGTCTGTCTGACGCTTGTCTGTCTGTCCGTTGATGCAAAGCTGCGGTTGAAGCCACATGTATTCAGGTCGTTTTAGGTCCTTAGTGAACCTGCTGAGAAGCTCGTCTCTGCCACGCTGGATATTCAGTCTCATCAGGAGCACATCTGTCCACACCTGCACATTCACCCTCCATGTCATGTCTCCGCCAGGCGGCCTGGGAGAAGCAGATCAAGGAGGAGGGGACTCCTCTGAGCAGGTACTTCAGCCAGTGGAAGAAGCTGCGGGAGAAGGAGATCCAGCTGGAGATTTCCGGCAAAGAAAGGGTAATTATCCGACCAAAGAAACCACCGACATTCGTCTCATCCACCCAGTCATCATGAGTCGCTGCTGGCGTTTTCCTTCGTGAATGTCAGCGTTCCCCACAAGAGTTGCTCTTTTCCATAAATCACTAAACAGTCACGCTGCAGAGTGGAAACTTTTACCGGCAGAACAATTATTTTATGAGCACCATTAAGGCCATCAAAGCAGGCTTGTGTGTGTGTGTGTGTGCTCACCCAGCCTGTTCTTGTGTTTGGTAAAGATGGAGGATCTGGACCTCCCCGAGATCAAACGGAAGAAGATTCAGGACAAGAAGGTCGAGGACAAGAAGGAGTTCAAGGACCTGTTCGAGTCCGACAGCGACTCGGACGACGCAGGACTCAAAGTCAAAGGTAAGAGAACGCTGGGGGGACTCGCTGTGAGTTTTGAGACCGGAGGTAATTTGTGGACCGGTGAAACCGACGACGCCCGCCTCGGCCTCCAGGGGGCGGTGTTTTGCTACAACAGTGCAAAAGCAAAGTTGCGAGGTGATGACAGCTCGGTCTGATTTCTCTGCCTGATTTCTCTGCCGTAATCTGTTTGTGTGACGCTGGCCGTCTCAAAGGTTTGACCCCGTCGCCGGCGGCGTGGTTACCGCGAGACGCCGAGACGTTAAAACATCCACGGAGGCTCTGCGTGTGTGGAAATAAAAGTTAAACTCCAAATCAAGCTCGAGAGAAAATGTCTGCTTATCAGACAGTTTGAGTTCGCTCTCCGCCGAGAGGAGCCGTCAGCTCGTTCACGCTCGAACCCCCGCATGTCCCGTCCTCTCGGGGTCGTGTGCAGGTCACAGGCAGCTGCAACCTCGCTTTTACAGCTTTACACTCGGACACGCTCCAAGCAGAAAAAAAAAAAAAAGAGTCCTCCACAAGGTCACAGAGGAAGGGAGTAGGCGGCAGGGGATTTTTTTTTTTTTTTTTTTTTTTTTTTTTTTTAATGCATCTGGACTTCATTGTAGGGAGAGTCCCCACAAACGGATGGGCAGCTGCCGGCAAGCGTCCACCCCTCCCACTCCCCCTCTTTCGTTCGTCTTTCCTCCACCCCACCCCCCCCCCCCTCCCCGTGCACACACACGAACTGAAACCCCCCCCAACAGGAAGTACAGGCTTGGATCCCAGCGGGGGTTCCTAATTCAAACCAGCCCACTGGAACAGCCAGAGGTGGCCGCTCCCACTCCTCTCTCCCTTTTTTTTTTTTTTTTTCTCTCTCTCCTCTCTTTCATTCTACCTCTCTCGCTCTGTGGGCTTCAACCAGCTGCCCCCGCATATCCTCGCAACACGTGCGCACACAGACGCACACATCTCGATGATAGCACACACCCACCACCTCGTCGTCCAGTCTCGAAGAGCCAAAAGCTTTTGGGCCGCTCACCAAAGCTCTTTGTGGTCTCACACGCTCCCGGAAAGAGGGGGAGTCTGAGAGGAGGGGGGCTGATGATTTAGATCTCTCTCTCTCTCTCTCTCTGTGTGTGTGTGTGTGTGTGTGTGTGTGTGTTGTGTGGTGTTTGTGTGTGTGTGTGGTGTGTGTGTGTGGTGTGTGTGTTGTGTGGTGTTTGTGTGTGTGTGTGTGTTGTGTGGTTTGTGTGTGTGTGTGTGTTGACAAGTCATCCAGGTCATTCGGGGGCAATGTCTTAGGTACTGCTGAAATGTGCGAGCAGCAAAGAGTGGGAGAGAGCATGTTTGTCGCATTAAACTCAGACGAGAAGGGAAGTACCTAGTGTGTGTGTGTGTGTGTGTGTGTGTGTGTGTGTGTGTGTGTGTGTGTGTGTGTGTGTGGCACACAAAGGAAGTAGCTCTGTTTTGCTTCTCTCCTCCAGCTTCTCATCACACCTCAACTTCAAAGCCCGTGGACCCCAGTTGTCCCTTTGGCTAGACAACACACACACACACACCGTACTTTGAGGATAGCGCAACACAATTTCAGACAAACTCAACTCCTCTCCAGCACACACGCAACCGCACGCACACACTTCCTGACTCCGCCATCATCGTCGTAGCTGTGGAACCTGCTCGCTATCTCCATTTGCTATATTTAGGCCGTGAGCATAAGATGTCTGAAATTGCCGGTAGTAAACTGTCACGGGTGTTTGTGCAGCGGCAGCGGCGCCTGTAATCGACTCTCAGTTCCATCTCGGGAGGAAATAGACACTTCCAGCTGCCTCTGATACCTGGCCCACATATCCGCGTCTCCAAAGTCCTCAGACGTCAGCGCCGCACCAGCGCAAACTTAGGAACGTCTGAAGAAAGTAACACGAGACAAAACTCGGTGCCGAGTAACGTTTCTCACCGTCTCCTCGCAGGCAAGAAGAGCAGCCGTGCAGCTGATGATGATGATGATCTCGAAGATCTCTCTGACTTGAGCGATGACGAGGGGATGGAGGGAAGAGACTCAGGTTGGTACAACATCAGTGTCGCCACACAAACACGCTCTCGTCACAAAGCAGTTTTCGGACATTTGTAAGTTTTTCATTTGCAGGTTTTTATGATTTGAGTGCACCGATGAGGTTTCCTGTCGGCGAACGGACGTGCAGACTCGATAATCTGGAGGCCGGCTGATATCGAAGCCGAAACCTCAAGACGGTTGTAGAGCTGCTCGATTAGATCACCAATTCATTTGTCAGTTGATTGAAAGTTAACTTGCAGCTATTTTTTTTTTTTTTTTATAATAATATTCTTTATTATATATTATGTCTTTGTCTTAAAAGCTATCTATCGATTAAAGCATAAACTGTGAGATATGATCTAATTTCAGTCTTTACAATCAGAGGGTTTTCTGTTAGTTATATTATTCTTGTAGAGTAATAAATCTCTGAGTTTTAAGCTCGTGGTCGGTCAGAACGAGCCGTTAAGATGCAAGTATTTACTCCGGTAGACTCGCAGACTGTTTCCATATTATTATTATTTATTTTTATTTTTTTATCAATCGCATAAAAAAAACTTCTTGACTCATTCATCAATAATGAAAACGATCATTTGTTAGAACCTTAAACGTAAGCATTCGAAAGGGTAAATTGCACTGAAAATCAAGTCACCTTTGCTTCAAAATGTGCGTGACCTGGTTAGTATTAAATTCAGTCTCGCAAATTAATAAATTGCGTACAAATGAACAGAACGGGAACCATCCGCTATGCCACAACATAGATTTAAGGGATGTCAGATTTGTTTTTGTTTTTTTACAGTGTGTTCCAACTGCCAAAGCACAAAATGTGTCGACACGAAAGCCTCTAGTGATGAATTATACATCCATGTCATTTTACACAACACTCGATGTAGCATCATGAGAAAATGTGGAGGTTAGAAAAAAAAATAGTTTTTATTTTTATTTTTTTTTAACACCCCCTTTAGCATTTGTATACATTTATAATAATATAGTTTGTATATAACTTGGTTTATAACGCCGTAATGTAGTTGTAAGCAGATTTCAGTGACTGAACTCCTCGTGCGGCAAAGCATGGAGGCTGCGGCATAAACAGAAAATGGATGACGATACAGTAAAACGGATGCAATAATATTAAAAAAAAATGTGTTCGGAGGAGAATTAATAAAAATCGGAAATGTCCACATCACTTCATGCACGTTATCACATATTCGATACCTCCCGCCGCTTGCCTGGTTTCCGACGTGGCTGAATGTGAAGTTTGAAGTGCTTTCTTTCTGTATTCCAGATGATGATGATGAGGAGGAGGAGGAAGGAGATGAAAAGGCCTCCAAGGCTCCTGAGCCGCTGTCCTCCTCTGCTCTGATAAAGCTGGCGGAGGGAGACGAGGATGTGGTTGAAGACCTGGAGCTGTCTGATGACGACTGAGCCGCCGCGTGTTCTCTCCTCCCAACAGCTGGACTTCCAGGATGTATTATCATTTTCTTTCCTTTTTAATTTCGTATCACTTCACATGTACAGGACAAAGTAAATTCATCGTGTAATTTCATGAAGCATTGAAACTATAAAAGATGGCGTTTCAGAGTCCCGATTGTCCTTGGATTATTTTTTTATTAGATGCTAATTAGTGGAGGCAGGAACGTGAATGCTAATGAAGGAGTGCGCCTGAACCGGAGTCGTCCTGTCCTCTACACGTGCACACCTGTAGGCGCCCCCGGGCTCTCTGTAAGAACGGGCTGTTTGGAGGGAGCCGGGCCGAGCCGGGCCGGGCCGGCCAAGAGGAGGGGGGGGGGGGGGGGGGGGGGTGGTTACAGAGAGGCGGGTGTTGAGCCCCGAGGCAGCAGTGCTGTGCCAGGCTGGCAGGGTGGCGTCTGATGCCGTGCCAAGACTCTCTGCCCAGGTGGTGGAGCAGCAACACAGGCTGGTCTGTTTCTGTGCCAACTGCTCACCCACCTCCTGCCCAGACCGCTGTCTCTTCTGTCTGCGCGTTCACAGGCGCTCGACTCTTTCTTCGACTCCACTGCACCTTTTTCCCAGAATTCACCTCTGAACCGAAGGCGCGGGGGGGGGGGGGGGGTCTTCTTCTTTCGGGCGAGTGACGACTGCGTGCTCTCGCCGGTGTACGAGCACCAAGGCAGACGCATCGAGAAACACTTCGGTGTCGTCACGTTTCCTCTGTAGCAGTTTTCAGTGAATTCGGGAGCTTCTGGTGCAGAGGCCCGCCTAAAGCGAGGGGAAGTCCCAGCAGAGTGTGCAGAGCGCACCGCTTTGAAGGAGGAAGGTGAGCGCGAGTGAGGGCTGGTTCTGTGTGTGTGTGTGTGCGCGCGCGTGTGTGTGTGTGTGTGTGTGCGTGCGGATATATGAGGGTCAGGTTTACCCCCACAGGCAGGGAGGCCTCGGCCTGCGGCTGAACCTCACACTCCGACAGCTGGTGTTGACCTGAACTGTGCCCCCCCATGGGTCGTCACCCCCCCCCCCACACACACACACACACACACACACACACACCAGGAGACCACATACTCCCTCCTGCACGTTTCTACAGAGAACCACAAACACCTGAGGAGGAAAAGGCATTCGCACGTCTTCTGCTGCAAAACACAAACACGAGAGAAAGCAGAGGAGTTTCTTTAGGATTTATTTCACCTGTGTGGTGAATAGAAAAATAGGATGAAGACAAAACTTTTGAAGGGAAATCTAGAGACCTTTTTTTTTTTTTTTTTTTTTAATTCATTGCTTGCGTATTTAAAAAAACCAAAAAAAAAAAACATAAATTCAAAACATTTGCATTAAGAGCTTTGTGCCTTTCTTTTCCCTGCAACCAAGAGAAAACAAAGTAAAAGTATCTTTGGAATCCATCTTAAGGGCTAATTTTTTAATACATATCATAATCTGCTTTATCTACTACATCAAAAGTCCTATAAATACTTTTGTCCTCATATTTATATGCTGAAGTAGCATTCGACATTGGAGCATCTTTTTTTTTGTTCTTTTTTTTTTTTAATATTACACTTTTTTTTTTTTTATTTAAAAATGGCAGAACAAAAATTATGAACAAAAAGTACCACCAAAGTTCAGCAAGTCACATTTTTCAGTAAAGAAAACCTTATTCGTGCAACTACATTTAACAAAAGTAAAAGTACCACGTATGTGTAACCTTCAGGATATTTTCATCTCAAGCGTGATTCTGTACAATTTTGCATGTTTTTCCTACCTCCCACAGTAGTCAACACCAACGCGCGGCGACAGAAAGCCGCGCGCGCCATTTTGAGGCTTCTCCGTGTGTCTCACCTTTTGAGCGTTTCGGTAAACGACGGCTCGGACCCCCCCCCCCCCCCCCCCCCCCGTGAGTCCAGTCGTGTTGAGGCACTAGCCTAAAAAGCATTTCCCCCTGTTGGACCAGTCTTTTCTCTCGAGAGCGGGAAAAAAAAAAAAAAGAAGAAGAAGCAGACACGTTCGTGAAACGCGGTTCGGGTTCCACACGTCCGGTCATCTTTGGTATCGGGGACAGTGGAATGCATAGTTGCAGTGATAAAAGAGGAGAGGGGGAGCTGGTCGGATCTGGTGCTGCTCGGCATATGTTTCAACTCCAGCCGCTGAAAAAAGGACGAGCGCCACGCTGCTGTTTGGCCTCCGGGAAACAGGCGAGAAGAAAGGAGGGGTGGGGTGGGGGGGTGGGGGTGGGGGGCATGGGGGGGGAGGGGGAGGGGGGGGAAGGAGAGGCGTCTCTTTTTTAATTCCTGGGCTCTGCGGGGCTTGTGGTGAGATAGAGACAAGAGAAAGGGAGCCGAGCAAGAGCTTCCTCCAGCCCAGGAAGGAAGGAAGAGTTTCCGCTAGCGTCTGACTGTCTGACTCGCAAGAATGTCGCGTTTGTGGCTTCGCTCCTGTTTTTTTGGCAGCCGGTCCGCGACCAGCTGTCTCCTTTTTTCTCCCTTTTTTTTTTTTTTTTTTTTTTTTTTTTCTCCTCCTCCTCCTCCTCCCCTCTCTTCCTCCGTTCCTCCGGCGCTTCACGTTTTTCTCCACCCCGACCCGGTTTTCTTTGGATTCCTGCTCGGGCCGCGGAGGAACTCGGCCGATTGGTCGGCCGGATGCACGGACCGCACCGTCCGGTTTGTCTCTCGCCCCGGTCCGCAGGTCTTCCCATCGATTTCAGCTCAACGGTCCTGAGGCGAGAGAGGGGGAGTCTGCTAAATAGGGCCCCGGGAGTCAGTCTTGTCTGATTTAAGTTACCCCCTCCCCCCCTCCCCCCTCTCGCCCTTCATTGCTGGAGACGGGTCGTCCCTTCTCACCTCGGCCTGCTTCGCTCCTAGGACGGAGTTTTGGCCTCGTACCGACCCGCCACGGAGGAGCCGTTCTCCTGCTTGGGGGAGGAGCACCCCGGGGTGGGGCCGCTGTACGGAGAGGAGCTGCTGCTGGTGGAGGCGGGCCGGCGCGGCAGGGGCAGGGAGAGCTGGAGGGGGGCGTCGGACGGCGTGGTCAGGGGGTCCCGGTCTCGTTCCGGGGGGCGCAGGGCGGCGGAAGGCGGGAACGGGAACGCCAGCGGGAATCCCGTCATGTAGAACAGCCTGCCGACACGGCGCGCCACCTGAAACACAAGACCAGGCCGTCAGTCCCGGACTCCCCCCCATTCGAGCGGCGTGTCGTGAGCTGGTGTTGTGTACTTTAATTTAGAGAGAGAAGAAGAGAGGCCTCAGTCTGCGGGGCAGGCTACTTCAGGGGGGGGGGGGGGATCTGCTATGCTATATGCTATGCTATGCTATGGTAGCGGTCTCTCAAAACACACATTCGCGCGCGCGCACACACACACACACTGGTCCACGTGATCATACACAAACACACACACACACACACACACACACACACACACACACACACACACACACACACACGCGGGTCAGTGGTGTGTGTACCTGAGAGCGGATCTTGAGCGCAGGCCCCAGCTTTAGTCCCATGGTGTTGAGCAGGTGCTCCTCAGTGAGCAGCGGCAATGTCTCTCCATCAATGGCCTGCTCCCGAAACACCTGGCAGAGACACAGCCGCTTCAGCCACAGCCCCGACACACACACACACACACACACACACAGAAACACACAGAAACACACCACACACACACAGCTACACACTCACCCACACAAACTACTGAACCTGTGGATCTCTTCCGGTGATTCCCAAACCGTGGTACGGTGGTACGCGAGAGCCTTATCGAAAGGCCTAACGAGAGCACTTCTAACGGGCCAAAGTCCGAACACAACAAACAAGTTACATCATCGACACGTCACATTAAAATGATGTAAAACAAAAAAAAAAAAAGAGTTTTTAAATCATTAAACAAATTTAGATCATGAATTCGTGCTTCAACCTCCCGAATTAAACAAAACTATCGTCGGCCTTTCGAAGCTACCGCATCGTGAAATCAGTGGATTTTATTGTATAAAAAAAAAAAAAAAAGAAGTGGTTGGTTCTTGGAAAATCTGGTTCATATTCTGAAAAGTTTGGGAAACTCAAACCGTCTCTAATGAGGTTTAAGCCGTCTCTTAGTATTCACACGCCGTACGTAGATCAACAATGATTCTCTCCACCAATCAGCCGTCTCGTCTCGTTCCGTGCAAAAATGTTTTTTTTTTGTTTTTTTTTGTTTTTTTACAGTTTATCTGAAGCTAATAAGGGAATTTCATCCCCAGCAGACTATTTCTCTTCTCCCACAGAGGCGGTAGCTGCGGCCGGAGGCATCATGTTCCTTGGTCGTCCCGTTCTCAAGAACGCCTCCAGGACATTTCATCAAACTTGGCAAAGGATAACTTGGTGCCAAGAATGAACTTATTTGCTTTTTAGGGTTAAAGATGAAGGTCTCGGGACCCCCCCAACTCCACACATCCACCTGAACTCGATATTTTAGGAACGCTTCGATGGAATTTCACAATCACTGACTTGGCTTGGAGGATGAACTGATTACAGTTTGGTGGTCAGAAGGTCAGAAGGTCACCGTGACCTCGCGCCTTTCCCGTTCTTGTAAACGCAATGTCTCAGGAACGCCCTTGAATGACCCTCTTCAAATTTGCCACAATCATTCATCTCAACTCAAAGATGGAGTTAAATTGATTTTGGTGATCAAAAGTCAAAGGACAAGGTCAATACGACATCACGTCCATCCTGTCCTCTTGAATACGACATCTCGGGAATGCCCAAATGTAATGTCCTCAAATTTGGCACAAGTGTTCGAATGGCCTCGACAATGAAGTAATTACGGTTGGTGGCCTTGGGTCAAAGGTCAGTCACCACACATTGACCCATCGTCCTGAATGCAATATTTCAGGAAGTTCAAATCTCTTCAAATTTGTCACCAATGTCCACTGTGCCTCAGCAATGAACTGATTGGATTTTGGTGGTCAAAGGTCACCGTGACCTCACGTCTATCCCGTTCTTATGAAAGCAATATTTCAGGAACACCTTGAGGACCCCCTCCAAGAGCTACACAAATGTTCAGCGGGATAAAGTGAATAGATTTTGGTCATCAAAAGGTCAGGGGTCAAGGTCACCGTGACCTCACGTCCGTCCCGTCCAGCCATTCCATTCTCGTGAGCGCAGTAACTCAGAAACGCCTTCAGGGAATCTCCTCAGTTTCGGCACAAACATTCACTCGGACCCGAGCGCAAACTGATTTACAATTTGGGTCAAAGGTCAACTCGCACCGACCAATGCTCGTGAGCATATGTGGGGAAACACCTGGAGGTAACGTCTTCACATTTTTCACAAATGTTCACGTTGCCTCAGCGATGAAGTGATTCCATTTTGGGGGATCAAAGGTCAGAGATCACAGTCACATCTTTCCCATTCTTGCATAAGCGATATCTCAGGAACGCCTTGAACGACCCCCTTCAAATTTGGCACAAACCATTCCCCCGGACTCGAGGTCGATGTGAATCGATTTTGGTTATCAAAGGTCGGAGGTCAAGGTCAATATGACATCACCCCTCGGCTCAATTTTACACGGTACGTGGACTATTTGATCATCCGTCACTTATGCTGAAATCCCCGTCAGGAACTCTTGCAGCAACTCAAATGGAGACATCACCACGCGAGTACCGTTTTATGACTCGGATGAACGCTAAAGTCACTTTTTTTTTTGAAATATTTTTGCCGTTTTATTTTTGGTAAAGATTAAAAAAAAAAAAAAAAAAAAACCCGACTATAACGGGTTGACTTTTCTCAAATGTTGTGATATTTGAGTTTGGAACAATGCAGGCACAAATGCACGTTTCATTCACACAAGCTCCAGGTGTCCACCTGCATGCCGCTAACTCGCCCTCATTCACACGGAGCCCACATGGACATGGACATTCACGCATTCGCACACGTTCACAGAAACGTTGACAAAAACTGAGCAGCTTTCGCGCTTCTGCTTAAACTAACGAGACGCTACAGTAGTCGTTGGATGCGTTATATCTTGGTGGCTGTTGTCCTTCGATGGTTAGTCATCAGCCTGCCCCTGGCCTCCGTCCCCTTCTCTCTCCCTCTGTCTCTCTCTCTCTCTCTCTCTCCCGTCCTATGTCCTCACCTGTGTATATTCAGCGCATCCAGCCAGGCTGCTTATGAAGCCGCACACATCCTCCACACTCCACTTGCCGATGTCCTCCACGGGGTTCGCTGTGGCTGAGTCCTCCCCATCCATGAAAAGACCTCCCAGAGAGCCTGAAAGAGCAGCAGCGAGTGAAAACGATGCGTCGATATCCACGCTTGGGCACAGAGCTGCTACGTGTTTGAAAATACTTTGAGCTTTCGTCACAAAAAAACCCACAAAAAAAACCCTGTTAAATTATCTTTATGTTACGTGGAGCTTAGTCATGATGGGGAGTTTGAGAAATGAAACAACCAGGTAGATTATGGGTCAGTAACAGCACATTAATTAAACATCAATTACTGAGTTTTATCAAGACGGATTGTTTGGTCTTTAAAGTGTTAGCGGATGCCCAACACAATGTGTGTGAGACCAAACCGGCGTTCACGATGTAATTACAGAGAAAAGGGGGCATCTTTTCACTGAGAAGATGCAATTAGTGAATATCTGGTATTTTGCTTTATAAACCACAAAAAACTATTTATTGATCATCACACTTGTGCAGTAAAGTTATGTTGTGATTCATGAACAATATTTATAGTTTCAGCTCTAGATTTCACCCTCTGTCCTTCAGCTGTTGTGATGAGCATCTTATGCTTGCATTAAAGTACAGTAAATGTTCTTGTCTGCGTCTGTGTTATTCCACACGTGAACAAGTAAAGGTGCGTGTGTGTGTGTCTATGTAAATACTGCATGTTTTTTTTAGAACAAACAGCGCGCCCCCCCCCCTCCCTCCCTCCTCTCTGCCCACGTGGCTGTGCTGCCGGTGGGTCACACAGGGGTCAGCGGCAGGGCCTCAAACAGGGAGAGGTCTCCACACTGGAGACACGCACACAGACGGGGACGCTAATGGGTTTCACATGTCAGCTTTGTGTGTGCGTGCGTGTGTGTGTGTGTGCGTGCGCGTGTGTGTGTGCGCGCGCCTCTCACCCGTGTGAAAGTAAGGGTTGGCGTAGGGGAATCCGAAGGGCAACGACTGTGCGTGCAGAGCAGGCAGCGGTGGCATGAACCCCGGTGGCAGGTGGTACTTGAGGTCAGCTTTGCCGAGTCCCGGGGTGAAAAGGTGCCGACTGGGCGACTCCGTACCCGCCGAACTACAAGGGGCGCTCAGCCGGCCGGAGCTCTCCCCAGCCTCCTTGGCACCGTCGCACACCCCCTTGCCGCCAGCCTCTTTACCCCTGTCTCGCTCCCTGTCCCTGGGTTTACTGCTGGACTTTGCGCTGATGCGCTCCCGCCTGTCCTCGCACATCTCCGTCTCGCTGTCCGAGTCTTTCATCTCCTCGTCGTGCACCTCCACGTTTCCCTGCTTCCCTCTGTCCTCTCTTCCTCCTCTGTGATCCCCAGCGCGGAGCTGCGTCTGGGAGACCCTGCGGGCTGCCTTTCTGGATTCCGCCTCCGTCCCGGCAGAGGAGCCGTGCGCCTGGGTGTCTTTGGGTGTGGAGGACGCCGCTGGTTGCTGCTGCTGCTGCTGCTGCTGCTGCTGGTGGTGGTGGTTGAGGGTTAGGAGGGGTGTGGCGGCCCCATGGCGAAGCACCAGCATTGCATTTGAGCGGCGGGCCAGCTCCTCGCGGAGAGGATGGCCCTCTGGGATGTCGTGGAGACTCCGCAGGGCTGGATGGTCGGGGGGCAGGCCAGGAGGTAGAGCTCCAAGAGGGTCGGAGCCCAGCAGACGCTGCTGCTGCTGTCGCTGGTGGAGACTTTCTAACTCCTTCTGTCTCAGCAGCTCTGCGGACATCTCAAGTCTGAGGCAGAAAAAAACGAGAAAAAAAAACACCGAGACATTAATTAACATACGGGCCCAAATGTTTTAAACTGACAGTATTTCACATTTATAGCTGCTTTCATGTCTGTATATTAAAAACATAATATACATCTCGTACCTCGAAGCTACACTTTTATTCCACGTTATAATAAACCCACATTACAACGCTTTTATATCGGCTGTCATAATCACTTTATTATTACACACTGTAACACGCACCTGGCCAGATTCTGCTTCCTCAAGAGCTCCTGTTGCCGAGCAAAGATCTCAGCCTGAGCTGGCTGGAGGAAACCGTAACCTGCGAGAAAATAACCAACACAGTTGTAACCAAACACTTCAAAAGAGATCTACAATTTCCCAAATGTAAAAAAAAAAAAAAGTGAGCCAACATGTTCAAAAGCGACGTAAGACCTACCAGGAGATCTAATCAACATGCCTTGTATGTCCACTAGAAAATGTTCTTTTAATAGTAAATATCCTGCAATTACCAGACCTTTTTTTTATTTTTTTATTTATTAAACTATTAAATACATAATTTATTCTTCTGGTTTGAAACAACGTTAAAGACCCATTTCTTTCGTATCAGCGAGTGAGAATTTCCGTTCTGTCACGTAGTGTGCGATCCAGTCAGGATGGCAGTGCTGCTGACTCACCTGGGGCCTGGCAGAGAGCGGAGGGCATGCCCAGGAAAGGAGGCCGCAGGTGAGGTCCTAAGGCGATGTGAGGAGCAGTCGGAGGGGACAGTAGGGGTGGAGGATGGGACAGTTCTCTGTGGACACGAATATACATTTTTTTTTAATTTTTAAAAAAAAAAACCATTCATTTCCTTTTGGATTTTATTGAGTGAAGTTAGAACGACGGGAGCGTTAAACGTTGAGGGATATATAATACACGATTGCCCGCGTGAATAGAAGAGACGGTCCCTTGCGTTTTGATTTTTTTTTTTCCTCTGCTCCTAGCACGTCAACTCTTTCTTGGTGCGTGTGCGTGTGCGTGTGCGCGTGCGCGTGCGTGTGTGTGCCGCCACACCAATGAATGCAGTGTATTTTTATCAGTGGCGCTCCAGAGGCCCCCATGTCGCCCCAGCGCCTCATCAGTCTTGTCACGCTGCAGCAAGCGCCGCTGGCCATTGCTGTACCCTGGACTGCAGCCTCTCCTTCCCCTCCCGCCTCTCACACACACACACACACACACACACACACACACACACACACACACACACAACTCCGGACCCACACACATAATGAGGGGCTGAATGCACAATGCCAGTGTGTCATGCTCCGACAGCTGGGGCGGCCCCTGCGTCTTGACCGGGGCCATGGGCTGAAGGACCTTCTAATTAACACTCATCCCTCCTCTCTTCTCTCCCTTTTTTTTTAACGCCCTTCTCCCTCCTTCCCTCCCTCTCTCCCTCTCGGCGGCATTGAAACCAGTGAAAAGATGGAGCGTCCCGCAACCTCTGCCTCTGAAAAGGCCTCTCCATTATTAGCGTCGTCTTTTGTCCTCCTCGAGGGGGAAAGGTGCCTCTCACCTTTCCCCCTCTCTTTCTGTCTCTTTCTGTCTCAACCATCTCTCTGCTTCTCTATGACGTCTGAACATTTTTGTTTTGTTCGCAGATTTTTTTTTTGTTTCCCCCTCCACTTTTACTTCTTACGTATCTCTTGATGTATTTCCCTCTCCCTCTTCGTCCTTTCGTCCTATCTGTTAACCTCCCCCCCCCCCCCCCCGCCCACCCACCCCCCCCCTCGCCCCCCCCCCCCCTCGCCCTCCTTCTGTGCACCTCCTTCAGTTCCTCACTTCCTTTTTTTTTTTCCCACTGTAATCCTTCCTCTCATTCCGTCCCTCGGTTTTGTGCACATATCTTCACGGCTACCGGGACTTTGTTTTTGAAGAAGCGCATTAAAAAAAATCTGCCAGAGGAGTGAGGCGTGTGCGTGTTGACCCTTTGAAGGCGTCAAAGTGTGGATGATGATGATGCTCTCTGGAACCACAGCCGTTTCCAGGGCCTTTGCCGAGCTCGCTGCTGCTGCAGCAGCTTCCTACAAACACCTCTCCTCCCTCACTCTGCTCCCGAGCTGCTGCTATCGCACCAAATCGGGAGATCGGCCGTGTGACTGCCGCTGCACAAAAAGCATACATGGGGGAAACGAGATGAGGAAAACAACAAAGTCAAAACCAACACTGGGACGCGTGCAGCCGCAAATATTGTTTTGCAACCGTGTTCAAATTAGCCAGCGCCTGCTTGTCTCCCGCCTCACTAAATGGTGAGGGGGGGAGAGAGAGAGAGAGAGAGAGAGAGAGCGAGAGCGAGAGAGAGAGAGAGAGAGAGAGGGGAATTGCAGAGAGGGAGGGCACATATACAAGAGCTTGGGATGAGATGGGGGGTTGGAGTCAGTACTGAGAGGGGGGAGTGATGGGGAAGGGGGGTGATGGGGAGGGGGGGGGGGGGGAGGGTGGCATTCATCGATCGCCTCCGCCGCTGAAATGTTAATGCTAATCGTATAACCGCTCTCTCCGGCGGTGCCTCGCACTCCAGTGGCAGCTCCAATTAATCTTGGGTGAGGGCTGTGGCGCGTGACCCTGGAGCCGCGAGCTGGGGCCTCCGCTAGCCGCTGCTTATGTAATTACACCGCCTAGTGTGTAATCACCTGGCCTAATCCCTGGGGGCTAGCAATTAGCCTCGCGACGCACAGTTCCACCAGGCTACGCTGAGGCGCCCGCAAAACTTCCCATCCACCCCCCCGCCATGGGTCCCGCATGCCAAACTCCCATCACTCCCCCCACCCCCCCCCCTCTCCTCCCCCCCCCCCCCCCCCCCGGTCCCCCTTTCTGATGTTCCCTCTTCCTTCCCTCTCCTTGCACCGCCTACCTTTGCCTAGCGTTAGCCCGCAGATGAATAACGGTCAATTAAAGCTGCATGACTGGGGCTGCCAGGCGTCTGCGCCACCATAATTAGGCCTAATCACGGGGAGCAAGAGAGAGAGGAGAGAAAGAGTGTGCGTCTGACACTCCCCTCCACTCCCTTCCTCCATCTCTCCCTCTCTTCCTCCTTTTATAGGAGGCAATTTTGAGGGAGGAGTGGCAGACATTAGTCGTTTTGCTCTGGGGCTGTGTGTGTGTGTGTGTGTGTGTGTGTGTGTGTGTGTGTGTGTGTGTGTGTGTGTGTGTGTGCGCGCGTGTGCGTGTTTGCATTTTGTTGGGAAACCACTGACATGCTATAAAAAGATGAGGCAAAAACACTCACCTAGTTTTTGCATGAGACTGAAAATAGGCAGATTGACAAACACAAGGTGGACTCGTGATCCTGCAAAACTACATCACTGGATTCCCTCTCTGTGTGTCTCTGTGTGTCTCTGTCTCTGTCCGTCTCTCTGTCTCCGCCTGCAGAGAGGCCAGGGGCTCCTGGGGAATTCACTGGTGTGTGGCGACCTGTCAGAGTGGCGACAGCGGTCCCGTCCCGCAGCAGCCCAGGCAGTGTGTGTGTGTGTGTGTGTGTGTGTGTGTGTGTGTGTGTGTGTGTGTGTGTGTGTGTGTGTGTGTGAGTGTGCATCTGTGTAAGTGTGTGTGACAGGGCTGCCCTTAATGACTGGAGCGTGGGGGGATTAGGAGCGCCGCGCGGCCGCCTTCGGCTCCTTCTCCGCAGGAACACATTTACACAGGAAGCTCATTAAAATGGATGAGGCTCCCTCCACGCTTGCTCTCTCTCCCCCTCTCTCTATCTCCCTCCCTCCCTCCCTCCCTCCCCTTATCTCACACTCTCTAGATCTCCTCTCTCTCTCTCTCTCTCTCTCTCTCTCTCTCTCTCTCTCTCTCTCCCCGTCACTTCATCATCTCGCCATCTCCTCTCTTCTTCTTTTGCTTCCCTCTCTTCCTTCCCGTTTTAAGCTCCCACGTTTTCCGCTTCTCCTTTTCTTTCTACTTCCCCCCATCGCTGCCTATTTGCCTTGCAGATGCTTGGTGAGCTTAGTGCCATTTAAGGCCAGACAAATGGAGCGCCAGGCTCTAAGCCCATCGAGCGGCCCTAATGATTTGTTTTTAACAATGGGCCCTAATGGGCCCCAGATAATCAATGATGAGGGGTCGATGGAAAGGTGAGCCACGCACAGCGTTAGGGGGGGGGGGGGGGGGGGGGGGGGCTTCCATCTTTAACTCACTTCCTCAGCCTCGTTTTTCATTTTAGCGCTATTTTTTTTTTTTTTTTTGCTTTTATACGCACCAATTTAATTTTCTCTTCACTTCGCACTCAGTCCACTCTCGTGTCTTAATTTTCTCCCTTTTCTCTTTTTGTTCAGGTCCTTTGCAATTTGTGCCTTTGGAAACGATGTAAACCACATAGCCAAAGGTACGTGTACATTACAGTCACGTGATGTAGGTGAAGGTCTCAAGTCTAGTAGTCTATGAATATGCTGCTGCAGCAACCTCCAATCACCTGGCAAAGGCCTTTCCCCAGATTTTGGCACCTGACTGCAGGGATTTGGTGAGAAACCCTTTTCTGTACACAGAGACATTATCCTCAGTGGGACTTCCCTAAACTGTTGCCACAATGTTGGAAGCACACTATTGTCTAAGAAAACATTTTACGGAGGGATTTTTTTCAATAGGAACTAAAAGACCCAAAAGATTAAAAAAAAAAAAAAATAAATAAATAAAAAAAAAGAACGATCCCAGACAGAAATTACATAAAAATATCAGTCAGTGTGCACATGAGGACACACAGGTGCAACATCATACAGATTCTGCATCGCTCTTTGTCCGTTTCCCTTTTCTTCTTGCCTTGTCTTGCTTGGACAATGGCACACGTGAGGGAGAGGGCACTTCAACATATTTTCCTCATTAACGCTCCCATTTTTTTTTATTTTTTTTTTATTCACTCCCAAAAAACATATTGCGAGTGAAAGGGTTAAAGAGGAAGGAGATAGAGGAGGACAGAGCGAGGTGGAGATAGATAGATAGATGGATGGATGGATGGAGGAAGGGAGGGTGAGGCCTAGTTAACTCTCACCGGTCCTGTGTGGCTAATTACTCTGTGTGCTGTCAGAGAACAGCCGCGGCTCACTGGGTACATTCACGCTGCACCGTTGGCCTCTCTCTTTAACACACACGCGCGCACACACACACACACGCACACACGCACACGCACACACACACACACACACACACGCACACAAATTAGCAGACATATTCAGACAAACAAACCCAAATTCAATCCGCATAGATGAGCCCGCATGTAGACCGCCAGCTTGAAAAATGGAACAAACAAACACACGCAAGCACTCAGCAGACCCCCTCTCTTCCTCCCTCCCCCCCTCCCCCTCGCCTCAACACACAAAATATATACACCCCCACAGCCTCCCAGAGCTGCACCACACAGCGCCTGGCCGCTCTGCTTCCTGCTTATTTCCCCCTCCTACCCCTCACCCACCCTTCTCTGTCTCTCTCACACACACACACACACACACACACACGCACACACGCACACATACGCACACACACGCGCACACACACACGCACACACACACGTACACACACGCACACACACGCACACACACACATACACACACCCGCGCACACACACGCACACACACACACACACGCACACACACACACACACACACACACACACACACACACACACACACACACACACACACACACACACACACCCTGCTGCCGCACCGCCGGCCCATTATCGATCCCCCGCCTCTCCCCGCGCCACATAAATAATCGACAAGCAATTACCCGCCCACTCCCGCTGCCCCCGGCTTTGTTTGGGAGGCGCTGGGGCCAGCGCTGGGGGGGGAGGAGGAGGGAGGAGGAGGGGAGGGGGAGGGGAGGAAGAGCTGGCGTGCAGGCGTGCAACTCCACAGTGGTAGCCAAGAGGTTATTGGATCCTTAGTTTAGCCATGTATGTGGAAATGCACATACTCACGCAGGAAAACTGCAGCACAGTGAAAAAAGAAGAAAAAAAAAAAAAAGCCAAATATGAGACGAGATCTTGTTGAGGAAGCGAGGGATGAGTGAGAGAATGAAAAGGAGAGTGCAGCGGTGTAATGATGCAAACCGGCAGGTGTGCACCTCCTTCAGCATATGCGTGAGGAGGATGTGGCTGCTGTTATTTTTTTTTTTTTTTTTAATGATAAATAATGCTGGTTTTGTAAGCGGGGCAGGGTGGCAGTTTCAACAGCCGCAGCAGTTGGCGGGGCTGACGTGGAGATCAGGGTTTCGTGCGAGCGTTTGTTTCGCATCTGTTTTTTTTTTTTTTACCTGTCTGTGAAATGCGCGTCCCGATGCTGAGGCAGACCCTGCTTGCGTCTCTGGCTGGATGAAGAGGAGCTGCCCGCCGAGGGAAGGTGAGCTTCTAAGGACGGCGGATTCCTCATCGCTGCAGCCAACGCCTCCTGGCGAGCACGCAGCACGTCTTAATAGGGAGCAAAGGGGCAAAACAGGGGGAGGCACAGCGGAGGGGAAGAGATGAGAAGATAGAGGTGACATGACAAAGATGATGAAGGATGGAGGGTGGAGGGGGGGGGGGGAATGAAAGATGGATTCAGAAAAGAGAAGCAGAGGTAGGAAGGGAGAGAGGGAGGACAAAAACAAGTTTAGCATCCGGCTGCTCACGTGTTCGCAAAGATATTAACATAAATGCAGAACATCTGTGGAAACAAAATCCTACCAGTCCTTCATTCCCCTGCTAATAATTCATACCTTCTATTACGTGTGCTGTACATTATTTATGATTGTTTAGTTAATACAGAAAACAGTAGAAGTGAATCATACTTTTAATGTTGCTATTGTGCTGTAGAGATAGATGTAATAAAAATAAAGGAATTTTAAAAAAAACACTCGCCTCATTCTACATAGATACTGAAAATGATCGTCATGCATTTTCTAATCCACATGCAACACGCACACACACACACACACACACACACACACACACACACACACACACACACACGCGCGCACTAAACAAAGATGAACGCGAAAAATAACATTTTGGCAGCTGTGAATTAAAATTAGCACACATGCTGCCCGGTTTCAAGCAAATGTGGGAAAATGAAGAGGTGGATCCAGAAATACGAAAAAGCTCAAATGACGGCAAGAAAAATGATGAAGTACGTGTTCATGTTTTCAAAACAAATCACGTCAGGTGTGTTTTTTGTACCAAAGAGTCGAACGGCAGCTTCACACACCAGGCGCACGCCGTCTCTACCCCTCCCCACCCATCATCGTGCCTTCCCCCTCCATCTCTGCCTGCCCTCTCCCTCCACCTTCTGCCCTCAACCACTTGCCTCGCTCCATCTCGTTCTCCGCTCATCCTCTCCCTCCCTCTCCGAGCAGCCCTGCTTCTCTCTCGGCCTCGCAGGAGAAGAGGACTCATCATTATCAGCCAGGCCAGGCCACACCAGGAGACATGGCTTCTAATGAGAGAAAAATCCATCCTGCTCTCTCTCCTCGCTCTTCCTCTCCTCCCTCTCGCTCTCCGCCTCAATCTATCTACCCCCCCTTCCCCCCTTCCCCCTACCACCACCACCACCACCACCACCACCACCCTTTTTTTTAATTAGACAGATCCCTCGGGAGCTAGGGGCCATTTCCGCCGCCGGTACGGGTGTGATGTGTGTTTCTCTGTGTCTGTGTGATTTAGGTGCTTCCGTGTGCGTGCCTGACTGTGTGTTGTGTTTGTGTGTGTGTGTGTGTGTGTGTGTGTGTGTGTGTGTTGAAGCAGTTGAGCGGGCGCCGGAGTGGGGGGGTGAAGCGACAGATATTAATGCGGCCTAGCTCCGGTGTATCGATCTGTTTGCTGCGCCAGGCCACAGGGGACTCGGCTGGCGGCAGACGAGGGTGTGTGTGTGTGTGTGTGTGTGTGTGTGTGTGTGTGTGTGTCTAAGGTGGGGGGGGGTTGTGAGAGATAAGGGAGGGATCAGAGGGAACTGTAGCCCCAGAAGCACACACACAAACACACACAGTCTGTTGTGCACTTGCATACACAGGGTGGAAGAGTTGACCTCTATGAGTTTGTCGTGGTCACAATCCCACCTCACCAATTATTTTTGTATAACTGGCTCAGTTAAAGGGGAACTTTGGTAATTTTTAGTATTACACGTCCATAAAGTCTGGGGACTTCCAAGAAACAGATTTGAGAGGAACAGTCAAAATCGATGCTGTGGAGGCGATGGTGTCCCGACCATGCTCCAGCCTTCCTATCTAAACATAGAAGACACCCTAACTTTTGGCTTCAGACACCTTAAAGACGGAGAGTCCATGAGCCCTGAGAGTTCAACTCGCCACAATTTTAAGAAAAAACAAGCAGAAACTAAGAAAACCTCTTCACCAATTTGACAAGAGATGAAGCTGCAAACTTATGAAAACACTACAAAAGAAATGTTTTCAGGAGACACTAACAAGTCATGAACATGGCGGGTCACGCTTGCTGCCGTGATAACTCATGAAATATCTGAAGTTGACTATTGAAGTAAACAAAACAGTTTTTTGTTAAAACATTCTGATGATGTTTTAACCCTGCAGCGTTTCAGTACACTTGTGATTTCTGGATTTCTAGCTTGTGTTTTCTAAATGCTGCACACATGTGCTCTCCAAATTGGTAAAGATGATTTTTGTCTTTTGTCTGTTTGTGTGCGTCTTCTCACGTCTTAGTGCGTTGAGCTCTCAGGACCATTGTGGGATAGAGTTGAACACTGGATTCAACACTTTCCATCATGCCTTCTGTTTTACTTTATAAAACCCCTGCACCCTTTTATGCCACACGCCCAGTTTGTAAAGCAGGCAAGCCGAGTAGTACTCTGTTTCCATGCCTTCTAAATACCAAGTTATTTTATTTCACTTCTTTTAATTCAAAGATAGTCTGAAAAACCCAACAAAACAATGGTCGCCAAGGCCCTGAATTTGACAGGCAAAAAGGGGGACTTCTCCTTTAAATCCAGAATATACATTCTATAGATTCTATACAGAATCTAAATTCTGAAATAGTATTGATAATTTCTGTCTATTATTTCTTCCATTTCTCCAGTTATTCGTTTCTCTATTTAACCAGTCTGTGCTTGTAAAGCTTCACTTCAACACCAGGTTCATAGTTTGTTCTTTCCTTCCTTCTCTCTCCAATTCTCTTTCATGTGAACTGAGAGGAACAGGGTCACCTGGGGCTCTACCCTTCTCTCTCTCTCTCTCTCTCTCTCTCTCTCTCTCTCTCTCTCTCTCTCTCTCTCTCTGTGTGTGTGTGTGTGTGTGTGTGTGTGAGTAGGTACTCTGAATCAGAATTTTCTCCTCTAAAACTCTTGTCTCGTGTTGCAGCTGCTGGAACACAAGAGGAGAGTCCCTCTGACTACAAATTAAGAGTCCTAATTGAGGACACACAAACACACACATACACCACACCTCCTCCTTTGCATCAGTTATTTTGGGAAGTCCCAGTTTGAGATTCGGACCCATTCCACTTATCCCTCTTTTATGCCAGCCCATTTTTCTCCCCGCCATCATTCCTGGAGTTGGGCCTAAATCCTCTCAGTTAAGCCGGGTTCTCCTCGGCGCGAGAATGCACAGGAGCACAGCGCTGATAGAGCTTGGCCGGCCTCATGATGGATTTGGTGGACTGGCAGGTACACAAAAGCCAACATCCATCCGATAAAGTACACCACACACCAGAAAATTAAGTATCTTTTCAGGAAGAGGCATTTAGCCAGTATCACGGGCTTATGTAGCGGTAAATATGTGCCGAGTCGTTCACTCTGAATGTCTTTGTCCTTTGACCGATTGTGTGCTTGAGTTTTTGGGATGATGCTGAAGACATGTTGTGTATAGCTTCATGTTTTAATGCAGACTGAACTGCAGGAGACAAAACAGAAGAGCACGCCCTCCATCCCACCCCTCCTTCCACTTTCATCTGGATCTCTACCCCCACTTTTTCATTTTTCTCTCCCTCACTCTCCTTTCATCATATGAAGGGGGAGGGAAAGCCCTCCTGGCCATTTCTACAACCCTGCCACCCCTCCACCACCACCCCCAATTTCAGCCCTCCCACCCCCCCGACTTCCCAACTCTTCTTTTGCCCATCAGGTCCAGAGAGAGCCCCTCAAACAACACCTTGCACCTACGTGCGCGCGCACACACACACACACACACACACACACACACCCGCCTCTTTCACGCACACACACTTTCATTTTCTGTGTCCTACACTTCAAACACATGAAAGGATGCTCTGCGGGGACCAAGGCTAAAGGGAGAGTTGGCGGTAAGGAAAAGGAGGAGGAAGCAGGGAGGGGGTATAAAAGCAAGCTTGAGAGGGAGATGTATAGGAGAGATGAGGGGCCCGGGGGGGCCCCCATCGGAGACCAGGTCAATGTCAAGGGGCTCTCGCTCAAGTGATTCACGTCAGCCTCTCAAGAGACAAAACAGCCACCCCTCTGTCCCACCTCCCAGACTGTTAATGTCTCAGAGTGTCAGTTTCTTAACAAGCTCCACCTGTTAATTGCAAGGGAGGATGTGGAGGTGGTGTACAATATGTTTTGGAAATAAACTTGAAAACAGTCAATGGATATATGGAGGAATTTGTCAGGTGTGGCAGGAAGGAATATTAGCAACATTAAAAGACCACTTGAGAAGATCTGACCGTGACAAACAGAACGTAACCACACATATGTCGCCATTACGAAAAGTTGTGTCGTGACAAAATCTTATTTCTAGCTCCAGGAGAATTCACTCTTCCCTCATTTCCTTTGACCATTTCTTCTCCCCAGTTTCTTTTTTTTTTTTTTTAATTTTTTACTCCTATTCCTGGTGCCTCTTTACCATCGCCTCTTCTTCTTCTACACATAGACAGCTTTTAAGTGCGGTTTGTAAGAGGAATGCACGTGTGCAGAATAAAGGATAAGCGTGGAAACAATCAAACGGAGTTGGAAAGTGGAAGTGAAGAAAAGGAGCGAGTTTGTCTGTGTTGGTGCCTGCCTCAAAACCGACGAGGCTTCTGGGAAAGGAAGCCAGCGATCAGACCAAGCCCTGGGCTGTAAAACCCCCACAATGCACTGTATGTTGCCTCTAACTCCTCTAAGACACAGGGAAAAGGCAATTAAAGCATTTATAGGCTTCGCCCCCTAGATTTGCAGCCAGCAATTAAAAATCATTACTAATCAAATAAAAATAAAAGTAGCTCAAACTACAATTCAGCCGGAGCATCGATTGGATTTATGCTACTGCAAAAGAGCCCATAAAGACTGGTAGGACTTACTGTTACATTCTTTAGAAAAATGTGAGAAAAAGGTTAACATTTAATGGCAGACACAGTGAAGTGAACATAAAGCCAACTTATAAAACCCAAATTAAGCAACTTTTCTCATTTTCTTTTCTCTCTATCAAACTACAATTCTCTCAAGCTAAAACCGGTAAATTTTATGTCTGTAGAAATGGAGTATATGTGTGACACGCTGGTGGTTTCCTGGGTGTAGGGAGATTTAGAGGGATGGCAGGCAGCCAATGAACGCTCCCGGATCAATCATGGCGTTGATGCATGTGAAGGCCTGTGGGTGCCGTTAACGACGGAGAGTCAGGGTGGTCAGAAATCACCCTGAGTGACACTTTGACACTGGGTGGGCAAGCACCACAAATAGAAATGTCAGCCGTCTCTATGGCTGGGGTTTTTACAATGGCAGCGGTGTGGCACACCTTAACATGGTACTCTGAACACAAGGCTACACTCTGGGGTTACAAAGCAGCACTGCACCTCAGTGACTTGGTGACAGGTGATGGAAGACTTTTTTTTTTTTTTTCATTTTTTTTTTTTTTTTCATAGAAGCTGGTGAAGTGCTTCCAAAGGAATCTCTTTTAGTTTGAAGTAAAGCTCAAGTTTCTTTACAAAAATAAAAAACAGTAAAAAAAAAAAAAGTACATCCAGATCATTCATGAGTCAGTTCTTACTGATAGAGGAGGAAACACTACTCAGAATTTAAAAATCCACTGTGCACTAATGTACATACGGTGTGCGTTATTACACAAACAGAAATACAGAGACTGTGAACTGACCGTGGCCAGGCAGCCCCATGCTGCTCGCTAGCTGGTAGAGGCGTTGCTGCTGCTCCTCGTAGGACCCTTGCTCGCTGAGCGCTGACATCATGCGCCTGTAATGCTCCTCCGGGCTCATGTGGCCGTGGCTGCCGCCTGCTTCCACCACCGGGCTCTGAGAGTTTTCTGAGGAGAGGAGGAAGACACTCATCAGTGACTGTCAATATAAAAATCATCAGGAAATGAAACACTGACTTAAACTGCAGGCTCTAAAACTCCTCTATTACGTTTACAATAAACTATATTTTCAGCATGTGGTTGAATAATACCTCATGTATTTAACCAAGTCCGCATTCATTTGCATGTCAGTCATCATTAGGTAGGGCGTGACACAATCAGCTTTAAACCATTGGTGGATTCAAACGGCAACCGGCGGTAACAGATTTGGAAAATTTGTAGTTTAATGACTAAAAAGCTACTTCAGGAGATCACTTAACACAACATCAAAGACTGCTGTTTCTCATTCCAGCAAACTATACCACGAGTTTACCCCCAATAGGAAAGGAAAATAACTAAATCTAATACGAGGGAGTCTTGACTTTTTCTCAATGGAGGGTTCATTCACTGCTGTCCAGGAGCCAGTCTGCCTTTTTTGCACATTAGTTCCTCTGAGCAGTGTCTATGCTTGACACCAGAATATCAGTCGTAAAAAGAGGGGATTTGTTTCTGTAACTTTTTGTGATTTTGGCTGATAAGACAGGTGTATTTTTAGGATAATAGTCACACCTTGTGCAGCTCTCAAGACATCACAAAGAACCATGGTAGACCCAGAACAAGGATTTGCACAGAATTCATTTTAAACACCTGCAAACTAGCAGTTTTGTTTTTTTATGATTACTGCTCTCTCTGACATACAGCCGTCCTCAAATATATCGGCCAGACGTGCTTCTACACAGATAATTCCTGAGGAAGTTGCCACTGATGGACTGAAAGCCTCTTCACGTGACGCTCGACACATACATCCATGCATTGTTAATGTTCTGAGCCTGACCCCATCATGAACTCACAATTCCTCTGACACAAAGCGCAGCAGTATCCATCCAGTGCAAGATCAGAAGTACAGTTGATTTGCAAAACTGTATTTTCACTGGATATAATGCAGACTACAAAAAAAAAAAAAAAAGAACAAAGAAAGCCACTTCATTTTTACCACTGTATGTGTGTGTAACGCTCGTGAGCTGTGCTTAAGGTGTTGTGAAGTCGCTGTGGTGTATGATATCTAGCGGGCTGTCAGTCCCCATACTTAATCTCCCTCTCTGACCTCCCTCCTCCCCCTATCCGTCAATAGTAACATGATCTAAGGTGAGGGTGGTGGGGATATGGGGAGGTGGTTGGGGAGTTAGAGGAGAGAGACGGGGGAAGAGGTGGAGGAGGGAGAAGCAGAGGAAAGCGGGGGTTATTTTTACCACCCTCCTCCTTATTGAAACCTGAGTCTGGCCCCGGGCAGGCGAGCAGGAGTGGCGCTGAGGAGCGGAGGTGGGGTGGAGGTGGTGAGGGAGGAAGCGAACACGCAAGCATCTCTGTCTCCACCGCCGAGCTATACCTAATCCACCCAAGGTCCTCAAGTGTGTGTGTGTGTGTGTGTGTGTGTGTGTGTGTGTGTGTGTGTGTGTGTGTGTGTGTGTGTGTGTGTGTGTCTTTCTGTCTGTGTGTGCGTGTGCGTGTGTGTGTGTGTGTGTGTGTGTGTGTGTGTGTGTGTGTGTCTTTCTGTCTGTGTGTGCGTGTGTGTGTGTGTGTGCGCGCGCGCGCACTCAACTAGTCTGTGCCTGTCTAAAGTTTTCCTGCTCTCTAAACACAGCAGGGGGTGCCGACTTTGCAACTGAAAGAAAAACAGACATCATTTACACAGCGGCATCCAACCTCTCTGGCTCCATCCATGCGCTACTCTCCCAGACTCTCTTTTAGTCTATTGCTCCACCTGCATTAGTCATTAAAGGATAGTGTCCGTCACCGCACTCATAGGCAAAGAAGATAACACACAAATACAAACACGCAAACAGGTGCCGGGTCAGGCTTTGGGTGTGGACAGAGCTCAAGGTTAAGACACGGGATCAGCGATGTTTTGAAAAGGCTTAAATGCACTTCTGTGGATAGCGAGCTGCGCACACACACTTATACATACCCACACAAACAGCCTTCTTTATCTGTCTCTCTTATGTGTATATATACAGCAAAGAAACTAAATATGCACAGCATATACAGAAGTTGTTTGATTTGAAAGCCAAAAACCGAAACATACGTACTCCGAGAGGTACAGAAACACAAAGTCAAAAGAAAATCACGCTAGCCCCATTTGCCTTAAAAAGAAGCCAAGCGAGGGTACACAAACAGACACAGACACTTATAAACACACACACACTCTCTTTTAACCAATAACAAGCCCATGCATCTTTTAGAGGCTGGGTTGTGTCTCAGTAAGACGATAATGGCCAGGAATGAGTGCTTCTATACACAGAGAAAGAGGAAGATGCTCCAGGCAGGGCTGCTGTCGGTCAAAGGTCATCCAGTGGGCAAAGGTGAAAACAGGCTGAGCTCTACACAACTCAATCTGATCTCCAAATTTACTGACGCAAATACTCTCTCCCAACTGAGTGTTACACAAAATGCAACCATCATAAAACAAGATTTCATTAACATGTCAAATGATTGGAAGCATGTGGAGAGTGTGTGTATGGATGTTGTTTGTGTGTCTGCAGAGATGAGGCTAGATGTGTGGTGAGCTGCCCTTGGTTTTGCCTGCTGTATAATGCATCAGTCAGGAAGTTTTCCTAAAGAGGAGCCCACAGGGACCGACTCGGTGGCTGTGTCGGCTCCATGCCGGGCGCCCGGTTTCACACCACACAAGGGAGATATGAATAATGGAGGATAGCGACCGGATTGCAGCGTTACGTAGGGGCATTGTCTTGCCAAGGTGCGCCTTGTCAAGGTCCGTCATCTCGCTAATTTCTCCTCGAGAGCGAACAAAGGTGGTGTATGTTTACTTGAGCGTGCGTGCCTTTGAATATTGCTGCACATGTTTGTGTGTTTGGAAGAAAGCAGAAAGGACGAGTACCTTCTTAAAGGAGCAGTTCACTAAAATCACAGGGGTTTTTTTCATCTGTGGTAGAAAATAGCTCAAATGAAATCTGTTCAAAGTGAAGTCTGTAGATTGACCTGAGGAATTCAGACATTGCACAAGTTGAAGCGTTTGTTTTAGATGACATTTGTCAATATTTTGAGCAGCACAAGTTCTCCTTTTGCTGTGCTAAAAATAGGCATCTTATTGGGATAGCAGCTGACTCTTAGCCAAAATTCAGTCTTTTCATTGTTGCAAACCATAAGCAGAGTTCATAAGCTATGCTTTGGTAATTTGGTTGTACTAACCCTTTACTAACTCCCTTTAACGTACGTGTATGCAAAAATATAAGTCTGTAAACAAGACAAGCTGCAAGACATAGACCGAGAGAGATGACATGAAAGTGAAACTGTTTCTGGAGCTGCTTCATGTTCCGTTTTCAAACTGCCGCCCTTCGAGACAGAAAGCTGAGATCAACCAATCAGCTCTCCTGACACGCAGGTCTGCATGATGTGTTTGGGAGGTGCGTACATCAGCTGCTCTGTGGGCCTCTGCAACTTCTGCAACACCTTTCTCTGCATAGTTCTGCATGTTCCTCTGTCTATCATTGGAGAAGCATAATTTGGGCTCAACACACTGACAACCACCAGAAACTGAATCAACACAGCCTCAATTTTCTCATTCTTCAATCGGTAGCGTCCATCTTTTCTCTTTCATTTAACACTCGGGTATTCCGTCCTCTTCCCTAAAATGTTCACGCATCTCCTCTCAGAAAATGCAGGTCACAACACATCTGTAACGTCGCACACACAAATAAACCTGCGTGGTCTTACCTTTGGGGGAAACACTGCGTGACTTCTTGCTGTCAGAGGGACAGTCACTGCTGCTGTTGGGAGAGAAGCTTCTCCTCTTGCCTAGAAGGTCGTCTGTAAACATACGCATACAAAGGGAGAAAACAGCAGTCAGTAAAAAGAAGAAAGGCTTGGTAGTGCCTCTGTGTGCTCCGTGTCTACCTGCGAGCATGGCGGCTGCTTTGGAAGTGAACAGTTAGAAGAAAGAGAGCGAAACGGAGTCCAAGAGGTAAAAAGTGATGTGTGGAGAGAAGGAGAGAAACAGAAGGAGTGAAGGAAGCCACGGGCATCTGGAGATGAGCCTGTTCTGTCAGCGATGAGAGAGGCCTGTACAGATCTGCCCACTTTATTCACTCTGTCTCTCTGTCTCCGTGTCTCTTCCAACGTCTCTTTCCAACAGTTCGTCCTCAAGTGTTATCACCGTTCTTCCTCTCTCTCCCTTCTCCTCTTTCTCCCCTTTTCCCTGATGTTGGCACACAAACTTTTTATTGCAGTGAGCAAAAGCCTCTCAGCTGCTTGAGAAATTCCTCTCAGCCGACATTATGTCTATGTCGTGTTTATTTCTAGTTTTTGTACGTCCACAACAACCATCCCCTCTGTTGTTGTCCTCCCCTCGTAAACACGCTTGTCTCATATTTCCATCTGCTTCTTTCTCCTTCTGTTCTCATCTAGGTGTCTTTGAACCCAACTCCCATTAGGAGCTCGCTCTCTCTTCCCATTAAGACCGCCCCCCCCTGCCTCCTCCTCCTCCTCCTCCCTGTTGTTCCCCTCTACCTCCACCCCTGCCACCAACGAGGAGCATCTCGTGTACAATTACAGCACCCCCTACTGCCTCCTCCTCCTCTCCTCCCATCTCGTCTCTCACTCTTCCTTCCCGCCCCATTGCCTCACCTCCACCCCCCTCAAACACACCTCAAATCAATACAGGCCTAATCAGAGAGGGAGGGGATGCAGAGCACATCGCACGCAGCGCCGGCAGGAAGGAAAGAGCCGTTTGTCATCTCTCTCTCTTTCTCTCTCTGTTTCTATCTCATGCTCCTCTGATTTTTCTCTAACTCTGTTTCTTCCTCCACACAAGACAGCCAAGCCACAGCAGCAACTGCTTCCCTCCTTCCTCACTTTCTCTCCCTTTCACTTCTCAGTGTGTATTTTTAGGGATGGGGGGGTGTTTTATCCTCCCTCAAGGAGAATGGTTGCTCTCTCCTTCTGTCTCTCCTTTTCAGCAGAGCAATTTTTCATCATTTGCACAGCATGTGTGAACAGCAAGGAGAAATAAAGAAAAAAAAAAGGGGGGGGGGGGTGCGATACAAAAAACAACAACAACGTGATTGCGTCACAGCACACAACCAAACAGAGTTTGGGGGTTTCTGTCCTTTGTCCACCCCAGATAGTGTTGTTGCCTTTGTGACGGGCAGACAGTTATCAATACACGAGTGAAGCTGGAGTGGCGTCTGACCTTTAACCTTTAACCTACTACCCAAACTTATGTTCTTTCCTCTCAATAACAAGAGACTGGGGGGTTAGACAGAGATTTAGATGAGTCTCTGAGGATTTTGTTGTGCTGCTAAAGAAGCCCGGGTGTTGATGAGAGGGTGAGTGAGCAAGCGAGAGAGGGAGCAGGTTCATTAATGATCCCGTGTTTGATGTTGCCTCTCAGGTCCTGAGGAGATCCACTCCCTATACCATCCTAAAGAGACAGCAGGATGGAGGGAGGAGCGCTAATGGACAAGTACATGCACACACTTTCTCCTTTATGATCTCCCATTCTGTTTTTCTTCTCATTTTCAAAACAGGTTCAGTACATTTCTTTCAAAAACACCTCTAAAGGTCTCCATCTATCCTATTAGTGAGGTATTAACAAAGAGAGAGAGAGGACCCCCATTAGTCAAACCCCCTCTTCGACCAAACACATACACGCTCACACCCAGAGCCTCTCGTGATCAAACACACACACAGACACACACTTGAGTCGTCTCGTGAGCCGACCTCACTCAAGACACTGCATCTCCTGAGCGAGTGCCCGAGGGCCAGAGATTTGAGGGCGGAAAGCTTTTAAAGCCAATTAAATGGGGCTTCTTAGAGCACCGGCGCTCCCTTTTTATGCCGAACTCTGAGCTCTGCTAGCATCTATACTAAACCTTTTACTCCCACTAACACCGCTTACAGTCAAGTTTGCTACCCCAGGCCTTTCCCTATTACCTGCTTGTTAATACTGCTCAGGAATTAGCGGTTATGGAGTTTTATTTTAGCTTCAAAGCTGTGATTTTAACTGAAAATACTGCTTTATTATTAGGTGCACATTACCTGCTATGATATAACCCCCCCCCCTGTTTTTGCCATTTCTGGTCAACAAATAGTCTACAGGCCAACCTTTTTAAAGAAGTAGACCTAAACACACCTAGTTCTAACCTCTGCCTCAGTTCCACCTTGCTAGTTAACCTCCTCCTTATCTGCTGTCCCTGGCACTGAGAGAAAAAGATGGATGAGAAGAGAGGGACAGAAACAGAAAGAGGAAACAGCAGGACCTTAACGACTTCTCTTTCATGTTACGCCACCAGGGCGACTCATCAGGCGGGAGAGCATTCCCCTTTCTCTCTTGCTCTCTGATTTCCTTTTCCTCCCTCAAACTTCAGTCCTCCTCCTCTCCTCTCTCCATCCCATGGAGTGTGTTGACAGCTCAGACAGCCAGACTCCTTAATTCCTCTCGTACTCCGTTAATCTGTCATCTTTATCAGGCCGGGGGGGGAGGGAGGGGGGAGGGGGCGGTGGGGGCTGCGGTGGGGGGGGGGGGGTGACAGGCGGGGACGTGGGGTGGGCCGCCAGCCGCAGCCCCCCGATCAATCTCCACATTACAGCTGACAGAATGGTGCTAATAACTTATTGATCCCCCCTCCGTGCGCCGGGGCCTCCGCCGGCCCTGAAAGCCCTGCCATTGATTGGCTTACGGGCCGATGCAGCTGGGAAAGGGAGGGGAGGATGGGGGAGGATGGGGGAGGGTTGGAGGCGGTTCATGCAGTTGGGGCAAGAGGCGCTTCTGATCACACTGGGAGGAGGATGCACCACCGCCAACATGTTCACATCTCGTAACACTGCTGTGTAAACTGCTCGTCTCTTTGTAATATTCTTTCTAATAGGAGGAGAGAAATTAAGAGGAGGACACGGAAGACCACCGATAGAGAAGATTAGGAAAAATCATGAGAAGATGGCAATGTCAAAAATATGTCTGACCTTAAAGTGAAAATCTGTGACTTTGTCATATAAATAAATGTCCCATTTACAACAGCTTATAGTTATGTAACACAAGAAAAAAAATAAAATAAAAACGCGGTTAACGCTAGCTTTTGTTTTAGTCATCATAAATGCCTTGGGTCAGATTCAGTCAGTTTGTTCCTCTAAAAATCATCTGCACAGGTGGTGCTACACAACAAGTGATAGTTTCCATTAGCAGTAGACTGGGGCTGTGACAGCCACTGCTAAGAGTTCTTCATTACTTCCTTGTTTGTCTTAATTGTCACAGCTAAAAGATAGCACAACACAATTTACTCTTAGGTCTCTTTTTATAAGTCAATATAAATGGAAAAAAACATGTCAAACATACTGTACGTTTCTTTGGGTATAGTTAAAAACAAGCTTCCCTGTGCAAACAAATTCTTCCTTTGTGGCTTTCACTCTGGACACTGCTTAACAGCAAGGAAACAAGAGTTGTGAAAATATATAAAAAGAAAAGAATAAATAAAATATTAGAATAAGAACACTATATACGTATACAATGTACGAAGTTGTATTAGAAAACAACATATTGTTGCATATAGTCTATATACAGACCGTGGGAACTCAGTGACATTTCCATAATAATAAAAATTGAAATAATAAAGTTCCATCTAATATTTAATCACCTAGTGTCCTCTATCACATTATTCCTGCTTCCTTTGTCAAATCTTCCAATCTGTCATCCCAGCAATCATCTGTCTTTTTCTGTTTACAGGGTCTGTTGCTCAGCAACGGTTCATGCCAAAATATGCATATTAAATATTAACAATTAATAAACAACACAAAATTCACAGCGCATTAAAGGCTACTAAAGTTTTACAAGAATTTTCAAATCATTCTGTCTATGACACAAGTAGCAACTGAATGTAACAGTGACACTGTAACAGTATTGTGATTCTTGTCAAGTGATACTTTGCAAAGCATCATTTTACACACCAGGGATTATCAGAAAAATGACTTTGCCCAAAAACAACAACATACCAAATCAAACTCAAAATTGATTAAGAACAACTGAGACTATAGAATGAAATCCTCTGAAAGGTAGGTCAAACTATTTATTTCCATTATTAACTCAACTATGTATTCTTGTTATCTTTGAATCTCATCTCTTGATGGAAGTGTTAAGCGTCTCTTTTTGAACGTTAACTCTGAGAAACCATTTTGTTATGGCAGTGCAATTACATCCCCGTTAACCAGTGGGATGTTTTATAATATTTACTACCCACATTTCCCTTTTTGCTTCTGTATGTCAAGGCTTATATCAGCACAAATCCTGGAATGTTTACTTTGGTGTAGAATTGCCTTTCTATGCTAATAATGTAATAACTAGCTGGTAATACTTTAAAAGAAATCCTCACTCACAATCAGTTTGAAAGAAAAGGCCTTGCACAAACACGCTGGGCTGCAGACTCACACGCAAGCAAACATCTAAAACTAGGCCTTTAAAACCACACACGGAAAGGTGCGCATGCACAAACACACACAAAAATGTGCTCAAGCCCCAAACCACTGCTACAACCCCCCAACCACACACACGCCGACAGCCTGTAACTGCCTCTGGGAGTCTGAGTGTATGGAGCAAAGGAGAGAGAGAGAGAGAGAGAGAGAGAGAGAGAGCGAGAGAGAGAGAGAGAGAGAGAGAGAGAGAGAGAGAGAGAGAGAGAGAGCGGCGGCGGCCCAAAAACACCTTATCTGACTGTTTGAGTCTCCGGTCTGACCGCAGAGCCACGGTTTACAGTCTCCACAGGCAGCCAGACTCTCAGCGTCGGCGCCCCTGCCCTCCCTCCCCCTCCCTCCCTCCCTCCTCCACACCCCCACCGCCCTCCCCCTCCCTTCTTCCCTCCTCTCCACCGCTCACAGAGCTTCTGAATAGCCAGTGGCTGGGGATTGAGCGAGCAAAGGAGGGAGGGAGAGAAGAAGGAGGGAGGCAGCCCTCCTGTCTGTCCCTCAGATTTAATTAACGGCCCACTCCGGCACAGAGACGACCCAGCAAGGCTGCTTCCCTTTCCTCCTGACCCACACACACACACACACACACACACACACACACACACACACACACACACACACACACACACACACACACACACACACACACACACACACACACACACACACACACACACACACACACACACACACACACACACACACACACACGCGGAGCCGTTCGCCGCCATAGTCTCTGCTCGCCCTCCCCTGATACCACTACCCGCACTCATTCATCTCTATTTCTCCTGCCTCTCTATTTCCAAATGTTTCTTCCATCTCCGCATCCCTGTCTCTAGCTGTTGCAGACGTTTCCCTCGGTTTCTCTCTCTTTTCCTTAACTTCTTGCCTGTACTACTCCCTCACCCCTCGCCCCTCCCCTGCCCCCTCACCCTCCCACAGTTCATTGGGAGATGCTTTTGGAGGATAAGTCAAATAGTGCAGTTGATTGACAGAACAGAGTAAACACAATATCAGAGCAGCGAGCCGCGTTTACCGTCTCATCCACCTCAAAGTCAAATAATCTAAAACTTCACACCCATTTCACCCACCTAAGTATTTGGAATCGAATTTGAACCCATGTTGATTTTTGCGTAGGCACGCATCTGTATAACTACGTGTTATTTTTGTGTGTAATTGTGTGTTTGTGAATGTGTGTGTGTGTGTGTGTGTCTAATTTCACTGGCAGACAGAATTAGAGCCAGTGGCTGATCGGATTGGACTTGTTTACAGACACGAAGCGAGCCGCTTAGGCAGCCTGTTAAATCTCCCTTTAATGCTCAAACGGACAGATTTTAGGGTCTTGGACCCCCTATGGCGTCGGCTACACTGTCCTCACACACACCCCCATCACTAGCCCACACCCACCTCTATCCCCTCTTGTCCTCCTCCGTTAAGAAAACTATTCCGTGCTCTGATTTCTCCATTAAGTTTAGGAACTGATTAGGCTGGTATATTAATGGAAATCTGTCCCAAACTGGGGTCTAAGACACTGGCTGAGCTGGCTGCTGAGCAATCTAATACCCTCCACCACCCACCCACCCTGCCTGATATCACAGGCACCGTATGGACAATTAATCTGGCAGACAGAGGAGATGAGCACAAAGAGAGAGGGTATGGATGTGTTGGGTCTGGGGTGATTATGCCACTTGCTGCGCCTCTGGTTAATGGGATAAGAGGGGACAGGGTCGAACTCCGGGCAACAGTGGAGCAAAGGTATGGTCTTCACTGATAATAAGGCACCTTGTTCTTTAATTAAGGGGAAATGCATTTAGTTAAAAGTACCTGGATTATCTGATGGATGGTTTAAATTCAGGTGATTCCTTTATCAAGATTAAGAGTTCAGATTTAAATTCTTTCCTGTAGGCAAAAGCCTGCATAGATATTAGGAAAAAAATATTATTTATTAAAAATCACATTCAGTAAATATTTTGTGAGTGCACAAATAGTCAACCCTAAAATATTGCCTTGATATCAATATTGAGGTATTTGGTCCAAAGTATCATCATATCGAATTTTGCCCATATCATTTTAAAGTGAAAAGTTTGTGCTTGTGTAGCACTGCTGCTATCGGACGTACCTTTTTGAACAACACATAAACTACTGTACAACTACCTCAGCATGGTGACAGCATCCAATACAGCGTGCTGATTGCTGAATAGTGATGTGCACACAGAGGCTGTTTTACTGCCATGTGTCTTTCTTTGATGGCTGCATCATATCCTCAAACAGGCTACTTGACAAATAGCTGTGATTAAATGCGGTCTGTGTGTAAGCTGTATGAAAAGCTCTTAGCTTAGCACATGCACACCATGGTTCCTCTGCTCACATGAAACTGGATTAATGGCAAACAAAGCTATTTATTCAGAGGTAATTTAAAACAGGGGGTTTAACAAAAATCCTGGAGTGCGGCAGAGAATGTGGGAAGAACATTAAGCAATCAACTTGAGAGCAACCTTTAGGAATGAGTAATAAGCTTATGTTAAATTCCCCCAATCAGACAAATTAGAGTAAATTAAATTGTTAATGGAACCTTTACATATGTTACAGGAGATGTAAAGGGGCATATATCATGAGTCTGGATGCAAAGGAAGGAAAAAATAAACAAGTTCGACAGGAAAGAGAAGAAAGACGACACCTTCTACTTTACTTGCATTATGCATGCATACTGGCAAACCCTTTAACACACACACACACACACACACACACACACACACACACACACACACACACACACACACACACACACACACACACACACACACACACACACACACACGCACACATGCACACAAAGCCTCATGGGGATCCTACCTGTGTGTCCAGTACTGGTGCTGTGGTCAGAGGCTGACTGGCCTTCGGGCATGCCGTGCTGTCTGGTGTGGTGCAGGTTGGAGATAATTGTAGAGAGGTCACTGTCACGACTGTAACACACACACACACACACACACACAGGAAGGAGAGGACACATTTAAAAGCAGCTGCAAACAAACTTAATTTCACAGTGTGATCCAAATCAGCACGTGGAAAAACGCAGCAGCGCATTAATTCGAAGCATTTCACACACGACTTACCGCAGAAATCCTCTATCCAGACAGACCTGTCCCCCACACAGAGTCAGCAGCTACAAGTGGCTGTCCTGTCAACTGGCTCTTAGCTCTGAGGTGTGTAATACACTGTGACAGACTACCGTATCCAGCACTTTCGGGTCTCATCCCCACTCATCTTCCACACTAAGATGCATTAATGAACATATTCACAACTCATAAGTAGTTTAACAGCTTAAAACCTGATTATGGCTCTTTTTTAAACTGTGGCTACTAGCAGCTATTTTAAAGAAATATGGCAACTGAATAATGTGGAGGGACAGATGAAGAATATTTAAGATAAAATACACAACATCAAGCCTTCAACTGGGTTTACTCTATTAGTAGGAATGTGATATTTAAACGACAACGCAATCTGTGGTACATGACAGTTCTATTCTCATGCCTCTCTTCAACAGGAGGTCCGTCACCAAAAAAAAAAAAATTGTCCACAAGAGTCTCTCAGACACCCGCTCCTGCCCTTCAGCATCCAAAGGAGGAGCAGGAGGAGGGTTTACAGATTAGGCCCAGATTTGTTTGGAGCCGCTCTGTCCTTCCAGATTCTCAACCCGCTGCCTTTCTAAACTCCCTACACCAGTGGACCCACACAACTGTGTCATGGAGGTATTTTATTTGCAATCTGATTACCATCCTGATCGCATTAAATGGCATAATGATGGGAAATAGGCGCTTAGTGTTTGAGGGTAGTATGGCAGCCGCGCAGTACGAGTGCAGTCAGTGTAATGGCAAACAGCTTGTGTGGTAGGAGACGAGCAGGGCTGAATAATTTTTTTTTTTTTTTTTTTTTTTTTTTTTTTAGCTTACATGCCAAATATCATGCTATTACTGTGACATACATGCTACACATGGTAGAACGTTCCAAAGCCCAGGAGAACAGGAAGGTTCTTGTAAACTGTCATCTTGTTTACATAATGAGCCTAAAAACAAGCAGCTTTTACACATGTCAGTTTCGTGGTGTCAGCATCCTCTCGTGTGAGCAGGAATCTCATTTATAGGCCTAACTGGCAACTTTATTGAAAGCAGAATAATCTATGAAGGGGGTCTGGTATGACACGGCAAGCACAGTTTATGGGACAGAAGCGGTGAATGGTTCTTAGCTGCCACCGCTATGACGAGGCCACACTGTTTGCGGCTGCTGGATTTGGGTTTTTACAGTCCCATGATTACAGGCTCCTGCTGTAATGTCAGGCTGTCGGTCGCCAAGCTGTTTTCCACACGCTAACAGAAAAGATGAAGGGTAGTGCTGAGGGCTTCATGCTGGCCTCACCAGTCACCTCTCAGTCACAGAGAACCAATGACTCAGAAAACAGTTTCAGACAAAACACTCGCCGTCGGTTGCTAAGCAAGGAGACGCTTGATTGGACTGTAACTGCAAACTTTTTAGACTAATGATAGACTCCTTTTTTAGAGTGCAACGTGCTAAAATTAGTAGCTATCTGTGTCTGCGAGGCCAATGGTATTCTTCAAAAAGAAGATCAGATGCAGGGGAGTTTTTTTTTTTTTTAAAGTCATATGACTGCAACAGAACACACATCACACACACAGCAGTTACACACTCCACTGTAAGAATCTGCAGCCAAATCCATCAATCTGCCCGCTGCATAATAACACCACCTTCTGTCCATCATTTAAAGTGATCATGATAATGCCATCTTGAACTTCTCAGGGAGGTGATGGGGTTATTATCCTGTGGCGAAGTGGCCGCTCTAAGCCATGAACGGCAAGGACATTGTTAGTTGGGTAATTAGCGTACTTCTCCTGAGCCGTCCCGCCTCAGCTTGGGCTAATGAGGGCCTAGCCCTATCTCCACCCACCTCGGCCCTCCCCCCACCCCGCTCTTTCTGTGGGTGGAGACAAGGTCATACTCAAGCCATGGAAGATGGAGAGAGGGGGTGGGGATGCTGTTTAAAACCCAGTCACCTGAGTCAGCGCTCCCTAAGGAGCTCCTAAGGCAGGGGTTAGCTGGGAAGGACGGTGGCCTCGGAGAGGATGGAGGGGGGTTATATCGAGGCTGCTGGGCCTGACAGCTAAGAAGGACATGAGCCACCTTCTTATCACCCAGGTGCACACCGGAGACAATCATCTCAGCCCTAAACTGGTCAATACTGCCCCTTCATCACCGGACACAGAACAGACACAGTGACCCAGACACCGGGGTAACTAATATGCGTTATTACTCAAAGTCTATCACGAATACCACTGGTGTCCAACATTACTGATTATATTCATCTCTAGTAATTAAATTTCTACTAAGGCTGGGTATCATGTCAAAAGTATTCCATTTCAAATTCTGATATTTGAAACTTTTTGATAATTAATGCTCACGACATGTTTTAGGTAACACGTAAGTCCTAATAATGTTTTTTTTTCAATGCTCTGTCTTTGCAGTTAAAATACAATTGGCGTCTTATGTGAATTACTTTTTTAAAACCCTCACAGCAACTGAAACATGTTGCTAAATCTCTATAAAAATGAAATAAAATGGAAAGTACTCCTGAAAAAGTTGATCTTTTCTTTTGTCAAGATAAAAAACATTATGCTCCTTTCAACAGTGGGCGTTACTATTCAAAATAGGCTAAACAACATGAAAAGACTCTTGCTGGCACTGGGAGTCAACTCAGTATAAAAGCCCAGCAGTGGCCTGCTGTGGCATTGGCACATGGTGCTGAGGTGGCGGCGCTGGAGGTCACAGTGTGAGCTGGCAGAAGCTGGCAGCCCAGGCACCCTGACGCCATGTCTCACACCACCACTGGGAAAGTGCTGACAGACAGACAGCAGGGATGTGAAGGTGGAGGAGGAGTCAGAGAGAGAGAGACAGGCTGCAAGCGCTGTCTAACATCTGTTGCTTGCAGGTTTACTCCCCTCATTGGCTCAAGACAACAGCCTGAACATTGCCTGCTCCTACCTGTGCAGGTGGCCCAGAGCAGTGTTCAAATATTACCAGGTGATGTAGTATTCAGCATGTAGAGTATGAACACAGGCAAAAAGATAAAAAAAAAAATTAAAAAAATTTAAAAAAAAGAGGGAAATGAGTAAAGTTTCTCCGGAGCTCCGTAAGAACAATTCAAGTATTTTCTTTATAAAATACTTCGGTACACATCACGTCTAAAGCAGGAATATGGATCTGTTCCATTTACATTTCATGTTTTGTTTGATTCCTGTGAGCAACGGAAACACAATTGTCATGCTTCTCACAGCTGAATCGAAAGGCAGCCCACAACTGGGAACCCTACAAGCAGAGATGGTAATGAATAAATACAGAAACAGATACATAAATAAGTAAGAGTAGCCCGGCTCCACTTCTCATTGTTGCTCCTCCGCTGTATAGGCTGACATGAGGTCGATAAAGCAGCCAAGGGAGGAAAGAAAAGTACAGGGGAAATAGAATAGTAAGTCTGCCATGTTACATTTAGATCCTCCGGAAAAAAAACCTTTTTTTTACTCTTAATTTCTAATCTGGCGTAAACTTTATGAGCTCCTATTATCCTTTTCATCTTTCTAATTTGGAGATAAATTCTTTAGCAGTTGTAAGAAACATTTGAAAAAAGGAAATGATCTCTTATATTTACAGGATGTGATGTCATTCCTTTGAGCACACAGTTAGTCTGTTTAAGGCTAAAGCTCTCATTATCTTCACCTGATTTCAGCCTGCTGTATGACAAGACATGGTCAATAATAAACGCTATATTCTTCACATATGGAAATAATGAACTTCATGCTTCAAGCCAATGCTAAATCTAAGACTAAACTGCTGGAACACTGCTGACCGTCTTTTTGTTAATCCCATGTTTTGACAGGGAGTTAATAGAAAAACCACTGCTCTGTGCGGAAACAATGAACATCTCGCTGCTAGCCAACGCCCAATCAACTACTAAATTACTGCGACTGTGTTACCATGGTAAATGCGTGTAAACAAGGCCAAAAACTTTCGAAGCGGAAAGCTCCTCTAAAAAGCTATAAAACCTTCAAGCTCCCTAATTAGTGCTTTAGGGGAGAGCCATTTCCAGTAATTTCACACTGTCCGTGACCCCTTAGTGGCATAAGGCAATGACAGTTGTTCAATAAAGCCAGAGGACAAAATGATAAATGCAACAGCTTTCAACTGTGTTTTGCAACAGACATACAGCAGCTAACTCAGCATCAGTCTTTTTTGGGCAAATTGAGTACAACGTCAACATTAACAAACATAAGCCAATGTTGCTCCATGAAAAGATGCAGAGAGTGGACTGTAAGGGGAAAACAAAAGAAATACTCTGATAGGAAGTAATAATGTGAGATGTTTGTAAATGTGCATGAATGTGATAAACTTCTGTTTCCTTCTACAAGTAATTTCAATAAGGATCCTTTTATCAGCATCAATCTGTAACAAACGCTGCAGCTTTTTTCTCAATGAGCACCAAAGCTCCCGCTGCAGCAACGTTTCACTGGGGTAAAAAAACACAGTTGAAAGCTTTAACCAGGTCTACCAAAATTGCAGCCACAATGACTTGAACTATAACTTTTCTGCTGAGAACACAAAATGACAGGAAAAACAATAAGATGGGAGTATGGGCAGTTGAATTTAGTATGTTGCTTGTTTCTATCAGCCTTTTTTTCTGTGCTGAACAGATGAACACAGCAAAAGAAAGGAGATCCCGTGTTGGGCTGTACAACTCACCTATATGACAGCCACCCTTCTTCTATTGTCTACTAAGTCTGCAAATGTAAATATTTTCTTCCCCTTTGTAAATTATTTGCACATAAGTGATCAAGTAAAAAATGGTTCCATTGATGATTGAAAAAAACGATAAAAAAAAGTATTTGTGTTTGTTTTGGGGAAGGTTAAGAATGGGTTTGGAGAAGGTGTTTCTAATGGGCGCTGGCTGAAAGGCAGACGTCAGCAGGTGACACTTATAAAATCCACGATGGTTGCCAGGTAATTACCCAGGCTGTCAGTCAGCACTTTCCAATCAAAGCCTTGTTATCTATGGCTAACTGAAACAAACACTAAGGCAGGCTTTGTTTTGCCCTTGAGTAAGACACTGAAAAAGATGGTTCTCCTATAAAAAAAAAAAAAACACCACCCCATTGGTTGTCTGTGCAAGCAACAGCTACGTTTCATCATGACACTGGTCGTAGTAATTATGACGGGATCACAGGAGGAGGTGATGTGGTGTAATTACAGACCCACTACGTCAGGAGGAGGTTGCGCAGGAAGAATGGGTCGACAAAAACATTGAACTTTAAAAACGGGAGTCTGCTGTTTGTTTCTTATAACCATGGCCGTTTGACAGCAGAACTGGTTGAAAGTGTAAACAAATCCAAGTCAGATGCCTTCAATCGACTGCAGGTATATCAAAGCAATGCCACACTAGATGTTGTTTCTATTCCACACAGAAGCCACAAAAGGTTCTGACCCCAAAGAACTTCTCCTTCTGAAACTTTCAAATGGATCTTATCGTTAAATTAAACAATTAGTCGGTTGGCTCCATGGCTTGGCCGCACTTCAGTCTGTAGGTGGTCTCTGCTTATTCAGCAGGTAAAGCACAGCTTTATGGAGGGCCAAGTAACCCAATTGTCTACAAAGCCGGCGACTATTAACATTAATCTGATTAAGAGAAGGTGGAATGTCTTATAATGAACTTTGGAAATGCATGACTGAGAATGAGGAGCTATAAAAACAACACTGACAGACAAAATCATATTAACGCACAACAACCAGTCATCGTAACTAACCAGACAACAACCACTCTTTAATGTTACACAAAGTGACATTATATATAATTTATATTTAACTCTGCCTGAAAAACTGAATGGAAAAAATAGAGTCTGAAGTGTGTGAAGTAATACCGGTAGTTAATTTGCTGCATGAAGCATTATGTAAGGATTATAAAGTCCAATGATTGACACATGACACGTTTGATGTGCCCATGCAGATTAAAGTACAGTACACTTGGCTGCAGGTTGCTGCAGCCAAGTGGGTGTGACGGTGCTGCCGCCAGTCTTGATGATGTGAGGATGAGATAGCACAGATACACTCACACATATATACAGAGGCCCTGTATTTTTCACATCCATTGGCTAAATCCAATTTGTTAAGACCCTTCTACGACTCACTTACGAAGCTGCGGTCAATGGAAATCACATTTCCATGATTGGACATCCCATTATCCTGTTCGTCCAGACCCACAGCGGGGGATAAAGCAGGGCTGAGACGGATGCCCACGACAGACCGGAGCTGCGGCTCCAGCAAGTCCGTCGCCTTTCAAAGGGTAAAAGCCTGACATATTAGTCATAAGTGTTCTTTAAATTCATTATCATCTTAACACGCCAGCGGCACAAGTGTCAGGGGGAGGGGAAGCCCTCTTAAATGAGGTTAGTGGATCCATTTAAAGCTTCACAGTTGCTGTGCTGTCCGCCGTGTCACACGCAAGTCTCAAGACATGAAAAACATCCCCTCCTGTAATGAGGTTGCACAAGCCGCTTATAATGCAGCTGGGGACTTTCTGAGGTTAATCAATGAACAGATTCAGCATTATATCTGTCTATCATCTACCTGATTTCAGAATGATACAAAACAGTTTATGTTCAGACCAAGTAATCACAAAATCCATGTGATTATTATTCCTGACTGAAAATGTCAGTATTGATTGTAAAGGGAGCAAATAAAAAATAACAATCCCATTTTTTTTTATTTGTAATGCATGTTCCTAACCAAGCAGAGTGTACAGCATCAGTGAGAGACGGTGCTCCTCTGAGACCATTTGACTGATTTTAATGAGGTGACCTCGCTGTAACCCTGCATGTCTGCGTTTGCATGTGTGCCCATGTGAACATGATTAATCACTTGAATTTAAACAGGTCTTTGGTAAACGTCCGCATTTAATGGAAAAACTAACTTTTGTGTGTATACAACTCCTGCACTCTTCTCCATCCATTACTTTGGAAAATTTGAGTTGTAACAATAAGTTAACAAGCCATTTACTGATTCACACACTTACAAAACCTGTTTCATTCAAAAAACACAACAACATTTCTGAAACCGCTACATCCCCATTACAAACACTTGGTGTTTTTTATCAGGGTAAGAAAATAACCACTTCTCAAAAATAAAAGTGTCCCTACAGAGACAAACCACTACTGCTTTTCTTCCTGATCCTGACAGCAAAAATAACAAGACTATGGTGTGAAAGATGAGGATCTAGAGACTGTTTATAGATGCATGTTGGACTTTGTGTTTTTACCACTGCTGTAGGGTTTTGAGACAACACATGCTACTTATCCGTATTTATGTTGTTTTAGGGTTTTTGCGTTGCAATAATGCCACGTTAACAAACAATAAATGTTTCCTTTTAAACATTCTATGATCAAACCACTCCCTGGCGCAGCACGGGACGGGATGAAGCAGACAGCGGTGACTCAGGTGACTCAGTCTTATAATATCAAGTCAAGACAGATAGACTGAGACTTGGCAGGAGCAACAAAACGCAAACCAAGAAACCAATTAACACTTTGAAAGCTCAACAACTTCTATTAGACAACTTCCCGAAGCAAAAGCCATTTGATATTTTTGAAACACGACTCTTTGTCTGTTTGTCTAAAAATGAGCCTTTAACACCTCAAATCCTGAATCACCCGTGACGAAAATACAACACACGTCTGAGGTGCCATTATTTTTTCAAAGCTGCATCTGTCTGCTATTAGACAGGATCTGAAAAGACAGCAAACTAAACAGAGAACTTACTATTAATTATCTTTAACAAATGTGACACCTCAGGAGCTACCAAGACATTTTCTTCACATGGTGATTTCACTACACAACACGTGTATTTTCAGGCACAATAAAAAACAAAACAAAACTGGAATGACAAGAATAGACATTGGACTCAAATGTCAAACTGCATGGAAATCACAGCCATACTGTACAAGTCATATGTGCCTCACCTCTTTCTCATGATACTGTAATGCAACTCGTCCTCCTGCTTGATGTGGGCATGATCTCCACTGGCCCGCTCGCTGCCTTCACTGTCGTCACTGCTGAAGATGGAGGCCAGCTCCTTCTTGGGCACCCGGTTGGGTGGGAGGGGGATGATGCGTTTCTCTGCCAAGCGCCCGCGGTTCTGTAAACCATGTCACACAGAGAAGACGTATGTATAGACAATGAAGCACTAAACGTGAGCCTCACGTTTTGAAGTTACAACTCCTTGAGCTCTCTCTTCAAATATGCAGATGGTACAAATCAAGACTAATGCAAATGTATCTTTATCTTATTTTGCATTACTGCTAGTTTTTCTGTTCTCTTATCTTGTTATAAAAAAAAAAAAACACCTCCAGCATAGAGCAGCTAAACAGATTTGGAAAAGCTCAAATTGTGATTTGATTAAAAAGATATATATCCATGTATTGTGTCAGATGTAATACCTGAACACTACGTATTAAGTTTATGTAACCAGTTAGCTATAATTAATGGATAATGACTGAAATTGTTCCTTAAAAGGAATGATTGAATAGTTCACATAATTAGCGACAATAATGGTAAATATCTGAATAGATAATGCTTGAACTATATAACTAAATGTAATGAATATATGAAAAATGTTTTTCTTAAATCTATAGTGCAATGACCATTCGTTACATTCAAGTTTACACACTGCTGACTAAACATTTAGCCGCCAGATAATTCTTTCTGTATTTCACAGAACACTACGTTTGTAAATGTGGTTTGTGGTGGGACATTTCAGCGCTGGCCGTATGAACGCATGCAGGCCACGCTCTAAGAGCCGAGCCGAGCTGGCAACCTTTCTGTTTAGCCCTATGCTAACTTGAATAGGAATAAAGTAATTCAATCATGCGACTCATTTAGACTTTTCGAATGTAATGGATCACATTCTGATAGTGAAATGAGTAATTTCATGGGGTCATAACCCCTTTTATTTAATGAATTCACAAGCCGCAGTAGTAGTGATGGAGTAGGCTATGGCGTTGCCTCTAATGTAAGCGTGTGTCGACAGAGTTTTTGTAATCACTTCCACAGGCCAAAGGAGGAGACAAAAGTTTTGCACTGCAGGTTTAAACCAATTCAAATTAACATATTTGTAACATGATGGGTGTCAAGGAAGAGGTATTTGAGATCGTCTCATATGGCAATTGGACTACATCAGACAAACATGGTTGGAAATCACAGCATTAAAATACAGTCAAAACGTAATGTTATCTTCGTATTTCTGCAGTCGCGAAGTCACTTTAAACAACATCAAGGACAGAAGTCACATTTACTTATACTTTTCTATTCTGAAGCCAAACTGATGGAGGCGATCAGTTAGTTGCTGCATTGAGTGTTTATTTTGTTCCAAAGCTGCCAGGAGTAAGCAGAGAAAAGTAGGGATTAAGATGAGAGTGTGGCCCTAGGGGTGTCAGGAAGCGAAGCTGAGCGACCTTTATTGTGACCTGAAGAGGTCACTGCAGATTAACACGGTCCTATCACAGAGAGAAGGGGTGGAAAGAGTAGCAGAGGAATAACCAAGATGGGATGAGTGAAAAATTGAGAAAGTAAAAGCGAGTGAGTCGAGGAAGGAAACTGGAAAAGAGCAAGGGAGCGTTAGGGTGAGGAGAAATGTTAACATGGAGGAGAGGGGGAGCAGATGTGGGTTTGTACAGGGAAAGAGAAAAGGTGAGAGAAAATACAGAAATAAAGGAGAATGTGGCGAGTCAAAACATGAAGGAGAAAAGACTCCACAGCAGGAAGACTGTCCAGTGTGGGAGAGTGGACTAGGATTTGAAACTGTATTCCCTTTTTCTCTCTCGGTGTGCCTATATCTCTGCTCTTACTCCCGGACGCCTTTAAGGCCTGCGGCTATCCCTTCCACCACACGCACGCAACCCCACACTCCTCCCTATTCCCTCCTTCTCTCACTCCATCCATCCCAGGAGGTGTGGTAGCATGAGTGGCGGGCGGGGGCAGGAGGAGGGGTTTGGGGGCTCCTAGCCAAGAGGCAAACAGGTGCAGCCCCTCTGGAGTCTCTCAAATGGCAGACATTAAAAAGGGTTGGGAGGGGGGAAGAGAGAGATGAAAACATCCCCCAGGATGAGCAGGCCACGGAGTTCTGCACATTTCTCTCCCTTCTCTTTTTCTCTGTCTGGTTAGAAAAGAAGGTTTTTCCCTCCTTTCTTCTTTCCTGCTGGAGTTTTCTACAAGTTCTGCTCCAGCGTTTGAGGACAGTGGATCACTTTCTGATACTTCTACTCTTTCCACACAAGGCCTCGCAGTAGGATTTTAGCGCCGGAGCTCCAACGGGGCATTAGAGGGAGGAAACGGGAGCGAAACATCATGTCAGAACAACAGAACAACACTTCTTTTATGGACGCAACCACAGTTCCATCTGTCAGACACACACATCTGTTAAATACAAATTCTCCACCTCCGAGTCTATTCATTGCTGCCTGCACATCGTCAGAGAAAACACACATGTGCACATGCGCACTATAGCCTCATCAGCTACACATATAAACGCATGCATGCTCTCACACACACACCTGTTCATGTTCCTTAGAATTCCCCTCCAAAGCGGGGGATTTTACTTGGAGCAAGCCAGCAATATAGTGTATACAAGAATAGTTTTTCTAAGAGCCGTCGTGACTGTGGCTGTGTGTGTGTGTGTGTGTGTGTGTGTGTGTGTGTGTGTGTGCGCGCGCATGTAGACAACCACCCACACGGCCGTGACATACCCAGGCTGACAGCCCCCCCTCCCTTCCTCCCTCGCTCCCTCCCTCCTCTCTCCTCCCGGAAAGCCCCAATCCTTTCTTTAGTGGCACTGACGCAGAACTGGGGGTGAGCTCCCACTGCTTCCGGCAACACTTCCGCTGCACGGGGGAGGGCTCTCTGAAACAAAACATGAAGCAAAACACACCCCTGGCAGCCCACGTAGGAGCGCTCAAAGGAAGGGTGCCTGAGCGCTCGGGCTCGTACGTGCACGCACAAACACACACGCCTGTGAGCGGAGCTGAGGCAACCTTGCTGTGTGTGGTCAACCTCCTTTCAGCCATGGAAAAAAGTCTCTCATAAAAGTCCCACTAAAAGCACCTCTATGAATATCACCTCCCACGCTTTCTGTCTGACAGTCAGGAAGCCAAGAAATATATCTGGGCTTCACATTTACAAGAAAAAACAAAGAATATACATACAGATGCACATGCATAGGGGCAAATGACATGGTCATATCAGCATGTGATATAAATACTTCCAGTAAACACAGATACTCTCATTCATTCACACGCATATATTAACATAATACATGTTAGACATTCTTCAGATTCAATATGCACTGAGACTGACACTAGGAACTTGAACTGGAAAATCTGAATTATTCAGACTGATTACTGCAAGTTTGATACGTCTCTTTTTTTCCCCTCACTTTTTCTCCAGGACGTTGCTCTGTTTTGGGATGACGAGATTCTAGTGTCTCATTGTGAGCAAGATGACAATGGAGTTGAATTCTATGTATTTGGAAAGTGGAGCAGATTTGAAATGTGAAAATTTTGATGAAAACTGTAATTTTAGCTTTAGTAAAGATAATTTTCACTTCCAAATTTAAAGCTCTCAGAGACGTAGATGGCACTGAATAACACTTTGTGTGGTGGGCTGAGATTTACTGAAGTACTGGACACACTGTATTAATATGGGCTCAAAAAAAGTTGTGAAAAAAAAATGTAATAAATTGCATGAGTAAAGGGTACGAAATGGTCTTTTAAGAGCCAAAAATTACAGATTCTTGTTTAAAAGTGTAATATGACTGATTTTTTTGTTTTAACATGTTCAAAATGTAACACAAATGATTAACATAATTTGATATAGTGTAATGTCAAAGACGTCAATGCACAGAAGTCTACTGAAGTTCACATGTTAACCAGTTAGCCCGAGACTGTCCCATCTTGTAATACCAACTCACTCCTTCACAGGCAACAGTGAGTCACTGCAGCATTGTTTGTCCTCAGTCCAACATGAAGGAAGAAGCAGTTACTTTAACCTCTTGCTATATAATGAGTTGAAGCTGTTAAGTTGGCTGTTTGTTGATAAGTGGTTCAAACCAGTTGAACAAGGAGCTCGTCATCCAGCTGTCTACCAACTGAGGCGATTTTTTTTTTAAATTTTTTTTGTCGCAGACATCCAGGCAGAAAGATCTTATTAGCACAATTCAAAATAGATCGTTGTTCAAGCTAATGACTACACAAACCGTACCAAAAGAAACCTTCTAAATGCAGTCGATGTATGGTTTTGCTGTGGCTGCTTTCTTTCTGCTTTGGTCTTGCTAAGAACAGAGATAAGACACCTATAATGTAAATGATATGCTTGACTAATAGGTGTGGGTCAAAAAGGTCTAACTTTAAAATGAAGTTATAAAAAAAAAAAATAAATAAATAAAATAAAATAAAATTACTCACGAACAGCGATAGAAAATACGACAATTTTACATAACTGCTGACGGACTGACAGCTGACCGGAGAATATGGTGACTTGCTTATCGCCTCTTCAATAACAAAGTGGTAATATAAGATGGTACTTCATTTTTACATATTGCCCCATTTAAAAAAAATAACCTTGTTTTGCTTATGTTTGCAGCCATATATGCTCCGGTAACTCATGGGGGTGGTGTTCTGAATTCATGAATTCAAAGCCGTGGCAGGGTTTAAAAGCAACAAAATGCCACTGCAGTGAAAAACAATAGAGGCAAATATCACAGTAAACATTAGCCAGGAAAGATGTCTAAATTCAAGCAGAAATTATAAGGCAATCTACTGTTATCTCTCTACATTAATTTTAGACTTTCAAATGAGCTCTCGGTGGAAACGACGACTAATAAGCGTATGTGTGTGGTTTTTTTTTTTTTTTTTTCTTTCTCCTTGCGTTATTTCCTGAAAGGTGCAGTGCCCTGCCGCTGGCTCCAACCAGCATTAGCAAGCACACACCCACACACAGGCACTGAAACAAACACACACACACACACACACACACACACACACACACACACACACACACACACACACACACACACACACACACACACACACACAGCAGTAGCCGCCCGTGACATTCCTGCAGCTGCGGCGCTCTCTCTCCCTCGCACGCGCCCCCCCAGCGATCTCCCTGGGGGACGAATGCCTAATGAGTCACGCGCCTGTCTGCCGTTACCTCGCAGCGTGTGTGTGTGTGTGTGTGTGTGTGTGTGTGTGTGTGTGTGTGTGTGTGTGTGTGTGTGTGTGTGTGTGTGTGTGTGTGTGTGTGGAGGCGGGATGGCGGGCCGACTTGGCGCGAGCACAAGGAGAAGGGGGGAGGGGGGATGAGGAGACGACAGAGAAGGAGAGAGGAAAAAAAAAAAAGAGCGTGAGGAGGGTGGGAGAGGGAGGTGAAGCGGTCATTACCGCCCCAACGTAAGAGCTCTGAAAGAAGGCCAAAACAAACATTTGGTCTGCTGTTGTGTATATATGAGCCTGAAATCGCAAATTACAAATACTGACTGTTTAGTCTCACCTTCTTATCTCTGACTCAAATGCAGAGAGACGCCCTGACATTTTCACAGGTGAATCTATGAAAAGGTGATCAGCTACAAATTTGTCAGCTCTGGTCAAAGTGAGATCGCCCAGTATAGAAACATGACCAGTGTAACCCGAGTATTGTGAACGATCAGATCGGGGTAATGGTTTGTAAAGTGTTTACATGGTTCACTATAATCGGACGTAACCAATAACCCAGTGATAAAATATACATGATTTGTCAGATAGTCAGGTAAATATATAAATAATACATAACAGAGACCATGAATTGAGCACAATAATATAAGCTCTATTACCTCTAGAATTATTAGTGACGTGATAACTGGTAAAAAAAAAAAAAAAAAAAAAAAAAAAAAAATTCTGGTGTTTTCTTTTCTTTACCACAATCACGACGCAATTTGTTTATAGAAACACCCATTTGCTTCCAGTGTACTCCGTGACCTTTGTAGAGCATGTTCAGAAACAAAAGTATGAGGGGACTCAGACAAAGGCCCACGAAACTGAACAGGACAGACAAGCCTAATGATCGCCTGATCTGGTTATAATCTGTTATAATCAACACACACACTTGCAAAATCTAGGCAATCATCAAAAATCCAAACATGACATTATTAAACTGAATATATATAATTAGGAGCATGCTGATGCTTCTGGCATCAGAATATAATGCTCATACAGACACGTATTTACAAAAGTAGAGGAATAAACACGCTAAAAGCACTAGTCCCACTACACTGTATGGTCCTTTATAGTACAGTGATCTTAACACATGTATTTGTATTCATTGTCCAGTCCAGATAATATATATTTTGTTAGTTTGGTAACACAATTACTCTACCTCGCTCCCCTGTAAACAACCCACCAATACCTCACTATTGTTTCCTTTTATCCAGACATTTCAAAGTGATGGAGTTGCTGCGTATTTGTCTTTCTGTCAGCCTGTCGACATGTTCCCAGGATGTAACGGGCAAAACATGTACTTTTACAGCCTTTCCTATCGATATCAAAACTGCAACACTTTCTGTGACACTCAGTTCATTTGGAGCTGCAATGTGTCCGGCTGAAGTTAAGCGATAATGACGAGTGCTGCTTTAACATTTCTAGAGGGCTTTTGTCTTATTGTTTTTGTGTTGAAGCCAAAAATATTTTAACCAGACAAATGATTTGACAAGACAAGATATTGAAATACATATATTCTTAGTAAAACGGTGTAAATCACAGCATCCTCAGCCTCGTCAACGGGAGCTGCATGACAAGTCTGATTTAAAATTTCTGAAAAAATGAATACGGAGAGTTTCATTTTAAGTGTTTCCACACCGTCTCACATCCAGAGTGATATTTCAAAGACGTATCAGTAGAAACACTACAGACCTTGGCTTTACATTTACAATGGGTTCGAAGTTCTGAATAATTTTTTTCAGAGGAAGTAAATGTCGACAAAGATGATGGTATCTTGTGACTTTTAAGGTTAAGATTCGGGTTGGGTGTTAAAATATTGCCTCCACCTGGTGTGCATAGTTTCGCACATTGTACGAAGAGAATGCGTTACTTCAGAAACGCAGCTATAAATCTGCCATGAGATGGACCAATGCACCAGCGTTATCAAGTAAAAGTCCATACATGTGAAAATGCACTTGGTAAAATAAACCTGATTCTAGATAACTGTGTGTGTTTGTGTGTGTGTGTGTGTGTGTGTGTGTGTGTGTGTGTGTGTGTGTGTGTGTGTGTGTGTGCAGATTTTAGGCAACACTTGGTTGTTGAAGGCCATGTGAGAGAAAGAGAAAAAAGTGAAAAAGCACTGTAGGTCAGACAGGCATGCCACCAAGATCCACGCCTCCCCAACACACACACACACACACACATGCAGGCACGCAGGCACGCACGCGCACACACACACACACACACACACACACACACACACACACACACACACACACGCGCACACACACACGCGCGCATGCTTTCCTGCACACTCGGCCCCCACGCGCTGAGCCGAGCGAGCAGTTGCAGCCCAGTGGAGCGGCACAAGGCAAAGGGGGGCGGGATGGGGGTGGGGGGGGTGAGGGGGAGGGAGTGAGGTGCACTGAGGGCGAGAGGCGGCGAGGTGGAGGGGAGGCTGCTGGCTCGGCGCTGGGAGGTCAGTGCCGGTGCAGTCAGGCGTGCAAGCGCGCCTCTCGCCCTCCCATTTCCCTCTTGTTTCTCTCCTCCTCCTCCCTCCGTCTCTCTCTCACTCTCTCTCTCTCCCTCTCCCTCTCCCTCTCCCTCTCCCTCTCTCTCTCTCTCTCTCTCTGTTTGTATAGGCCCACTGAGGTCGCCACAGGGGAGCTTTACAGACAGGTAACGACTGGGCCTTTCTTTCCCCTGACAAACACAGGGGAAGTGGAGGGGAGGATGAAGTTGTGGCCGGTACATTCAACTGATATTTTCTATTGTTTCGGTCCTCGCATAGATTAATTTGATCCCGACAATTACTAGAATGTCATTTAAAGTTCAGCAGATTTGAAGTAGGTCCATTAAATGCACGAGGACAATGAACTAAATATGCTGCCTGGTGAGGTTTGGAGAAGTCACGCACGTCTATACGCATCAGTTCCGTTGTGAAAGGGAAAACTTATATAAAATCAGATGACCCTCAGTTATGCCAGCAAAACAAAATTTTGCCAAACGTTAACGGGGTTTATTTCTTTCAAACTTTCTCATAGTGACTTTTTAGTACATCCTTAGTATCGGACATTATGTGTCACGATGATAAACAAAACGCTAATATTCTATATGTTTAGCTTGGTTTTCATTTTCATCTGAAACTGTGTGGATTATGATGATCACCAAACAGAATAATCAATTTAGTAATAATCCAAAATGTAATATGACTATACAATACTGTTGGATTTGAACCAATCCTATGCTTACATACACATATGTGTTTTGAGTTTATAGATGGATGTATGAAAACTAAAACGGTACACGACAGTACTGTCTGCAAAAGTCTGATGTAGCAGAGCGAGCCTGCAATTATCAGAGGAAATCACATGGCGAAAAACAAACACAGTTTTCTGCGCGCTCGCACACACACACACACACACACACACACACACACATTCACACAGATGTTGGGGAGAGGGGGTTTTCAAGAAGTATCGCCGTTGGCTTCATCATGATAAACCACATTTGGCTGATAGACAGATGCTCCAACTTAGTTTAGCTGCATCTTAACAGGGTCCGCACCCAAACACACTCACTGTCAACACAGAGCGTGAACATGCATACAAGCAAACGCATTCAGCTCTCAATCTGTGACGTCTTGCAGAAATGGACACTGGCTGAGGCTAATGGCTAATTTGTTGTATTAAACAGCTTAACTAAATTATTCAGATAGAAATACAGCAAGAAGAACAAGAGTGTTTTTACATGTGTGTATGTGACTGTTACTGTATTTCTGTATGTCCAACACACATTTTAATTCATATTGATCGATATCTGTGAGATGGCGTACGAACATTTCACTAGAGGCTCACTTAGTGTCTAATTTGTCCGATATACAGAAAGACACACACACAAAACGGCACAAATACACTCGGCACGACCACAGTTCTGCACACTTCTGGGCCAGTGACCAATTCCAGTGTTACTATGGCAACGTAGCATCAGCAACATGTACGCAAGCATGTGCACAAACCACAAACACACAACACACAATAGAAGCCCCGTACAGTAGTTAGTTAATCTACGATGCCTCTTCCATCACATAACTGATTAACTTCTCTTATTTCACTCAATGATGCATTTTAATTGTAATTATCTTTTGCTTATGAGAAGTGGTATTGTGAAAATGGAATAACATAGACCATGGGCAAAAAAACTGTGTGTGTGTGTGTGTGTGTGTGTGTGTGTGTGTGTGTGTGTGTGTGTGTGTGTTCGTGGATATGTGCATGTATGTGTGATGTGTGTGTTTAATTCCACTTTGCAAGAGGAGCCCTTGATTGGAGGAGGTCTTTACGAGCCGGAGGAGGGGAGTGTAATTTCCTCCCGGCCTCCGCCAGTTCCGCTGAAATAACAGAGCAGAGGAAGCCCAGCTCTCCCGGGAGGAGACGGACACACACACACACACACACACACACACACACACACACACACGTGCATGAACGTACAAATGCGCACACACAGCAAACTGGTAAGGCAGCAAACATTGGGCGTGCAAACAACCACAGATTCGCACGCACAAAGACAAAAATACAAACTAACCCAAACACACAGAACGTACAGACAAAAACACAACAGAGCTAAAAAATAAACTTCAATAAGCACACACGATCAGGAGATTGATTGATTATATGCAAAATATAAGGTAAATACAGTCCGACACAAAAAAAAAAAGAACGACTAACAACTTTGAGGCAGCTGTAATCACCTACTAGAAATCGATTAGGAACCTGATTATCACAGGCTTAACATATGTAACACACCTTAACAGCAAGTTAGCAACAGCATGTCAATCATAAACTCATTTAAATCCAAAGCATGGATAAACAACATAATGAACATATATAAACTCTAAACTGTTGAGTGTTGCAACAGTTCAGTTTGTGGTTGAGACCTTTGCTTTGACCCTTGCTGCATGTCTTTCCCGTGCTCTCTTCCCCCGAATTTCCTGTCTATCTCCACTGTGGCTATCAAATAAAGGCATAAAATGCGCCCCAAAAAAAAAAAAAAAAAAAAATCATCTTTGGCAGTTTACTTTGTGTCGTGTCGTAATAAACAGCTTGTAACCAGGCAGACGCAGCAAATTAATTTCCATGATTTCTGTGCAGGCAGGTGCAACGTCTTCCCACCAGCTGTTGTACTTTTTATGACCGCTTGCTTCATGCCTATAGCGAAACAAGATCACTCAAAGTTCAGCCGTCAAACTTTCAAATTAATGTAGGCATGAGGTAATTTGTGTCACTAGGCAGGCATATAGTGTGTGTGTGTGTGTGTGTGTGTGTGTGTGTGTGTGTGTGTGTGTGTGTGTGTGTGTGTGTGTGTGTGTGTGTTGTGTGTAGGAGTGAGGGGGAGAGAGCGAGCGCATCAGCGAGGGAGTGCTGGCTGCCATGCCCTGAGGGAGTCAGTGGGGAGAAAGGGAGACGCCAGTACAGACCATACAAGTCCCGCTGCCTTTCCCTCCTCTGCCTAACCCTCACTGCCTCGCATGGAACTGCCAACATACTCAGCCTGCGTGTGCTGATGTGTGTGTATGTGTGTCACGATTCACTCGGTGGGTTAGACTTTAGGCTGCACCACCAGACAAGGAAGGCGAGAGAGGGAGAAAAAAAAGGCTGCAACAACAACCTTAAGGCTCTCATATCTCTGCTTACGTCAATAACAAAGTTTTCTCCGTCACAGCTGTAATTCAAGTGGAACTGAACAAGCTACGGCAAGCCAAAAGCCAATCACTTTGATATCTGTAATGAGCCTAAACATAAGCAAACATGCTCGGATTCTCAAATCCATCTGTAAAAAACAAGACGTGAGCATTTCTACTGTCTGTTTTTCTCTGCCCTCGACCTCCCTCAGGTAATTTGTTTTGGCTGAACCCAGTGTATTAGGGTGCAGGTCTTCATTCTTGGCTGTAAAATATGTCACCAGTTTACCTGTATCACTCAAACACCTCCGGCTTATCAAAACCGCCTTTACCTTGCGTGCCTCGCACACAATAATCAGCAGTAGCCACGCTCAGTAGCTCGCTAAGCCTCTTACACCCTTCCCTCAAGATTAGTGCTTGGGAGCGACGACAGATGCGCTCCGTGGTGATAAAAACACACACACACACTCACAACCCGCTGCACCTGTGTGAACAGATTTGGCGGCAGTGAGGCGGCAGCGTGCGCGCTTAAAGCTGACACATACACACACACACACACAGGCACAAAAACACACGCGGAGTGGTGATGCCATAATCGTGACACACCTGCAAGGCCTCAAGGTTTGGCATTGTGCCCCTGGTTGATCCCCTGAGGGAAGCACTAGGCAAACAAAAGTTCAACAGCCAGGTGAGGAGGCTGATTCAGTGAGACAGAAGAGCCTGACCAACGATACCCGACGTCGAGCAGCCATACTGGGCAGCTCAATGCCTTTGTATAAAAGGCTGTCTGATACGCCGCATCTGTGAAATGATGAAACTGGATTTGATATTTGTGCTGTGAAAAATTACTATAAAGCTGACGTGTGCCTGCGGGGGGGGTCCTCACCATCAAGGTTACAAAGACAGTGCTTCAATAAAGTATGGCAGAGCTGGGTGACACAACAAAAATATCACAGTAAAATAGCCGTATGCAGCTTTTACACATAAACTAAATCTCAACTTTGGGCTGTGAGTAAAAATATGATAAACAAAAACATTAGTAAGAAGGGTACAGACTGCAACGCCACAAGAGGGAAATTTGTGATTTGTTATTTTAAGGTTATAAATAAAACTGAAGTGACTTGATGTCAAAGTCAAGGAAGGACAAGCATTCCTCTTTAATTTAACTGGAGAAAAAAACAACAACCAAACAAACATCTGTATTGTTTAACTAGAAAATAAAATAACTATTGACACATATTTTTGTATTATGTCCACTTGTCTTCCAGCTCTGTCTGGATACAGTGTGCTCTGACATGTTCTATTCCTCACCATCAATCAGATCATTCTTGACCACCACACTTAACAACAATCTTTTAACCCTACATATCCGCTGCAGAGAAGTTATCTTCAAGTCAAATGAAAACTAAAGTTAATAAGTTGCTTCCGCCTGTCAACATAAGACACAAAAAGTACAGAAAGGTGTTGCAGCAGCAACAGCAGAATGACAGAAAATGAAATATTCTTACCACTGGAGATGAAATTCGACAACCAGGACAATCACAGATTGGAGGGTGCACCTGTAAGATTCCTTTGGACATAAGAGTCTTGAGACTTTTCCCTGGAAATAAACAAGAAACACAATTTGAGTGAATACTACCAACCGTATTCTCCAGCCAGTAAACTCATCTCCTCCATGACACAGCATGTGATAAGGCATTAGCATTATCATCGTCTTAGGACTCCATTTTCTAGATAAATCTTGTTTGAAAAAACAAATCCTCTAATAAGCACAATATGTATCTGAAGGAATCAGTACCTCCAAACAAACTTGACTTATCTTTCTATAATATTTGCCATTAAGTCTGATTGTAGCCACAGTCCAGTGTGGCGAGCCAGAGAGACAGAAACCTACTGTCATCTGTCTATAGGAATCGGTATATTAAACTATAAGGCTATCATTTTTGACCTGGGGGCGACACCCTCCCCCCACACATCTTTACGCGTGTCAGTTCTGCCTGAGTAACCTTGCGTGTGCGTGAGCGTGTGTGGAGAGAGCGCGCACACTATACGTAATTATTGCATTAAAATACGGTGTCAATAAAATAAAACCCGAAACAATTTTACAGCTAAGATTGTTTGCCGAAATATCTGACACATTTTCAAAATGTGTCCAGAACAGCAGCTTTACCTTTAATATTTCGCTGAAAATATGAATTGTTTGCAAAATAGTCGCATTAAACACTGACTGTGATGCTAAGTGGCCAACCATATTAATCACTTTTTAAAGTCTCTTCAAACCCAACATGCAATGCGTAAAAGTGAAAACACCCATGCACAAGTGCAGCTGCAGTCAACGGAACGATTCATCCCATAATGTTGAAAAAGAATGTGAACTGCCACACATTTAATCATCTAGGTCTAACTTTTCACCTCAGTCCAGTGCAGACAACTCCAGATGGCCCGGGTCGGTGTGTGATCGCAGCCCAAACTCTATGTCAAAGGCGCGGAGGGTATGAGGAGGATATGCGCCTTTTCTCATCTGTCTCCTTGCGCACTGACTGCTGTAACCCTTTCACTCCAAAACTCAGTACCGAACCACGAGACCCAAGTTGGTAGGCTACACACAAAAAGCGGCGTCTATAAAGCTTTTAATCCACGGTAAAAGTGTCCTTCTCTACCCGCAAACCGGGAGGAAAGTGAACGTTGCACTTACCTTTGTGTCTAATACTCCGTTTCCAATCTTTGGCAGTCTCCCGTCCACTGACAAACTGGAACTCGTTGGGGGTGAGCCACTCGCCCCTGTATTTAATTGAGGGTCCCTTACTACCTTGACACAGTTTATTGATATAAAGCAAAGCCTTGTTTTCCCCGCACTCCACCTCGATGCACGGCTCCCCGTTGTCGAAGAAGGGCTGAAAGTCTGGGATGGAGGAGAATCTCTCTAGCATTAAGTCGTCCGTGTGATGGTGGAGGTGCTGGTGATGCAGCGCCGAGTCGTGGAGCCCCAAGTAAGCGCGGTGATGGGCGAAAATATGGTCGTAGGGCGGCGGATGCGGGGTCACCACGGGTATAGCGGTGGCATTTAAAGGGGCCAGGTATTCGGACTGGTTGAACGCAGTCAATGCCATGTCGTCTCCATCCAGCCTCTCCTTTTTGATGGCAGGCATGTTAGTGGGAGCCGAGCGCCGGTAACAAGTGAAAAGCTGCTCGCCCGATCCAACTTGAGCGTCCTCTTCGTCTGTGAGTTGGGCTGACCCAGACTTGGAGACGCGCCGCTTGGTTTTACGCAGAGTCCCCGTGTCGCCGTGAGACAGCGGTCTGGTGAAGTTGCCGGATAGATTCCCATTCAGTAGTTTCCAGCTCGCAGCGGCAGCAGCGCTCTCCGCCAGCCTCACAGCTCCTACCTCCCACATTTAATCACACTCGCTCTGTTAATACCTGACATGCTGGGCAGCCCTGTGCCCCTTACATTATGTTACTGAGCCTATACGGTGATCATTACCAGTCGCTGCTACACGTCCTATCTTTTATTTATTTGCCTTTGGGGGAAATTTAAAGTAAAATATTTTTTAATATTCACAATAAAACAAAATTCTCTGATATCGTCAAAAAAACAACAACATCGATTTTGTTATGGGGAGATAGGGGAGTACATGTGGCCAATACACAATTTTAGAGTGAAGATAATAAAAAAGAAACCAATAATATTGTATTTCTCCTGTTACTTAAAACCAGCGTGGCATATGTCATTAATCAGAAACACAAGGCAAAAATACCACACTTAATCTTCCTGAGGATTTGCGCAATATTAATACAGTTTAAAGTTTGGAAAGAGTTGTTAGTTTTTAACCCCTGTGCATGTCGCTGAAGTCACGCTGAAGTTCACAGACCCAGACCAAACAAGATTTGCACTCTCCGCCGCTTCTCAACTTGGCCCATTTAAACAGCGGAGGCTAGGCGAGAGCCACGGCGAGGAGGGGGGACTGCGAGGGACGGCACTTCAGTGCGTAAAATGGAGGGACCATAATTAGTAAGCACGAGGAAGTAAACTGTGTCCACCTATTCAACTGAATCTGAAACTTATTAAAAGCTTTTTCTTCATATTTACGGCTTAAATCATATTATTTCTTCAAGAATCAGGTACAAGTTCATCCTAAGAGATGCTCGTTTACATTAATAATATATTAATAAAAGCTTTGGAATCAGACCTTCACCAGTGAACATATACAAAGAGATGCCCTGTTGGACAGACGTCATAGGCCACCAGATCTACCCATGACAGGCCACAGCCGCAGGTCCACACACTGGGTGTGTTCTGTACTCCTCCTGTGTCTAAATTCAACCACCTATTTGTTATACTCCACCTACAGTGACACCATCCTGCCCTCTCTTGCCACGCAGAGCCTCACCTGCTCCAGGGTTTTCTGGGAGCCACTGAAACTGCTTAAATAGAGCTTCCGGAGTCAAACCTGTTCTCAACATGTTTTATATCAAGTTGTACGTAAACAGCACCACATTTGAAAAAGCTGTTGGGTGTTTTAAGGGAGTTTTTATTTTCTTCAGAAGGACAACCAAGCTCTGTGAAACCAGTTAACAAAGTGCAATAGGTGTTAAACGTATCATGGGTCTACTTATCACCACAAAAACTAAAGCATAAATAGGTCTGATACTATTTTCAGATATTTGAAAACTACAGATTTTCCACTTTTAAGTGGCAAAAGGGGGAGTGGAAGACCTGTGCTTTTGTCTCTTGTGACCAGGAGTCCCAAATTAAGTCATTTTCCAAAATTCTGCTTTTGTTTGTTTTTGACTTTCGTCTTTGTTCGACAGATGTAGTAAAAATGTAGGCAGGAAATACAGGGAAAGAGACGGGAGTATGACTAGCAATGAAGGTGTGCCCTGACAGACCTTTACCAACATTGAACTTGTAGTTATACGTTATGCGCCTTACAGCCTGTGCCAGGAAGGAAAACATCCACGATAGAAGTGCCCTTGAGCAAAGCACCTAACCCCTTCCTGCTCCACCGAATGGGTTAAATGTACAAGTCAAATTTCTGTGTGCTCCTGTGTGTAAAATATTGACTATCAAAATAAGTCTTCTATAGTCCTATTCACAAGTTTGTCTTATTAAACTATGACCAACATCATGATTTTATGGTTTAACAGATAGTTTTATCCTTAATACAATCTTTAAAGACAGTTTATTTACTATACTTTAACTTTTAAACCAGCCAAAACTTAATCTTCATCAATGATGTTTGACTCATACTTGATATAATATTGGGTTAAAAAACAAATACAAAAAGGTGCAAATACAAAGAATTTCAAAAGATCTGAGCACATGTGAAGCCACTGCTGCAAACTTGTTGCTTTAACTTGAGTGAAAAGCCTGGAGCCACATTTTCTGAAATCATTCTCTCTCCACACTGTCTGCAGGGCAGGTTCCCCTGAGCTCCTGCAGCTTGCGAGCGAGACCACATCTGACCCCCATCAGTGGAGAACCACCCAGGTGGATCCACCACCGACACATGGAATAGCCATTCCAGCAGCAGAGGTGGGGTCCAAAGCGCCGTGTGTCGAGGTCTTATAAATCAAGCCAAACTGCCTCTGACACACACAGGAAGGAGGTACGCCACACCGCAGGCGGAAGTGGTGCACGGGAAGGCCAGAGTCCACAGCCTGGCCAGAGCTGGTAGAGAGCCTCCAGCCAGGAACCGGGCAGACAAACACACAGCAGACATGTGCAAAAACACATGTCAGCTACCTCACTGAAGATGATGAGGGACTGTAGATTCCTTTTGCATCTAAGAAGCCGTCATGTCTGAGGGTATGTAATGGAATGAGTCGGTTTGTGGATTAGGAAGAGACCAAAACAGATTTTACACTCACAGCTCAAGAAATAAAAGGTGACCTGACGTCACTTATCCAAAAGCTACCAAATAAAATGAAGGCAGTCTAAAAAATGAAATTGAAAGGCAAAATTTTTCAACAAAATAAAGTCCCTTCCCACGTGTTGGTGAGTGCACTGAACAGTAGCATTGACATAAATCATGAACTGCTGACATTTATGGTGAATGTTTACAGGGCCGTTTCTTGGAAGTGGAACGTTGCATTTCAGATTCGAAGCTCTCTGATATCAAACCAGCCTTCACCGCATCGAAATGTCTCGATGGAAACCTCGTGGATAAGTGCGGAGGCGCTGGAGGTTGCACCATCAGGAGAACCCTGATGAAACTAGTCATAAAGGGGACACCCATGCTGACACCCACGACCTGTCCCAGATTGTGAATCATTCTCGATGGCTCATCGCAAAGGGGTTCCCCACACTTGTGCAGTGACGACACTCAAACTCTCACATCTTTGAAAACTGATTTGGTGTTTAAATGAGTATGATTTTCCATCAGCATTTCGTGGCTCTTTCATAAAATGCTACATATGATGGGGAAACCTCGCTTACATTTCTACCTCATTTAACCTTTTGACTTTTTTGCTTCCTTCTTTAATGTGAAGACGCTTGCACCACAGAAAAACCCATGCCTGCCCTCAAACCCCATCAATTTAACAGGAAACAGGAAATCCCAACATCAATATTACAGTAAACAGTTGTTTATATTGATTTTGTGTTCTCAGTGCAAAATTAAAAACTTGTAATTCTGTGACCGTGTTAAAGATTTGTAATATTAGGAATAACCTGTTAAAGGTATAACTTTAAATTAACAAGGTTCGAATTTAGATTTCGCAGAAAAAGTGATTTATACTTGAAGAAGTGTATCTACTCTCTGAAATGATTATTATTTCATGATGCTGTGATATAATTGATAGTTATTTTTATAAATTCTTCCGTCAGTGATCCTCTCAGTTTCCCAGGATGCCTCAGATGTCAACTTTCTGCATTCAGCTATTGGTTTCAGATGACGTGTTGCAGTCAAATAACAATGAGGTGAAATGCAAAGTATTGGCAAAGATGATGGTGTCTCTTCCTCTTCTACAGTTTCTCTTTCTACTGCTGAATGGTTGTTTGAGTGTGATTTATTGGAGAGTCTACAAAAAGCTAACTATTTGATTCTCAACATCTGACACCAAATCCATCAACGTTATAAATCAAAGCACTAGCTGATTTCATGGCCTGTATATCTACAGAAAGAAAAATAATCACCACCAAGGACAAAAACAGAATTTAACATTGTCAAGTTTTAGAGTGAACTTTTTCACTTCAGGTGCAACAATACAAGTAATACTAAGATACACTATGACTTGGTCCTTTTCAATGTGTCACTGAAGCTATGCTACACTAATGTGGTGTCTACAGATAGGTGTTTTCTTTCATTTTTGCCAGTTCATGTCTCCATGACTTTTATTTGGTGACTTTCATATTCATATTGCTGTAAGCATATGGGGAGGATCCTGAAATTATTTTTTTGCACTTTTTCAACTGTCTGTTGATACTACATACACACGCAGGGTTACTGTTTACAGCTGTCTATATAAGTCAGTAAAAATGATTGAAAATACTATGGATATAAATTGATTCTTCGAGTTGATTCTTTCTTCTTCAAATATTTTCAAAGTTATAATTACATTTACCATGTCAGACATACTGTATTTAAATGTAGCTAAAAGTGGACTATTATAGACTGAGCAATATGGACGACTACTAATATGGAGGTTTTATCATGCTTGGTATTATTATAGAGAAACTGGTGTTTAACTACAGTAATTGAAGGTTATGACTATTTCTAATAATCACGTGGTATAATATGTCTGTAAAAAGTCAAAAATTCTCAATTACTCCAAGATTTACATTTAAAAAGCTAACACCTGCAGATGTTTGGCATTATTACCAATACAGTATTTAAAGGATTCATCGAGTATTACAACTGTTGGTAAATTATCTTATGTTGAATTAACTGGCAAATAATTGTATGAGATGAGTGTGTTACTCTGAATTCCAGCTCCACGATGTTTCACCAAAAATATAAAAACATCTACAATATACAGAGAAAATATATATACAGAAGACAACTTAATGATAAACCAATAAATCCCACCAGTTCACTGACTTCAGCCCTCATCCTACCAACGATAGAGGGTATTTACAGAAAACGTCGTGGACGGTTTTGTTTAGCCATGTAATGAAGCACAACTTTTGTCCATCCTTTCCTTCCCCTTATCGGCCGACGGGAACCCCCCTGACACGGCCCCCGCCTCTGCGCCGTTGTTGGCAGCGGCCCCGGAGCCGCAGCGCTGCCGGCGGGGGAGAGAGGTAATAAATAACCCGGGGAGAGGAGCGGAGACCGCCGGGCGGTGCACAGTCTGACCTGACAAATACTCACTGGAAAACCATCAGAGAGCGAGAGCCCACCCCTAGCGCTTGGAGCCAGCCTTTCAGACATGAGCTGCAAAATATATAGGCCTGCCCCTACTGGAAAAAAGGAAAGGAAGACAGACAGAAGCGTCTCCGTCTCTCCCCCCGTCCACGTCCAGACACCACCGCCGGAGACACGGCGAGAGTAATTAACTATTTAAAGCAGAGTATGAATTTCTTTTGAAAGCCGAGAACGCCTTGTCCAATTTCACCATGGAAATAGCCATAAGAGATGATAAACACGCTAGGGGAAGTTTAAGAAAAAGAAAACAACTTTAGTTTTGCTTGAGATGTGAAGCCAAAGACCGGAATTTATACACACATATCACACAGGACAACTTCTGGGTTGTCTAAAATATAATATATATTTAGCTTAAGAAACACCCAAATATATTATCTGTAGTTTGTCACACTATTATGATTCTCAATTTAAAATTAGTCCTTAAAGGGCCAGTTCAAGCAAATTAGAGTATGTTCTTACCTATTTGTCATCAGTTTTGTTTTTTTGTTTTTTAACAGCTTTCAAGATCGCACCTAGGTACATTAAAGCATTTCAAATCTGAAACTGCGTTCTTGTGTCAATACTTTACTGTTTTAAGTTGTTTCTGTAGAGACCTTTGTCCATACTGAAACATCTAAAACTGCATCTTCGGCCATTTTTCAGCTGTCAAACAACAAAACTGTGAAATCCATGTATATACCTACCCGCTCTGATTGAGTGTTGGACTCTGAGCACTTCCAAAACACGGATGACCTACAGCTTAACACTGTGCCTGGACGCCTCCCGTATGGACACAAACGCTGCACCTGAGCCGCTGCTGCTCTGCTAACATGCTGCTCACGCTGCGTGGAGGGCTGAAATACAGAGAAAAAAAAACAAATGTAACTGGCTTAACGTGGATGTGATCAGATTGCTGCTGCCACACCAATGCAATGGAGGTGAAGGGAATTTTTGTTGTGCACACAACATTTAGAAATACAATTTTACCAATTTTCACCAAAGCCATGGTCTTCCTGTTATTCAGACAGACAATACACTGTCCACAGGTTTCAGACTAAAGGGACACAGTATCTGTAACAACGCATCAAATTTTCATAATAGGATTACAACATATTCTTCAATGCTAGGAACACCTTAAACAAAACCCCATCCACTTGTATAGAGAGAAAAAATGAGGACACACAACTTCCTATATTGGCAAAGTGGATGCTAATCAGAGACACTGGATTGTTTACAAAGATGACTTTACCAAATTATCAAATATCTGAGGCATGATGAATATATTTCATTTCTAACCTACACTACACACCAGAAATCCCCTTGATTCTTATTCATGGTGCCTCGTTTCATCTCTTCGCTCTTTATAATTCTAATTTCTGTACCTTTTGATACAAGCAGAGTAGAAAAAACTAGAGACCTCCTGTCTCACGTCCACCTTCTGTTGTAGTTGATCTTGTTAAAGGTCCAATATTGTCTAATTGAGATTTCCATTTCTTTTTTTTATTATAATGCAGGTCTAGGTGCTGTGAAAATGCCAACGCACTCAGTTCACAGAGAAATACACACAGCCTGTATCCAGCAACGAGGCCATTTGGACTTTGGATGAGACCGAAGTTTGTGATGTCACAAACTCACTGTCATGTTATGTTTCCGCCCTCAGTACAGCCTTCTCTCCAACCTTTTATCTGGTAGAAAATACCGAACATTTCGTCGTGGAGCTTGCATGTTGCAAGAATAACGTCAGCCAATCAGAAGAGAGGATCATTGATATCAATGTGTCTTAAAGACACAGACGCAAAAAGCCTGTTCTTGGTAGAGCTCCATAGAGACATGTTAAGCTATATAAAGAAAATATAGTTTAAAAATATCTTCTGATATCGGGACTGCAAATTAAACGCCAAAAACACCAAAAACATTTTTAAATATGGGACGTTTAAATATTTTTAAATGTTGCTGACTCATTTTCCTTTTATCTAGACATGAAACTTCTCATGGGTCCTGGAGCGAGTTTAGTTCTCCTAAGTTGGAATTTGTGGAATTTAATATGAGAAAACAGTTCAGGGGATAGTCTCCGGGCCCTGAGTGAACTATCAGACATGGAGAAACATCACACATAAGACGGGGAAAAAATATGGATCAAAGTGCTGAATTTCTGACAAGCGTCTTTGGAAAGCACTAAATTTGGCATTTCAATACCATCCCATCTGGGGTTAGTGCTAAATAGTGCACCATATTCAAAACACTTATTCTCGGTATGTGTTACTAATTGCTCACCAGGCGGTGTTTTTGCCCACTCTGTGCAGCAACCAAACCAGTCCCTTTTTCAATAACTCAAACTTCAAAACACTTTTAACAGCGTATGGCTCTGTGAGCACCAAAAGACCTCTCTACTATTTTTATGGTATAACCTAGGCCTTAAGCTAAGTCTTCACCTTAACGTTTATCCAAAAAGTAGCCCAAAATAAGTTTTAAAACTGAATGTGGGACCAACACAGTCCTGTAACTCCAGAATTTCAGAGTTGGCAAGCAGGCAGAGTAACATTAAACCCGAGGGGAGGGGGAGGGTTGAGGGGGGTTTATGCTGTCGTGCCGGCGCCCTTGGCCTCCCCCAGTGGATCTGGGGGGTCAGGCGGCTGTCTGTGATCCCACACAGCGGCTCTTCCACATGGGATTTATTTTCTTGCTGGATGGGCAGGCAGGCGGCCCAAGAGGATTCTCATTTTAGACCAGCGTCTGTAGCTGTCAACGCCAGCCGACAGAGGCGAGCGGACACCCGACCCCGAGTATCCTCCCTCAACACTCCCCTTTGGACTCCCTCCCCTCCTCCTTCTATTCCCTGTTCACACACGCACGCGCAGCACATGGACACTGCGCGCGCGCGCACACACACACACACCGAGAAAATAAGGAGTTCACTGCCTCTCATTTTTGTCTAAATGAAACTTTTACTCATTTAATGATGTGGCTAGAAATTATAAAATTAAATATTTAACATCATTGTTTATTCAGTTTTGCATTTAAAGGCATTTTGCAGTTTAGGAGTCCTTATCTTTGATTATAAAGCTCTGTGGTGAACTCCAAGCTTCAACGAGCAATGAGCCAGGTCTATCTAGCAAAAAATGCACAGCGTCTCCCATTCCTCCCAAGCGCCGTTAATAATTTGTGCAGTAAAAGATAGCGTGCCTCTCTGAGTTTGTGGGAGTTATTGGCACAGTATTCCCCACCATATTTGTGCGAGGCAGTGATAGGAACATAAATTATTTCTTATCTCTTCCGCAATCCATTTTTCAAAGGGCTCACTCTGTGTTTGAAGGGTAGCAGCGCCAGCAGCATAAGCCCAGATAGTAGGCTACATTAGCCTTCAGAGATCCGACTTAGTGATTTCAAACAATGCAATAAGAACAGGACTCATTGATATGGGCAGTGCCATATATGACCATAATTTAATACCAAATTAGGCCCGTGGAATTCAACGAAAGATCAAAACAATGGTCAGTACTAGCGCCACTATAAAGGCAGACATTGTTGTGAGAATATTAAGTTAATTGCAATAACTGTGGATCCAAGTAGTAAGGTCTTCAATGTTAAATAATGTTTTCTGAGTTTTCCAAGAATTTTGTTGTCTCCAAAAATGGCCACTGTGAAAGAATTTCTAAATGATAACTGTATTACTTTGTTTTTTGTCAGAAAATTGGACAAACCAGGTGTTTAGAAATATTCAAATAGCTATCCTCTGTCCACTGAAGTGACAAATAAAAAAAGAAAACAGTCACAAAAACACTGATGCCTCTGGAAGATGGCAAAAGATTCAGCCCTGTGAATTGTGATGTTCTTTTAAAATCAGCCATTTTCCATAACTAGGACCCTTTAGTGCTTACAAGAGGTCAAGAGGTTTTCTCTCAGTTGTAAACATACAAAAAGAAATAGGAAAAGTTTTAGAGGGAAGTGAAAAAGTTGAATAGCGGCTTGGCCTGTTCAGCCCTGTGAACACTGCTCTGGATGTGGACATCCAAACCGCCGTATTTTTTGGAAACACTTTACAAGTGGTGTCAGCTATCAGTCCCCGCAATTTAAATGTATTCTAGAGTTCAGGCTGATATGCAGAGACAAAATGACAAATGTTGAATTTCAAACCCTCCTCCAAAGCATTAATGTCCGCTTGCAAAGAATAAACTCAAGCCCTCCCAGCTACTATTGATTTTTTTTTCGCTGTGTGATGTGAAACCAGCAATCAGCAGTGCGGTTCGAAATAGCCCTGAAACCGGAGCCGAGACGTCAATGAGTCGCCAACACATTTCAATTAGCGAGCCGCCCTGGCTGATCTCTCCCCCGGGGCACAAAGCACAGAGGGTCGGGTACACCCGGCCCAAGTCCACATATGGTCCTGTGTTGGCTCAAATGAATCTGATAAGACAATGAGAGACAATTTATTCATGCCACAGCCAGCTATTTGTCTATTTCTGTGTCTATGAGGCACAAAATACCAGCTTATGTATTTGCAGGTCAAAGAGTGCGGTTTGACATGGGCTGCTTCCGGTGGAAAGATGCAGACGGAGGAGTGGGACACGACTTCACTGCTGAAATATGAGCCAGAAGCAGCTGACATGACATGATTTTCAGAAGGAAAATAATGCTCTATAAAGTCATTCACTTTTATGTATGTGAACAGCCCGTTCAGAAAATGTTTTATATTTATAGAAGTGAATCCACGGCAATACTATTTAACGTAGAAAGGACGGTGACGACTCGCAGCTTAATGTTCTTAATGTAAACTTGTGCGGATTTCAGTGACGACTCCTTTTATAAAACTGTATTTCCGCTGCTCCTTCAGTATGAAAAACCGACGACTATAAGAACATCTCGAAATGAATTTGGTTCTATTAAAGAGTGAAAAAAAGAGTAGTATCCCATCAAAGTACCTGCATGGGGTTTGTCAAAAAACAAGTGTGTTGTTTTTACATTAAAGGACAGGGGCTTGGAAAAGGTAAACATGTTTTAGCAGAAGGAAAGGATTATTTGCAAGAAAATATTTACTTTAGTGCCATATTAACATCAACATGTTTTAGTGGTTCCTGTACTTTACAAATAGTGATGAAGTAATAACGATTAGACTACTGAGAAGAATAACTGTAAACATCACACTGCTCAGCCTTTTTATAAAATAAATAGTAGTAGTTTAACCTCATTGTTTTTTGTTTCTGACAGAAATAAGTGCTAAAACTTGACATTGAATGTGTGGTCTGATTCATAATTTTGTGTATGTTCTATAAGCAGAATTATAATCTTCATGAATCTGTTATCACAAAGTTCCTGATTTAAATCATATTTTTGGATATGTTTGACTTAAGCCAAAGTTTTTCAACAGCTGCTTCAAAGAACTTCAGCTTTTTTTTTTTTTTTTTTTTAATAAACAGAGGTTGACTGCATAGCTTCTTCAAAGTAAGATATCAGTATAATATCTGCCCGAGTATTGACACATTAGAGTCCTAAAAGTAAGACCAGATAACTGGATATAAAACTGGTTTGTGTGTGTTTGTCCGCCTGCTCTCCCTCGCTCACTAGCCATGTTGTTTCATTCTCTGACAGCTCTCATCAACAATAGCAGGCTGGTGCCGGCATTGCGTGTGCATGCATGCGTGTTTGCGTGTGTGTACGGGCTGTACATTCTCCACTGAGGGGCCAGGGGGTTACGGTGGAGCCACAGGGCCACCGCGACAACTCCCTCCCTCCTCCCCCAGACCCCCCTCTGGCCTTTTGCTCCTCGCCTGGCTGGCAGCCCTGCATCAGGCAGACACACACACACACACACACACACACACACAAAAACACCCCCCGCTCGCTCGCTCCACCACCCCCCGCTCCGCGCCGATCGATACAGCTCTTCGCCTTTCATCTGACCAGAGCTTTGGAGATGCTGTGCTTCCTGAAGAAAACCCAATACAGCACTCTCTCTCAGGGTAGCTTATTCTCTGTGTGTGTGCACGTGTGCGTGTGCGTGTGCATGTGCGTGTATGTGTATGTGTAATGCTCGTCTACATGTTCATGTGTTTGTGAATGAGAACGTGTAGGTGTAAGAAGCAGAGAAGGAAAGGTTTTAAGTGCAGTGGCCAAAGCCTTGATAAATCAACTAAAAGAGAAAGACAAATATAGAATATTTGATTGGCTGAATTTTTGTATGATTGGATGGATATTTGTATGACCAGTGACTGAAATACATAAACAGGTTTGAGGTGAGGTTTTGTGGAAGGAATGGGAGGATCAGATAATACATAGGATCAGTGCAACTTGAGAGTAGCTCTGCCCATTTTGACTGAGATGCCCTGAATCACAGAAAATCCTCCTTACTTATTTTACGGGTCAGTTTCTCGCTAACCTTAATGTTATCAAAATGTGAATACGTTGAAGCTTCAGTGGGTGAAATGAGTTCTACCTGGGCTGACACTCAAGTCTGAGTGAAAAGTTTAGTCTTAGTGGAAGACTCTCATAAATGCTTCAAAAGCAGGAGAAGGAACGTTCACTTCTCTCAATTGTTCTTATCCAACAGCCTCCTGCGTTGTTTGAGGATTGTCAGTCTTAGCTATGACTCTCTCTCCTCTGATTATCCTTCAGATGTGTGCTTGTTTGTACACAGGCAAACCTAACTTCCTGTGTGGAAGAGGGTGGCTGAACCTCCTCTCTCAGCATCCAGGTGTTAAACAAGAGGGGCTGCCAAGGTCAGGCAGAGGTCAGGTGAAAACACCACCACCCGGGACGAAAGCATACCACATGTTGACAACTGTGGACACCTGGCACACTATAACAGGTTTAGCTTCAGTATCCAACCTGAACGGGGCAAGAAAAGTCTCGACAGAATCTGAAAAACCAACTAAGAACCAACTAACAACCTGGTGCAATGGGGATCTGAATGTGAAAAAGAATTGTGTTTATTTTGACTTTTGCTTGATTCAGGCTTTGGGACCAATAAGAACAGGATGAACACTTAACACCTGCTCATGCACCTCCAGTGTGTTACAGCCCTTGTGTCAGATATATTCTCCATATTCTGCATAAACATAAACAGTACATATAAACAAGACTGTAGTTAAATAAATAAATTTACTTTGAGTGTAGTAATAGAAATCAGTGCAACTTACAGTACAAAAACAATTTTTATAAAACCATTAGGCGTTACTATGCCTTGGTGGGTAATAAATCAGGGTGGAACAATAAATCGAACGCATTTTCTGTTAGGATACGCATTACAGGGTTTATAGTTTGATGCCTTCACAATATTCTATGACAACTGAAAAACAGAATGAGACACACTCAATGGGCAAAAACAAATTTCCCTGTTCTTCAGTTTTTTTTGACAGTTTTTCAGCTTTCGCCGCAAACTGGAAATAATGTTTTTTTAAAGTTTATGAAAATCATATCATATTTCACTTCTGTTAAAAAAAAAAAATTAGTAATTTAAACCCAACAATATTTTTGACTTAGTTCGCAAAAATCCTAATTCCTGAAATGACAGCAAAATTGGTGAATAATACTGTGAGGGTGCATTAAATAAACTGAAGCAATAATCTGGAGGGGTTTGGGGGGGTCCTACAGGATTTCACAGGAAAACATAATTCAAGGTGACCAGTGGCAGATCTGCACGACTCGGTGTGAAGAGAAGTGAAGACCAATATATGTACGTGAGGTAAAAAGTTTCAAGTTGAAATTGTGTTGTATTACAACAGATACTGACACAGAAAGTAGAGAGTCGGGTGGAAAAAAGTTAAACAGGAGTTCTTCCATCAATTTATGTGAGCTGTCTGTGTTCTTTGCGACAGCAAAATGTCAGTCAGGGAGTTAGGTGATTCACATCACTTCATTCATTGCCGGTGATCATAAAACATCAGCTGCAAACCCACTTAATCAGTTAGAACAAGTTGAAAATTTACTTTGCATTGAGAAGGATGGTGTTTCATCTTGGAGTGGCCACTCAGAAAACCTGTGAACACCTAGCCTTAAACAGCAATGCGCAATGTCATTTGTTTTCCTTAAGATGAAGATTTTATAAAATTGGTATAGAAAAAGTATTGTTCAGGAATCACTATGAAAGCCAAGGTATTGGTAACAGTATCAACCATTTTTGAATGATACTTAGCCTTTACAAAGAGTAATAATTGTCAGACATGGGACGTAGCTTTTGGGCCTGGAAAATGAGGCCGATGTAGAAGTGCGTTGAGCTGCAATACCACCAAGGGCCACTAAAGGTTGGCTCCGAAAAGCCTCTGGCTCCATTGATCAACATTCAACTTGTCTCATTAAATTTGAGATCAATACATTTTTTTCCACAAGCTCCTAGGGCGTTGTTAGCTAAAGTTGCTCCTTCTTACTAGTTTTCTGGTGGTCCATCTGAAAATATTTGCATCTTTAATTTGAAAATACGCCTCAAAAAGCCATGTTTTTGTTTGGTTGACAGGCCTGTGGTGCAATCAGGTTACAGCTATCGGTGGGCGGAACGTAGTATCATCGGGTTTCCAATCAGATCGAGTCAGATCCACCGCCCACTTCCCCCCACCTTGTCCAAATATGGTCACTTCTGGCTCCAAAGCACTTCGAACTAGCAAGATGGCGACGGCCAAAATCCGAACTCGAGGCTTCATAACAACCGCTCACAAACCAATGGCTGACGTCACTGTTGGTTGCCACTTGTATGTAACAGAAGGTAGATGGATAATTTGCCTTGATTGCCATTTACCACAGGTAAGTACCAGGCTAGCACATTTTTGGACTAAAGGTGCGGGGACTGGAAGTGAAGAAGTGCTACAAGTCCCTGAAACTGTGTAGTCAATAGTCAAGAGTTTGCTGAACAATATGAGTCAAAGAACATCCATTTTTACGCAGGTATGTCTGAATGCTTGCACACCACCGTCCCATCAGAGAAGCTTCAGTCAGGATGTTGTCCGAACAGATGTTTAGTCTGCCCAGAACAGCACACCGTCTTCTGTTTTTATTGGCACTCTGGCACCACTGCCTCGGTCACTACCGCCACCCCCAACCTGGCCCGCACAAACACACGCCAAGTCTTTGAGGTGTAACGTCAAAGGGTGAAGGAGCAGAGAAGGGGAGACCAGCTGGAAGCAAGTGAGCGCCTGCCAGATCCACGGGGCCGTGGACGCTGCAGCATAAACAAAACTGAGCGCGGCCACCAGGGACTGGTACATTATCCCAGTGGAAACGTCTGGCCCCGGATGACTCAGCCTCCGACACAGCACAAAAGGACCGGAGAGTTATTGCTCTGTCCCAAACCGTTTCCAGACTATCCTAAATAGGCCTTTTAATCCCAGTGTGATGGTAACCAAATGTCAAGTGTTGCTTGTAAGGCAATTTCACAGTCAAGATAGACAACTTCAAGACCTGCGACCTAAGTTGCAGCACCTGAACAGAGGCCATTAATACGTAGCGAGCACGTCCACCCTGTGAGCATAAGTCAGGAGATTTGATGGCAAAAGATTTGATTTATGTAGATGTGTATGCGGCATGTTTGTTTTCAAACATTTCAAAATTCAGAATTTCTCAAGGTCAGATAAAAAAAAAAGAAAGAAAAAGGAATGACACCAAAATCTGAAGGCAACCACAATTTTTCTTGGATTTTCTCAATGTCATCTGCTCACCGCAGCACTGGTCTCTCGGTCTGTTTTAGGTGCAAGTTAAGGACATCCACCGTTCCCTGCCGTTAGAAAAAAGGAGGACAGGAGATCAAGAGGGAGAAGGAGGAGGTGGAGGAGGGGAAGGGATCCAGGAATGCACGGCGAGGCGGCTGCCTTGGCAGGTAGATGAAGTGAGGATCACATGGGCCGGCGAGGGGGTGATTAATGCGCGGGGGAACGCACGGGAAGGAAAACAAGGCCATAAATCACCTGCTGGGTCTCCATGCTAATTGTAATTGAAATGAATTTGTCTGGCCCGTAGTGTGGGGAGTTGCATTTGCTATTGACCAATACGGCTCTAGTGATCCAAAGGAAATGAAACAAGGAGCTTGTCGTGTCTAAGCCAAGATCAACACATAACCACAGCACCATTATTTGTGCCTGGTAATAGAAGGTGGCCTGGGGGTGAAACATGGAACAGGTGAGGTATTTTGTTGGCTCCTGTGGCAACTTTGGGTCATGTGAAGAGGGAGCCGTCACTACGGATACTCTGACTCAAAAAGTACCGCAAAATTTTAGGGCTGTCCCCAAATATTCATAGTATGGTTCGGCCAGAGTGGCTCGGGAACGTCAAGGCTAGTTGCCCGGCTCAGGTCCTCATATATAGTGCAGTGTTAACAATGTCACATAACATTATTTATCAGTCCCGGGACTCGAACCGTTTTCTGATGACGCCTAAATTAAATAACATCATAACCGTGCAACAAGTAGTCAACTGTTGGCTAGAACCAACGAGTGTTTGACGAGAAGAAACTTTAGTCAGTGGCAGTCTAAGAACATACACACGGCATTCGTTTTGTTGTTTTACTTCTGAGTGCGTCAAGACAAAAAGTATGCAACATTACCCGGTTAGCATACGGAGATTTCATGTATTGGTCGTTATATAGCCTGAAACTAGCCTATTGTAGAACCACAGCTGCATAAAATGTTGGGGAGCCTTTCAGCGTGTTTTTTTTTTTTTTTTTTAACCTCAACCCCGAGTCCACTCCCCCAGTAAAGCAGGTAGTCTCTAAATGGGACGTGGACAGAACTGTCAGTGTGTGCACGTACGTGTGTGTGTGTGTGTGTGTGTGTGTGTGTGTGTGTGTGTGTGTGTGTGCGTGCGTGCTTTTAATTAATTTGAGGATAGAGAAAGATCAGCCTGAAGGAAAGACAGAAGAATCAACAACATATTTATCTTTACTGTAAATAAAGATGTTAATTGGCCTGAAGCTGTGCTGTCAAAACTGTCCTGTATTCAAAGAAGTTTTCCGCACTTTCAAGTTCATATTGAGGCATTCACAAAAAAAGAAACCCCTGTCACTGACTTTAGGTATGACAGCTATCCACATTGTCGGCGTTTGGTTATAGAAGAGTTCCATTTTACAGGCAGAACGATCTCTTTTCAGATCGAGGTAAAAAATTTAAAAAATTCCTCAAGATTACAATGGAAAACTGTTATGAAATGAAACTGTAAAGGAACCGCCTTGCTCAAAGCTAAAAACAAAACTAGCCTTGAATAAAAGGGATGTGGTGTTGAGCACCCAGCAGTGTATTCCCTGCTCCTCTCTCTCTGGGATTTGGTCTCCATGTTGTGATCCAATAACGTTGCCCCACGAGACTGCGGCATAACATCCCAACCTCGCTACAGGAAAATAACATCCTCTTCCATTCATACACAGAGGAATACTGCATTTCATAACATCGCCTCATCAGGACATATGACACGTATGCTACGCAGGCAACTCATTCAAACTATTGCGTACTCAAAACACATTCAGTAAAACACTCTCAGCATGCGCCGTTGAGTAATGAGCGTGGCGTAACGTCCGAGTTGATTCTCTGCAACGCGTTTGAAATCGCTTAGTAGATTTCACGTGCTATGCGATAAACTACACACCAAGCTTTCGCCCCCGCGATTTATACTCCTTTGAACCCTGCGGGTGTAACGAACAATAGGAACAAAGCATTGTCTTTCAATTGTCTGTGACAGTGTGGGCTGCTCTGCGTAGAGGCCTTCGCCCTAACTATTGGGGCTGTGTTTGCTAAATGAGCCGGAGCAACACAGCGGAGCCCACAAGGCTCCACACTCTCTGATACGACCAGGGGCTTTTCTCTGCCTGCGCACTCCCTCCACCGCCTTACCCCCCTCCCCTCCCCTCCCCTCCCTTCCTCCATTCCCCCCCCCCCCTCCATCCTTCCCCTCCGTCAGGAATCTATATTTCATAAGCGAGCTGTGGAGCTCCAGTGCCCAATTATCAGCAGATAAGGCGCAGGAAGCCCTGGAGCGCCGGCACGGCTATTTAGACGAGAGGGGGGAGGGGGAGAGAAGGGAGGACGGGGGGGGGGGGGGGGGGGAGAAGGGGGGGCTGGAGAACGAAAGGCAGGCAGGCAGGCAGGGACCCAACCCCCCAGGGGCACTTCGCCCTGGCTACGCTATTTTTTTTCTTCCTTTTTTTTTTTTCCTTTTCTCTCTTCTCTCACTGACAGCCTCCTCCCTCCCTCCCTCCCTCCCTCCCTCCTCCTCCTCCCTCCCTCCCTCCCCCCCTTACCTTAGCGGCAGGGTTCAATTAGTGCCGGCGGCGGCAAGCACCCGCAGCTCCGCTTAGCCCGGGAGCTGGAGCCTCTATCAGCACATACCGACAACACGCAAGGCTGAGTCCAACTAGCAGACCAACGTCAAGCCAAGTTCTTGTGTTGGCCTCACACATATAGGCACGTGAACACGTACGCATGCACACGCGCACACAATCAAACAGAGTCATCCATATAAAATTATAAATAAAAACAAAACTTTTTTTTTCTGCAATTTTTGCTTTTTTTTTTGTTTGTGTGTCCTGAAACCACAACATGGAGGTAGGTCCATTGCCAGCATTAAAGCCATCATGTCTCCATGGAGATATGTTATCGATGACAATTGCGGCAGGTAGTAATTATTGCTCACTAATCCCTGGCACGTTACTTTATAATTTGACCAACTGTAAAATCAGCACCTACGCCAAGTATTTACAGATTATATTACATTTTTTCAGATATGTTGTTGCAGCCTCTTCAGACTGACACGTTCAAGTCAGACTTTTTGCCCTCTTCCTCAACCGTAGACCTTTATTAGCGATGGGGTAAAACTCTATGTGCCTCTCACGTTTTCAGACCCCAACAAAAAACGAACTCTAACTGCCAATGCTGAGCAAGGTCGGCCAGGGGTCAGGCACAGCTCACGGATACGAGACGGATATCGATTGGCTGGGACAGGCCGCAAGCGCACACGCACACACACACACATTTTCTTTCCCCTCCTCTTTTTCTCTTTTTCCTCTACAGTCACAGGGCAGGCATCAGCCAATAGATCAGCCAGGGGCAGGAAACGGCCAGGGTCAGAGGGGACAGCGTGCGTGTGCGTGTGTGTGCATGTGTGTGTGTGTGCGTGCGTGCGTGCGTGTGTGTGTGTGTGTGTGTGTGTGTGTGTGCATGCCTGATGATAAGACTAACAGCCTGCTGAAAGCTGCTCTCACCCAGAGCTATGCAGGACCTTCAGGCTGTGCCGATTCACCTCCGAGCAGCAAAGAAAATAGCTTTGACCAAACATTGATGGAGTATTTATCTTACTGCCACCGATAGTCAAGCATCTACACACACACGAGCTTTTGCGTTCATGATTTTCTGGAACTGTTTTCCCATTTCGGAGCGCCGCACGTTGTCGCTCGTCGTCGTCGTCGTTTCAACCGGTTAGTTGATATTGCAGAACCCTTGTCACCGCAGGACGGTGTGTGGGTTTGTGTTGTTGCTGCTGTCGCCGACTGGCCTGTATTAGGGGATCGACCAATGGCAAAGAGGCTGGGGTAAGATCGAGGCGAGGTTTCAGCAGCCCCGGATAGACTGGAGGCTCAGCTGGAGTCAGGCACATACAGCATTGGCGGTGCATGGGTCATCATGTGTGCGCACATGCCATGTATGATTGCTGTGCATGAGTGAATAAGCTAAGTGTATGTCTCAGGGTGTGTGCTCAAATCCACGTGTGTGTGTGTGTGTGTGTGTGTGTGTGTGCGCGCGCGCGTGTGTGTGTGTGTGTGTGTGTGCATGTGTGTGCGTGTGTGTGTGTCTGTGTACACTGTATATGTGAGAGAAAGTCGGGGGGCAGTGAAGCGGAGGAGGGCAGGCAATGCTCGCAGGCATAGAAAGCAGGCCAACTCCATCTCCCAGTATGACGACGCAGGGCCGTATAACGAGTACGCCGAGTTCCATCGGTAAAGTTGCTTTGCGATCTGCCATTATGTTCGATTCAACCTGAAGTAACAACTGCAACCCACATGGACAGACACTGAAAATGTATGAATATTTTTATTTTTGAAACGATGCACATGTTTTCTTTTATCGTTGAATCCTTTCTTTGTTTGGTCTCCACATAAGAACGGCGGAAGGTGTCCCTTTTCTGGCTACAGAGCACATTCAATAATATCCGAAAATCTATTTCCTTGTACTCGTGGCCGTTTTATTCATCCCCTGCCACTGTGTCTTTCAGCTGCCTGAACTAAAAAAATACAAATACGCCAAGTCGTTTTGACAAAGAGAAAATTAAGGAAACAACCCAAAGACAAAAGAGTCAAGAGATACAGACAGACAAAGAAGACAACAAGAGCGTCAGCGGGGGAAGTGAACTTCCCCCGCTGACGCTCTTGTTCCACACCGAGAATCCCCCGGCCGGTAGCCTCAGACATCTGGTTCCAGTTAAGCTCTCAGCGCTTTGACGCGTTTCCTGTGCTGCTGCTCCACGCAGCCACGGCCACGACACAGCCCTCCCAACGCCATGACAGCCCAACTCTCCAGAGATGATATACTATAGCTCACACACACGCCCAAAGACACAATACATACATCTACCGTATGTTCAAACAGGCCAGTAGAGGCTGTATTCGGGCATTCATTCATACTGGGCTGCGGTTCAGTGTTGCTCAAACAGCGTCTCAGACAGTATGTTACAGATCAAAAAGAACAATATGTGGGGGGAATGACATCATAGCTGGAGTTATATTAATAATATGTGACATTTCCAAATGTCTGTCTGTTCTGATGCCATCACAGATTTATATAACAGACAACTGAGCAATACTCAACTCCTATAAATCCTACGATAACTCCTTTTTTTTCTACATGTACATGCTTTATCAAAGAGGAAGTGCTGTGTTTTATTTCGCCAGCTTTTGTGTGGAAGTAAAGGAAGATTGAACATAATGAAGAATGAAACGTTTGTACTTAAGATACTCCAATCCACAACCCGCAGTGAGAATTTGTTTAACTGTGACAGCACTTGTGTACGTCACTGTGCAGCAAATGTCTCCTGCTGTTTACGTTTTGCACCTGAGCAGCACGAAGGCAATTTCCTTCCAGCTACAGTGAAAAGGCAATAAAGTACTGAAGCTTGAGTCTTATACATAGTAATAAGGATGCTCTGAGGCACTGACTATATTTTGACCTGTCAGTTTTGGGAACCAACAGCACGGCAATGACGGCATGTCATGTCACTCACGGTGTGGAGAACTGCAACGTTTCAGTGCAACTGCCCACTAAATCAACCGTAGACGCCTTTCAATGAGGTGATTCCCTGTGTGGGGGAGTGGAAAAGGGTGACCCCAGAATGGAGAAACACATAGAGGTACCAAAAAAAACACAAAAAAAACACACAAGAGCCCACACAGCCCCGCTGCTCTGCAGAGGAATATAGTAACCTCATAGGCCACACCGGGGATTACTGTTAGTGAAAGTGAGAACGGGGGGGTGAGAGGAGAGACAGAAACAAAAGTGCAATGAGGAGGCGGTAAAGAGACAGGAAGGAGCTTCTCAAAGGCTTTCCTGCGTTGGAGGGACTCCCTGTACCACGCAAATTCTCTATAAACACAGCACAAAGATTATTCTTTGAAATCACGAGTGTAAATGGAAATTTACCAACCTCATATTCATCTACTTCAATAGAAAAGAAAAAGCTGGTTCCCCTCTAAACCTACCTGGGGGTAAGCTATAGACCCGAAACATTGTGTAATACATACTGTAAATCTTCTCAGTGTTCTAACTGAAATGTATAAACAATATAAACAAGTATATTGGAATTGCTTTGCATTTCTTTCAACTATGGAACAATACTGCATTAATATTTCACCATTCAAATTCAGTTGGGGCTAGAGTTGGCTTTTTTTTTTTTTACCAGACTCAAAAAAAAAACACTTTAATTGCTCCCAATTGGGGGTGAGCGTGAGCAAATGAGGACAAATGAAAGTTTAAGGAGGCAGTATTGATTTGTGTGGAGGTCAGGAGTAGGTCACCACTATCAGAAAATCAACAAACAGCCGCCAGCACCCTCCTTAGCTTAGCCAATCGCCTTTTGACCTGATCCACCGTTACCATGGCAAACGACCCTGAACTACACAGACCATATACTCAGCTTCCTGCTGAGTACAGGCGGGAGCTCCGCAAAGATGGGGGAACTACAAGAAACCCTTAATCAATGGCTCTCACTTTTTTTTTTTTAAATTTTCCACAATATCTAGGCAATTAGATATTGCAACTTCAGCAGATATGATCCAGTTGTGTTACTGATTCACAAAATGTTTTGGTAATATTTTTTACATTTTTCAACTAAACAGTAATTAAAAAGAAACAAATGAGAAAATAAAGGTTTTGTTTTACACATTCAAAGGGCTTTGCCTGGTAAAATGTTTTTATTTATTACAGTGAACACACTTCAATACAGAAAGCTTCAATTTGAATATTTCACATGCAATTAGCATAAGGTACATTTGCAATTTTGTGATATACTGTATTTCACTAATGGGGGAAAAAAAATCTTATTAATATCATGATGTTGATTTCAAAAATATGACCTCCCATGATCCTTTGTTTCTTGCCATTTTGGAAGAAGAAATCTCAGATTCTTGTCTTCACCCACTCTTTCCAAATTACCCTCCTACTCCTCCCTTCATCCCACTCTCCTTCTTACACCCCCCCCCCCCTCCCCGCCCTCCCTCCGTCCGTGGCAGGCAGGCGGTGGTGGTAACCAAGCCTCTGGCAGTGTGTTCCTATCCTGCAGGAGCCCTCAGGTTCCAACCTGTCAATATCCCAGGCAGCGTCTTGGCTCCGCTGTGGCTCAGTTAACCTCCTCACCCACTGCAACCGCACAAGGGGCTCCTGTCCCTCCGCCAGCCCAGAGACAAGCACGATCACCCCGACCCCACTTCTCCTCCTCCTCCTCCTTCTCCTCCTCCTCCTCCTCAAATCCACTCCCAAACCGCACACGCTGCGCTCACATCTGTAAAGGGCAGCACTCTGGCAGCAACAGCAAGCAATATGGCAGCTGATGGTAGTTTTCTGCTCGCTGACGTCTAAGATGTTTGGGATGACGGTCACGTTGGAAGCTCACTGAGGGTAGAGGAAGGAGATAGTGGAGAAAAGCCTAAAGCCTGAAGGTGAGAAAAGCTCAGTGACTCAGTGACAAAGGTCCCGTCATCTCGTCATCTGTATCAATTTCAGGGAGAGGAAGGGTCATTGTAAAAAAACAACAACAAAAAAAAACCAACGTACGTATTAACACATTGTGGGAAGGTATTTCACAGTGGTTTAGAAAATGTATGTGCAAAAGTCGTGTTGTGTCTTTGTGTTTTTGTAATCTAAACGTGCTCGTAGGCCTGATCCCAACTGTGGTAACAAGCGTGTGACAGCATGTCACCCATCCCATCTGAAAACACACACACACACACACACACACACGCACACACACACGCACACACACGCACGCGCGCGTACACTCCTCCGTGCCTGACTGCGAGGCACCGCGGCTGTCTGCTGGGAGCTCAGGTTACGGCCGACCAGACTTTATGGAAGCCTCTCTCCCACACCCACTCTCCCCCTCCGCAGGGCTCCGGAGGAGGTATCGAGTTGCCGGTTCAGCGCCGGCCAGGCTTGGCGCTGGCGGCAGCTTGTGATCTTGGGTGCCTGTGTGTGTTTTATCTCCCACTCTTTGAGGGTATCGGCACACAACGCTGCTGTCTCTCCAGGTATGTAGGTGTGATTTACAGTACAGACCATTTATGCTTGTGCGCGCACACACAAAATCTGACCGCTTCCTCAGCTCCAGAGCCCCTATACTCTATATTGGTTTACACATTCGTGTAATGAGAATAAATGAGGGGTTTTAAACATAAACTACAAAAAAAAAAACATGTTTTCCCACTCAGCACTGGGTGTGCATACAGATAGTTTTGGTTTAACTTATATTTTAAGATGTCAGTCCGAAATTTTGCTGCCACCTGAGCTGGCAAAACAAGTTTTTATTAAATCATTTTTAAGAACTTGTACCGTAGTGTTGAACAAGCATTTGTCTAAAGGTTATACACCAATTTAGACGATTTTCTACCTCTTGCTTTTATAGATGGTAAAAGTCTGCTTATTGTAAGTCGCCCTGAACAAAACAGCTCGCTGAAAGAATGTAAGGAATGTACAAATTTTACATGAAATCTCTAAGAAAACTGATGATAGACTGTCGGGGTCATCGAGTTTTAGAATTTTTAAATGTAGTGAGCAAAGCAAACCAAATACCATAAATTAAGAGTGTAATGAAAGGCGTCTATCTGCATGGCTCGGCCTGTCACAATCATCAAATTTTAAGAAATGATGACTTGTCAAATAAATAATTGTGACTACCGATGTCTTTTCCTGCTCACTTTATGCCACTATTACAGTATGACCCTATAGCGCCATGAGAGAAACAGTTGGCGGCACTAATTCTCCACTCGTGCCTTTAAACCACATCATAAAGACAAATCAAAGAGATGACATCATTAAAAGAGTGTCAATCAGGTTGATTGACACTCTTTTAATGATGTCATCTCATCATCTCATCTCAAAACAACATGGAAATAGAGAATTAAATGGACTTTTCTGTTAGTTTAATCCAGCTGTTCTTAAACATATGAGTGGAAACAAGGCCTATCACATGGCTGGATACCACAAGAGCTAAGTGAAAATGCAGATATGTCCTGACTAGTCCGTAGTATGGGACAATTGTCAAAACCTGAACCCCCACTTCTCTAAATGCTTCATGCGATTGACAAAGCTCTTCGACAGTCAGAGAAGATACGATACAACTACCAGACTACTGCACTCCCTGTGACAAGTAAATTGAGATGTATAAGCAAGGGGGTGCCCCTTTAAGAAAATAAATCCTGTTTCATGACTAGCACATAATAAACCAAAGACCATCACCACAACATCTACGTCCCTTTCAAATCCTATGATGCTTTGTGTCCCCCGAGAGTGAGCAACTTGCAAAACTCCATCTCTGAAAAGCTTACTGTGGCACATTTGCAAAAAAGACTCGCGGGGAAGGTGCACTCGCAGGTCAACACGGGAAGAGACCCTCAATATGCGAGGACCTGGTGACGGTTCTACCGATAGCTCGCTTGCTAGCCCAGCATGGAACGGCACTCATGAATAATACATGGGGACATCTGCCACCTCTGAATTATAGATCTGTGGAGGCCCAGCATATGGGAACAGTCCAGCTAGTGCTAATGGCTAACTCCCCACGACAAAATATGGGTTAGAGACACGTGAATGATAGTCGGATCGGGCAACCTTTCAGTCATGTGAGTGTGAGGTGAATTGTAAATGTGATTATTTACATGTCTGCATATGTGTGTGTGTGCATGTTTGTTCATCTGTGTGGAGTGAATGGAGGCTCCAATGAGTATTCTAGTGGGATTTTGTTATTTGACTGCAAACAAGCATCCAAATTAGCAGACACGCACCTTGCTCATGTGTGGTTTGAGCGAGCCAAAAAAAAAAAAAAAAAAATCACAACACGTATCAGGGATGCAGCTCTACATCTAGACACGTAGCCGCTCGACAGCTAATGCGACTCTCCTGCTGAGAAAGACAATTCCCATACATGTTATGTTACAGCACATCATTGTGCTTTTTCTTAACTAAATTCAGCGAAACCAGTGAATGTAAAAAATTTTTTTTTAAAAAAGGCTGAGAAACGCTCCGTCTTTGAGCCTTTTATGTCGGCTTCCTCCTGCTGAAGTGCAACCTGCTTGAATATTCTATACTGTGCTTGCAAGGCCGGCTCTTTAAAGAAGCGGGGAGAGGACGGGGGGGCGGCGGGGAAGGGGGTGGGGGGTGTTGGAGGGATGGGGGTGTATTTTCTTCCGGCCCAGTCGAGCAGGAGGCCTGGTCTACCCGGGACCACTTCGATCTCCGCCTTTCTCTCCAGGATTATCCTCTTATCAGCGCCGCAAAAGCCAGACTAAGAAGCGCCAGTAATTAGCCTATCTTTAATTAACGAGCACTTCGCTTCAAAACCACCCACGGTCCGTGTAGGCTCCCACTTGGAAGGCAGTCGGAGCGGCGTAAGGATGAGCAGACTTAATCTTGTTTTTGTCTGAGTAAGAGAGAGCGAACGTGTAGAAAGGGGCAAAGTTCATCTTCAAGTAGTTGGGGAGTCGCACCAGGCAGAACGTCCCTCATGCATGCTCGCTCACAAACAAGCCTTTCTACACCGCAGGTTTCAAAGGGAATCCTACCACCCACCACTGTTCCACTTTGTTGTGCATGTGTGTTTGCGATGTGTGTGTGTGTGTGTGTGTGTGTGTGTGTGTGTGTGTGTGTGTGTGTGTGTGTGTGTGTGTGCGTGTGCGTTCATTTGAGTGTGTACACTAGTGTGTGGATGGATTACTGCACTCAAATTATGCTCACAGACTTAAATTTGCAGGTTTACTGAAGCCTCCTTCGAATCTGCAGTGGAAACTTATGTGGGAGAAGATGAAGGACAGAAATCGCCTCCACGAGCCTCGCTGAAGTTTAGAGGAAAGAAGGTTTCCAACCCCACTCTACCCTGCCACCTTTTGGACAATGCATACTTTTTGAATAAGTGCAATAAACGAATGTGGGAAAATAGCTAAACAAGCTTCAGCGCCGGTGGAAAATGAAGTATTGTGGTCATAGCCGAGAGAGGACTGGGTGTTCTGAGGGGGGAGTGTGAGAAAGATGACAGCTCCAGGTGAAAAGAGAAGCGGGGACACCGGGAGAGAGGCTGTCAGCGGTGCCCCGGCTTGGCCTGGCCCTGGCATTGCCAAGCGGGAGAGGCGGCGCCGGCCCCAGCATGCATACATTAGCGGTGCTTAGGCGCACTAATTGCTTCTCACTTAGACAAATCTCCTGCAAATCACGGCTGCGCCGCCAGCACTGCCCGAACCCCCCGGGAAGGAAAGACGGCAGGCAGGCGGACGGAGCGAGAGGCAGGAGGAGGTGGAGGAGGAAGAGGAGGAGGAGGAGGAGGAGGAGGAGGAGGGGGGTGGCAAGTGGAGCGTGTGTACCAGAGGCGCCTTGGAGCAGGAGGGAGGAGGAGGAGGGAGGGGAGGGGGGGCTCCCATGAGACTGGAGAGGGAGAGGGAGAGAGAGAGAGAGAGAGAGAGAGAGAGAGAGAGAGAGAAAAGCAACACTTCAAGAGCAGCTCGCTCTCTCTCTCTCTCTCTCTCTCCCTCCCTGCTCATCCATAGTCCAGGCTGAGTGCCCCCCCCCCCCCCGCCAACCTCTTACACCCCTACGCTCAGAAGCCCCACCGCTGCTCCGCTCCTCCAACGCTCCATCCCTCCACCACCCCCTCCCCCCCAACCCCCGCCCCCCCTTCCTCTCCAAGCTCTCAGATCTCTGCTCGGCCCCCTTGCTCGCCCCTCCTTCCTCTCTCACACTCCCTCCCTCTCCATCGCTCTACAGAAAAGTGGAGGAAAGATGAAACTCTACAAAGAGGGAAAAAAAAAAAAATCAATAACACAGATGGATAGCTGGATAACAGGGTCCGGCATGCTTCGGCGGTGAGGCAATCCAGAGGGTGCCCACACAACTTCCACACAGGCGGAGAGACGGGCAAAAACAAGACGCTGGGAAGAAGGCGGTGATCAGCCTCAGGAAGTCAACATCACCCACAACACACAAGTACACACTTGTTCACATGCAAGCACGCACTACAATATATGGCTGGATGTATATGCTGACACAAAAACAGCCAGATGTACACAAGGGCAGACATGCAAACTGGAAGCAATAAATACATTTTGTTAGCAAAAAAAACAAAAAAAAAACACCCACAACCGTTGAAGCCCTCGTCCTATCCTCAGCACCACACAGCTAAATATATCAAAACAATATCAGGTAATCTGAGGGGAAAGAAAATAGCTCTCTGTAACAATAATGTCGATAGCATACTAAAGATTAGTATTATTCTGCTGTGGATATTTCAGATATTGGCCGAAGGTTACAGTTCTCTTGATACCAGAGGCCCCCCATCAAGAGCACTGTGTACATTATACGGCAAAAACACTGTACCTGGAGTTGCAGCTAAGTTTTGTGTATATTTCTTCATCACTTTGTACAAGGTTGTTACTTTTTCCTAAACTTTTTAGCTGTTACAGAGGGCTTGTACAGGGAGACATTGAACTCATTCAAGCCTAAAGAAACTCAAGGACAAAGCTGTCTAGGAAAGGGCAGAGATGCAGTGGGCATCCAATAAAATTACACTCAGGAGGTGAGCGAAGAGCCTGGCACGAGTCCCCACCAAAGAAGGAAACTTGCTGCGACTCAAACAGAAAACTGGAGCAAAGGCCACAGTTTGCCGACATTTTCGGACTCAAAGACAACAACATGACAGCTTCAGGCTTTCCGAAGGTTTAGCTACACAAACTTAAGTCCAGTCACTCAGACCGCTATGCGGAGACAGATGTAGGTACACAACACTGGTTTATTTTAATCCCGGTAATGTGGGGTGTGATTATCTTCACTGCCTGTAAGGATTTCAGTACAATGATGAGGGCCTCTGGTATCAAGAGAACTATAACCTTCGGCCAATATTGATAGTTTTGATTGACAGGGAAAGGGTTTTCAGGAATAATATTAGTAGCAATAAAAAAAAAAATGGTAGCTGATGTAGATAAAATATGAAAAGAGAACACTTTGAAAAAAATATTGACAAAATACATTTCACCATATCTATGATCAAAGTTAGGCTTTTAAGTTCATTTAAACTAAGTAAAATGCAGATATAATGCTGCTCTCTTGAAGCCTGCACAGCTTCAAACATGTTCTCAAAGACCTTTTTAAAATACCTCACCTGGATCACTGCAGGCTGATTAATAATGAGCCTGGATTATTCATTTAGCTTTCTTGTAAAACACATAGTTGCCCGTACTGTAAAATATCACACAAATGCAGACGACATCTAAAGTCTCTTAGCAACGGTCTGATCTATTCAGATAATCAGGCTGATGTTTCATATTCAAGGAGGTGACGGATTGTTCGTGGTAACGCATGTATATATTTGATAATCTGGCATTATTTACCTCCTGACAGCCGTCCTGACTGTGATGTATTTTGGGTTTGAGATGTATGGTGTGACGCAGGCCAGCATGGCCTTTCCTCCCTCTGAAATCAAAGAGATTGGGTGTGATGTTTTTGGAAACTGTGGGAGAGGTGAAAGGGTGAGGACTTCATTATAGTGAATGTCAAAGATGACCCCAATCCCTCATATGCACATAAACATGTAAACACACACACACGCACGCACGCACGCACGCACACGCACACACACACACACACACACTCTCCCCATCCTACTCCTACAGTCCAATCTTTGTGGAAATTACTATAATCCTCTCTTGGGCCTATAGTGCTGATATTTTCTGATTCGGCATAAATCCACATGAATGTGATGTAGACATACTTAAAGTCACCTCTGAAAGCAAATGAAGGTCTGTTACAGGTAGTTTGTGAAAAATATATATTTGTTTGATAAGTTCAACACATTTTATTGTGTGAAAATAATTTCTTCACTTTCATAATTCAGTAATATTGAATTTAAACACTCATTTCACTCAATTAAAATGAACAAGAGGGCCAGGTTTAAGTAAACTGCTTAAAGATTGAGTCAAATCGCATCCATTCACATCAAATTCAAATTCAAATTTTTAAATAATGTGGGTTGAAGAAGAGAGACTAACAGCCAGACAGTTAAACACTGTGCACAAGCTTGAATTTTGTCCAGTACTAACAATATAACTTTCCTTATTAACACACCACAGCAATAAATCATGAAGCACAGTGATGGCGGAAGTGATGATGAAAACAACTCGGTTAAAAAAAAATGTTGTTAATTAACGGGAACATCTTAAGTATTTAACATTTTTGCTTATTCATTGCTGAATCCTCCAATTATATATTTCTTTTCTAATTCACCAGCACCACCTGCTGTCTCCTATACTGCTGTGTACTTCCCATCAACAATGAAGTGCAACAAGCTCCTGAAGGCAAAATATATGATTTCAGCTCCATCTTGTGGAAGGAAACAGACATCTCATCTCCTAAAAAGAAAATACTAAAGAAACCTAAAGAAAATATGCAATATTTCTTTTCATTAAATCAACTGCCAGGCGGAGTTCAATAGTTAAACAGAAAACAACTTGTCTTTGACTATCAGAGAGATTTTGTATTATAAAAGCTCAAATATTTACAGTGGAGAGAAACATTGAAATTTGACCTTAAAGTAAAGCAGATGCTGACAGGGTTCAGGTTGGATAAAAAAATACTCTTGTAACTTATGTGTACTAGTACAATTGTCAAATGTTCTCTCTGAGTATGTAAAAAAAACTAGACTGAATATTTTATGAGGAAGAAAACTGACACATCATTTGAAACATTTTCCTTTGTTTTACAAACAGTGAGATGCAAATACGGATTTGCTTTGTTTCGCTGACATGGTGGGAAAATAAGACGTTTTCCAAAACTGAAAATGGCAGAAATTAAGAGTTGAGTGTGTGTGTGTGTGTGTGTGTGTGTGTGTGTGTGTGTGTGCGCGCAATATCCAAAAGATATAACGATTTGCCTCATTAAATTAAAAGATTAAAGACAATATTACATTAGCCGTATAAAGCCAAGCAAGATGTGTAGCGGACGTCAGCCCTTCCAATATTTAAAACAAAGTATATGTATTATATTGTATAATACACACATACAAATATATGTATTATTAGTGGGCAGGCATGCATCCATAAGCTGGTGTTTTGGGTCCAGTTATAAGAGTCTCAGGTATTTTTGGTCTCTCTGATGTCTCCTCTGCTGCCACTGAGCGAGCAGCTTTGTCTAAACAGTCCTGCTGTCAGTGGCGCTCTTATGATTGGAGACAGCTCTGGATTCATCTTAAACGTAAAGAGCCTTCTCATCACGGGTCCTACTTCTGTTCCCTGTTCACCGGTTCATACCTCCACCTGCGAGTCAGAAAATGTGATGGTGAAAATAGTTTTGTCTGACCGAGTCAGTTTTGTATTCCATCGTCCTCCAATATCTACAGATGAGAAGTTTTGTCTTAAAAATGTCTCAATCTGTCGAGCTCCCACAGAACAAAACAAACAAAAAATGATCGGCTGCAGAAGGATTTAGTATCCGTGTTATACAAGACGATCCATCGGTCTCCGTCCTGCGTCATATTAAGCTGTGATTTAAAGAGCTTGGCTCATAAGTATCAGGAATGTTTAGTCCGTTAGAAACTGTTCTGGTTTCTCGTCAATACGCATCAAGGAAAAGGCCTCCTGGAGTATTTCACAAGCTTCATCTGACCAGCAGCAAATAGTCAAAACTCCTTTTAGGAGCGGATGATAATTGTTCAAGTTTGTCGTGACATGATATCAGACTAAATATAGTCATAACTTTTGGATATTCAAATATTGTTGTGTGACATATTTGTTGCGTTTCCTGGTTTTAAAGGCTGTATTACAGTAAAGTGATGTCATTTTCTGAACTTCCTATACTGATTTAGTAATTAAAGCCACATTACTGATGTTTATTTATCAAAAATGTAATACCCTTTCAAATGTATTCACAATAGTTGATCCAAAGGACTTTTAAAGACCAGCCTGCTTTATCTCAAACTGAAAACAGCTACAAAGTCGATGTGAATGATTTATTTGTGAATGAATAAATCAAGCGAATTAAACCAACTTCAGATGTTTGTTTTGCAGTCGGGCGCTAACATGAAGAAGCAGGGTATCAGCTGGCTAAACAAGCACCTGTTAAGTTATCTGCGTGTTGAAAAGTCAGATGTCTATTGGTTTCAGAGTGAAAACATTGTGGCTGAGTGAAATCACCTAAATAGCCAGGCCACATCACCGCAGCTGTGTTGAAGAGCAGCTGGGAGGAACAAAGCCGGCTCGCTGTCAGTCAATGACGATGTCGGCCACTTTGACGTTCACAGCCAAACCAGCGCTGATTGAGATGTTGCAGGTTACTTCTCTCCTTCACGTGGAGCCAGTTTATGCGACTAATACTTTTCCGGGAAATGGCTTTAATTAGCGTCGTTACTTACCAACTACTGATAAAGTTGTAGTTCAGTTTTTGTCTGGATCGCCACAGTGAAGCCAGCTCATTAAACAGGAATATCTGGAACTGATACCGACTCTGATCAAAGTTACTATTGGTCGGCTGAATATCACGTGACTGCGCAATCGATTTACCATTGGTCAGCTCAATATGCTTGATTGGCAGGTGGACAATATTACAAAAGCCTCAAAGACAAAACAATAACATAAGAGAGATAAAAGAACAACAATACATATACATATATAAAGCAAAATTAAATTAAGAAAATTACAACAACAAATATAAATAATATTCATACAAATTTAATACAACATTTTACATATCAAATTTGACAAGAGTAAATAAAAAAACAGAGTGTGGAGATTAACTACAGCTGCTGGTTGTCTCTCGGGCTGGGACAGGCAATGACTGACACTATGTTCTCTAAATAAATGTTAGGACTACATTTTAGTTTGCGATGATCAAGTCACTATTGGTCAGCCAAATACCACGTGACTCATTGGAGACGTCACTCATGGTCGGTTGAATGCCAACACTTTCTGAATTTTTTTTTTTTTTTTTTTTTTTTTTAAAGCCTAAATGCCACCTGGCAACCCAGGCATATGTTAGGTTTTGACCTTATCTTGTTCATTCAGTAGCCAAGGCAAGTGTCACGTTAAAAAAAAAAAAATTGTTAGCAGTTCTGTTTGGCTGGCTGTCAAAATTAACATCCTGCCTTGGTATCTCTACTTGTATCAGTCCACCAATCAACATAAAGTATCCTATATGAGGCCTCATATCCCTTTAGGAAACCAATATGCATTTTTACATTAGCTCCCCTTTCCTAAATAGTCTTGGTGCCAAATCAAAGCTAAACTCCCTCTTCTTCACATGTAACACTGATGTTACGTGTAATTCTGTGTCCTGCTATGAATGCATGTGCTTGCTTGTGTGTGTGTGTGTGTGTGTGTGTGTGTGTGTGTGTGTGTGTTTGTGTGTGTGTGTGTGTGTGTGTGCACTCTATGTCTTTGAGTTCTACGTGCAGCTCCCTGATGAACCAGTGAGGGCAAGTGATTTGGCCTATGTAAGTGCCTCCTTGCTCTGCCCATGCTCTCCCTTACCTTCCTGGTGCCAGACCTCGGTCTTCAGTTTTGATTCACTCGTTAATCTTATTTTGTGTTATGTAATAAAATGCCACCTTTGTTTTGCATCTAACTCTGTGTTGTGTCCCTCCTTATGTTGCGACTTTCGAGCCGGTTGTAACATAATGGGGGCTCGTCCGAAGGTCAGTTTGGACTTGGGTGATTTTTGTACTCCTAGACCTGGTTAGTAGGTTCATGCAGATGTCACCACTGATGGTAGGTTCTTTAGAGTTATTTTCTTTATCTTTTTGAGCTTGCCTGGTTAAGAAAGTCTGCGGGTGTTGGACTAGGGAGAGTGGAGCAATTTTGTTTTGTTATGCACGCTAGTTTCTGTTAAATGCTAGGCTGTAGTTTTGTCCTTCTTTTAACCCTGATTAGTCTGGCTGGTTTAGTACGCCAGTGCTCATGCTTTTCTATTGTCTGTGTAAGCTTCGTGTTCATATGGTCACATGCTTCTTGCAGGGACTACATTTTGTGGAACCTACTTTCTTCTCAGTGGCGCAAGATAATTGTTGTTTCGAATTTCAGTCTATTGTAGGGGTAAGAGTACTATTAACACTATTTCTATACTGTGTGGCCTGAAATAGTTAAGTCACTGCTCTTGTAGACAGCCTAGTGTGTTGTGCATTTTCCTGTGTGCTGCCTCCAGCAGCACTTCTACCTGTTGTTGTAAAGGTTCTTTCCACATCAAGTTGTTTTTTGTGATCTCACAATGGAGACTGATTTTCAGGAGATCAGTGAAGGTCCTACAATAGAGCAGCTGTCTTGCTGTACCAAAGCCCAGCTCATGTCCATTGCAGAGCAGTAACATCTAGAAACTGCTCAAACTTCTCTTAGGAAAGGTGAGCTTAGAACCAAGGTACTTACTCACCGCACTTATCGAACAGGGAGTATTGGCCAGGTGAATTTAGTCAGCTAGATGAGGAACAGGGCTTATGTGTGTCTGCTGATTTAACTGTTGAGAAGACGGAACAAGTAATATTGTCTGTTGGTACGTTTGCGAAACTTGAAATTGCAATTCAGGACAAAACGGCTAGAAATTGAGGATGAAGAGAAGAGAAGAGAAGAGAAGAGAAGAGAAGAGAAGAGAAGAGAAGAGAAGAGAAGAGAAGAGAAGAGAAGAGAAGAGGAAGTTTGAGATGGAGAGGCAAGTACATGAAGAGAAAATTGAGGTCAGTTGGGGTCAAGAGCTGAAATTGACCAAGCTAATTCTTCCACATCTAGTTCTCGTGCACCTGTCTCCTCTCCTCTTTTTAATGTAGCTAGGAACATAGCTTTAGTTCCTCAGTTTCGTGAGAAGGATGTAGAAAAGTACTTTTCCCATTTTGAGTGTGTTGCTACCACCTCAGCGTGGCCTGAAGAATTCTGGACTTTACTGTTGCAGTGTGTACTGACAGGTAAAGCTCAGGAGGCTTATTCCTCCTTAACTCTGACCCAAAACTCAGATTATGACATTGTTAAGGCAGCCATCTTGCGTGCCTATGAATTGGTCCCCGAGGCCTACAGAGAGGTTTAGAGGGTATTGTAAGGCTGAGAAGCAGACATTTGTGGAGTTTGCTAGAGAAAAGGAAATCCTTTTCACTACGTCGTGCACATCACAAAAGGTCGTGACCAAGGAGCAACTTTAGCAGTTTATTCTTCTGGAAGAATTTAGAACTTGTGTCCCTGAAGTGGTGGCCACCTATCTGAGTGAGCAGAGAGTGACTAAAGTGGAGGAGGCTGCTGTGCTTGCAGATGAGTATGTCTTGGCTCATAAAACAGTCTTTAGTGGCAAAGCAGGCGAGACTAAGAGCTTAGCCTCTCCTCGCACCTTTCGTTTAAGACCTGGCAGCAATGGTTCTCCTTCAGTTCCCCCCACAGAGGCTGCAGGTTTTAGCCAGATGAACTCTGACAGGATTTACTTTTATTGTAAAAAGTCTGGTCATGTCATAGCGGACTGTCATGCTCTCAGTAAAAGGCCAAAAGCTACTAAGCCTGTAGGGCAAATAGCTTCAGTGCCATATCAGTTGCCCTGTGTAGAAAATGGTCCTTGTCAGTCCAGTAAAGACCCCACTGAGCATGACGCCTTTGCACCGTTCCGTATGGAGGGTTCAGTAGCGATCTCTGATTCTGAGAAGCTCATCTCAATTTGCATCCTTGGGGATACAGAAGCCTCTCTCTCCTTAGTTTTTGGCAGGAGTTTTGCCCCTCTCTGAGCAGACCTCCACTGGCAGCAGTGCTTTAGTCCAAGGACGTGGGATGATGTGACTTAAAACCCCGTTGCATGTTGTGTATTTGCAATCTGGCTTGGTTACAGGCCCTGCAGCAGTGGCTATTCGTCCCCAGCTTCCTGTAGGGGGAGTAAACCTGATTTTGGGTAATGATCTGGCTGGAGGGAAGGTGTTCCCTGCTCCCGTTGTTGTGGATAAACCAACAGGCTCTGTAGTTGGCAATTACCAGAGTGATGATCTGTCATCTGAGTTGCCGAAAGTCTTTCCTGCTTGTATTGTAACTCGTGCCCAGTCAAGAAAGTATAAAGATGTGGTAAATTTATCTGAACTGCCAGTGGCGCCACCTGGTGACAGTCTAGAGTCTGTCCCTAGTGATCCCTCTGTAACCTCTGAGTTCCCTATAGATAAGCTGTCCACTAGCTCGGTTGTAAATGAGTCTACTGAAGTTACATTGACCAGTCCTGTCACTTTGCCTGCTGGGCCTGACACACAGTTGAAGGTTGGCAAGGAACAGCTTATAGCAGTCCAGAAGGCTGACCCTCTTTTGACCAAGTGTATTGCAGCAGTGTTGCGTAAGGATGAGAGTGGTACTACTCATGCCACTTTTTACTGGGAGGATGGTATCCTCATGCGTAAGTGTGTTCCTTCTGTTGATGATGACAGTGAGTGGAATACTACTCACCAGATTGTTGTCCCTTCTGGTTACCGTGCACAGATACTGACAATGCTCATGACAATGTTCTGTCTGGTCATCTTGGCATAACTAAAACTTATTACCGCATATTGAGACATTTCTTTTGGCCTGGTTTTAAAAAGTGATGTTGCCGAGTATTGCCGGTCTTGTCACGCTGTCAATTGGCTGGGAAGCCAAACCAGGTTATTCCCTCAGCTCCACTCATTGCTATACCAGAGACCCATTTGAGAGACGCACTCTCGATTGTGTTGGCCCTTTGCCAAAGTCTGAATCCTGACTTTAATGTGTGCTGCAACTCGTTACTCTGAAGCAATTCCACTACGTTCTCTCAAAGCCAAGTTGGTAGTGAAGGGATTGGTGAAATTATGTACAACTTTTGGTTTGCCAAAGGACATTCAAACAGACCAAGGCAGTAACTTTATGTCAAAAGTGTTTGCTCAGGTGTTACAAGTGTTGGCTGTGAAGCATCAAATCTCTAGTGCCTATCATCCAGAGAGCCGAGGGGGCGCTAGATGCATCCACTTCAGTTGAGTGGTCACCTGTAGCTTTAGCCTCAGTGCTGCCACCTTATTCCCCTCTTGAAGATGATTTAGTGTTGGAAGATGCTCCTGTTCTGTGTGCACGGTTGCAGAATTCTCAAGTGCTTGGTGATTTGGAGAAGAATCTATCTCATATTTCTCGTTCCCACAAAAGTGACATTGTAAGGTTGATTGAGCACATCATGGACTATTTTCAGATGTACCTTCCCAAACCACTATCTTGCAACGTGACATTGTTGGTGACTATTCCCCGATTAAGCAGCATGCTTATCGTGTCAACCCCACAAAAAACAGGCCAGATGCAGCAGGAGGTTCAATACTTACAACAGCATGGTTTTGCTGTGCCCAGTTCCAGCTCCTGGAGGAGGGTTTTGTCTGGAGTTTCAAACTGTGAGGCATATTAGGTTAGGTTAGGTTAGGTAGTTACTTTATTAATCCCCGAGGGGAAAATTTTTTCGCTACAGCAGCATACAGGAAGCAATAAGATAATAATAGAATAATAGAAAGCAATAAAAAGCAGTAAAAAATATATAATATAAAATGCACAGTATATACAGTATATACAGTACAGTATATATATATTATATACAAACAACCAAGAAACACAGACAACAGTGTTATTGTTGTGTGATGGATTTTGCCAGAGGTGAGTTATTGTACAGTCTTATTGCGGTCGGCAGGAATGATCTCCTGTATCTGTCCTTGTGACAGCGGAGCTGGAGGAGTCTTTTGGAGAAAGTGCTCCGCTGTCCCTGCAGCAGGTGGTGGAGAGGGTGGTCAGGATTATCCAATATGGATAATAGTTTGTTCAGCGTCCTCCTCTCCACCACCTTTTCCAGGCTGTCCAGTTTAAATATCTTGATGATGTGGTGGTTTACTCCACTGATTGGCCATCTCATGTAGAAACCCTGTCCACTGTGTTCCAGTGTCTGCAAGACACTTCTTTGACCTTGAACCTTGCAAAATGTGAGTTCGGAAAGGCTACTATTACTTATTTGGGCAAGCATGTTGGTCAGGGTCAAGTGTGCCCAGTTGAGGCTAAGGTGACAGCCGTGAGCGTGCGTGCATTCTATGTCTTTGAGTTCGAGGTGCAGCTCCCTGATGAACTAGTGAGGGCACCTGCATGAAGGTGTGGGTTTGGCCTATACAAGTGCCTCCTTGCACCACCCGCGCTCTCTCTCAACTTCCTGGCGCCAGACTGTGGTCTTCAGTTTGATTCTCAGGTTAATCTTATTTTGTGTCATGTGATAAAATGTCACCTTTGTTTTGCATCCAACTCGGTGTAGTGTCCCTCCTCATGTTGTGACTTTTGAGTCGGTCGTAACACTGACCTTTGACCCTTTCAGTATTACAGTACATTAAACCCCATTTTTGTTGTTTCTGTGAAGTCCAGGGTAAAAAAGATGGCACCTCCTCAGTCCACTCCTTATTTTAACAACTAGCAACAGAATTGTGAGCATAGTTGTTCACCTTTTAAATACATTTTGTATGAATTCACAATTATATGAATTACACACTTAAGATGTAGATATTCTTCACATGTTGAATTTTCACATTTAAACATTCACATTTTGTAACACAACAGCACAGTCACACAAAAAAAAGAAGTCCAAACTCTATTCCAGACAAATAATACATTGGTTAAACAGACCGAGGGTTTTTCCTACAAGGATGACAGCTGAACGTTTCCCCTCCTACTCCAGTCCCTGGAGCTGTCCCACTAAAATCCTGTTGTCCACTAATGAACCCACACTAACGCAGCAGGGTAAAGGAGAGTTTGAAAAAAGAACCAACAATGTTATTTACACATTCGATCCTCTTTGTGGCACCTCAGTGCTCATTCATACTGAATAACTGTATGTAGTCGGGGATGGTGGTCTGGCTCCCTCTTCTGGCCAGCCACCACTGGCAACAGACAACAACAACAACAACAACAACAGCGCTCACACACCAGATCTAGAAAGTGGCATTTGAGATTGAGATGAAAAAAAAAAAAAAAGTTGTACATGAGTAGTGTTTTAACAGTGGTGGAAAAAAAATCTTTGAAAACAACGGCTCCAAATCTGCAAATAAAAGTTTTGAATTATGAAGGCCACAAACGAGGTATCAGAAAGTACTGAAACACAGACTTTTCAGAGTTTGTTGACTATAAAAAATGTTTTTAAAGTTTTGCCAGCCTTCTACTGGTGGCTAAATAATGATAATATTTTGATTTGGTTTGTGCATTCAATTGTTAATAACTTCCTTTGGTCTGGGATAGTTTTAAACAACAACAACAGCAATGAGCTATTTTGGGTTAAAAAAAAATGAGGATTGCCTCATTCAGTTTTTATTCCTGATTTTCCACCTCGTCGTAATCAACACACACACACACACACACACACACACACACACACACACACACACACACACACACACACACACACACACACACACACACACACACACACACACACTTTGCCTGGTCTGTATACTAAATCGCCCTTTATACAGTTTTGTTTTTGTGTTCTGCAATATCGCAGAAAAAGGAAATAAACAATCCATGTGACCTTGTTTGGAGACGCTTTTTCTTTCCATGTAACCCATTTCTCTTCAGCTGCACTCGATGGTGTTGCACTGTGAAGTAAGTGAGGCGCACACAGAGGCAGTGCTGCTGCTTGGCTGGTGCGGGGGCGAGAGGCTCACAGACAAACAGAGTGTGACGGGTCCGCTCAGCCAAGTCGGGACAGAGGGTGACGCTTATAGCAGTGCTCGAGACAAGGTCAGCCATGATGAGACTGACAAGCAACACTGGTGGAGATTACACATGATAAGCCTTCGCTCGCCCAGCGTGGCCTCTTGCTTGGTCTCATTTTTTCCTTCCTTCCCCTTCACAGACTCCTCTCTCATATCTCTCTTTCACAAAGTCAAGTGTTTACCAGTTGAGTTTGCTCCACTGAGAGCCATTTGGTTCGTTCAAACATTCCTGCCTGCCTGCAGCGAGGACATTTTTCCTTTAATGAGGGCGATGCAAGAGACTGCTTTTACTCTCTACTTTTATTCAAATACACTTACAGACGCACACATTTACAGAAGCAGCTTCCCAATTTAGAGGCCTCATACTGTACTGATATGAGCTCAGACAAACCTGCCACACTTCACTCCCACACAGTCACTGAGCTGTTTCTGTCAGCGGTGAGTGGGAGAACATGGCACCGCAGCATGTTTGCTAACAGTTAGAAAACCCAGAGAAACACACACACACACACTAAGCAAACACAACCTTATCGCTGTTTACACATATTGCCCGCTGAAACTCATGTATGCACAGAGTAACTGTGCAAACTGCAATAAAACTTACATCGGCCTGTGTGTGGCTCCATAACAGCTGGTAATTGTATGAGTAACCAGACTGTGTGGGCTTGATATACGAGTAGAAAAGCTGTTTGGGCCATCTGTAAGATTTTTTTATAGACACATGAAATAATGTATATGAAATATTTCAAGCAGAATGATGATGGGAGGGAAGCGTTTCCTGCCTTTTTCTGCCAAATGAAGTCAGTTGTGTGAGTTTTGAGGATCATATATTTGCCAGAGTTAATCAGTTTTTTGGGGGGCTAATAATCTGATCATATTTGCAGGCGGCAGCAGAGCAAAGTGGCAAATCAAATAAAAGCTGCTCCGGGCAGAACATTTAAGTTACTTCATTGTTTCTCTGCCCGAAGAGACTTTTTTTCTTGCTTTTAAAACAGAAAAACGTAACGGTTAATTATATTGCTAATAATTCGTTGCACGTGCCATCTAAGGAAAACTGTTTGCATTTTTGCATTGAAGAACACGTTTCCTTTTTCTACACAGAGACACGCTGCGTTTATCCACTAGAGGACACCCTGCACCAGTCTCTATCCGAGGGGCAGCATGAAGCACATTGAAAGCAGATGTGTTGGAAGTTGTTACAGTGCTCCCTGAAGAGGGCGGCCTTGTCAAAGTGCCTTTAAAGAAGCTTTGAAACACACCATCCTCCTCTCCTGCTTCGTGAATTAACAGCTTACACAACCGCAGTACAACCTCGCACAGACAGTGAATGCCTACCCCTGAAACACCTAAAAACAAATGAAAGCTCTTTTGCTCTCTTTTGTAAGTTGGGGAGGTAAAATGATTAAAAAACCCCAAAAAAAACACTCATAATAGCACACCAAACCCAGAACAGTGCGTTAACAAAACAAAAAAAAAACAAAAAAAAGCCAATCAAATAAAGTGAATGAGCACAAGCTGTAAAACAGTTTAATAGTTGACTGCAGCCCCTGTGGCAGCACCGCGTTCAGCTCAGGCAGTCGCAGCTCGTGTGGTGTGCTCGCTGCTCTTTGTTCTAACCAGAGCATATGCCACAAGCCCTCACTGCTTTTCCTCAACAGCTGCTAAACCCATTAAATCTGCAGCCAGCCACCGGAGTGGAGGGCCTGCAGGGAGGGAGGGAGGGAGGGAGGGAGGTGGGGGGCTCCACTAAGCCATGCACTGTTCCACCGTAACCCCGGGGGCAGCTCCAGAGAAATGTTCAACATGAAAATAGATAATCGGGATAAGCGGTGTGTGACCCGCTTCGTCTGTATTCCCCGTTTGTAATTGTAAACTGTTAATTTAAAGTAATTTTTGTTATTCACTTTTATTCAGATTATTCCAGTTCCCCCCCCCCATGTATGTATCAAAGGACGCTTATCTGGAAAGTAAAACAAAATGCAGCCCGTCTGTTCTACAAGGTGCCTTTAAAGGAGAATTTATGAGCAGTGTGGTGATTAGCCAGCATCCATTCTGCATCATTTAGTGAGCTAACACTGCCTGTTTGCTCTGCAGCCCTGCGCCTCAGGCTCTGGAGCTCAATGGCTCCCAGTGCTTCTATTTGCAGTGCCGCAGGATATCACAACACTATTCATTTCCAGGCTTCACATCACCTCATTAAACTGACCTGTCCCTCTGCACAGTATTAAAAACAGCTTCAAGAAGACTTTCCTTTCACCCCAAAAAAAGAGAAAGAAATACAGTATACCCCCGTATGCTCATTTCGAGGCTCAGCGATTTGCCTGGATTTGCTTCACACCTCCATCTCAAGGGGGCTTCAGTTTGTCCATAACCTCGCTGCTGCTCTCAGCTGGTGCAAAGCTCCACAGCCAAGGGATTAACCACATCCTCTGATTAGCAGCCCACTACAGCACCCAAAGGAGGATTTTATGCTCAAATCACAAACACCGCCTGGATCACAACGCTCTAAAGATGCCATATTCATTTGTTCATTTCATTATAGAGATATCAACCGTTTCCTGACATTACAGCTTTGTAATAAATATTTGCATGCAGTTTTATGAGACAGTGAGACAAACAAGTATCGCAGGCTGACCCCCTTTAGTGCTGATACTGCCGCGTGTATCAGGTCAAATATTAAGCTCCGGATCTCTCAGTGTGAAACCATATTATCTCCATAAAGCTATACAGCACTGTAGTAATCTGCGGTAAGAACAAACACCGATTCATGCGAGCTTTTATTGTAAACAATCCTAAACAAGTTGTAAAAATATAATAATATCACACATTTAAGAGGTAAACAATCGAGATCTGTTGGACATGAACTGCTATAGACCTGCTTGTCTTTTAAAATTACGGTATTAGAGATTTAAATACAGGGATTAAATGTGGTATGTGGATTATATATTATTATGTTTTCCTTTAATGCAGCTTTATGTTTGCTGCCTTTCTGAAACCAATCCTTATCGATGTAATGTGGCCATTTTGCAGACTTCATACTCGTATGTTAAAAGAGCGCATGAAAAATAGTAGCGCAGATATGCCCATTTGCTTTAAGCCATTTTAGCGCGCAGCCTTATTATCTTGTGAAATGGAGAAGAAAACGTGTGGTACGGGTGAGGCAGAGAGAAACCAGGCCTCAGTGTAAAATATGGGATGGCAGCAGTGCTGGAGATGGTCTATTACTGCTGAATCTTCCCCGAGATGCTATTTTCATCCAAGATAAATTGTACTCTGGAGCAGGCACAAATATTGCGCGCGCCACCTCTTCTTTTGATAACCAAGGTGAGCGAGGAGGCCCGGGGCGGCATGCATTTAAACATCTTCTTTTACCATCTCCGAGGTGGTGCTTGTCCTCGGGGCCTTGAGAAGCTGCCTCCATGCCCGCCCGCCGGTGAGTTCACCCGCCAGCGGCCCGCAAGTGGCAGAGCAGCACTCTCTTCCATGGACTCGCGCTGAAGATTAATTACATAGCAGAGGTGAGGGGGAAAAACAAAGGCCAATCCATCTGCGTCAGGGCAAGTGGACAGCCCCACGGCGCAGCGGGTGAAAGCTCTGGCAACGCCATCTATCACAGGGACGGTCATTACACAAACACAAGGTCAGGGTGCTCCCTGTCTCTGCCGGACCCCGAGCCGCAGTGTGGCAGCCCCGGTTGCACCCTAAAGCCCCCGGTTGGCCCTCGGGCAACCTTTTCCTTAGTTCCGGTCCTTCGAACAACAGGAGGCGAGGCTGGTCTGTCTCCACTCTGCAGGGAAAGCAAGTCCTGGGCTACTTCAAGGTAGCAGGCGACTGACAGCAGGCTATCAGTCCTGGCTCACAGACTGATGATGGCTGAGGAAATTGCTGAGGAGTAGAAGCCATTTACTGCCAGTGATTTATTTAGCTTTGGCGCTGTTGCTACCCTGAGACAGGCAGGCTTTATAAAGCCACCGCAGCAAGTATGACAGGCCAGGGTCGAGCCTGGGTTATCTCCATGATGGGAGACCGTGTGAAGCTGCTGACCGGTAGCGATATCAGGTCAGTCAGTTAATGACAGACGCATTTTGATCCCCGAATACCATCCGCTGTGCTAAAATTAAGCACGGTTGGGATTTAATTTATCAAGAAAAGTGTTAAACATCCACTAATTCAAGGGTCACAGTTGTGAGGATTCGCTAATCTGTACCCTCTGATATTAAGACAAAATGTTTGACATCGTTAATTACAAAAACAATCGTTAGTTACGGCCTTAATGAGAACAAGGAGCATGTATCTACACCCTGACATCCTCATACACCAAGCTCAGCACAGCAGAGGCAATAATGATCAACTTTCCTCGAGGGGGAATTTACACACAGGTGCTACGTCACCATGTCAGGTTTCCCTGCCCGGACCACAAGGAGAAAAGATGATCAATATGCAGGTTTTTACATGTGGGACAGGTTCAAACATGTGGCTACCAGCCAGAAAAGCACCTCCACTTTGCAGAGGACATATTATCTAGTTAACAGAGACAGACAAATTTAAAACCAAAAAATCGGACATAGTTATGTGCGTTAAATGAACCGTTAAGAACTCGTGGTTTGGAGCCAACAGTGTGACTTAGTGCTTTTTAAGATTTGGAAAAAAAAAAATCATCAAACTTAACCTTTTTCTTTTAAAAGTAAAAGATAACATTGAACCCGTTAAACCAAATAACCACTTAAAGTGTAATTGTTTTGTTTTCTGATATATTCTGGATCTCCATCCACAGCGTGCTTTATTTTTTTTTGTCCAGCTGTGAGCAGCTCCTGGCTTTTCTTCGTTCACAGTATACCTTCATACCTGTCACAAAGTCTGCTTAGATTCAATCTGTAGTGTGAAATGTACGGGCAAGTATGAACATTTGAAAAAAAACAAAAAAAAACCAGATAATAAAGTCAACACGTGACCTTCTTTATATTAAAAGAGTCTCTCACAAAGAAAAGCTGTCATGAACCCTGGACTAAAGACAGGGTGTCTATTAAATACTATTATCCGCAACAAGTGCACATCCAAAACTATGTGAACAGTAAAGTATATGTTTGTTCTACTTTAGACAATTGAATAGGAGGTCAAAACACAGCAATGAAACACAAGCAGAGACAGGCTTCAGCTTATAGCAGCAATCTCAGTCTGCTGTTAACAGCACACTTGCAGCTGTTCGCCTGAATAAGCGAGCAGGCTGTTGTCCATAAATGTGATTTTTTTTTTTTTTTTTTTTTTTTTTTTTTTAAACAGGAAGCTCACCGGCACGTCGAGATGTGTCCACATGTTCTGCTCATAAAAATTGGGTTAAAGATAGCACGCTACCAGGTTTAACAAACTTTAATTCTCTGGGCGACATCCGCTCCGACAGCAGGAAGTAAGAGTAAAGTCAGTAAATCTGATGGAAAGAAAGTGTCTGTGCGTACTTGCCAGCTTCCCGTGTCTGATTATGATTATTTATTCTGGTGTTGATTCTGATTTAGCTCTGTGAGATGAATAGCGTAAAATATGAGAAAGATTTCTCACAATCCTGGTTCGCCTCAACACGTTTTAAACTTTTTTTTTTTTTTTTTTTTGCGCGAGCCAAAAATGAGCAATGACATGATGTTAACTCACAGACGGTAAAACAGTTTATAAAGAAGCGCTCGCAGATACAGTAACTATTTGATGTGTAAGTCATTACATGCTTTACGCCACACAAAGCTTCAAAGCATTTGGGGATTTATTATGTACTTTCTGGTTTAAGTACCGAAAGAATTTGTTTGCAAATGAGCTAAAACAAATCTGTTATTGAGTTATGAGGCACACATGACTGCACATTAAAAGGGGTTAGCCACATAGCAGTGCACAGACTGTTCCTTAAACTCACCCCGAGTTCCTCTGCCCTTTAAGCAGAGAAGTAAATCACATTCCGGCTTGAAGTCTCGTTTTCATCTGAAAAATACATTTGACCGTGTGCACTGCCAAAAGAACCAATATCCCAAAACTGTCCCAATATTTTTGACATGACAGTAGAGGATTTTTATTTTTTTTTTAATTTATTTTTTTGTAGACTGCAGCTCCAGCCGTCTCTTTATTTTTCCAGATTTTTTTTTTTTTTTTTTTTTTTTCCCCCCCCACTGGGTGAACGGTGAATTGAAACGGTGTGCTGGGAAGGAGCTGAAATGTCAGGCCTCCGTGACTCTCGACAGTGCACAGACGCCGCGGCAAGAAACGCGTACGAGGACAGTCGGAAGGGCAATACCCGGGGCTCGGCTCGGTGCGCCGCGGCGGCAGCGCAGAGCCCCGCTGAACGTTAAGTCCGTGCCAGCTGCATGCTTTATGACAACACATTAAAGAGGAGCCTGGAAGTCTAGCTCGTGAGCTTTGCATTGTCTCTCCTCTGCCAACAAGGAACCAAACCTGGCACGCTTTATTGAACAAAGAGTCCCTACGACTCTGGCTACAGGCTGTTCCCTTGAAATAAAACTCCAGACAATAGAGACAGAAGGGAGAAGGAGTGTGGGAGAACGAGAGGCTGTGTGTGTGTGTGTGTGTGTGTGTGTGTGTGTGTGTGCGCGCGCACGCGAGGCTTGTGGTAGGCGTCAGCAGAGGCCTCCTGAGGGCGTTTGTACGTGTGTGTGTGTGTGTGTGTGTGTGTGTGTGTGTGTGTGTGTGTGATGGGAGTGAGCGAGGAATGCACGGGCTGGGCCAGTGGCCGCACCGGGTTGATCCTCCGGTGCAGACAAGGGGGGGGGGGGGGGGAATCCAGATCGGCTATGAGAGGAATGTGAGAGCAGGATATCATTAGAAGCATGAGAGCTGCAGAACGGGCCCCAAACACACAGCAGGCAGCGACTCAAACAGATGCACCGGGATAAACTGATACAGACACACACACACACACACACATGCAGGGAAGGAACATTAAAGTTGCTCAAAATGGCAGCAAACTCTGAATAGAAGACGTGGGATATTATGCTGTGGTATGCAGGGGCTGCGGGATCCTCCTTCTAAACAGCTACCAAGTAACCCTGCACTGAAACTTTCAGGAAAAGAAACCGGAGAGTAAAACTTACCCCTTTCTTCGAGTTGTAAAGTATAAATATGTTGGACTTTATATTATCTGTGCGTTCCAAAACCCACATGACCAAACTGTTTAGTAGTTCCAGAAAAAGATTTAGTATGTCCCAAAGTACCAGGAAGTCCTACTACATCTGGTCGTATTTTGCAGTATGCAGGCCAGCAGAAGAAGGAGAAGGAGGAGAAGGAGAAGGAGAAGAAGGAGAAGGAGAAGAAGGAGAAGAAGGAGAACAACAACAACAACAATAACAACAACAAGAAGCATTACAAGGAAGCGTACTCGTTTCAAATCGCATCCTTTTTCTTTTTACTTCAAATGTTGCGCTACAGATCGTGACGATATGAACAAGTAGCATGTCCCAGCTGTATGCATACTGCATGCAACAGTACATACTTCATAAGGGTCGCTGCAGTTTGCACTAAAAGTAAGAAGACAAAGTATGCAATTCTGAATGCAGCTTATACGTTTGTTATAGAATACATTTTTAATCTGAAATGAAACAACAGTAAAGCCACAAAAAGTGAAATGTTTCACTTTGAAATGTTGACGTATAAGGCGAGGGTGGAGTAAGTGTTCTTATCTTTTACCAAATACAAGTATTAATACATCCATCACCTTTCCCCACTTTATCCTGAACAGGGTCACAGGTGGCTGCCCCGGCTAACTTTTGGGCAACAACAGGCTTCACCCTGGACAGCTCTGGCGGTCCATAACAGGACCAACTCAGAAAAACAGACAACCATCCATTCCCTTCCCGCCGAGAGACCGTGCTAACCACCGCGCCGCCCCGGCAGCCGTACAATACCGTACCAATTCTCCAAGTAAAAGTTTTCTACTTGAAATGTTTGACTATTGGATGAAGAATAAATATTAGCAACAGAGTGTGTTTAAAAAAAAAATATATATATATTTCTACACATACTGCGAATAGATTTCGTCCATTTTTGAGCATCTCAAACTAAACCTCTGATAGATCGGCCCTTCAATGTATCCTCGTGTTGTTGAAAGAGGACCCTGCTGCCTCATCTGTCAAACATGGTGGTGGTTCTGTTATGGCTTCATCATCCTCGTGTGGCTGCCAGAGAAACCGGCAAAGTGGCATTAATTGATGGTTCCACCGTTTGCGGAAGCAAACAGGAGTCTTCGATTCAGCCAAATGCATCAAAACTTAATGGACGACATTTCATCATTTAGCCGGACAACAATTCCTGAATGAGCTTCCACGGCAACAAGAGGGCTTTGTCAGGTTGGGGGGAGGGGGGGGGGGGAGGAGGAGGAGGAGGAGGAAGGAGGAGAACAGAAAAATAGTTCACTGTCCAAATAGTTATGGTGTGAACCGCACTGTCCACATACTTTACACATAACAGCAAACAGATGTTATGTGATGGTAGCGAATACTGACAATGACCACAACATTTACACGTAATAAAGGTTGACAAATTAATAGTTCAAAAACAGTGATCAGTCGAGGAATCACAACAAAATGGAGTCGAATGATAACTGTGAAAAGTTTTGTCAAAAGATGTGCAGATCACGAGATCTCTCCCAACATCTCTCCGGTTTGAATTTCCTTTTAACATCAATTCCCGAAACCAAACACTGGTTGTAACTGCGCCAACTTGAGGAGGAAACCGTGAGCTGTGTTTGGTGAGGAAGGAGAGGAGGAGGTGTTCAGAGACACCGCACAAACTCCGGGGTCGATGATCTTGACATTCGATCGATGTTTTCGTCTTTTATAAAGCAGCGGGCCTGTTCCTACATTTTGTTTCGTGTTGGACGCAGAGGAAATATGTTTCCGGTTGTACCTTTATTCTGATTTTATGTGGGGAAAAAAAAAAAAAAAAAAATGTAAGCAAACTCTTGAAAGTTGACGCTCCCAGTCCTCGTTCCAGATATTTACAGGAAAAAAAAAAAAAAAAAAAAAAAAAAAAAAAAAAAAAAAACAGCTTTCCTTCATGTAGATCGATGAAAAATAATTTCATCGATCTACATATTGAAATTTCTGAACTGCAGGGACGAAGGCCGTTTCAGATAAATTGCATGGTATGCACATTTGAGACGGACTCATTTGCATTTCAGATGTGTTTAATGATGTCTATTTGCATGCAACGCATTCATACAGCTGCGCTCCGTTTATCAAATGCGGTTTTCAACTGAACTACAAATGGACGTCGGTCCAGATGTGAAGGAGGCAATGCGATTCCTGCGAGCGCAGGGAACTAGGAGACGAGGGTGACGGTGTTTGGCAGGAATCACAGACATACAACATATAGAGTATCGTATTTGAACTCGGAGGGGCGGATACGGAGGAATAAAAAGCAAAAACCCGAGTTCGCTTTCATTGAGTCAACACGGCTCATTTTCCGAGATAAACAGGGGTCGCGCTCGGCTGCTGCAGAGCTACCCGCAGAAGGAGCACGGCTACCTTCCGACTGAACGCACTAACAAGCGTGCAGGCTCGGTCTCCGCCACTGAGCGTCACGATCTGCAGCAGGCAGGCCCGGTGGAGCGGAAGGAAAGGCAGGAGGAGGACGGAGGAAGCGAGCGGGCTCCATGTCCGAGACCTGCTGCAACAAGACACAATAACAGCGCGAGAGCAGCACGAGACATATTGCTATTCAGACAGAAAGAGCAAACAAAAAAAAACAAAAAACAATTTTTTTTTTTTTTGGAGCCCATGTATCCCTGTGTGCCTGCCTGAGGGGGTACACACAGTATTATGAGAAGGATTTGAGTTGACACAAAGTCACAGTCGCTCCATCGTCGGTGTGGAGGAGGAGGAGGGAGGAGGAGATGAATTATTCAACCAGCCAGTGCCGCTCGGCTCTGACGTCTTGTTGTGTTTTACGGGGAGGTGAGGCGGAGCAGGCAACAACAAGCAGCGCCTCCTCACAAGGCTGCCGTCACATGACAGCCCCGGGGATACAACATCCAAGGAACCTCGATTTTTTTTTTTTTTTTTTTTCCCGAGGACAGGGCATCATTTCAGAGAGCAGCAGCAGAATAATAGCTCCCTCTCAAAATGACAGCCATCGCTGCGGCACACCATCACAGATTGCCGGTCTATCACTCCCCAACACACACAGGATGAAATGACAGCCCTGCCCCGCTGATAGCGAGGCATCGCAGCCCGAGTAGGTGTTCCTTCTGGTTTAGCCGGGCTTTGATGTTATTATACCACAGCGGTGCAATATTCAGCTCCCGAGATTCACTACCTGCAGCTGGGTGATCTCAGTGTTTGTGAAGCTGAGAAAATGGAAGGCTGGAAAAAAAAATACTACAACAATAACAAAAAAAAAAAACAGGAATGTTTTATCTATTCTGTTAAAAAAAAAAATTCTATTATTCAAGAGCAAATGTAGGACATGAGTATTATCAAAACAGACGGAGAAACAGCCCCTGAGCTCTGCTGCAGAATTACATTTCATAAATGTAGGGGAGAAATACACGAGAGGGAATTAAGCGCGTAGTTTCCTGCTTCCTCTTTTTTTTTTTTTCAATTCACAGACTTGAACAGTGATTAATCAAAATTGTTTACCCTTAAAACAGGATTATCGTGTCTCACGGCTGCCTGGATATCAGCCGTGTGCTCCGCCACACAAACAACTCCGTTTACAAAGAACGTGATTTATAGACATATCAGAAGGTATGAAAAAAAAAAGAAAGAAAAGAAGATGGAGGCGTAATCTTGTGGTGTAACTTAGTCGTTTATTTTAATTCCACAAATTTTTCAAAAAAATTACAAAATACTCAAATGGAGAGAACACAGGACTCACAATTTTTCTTATTATTTCTACTTTTTGTTTACATTGTGTCATCCCATGGCGACTACTCATATATACAATAAGCTTCAAGATACCAGTATATATATAAATCTTAGCAGTCAGAATTTACATTCTGCTATTGCCGCTTTGAAACAAGAAGCTAAACCATTGACAACACTTAACATCAAAGGTTTTGGAGACACAAAAAGAGGGAGTAAAAGGCAAGGGAATCGTCAGGAAATGAGGCAAAGGGTGACGACGATGGTGAATAGTACGTTGTCCGAAGAGACGCAGGAATCGGTGGCGAGACAAGAGTGACAGGCTGTTGTCAGGGCTTTCGAGAATAGGTCTCCTTTAAAAAGGACGGGGGTGTGTGTGTGTGTGGGGGGGGGGGGGGGACATGAGTTTGGTGACCTTTGCAAGCATTTAAATGCAAATTATGGTGCTCCGTTGGAAGATAAGTCACTTTTAAAATGCAAGTACAGTTATCTTCAATTGTGGTTGGAATAAAAATAAAAAATAAAAAATAGCCACAGTTTTCTAAATGTCCACGACAAGTCAAACAGTCTTCGTCCATGGAACAGATGCGGAACTCATCAGCGAAAATAAAAGGGCTCAATGTGCACTGGTAGGACAGGTCAACACTACATGTAACAGTCAGTGGCACACAAACACACCACTCCTGAAGCCCAGGAGGCCGTGTGCATCCCTAAGGAGCCAAGGCATACGAAAACATTGAGGTACACACACACACTCACACACGCACGCACACACACACACACACACACACACACACACACTCACACTCACACTCACACGTCGATCCGAACCCTCCCGGTAGTCACGTGTCGGCAGCCCCCCCCCCTCTAGTGTCACAGTGAACATTATTACAGCCTAGTCGGAGGATGACTCGGTCGGATTTGAGCCCTGCAACAAAACACCGATGACCGGACCGGGCGAGGAACACAAGCTTAGCACCGACTCACAACCGCTCACACGTTTAAAAAAAACAACAACACAATCCTTAACAGTCCCGTTCGGCTCCCGTTACAGTGAACAATGTTAAAATTCCCGTCCAGATTATTAAAAAGAACTTAAAAAGATTTTTTTTTTTTTTAAATTTTTTTTTTTTTTTTTTAAAAGTTCTTCAGTTCAGCCAATTTTATTTCACGCGTCCCGAGTGTTTTACAAAACCGTAATTAAAATCTGTAAAAACAACTGAAGTGAATCGGAGCACTTCCTCCACTTTGTTCACCTGGAATACAAATTTTCGGCGAAAGGATGCGACCGGTCGAGTTGAGCTCGAGGACACTCCCCGCGGTGCAAAGTTTCCTCGTTGATCCGCGGCCTCGGCGCGCACTCGGCGGGAGAATCGGCGCCTGCCGGGGTCACCTCTTCCGAGTGTTTCAAAATCATGAACTCGACGCGGCGAGTTTGCACATCCTGACGACCTGCTGCGTGTCGAAGCGGTGATGAACGGGGGGGCAACGGGTTTGTGGTTCACGTGGTGAATGTGGGACTGAAGTCTAACACAGTGGTGTCAGAGGAACCTCACAACTGAACTCTCAGAAACTGCTCCTGTAATAATGCCATGGTGCTCCCCTCTGAAACAAGGGATAATGCTTCAAAACAATTAGATTGGAGGTTGAAACGACTTGATTTGGAGTCCACACCTAGTAATAATAATAATTATAATAATATTTATATGTTTATATATATACTATTTACAGACTCAAAAACGCCATGCTGTAGCTTTTCTTAAAATTATGAAAAACCTCCGACAATGTATTAAAATAAATGTTGAATTTAAGATAGCACTTGTTATTTTTCCATAAATGGTCTGACAGGTCTTGTCGTTTTTTTTGTTTTGTTTGTTTGTTTGTTTTGTTTTTATTTTTTTGATAAGCACAGTGTCTTGTTCTAGCACCTACAAAAAACGTCAGGGAAGCTTGTCATGCAGGAGTCTTGAGGACGTTGTCACTACTGGCTATATACCAAAGAAAGTCAATGTCTTGAAAAATAATAATAATAATAATAATAATAATAATAATAATAATTATTAAAAAAAAAAAGTCTTTGACAGGAAAAAAAAAAAAAATGTCAGAAGGGTTCTCAGACGATCCACTTGGCCTTTTTCTGTTCTTTAAAAGTGAGTGTGTTCAGAAGACCCCTGGCGAGCCTCCGCAAGACCGCTCCGTAACAACTTCCTGTCCTGCACCCGTCGGTCGCCGCCGCCGCCGCCTCCGCCTCCGCCTCCTCCTTCGGCCGGTTACAGCTGCTTGTCACTCTCCTTCTTCAGCCGGCTGAAATGCAAAAAGGACACACGAGAGTTTTAAAAACCAGAAGATCCAAAGCAGACGCGAAGACACACTTCACGAGTGTGGTGTGCGTTCGCTCGTCCGACCTGTAGTAGTCCTCCTGGCCAGGCAGCGGTCCTCCGTGCATGTGATGGTGCCCGTGGAGCCACTGCTGCTCCATGGCTAACCGCTGGAGCTCCGCCGACTGGGCATGCATGGCCTGCAGCTGGTGGGCGGCGGACATGGGTGGTGGAAGACCTCGTGGTAGGTCCCCGGGGTATGGAGTACCTGGAGGAAGCACAAACAAAAGATTGGACCGGCAGTGTGGCAGAGCCGGGTGGGTGGGAGAGGCGGGGGAGGGGGGGAGGGGGACGGGGGAGGCTGGCAGATCGGACGTGATACTTCTGGTAATGAGAGCCGATGCTGGACGAGAGCTTACCGAAGACGGGGTGGCGCAGCATCTCGTGTTCGTGCGGCGACTGGCCCAGGAGAGGGTTGGGGATGGCGCCGGGCGGGTAAGGGAAGCGGGCCAGGTGAGGTCCGCCTGCCAGGTGATCTACTGCCAGCGGGTGGGCCCCCGAACCTGGAGGACACACAAGGCATTCACCACCCCCTGATGGGCGTTAGAGTCGTGGGTTCAACTCATTGCCAGATTGTATATCACAGACGGTTGCATGCGACAGAAATTGGGGATCCGCAGCTTCATGTAACGTTACTCCCCTCGGCAGCGACCAAAAGAGTGCAGGGACCGCGTCACTATATTTATCCAGTGGAAAGCATCTGCTCGCTCCGTCAGATACTATATAATGAGCATATTATAACACGTTGTCCAATCTCCCGTGTCAACGCTACACAGAGAACGGTACCGGGTGAAGTAATTCAAATTATTAGTCATTTAAAGTCCCCTTCGTTCAGTCTTTGCTGTGACGAGAGAAGAAACGCGAGTCAATACGTTCGCAGGCGGTTTGATAAAATGACAGCACGCTGACTAATACCCTATTTTGCATATTAGAAAAGATACTTATTCGACCTAATCATAACAAATCAGGTGACTTTCTTACTGTCATACGCGCGTATTTACCGCAACCTGTTTGAAGTTAAAAAAAAAAAAAAAACTCCTCTGAGCGCAGATAGGTTCGATGACCTAATCACCAGAAGTGGCACCATTTTAAATATGGAAGAATATTTCTGCTGCCTCTGACAACAGAAATTTGACCCTGGCATCTATCATTTTTTTTTTTTTTATCCAAAATCTTTCATACTGGTCATTATAATAGTGTAATTACAAACAAATATACATTTCAGGATGTTTTGCAGTGCAATTGGTCTCCTAAGAAGTTGGCACATCTGGAGTAGGTTACAGTTAATCAGTGGAGCACCCCGAGGCGCTACCGCTGCTCCTCAAATAGTTTAGAAATATATTAAAATGGTTCTACGTGTTGATAATACGGATCTACTTTTCAATGTCAAAATATCCAATTACATTTCACAACAAGAATCACATAATAAAACATTCCAAAAAATGAAGTTAGAATATTAATACTTTCATTTACTGATAACGTTGGAATAACCGTGTACAAAAGATCAACGTACAATCAAACACGTGCTGTTTGAGATTTATTCAATCTTCTCCATTTATAAATTTAACTATAGGAACGTCACTGATAAAAAAATAAATAATTGATATGCACTTTATTCATGAATGGAAATGATAAAAAAAAAAACGACTGAACTAAAAGATGATGGAAGTAAAAAGTAAAGTCAATTTTTTTTTTTAAAAGTACAAAAATCGTACTTTTTTTTTTAACAAAACCAAAAATTTGGGTCAAACCAACCGCGTTTGACAAATGGTGAGAAATTTACAGCGTTTAGTTCCTCAAAAAAATTGATAATGCAAATTGAATATGTCCTTGACTGAATGGCGTCATTTCAACAGTAAAGAAGCATTGACGAACACAAAGCAGGGCTTTCTTTTACCTTGGTGAAGGGGATCTTGCTGGTGGAGGTGGAGGTGGGAGTGAATGTGCGAGTGCTGGTGGTGGTGCGGCGTGACATTGAACATCTGTAGACGGGCGATGGGGTCGTTGGCCACGGTGGCCATCCGCTCGGCGTGGAGTCTCTCTGCAGCCAACCTCTCCGGGTAGCTCATTTCGGGCCTTAGCTGCGGCCCGGCCAAGGCTAGCCGCTCTCGCTCCAGCGGGTTCAGGCCCGGGTGGAAGGAGGCGAACGGGTGAGGGCCGGCCATGGGGGGCAACGTGATGGCCCCGTGCCGGGCAAAGTGCTCCATGGGGTTTGTGGAAGGGTGCATCGAGTCCATTTCCGGAGGCTTGACCTCGAATCCGGGTTTCATCCTCTCCCTCAGCTCCCTCTCGCGAATCTCCCTCTCGCGCATCTCCCGCTCCCGCAGCTCGCGCTCCCGCATGGCCGGGTCGGCGTTGTACAGGCTGGGCATGTGGTAGGCCAGCAGCGGGTCGGCGGGGTTGAGGGACACGAAGAAGGGGTGGTTCCGATTGGTGGGCGACATGACGTGGGGTCGGGCGTACTCGCTGAGGGTGCGCAGGGCGGGGGTGTCGGGGCCGATGTACGGAGGCACGGCCGCGATCGTGGTGGGGGGGCCGTCGAAGTGCGGGCGCATGTGGACGGGGCCCCCCATCTGAGGTTCGCCCATCCTGCCATCATGGGAGGAACTGGAGGCTTTCTGTGAGCAGCGGTGAAATGCCCGAGTTTAGTATGACGTGTGAAAAGAATGAAACCGAAGCCAAACACAAAGTGAAAGGGAGATCGAGGAAACTCACCGCAGCTCGCTCCGCTTCCTTTTCTCGTTCCCGCTCTCGTTCCCGCTCTCTTTCCCTTTCCCTCTCTCTCTCCTTCTCCTCCCGGACTTTCTGCTCTGCTTCCCTCTTGGCTCTCTCCAGAGTTTCCTCTCGCTTCTTGGCCAGTTTCGACGAAGCCAGCGGGGTGAAGTAGAAATCTGTGCGAGCGCACGAGTTGTAGCCTCGGTCGAGGTGCTTGTAGAACCTGCGGTTTAACACATTCAAGACGTACTCAGAAAAACGGACAGATGTTCCGGTCCATGAATTAATACTTTTTACAAACGGAGAAAACAGGCCACGGCTCGTGTTTAAAATTAAACACGAGCCGTGGCCTGTTTTAAATGTCCCATTAGATGAAAAGACAGCTCGTATTAGCTTACACGAGTCCATTATTCACACGGAAACAAACTCCCTCGTCTTTCCCGTTTGCTGCTGCGCTGAGTGTGTATTAAAATTCTCATTGCTATTCATTGACGGTCTGAGAGTCACTTAAGCACTAGGCAACTACAGATACTCATATTCAGATGCCTCAGTTCACTCACATCTCACTGTAATTAATCTCCCTCCTCTCCATCCCGGATAATTTGCGAGCCATCAGCCACTCACAGCTCAAGGCTAATTGTGGCCTTGGATGCCTGTTTTGCTGAGGACATTCGATTTGTTGCTGACATCAAAGCCTAAAAACCTGAAGGCAGCGACTCTTTATTGTAGGATGTTCAGGAGCTAATCAGCATTCCCCCCCCACCCCCAACAAGGCAGCAAGCAGCTCTCAACAGACTACTGATAAACAACAGTGTGTGCAGGTGTGCGTTTCTCTCTTCTACATTTGTTTGATCTTCTGCTGACCTCCTGTTCGGTTAGAGCGTGGGCGGACGTACCGTGCTGACTGGCTGGCGTGGCTGGGCGTGTTGACGACGGTCGGCTCCGGGGAGGGGCTCCTCTGCGGGGGCGGGGGGCTCTCTGGCTCCTCCGACTCGTCCAGAGGCTCCTCTTTGATGTGCACAGGCGGAAGTACCGGACCCGGACCGGCACAGGACACTGAGGCAGGAAGTGGCATGGAGATTGAAGATGATGGAGCGGAGGAAGATGGAGGCTGCAAGCCAGGCATAGAGTTTGATGAGGACGGGGGAGGGCCGGTTGGAGGTAGAACTGTGTTGAAAGGGTGAGACGTGAAAGGCGGCTGAGGTGGCCCGTTGGGGTGCGAGGCTGCTGCAGAGGGCGGCAGAGGAGGAGCGGGGGGAGGCTGGTGACTGGCTGAAGGCGGGAGGGTCTGGGACTGCGTGAGAACTGGAGGCTGGGCTGGGGGAGGCTGAAGCTGCTGCCCCTGAGGCATGAGCTGGAGGGGAGGTGGGTGTGCTGATGGAGGATGGTGGTTGGATAGGGAGCTGAGGGGCTTGAGGGCGGGAGGTGGAGGCAGGTTTGAAGGCATCTGAGGGAATGGAGGTGCTGACGCGTGAGGCGGGTGTTTGTGAGACTGTGGGTTGGGTATCTGAGGGATGGGTGTGGTTGGCGGAGGCTTGATGTGAGGCATGGACATTGGTGCAGGGGGTAATGGCTGCTCTCTGGGCGGCTGGCATCCGCTCTGTGAGGACGACTGGGACTGGGAAGGAGGAGTGTGAGGCCTCTGCTGTGATTGGCCAGAGACTGGCGGGGGTGGGACCTGAGACGGACCCACAGGGAATCCCTGCGGGGTCATGGAGTGAGGGTGGGGCATGTATGAGGGGCCAGGCTGCAGTGGATGTGGCATGGGAGGCATGGGCCCATGATGTGGGCTGGGTAATGATTGAGGTGGGACTGGAGGGCCAGGAGGCGGAGCCTGAGTCATAGGTGAGTGTGGAGAGGGAAGCCTCTGAGGGTGGAGGGACGCTCCTGACTGGATAAGAGACATTGGGCTTGCCTGGGGCAGAGGCTGGGGAGGTAGAGAGGCGGAGGCCGCTGCAGGGGAGACCTGTGGGGGCAGTGAGGGGGCTGAGGTCGTAGGCGGAGGAGGCGCCGAAGAGGCGGCTGCGGGGCCCGGTTGACACTGGATGACGGGAGGGTGCTGGCTCTGCAGGAGCTGCTGCTGCTGGGCGGAAGAGTCTGAGTCGCTCTCATTGTCCCGTGGGCTGGGGATGCTGGGCGAAGAGCTCCGGTTGTCCTGATCAATGTCTTTAGGATCGCTACTGAGCTCCTCGTTGATGCTGCGCCCGTCAGAGCTCTCGCCCTCTCCCTCCCCCTCGCATTCGGAGGGCGAGTCTGGCCGACTCAGCTCCTGAGGGACAGAGGAGCGAAACGGATGAGCGTCATCACAGCGTCAACGAATTGCAGTAAAACACACACACACGGATAGGCAAAGACTGCCGACTCACCTGTGTCTTGGACTTTTTGGCGCCGGCCCTCTCGGGCTCCTCCGTGTCCGAAGCTCCCTTCTCTCTCTGCCGTTTGGCGCTCTTCATCGGTGAAGGAGCCTCTTCTTTAATCTTCTGTGGAGCAAAAGAAAGCCAAACCATTAAAGAGTACATTTCCCAGAGATGCATGCGTAGAAAAACAAGGTCTCAGCGACTCTAAGCCACGTTTACCTTGCTTGGCTTCTTCATGTTGTCCGTCTTGCTGTCGGTGCTGTCGGTACTCGCTGCGCTGGGTGAGGTTCGTCCGCTGGAGCGCAGATCCTCGTTGGTAGGCGAGGCTCGGCCATCTGGACTGGCTGTCTGCTTCTTACGACCACTACGTAGCGTCGACATCTAAGAGTCAACATGATCAAATGTTAATGTTCAATGTGGTTTGGACAGAGAAAATGTACACGGCCATACACCACTATATGTTTCCAACCATAGAATGCCTTCAGAAAAGCAAATATGTGAAAAATGTATGTGAAAGTTGTTCGTATAATATCTTTTTGTTTTGTCGTCTGCATCACTCCAGAGATAACTCTGGGGATACGGTTCCTAAACGTGGAAATAGATGGATGGATGTGGAGCAGGAGTGTTTGGCGCACCGAGCCTCGGTTCCGTCGGGTCCTCATGCTATGCTTCCCGCTGAGTCCATCCTCTTCCTCTTTGACAGGTTTGAACATAAATGGCGGCGGGTCCACAGGCTTCTCGATGGGGGGCAGCTCACCGTACTTCTTGAAGTGAATGCGGCAGTCTGTGCACAGCAAGATGTTCTCCCGGCCCCCGTGGTGCCAGTCCTTGGAGGCTGAGGAAAGCCATTTACAGTTGTGAAATAAGGAACTCACAGGCAGCGAGAGGTACCAAACAACACAGAGAAATGATGTGGCAGTAACACGGAGAATGTCCTGAACCAACTTTGTAGAACAACATAATAAGATTATTATATTTTTGAACAGGAGCTGAATCGTGGAGGATGAAGTCTGATCTATACTCTGCTACACACCGTTCTTAAATTCTCAGTTATGTACTAATAAGGTCTGTACGAGTTAACACTATGAAGCCAAAGTTATTAGCGAGCCATGTTGCGACGGCAGTAATGCAAGTGTGATCGGATGGGAGGCTGGCGCTGGGAGCCAGCGGTGGGGAACGAGGAGAAGGATAATGAGGTGGAGAGAGATGTGGGCTCGTGCCTGATTTGATCAAATTAGTCTTGACGTCCTCTGATGCCCATCTGTCACACACACACAGGGCTGTGTTTGTGCAGGCTCACACTGATCCCAAGACAGGACAGGAACAGTCGAGCCAGTCCGTATGACGAGCGTGTGCGTGTGTGAAAAGGATCGAGGAGTCTTACTGGTAGTGAAACAGTGGCGGCAGGCGTAGCCCTTTAGCTCCTGTTCGCTGTCTTCACTGTCAAAGTCATCTTCGCTGGCTGAGCTGAGGTCCACTAGAAGAAAGAGAAAGACAAAAAAAAACCAACACTTCACTTACATGGTTTTCCCAAAAGAAAAATCTCAGATCATGTTTCAGTCTTTCCTCTCTGCTGCCACTGAAGGGGTCAAATGTACGTACAAAACTCGCTTGAGGGGGGACGTGAAGGAGTGTTGACGGGAGTCGAAGCGGTTCGTGTCTTGATGCGGCGGAAGACGGGCTGGCGGCGGTGTCTGCGGTGGGCTCGACAACTCGCTGCCTCGGGAGTCTTCTTCCAGTAGTAGTAGAAGGTAATTAGCTCTCCCTGAAAGCAAACATGACAAATGTTGTTAAAACAGGAAAACACATCACAAACAAGAGATATTTGTAACAAGAGGCGACTGAATTAAAAGGATTTCAAGGTTAAATTTGTCAAAGCGGTTGAATGTTTTGAAAATTGCGCCTACGAAATATCTGCAGTTCGGTGGAATTGAATATGTGGAAAGTACATGTTAGCAATCGGCACGGTATTTCGCAGTGAAAGGCCGTGGAGTGGGTCAGTCCATGCCAGGGTTTGTAGATGGCTGGGCATGTTTGTGCTGCGGCCCTGTCTGTCCCAGGATTAGGCGAGGAGGCTCACTGAATGCAGGGATATTAGGATCAGTGCATTGGTGGCTGCCTGGGTGGCAGGAGGTTGAATGGGAACAAAAGAACATGTCAGGCAGAGCTTTGGCGCTACAAATAGGGAGTGAAATGGCTCCTCGCCCCTTCACTGGAAGAGTCAATTGAACTTTAATCAAACATTCGGAGGGGCGCGCTTGCCAGCAAGCAAGGCGGATAAATCCAGTGTACAAAAGGCCGCCAGGAAATCAATACCCAACTGAAACATTAACACATACAATCATGGATCAGAAAGCACTTTGCTGAGGCAGCCTGTGCATATTAACTACTGCTTTCCGGCCACACTCATAACACACGAGCCTTAAAAATTGGCAACAGGAGTCAGGGACAATTATGTCGTTTCCTGTGAGGCTTTGCCTTCTCTCCTTCACCATGAACTCTCACTTGTTAGCGGTCCTCCACCGGCGCTACAACAAATTCATGAAGGTGTGGCGTGTTGTTTGGGTGAGCAGTAAGTCACCTGTAATCTCTAAAGCCCAGAGGGCACCCATCTACTGTCTGAAGTCTGTTAAACTGCTGTTCAACAAAGCTCCCAGGGTTTAATGGTTATCGATTGTTTTCCTTCTCCGCTTCAGCTCAGAAACTTGACATAAATTAGTCAGTTCCTTGCTCTCTAAAATGCATTAACAGCTTTTCAGCAACAGCCTAACATCGTCTATCAAAATATACCAAAAAAAATAAATTAAAAAAAATACAACAGCAGGAAAGGATTTGATGAAATGGTGGACATTTATGAACTGCTGTAAAACCCTTTAGTTTCTTTTAACAAAACTACAAAATAACATTGAAAGAAACTCAGTATTTCACAGTATAAAAGTCTGATATTAATAGAAAGATAGAGGTAACTGCAGCTTTAATTCCTTATCTCTACTTGATGGTAGTTGTTGTTGGCTGTGAGGAAACACAGGTCAGAGACTAGCCAGTGGTTATTCCTATATCACTAACGAGTTTGTTTGAGTATCTGACATTAAGGACCACGTTAAGTCTTTCTCAATCGCTGCTTTGATTGGCAGAAAATGCTTGATTCAGTGGGCTTAGTGCCCCTCTAATAAGATCTCTCATCATGTGGCTCTTCGGGGAAATTCATATCTACCAGAGCCTGTAGTACTCCATCTTATCAGCCAAAGCAGTGCTGGGAACATTTACTGAGGATGTCCGAGTTGAATGAAACCTTCTCACATTTCAGGGTAAATTAAGGTGCTATACTGCTCCGGTGTAAAACAGCCCCAAAGCCCCACAGCTTGAACTAAGTTTTTTTTGGTCTTTTTTGAAGCCTTCTGCAGATGAGCACATCTGGAGTAGTGGGATGGATTCCACATGCAGGAGTCTTTAAAACATAACAAAAAACAAAAAAACAAAAACAAGGAAAGCTTGATGCTCCACTTCTGGAGCATTAACCGGCCTTTAAATAACTCTAAAAACATGTTTGTTCACGATCATGGAACAAACAGAGGAGCGACTGATTAATATGCTCCTGTTATGTCGCCACGTGTTTGTGCATCCATTTCAGCCGGTAGCAAGAGCTTTCTAGTCGTTTCCTGCGCGCCTCCCCTCTTCAACCTGGCCAGCCAGTTGGGAAGGCAGGGCGCAGGTGCTAACTGAGAGAAGGCAGGCATCCTGATGTGAAATCTAATTGAAATGTGCAGATCAAAAGTGTCGAGCGGTGCCGAGCGCTGGCTTCGCTCTGTGCTTAATGACTGTTCTCAGCAGTGCCTCTCTGCCTCCTCGCTGCAGGCTGACAACCACACAGCCTCAACAACAGCTTGGCAGACACAAGGAAAGGTCACCCTGCCTCTCCATCACTTACACCGTGTCAAGTACCATTACATTAGGCAGCGGCTAATGAAAACATTAACTTGGGCTTTTGAATAGGAATTAACAGGTGCACCGATGAGCTGCTGCAGCCGGATGTAAATGGGAAGAGGAAAACAAAAGAAGCAGCGTAACAAATGCAATGTAAATTTGTCATGTTGACAAAGGAAAGATCGTTGTCTGAGACATCACAGGCGACATGTTCGGCGTGCGGTGGAGATAGGACGTCTGAGTGAGAAGCAGTGGAAGGCGAACATGACGTTACTGTGGTTCAGAGAGGCTTTGTGCTGTAAATTAGTGTCAGAGGGAGACTGACAGATTACCTCTCTCAGCCTGCTTGCATGTCAAATTTGGGCCCTCTGAAGCCACATAAGTCCCATCTCTCACACTGACTGTGTACTTTTCTCTATCAAAGTCACTTTGTCATGCTGCCATATGCCAGCAGCAACACTTTAACTTCCATTACCTTCTGTTTCTTCTCCGTGATTGGGTGTTTAGGCAGCAGGTTTGTGTGAAGCTTCTGTGTGAAGTTGCCATTTTTGTCAGACTTGGACGACAGTGAAACAAACAATTCCACCAACCTGCATCTAAAACAGTGTCCGCAACAGTAAGAATTTATGGAAACACTTGAAATAGGAATGGAGGTAAGCCCTGGCTTCTGCACCATCATTTCCCCCCCCCAATCCACTAAATCACTGCAGAGCAGCACAGACTGCGCTGCTTCTCCGCAGAACATGAGATAGTGACAACATAAGCTCAGTATTATAAGGACTTTTAGACTGCTTCCATCTGCAGGAGCTTTCTGGCCGGTGGATTATCTGACAAGGAAAGGGCTTACCCTCCTATAACGACACTCGGGGCCTCCATTCCAGTTATTGCCACTTAAAATGGTCGTCTACATACGAGTAGTAGTACATGTGTGTCAAACAGATGTCGAGTTCAAAATCATGTGCAGCAATGTTTGCTGTGAGGTTCAAACATAGCTGACAAACATGTCAGGAGTCTCATCCATTATGCGATCATGTGATCCGACGTGTCGCAACTGGCTTTAATTACTTCAAAATAATTGCAGAAATGCTTGTGTTTGAATTCAATATTTGTCCTTATGAAAACATTAAAATATATTGTTTGGCTATTTTGGAGCATATTTCAGAGGGTGACATAGGAAAATGCATCTTGGAGATAAGGTTTTTAATGAGACCACTCTATAGTACAGTATAATTGTGTGTGTGTGTGTGTGTGTGTGTGTGTGTGGGGGGGGGGGGGGGGGGGGGGGGGGGGGGGGTTGAGGCTGAGTGGGAGCGCTCGATCCTCCTCTGGACTCGGTGGTCCTATGTAGGCGGGCAGGGCTGAGGGCGAGGGCTAAACTCATGTATTTACACCCTCATCCCCTCTCAGGCCCAGGCCTGAACAGATGGTTTCTGTTTTTCCTGGCAGATTTGTGACAGAGCCACAAAAGGCCCCTGCTTTGACATGAAGCCAAACGGTTAAGGCCGTTACTGGCAAGAGCAAGGGAAGGAGGAGAGAACAGGGGAGAGCTGAGGAGGGGGAGGGCTGAGAGTGGAGGAGAGCCGAAAGGGAGGAATAAAGAGCCAGCAGTGGATAACAATGGACAATCAGCACCGAATTCAACCGCAACCCGTCCTAAAAAACCTCTCGGCACATAAAAATCTCTGCTAAAAATTTGAGGCAGTTCAGCTGCAGTCGGGGAGCAGAGAGCGTGGGGAGCACGGGGTTTGTGGGTTCTGGTGGCGGATAGTGAGCTGTGTAAACATCCATTAAGGCAGCGTGAACCTGTGCTCCTCCTGTTTCCGCCTCAGACTGCAGCCTGAGGAGGGAGGATTGCTTCCTGATTCATTTCAGTAAGGTGAAGGGGGAAGCATTTCTGAGCTAAATCAAACCAGGGTTTAATTATATATGTGCCCGACCCCTGGACTTGGGATTCTTCATCGCCGCTGGCAGGTCGTACGGTGTATCGTTTGGAGTGGTGCTCGACTTTATCATCATCTTCACGCGGGCTGTAACCGTAAGGGGGAACTTTGTAAATGCGTATAAGGTTAAGAAGATCAGAAGCGTACTTGGGAGGACTGCACGGCCATTTCACATGCTCTTAAGTTAAAAGATGCATGTTATAGTGTTTTAACAGCATTCTTATGAAAGTGTTTGTGACATTTAAAGAATACAGATGACACAAACATTTGGCCGACTATGAACTTGTCATATAATGTGCTGAATGCTCGAGACTGGTTTAGCATTTATGAATTAATTGCCAATAAATCAACAATAATCTTATAAAAAAAAAAAAAATCCTAATATAAAGATTTCTGCAACATGACGAAGGACCAGGTGAATAAAATCTGTTTTATATATTGTAAAATATTGTGGTGGCAATAAAATGTTTTTTTTCTTCTCAATTTTCTAAAACAATTTTATTCTGAATTGAAGAAAAACAGAGTAGCTGTTTTATGACCGTTTTATTTCTATTGCCAAAGCTGTATGATTTACATACAGTAGGTGTTTTGGGGAATAAAATTCAGGTCAAATATTGGAGGTATTACCCACGTGTACAGTATGTAGTCAGTTAAAAAAATACACCGATAGCACGGTGACGCCTCGAACACGATGGAGATTGAATAGTGAGAAGATGCTGGCTGAGTGAGCAGGGTGCATGTGAAAGGCGGTTAAATAGAGAGACGGTCGCTGTTGTGCAGCGCCTTTCTGCTGGAGAATGACTAAATAAGCTCTGCTTTCACAGGTCAGGGATGCAGATGCTGAAGAATCAGCACTCGTGTTTTTCCTGCTGTAAGCGCTTTTGCCAATGAAAGCAGATTGGATGGCAACAGAGCCTTTTTGCTGGAGGGTCGATCCTGCGTGTTCTGCTGATAAGCTAGTCCCCAAAAACCACAACATGAAGCCTACCAAAGAACTCAATAACACAGGGAGCTCTGGCTCTCCGGGCTCCATCTATTAGGCTGAAAAAAAGCTTTTGCCTACACTCAGCTACGCTAAATTGCCTGTGGTCGGCTAAAAGAACATCAATACTTGCTGGTTGAGCCTCCATCAGCCGACAGCAATTTCACTGCCTAAACAAGTTATATCATTTACCAAACACCGATGCTGTTCTGTCACACCACTGACAGCTGCTGCCAACTGGACTAGGCCCCTGTAGTTTGGAGCTGGTTTAATTAGCGTTCGGACCTAAGTATTTATAATCACGCTCATCCCCAAGGTTCTGGCTGCTGAGCTAAGGACATGGCAATGAATTCAATTTGACGTCTGTACAGATTGTACTGGGGAAAACATCTGCTGCGAGGTTGTGTAGAGCACACTGTTCTCCTGTTGGCCATCCTGTAGATGACAGGGCCCGAGGGCACCGAGTGCTCCCTCTTTTCTCAGAGAGAACAAGATTCTAGCAAGAAGCACAGCACCCCCTGGTTAATCTGCACGCCGACACAACGAGGCCATGTTTTAAAAATGAGACACACAGCTCTGGTCACAATTAAATGCTAACAATAAACACAAATCAGAAGAAGCCCCTAAATTGAGACACAAATGTCACCGAAAACGATAACATAAACAAGCTCCCGAACTACAATCTCCCATTAGCTTTTTATTTATTTATTTATTTTTTTAAATAATCGATGGTACTTACGCAGATGTTGTTTAATCCGTGACATTAACGAAACCCCAAAAAGACGCCGCGGCTTCACCCGCATTAGCTTTTCTAACATGCTGCCACAGCACCTTTCTGTCTGCTTCACCTCCATGCCAAAACAAAGCAGCAACCAGCAGCATAAAAATGTCTCCATGAATCACTTTAATGTTTTATACCTTCGTTCCTGTCCTGTCAGGTTACATGGCTCACAGCTGATGTTTTAAGTACCAAATGACTGCACGACTAAAACTGTATTAATTTGACTGGAAATTAAGATGAACTCTCTTAAAATCCTAAAATAAAGTATGACTAAAATACAGTTAGATCACTATGTTGGTGCTAATGTTAGGTACCGGTCGATTTCATAAACATAAATACTTAAATGTGGAGTAAAAAAAATAAATAAAAAAAAAAAGCAGAAATGGAGCCAAATACTCAAAAAAATAAACATTTACTCAAAGCTTGTGTTCTTGTAAACTGTTTTACAATATGTTACTAAATTTACGAGATTATGGTTGCTCTGTGTTCTACAGCAAAACATTGCTATTATCAATAAATATAAAGTATTACATTTATAAGTAAACAAAATGACTTGTGTTTACATGCAGTTTTAGAATCCCTGTTCCAAAAGACACAAACTGTACGGAATACAATTCCAAGCACGAGTTGATTTTGCAAAAATGTTTTTTACTCATTGATGCAAATTTTACTTTGTGACAGTGAATTGAAACTGGTGAATGAACACTGAAAATAATCTGGTGTTGACAATGGTAAAATTCGAGACAAGTTAATATGTTCTTATTTGCACATCTGTATCCTAACAGCATTTAATTCGCAACTTGTCCGCTGTATCTTTTCCAACCCGTGACATTGTCTGGGCTCGGTTCTGTAACTAAAGGAAACAGGCCAAAATTTTTTAATTTGATCTAATTTTCATCTGTCAGTTTCTCTGTTCAGCTGCACCGCAAACAGAGCTGCAGCAGACACAAATCGGTTCAGTAAATACTGTCTGTTGATATCCCCTAAAACAACATTTCTATGAAAAGCCCCTCCAGTAAAAATATCAAGTGCCGAGTTATCTGTGATCTGCCATTTCAGCATATTTAGTTGTTTAAACACTGGAAGCAGCGAGCTCATGTTCCATGACGTCCTCTCCGGAGTGGAGGAAATGGTGGCAGCAGAGCCGGTTGCAGACGGTCAGACGACACACCCACTCCCCCCTCTGGGCCTTTATGTGACTTTATATAAGGCATTCCTGAGTGCTAGTCAGGCCTGGTGTGTTTACACAGCGCTGGGTGCTTACCCTTGGCACTGGCTGTTCGAGCCGTGCTGGCGCTTCAGGGGCAGCGCGGCTAATAGGAGCTAGCGGGAGGAACAGTGAGGGGCAGACGCACTGTACTGGACCTCGGGATATCAGTCCAAAGGCTTTATGCTCTGAACTCTGGTCAGAATTCAGGGCAGGAGCAATGTGTTTCTGCAACATTCCTCTTTTTTTTTTTTTTTTTTTTTTTTCATGGCTTGGTATGCAATAACAGGAATAACAGAAATGTTTGTGTGTGACTAGGGATGATGTGAAAATATGTCATTTCCAGGACCTAAAATCTCTCGAGATATTGTTGTGCTCATGTTCCTCAGATCGGATTCGGGAAGGAGCAGGTAGAAAATAAATGGAGCTTTCCTTGGGGTATTGACTGGCACTCGCTCAGATCAGTCTTGCAGTGCGTTAAATCATAAGCAAAGATTTTTTTGTCCTTGTGTGACAACCAAGGCTTTTCAGTGTCTATAGTGAGCTAATGCCAATTTTACCCCTTGTCCTCAGGTTGCTACTACCCTCCCCTTGCTCTCCCAGTCATCTTTTCATATGTTTAAAGGGCAGTTTATTTTCCATTTGCAGGGGGGAAATTAATCTTTCTCTGCACTGTGGTGGTGGCAGGCCCAGATCCTGGAGGAGGTCTATTACCTCTCCTGCCAAGTAGACTCCCCCTCCAGGTTGAATTGCATTAATACCTCCTTTATAGCCAATCAACTGGACTAGTCATATATTTCAAAACCAGTAAAAATAATTGAAGAAAGCTCTGTGAGGAAACAGTATTCATACACTTTAATCTCTTATTCAAGAGGTTCAAATTGGTTCGGAGGAATAAAAAATGAGGCACAAAGGAGGTGACACTAAAGAGTGCTGGCGTAAAAATACATTACATGATGTGTAGGTTTTTTTTTTTTTTGAGGTGCAGGGCTGACACCCTCACCCCACAGCAGACAAGAAAATGAAACGGATGAGAAGTATGACAAACACCTTTGATTTTCCTTTGATGTCTGTGTCAGCACTGTATCGGCTCACTTCCAGCAGGAGCAGCCTCACAGAAACAGCAAGGTTTGCACTGTTTTATGAATCACAATGCAAATCTAAGAATAATTTATCAGCCAAGTCAAAGGTGTAAAGGGCTTTGAAGCAACATGATCTCCCCTCTACCCCCTCCCACAATAATAGTCAAGGTAAAAATCAAGAACTTCTCAAGCTCTTAAGATTTTTGTTGTACAGTAAATATATTCTCAAAGATTATAACACATTTTATATCTGCTTAAAATAGGAACAACAAACTATGGTTGCGGTCTTTTATTTCTAACAAAAAAAAAAAAAACCCCGCTCACTTGGGTGAACTGCTGTTAATGATTGGTAGACCTGAGTTTGACCTACTTGTACCGTGACACAGGTCACACATTTGTTCATTGATGATTACAACACTGACGTGTGCACACTCACACACAGAGGAGGGAAATGCTGACAAGAGGAACACCCCTCTGCTTGTAAATAATGCAATTACAAAGTGTGAGAGATAATCAAGAGCTTTGTCACTGGCTGCTAATCACAGGCATAATAATTAGAGCTCCAAAAGTGAAAGAAAATCTGATTCAATAATATTTTGGGATGATGGTAAAGGTTTGTTTACAACAATGTCAGCCTACATCTCCAGCTATGATCAGGTGGTCAGTAAATACAAAAAGAGGTTTAACCTAAACTCTCTGAATATAATTTATGTGACCATTAATTATTGACTGGGCCTTTAAAAGAAAGAAGTAAGTGCTGTAATCAAAGTTATCCCGTATGAGTTAAGAATTCATCTTAAATTTGCCCAAATCAGTCTAAATATAATTTTTTGTTTAAATGTTGAAGCCTTCATGTCTCTTGTTGAAAAGCTCCATTGCAACCTGCTTTTTAATCCCAGTGGAAGCCATTACGCTGCACTTTCACTACTCTGAAAGTTAGTGATGAAAGAAAAAAAAAAAAAATCTCCAGTGCTACTGAAACATTGCAGCACAAACATGAGAAGAAGTAGGCTGCTCCTCAGACCGTAGTTATGCTACAAACACATCTGCACAACTTGTTTACTAGTTGCTAGCAGACGCTGCTAATTAATGTTCAGCGTGTAACTTCAGCGTTTTTTCGTAAAGTACATCTGGCCTCTTTTCTTCTCAGGTAAAAGAAGTGTTTATTTTTTCAGCGAGCCTGAAGGGAGGTCTGATAATAGAGCACTACAGTAGTTGGCAGGCAGCACTTACTTCTTATCAATAAGGCCTCTGGTTAAAGAACGGCCATGCTCAAAATATCACACGAAAAATGTTTTACTGCTCAAGCTTTCTATTAGTTACAAGCTAAACTGCATGTACCACTTTTTATGTTTAGCATTTTAAAGCAAATGAAATACACACACACTGAAAAAGTTGAGCGGAACAGAAAAAAAAAAAATAATCTTACCGTTTCTTTGTTGGGCAGCAGCTCTTTCCGGATCCTGAAGAAGTTTTTGCCGAACTGTCTCAACCCTTTAATGAAGCGCTTCTGCAATTTTTCACAGAGGAAGAAAGAGGGGAAAAAAAAAAGAAAAAAAAAAAAAAGAGCAGTTAGTATATGTGAAGTCAGCCAAACTGAGACTCCATAAAGTTGCTGCTTAGCACCACGGCAAAAAAAACAACATTGTTTTCATTTCACTATGTCGGTGGTCAGAGAGGTTTGATGTGTATTTTAGAAACCTCGGTGGCCGTTTAAACTCCAGAGCAAACAGCCATGTCAGGGCAAAACGAGAGAGGAAATGACAAGTAAAGCAGCGAGGGACGCTGAGATTAAGCTCGTCTTTTCATGTGCAGGGAAAATACAGTAAGACAGCCTAATATAAAACATACACAACAAAAGCCATGTTGAACACAATGTTAATCTCAAGTGAAAGTTCAAAGTCAAAACATAAACTTGAGAGTTGAAAAGGAAGAAAAAGCGCCAGTGTGCAGGGTGAACAGTTTCTATTTTTGTCTTTATATTTTGGCAATTTTAAAACCGTGGAAAACCTGTCAAAACGTACGATCGACAGATTTATTCTGACAAGAGGAAAAGCAGCTGAACTACACGATGACAGAAATTTCTACTTCGCAGCATCGGATTTAATCTGACATGAAAACTGAATGTGAACATGCCACCTCACCTCAGTGAGAGCAAAATCAACATCAGAAATGAATAAAAACCCCAAAATGTGAGCGACCTAAATGTATTTCTTCTCCTTTAAGAGCCACAGACCGCGAGCCATAAAAAGCGACGGCTGAAAACATTCATAATCAGCGAAGCAGACAACCAACAGATTTACTTTCTTGCTCCAGAGGCGAGCCCCGTTCCTCAGTGATCTCAGCCAACCGTTTCCACCAAGTAACTCCAGCAAAAAGCAGGGAAAAGTCCTCAGGGAGCTCAGCACAAATCTCTACGTCCAGCCACAGGTAACGGAAAATTAGGGGGCAAATCCACAATGTCTCCGACAGTATGTCGATTCTTTTTTCTTTTTTTTTTTAACAAGAAAGAAATAGCTTGTCACTCTCTGCTCTTCCACTACAAAGGGGAAGGCTTTACATGTGATCTTTCTGCAAGAGAGCCTCTGGTTCGCAGCAGGCTGGAAAACCCGAAGTGGAGTCCTGCGCTCCATGTTAGTGTTTGGCTCAGCGCTCTTTTCAGCCTGTTCTGGATCCTCTAACACTGAATGAGGAGGCTTAGTGTCTCTAGCCCACACACAAAAACAACAAACCCACTGTTTGTTATCGAAACTACACCAAAGGTATCTATTTTCTCAAGGAGAAACTACAGCAGTCCATTAAACGCATTCAGAGCTTCGGGTGAGCATGCACAGAGGCGAAACTAGCTGCCAGCCTGAGAGGGGAGGCAGGCTGACACAATTTGTATGGAGAAAGGTCTTGGACATGGTGGAAGGAGACAAGCTAGAGGGAAAACCAGACATGGAGCCTCTCATGTGCTCTCAGGAGTTAATTTTCCATGCCATGTACAGTGCGTTATGCAACCACAGATTGTTTACATATCCAGCTTTGGTGGGGAACAAAGGCCAAATTTACAGAAGCAAAACAGACAGCTGCAAAACACAACTGCCTTTCAGGGGGGAACAATTACAGACGACTAAGAATGGCCTATCTAACAAACAGGAGTGAATGACTATACTTATCTCCATTACGCAAACAAACTAGTCTCAACTTTTCCAGTTTTAGTGCGTAATCGTAATGACAAAATATCAAAGTATAGAGGTTAATTAAACCAGACTAAACAATCAAACGTAAGAGGCCCGATCACAAGAGAGACATGCTCTGCTGACAGCTGAACAAAAAGGCCTGTTCCATCAGTGTCATTAGACAGCAGCTAATTTGCATTCATCAGACTGAAGGTGCAGCGGTTGATTAGCCAGTAGATGGAGCCGTCTCTAACACAAGCACATAAGTAAAACACATCGCCAGCCACTGGAGGGGTTAAGGGCGGATTACCATTTGGACGGTCACTCAAACCTCCAGTGATTCACATGACCGGTGGAAGATTCAAAGGATCAACGTTACAGTGCTCGTTTGACAGGCGATGACAAAACTAAGTAAACATCCATCTGAAATATTAGCTTCAAAAATGTTTGCGGGGGGGGAAAAAAAAATGCCTGAGGATGTACAATTATTTGAATAAACCTGAAATAGACGCAGTGCTTAAGATGAGGATGAATTTCCTTGATGTCTGTTTAGCAGTCGTAAAGTGAGCGGTGCGTCGTAACCTGAGCTTGTGGACCTGCTGTGTCAATAATCAATTAGAGCTGCCTATGTAGCCTGTGCCTGTCCTAATTATGTCACCTTAATTATGTTCCCCAACTACACTATTTACTCAGTCTGTCCGTTCATCTCCACAGAGGAGCTGCATGCCTGCTCCCCCACCCCCGCTCTCCTACTCCCTCCTCCCTTCCGTTTTCTTTCTCTCGCTGGCTCCCTCCTCCCCTCTCTACATGTCGGCTCCAGTTTAAGGCTCCATTTCAGCTGCCTGGGCTCACTGCTCTCCAGCCCAGCTAATAAATCATCCGCCAATCTGCTCCCTGAATCGCTCTGCCCCTGCTCCGATTGCTCCAGCCCTTGGTTGCTAGGCAACACGGCGGCAGAGGAGGGGCTGAGCGAATCAGACCGAGCAAGCCAGAGAGAAAGAGAGAGGGAGAGAGAAGGGGAGGGAGGGGGAGGCAGCTGGGTGGAAGCGCTACCAAATGGCCATCCGCTGTGCAGAAACAACAGGCTTCTCTCTCCGAGTGTGTTCCAGAGAGCTGGCGCTTTTCACCCGCCCCAAGTTTCCCCTCAGAGCCCAACAGTGCACTATTGTGAGGCTGGAGAGGAGACATATAAAAGGAGGAGGGGAACTAGAAAAAAAACGAGTCAATAGCCCATTGTTGTGTGTGCGCACTTCCTGCTCAAGAGCTGATTGTTGGGAGTTGTAAAACTGGTTAAGATAATGCGAACATGTGCACAAAGATGGTATCATGATGACAAACAGAGCGCAGGCTCGCACATGGAACATAATTTCTGCTAAATGTCATTCCATGAAAACACTGACGCAAGACCGTCCAACAGCACACAAAGCTGCTCTCACTCAATATGGAGTCATTATACTTGACTCGTTGTTAAAAGCTGACCTTTCTGAGCCTGCTGTGTATAAACCCAGAGGGCTGAGGACAATCAGTCAGCTCCCCAAAACCAGAAGGAAAAAAACACAGCTGTCTGTTATGAAATATCTGCTGGTAATAATAAGATTGGCCATGGTGCACTGAGAGGAAATCACAACGCTTGAATAGGGGGAACCACACTGACACACTGCCCACATCCTCTTTGCACCAACACCATACACAAAGACACAATCTATGTTTAGATGTGTTAAAATGGTCGTTGATGTCAGAGGACAGAAATGTCCCTCAGTAACAAACTTTTCTTAAAAAGTAGAAAAGCCAGATAATAGATTGAAGTAGCTGGAACTTTACTTTGAAAAACAAAACAAAAAAAACAAAAAAACAAAAATGCAGATTTTATATTTATCTAAAAAATAAACCTGGTAGTTTTCTGCCCTTCGGCAGGCGGAGTAACACCCAGTGCTTTCTCTGACTTGTACTGACAAAAAAGGTGACAGGAAATTCCAGCACACACCCATCCTGCCTGCTATTTAGTTACCAAACCACCTAAAAAAAAAACAACAAAAAAAAACACTGCTGGCACTGTCCCGTAATGGTGCTAAAAGACACGGTTGACATTAAACCTGCTCCAGCCTGCAGCAGGGGATACAGGGCAGTATGTTGCATTTGATCTGCCTGTGGTGTTTTCGCTGGTGTCTCAGGTCTGGTGTTCTACCACTGGGGGGGCTGCTGCTCTCTCTCCTCTACCTCACTCTCCTCCCACCTCTGTGCCTCTGGCGGCCTGCTCCAGTCATCCATCAGCTGAAGACACAGCCGGAGATAAGCCGAGGCACAGTGCAGCTGGCTGAGGAATAGACCTCCCGCCCTGCAGCAGTCATAGATCAGCCTCTCGGTCTCTGACACGGCGACACGCAGCACAACCGCCGCTGCCGCCGCCACCGCTGCTTCTGATTGTTATTATGGCACCTCCTGTTGGCCGATGCATTATTAGCACCACTTCTTTACAATCAGGGATGGCAGCAGCCTCAGGTGAGGAGACATTTCATTACATCAAGTTTATGTTGGAAGCCTTCGATGACCTTCACCAAGTCTGGCACACAGTGTATCTGAATAAATCATTTCTCGAATAAAATCAACTCACTTGACACTCTGATATCAACAGAGGTGGGATTTATGATGATAGCTGCATACATGATAAAATCATAGAATATTTCATCAATAAAAATATGTTGTAAATAATTGTTTGATGCTGCAGTAAAAGCAATGCTTGCACAGCTTTGAGGTTTTGCTGGCTATTTATCTGCCCAACAAAGAAATCATAGCATCGTGACTATCAACAAAACTGGATTTGCCACTTTAAGTATTCTGTAATCACTGAGCCTCAACTTCATAACTCAGAGCATGCGTCAGCAGTGGCTGGATACAGACCAGAAGTCAGTCACCAAAAGGATTCATACAGCAGGAAGGTTTTTCTCAGACAAAAAGCAGAGGTTGCTCCTGCTAATTCTGGTTTCATGCATTACCACAAGCGGTGATTGAGATGGAAGAGTATAATTATTAACCTTTCACAATAAGGCGCCAGTAGAGAAACGTCTAATTGTACCCAAAAAAAACCAACCTGCCTACTTCTCATCTCCCTTCATGTGCTTTCTGTTCCAGGTTTCAAATGGTTTATTTTTTTTGTCCGAGGAGACTATTGCACAATCAAAAAGATGAGAAGAGAGTTCTTTGCAGGCAGTAAGCATTGATTTGATGGAACACACACATAAAGAAGTGGTGGAGCGGGATTGCCTCTCTGTCAGACTTTAGTGAAAGCAGCCGACTGTTCAGTGTCTCAGACTGTCTGAAACGGTTTTCACCAGCCCATAATAACAGATTACATTTTCCTTTTTCTTGGTGGTTAAATCAACTGCTCCTCTCCCCTCAGCAGCCCAGTGAGTAACAGTTACAAGGAGGTCGGACTTCACACTGGATGTTTCTGATAAATTATGCATGCTTTTATATTTTATTTATTTTATAATGCATGAGATTTTCCTTTGGTGTAATCTATAGTCATCACCTCGCTGATGCATCAAACGGTTTGAGTGGTGCTCCCTTCAAGCTGATGGATTTTCAGTGTCTGAAAGTTGTACTAATAATGTCACAGTGAAAGATTGTTGAGGCGCTGACTGTCACAAATCTCTCCGGAGTGAAATCATTTTCTGTTCCTGTGAGAGGACAATAAAAAAAAATGAAACAACATTCTGCTTTGCCATGTTGTCACTTCCCGCGGAGCCGTAATGAAACGGCTTACAAATGATAATGGCAGCAGTCAGGGATGTGTGCGCAGAGAAATTATAAATATTTTTTCTCGAGTTTAGAGGGTTGAGATGATGTCCAGGATTATATGCTATGTGGCAGCAGCTGCAGGCGAAGATTGGAGAGGAGAGGCGAGGTGGGGTGTGTGCGGGGGGGGGGGGGGGGGGGGGGCAAGAGAAGTCAAAAGGAGGGAGGGGAGGGTGACAAGTGACCCCGCAAGATAGGCGGATTCTGTCATTTCAGCGGCCCCCGCTGTCACTTTTATTCACATCTCTAAAAGAACGGGTGGGGTGAAAAAAGAGCAGGCAGGAATAATGAAGCCAGTTGCGGAGGGGACGAGATGGAAGAGGGAGAGCAGAGCAGAGGCAGAGCAAAGGGTGATAAATAAATGAAGAGCAGCAGGGGTGGTTGCTCTGAGAGCGTCAAGGTTGGAGCTACATTTACACCTGTCCCTCAAGGCTGCAGGGCTGGAAAGGCACAAGTGGTGATCAGATCACTGGAAGCTGTGTCCTTGGCCGGGCGGAGTCGAGATGCTGCCTCCCAAGGCAGCAGACACAGTGTGGGGCAGGTGTAGTACAGGCAGCCCACTGACTGCCACCGCCACCGCCAGACTCTGAACGCGGTCGACACGTTACATCATGCTGTCGGAGCATGATTAGATACGGCTGTTGCCTTCACGCGGGCACATTATTCCAAAAACATCCAAGAAAATGTTTCGGTGGAATTACGGAAACATAAGATTTACTTTTACAGATGTAAAGAGTTTTTTCAGATGTGAAACACAAGTTACTGTTTTGCATATATTTGCTCAACTGAGTTATAGTGCTTTGTATCACTGTATATGGTGGCTGATAAGTAAATGCAGTACAAAAATGCTAAAGGTAATTAACAAAAGTGTAACCCTTAAATTGTTGGGTCGTTAGAGTGCAGTGACAAGTTGATTTTTATACTGTAAATAATAAAAAAATAAATACAACAAAAAAAAATCATATATGCAAAAGAAAATATACTGTATATGCATGCAATATATGCATGGTATATAGTGTGTATATTTTCTAAAATCCACCAATCAGACAGAGCTTATTTTAGCAACATGGCAACAGAAGCTTGTTTAAAATTTGTAAGAGCCTTTGTCACTGACTTCAACATTCTTTGTGCATTCAAATATTATTGCATAATGTTATTATAAGTTTTTTATCTGTTCAAAATACCAAAAGCGAATTAATGAAGGACTCATTTAATTGTGTGAATCAGGTTATTTACAGCTTCTTCTTTCGAGACCCTGCGGCGCCTCTTAGATAAGTAGGCTGTGGTAAGACATGCTTTGGGGGCAATAAAGCCTTCCATCAGCATGCCAGTTCTTCACTCTGATCACCTTCATACAGCAGTGTAGACGGGTGACAGCAAGCGTGCAGAAATAAAGGCAAACTCAGAACTCACAAAAGCATGGCTGCATTAATTTGGTTGTGATTCAGCGCGGTCCTGCCGGGGGGGGGGGCTCTGCCTTAATTCAAATGTGGCTATCATGTTCGATTAAAAGAAAAATAAACCCATTTCCACTACATCTGAGCTGCTGCAATCAAAGCTCAACAAAAGACTGCCACGCTTTGGGATTAGAAAACAATATCAAAGAGGAAAAAGGATGATTTGCCCAGGAGGAGGAAAACTAACAAAAAGCAGAGTAGGGCAGACTTGTGGTTTTGTATATCTACAGTCACAGTAGTATCTTTAAAAGGGAGTAGGTATACAAACATGCAGCAGTGCAGTGTGTCATAACGCATCAAGGCCAAAGCCGCAGCGCTCGGTCGTTTTGACATGGTGTAATTCAGCGCTTTCATTCCCCTCCTTCCCACTCATGATGTGGTGTTTGAACAGGGAGGAGGGCTGCCATTTTCTGATTCCAGCCCTTCAACAGCTGCGGTGAAATTCACATCTAAATTCAAATGGAGGCTAACATTACCAGCCCTCGATCTTTTCCCTTTCCAGACTTCCAGGCTAAAGATTTATTCTGTGGGTGATAAACAGGATGCAGCTGCTCTTGAGCCTTGGAGGAGCTGGAAACTGATGAGTGTTTTCACTGCTGTCTTGTGAGATTGGGCCAAGCGCCCTGAGTTAACTCTCTCTCAACAGCTCCCTCTAAAGACACAACCTCAGCTCTGACGGTAGCAAAACAAGACGAATGAAGAAACCCACTGAAGAAACTGAAAACTTGGATTCACATCCTTTACATTGTTGTTTTTCAAGCAAGATACGTTTGTTTATTGCATTTCCAAATAAAAAAAATGATTATTCCTTACCACTTCGTCCTCAGACCAGCACTTCTCTATCAGTTTGGGTACCGGCTTCTTCACCAGGCGCTGCAGAGCTTTGCCTGCATCATAGCTGCTCTCGTGAAGCTGAGAACAAACCACAGAATGAAGTCATTAACATATATTTCTGATGACAAATCAATGCATGGATACACTAAGGCAGACACTTTCTTTACATTGACAAAAGAGGGATGTTTGAGTTGTATTCACACCTTTTACTGAGCTGATATGCAACTACAAATACTACAAAACTTAGAGCAATGCCAAGACCCAAAAATCAGCCTGGAAATAAACAACAGTGATAAAGGCAACTGCTGTGCAGCTTTAAGCTTTGTGTCACATTCAATTGGGTGAAACAGGCAGTGCTGGAGCTCTTCCTCTGAGAATAAACAAGCACTCATTGGAATTGCAAATAGAGAGGAAGGTCAAGAGACAATGACCTGCCCGCTATGTTAATTTTCCAGTTTATAGAGTCGGAATATAAATGCCCTGTTTATGATGATTCTAATCTCTTTCTTGTGCTTGATTCCTCGGTGTTCATTGTAAATGTGACGGACAAATCTCTCATTATGCCTAATGTATTGTTAGCTTCTGAGGCTGGGTTTACTCAAAGGGCCTAGTTTACCGGCTCAAGGGCCTTATCATTGCCCATCGCTGCACGGCTGAATCACAGAGAAATCTCTGCATTTCAAACAAATAACTGTGAAACTCTCATAGTTTTCCGTTATGTACATTCGAGTGCTACTTGTTGCACAGATACTTACAGTGTTAAGTGCGTTTAATGTAGTGTCATCTCGGGAGGCTGCTAAACACCCATCTTCTGTTGAGCCTCCGTCACACATCCCTGCAAAGGCAGCCATACTCCTGTGAACACAACATGGATGATATAAACATTAAAAAAGGCCCTGGACCATCGCTTCACTGTAGTCCACATATTTTCACCCTTTTAATCACATCTCATGGGTAGAAAGTGAAGATGATCGTGTGCAGGGTTCACCTGTACATCATTTCTGGCCTTCAACATAGTTACTCACACAAGTTCACATAGTTCAATAAAATTAAACAGGCTGGAAAAATACAGCACAGTATTCAAACGAGGAGGTTACATGACAGTGCAAACTGGTTTTGTAATGGCTGAGGTAAAGCTGACAACTTATTTAAGTTATTTTATTAAAAAAAAAAAGACACCTTTTACATGATTTTTGTTTTTTAATTTACAGCCTTCCTAAATCATACATTACAGTACATTGATTCATTTTGGGTTTTGGCCTCTTTCTGGCCAGACCACAACAGCTGGCTCGGCCTTACAAACGTGGTTGCCTGTTGCTCGGTGAGTGAGTAATTGAAGTTACTTCCTGTATCCATTTCAAATTCAAATCCATAGTTTTAAATTAAAAGCCCTGCAATCTTTCATACACGGTCCAGATATATATCAGGATTTGACCTACCTGGTGTCTCAATTTGAATTCTTCTATACTTAGACTTGATATTTTGAGTGTGTAAGTGCATTCCCACTGACAAGTATGGCAACAAGACGTGCACTGTGAGAACCCGGACGATTTACTCATAACGATCGAAAAGTTCAGTGTGAGATTCTGGACACGTCTCACCCTCAGGGATCATTGATCTATTTTCAAATTACCGAAAATGACGGCCAACGAAGCTGCAGCTGTTAGGCAAATGTAAGTTGTACACATTCACACAAAAGTGTTTGTTTTTCACTTAGTTGGGTAGAAGCCATCAGTATTTTTTTTTAATGTGTGTGTGTGTGTGTGTGTGTGTGTTTCTGAAACTAAGGGCACATTAACACATTCGTTTTGGAGATAAATGACCAAAACCAATATCATGGCGGGTGATGCATTCAAATGTCATCATTTTCGGTAAGTGCACAACAGCCGTGCAACTATTCGGAAGTGAGATTCAGTCTTGTGGACGAGTCATCTTGGTCTATGTACTGTTCATACTACTGTAAGCATAAAACTAAATATGATGGATAAAAATAGTCTTCAGTGGAATTTTTACAACACTGTCAGTCATGGATAAAGAATGTGATTAATTATACTGCAGCCCGTGACTACAACATCGCAGAGAAACCTGTTAACACACATGACTTGAACTGCAACAACATCTGACAGAGCAGCGATGACTGATTTCATCCCCTGATACCGAACCCGATGAAGTGTAACATTGCTTCGGTGCATGAAAATACCAATCCTGAGACTACAGTAATTCATAGAAATGTTTTTTAACTGATCTTTGGAAAAGAAACAGCACAATGGTGGAGAGTGGAAGGCAATGCTGTCTTTTAGATTTTGTTCTTTTTTTTAAGCACTGAATTTATGCAACTACACTGGAGATCACGTTCTTGCTTGGACCTTACAGATCCTGCCAAGTCTGAATTCAAATGTTTCTCTGGGCTCACCTTGCAGCTCTGAGGTACATGAGAAGGTCACAGTCATTGACCCCGGGCATCCATACCAGCTCCTCATTTTCGGTCACGGCCTGGCCACCAGGGGAGGGGAAAGGCTGCAGCTCTGGGAGCTTGGCCTAATTAGGTCCACAGAGAAGGAGAGGGACAGATGGTGTCACACTACAAATAGCATGCAAGCTTGAGGAAAATATCGGCTTTCAAACCCCTGTCATCAACTTTTCACTGTGTGGCTGAGTGGTGGCAGCGGGGAACGGGGACAAGTTACACTCACAATGACTCAATAACTTAACACAGGACGGCACTGCTCAGATTACTTTCTGTCCGTGCTGCAGATCAAATTAACAAAACTGTCAGAGAGTGATAAACTTTTTAAACAGCGATGGGAGCATGTACACATGCTCTACTATTTAAATTTAAAAAAAATTCCCCTCGGGGATTAATAAAGTAAATACCTACCTACCTACCTACCTAATTTACCGATATATTGGAATTACAGCCACTTTATACTTCCAACAGTAATAGCACATAAATGCAGCTCAGTTCAGCTCAGAACAGTAGATGCAAAAATAACTGGGAATTATCTTGTAAACTTAATCCCAAAAAATATACTTCAACTCCCTGTATTTGATGATTATAACCAGCATATAAACATTTAATACATGTTTCTAACACACTATAATGTAGTTGTAAGCTGATATGAGAGTTTATTTATGTATTTGTCCAGAGCTCCAACTCCTGTGGGCAGCGGTAAGTGGAGGAAGATGATAATTGGCAATACAGTAAAACACTGTTATAATTAGTGGTCTGCCAAATGGTTATAATGATCAGAAGAAAAAAAATCAGAGACAATGGAAACATTTAAACTTGTTGACATAATGACATCATGCTGTTATGCAGTGTAACAGCTGAAAGCGACTTCAGTAGTGTGGAAGTGGTTTGGTTACAAAACATTAAACGCAGAACAAACCACAGTCGCATGTTTGTTTTTACATGAATATGTTACATTCATGCTAACATATGAAACCATGATGCTCATTTTGTTGCTACGGTATGCTCTTGAAATGAATACTAAAATATTCTTCCGGATTTTGTAATATAGTTGACAATATCGTTATCACAAAAATACCCTGAAATATGCCATATCGCTAACCCGTAGTTAGAATAACAAGATTTGTATTCATTGACGTTATAATTTTTGAAAAATACTTTAATAAACTCTTGAAAATGTTTTTATTGCAACAGACTACTACGTTTGCATAATGCTTAAAAAGGCTAAATGGGGTGAACTAAAATAGTAAAGCAGCAAGTATTACGACCAGCACCTATTAAAAAAATGCTATATTCCTCATGAGCATCACAATCTGATACAATCACTGTTGCATATTGTTTTTAACATTCAGACAGAGGTTTTTAGCTGTACAGCATTTTAAATAATTATCCACTTTGTAAGAAGAGAATTTCATAGTGGGACAAACCAGTTTATTATCACTAGATTCAATTAATTTGTGGCTCAAATCTTTAAAAGATAAAGCTAAATGTCCAAAACTACAATACGACATGTGTGAATCATATAATGTATATATATACATATATATATATTTTTTTTGTGTATATAGTCTGTGTCCATCCATCCATCATCTATACCCGCTTTATCCTGAACAGGGTCACGGGGGTGCGCTGGAGCCTATCCCAGCTGCAGTGCACCTTGGACAGGTCACCTGTCCATCACAGGGCCAACACAGAGACAGACAGAAACAAAGACCATTCACGCTCTCATTCACACCTAAGGGCAATTTGTAGAATCACCAATTAACTTGAGGTGCATGTTTTTGGATGGCGAGAGGAAGCCGGAGTACCCGGAGAGAACCCACGCAGGCACAGGGAGAACATGCAAACTTCGCACAGAAAGGCCCAGGCCCAGATTCGAACCCAGAACCTTTTCGCTGTGAGGCGACAATGCTAACCACTATGCCCCTGTGTGTGTATTTATTCTAAAATAGTAATTGTGTGTCTATCTTATTTCTTATATGTATTTGTAATTTTTTTCATATTGCGTGCACTTTTTGGTTTTCTTTGCTGCCGTGACGACCGAATTTCCCCACTGTGGGATCAATAAAGTCAAATCTAATCCAATAAAATCGGACTGTTATGTAAAGGAAGAGTTGTCCCTTCTTTGCTGACTGTGTGGTGATAAAATAAACATTTCCGAGATGATTTTAAAGAGAGGCCACATCTCGTTTCCAGTGATGTGCGTTGTACGATGACTTACTTGGTGACTGGGTCCCACTCGGATTTCCCCTTGTGTGCTGTTTAGTCGCCTGAGAAGAGAAAACAAGAGCAGATTGAAGCTAATTGTTTACTCGTCAACATTTCAAAGCTTTGTGAATCCTGTTGAATCAGTTGAACAATTGCACAAACTACAAAGTCACAGGTGGGTACCACGACTGACTGAAGCTTAAAAGCAGGAAGGAAAACATGAGAAGTAAACAATTGAGGTCCAAGATAAGAACAAACACAGACCAAGGAGACAATGTCCCTACTTCCTATTGTGGAACTCTTTGCGGGCAAGTCACATGTGAGACAAGTATGTGGTGTTTTATTCTCAAAAGCAAACAAAGATTTCAGGAGACTATTGCTGGTTGACTGCTCCTGCACAGCGAGCTGAGCAGAGCACATTTGCAGGCCTGATATTGTGGATGCAGCAATAAAACAGAATCCCCTAAAAGGGGGAGGAGGTGTGGGGGGGGGGGGGGGGGGTGGAGGGTGTGGAGCTGGCTCTGGAGATGCAGGGTGAGAGCCTCTGAAACGGCTGGCGGTACAAACGGTGGTAGCCATAGCAACTGCAATTTAATAATAGTGTTCCGAATCTCCAGCTGCAGTGGATTAAAGAAAATGACAAGATGTTCCTTTTGAAAAGCCTTTCCCTCTGTTGCCTAGGCAACAGCGCCAATTTTCATACAGGCGAGTGCGATGCGGCCCAGAATCTGTCAGCGTGATTTGCACCCAGAGAAGCTAGCACTCCATCACCAAGACCTGGGGGAAACTTGAGAGGCCACAACCCTGTGGTCTCTTTACAGTCTCTCCCCCCCCCCGCCCAAACCACACAAGCCCTATGACGGCCACATACTCAACCCAACTCCCCTTTCCCCTTCTTCCCAGACATCTTCCTCCTCCTCCTCCTCCTCCACATCCTCTCAGACAGGAGAGAGTGATTAGAGGTGTAATCCATACTGTTCTGACCTACAGCTGACAGAAGCACTGGCACAAATCTAGATTTAAGCAGTAAATCTAGATTTAAGCAGCAGTCCAAAAACTGAATTTCAGCTTCAATAAATGAATCCTGCCAAAACAGTCGGCTGCTCCAGAACATGTCGAAATACCTCATTTCATTTTATTACAAATATTCTCGATGGATAAGACAAACTAAAGGTAAAGCACTCAGATATTGTCAGACTGCAAAAACCCAAAAGTGATGAATAGTGCAGATAAAGATAATAAATGGTTGTTTCCTGCATCACCGGCGCTCCAGATTAAATTTTAAAGGTTTTCATGAGTTTCACAACAGTGAGCTGCTTCTTTAAGCTGCATTTCACACGCCAGTATTAGCCTGAAACTTTAAAAAAAAATAGTTATTACAGGTGAATAATGCAGAACTAGCTAATAATTGTTTCATTGGATTAATGAGATAAATGAAGCACTAAACAAAAGGAATGAATAATGCAGCTTTTTTTCCAAACAAACAAAATGTCTCATAACGTGTACTTACATACGGATATCTGCATCTGTGTACCTACAATGCTGAATGGTTATAACAGATGTCTACATGTGGTTTGCTAACAAAGAAAAATGTTGAACACATAAAGTGTGTTCCTGCACAGAAAAAGTTCTGCGAACGTGTTTCTGACAATATGCAGTCGGCCAGGTCCACAGTACGTTTGGCAGGAGGCTGTGAAGATGACAAATGAGGACCTGGGCACCAGAACGAGAGCGGCGTGTCTGCAGACAGCCGTGTTTTAATGCTGCACAGGTCCTGAGAGACGAGGCAGAATACAGATCGCAGCAGGGAGATCTGAGAAGTTTCCGCGAAGATATGCGAGAACAGCCCACTGAACGAGCGAGCACACACATGCGTGGAAGAAAATCAGGCGTTTGTTAATAAAAAAAAATATCCCTGTTCATTGTTCAAATCTGGAAAAATAATGACTTGGAAGCTTGCAGTTGAATTTTCTCACTATGAATATAGATAATACCTGGGGTTGGGGTTTGTACCCTCACGGTTGAAATGCACTTATTGTAAGTCGCTTTGGATAAAAGCGTCAGCTAAATGAAATGTAATGTAATAAGAAAGGCATAAAAGAAGCATTAGCTTAGCTGTTGTGCTCAAAGTATTACTTACAATATTGTATTCCGTAATAAAGTTTATTTTTCCCCACTAATATGTAGCTCAAAGCCTGTTGCCTGGTAAAATAAACAACAATAAACGTGGCCATTTGTTGCTCACAACAAGTTCAATTCTGTGGCAGCATGTCAAGTCATTACAGGCTTACTTATCAAACCCAAACAACAACGGGACGGTCTGGTCAACTTTCTGTGTGTGTGTGTGTGTGTGTGTGTGTGTGTCTGTGTGCAATCAAGGATAACCCCGCCCCCTCCATCAATTTCAGCCAATCGCAGCGCGAGACTGTGGCACACTGACATAATTGCAGCGCAGCAAAAACAGACCCAACTTCACGGCTCTGGTGTCATGACAAGCAGCTCGTACGAATCACAGCTGGTGAGCAGAGCCGCTTGAGCTTTGATTGCACCCCCAGCGATGCTTCATACGCCATGTCATCCCGGTTGTAAACAGGAGCTGCAAAATGGAGCCAGGGAAGCCTCTCCGCGTCTTCGTATCTCCATATAATCATGCTGGGAGCGCATTTATGCACCCTATAGCCGCAGATACATCCTAAACACTGCGTATATATCGGGACTTGGATGGAAATACATTAACAAAGGCGTGATACAACGCTATTTTCCATTGTGGCAGCGCAGACGCGTAACGGTATGCGAGCTGCAGTGACATGTTCAACAGCATTCAGTTCACAATGTGCAGCCCTCGGTTTCATCCCCCCCCCCCACTCCCACCCCCCCCCCGACACAAACACAGCCGGTTCACACAATGACAGCGACGCGGACAGCTTGCAAACATCACGCACAGTTTTGTCAAGACAGCTGGAAGGCGACTCGTGAAAATAAGACGAGCCAAACACTCGCGCAGGAGCTAATAACGGCACGAGAAAGCACGAGAATATGATCGCAGACCTACCTCCGGGGACTGAACAAATCGTCCATTTCTGACATCGAGCCCTAAGGTTGGCTGGTGACACTGTGTATATATAGTGCTCGTTGGGATTAACTCCCCTCTCACACCTATTTCTAAGTGTTCAAAATGGAGAACCACGCATTCGCTCCGGAGAGGTATGCACTGAGCTTGTGCTGTGACCTCAGCCCGCACGTACAGCGTCGCGAGCTCGGCTCGCTCCTCCACAGACACTACTGAGCATGTGCTGCGACCTCACACACATGCGCGCGCGCGCACACACACACACACACACACACACACGTACAGAGAGAGGCAGACAGACACGCATGCAGGATAACGGCATTCATCTCTCCTCGTATGTCTGCACCATAATAAACAAGAGTGAAATTGCAATGCTGCAGACACCCCGCTCAGAATACCAAACGAGCTCAGCGGAGGGAGGGAGGGAGGGAGGGGGCGGAGGACAGGGGCCCGAAGGAGGGGGCTCCCAACCGGCAGACCTCAGTGCCAATAACAGGGACAGCTGTCACCGCAACACGTGAGACATTCGAAACACAACCAGTTGGATAATAACAAAGAGGGGGGGGAGAGGAGGGGAGGGGGGGGGGGGTGTCACCCATTAAATTAATTCGACAGCTAATCAGGCCCAACATGTATCAGAAATCCTCTCGACAAATTATACAGTCTCCCCACATGGGAATACGGATGTGAACGTGGTCGAGGAACTATATTAAAACATAAATTATGCAAAGGTAAATATTAAGATTCTAATTTAGTTGAAACAAACGCCTTGATATTTACTATTCAACTGTAGCACAGTAAACAAACTAAGACATTGTCTGGACAATGCAACCCTGTCTGTCAAACCACAAAGTTTCCTCAGGACTTCGTAGTTCTTGTTGTTCATATCACTTATTACTTATTATCATTTTTCAATTGGAGCAGAGCGGGAACAACAAATAGAATGCAATATATGAAAAGTCAAAAATCAAAACTTTTCCAAAGCACTTTTAAAACACACCAACACCAGCCTCCCGACTGTTAACTAACTAACTTAACTAAGCTGTTAGTATCAGTGAATGAGGCTCAATTTAATTGTAATCGGGAATCTTTTATTAAAATATACAGAAAACCGAAACTTATCAAACTAAATCTCTTACTTTTTAAATTGCACTGCTGCTGCACCGGTAACCCAGAATTATATCGATTTTTAAATTTTGTTTTTTATTTTTTATATAGATTCTTAATCCTCCTCATCATTATACTGTTATTATCAAGAATGTTATTTTACAAAAATGACCAAAAATCAATGATACAACTAGACATGAGGAAACAAATGTAACACATCGTTAGTAGTATGAGTGGCTTGACGCTTTTCACAGCAGACATTTGAACTGGTAGCGCGGCTTTGTTCCCAGTACCTCATCATGACAGCAGCGCCAGCATGCACAATACCAGGATCCTGAAACCGAGGCGGCTAAGCCTTCACCCACTGTAACACGTCAAACCATCTTCAGTGAAATCTTCATCAGACACGTGACCTCGCATACAAACGATCCTTTGCAGAATTTCCATTCCAATCTTAATTTTAAATGTAAAAGATCAGTAATTAAAACCTGACATGTAATTTGATAAATATCAACAAATGCCCAAACAATCATAAAGCCACGGGGGTTTCCTCGCGGCTCATTCTCCATAATTACACCACAGTCGGACCATTCTTTGTGCACTGATAACATTGTCAGCAGTAATGAGCAGACAGCATCATTAGACATAACACGGTGAAACCAAAGCCAAAAAGAAGCAGAAGGTTCATGTGGAGTAAAACTGAAAAATGACTTCTATGTTCCATCTACTGCCCTGAAAACATGCTGCATACATTTGAACAGCACTTTGCTACTGCTGTGTGATACAGGAATTAAGCAAATATGACAATAATTTTGATTAAATTATCCATCTGCCAGTTAGTGCACGACTCTATCTGACTAGGGATGCATTATTTGGTAATTATTGTGATGCTAATCACAACCTCAACAGCTTGTCTCATATCATTTTTGCTGGATTATACCAGCTATGTAATTAATGTCTATAATTTACCCATAAACTTTCAAATTACATCTGACATTTGACAGAAAATTATTTATCACCTGTATTGATAGCCACTTCAGTGTTTTGGTCACTTCTCAACAAACACTGCTGAACATTAACACGTTTTAGCTTCTCAACCGTTGTTCGTCTTGTATGACATACAGTAAACATTTGGGCTTTTTGGACTGTTGCTCAGAAAAACAACAAATTATTGTTGTCACTTTTGGCTCAAGAAACTGTGATGGGCACTTTTTTTTTTTTTTTTTTTTTTAACATTGCAACATGATATAGACAAAAACCCTGTTTAATCAAACATTAATATAATGGTTTGCCTTGTTTGAATTAAAATAAATGTCAGTGTTGCGCAGAGGTGACAGCATTTCAGTTTTTTTGTGTGTGTGTGGGTGGGTGGGTGGGTGGGGGGGGGGGGGGTAAGATGGGTACTATATCAGTGAAAGTAACTTGACAATAAGCTCCTCACCTGGTCTCTGGGTTATATCCGAGGATATAGAAAAAGGAGTCGATGCGGGCTTTGAACTCCCTGGCAGCAAAAATGTCGGAGAAATGGGAAATATTGCATTTCCCCCTGCAGGAGAAAAGACAGACTTTATTAGACAGAAACACCGACATGACAAAGTGATACCCTCGCGGGGGCAGAAGTACCCCTAATTAGAAACTCGTGTGATGTTCATCTATTGTAGGTGACAAATGCAGCAGCAGGAATCTCCAGCCTGACAGTGCCTGCTGACTTTTGCAGTGCGACATCAGGCTCTGGCTACTGAAGCCGTAAACGGCAGCTAAACGTGTCAGCGTTGCCTCGACTGGTTGCAGCTGAGGTGTGGAGGACAGGCGGCACAGAGATCTGGACGGGAATTCAACCTGAGTGTCTCCCTCCCGACACCATGAGCTGCGGGGGCTGAGGCTCTGACCACATCTTGATACAATTTCCTGTTTCCAGCACCCTGGTGTCTGGCTCTATCAAAATAACAGACATCACAGGCATATGGAGTCGGGCTGCCTAGCAGAGAAACAGTATCTTCCTCCCCCTGAAAAAGATTAAAGGGTGCTAAAGGGAGCCGTCTTTGGAGAGCTGCGGCATTACCGCATCCCACTAGAATTCCCTCCCGTTTATCTAAAGCCTGGAGAATAAGTTAAATCAAAAGGAGCGCTGTGTAGGAGAAGTTGCAGCTAATTTTCCCTGAAATCAGTGGTTTCTGGAAGACATGGCTTTGCCGCTCACAGATGGTTTTGGTTAAAGACAAGGGAGAGAGGGAGAGAGGAGGGAGAGAGGAGGGAGGCGTGGTCAGCCAGGACTGGATGAAGAGACAGAGGCAGTGACAAAGAATTAACACCGAATATCTGATTTCAGGCCAAGGAGATGATTCAGCTTACATGACAAAAAGAATAGAGAGAGTGCCATCGGCTGCACTCTGGCGGCTCATGCTTTGACAGGTATGTGTACATAGGAGCTGATGCAGAGCCATTTTAATCAGCATTTTAATGTAAGACTGCATGAGGCATGTGTCTTATTTATGGCTTGTCATCTTTACACAGCTGGTCTATTTAAGCAGCACCTGCTCAAAGCAGTAAAGCATGGTATGTGCTTTTTTTCTTCTTTTTTTTCTTTTACTGTTGATTGTTATACAAATGCAATACTCCTGTTTGTAGTGCTACAAAGCAATTTACTGTTAGAAAAACCAAAATATTGCTGTGTTCTTGGTTCATGGGGAGCTGTCAATAAAGTAATAATGTATTATGATTATCATTTTGCTGCTCAGAAGAACACAGATATATTAGGTTTAATATAGAATACTGTACTATCTCCTGAGTGGTTCAGAGCTGACAGGTACTTTATGACAGTGGTGTGCCAAAAACACAAATGGGTTCTGATATTCTGGTTGACTACATATGGCTTATTATGTGTATAAATTCTGCTTTTACTTGATTGGTGAATTTTATATTTTATTTTCCTGAAATCTAAGTATATCTGTATCTTACACTATTCAAATGTATGCAAATTATCCCAATGAATTATATTAATAGGTATTGGACCAGACCGCAAATTTGCAAACCAAAGATTCTAGCAGGAGGCTTAAATAAAAATCCCGTAAATTCCTATAATCTCTATATGATCATTAGAATAAGCGTTAGAAAAACAGAAATGATTTTTTTTTTTTTTTTTTTTTCATTTTAAAAATAAGCCACAACTGTGAGCTCAACAAGCAAAGGTGAACAAACACCACAAATAAAAGCTGGGTTGTGTATTGCAGGCAACTGTGCTGTAAAGGCAAGCGCTACAATCGCAGCAGCGAGTGAGTGTAAAAGAAACCTGTAAGAAACTTATACTGTTCATACATAGTGCAGCTTCTATTTTCTACCACTAAGTTATGAAGCTCTAAAGTGTGTGTGTGTGTGTGTGTGTGTGTGTGTGTGTGTTTTTTACCTGAGAGCAGCAGCATGATAAGTGTCCACGTAGTCGGAGATGAAGAGTTCTCGACTCCTGACCACTGGGTCTGTGATGACCAGCTCCCGGCCGGAGTCTGGAGGACGACAAACATGTGTGCTTAGTACGTATCTACATCACACGCACTAGATAAAAAAAAACAGACCAAACAACAGAGGGAACATTGATAAAGTAGCTCTGGTTTTTTTAACTCAACTCATAAAATCATGAACACAGCACTGCGTACACCAAAGCAACAAGTGCCTCTGTGGAGGTCAATATTATGGCACATGATTCAATAAAGCCAATAGAGTGCAGTCCCCTGAGGAGAAGACGTAATGTTTAGTTCTCACGGGAAATGACCCTTACGGGTGTTAAGATGCATCAGCAGCACCAAGAAGGATCAGGGACCTGTCTTTGACAAATGACCTGAGCAGCGGCGTGCTGCGGCCACTGCGCTCCGGCCTTGTGACATAAATTCTAATAATCCTGAGTCCCTGCTGCAAGGACAGACCGGCGATAGCAGAGCGTTGTGTTACACCGAAGCTGTTCCTGGCAGGAGCAGCATACGCATACGTACAGCGTTCGGTTCATAATCTCAATGACACACCTGAACTGCAGCCTTGCCTCTGACAGACGTGAGGCTGGGATTATTGTAGAAAAAGAACAGAACAACACCCCGTGACTGCATTTACATTTGTTCTGTGATTACAAGGCGGGTTTTGAACACTATATTTTTGGAAGTGATTGTGTCTATGAGGCAAACTGAGAAAAGCTCAGCTATTATGGGCACACCGCCTAACAAGATCTGCCAACAGCTAACAGGATGTGTCAACAGGTGAGGGAGTGTGTCGTGACACTGAGTACACACACTGCAGATTTTATTTTCTCAAAACTGAGCTGGGATAGAAGCATTTTTAAGAATGTGCAAGCTTTAACGACTAACTGCACAAATAATAGTAAACTTCAAGCAGGTGTACATTTACTGAACACTGAGCTCTTGCTACCACATACCAAAGACAATGTAAAAGACTTTCAAGTCAACAGTTTAAGACAATATTTTATGCAAGAGTCAAAGGAGGATTAAGAAAATATGAATCTGTCCATCTGTAGCTCTATCTAATATTATATCTATAGACAGATAGATGGATATAAATATAGATACACATATCAAGATAAATAATTCACTTTATTGGCTTTATTAATTGAGAATGTGTAAGAATTTTTTTCCCATTTCATATAAATGAAATAAATAGCAGAACAGTGCAATGTTATGAGGCGCAGCGCAGGCTATTTTGTCAAATCTAAATTCATCAAGTGATTATTCCACCTCTTGCAGGTCAATGTTAAATCCCATCTTCCTCCGTGACATTTACTTTTCGTCACCTGGATTTGATGTTCAGTTGCTAAAGATCATTTCCTGTTCACGTTCCTGTTCCTGTAGATGTGTATGTGTTAGTGGGTGATGAGCCCACTGGCACTGACGGTGCTGGGAGTGTGTATGCTCCAGGGCCACATGACACTGCAGGTTATTAACACTTGACAGTGCTGCTGTCTGGCCTGGAGGAGTGTTACCCGGGGAACAGCACAGAGCTGTGGGATTGGCTCTGCTGCCTGGGACACTGTCTTCTGCTTTCTGTTTGAAATGCAATTCACAGCTCGCTCTCATATCACCCGACAGTCTGGAGAGCAGAGGCGTGTGTGTGTGTGTGTACACTGTATATATGCACATGTGCCGGCGGGTTTCGAGGCTCATGAAGCGGTCTCACCGTTCTCATTGTTGCGATCCTGCACCAGGTGCTGGTAGACGGAGTCGGGCACCTCTGACTGGCGGTAGTACCATTTCACATTCATCAGCAGATGGTCCCGTTTACTCTGCAACACAGAGAGACACAGAGTGAGTCAACAGGAGACCAAAAAAAAAAGAAAAAAGAATCCACACTAAAATAAACAGACATCATTTTGTTTGATTACGACGTCACAAACTGGCCTCTTGGCAAAGAATGATGCTGTGCAGATGCACTGTTTATGAGTCACACAGGCTGATGCCAAAAAGCATGCAGCGAGACCAAGTCAATTAAAAAGGGATTGTGGGGCATTTAGAGCCTTAATAAAGTCAACAGCGGGAAGGCCGTTGCTGGAGGAAGTTTGGAGTGAGAGGAACCATGAGGGTGGGAATAGATGAGCGTTCAATCTCCTTCTGCAAATCAAACCTCCAAGCCTGGGCTTCTCTTCACTTAATAATACTCAAATGAGATATTATATAAATATATATATAGGCTTTTGCAGCTTTTTCATATATATTCAATTTCCTAGATAGGGTCTGCTTTTCTATGGTTTAGACTTTATGCTCTTTAAGTGCTGCCACCCACTGGGCTTTTAGTACAGTGCAAGTCAATAAACGCTTGTAATTCTTCACATGACCAGCAAGCGACAGCACTGAGGTGAGAAGAAAACCTTTCCAGAGCAAGTCAATGAAAAAACAGAGGGAAGGATAAGTGGGGGGTGGGAAGAAAATGGTAGAAACTGAGGCCAGTGCTGAGGTGAGGGATGAAAAGGGTAAAATACTGTTTTCATTTCATGTAATAAAATATTTATTGTTCCTTCGCATGAGCCCAACTGACCGTCACAGTGGTTTGAAAGAACATTAGAGAGGTTGGGTGCTGGACTGCGACACAATCCTATTGGCCCCAGCCGTGTTATTAGGGACTCTGCTGCACTGCACTGAACTGAACTGAACTAACCGACTGAGACACCTGCACCTCCACTGACACCACCCCTGGACTACAGGAAAAATGAGCATATGGAAAAAATGGGAAAAAAGACTATGGTAATCTAAGACAGACAGTTTAACATCCGCCCTCTACAGGGTTGTGTGTGTGTGTGTGTGTGTGTGTGTGTGTGTGTGTGTGTGTGTGTGTGTGTGTGTGTGTGTGTATGTGTCTGTCTGCGCGTGTGTGTGTGTGTGTGTGTGTGTGTGTGTGTGTGTGTGTGTGTGTGTGTGTGTGTGTGCAGGAACATGAGGTCAGAGTAAAGATATTTAAAGCCTTTAGAGTACATTGTTCAGTTATGTCACTGGGGAGGAGACTGAGCACACGCAGCCAAGCAAATCATCACCACCCTCCAACCTCAAGCCCACCTCTGGTTTTCCAATTCCCTCCATTCCTTCCTCCTCTTCCTCCCTCACTCCTCCTCTATCTCTTCCAGTCTAACCTTTCACTCCACCACTTCTTCCATTTTTCCTTCCCTGGTTCCTCCCTCTCTCCAACCTTGAGCAGAGAGGGGGTGGGGGGGGGAACGAGTGAGTAAGTGAGCCTGGACGTGTTAAACAGCAGCTGGCATGCTGTCAGTCAGCTGAATTTACTGCACATTACTGTATGCAGGCAACATCACACAACCACACACACACACACACACACACACACTTTTGCTTGTGTTTCAGCAGAGAGCCATACTGATGGACTGAGACCCCCCCCCTCCCGCCTCCCCCCAAGCAGGCATACTGTGTGTGAAGAAATGTGTGCAATGACGACATTTTCCTCCCCCCCTCCCTCCGGCAGTCAGCCCACCCATCCCAACCTCTTGTCTATCCAGTGTACAGACAATGTTACCTCCTAGACTAACAGGCTGCCTGCCACAGCAGAACGAGTAGTTACCCGCTGCTTATACATAATTAATACTTTAAGGAGACGGTAAATGCTGCCAGAGCGCTACCTGAACATTTCATTTTCTGCCTGTAAAACCACAAAATCAAAGGGATTTCAGAGAGCTGGAACATAGAGCCTGATGCAAACAGAAATGCTCAGGCAGGCGGAAAGACACACGCGTGCACACGCACACGCAGACACAGACACACACACACACACACACACACACACACACACACACACACACACACACACAGAGGGTTAACACCTTATTCATTAGCCTGCATTATTTTTAACCAACCAAAGCACAGACCAAATGTTATTTCCACTATCATCCCCATCACTACAGAGTAGCTGCCGCTCTCCAGAGCAGATTGCTGTTATGAAGCTCACAGAGGCGTTAAGCCCTCTCAGGCAAAAGAGGGAGGGAGATGGAGAGGAAGACTGAGAGTGCAACATATGGAGCACATAGTGGGAGTGGAGCATAGCTTTCAATTATCTCAATTCTATAAACATGCGGGGTGGAAAAATGAGTAGATAACACGAGGAGAAAATGAAGGGAGATGATAGACAGCTCAGACTCGCCACATGAACTACTAGTTGTATTGTCTGGGTTTTTTTGCTAAGCCTGCCATAGAAAATGACAGAGAACATATAAGAACCACAATGCTGAATTGATTAGAGACATTCCACGCTGCCTGTAGAGAGCTGAGCGCAGCCGAGCCCCACGGCCCCTGCACAATGTCAGCCATCTTTGTCTGTCCTGCCAGAGGCTAAACATGGCCCTGCCCTCCCTCCTCCTGGGCCCTAAACCCTGGGAATACTGCTCACTGCTGAGAGGCCAAAAGACTTACTAACCCACTACTGAGAGAAAGAAATGAAGCACGAGGAAAAAAAAAAAAGAGAAAGTGCAGAGAAGCCAAGCGAAGGAGATAAGGAGGGGGGGAATCAGGAGAGAGAAAGGAGTTGGATTAAGGTAGGAGCAGTAAGTCCATCTTATTTCCTCCGACTTAAAATCACAACTATCCTCCTGCATTACTAAAACCCCCAGGGTACAAGGCAACCCCTTTATTCATCGAGGTGATATAAATCTGAGAGTCATGCTTTGGGGTTGAACACAATAGCACCTCCCCGCCCTCCAGTGGCTCAGCCAGCCTGTGGCATTCTTCAGCACACTCATCAGACAGGGCTTGGATTATAGCAGGGCTACTTCTCAAAAGGTTTTGTATTGGGGAAACATCACAAAACTTAAAGTATATTTCTAGTAGAAGAAATAAGAAAATGTGTCGCTCTTAATAAAAAAACAAAACAAATCAATGCATTCATCACTGTTCTAAAAGCAGCGAAGACAAGCCAGGCATTGTGTGAGTCAGTTAATTCTCTCTCTGACGAGCTAAAGGTGGCTGGCCCCTTGGGTCCATAATGGTTCTGCAGTTTCCTTTGTGTTGCTGCATGTGTGTGCAGTCAACTCTGGAGCTAGGGCCCCTGTGTACAACCACAATACTACAAAGACTGGGGGGGGGGGGGGGAACGAGGGAAATACAGAGGGCAGACTTTACCTCTTTACAAGGAAGGGCTTTCATTTTGAAAAGAATAACGAAACGAACGAGGAAATGTGTAAAGGTGTACACTTAAAAAGATTGCGAGTGCCGGATTAATACTGTGTTTTCAAGTACGAGAGTGTGAAATCAATACAATGCAAAACCAGTCCTAACACTAAAACCAATCCCTGTAAGTGCACAACAACAGTGGCGGTGAGTTTCTCTCCTGCTCAGTGGCCTTTACAGTATGGCCATTGCCTCGCAGCCAGGGAAACGTTGTTACGACCTGTAACCCTCTAAACCTAATGCCCTATTCCTCCTCCTCCTCCCTTCACTGTAACACTAGAGCTTGGCTTTAAACAATACCAGATCCTCCCCGCTCCCACACGACAGGCCCCCAGTGCACCTCGTTAACAGGAAACCTCTGTTTATTTTCTCCGCTTTTTAAACACTCTCCTCTTCCTCTGCCAACCCTCTTAGTGAGCCTTTCTCCCCTCGCTTGGTGACAACAGCAGCCAGGATCTATGACTTCCTCCAGGAGGTGGCGAGCAGAAAGTAAGGAAGGAAAGACGGATCCCAAACACACAGACAAAGGAGATGGCGGAGAGTGAGGGAGGGAGGGAGGAAGGGAGGGAAAAGGGGGAGGTCAAACAGACAAGAGCAGCAGCAGCAGCTCGGTGTTAGCAAGGAATGTCAAGCAGTTCAGCTCGGCTAGCAGGCTGCTGAGCTAACAGCTTAGTTAGCTAATGCCCCGGGGGCATGGGAGGCTTGGGTATGGTAGATCAGGGCTGGTAGTGGTGTGACATTGACACAGAGGCTCAAAATGGTAGGGAGGGTGGATTGTGGGAGTGTTCACCTCGCCTGTCGCTGGGGGAGAGTAAGCACAGCCAAAGAACAAAAGGCTGATTGTGGCATTTGGAGGCAGAGATGGGATCTGGGAGGACTAATCTGCTGCTTCGACATGATAAGATTAGAGCGGGGAGGCAGGAAGAGCTGGCTGGGAAGATCACACATACACTCGCATAAACACACACACACAAAGATGATGGATCTGATTGGAAGGGTTTTCCACTCGACTTTCTCTCTTCCTGATTTTCCCTCTTCTTCCCTCTTCATTTTCTCCTGCTCTCTCTGAGACAGAGAGATCTGCCAGCACACCAGCACTCAATAAGCACTTCCATCTGGACGACAGAACACACACACACTCAGAAACGGGATGTGTGAACGTACACTGGCGAGGTACAAGAGATCTGCTGTGCTCACGCAATCTTCCGACATCTCAGTGACTGACAAAGGAGGTTGTTAAAAAAGAAATGCCAGCATGCTGCGTGAGCCAACACACACACAGACACACAGACACACACACACACACACACACACACACACACACACACACACACAAATAACAGGCTTTCAGGATAAGCACCACTATTCTTCTCCTAAGCCTGCAGTAGAGCAGGGCAGGCTGGGACTTTATGTCAGAGGTAAGAGAAAGCACCTCTAAATCAGACTGTCAGAGCCAGCAGCAAGCAGCAGGATACCACTCCTCTCCTTGTGGGCTTCAGTGTGTGAGCGCTTGGCTACTTGGAGGAAGGCTTGCCCCTCAAGGCTCCTTCTCTGAGGCACATGTAATAACACTAAACAAATGCTGATTACAATGTTTGTGAAGAGGAACTGTGCGCAGCCTGCTTCCCCGCCCGGCAACAAGAACAAATGGAGGGAGTGTGGGAGGCGGGAGGGAGGAGGTGAGGTGAGTCCCAGCTGTGGTGGCGGTGCTGGCAGGACCTTTGCGCCGTGCCTACACAGGGGTGTCTCTCTCTCTGCCTCTCTCTGGCTTGACCTGTTTGGATATTAAATCGGCGCCCTCTGCTTTGAACACACCGGGCCCATCTGTCAGCCAGGCTCCATGTTGGATTGGATGAGCATTAGCTGATTCAAAGTGGGCAGATTTGCTCTTGTTTCGCTTTGTGTGTGCTGTGTGTGTGTGCTGTGTGTGTGCTGTGTGTGTGTGTGTGTGTGCTGTGTGTGTGTGTGTGTGTGCGCGCGCCTTTGAACACGAGTGCCCACGCCTGCCTTAAATTTAAACCCCCCCCCCTCTTTCATGGAATGAAGCAGACGCGCATTAATCACTTCATGACGGACTCACTAGACTTGTCATTGTACAAACTGATGACATGCAGCAACCCATCCGAGGATGTTAACAGGTCCACCTGTCATCCATGCAAAAGACGGAGGGGTGGTGGCAGCAGAGATGGAGAGGAGAAGGGAAAAAAAAGAGGGGTTGAGTCACACGGAGCACACAGATGATACTAATTAAGACTTGAGGGCTGAGGGCCATTACTGATGGATCATACTGCCAACCACAGGCACCCTTTACACACTGGAGAGTCACAAGCACCACACATGACTGCCACATCTGAGGTCTCACTTGTCCAACACTTCGCCTCACTGACAACAAACGGGGCTGCCGCACCAGTCTGTGTTTCATCTCTCAAATCTGTCCCAGAGGAAGAAGGGGAAATTAATGGCAGAAATAATAAGAAAAAAATGCCTCATGTTGACCACATTGCACTCCTTAGACAGAGGAGCAGTGAGAGTGGAGAACACTGGCGTTGGCTGCTCGCTCCATAAAATAGCGAAGCTCCGTCCAGCTTAAATATTTGTCTTTGCCTCCAACACACTTCTGCTGCACGGCAGTTTTAGCCAAGAAATTTAAGACGAGTTAAGTGGTGGTACAGAGAGCAGCGCTGTTAAAAGTCAAAAGGAGAGAGGATATAAAGAATACATTAACTAATGATGATCATTAACTGCAGACAACCGGACATCTTGTGTTCAGTGATTTAGGCTAAATGCAAATACATACACAGAGGTTTTTTTGTTTTAGTGGGGAACACAGTCAGAAATCTTTGCAGCAATAGCAGGGTACCGACTAGAATGTAGATCCAAGTAAGACTTCAAACGCATGCTGCACGCGGACAGATGGAGGCGGTTAGGAGAGCTCATATCTCTGTGTTCAGATCATAATACTGACTTTATTTTCCAAGCTCTCCCTCTCAGCCAGACATACAGTTAAAGCCTGCCAGAAAACATTGTCATTTCTGCCTTCAGCTTTTCATTTAGCCGCTTCAAAGCCATCTCGCTTTGATACCTGGCTTCCTGTGTGTGTTAGTGTATTTGCCAGCGTGTGCGCGCGCGCGTGCATGTGTGTGTGTGTGTGTGTGTGTGTGTGTGCGCGCGCGCAGATGTGTGAGTATAGCCTGGGATGTTCTCAAGAGAGCGGAGACTTGTCTGGTCTCAAGGTAATACCCATGAGTCAGGATTCAGAGTGAGACACAAATACAAAAAAAAGAAGAAAAAAAAAGAAGGCGGAGGAATGCTGACGTTTTTTGGAAGACACAGATTTCCTTTGTGTTGTGCAGAGCGTTTAAACCGCCCGGTGTTTCATTTGCCTGTAATCCATTGTGCTAGCTTTGCCTTGTTAGCATACCCTGGCGAGGTAATGAGACATCTTACTAATACTGACTGGACTACTGCTGTGGAAGAAGAGGGGAGGAATGCTCACAGAGAGGGGCAGGCAGAAAGGATATGAATATCAGGCTCTGTGTGTGTGTGTGTGTGTGTGTGTGTATGTGTGTGTGTGTGTGTGTGTGTGTGTGTGTGTGTGTGTGTGTGTGTGAGAGTGTGAGTGTTGTGGATTTGTCATATTGGACGTTTGCCCAGCCAGCTAATCCAAACCCTGCGTGTGTGTCTGTGTGTGTGTGTGTGTGTGTGTGTGTGTGTGTGTGTGTGTGTGTGTGTGTGTGTGTGTGTTCCTATACTACCAGTGGTAGCCTCCAGAGTAGGGCAAAGCAGAGAAAGAGCTGTGGGCTGATTGAGTGCTGTAATGGAAGACAGGAAATGAGAAGGCTTGCTTAAGCCGACGCTAATCGATGTCCCCCTCCTTGGTATAATTCACACACATGCACACATTTAACTTTGAGGCTAAAGTGTAGGTCGATGGAACGTGTGTGTGAAGGGGTGGACAAGTTGTGTAGTATATCTTCCCAACAACGCACTCGGAGTCAGAAAGGTGTTGTGTGTGTGTGTGTGTGTACGGATGTGTGCCACTTCAAAGACTTATGTGGTGTGCACTTTGAGAGGGATGACGGAGAATCGGTAAAAAAAGGAACAGAGTGTGAGTGTGTGTGTGTGTGTGTGTGTGTATGCTCCAGGATATGAATGCTTTGGAGGTCTTCTTTATGTAAGAGCAGCTGTCAGGCCATTAGAAGGATGCCAGTAGGGAGTGTGAGTGAGAGTGACACAGATACAGAGAAACTCAGAGGCTCCTTGTGTGTGTGTGTGTGTGTGTGTGGTCAGCACACACTGATACACACAGCTAATAGAAATATTTATGATCCTTTTAATACACACACCAGAGCATATCTCTGCCTACACACACAAACATAAAACTGTTTCTGTGTAAGACACACAAACACCCAGGAGAGAGAGAGGAGTGGCCACAGACAGCAGGACTGAGAGGCAAATAAGCTTGGAAGAATAGCGCGAGCATGCAAAAACAGATCTTAACGCCGAGTGTGAAACCGGACAGACAGCATGGCAGACAGCATTGAAGCGTTCCTATCACCATGAGTTCAACCGCTTGTGATTGTATTGTTTTATCAGGCCACCGCTTCTGAAGATATCCATCTCTATGCCCCCCCCCCACACACACACACTGCCCCTCTATCTCTGTCTGAAGGTGACCTTGCCTGTCTGTCAGTCTGTAGCGATGACACTGGCCCTATCAGTAATACATCATGTAAGCTGTGTATCAGCCAGATGCCGCACTAGCCGAGCACTGGGTGGTCTGTCAGCCGTGCTCGCTTTATACAATATGCAAATAATCACATGCAAATGACCTGCCTACACATGTGACAGTATATCAGCGTGGATGCAAATGCAATGGGCTGTCAGATGTGTATGTTAAAAAGATGTAAAGATGTTGCAGGCCTTTCAGTAGATACAGTTACAGCTAACAAAATCAAAAGACTACTCGCTGACTGCTGGGGAAGAATGTGATTATAACACACGCGCGCGCGCGCGCGCGCACACACACACACACACACACACACACACACACACACACACACATACACACACTCTCACACAGAGGCCAGAAGCTCTGAGCAGCCTCCTGCTGTGCTGCAACAAGAGATGTATTGTAGACAACACAGCTGCAATAACAAGGCTGGCCCAGTGCTAGAAGGAGCTGTACTGCATGGCTCCCAGTCTAGACCGGCAAGAACAGCCGCCATATTGTAACATGATTATTTCTGCGTGTGTCAGAAAGCCACAGTTTTAAGTCCATTTCTAACATGTATAATCTACCTGAAAACTAATTTAAAGTCACAGTGACACATTTTGCTTCCTTACTTTTTATGCACATCACATTAAAACAGGAAACCGGGAGCTGAACATAAAACATTAGACTGTTTAAATTAAATCTGGCATCCGTTAGGGGGTCCAGACATCTATATTCTAATGGAAAGGGCTGAATTGTTCTCTACTCTGTAATAGTATTATTGAGTGTATATTTTATAAATTCCTCCTATGCAATTAACCCACCACTAGAGATTTGTTTTTACTTTCAAGCACATAAAAACCAAAGGATGTTTTGCCATTTGTTTCTCTTAAACTGTCCAACGGATGTGTGCTACTGTAGGCAGGTTGCGCTAATGAGGAAAAAAAAAAAAGTAAATACGGATTTTACTTTGAACCATCATAAAAACACGAACAAATCTACTGTGATTTAAACTGGATATAACTGATTAATTTTCTGTGTGAAGAATGGTGGTGGAAAGGCAAGATAAAAGGTGTAGGGCTGTATAAATGATTGAATTTAGGATACAAAGCACACCCTGTTATGCATTAACTGAGCAAATGTGCTGTAAACACAACTGCAAATGCCAAATATATAAATACACCTCAAGACATTTTTGTACACACATTACATATTGTCAAGTACCTGCTGATATTCTGTGAAATATTACTATTGTATATATTTTTTAATGTCATTAAAGAGAGTACTAGAGTGTTGCTGGAAATTTACAATCGACCTGTAAAAAAGCCTTTAATTTCCATATTTTGGGGTTTTGTTTCACACCAAAAATGGCAACGTGCCAAAAGAACAGCTGACAAGATATTTGGTTGATTGTGTGAATATCTAGCAATCCCATAACAGAAAATATTCCTCATTTAAAACAACATATTTTTCTGCTGACTTTCCAAACTGTCATGAGCTTTGTGTGTCCAGTGCACAGGTAATCGTTAACACACACACACACACACACACACACACACACACACACACACACACACAGAGAGAGAGACACAGAGACAGGCAGAGCACTCAGAGGGAGAGCGCGAGACAAAGAGGTTGAACAACACACCAACATCTCTACTCTCTGCAACCCAGGCACATCAAAGCCTTCCCCGCCCATTTATCTGTGTGCCTGTAAATCAAAAGGCATACTTTGAACACACACACACACACACACACACACAGAGAGAGAGAGAGAGAGAGAGAGAGAGAGAGAGAGAGAGAGAGAGAGAGAGAGAGAGAGAGCGACAGAAGCTCAGACTGCATTTGCTTTGTGCAGCAATGTCCAAGACTGGGTAGGGAAGGTAAAGGATTTCGCTGTAGACGAGGGAATTACTCGCATCAGCTCACTCTGTAAAGGGGAGAGGAGGATGACTGTTTACCAGGAGGAAGGAAAAAAAAAAAAAAAGAAGAGAAGGAAAGAAAAGACAGGGAGGTCGTTGCTGTGTCTGATACAGTGCTTTCTTGTCTACAATTCCCCTATTTACACCACTTTCACCCCTCACTTGCCCCTGCCACGATCATTGAAAGGTGACACACTGACGCGCACACACACACACACACATTTTCCTGCCGTTAACAATGGCTCAAAAGGTGTGTTAGATAAGAAGCCAGGTCAATGTAAGTAGCTGTAACAGCATGTTCGAGGCGAGATACTATAAACAGGAAGAGAAGATGAATAAATGCACAAACACATTCAGAAACTAATAGAGAGGAAAACCAAGGAATGTGCGCGCACACACACACAGATGATCTGTGGATCCCAGTGTGACCATATGGTTTGGCGGGGACTTCCTACCCACCGCAGAGGGAAGTGTCCGTTTACAGTGCACAGTTCAGTTGTCCGCCATCACATCCTGTCTCCCAGCTCTAAACGGCCATGCAAAAGCTGCTCGGCTCAGCCCAGTCATGGCTTTGAAGTTAAATCAAGCAGAAAGGAGACACAGTTCACCATACCATGCAATCAGCATCAGCATGTGGTGTGTTAGGGCGTACGCAACCTCAAACGACAAAGCAACTTAAAGAGAGCGCTTTATGATCTGTAGCTTATGTGTGAAGCTGGCTCACTTTGAGTCCGTTCTGTGAGTCGGGTCTCGCCTTTTTCCTCTATTGTGGTGGTGTGATCGACACCCACCTGTCCTTGGGCGGAGGGTGATTAGGTGTTCTTACAGCTGCCTCTCTGTAACAGAGTGAACGCATGGCGTGTGGAGAGTGATACGATGGGCTGAAGATGGAACGATCCAGCAGACATTGACTAACAGTCTGTGGAATACAACAGGGCGGGGTTATTGTTGATTCTCTTAAACAACGGGTATCATTGCCATGGCAGCCCATACGTTATCACCACGCAGCCACGCCCCGTCACCGGCCCGGACCAATGGGCAGGCAGCTGCCAAGCAAACAATCCCCGGCAGTGTTGGAATGGTTGAGGGAGAGAGGAGAATGTTAAATGTGCCACTTCATCTGGTGATTGACACAGAGCCTCTTGTTTACCGGCGCCATGGAGATTTGCATCCTTTTAGCACTGCCCCGCCTTCTCCTCTTCTCCCTCGTCTCTGCTCGTCTCCTCCGTGTCCCCTGCCTCACTCCCACGATCCTCCCCGTTTGTGGCGGGCTCTGCATGAAGTGGATATTACCCCACCCTGCTGCTATGATATCGATCAGCCTCCTCCCTCCCTTCTCCTCCTTCTCCTCATAACCCACTGCATTGATTCCACCTCTCCCTCTGAGCCTGCCAGCGAGGAGTGATTACACACGTTGCTCACATACAGTGATGCGCACGCACGCAAACACGCACATTAAGAGTCTTTGGTAGGGGCGTGGGGACGTGTGGCCGCGCTTCACTTTAAAGGCTATAAAGCCGCAACCAGCCCCGTGACAACACTGCTTCTTTTCATTCAAGGAAAGCAATGACTGCGAGCTTAGCATGACATATTACCATAATAAATATCGTTGTTATAGCATGTTAGCATAGCACACCAGCCATCTGGCGTACAGCCGACTGTGCTCTGGTGGGTTTTTTTTTTTTTGTGTCAGGCTGCTGCTAAAGACGGCTGTGGTGGGGCTTGACAGGTGGGCTCCAGACACCTTGTGATTCTGTGCAGAACCACATAGAGCAGATATACAATCGTTATATGGGCCTATGGTGCTGCCAGCTAGCCTGCTGAAGTCAAAGCAGTTAAATGAAACCACAAGGAGTGGGTGTAAGAACTACACAGACAAAATACTTTGTCCAAGAGCCTAAATCAACTATGAATGGTTGTAGGAGTTTTAAAGTTAAGAATAAAAATGCTCTCCTGTGTGGATGGAAAGATACCCAGGCCCCGTGCATTTCCACCGAAAGTCGAGCTCATTTAAACTGTGTCAGCAGCAGGAGCCACCGGCTCATCGGTGCACATTTAGTTAACCAACCCTCCTCCATTTACCAGATAGCATCTCTGCTAACAATAGCTCCTGGAGTGCGAAAGGTTTTGGAGTCCGAGCTGATGGTCTAACAAGGACAGTGTGGGCTGATGCAGCAGGAGCAACCACTTATCTCTGCGTAACCTCTCCCCGGCAGCAGCAACAATCCAGCAGAGAGTCGACAGCAACAAGCCAGCGATCCCAGATATTATACACACCCTTGCTGCCATTTGGCATTTAAATGGCATTTTAGCATGGCAGCAAACAGTTTGCACCTAATTATGGCCTGTTGCTGCTGTGTAATGAGTTGAACAAGTGTCTGAAACAGCCATCTACACAAGAGCAGGACTGTTAAATCTACTATCCTAAGAACAGCCAGTATCTCTGCCATTTAATGCCGAGGTGGACAGGATGTTAGTGTAGTTAATGTGGTGTGTATCACGTGTAAAATGTTAGCATAGTCAAAACAAAGATAAAGACAAGGTGGGACAGCAAGGACAGTGTGAGTGCGATCAATAGCAGGAATCAATATTTTCCTTCTGTGCCTTTGACTGTTTGAATTAGCACTTGTATTGCACTAATAACCTCTCACACAAAGTGACTTTCACTTGTGACCTGATCAAGAAAATGTGTTAAATGAAACACTCAATTGGCAGCTTAAAAAAATAAATAAATAAAAATAAATAATTGCAGTGCTTTTAAAATAAATACAAAAAGATGATGTCTTATTATCACTAAGTAAGCAAGTAATGTAAAAAAAAAAAAAAAAAAAACCTTTAATGATTTAGTGAGGCATCTTAGGAGATGACGTTTTGGGGCAAAAAGTACTCCAGTGGCAGTCAGCCATCTGTTAACAGTGAGCTTCATCGGTCCCCTACAGGTCCTGTCACCAGTCTACAGCGAAAAGAGCGTGAGCACAGGTTCCACTGCAGCGTACGCGCTGAAGAAATGAGGTGTGTGTTTTGTGTAAATGTGTGTATCCTGGCTCTGCAGGGAGGAGAGGACGAGAGGTCAGTGTCTATACACAGGAGCACACCCAGACCGACGGGGGTCTCAATCACCTCCGTCACCCCTTCACACCATCCACTCGCTGATGGAGAGAGCCTCCGCACTCATCCACCAACTCCATTACCCACTCCTACAGGGCCGCACATTAAATCATTCCATTTCACCTGCAGAGGAGGGTGACGGTAGGAGAAAAGCGTCCTCTCTTGCTGCCGTGCGAACCCATTCGGACATGCCCACGTGCTGGGTCGCCATCAGATCACCTCCCCGCCCCCAATCCTTAAAACGCCTGGAGGCGCAAGATTCACCACAAGGACGAGACAGTAGAGGAGAGAAAGAGAGGAGACGACGAAGGAAATAATGTGGAATAAGGTGAGGAAATGTAAGATATGAAAGGTGTAAATCATGGGCGCTCGTAAAGAGTTATTCAACCACAAATGGGGAGGGAATTACGGCCAACTACAAATGGGCCGTTAAGCTCAACAGCACAAGGTTAGGTTGTTGTGATGCCGCAGTCAAAGTCTATACAGTTGACTGTATAAGTCCTACCAAAACACACAGCCTATCCCATTTGGATTAAAACATGTATTTAAAATGTTCTGATTCAATTAGCTCCAGAAAAAGTGCGAGAAGGAATTAAACGGCGTGTCAGATAAAGCTCCCAACTCAGATTGCCAGGCAGGGCAGAAGCTTGCCTTAACAGCTGTAAAAGGGGAAGAGGAGAAGCTAGTGGATAAAACACATCGGGGATTTGACAACTGTAGAAAAAAAAAGAAAGAAAGAGAGAGACCAAGGGGAGGTCTATATATTTTTTTTAATCATTTCATTAAGATAGTGCTTAGGCTAATTTAACAGTAGGCTTAATAACGCAGGCTTTCCTCCCTCTGCTCTGTATACAAGTGTTAACCGCCTGCTGGAACAAAGGCGACTCTGTTCACAAACACAACACTGCCAAACTGTTAAGTACATTCCTATAAAGAGAGGAACAAAGAGCATTTGAGCGTGGCGGGAGGAGAAATGCATACAGCTACTGAGGGGATAGCACCGCTCAGCCCTTTGATGCCAGGAAATGTCTTTACCAGCCTGGATAGTGTTTATGCTGCTTCGTAACGTACTTTTTTAAGATCGAGGCAACAATAAAATAAACCGGTAGTGCAGTGAAATCTCAGTAGAGATGGTGTTTGGAAGGGATTACGACTGAGGAGGGAGAGGAAGTTTGAGGTATGTCCTGCCAAACAGCAGAAAGAGACAGGAAGAGAATTTAAAGGTTTGGACTGCATGTGGTAAAAACACAACAGAGTGGCAATGCAGGAATAATGAAATGTGTAATGTTTTGTGTGTGGAAACAAGACACAAAAAAAAAAAAAGCACAAACACCTCTCCGCAGAATAAATGGAGTGTGTGCGCGAGTGTGGTGAAGCGTCTCCAAGCCTTCGCAGCTGTGGTTCCCCCAGTTCATGTGATCCATTGGCGGTGACAGACAGGCAAACACAATTTAGACTCGCCCATCAAAGCACATGCAACACCAGCCACAGCGGGCGGAAATATGACGCACTGAATGGAAAATACACAATCTTCCCTCTGTCTGAGAAAAGTCTAGTGTAGATTTGTTATTAACTAAAATCTGAGGGGGGGGGGGGGGGGGGGGGGGGGTGAAAAAAAAAATCCTGTTTTGTCCCACTTTTCAAAGCCTTGTAAGTCTGTATTTTTTTTTTTTTTACTGTACACACGACTGAAGACAATCATCTTTTTGTGTTAGAGGATGTGCTCAGTCAGTCTCTGGGGACACTGGTGCATTTTAGAGGATTTTACAAATCCTACTAAAAAATACTTATTTGAGAGTGTGCGAGTGTGAAGCCTTCAAGTATTTCATGCGTTAGTTATGTAGCAGCTCCAGTGTCAAAATCTTGATGCCACAGTTAAGACTCTTGACTCGTTGGTTTCTGGGTTAAGAAGACGGTTTTCTTGCTCATATTTCGTTGTTCTCGAGAAAGTGCCTATGAAGAGTCTTTGACAGAGCGATACTCCCCTTTCGTGGTCAAAGCACGAGCATATGTGAGCCAGTGGTGTTGCATTAGATCGACAAGCATTCAGAGACGGAGGATAGATAAGAGTTAGCAGTGAGTCAAGCTGCAGCACGTGTACAAAATGTCAGAGGGTCTCTACAGGATTGCGGCGCTGCTGCGGGGAAGCTGCTGGAGATGGCAGCCTGTGGTGATGTTGCTGTTGTTTTAAAGGCTGTGTGAGGCAGTGGGTTCCACGGTACAAAGTGGAGACATTCCTCAGACCTCACAGCAATCCCTGAAATTTCCTCTTCTCCTGTCTGCTCCTCTCTCCGACCGATGCCCTTGCCCTTCTTCTTCCCTCTTTCCTTCCTCCCTTTGCTCTCTCTACTGGCAAGAGTTAATTTGCACCATGTGTTCTTTAATGGAGAAATGGGGAGAAAAAAATAGGGCCCTGGTGGAAGCGTGTGAACCCGATACCACTGTAAATCTCCACTTCCACAGCGTTACACCCCCTCCCCCTCCCTCCCTCCCTCCTCCTCCTCCTCCTCTTCCTCTCCTGTTCTCTCTCATTCTTTTTTTATTGGCATGTCACACATTGGACAAGCTGGAAATTACCCTGAGCTGAGAACCAGTGGCGAAGCAGGCCAGATACCTACTTAAGCTGAGAGAGAGGAGAAAAGTGGAGGGTGGAAAGTAAAGAAGAAGAAAAAAAAGAAAAAGGCGACGGGAGGGAAGTGGTAATGTAATGTGGTAGAATACCAGGAGGTGGGGTAAAATCTGACATCCATTTACAGAGCAGAGGCCAATCCAATTAAAGCTCGACCAGTCCACGCAAATGTGTTTAGTGTCTGGTTACTACACAAAGCATTGGGTGGCCAGGAAGAGACAAGAGAAGATCCTCTGAATTCAATAGTACTAAGCTACGGAAAATGATGAATGACCTCAGAAAAAAATAAAGCGACTCATCTAGAATTCAATGGTATCTACTGTTGAAACCAGAGGTTGCGAGACACTATGAACGTTAGACTACTTCAAAGGTCCCTTCGCCCTCTAATTTAGCGTGCAACCCCCTATGGAGGAGTCGACTGTTTTTGTTTCAACAGGAAGACCTGGTCAGGCCTCTTGTCATTAGTTTAATCTACAACGACCAGGTTGGGAGCGCTGCAGGTTTTCAGAGCATCAAATCTACCTGCCTTACTTGGCGTCTTTGCTACATTTGTTTTCCCACTTTCTCATCAAAGCCGGTGCCAAAGAAGGCAGCAGTGTCTGTTTGCTCTCCTGCTTTTAAGATGAAATGTAGCGCTCCATGCCAGAGCGCAGTGAATTCACTTCAGATGTTAGTAAGACATCAGAGTAGATATTTTCACTTGTGATGTGCCAGAAAAAATATAGGAGAGTGTTTGAGGCACTGCTGAATCTATCTATCTCTCTGTCTGAATATTTCAACAACTCTGCAACAAAAAGGTAAAATTAACACTCGGGTTTATATGCAAGGCCCAAATGTCATCTGTCACTGAAAAATTCTAGGACAAATCTCTATGCGTGAGAGATGCAGCCAAACTGGTGAAAGTAAACTAATGAAACTCCAAAGGGGGAAGAGTGGGCAAAAGGCTTCTCTGCTGAATAATTTAGCAGGGGAGGGTCAAAGAGGTGGCTATTGATTGAGCTTTTTAAGAGCCTTATAAAAAATACTACGGCCGCTGGCCCGGCCCTTCAGCAAGACCAACCCCCATTGTCCGGAGGCTGCACACACTCCCCATCTGGGAAAGTAATCACCACTCATAAAAACACACACAAACCCCATTTTGATTTCAGCGTGTCTACTTCTCTCCCCTCCCGTCTTCTATCCTAGCGAACGACATAATCCTATTGGTTGAACAACTAGTTTCCATAGCAGCATTTAGCTAATGCACAGGGAGGGCAGTGAGGGTGAGAGAGAAAAAGTGATATTTGTCCAAAAAAAGATGGAAAGAGGGAGAGGGGAGCCGTGGAGCCACGGAGAAGGTTGGGCAGGTTTCGTTTTATACCCACAAGGAGCGCTGAATACAGCTTGCTCCGCACGCTGGGTCTGAAATGTGTTGTTATCGCAACCCTGCCATTTGTATTGCTTTATTTATTCATCACTGTGCTCGTGTGGACAATCAATCTAACCTGCCTCCCCAAAGAGGCAAAGCTCTGTAGCTGTCTGAGAGATACATCCCTGTCTCCATCTGATTTCACAAACGTACCAGGATTGCAAACTGACGCCAGAGGAGGACTTCCACTCGCGTAGAAACAGCAGCTGCTGCAGCAAGCGACTCTAACACCTCAGCTAAATGACCTAATGTTATTACAAAGAATGGCATTAATGGCTTCACCTCAATGAAATTCCAAGTGTGCAGAGACAGAGGAGGAGGGAGGACATGGGAGGGGAAGGCAGGATTGGTGGGGTGCCTCATACCTCGGAGGAGCATTAATCAAAACGGTCATAATGGGGAAAGTCACCTGATACTGCTAGAGCAGCAGTAAAAAAAAAAAAAAAAAAATCCTTTGCTCATGGGGTGTAGTCACAGCCAACTGCAAGGAAAGGAAGGGGAGGGAGCTATTTGTCAAATAAAGGTAGGTAATCTGAGCAGACTTCATTTGTCCAAATCAGAAATAAATCCTACCACTTTATGCGTTATCCTGCTCCAGCCTGCAAACGTTAAGAAGTGTTATATCAGCAACAATTTCTGCTCTTATTTTCCTTTTCTGGGTAAGTGACAATGAATGGCCATTCAGTGCTCAGTAGCTGTTGTGCTGTGGCTCTTTTTGCTTTAAGGCTGCTGCTCAATGGGGAACATTACAGGCAGAACGCTTCAATCAAACAGCTTGCAGCAGGCTCGCCTGGCCGGCCATGTCTATAGACGCCTAGATGCCCTTGTCAAAGCTGCTTCCTCACAGGGACAAGCAGACACTTAAGACAGCCCCATGCACAATTGTGAAAGGCTGCACCTCCACATGCTCATGCCTCTGAAATGTAGCAGCTCGCTTACAGCAGCTGAGTGGACTGTGGAATGAAAGGAAGAGCAGAGAGACGCACGCGCACACACACACAAACACACACGCACGCACACACACACACACGCGCACACACACACACACGCACACACACAAAATTGCCCCTAATGACTGTAGCGCCCCTCTCTCAGGAGATGGCAGCGGCTGCTGCTCTACTCGATAAATATTAACAAGAAGTGCGACTGATGGCGGTGCTCACTGATCCATAATTGCATTTCAAAACTGTTCGATGGGGGTGGGGTGGAGGGTGCGCGCGCGAGGGGAGAAATGGGAAGATAGAAGAAAGAGGAAACTCAGCCTTCTAGGCAGTGACAAGAGACAAGTGACGACTGTCTAGTCAACCTCCTACCATCATCTCAATGGCTCAGCACCAGTGAGAGACTCTTTGGTGAGAGAAACACAGGTTGAGCACTACAGTTTGACGTTCTCCCTTTCATTGACTCGCTGCTCCATGCATCACAGGACACTTTGACATCGCAGCTTTACATAAATGGAGAGATCGGGGGGGACGGATCAAAGGGATGGCAGGGAACTCCATTACAAAGGCTTTGTGTACATTAAGTGATATATTTGCATGGATCTGAACATGCGCAGACGGGTTCCCCGCAGGCTAATTAGCCAGTGGATCTCATTGTAAAGCTAATTCTCAGCACTTTGGATTCCATTAGGGCTGCAGTCAGGGTCCACAGAAAACCTAATAACTGCTCATGTTAAGCATGCGTATTTATGCACATATATTTGCATCTTTATCAAACACTTTTAATTATGGGCTTTGAATAGGTGGGATTTTCCAAGGCCGTATGATAAGCACCGGCTAAAACCATCAGGAAACAGTTGTGAGAGATACAATTAACAGTTGGGGGTGTGTGTGTGCGTGTGCGTGTGTGTGTGTGTGCCCACGCGTATGTGTGTGTAGAGGAGGTACACACATGCTGTTTACATGACAGCTGAGCTGTTATATCCGTCCAACACAAACATGTATTTGAATACACATATAACCACACATGGATGGTGCATCTGTCCTGGTTACACACTGACAACTGGGGATGATAAAAATAATCAATGTTTAATTTTTTTCCACTAATGACCGTATCTGAAGTGCAAAGACTTTTAAATTTGCGTCACAGTTTTAAATCTAGATTGCATTTAAAGCTCTTTATTTCTGCAAAATAAGCAGCAAGATGCTTACGGCAGGGAAAATTTATCTTGCACTAAAAGTCAGATGGTACTTTGTGCATCATTAAAACATAACGGCATATTCATGGTGCTGGTTTTCTGTTATAGTCCTAGAAACAATTGTCACACTGTGAAAATATGGGAAACTATAAATAGCAGTTTCCCTCATTAAATTTCAAGCTATCTGCTAATTAAATGTTTTGCCTCTCCAATCAATTATTTCAACCAGTTTCAGTAAATAGATGGTATCATTTCACAAACACCATAGCAGCTCACTGGTGACAAGGAGAGGAGGTCTAAAATAGTTTCTAAATGAAGCCAAGTGCACATGGCTGTGAGGGCATCTGGAAATAGTATTAATGCAGTTAGTGGAAAAATGCCAAGTGTTTTACAGATTTTGGAAGCCAGAAGTCTTTTTTTTTTTTTAAACAGATAAACGCAGAGCTGACACTTATTTTGAAATACAATAAATAATGCTGCTTTATTTGACAGATATTAGGGAAGACAGATATTACCAAACAAAATGGTCAAAATCACAATTGTGTTTCCTGGTATCCTGCACCTTACTGAAAACCCACTTGCACAAATCCTGCTTGTAAGATGCAAGGCTAAACATTTATAAATATGAGCTATAATTTATAGGCAGTTCATTCTCCTTTCCAGACGCATCTTTTGTTTCAACACATCAATTAGACTGAAACGCATCAGAATCCAATGCTACACACATGCGTAGTGCATCTCTGGACATGTTACTTGACAGTGCTGGAAGCCTGAACTAACATCGCAACATGTTTTCCCTGGACAAACATGCAGAATGTATCACAGATGTGCTTGTTCACATCTCACGGTGGAAACGGGGACGGTTACAGCCTCACGCTGCTGCCAAAATGAGGAGTACAGAATCGAAGCAAATACACTTCTGCACACATGCCGTAAACTGGTTATATGACAAAGAAAATCCTTCAGCCTCTTAAGCTGATCAGGCTTGCAACATATAAGCTGGACTCCTGGCAAGATAATTGCATTGTACGTGGCATCTAATTAAATGTCCATGAGCAGGAAGATCCAGGGGTGGAGCTGTGCTTGTGTGTGCGTGTGTGTGTGTGTGTGTGTGTGCGTGTGTGTGCGTGCGAGGCTAACAGTGGAAGAAAGACTGTGTGTGGGTGTGTGTTGGCGTACTGGGCTCCTCAATCCCTTGTTCCCAGAGGGAGAAACGCTGCAATCACTCCATTAGGGAAAGAGGTAGGGAGACAGGGATGCTGAGAGGGGAGAGAGAGAGAGAGAGAGAGAGAAGGATGTGGGGGAGGGAGGGAGGCAAGGAGGGAGGGAGGACGGAACACAGCTGACTTGGCCAATAACAGCAAATGAGGTTAGATACAAGCAGAGAGGGGGGTAGGAGGGTCAATGAGCATTGAGGACATGGACACAATGACTTGAACATGGGATGGGAGGAGGGAGGGAGGTGAGTGACAGCAGATAAAGAGGAGCGGGGATGAGGGGGGAATGAAGTCGAGAAACCGACAGATGAGAGAGTGAGAGGGAGAGAAATGGAGACAGAGGGGACAATCGAAGTAAGAAAAGCAGGATGGATCGGTGGAGTCAGGGTCAATGGGCAGATATGGCTGCAGACTGTTCAGCACTCAGTTGCTGTCAAATAGCTCATTGTCTTAAGAGTCTCCTCTCACACAGCAGCAGCCAGCTCACGTAGGACTGCGTGTTGTGTTGTGTTACACCACGTGAAGTATCAAACTACATTATCTTAATATACAACGCACGGCCAGAATATAAACACGACAACCAAACATGGCACATGCGTACACCTGCACACAAAACCTACAAGTCTGCAGCCGGCAGGCTCGCTGCATTACGCTCATCAAATATAGATTGTAAACACATTTCAAGGTCACGACACCGGGTGTAAACTGAAACTAGCCCTTGTGGGAAAACGCACTGGAGAGTAGTTGGCCCTTAATTGACTTAACTAACGTCAGAGAGATTTAAAAGGCCGGTTTTCTAAAAATACATCCTAATGTATCGTCATAATGGTTTTGCGTGAGCGCTGCAACTTAAACATACGTTTTATTAATTCTTTTAAACAACTGGTGCACAATATATCTTTCTTGTTTTACTGCTTCTCTTTTTGTTCAAGTCTTGTTCATGTATTTTTGTATTTTAACAAACCTGATAAGGTTATTACTAATTTACTCTTATCTTATTTAACTGTAGGCATGGCGGTGAATGAATAATAGTGGCAGGATTTCAACATTTTATCACACTTCCACTCCTGACTTTGTTAAAATGGCCTCCTCCTGGTCATCTTTGTATCTGGGCAGACATCTTAGGAGGAAGGCAGGAGGCTGAAATCTATATGGCTGGATCAATATGTCACAGAGGTTGTAGCGGGCACCACAGCTGCCACTGTTGAGTAAACAAACGAGGGAAAATGATTGTCCTCCAAGTCAAGAATGACCCCAATAATGCTACAGGATGGATTTTTTTTTTTTTTTGCGTGTGTTATTGCAGAATCACTCGCTCGGTGTGTGTGTGTGTGTGTGTGTGTGTGTGTGTGTGTGTGTGTGTGTGTGTGTGTGTGTGTGTGTGTGTGTCTGTCTGTAACAAGCAACAAGGAAGAGCACATACAACAAGACAAGGCTCAGAATCCTCCCAACGCACAGTGAGAGAAACATATAAAAGATGTAAAGAGACAGAGGGGCGGGCTTCAATCCTTGTTCTTCTTCACGCAGGAGAGATTGATGGCTGCATTCAGGATTTCTACGCGCCACTAATTGGATTCACAGGTCATTAGATAAAGTACACAAGTGAGACTGTTACAGCCTAAAGACTGAAGGAGGGAGGAGAGAAAAGGGAAAAGAGAGAAGGGTGTGAGAGGGGCAATATTGATGAGGTTGTTTGGTTCAGGACCAATAAAATTTCCTCCCCCTCTGCTGTGCCTCCAAAGCTCTGCTGCACCACACAGAGGGGGGGTTGATCGATATAATTTGTGCTGCAAGAAAAAAGTGGGGGTTGGAGACAGAAGCGGGCGGGGAGACACGAGAGAATAAGTTGATGTCTAATGTGTGGTTCACGTACATGAATCTCAAGTTGCCTGTTGTCTCTCCTTTTCAATATATTGTGGCAAGAGGAGGAAATGAGATTACACCGACCATTATGTTCCACAAAAGAGCAGAATGAGTGGATGAACATTGTTCGTTCTCCCAGAGGCACGAGTCTGTGCCCCAGTTTTTGAGTGCGGGTTGACAAGAGTGGCTTTGAGGTTGGCCAGCAAACATGCTAGTTTATACCAACATGTGCAATTACAACCTAAATCAGCTATCATCCTAAAAGAGGATTTTTGTGCTGGACTACTAAATAGAGATTACGAGTTTCCACTGTAGCCAGTGGAGTCGCAGCCTTTTGGTGATTTGTAGCCGTGACAAAGTGAGCTCACTGAAAATTGCTGTTCTTGTTTAGGGAGCCAGCGGGGCTTGTTGTTTTAACATAGGAGGACAAGGGTACAGTCTGCTCAAACACATACAGGCATGCAGATGGCTGTTCATTAATTACAGATGGATTGGGGGAGGGAGTAACAGAGTGAGACACAGAGAGAGAGAGAGAGAGAGAGAGAGAGAGAGAGAGAGAGAGAGAGAGGTCAGCTAATGTAGCTGTTATTCTCTCTCTCCCTGGACAATTACCTCGGTCTGCCCCAGCCCTCTTCTGGCGCTCTTAATCAAGGTGCAGGTGCGTGGGTTTTCATGCGAGTGTGTGCATGCGCATGCGCGAGAGTGCATGAGAAGGGGTTCCTGCCGTCCTCAGCACTCTGGAGCAGCAATCCGATTAAAGCCCTGCTGCTGTGGGGCCTGGCTGCAAGGCCTACAGCTCACCTTAAAACCTCTTCTACAAATAACAACTGCCCTTTACGCACCCAAGTAATCACACACACGTGCATACATACAAACGAGAGTGTGTGTGTGATCATCCCTAAAATGCACACAGACATGTAGTATATATATATATATATATATACACACACACATACAGTCACTACTCAACCTTTTCAAATAGCAGTATGTGTGTGGCCTCCGAGCTGACCGTGGTTTTTGGCAGCCGTTAGTTTGGCCCTGGGGCCTCGCTGCCCCTCACCTGGTGTTATCTGCTTAGACAACCAGTCTGTTAAAAGACACGCAACAGTCACTCCAGGACGCTTAACTGTGGCTTCATTTGGCAACACAAACCCATCAAAACGCATATTCCGGTAGTCTTTGCCTATTAAAATGGCGGCCACATTACAGCAAACCTGGGCCAAACCTCGTTCCCCTTTTCGTTCATGACGGTTGGAAACCATACAAAAGACCAATTAAAAACAATCGCATTCAGTTGCGCAATCAATTTCAGGCTTCACTGATAATTTTGCATTTGGGGAACTTTGACCTGTAAATTTCCTCAGCCAACAGCATTACTTGTCCGGGTGCACTGACATCTGAGAAAAGTCCAACATGGAGCAAACCATTACTACTACTAGTGTAATCAAAAAGCTGAAATCATACAGTATATTAACGGAAAAAGACATTCAGCATGTGAAACAAGTCATGATTTCTTAAACTGCATATTGTGTCATTAAAAAAACAGACCGCATCTCTCAAACCATAACGCTGCATCGTTTTTTCATCTGCATGAACAAAGACAAATCTGCTGTGCGTGAAGTCAAATGCAACTTTCCCTTTGGCGAACACGGAGAATGCGGTGTGAGAAAATCAATTGTGAGCGTGCGTATGTGTGCATGATACATTTTAAGTGTCCTGTTACTGAGAAAACAAGCACCACCTCACTGAACTGACCGAGCTTGATGAATCAGCCGTTCTCCGTAGCAAATTAAAAGCTAATTTCTTTCTTTATTAAGCAAAAGAGGCAATTTAGCCACATTAGGTCGTACAAAAATCAATTGAAAACTGATGAAGGTCTCCTTCATTAAATCAATTAAGTGCATCGACAAACATCTATATTTCAATTACAAGCATTATTACACTGCTGGTGGATTGCAAAGGTGGGTAATATTCAAGACAGACTCTTGGACGGGTTTTTATTTGTCCACACAGCAAACCTCAGAATATAAGATCATTTTTAAAATCAAATATTTAAAGTTTCTTGATATCGAGAGTGTATGAAACTCTCGTCATACTTTTTGGTGCACAACCTACGAGAGCAGAAATGGTGTGTTTTTCAGCACAGGACACGGAACAGCTGGGCGAGTTGGTGCTGGACCTCCGCATGGTGCGAGGACACATGCAGGGGCAATGAAAAAGCACAGATAGGAAGTGAAAATCTACTCACCAGCTTGAAATCCTGAATGCTACAAATGAAGTAGGGAGTGTTGGGCCGCCGACTCTCAATGTACACACAATCTGCAAGTGAGAGAGAAGAAGAAGGAGAAGAAGAAGAAAAAAAAAACGGGCTTTTAAAGAAGATGTTCACGTTTCTTTAAGCTTTCATGTTTTTAAGCAGTCAAGACTCGGTAATGTATTATTGTGTGTGCCGTTACCTCTGCTGAAAAGACATTTTTTTTCTCCTTGAGTCAAATTCAATTGGAATGCGAGTAATAGGATTAAGGACTTTTGGAGCGCTACAAGGTTGCCTTTCCAAAGCAAACATTACGCCCTAGGGGAATTATGTTATTGTTCCACTCCATTTATACACCAGTGAGCAATACTGGCTTTAACCCCGTCCCACCCCGGAGTCATCACTGTAACTCGTCGCTATAAAATGACAGCTTTACCTTTACGCTTCTAGTTAGCTTCGGGTTAGCATGAGTGAAACAAAGAAAACCAAAAAAAAAAAAAAAAAAATCCACCCTCTGTCTCCTCATTAATCTTTTAAAAATGCTGCTTTATTACATAACCCACGCAAGCGTCCAAAGCGGCCCTCTGACACGGATGTGTGAGGAGGTGGCTGTGTAGCTAAATTGAATGTGACTGGTGGTATGGCCAGGTCGTGAACTCTCATCTCCTTAACAAAAACATTGACGCTGCAGACGACCAAAACCACACAGCCACTTCTGCGGAGAAGAAAAGGAGGAGGAGGAGGAGGCAGGGGATGGGGCTAATGGTTACTGCTAAAGCCTGGCACGGTACTTTCTAGAAAAAGACGAGTGGTGGGATTATTATAGAAATACAGGTTTGAATTCACAGAAGTCAAATTAGCATATTAGTCACCAGCAGAAACCGAGAGTGCAATCAAACCGAGCGTAAAATTCTTTATTTTTGTGGAAATCATATCATAACAGCTCTTACTTGCTCAACAGGCACGGCAATCAACAGCCACTGACGTGAGTGAATAAAAAAATAAAAATAAATACACCCCACACACCAGATAGGAGCAATGTAACGAGCTATTTGACTGCTCCCAGGGCCGGCTTTTCCGACCATTTAGTGCAACAGAGTGTAGCACTTCTGCTACTATGAACACAGCCATGGAGAAGGACTGTATCGTGCAGCTGTGTATGCCTCGATTAGAAAAAAGAAAAAAGAAAAACCACCACAGGTAAGATTTACATCAACAACACAACCCGCTGGTGCTCGTTCCACCCGAACATATGCTGAGCTGTACTGCGCAGGAGGATTGGGCCACACATTCCCCAACAAAAGTGGTGCGGCCGTTTTTTTCCTTTTCTTTTCTCTGACTGACAGTGGCATCATCTGTTATTTATTTGTTTGTGTCAACAGAGTTATCGATCGGCCTGTGGTTTATCTTACCGCTTCCAGAGGAAAAGAAGGGTGGCGAAGATATTAAATGGCTCTGACACCCAAGATACCATTTGTAGAGGGGCTGGTGTGTATAAGTGCACTTCTGACATCACGGCTTTGTTTTTTTGAGAGGACCTGTGTGTGTGTGTGTGTGTGTGTGTGTGTGTGTGTGTGTGTGTGTGTGTGTGTGTGTGTGTGTGTGTGTGTGTAACCCCAGGGTGGGCTTGTTATCTGCTGTGGGCTGAATGAGCTGTTCTAAAAGGGGGGAGGTATTGGTGGTGTGTGTGTGTGTGTGTGTGTGTGTGTGTGTGTGTGTGTGTGTGTGTGTGTGTGTGTGTGTGTGTGTGTAGGGGGTGGGTTATCGCCCTCACTGGCTCTGAGTGAGGCATTATATATATCTCTCTCTCTCTCTCTCTCTCACTACTGCCCTCTCCACCCCCAACCCCCCCCCCCCCTTTTCTCCCTCCTCTACACCATCCCTGGAAGTCATTTACAAGATAACATGAATGAAAATATCCATCAGTGCTATTGTGTGATCTGTGAGCAAAGCAGTGTGTGTGTGTGTGTGTGTGTGTGTGTGTGTGTGTGTGTGTGTGTGTGTATTGAGAGAGACAGAGAGAAGCGGGAGTAGGAAGAGGAGGAGGGAGTAGGACGGGGAGAGTGGGGGGAGGGCAGAGAACAAAAGAGACTAATCTGAATGAGATGACATGTTTCGGAGGAGTCAAATCGGGGGAATTAGGGTTTAGTGTCCCTTCACCTCGGTGGCACATTCATTTAGAGAGGCCAGATCTCAGTGTCTACACCCCTGAGCACATCAACAGGCATAAAGGCAGCGAGAGTGAAAAAGATAGGTGGTAGGGAGAGGGGGAAAAAAAAGAAGAAAGAAAGACAGGGATCTAGTTTAATCATTCACAGACAGCAAGCGAGTCTATTCTTCGAACGTCAAAAGCACATTTTGAATTCATCCTGGGCACTAAAAGTCTACTACCTCAAGGGCATTTCTCTGAAAGAGACTATAACACGAATCTCAATGAATGTGAAAGTTAAATTCAAGTTAACGCTCCAGACTCTGCCATTTGAACGAAAAGGGAGGCAATGGAGCTCAGGGAGGTTGGGTGGACATACATGTGTGTGTGTGTGTGTGTGTGTGTGTGTGTGTGTGTGTGTGTGTGTGTGTGTGTGTGTGTGGGGTGGGGTTTGAAACGGGCCACACGGTTCCTCCAGGGGTCTGCCTGGCTTGTTAAACATTCCTGCCATTTTGTGTATTTGGAAGTGGGTCTCCTCGCTCAAGTGGAGAAGTGGAAAAGGGGAGGGACGAGGGGTTTAACTGCGGCGGGGGTCTAATGTGGGGGATGGGCAGTTTTTTTGTTGGTTTTTTTTAGGATTGAAGTGTGTGCCTGCTGGATGGATGAAGCCTTCGCCGTAGCAGGGAGAACAGCAAACAGCACGGCCTTTTTTTTTCTCGTTCCTTCAGCGGCCGCAAGTTTGACTTCCTCTGCTCGGGACCTGCCTGTGGTCCGCTGCTGCGCTGCCCAGGCGCAGAGCGGGAGTTCAATACTTCGACAAAGGGAGATCCGTCACGAAGCTACCGAGTGCGGCTCCTCTGCTGCGACCTGATCCTGGTGGTCATCGTTTCTCCAATTACGCTGTCACTTCTGAGTTCAAACGACTGAATATTCATTGTTATAACCTCGCGGCTTTGCACAAACGCTGTATAATGTTTTCAGCTGCGGTTCATTGTTCAGCCAGCCATTCTCTTATGGCTGCCAAGCATGTCTAATCAAAAACACACCTAGCCTCAGCAAAAGAGCCGTGGTCCTACTCGGTCTGCATCAAGCACACAAGATGCTGTTTAATTTGCTGCAGCGTTCCAGCGGCGGGGAGGTGGAGCCGAGATAATATCAGCGTGGCTATTTGTTTTTACGAGCCAGCAACAATGGGGAAAGTCACATTGTGAACACAGTCGTGTACGCCAATGTTTTGTAAACAGTGATGGGGGTGGGGGGAAGGCGCACATATTTTAGGATGAAAGGAGTGTGTTAAATCAAAAGGAGCTTTCTGTTTTAGCCATGCTCGTGAGGTGAGGTGGGCAGCGTTAACCATACCTGCAGGACGCACCTGCGTTGTTAAAAGCGCTTGCTCGGCTCAAACTGGCCGACCACACGTGCAGGAAGGTACACTAAAGCTAAAGCTGCTACTCCCCCCCCCCCCCCCCCCCCCCAAACACTCGACTCTACTGATCCTAAAATTAAATAGCGCGAAGAATGCAATAATGGAAGCACAGGGGGTGTGAGGGGACTCAAGGACCAAAGAAGGACAGAGAGCTGGGGGAGAAAAGAGGGGGGACTGGTGCTACTACCGGTTCAGCACATCAGCTGATGGCTGAGGCTGCCTCGCAGCTACTCTACTTTCTGCCGGCTCGGTCCCGGTGGGTTGGCGGGACATTCAGCCGGGGCCTGAAGGCACACGGGACACTCGATTCCTCCCCAAACTTTCCTCTCCTCTCCTCTCTTCCACCAGCCCAACAAGTCTCCCTTCTTCTCACTGGGAAAGCAGTGGGAAATACCTGGCAAGCGATACCATCAGCTCTCTACAATAGGGCAGGCCTACAGCTGACTGAGCTCCTCGGGGAGAACAGAGACTCTTTGACAAGACCCTCCCTCCACCCCTCTCCTTTCCCTCTCGGCGAGCCCACGCTTTCTCATTTAGCAGTCGGCAGGTGGTTGGATTTCACTAAAAAAAGCCCTTTTCCCAGAGTCTCTAGCGTGGGGGAGAGACGGGCGAGCAGAGAGGGCCTTTTAAAAATAGATCTGCTCAGTTAGCGACGAGCTACAGATTCACACTGCTGTGTTTCAATATGAAATAGTTCAAAGGGCTTGTCCCCTTATGCCAGCTGGACTAAAAACAGCAAACTGATCGACAGCTAGCCTTTGTAGCACCGGGGAGCTGCAACGCTAATGCGCCACCCTCTATTGTCTTGGCTCATATTAACCAGTCGAGATTTACTGAACCACATTACACTGCTTCTCAATAAAGATGCACACCGAAAACAGTGAACATTTTTGATTTACATTTAAACAACTAAAAATGTCCTCGTCAAGGTAGTGAATACAGTTCAGGGAACTGTACTGACCAGATCTACAAGTCTGGTAGGGAGTAGCTGCAAATGAGCAGTGTGGAAGTGAGCTCAGCCCCGACACTCGCTTGTCCTTGTGAGAGAGCCTCAGCCAAATTATATTTACACTTTAACTGCACTGTTAAAAATGTATAACTGAGGTGACTAAGAAATTGTGTTTTAACGAGGATCTGACGCATCAGGTCGGTTCGGGATGTGGCAGAATTTGTGCATCATCAGCAATAATAATGCTATACATTATACACAATATGAAAACAATTACAGCTGACATATATTTGAAGAAAAAAAAACAACAACCTGAAGCCCTTTTGAGTATAATAAACAGGTCTGTGCGACTGCCAACAGTTGGTCCAAAGTTTGAAGAGAGGAGGAGGGCTGGTTATCGGGCTCAATGTGTGTGTCAGACACACTCCTACTGAACAGCTTGCTGTGTATGCACATGACACATACAGTGACACGCACACACGCTCTCGCACACGCACATGCACACGCTATACCCCCCGGGGTTCTGTGGCGGCTGCTGCAAGAAGCGCCAGCTGTCCACATCAACAACTCCCTCAACACTCGTACGCACAAGGTGTTTTTCTCGGTCTAACCTGCAATCTTTCTCCATTATTCACTGCACTCACTACACAAATCTATCACTTTTCAGGAAGAATTTACTAAAATTAATCAAGCTTCCTCCTCAGCGAGTTGATGTGGCAGCAGGTGGTTTCCATTAAACCGAGCAGCCAGCCAGCCAGCCAGTCAGTCAGTCAGTTAGGAAGGAAGGAGACATGCTATGGCAGCCGGCCACCTGCAGCCACAAGCACAGTCCTGCTGCAGTGGAGAGAGAGGATGAGCTCTGTGGATACAACTCTGAGTGTGTGTCGCTGTGTGCTTGTCAGAGATAGGGACATGACTGTTAAAAAGGATGCCTTGTATGTGTATGAATGTACACGTGTTACAGTACACTTACACTAATGCTAGTTATCCGCGTACTATGTATACGTGTGTGTGTGTGTGTGTGTGTGTGCACTGCCATTTTTGTGTGCGTCTCCATGCTTCTAGGGTGTCCGTTATTGATCCTCCAAGGCAAAGAGTATAATCTCTAGAGAGAGGATCTATAATGGAGGGTGGGGGGTGGATGAGTGTCGAGAACAGGCTCTGGAGGTGTCTGACCGGACCTGGGGACGTGGCGAGAGCTCAGCCACAGGGCACAGATCGATTTTGGCGTGTCTTCTTGCACTGCATTGGGCTGTTCATCCTAGCAGCCGACCATACAGACGGCCCGGGACACAGTCCCCTGGCCACCGCTGCCGCAGACACACTCCTCTATCCCTTTTAAAACAGCAGCACATCTAGAGTCAGCTGCAGGCCCACCTACTGGCCGATTGCACTCCCCTACCAATCGATGTGCACTAAGCCGCCTGAACCCATCTTCAAGGGATAGAAAGGCTAAGCAGAGATTGGAGGGTGGCTGGAGACTGGGAGTGTGGAGATGGTTTCAATACTGGCTTACCTGTTATTTCTTATGTGAGGATATGAGCCCGTGTGTTTCTAAAGCTCCCCTGCGACGAAAGCAATCAAAACAGTATTTTGGTTAACTATTTCTTTCGGTATCTGCACTGCTCTCCATCGCGGCCTTCCTCTCCTTATGTCTGGGGTGGCACAAATCCCTCTCTGAGGGTGGTCAGTTTTACATATTGTGTGTCACTAGACGGCTATAAAGGGATTTAACATTTAGTAAAGCATAATCCATTGCAGGCTTTGTGCCTGCCTAAGCTGTACACATCAAATCTGATTGCAAAAAGGCTGCTACCAATGACCAAGCAGGAGGAGGAAAATAAGCACACAGTCAAACACGCACACACACACACACACACACACACACACACACACACACACACACACACACACACACACACACACACGGCTTATCACTTGAACAATAAGCAGAGGTGACAGCGGGAAGTCAGTTGTTGAGGTGGAGGATCTCCCGTGTTGACAATAGGAGGCAAATTACAAACGAGTGTACCGGTGCTGGAGCCGTCACTACCCAGTCGTGACTCATTCGTAATCTAAATCAATCCAGCAGCTCCAGTCTACCTGGTGAGAGCAGGTTGTGACGTTCAGGCCACCACAGGCATGTCAAACTACTTGAAGGAGAAGAAAGGAAAACACAAAGAAACAAGACACTTGCTGTGCTGTTTGCTCACGTGTGGAAATATAAATATTCGGTTGACCTTGTTAATATGCATTTTGAATGTTGAATTTTTGCAACCGAGTGCTTACGTTTTTCAAAAAGCCCTCCCTCCCCTTTCTACCCTCCCGCCATGCACAGTCGGCGCAGCGCTAGTGCTCTCTCTGTCTCTATCAAACATGAAATGCCTAGTAAAAATAAAAAAAAATAAAAGGCTTTGATGGAGTTGGTTGCAGAGTGTTAGAGACCGAAATAGAGTGAGCAACAACAAGGCTTGGGTTCAGTGTGACTGCTTGCTTGAGGACCTCCGCTGATACCAGTGCAGAGATAATTTAGTTGACCAGATTACGCGGCTAACAGAAAGAGTAGGGTCGAGATGTCTGGCTGATTCACTGAAAATACTTGAAGTCATCCATTTAGTAGTTGAAAAGAGAAAAAGGAGGACTGAGCATGTGTGTCGTTAGATAGTTGAGGGAGACAACCAAACACACTGGCTGTAATTTCCTACATCTTCCCATTAAATACCGCCCCCCCCCCTCCTCCCCACCTCTACTTGACCTTTTGCTAGCTCCTAGATAAATGATAAGACATGGCGGCAATGATTCAGTTGCCAGGTGGAAAGCACTGAGCAGTGGGAGAGAGAGTAGACCACACACACACATAGACACACACACACACAAACAAGCTAGCCTGGCTTCCTTCCGTCAGTGAGTGTCGACATTCCCACCTCTAATACAAGCAATTTGCAAACAGTAGGTGAAAGAGAGGCCGTGTTGACAGCTGTGGAAAAGACTGCTTCTATTTCTATCCTCATTCATCCTTCATAATTGAGACACTGAACCCGCAGCTCAAAAACTTCTCCAGGAAACGTGACTACCTTTTGGCCTCATATTTTCAGTGAGTCAGATGCCGTTCGGATGAAATCATGATCATGTTGTCACCATTGCCTCATCGAGTGAAGCATCACTTTGTTTTATCGACTTAGCTCAAGACAAAGTTCAGAGCGGGTCAACTTGGAATTGATTGTATGATGCATCGGCCCTCTTGTCTTTGGGCGTGCTTCTGCTGTTCAGAGTTGCTAATTTGGAGAATCGTCAATCCGTCGCAGGTTACTGCAACAGACATGACGTTTTTCTTTAAGAGCACAGGAATCAATCACTGATCAATTAAAACTTTTTCTTAATTCCTGAAACAAGCTGACTGAGAACAAAGTAAATGAATACATGGGAAGTTGAAAAGGGGGCCTTACAATCAGTAAAGCTGTAGAGTCCACAAATAGGGATCGACTTGTGTTTACTGCAGTTGGTAACCAGTGACTGGGACTTACCTCCGGGTCTGTAAACAACATCGTCTTCTGTGATGAAGGACGTAATTTCTCCATTCTCTGTGCGCTCGTAGCGCGACTTCTTCTTGGGCATCTTCTTTTTGCCCTTCTTGCCAGCCTCCTCGGCCGTGCCGCTGCCTCCGCCGGTGCTGCCATTGTCGTTGTCCTCGTCCTCGCTGTGCTCGCTCTCTGCATAGTTCTTGGCCCCGCCCTCCAGCGTACAGCTGCGCCGGGGCCTGGAGCACTCACTTTCACGGTCACCGTCCTGCCGGCGGGACTTACCGGCCTCTCTTTTGTCCCGGTCCCTGTCTCTGTCCCTGTCCCGCTCTTTCTCCCTTTCCTTCTCTTTGTCGGCCGTCATGATCCGCCACGTGCCTTCCTCAGTCCTCTCACGGCTGGGCCTCCGTGAAAGGTAGACTGTGAGCCTGGGCTTCAGTCTTCTGAATTTACCAGTCAAATCCAGGGAAAATTTGGCCACACCAACAACCCCAGTGTTTCAGGAAAGCTGTGGATGAAAGAAGAAGGGCAATTAGCATCAGCCTCAATTACCATTATGTTTACATTACAAAGGCAACACTTTCTAAGTAAAAGCTTTGTTTTGTACTGGAAGAAGTCGTTTGTAGGTGAGAAATACAAGATTAGTTGGTGGAGATGAGGCAGCTGTTCTGACTCTTCACGACATCACGGTAATTGTTGGCTTCCCCCCTCCACAACCATGCGTACTCTGGAGAGCAGCTTTATCAAAGAACAGAACCTTCTAGCTTCCTACTCCAACATATTTCAATTTGTTCAAAGAAGTGCTAAAACAGGGTTATTAAAGTGTAAAAAGGAAAGTAGGCAGACAAGTACTTAATGTACAGTATTTGTAACACAAAAAGGGAAGTCATAACTGAAGGTATTCCTGTGCTGAAAATGAGGCTCACTGCCAAAAGAATTCATCAGGGACGATGTGTCGAGGTTTTTTTTTTCAGCACAAGCCGCTGCTTGTCGTTTGTGAGGCCACGGGAAAGATGTAGCATAAAACTCTGACAGAGTTAACAGTCTGGCTTCTCTGCAGACCATTCGTGATGACACCAGGCTAAATTCTGCTCATCTGTGAGCATGTGTGTGGTTATGTGTGTGTGTGTGTGTGTGTGTGTGTGTGTGTGTGTGTGTGTGTGTGTGTGTGTGTTCTGGCTTACTGGACTGCACCCCACCCCAGCCCTCTGCCCTGGCTGACAGTCACCGCTGTGTTAATGTGAAGTGACAGCTCTGGAGGGAAGAATATAGCAATCCACTGGGTAAGGAAAGGGAGATGGGGTGGGGGGTTGGGGGGGTGAGTCAGTCATTTGCCATGCCTAGGTCCACTGCCACTTTCAGCTTTCTCCACCCAGCTACCACTTTCTCAATCAATCCTCCATAAACAGTGAAGTGGGCAACGCTGAAGTCTGCACAACACTGCCTTTACACACAGAGCCTACAAAGGAGCCTACTCATTTACTGCCAGTGTTTCCCTCCTCCACACCCGCCGCGACAAATTAACTAGAAATAGTTATTACAACCCCCAGAGGGATCAGAGGAGGCAATCAGCGCCCAGCGTTACCGTGGTCGTGATAGCAGGGAGGAAGAGGGAGAGTGAAAAATGAGGGAAGGATAGAGAGTGAGCCAGGTAAAGCAAAACCAGCAGAGTGAAAATTATACAGCAATATCTGCAAGTGGACGTGCGTTTATTGAGCGAGGCAGAAACAATGTGAGGTGGAGAATAGAAGAAAAGTGGAAGGTGGAAGAAAGGATGTTGGCGGGCGGGCGCACACACACACACACACACACACACACACACACACACACACACACACACACACACACACACACACACACACACGCGTACAATGAAGCGCGCTCGACAACGGCACTCCTCAGCAGCGGGTGCTGTCATCTCGAGAGCAGACACCAACTGACAGGGCAGCTGCTCTTGTCATCGGCTTCTACACAAACACCGGGCCTGATTAAACTGCAGCTTCGTCACAGCCCCATTAATCACCTAATGATGAGTTACCAGGGCGACCACTGGGCTGCCGGCATATACACACAAGAACACATTAGCGCACATGGAGAAGATGCGAATGCTCAGGGGAGCTCCAACGGGCGCGTGCTTGCAAGGACGCACAACCACCACCGACACACACCGAGGCTGGTGTGCCAAAATACAGTGTGCTGCCCACCTCCCCCTTCTCCTGTGTGCATATCCGGCAGCGTGTCTTGGAGGTGTGAGGCGCATGAAAACATTCATGAAGGTAACATTTGATAGCGCAGCTCTAATCCTGAGGGCTGACAGAATCTGTGTATGAGCTAAGCACCTCTTCTCTCCTCTCCTCTAATCAGTAACATAAGCCTCCTACACTGAAACCAACAAGGACACTAAACTGTTGCAAATGGAGGGCTGACCTAGTCTTCTTTGATGTTGGGGGCAGTTATAAGCCTGTCAGTATCTTTACAATCTAGGTGCTATTATTGTGCATCTGGATGCACTTTACACAGCTGCCTCATTCCAAATTGTCCATCTCCAATTACATTCCTGATGTAAACATAATTGCATTTATTAACCCTCAAAGCAAAATAAATATACATCTCATGTTTCACTGTGTTATGTTTTTCCCTTGTCAATTAACAATATGTCCAACTGTCTAAGGCTAATGTGTTGCCGTGGTGCAGTCTGATGCAGATAATTGAAGTCAAACACACTCAGCGAGTAAAAAGCGGTGAGTCAGTTTGAAGTAGTAGCGCTGTAGCAATAAAAAGTCATAATGTAGTGATGGCAGAGAGGGAGGAGAACGAGAAGGAGAGAGCGATTTAGATGACTCTCCACTCACTACCTGGGAAGCTTCATAGAAAGCAGCGCTGGGTGCCTGGCCGATGAATAACGCTGTGAGGGGGGGGGGGGGGGGGGGGGGGGGGCAGGTGAGGCTCGGAGCTATTACACATCAATCACTGGGCCAGGACCCTTTGAAAGATACCAGCTGTCTTAATGGAAAAAGAGAAGAAGGGGGGGAAATGGGGGGCAGTGGCTGGAGAGGGGTTGAGGGGGTCCGAGCTAGCGGCACCTAATCCGCCATTTACATTACTGCAATGGAGTCAAGGGCTAGCAGCCAGCGGGGCCCCGCTGAAATACATTTCTCCTTTCCGTGCCTGTTTAAACGAAACCTCTGGCCTGAAAAACCACACAGTTTGTGGCTCGATTAACACATCATCCCCCACAATGGCCACACAGCAGGTTTCTGTTACTAAACACAGCTTTTTTTCCCCCTTCCCGTTCCCTGTCTCCTGAACAGCCTTTTAAAAAGCCATGTTTTATTCATTCCAATCACTCCCACATTTACGCAAATCCATGCTCATCTCTGTAGTTTTAATCAAAACCTGTCTATGGATAAACATCCAAATCATCGTGCTTTGCTTGAGTACCCATAGAGCGTGAAAAAGCTGGAGGGTTTCCGTTTTTATCCAGCCAAATTTTTGCAATTGATTATTTTGGATTATAAATTTGCAAGAGATATACATTTTCCATACAACATTCTACAGAACGGATAACACATTTCAACATTTACAAGCAAAAATCGAGCAAGAATATGACCAACACGGTGATCCACTCAGTTTTAGGAAAGAGACTGAAAAGTCATTCATGGCATATTCAATTGGAGAATTATGAAGTAGCAAAATGTGATTGGCAAGGATTTAGGGCCGGCTTTGCAAAGGGATTGAATGAAATACTCGCATGAATACAGATTAGAGGAGAACAATGTTAGCATGAATATACACAGGGTTATTAACAATGAGGGCAACTCAAATTGATCCGAATAAACCAGCCAGATCCTCAATAGTGCAGGGATCCTCGCTGTGGTGATGTCGAGCTGCGGCAGGTTTTCGTCAGCTCCAACCCATTACTCAGTGCGATCTAATCTAAGCTGCCATCCAAGCCCCCTAGAAACAACAGCACAATGAAAGGCTCAGCTGGAGGCGAGGAGTAGGCCACTTCATAAGGGATTCTCTGTGGTCTCTGCACCCTGCCTGCTTTGTCTTACCTGGTGCAATCATGGCTTGCTTTATTCTCGGAGGCCCTATCTGTTTTAGCTCACATTGGCAGGGCAAAGACACTTGTCTGCTCCACTTGTTTTTCAATTCACTGATGAGTAACCACATCTTTTTTCCCTCTGCTAAAGCTGTGCTCACAAAGGCTCTATTTTTAGCCGGCATCCGGGGTTAGTTTAGTAGGTACAAGCCAGGCTCGAAAGAAAGATAGCTTGGGGCTTTCCAACATCAACATTTAAACCTGCCTCGAGACTCGCATGGTAAAAAGCAAAGCACTGCTGCACGAGAACAGATTCTCATGCACAATGAAACTGTGTACAATAAACTGCCGCTGTCTAAAAGGATTAACCAAGACAATTTACAAAATCTCCCTGGGATAACCACAGTACCCGATACTTCAATTCGATTCCAATCAAAGATATTCTCTGTCCGACAGTCCAAAGGTACTTTCAGCCATAAGGATCATACTGTGAGCTCCACGGGGTCTAAGCCTCTACTCCATCTCCAAAAGAAGGATAAATCCCCCTATAGTCCCTGTTTGTGAGCTCTCCGTGAGGGCTCCAAATGGCCCTGAGGGGGCCGCTCCATAACCCAAGATGTCCATTATCTGCAGTCTGTGAGCACGGCTTCATTTTGTAGCCTAATACCAGCTACTTGAAGACACAGTACCTCTCAGTCTGCCATGTTTGTCTGGCTGGAGCGAAGCTGAAGGCCATTTCGGCAGCTCTGACTGCTTCACGAAGCATCATGTTTTGACACGGCTCCTGAGGGAAATGCCAGGGTTGTCCATTGTCACCCTTCGCCTTTCTTCCAAATGAGGCATTCTTGAGAAACGGTAACCGTGAGCAGGCCAGTAAATGACCTCTCCCAATGTGTCACCGAAGAGAGGTGCAGGAGAATGTGAGGTATTTGGTGGAAAAGGGCGTGCTCGTAAATGTGGCTCTTAATTGTGTTTCGCTGTAGATCCGTAAGCAGTTTCTTTCTATTTTTTTTTTTTTATTTTTTTTTTCATTGCGAATAAAGTGCCTGTTTCAAAAGGAGTTCTAGTGTCTTTCACCTTTGGGGAGGCACTGACGATTAAACATTTTTTTGGTGAATTATGTTGTTAAATGGAAAGGTAAAGCTGGGGTCAGGAGAGGTATGAATACACACTGGGGACACATGCAGGGCTGATTTGCACAAGAAAATATCTCCATCATTCATGTTCCTCCAAACATTTATCGCTATGAAATAGATCAGAGCTCTCGCACGAGGGGGAGGAAATGAGTTACATGACATTTTCTCAACCAGATGTAAAGAGTAAAAAGATTTACTGGGAAAGAGAAAAAAAATCAACAGTGATTTTGTCTACTGTTGAAAGGACTCTTGAGATTTTAATATTCGAGCACTCAATCATGCACCACTTCTAGTGATATTCCGCAATCAAATACCCCACTCTTCCTCCGCGATCTGCCTATCAGCCTAACGATCCTATCCATCAGTTCAACTCCAACTGGTTGTTCTAAATGAGTGCGAGAGGGGAGGAAATTTATTCATACGGCTGCCCTACATCCTCCAGCTACTCTAATCACTACGCCACACAGAGTGACGTGCCAACACTGAGGAAAAACTAACATAAATAGATTAGAGTGACAGATAAGACAGCTCTGAGGTTTCAGACTGACAGCACAGGCCAGCGGGGGCACTGAAGGGTGTCTTCAGGACCAGCTTCCCAAAACAAAGCCATTAGGTCAGCACACAAAACAATTTTTCCGCCTAAATTATTTAACTACGTGGTGGCAAACTCCTCGAGCAGATGGTCGGGGTGGGGTGAGGGAGTGGGTGGTGGTGGGGGGGGGGGGGGGGGTAAGGACAATCCCTCCATTCAATTTCTTACAATGATCCGGGCCAAATAACACCTCCACCTCTAGATACCGCAGGATGGTATTACCTCTAATTAGGAAAGGCTATTATTCCATATGCAAACGCCTCTCCTCTATCCACCAACCGTCACCACACTAACTACCTTGAGTGATTGCCATTACAAAATAAATAAAACAAAAGGATCACTCTTTTAAACATAGCTTCTCCTCTTGTTATTTCCCCTACATGCTAATTTCAGCATCCTTGCAACCAGAGCTATAACTCAAAAGCCAATGTGTAAGCACTGCGAATAGATGCTGTCAGTAAAGGTTTGCCAGTTGGAGATGTGTTTGTTTAAGAAAAAAGGGCTGGTTTAGAAAGCAGTCGGCGGGGGAGGTGACTAGGGGAGTACAATAGTCAGTGTAGCGTTCAACCTTGTCATCCACCATCGCATTCATGCAGGCCAGTGATCCCGGGCAGAAGGGAAAGCACCTTCTGCAGTGCGTATGAGGAGAATAATATGAATGATGAATCTGTAAGGTCTCCGTGCGGCTATTCATGCTTCTTAAACGATAGCCACAGACAGGACTGTGTTGTAAATATTGCTTGGTTCTGTGTGTGTTTCCCCTCCCTCATCAAAAAAAAAAAAATCAAAAAAAAAATCAAAAATAAAGCAAGGGGGAAGTGGTTGGGAGTGATGAAAACGCTGCTGTAACAAGCAGGATCTGAGTTCAGAGCTCCCATATCCTCTGTGGACAGCTCATAAAACATGCAGTGGCTGGGACATAGGCCTCTTATAGCGGTGGCATTTTAGCACACCCTGCCACAAGCACACAGGCCGCACACAGGTAGCCTGCAAACACACTCAATTAATTTTAAAGAGTTTGCAGGAGCCAGACCTGCATGGCTGACGACCAGGACCACAAAGATATGCTCGGGTTTTCACCTAAATATGGACATCAGCTTCGAAAGGCAACTACTTTTGAAAAATATTACCAACAGGGGCCTGGAACAATAGGCTTTTTGGAAAAAAAAAAAAAAAAAAAAAAAAAAAAAAAAAATATTGCGAATGGAGGCTGGGTATGACACAGAGTACAGTAGTGATCCACAGATTAACTCTGCCTGTTCATGTGTGAAATGGAGACTTGATCCCCAACTGATAGTGTGTTCTGCCTCCAGCAAACACAGGCCGCATATTTTTCATCCTTCCCGGCACCTTACAACTGCAATACATTGGATTTTTATTTATTTATTGCACCGTTCTCCGCGCGACAACAACGGCCCATTAAAAAAATACCGCCAAACGTTGCGTAAGTCAGGCTGACTGGAGTCCTGTTGTCTTTTTTTAAACCAAAGGTGAACAGAGCTGGCTGTGTGTCCGAGTTGCTGCGAATAAGCCGCAGATATTCTTGGAATGCTAATGTTAGGCTTTGACCGTGGCAGCTTCACCCGACTTCTCCTCTCGACACCGGGTTATTAATGACAATGAAAGTGCTACTTAGCCCTGCCTATGCCAACATCACACTGTTCAAATTTCAGGTGTGCTTTCTTTGTATTCAAATAAATAACATAATGAGGGGGAAAAAAAAAAAAAAAAGGACAGGAGTAGCTGCTTATACTGCACTAAATTACCAGTGTTATGAGACACAATTGTTAACTAATCCCATGCTTGCATTGTGTTTAAGGACACCATATGCTGCTTTCATGCATAGGAAATCAGCCTCCGATGCATCTGCCGTCGCAGTTGCTTGGATAAGATCTAGGAGGGCAAGGTTTGTGCAGCTACTCTCTTGTTAAAATAGCTTCCCGCTGCATCTGCAAGCTTATAAAAAGCCACTGAGAGCATATTCACTACAGTGCTGCATTCATCTGTGTGTATACACGCGTGTCAATCTAAAATGTGTAGGCCATTGAGACACACCACGTCGATGTATAAACAAAAATCGCTGCTGCTGCTGCTGCTGCTGCTGAGCAACTGTATTTGCAGTCCGGGTCAGACTATGTGCTCAGCCAATAAATGGCTGGAGTGTAATGTGGCTTGACCTTCTATCTTTCTTTCAGCAGCTCCTCACATATATTGCTGTCTCTCCTCATATATCACTCGGGCAAATGGCGTCCTCCACCCTGCTCCCTCCTGTACCCTCCTTAAAAGGCTGAGGGGACATCTTTGCCTGCTGTACTCAATTGACAGGCCTGGCAGCTTCCTCGCTGAGCACGAGGGGAGGGGGGAGGGGAAACGGTGCTCGTCGAGGGGAAATGCTGCAATGAATAATTATGTTTCATAACACGCCCCACCCCCTCTTCCTTTATTAGCATCAAACAATAATTAATGGGGAACAAGGGGCAATGAAGAGCCTGCTTTTCGCTTTCCGGAACAAGAGGGTCAATATGCCCTTCAACCCTTTCTCTCTGCTCACCGTCAAACAGGCAGACACCTCATCCCTCTAAAAACATGCTCTTAGCTTATTTATGATGCCAGTTGCTCCGCTGGAGAAAAAGCGGCATTCCTGCTACACTCAGCAAAACTGGCCGGATCACTTTACGCAGCAGTTCACTACTTCTATCTCTACACCTCTTCTCAGCAGCCCAACCCAGCAATTCAATAATGAATATGAAATGCCTCCTTATTGACGTCCATGGGAGTCAGAGCAGCTGAAAATGCGGGGCTATTGGACACGGGCTTGACTTGATTACGTTTTTTTGTTTAACGTTAAAAAAAAAATAATCTCTGATCAGCAGTAGCAAAGCCAGTCCTGATCGAATTAGCTTTGCACTAAGAGCTCCATTGATCTTGGCGCTCATCTGTGTAGATGAGGCCTAGAAAGGCAGCTGGTAATCCAATAGCGGCGATGGGAAGTGCTTCAAGGACTCTGCTGTGTTTACCCACCTATTTCCTACACAGAGGCAAGATGTTAGTGCTTGCCACTCACTGGACTGATTGGAAGCCTCGGGGCCTTGGGAGCGCCACTGAAATGAATAAGAGCCGCTGTGTGACCAAAAGCAAGGTACTTGAAGGCTGAAAGTAATTGCTTTCACCACAGCTATCATGTAATGAGTAAACAGCATGAATCAAGCAGAGCCTACATCAGTGTTTAAATGAGCTGTGCAGTAACACCGAAGTCTTTAACAGGTTTCACTTCATAACCCCAGCCAAAAAAAAAAAAATCTAAAATCACATCAATTCTAAGAATCTATTCACGAGATTTTAAGCGGAAGAATCAATGCAGGGAAATCAGGTGTTTTTTTTTTTTTTTACACTGATAACTTCATTGCAAGCGGCACTGACGCAAACCTTTGTAATCAATTTTGCATGATGTGAATGACATCGAACAAGCACCCAGAGGGCAGAGATCACGTGAAATGAAACAGAGCAAAACTAAGGTAGTAAAGGGCAAAACACACAGCTGTTTCTCTTTTGGAAATAGTTCAAGTGAAGTGCGCCTGAATAGTATCGCTGTTGTGTATTAACTATAGTGCTGCAGCCAAAACAGCCCTGTTTCTCTCTCTCTCACACTCTCACACACACACACTCTCACACTCTCACACACACACACACACACACACACACACACACACGTAATCCATCAAGCATTCATGAGTGAATACTCAATAACACACTGAGTGCATTTCTCTCATACATATCACTGCAGCAAGAAAAGAGTGAAAACTCTTCGGCAAGCCACAGACACACCACAAACGCACACTACTCTCATACCACACTAATAACCTTGGGCTGTCTACCAATGCCATGACTTTATGGAACAGTATGGGCTCTAAATAGAAGCTCAATTTCTCACCAGCAGTCTGTGACAGCTCTATTTCAGCCACCCTGTCATTAAATATTTATCTTAGCAGAGTGGCGGATACCAAGGTGATAACCATTTAAAAAAAAAAAAAAAAAAAAAAAAAAAAGAAATCTAAATCTGTGGCTTTTTCTGTCCCTCACGCCCCTGCTCACTCCACCACCTCAACAACAAAGTCCTATTTTTAAAAAGGATTATCTACAAGTGTTCCTTTAATCAGCGCGTGGCAGAACTGTAGAAATCCCTCCACAACAGTCCCAGAGGAATACCTTCCTCTGAAGCCCTATCAGGCAGAGGATCTCCTTCACCGACAGCAGACTGAGTGAGTAGGAGTGAGTGCGTTTGAGGATGAAAAGATGTGCTGCTACCTTGCTATGATGTCCTCTCCAACAATCTCAGAACAAAGGCCTCCATTTTGAAGTGGAGTCATGATGACACAGGACTCTTAAGGTCCTCTGTTGCTGTGCGTCCTATTGCTTTCCATCTTCTTTGTTAGCCTGCTGTTTGTTATGCTTGCGAGATAAGCCACTGTTGTGGGTGGCTGCCGGGTGTGCTACAGCAACCGGTGTACAGCTCGAGTGCCAAAGCCGACAGTCTGTGGGAGGGATTGTGGGCGTTATAGATCACTAGGAGACAGATGTCCAGTCTTGCCCCAATGCTGACTCAAGTACTAACCCCAAAAACTCCATGTTTGCAAACTGGACAGCTTCCTGGTGTGTCTTGTGTTGATTTTTATCAGACTTTATCATGGCAACCTTCCTCTTTTACTGGCGCAGGGCTCAGCAGCTTTGTTATTTATAAGAGGTGGAAGTCTACTCTGCTACAGCCTGATAAACATTACAGGCTGTCTTGTGGAGGCAAACAAGCAACCTGATTTTTGGGTGCAAAAATGACACCAGGTGTGAGCACACAAGGAAATGTGAGTTTGGATAAACGCTTAAGCATTAAACTCATACTGTGAGTGCCTCTGGAGAGCAGATGACTGGCAGGACAATTGTATCATTGACTACCATGAATGCAATGAGATTCTCTGCTGCACTACAAAGTGCCATGGTCCAGTGAGCAGAATCAAACCCTCTGAGCATCTGTTGTCTTTAACTCTCTTTGTGTTATTGTGTGCTGTCGCAGTTAATGGTTTCCTCAAGATCTCCATTTTCCACATATGATTTACATGTTTGAAATGCTCAGTTGCTCAGACGCAGGTTTGTGAAAGGGACCATTACTGCCAAGATGAATCCAAAGAGTGTTTGGGCAGAGCTTAGACATTTCATTTCAAAAGCTAGGTTGATCAAGAGAAAACAGACAAGGTATCAGCATATTGCCTTTCAGTTTCTCTGTGTTTACATATCTGGATTGTGCAGTCATCCCTTCCAGAGAGAATCACCGCCAGCAAAAACAACCCCCCTCCTCCACCCAAGCCTCTCACTGGCTGCCTCGACTCAGCTTGACAATCAAGTCCATTAGATCTTTCTGTGAATTAACACTAGTTAACTTAAAGCACTGACACGCATCAAGAAGAGCCATTAGCTTGTCTTTTTATCATAAAAAAAAAAAAAAAACAGGAATGATTTGCCAGTTCAGAGAGATCATCTCCCTACATGCAGCCTGGGGCAGCCCTTACTGTCTACCTCATTATTTTTGGAAGAACAAGGCCACTGATGAATCCTGTTGGATTAAACGTAAGGTGCTCTTGTTATGACCTGGCGCAGACACGCAGACACACACACACAAAAAAAAACAGTCAACTGCTTTAAGCTGCTCTTCACACAGACAAAAGAAAATGAAGTAACTCGCCAGCACTGTAAATATACAGATAAATCACACTCAACAGAGCTGCAGAATCAAAGAGGAATTGTTGGAGTACATTACTCCCACACAGCTGCACCTTCTGCAGTGAGAAAAGCTGTCAAATGTTGGCTTTTTTTGTGGAGACTGGCTGAGCTGACAAGTGCCAATGATACACCGTGAGTGATAAAGACATTCATTCCTGCTTAGAGAGAGTTCTTCCAGATGTGATAGTCCGCAATGCTCCAGTGCTTCATTAAAGCAGCGAAAGAGGCCGTTGCTGTGTTTTCCCATTTACGTTGCCAAGGTGACAAATGAAAAGCAGAATCAGCCGCACTACTAATCAAATGAGTGAGTGACAACAAGTCAATACTTTCTCATTGTGTGGACAAGCAATATATCTGCACAGTAACAGCCTGTGCTTCGAGGCTTAGGCAATGCTAGACTCACGGCATTATAAGGATAATGTGTCAATAATCTGGCTCTGTGCGGCTGTTAAAACCGGTGCCAATAGAGACAGTGTCAAAAGAAAACCTTCACCAAAGTATGGGCTAAATTACCAACGCAACAGCCATCGTCTAGACACGTACTTCCAACAAGCATACTCTGTCGTGTAATGCTTGCTTTAACAAGCCAGCACAGGCAAAGATGTAATAGGACGTTTATCTGCAGAGGTCTAAGGATAAACAATTGATCCACTGAGCTGCCATGAAGAGAACGCCGTACAAACATCCGATACTTAGATGTGATGAAAAAAACAGATCTGACTAGTATGGGACTTCGAGAATTCAGACTATGTCCATTTTGTGTTTATTCCTTCGGGCTCACTTGTAATTTTTTTAAAAGACATTTTATGGAAAACATTTAAAAAAAAAAAAAAATCCCAGACAATTAGCTTGTTTTTGATTACATCCTTAAAAAAAACCTTAACACAAAATGGAGTAAACATCATCTCTACAAGCCTGGTTAAACACAAGCAAGATCAATGGGTAAATTTATCAGCAAATATTACCATTCGCTGCCTGGCAAGTAATCATTAAGGAATGGCACCGATGCATTATTCATTGGCTAATGTATAATTCAGATTTAACAGCAGATTCTATGCATAAATAAAGCCGTGGTACATTTGAACACATTAAATGTTTACTTGCTAAAATAGGATATGAATGCACAGTGCGAGTGCCTCCCCGCTGCTGTCACTTGATTATTTGCTACTATTCCTGATGATGCAGGGACGCAAGGTGGAAACGTTAATACACACTCTGACACCTCATTTATCATAACACATACTTAACAGATACAGGGCTACCGATATTGAACATCTGATCTGATCAAAAATAGCTATCCGGGTTCAGTTGAGCACTAAAAAACACGGTTACGGTGTTATGTTTCTGAGTAAATAAAAATAAAGATTTCAATAAAACCGCACATAGCAGCCACATTATAATTTAATGTTCTTGCGGGTGAAAATGTATGTCCCGACACTTTATTTCCCTCAGACATAAGCAGTGTTTAATCCTCAAACTGAGATGGTGAGGATGTTCTCGTTGAAGTGTCAGAGCTGGTGTCAAAGAGGGACGGTCCACGGGGAGGACGAGGAGGTAGAGAGGACACACAGGCTCCATCTGACGGTGTTCAGAGCAGGCGGGCCCTGTGGGGACCGCCATTCCACTTTATGGCCATGCACTGAATTAACAAGGCCAGATGTCCCCCCACTTAACATGTGTGAAAAGTGGCCTCCGACGGGCTCAGCTGCTTTCAGGATGTACAGACATAGAGAGAGGGGGGGAAAGGAGATAGGACCTATTTTCAATTATCCCAATTTCTCACTCATCCCCGACTCCTGAGGTTTATGTTAATTAAAGATATCGGCCTTTCCTCTGTGCAGTTTTTCTATGAGCAATTAAAGCACCTCTCCAGGCCTTCATCGTTCTCCATTTCAGTAGTCACCCACCAGAGGGTACTGCCTCCTTAGCGCTGTTACCACTCTTCCGTGTGTACCATGTCAATCTGTGGTTAAGGTATTCTAAATGAGTCCCCGACACACCACTATCTGCAAGGACAATAGGTCCTGACGTGCCGAGCGAGCTTCTTCCATTTAGAAATGAAACTCAACAGGACCTGAAGAGATTTATCAACGCTCCTCAAAACTGCGAGTCGGCGTCTGTGTTAGGGGGGATGGAAATGGTACAAACAATAGTATGGAAGCCATGACTTCTCATTGATTTTCCACCTGGCTTTCTGACAAGGCATTTTTGTATTGTTGGGGTCAAAAGTGGGAGGCTAACTGCAAGTAATGCCTGTTATGTAGCCAAGATAGATGAGGTTCAGCCATATTCAGATGGCCAAAAAGCCAACGATATAATTTAGTCATGTTTATCTAATCAGCATCTTACAACAGTGTGTTCTCTAAGGAGTCAGACATCACATCTGTTTTCATTTATGCAACGTACATAAATAACAACGGGATCATTTCTTTGTAATTACGATGGAATACAGTTGAGTCATTCAGACTATTACCCAAATGGAAAAGATATCAAGACCCCAGCAGACTTTCTCATTAGAGAGAAAATGAGAGGCCCGCCAACACTGCAGCAATTACAATTCGCCTTTCTCTGATTCTGTATGCATTACATCATATCGGTAAAAAACCAACACACAGACAGCCTCAAAGTGTTGTTGTTTTTTTTTTCTTTTTCTACCAGCCAGCAACTGCCATCATTCTGACACGGGGAGGAAAATAGGGGGCAGAGAAGCAGCGTGGTGCAATCCCAGCGAGGGCCATCATGCGAGCAGATTAAATAACGTTTTTCCAATGCCCTGTCAAACATTCAGCCGCCTCTGAGCAGCGAGACAGCTGTTACAGCCTCACTCTATGAGGCATCTCTCTCTGTGCATGGTCAGAAACAGCCTCTTTGATCCGGATATCACCCCTCAAATTCCTCAGAGGTGACACTCGTACACGCTGCCGTATGCGAGCTGAATGTTTACCATCTCTCTGTACCTTGTCAGCGCTGAGACTTGCTTATGTGAAAGGGGAGGGGGTGACTCACGCGCCACTATGCTTCCCCCTGGTTTACATGAATCAACAACACAGACTGCGGACTCAGACCCAGATCAGATTGCACATCAGATTTCATTTCCCACAAACGCACGGTACGAAGCACTGCAAATAAAGATGATTGAAATGATAGCGACAGCAGTACGGCAGCGCGTACATAATTAAGATTTAGGCTGCTATATTCCCAGCTAATAAGTGCCTTACTGTGAAATACTCGGTGCTGTCTTCCCATACAAATCCCACACTGCAGAGCAACTCCTGTGTACAACTCCATTAAGAGGGCTGACCACTTCCTCTTTCATTCAGTCCACAAGTAGTGAAACTAAATGGATATCCTAACCTCTGGGGAAGTGAAGAGGATGCCATTTCAAAATGTGCTCGGAGACAAGCTGTGCGAGTTTTCCCACATGACTGTGTAGGCTAAGACTGCGATTGCATGATATCCACATACCAAACTATAAATGATTTCTGTCACAGTGCCGGCAACCATTTCAGAAACAGGCCTAATCTTGTCTAATAAAGGACTACACCTCGACTAGTTCAGGGGCCACAAAATTAAAAAAAAATTACCATGTTTGAAAGCCTCAGTGTCACATATTGATTGCCCCAAGCTGCCTTGTAAAAACTGCAGTATTTTTGGCGACTTTGGTGGCACAAATAAACTCTGGCCAAGTGACATCAACTGACAATCGTAAATAAAGAAACAGTGGGACTCGTCATCTGTTGAAGATATCTCAATCAAAGAACACTTAAACTATTAAAATCAGCAATCAAATCAAAGAGTAGCACGTAGCGACTGGCAGTTCGAAGTTAAGAAACATAAACACGGGTGTATTATTAACTATAATTGCACCTCGTGACTTACGTCCAGTATTCACATGACTTAAAGCAGCGCAATGTTTTAGATGACGTAAATTGTATTCCAACAATCTTTCACTGTATACAGCACTGGTGTCTATACCTATATGCAGCTTTGTCCCCACTCAAGTGGATTAATCACATCTGAATCATTAAGCTAGAGGTCACTTCTCCGCTAACACAGGGACAAAAAAAAAAAAAAAAAAAAAAAAACACAGGAAGCTGGGCACGGTGGAGATTAGCCCTTCACAATTAGCAATGTAACATCTGAGGCTATGTAATAGCTCAGTGAAAAAAACGCAGCAGCAGAGGCTGGATCTCAGGAAGGGATTGTTTTTATATGGCAGAGATTGAAGGCAATCACTACCCCCCCCCCCCCCCACACACACACACACACACCTCTTCATCGATTTGAATATCTTTTCAGGGCTGAAGCTTTCTTTGTGCTTATGTGGCTGAAAAACACTGTGTGGACTGGGCTATGACCAATTTACAGTGGTTTAAGTAAACAGACCCCCATCCTCACCCTCACCAACCCCCCACCACTATAATGCAAAAACACAAGATAAGCTGCCTCTCAGACAAATAACTGTAGTCTGCTTCCAAATCCGAAAACCTCCTAAACACACACATCCCACCAGCCAGCCCCCCCTTGCTCTTTTCAACAACAGGCACAGCCCCCCCCCTCACAGTGAGAGCTGCATGTGCTTAGGCCAGAGTTCATAGCCTCTGGGGTGCTGAAGGGGGGGAAGTCAAGTTAATTTGGTGGCCCTTCAACAGTTTGGTACAGCCTGTGTACACACACACACACACACACACACACACACACACACACACACACACACACACACACACACAGACAAATACACACACACAGTTCTCTACTACCCAACTTTCAGAAAACATGTAACTACTTTCCATTATTACAATCCAATAATCAATTTATGACATAAGCAAGGGTGCAAATTTAACAGCCCATCCTTTATGCCAAACTAGGGGGAAATCCCACTCTTCAAAATGTCTGTGCCACTGACTGGTCAAGATCTTTTAAAACATTTTTCCTTGTCCAAACTTTTTTTTCCTCAAAAGTTTACTGAAGGCACAAATAGTTTTGACATATTTGATGCGTGTTTCCTTGGCAGCAAGGTTTCCATGTAAACTCTCCTTTTGTTTCTTCTCACTTTAAAGCCATTAGCTGTTGAAACCCTGTTCCAGGCTGGTCAGGTCATGGAGGTTGCTTGGGGGGGGGTCTGCTACAGTCCAGAGAGAGCCAAGTTTTACAACAATGCGGCCAACTTTCAGCTCCCCAGAGCACTCAAAAAACATTTGACTCCGGGTCACACACACGCTTCCTCCTCTGGGTACAAACTAAATTAGGACACTTCTAGCTCCAACTATAATTGCCACCCGGCTTTAGTCGCCACTACAGCCTAAATTCAGTTTCTTTATCACCCACATTGCTCCCCCCACCTCGTCCTCCTCCAACCACAACTATCCTGAAATCTTTTTTTTTTTTTTTTTTTTTGTATTATTATTCAACTACTCACCCGCCAGTCTGCTGATTCTTGGAGTCCCACAGACTGCTGCAAACAAGTTGAAGACGCGATCCTTTTCCCGTGATGACCCACCGAACTTAAAAAAGGCGAGCCAGCTGGACCTAATCCAAGAACCGGGACAACAACGAGGCGAACACGGCCACTTTGTATCCCCCCCTGTTTAGGGGAAAGAAAAAAAAAAACGAAAAAAAAAAAAAAAAAAAAAAAAAAAAAAAAAAAAAAAAAACCGCTTGCCTGCACGGAGGGGCTCAGGCGAGCACTTGCTTCAACAAAAGACGGTTTCACTTTACTGATAAGACCGTTCACGTCCGAAAATAGCCGATCAAAGGCACTATAACGTCAGCTAGTCCCCCCTCGAAACTGCTCCTGTTCCCTTCGGCCGTGTTGTTGTTGCTGTCGATGATAGAGTCCACATGAAAAGTAACACAGCGCTTGTTTCGAGGGGTAGGAAACCAGTGAGTTCGCCGTTAACAGGCTCCGCTTCCTTTTTCCACACACACACACAACACACACACACACACACAACACACACACACACACACACACAACACACACTCTCTCTCTCTTCTCTCTCTCGCTCTCTCTCTCTCTCTCTCTTATGCACACACACACACACACACACACACCCCACGCTTTCCCTATCGCGCCCTCCGTTTCTGTAAACCCTCTCCAACCCTCCTCCTCCTCCTCCTCCTCAGCTGTTCACCAGACGCATCCACATGGCTGACCTAGTCTTTCTTTATCCAGACACTAGTGAAGGAGAATTACGCCGACCACACTCAAAAAAAAAAAAAAAAAAAGCGTAAAAAAAAAAAAAAAAAAAAGATCCGAGCGAAACAAAAACATGGACTGGATTCAAATAATCGTCAGGGACAAAGGGGTGGAGGAGGTGGTGGTGGTGGTGGATGAGGGGGGGACGCCAATGGGGCTGTTGAGTGATGGCAGCCCCGTAGGGAAACGGCGCCGCGTGCACTGTATCTGCATGTGTGTGTGTGTGTGTTTGCTGGCGCGAGGAAAAGCGTGACGCACAGCAGCCAAAGTGGCCCGACCGACCATCATGAGCCGATCAATGATAATGTTTATGGGAATGTGACTGAAAACACGAAGGCGAGACAATGAAAGCCGTGAGAGCTAGTGCTAGTAGTAGTAGTAGTAGTAGTCATGGTGGTGCCTTTGTAAATCATGGCTCAACAGTCTAGCATTAAAAATAAATAAATAATAATAATAATAAAATGATTACATACAAGGTCGCTGATTTATATCTGAGAACATTAGTGTATGCACCTTCTGGAAAATACACCAGAGGGAGGCGACTGGATGCTGCTCAGGCTTGTGAGCTCATTTGCATATTTGGATAATGAATTAATTAGTCACCCCACCCACTAAAAAGGCAGAAACAAGCAGAGATGATAATGCGACTAGTCCATTAGCCATATTTGGAAGGCTGATTTTTAATGGTTAGCCTGCACATCACGTCACATCACATGCGATGGGCCTTTATTTTATTTTTTTTCCCCCAAGGTCCCATTTCTGTTATATTTCATGGTAGAAAACACACAACGCAGTTTGTTTACTCTTTATCTAAATGCTACCAGTGAAATATATATATATATTTTTTTAAAATAGACACTAATTCACCCATGTAGGAAGAGCGGGAAAACAAAGATAGACCTCGTTAAGTTATAAATTAATAGGATGATTTCCATTTCACTGAGCAAGTAGCTTGACACATTTTCATTGTCTTAAACATGATATTGGATCATTGTCAGAATCCAATTAACTGAAGCAAATAGTCGGTGCATCGAGGTTCTTTTTGCTCTAAAGCCAAACAGGGGCAGCCGGAGAGACCGGCATTCAGGATCAATAGAAATTGAGTTGAGGGTGGTGTGCAGGGGGCCTTTCATTGTGCTACAAACCACGTTGGTCGTCTTCATTTCAATAGCTGTGGGGGAGGGGGAGGGTAGGTGGGAGAGGGGGGTTCTGCTGTGCAACAAAGTGCTGGTAAAACCTTTTCCAGCTCCTGAGGCAACTGTCCTGAGAAGTTGTACCCCCCCCCCCCCCACCACCACTTCCACATGGTAACCCAACACCACGGCTCCTCCCTTATCACAGTATGTATACATTTCACAAGGTCAATGTTTATAATATTTACACACACACACTGCCTCCTTTCCCCGAGTTACACAAACATTCAAAAAGGAATCCGAGATTGATAAGGAGGCAGAAAGGCACGTCTCTCCTGGTTTCTGAGGCGCCATCAAAACAAAATACAAAGGTATTTGAGGCTGTAAAGAATTTTCTATCGGGTCTTTTGAGAAGAAGCGAGTCAAAATGCCACCATTTTCAGTACAGTGTGAGGCTTAAGTTGGCCCAAGACAGCAGTGAAGGGTGAGTGCAGTGAATCCACTCTGAAGGCAGTGCAAAGCAAAGCTGGATTGGCTGGCGGGGCAGGCTCCCCTCCCCGGCAGATGAGATCCCATTATCAGGCAGACGAGAACTCCACCTCCAGGATTTCACAGCTCCTCTGTTTATCACATGGCTCTGTCAAGTTGGGCACCATTAACCGATAATGAAAGGAGACAACCGGTGCAGTTACAAGCAAAGCACTCCACATTCTACAGGCCTAAGCATGTATCTGGGAAGCTGACTGTGTCTATTCAATTCTGTTCAGCATTCAAACAGCCCATCACAATACCTTTTCCCTGAGCACCCCTTTCTCTGCAGCTATGGTGCCTTCGATCCCGGCAGAACAAAAAAAACGGTTGCTTGGGTCTCTGTTCCTGAATTCAGAGGGAATCTAACAGCACGGCGCACTGCTCGGGAGAGAAAAATTACACTTTTCTGCGACACTCTTTTTCCTAAAGATTGTTAGAACAGAGCAATTCCTTGTTGGAGCTAACAACACCAGGAAGAAAGAAGAAGAAGAAGAAGAAGAAAAAAAAAGGCACAATAAAGCCAACTACCATTTAGAAATATCAAATATACTCACTACAAGTGTTACTAAACAAAAAGACACTGCCACTGAATCAAAGAGCCACATGCCCCTCGTCTTCCCCCTCCCCGCTCCCACTACTGCGTTTATGCTTTATAGGATTCTGTAGCCACTTACGCTCATTAAAAATGAATACTTAACAAAAGCTGTGGCTGACACAAACTGTTTGCTTTAGCCTGATTTTATCCACACCGCAGAAAAACAAGCCACTCAGAGGCAGAAAACAGAGAGCGAGAGAGAAGAGAGAGAGAGAGAGAGAGAGAGAGAGAGAGAGAGAAAAAGTGCTCAGCAATACAAATAAGTCAGCCAGTAGCTGAAACAACAGAAAAAAGTGACATGGATGACTGAGCCAAGCCTGTGAGAGACTTGGCAAGCCTCAGAGGCCTTGGCCTCTTAAGCACTCATATCTAGTAACTTCATTTAATACATTCACCAGGGATGAGCAGACAAGTTGAAGGAAAAAGGGATTGAGAGAAGAAAACAGACTTGTAAACCAAGAGGAGGTTTAGGTTGTGGTGGTGCTGGGGGTGTACTTCAGAGGCTCGACTTTAACACATGACTAAATCTCTACAGTGTAACAAGCTAACTTCGCTGCCAAAACACAATAAAAAAAAAAAAAAAAAGGAGGGAAAATGGATGTGCTTGATTGAACTTCTCGACTATTTTACCATTCTTAGGCAGGTATTATCTAAAGGAGCCTTTCTTCTTGTATTAGAAATTCGAACAGTGCTTTTCCAGATGGGGCTTTAAAGCAACTGTCTTCGCCACACGTACTATATCCATAAAGAACAAAGGCTCTGTGTGACTGCTGCTTGAAGTTACTGTTCCTCATACTGAGGGCGAGCGCTGATAGCCCCTCCCCTCTCTCTGCTGGCAGGCAAGCATTAAAAAAAAAAAAAAAAAGGAGCTGACTTCAAATCATTCATTGCCCCTTTTAGCCTACATGGATTCTTAAGAGAGCGCTTTACAAGTTGGGGGAATCCAAAGGGAAAATAGGGTCTTACACAACTAATTAAAACACAGATTTTTGCCTGAGGGGTTTGAGAGAAGGGGGAAGCAATAAAACAATCCTCTTCAATCTCCCAACAAAGTAACTCGAAGAAATTACTCAACTAAATATGGTTAACTGCACGCTTGTAGATATCAAGATTCAAGGTTTTCAGAGAGAGTTGCTTGTGCTAAAAAGAACAGTACTAAACAAGAGTAAAATTACATTAACTGCAATAGAAAAGATGCAATTTCATCAAAAGAGGATACACACTTTTCTCCACACAAGCAAACAGCCTCATCAAGGTGACAAGGGACTAACTGGAAATCAAGACTTCCTTTGGAGACAATCCAAACAGACAGTTAGTAATTAAGCTGCTACCTAGTGAGCCTTTATTTGTCATCATTAACACAGTTGTAAAAATGTGAGAGAAGCCAAGGAATGGTATTTCACTTTAGGCAATCAGTGCAAGGTCTAGCCTCACATAGCTATCTTGTTTACATAGCTATTCACAGTCACATTTGGCAGCCTCGCAACACTCTGAAAACCAAGACACTTGTAGGCTACATATGTCTAATCCCCCTGCCAAGCTACACAAGCTACTCAAGAGAGTGAAACTTGCATATTTAAAAAATGAATGTAAGTAAATCTTACTCCAGATGGAGGTGCCTGCCACCTGGCAGATAAATTGATCAAATGTTAGTGGGAGAAAGCACAGCATTTTCTCTTCATGAAATACAGCAGAAACCAATTGCTCATTTGCAGACTTTGATATATATGTGAGCAAATAAGAAACTTGCTTTAAATAGGAGCTCACGCTACGGCTGAATTCACACATAGAGCACTACAGTTTTCCATTAGATCACAGCTCACTGAAATGAATAAAAGAAGCCAACATAACAGTAAACCAGGGTGTGAAATTCTCATAAAACCGCCAAAAAAAATTAACCAAATCTGGACGGCTATAAACTCTTAAGACCGTAAATAGAGTGGACACAGGCACAAACAAACGCGCACGTGTAATACCTCAGATGCTATTTCACTAAGCCCCTGATTTTCCACAGACATTCTTCAAGCTCTCACATGGACTGTCTGTGTCTGTCTGATTCTCCAGGCAAAACAGGGCCTCATTCATCTGAATAAAAGAGCAGTTCAGCGTGCCACGGCTGCTCCGAGAACAGGCTCTGAGGAATGAGACTGTGTTTCCAAAGAGAGAGGTAGGGCGCAGGCTGTGGTGCATAAGAGGAAGTTTACATTTCAGGCAAATCCTTCTGTGAACAAAGACACGGCAAAGATAAACAAACAGTGCATGTGTCTGCTGCTAGGCTCCAGGTCCGGCTAGGAAAATTCTATTCCAGGAGATTGACACCCCGGGATTAATCTGCAGTTATCAAAGCAAATGAGGTCCACGGTCATGAAAGCAAGCAACAGAGTGGCAGTTGGGGTGTGTGACCATCATTGTGTGGTTACTTGTCTCCAAGCTAATGTGCTCAGATAGCCAATGACTGCTCCATTTCACACAGAGCACATGGCTGTCTCACCTCCGAACACTGCCACCCTGTGGGCAACGAGCAGACGTGCAGCTTGGTGAGGAGGTGGGGGTGGGGGAACCTAAGCTCATAATGTGTAAACCAAAAATGTAACTCTCCACAGTGTAATTCATGCCATTGGCATGCTCACTATGGCGTAATGGCCCAGAGCGCTGTATCTTTTTTTTTTTTTGCTGCCTCCAGTTGCAATCAATTATTCTCCTCTGGTCACACTTGGCTACTCTCAGTGTGTAAGATAATGATTCAGCCATTTAATTTACAGACAGATAGTGATAACTAGAATAAGCACATCAATTAGGTCAGAGGAAAAAGATTCTCAAGTCATTCAAGCTAATTTCTCACAATCTCGGATTTTTCCACCTCCCTTTCCTCACATTCCTTTTTTTTTTTTTTTTCCCCTCCTTTTCATTTTGGCATGAATAACAGCAGCGAGAAGTAATCGCAAAGGCAAATGTACGGTCAAGCATGTCAGCACTGGATGCGGTGAGAAAAGGATGTCTCATTGAAAGAGACGGCGCACAGACAGAGTGTTGAGGCCGTGTTATGAGATTAGACTGTTTTTGTGGGAGCGAACGGTTAAAAATCGGTCCCTGTGCAGTCGGCGCAGACAGTTTGGAGATCAGTGCTGAGGTCAAGAGGAGCCACTTAGCTGTGCTTTGGCCTTCCAACCCCTACAGCGCTCAGAATCAGCCGTTCCACCGTGGGAGTAGATAAAATGCTTGGCAGCAGTCTTGCAACAAGAGGCGGCTACATTTACTAATGCATGCAGGCTTTATTTATGGCTTTTTAAAGGTACAAAATGGAAATTAATGGGAATAGGTGGGGAGGTGGGACGCTCACTCATTAGTCAGAATATATACGAGGTTAGTCTCACTAGTGCAGATCCCCAAAGGCATTAAATCTTCTTTCTAAACAAACAAAGCCATAAACAAAAAAAGACCACAAAAAAAAAAAAAATACTTCTGTCTGTTATAACTAAAACCCGAAGGGAATTTTTTTGAATCCGAGCTGATGCTGTACAGCATGGAGAAGAAGAAGGAGAAAAAAAAACGGTCTCTTTGATGAGTCTGAAGAAATAACGTGCTCAAATCCAAGAATGATGTGTTTCGTGTCAAGTATGATAACCCGGCAAGCCTACGTCTCCTCGTCTTTGGACTTATGAATCGACTGGCTATGGAAGCATGTTTGTCATTATGCCGTCATGGACACGCAGAGAATAACTACTCCGAGGTGGTGGACTGGAAATTCAGCAAATTGCATGTTTGAATGTACATATTCTGCATAATGCACGAAGCATTTAACATACCAAAAAAAAAAAAAAAAAAATTGTGTGTGAAAATGTGCTGTAGGAAGTGGGAGTGCATGGAAGAGATAGCAACCCAGAGGGAGAGAGAGGGGGGGGGAAGGGAGGGGAGGGAGGAGGAGGAGGAGGAGGAGTTAGTGGAATGTTGTTGATATTCAATAGTGAGCCCAGTGGAAACCTAACATGCAGCATGCTAACTGTCTTGATTATACGAACAGTGGGGAGCAGGCAGAGGAGGCTTGGTGCAGCATTAGCTCCTGGAGTCAGCTCGTGGGAGAGGGGTGGGTGGAGGGAAAGATAGATGGGTCGAGAGGGAGGGAAGGGAAGACAGAGGAAGGGAGGGAGTGCGAGCTGGAGCTCTCTCTGTTCCTGCACACATCAGCAGCAGGAGGGCAGGGATGTGCGGAGGCCTCGGCAAGCCAATTACCAAACTCATTAAGTAACCTGCTAGCCAGCTTTGAACTGCCCCTGCATATCGTGACTGGATTCTCCACCGCGGTTGTGGACATTCAGATAGGTGCTGCTGTCATTCTCGCTCCTTTTTTTTTTTTTTTTTTTGGTAAAAAAAGAGGGAACTCAGAATGGCAAGACAGTAATCACATTTTCAGACGTGCTCATTGGAATTTAAAGTGTAATGTAGAATCACAAAGGAAACCACAATGAAAAAAAAAGGATAGCTTGGCAGCATGAAGGTGTAGCGTTGCTAAAAGACAGCTGCGAACAAAGGAGAAAGACCTGCATACACAGCAGATATAACAAACAAACAAAAACAAAAAAAAAGCAAATAATGAATCCAGACACAAACACAGGAATGAATTAGCTCGAGTTCGCAACTGAGGGATGAATCAGCGCTGACAGACTTGAGCTGTTCTCTCCAGCGGCATTCAAAGTAGCAGGAAAGATGGCAGCGGTAGGGAGGAGGAGGAGGAAGGTGAAGAAGCAGCAGGACGAGGGGTGAGCATGATGACGGAGAAGTGTCAGGCTGAGAGCACAAAGGCCACCCAGAGAACATGATCAGGGTCCACTGGGTGGGGCAGGGATAGAAAAAAAAAAACTTTTTTTTTTTTTGGGGGGTTGGGGGGGTGGGGGGGGGGTTAGGGCAGAGGGGGAGAAAAAAAAAAAAACGGTGCGTTAGTCAGCGCTCCAGTGTCATGAAGCGTTGTTGACTAACCTTGACTGCATTCACCTCCTAGCTCGCTGGCTCTCAACAAGTATTGACACAACGACAGTCTGCTGGAGAAAAACTGAAGGGGGAAAAAAAAAAACAGACACACAGAGAGGACAGGGGAAAAAAAAAATGAATGATGTGTAAATGGAACAAACAAGGTGATAACAGATTGACAGCAGAGGTGTATGCCTGGGTGAAAACGGCTGCCATATTCAGCATCATGTTGAACATATGGTGAATGTAGCAACCGAAAGCCACAAAGGTGCACAAAAAAAAAATAATACCTTTCACAGTGTGGTTAACATTTTCTGAGGAGATTGTGAGCATTTATTCTAAGCCAGTATTCATTTCCCTCTTCGCAGGAAACCTCTCTGAACACACACAGATCTAGGCACTTATACCTGCAACACACACTGTAAAACACACTCGCACACCCCCCACCCCTGAACCTCCCCCATTATCCCATGAGCCCTCTCTTCTCTGTCTCGCTCTACAAGAGCTTGGAAATAAAAACATCACAGCTCTGCCTCGCAGCACCTGTTCAATAACATTGACATTTCACATTCAGCATCCGCACAGAGATTCCCCGCATTTACTCTCTTTAACACGCAGAAACAAAACGCGCACACACGGTCTGATACATGCGTGTGCGTGTGTGTGCGTGCGTGCGCACTTCCCCCCTGCTGCACGTGTGCCTGCGGTTGTGAATGTAACAATGAAATTAGATTGATTAGGCAGAGTACACGTCTTAATTTGAACAAATAACTCATTAATTAAATAGGTAGAAATTCTTTCACTGTGTCATTCTTTTATAAAAAAAAAAAAACTGTTCACTATAGTCAATGATTGTTAATTAAATGAAGTCTGTTCATGTGCTTTAATATTTTTGCACCTTTCCTAGCAGCTTAACTGGTAAAAAAAAATTTAATTTTTTTTTTTAAAACCCCACGAGTATTGAGGATTATTTCGGAAAATATGTCAGCACGGTTGAGAATAGTGTAGATCCTGTAAATATAATGATGGGCAGATGAAGATTGTGTTCCTGAGCTTTGAAGTTGTGATTGGACGGTTTCTTAACCATTACTTCTTGACAGAAAAGCCGGTACAAAACAAGACAATATCCCAAGATATTTACCAGATGTGCAAAATTATTCTGTTTGTTATGATTCTTTGGCTGCCTCTGATGCAACACACCTCCTGAATTCAGCTTGCATGAAGTGAAATGGTCTGCAGGGTTTTGAATTCGAAAGTAACACCTGGTGTGCCGTGAATAAAATCAAAGTATATCTAGCCAGGCAATCTCAGCACTGTTCAGCAGCACAGTGAACTGGGTGTACTGTTGTCTGGCCCAAACATAGAGGTGAGCATGTTATATTTAGATTCACTCCAAGGTCAAAACTTGCCGAAGAAGATTTTGGGGTCAAAGATGTTTGGTTTAATTGTTTTAGCATGGTTTTCTTTTTAGATGTAACATGACAGCGTAATGCGTGTTTTCATACAATAGCTGCCACCCGAGGACGAGATGAAGTGTGCAGCGGGCCACCTACTGCCGGGCCTCAATAGTGTCACCAGGTGCAGCCTAACCTGGGTGGCTGAGCAGGGACATCTGTTTGACAGCATTAGAGGCATCAGAGCCCTGCCATAACCACAGATTAAATGGCAGTAAATCTGAGGATTAGATCCATGTATGAATAGCCCACATTGATTTTTGCAATCTCTTCAGTAACTCCGGGATTTCCACGGTGACAGACAATGTGGCTGTCATGCACACTCGCACACATCTATCTCCGTTTTTTTTGTAAAACCCTCTAAAATCAGTCTGTGACTAACCCATCTCCATTTTAATCTGCTCATATCTCGGCCTATAAACTGTATCCGAATAGCAGAAGGCATGCAACATCATTCTTTTAACAAACTGCCCATCCATCCAGTCTCTCCCACTAGTCACAACAGAGAAACTAAAACAAGCTCAAGAGGCCTAGAAATGTCCATTCCTATATTCAAGTGTGTGTGCTCATGTGAGAGCAAGATCACTTTGGTGCTCTGCGAGTTGAGGGTTATTATTTGTGAGCACCACGGCCTGATGTGGATGATGACAAAGACAAACTGGCCTTTCCTTCTTTAGCTGCCTCATCTCAGTCTTAAGAGCTGAATATGCATGCGCTCTCTCATGCGCTCTCTCACACCCACCCACCCACACAAATTCGCTCAGCCTCAATGTGACCTTTTTGACATCACAATCCCAAAATCCCGTTCTGAAACCCCAATCCCCTCTGACCACCACGGCCCTACGAAAGCTGGCTGACATCAAAGAGGAGTGCTTCGCTTTCATGACTTCGGTCCGCCTCTCGGTCTGTCAGTGTCTCCGGCTGTCCACCACACGCTTGTCACAAAAAAAAACACTATCTTAACACCAGGCTTGTGTTTACGCCTTCCAACACCTCCACAGAGGAAACCAAAGATAGCCTGAAGTGCATCTTCACTAGGTCCACATTTAAAGAGGGGAGGTGTCAAGGTGTTAGGATATCGGCAATGCTTTTAAAAACAGAGGAAAACCTACAGTTACAAGGAATGTAGTCCAAAGTTATTAATTACACCTGCACCCCACTAGAGAAAATACAACTCAGGCCAGAAAAAAAAAACTGGGTAAAGCTGAAAATATCATGGATCAGAAAGCACAAATTTCCTCTTAAGTCAGCTTGGCAACCATATTTGGCAACGAGCAGCAACCCGACACCCTCATCCAAAATGGCTTCCCTGGTCGTCATGGCTGACCTTAGAGCCATTGAGCCAAAAGAAAGAGATTACCTGATGATTATTGAGTATTGTGAGATAGCGCCATTAACCTCTGAGACACACAATCAAGTCAAGCAGAGCGCTCGCCTTACTACGTTCGAAAAAGGACATGACGGAGGTAAGTGAGAGAAAGATGGAGAAACTCTGCGTGACAGTCGAGCTGCTCCAATTAGGTAAGCACACTGAGCCGTCAGGCCAGCACATTCATCAACGCGCAGAATGCCAGTCAGCAGCACCAGAAGGCTCGCCCGCCTCTCTACCACACTACTGTTACTGTGCCGCGGCGGGGACGGGAGGGGGGAGTGACGGGGAGGCATTTGCAAAGCAGATTTGGACCATTCTCCCCAGCTTTTGGCAGCGCAACGGTTTCTATGCATGGTTCGGGTGGTTTTCACGAGCGTCTCCCCTGTCCTAATAGGCTGACCATGGGCTGCTAACGATATCATTATCATACACGCACTTCTAATTATCCACACCAACGGCGTGCCAAGATCAATGGAAGGCAAAATCTGGATCAATTGATTAGTCTGCTGCGGTTAAGCTGCTAAAACATATTTTGCACACAGTCAACGTGTTGTTGGACGAGCTGTGAATGAATTGGGTCCCTGCCTGCTTTCAGAGTGCAGCATCCAGACACGGGGTTAGGCGAGTGGATCCGTGCCACAGAAGAAGTGAACTGAATTGGCAGTGCTGACAAGCTTCTTCCGCTCATCATAATATCAGGCTCCAAATTACCATTTAACATTCCTAACAAAGTCAATATAAACTGATACTTGTTTGTTTTTTTTGTATTTTGATGGTCCCTTTGTCATTGTTATCATCCACGACCATGTCAGGCTGGTTTTATTTTGAAAAGCACTTTACCAGCACCGAGCCAGCAAGTGTCCTTTCCAGAAAATGTGTTCTAACTTCAACACAGGAAAAAAGCAGATTGGTTTTATTTAACGCCCATGGTTAGCCGTTTGAAGACAAAACAATCTTCTACTGGAAGAAATTATCATCATAACAAATTAAACTTTTCCAGCAGTATTGCAGTGGGGACATTTAATAACTTTCACTCTCTTATTCAGCAGCAGAGCGGGAGGGTGCTGAAGAAGGAGGAGGAGGGTGGTGGATTTTGAGTATTGTGTTCAGAGTAAAAATTTAATTAAAGAATTTTAAAATCGCAGGTATGAACATCAACACAGGATTATCATATTAAAAGCATTAAAAGAAATGTGGCGGACGCAACATCTTGAACATCACTTAGATGAACTGCAATCGAACAAATAAACCTTGACAACAATTTTGCCAAGCTTAATGCTTCATTTAGCATCAGTTTGTCATTTATAATCATTTAACACATTTTTAAGCAAAAAAAAAAAAAGGGGGGGGGTGGACCATTGGTTTTAGTTTTACTGTCATGATAAGTGTCTGTTTTTCTTACTTCATTGGAAACTGAGTATTTTTGAGTTTCCCACTGTTGGTAGGAAAAAAAACAGGACATTCGTAAATGTCTCCATGGACATATTACTGGCCATTTCTCAAAATTTGCTTATATTTTGAGTTTAACGACTCACTAATTAATCAAGAAAATAATTGTTAGACTAATTGACCAAGAAATCTAATCATTATTTGCAACCTTAATTTTATTTTGGCTGTGGTACAGCTGTGTCAAACTCCACTGAAACAAAATAACAACACGGCTGACAATAGAATACAATTAAAATGGCATAACAAGAGAATATCAAACCCAAAATTGCAACAGTGTTGAATCAACACCTCTCTCATAAAAATGCATTATCCAAGCATCACAATAGCCCTCCAATTTCATTTACTGGAGGGCTATTGGATTGCATTATATTTTACTGATATTATTTCATGAGGTCCACCTCCTGAGCAGCGTTCATGCTTAAATCATTAGCCCTCTCGCCCTTTCCTGCTGCTGACTTGGTCTCAATCATGACTGTAATTTGAGAGCAGCCTGATTGTGATAGGAGGTACCTGATTGCGCTGATGAGCAGAGAGCTGCTGAGAAGAAGAAAGTGGGCCATCCACACTGAACAAATAATGATGACAATATGACACCGACAACAACCTGGGGTGATACGAGGTTTCCAAATAGACTGTATTGTTTAAAAAAAAAATTTAAAAAAAATATGGCCCGAAGAAAAAAGGTCTTGCCAACGGTAACGCTTTTGCAATACAACAGCACGATGTAAATCACATTTGAGTCAGCCCAATACATCCACAGGGTTAACTCTATCCTTGGGTCTGCCTATCATCATTCCTTTAGCCAGCATGATGCAACTTATTCCAGTATACCAAAGGCTAATGCAGGTAAATCACACCTAGTGGACGTGAATGCTTGACACTAAGCTCCCCTGCATACTAGCTAGCTCGAGTGAGCGAGAAATGAACCTTGTTATGCGTCCTGACACTGGGCCCTGCTCCCCGGCAAATAAAAACATGCCTCTCACTTACTGGCTGTCTGCGCTCACAGGCCCATACATCAGCATTATAAAGGAGCTCGGTAGCCTCAAGGTCAGCTCAATTTCCTCCTGCCGTTATGAAGTATCAGAATCACAGCGAGAGGGGGCACCCACACACATGTAAAGAAATGATTTAGGGAGTGAGTGAGGGGAAGGGAGGGAGAGACGGAGGAAAAAAAAAAAAAAAAAAGGGGGGGGGGATTTGGAGTGTGAAGGAGAGGCGGTGTGTAATACAATAGGGACATGTGACAAATCACCAGGAGAGAGCAAGCCTCTTCTACAGTAAGGATGTGTGAGTGTAGACATTAGCGAGGAAAATGTAGAGAATATTAAGCCTTTACTTGCTCATTCCACACTAAGAATAAAGTAGTCTGTATAAGTAATGGGATTGAACAGTTTCTGTTTAACAAGCTGATTCCACTTGTGTAATCGCTCAAGTGTAGTCTGTGAAACTACAAAGCAATTAGGTCGACTGAATTATTGTTTCAGAAACTGCGAATACGATGTTTACCATTGACTGTAATCAAATTCTAAGCTGCTACATGGGAATAACAGCCACCTAATGCCTTTTTTTCCTTTTGAGATCTGGGCCCATTCATCACATGCCCAAGCAATTTGATAAATTACACAGAAGCATGAAAGCTGATCATGTGCGTAGCAGAGTGCGGCGCTCGCTTGTGTGTGTTTGCCTCTGCCTGAGTCGGCAGTCATCCTTGGCTGCCTCACTGGCTGAGGTTTGACATCTTCAGCTAAGAGCCTGGGGAAATAACAGCAAATTCACTTAATGGCACCACCTCATCTATTCCTCATACAGAGGGAGGCGGGAGAGAAGAGGGAGAGTTCCTTGAGGTGTTACAAAATGGCTGAGCGCTCTCGGCCATGCTGCCGTCTCTCCCAGCTGCGGGGGTTGCAGGTGTGTGGGTAAACACAGAGTACACCGAGATCCATCACAGGCCTTGGTCGGCCACCAGCTGTAATTTGCAGTCAACTCTGACCCTTTGCGAAAAGCTAGCCAGCCCGCGCTGCCACTGAGGAGCATTTTGTGGTGACAGCGCAATCTGGTATGATGTGTGTGTGTGTGTGTGTGTGTGTGTGTGTGTGTGTGCGCGCGCGCGGTCGCAAATGGGTACGTGTGTGAAGATCTGTCCGTGCAAAGACCAACATTTGCAGACCCCGATCCAACGACAATGCGAACGGCCGCAGGCCCGCGCATGCTTGTTGGTGCAGGTGTAAGTAAGCATGCGTGTGTTTGTGTGTTTTTGTGCGAGTCTGCAGGGAGTGTTACAGAGCCAGAGGTATAATGGCCCCACTCCATCTTTGTGTGAGGTATTGCAGAACAATCCGAGGCAGAGCACAGCAGCTGGGAGGGAGCATGGGCTGGCTTGCAGTTGGATAACATCTCAGGGTAACAGCAGGTATGCTATCAGCGCAGGCCGAATCCCCTTGGGGCTATTTTCAGAGCCTCTGACCCCGGCATGACTGGCTGGATGACGTCTCTGTGCCAGCAACACAGGAAGAGCAAGACCTCAAACCACGTCGCTGCTTCCTCTCAGATGTACAACATTTCAGTCCTGCAGCCGTGAACCGCTCTGCTATTGTTCATATGTTTGACTAAAAAAAAAAAAAAAAAAAGAGTGACTATATTTACAAGCACTGCAGTTTTTTTGTGTGTTTTTTTTTCCAATAATTTACCCAACAGAGACAACACTCTGAATAATAAATTGCCACGTAGACATTCTTTTCCAATTAGCCTAAGCTAAATACAGTCACACAACGAGAAAGCATAATCACATAAAGGCGTGCGTTTCGACCGCCTTGTTCAACAGCATTTGAGATACGCGCGCACCTTAAATGGAGTGATGAATCACAATCAAAGCTGGCGGTGGATTGCAACAATCAAAAACTGCTTGATAAAAAAAAAAAGGCTCTACCGTCTGACTCAGCTTTTAAGTACCCGTGAGATGAACACTACAAATCGCAGTGCTGTTGCAGAATCGGAGGTAAAAGCTGTCACAGTAGCAACATGAGAGAAATTTTGGTACGAGGCTGAACACGGGGAAAGAAACGGATGCGGCTCCATAATGTGGAGGAGGAGGAGGAGTCCAGAGATCCTAATTGGGCTGCCGTGCTGTGTAGCATATAAATGGAAACTGGTAACCCATATGAACACGCTCAATTGTGAGATTGCTGCGGTCCGTGTGCTGTAAGTGTAGCTGATAACACAATCACGTCTGGGGCTGCAACTAACAATTATTTTCATTATCGCTTAAGGTGGAGATTACTGTATTTTCTCAATTAGCCTATTGAAAAAAAAAAAAAAAAATTGCACAAAATGCCCGTCACCATTTCCACGAGCCCAAGGTGACATATTCAAATGTTGTTTTTTGTCTGACCAACATTAAAAAAAACAAAAAAACATTTAGTTTATAAGATAAGAAAATGGAGAAAAGTCTCACATTTGAGAAGCCCAATGGTTTGTGTTTTTGCATTGCAACAGTTGCTCGTTGTCTTTCTTGTCAACAGACTAATGGCATCTACACGCTCAACCAGACTTTTAAAGAAAAAGGAGGCTGTTATGATCTTAAAAAGGAACACATTCTCCACTCTGCAGTGGCAAAACCTTGTCTGAACAACGCACAGGCAACTAACAGGCACACTGTAAAACTCTGTTGCTGCGCCACAAAGGCAACACTGTGCTCTTTACGTCAAGCTCTAACCGTGGCGTCCGTTTATATTCCAGCTGATTAACAGGTGGATAATACATATCGGTGAGTGCAGTGGTGCTGGAGCAGGATGAAGATGGATGCCTCCCGTGTGCTTTCCTCTTATATAAAGCTCTCTCCTCTCCGGCTTCCCGCTACTCGGCTCCCTGCGGTTAGCTTGGCAGCCCCCCTCTCCGTCTCTTTTCTTTGCACCTGCATCTGACACCGCCAGTGTTCCGTCACCCACCTCTCCTCATCCCCTTGGAGAAAATGCTCTGCCCCACCCAGCTAGCTCCCAGCAGCCCCTGGGGCCTGGGACAATTAAAAACGAGGCAGGAGCTCAGCCGAGCTGTCATACTTAGTCTCAGATGGGACCCTGCCTGTGCGGTTGCAGACGTTGGGGGGGGGGGGAGGGGGGAGGGGAGTTAGGTATGTGAGCCCAAAGAAAATAATATACTGTGTCTGTTGTACTTGAGATCAACATTCACTCTTGTGCAAGGTGATGGCAGCATATCAACACCCTGAAAGCAATGCAGTCTGGCTGGAGTGATATATTTGGCCTTACAGTATTCAGACACTGCCTGACTGCGCGCGCACACGCACAAAAATCCACTGCTATATTTCAGTGTCAGCCAATTACAGGCCTGCCCTGACTGCCCTTGACTACTCTCTCTAACCTCCCTCCACAATCCATGTCAAACCCCTCTGCACTGATTTTTTTTTTTTTTTTGCCCCTCTTGCTTCCCTCTTGTGTAACTCAGAGTCTCTGTCTTCACAGTCTGAAATATTTACCAGCCACATCCAAATACACCTTCAGGCACACAAGAGTCTGAGCCGTTTGCCTCGCCAGGTAAGAAGTAACGAGAGAGAACGGGCGGGAGACGGTGGAGGAAGGGTTGGCGTAATATCTCATCAACATTATTGAATCATTTCTTCCCTCGGCAGTCCCTGGGTGGTCTTGGGTTGTGTTATTCCTCAGTCAGGGTTCAGTGGCCTCAGCTCCTAGGGTTGAGTCTGGCCGCTCTCTTAGCCTATTGCTGTGCTAAGCAGGTGTCAGGGGAGTTTCCCCTCAATTAAGCAGAGGTAAAGTAATGCCTCTCACCGTGGCGGCTCCGTGAATACATTAGTCTTGCTGTCACCACAGGCTACAGCAGCGAGATGCATGAAGAAGACAGACAGCTGCTGAAGCGGGTTAGAGAAACCAGCACAGGGATTGTAATGTATTAAACGAAAGGCTTAGGTACTAAGCACATTAAATGGCCTTCAGGATGTGATCTGAAAACCTTATTTTATGCACACAAAAAAAATACATCAGTATAATCTATTCTAATGTACAACCTAAACAGAGTAATATCATTTTGTTTTGGAGTTACTGGGAGGAAGGCTAATGAGTTTGTTTTAGCTGTAGGAGTAGGTGACACTGGAGGACACCGAATCCTTGTTGTGTTAATTAAAGCTCAACAAAATAACGTCGATGAAAAATTAGCATGACCCACAGTCTCGGTGAGGGATACTGCCAGGAAAATGAATCTCTCTGTTGAGATGTTTTCAAGGCGAAGCTGACAGGGAGAACACTTTGAAAAACAGAAACTGTAGTAAAAAATAAATCAGTTTAACCAATTATCTGATTAACTTAATGACACCCACAATGAAAAACAAAGAACCTCTAATTATAGTTGTATAAATACATAATGCTATCATTTGTATGTCCTGTGCTGTACTTGCTAGTTTGAGAAAACAAAACTCAAAGCAACAATCATATCAATCCATTTTGTTCCAGTCAAAAAAAACGAAAATTGCTTTCTTGACATTTTTAGCCAGCGCACAACAACCACCCTAGTATTTTACTACATCTGAAAAGCAGGTTTATAAAAATATGTCAACATAGGCAATAATGCCTCCCTTTGTCAGTCTTTATGTGTGAGGTTTACAGTGTGCTGGACAGGCGTATTGAAAAGGGCTGATTGACGGCTTCACTGTAGACGGTCTGTCCACCTCTCTCCCTGATGAGACATGTCAATGTAAAGACACATGAATGCAGCAGCCTGTCCTCCATTTTCTCCTCCTCCCTTGTCAGAGGCAGGGAGAATGACGCAGTAAATACAGATGCTGTGTGCACCGTAATTCTGGGGCCCGCTGCCTTTTATCTGTCATGACAGCTTCTGCTGCTGTCGAAATCAAACACCCGGGCGCGAGGAAAAAGCTAGTATTCCCTTTAATAAACTGCCAGGCAGAACAGAGTGTGAGGAGAAAAGGAGGCACTCAGCTCTGCTCTGCTCTGCACTGGCCAGGCTTGGCTAAGCAGCGGCGGCGGCGGCGAAATAGAAATGAGGAGAGCGCTCCTTCAGGCGTTAGCTGGTATCGTGCTGCTCACGCAGGCTCGGCCATCCAGCATCATTGCACTTACCAAGAGCCGTCTGAGCCAATCGGTCAGTGGGGAGTGGCGGGCACTCGGCAGAGATATGCACACCGAGATGAGGACTGGTGTGAGAGACAGTGGGCAGCCCACTCGGCACCTGCTCCCCAACTCGACCACGGCCCCTTTGAGCTGCCAGGGTCAATTAATTACATCCCTCTCTTAACGCCTTCCATTAGGATAAGCAGGAATAAATGAAGAGCCGCCTGACATCAAAGCTCTGAACTGCTCCCCGGCAAAACAAATCACGAGCTCCTTCTAATGCTCATAAATCACTTAGTCAATGTATAGAATTTATATTGTGTAATAACATTAGCCGTTTCTTAATGGACTAAAAATACTAAACGTTTCACAATTACAGCTTTTCAAATGTGAGGATTTGATTATTGTAAATTGAATGCATGTTTTTTAGTAAAGTAAAGAGTAAATTATTAACTGACTAATTGACCATATAGTGACTGAAAACAAGTGTTCCCAGCAAATTCTCTTACTGCCTCTTTCTCTCTTTGTGTGTGTGTGCATGTGTGTTTGACAGGAGGATGAGGAGGGCCACTGCTTTGGAAATAGACAACGGTTTGTTTCTAACCCCACAGCTGTCACTATAAAAAAAGAGCCAGTCACTAGCAGCACACATAAGCATTATACTCCTACACACATGCGCGCACACACACACACACACACACACACACACACACTTGACACTTCAGCAGAGGAGGGACAAGAGGGTTGTGCCTTAGGTGCCAGGACCCCTGAGGATGCTGTCGTATTGCACTACATTAATGAGGAGGCAGGCTAAATCACTAAATACCTGGTCAGTGTTTTGAGTCCTGCTCCACCACTGTGCCCCTAACACCATTAACGTTCTTCCTTATAATCCAATTATGAGCCATGTGTGTCCACATCAATCAGCCATTTTCATTTGAGCTTGTGGTCTTCTTTATCACCGTTTCTACTGCAGTAATTGAGGCGGCGCTATGGAGAGGCTGTGCAGTTTACCTCCATCTGGGAGGTCAAGAGAAATGCAATTGGTTGACAATGATTATGCTCCGGCTGATTAGGCTATGGGCTACCGCTGAATATTTAGCGCTGATTAGACTAAGCCCTGTAGAGAGAGAGCCATGTGGCTCACTAACAAAAGGCACAAACCACAGGGCAGAAAGAAAAGGCTAGTAGTCAGCACAGGCTCGCTCTGTACCAGGCTATCTTACACTTAATGGCTGCATCAATCTGATTTTACGTCGTGTTTAGCAACATTTTTTGTGATGATGTTATTTAGCAGTGTTTGTGAAGGTGAAGAAACGCATCCAATCAAAACATAACCCACTGAAAAAAATGATTACAGGAGTATAGACATTTATCACAATAGGAAAATCTTACGAATATTATTGATAATTATGGAGGCACCTTGCATGTTAGTAGAACAGGTAACTTACAGCTCATGGGACGTGGCACTAAAAATAGACAGATTAATAAATGATACACAAAATGGCTCCTTGAATCCCCTAGTGGAGATGCCAGCACTCCTTTCTCATCAGTGATTGTGATATTTACACAGACACTGAAGTGCACTCCTGATTGAAACAGGGGAGAGGGCGGATGAGAGACACAGGAAAGATGGTGAGAGAGAGAGAAGGAGACCATCGCAGTGAAATAGAGAGGAAAGAAGGGAAAATGACCAGGAGAAATGACAGCATGTTGGTGGTAAAAAAAAAAAAAAGAAGAAGGAAAACAGATGGAGGGAGTCATGGAGATGTGCACTTATTTGCAGGGACTTTTAACTGTCTTGATCCTCAATAAAGAGGTGAAACTGATTAGGTTTATATCAAACAGCTGCTTGTAACACTGTGGCTGTCGCTGAGAGCGCAAATCACAGTCAAGTCAGGTTTTCCTTTTTTCCATTTGAAAGCGCCAGCTCTCTCCTCACTTGTCTCTCACTCCCTCCTTTATTCAACGCCGCACAGCCTCCTAAAGCGCCAGCTTGTCAGTGTGACAGATGCAGACACGACCACTGACCTAAATCACTCTTTTCCAGCACATTAACCTCTGTGTCCCTCCACCTTTTACGCAAAACACAAAACACCAACCACCAACATAGGGAAACACTCCAACAGAATCCTCCCCACACACTGCACAATGATAACGACCCACAAACCCCACCCAATCGTATTATCACCCTCCTCTCTCTGAGTGAAGACTACTCTTGAGCTGCATAAACGGGAGAAAAAAAACAACAACCATATCACACCGTCAGGCTAAATAAATCAACGCTTGCTGTTCCTAGAGGGACTTCTTCCTATCAAGCACAGTTACAAAAAAAAGATGTGTGAAGTAGAGGGCACAAAAACCTTTTTGTCCACCTTGCAGCCAATAAGGAAAGGATCAATAAACCTTTAATTACTGTAGCCCGTGTTTATGTATTGCAATAATCATTCATTAAAGATGCAGACAGCGGCAAGCAGGCGGACGGCCGGGCGTCCAGGCTGCGTGCAAGGCCAGGAGAAGGGAGGGGATGGGAGGACTGGTGTAAATGATTCATGGTTTGATATCTCTCCTGTATAATGGGCTCCTCCAGGGAGCTGCTGGGGCTCCACTGCAGCGACTGACTGCCTGGCTGGATGGCTGCCTGGCTTTCTCTGACTCTGCCCGGGCTGCTTCTGCCACCGCTGCCTGCTGCCCAAGATTAAAAAGCCTCGCCTTCAATGAAAAGCGGCTCAGTGAAAACAGAGAGCGGGGATATGCACATGCACACATAAAAGGAGCCGACTAGATTCAATATCGTCTGACAAAGTATCTGGGGGCAAACAGAGGGGAGACAAGAAAATACCAAACTCCTTCTAGGGAGAGAAAACATTAGCTGCAGAGATACTGAGGATACTTGTAACATCTAATGGCAATATGGTAGCATTTCTTAAAAGATGACTTTAAGTCTGAGTTTAAATAATACTGACGTGTCCAAATGTATGCGAGAAGCTGCTGTCTCTATTCCTGCCCTCCATCCTGGCACCAAAGCTTTTTTCCCTGGAACAAGACTATGCTGTAAGAAATGGATGACAAAATGCATAACCCTTATTTCCTGCAAAAGCGCACTGCAAAATTCAGCTCAGCCTCACATGACCCTAAGCGAAATGAAGTAGATGTCTTTCAAAGTTACAGTCCGTTCCGTACAAATTTCCCTTTTTTTTGTTCCCGCCCTATCTCGGAGGATAGATACCTTTTAGTAGTCGTGTCTAGGTTTTGTTCACCAGAAGCAGCAAAGAAAATCCGCGAATAACCGATATAACAAACTTCTCTTGGTTACCACGTCAACATATGCTGTTGGGAGATATGTTTGCATACACTGCAACTGTTTTTCTACATAGCTGAGGCAAATAACATGACTGTTAAAAGGAAGCTGCGTCCTGGAATGTAATCGTGGTCGTCTTTTATAGCAACATCTGGGGAAACAAAGAGAGGAATTTGATACTGAACGATACTGACTTGATTTAGTGCAGTATGACTGCTGAAGCTTCATATGAGCCTCGGTTGAATATGGTGGGCATTTTTAGATTTATCGTTGACTATGCAATTTATTTCCCATTTTGTACAGCATAGGCCCATTATGGGGAGAAGCCTTAGGCCCAGTTAGGCAAGTAGGAATAGTTACAGATATTTTCTATTCTCACAGACAAATAGACACATAAGTAGTGTTTTACAACAGACCTGGAAAAAAAAAATCCTGAACCTATCCTTTAAGCCACCACCCACATATACCCCCCTCCACACACACACACACACACACACACACACACACACACACACACACACACACACACACACTCTCTGTGCCTCCTCTTCAGCCATGGAAAAAAAAAATGAAGAGATTAAGGTTGTAACGTGTTGGGCTAATCATAACATAGACAGTTTAGTGCCATCTCGCATAATTAAAAGCTTTGCACTAACCACCTAATGCATACTAATTTGGAACAATCCACTCTTCGAGTTGGCAGACCATGAAGCTCCCTACAAAGGAGATGCTCGTCTCTCTCTCTCTTTCTCTCTCTCTCTCTCTTTCTTTGTGTGTGTGTGTGTGTGTTTATTTATGTGAAAAACACACACATACACGCGCTGATTTGCAGGGAAGTTAAGTGCTAAAGGTCAGGCCGTGGACTTGAAAGAAAAGGTCGAGCATTATTACAACATGACTAAATAAACAGTCCGTGTGCTGCCTCGAGTCCAGCTGCTGCAGATGCTGGAGGTCTCTACCTGCAAGCCGCACTACCTGCATGTTCGACTGGTTGGGATTCAGCTTCATCCCTTGTCTTTTATTCACATATCCCTCCAGCTCTACGACAGCTGACATGAGGACTGTCATATCCTGCCTAGATTCTTATCCCCCGCTGGCTTTATTGCTCTCTTCCTCCTGAGTCACACACACACACACAAACACACACACACACACACACACACACACACACACACACACACACACACACACACACACACACAGTGTGAGAGAGAGAGAGAGAGAGAGGGAAGCAGGGCTGCTGGAGCGTGCTTTAAAGCACATTAATATTAATTGCAGCACTAGCTGGAGTGATAACATAGACAAGATGCCCGTGTGAGGGAGCTGGGCGCAGCCAGCCCTCCTTTTTGTTCGCAGCACTACTCATCTGTTGGATGGCCACGGTGAGACGGCAGAAATGATGAACATTTCATCTTGGAATTGCTTGTTATATATTAGAAGGGGTCTACCCTCGCCAGCGAGGGGAATTTGTGCTTGTGAGCGGTTACTGTGTGTGTGTGTGTGTGTGTGTGTGTGTGTGTGTGTGTGTGTGTGTGTGTGTGTGCATGGCCGTGATAAAAAAAACAAAACAGGCTAGATGAATTATTAGACTAGCGGCTACATCAACAGCAATAGAAATGTGCTTCAAATAACAGAGAGCGCTTAAGCAATCCTGCTTTTATCTCCCCTACTACTCCTGGCTTGGCTACCTTTTATGTCCTCCACGCTGAACTCAGTACTCTGTGAGCAATGAGCTCTGCTTAAGATGTAAATAATCTTTTCTGGCAAGAGAACTATCTTTTTCAGGACAGTGGAGAAAAAAAAAAAAAAAGAAAAAGAAAAATACAAGCAAGTTGAAGCCTGGGTGCTGAAGCCCATCTCCACCTCTTGGCTTATTCCTCCCCCTGTAGCAATAGGAGGCAGCCGTAGGCATCAACAGATGACAGCTATATCTCTATAACCCTACATTTTTTTTACCTCATCCTCTCTTTCCTCCCCCCCACATTTCTCAATTGCTATAGAGAAACCTGATGCTGTCTTTACCGCCGCCTCACAGCGGTGGATTTTTGCTGTACTGTTCTGTGCTCCTTTTTCCCCAATTCCCCCAAGACTCATCAATGCCCCATTACCAAGTCAAATCAGGTGGCGCTGCAGATATTTGCCACGAACCAGGCGAACGGAGACACACACAGACGCGCGTACGTTCGATGACTAATGCAAGAAGCCCGGGATATTTTCCGCCAGCAGCTCCACAGGATCACGAGCAGGGCGAGGAGGTGAACAGAGGAGAAATCACTGCTGGCTAAATGCTCTTGAGTGGTTTATGGCTCAGAGGGCAGAGAGGGAAACAGAGATGTGGTAATGCATCTCTCTGACACTCCTTTAAGCAGCCGACCAGATTGTAATCTCCAGGGCCCTCTAGTAGTCACACATTATTGTTTCTCATTTTACGTGTCACAAACAATTAAAACACGGCTGTCGATTCCTGTGCCCCAAGAGCTCTATTTGCTTATAAACAAAAACCAGCACAAATAAAAAAAAAAAAAACCTAAAAAAACAACAACACTCGTACGACCTCTATCCTGACATTTACACGTATGCACATACGTTCACATTTCTAAGACAAATTCCCAGAGAATGTCACGCGTATTTCTCACTTTAATCGTCTTTATCTCCCCGCGACAGCAAATACAAGGTGGACGAGCCCTGTGTAATGTAAGCAGCTGCCTTAGAGAGGTGGAGTGATGCAGAGAGAAGAAAAAGAAAAGACAGAAGGGGGTGGGAGGTAAAGACAACATGTCCTTTCAGTTTCCTCTGCCTGTTGTCATCTTCTTCGTAGCAGCAGCAACACAGCCGAGACACACACACAAAAAAAAAAAAAAAAAAAAAAAAACTCTGGGGAAAAGTCAGGCAGAAGAAAGCGATACGGCAGCATTGTGCATTGTTTTATGTGGAGATTTTCACAAGCCTGTTGTTGATTAGAGGTAAAGGCGGAGTGCTAAATACAGAGGGAAACAGGGAGATAAAAGGGAGGACTTCTGGGTCTCCATGGCAGGTTCTCAGAGGGCTGCCGGAGGTGGAGGTGAATCTCTTCCCTGTGGCAAAGCTGTCGCACCGACGAGTACAAATTTTAACTCCTGCCGTTGAGAGAATCGTTCTCGTTTTGCCTTTCATTACCCAGAGTGCCTGTGCCTCTGCTCTTGTTCGTGCATCTGTTTGCGCGTGCACGAGCGTGACACAAAGCCCGATGCCACCTTCCTCCGCCGGTGTTGTGCAAGGAGCGATGGCTTTGTGCCGAGCAGATCGTTTGCTTTGTGCCGAGAATGAAAAGGGAGCGACTGAAACTCTGACAGCGCTCTCCTCGCGCTCAATCACAATCACGAAATGTGTGCACAAACAAAACATCCGCCACCTTGATGAGAGATTCAGGCGATAGCGCCGCGCCATCTCGCCTGCCAATCGTGTTGTTTAAAATTAACCAGAGCAAATCAAGATGGCGCGCTGCTGACTGGACCCATCCAGTTGGAATTATCCGAGATCTGACAAGCACTTAATCAAGTTGTCATCAGTAGCAGCCCATTAATGAATAAATGAAGAAGCGCAGAAAGAGATTTTGGGAGGCTGGAATAATTTCATCTATTGCGGAGAACTGGGCCTCAGCAATGCCATGCCAAATAGCGTTTTCTTCATTTGACAAGGTGGTGAAAATGAGGAGAGGAAGAGGATCAGGCCTCCGAGTGAGACGCCGTGCCCCCAGCCCAGCTAAGTGACAGGGAATCCAACAGCGAGTCGATTTGCTGCTTTTGAGTGCCTGGAAACTTGTCTGGCAGAGTGCTCACAGGGGAGGAAGATAGATGGGAGACTGGAGGGACCGATCCTCACCTGTCGCCGTCTTCTATTTTGTCTGTTCATCCCTGGAGGCTTTTCGGCTGCATGGTACAACAAAGGGGTTTGCGGTGGGGTGGTGGGGTGGCGTGGTGGGGTGGGACGAGATGGGGAGGGGGGGGGGGGCAGAGAAAGAGCTCTGCAGCCATCCACAGACAAAGCAAAAGAAGAAAGGACAAGTTTACAGGTAAATAGTGAGGAGCAGCTGGCTGGGAGCTGAGGCGAGCTCAGGTTTCAGACAATCAATGATCACTCACTCCTCCACAACAACAAAGATGTGGATAACACGCCATTCACTTCACGCAGCATATCATATTCTGTGTTAAAGCTACTTTGCAGGCCTATAAATTCTCACCGTTTGGGCCAACACCAAAGCTGCAAAACATAACCAACATGTTAGTGAATGTCAAATTCAGAGACGGTGTTGCGCGCACAAACAAATATCAAACGTGCACCGCAAGCTTTAACCCGACTTTTGACTCCACAAAGGATGACACAATGCCGTTTTATACTGGCGGCTGATGACAGGAGCACTTGAAGATGACACAGAAAGACAACTGTATTGTCATCTTAAAGAGGATCTATGAAATCAATTGGACGAGATCAATGCCGTCTCTCCCCCTCTCTCTCTCTCTCTCTCTCTCTCTCACGCGGCACTTTACATAAGCAGCAATAACCATCACAGAGGCCATCATCTCGCTCACCGATTTCCTGTGCAGGACTTCCAGACACCTCCGGGCTACAAAGCCTCTCTCACTCCATCAGTGCAACGGTCACATCCACAACTTCACACATGAGGCAGGGAGGAGGAGGAGGAGGTCGAGCAGGAGAGAATATGAGTGTGGGGTGGGGGGGGGGGGGGGATAAATACCCCAGGCAAGACTGAGCCAGATAGAGAGGGCTGGAAGGCAGTGAGAGAAAGAGAGAGGTTGGGGAGAGACTAGCAGAGTGTCTTCATTAGAGTATAGCAGCTAGCTCTGGCACCAACTAGCCGAGCACTGTAGGAAGAGCTGCTCATCCTCTCAGTTAATTAGGATTTCTGCTGCTTCATTTTGGGGCGAGGGACAGGATGTCGGAGGCTTGATTGCCTTTTATTTCCCAGCCTAACGGCTCGGCTGCCTCTGCTGCTTTATTAACAGGAGATCTTGCAGATTTACAGCTCCGCAGCAAACATCAATTTCAATAATTACAAGAAAACTGTTAGAGGAGGACACAATGAAACACACACGCTTTTTTTTCTTTCCTTTTTTTCTTCTCTCTCTCTCTCTGTCTCTCTCTGTCTCTCTCTCTCTCTCTCTCCCTGCCATCACCACTCCAAAGCCCCTCCCCTCCTTCGCAGGATCTAATTTCCATAGATGTGCCCTTTTCATGATTGCATATTATAAACACGTTAAAACACACACTGATTTGCCTCAGTCGCACTTAGCACTTCAAACACTTTACAACCAATCCCTGGCCTGAAGGGCAAAGCAAATACAATGAATGTCACATTTACATTCAACATTCAACACTCAGCATTTGTCACAAAACAAAACGGATAAAAGACGATTTCTCTGCGGAGCAATTACAGCGGGATATATGTGGCACTGGTCAGAAGCAGACTAAACAGGCTCTCTGGAAAATCATCATGTCACATAATTGGATAAACATTTTTTTTTTTACAGAGGGATAAAATGAATTACAAGTCTCTAGTTTTAGCTATATTTCTCCACACTGGCATCATGCCCAGAATTTGATTTCACTAGTTGACAAGGTGCATGTGTGAGACTGAAGTGAATGCTGGTCTCAGACAATAGCTGCAACGGGGAAAAGAAATAATAGAAATCATACTTTAAAAGGCAGCAGCCATCAGATTCACATCAGAGAAGCACAGATTTCATTTGAATAAAATCAATAATTGTGTTGACTTGCAGTGTATTGCCTTCCTGTCTTCTCATCTTGCTTGCTAATGTTTCTTTCATGAGCCAGCCCACGGCTGGTGACATTATAGCTACAGCACTTCCACAAGTCCCCAATGGATCGGTGAAAATGGTTGGCGTAAAACACAATTAGTACGGTCCATATGGCTGCTAGTGGAGGAGGAGCAGCAGAGGTCCCATGTGGTTTTATAGAGGCCTGCTCTTTTGTTACCTTAAAGATCAAACTGTTGTCATAATAATGGGCCCATTTTAATTCTGCCACTTGGTTTCCGTAAAGCAGCACTTCTTCAATAGAACCCCACATTGTGGAATGACTCTTGAGAAATAAATTGGCCAACCTTGGCTGATAGCCTAATCAATAGCTACTTCATCATGATTAATGGTTCATATTGGATAATGGGGAAATTTAATGTGAGGGGAGCGTTACTTCCTGATTTCAGCGCTCAGCCCGATCGATTGGTTATAACCCTCCTTTTTGACCAAGGGAATGTGCTGATAAGAAAGCGATGTGTTCGACCTATGTAAACTGAGCACAGAGAAAATGATTTACTGTGCTTTAGGCGCATCTCATTCACTGATAGCTCTGTATGCCCAGCCTGACAAGCATTTTCTTGCCTGAGAAACGTAGACACCTTTTACTGAGTAGAAGCGAACAACAACAGCTTGAGGCAACAGATTTATTACAAATTGATCTATTAGATAGCACTGCTGTGCTTCGCTGTTTTCTCTCTCCCTCTCTCTCTCTCTCTCTGACAACCTTCCCCTGATGGTAGCGAGAGTGTATCAGAGTGGAAGTGCTACAGTGGCAAATCTAAACCCAATCCTCAGAACTCATTTTCTCTGTGCCGGCTGCTCGAACTGGGCTACAGACACAAGATGTCCATCCTTAAACCCTGTCGATCCAGCTCAAAGTCCCAGCATCTAAACTGAAGGCTCAGCAGGCTCAATAGGTGTGCCTAACCTGCAAGGGCGAGCAAGGACACAGTTTACCGGTGGCACCTCGTGAACGCGACAGCCACAATGTCACCCGGGTCATTTCCTTACGGCTGCGTGAACCCTCAGCTCGCCACTGACTTGCGCGCCGTCTCCATTAAAACATCAGTCACAGGTCTGGGCTTGGCAGCTCTGCAAACTGTGCCTCACGTGTGCAGCCACGGCATCAATGCAATAGCCGTATTAGTCACAGAGGCCACGAAGCACAAGCAGCGCATTTAAAAAAAAAAAAAGACGTATGGAGAATTTGTCTCATCCACGGTGTTGAAAATCAATGTCCTGCACAGACAATACTGTACAGAAAACCACAACATAATGAGCCATTACAGACGCTTTAATTAATGACAAAGACATGCGTGTCTGGACAATAGACAGCGGTTATTGACACATCTCTCTATAAAATAATCAATTGAATCAACTGTATTGTTTAGACTTGCTCATCGAGGTGGCCTTCCGATAACTACAATTAAGTGGCGATTTACCTTAATCACTACCGCCGGGAAGGTTTTTATACATCCAAATCATTTCACCGAGGATACACCGTGGAACTTGGCCTGAAGCTGATTATTATTATTATTATTAGCCAAGCTAAATGAGTAAAAACTCCGTTTCTGTGTGTAACAGGTCCAGCACGACGATAGTAACCTCAACTGTCAGAAGTAAAAACACATTCTGACTCGTTCCCTTCTGCAAAAGGTTAAACTAACAGAGCAGGGGGGTTTGGCAGGTTATGTAGCCTATTTAGCAATATATATTTGTGCTGAAAAATACTGCTGTCAATGGCAACAATGAGCGCTGACAGAAAACTGCACAGACTCCATTGTGCTCCTCTCCTTTAATCACCTCCATCTTTCATCTGTGCTACACAAGAAATGCGCGCACAGAGAGAAAAGAGGCTATTGGGCTTCCGGATGAAATAAATGCGCGTGTCGCTGTAAAAGGGGAACCATCCAAGAGATGTTGAACTATCCGAGGGAGAGTGTGTGTGTATATGTCTATATAAACATCTTCAGGCAGGCAGCTGCAGGGGGTGTGCTCTATAAAACACTGGTATGCATTGTTTGTGTTTCTGCACCGCTAGCGCCATGCCGTGTCATTACATGAGGCAATCTCTTACCTAATCAGCACTGACTGACACACACACACACACACATAATACACACACATACATACAGCAGCAAAGCACTCCTCCTCCTCACCCCCCACCACCACCTCCCCTTTCTCTTCTTCTCCTCAGGGGCCAACCAGCTGATCCTACACCATTTCATTTTCCTCTTTAACTGAGATGGCAAATGGCTGACTGTTATTTGTGTTTTTTTTCCCACTTTAAAGTCATGCTTTTTGGCACAGTGATTGATTAATAACAGACTAGCATGCCACAATACTGAACAATGAGGCTATCACCCGTGTCATCCTATGTTGCGTTTTGTTTTTTTTTACTAATAGTTAGTGAGACGCATGAGGAATCCAAAAAAAAAAAAAAACGTGCGAGATACAAAGATGCTGGTCCCCCCCCCCAAAAAAAAAATAACTGCCCCGTCACTGTCATCGCAAAGACTTCAAGCATTCAATAACTGTTGCTTTATAACTCTTGCAAATAAAGCAAAGCCACAGACACGTTCCGCTCACCCCGCACAGCACTGTGATTCAAGTACATTAAGCTCACAAATGGGGAGAGAAGCAACATGCAAAATTCAACAAAGGAGCCATGTAGAGAAAGCACTTTTTTTTTTTTTTTTTTTTATAGGACCTGCCGAGAGGCTGGCAACGACACAGAACACAATGTGTCTTGTTAGTTCAGGTGAGTCCATGCCAAGCCAGCCCAATAAGACTCAGGCGGCCTAAGCGAGATGAGGTGAGACCGACTTCACCGCGGCTGAGCTCACGCAGAAAGATTTGATCACATCCAGTACATCAAATACCAACAGTAGTATGTAGCAAGACAGCTCACAATTGTTAACACGAACAGCGTTTGCCGATACTATCTCCGTGGCACAATTGCGGCGCTGCAGAGCTAGGCCCGAATCAAACAAAGATGAGATACGATGCGGCATGCTTGGATCTCCTCTTATGAGAGGTGAAGGGAAGCTGTCAAAGAACACAAAACACATCCAGCATCTTGCCTCTTCTGACTTGCTGGAAGAAGCCAGGAGGAGGAGGAGGAAGAAGAAGAGGGGGAGTGTGTGTGTGTGTGTGTGTGTGTGTGTGTGTATGTGTGTGTGTGTGGGAGGGGAGAGGTGGGGGTGTGTGTGCTTGCCTCATTTCTGCCAGTGTGCCCTGTGCGTGTCAGTCCAATATCTTAAAACAACACATGCAAGGCTTTGCTACAGCCAATTACCCAGCTCTTGGCACGGGAACTGAAAAACATCTTCGGAGTACAATAAAGAGAGCTTGGCTTGTTGTGCGTGCTGTCAGTAAGTGCTGACAGATTGTTATTTTTAATGAATATACAGCACATGAATGGCCCATCAAGAGGTCTTTGAGCGAACATTGCTCCTTTGTTCAGAGCATTAATTTTCTATGTAACAGCCAGATATCTTGCAATGAAGCCGATATCAAGCACTGTTAAGGAAAAAGCTACATCAGTTCATCCACTTGATTCCTTACTGCTATCCACCGCGTCCTCTTTGCTGCGACGGTGATTCGAATATTAAAACACAAGGCAACACATTTTCTTGGTTACAAATGCGATGGTCTCGATGCTTGATTACACATCATTTACCGTGGTGGCTCTGGAAAGCCGACGTGTCCCTGCTCACCTACCTCTCGTGCCAACATGATTTCATGCTGAATGAGAATCCTTGAGCAAAGCAGTGTTGAAAAAAAATTAAAAAAAATAAATAAATAAATCAGCATGATCACTTTTCTTGGAAACACAAGAGCCCCGCTGAAAGCAAAAAGGCCTCTTTTAAAATACAGTTCAGCCACACTGATGGCAGCTTACAGCACCATCCCGCGCTGCAGCACAATGACACAATGCCTCAGTATACAGAATGAAGTAGCTCTGAGCCAACCAGACCCAGGCATTGTAAAAGTGAATCGTCTTTCATCACAATTCATGGAGAAGGAAAGATGTACTGACAGCGTCAAGGTGAAAAACAGCAAGATGCCATTTGAGCGCAGCATGTAAACAGTGAATTCCAGAGCATGTGTATTGACAAATCATCCAACAAAGAGGTGTCAGAGCACAGTGAAAAGGGATTTTCCTCAACATTGTCTGGCCTTTGCCACATATTACTCACAGGGAGCTGCCATTACTCAAGCACATATTAATCATTAAAAGGAAAATAGCAGGGTTATTACACTTCTCTTGTCATTACTCCGCTGCTACCACCACAGCCACCCAGCTCGATTCGCATTCGATGTACGCCGGGTGTGTCATCGGATATGTGACTGAAAAGTAATTTTACCCTACTGCTGCTCTCCAGATCCCCATTTAAATTGAATCACTATAAAACACCCTGACCACATAACAGCTCTGTGAATAACATGAAAGGGAGAAACAAACAAAAACCAACAACAAAATATGTTCCGTTTTAAGCAATTTTAAATGATGCTTTTGACTGGACCTACAGACCTCTCCTTCGACAAAAAAAAACATAAACCAAACACGAAGGTGCTTTTCAGTCAGCGCTGCGCTAGAGTAGTAATCAACATATAGCCTCTAATGGCAGACCTCTGTACCCTCGCCCAGCAAGTTTACAGTCTAAGTGGTGGTTAAGGGAAATCTAAAGCACAAACACTTAAGCTACTGGCAGCAGGAAACGCCATCAAAACATCACACGGGCCAAATGAAAGATGTGCGGAGCTAAAAAAAAAAAAAAAAAGGTTGATCAAAGTGTGTTTCTTTCATTCGATTTTTAAGATGGAAAAACACAATAATCTTTAACAACTCACACTCTTCAAATAAAGCCGCATTATTCCTAAAACCTATTTGGCAGTAAGAGTTGAACGTGTGTGCGTGTTCTTCCCTCACGCTTACATGTCAGCGTGTAAGAGACAAACGTCAGGTGCGCGTGAAGTTTGTTTTTCGGTGAAGTAACTTCTCTCTACAATGTCGTTTATCTGGAGGCTTGAACAGGTGGCAGCGAGCGGACGTATGCTTAAGAGAAATGGTGTAGTCAACTGCAGAGTGACCTGTCCACGTTAGACTGGTTACAGACCTCATACGCAACGTGGTGCTGAGGTTTTTTTTTTGTTTTTTTTTTTTACAATGCAAAGATCTCTTACAAGCAGCCTAACAAGTGTGGCTATTTGATAAGTGAGGAAATGCAAGCTTTAGTTGTCAACATTCAAAATAGCGAAGCATTTATGAAGCAAAACAATTACACAAATACACAAAAGAGTATATTCATTAGTTACGGTGAAGTCCACGTCTGTTCAGAGCCGGCGCGACAAAGTTTAAACAAGTCAGGAGTGAAACGTAATAAATCAGTAACTTTTTTAAGTTACAGATATTAAATATGGACAATACACCATGTTGGGAAGCTTTTTTTTTAAAAGGAGAAGTGTTACGCAACATTTCTGTTTCCAAATAGTGTCTGTGAATTGTCTCCTGTTTACTATTTTCAAACTTACAACTCATAATAACTTGTGCAAAATTTCCCCTGGACTTGTACAACTATAAACTCGGAGAGTATCAGCCCCCTTTGACCTCCCGTAGTCACTTCTACTTCAATGTTTTGATCTGTCGATCCTGCTGCTTGTTACTTGATTTTTTTTTTAACAAGCATGGCATCTTCGTGTTGTTGTTGTTGTTGTTTTTTTACATGTCAACAAACGTGTGCCGTCACCCGGTGTTTGCTTTGTTTAAAACCAGCCCAGACAATCCTCGTAAATAACCACAAGCTGTTGAGAGATAATAAGTTTAAAAATAAAATAAAATTAAAAAAAAAAAAAAAAAAACACACAAAGAAAGCAAGTTAGCTCCGCCGGCTAACGTTTCCTGGAGCTAATGACAATAGCTCAACGGACTCCCGACTACTTCCTGGAGAAAAATAAATAAATAAAACCATCACACTGTGTGTTTCAAAAACGGGAAACCGCTTTCTACGAGGTATCAAAACACTAAACCCCCCCCCACCACCCCACCCCTCTCCACCTCCGGGCGTGTTAAATACCACGAAGCGTTCACTACAATGAACCCACGTTGAGTGTCGTCGCATGTGCTCCGCGCTCACCGGCGTTAACGAGCTGGTTTGTGTCCAGACATTAGACACGTCCCGCTCGTCCCCAATCACAGCTCGTCGCTAGCCGGCTAACGCGACTTCACCAGCGAACAACTCTTTATCAGCTAAACCGGCTAGCTGATGCTAACAGGCGAAATTAGCCCCCCCCTCCACCACCTCCACCCCACCTCCTCCCCCCTTCAAAATAAATAAATTAATTAATTAAAAAAAAAAAAAAAATCGCTAGCGAGCAGAAAGACGTGCGTTAACAGTCCAACGTTTACAAACTGTTCCGTTTATATTTCATTTCTTCCTCGGTTTTTTTTTTTTTTTTTTAATTTTTTTTTTATTATTTATTTATTTTTTATTTTTTTTTGCTGATGTGAAACGGTTCAAAAAAAAAATAAAAATAAAAATAAAAAAAAATAAAAAAAGCCAAAGAGAAGGACGGAGAAGGACTCGCAAAGCGCACTTACCTTGAAGAGCTCGATCTACAACATCTGTGATTTGTTTGACGAAGAAGCTGCAACAACAAACAATAGCGGCGGCGGCGGCGGCGGCAATTAGCCGACGTTAGTTAGCCAAGTGTCGGCCACTACGCGAGAGGAGCGCAGCAGCTGCAGAGCCACCTGTATATAAATATATATATCTCTGTTCCGGAGCGGACCGCGTTTTGATGCGACGCTGTCATAAATGATGGGGTGAGAATAATAAAGGGAGTAAATCGGTTTACGCCGGGATGCTCCGACTCGTGTGTGTGTGCGTGTGTGCGCGCGAGAGGCACTCGGCGTGACAGCGTCCCTTCTTCATCTTTTTTTTAGGGGGTGAGAACAGTTGGAGGGTTCTCAAAAGTTCAACCGGGAAAATATCGTCACCCACTGGCCGAACCTGGGAACATCCGGCTGCCGCTGACACCGGGAGTCCTCCTCGGTGGGGGTAGGGGTAGGAGGGTGGTGGTGGTGGTGGTGTCTGCTCGGCACCGTCGTCCTCACAAACCCCAGCCCCCCCCCCCCCCCCCCCCCCCCCTCTCCTCCCCCGACCGCATCTGGGTTGACAGCGAGCCCGGAGAAATAAAACACAGTAGAGTTCCTCTCTGGGAATTTAAATATACAGTCAGATATATATTTTATTACTGTAAAGCAAATTGTAAAAAAAAACTTTAAAAAAAAAACTTTAAAAAATAAAAAATAAACTACAGATTTGGAAGACAACTATATAACAACATAACATGATATCATCACAGAATAGAATAGAATAGAATAGAATAGAATAGAATTCTTCCTCTGACATTTGAATATACAGTACATTTTTATTATTTTTTTCTATTGTAAAACACACTGTAAAAGAATAACAGAATATGAAGGCAACAGCATAAGTTGTAACATAATTTTATCCCATGATAGAATAGAATAGAATAGAATAGAATAGAATAGAATAGAATTATTCCTCTGATATTTGAATATACAGTAAATTTTATTTTTTTTCTACTGTAAAACACTGTAAAAGAATAACAGAATATGAAGGCAACAGCACAAGTTGTAACATAATTTTATCCCATGATAGAATAGAATAGAATAGAATAGAATAGAATAGAATTGGTAAGTCTAGGGTTTATGCATAAATGTATGAGAAACATTTGTATCACCTGATACAACAGAACACTGTGAAATGGAATACAATAGAAAATAAGGGTATGTCAGGATGGGGAGAAAACAATAGAATAGAATATCTCTTGGAAGATGAGAGCGCATTGCAACTCTAAATATAGTCCATGAAACATAAAAGAGACACTGTTCGGGTTCACAACTGAGATAAAGTTGTTACAAACGTTACACACCTTTGCCACGGAGTACAATAGAATAGAATAGAATAGAATACAATACAATAGAATAGCAATCGTCCTCACTGTTTGCTCCACATGAGAATTATGTATTTGGAGTATCAAAAGTCAGCAGTTGGGTTTTACATATTCTTCATGTATCTGGGTTGTTGTTTTTTTTTTTGGTTCAGACCTGTAATTAATGACAGACACAGCGGACACAGTTGTCTGTTCTGTTTATTGTATGTTAATTAGTTCTACTGTCAGATGAGCCTGCAGATGCAGACAGCAGCACATTTGTTCCTTTGTCGTATACAATGTGTTTTTTCTACCAGCAGCAAATGAGACCCTTTCTTTTAGAAAATAATTGCATATTCTCGCCCTAATTTGTGCAAAAAGCTTTTGGTTGAAAAACATTGAGTTGATTTATTTTTTAATTGGAACTAAAGATAAACTGTTTTGTTTACTTATTTAAGTGGTTTGAATTTTTAACTTTTATTCAGCCAGTATGTTTAGCCCTCATTCAGCATCAGGAGTTGGTCTTTATCAGTAAAAGTACCGATACAGCTCTGTAAACATACCCCACTGCAAGTAAAAGTTCTGCATGGAAAATACTATACTATAGTAAATGTACACAACTGTTAGCAGCAACATGTAGTTAAAGTATTAAAGGAAAGTACTTGTTTGCTCCTTCTGACTGATGATTATATATGACATCATTAGATTACTAATATTGAAGCATCAGTGTGTAAGCATGTGCTCATGTTTGTAGCTGCTGCAGGTGGAGCTACTGTGAACTGATGTTTAATACAGGGACATCAGATAAATCTGATTTTGGCGAACTACATATTGTGTCAAATCTTCATCATAAAAGTAACTAAATCTGAAGAATAAATGTAGCGGATTCGAAAGTACATATTTTTCTTTTGAAATTCTGTGGAGTGGAAATATAAAGAAGGATGGAAATACTCAAGTTAAGTACTTTAGTAAATCTACTTGGTTACTTTCCACCTGTCCACATATACATTTACGAAATATGACCAAAGGTTTTGCTGAAGCTAAATAAAGCAAACTTTGATATTTCACTGCTTTATATACAGTAAAAACATGTAGTCGGCATTCCCGGCTGCTATTTTCTTGTCTACATTGAATAATGTCAGTAAAGTGCACCGCATCAATCTGATCACTAGATGGAGCAGGTGTCAAAGAAAAAAAATACCGGAGGCCTTCAGTTTGAGTGTGAGAAAGATTCAACTCCTTTTACTTGTTGCTGAGCGAAATCTGCGGCAGCTGATCTGCGTTTACAGTCTGTAATGTGTGATCGGTAGTGTCTTTGTACCGGTGATTTGTTATACATCTCTGTGGTGACGGATAAACAACGGAGGCAGGTTCAGACAGGGCTCACACAAAGTAATTTGGTGTGGCACAGACCCAGCTGGCAATCCCCACTGGTACCACAGCACTGGTGAATGAGACCCTCATTTATGTTGGCAGGGCTCCGTACAAAAAGAGCTTGCACAGAGCCTCTGGATTCTTTTACCCAAGGGGGACAGAAATGGTGTCCCACGGCGCTGAGCTCATGTTTCTGCCTCTCGGATTACATCACACACTTTCAGACAGGCAGGAGCAGCTTCTGAGGCGGAGGCCTTTTACTGTAGATAGTCTCAATTTATCTACAGGACAGCTGTATATTCTTTATGAATTATGATATGAATCTTTCTAGTCTGGTCCCCTCAGTGGCCGTCACTTATTTTACAATGAAATATCAAAGTAAAAAGTGTAAATGTGGATTAAAAAAAGACATGGCCGAACATTTCAAACTATATTATTTATTACATATTTTTTGCCAACGCTTACAGCAACACAAGAACTTTTCCAGATGCAACACATTGCAAATACAGTACTCTTACAGTACAGAGCCTTACTAAAGTTACAGTAGCTCAAATACTCGGTAGAGGACCAGAATCACTACAACTCACGAGAAGCTCAACAAAAACATCTCTCGCAGTTACATAGACACAAACACAGGAACCAACACTATTCGGGAACTAAAGCATCGTTTAAGGGTGAGCTGAACTGTGGCTGCACCAGGATGTGCCGTCGCTTCACTTCGCCACAGACCTTTGAACTTGGATTTCCAAGTCTCTCCAGACGGGGCAGGCGACCTAGCGTGGATTATTTATGAGCAATGAACACGCGGAGGTCTGAGGGGGAAGACCCGCTCACATGGGGTGCCTGAAGTTCTGGCCGGCGAAACGGGCCTTATCGCCGAGCTCCTCCTCAATCCTGAAAGGAAAGTGAAGACGGTTTGTTAAGTCACATGGACGTTTTTTTTTTGGTTTTTTTTGGAGCTGTAAACACGCGACGGAGCTATTTTCAAACCGTCAGAAGTAAAGTGCATGTTTCTGGACTCGCCTGAGGAGCTGGTTATACTTGGCCAAACGCTCAGATCGGCAAGGAGCACCTGTCTTGATCTGGGAAAAGGAATTCAAATGACACTTGAGACCAAAGCCGCAGTCAAAAAGGCAACGACCAGAGTACAGTTTGAATTGTCGTCTTTGAAAATCTCAACTCGGCAGCTGACAGAAACTTCAAACAGCCGTTTTACCTGTCCGGTGCAGAGACCGACCACGAGGTCAGCGATGAAGGTGTCCTCTGTCTCTCCAGAGCGATGGCTGACCATCACACCCCAGCCGCTGCTCTGAGCCATCTTGCAGCTGAAAGAAAAACAAAGACACATTAAACCCTGGTAGCTAGCTGATTGCTTGATTTACTGCTTTGTATTTTGGCAACAAAGTGTGGTCGCTCGCTGTGCTGCGGACACTCACGCCTGCAGGGACTCTGTGACCGAGCCGATCTGGTTGACTTTGAGCAGCAGGCAGTTGCAGGATTTTTCCGCCACGCCCTTGGCAATGCGTTTGGGGTTGGTGACGGTGAGATCGTCGCCCACCACCTGGATGCTGGTGGTGGCTGTGAATTTGGTCCATGCCTCCCAGTCGTCCTGGTCAAAGGGGTCCTCAATGGACACCACTGTTAGGACGGGAGGAGGGAGATGGCAATTGTACGATCGTTCAAAAACTAAAACATATCAGTCGACAATTATTATTTATAGAAACCTTACGCCTGCAGTTATTTACTTTCTTGGCCACTTGGGGGCAGCAGAAGCAAACTGCTAAATGCTCCACTACTTAATGCTAACCAGCTCGCTGCTAACTTCAGTAGTTTTTCATTGAAGACAAGTGAAAGCAAGGAGAGTAAAGCAAATCATTGAATTTTGCAGATATATTCCGAATATGCATCAATGATTCTGCTTGTACTATTCTGGGTATGACCAGAGGCTGACATGCTGTTTTTTTTCTTCCTCATATATACCAGCAGTTCATACAGTTGCAGCTACAAGCATAAACAGTTTATGTAGGAGGGAAAAAAAACAAACTGTAATTCAGCTACTTGTTCTTCACACTGCCATATTCTTGCGTTTACTAAAGTAATGACTTTATTACTCTGAAATCTTTGCACCTTGGAGCGGTAACAACTGGACTAAAAAGAGAGTTCGCGGGCTGTATGCATTAAAAACTCACCGGGGTAATCTTTGACAAAGCCCTTGTAGATTTCCGCCAGCTTGTCAGGAGAGATGTAGCGGCTGGGGTCGTCAGGAGACTTGAAGTCCAGATCGTACTTGCCAGCCTTGTAGAACTCGGAGGCAGCCACGTCCATGCCAATAACAATCTTGTCAGTGTAGCCGGCCTTGCCGATGGCATTCTTGAGCAGCTCCAGAGCTGACAAAAAAAACCAACAACAACATAGTACGGTGAAAAAAAAATTGTGACCAGAAATCGTAACATCAAAACAATCATTCATGCAAAATGAGTCACTGATGAGGACTCTGCAACTCTGAGGCATTTGCACTATCAGCACATTGACCTGACACTGGAGTCAGGGGTGGCAGTCTATGTACTCGGTGCCGAGAGGAGGCCTTAATTTAGAAAACATAAGTCAGCCCCTTGAATGACATGATAAGTGAAGTACTCTGGAAGGTCTAAGAATGCACTGCTTTCAAGACACTCTCTTTGGACAAGTCAGAGCAACACCGTAACAAGCTTCTGATGGTCGTCCTTTACGTGTCGCCTTGAAGAACAGTTTACTCGGCGGCATCTCATCTTTGCTGGCTTGTAATCAAACTCTTATTGATGCACGGCAGTGTTTCTAACTCTTTCTCACACCTTCTTTGTTCTCCAGGATGTTGGGGGCGAAGCCGCCCTCGTCTCCTACATTGGTGGCATCCTGGCCGTACTTCTCCTTGATGACATTCTTCAGGTTGTGGTAGACCTCAGCGCCAATACGCATGGCCTCCTTGAAGCTGCTGGCTCCAACCGGGAGGATCATGAACTCCTGCATGGCCAGCTTGTTGCCCGCATGGGAGCCGCCGTTGATGACGTTGAAAGCCTGAAGAGAAGCGGAGAGGATCGGGTTTCAGAGCATTATGACTCTTTGGATTGTCCTATTGTCATCATTTAGTCTCTTAAAAGCCTTTGGGACATGACTTGTAATTATAATGCTCACAGGAACAGGGAGAATGACTTCAGGGTTGCCAGCCAGGTCAGCGATGTGGCGGTAGAGGGGAACGCCCTTCTCTGCTGCACCAGCCTTGCACACAGCCAGGGAGACGCCCAGGATGGCGTTGGCACCAAACTTAGCTGAAAGAGGGTGGACACAGATATTTCAATATATTGTGTGAAGGTCTTTCAAGACTGCATTTATCAAATACTAATCTTCTTATATTCTTTTTCAAACAATATTACTGTTTTTTGAGCCTTTAAGGGTAAAATCAATAATGCATGACAGAAAAAAATAAATAAAAATGTTGCTCACTTTTCTGTTGCATTACAAAATGTGACGTTTATTTTAAACTCTATTAATCTCCAGCGACGTTGATAACACAAGGTAACGTGTGCATCCTAAAAATCAAGTCCCTTGCTCACTTGGTCACTTAAGTCATCGCAGATGTTCCAGTTTACTCTAGAGAGCAGTAAATTGAGATTTCTAAGACATATTGATCATTGTCATTTAATTACATGTACAGTTGCAAAGTCGCACAAGGGCAACTTTCTGTGGAGGGCTGCATTGTGGAAGCTGTTAGCAAAAAGAAGTGCGTGTGCCGTTGACACTACTTTTCTCGGGCCACTGTGGATTTTTCCCCCCCCTACTAAATATGGGCAAATTCCACCCTCTGAATTCAGGGACTCGTTAAAATGGCGACGGGTAAATATTGTCAATTGGTAAATCAAGATTTTATGATCGATTTCAGGTGCAGATAACCAGACAAGAATTTTGTTTTGGTTAAATCAATCCCACGCAGTAAATATGACAAAATGTTGATACTTCATCACGCTGATGCAAGAATCTGTTAAAAATATCATCATAAAACATTTGTAAAGCATCTTACACTTGTTTTCTGTGCCATCCATGTCCAGCATCAGCTTGTCGATCTTCTCCTGCTCAATGACGCTCACATCCTGGTTGAGAAATAACACCACAAAATACACCGTAAACTGGAAGCAGCGGATGAACGTTAACTCGTTAAATTCTAACTTTAGTTAGTTAGTTCAGAGGAACACACTCCAGTCACATTACAGTTATCAAAACATCTCCGAATCATGAAGTTGAAGCTCTGCTAATCAGATCAATTACATACAAAAGGTCAAAATTACAACGATGTAAATCACTCCTCGAAAGAACAACTAACAGGTATTATAGAATCTCTTGTTTTAAAGTACGGTCGGCCATTTAGAACTAACAGCTGAAAAAAAATTCTACTTTTGTGGATTCATTTCCTATTGAGTTTCTACATGTATTTAGAATGAAAGAAATAGATCAATTATTTTAAAGTTTTTGACACGAGAACACAGAAATATTAGTCAAACAATAAATGGTCCTACCTTGCTAACCAGTGCAGGTGCAATTGTTTTATTGATATGATCAACTGCTTTTGAGACACCTGCAAGGGACAAGCAGACCATGACTGACCGGGACAGAAGAAAACCATGCAGCGCAGACGACACAGATGACCACAGAGCATCCAATCTTGTGCGAATGTGTAAATGATTCATTATATAATAATTTTGTCACTGATTATTTTTGGCTTCTCTTTTTAGATCTGCGAGCATCTGCTGGTGCCTGACGAGGTTAGTTTCCAAAGGCAAACTTGCTCCTCATGCTGCTGTGCACAGCAAAATGTCATCCTGTTATTACACACTTTTATTTACCTGGTTACATAAAGCAGGAGCCAAGAACTCATTTATATATTTAACTGCTCTTTTGACTCCTAACAGGAGGAAGAGAAACGGAAGAATTGGAAATGAGGAAGGAAGAGATGAGGAAAGACAGCAGAGTGTGCAGTCGTGTTGAAATGACATGGACGATTACAAAAGGATGGCGGTAACCGGCACGCTTAGAGGAGGAATCGATGGAGACGGCTTACCTTTGCCCATGTAGCGTGTTTTGTCATTGTCACGCAGCTCCAGAGCCTCATAGATGCCGGTGGAAGCACCGCTGGGGACTGCAGCTCTGAAAAGACCTTGGAGACACAGAGGACGTTTTGCATTTGTTACTTAGAAGTGCTGTGTCATGTCCAAGAAATACGACTAAAAGGACTGACAGCAGTTTGATCTATGCTGCAGTGTAATTTTAACACGAGCCATTACCATGACGACGGACTTCCTGACTTTAAGTCTGGGATTACTATGTGACAATTTATACAGCAAAGAATCTGCACACAAGAACATGTTGGTTTGGACATTAAGTGTAGGAGGGGCTGCTTGGTCATGCAATGAGCAACAGTGAGTAAAATGTACTGAGGTTTGCCGTCCAATCAGCTTAAAGCATCCCCTACTACAGCGATGCCGTCCACCAGTTTTCTGTGCAGAAAGAGAAGTACAGCTTGCGCTGGCTGTGATGCAGAAGGCTGTGATGTAACAGGGGGAGACAAGCTGCCAACTGAGCATGTGCAGTGCATCTCTGACAGGACACCAAGCCACACCCTCACATAGGATAGCCATTTTGGATTCACCCAAGAGAAGAGACATTAGTGCCGAGTACAAATATATTTAGCTTTCCCACTGGAGCGGCAGGAATGGTGTGAGCCTCTGGGGATTTAGGGCTTAGGGCAGGAGGGCAGAGACACCCAGTCCAACCTCCGAGTTCAGGCTTAAAAAAAAAAAAAAAAAAAAAAAAATCATCTGCATCAAGGCATCAGCTGGCTGCAGCTAGAGGATGCTGGCTCTGGGTGCAGCACACTCACTTTGGTCTGTGATGTTAACAATGTCAAAACATGCCTGGTGGACTTAAAAGGGAATCCTGTCAAAGGTTATTACAGTACTATTTACAGCAAACTGGAGCAAGCATCCAAAACGAATGAAAAGACTGCAGGGCTGCAGAATAGGTCAGGCGATTTTCCAGCCAAAGTATTCAAGGCGGTGTGGCCCGTTTCACTCACTTCCATGTCAGTGGACATTCAGGTTACTTCATTAACATTCTCGGGACATTTAATCGGGTTGAGCTATTCCTTTGTTTGAGCTCTCAGAACAGAAAAGCTCACCGTTAAATTTCAAACACGGTCAGGCCATTAGTAAATTTAATAAATTAATCAAAGCTTCAGGCGTGGGTGTCAACCACCGCAGGGTTTAAATGTTTTATCCGCAGCAGCATTGTGTAAACTAGTGTGCAAATGGCCCGAGGAAAGCAAACTGTACATTTCATTTGCCTGACACCTCTACTTTGCCTGAACTATCAAGGGTTCAACTCGAGTTACAGGTTTGCTAGAAGCACCTACTGTATTAGCTATCTGTGCTCCCAAACAGGAACCATTACAGTAACAGAGTGCTATACAGGCAGTGCGATATTATTACAGGAGCTATTTTCACACATACATCATCTGATCTGATCTACTCTACTCTCGGACCTGGCAGGAGCGCTGGGCAACCGAGAGTCTGCACCGGCTTGACCATCCTAATCCAAAACCTTTCCAACTATCCAATGACAAAAGAGTTACTTCTCAAACTTGAGTGTTAAATATGATGTTTCTTAGTGCAGCATCGTAATTAGTGGGCAATAATTTCATGTTTAAGTTATGAATGAGTCCAAATACGGGTTAAATATTTAGTAGGCATTGTTGAGGAGATAGTTATGTTTTCATTGACCACAATTTCTTACTCGTACAAGTCAAGTCGATTTTATACAGTCCATCGCAAATCTCTCATTTTCCCCAAAAGATTTTGCAAGTTGTACAGTGTACAACACCCTCCTCTCCTCAGTCCATTGATTCAGAGGAAAAACTTCCCCAAAGAACCCTTTAAGGTGAAAAAATGTTGGAAACCTCAGTAAGAGCAATTGATCAGCCTCCCAGGGAGGTCAGACATGTAATAGATGCTGCGCGCACAGTGAAGCAGTACATTAAAACATGCATATTTGCCATACCGTACCTTTCTTAGTGTACAGATCAACCTCCACGGTGGGGTTGCCACGGGAGTCAAAAATCTCGCGAGCGTGGATCTTCAGGATGGACATGGTTCTGGATCTGTGGATGAAACGACAGGCAAGAGGCATCACTGCAGAGCTGCTCTACAGGTCGAGCAGACGGGACACCCAGCAATGATACTCACGAGTTAAAGCTTGGAATCAGCGCGGTGAGATGGCAAAACAACAACAAAAAAACATGTAACGCGCACTCGCAAATAAAAGCAATCTAATTCAAAGATGGAGTTTGGCGACGCAGCAATAAATCATCTCATGGATTATTTATTGAAACATGTATAGTAACTGTGCGCACCACCTGAAGCGACTGGCCTGGGCTGGCCTGGACGGCAGCGATATTAGTAACAGAAGTCACAGAAAGGCGTGGCTTCTGCAGCACAAACAAAATCTCTGCAGCTCCATTTAGTTTACTTAATATATCAGAATACAATGCAGCTTTGTAGAATACTTGCAAAACTGCACTCCTGTCAAACAATGAAGTAATAACTGTTGATAGCCATGTTGAAAAGTCGCTGTACCTAACAATAAGTGAATGACTTGGCACAATACGTGTTTGGCTTCTATTTGTTCAAGCGTCACTACTCTGATAAGAATAACAGGCCTGAGTAGTGGTGCAATCTCATGGAGGCCCAGTTATCCCTCAGCAGTGAAGGTCAGAGGCGGTTTTAAGCCAGACAGTCTGGTCATGACGCCTGCAATGCTATTGATTTTAATTGTTTTATCTACGCTGCCCCACATCCAGCGACTTGCCTTGCTCATCTATCAACCCACTCTGAGCCCCTGACTGAATTTAGACTTCAGCCTCTTTCCTGGTGAGGAAACTTGCCACTGGGTGCAGATGAGAGGCAAACATCACACAAACACACAGAACCTACTCTTTAGCCAAACAGAAATAGCCTATTCAACATTTTCTGGAGCCGCGTGTCAAACCTTAAAACCTTTTTAATGTCAATTAGGACTCGGGGACACGGAGTCATGAAAACTGTCAAGTAGGTGAAGAGTCCTCTGAATGTCTGGTCAGGTTTGTGAGCTCGCTTAATCGATTTATTAACATATTTCAAAAGATATAGAAATTTTGCCAAGTTTAAGTTCCTATTTCTGGTTACAGTTTAGTTGAGGGTGCTCGTGCTGTGACAACATTTAGACTTCGACTGTTAGTCAGTTAATACTTCTTGAAGTAAATTATCCACAAGGCGTGGTTTTGGTATTTGGTAAATTACCAAATTTGAACTGATAACATGCACTACTGAACTTCACAACATTAGTAACAGAAATAACAACACGAGGCAAAAGTATACATGTCTGATATAAAATTATCAGTGAATTAACTCACTAACTTGCAGCTATTTGGATACTCATTCCAAGTCATTTTCCAAGGACAAATCTACCCAACCAAAATGTTCAACCATTTGAAGTATGATGAAGTGTTTTACCTTTTGCGGTCATGAACTGAATGGGATTTGGACAACTGGTCATGCAGAACTTGTGCTTGAAGATGACTGTATAATTTGACGACGTTATATATTTCAACATTTCCCGACACAGATAGTAACCGGCAGGTTAATAGATAATATAAATCCAGTGAATTTGGGATTATTTTTGTTCGTTTTTTTTTTTGGTACCTGATGAGTGCAAACACTGGAGAGCAAGCAAGTGAGTCGGCAACACAAAATGGCACCCACAGATAAATAAATAATAAAGGACAGACACTTGATATGTTTTGTAAGCCTTACACACGTACATCAGAATGACCTAAACGGTGGGCTGAATAACGATATAACAGCAAATCAATACCGTGTACGACCTGCATTAACATTCACGAAGACAGATATCTTTCAAACCGCTTTCAATTAACCTCAAAACCACAGACTTGATGACTTGATGGCAGTAAACGAATCCTCCAGAGGTGTGTTTAGTAAGAGTAGGACAGCGAGTGACAAAGAAATGACCTTAAAGTTCGCGCACAGTGATTTTCCTTTCCAGTGGACACACCTCCCCCTTGTCTGCTGCTGCAAGCAACTGGTAGCTCACCCACTCTGAGCCAGTATGTGCAGGCTGTGACCGTCTCTGAAATACCGTCACGTCCCCCCCCCACCACCCCCCACCACCCCCCGGGGACGATGGACAGACAGGACAGTAACGGTCCTTCTTTTACAAACGGGAAAGCCTTTCTGTCTGTCTCTAAGTGGGACTTGCAACTTGACTCCCTGTTCCCACACACACACACACACACACACACACGCTGTAGCTCTAAATGGACAGACATCTCGCTCGCTGCCTGCCTGGTTTAAAAATAGACGGTGGGCTACACACCACGAAACTATGAACTAAAGTTGAAAGAAATCAGAAAGAAACGTTCAAAGTGGTTAAGCTACCAGTGGGACGTGGAGGTGGACGTCGAGGACGAAGAACACCGCGTAGACAATTATAAAAGAAGAAAAGTAGTTTACATTAACACACACTATCTCTGGATAGGCCCCGTTACATCTTTAACAGTTCGTGTCCTGCCTGAAAACGCGCAAATAAGAAAAAGGAATAATAAAAAAAAAGAATTAAATCAAAGTTACCTTTCCGGCCTAACTGTGTGCAAGGACGGTGCTGTGTCTCTCTCGTTCAGGAAGGCAGACAAGGCGGTCGTGACGCTTCTGGCGCGATGATAAGTGGAGGGAATCAGGAAGAAGCGGCGCAACGCCATTGGCTGGGGAGGGCTCACGAGGCAGAGGAGAGGGGCGCGAGGAAAGATGCACGTTCACCATTAGTACTCAGACATCCAAAATGAAGGGGGGGGGGATGTGCATTTTGTATCTCAGCTTGGAGCATAACGTTGATAAATGCAACGTATACAGACACGGAAGAATGCTTTTTAAATGAGGTGAATGATGGGAAATGTGTTATTTTTTTTTATTTTTTTTTTTTATTGTTGGTAGGCTTAAAGAGGCAGTATGCGGAAATATGACGCAGATGTGAGTACGTGCAGAGAAGCAGGCAGGAATCTCCAATGCAGTGTTTCGTTGTTGGTCACGTGTCTTCTGCGGTCACGTTTCCCGGCAGTGACTTTCTTTTTCCCCATCACGAATTTCATTAAATGAATGGGAACAGAAAGATGTATGCTTTTCTTTTTCTTTTTTTTTTATACAGGAGGCGACCCACACCAAACGATGCTTGTTCATCGTATGAAAAGATGATGAGAAGTTCAGATTGAAACCGGCTGAAAGAGATAATAGAAAAGTAATTTAAAAAGGATTTTAATCATTATATTAAACCAGTCTTCTAAGCATCAGTTGGGGTCGTCTAAATGGTAGACATCGAATAACTTTCACTTTTCAACCAAAATTTGTTGCATAAATCTAGAATTGTTTAATCTGAAAATGGTCAAATTAGTGCTGACTGGAAAGCTTCAGAATATTTTTTTTTTGAGAGAAGGGTTTCCCTCAGACATCATCATCATCATCATCATCACACGATGTGGGGTTTCTGCAACTGCGCAGTGCAGTGGGTGCAGCAGCACCAGTAGCAGATCTGACAGGAGTAACAGCGAGATGAGAGTCGAGCTGCTGCAGTGACCTTGAGGCTGTCAGTGCTGGACTCATCCAACAGCGCCATCTGCTGCCCATATCTACCCAGTAAAATGTCACAGCAACAAGTAGGCATTACAGTACAGATGGATTTTATTATCAACACAAGGTGGAGGAATTTATTGACTTCAAATTGCCCAACAGGACCCCAGATTCTCAGTCTCAACCTCAAAGAAAAAAAGAATCGAAATATTGCAGTGATTATTCCTGTGATTAACCCTGCTGTTCACTGAATGTACAGTGGCAAGTAAACATAAAATGCAGTTTTTAAATGAAGGTTTTTATTATTAAGGGAGAAAAAAAAATCCAAACCCACATGGCCCTGTGTGAAAAAGTGTTTGCCCCCTCCTGTTAAAACATAACTGTGGTTTATCACACGTGAGTTCAATTTCTCCAGCCACACCCAGGCCTGATTACTGCCACACCTGTTCGAACCACAGTGAGAGCCATTATCCACAAATGGAGAAAACATGGAACAGTGGTGAACCTTCCCAGGAGTGGCCGGCTGACCAAAATTACCCCAAGAGCGCAGCGACGACTCATCCGAGAGGCCACAAAAGACCCCACAACAACATCCAAAGAACTGCAGGCCTCACTTGCCTCAGTTAAGGTCAGTGTTCATGACTCCACCATAACAAAGGCAAAAATGGCCCGCATGGCAGAGTTCCAAGACGAAAACCACTGCTGAGCAAAAAGAACATTAAGGCTCGTCTCATTTTTGCCAGAAAACATCTTGATGATCCCCAAGACTTTTGGGAAAATCCTCTGTGGACTGACGAGACAAAAGTTGAACTTTTTGGAAGGTGTGTGTCCCGTTACATCTGGCGTAAAAGTAACACCGCATTTCAGAAAAAGAACACCATACCAACAGTAAAATATGGTGGTGGTAGTGTGATGGTCTGTTTTGCTGCTTCAGGACCTGGAAGACTTGCTCTCATAAATGGAACCATGAATTCTACCGTCTACCAAAAAAATCCTGAAGGAGAATGTCCGGCCATCTGTTCGTGACCTCAAGCTGAAGCCAACTTGGGTTCTGCAGCAGGACAATGATCCAAAACACACCAGCAAGTCCACCTCTGAATGGCTGAAGAAAAACAAAATGAAGACTTTGGAGTGGCCTAGTCAAAGTCCTGACCTGAATCCTATTGAGATGCTGTGGCATGACCTTAAAAAGGCGGTTGGTGCTGGAAAACCCTCCAATGTGGCTGAATTACAACAACTCTGTAAAGATGAGTCGGCCAAAATTCCTCCACAGCGCTGTAAAAGACTCATTGCAAGTTATCGCAAACGCTTGATTGCAGTTGTTGCTGCTAAGGGTGGCCCAACCAGTTATTAAGTTTAGGGGGCAAACACTTTTTCACACAGGGCCATGTGGGTTTGGATTTTTTTTTCTCCCTTAATAATAAAAACCTTCATTTAAAAACTGCATTTTGTGTTTACTTGTGTTATCTTTGACTAATATTTAAATTAGTTTGATGATCTGAAACATTTAAGTGTGACAGACATGCAAAAAAATTGGAAATCAGGAAGGGGGCAAACACTTTTTCACACCACTGTATGTGTGTGTGTGTGTGTGTGTGTGTGTGTGTGTGTGTGTGTGTGTGTGTGTGTGTGTGTGTGCGCGTGTGTGAAATAGTATGTGTTATCTGTAAGGTTATGTGTTATGTTGGCCAATACTGGGCACAAACAGCAGTCCATCTGGGCCGCGCTGCTTCTTAACCCAATGAAGGTGGGAAAAATCAAACAAACCCACAGTAAAAACGAGAGATTTTATAAGATGCAAAGATCACGGACAGATTGAGAGGGTTTGGGTGTGGTAGCCAGAGAGGGAAGCAGGAGGACTCTACCAGTGCAGAAGAAAATGAAACTCTGCGACAGCACACAGTCAAGCCACCTCCTGAGAGCAAAGGAGGCAATACAGCAGACCAGCACCATGCCCGCACCGCAAGAAGCTGACAGAGAGAGTGAGGACAGAGACAAACACTCCTCCTCAGAGCAACCACCAGCAACAGGTATCAAAATAAAAACCAAAAAAAGAAAAGACTGATGGAGGCACTAATGAAGCCAAAAGCTGTGGCTATCATGAAGTGTAAAGGACACGACAGCACAGACACCTGAATTGCAATGGGCAATGATCAAGCTGACCAGGCTACCAAGAGAGCGGCAGGATATGGAGCTGCGCACGTTATGTTGCAAACTGACAGGACAATACAGGACATGCTGCCACAGTGTGATGTAGACATGATAAGAAAGGAACAGGCCAAGGCCTCTCCATGGGACACCAGTGTATGGCAGGACAGAGGAGCCAAAAAACAGGATGGATTGTGGCGAGCCCCAGATGGTAGATTAGCTCTGCCACCGGGCCTGGTACAGAGTACATTACAGGAAGCACATGGTCTCACTCATTGTGGACAGAAACAGATGCAGCGACATCTGACCCATTGGTGGCATCCATTTCTACCACCTATGATAGAAAACCACGTGAGAGGCCCTAGAAGGCCTCAAGACGCTCTCCCAGGAAATGCATGAAATGTCAGGTATTGACAATCCCCTGGATAGCATGCTTAGCGGGTGGTTTGGTAAATGGAAGAATGTTGTTGTATCTGTGTTTCTGTCGGTGTTAGGGATGTTATGTGCTTTTGCTTTGTGCGGCTGTTGTTGTGTTCCCTGCCTTAGGTCGTTGTGCAACCGCATCATCGTGGCCACTGTGGAGAGGACGGGCGACCCTCCCCCATACCAAATGCCCCTGCTCCTGGGCGGAGAGCCGGCCGCCATGATGGACGAGGCGGAGGATGATGAGGAGCAGGTTGTGTAGGGTTTGTTTGTATGCACTCGTGTCTCTTTTGCGTTAATTTGTGTTCTCTTTCTTTCTTCTGATTGTTGGTCTCCTGTTGGAGACCAAAAGGGGAATTGTGCTATCCTATGCTAGTCTTTGCTTATAATAATACTATATATGTATGCCATATTATATTCATTACATACAATCTCGTATTAATCAACTATTAATCCTCAGGCGTATGCAACAGGCTGTTTCTGTAGAGGTCAGCGATACTGCTGAGGTCAGCGATCCTGTTGGGGTCAGCATGCTGCTGTGCATTATAACAACCACGACCATTAGTTTCACCTCCTGTCTTTCTTCTTTCTTCCGAGTCATAAAACAGGAATAAGTTACTGACCTGAGCAACATGTCCCCACAAGGCAAGACGGCCCACCTCGACCAATCAACAAAGGACACATCACCATACATGAGTTTTTGGTTCCTGTACTATAAGAAGACTGGGTCAGGGACAGTCAGGAGTTCAGACTTCGTGAACTGACACATACTCTGTTGCGGTCAGGGAAACATAGTCTGGACCCAGAGCTCTGTAACACTGATTATTCTGCTGTTAAATAAACATCTTGAAGCCTGACATCTTCTGCTATTGCCTCATTAATGAACACGCAGGACTGGGGGCGTACACATATTGGCTTTGTACTGGCATGAGCCCAAGTCCAACAGGGTGGCCCAACCAGTTATTAGGTTTAGGAGGCAAACACTTTTTCACACAGGGCCATGTGGGTTTGGATTTTTTTTCTCCCTTAATAATAAAAACCTTCATTTAAAAACTGCATTTTGTGTTTACTTGTGTTATCTTTGACTAATATTTAAATTTGTTTGATGATCTGAAACATTTAAGTGTGACAGACATGCAAAAAAATAAGAAATCAGGAAGGGGGCAAACACTTTTTCACACCACTGTATATTCTGAATGAGCAGAGGATTGAAAACACAAATACATAGACTGTAAAAACAGATAAGGAAGCAAAATATGAACTTCATGTCTGTTTTGTCCTCAGACGATTTGTGATGGAATTATTGTGTGAGTGTAAAATCTGCTTAGTCACTCTCTTGCCAAAAGGTAAATGGGAAGAGTGATACGGCTGTTGAGTCTTTAAACAGCCAGCAGCCAATTAGCTTAGCTTAGCACAAGACTGAAGACAGTGGGAAACAGCTAGTCTGGCAACCAGCACATCTAAAACTCATTTGAACATGTGTAGAAATAAAATTTTGCAATTTTACAGGATTTTATGTAACAGACTATTTCCTAACCGGGTGCCGTAACATTCTCTCGTCTGATATTCATGTAACTTCTCCATCTCCCTGAGAAGCGACTGGAAGTATTTGCACAGACAATCTTTGGTCACCGTTAGGGAGGTTCTTCTGAATTTCAAGAAACATGAAATCAGAATTGGGGACCTGCAGCATGTTGTTGTCAGCCAACTAAAATGTTTTCACGCAAGCAAAGCACCAGCCGTCTCTGACGTTACATCATGTACAATGACTGAGGCGGCGTGAGAGGCCGAGGAAGAGTGAGAACTGGTTTCCTATTTTACGAGCTTCCGAAATTGAGGATTCTACAGCTGCAGTGATGAGGAATTTCCATTTCTATTAGAGCAGTCAAATCCGTATTCAAATCAAGCATCAGATTCCTTCAGTATGCAAAATTCAGAGCACACACATTAACCCACGACCTTAATTCTGCATAAAAATACTTTTAATGCACTCTGTCATTGTAAAAATGTCTGTTTCACTGCCACTTCTGCGCTAAATGTAGAATTTGCTCGAGCAGAGCTGCTGATTGACTCAGACTGCGGTCGCACTGGGCAGCTTCCAGGTGTGAACATGTGTGAGCAGGGCGTCGCTGGGTTCGTGGCTGCTTCACAACTTCCTCACTTATCAGAATTTGTATGATTAATGTGTCTGCAAGGAAACTTAAAATTTTCAACATAGACACAAACAAATTTTATATGCTGATCATGCTTCCCTTTTTGACTTATTTGCACAACACTTGATTACACCTTCACCATAAGAAATGGAAGTTGTGTTTTTTTCTTTGCATGAAGCTTTTTGTTGCAAATACTGCAAATAGAAACAACGATAACATGCATTCACATACAGAAAGTAATTTAAAAGAGGAACGCATACTCCAGTTGTGTCTGTATATTTAGGCCTGATTGTATTATTACCTCAATATAAATAAAATAACCCTGTAAATTGTTCATGCAATATGAAAATTTGGTTATGATGTCAAGGCAAGACAAGATCAGACAGCTTCAGATGGCATCGATAACATGTTGACAAATTGTAGCGGCAGGGATGTAGAAAAATGGGTGAATAGCATAATTTAAAAAAAAAAAAACCCACATTGAACAAAGTCATGGCCATAAACAGAGATACAGATTAAAATGTAAAAAAAATGTAAAGTTAGAAACAGTCACCCAGGATTTTAACAACAAAGAGAAATAATAACATTAACATATAACATAAAGGAAGTCTCAGGATGGTTATTAAAACATTTTCTTCTCAGCGGACTGTTTAATAGATCCTGCAAATAGTTTCAACTGCATTAGATATCAAGTTCCTGTTTTGATGCCCTGTAGAAGCTACCGGATATAAACAGTAAAAAAACAGTACATTTACTGGACGTAAAGTCAAGGTGCTGGGAGCCGTATGTTTTTATCTGTCTGGTTAACTGCACTAAGCTTAACATGACACATCAGGAAAACTAACCCGTAGATTTTTATCCTGAAGGCAGACCTGCTGGGGGAAACAGAAAAAAAAGACATCTTCACTTTGTCATCTTTATTGAAGCCATGTACGCACAGTCTGCAGCTGAATCAGACATTATATGTCAAACTCACCATGTGAGACCTTAAATTACTAGCGTGCTCTTGGCTGGTACAATTACGTCATTAAAGTCCCAAAGACCTTAAAAACTATTATTGTCCTCAAGGCAAAGATAAACCCGGTGATTTACTGAGTAAGGAGACAGCTTCGCTTCATTTCTTAAGTGCTGGTGTATGCAAGTTAAGCGCAGAGGGGCATCATGTCTATGTGTGTTGAAATCTCTCTCCTGACACATCAACCATAAAGGTCAGCTCTGTTTTCCCCAACTGGGCTTGTTTAAAGCGGGTCTTTATCAGCCTTCAGCTGTTGACAGACAAAAAGAACAACAAGTGGTATTGATCAAGTGCAGGCCGCAAACTGCAGTCCAAAGTGAAAGGATATACGAGGAACAAAGAAAGTCTTAAATCGAGGTGAGTCATTTGATGGCTTTGTGATTTAATCAGGTTTGTGTGCTTTTGTGCTTGCATACATGTGTGTGAGCGCGCGCACACACACACACACACACACACACACACACACACTCAGGGATTTGTATATTTGAGGACTCTCTTCCACCAATTTCATCCCTTAATTCCACACTTACTTCACTTCAGAATAGTTTGATTGGCCAAATTATTTTTTTACGAACTAACTAAATATGCTACATTGATTAGAAGGTCAGTAGCCTACCAATTACAGGAATAGTTTAGCTTAGCATAAAGATGGGAAACAAAGGGGGAGGGGTTACCAAATCTCTGCCAACTAGCACCTTTGAAGCTCATTAATTAAGACATTATATCTTTGATAGTTTATCCAAACGAGAACTAAAGAGTAACAGAAGCTGCTGTTTTAATGGCCCTGTATGTCTGACTTTTCTCATCCGGGTGCAGTGACTTCCTGGAATCTCCTGCACATAATGTCCCCAAACTGCAACTGCACAACTGCAACTTGTCATTTTCATACTTTGTAGAAACTTTATAAAAAAAATATGTAATGTAACAATTAGTGAGCTATTTATGCAAAGCTAAATCTCTACACAAAGGTTTGGGCCTTCTTTTGCTCTGTAGACATCTCTAAGCTCAATTTTCTGATCATCAGTTAGATGTTTTGAGGAGTCCATGGTCGTTGAGTGATACCCCAAGAGTTAAATAATGTATCATTAGCTGACAATTCATATTAACGATTCTTGAACCGTCCCAATGAGTCAATTAAGGCCTAACAAATCAAAATTGTTAGACTTTACAATTCGAAAGATGTCAACACTTTTTGTACACTTTTTTTCCAGTTAAAATCTGCAGTATGGAATGTTTGTCTCCCTCTTCTGACTCATCTCATTGTTCGAATTTGATCCATTCAGTCCAATAACATTTTGAAAGTCTAGAAGAGCCAGACAATTGAATTATTTTATCCCCATAATCTTCTCAAGTTAGTTTCAAGCGAAATAGGAAGTTAACCGCCTTAGCTCTGCTCATACAGCATGCTCTGTATGTATTCATTTGGCCAGCGTGGGAATGTGTCACTAGACACCAAATGTAAAAACTCTGTATACTGTGAAATACAGAGAGATTTATCTTGTGGTGATAGGCTTAATCACCATTGTGTTCATTTGGCAAGAACTTTCACTTGTGTAAAATCCTGCTCTATAGGTTTAAGTAAATTCAATAAAAAGTGCATCATCACTAGTCTGTATGTGGCAGTGCTTGTATTAACTTATTTTTACTCTGAAACTTAACAACATATGCAAATTGCCCATACGTGTTGAAACATTTGCATACAGAGCTCATTAGATGTTGATGTCACCTGATACTTACCAGACAGATATCAGATAGAGGTCAATCTTTTAAGATCTAACTCGGGGGAAAAAAAGTGAATACATGTGATTCCAAAAGTGTTGAACAATTAAATTATTTAACCTGACTTTTGTCCTGAATGAAGAGAATGTTTTACATTTGTTAGTGTCCAGGTGAGGACATTTTGTCCTCTGAGGCAAACTGCACCCTCTCACACATCCCTGAGTTTGACAGGTGTGGCATCTAAAGTTGAGGTGTTGGACATGTTGCGACTGGTATGAATCAGGAAGTAATATCCGGTGCAATGTCTCATTCTTTATTACCATTGGTGCTCCTATTTTTATTTAAATTTACAGGTTTTTTTTTTTTTTTATCAGCAGCCATCTGCTTTCTTTTTTTGTTGTTCAGAATGACTTGCAGCTTTTACCGAAGTCACAGTGACATTAATATGCTTTGTGGATTCTTGTAACAAGACTGATAAGGTAAACTTGAAAAGAAAAAGTTAGTCAGCAACTTTTCTTGTGAATGTGAGAAGTTTGAAGAAGATGCTGTGATACAGAGGAATGACTGTGAAGCTGCACTGAGATGTGACAATATAGGTTAGGTAGTTACTTTATTAATCCCCGAGGGGACATTTTTTATATGTTTAATATCCAATCTTTGGTCTTTATCCTTTATTCTACTTTTATATCTGAATATATTTCCAGGTTAAATAGGCTCCAACTGCATAGAGAAGATACATGTGTTTTCCTTGCCAAGTGACTAAACATAACTAAATAAAATAAAGAAGTACTGATGGAGTTTTTCACACAAAGATAATTTCAGCTCGAGCCTAAATTAAAACTACATTTCATTTAAGACTGTAAGCTGCTTTCCTGTCACTTTGGGGTTGTAGAGAGACCTCTGGGCGTTTTCAGCAGAGGTTTCAACACCTCCCTCCACTGGCAGTTTAAATGTAGAGAGAGAACCTCTGTGGTGCCAGTGTCCTACGTGAAGGAACGGGGACGCAGCGATGGAGAGTTTCTCTGTATTTCTCTGCGCTGTTTTGGTCTGTGGGGTCCGTGCTGGGATGCCTCACGATGACATACACTGGACTTACACAGGTGGGCTTTTTGCTTTCAGAATATCGATGTATATTTTTAATAGACTGCATTTTGTTCACTCAAAAAAAAACCACTTCAAACAATTTAACTGAAGCCGTCTGATGCGTAAAACGTGCGTTGCGACTCCTCCAGGTCGATTAGTTTTGCTGTAAGATTAAATATCGGCAAATAAAATTAACTCTGTAAGAAGTCATGCAAAATCAATTTTGTTATCATTACTTTTCGACAGTCGTCCGAAGCATTTAACCGTTGCGTTTTCTGGCTGTCGCACCAAATATTTTGAGTAACCGCTGTCAGACTCTGGTTACATCAAGACCTTGTGAAGACAGTCATGGCAACAGATTTTATGGAGTGTATTGCACAAATGTCGTAAATTTTTTGGCAGTGAATATTATTGGACGGAGACGATATCCGGTTAAACAAGTCCTGTGCGTGCCAGCATTACCAACAACCTGTGAGCTGTTTTAATCCTCTGCAACATAAACCAACAGTTCCAAATGTCACTCAAGACATAAATCTATCTCTGTCCAGTGACAAATTCCCATTTAGGTTGATAATTAATTATCCTTTTCTTCCACACAGAGGGAGCTTTGGACCAAATGCACTGGCCAACCAAGTACCCTGCGTGCGGAGGGAAGAAGCAGTCCCCGATTGACATCCAGCGGCGCAGCGTTAAACACAACCCAGACATATTACAGCTGGAGCTCAACGGATATGATACGCAGAAGGGAAATTTCCTCATGTCCAACAACGGGCACTCGGGTAGGAAAAGCCAGTTGGATAAAAATGCATAAATTACTCAACCTCAGTTTCTGCCCTGGTACTTGAACTAAACTTTCTGTGACAGCTGCATGTTTTCCAAAAACGCCATTTGTCTCCATTCATTTGTGTAAACTCTTAGCACATTTTCCAAAACCTTCTGAATTTGTGTAATTCACAGTGAACATCAAGAATTGTTATTACTTGGTACTTTGCAGATTACAAAAGTCTGCACTACCTTGGTAACATGAAAAAAAAAAACGGACAAGCATTTTCTTTCTTTTTTTTAATGTTATGTTGAAGTGAATGTAAACCAATTCTTCTTGGATGGTGGGGGGAAAAAAGTCTGTAACATAACTGCAGTTATATAAAAGTAATCTTAATTTGTCTTATCTTGGTTGTTACCAACAGTTCAAATTGACCTGCCTTCCAGTATGATGATCACCAAGGGCCTCCCAGGGAAGTACACAGCTGTCCAGATGCACCTGCACTGGGGCGGCTGGGACCTGGAGGCCAGCGGAGCGGAGCACACCCTAGACGGCATCCGATACATGGCAGAGGTGGCCTTAAGAAAAACAAATGAACGAAACTCATAATGATAACCTGTCACTGCAGTGATGACAGGTTGTTAGCGCACAATGCAAACATCCTCATCCAACCCAAACAGAGACTCTTTAGATACAGGCACAAATATTTAAAAAGTGAATGTAAATGTTAACAATTTAGCGAAGCAGAACTCTATTGTGTGGAAATAATTACACTCCCACAGCGTCGAGCGATGAATTGTAACAGATCATCAAATTATTTAACCCTGGACCGCATTTTGCAGAACTACCGACATCTGTTAAATTGAAGACTGACCTTTGTCCTCCTCTGTGGCCCCGTTTCTGAGCCGCTTACATGCAAATTTATCTGACAAAGGCTTTTGTTTTCTGCTGAGTAGTTTACCGCCAATGTGTTCCTCTGCTGCTATAAACAAGCCTTAACTGCTTTGTTCTTGGATTTGACCGAAAACCTAATATAAATATATTTATATCATTAAATTCCATTTGAATTGCAGGTCATATTTTGTCATCTGACCTGTTCTGTGTTTCCACATTGTCTTTCAGCTCCATGTTGTCCATTACAACTCTGACAAGTACAAGAGCTTTACTGAAGCCAAAGATAAGCCAGACGGCCTGGCAGTGCTTGCCTTCTTCTATGATGTACGTGAGACACAAATACTTTCATCTACATCTACTCAGGATCTAGGATCTATTTCAAATGAATGACCGTCAGTTCTGCTGTGGGAAGTTTAGAAAAAGTCTTTGTAGTGAAAAGTTTGCCAAATGGGCCAGTGGTCTTTGAAGTGTGTGATGTTTTGTTTTGGTCATCCTGCTGCGTTATAAGTCTTCAGCTGCATGCTGACACATTCAATGAGTGCTTGTTTCCAGAGGGCTGCTCTGCATCTCAGGCAGTCTCAGATATGAGACACTTCCTTTTCTTTCTTTTCCTTTGAGAGCTTATCGCTGCAGCAACGCCACTGCCGGCATCCACTGTGATAACAAAGTCCTGTTTGAGTCAGATGCGTTTGGATACAAACGATTCAGTTTCGTTGAAGTTTAAATGACAATGCATTTTTTTTTACAACTTGGTTTGCATTTTTATAGTTTTGTCATTATTTTTACAAGACAGCAAGTTAATTGCTGAGATCTGGGAACGAAGTAACACGACCGAATAAAAGTCGGATGGGGAAAAAAACAAACAGTCAGATTGCTAGACAGAATGTAGCTGCAAAATTATGACCCAAATTTACAGTTGACATCTATCACAGATTATTGACATACTTTCTGGTTCAACACTGTTTTCTTGAATAAGTATGAATTAATTTCAACATCACCCACTCACCTTTGGTTTCCACCATCTAATAAAGTCGGATGATCGGGCTAAACCTTTGGCTGTTTAAAAGTCACACAGTCACCTTTCACTTATCAGATCTTTGACACTTACTGATGTTGGTGAACAAAATTTTATAATAACAGATTAGAGAGATAGAGACTCCATGGGTGAAAAAACTAAATTAAGGTTCAGGTTCAAATAAACTGGAATCCTTTTAAGGAAAAGCCTGACTTGACTGAATGTTTAATCTTTGAGTTTGACACAGCTTTGGTTTATTTCCAGGACGGCCACTTTGAGAACACCTACTACAGCGATTTTATCTCAAACCTGGAAAAAATCAAGTATGCGGGTGAGTTCCATGTGCAGTCCCGTACACGAGACCATCAGAACAGAAAAACAGCTCCATTGCACTGCTGGAGGTCAAATTCTGCCTTTAACCTTTGAGTCTAATGTGAGGCTCGCGTCACCCCGACAGGTCAGAGCATGAACATATCGAGTATCGATGTGCGTGACATGCTTCCAGAGAACCTCAACCATTTCTTCAGATACCAGGGCTCTCTTACGACTCCACCCTGCTACGAGAGCATCCTCTGGACTGTGTTTGATACACCCATCACCCTTTCACACAACCAGGTATGGTTCATTCAGCTTATGTGGAACAAATTGGAGGGAAATAGGCTCATTTTGAATGTTATGTTGTGCTCTGTCATAGTTAATCTGCTACTCTGCTGTGTTCAGATCAGGAAACTGGAGAGCACTCTCATGGACATGGACAACAAGACCCTGTGGAACGACTACCGCATTGCTCAGCCTCTCAACGACCGTGTGGTGGAGTCCTCCTTCCTGCCACGCCTCGGGAAAGGAAGTGTGTAGTTTTTTGTGACAATGTGATTGCACAACGTCGTTTGTATCATTTATTCCAAGGAACTGATACAGGGAAGTCCAAGGCCTGATTCTAATCCTCGTCATCGTTTTTCACTTTCTGTCTTTTAAGCTTTTTGCAGGCAAGATGAAATTGAATCCAAGCTCCTGAAGATCGAGGGTCTGATAACGTCTCTTGGAAAGAACATACATTCAGGTGAACTGTTTGTCCTAAAAACAGCTAAGGATGGCTGAATGTGAAACAGAAGTGCTCATATTTACTTTGCGTTGTTTATCCCTCTATAGGTGGACTTCGTAACTCAAGGCCTACCAGATATGGTTAGTGCTTTGGAGAGCTGAGATTGAACTGTGATTAGATGGGTGGTTCTCGTCCTCCAGTCTGAATCTAGTTTTTCTGTCTTCCTCAGGGTCTCGTGCTCTCTTTCCTCTCGTGCTCAACTTCCAGGAGAGAAATTTTGGCAGTTATGCTTTGGCCCGCTTCACCCATCCCATGGAACTGGACTCCTTCACTGCCTGCATGCACATCCTGACTCCGGTCGTTGGGGTCCACACGGTCATCTCCTACTCCAGCAATGGCAACGACAACGACCTGATGATCTCCATTGGTGAGGACCTAAATGCAAGAGAAGTGGGCCTCTGGATCGGCAACGAGTTCGTCAACCTGCCGTACAACTTCAAGTCCCACGACTGGGCGAACTACTGCATCACCTGGTCGTCCCACACCGGTGGCGCAGAGCTCTGGATCAACGGCATGGTGGGGGAACAGCGGAACCTAAAAAGTGGCTACATGATCAGCCCCGGTGGCGTCTTCATTCTGGGCAAAGACCAGGATGGATTACTGGGAATCTCCAACACGGGCACCTTCGTGGGTAAAATGACCGACGTCAACGTGTGGGACTACGTGCTGACCACAGCAGATATCCGGGACCAGATGTCATGTAAGAGTAACAGCACCTCGGTGGGGAATGTGTTCAGTTGGGGATCCACCAAACTCAGTCTGTATGGAGGGGTGCAGCTAGACAGTCAGTACAGATGCTCCTGAAAGGGCTTAGCTGCTTCTGAGCTTTCAAATGTGGCAACAAACCAAAACACCACTGCTGATGGTGGGGATTTAAAATGTTTAAATGTTTGAAATGCTTGTGTAATGAAGAATAAAATGTCTTTCGGGGATCTGTAGGTCAATATTTAATGCAAAATAAATGTCACAGCCATATGCAATGTATTCCATTCATTTCTCTTCCTCATCAATAAAGGCTTACAAGAGAATTACTGCTTTGTTTAATTACTCAAGCACCCATTCACACCTCTGTGAAGCTGCATGTTGCATCTTTACTGTGGCCGGCACTGCTGTGTACAAAAGGTCTGCAGGTACAAACAAACTGCACACAAAGAATCTAAATCAAAACATATTCCAGTCCATCACCTCATCCTGGAGCGAAGACTTCCTCTCCTCTCAATGCTCTCATTTTTCCTCAGAAGGCCGTGACCTTCACTGCATCCTCCAGGCTCTCTTTGCTCTCTTTCAGCGGCAGATCTCCGTCACTCAGTTTGATCTCGACTTTGTTCCTCTTAGCGAACATCTGGCAGATTTCAAGGAAGGTCTTGTTCTTGGTCTCTGGCACCACCAGCCAGATGTAAACCAGTGTGACCAGACAGATGAAGGCAAAAATGATAAAGCTGTTGGGGCCCAGGCCTCTCTGGAGGGGGGAGAAGAGGAGGAGGAGAGGAAATGTGATCTGTGTGTACTCAACACAAAATGTTATAAATATATCAGCCAGAAACAGTTGGAGGACATAAACAGCAGCGAAGGTGGAATGGAATTTGCATGCTGCTTTCATGAGAATGCTTTTTTTTGGTTTCTGTTCTTCAAACACCTTGTTTGCTTTTCAGCTTAAAAAATTAAGACTTGAAAGGAAGTAAACATGAGACAAGCATATTGTTTATGTTTCTGTCAATCAGAAAAGGAATAGTTTAACTTCAAAAATAAAACCACTTGACACAAGATGTCTCCTACTTCCCTGAAGTCCATTATCAGTGTTTGCAAGACATCTTTGTTACATGCTGGATCATGACCATGATTCCAGTGCCTGCTCACTGAAGGTGAGCACAGAGAACCTTTTCTCCTTCCATGCCATCTAGTTTCAAACTTTGCAGGTAGTGTTAAAATGTAAAGGCACTTCAGATGTTTAGACTTTTATCTATCACACAAGTACATTCAGCAAGGTGTTTGATCCGTCCCGAATTCATTCCGCAGCATGACAACAACTTCAAGCATACATCTAGAGTAATAAATAATTAAGACGAATTGAAGCCCATATGTCTGTGATATCCTTTCATTCTATATACATAGCCAGAGCCAGGAGCAGTGGCTCTGTAGTCTCCCCTGGTTACATGGTAAACTCACAGTACAAGGGTGTTTCAATGGTAGTGGCATCATGAGGCGCTTTTGGACCAAACACTTCTTGGGACTCCCTGAGAGGAACCACTCACTGGGGAGTTCCCCACGAACTATATATTTTCAAGGGCAATTTTTCTGTTCACATACGCTGTCCACCTGGCAACGTCTCTTCTGCCTGACATACAACAACAATGGTCCATTTGTCTGCGTTTTGTATAATTTCTTAAGGCTAAAAATAAAGGCATAGGATGGATATTTTTTTTTTTATTGTTGTTATTGGTGTTGTTGATCTGCTGCTGCTTTGATTGGTTTAATTGTGTTATTGTGACTTTGCTGTTAGTTAAAATCCATACTAAATCGTTAAAACACAACTTAAGTCCCACAATAACACAAAATAACCAGCTAATGAAGGCAGTAATAGCTCTGCAACTCCCTTGTTTTGCCAGGTGAAATGCGGAGGAGTCTGGTGGGTTCAAAGAGAGTGATGTAATGGTGCAGTTCCAGTGTGGGAAAGAGCTTTCTGACAGCAAGGTAAAGTAGTGAACCAATCATCGTACAGTCAAATTACTATAGTTCCTCTTGTGCTGGGAAAGTACCTAAAGTTAAGTAGGAACTCGGAAAAAAAAGTCTCTCAAAACAGAATTCTAAGAATTACAATGATTCTCAGTTCCTGCAGTGCTGAGAAAAAAAAATGGGGTTTTTGTGATACGCTTTGATTTTCTCCTGCAACCTACGGTCCAGTTAAACGATGATGTTTCATGTTGCGAGTTTGATGCCTGAGAAAACATCTGTGACCGACACTTGGCATTTTTAATCAAGTTGTTGCTAAAATTCAATCTTTGTTTTGTTGTCTAGAATTATAAGTTTGTTTGTAAATCTTAAGACAGAAACACAGCACATATTTCCGTAAAGAATAAGTAGTATAAATGATCACATTACAGAGAGGATGTCATGGAATAATTTAGTGAATTGCTGCTTATGCTTAAAAAATATCTGCGAATAATTACATTTGGAAATAAAATAAAGTTGTCAGAGTTCGTAGAAATTGCGAAACTAACCTCGAGGAAGGGGAAGATGAGGCCAACAGTGAAGCTGGAGAGCCAGTGGACGGAGCCTGCAACCATGAAGGCCGCAGGCCGGGCCGACTGCCTGAACATCTCAGTGGTCGTCACGGAAGGAATGGGACCTGCAGAGCACACGTGGTCAACCGCAACAAAACACACGTCATCACTATTCAGGGTCACAGTGAGGATGCTCACGTCTCAAATGACTGACTACTGATTTACAAAATATATGATTACATGTCTGGTCTCATCCAAACAACACTTCAGCTAATGGAGCCCCCTGTTGTAATCAGCATGTGTGTGAATGACCGCGGGTGGGGTCGGACTCACTGGGTCCTATGGCATGTCCTATGACGTAGACGATGACACAGGCGATGCTGACGTAGGGCATCCACGTCATGCTCTCCTGTCAACACACACAAGCAGCAGTCATTATCTTTAACTGGTCATATTGATGGTTTTCCAACAGAGACAGACATGTCTCCTTCGCGGCTGCACAGCGTGGGAGTGTCTGTTATTGTTATTCCTTATTGATTGATGTGCCCGTTATCCACTCCTTTCTTTAAATTGTGCCGTTACTGCTGCTGAAAATGCTGCCTGTCTGAAAACACTGGGTCCAGGTGAGCTTGCAGGTTCGCAGGAGGGTTTTGTGGTTCAGTCTGATGGTCAGCTTTTCTTCTGCTTTAGTGGTGGATCTCTGTTTTTACGACTTTTCACGACCTCAGCAAACAGATATGCAAAGTCATCATTTTATTTTCCAGACGATGGTGGGAGCAGCAGATGTGTAATATTATTACAGCATGATGGTTTGTAGCACAGAGAAACAGTTTATGTTTGGCTGTGTGCTCTGTCGTTTCCTGATCACTTGTCCCATCAGAGCCTGCTGTTCCCTCCCTGTCCTGTAGGGGTCCTCAGTGTTTTCCTGTCTTTCACCGTCATCACCCGGCCTTCTCACCCACCTGCTCACAAGTGCCTGCTTGTTGTTTTGGACCTGGTTGTGTGTTCTGGTCTCTATCCAGCTGAACATATTGGTAGATGGTTTGAAGACCAGACTGAAGGCAAAGTTCCTCTATAATAAGGAAGAAATGAAGATGTTCTGCATTACAGGCCTGGGGCCTCTTCCAGGAAACAGCCTTAATAAACTATAAACGCTGCCCTGTATTCTATTTAAAAGCATCAGAGAGCAAAGTTTTTAGATGCTTATTCCACATGTAAAGTCTTGTTTAACAGCATTTAATGACTAAACTGTAGTAACAGGACCTGAAACGCTGTTAAAACTGTACACAGATAAGATTCAAAGACCCACCTTTAAGCTACTTTTAGTCTGTTTTTACAATCTAATTTCACAACAATCAATAATGTCACATAATGTCCAATATGACAGGGGAAACTAGGACAGGAGAGTCCCTTCGATGCGCCCAATCACAACATGACTACTTGTAGATCATTAACTTATGTGTCTAATATGATTACAGCAATGGACACTGAATGTTTGTTTGTGTCCATACACTATGCTACATTGACATTTAGACTGCATTTCATATTTCCTTGTGCACTGAACCACTAGAGTGTAGCGAAGTAACATGTTGAAGCTGAAAGTCACACTGAGGGTTTTAGCTGGTACCTGGAAGTTGAGAGCGACAGTGAGCAGCACACAGGCCCCGCAGCAGATCCCAAAACCACAGAGGAGGAGCAGCCGTCGCCCCGTGGCCTCCACGATGAAGACCTGGGACAACAAATTCCCCGTTCAGAACTATTATCTCCTGCTGATATGATCAAACAACAGACCGCAGGTGTCCGCTCCTCCCCTCCAAGTTTCAGGTTTGCAGGCTTTAATTTATCAGGATACCCACAGCAGCTATGGTCATGAAGACATTCACCGCTCCTGTTCCCACCGTGACGTACTGGATGTTGTTCTGTTTGACTCCTGCAGTGGCATATATGCTGTCTGCGTAGTAGTAGATCTGAGAGGGGAGACAGAAATGCATTCTAGTAGGAACAGGCCAGTCCTAGAGCTGAAAAAATGACTGAATGACTACAAAGGGATGAAAACCGACTCTGTTGCGTGTCCTGATTCTTTACCCACTAAATTCAATAAACAGAACAATGTGTTTAAACAGTGCGCTGTGAAACAGAGTCAGTGCGGGCATCAGCGTGTGAGGGACAAGGACAACTAGACAGGCACGTCTCACCGCGTTGACACCCGACAGCTGCTGACCCATGTTCATGACGATGATGGAGACCAGCTGCCAGCGGAGAGAGCGCTGGGACAGCAGGGTAACCACGGTGAGGCTGCCCTCGGCCCTCTCCGACTGGCTCTCCAGATGCATCTCTAACAGCTCTGTGTCCACGTCGTCCGTGCCGCGTAGACGCTGCAGGGCTAAACGTACAGAATATCACCAGATCATCCACGAGCCCCTCTGTTGTAGCCATGAGAGGCAGTTTCTCTGTTTTCTTACCTTTCTTTGCCGTCTTCTCATCTCCCCTCTGGATGAGCATGTACCTGGGGCTCTCTGGGAAGAAGGGCAGCAGCAGGAGCTCAATCAGGGCAGGGACACCGGTCAAGCCAAGCATGAGGGTCCAGCCTGAGTACGGGGTGAGCACAGACACCTCTTTCAGACAGTTTTTAAGACTGTGTTCCAGTATCCAACCAATAAAGGATCGAAGATTTGCTAGAAACCGTTATGGCAGTCAGTACCTGTGCTGTTGCCCAGTATGTTTCTGATGCCCAGCACTTGGGCACTGAGGATGCCAACGGTGATGAAGAGCTGTGGTATGATGCCAAGGGCTCCCCTCAGGTTTTTGGGCGCGAGTTCGCCCAGATACATGGGCACCACATTGGATGAGAGACCTGCAGACAGGGAAGGATGCACGGATGAAATCAAATGACACCTGATCCATAACAAATGCCTGAAAAACACAGTATCTGACCTGCACAGATGCCCACTATAAACCTGGCGACGATGATGATCTCGTAGGATTTGATGATCTCACTGACGCCCATCATGACAGCAGGGGCGATGGAGAAGATGTTGTTGAAAAGAAGGGTGCCCTTCCTGTTTGCAGGGTTGAAGCACATCAGTTCAGATCAAATGCAGCGACAGCGCATGATAAATATGACATAAAGGAAAGAGTTTTACCTCCCTAGTTTGTTGACCAGAGGAGCCACCATAAGAGAGCCAAAGAAGCCTCCCAGAGGGTACATGGACACGGACAGAGACCACAGCAGAGTCAGGAAGTTCTCCTCCATCGGCCTGCTGTAGCGCTCCATGTGGGTGGTGTTGTAAAACTGCTGCATGAACTGAAGAGAGAAGGACATGAGTGATAGAAACACATCCACATCTCAGTGGCACTGGCCTCAGCAGGAACTTACCGGTGATGGAGAGTTGATGGCGGCCACATTATAACCATACTGGAAGGATGAGCCAAATGCAGATACGAGCGTTGCCAGCACCAGGACTGCAGTTAACCTCTGTTCGGGGACATTCAGCGCACTATGTGACACCTCGTTTTTACCACACTAACATCCTCTATTATGATCACGCTGTTTGGACGCTGTCACAACAGACAAAACCAGACCTGATGTGGTGATAATCACACCTGGACTGTAACTCACCCCTCTCCTCTCTACAGGCGTCCCCAATTCCTCAGTCTTTGCCATGGCTGTGTTTGGACCGGTCACTTTCAGTAATGGCACACTTTGTTATGACTGAACCAGTGCAGTCTGCCTGCCCTTTGGACATGAGATCAGAGGTGGTTTACGGCTCAGCGGTGGTTATGACTCTCATGTTGCTGACTGTGTTTTCAGGTTGAGAAAGTTTTGTCTGTAATGCAACCGCGATATGAAACGTAGCTCTGCACTGACTGCTGATATCTGGTGCTTTTTATTGCACTGCACTATCGACTGTATTGGTTTAGTTGACGAGATCTACAGCTGCCATTAAAGGATAAATGATAAGCATAAGGCATCTTTATTGTTGATCCACCTGCAGGCTGCGTTGTCTCATGAGGGAAATTACGACACAGTATTGTAATAACAAACAGCTGGCCAAGACCTCACTGTTGTTTATCCGCTCTCATGCTGAAAACAATTCCTCACACACTGATGATGCTGAATAGATGAATCTTGTGCAGAAACACCAAAGCTGCAAATCCCTTTTTTTTCCCCAGTGTTTGCGTTGTCTGCATTTTGTCATGTGCTGCATCATCTCTTATCTCTAAAGCTGAGCCTGTTTGTCAATATGATGTCCCCGAGGCTGTTTGCTCTTAAAGCTGAATATTACTTGCTTCAGGGACGCCTCGCTGCAAAAACAAGGGTAACATACAGCATGTGTCAGTGAGCAGACGATGCTGGTGGGAAAAGGGAATAATTCAAAATATCACAGATGATGGTTGAGCTGTAAAAAATTTCACGGACATAAAAATATGCATGTTTTTAGAAGGTCACTTTCATCCAGTTAACCAAACAATGCACCTTGTTATATTATATTCAAAAGACCCTGCAGGTGTTTGAATCTAACAGCTTATTAACAGAGAACGCTTTTCAGCAACATTATGAACAAAATGATTCATATCCAGCTAAATTTTTCATTAAATTCTTCTCGAATCCACCGAGTGAAAATATCATCTGCCTGTGTTTTGTTGAATTTCTGATTTGGGTTGATTTTCATACATAAGACAAACGGATGCAATAAAAAAAAAAAACTGTAAAATATGAGGCTTGATCCCAAATGATGGAGCCAATTTTCAGGATCATTCTCCCTCAAGTCACATTGAGATGGTGACACTTTGACCTTTTTGTGCACTCCATCACCATAAACCAACAGCACTTTTGAAACACTGTGGTAATAAATTAGAAATAATAAATTGACGAGTTAAGTAAAGCAGAGCCCGAGTCAACCGATCTCTGAGCATCTCATGGGAAAGCATCTAGAGTGCTGAACCGAACAATGATTTTCTTTCAGACAGTGACATTAAGATGTGAACTGGGACGCAGAAATTCAAATTCAATGCTGTTTTTACCCAATGAGCTTTTTTTTTTTTTTATATTTCCACACGTTACATTCTTTCCCTAATTTTCAAATGTGCTTATGTAATGGGATGTTAATTGAGCTAATGTTGTTATTGGTAACGTCTCACTACTTAAGAACATGCTATTACTATACTTAAGAATAACAAGTATATGTCACATGTCAAGTACAAGGACATAGTTTCTCTGAAAATGTAACAGCTTCCTGTCTACTGTAGTGTAATATCACTTTTAATTATAATTGATTTAGATTTGCTCTCGTTTATAGAAGGGGCACCAATCAAAATGATTAATTCAAATCAAAACAAAAAAATCAGTCAAACATATTCTGAAACATTAATTCTCATAACAAATGTAATCCTTTGATATTCTCAACAAATTATCACTGACGACATTTAGGTCTAATTATGGGTATTTATTGAGTACACAAACATGAATAACGTAAAAACGGTATTACATAAATGGTGATGAATATAATGAGATTACAAATACACCAGAAACAAACTATCATGAGCTAATTTGGTAGTGGAATGAAAGAGCGAATAAAGGTGGAGCTAAATTGAATTACGGTTTTGGAAATGAATTTAGGAGTTTAATAAGCTATCGATACATCACCCATTTGATCAAAGATACCGTCTTAATGTTGATGGAGATCCCTTGGCTGGAAAGTCCCGTCGTCGTCCTGCCTGTGAGCTGTAGTGGGCCAAGGGATTTGTGTGGCAACAGGGGGAGAGATTGGAATTTGGTTCTGGTTCTTAAGAAGAATGTTTTGCAGGACAAGACACTTAGTTTACGGACGCTAGTCTGAGAAGATGCGGTCAATTTATTTGGTTATACTGACAGAGAGGATGCATGGGAGACACAGGTGATCGTCCATCCATGATCTTGGTCCATTAGTGTTAGTCCAGTCAGAAATGGAGATTGTCATTTTGACACCTTTGACAAAAGGTGATAAAAATGATTTCAATCCTGGGAAAATTCAGACTAAAAGGGGGTTTATGGTCTCAGTCAGGGGAAAGTTAGTACCAGGTCCACACCTGTGGTCCTGAGGAGCAGGGAGGTCAGACATCATGGTGTCTCTGGATGAAGGGTTGTAGAGAGGGTAAGATGTCCGTTTGACCTGGAGGAAGGAATGTTTGGGTCTGTCCACTACACTACTTATTTAACAAGGCTGAGAGTCTCTGTGAGGATATTTGATGTAGTAAAACCAAATACATATTTCATTCCCTGAATTCTTTTTTTTTTTGTCAAAATGTGGTTCTCAGTTTCACACAATTTAACAACTAAACTGCTTCTCAGCTGCAGATTGCAGCATATTATGCCAGTAGAGGCTAATGTAGCGTTGAGCTGGCAGAGATGAGGAGAGGCCATAAATGTGACAAGGAGAACATACACAAAACAACTTGTTGGCTAAATATGTCTGGAAACTCACCTTTTTCTAACTCCACACCACCAGATTGTTTTTCCTTTTTCAAACTTGAAGTCTTCAGACCCAACCAACCCCAACTTAAGTGGCACCACTTGAGGTAATTTACACCCAATAAATGGCTTCATGCAGCTTTTTTTCCCCCCACTTAAGCAGTAGTACTCTCTAGACCCTGTAAAGTTACAGGGTATTTTACATATAAATGGACATCTGTTAATTCAAGCTCTTTCCTAACAAGTTGACACACTGCTCCTTCGTCCTACCGACGCCAGATAAATCTGTTTGTATCTCAGTAAATGGAGTTTTTAAATCTGTTGTCAGTTGTGACGTTCCCGCGCCCGTCATTTTGATTCAAAGTAGATTGACCTGAGCATGCACACCAATGAGTTCCGTTGGCCGAGCCGCTGGCTTCCGGTTTAGCTTCATGCTAATTTAACCCGCCCGTTGTCCTCGGGTCAAAATGACCCGCAGCTGTGTTCAACCAAAGTTCTATTTTATTTTTATATTTTTGGGGATCATTGGTGACAAGGAGGCTGTGAGTGTTTCTTTAAAGAAACCCCCACGGCCTCCTATAAAAATAAAAACATAAAAAATAAAAATAAAATAGAACTTGGTTGAACACAGCTGCGACAACGGGAAGGTTAAAGCCAGATAAAAAAAACAAAAACAAAAAAATCTTACTGTGAAATGAGTTAATATGTGGGGGTTGTGACACCTTTTATTTTATTTACGTACAATGTATCTGCAATTTAAAAAAATAACTTTTGTAATTAATCTCACTGATAGAAGGGGGAAACCATATAAAAGAGAGGGGTGACCAAAGTTTCACACTGCAGACTTGTGTGTAAAGTCAGAGCTATTTCATGGAAATTAATTCCAACATTTGTTGAGATGTTTGAGTTTAGTGGAGCAACTGACAGACAGACCAGCTACAACCCGAGCCATGCCGCTATGTCCAAAAGACATTTGAATAATACTATGAGACTGATGGAAATGTTTGCCATCCAAAAGTATGTGAAACATTTGATTTTTATAACCTGATATTCAAGACAGACAGACATCACAATGTGGGCTTAAACATTTCTAAATGTAAAATTATTGGTGGATTTTAGATCATTATTTTAGCTTATGCGATCTGGGAACATAATGAATGTGCAGTGATGGTAATATCAGCACTGAACAGCTGGTGGTGCTGATGTTGTGATGGACAGCATCTCACAAGTCAACAAAGGGGAAGAGCCATGTTACACATAGGCCTCCAGTTCAACTGCAAAGCGGCCTATTTATTCACACACACACTGAAGAAATCTTGGAACCTCTCTCTTCATGTATCTAATGTTTTGGATGTTTTCTATCTGAAAATGTCCCGTTGAAAGTCTGATCTGGTGGACAAGGTTTTGAGATTTGGCTTCTACAACCACCGACACAGCCAAAGGATGGATAGTCTGTTTGCCCCCCATTACTTCACTGGTGAATGGTCACCCCCGGTAGTATAGCACAGCCCTGAGGTACTCTTTAACTTAATGAATTAAATGGGCAGAGAGCCAGCAGAGGAAAGAGCAGAAACCTCTACCTTAAGTGTTTCCGCCGGCTCGGTTGTTTCAATGTCAGCCAAATCTCAGAACTGATACAATGGATTAATTTCTGTAGGAAATACAGTAAAAGTTGATCCTCTGCATGTCCTGTGCGAGCGACAAGGACACAAAACCGCTCGCTGGCTGTTTCAGATGTCATCAGCGTAAACAACATTCACTTCCTCCATTTTCTCAGACATTATGGCTGGTGTACTGTCGCTGTTACTGATGGTCTGAGAGGATGAACTCTGCACCGTCTTTCATTACTTCGGACCAAAGATCAAATTTGATGGAAGGAAAACTTTTTTATCTCAAAGAAAACTGTGTATTTATGCTTTAAATAATTTCAGTATAAACAGTAAAACTGGTCATAATGTCTGGGAACTAACTGCTCTCATAAGAGTTCAGTGTTTACATGCACAGACGGAGACGAAACGGGGCCCTGAGCGCAGACATGTTAAAGGCCCCACAAACCTTCTTCCTGCAAGACACTAGGACTAAAAGAGACACAAAGCAACTACAAATGACGCCCCAACAACCATCACAGTAACAAAGACTCAACAGATCGCGAGACAATATTTAAAAGAGCCGAAGGAACTAAAAGCAAGTGGCATTATGGTTGTAATGCAGGTCAATCCCATAAACCCTGTGAGGGTCAGCAGGTTCATACACTCCTCTAAAGCATACGCTCAGCTTGTAGCTCAGTCAGGGAAACAGGAGCCGCCAGCACCGGGGGTCAAAGAAGAAGTGAGGCTCACGAGTGCACCTCGGGTTTCGAGGAAGAAGCATCATGTGATGATAGTTCATGAATGCCCCGACCACAATGACAGAGATCATGTTAAGTTAAGTTTTGAGATGAGTCAGATTCTGATGGCCTGTCTGAAATATGTTGTAACACCGAGGTTAGGTAAGAATTAACATATTGTGAAAGATGAAGGACAGAAGCAGCAGAGGAAGTCATACCCGATATCAACATCATAGGAGAACGATTTATATTTTAATGTAACTCTGGTGTGTGCACTTTAACAAAGTTAACATTGACAGAAAACTGGAAAATTGTTTTAATACTAAACCTACATAGCAGAAAATATAATAGTGATATTCTACCCAAAATAGAAAAAAATAAAAAAAATTAACATCTTGCTTTAAATTGCCTCCTCATCACTGTTTTCTGTTTGACAGAACACCAGCTGATGACCCATCTTCACTGGAAAATAAGGCTAAAAAAAATATCCCAAAAACTTCTTAAATCACACCTAAAGTATCGTTTTCTTCTACACCATTTATGTTACTTGGCATGTTATAATGTATGACTTAATGTCCCATGAAATATCATTTAATACACTGCTTCAATGCTTCTACTGCATTGCTGCACCTCGAAGCTCTGTATTTAGACACATTTGATCAAAATGGTGACTGAGTACTCGGATCAAGTGCAGAGACCTAAAGATTGTGGGTGCAGGACTGTAATAAGAAGTTTCCACAAATGTTTCATAGCATTTTCTTCTGTGTAAACTCAAGTGGACCACATTTGCGGTTTTCCATGAAGGGACAAGCCACCCTTCAAGTCATCAGATGTTGACTGCTGAATGAGTTTTGCGTGGATTGTCTCTTTTAGTATCATGTGGAAGTTCAGTATCAGTAACAAAAAGATCAAACTAGTGCATCTTATGTTTATGCCCCAAAGTGAGAAAGCTTTTTTTTTTTTTTTTAACGGTCTTTAACCCTCGTGTTTGTCCTCGGGTCAAAATGACCCGCAGCTGTGTTCAACCAAGTTCCATTTTATTTCTATATTTTTTGGGATCATTGGTCATCATTCTTTAAAGAAACCCTCACAGCCAATGATCCCAAAAAATATGAAAATAAAATAGAACTTGGTTGACCACAGCTGCGGGTCATTTTGACACAAGGACAACACAAGGGTTAACACAATATGGTAATAACAACAAATACTCGAATATTATTCACAGTGATAACTCAGAACAGTAAATAATAATTACAGCTGCTACACTGTCCTTCATGGAGTGTACCATCAAAAAGAAAAGAAAGAACAACTCACCATGTGTGACATATAGCACATCAGAAGCGACATATGCTTCACCTAATGCTGGCATACAGTCAGGCGGCACCATCCCATCACCCAAAGTGCAGGTAAGTGACACAGATGTGCATGCACCTGCAGAATTTACAATCCTCCCAGCAGGCACTTGCTGTAATGAGGCTTAAAGTGAAGTGCAGACCTCCACTGGAGTCCCTTCATGTCAACCTTCAGAATAAAGTATCACCTGTCGGCACGGACTTGGCTGCTGCCCTCTTCTTGCTGGGTCGGGGTGTCCTGTCCTGGCAGCACACCGTGAGTCGTATCATGCAAGCGCTGCACCTCTGCTCGACATTTAGAGTAGCAGCAGAGCGCGGTGCAGAGGCGTGTGCGGATCGGCTGAGTAAACAAAACAAACATGATGCAGTTGGCAGCTCCCTGCGAGGTGTTGCCAATACCCTGTTGGATAAAAACAAAAGGCTTTTAGGGGCGTGTAGCAGTAGTAGTTTATTGCATTACAATAAAATGTCCTTTTAATGGGTTAAAAACCATTATCATGATAAAAACATCATATCATGAATTCAGATAATAAATGCTACTATAGGCCATTTAACATTTCTATTTCAATACACTTCTTCTACAGACCAATAAATCAAATATTTTCTTGAGAACTATTGTATTATTGTTTCATAAAACAAAAATATCTTGCGCACATTTACAGCAGCAATATGAAGTATACAGAATAAAATTCTGTCTGAGAAGTAATAACATTATAAGTACTTTATCACATGTTTAACCCATTAAGGGAGACACTTTCTTTTATTTTGAAAAGTTCTTATGTTCCTCTTCAGTTTATACAGGAACGTTGCAGGATTACTGCGTGATGATTCACAGGTTTGACAGCATTAAGTCACACCGTCACCTGTTTAACAGCACATCAACTTGTGTGCTGTTAAGCACAGAACACACACAATCTCAGGATGAAGCAATGTAAACTAGTTTAAACTTTAAACTCACATGTAGAGTGACCAGCACCGGATGCTGTCTGACTGGTGAACCAGCTAGCAGCAGTATGAAGCGCACTGTGCTCCAAATGCGCAGGATGATGAAGATAATGGGGATGAGCGTCAGCTTCATATCAGCCATGGAGGAGGAGGAGTTTGACGGAGGCCCGTTGGCCAGGAGGGGACGGTACTCAGACAGGGCAGCATGCTGTGTCAGACAGAGTGAGACCAAAAAAGAAAAACTTATTTAAAAGTGTCATGAAGAACAGAAGATAATGATCATAATATGGCAGACATGTTGCTGTATGATAAAAAAAAACAAAAAAAAAACAAATAAGTGCCACTGCCAAAGAGCTTGAGTTTGCATTATTTAGAAGCTGTTTCAGATGTTTGAGACGTACTATATCTGTATTTGACGCATTGGGATGATTTTCAGCCTCACATGTGACTGAATGCAAATGATGACCAACAAATAAATCATTCCTGTAACAAATCTGATTCCTCTATTATAATAATACTCGTTACGGAGATGAAAATGGGGTAATGAGGATGTTTTCACATATAGTCCTCATTAAATGAACCAAACTATGTCCGCTTAAAGTAGACCAATAAGTGAACCAACAGAAAAGTGACTCAGTTCTTTTTGCATTCACATCGTGAGTTCATTTGAAAGAGAACTAACTTCTCTTTCTGGTCCACTGCAGCTTTGATTGGGCTCCACTACTCCAAATATTCCTAATATTTTGTCCCACCTATTTATATGAATTTGGTCGACAAATTATTAAGAACACCTCTCTGTGTAGCCCAGTACTGTTCAACAGCAAAACAAATTACAGTCTATTAAAATGAACAAATACATAAATCAACACCTATCAATCAGACTGAATAACAACTGAATATTGCAATCCTGATGAAAGGCTGGAGTATTGCTAGGCTTTTGTGTTGCACTCATCGCCTCACCTGTCAATGTTGTGTTGGATCGGTGTAGCTCCTCTAACCCTAACTTCTCCACTAGTCTAGTTGTCTTGCCATGGTTCAATTTATTTGTATTTTCAGTGCAATAGCATGTGATCTCACCATGGCAAGCACAATGACAAGCACAGCGGTCTCACTTCGGTTCGCTTCAAAAAGGTCTAAGTTCATTTGCGGTGTTCACAAGAAAAGCTGACTAATCCCCCAGAATTATTTTTGTGAAAACTACCCAAGAGATCATTTTTCTAATGAATTAATTGTTTGTGGGGTTTGTTTTGTCAATCAGACCTATAAATACACTTTTTTTTTCAACTGAAACCAACTAAAATGTGAATCTTGGTATTAATACGTACGAGTTGGTTCTGCTATTTGTGTACTTTGGCGTACAATCGCAGTGATGTCATGAAGCAGTTTTGGATCAGACGGATCAACCGTTCATCACCAGATTTCCAATAAACAGAGTGTCTCGGATTGTGACTGATTACACATGAATGTTTCATCAGATCTACTGGATCTCTTGTATTAAGACCCTGCAGGTCAGGGATGCAGTGAAAGGAAAGAAATGATTTCAACTCCCTTTTCGTTGTCAGGATCAATACTTTACAATATATCCATTATTCCATGGTTGACAGCACAGTGGGGGTTTGTGTATCTGAAGGAATCTGTTTGATCGGGATTTTGTGTGTCTACCTGCAGGAGTTTGGTTGTTACTCCTCGTCAGGAGAGGTACACAAATTTTTAAGCTCAAGAAGAAACTAAAGAATCAGAATTGAGCATATGCACCGATTTGTGCTCCAGCTGTGCGCACAAATGGCACTATAAATGAGGCGATAAATGAGGCCCCTGCTTTGTTCCTCACCGCATTGTGGATATGTCTCTTGATCAAGATGTAGAGGACAGGCAGGGTGAGGTACGCCAGGAACTCCCAGATCTTTCCAGTCAGCAGCATCCACAGGATCCGGTCCGGAGCGTAGATACTGACCCAGCACCAGCCCACCGACACCTCTGAGGCATCGTAACCAATCTTGTTGAGGCACACGGCTACGACAGTGATGGCCAGAGGAACTCCCCAGCTAGAGCACAACACAAAGGGCTCGGGGATTAAACACAAGCGCCTCAGCTTCGCATCTTTAAACATCACCACTGTTTGTTTATGTAAATGTTTGGCGGGTACAACACTTACAAAGACATGTGACACCATGTGATAGATTACCTTGTGCTTAAAACTTGTGTGTGTTAAATAGTGCAAACTTATGACCAGTTTGTCATAAAACAACAAAATGATTTTCAACACTTTCAGAAGCAACGTTCTTTCGTTTCTCCCGAATCATTTCCTCTTTTCGTGTGTCACCGGTTTAAAAGATCACAATATTTCTGTGTACATATTTTAACACATGGCAGATCGTTACAAATACCACGATGCTTAAGGCCCGCTTGTGTTTGTGTGTTCTGTATCGAAGCCTGGATGAATTGCTGTTGTGTGATCATTAATTCAATGAAGCATTTGAGAATTCACAGAAATGAAACTGGAAGGACAACCACAGATGCTGCCGTGAGGCGTACCTAGGGGTGAAAACGTTCTCGTGTCCAAAAATAGATCAATTACACAGCGCCACACCACAGTGATGCCACCCCCTCTTTATCTTCAAAATCAACACGGACTGCTCGTTAACATGCAGAAGGAAAACTTGCACAAAGGATGGAAGAGATGCGCCGAACCCGAGCATTCGAACTGAAGCATAGCTTATAATAAACAAGTTGTTCGTTAAACCTGTCAATGACTTTCAAACAAACTTTTCTAAAACATGTTACACAGTGAAAAATCCAAAGATGAGGATTTTATCTCGAGGAGTCTATTGCATGTACCAAAAAGACACGCACAAGTGTGATCGCCAGTCAAATGAATGAAATACATCAACATTTTGGGAGCAATAAACGTCTCTCTATTGTGTGGTACATCAGGTATGATCTCAGTGGTCAAAAATAATTCATTGTGACAAATTCAAATTCAAGATGACTGTAGATCACTGTTGTATTCATTTCTGTCCTGGAGTTTCCCAATTTTCTATTTAAAATATTTTTTTTCCTTAAGGGAATAGTGTGACTCTCTCAAGAAACCACCTGCTGCAGAGCAAAGTATGACAAAACATGCTGACAATGACAATGTGATATCAGAACAAATGTTACGCATTCTGTTTATATTCGAGTTGCGTAATTTGTGCTTGTTTCCAGAAATGTGTTCCAGAAAGGGCAAAATAGCAAAGAATAACGAGTTAGACAGTAAAACAGAGTTTAAAGACCACACATATCGAACAAAGTCTACATCCAGATCAATTTGGGACAAATCATTCGGATCTTGCAAAGCACCAATATTGCACTGCATTTTTATGCTCCCGTTTATTCTTTGCAATGTGATTTTAGCTTACTTCAATTCAATTTCCATAAAATAATATATACATTTGTCTTGTATTACATCTTCATGTTTGTTTTTTTTCTTCGTGAAGACATAACAAGATGTGGCTTGTGTAAACTTCTATTTTCTTGTTGTTACAAAGTGGTGCCTGGCCTCACGACAAACATGTTCAGCCATTTCACAAGAACAATTCAGAGCAAACAGGCTCTGACAGCATTGACAACATATGTTTGCAACAATTATGCTTCATTGAAAGAATCAGGATAAGTTTGTTATCAGGAAAATGAGGAATGTGGCGAGGTTAAGCTTGTACTAGTTTCAGTTCTCCCCATGAAATCACTGTCCTAAAGTCCATCAACATACTGGAACAAATCCTGCTGGGTCCCCACCTTGGAGGTCAGTGGACCCTCAAAAACTCTATAAAGTCTTTACCGGCCGTGTGTGTGTGTGTGTGTGTGTGTGTGTGTGTGTGTGTGTGTGTGTGTGTGTGTGTGTGTGTGTGTGTGTGTGTGTGTGTGTGTGTGTGTGTGTGTGTGTGTGTGTGTGTGTGTGTGTGTGTGCGTGTGCCCGTCATTCAGGCTGCACCAGAGCAAGTAGCACATAAGTATAGGGCTGAATTTCTTTCCCAGAACACCTCTTATGCTCCATAACCACAGTTTTCTGGTTTAAGTTTGATCAGGTACATGTGTATCCCAGAGGATTACAGATACCTACGAATGTAGATTGTGATATGGATTTATCATATTTCTAGAATGTTTTGTCACTACTGAACTTCACCACTACAACTAGCCTTTTAATGGGTGGAATTTAGTGGGCCAAATACACCATAAACTTGATCGACCTGTAGGAGGAAAGTAAGCCATCATGACGTCAACACTAGCTTTGTTTTCTCCCGATAACGACATAATTAACTCTTGATATCAAAACATAAAGGCATTCAAAATTATTGCAAATAATAGTTGAAAGCTCGTTCTGTAGAAACCATGTCCTGTGCTCTGATTGTGTTGTCGCAGACACAATTTCTGGAAGAAAAGATGTAAATTAAATCAACATATAGGCTATTTCTTTCTTTTTTTTTTTTTTTTCTTGAGCAGGCATCAGGTCATCAGGTAAATATCCTAAGATGCTTCAGGGGACAGATCATCACTTACGTTAGTTTACTAATTAAACAGTTTGCATTGACGCCGCCCAAAAAAACAAAAACAAAAACAAAAAAGCAACAACGAGCAGTCCAACAGGTCCCGCGTACATACCTGACGAGGTGGAAGAGCAACACCAGGCTGTCAGCGACTCTCTGGCTGGACCTCACGATGAAAATGTAGAGGTAAACGGCGATGGCCACGGTCCAGAAGAAGGAGCTGGTGTTGGCGAAAGTTGAGATTGATCCCTGCGCAATGCACTCAGCCGAGTCGGAGCGGAAAACTCTCCAGACCCCGAAGGCGTAGGAGACGGCGGAGAGCCAGTCGGACACCGAGAGGTACACCAGCAGCTTCCTGGGAGTTGTCCTCAAGTCTGACCAAAGAATGTAGGTGAGGATGATCAGAGAGGAGCCCGCAAACGACAGCGCGCACGAGCACAACACGATCACCTGCTCGGATAAATACACCTCCGTCTGATTCCCGTCTGCCATCGTCTGGCGTCATAAACTAGACTGCTTCCACATGGACGCAACCGCCTCCGTCAGTGGTTTTGAAAACGCGCTCAGGACGAGCAGACCGACATGTATCATGACATACTCTGGATTCAATCATAAGTCCTGTCGGCAGGGCGAGCTACGAGACTTGACAAACTTCGCCCGCTCTGAGGGAGCATGGAAAAAGTTTTCTCTGGCGTTTAAGCCCTCCTCCTCCCCCGCCTTTTCTCCTCCTCCCTCCTCCCCCCCCCCCCCCCCCGCGCCTCCTCCTCTCCCTCCGCGTTGCACCAACTGGAACCCAAAACAGAAGTTAGTCAGCCGGATCAGGCAGACATGGCTCTATTTCTGGCACTATAATTTGTCATGACTTGCGTGACCCAATAACAGCAATGCCATCAAAGTGTGTCACGTAAGACACATGACAACATGTTGAAATGTTTTTTCCTATTTTAGGCTCGTAAAAATGATCCACTGCTCAGGTTGATTTCGTTGTAATAATTACATTTTCAGGTGTGAAATTCTGAAGTCAAAACGTGCCCACTCTTCGTTAAAGCGCGACAATATATATATATATATATAAAAAAACGTAATTATCAGTATTGTTATGAAGATAGTGTGCTTGTTTTTGAAAGAAAAATCCTTACGGTGATAACAATATACATTCTTTGTACAGCACTTTTCAAAATGTGGTTTAAGTTTTTTGCTTAAAGAAATGCAGGATTAAAATGCAATATATAATTATAAAAAAGTGTGACTATCTAAAAACTGTCAGGTTAAGGATCAACACAAAAAAGATCAGTTGAAGTAAGATTAGCCAAGAAATTGAAAAAAAAAGTCCTATTAATGCTCAATAAAATAAAAATGTAAAATCACATCCAAAGGTAAATAGAAATATGTGAAATAAGTTCATAATTGTGTTGTTTGAAATTCTAGCAGCAGAAATTTGAGCTGTTGACTGAAGAGACTTTTTTTTAAATAAAATTATTATTAATGCTGTAAATTACAGTAGTAGTCTTCCCCAACATGTTATCATTAAGTCTGCAGCTATCAAACATTTTCCTGATTTCATTTAATTCTTTTTGAGTCATTTTTGCTTAGTAAATGATTGACATGTAAAATTGTTAATCAAAATAGTCATCAAGTAATCAGTTAAATACTGCAGTGAAAACTGTATGATGAGTATAAAAGTATTCAGTAGATTATTATGTAAAATGTAATGACTGAATGCAGATGAGGCTCATGAAATTTTTAACAGGCAATTCCAATCCGACAATGATCCGTGATTGTCTCGGGATCCGGGGGCCATGAAGGATTTTTAAATGAAAATATAACACAGATTGAATTCGAATGTGCTGCTGATGGTCACCTTTCGCCTCAAAGTAAATTTCCTTTTAATAAAACAGTTCACTGAGCTCACAGGTACAAAAAAAAGAGAAAAGAAAAATGATTACATTTTTGAGTAATGCGTAATGTCTCCGGTGGTTTATGTCCTGCAGCTGTTAATTCTTTGGTGGCCTGAAAAGTGTTTGTGTTTACCAAAGAGCTGAAGTGCAGAAAGGTTTAAAGCCTGTAACGCAGTGACCTTGTGTTGAGCAGGACTTTACTGCTTCTGCATTGCTGCAGCCCAGAAAAAACCTGCAAACTCCTTTTAGTGTTTGCAGCAGTGCAGTGGAACGTTGGTGTTTTTCCTGCAGACTGCAGCAAACACAACATCTGCATCATCATCACAATCCAAGATGACCTGCGGTCGGGTTTAAAATACGGGTTTAAAATACACAATAAATTCAACAAAAGATGGTGAGATTCTATCAACAAAAAAACCAGAACAACACCGTACATCCAGCTGCGTTGTGTGTGTGTGTGTGTGTGTGTGTGTGTGTGTGTGTGTGTGTGTGTGTGTGTGCGTGCGTGCGTGTGTGTGTGTGTGTGTGTGTGTGCGGGATTCATGTGCACTTGGCTCATCTGCACTCATTAGGTCTTCTGTGTCCACACGGCAATATTGCTTTCTAAATGGTCTCCAAGGGCTTTAAGACGATGCAATGGGGCTTGCACGACACCCATCCATCCATTATCTATATCCCCTTTATCCTGAACAGGGTCACCAGGGGGGGGGCTGGAGCCTGTCCCAGCTCACTTTGGCCTTCGGCAGCGTCCCACCCTGGACAGGTCGCCGGTCTATCACAGTTCTACAATACTCCTTTTACATAATTATAAAATATACGTGTAATGTGAAAACAAACAAGCCAAGCTGACAAATGAATCTTGTTGTACCTTTTATTTACCCTCCATTTTTTTTTTTTTTTTTTTTTTTTTTTTTTACAGTTAATAATTTCTGACATGAAATCATCATTAGACTTTTAAGAGTTAACGTCCAGAAAAAAAATAGTTTAGTTCTTAAAGAAAAATAAAATTTGGTGACAAAAAAACCCAACAAAACATGCATTTGCAACTTAAAAACAAGGACTCTAAAATTACAGTCAGCCAAGCCAATATTTTTCTGAATGAAAGGGATTCAACCGTGTCTCTGTGAAAACATAGAAATACACTGCAGGTTTTACAAATTGGTGCAGTGGTTTGATGAACAAAAGCACGATGGGAGGCTGCTTTCAGTCACAAGATGGCGGCAGAGGATCGTGAAAGTACAACACACTGTGTCGACGTTTGGTGCTTTGATCCGACTGTAAATATTGTGGAGGCTGTCAACAAAAAAGGCCACGCTTCTCAGTCGATCTGTCTTCTGTTAACTCTGGTAAAGACTTACAGTAAGCAGCGGGGTCCGTATTTTGCTTTGCACCCCCCACCCCACCCCACCTCTTGTCTTCTCCCCGGCGACGGCTGCGATCCAGGGGCCTCTTATTGCGAAGAATTTCTGCGGCAGTATACTTGCTGATTGCTTCGTTCTCACTCCTCACAACAACCAGCTAAGACACTGCCAGAGAAACACCCACAGCAGCCGCGTCCAAACCGTCCCGACCGGTTCCCGCTGCTGCTCTTTCCACCGGTGAGCCTGGCACTCAACACTTTTCCGTGGCCGGCTCTGAAGGTGGTTGTTGGAGGGCCTCATTTAAAAGCCCCTGAGGGTGGTGCAAAGGGGCTTTGCCAGCAGGTAGGTCTATAAGAAAAGCAGGGAGGGGGGGGGGGGGATGATTGAGTGACAGTTGTTTGGTGGAATAAACCTAGGCCGGATAAATGTCCACGTAGACACGAAAGACATATTTATGTGTATAGAGGCACACTCAAATGTCCTAATTGCACAATGCGTCGACGAGTCTTCCACTTCACTGCCCAAAGTGACCCGGACCTCGCTCCAAAGTCGATCTCGATATTCTTCTGGCCTTTTGTGCGGGCACCACTTTAAGTGCACATAACTTGGGCAAACACAAACACTCCCGAACTAAAAATAGACGTGCCGTGACTCATGATTTTGCAACAAAAAGCCCAGTTTGATTTAGCTTCCGTCCGCTCACTCGAGTGCCGGATCTGCGGGTGTGTTCGTGCACCTCGGGGACGACAGCTAAAATCCTCCCGCTATCGGTCGCGTTTCCTAGCTGTGCAATGCTATTTTGGGCCGTCGGACCGCTCCGTACCGTCCTCTCCTCTCCCCCGCGGACTCCCCGCTTTGCCGACGGGACAACACGGTCACCGGAGACCGGTGTGCGCGCTCGCCGGCGAATGAAGGGAGTGGGAGGAATCATGAAGGGAAATTGGATGTTCGGAGAACAAACAGTTGGGGACGAGCACCCTCGATCTGTTGTCTTTACGGCTTGAAGTCCGCAGCCGGGCTATTTGTGGCCCTCCGCGTCTGCTTTTAGCGTATTTCGTGACGCATCGTTGGTTGTGTAACTGGAACTTCCAGAGCTTGATCTGTGGATTAAGCGTTTTTGACCATATCTGATGTCGAAGAAAGAATTTTGATACTTTAAAGGAAGTAGTCTGTGATGCTGGTTTACACCCGTCATGTAAATACTTATTTGTCTGCCACCGTCGTCCACACGCACACGCACACGCACATGCACACACAAGTGATGACTACAGGCCAACACACATGACACCTCTCGACCTGCTTTTGGTCGCCAAACAGCTGCATCCGTTTTCCCTCGTGTCTTTGTGGCGAGCCAGACGCTGCCTTCGCTGAGCACATGATGACAGGAATTCCTTCCTGCTCAGGCCTTGATGTAATCCCTAATACAGGATTGAGGCATGCCAGTGAAAACAAAACCCCGCTTGCTTATAATGAATGACTGGCTGCTTCGCGCAGCAAACAGCAGCAGGAGCAGCAATGCGCCTGGACTCAAACCTCTCCACAAATATGTTTCGGGCCCCCCCCCCCCGGCAGGCTTCACCTCTGCTGACACGTTTGTTTTCTCTCATATTTCTGTTCTACTGGCCATAAAAAAACAAAAAAAACAACACTCATGCTAAAATACTGTGGAGTATTTGTTTACAAATATTAGGGTAAGGTGTGGATGAATACTGCTTGAGGTGATTTAATAGAGGACTGACGAGGATGTTTAGACTGACAAGAAAGAACTGAAGAATGCTTTTTGGGTTTGCAAGGTTACAAGTTGTTTTCTACCCTTTCCGTGTTTTCTTGGCAGTCTCGATTGCAAAAAGAACTTTTTTTGGGTGGTTTCAAGTACCGAAAACCATCCTAATATAATTTAATATCTTCTCACTTAAGCTTCGCTGTGGAGCGCCAATAAAAACAGGCTGTTAGTGTCTGTGTCTGGAAGATGCATTGATATCGGTGTGTCTTCTGATTGGCTGACTCTCGTCTGAGTGACGCATGCTCAGGCCAATCACAGGTTTTCTTGTGTGTCGTAGCTTGCTGGCTTTATGACGGAATCGCCGCTCACCGTTTTCTTCCATGTTCTGTAAAAGTTTGGAGAGTTAGCTGTGTTGAGGGCGGACATGTAACATGGGTGTGAGTTTGTGACATCACAAAATGAAGGAAGCCCCAACGGCTCGTCCAAACCACACAATTGCTTTGTGCATTTTTCTTTTACAGTACTTTTTTTTACACTTTTACAGTATCTATATGACAACTAGACCTGCTGTATAATCAAGAAAGAAAGAAAAAAAAATCAGAATTTGTACAATATTGAACCTTTAAATACATCTTAAATTAGACTGTAGACTGATGCAGGAGAGGAATACGTAAATATGATCGAGAGCTAGAGAAATATCGAGATGAGACAACAGGAATCAAGATAAAACCAAACATTAATTTCTTTAACAAGATAGAATAAATTGAAAGAAGGAAATATTTGGCATTTTAGCTTGAAAAAAAGATTCAACAATTAATTGCTGATCAAGACAGTTGGCTATTAATTTTCTGTTTGATTGACTCGACAAAAAACAGACAGTCACGCTTAAAAACACGTTTAAAGTTGTTTTTGATATTTTGAGTTATACTTTTTAGGTTGTGAAGTAATTACATATTTTGTGAAAACTCTTGTTTATTTTGTCAGATACCAAAAGTGGCACCAAATATTCTTGGGGTCATTTATCTTTGATCTGATAATATCTAATTTCCTGCTTTAAATTATACTTTAGTAACATTTGATATTTACAATATTCATGTATTCAGGTTATTTTATTATTAAACCGTTTTGCATTACTGTGACATCGAAATCGAATGTAATTAAGAAGCTTAATTTGTTAGACGATAGATGACTTGTGAGACAAAAAGTATCAAAAGGATTTTTGGTAATTGCACTAAGCAACGCGAATATCTTCTCAGCAGAATTATCAAGGTACAAATCTTTGGTCAAAATATGCCATCTATCTGTATGTTTGTTGTGCAGCAACTACAGGCTTAAAATATTTCAATAAAAAAAATGTCTCAATTAAAAATAGATTTGTAAATTCATTACACACACACTGCAGACAGTGTTTGTCTCAGAATAGCATTAGTCAAAGTAACTGTGGGCTCTGCTGTTAGAACAGCTGCACTCCTTAATAAGTCTACAGTTTGTGACATATTCAACCTACAGGCAACAAGATTTCCCATCACTTCACTAAAACACACGCACACACACGCACACACACACACACACACACACACACACACACACACAGTATCTCGGGCTCACCTACTCTTATGCTGGATCCCTCTGGCATCAGGCCTCAGAGAGTGTGATGCTAAGAAAACCTTTCACCCAGCGTGCACTTTACTTCCCATCCCATCCCATCCCATCCCATCCCATCCCATCCCATCCCATCCCATCCCATCTCATCCCATCCCATCCCATCCCCGCTCCGCTCCTCTCCCCTCCGCTGTGCATCTCTTGGTCGTTCCGGTGTTCCCGCTAACAACCCTCCTACAGTCATGCTTCCCTGCTCCGGTCCCATTCCACAAACCTAATCATTTTATGGCTAACAATGACGTTAGTATTTACCGTAGCGCCACGTTACACCACGACATGCACGCCGACGGCATTGCCTGGCGCTGGAGCTCGGCCTCTCCTGAGGTTTGCGGCGCGCGTTTGTACATTTATTTAGGTTCGATTTATTTTAGATGTTTAAAATTTAAAATTCCAAACCCACACTGGAGGCACTTAAATGATTAGAGGTAATAAAAGCCTGATTATTTGTATTTAAACATTTATTTTGAAAACCAATTTAAAACATTTTTAGTGGTGTGAATTGATTGAATTCAGTGTCAGTATTGTATTTCAAACTGCAGCATATTAATAATTCGGTGGTTTTGAGTCTGACACACAGTGAGCACTACTCCTGGTTACCAGAAAACACAGTTGCCCCAATAACTATAAGCTTGTTTGGCCACACATGAGTAAAATACAAAGATCATAGTGCACTGGACGCTGAATGATTATCATCTGAGTCAGGGTGATTAATGTGTTTGAGTTTTCACGGGCCCATATGACTTTTTACTGTACAGCTTATCAGAGACGCGTGATTACGTGTGACAACGCGGACAGTCCGGGCCCTGTTTATCTGCTGCTCTGTGTGCACCGCGACGTCGACGACAGTTTTCTTTTTAAGACGTGTGAATCTTCTGTCACACTGTCAGTCATGAGCAAAAACTCAGATCAGCGCCCTCCAGGTACAAATCAGTTGCGAGAAACGAGGAAGTCTGAACTCTTTATCTCTCTTTGGTCTGGCGCTTTTCGGAGAGGAGCGGCGGCCTGCTGGGTCTCCTGATGGAAATCGACTTTCAGTCTGAGCAGAGGAGAAAATAACAACAAAAAACAGCTGTCTTTCTCTGTGAGGATCAAACTGTGGTCAGACAAATGACCGTGTGGTCCCCGGGGACTCGTGAAAGGGTCACTGGTGGTGCTCTCTGTGTGCCGAGGTTACTGTGCCACTGTGTAATTGGCATCTGTGTTTGGGTGTCTCACAGACCTCTTCATTCAGTAAAGCTTTTGTCCAGTTACCATGGCTTCATGCTAGCATCAGACTCAGCTTAGATGCTTTCACAACACTCAGAGCGGCGTGCTTCAAGTGAACATTTGCTCATTTGCACTTCAGTCAACTTACAGGCCCTATGAAGCTGATTTGAAGGCCTCAACTAAGCATCTTTCGATTTCTCCTCACTAATTAGTGTTTTACTTAAAGTAGAGGTGCAGAGTGTTCCTCTTTGCAATACAAATGAACCTAGATATTCACACAAGGGTTCAGCTGTAACACTACATGTCAGAGGTAATTTATTCGCTCCCAGTTTTGACACTCACCAGCCAGCGAGGCAGCTGCAGAGTTCCTCCATCCACCCTCGTCTCCGGCGTGTGCCCTGCGCTGTTGAACACCAGCAGGAGTCTGTCCTCGGGCTGCTGCGGGGCTGTCCCAATGCCTGGGGGTCACTTCACACTGGAAAACTGTTGACCACCAGCCTCTTCTCCCTCTCTGTGTCTGTGGCTGTCTCTCTCTGCTCCACTCAGGCAGCACAACAAGTCAAGGCATGTTCGGACAAGCCAGCCACCGACAGCTGGGTGCATGAGTCTGCTCCTAGACCACAGGGGGAGGAGCAGAGGATCAGAGAGAGAGAGGGGGGGGGGGGGGGGGACCTAGAAAAGACCCGGCATGACTCAGCCTGCTTTGGTCAGTTAGCATAACTTTCACTGTAAGCACTTCAATACGTGAAGGAGGAACTGTTTGATTAAGACTGATTCTCTGTGTGAGGTGGGAAAGTCACCCTCCACTCAAAAACCTGATTATCTTCTTGTTCTTGGTCTCTGTGTAGTGTTTAAAACTAGAAGGCTGGTTTGAAATGTATCTGCTTAAAGTTTCTCTGTGCTCATTGAAAACCAGATTTTAAGGGGCACGCCTATTGGCATGATTTGTGGTGTCACAAATAATTTAGTAGCCAGTCCTAGTCCAATTTAACTCACACAACTATGATGTGGAAAAGTAAAACCTTCAGTGCCCAATGAACTTGAAGCATGAAGTACAATACCAACCCGGTATCATGCTGAAGTGTTTAATACAGTCCACTAGAGGATACTGTTTCAGTGTTACTTTTTGTACTTTTTACGCCAAGGCAAAAACGTGACACTGACACGACATCCTCTAGTCGACTGACAGGTGTATTACACACTTTGGCGTTGTCCCAGCCATACAAGGTCATTTTTGGGACGGTCGAACACAGCTAACTCTCCAAGTTCCTAATATTTTGAAAACCCAATTTATCTAAATGGGAGTGAAAAAAATATTAGGAACACCTCTCAATATAACCCAGCACAGTTCAACAGCACCGCAAATGAAAGCCTTCAAAATGACCATTGAAATATACCAACACCTTTCTCAATTAGATCAAACAAGATTAAACCCTGTCAGTGGATTTAAGTTTGTGGCTGATCAGTGTATGAATCCAAAGATTCAGAACATTTTAAGACATTTTTTTTTATTGAATATTATGTGGGAAAAACGTATCAGATACAAAACAATATTCAAAGTCGAGTATTTTATATTCATTTTAAAACATGTCTGGAGGGCATTCGGAAGTCGCATTTTTTTTTTTTTTAAGGACGCAGAGACGATGTGAGGGATGATGGCAGCTGACTGAAAATATGTTGAAGTGAAAAGCACTTTTAAATTGGACCAACTTGTCAGATCATCTTTGTTATGAGATTGTAAAAGGTTGAGTTTGTCTCCAGGCGGTGGCCTCTTTCTCTTTTCACCGTCTCTGCCCCGAAGAGGGTGGAGGCAGATCACAAAGTCTGTCTTTTCTGGCCCATGCACAAATATCAGCCTTTCACTAGTTGATGCTTAATTTAAAGTAAATGAAATCTCTTGAATTCAGCTGCAGTTCGCTTTCATTAGCAAGTAGTCCGACTTAATCTGCCACACAGCAAAATAAATATAACTGGGCACTAGTACAGCATACTAATATAAGCTGCTGAGTCATCAAATCATATTACAGGATCCCTCAGTGGGTCACATCCTTTATAAGAAGACCATCTGTATGAATTATAAAACTGTGAAAATCAGAGAGAATGCATCAGCAAAGATGTGAAATACTTGTGAAATGTAAATTTTTTTTTCCTCGAGCAGCGACATTTAATGTCAGATCTGAATTTAAAAGTAATTTAGTAATTATTCATGCGGCAGGGAAAGACTCCGCTATCCGCTGGATCGGAGAGATAAATACCAAATGTACATTGCATGCTATTTAGCTGCTGACTCCTTAAACTGCAAATGTGCAGAATCATCACCATCCGTGAGCGCTAATTATTCTGAGCTGCTCAGATGTTAGCTTGGGCTTCTTTGGTTTTTTTTTTACTAGAGGAGGGTGATGCCAGTTTATCACTGCTGTAGTGGAAGCTGATCACCAGGCAGATTCTGGGTACAACGGCAGGAGCCAGCTCAGCAAAACTCACCTGCTACAATATGCTCTGAGTTTGCCTGCTTTGAGCGTCTCCAAAGCAGCGTACTGTACATCTTTGGTGCTGCTCTCCACTGCAGCCTGTCAACAGACTGATGACCTTATCAATGAAAGAGCAAAGTCACTATGATGTTGCGCCCAGAGAGAACTCGATGTACTTTTAGCTCTGCTGGGGGTTTGCCTTTGCCCCTCTGACAGCAACTAGAAAAGCAGAACAACGAACGTCCCGAAAAGAGCAGAGGAGGCGCATTCCCCGGAATTCATTGCAAGTGGTGATGCGGCACTGCAACGCACAGCAGCGTTTTGATGAAGTGCCAGCAGTGTGTAGTTTCTCCAACTGAGTTGGCTCTTAATTTATGAAAGAATTAACTATCTGTTTACACAAGAGTGAAATATGGACGACTAGTGAGCTGGCCCACTCACAGGAAATTATTTTCCTGCACTTAAATAACTAAAATCAGCACATAAAACTATAATTTTATGAATCTTCCTACCTGGGATACAGACTGCAGCGGAGGCCTCACATTTGTGTCAGTCGGGAGAGGGGTGGGGGGGGGGGGTGAGAAGGAACCCCTACCCCAGCAAGTTCAAAAGCTTGCTGCATTGATTACATCATCGGAACTGGAGTGCTAGAACGGGACAATGCAGCATCAGAGGTGGGGGTGGGGAGGGAGGGGGGGGGGGGGGGGGGGGACAATCGGCTAATCTCACCAGTGTCTCTCCATGGAGCTCCATGAACAGAGTGAGTGAGTGTGAGTGTGTGTGTGTGTTTGTGCGTGGGAGGGGGTCTTTCTCTTCCTCCTGTCTCTAAACTCAGGGCACTCCAATAGTGAGACAGCCTTGCTCTGCCTGTCTCTGACCACCACAGTGTCACGTGACTGAAGAACTGTCTCTCTGTGTGTGTGAGAGAGAGAGAGAGAGAGAGAGAGAGAGAGAGATGCTTCTGGTGTGTATTCCCGTTTTTTCTGTGTATCTGCATCTCTGCGTGTACGTGTTCGTGCACTTGTGCACGTGTGTTGGCCCAGCACACACACACACACACACACACACACACACACACACACACACACACACACACATAGCATGTGTGCTATTGTAGGCCAGCACTGCAGGAACTCAGCTGCTGCAGGACACTGCAGGATTGCTGTTCTGCTGCCGGCTCACTAGCTCTTTTCTCTCTCTCTCTCTCTCTCTCTCTCTCTCCTCTCTCTCTACTCACTCAGGCAAATTGCTCAAGGAGGACGGTGAGAGCATGTGCTGCTGCATACTTTTTCAGCAGGGGAGAGGGGGGGAGGAGGAGGGGTGGGGGGTGAGTGGAGGAGAAAGGAGGAGGAGGGGGCCCGAAATCACAGAGGTGCAAAGCATGCACTGTGAGGCACTGTGCTGGCCAACTGTACCTCTGAGAGAGACTACAGTAGAGAAATTGGAGACGAGGAAAGAGGAGGAGGGAAGAGGAGGAGAGACAGTGGGAGGCGGGGGAGGGGGGGGGGAGGAGGAGGAGGAGGAGGAGAGGGGGAGGGCAGAAGCGAGGTGCAAGGAACATCAGGTGAGTGCGGCAAGTTTCCTTTGCTGGCAGTGCAGCACCCACCCTCAGTGAAAGTGTGAGCGGGGAGAACTGCAGATGTTCCCGAGATGATGTCAGGCTCCGGATGTAGCGCAGACCTTTAGTGCAGTTCGCTGTCATCAGTGCACGGCGGCCCGCCTGCAGTGAGGCAGAAGTCCAGAGGCCACAGAGATGCTCTGGACTTCTGCCTCACGGAGAACCAGCTGATCGCAGGGCCGGCTTTTTCAAGGTCTTAGCACAGTTACCTGAGGTGAACTCCGAGCTGACCAGGCCCTGCATGCAGACAAACTGACCTGGCTGGATTCGTCACCCGAGCAACCCGGATTGGTTTCACAGCGGCATTTTGAAGACTGACTCACTTTTACGTGAAGCTTTTTCAATTTTTTTTTTTTTTTTTTTTTTTTACACGGCTTTTGAAAAAGGCTTGGAGTTGAGCACGGACACTGCAATAAGACAAAAGTAGCAACATTGACTTTTAGAGCAGAGAGTTGCTGAGATACTGCCGGTGCTGCTGCAGTGATATTACTGAGTGGTTCTGCTCTAAAAACATCTTAATTTCTTGTTTTTATCCAAAAAAAAAAAACAAGTTCAAATGCACGCCCAAACAGCTCGGCATGCTTTGTCTCACACAGTTTGGGCCAAATTCTTCAAAAGGAATCTCACAGAGCCGCATCCTGCTCTGTTATCCACTTACAGGATGGCAGAAAAAGTCCTAGCAGCTACAGCACAACTTCATGACTGCACCACAGCTCCCCTGTCCCATGCAGGCCACTGTAGCCTCGTTCTCATTTCCCATTCAGAACTCCGCACTTGGCTTTCCGATACAGTAGATCCTTCTCAAACAGTTTTCCCAGCATCTTATTCACAATTAACACACGCTGCTAAATATAAACCCACAACTAACAAGAAAAAAATAGGGAGCTGGGACTCTCTGCACTCGTTTAAAAGCTAGGTCAACAAAGATAAAAGTCTCCTCTGGTGGAGTTTTTTTTTTTTTTTTTTTTTTTTTTTTTTTTTTTGTCCTTGTGTCAAATGGCGAGTCCTCTCCGCCGCTATCTGACACGCCGGCTTGCTATTTCCAGCCTGTACCATGTGTTAAACATGGATGAGGGAGCAGTGGAGCCTGACTGCTAACGGACTGGCTGTCTGGCTGCCTCGTTATTACTGGTGCAGAGGAGGCTGAAACTGACGAGACAGTCGCAGCCAGGAGCTTCAACAACCGCAGGCATGCACGCAGACACGTCAACTCCTGTAAGGATGATTAAAGAAGTGCACTGTCCCACACGAAAGAGGAAGACACGGAAGAAGACGACATTACAAGGTAAATAAGACCAGGGAAGAAAGAAACGCATACCTATAGATGAGTCTCGGGCCGCGTCACGCAAGGGAGGAGAGGAGGACAAACTTCTCTGCACTCACTGTGAGCCTCTTGGTCGCTGGTGATGTGCTTTCATGGCGCGGCAAAGTTGACTGCAGCAATGCCTCCTGAACAGAATGACATTGTTTGCACTCTCTCTCTCCCTCCCTCTCTCTCCCTCACTCCTCCTCCTCCTCCTCCTCCTCCTGTACGCGCTCGCTCCCCCTCCTCTTCTTTGCACGCTTGCTGGCAGCACAAACTGCACCGCTCAGCAGTGTTCCCCCACTGCCGCAGCAGATCCTGCATGAGCTCTGCGTATCTGAGTGGGATGGGACTTTTAAAGGGGAACGCAACCTCCAGGGTCAGTGTGTGTGCACATCCTCAGCCCGCCCTCCTCTCCTCCCTGTCCTCCTCAGCAACCCCTCCTCCTCCTGAACACCCCCCCCAACCCCCACCCACCCCGAGAATCATCAGTGTAAAGGACTCCTCACAAGAGAGACCCCCTCCACGCACACATAACTCTCCATCCTCTTGTTTTTTTTATTTTTTTTTATTTATTTTTTTATTCATTTTCACACCACAGCAAAAGCTGCTTTGAGATATGAGGGTGCTCAGATCTCTGAAGAACTGTTTGCTCCACAGAGAGGCCAATCTCCTCCGGTGTGCTTTTAAAACAATATCTGAAATCTAATTTTCTCAGAAAAAAAGGCCCGGAAGAATGTCCTCAGGTATGAGTTGCAAAAAGATCTATTTAAAATTTCATGAACGGAAAAAAAAAGAAATGTGACAGTCAGTTAAGAAAATCACCCATTTTCAAATCAAAACGACCACTTCTCGTCTGGTTAAAAAAAAAAAAAATTGCATTGAGTTATCATACTCTAAATACATCATCCCGGCGCATCAACAAAGCACAAAACGCAAGGCACGCCTCTGGATTATTGCGCTCAGTGTCACCAAACATTGTGACAAATGAGTAACAATCATGCAAGCAGAAATTAAATGTTGCAATCTAAATGCAGTCGGCTCAAAACTCGCTCAAAGTTTCACAATTCTCCTACGGTGAGTTCAAAATCCCCTTCAGTAAAGTAAAACATCCTTATTCTGCAATCCTCCTTACTTCATTACCCAAGATGCACTGCTCTACTGGTGCTATTCTGCAGTGCGCTAAAATATAGAAATATCTTGACCAGCTGAATTTGTCTTTTGTGCGTTGCACAACTCTGTGAGAGTCAGATCATCCATCATTTGGTCGGACATTAAGGTTGAACCTCTCTCTCGGCAATGTCTTTTTCTTCACAGAAACACACTCGGTGTTTCACTTCTCAGCTCTCAGTGAAGACATTTGTCAGCGCACTGCTTGGGCATTGTATAGATGGTGGTGCTTTCATTACAAATTCTCTGTGTTTGAGGCATCAGCGCCTTGGCTATTCTCTGCAGCAGTGCAGCGCTCTGTGCTTCTCACTGCAGGAGCGAGTGTTGTTTTTTTTTTTTGTTTTTTTTTTGCATGACTTTGTACTGCCTGGGCCCCCGGATGAACCCTGTGAGCCTTCATCTTCTGGAACAAAATCAGGAGCTGCATGCATCTCACATTAACCCTGACTCATCCAGCCAAGGGCATGCTCACCAGCGCATTACAGTTTGTATATACATGAAGGCTTTTCTGCCCAATTAGCTTGTATTTCTGCCCTTATAAGATACGCCACTGCTGGTATCTGCTGAATCAGCAAAAACAAAACAAAAAACACACACAAAAAAAAAAAATCACATAACGGACTATTGGGAATCAGCTACATGAGGCTGTCCATATCAATCAGTGTCCGTATGAATCATAAGTGTGTGACATGCGGAAACTGTGATCCATCAGCAGAGAGCGAAGCATCGCTCCCTGCATGTCCGATCTGCATTCGGTGCTGCATTAGTCTGCCGAGCAGCGCAGCATCTGTCCTCTCCTCTGTACTCTGTGACACCAGGGAAAATGCCCCCACGCCAGCATATCCCTCACATAGCTCACGCCATTCTCAGTAATGGCATCCCCTGTAATGAATAAGCCATGAGGAGGGGCCCTTTTGCATGTCCTATTAGATTACCTCGCTATATGCTCTACCTGGCCGACTGTCACTTCATCGCCTCTGGTTCTCCACTTGACTAAATATTCTCTCTTATTAGCCCGGCCAAGGGCACAGTGTAAAAAGGCTCATAGATCATACGAGTGCATGCATTTAGAGTCGTCCACGCTGTTCAGTGGTCCACTGGACACACACACACACACACGGCTCTCACACTTGTTTATGATTTGCATTCAGGTGTGAGAAAACTGCATCGCTCTGAGCGCTGATGGGGAAACGTTGAACTGAACGGGTGATTGTGTTGGGTTTTTTTTGGGCGCCCGGTGTCACAGCGGCCCGTCGCCTTTCGAGTTATGTCTCATTAGGCGTGAGCTGTAACAAAACTTGAGGTGGTGCTCATTCGAGGGAATAAAGGTTATCTGTCGAGTATGGACAGTCTTGACATACGCAGATAATGGAGTCGAGTCCAACCATTGACTGGTGAGTTTGCGTGTCTTTTTTTTTTTTCTTCTTTTTTTTTTGCCATTCACAGCTCATTCCTCAGCTCCATTGATCTGTCCAGAAAAGATAATAGACACATTGATTCACAAGCTCAGCAGCTTGCTTGGTTTACACATCAGTTCAGACTAATTCTCAACAGTCCTCGGTCAGGGGAGGAGAATTGCCTTGACTGACGACTGACTCCTGCCTCTTTGAAAGTGAAGATTTAAAAGCTGTTCTGTGAAGATTTTGTGTTTTGTTTGGGCGCAGCAGAATTTTTTTCTAAAAGATGTAGCAAAAAAGGATTTCACAGAGCCTACGCGATTAGGCGGTTATGAGGCGTAATCTCAGGGGGAACTTGTCATCGCCGATGAAAAATAGAGTCAGAAAGGAGGTAATTGAGGCTAGCCAGCAATAAATTAACTTCACAAAAATCTGTATTCGTGCAGTTCAGTCAGTCTGGCATAGAGATAGACTGAATAAGGGGATCCTGACTGAGGAAGAAGGTGTGTGGTGGTGTTTCACTGCACCAATGCTTCGCTGTTGACCTCATTTTGTAAAGCCGAGCAGATTCCTCCCAAAGCCAAGTGGAGTGAAAAAGACATCGTCCACAACAAAACGTGTCAAATGTGGGCGTACCGGACGGACTGTGTGACCACGCACGTGGACGAGCGGTTTCACATTTTGAATTGTGAATTCACGTCAGGTGGAAGCAGTCCCGATAGCTTTTACGTCACCGACATGGAAACACTGTTTTAAATCCATTAAATTACTCGGAGAGATATTAAAGCTCTCGTGTTGAGGGCAGAGCTCTTTATGTGAAAGATATGAAGTGCAGGGAGTCATCAGTTTCTCCCTCAGTACGAGAGCGACGCTAGTAAAAGATCTATGATAGATTGGCATTAAAGTGAGTGGCTGAACTTCTGACAGCTGGCTGCTCTGTTGTAGTGAATGAGCAGCATCTCTGTCAGCTGTCGATGTCAGCCGCAGACAGTCTGCTCCCTACAGCCGTGTTGAAGCAAAGCATGAAGCCCAGATCAGCCTTAAGGAGGGAAACTAGGAGAAGTCTTGATTAAGCACTCACACAGCTATATTATCAATTTTAAGCATCCCTGTGTAATATTTCCAGATAAACAATCCACATTTTTATTTTATTTTTTTAAATGGACTTATAAGCTATCATTTAGCTTTGGCACTTTGTGTATTTGAGATGACTGCAGATAAATGTGAACTTTCAAGGGCAGCTGAAGTAAATATTTGTGTGCATAGGGAAAAAAAGGTTTTTGTGTTTGTCCTATCGGTAGCAGGTGAGACCCACTGAGCTGTAAACTAGCTAAATTATACCTCCAAATACTGCTTCTCACAGCCAAATTGCACTTCTTTATGCAGAATAAATTAAAAGCAGTGGCCAGTTTACACGTAAAAAAAACAAAAACAACAACATAATGACAATTTTAATAACACTCTAAAAAAGATAACTTACAGGGAACTGTATGCTGCTCTGTTTTATGATACAATAATATTTGTGTGGTAGAAACATATTTGTGTTAAATAAAAAAAAAACGTCAGTATTGTTTCTTCATTCTAGCAGAAACTCCAGTGAAAATAGTCTCCGGTGTTTTTTCTGTGAGCCGTTTTCATCTGCAGAGATGGCGAGCCGCTTGTTATTTCGGTCCTTTTCCCTGCTGCATTGTGTTCTGGCTTCTTGGAGGAGTGTGGCATATCCTCCACAACAACTCGTGTCATCTGGAGTTGTGTGTTGACTCCTGGCCTACATTCACTATGCTGCCATTTGTTACCTCCAAAAGCACACCGGGACAAAGATTGATAACGTAGAGGCTACTGTGGAGCGGCCTGTTGATGTCTACATCTGCCTGTGAAATATTTCAGCCGCCGCCGCCGCGGCAGCTCCAGTGTGATTCCTGACATATGCAGCGTCTTCACCAAGAACCCAGAAACACTGAGGAGGCTGCTGCGTAATAAGCGAGTTGTAAACTGGGGGGGGGGGGGGGGGGGGGGGGGCAGACTCATATTCAAAGGTAGTGTGAGAGCAGGAGAAATGGACATTTCCTTACCTGATTTACTTTCACAGTTTACAGTAACGTGTAAAGTAAAAAAAAAAAAATGGTGTTTTCTTTGTTTTGTTGTTGTTAATTATGTCGGAATTTAACATCGAAGAAGAATACAAATAATGTCTTTTTATTCTTTCTTTACATACTCAAAAGATACATTTGCAATGTTTCATGTTTTTGTTATAGTCAACAAATGAAACAGGCATGTGTCCGTTTCACAGTGCTTCTCCGCCGGTCTGCGGCTCTCAGCCCATGAGTCGATAGTGAGGATGTGAATGTTTAAAATGGATCACAGATGTATACTTTAATTTAGAAAAAGAATTAGTAATTTTCTGAAAACAGTTGGAACAGCAGTTCTGAACAAATGCTACTCAAACCGGAGTAAACAGTGCATTTGCTGGGAACTATTTTTACTCACAGATTGCTGCACATTTGGTATTTCTGGCAGCAGGACACTGTATGTGGGACTGAATTAGAAAAAACTACATTTGCCGTGTTCACTGTACCGAAGGGGAAAAAGTGTTGCTCGTGATGTGTAGTAGTTTTAGATGAACAATGGCTGTGTGTGGCACAGATGAATCAAATACTTCAGCCTTTTAACACAGACAATAGTTGGATTACCTGATTGTTTTTTTTTATGTTGTCATGGGCTTTGTGAAGAAAAATGAATAACAACAGATGTGTTGTAGGAGGAAAGATACTGATATGTTCAGCTGTGCGTTTTCAAACGTGCTTTTTAGTGTGAATGGTTTATCACTTATAGAAGCTTCCACATTGTTTTTCTGTCCATTATTCTATTAACTTTAATCTATGATTCAATGTAATGCAATACAGTGAACATAGCTTTATTATTGTTACCAATATAATAATATATTTTTAAGCAATGACTATCCATGACTGGGAATCTAACCACTGTAAATCTTAGAGACTGCTTTGTGATATATATATATATTTATATCTGAATAACAACAGAAGGTCATTTTGACCATAACATTTTTAGTGATGAAATAAAAAATAAAAAAAAATACAAATAAAACATACATATATATATATATGTATATTGTACATATGAGTTTTATATTGTAATATATGTATATTAATAGGTCAGTTGTCAACCATGAAGTGACTGATCTACAAACCAGTTTCTTTGTGGGTGTCGTCATAAAAAATGTAGTGATTCCACCGTTAGTCTACATTTCTTCAGTAATTCAGTTTTTAGTGCCACAGGAATCCCCGAACTCCCCTCATATAAAATGATAAGTTCCTCACTGTATTCTGTCCACATTCTGTGAAAACCTTTTGTTGAGGTTAAATTGGTACTGGGAAAGAAAAAGCCAGATCTTTGCGTCGGTCCATGATGGAGGTAAATTCACCAGCTAGGACCCCGCCTCGGGCGAGGGCGAACCTTCATTGATTGGGGGAGATTAAGCCAGGGTGAGAGTTTCGCGGTTTGGGGAAGGCTTAGCTGAGGATCCATTGCGGCTCCCGGGCCTTGCAGATCCCCGAGATCTCCATGTGGGACGGAAAGATAAAGGCTATGAAAAATGATAACCATAAGTGAAACGGTTTAACAAGAGGGAGGGAGGGTGGGATGCGGAAAACGCAAACAGGCCGAGGTTTAGAGTGGGTGGATATTTATAGGAGTGTGGCCGGAAGTGGGGGAGTGGTTGAGGCGTGGTCCTGCTCCTGAAATTCAGCGAAAACTTTATCTCCAATGAAAACATATTGTTGCATTTGTTTTTGTATCTTTGGCAGGTAGACCAAGGAGTTATAGCATCCACTAGAGTCTGGAGTACATGGACTGGCAACAGTGAGTTTTTAAAATGTATTTATGATGTCATGCAGCTCCATTATTCCTTGCAATTGATGAGTCAGATTATGAAATACTGTTTACATTTCACTCATTTATGTTCACCTCTTTCTCTGCCTACCAGGACGGTGTTGCCGACGTGGCCAGTTTCAGCATCGTCCCTCGCCGAGCTTGTGGACACTCGTTTGCCTTGCGGAGGCAGCCGGGAGAGCCTCAACCACGTGAGAGTCGGTATCCGCCATCTGCAACCGCTGTGTGACGGATGAGAAGGGCCGACACTTTCTGACAGGCGGCTGCGAGAGCCGTGGATGCACCGGAGTACAGCCGGGCCGGTCCCCCTCCTGGCTCTGGCTCCGGCTCTGACTGTGGTCCGCAGCAGGAGCTCTGTGGGTCTTCGCACCGACTGCAGCGTCACCCTGCAGAACCAGGCCACCGCTGAAGCGGTGACCTCACTCGGCTTCTCCGCGTGTCCCAGGATGGAGAACGCTACGCTGCTGCTCACATAAAAAGACAAGAGTATGTGCAGGTCCGGGTAATGGCGGAGTCTGTCAGATAATTGGAACGACAGTGTAATGTGTAAACTGCGATATCCGAAAAGCTGTTTTTGCTCCCCTACGGTACAAAGAGAAGCGCTGTAATCTGTAGACACAAATTGTTTGCAGCATTTTAGACAGTTTAGTTCACTTTGAGCATCAAACTGCAGGTAGAACAAACTCAAAAATAACATTTTAGGTTGAATTTGATGAATATATAACATTTTTCACAGCGGCAGTCGGAAAGGTATCTAAATATCCCCCTCAGAACGAAGCAGTTCTCCGAGAACAAAACAGATCTGTCTTCAGTTTAACCCCGCTGGCTGAGCCGATTTAGCTGAGAGAAAGACTCTTTAATCTGCGCATCACCCAAGGAGGCTCTCATTCACCTGGGACCCCTCCGTGGAGGTGTGCTGCTGTGGTGCTGCTGATTGCCTCGCCGTGTTTTAGCAGCAATGCACCATTCAAGTCTGCAGGCGACTTGACAAATGAGCAGCGATCTGAGCAGAGGGGATGCTCGTACTGCACCACACACCCTGTCCCATCCACATCCCCCTGTCTTGCAGTGGTTCACCTCTTTTAAACTGACGCCCTTTCTCTATGCTCACAAGCCAGCGAGCGCTCCACGCAAAGTCACGCGAGCGGAGTTCGCGCCAAACGCAGGCTTGCTGACGCGTGTTCCAACGGAGACCCAGCAAAAAGAGTGCGTGTATGAACACACGCCTGTATATTTCTAATTCTTTGCAGAAATGTTGATCTTAACTGCAGTTTTACACCAAGCTGCATCATTTTAGTCATTTGACAGAAAAGTAACTGACCCTATTTTTTGTAATTAGTTCATCATTTAAGTCACTTTTAAAGAAAAAAGACGTGGAGCATTTGCTTGTGTCTACTTCCCTAATGTGAGGATTTGCGGCTTTTCTCTGTTTTGGTTTGGAACCTTGCAGGCATTTTTAATTACAGTTTCTAAACAACATTTTTAGTGAGTTCACTGACGAAGAGATTAAGCTGTAAGAAATACAAATGTAATCTACAACATAAGTGTTGGAAGGAATTCTCCCCTCCAAAAAAAAAAGAAAAGAAACCAGCAGGTTAAAAATGTAAATATAACAAACATGAAACAGCGTTAATGTAAAACTGTAAGGGCATTTTGTGACTGGGCCTCTCAAACACATGATAGTATTTTATTATTAACTACCCAAAGGTCAGGATACTGAGCATGAATGATTTTCTGAACCTCACTGTCTGTGCATGCTACTCTAATGACTTGTAAAGATTATTGCTGTGTAAGGATTTTTCCTTTACAAAGCTGGACTGTGCTGGTTTTATATTGCAAGCGATCCACTGAAACACGAGATGTCTTCTCACCTACTGCATGAATCTATTTAAGCGCTCCACCTCCGATACAGTCAAAGAGGTGTAGGACGATAAAAAAAAAGAAGAAGAAAAAAAAAAAAAAGATATCAGGGGGGATTTATGCAAGATGCATCTCAGCTGCATCTCTTTATTCATCTCAATGGACGTCTGTGAGTCGGCATGAAGAACATGAAGTACCTCAGGGCTGAACCGGTTCACATGCTTCATTATCAGTATGTTGTCTGCAGCTGCATCCAGCACCTGAGGACAGCATCCACCCACTGGTCCTCCTCAGAAACTGCATCTCAGAACAAGTGAGGGGCAGAGCGTCTGACGCAGCATGCGATCATTCACCTTGACTGCGTGTGCTGCTCGGACTTGCCTTGGTGCAGCTGTCCGCGCACGCACGCGCACGCGCGCACACACACACACACACACACACACACACCACCCCCTATAGAGGGAGTGCACTCTGCCAGCCATGGAGTGGGACGTACTATCGATCCTGCTGAAATGATGGTTTTTAAAAGGGAGGCAGTAAGCATGTCTGTGCGCCCCTCCTCCACTGTGAAGGGGCCCTGAGATATCACCAAGTTCAGCACATTGCACCATCACCACATGGGAAAATGGGATTTTCACTGGGAGACGAGCTGAGGGGAAGGTAATTCAAGTCGCCAAGCTATGTTCCCAAACGAGGGCTGAAAAATGAGCCGGATTACCTTCAGACGTCTCACGCAGTGGACAAATAAGGTCATTTTAAAAGTCCTATTAATTCCAGTCCTTGTCAAAGAGAAATCAGATGCCCGATGTGAAAAAGTGCACGAGTACGGAAGTTAAGAAGGAAGTGAGGAGAGGGAGGATGTTCATTCAGCAGTCAACCACATTCGGCTTTTAGCACTAAAGCTGGATGAGCATATGTGCCATCGTGTCCCGCTTGCATTGTGAGATTCTTCGAGAAATGAAACGTGATTGTGAATAAGTTATAAATGAATGGAGAAGAGTTTTTGTGCAGACTCAGTGAGACTCTGAGCCTCAAGCAGGAGGTGTGTAGTCCAGAGAATCCACTAGATGGCAACAGTGTCCTGGTGTTTCCAAACCTCCACTGAAATTTGGTGCATATGTTTGCTCTGACTCACACAGGGCTGCAGACTAGGAGGACATTCTGAGCAGACCAGGGTCTGATACACAAAATAAAACTAATTAGGAGTCACTAATACGTATGAACTGACTTCCTCTGTTCCCTCGAACCGAGCCTGTTGGAAAGGCGCTGCTGCTACTGAAGATTTGAAAGATTAGACGTGACTTCATCAGTTGTACAGGACGTGAAGGTCGTATGCAGGGTGCATCCTCCTGCTCGGTCCAATTCACTCATCAATAAACATACTTTGCATTCTTCAGGGACAAGTGCGTTGGTAAGTGGAGTTTGATTGTGACTTTGTGAGCAGCAGTGACCGATGTAGAGGATCTCCACTCGTCTTAACATCATTGGCTGCTTTTTAAAACGGTGTCAGTAAAGGACTGACTGCAGCCTGAAAATGTGTGTGGGCAGACATGGTTCACTGGTGCCGCTGATAATGTCATGCTGCGTGTGTGTGTGTGTGTGTGTGTGTGTGTGTGTGTGTGTGTGTGTGTGTGTGTGTGTAATTGACAGTCTGGAGAGTGTTCATGATCAATTATGGTTCCTCTCACAATCACACATCATATCAATGCCCTCAGGACAAACCGTAATAGTGTAATTCTGTTCAATAATACACAACAGAGCAGAAATATCCTATTGTTTGTTGGTATACCTGTAATAAAGATACCAAGTACTCACAGTGAATATAAATCCATCATTTTAGAGATGTTATCACTAAAAATTAATGTAAAATTTAATCAACAAAAAGTTAAAAAAAAAGGCTTTCTAACTGCCTCGTTGTAACTTGCTGTTTAAAAGCATATTGTGGTGCTGATGTAGGCCGCCAGGCTGAAGTCAATATGTTTCCATCCACAGTAATGTGAATATAATTAAATCTTTGTGATGGGGAAACAAATTACAACTACTTTTACAACAGTTTTTAGTATTTGTATGAGATAAATAAACCCATCCAATATCTTTTATAATTTTAACCGAATATTTGAAATTTACAAAATTGAATGTTGCCTTTGAATGAGACTTGCCAATAGGGGGGGGCTCTATTGCTCTAAAATAATATGACATTTCAGGGTATTTCTGCAATAATTATATTCGTGATAATATGACAACCCCTGGTGAGCTGCATGGACACAGAGGCCTTCAAAGGGCTTTTCCACTACTGAAGCCATGATGCCCCCCCCCCCACACACACACACCTCTGTGACTGCTGGCCAGGTTAGGAGACAGCTGGAGAGACTCCACCAGCGCAAGGCTGCAGGACCTGACGGCATCGGCCCCGGGGTCCTGAGGACCTGCGCCGTCCAGCTGTCTAATGTCCTACAACACCTCTTCAACCTGAGCCTGAAGCAGGAGGAAGTCCCGGTGTTGTGGAAGACGTCGTCCCTCGTTCCTGTTCCTGAGAAGACGACTCCATCCGGCCTCAACGACGACCGACCGGTTGCCCTCACATCTCATGTGATGAAGGTGCTGGAGAGGCTGGTCTTGGCCCACCTCAGGCCGCTGGTGAAATCTTCACTGGACCCGCTGCAATTTGCGTACCGGCCTCGTGTGGGAGTGGACGACGCCATCATCTACCTGCTGCAACGAGCTCAGTCTCACCTGGATGGAACCGGTGACTCTGTGAGAATCACTTTCTTTGATTTCTCCAGTGGATTCAACACCATCCAACCACTGCTGCTGAGTGAGAAGCTGCGGGTGGACGTGGGTGGTGGGGGGTGGACGCGTCCACCGTCTCCTGGATCACTGACTACCTGACAGGCAGACCACAGTTTGTCCGTTCTGTCTGATACGTCGGTCGGTGGTACGGCAGCTTCTCTGATGACTCTGCAGCGGTCGGGTGTATGAGGGATGGACGGGAGGACGAGTACAGGGCAGTAGTGGAGGACTTTGTGGAGCGGGATGGTAGAAATCACCTGCTCCTGAACGTGGCCAAGACCAGAGAGATGGCGGTCGACTTCAGGAGGAAGACGACTATCTATCTATCTAAAACTGAAATATATTTCACACTACATTTCATCTATATTTCAAGAACATACAATTGCAACAAAATAAGTGTTGTAGTTTTATATGTCAGCATAAATATAAGAGTTTGCCTACAAATATTCAGTAAAAGCTCACATAATACTGGGTTTTGTTATACATCTGATCTTTTGTGGACAAATCACTCCCCTTTTCAGAGCTAACTCTTCGCCAAGCTTGTTGCTGCTGAGTGTTTCGACCCAAGTTATTCTTGTAACGTACATCACACTACAATGGCATGACATAAATGACATCAACGAGAACAAATATTGATTACGATATAAATCTTTGAATTTGTATAAATCTTAAAGACTCTATCGTAAACCACACAGCACACCCCTAGTTTTTTTTTTTTTTTTCCTACTAATTTATCAATAAAAATGTAAAAAGAAATGTATATTCTTCAAATACAAGAAGCAGAAAAGGGCCTAAAATCCAGCTGGAGCAAAACAAAGTAGTTTAGTTTCGCTAGAAATAGATGTTGTGTGTTTTTTTTTTTTTTTTAATTTTCAGCTCGTCTCAAAATATGTGCATCTATTATTACTGTGCTTCCACAACTTTTGCAGCCTAAAAAAAAAACCAACAACAAAAAAACCGACCCACATAATATCTGCATGAACTGCATTCCCAACATGAAGCCATCTTTGCTGTAGCTGCAGACCGTCGGTAGGGAGGTCCTAATCTGGTGGAGCAGCTGGGAGCGTTTTTTTTTTTGTTTTTTTTTTTTACACCACGTGATGCGAGAGATGTTACAGCGAAGCCGTCACCATTTCACCTAATTCATGTCCAGGCTGAGCAGTAAAAAGGTAAGAAGGACGACGAGGAAAACAAAAAGAAGCGCGATGGAGTAGGTGAAGACTCCCAAGCCTTACCGGGTCTCGTCCACGCTGCCCGTTTCGCCGCCTCGCAACTTGACAAGGTCCGTGTCCTGTGTGCTTTTTCTTTCTTTCTTCTTTTTTTTTTTTTTAATCCTCCTGTTTTCTGCTCATCTGGTGGCTGCCTTGTTTCGGTTTCAGTGTTCCTCTTTTCAGCATATTTACATATTTAATGCCGCAAACAAACGGCTGCACACACACGGTGGAGGTGGTGGAGGAGGTGGAGGAGGTGGTGGTGGTGGGGGCCCCGTCGCTTTCCAAACGTCCAGTTCAGAAGAAGTAACCTCTCTCTGTTTTCGCCGCTCGCTCGTGTTAACCGTGTTTTGTAGCCTGCTCGTGCTAACGGCAGCGGTTCGTGTAACGGACGTTTTCGCTCGAGACCTCAAAGGTAAACACGGCGTTACGAACCAACGGCTGGTAACGCTCGATTCACGCGCTGCTGCTCCCCCGCGGAAGTTCCTCGAGCCTGGAGGAGCCCGTCCGTCAGGCCCGCGAGACTTTACGCAGAGGAGCCTGCTTTTACGTGGGCCAGCATCGCCCCGGCGCACGGGTCAGCTCTCCGGAAAGGCCTTCGCGCACTCGTTCGCAACTCTTTACTTTAAACTACGGATAAAGCGACGCGGTTTTTTTTTTTTTTTTTTTTTTTTTTTTTTACTTTCAGAAAGGTTGCAGGACGTTTAGTTTGTTGGTACAATTGTTGAAGGGATGTGCCGACTCGACTGTACGGGGCTGTCTGGGCCTGCAGACAAAGTGACAGGAACTTTATTGCTTTGCCCTGCAACTCCAGGTTCGCTCTGTCCTACCTGATGCAGGCAGGGTGGACCGAGATGTTTCTAATGTTCTGTCCACCCTGTTTATATCGGTGAGAGTCGACGAAATAGGAAGAACATCGCTCTGTTTTACACAATACGCTTCAACAGCACCGCCACTGCTACAACCTCCCACAATGTCCATAAACTTGAGTCAACAATAACTGAGTGTTAGAAGGGAAACTTGGATGTGTTTGTTTAAATTGGTCCTATTAAAAAAGTGAGAAATATTCAGTAGAAACCCGCAAAAAGAAGTGGCAACGGATCGCTTTTGGGGGCAGTGGTGCCCCGTCAACACGCGCTCACTAAAAGTGCCTGTTTGGTGCCACCGACAGGCCGAGATTTTTAATATCATGGTCCGACAACATTACGAAAAAGGATCTTTAACCCCCAAAAAAACAATAGTCTCACTCCAAGAGAAGTCTTTCTCTGAAATCTCTCAAGCGGTGACTTTTTGGAGGAAGACGGCAGTGAAGGTGTGTGTTGGAGAGAGAGGAGTGCCAGGAAGTTTGTGGTGTTGGAAGTTCAAAAAAGCGTAGCTACTAAAAAAGACTTTTAAAAAGATAAGACGATGGTTTGTGATTTTGCGCAATATGCTCACAAAATTGCGCAACTCTGTGCGGCTTTCGTACACATGTACAACATACCTTTGTTGGATGGGGACACTCTGAAGTTGTGGCTACAAATGGACGCCAACACTCCTGTCCCTACGCTGCGCCGTGCAGACCGTCGGGACGCCAATGAGCAATTTAGAGCAGGGTGAATAGTGCTGGCCAAAGAAGAGAAGAAATCATCAACCAAAGCGCGTTTTCCTAAAGCAAAATGCTGTTCCAAGCGTGGAGAGACCTGCTGCAGACAGATGGGAGGTAATGCCATTAGTGAAAGTTGGTGTGTTGACAGGAAGTTGAGTAAGTCTTCTGTTTCGGGTCAGGGATCCTTTCTATAATATTGTTAAAGAGTCCTACTAAGAATCTGAATTCGTCTGTGGCAAAAACCAGCAGTTTTGGACGCCGTGTGCTGACGGGGTGCAGTTTCCCCAAAATATTAGATTGCGGTGAGTTTGTGGACCCGTTTCAAAGATTGTTGCCCCCATTAGTCACTTGGCTAATGTGAAAATAGACTCCAGATTGAAACCTACCGAAGTTTCCATTTTATAACCTTCATGAAGGTAGGATTTATTGCGCTGCTTTTGTATTAGACTGCATTAGTCACAGCTAGGCGTGCCGACACGACTAAGTATAGCCTGCTGAATTGCGCTCATAAAAAGATAACTGGACAGAATAAGCAACAAAAAAAAAAAGGTCAGTTAAAACACTGTAAGGCAAGTGAAAGGCCAGTCACCCAACTATCGTTCAATTTAGCAACATGTTTTTGTGACACGTTGAAGGGTTGTGTTTGTACAATGGATGTCTCTGGTAAGCCTTGAACCCTCTGTACTCAGCAGGTCAACAAACGGGCTCGGGCTTAAGTTCAGGTGGGCCCGGTTTAAATTGAGCCTTAGAATAGAAACAAGTGTTTTCTTGGCTCGGCAAGTCAAGCGAGCCCTTCCTCTTGCATTTTAATCAGCTCCAAACCAACCCTGGGGCCCAGGGACCCCAACAAGCCCAGGCCCGGATCCCGGCCCGAAAATCCCTCCACAAGCCACCTTTTATACTGCTAATGGCTATGTTTATTTTGAGGTCCAAGGTAAATGTGGGAAGACCTTTCATTATTCCGTTACTTTTGTTTTGCTTGTGTGTGTTGTACGGTGGCCCTTTGCCACATGGAGGAGAGAATAATAAAGTCCTGGCTCAAAGAGTGTGCAAATGAACATGTTTCACTCTCCTTGAATGCTGGACAGGCATCGTAAAAGAGATTGTTTACATTCAGATGCTGACCACCCGCTGCTTGCTTTTTCTTCCCTCCTGTTTTCCAATCACTGAGGAGACATGACCCATTTAAATGGTTGTTTACTTGCATTAGAAGAAGAGCCAAAGCACTGCTCAATGAACTCTTGTCTACAATTCAATTAGAGTGGCCTTCCCAGCAGCACAATTTTCCACATTACACAACGCTCTCTACTGCCTCGCTGCAACACAGCCAGAAACGGGAGGACCAAAGAGCAGCAGTAGTGACACCTGCGCCCACAAAAAGTCACATTATTTCTTTGGGATATTGATGTGTAATTTTGAGTGTGGGGGATCAGGCCAACAACAGTTGGCTTCAAGCTCTTCAGGAAGAAAAGCTTTGTAAGTGCCTCATTACCGCTGTGATCTAATGTAATGGAGTTGGTCAAGTAAGCAGCTATTCATCAGGCTTTTATTGTCCACGTTCTGTCGTCCTGTCCTGAAACTGTTTGTTCCTTAAAAGAGCTGCGGTCCCTCAAACACGTTTTTTTTTGTATTTCTTAGAGCCAGACGTTTTATTACTACTTTTCCTGTCACCCTCTGACTAGACAACCATATAATAGGAAATGGCTGGAGTTTTTCCCCTTGGTTTTTTTTTTTTTCCTCTATTTTTGGAGATTGTGGGAATATTTCACTTTCAGAGTAGCTGCTGTTATCCTGTCAGACACCACGGACCTACTTTTTGCCTGCTTACTGCTACTTTTTAAAGACCAGTACTATTAGACAAGTTAATAACAATCGTGATAGGACAGAGCTGAATTTCTTGGGAATGTAAATTTTTTTTTTTTTTTTTTTTTTTTTCTCCACTTTTGCTGTTGTAACCTAAAATAGTTAAATATAATATGACTTGATAAATGGTTGAAATTGGAAAGATCATGCTCACATAAATTATTGCATTCGCTCTTCTTTATCAAGAAAAGCTGGAGAAGTAATGCATAAAATTGAGGACACACAATCAAATTAGGTTTGAATGTTATATTTATGTCCTTCGTGCACCATAATCCTAAATGAAATTACTCAGCAAAAGGAGCACATGAAAACATGGGTGTTGCACGTGTAGAGCTCATTGATCGGACAGTCAATGGGTAATTTACATTTTCTAAAGCGTCTGCATGGCTTCCCCTGCAACTCAATGTAAAGATTTATCTCTAACTTGGTTGGTCTCTAGTTTTCAAGTTATGATAGAGACACGTAGAGACATGTCTAGTGTGCAAATCTGTGAAATTCTAGTCGTGCAAATTGAATTTGTCAAGCACAGTCAGATCATGTGTTGTTGTTGTTTTGTTCTTTTAGCACACAGAGTTAGATTATTCAAATATAAAGCCTAAAAGAATAACTTAGGAGCTTTATTTCAGATTTTGCTGTCTTAAGCATAATGAATATTTTATCATCATAAAGACAATAAAAAAAAATGAACTGGATGATTTTGTGCTCTTAAGCATTTTAAAAGAATTAAGCGAGCACCTGTGTAATTGTTTTTGCTGAAACTGTTAGGGGCACCGTTTGGAAAAAAACAACCTCTGTCGTGGAATAATTAATATGACGCTGTATTGTGTGATAAATTAAATACTCAAGATAATGAACTGAGAAAATGTGAGAACAAAATTCTGGATATACATATCCACTTTTGGCTGATCTGATCATCTCATTGTATACTATCACATTGCCCAACCTTAACTAACCTCTTGTATATAAAGAGTGTCTGTTCACAGCTGCTAAAATCTGTCAATTATAAAATTTTCAACTGTAGCCGTTCAATCTGGCATCCAAACTAGGACAGTCTATTCTCTCTGAATAGTCGGGTCCATTATACATAATCGTTTCAATCTAGCACATGCGTATGACTGCTGAAAGACAGAAACTTGTTGGTCTTGTCTTTCTTGGTTGGCTTGACATTGTAGTGAACTGGTAGGAAGGGAAAACAAGGCCACGTAGTGTTGATCTACTGTATGGCAGCTCCAGACTTTAGATCAAGTTGAGATGATAGAACCTCTTCATTATCTTTTCTGACGCTGTAGGAAACGAGGCCACAGTCAGCAGACGATGTCTTCTGCTATTGTGTAATGATAATGTTATCAATGTAAAGCTGTATTCAGCTTAATTCTCAGATTTCTCACATCGTAGGACACTGCCTTCTTTATGTTTTGATCACTAAAAATCACATGAGAACAAAGGCACTGTTGAGGCTGCTAACCAGTTGTTGTCCCCATGTTACCAAATGAATCGAGTTAATATACATTCTGTAACGTTTCCAGTGTGGTCATGTTGTGTCATTAAAGCCTCAAGTACCACTGATGGACTTACAATATGTCCTTGATGTTTAGCTTGGTGGTGTTTGCAGATGCTAACATCTCTTGGTCCAAACAGAGGAACGGTTACTGAGATTAGTTGATTAATTATCTTTTCTGCTTTCATCTCCTCAAACCTCTCCAGGAAGGCTTCAAGCAATATTTGGGTTTCACCTCGGCTGTCTTGCATCGACACAGGACGACCAGGCTGCCTCTCTGGTTGCAGGAGCACAGTGGAGGAGAGGGTCTGAGACTGAATACTCCCCCCGTTAGTCTTTGAGGAGGGGGGGGGGGGGGGGAGGGGGGAGGAGGAAGAGGAGGAGGAGGAAGAAGGAGCTGCTATAACCACCTGGAGCATGGGGCAAAAAGTCCCAGGTGGCATTAAAACCATTGATATGCGGGATCCGGCATTCAGCCCCTTGAAGTTGGAACTCCAGGCCCTTAGTCACACCAAGCCATCTCGACTGGATCTGCTGCTGGACATGCCGCCCGCCAGCCTGGACGTCCAGGTCCAGCACTCGTGGAACAACGACGACCGCTCCCTCAACATCTTCGTCAAGGACGACAACAAGCTGGTGTTCCACAGGCACCCGGTGGCGCAGAGCACGGACGCCATCCGGGGCCATGTTGGCTACACCCGGGGACTGCACGTGTGGGAGATCAGCTGGGCCATGCGTCAGCGGGGCACGCACGCCGTGGTCGGGGTGGCTACGAGTGACGCCCCGCTACACTCGGTGGGCTACACGGCTTTGGTAGGAAGCAACGCTGAATCCTGGGGCTGGGACCTGTGCAGGAGTAAACTCTACCACGACGGCAAGAATCACCCAGGTAAAACCTACCCGGCCTTCCTGGAGCCAGACGACACCTTCATCATACCAGACTCCCTCTTGGTAGTCTTGGACATGGATGAGGGGACCCTGGGTTACATAGTGGATGGACATTATTTAGGGGTGGCGTTCAGAGGACTTAAGGGCAGGAAGCTGTACCCGGTGGTGAGCGCTGTGTGGGGACACTGTGAAATCCGAATCCGGTACATAAATGGACTTGATCGTAAGTATAAACTTTTAAATGCTTTAACTACCTCTGTTGTTATTATGTCCTCATGTGAGCCAACATGTCATTGTGATGTCTTGTGCACGGCGCTTACGGAACCAGTGGGTGGATTTATGAACACAATAAACCATGCTGTAAGTGTCAAGGGTTTGTCTGTACGTCTAAATGGGATACATACCTGCAGAGGTTACTGTAGAGCAGCATTATGGTATCTGACTTACGTCTGCCACTATTACGTAAAGCAGTGCTTGTCATAACACTGCATTATTTGCATTCCCACCTTGTAGTCTAGATTACGTGTAAATTAATATTCAAATGTATCCCTGACTCACCTTTTCTCCTATGAGAATGATGTCAGTGTCCTGATCTTAGTGAGCAGTGATCTGCCTGTAAACTGTCCGAGCTTATCATTAACTGTCCATCGTCCATCATAAATGTCACTAAAACACCCAGTCGTCCTGAATGTTCTTGTTCAAAACCACGAGCTGCTCATGTTCCCCCCACACTAATGGAAAATGATTCCAATTGGATTAATCCCAATTTTTCCGTGGTGAAAGGCTCATGAGCTCTCAATGAGGAAACATAGGTGCTTATGAAAACATGTTGTACTACCCACATGTCCCAAGTGCTCCGTGCTCATTAGATTTTTATGCTCAGCTCAGATCTCTCGACCTAGTTTAGGCCTGTGGAAAAGCAGCTCACTGCATAAAAGCCCGTTTGAATTTGATATGACGTCCTTCCTGCCATTTGATGTGGGGCAGGGAAATCCCTGAACTCGTATATCGATTTTTGAAGATATGTAATCTGAGAATATGCAGTTAATTCTTGTGACTCGATCCTGTATGCAGAGTTGTCACTGCCACTGCAGGCTACAACTAAAATATTATTTTTGTTCTCTTCCTGGCTGCGTTGTTCCATCTACAAAATGTCCCAGTTAATGGTAGATATACAAAGGGCTGCATAATTATACTTTTTAAGGACCTAAATATTTGTGTAGAACATATTTGCTGATAATAATAATAAAAAAAAACCACAAAAAAACCCAATGTTTTTTGTTAACTTAAATGGGGTTTGTACGAAAATAGTATTGTATCAGCATGGACACTGAAACTCTTTTGTATTGGCACTGCAATTTAAATTTTTAAGAGACTTTAGATAATGTGTTACAGGCCTTTGTGAAACCAAAGATAGGATGAATAGAAAACCAAAATTTTCATCTCTTTGAAATTCTAACAAATATACTTTAGGCTCTATTAGAGTGCGTCCCTACTATTTAATGACACTACCGTGCAGAAATTGGCTGAATTGCTTTTCCAAGGTTGATGTCCTCTAGAAATCCACCGCAGAACCCAGATGTGTTAGTAGCACCTGGGATGTGGGATTGTTTGTCCATTTCATTACTTCAGTGTGGATTTTCTACTGGTGTAAACTGCCTCCTTCAATATCCTCCACCTTGATACAGCCTGCACACATTGAGGCCAACATCTTGATTTACGATTTCATTAGTTTTCTGGCCTTAAAAGTGCAAAATATCATATGGACTGACGGCATCAGAAGTGAAGACAAATGATTTTCTTTTTGGTAAATCTTTATCGAGCACAAAAAAGTGAATATAGCACACAAAATGTTAGTGTCCTCCATGGCAACAGCAGATAAATGGTAAAACACTTTTTAAGTCCCATTTTAAAATAAACAAGTTCACTTTATTTTATGCTAGTTTGCGTCTATATAACTGACATGACACATTATGCACACTGCCTCCTTAGATTTGGGTCAGGCCTATGTTTACACACCCCTGAAAGGAGATGCTGTAGTTGCGAATGCATAACATGCCTCTCCTTCTCTTGTCTCCCCTCAGCTGAACCCCTCTCTCTGATGGACCTGTGTAGGCGTTCAGTGAGGGTGGCGTTAGGAAGAGACCGACTCAGTGAAATCCATAGACTGCCCCTGCCGGCTTCTCTCAAGAATTACCTGCTCTACCAATGATGGTGCCGACAGTCACAACCCGCTCAGCACACCCTTGTTTCTTTCTCCTGTTTCTCTGGGATCATTCTTGGGTTAAACCCGTTTGACAGCATTGCTGCCAGGATTGACTCTGCCTCATGGATGATTCAACAAGTACGCTTTTGTGTCAGTGGCTGGACTCCTTTTGACTTTCTAATCCTGTTTTTATGACTCTTTACAACTGTACTCTCTAACTTTATAAAATCAGGAATCACTGAGCACTATGCACACGCTGATCCAGTCGATGCCCTGACAGTCGCCATGTTGGTGTGCTGCTTCCAGTTCGTAGGTTGATGTGGTGTAAGTGGTCAGTACCTCTGCTGTGACCTCCACACTTCTTGGTTTAGAAAGTTCTATCTTGTAGCCTTTACAATTTAAATGCTATTGTGCTTAAACAACAGAGTGATGACAAGTTAACTTTCACAGTAGTGGACTGCCAGTATCTGACCACAAGGTGGCAGCACACACATGTCAGCCTGTACATGATTTGAATTTGAGCATTATAACATAAAATCCTAATTGTTTTTAGACATTTTTAATAGATAATACAAATTGCTGTTCACACAACATGGAAAAAAAGAAGCTGATGGCTCCATAGGGAGTCTGTTGTGTGGATGACTGCACTGTGAGGAAGAGCAGGTGAGACTAAGTTTCTCTGTGATATGGAAGTGCCCCATCACTAGCCATCAGGCATCGGACAGGAACACTATCAGCAGAAATTTTAACGGAAAGGTTATGTCACTGTGATTATTTGTAGCATGCATCTGCAGGAACTTTTTCTCAATACAGTCACATCTTTTTATCATTTGTCACTCCTGCTTTTTGTAGTGCAGTAGTTTTCAACCACCCGCTGTTGAGGCCCAAGAGTGTTTTTAAACTCATCTGTATCAGCTGATCTCACTGGTTTGCACATATTAATCCCGAAAATGGAAAACGACCAGTGGCATGGCTGCTGCAGTGTAATATTTGGCTGGATTGAAAACCTGCTACTCTTGGGTCCCACATAGCTGAGAACCATTGATGTGTTTGTGTGTATAACATGTAAATGAGAAGGGGGGGGGGGGGAGTTTGGGAAACGGTTCATGTTGATGCTTGAATGAGCAAATATCAGTTTTAAGGCACCACACTGATAGAAAATGACAATCTAGCTTCAAACAGCTGCACAAATGTCTTTTTTTTTTTCTTTCTTTCTTTTTTTTAAAGGTCAGATTGCCAACAAATTGTCAAATGCCATATCATAGACCTGTTGATTCTATAGTATTTTTAAATGTACAGACTGGGTACATATTTGGCACTCAGCTGAATGTGGACACACTGTGCTTCACCTTACTTTTCCTTGCTTGCAACTTCCACTTCATTTGTATTCTTTGTTGTAGATTTGTTTGTAAGTATCGATTAAAGATTATTTCAAATTATCTACTACTGTGCATCGTGCAAGACTCTATTGTCATAGACTTATTGCTTAACTACCAGCAGCTGAGGGAAGACCAATGCAATACTGCAAACTGTGGCCTTGAAATATATATATTATATAATATTTCGGACACAAATATATACACATTGAACACAATTACGCACTGATTTCTGACATTAAATTGCAGACGGTGATGCTGTAAAAAGTAAACTGGGAGATACATAGTCTGGGGAAAATACATATATTATTAGCTGTGTTGTATTAATAACGTTTAGCAATCTTTTTCTGTCCAATAAAAACTGGTCTAAAAAGAGGGCAATGAATCGCACACCGGAAGGTAGAGATGTGTGGTTTTTTTTTAAACTGTGTAAACCTATAGTCCTAATCACATTAAGCTAAAACATTTGGTAAGTGACCACTAGCAAGTTTGTTGGTTCAGATTACCAGGGACATGAGCCATCAGTGGAGCCCCTGTGGGGACAGCATTGTGGGGATCCGGGATGTGGGGAAGGAGGTGGAGGGTTATGGAAATCAGCTCATGGGTCTGGAAGAGTGTGAGACGGTCTGCAGCAGCTCAGCGTTTGAACAGTGGGACTCCTGTTGGGAAGACCTCACCATGTAATGGATTTTTTTTTTTTTAATTTATTGCATCTTATTTTTAAATCAAGTTCAAATTGTAGATTGTGTTTCATTTCCCTTCAAACAGCTTGTTTAAATTTGCCTGTACTATGCCTCTCATTGTGCGTGAATGGATTGTGCAATAATTGCTAAAGTCATTTCATAGTAATGGTAGAAGAATTTGCATTTAGTGACCACAGGGTAGCAAATCACTGAGTCTGAGACCAAAGTGGAAAAAGTAATAGCTGCTTCAGATGCACTGGTAGCAACTAGCTGGTTGTGAAGCAGTTATACATGGATATTCAAATCCCACAAAACACCAGAAAGGACTTAATGGAACAGAGCAGGTCCCTGCTTTCGAGAAGTTTACACCAGGAAATGATAGCGTTGTTTTGATCATCTGCATCATGTTGGCTGAGGTTGAGTGATGTGACTGACATCCCCCGAGCTGTTCTCCAAGATTTGGTACCGGTGTCATCAAAGCATTTATTTAACTGATTGGTATCGGCTATACTAAACTATACTCTGCTCCTTTGTTTTACGTCAACTATCATAAACAGAGAGCACAATTTGTGGCAGCATGCAGAAAGTGTACTCTGCATCATGACATGTTTAGCTAACGTGTGCAATGAAGGAAAGTGATGTCTTGATGTCTCTCTCATGCTTGTGGTGACTTAAGGTGGATTACTTACAGTTTACGGTTGCAAAATGTCATAATACAAAACGACATACAGTATATCCATTACTGTCCATTTAAAGTATAAGTACAACTGTGCAGAAGTGAATATTTTAAACCTAATAACTTGAAATGTTTGCTGTTTCAGGTGTAAATCTCTGTGGTAAGGGTTTCAAGGTAAGATAAGAAACTTTATTTATATAGCACCTTTACAAACAGAGTTTACAAAGTGCTCTACAGAGAAGCAAAGCATAGTCAAACATAACGTCAATACCGGTAAACATTTAAGAAAACAGGAGGCAAAAAAAAAAGACCATACCATTAAGGTAATGAATACAACAAAACCAAACAAATAACCAAAATGAGCAAATGGAATAGAAAACAAACAAGTAAATAAATGAATAAAATAAACAAACAAAAACAGGGGAACAAAAGAACTGCATGAAAGGACATAAAAGGACGACATTTGTGACACAGCATTGTGACAAATCTTTGGTTCACTACAACCTATAACTCCACCGTCCATAAATATTCATTCAAATGCGACCAAAATTAACGCAGACATTCTTTGGATAGTAGATATACATGTTTTCAAGGGTGTCTGCAGTGATATTAAATATCTTCCTGTAATGTGTAGTGTATGCAAAACCTTTTCAATTTCTTCAAACGTTTCAACTCCACTAAAAGTTGAATCACCATCAACAAGCCAAGGTGGAATTTGAACCATTAATAGCAACCTTGGTGAAGAAGAATCTTTTACCTGTTGAGTTAACCAGACTGTCGGTTGAATCTCTAGAAGCTCTGAGTGAACTCTGTGAAATTCTTTCTCCAGCAATGAAGATAGTCCAGCAGTCTACGACACTGACGAGCTGTAAACGACCTCATGAAGACACGGGTTTGAGCCCCGCCACAGTATTACACATGATTCAAGGTTCATGGAAGGAATGGGTAACGGAGGGCGAGGCCATGTGGTCTATGGGGGCTATGTCCCTCTAAGGCAGGGGTGTCAAACTCATTTTTAGTTAAGGGGCCACATACTGCCCACTTTGATCTCAAGTGGGCCAGACCAGTAAAATTGTAGCATAATAACGACAATATTTCTCTTTGTTTAAATCATTGGTGAAGGTTTTTGGATGATAAACCATATTTTAAGGTCTTTCTACAATAAACTAGAAACATAAAGACCAAAAACTCAAACATCAACCCACTGTTTATCCGCCTGGGCTCTCCTCTGCAGATTCCCTCGCAAAGTGAGCAGCGAGCACTGCTGCCTCCGGAGCAGACGTCGCATTTACGCTGTTTTTGAAGCAATTACTGGATCGATTAAAAACAATTAAAAAACGTTTGTACTCATAAACCTCCATATTCTCATAGAAATGCAATTTATGTCTTTCTGTAATTTTCACACTTAGCAAAGTCATCCGGCAGGCCGAGCTGGACCCCCTGGCGGGCTGGATCCGGCCCGCGGGCCGTATGTTTGACACCCCTGCTCTAAGGGTAAGCCACAGCGTGCTCACAGCTTCAGGTTTTTGGGTTTGCGTTGTACATGCTAAAAAAAAAAAAGACCTAATACAAAATAATAATCCCATTAGTACATTTTGATGCTATAGTATGACTTCTTTTTTTTTTCATATTTCGGAGGACATGCTGTAGTATGACACAATGGTGCAGTGGTTAGAGCAGTTGCCTCAGTGAGAAGTGGGTTAGATCACCACTTGAGGCATATGTCAGTTCAGAAAAAGGTCATATTTCAAAAAGTGATAAAAAAATAAATAAAAAAATAAAAAAAAAGAAGCAATTTTCGTATATAATATAGCCAGGGCGATGCGGCTAAGTTTGATGTTTCGCCGTGACACAGAAAGTTGATGTTTAAGGTCAAACGATGCTCCAAACCTCACGACACCTTGCACATGCGTCGGGCACCGTCTTTCATGAGTTTTTGAAGATGTTAAAGCCGCCGAAAAAAGCCAATTTTTTTTTTAAAGACAAAATTAAAACTGCAAGCGGGAATATGCGGACCCTCGCTTGCTGCACGTCGGGGAGCCGGCGGCCCCGACCCGCTGGATCCGCTGGACGTGCAGCATGCGAGGGCCCGCATATCACTGCTTGCAGTTTTAATTAATTTTCTTCTTTCCATTTTTTTTAAATTTTTTATTCTCTCTTAAAATTCATACTTAAAGTCAGGTTACTGAGCGGAATGAGGACAAAAAAAAAAAAAAAAAGAAAAAAAAAAAAAGCATATTGTAGCCTCAGGAGGAACGTTAGTTTTCAGAAACTGAATCATTTGACCCATAACTTTCTGTTCATAAATAGCACACCCTTCTGTAAAGGCAGACCGAGGCTGCTGGAAAATGCACTGTGCACTAAAACAGGTCCTGGGGCATGACATAGAGCTCTCTGTGGCTTATTTGATCATTTACATTTGGCTGAAAGTAGACTCTTTGTGCCACACCTCATGCAAACAGCCTCTATTTTGTTTACAGCCATAGTTGTTGCTTTCCATTCAATTTACTTTAGATTATTTATTTGGTCCTGTGCATTGTAAGGAGTTAAAATGTTAAGAAGCAGTACTGTAAAAACAATAAGCCGAAATAATGAGAATTTTTTTAGGCTAAAGAAGAACTGTCTTTTTTTAGTTAGGTAAATTGCATTATTATTAAATTAGTTAGGTAAATTGCAAGAAAAGGAATTACACTTTGACTCACATTTAATTTGAATGTTTCTACTTAATGAAAAAAAACATCAAGATTTGGGTGCAGGTTTACAAACAAATACAACTGAAGATGAAGGAAATTAGTTCTGAACACCGGGTTAGAAACAGGGTTTGTCGGGGTGAGTGATGTGGAGGGATGGGCGTGGGGGCGTGTCAGTCTTCAACCCCTGGGACAGTGTCAATGATTCAGAAACTGACTCACTTTATTTCCAGCATATAAAAAAAAACTGAAAGATTTCTGAAAGCATCAAATAACCTCAGGGAACTTAATTCAACCTTCAACTTAGTTGGACTCGAGGCTCAACAACAAGAAAACAATTATCAAGAATAAGACACAAAGGGGTGAAAATCAAATCAGAACAGAAATAAAATCAAATGCAGCTGATGGAAAGAAGGACGTAAAAGAAAATCACAGCTATCTAAATTTTACTTCTCTCTAACAGTCCTTCAGCTGCATGTTTCACATTTGGTCACTTGATGTCAGCATTTCCAACATTTACACAACCAGACAAACAGTCAGCTGTTACACTGGACAACAACATTTTAACTATTTTTTTGTCCCACAAGCTGAAACAGATGGATCTTTCAGTGCTTTATAACTGTGAATTTTGATATTTTCGGGATGATTCTATCAGGACTGTTTTTTAAGTGACAGGGTGTATATCACTAAAGCTGTTGTTATGTTTGAATGTGTACAAACTTACCTTTAAAATATACAAATGTATTTATTTTGCCTAATTTTTGGCCAGAGGAGTGTTCCTCTTTTGTGTCCAGCGATACTCTGCCACCTGGACTTTCCTTGGTACTGCTTTTCTATATATCCGCATTAAAGAATACTGGATTAAGAAGAACAATAGGTAACAGAGAAATTCTGAAAACAGATTTGGAATTTTTTTTGCATGCGACAAAATCTTTCTAAAACAATTTATCTACAAAATATACTGTGGCAAGTATCAAACTAAATGGAGCTTACTCACTTGCTTGCAAAAAGCAATTCCCTTGTGACTGATTTCACTCTACATCAATGTATCAGCAGCATTTTACAACTGGAATTGTGAAAGGAGACCCTGTAATTAGGCCATGAGATGTTAAATGGGACAGGAAACAAGCAAAGAAAAAAGTTCTGTTACACAAATTTAAATGAATATTTTTGGACCTTGGACTCGAACTTTGTTAACGTTGTGAAAAAACTGCTCAGTCTGACCTGTTAAAGGAGAAACTCCGAAACATATACTGTAGAAGGGATGTGTGTTTTCAATTGAACTGCTAACATCTAACGTGCAACAAGGAAATTCAATCTGAAACTCAAAAGCTGTCAAATAAATGTAGTGAAGTAAACAGTAACATATTTAAAAAGTAGTGCATTATGAAGTGGTATGATACGCATATATAATAGCCTATACTTCATGTCAACGTTTGATTGATTTACACAAGCCTGAATAAGATCATTCATGTTGGCATAACTGATGAAAATGACACCCAAGCCTTGTTACATGACAACATTTTTCACTATATTAAAACATCAGATGTGCCTATATAAAACAAACAAAAAAAACAGGTAAAAAACCAGATCTTTATCAATGAGCGAAGTAAGCTGAAGCCCAGTGTCAGTGTTTTCATGTCAATAACAGAGTGAATGTACACTGTCAATACAGGGCAACAAACATGTTGTTGCAATCTTAAACAGGACAAAAAGCAAGTGTACCTGGTTTGACTGGGGACTGTTCTGGCACAATGACAGATTGCACAGACAGATAAGGTGCTATTAAGACAATTGCACAACTTGTTGTTTTGCATAACATATACCATAGTGCCATGTGGCCGGCCTTGCAGTGTTATTTTCATACATCACAAACAAGCCAATTGGATTACTCGTGGGTGTAGTTTGCATTTGTAACCCTTTCCTAGCAGAAACAAAAGACTACCAATTGTTTTTAAGGAGCTGACTCTCACAAGATATGTCACATTCTTATTGGAGTTGTCACAAAAAGAAGTGAAAAATATAATGGAGTGCTGTGATTGCAAAGCACATTTGTCTGTTCATTTATGAAAGTGCAATCCATTTGCCACTTTAGTTGCTTTTTGTTACAGTGTATTTTAAGGCGAGGCGATTAATCGATATTTTATCTTATCATGATATGAGACTGGATTTTATTTTAGATTTTGAATATCCTGATATGACATAAGTATTGTCTTTTCTTGGTTTTAAATTTAAAATTTACAGTAATGTCATTTTATGAATGTACCAGACTATTCTAACAATTGTATATTTTACCTATACTCAACCAGTCATAATATACACATTACAGATAGTTATTTATCAAAAATCTCATTGTGTAAATACTTTGTGAAAGCACCAATAGTCATCCCTACAATACCACTGCAATATGATATCAAGTCATTTAGCAAAAAAAAAAAAAAAAATGCCATGATTTATATTGTCCATATTGCATAGCATATCTATATATTTCTTTTGCTTATTCATACCATTATGCTTTTACGTACAATATACACTGCCTGCACGATATGAGGCAAACTCCCGTTATGAATAAAGTACACGCAGTTGTGAGAATATTATGTCCATTGTGCAAAAAAGTCCAATTTGATTGTGAACAAAAACCTGGGGAAGGTCAACAGGGACTCGGCAGTTCAAACTGTTGTTCTCCTGTTGTGTGTTTTTTTTTATTTTTTTTTTTTAGCCTTGTTGTTTCCAACGGTTATGCAACAACTTCAAAAAGGCCAAAGGAACACATGTGCCCTACGTCACAGGCAACACCCCCGTCCGGCGATCTGACGTAAATGTCAGGTCACCGTGCGCTCGGCCCTGCGCTGACAACGCCACGGAGCCGGGGAAGGACACGAGTGAACGGCGGCACACCGGGATCGTAAAAGCGCCTCTTGTTCAGTCACTTGAAAATACGAACACGATTTTAACAGAGCGGTCCTGAGAATATGGTGGCTGTTTGAGAAGAAGAAGAAAGAAGAAAGAAGAAGAAGAAAGAAGAAAGATGGCACAGAGAGACACGCTGCTGCATCTCTTCGCCGGGGGGTAAGTCACATTTATCGCCATCCTTCTGCGTCCCGCCGGGTGACGTTATTTATTTTTTAAATTTTTTTTTTTAACTCAATAGTAAGAGGCAACCCACGTTTAGGTAGTACTCTCGCTGCTATATAATCCCTTTTTGAGAGATTTTACTCGTTAATGTTCAGCATTACGCAGCCAGCGTGCTGAAACAGACAAGGCGAGCTAGCTGGTGTTAGCGCAGCACCAGCTCTCCACGGAAGTTGTTCGTTTCCGCACATGTTCTTCAAACAGCGTTGTAAATTTATTCTCCAAAAATAACGAGGCGAAGACGACGACAAACGTTTGTGTGAACACTTTTAAAGAATAAACTCATAACGCTGCTGGTATTGTGGTGAACAGCGATGCGTCCGGCCGGAAGTTTGCCCGATAGCCGCCGTTAGCTCGCTGGATATCGCTGTTCAATGTTTGGATGAGGAAGGTCGAAATGCCTGCTGCGAGTGATCATGTGCAGTTTTAGTTAATTCACTGTAAAAAAAAACCAAAACACACACATTGTGTTATGTAAATCTGAGACTGTGAGTTAGCGGCTCGATGGGTCTCCTGTCGCCGCATTGGATGGATATGTCGCAGTTAGCCTGGAGCCGCCTGACGTCCTTCAGCATTATGTAACACAAACTCTTCACTGGCAACAACCACACAGCCATGATATGCAAGACTGAGATATAATTAGGAAGTGGGTGGCATCCATTTAATGTTAAGGTCACGTTTGAATAAGGTCACCGTGGGCTTGTTTGAAATGCTTTAGCTTTTTTTAAATGTGAGGGCGAGGTTTCAGACTACTGATTCACCTGTCCTGCTTTGATGAAGAGGTCCCTTTTTAAAAAAAAAAAAATGAATTCAGTCAAATGTGTGATAGTGTGATGGGGCTCCTGACCTCTTTGTTTGAGTGTGTGTATATATATATATATATATATATATATATATATAGAGTCTGAAAACATTTAGTATATCCGACCCACACAGCCAAAATACACGTTTACCTCTCGTGTGAACATTTGAAGCAGAAAACAAGCTGAACTGTGTCTTTGGTTGATTTTAAACAAAATCAGTCGGCCATACACACAATATACTTGTACAAGGATACCTGTTAATTCTAGACGGCTCCCGCTGTTGCACCTACTGCCCTCTTGTTTCTTATCTTAGTGGGCAGCGGTCATGGCCGCAGCAACTCGACATCACATTATTTCAACATGGTTACATGAGTTTGTTTGTCGTTGGTTACACAATGTAAAACCTCATCAAGAGTGCAGGGGTGGATAGGTGACTACTGATCAGGAATTGGGCAATTGGGTCAGGTGTTGCTTTTGTTAAGATGTTTGACTCTGTCTTCCAGATATGATACAGTACAGAGGCTTAGTCTAATCTGTTCCAGACTTCAAAGCTTGTCGCTGACAAGGTTATACGGTCAATAAAGAATGTACTAGTGAGAGCTACAAAGAACTAAAGTGAATTGTTTGTGCAGGGATTACTGTCTAAAAGTATTCCTTCCTTGGGCTAGGCCGTCTGAGTTGGAAAAACCTGTCCTCCAGACGTGTTGGTTTAACGGTGGTTATTTCCATTGCAGAGTCTTTGACCATAATTGTTCATTGCTCCGAGCCAGTAGCTCTTGAGTTGTTATTATGCGGGGGGAAAAAAAGTCTTCAGTCAAGGCTTTAACGTGCAACCTTGCAAATGATACAGGTTGATAGTATTACGGTTGTCAAAACATATGTATCAAGCAAGCGCACATCACCTACTCTGTTTGCAAGATTTGAATCATCCCAAGGCTCATAATCCTAATCTGTGTGCTCAACCTGCAGATGTAGTGGTACAGTGGGAGCCATCGTGACCTGCCCCCTGGAGGTCTTGAAGACACGGTTGCAGTCCTCCGGCCTCACCCTCCGGCCCATCTTCCAGGTCCACCTGGGCACGCTGAGTGGCACCGGAGTTATCCGACCAGGAGGTGTTACACCTGGGCTGGTACAGGTCCTAAGGTAAGACGTTTGTTTGTGTTGTTGTAAGGTAAACAGTGCTGCAGCATACTGTATTGCTTGTCCCTAGATGTTTGATTTTGTTCTGCATGCGGTCATGGGCACAAAGTGTTCCTTCCTGACAGCTGGTGCACTTTTGCTGTTTATCAGTACTATCATGCTGTGACTGGCTTAATTACGGGGTTGCTGGCTTTTGTGGCTGCTCATTTTGTTTTTCTCCTTGCTGTTTTTAACTGCAAAGACCTGTGTGTTTAGGCATGTCTGATGCGTTGACATAATGACTTTGTCAAATAAGGATTTTGGTTTGGAATAGTTGTATCGAGTTCTTTTGAGGGTCTTGTTATTTACTCCGTGGAGAACATAAAATTTGCTTTCTGCGTCCGTAGTCTGAAAATGAAGGCCTCTAATCCTGTCCTACATAAAGTGATGATTAAGTGCACTCTATCCTGCTCATATTTAGAGTCTCTCACTAGCTGTTTGGGGTGACACTCACCATGCTTTTCCACCTGGCTTTAAGATAGGGATAAAAATAAGTCTTTATGGTTTCCATGAAAAGAAGTGCTTTAATGATTCTGCTTAGGCTGTCGAAGAGTGGAAGCAGCCCCAGTGAGCCGACAGAGAATGAGGGAAGGTTTTACCAAGGGTGCTGCGTCAGTGTTATATTACACTCGGAGGAGTAGGGCTGCAAACTGAACCGGTCTGGACTGGTGTCTGCTGCAGCTGTAAGCTGTAAAAGTTACACATGACTAAAGACATTTTTTGGGGACAAATATTTCCTTGTTAGTTTAGGTTTTATGCCAGTTTTTCATCTTAATCTAGATAATTGTTAGAACAATTACTCAGAGGCTGTATTCAAAATCAAACATATCGGACATTTATTCTTGCAAGAAGGAGCAAATGCATGCACACTCAAAGGGAGGTGTCCAGCATTGCTCGAAGTCTCTCCGCCGTAGTTCAGCTTATATACAGTGTGACAAACAGTTGACAGTCATCCCCATTTCCTCTGTATATCTGATTTTGTAGATAGTACTGAGTGGGGTCGTAGGTCACAAGATAAAGGTACAGCGACGTTGTAACTGAGACTATATAACCATGTTGTGCAACAGATAGACCAGCATTTGACAAGTATGATCAGTTCATTATTTTCCATCAATAATGCATTTTTGTAATGTTTGTTAGAGAGTTATCTTTGTACTTATAGGCTTGTGTTTATGTATAACCTGCAAGAAATTCCTCATGCACCTTGAGCCCTTGTCAAGCCGTTGAAACCTTGAGACTGGACACTACTTTGAGCTAACTGACGGGCCATTCTTTGAGAGGAGGTGTTGACGAGCAGTGAGAGAGAAGTGGAATGTGTGAAACCGGCTTGAGTGGCAAGGTGTGCATTACAGAAACCGACCCAAACTGCAGGTGTACCCTCCCCCTTCGCTTGGCTCCAGGCAAAGCAGATTGCCATCTGGAAAATTAAGATGTCTTCCCAAAAATAGTTGAAGAAATGTTCTGAGGGGATGTGTCTGACGTGACAAGCCCAGCGTTACGTAATGGAGGGGACTTGGTTTAGTTTAAAAATTGAAAAACTAGCTCAAGTGAACAGGGCTGGTGTAACATTTACAACAATTGCAGCAGTGAGCTATCATATTTATCGAGGCTGGGATGATCATACACAGGCATTTGCCGTTACAAGTGTGGTGACAGTTTAACATGTGCACTGGTGCGTATTAATAAAAGTTTGCTTTTATTTCAGATCCATTCTTGAAAAAGAGGGGCCGAGATCTCTTTTCCGAGGACTGGGGCCGAACCTTGTTGGCGTTGCCCCTTCGAGGTACAGTGAATTCAGTGTTCACGTTTTTAGATGCTCAAATGCATCTGGGTTGTCCCATCTCCCCACCATCCATACCCACTTTATTTTTGGTGAGCAGTCTTGAAGCTATAAGATAACCTGTTGGCGTACGAGCTAACGCACACTGTGGTGTCTTCGTATCTACAAACAATAAACAAAGCAGAGGCAAAGAAGACTGAGATGAAGCAGAGTGCCGATTTCTCAGCAGAGTCTGTTGTTTTATAGAACCGGGACACTTCAGAGTATAGAACACCACAGCTACTAATCAAAGAAAACAAAAAGGGGACTGTACATACTTTTAACTTTTAATGATTGAAAGCACTATCTAACTGCATAAACAGGAAGCGGTTGTCATGGCAGCAACTTCTGAGTCTATCCCTCTTCCTTCCCCCCCCCCCCAGCCCTACTGAGTTTTATGTGTGAGCTACAGCTGTCAGCACCAGTAGGCCCATGTGTTTGTATTCGATTAAACTCGTAACAAATACGGCACTATGTTTGAGGTGCAGAGATTAACACGTGCGGTGGTGAGACTAGCTGGGAAATAACGGGCCTGAAACAAATGTTCAGTCTGATGTGGATTCACCTCGTGAAGTTTCAATTCCAATGGTTCTATTTTTAGTGTCGACATAGAGTCAGTACTTTGCTCGCTCTCCTCATGGTTGATCATCTCAAATCGAAACTCCGCTATACAACTGTGAATTGAAAAAGGCCCAATAAATCTGCCATAAAATGTTGATGAGAATCTGAGACCGAGTCCAACAGAAACCGTTAAGAGTTACTCTGCCCGGGTTAATTAGTAGCCGCAGCTTTATTCTTTGCTCTGTAAATCCGCTGCCCCTGCGGTCCACTGGCCAACTTGGACAGGCTTGCATTGAGAGCAGCTCTGTGGAGTCCAGTGCTTATTCAGCCCATTCTGGTGCACCGAGCGTCTGTTCCAGAAGCCAAGCAGGCAGCAGGGAACAGATTGCTCTGGATACACGGTGTCAAAGGCTAACAGCAGCCCGAATGAAATGATTATACAACCACAGTAATATTTTGAAACAGAGTTCATATTCAAGCAGGGTTTGTTAATCTTTACAGCTGCTTCCGTGTTCTGAACAGTTTGTTTTCTGTGTTTCAGAGCCATTTACTTTGCTGCATACTCGAAATCTAAAGAGATGTTCAACGGGCTGTTGGTCCCGAACAGTGGATTGGTGCACATGTCCTCAGCTGGTCTTGCAGGTGAGCAGACTGGGTATCAGCTTTTGTTACATGCACGTGATGAATATAACATGAACAGCAGTCAAGTGCAATGCTAAAATAGTTTTTGGGCACTTCGTATATTTTTGTTGACAGCATAACACCGTCCCAACATGAACCACTGAAAATGTATATTATTTGCTTCATCAAGGACATGTTTAAGTTCTCACGCTGTTTTTCCCTTTAATGAGTTCTTTTCATTATGACCTGTATTTTAGGGCACGACTGCTCTAAGTATTAAACTGAATTTGCTTATTTCGTTTCTCGTTCTCAGCTTTTGTCACCAACTCACTGATGAATCCCGTTTGGATGGTCAAGACCAGGATGCAGCTGGAGAAAAAGTATGTCAACTCTTGAGTGTCACCTGTTTCGCGTGTATTTAATGTTTTTTTTTAAACTCTAGACAGACTGTAGCGTTTTGCTTTATATCGGTAAAAATCAATCCGACTTATTTTAAGATCTCGGCAGGTGGGAAGGGACTCCATATAATGTGACCTTTTAATAGAAACCTTTAAAGTAAGCCTACCTTCACTGTCCTTGGGATCTGCAGTGTGTGAGACTGAGCGTGTGACCTGGCTCCATAAATACACAGCGCTGACGCACTGTCCTGCGTTCAGAAGAGGAGTCTATATTTACATGACCATGTACAGGGCAGTAGTATCGTGTGAGGTTGTCTGTTCATGAAGATCGGGCCCATGTTTTGCAACACAAAATGGGGGCTGCTTGAATGGGTGGTGAAGGAAGCGGGTTGAATTTCAAACACCATTCAGTTAAGGTTTGACGAGCTGTTCATTCAACCCAATAAGGAAATCCAAGGACGCCACATACTTCCTTATCCAGATGAGCATTGACTTATTGCTTTAACACTAAAAGGCTTGCTTTTCTCATAATAACATTATGACTTAAACGGTTTGTTCCTCTGATAACTGATATGCGTGTATATATATATATATAAAAAAAAAACATGTCGGATGATCAGTTAGTTTAACACCTTGCCACATGTGAGTTTGTGACTCATGAGCCTGACCTGTTTGACTTTTCAGATCCCGGGGAGAGAAGAAAATGAATGCACTGCAGTGTGCTCGCTATGTTTACAAATCGGAGGGAATCCGGGGTTTCTACCGCGGCCTGACTGCATCCTACGCTGGCATCTCGGAGACGATGATCTGCTTCCTTATCTACGAGACACTGAAGAAACAGCTCGCCAAGAGCCAATTCAGCTCTCCGAACAGTGAAAATGAGAAAGGAGCATCGGACTTCCTGAGGCTGATGATGGCAGCTGCTTTTTCAAAGGGTTGTGCATCCTGCATAGCCTACCCACACGGTAAACACGTGCATCCATCTTCTCTTGCAACATCAACAACCTAATGTCAGAGAAAAGTTTATATAAATGGCTAACTTTAAAAAAAAAAAAAAAATTCTACTTTGTGTCTCCACAGAGGTCATTCGGACAAGGCTGCGCGAGGAAGGCAGCAAGTACAAGTATTTCTTCCAGACAGGGAGGTTAATAGCAGTGGAGGAAGGCTATGCAGCTTTTTATAGAGGACTCATTCCACAGCTAATCAGACAAATCCCTAACACTGCCATCGTCCTCTCCACATATGAACTCATCGTCCATCTGCTGGGAGATTCCAAGTGAAGACACGTTTGAAAGTCAGGAATTTTCCTGACAAACAATGGACGCCTCCCGAAACCCAAAACACACTGGGCAAGAGACTTTTGAAAAAGCAGCACATCCATTTTTTTGATGTCATGCCACGCCACAGAGACTGTTATGATGGAACTGAAGCAGGTTGTACTGTTATCCAAAGAGATAAATGCATTATTTTATTGAATGCTTGTTAGGAGTTTATTAAAATAACGCAAGAAGTCTTGGTACTTACTGAAACTCCAATCCTGTAGAAAAAGGTCATCTTAGAGGACTACTTTTAAGTTAACTAAATTATTTTTGTTTTGTTATTTTACGACAGTGTTTGTTTCCTTTTATCAGTGGTAACTGTACCAACACACATGACTTGACTCTACTAGTGAATGAAGGTATGTAATTCTGAAGAGGTGCTAGTAATAATGCTGTTCTTTGCATTGTAATTACCACACAGACTATTTTGAGATTTCTGCTCTGTTTTGACAAATACAATCTGCTGGATTTGAAGTTCGAGTTAGAGAAATTTATCATATTTTTCATTTATATATGTATATATAAATGCACAGGCTTATCTTCTATCTTTGTTTTCTTTGTGAAAAACATGGTCACCTTTACAATATAATGAGAACTTGGATGCTTATTTGACTAGTGGCTCAATAAAATGCATCAAAACACTACATCAGTTGGTGTTTAACCCTGAAATGAGGATTGTTAATATTAAAACTTTCCCTTATTTTGGGGGAAATACAAGGATAATGCGTGGTGGATAGATAAAATACCATACAAACAGTAGTATGGGAGAGACTAGTTTACAAAATATTCAGAGGAATTCATTTTATCAGGAGTTTGTGCTGGTTGGCTGAATGTGGCTAAAAAAAATATTTTGAGGAAAAGAGTGTCTTCAATCAAGATATTTTGGGACAATTCTGAAACTTCCAGTATCCATCACATGAAGAGTAAATCGCCCTTTTTGCTTTTCTGAGAACTTCAATCAGCAATCACATATCTTTTCCCATAAAAAAATATTTTCTTGCTTTGCTGTGCTTAATGAAATCACAGTTGATGTATTCAGGCTTTTATGACCCATATAAACATAAACCAAATATATTCCAAAGTGAAAGAAAATATGCAAACATTGATGTAAATTTAAAAAAAATTGGAAGAAACATTATTTTATTTAACTGTAATCACCCTCTTTGAGTCAAACTTTAACAGTAATAGTGCCTTTGGCAGCAATTACTTATGAATCAGAGTCACCTATTACTTTTACACTAAGAAACACTGCCATTTGTCCCAGTTCCTCATAAAACAGGCAACAGTCTGTCAAGCTACTTTGGGACCAAAAGTAAAACAAACACAAAATCTTGATTAATTACAGGTCTAAACTTCACCCTAGACTTCTAGGCTTGTTTATTAGCCTCTGTGTGTTAGGCTTTATGATTGGGCTGTTGGGGGGTAGGGCTGTCTCCCTAATCATAGTTCTCAACAAAAAAAGAAAGAAGGAAAAGAAAAGTCAGCTCAGGCCACAGAGCTGACTCGTCATCCAAGACGGGAAATTGATAGGAAATGGTAAAAATGTCTCGAGGCGTTTACGAGTATTTGTCAGTCACTTGGTGTGTGAAATCCAGTGACGGGTCAGACATGAATCAGCAAAAAAAACTTCTTCCTCCTGTTGCGTTTCTGTTGATTCATCCACACTTTCCTCTCCAACCGGAATAAACAGCCTCTTTAGAGAGAGTTTTTAGAGGGAGAACTGCAGCAGGAGCTGTCATGAGGAGCAGGGTGAAAAGGCGTTTGGCCTGTTCCTCCCACTCTCTGGAATGTACACAGGGTACCACTTTCTGAAAGGTCACCCTATAGAAAGGATTTATACATTGTATAGATATAAAGTTAAATTACTCAAGCTATTGGTTACAACATTAAAATCGTTTACCCTACAAATGCTTTATAAATTAGTCATAAGACATAAATAGACATTTTTGGGTTGCCAGGTTGGGGTAAATCTCTTCTGCTGATGTTTCTGTTGATACATTTCTTTAAAGGAGAACTTCTTAAAGGAGAACATAAACATGTGGTCAGTGATTTCACTTGAGTCAGCATAGGTTTGTACTGAAGACTACAACACTGAAAGTAAAGAAGAAGCTGGTGGTGTGGAGTTGGAAAGAAGTGCGTTTACCAGAAGTCTGTAGCCTGCTTACTGCTGCTTGAGACTACGTCAAGTAACACGTGAATCTCTTAAAGAACTGTGGTTGAGTTGAGAAATTGACTGAGCACAGGTTTGTTCATTTTGGCTCAGCGCCATCAATTGTCTCTTTAAGCCATGACCGTGAGCTTGCAAAGACCAGGATAGTAGCTTTCCTAACAGGAATATTTTTAAAATGACTAATTACGGTGGTGTTTTTCCTTCTATGACAAGCCAAAATGTCTGCTGTGGGAAAGGTCTATTTGGACTATTGTTCAACTGTCGATTGTTAGTCACTGTAATGCCAATTTGCTGGAGTACTCTTTCAAGTAGCCCATCAGTTCTGCAATTAAAAGTCTATCAAAGGTTAATTTGGTACTAATAAGGTCTACCCCAAGTAGATGTAATAAGGTCTTTATGACTTGGATTAACATTTAGAAATAACATTTTATTCCAAAGTGAAAGCAAACCTGTATTGTTCACACCAACATAAAGTGACAAATAATTGCAGAATTATTTTGCAGAGGACACCTACTTAATGAGAGCTGAAACCCATTATTAGCTACTGTTGAACATAGGAATGTATTATGTATTTTTTTTTAAACAGATACAACATTGGAATCTATTTTGATTAAACGCCTGAGTGAGCACAGACAGGTTCTTAAATAACAAGACATTACACAATGAGTGGAGTGGATGAAAGCCAAGAGGAAGACAGAGCTGCGGAAATCACAGACAATCAATGAGACATTGTGATAACCTAAACGATGCACACTGCCTGTCTGAAGCCACAATAAAAAAAAGAAAGAAAAGAAAAGGCTACATCAAATCATAAGAACTCAAGACAATTCAATAAATTCAAATTTTAAATAAATTTTTTAAATAAAAAATATCGGATTAAATGTTTTATTTGGATTGATTTGACTTTATTAATCCCACAGTGGGGGAATTTACTCGTCACAGCAGCATAGGGAAGACAAAAAAAAAATAATGCACACAATATGAACAAATTTACAAATAGTTATGAGAAATAGGAAATGAGGTAGATAAAAAAAATAATTATTTTAGAAAAAAAATAACATAAGAGCAATGAATAAAAAAATACACACACACACACACACAGACTATATACACAAAAACAAATACAATTTAAAATAAATATAAATAAAGACAGTTTGGAATGATGACTGTAAAGTAACAGGTGCTGTGGAATAAGATGACCAGTGCAACATTATTTTATTGCGGTATTGAAAAGTCTGACGGCCGTCGGAACAAACCAGCTGCGGTAGCGCTCCTTCCTCACATACTGCGGTCTGTTGCTGAGGTAGTCGGTGGTCCGTGCAGTCAGACGGCCGTCGACTCCAGCTCCCCCCCCCCCCCAACCCCTCCAGCAGTGATGGCTGTACGGTGTTGAACGTGCTGGAGAAGTCAAAGATCATGACCCTCACCGTTGCTGCCAGCCTTCTCCAGGTGAGAGAGAGGGATCTGTGCAGCAGGCAGATCACCGCGTCCTCCAACACCAACGCCTGCTCTGTAGGCGAACTGCAGGGGGTCCAGTGAAGTGCTCACCGGGGGTCTGAGAACGATCCTCTCATCGTCTTCATCAGGTGGTGGGGGGGGGTTAAGGCTACAGGTCAGAAATGATTTAGCTCCTTGGGGTGTGCAGTCTTTGGGACTGGACCCGCACAGGAGTTTTTTTTTTTTTTTCCCAGAGGACCGGGACTCTCTCCAGGCTGACGCTCAGGTTGAAAATGTACAGCAGCACCTCACACAGCTGATCTGCACAGTCCCTGAGCAGCCTGGAGCTGATGCCATCCGGGCCTGAAGCCGTGGTGGTGGTGTGTGTGTGTGTGTGGGGGGGGGGGGGGGGCAGAATCAAGCAGCAATGAATTTAGTAAATATATGTTCACAATAAAGCAATATCGACAATATTTAGGGATGCAATTTATATTTCTTGGGAGATGTTTTCTTGCGCGATAAGTCGGGTGTACGGGCCCCCGGGCCCCCGGGATTTGTAGCTCCGCCCCTGTCCCCCGTTAAGAGGGCGCTAAGAGCTTTAAATGCAGCGCTGCGGCTTCTGGTGACCTCTGTCTGCCGCAGGGAGAAGAGCTCGGCACCGGACTGGTGACGTGAGCCCGGCGCTCTGACGGCAACCGACCACCCGGACTCTTTTACTAACAGCCTCACTTTGTGCTCGACGCAAGGGGATTCGTTCGCCAGCGCGTCGAGCAGCCTCGCCGGTGATGTTTTCAGCGCCCGCCGGTTCCCGGTGCGCGGCTCTTCTTCTTCCTCCTCTTGTGTTTTCGGCTGGTTCCGTTAGCCAGTCCCTCGTAGCAGCAAGCTAGCTGATGTCTTTGAGCCACTGCGAGCGCCGTCACCCCGACAAAGGGCTCCCTTCACACCCGGGCCGTCTGATGGGAGGGTGAGGGGAACGATGCTGAGATTGCTCCACATCCTGCTGACAGGTAAGCCGACGATGGTTAGTTCAACTCGTCGGCCACCTGGCCGTAAGGCGGGACCAGCCGGGTGGCCTCTTTCAATGTCGCGTTACGCAATTGGATAGCCGGCGATCACCGGAGCTTCATCCGGCACTCTTTACGTCGGATAAAACTTTCTTCATCAGAAAAAAAAAACCCCGCCTGGCTAACATTACATAAAACAGCCTTGCATTAAATGAGGGCTTCGATGTTCATTGTTGAGTTGTGTTATTTGTGGCCATTGAGGAACCTGTAGTTTATGGTGCTGTTAACTTTGATGCGTGTTATTTTGTGAGGAGATCCTAATTGATCGTGAGGTTGAATCAACACCTCTCTTAATCAGTATTAAGTCAAACTGAACGTGACCGTGATATTCATTGTTTACATGATAAACAAGTAGCTGAGAGTTAATAGCTGTACTTGTTGATATTTTTTTTTGAATAGATTTAGGTCTGTATTCGCCTGATCAGTTTCACGTTTTGTCATTTCCTCACAGGCTTGTTGGGCGCCCTGTGGGATGGAGTTACTGCTTTTGGTAAGCCTTGGATTTGGTATAAACTTAATGCCTCATTATTGCCTTTCCTGTACTTCATGTCTTTTTAAGTACATTTTCTCTGATCCACAGGTGGAATCAGACTAGTGGATGGGGACAACAAGTGCTCGGGCAGAGTTGAGGTGCTCCGCCATGAGCAGTGGGGGACTGTCTGCGATCATGACTGGGATCTCCGGGAGGCGGACGTGGTGTGCCTGGAGCTGGGCTGTGGCTTAGCTGAAACCGCCGGTCACGGTGCAGAATTTGGTGCAGGCGAAGGAGAGATCTGGCTGCATCATGTCCAGTGCTCCGGACACGAGTCCAGTCTGACACGCTGTGCTGCGGTCCTCCACGGCAACTCCCGCTGCACCCACGAGAATGACGCAGGCGTGAAATGCTCAGGTGAGACTTCGCTCTGTTGAGGCTTTCGATGTCTTGTGGCGCAGTGCCGGGTGGCTGACTGACGGATGTCTTGTATGTTGATCTGAAGAGGCTGCACCGGTCAGAGGCCAGTTTGACAAATACTGCAGTCATTTAAATAGACACTTTGTAAAAAAAAAAATAAATAAATAAATAAATTGGAACACAAAAGTCTTTTATTATAGTACATGCAAACTCCAACTCCTGTGTCAGGTCACCTAGATACTGTATATCTCTAGGCCTGTCCCAATTATTACATAATCGCCTGATTTGTGATTATTTGAGCTGACAGCAATCAACTTGCACAACAGTCAGGCTTGCGTCCGTACATATGAATAAAAACAGCTGTGTGAAACGAACAGAAATGTCATATTTCGATCACTGTTTTGATCGCGACAGCCCTGTATCCAAAATATTATAATCCGGACAAATATTTTGGAATGCACAGATATTATCTGGGAAACTGAAAAAAAGTTTGTTTGTTATCCTCCGACCGATAGATGGCTCAAGCTCCATCTAATGACAACTGATGAGTGTGACCGATCCTCACATTTTTGTGACGAACCTGTCTTCACTCCCAGGTACCCTTTTAACGCCCACCCTCAACCTGCTGTCCCCCCACACGGTGTTCTCTCCCGGGGAGACCGTTCGCTTTGGCTGCAGTGTTCTGCTCGGTCACCACCTCAGCGACTTCCACCTGTACAAGCGCGGGGTGTCCACGCCGCTGGTTACGCAGAGGGCGGACCAGACGCAGACCAGAGTGGAGCTCACACTGACCGACGTAGAGACTTTTCACCAGGGCAGCTACGATTGTCGCTACAGGATCAAGGGCGGCTTCCCCTCTCAGCTGCTCAGCTCTCCACCCAGCAACTCCATCAACATCACAGTGGGTGAGTCATAGCTGCTTTGGCTCATCCACATCCATATAATTTCAGCGGAGGCGTGGGCTGTTTTTCTTTTGTTGTTCTTTTTAACCTTGGATAACCCATTTCATTCCTGTTCCTTCTGACTGACAGTGGAACTGCTGACTCCCCAACACTGGTACAACACGTCCACTGAGGCCCCGGCTGGTTCCGTCATTAAAGGGCACAGTTTCAACATCACCTGCTCCACCCCGCAGCAGTACCCTGGAGGTTCTTTCCAGCTGCGTCTGATCCGCTCTAACGGCACAGTGCGGCAGTCTCTGCCCGCCCTCACTCCAGCAGTCACTTTCACCTTTCCCGCCGCACAGAGCTCCAACGAGGGCTACTATTACTGCCTGTATCGGGTCCAGCTCGGTGGACGTACCTTTGTCTCCAGAGAAAGCCAGCCCCTGCCTATAGCCGTCAGAGGTAAGGCCGTATTGACTGTAGAGACAGAAACGCGAGTGCTTTTTACATCAGTTAGATTCTCTTCAGATATTTCGGACAGGTTTTTCTTTTCTTTTCTTTGTGACTCGTTAGTTCTGCATTTGTACCAAACAAAGTTACAAGTCAGTTGGTTGCAGCAGCACATAAAAAAAAAAAGCAATCGATAAAAATGCATTTTAAAAGAACGTTACTCCTCTCACCCAGACCCAGATCCGTTACTGAGTCCAATGGTGATCAGCTGGCTTGTGTCCGGCCTGACATTTGTCATAGCTGTCATCATTATAATCACTGTGGCCAAGATACTGTGTAACAAGGAGAAGAAGCCCTCTGAACTGGAGCGAGAGACCAGAACCTGTAAGTTACTTTATCTGTCAGAAGCCTTTGAGCTTTACATGGAGATGTGATTTAAAAAACTTTTTTTTAATTTGTTTTTATGAGAAACCATCCCGTGTGTTTGTCCCCAGAGTAATGTGTGCTTCTCTTTACAGGTGTGGACAACACTTATGTTGCCTTATCAATCAACAAGCTATGATCCCTAAAGGTATTGAATGTCACCATTCTCACACAAACAGTCCCTATAAACAACAAATCTACCCCCTTGGAAGTTTTCTTGTTTCATTTGTTTTACAATAAGTTAATGGAAATTTTCTACATTTTCTGGATTCTTTGATTTAAGCTTTTACGTAATCATTCCCTTTGCCATGATACTGACTCAGTAAATGTTGGCACCTACTATATACATGTGTATTTACATTACAATCAACTATACTACACAGATGATGACCAGTTATGTGACTTCTAAATTCATTAGCGCTTATGATGAATCCGTTTTGTCCTATTTAAGGGAATGAATATTTATGAAAACATATATTTTATTTTTGTCAATCATTCATATCACTTTGAAGAAACCTGTTCTCATGTTGACATTAACGTAGGAATGCCCCCTAAAAATCAATAACCTGAATCATCTCTCGAGACCCCCATTCGACCGAGATCCTTCGAGTTGAGCAGGCAGCCGTGAACTCCGAGATAAAAGGAGAACGTGCTGCAAATTTTCTGGTTGACAGATAATCTATATGAAAAAAGGAGGAGTGAACAGTTGAATCTTCATCTTGAACTGTCAAATTGAATTCAACAAACATAATTCTGAGTTGGGTACAGCCCTAAATTCAAGTCATTTTTTTTATTGATCAGCATTAAAAACAAAACAAAACGTGTGTTCTAAATTCTAAACAAGATAACCTCGATGGTAGACTTAATACATCTAATACAGTCTCCATAATGTTTTACTTTTACTGCCTGCATTCATATTTTTTGTGTAATTAAAGAGTATTTTCTGTTTCTCTTTTCAAGCAGAATCACAAGTGCGTGGCCGGTCGGAGGGCTCCCGCTGTGTCCTTCATGAATCCAGACATCAGGAGCTGCAACACGGAACCAAACTGCTTTGTTGGTCACCCACCAACCTTTGGAAAAGGCTCCAGCTAGAACCAGTTCAGCGGAGTCTGGATGAGGCAGTCTTTACTTGACGCTACCACAGACCTATTTAAGACTGCACTGCAGTATTCTTTCACACCAAACTTTAGGCTGTTGCTACTACTGGAAAAAATAAGATATGATTGGTTACCTGTATAACCAATCATATTATGGTGTGATGCAGGCTAACGGCGACAGAGGACTGACAAAAAGTAGAAACTGTTTGTAGTTCATGATAGAGTCAGCGATGGTTCGAGCTAGACTTGAGATCCACTGAGACCTGGCGACTGCCGTGACCCGACATGTACCGAGTGAACAACTGCTACTAAAAACTAAACGGGGGACCCGGGTTCCTCAGATCTCTGTTTAAATGCATTTTAAAAACATTTTTATTTTATTAACAGGCAACACTAATAACAATCTCCACCAGCTAACTATATACTCACACACAGATCAATGGTCCTTAAAGGATTAGAGGAGGTTTTTGTATTTCAAGTCTAACGGTACTATGCATCTTATGTCATTAGCAGTGTGTACATTGATGCACTTAAGTGCGTAAATAGAAGCTGTAGTTGATTAAAATGCTGCTGTTGTTGGAGCTTCTGGGCTCAGCGAGTTGTTTGTGGAAGAGATTACAGCTAATACTGCATGTACTTTTAGTTTAGCATCAGATCAAACGAAGTAACAGGAACAAGCTTTTAACATAAAGTAGAATGTGGGTCATTTATTTTTATACCCTTAATTATTTAACATAAAAAAAGAAAAAAAAAAAGAATTTGTTCCTGAATAAATTACTTGAAATTACAAATGTTTACATGTAGGAGCTCATTTTTTAATTATGAAACAGCAATACAAAACAAATCACAACAAGCTTGGATTATGTAGTACAAAAGTGCGCTATCTGAATGAATTATATTGAAACAAAGCATAAACATGGCATTGCAGCTTGGCTGGAGCCAGTTTTTATAATTTTACAGGGAAAAAAATTCTCCAAATACGTATTTAGTGCTGAAAAACATGAACAGTTAGAGTATATCCCAATTGTTCCTTTTTAAAAATATTGAGGCACTTATTACCGCTGGTTTGAAACATGTCCCAAATATACTGTAATGTAATTATTTCAGATAAAAGGGAAAAAAAAAAAAGAATTATTGTGCCCCATGTTTATGTAAAATACACAGATTTGGTCAATTTTCATAAGAACACGGTCAATCATATACACTTGGACACCTTTCTTACACAGTGCAACAGAAACAAGGAACATCTTTGAATGCTTAAAAAAAACCTTTTGATGCAGAACAATTAGAAAACACTGTGCCATGAGTCCAGGTGTTGTTTTCTTGTTTTTTCTTTGGAGATATGGACTCAAATTCTGTTCAATGTATTTTTTAGTCCCAAGAATAAAAGCCTAGAAGCCTGGTAAAATCTGGTGAAACTCTGTTGATGTCATCTAAAAATCTGGACAATAGTCTATAAGAAATGTCTGGATGTTAATTTGTCCATCAAACTTTATATGGATAAAAAAAAAACATTTTACACCATCACCAACTCTTCCCATGCAGACAGATTCACTATGAGCTGCAGTGGCCTAAAGTAAGTGACTGAAAGTCACCACAGTACAAAGGAGCAAACTGTTATTTTTTTTTCCTGTTTTGTGATGCTCAGTGTGTCAGACAAAACACAGTCTAACATGAACTACTCGCATCATAATCTTGTGGATATTTTATCTGCAGCTGTGGTGTACTGTTTGGAGTAAACGTGACAGAGTGCGCTGTGCTGGAGGGAGCTGCGGATGATTATTTCTAACATGTCAACAGGTCACCCTGAAGCTGTCTGGATGGAAAGACAGCCACTGTCCAGGTAAGACAGAGAAGGATTTAGTGTGTTGTTAAAGTGGCCTCTGCTGTTTAAGTAGTGGTGCTGTCCTGAAGCCACGTGACGTGATATGTATTATACCCATGACCGAATACACGGCAGTTAAAAAAAAAAACGCATATAAATATTGCATAACCCACATTTTCAGCAATGTCTAAAATCAAGCCAACAGTCAAGATACATTCCTCAGAGTAAAATGCAAAATGAAATATAACAGCCCTCAGCATGAATTAAAAAAAATCATTCTATCCCTTTGAGGGATTCATTCGTCTCCATATTGCAAAAAACTAAGTAGAGGAAGGCGGCGACAGCCAGGAAGAACACAAACTGAACCCACAGTGGGATGAGGCGAGACGACTTTGGACCCTTTGGAGCATCTTGACCTGATTTCACGGGTGTTGATTGCAAATAGGAGCTCCTGTAAGTGGATGGCGTGTCGTACATGTAGGGCCTAGAAAGATACGGGAGAAACAGTGGATAATAGAAATGTGACCTTGTTCTGACTTGTACGTCTGCTTCCACCGGTTCCAACAACCTCAGTGTTGATTCAGCACAAATTAGGTGGCAAGATTCATCATTCATTACCTCATTGCTGCTTCCCATGGCCCAATATGAAATTTGATTATTGTTTTAAATCATTCAACATTTATTATGTGATTATGTGGTTATGTGGTGTTGAAGCTGTAGGAAACTTGTGCAGGGAACTTTTTCTGAGTTTCTTTCTTTTTTTTTTAAATGACAATTTCCAGCTATTTTATAGAATAAAATAAGTGTGGGAGGAAGTTTTCAGATCCTTTGGTAAACGAAGTTACAGTATGTAAAAGTTTTGTATTTAAAATGCCATTTGATTGAGAGAATGCTTGTGTTATTAGCAAAATGTCTACAATATGAAAGGTAAACAGTTGTATTATTACATAATATATGATTATTCGTATTATTACTGATGCCTTAATGTGTACGAGGCATGTTACTGTTGTTGTTGGTCAAGGTGGAATTAACTTTTAGTTCATTTTATCTGATGTATTGATGGGAAGTTTAAGCCGTCAAACCTTTTTAGTGAAGTGAAAAATATAATGTTTGTCTCTGAATTGAGACAGAAGTATAACAAATGTAAGTGGAAGGCAGAATAACAAATAGCAAGAAATGGAAATACTCAAATTTGTATTTATATACAGAAAAATAATCAATATTTTAATTGATAAATACAAAATTAGTTGCAGCCCTATTTACAACATTCTTCTGAATAAAGTCAGTCTGATCTGAAATAACACGTGTGTGAGATGAATATTGTTAAGAAGTTATATTATGGTGGTCTTCAATATACAGTAATAAATACTTGAAACAGACATTTGCATCATCACTCATCTACAGGGATCAAAACGGTAATATAAACAATTTTGCTAACGTGAACCTAAATAGATGAGGTGGATATGCGACACTTACTCATGAACAAGATCCTTTCCTCTGTAATCAGGCACAGACTTCGAGTAGCCTGAGTAGGAAGTCCTGTAGAGAAACATAAAAAGTACATAATGTGAAGGTTTTGTATCCTCCTCACCAACTACAACAACAACAATAACAACAACAGTGAGTATGACTGTAACTTACTCTTGTTCATATTCCCTCTCATTCCACTCCGGTCTTGACCTCATGTAAGGCCCACTAGACAAACGAGACAAACAGCAGTTACTAACTCGCACTGATTTGTACTCACTTGTTTGATTAAACTGAAACAGGAAGAGGATGAAAACCGGACGAAAGGAGTTCATGTTTGAACCTCATAGTTGGAGACGTGTGAGAAAACTGACCTGTCTCCCGAGCCACTGCTTAGGGACTGCAAAGTTAGAAGCAGACATGTTAAGTACTGAAATATTACAACAGTGTTGATATAAAAAATGAATACCCAAAAGCCAAATAGTTACGTTTGCTGCTATTAAGTTACATTTACTTGCACGTCTTATTCTTGCATCGGATTCCCTCCTCGTGTTGTTGTTCAAATCGGGCCACAAAATTACTCCGAAACCAACCACTTAAACTAAAAGGGTAAGTGCACACAGTACATTTATTACCCGGCCATGGTACACAGAGGAGCAAACACGAGTTGACGCAAGAAAGGAAATTTGACCGTCATTCTTTGTGATGAATATAAATTCAAGAGAACATTTTGTTTGGCTAGAGACACGTTAAACATTTATTGTTCACATTAAACGTGACGCACTGGGCAACGCCGAACATGTAATGTCGCCTCATGACAGATATGCAATTACGTATATGTATTTATCCACGTATGTGATAATATGTAATCATCAGTTTAAGTTCAATTATAACAGCAGTTGGATTTTCTCATTTATCCAAAGAAAATACATGAGCCACGAGATAAAACTTTAACTTTGAATGCCTCCTTCCAGTCTGACCACATTCGGATTTAGGAGGCAAGAAATGTAAAACAATAGAGCCAGGTGCAGAGGGAGTGTGTAAAGAGACACTTACTGGTGTCCAGTAGGTGACTTCATCCTCTGAAAGAACACAAACATGTTAAATGTCAGCCCAGGTGCACATTTATAATCGAGTGGCCAACTTAAGTCTTACATAAATGAGATTTATAATTTATTCATCTATACTTAAACAATTTTATTCCTCCATACATGTATCCTAATGTAGTGTATAAAAACGGTGTTATAATGGCTAAATAAGTGCAGTTGATTTTGTTTTACTTCCCACAGGTTTCCCACCTCTAAAGGAAAACGACACATACTTTAGGCATATAAATCCCTTTACTGGCTATGAATAACACTATTATAATATTATTATTATTATTATTATTAAAGGGCTTAATGCACTGCACCTTTAAACCTGGAGAGGAATGTCATAATTTAAGTTTCGGCACACCTGGATTTTTGTTCGGACCTTCGCAGTAGATATGTGTGTGTGTGTGACCTCTATCAAATTAAAGCTTCTGTGTTCAGTGCTGTCCCGAGTGTGGACAGAAGACTAAAGGTTATGTCGTCACCCTCTTCTCTGTAGTAGGTCTTGTCCGGTGACGGTTTGGCTCTTTGCCCTTTCGCCATGGCCTCTCTCAGCTTCTTCTCGTACAGACGTCTGGTGGAGTCTGCGTTCACACACATGAGGAGTAATGAGCAGAAAAAAAAAACACAAGACTTTGAGCCCGCGTGAGAGGTGTAACTGTGTGACCCCCTCAGCATGGGGTGGGGGGGGGGGGGGAGGAGGAGGGGGGAGGCCTGTGAAGTTAGCAGTGGGACAAACGGGGATTCAAATAAAAACGGGCGCAAAGTAAACGGTTCAGCCACTCACCGACCACAGGTCCGTGCTTTATCCCGTACTCATCGAGCAGCTCGTTGATTTCCTGCGCTGACTTACTACTTAGAGACGACATTTTAACTTCTTTTATTCTTTTAGGCTCCTGTCCCGTGCTGTTTTTGTCTCTTCTTGTTTCGGTTGAGCTGTGGTTTCAGTTGCCAATAAAAGGAAAACAGTCGTAACTCCTCCCACCGCTGGTGAACGAGAGCTCGTTTTTGTCACGCGGGTTGCACGGACGACGCTCCTCGGAGTCGAGCGGTTGTCTGGGAATTTGGGAGAGACAGTTAATCCCGCCCTCGTTCTTTCAGACAAACATCAAAACAAGCGCACTTTCCTTCCCCGACGTTTCCGTTTCCGTTTTGACACGTTCTTCTTTCTTTATCTTCTTTGTATTCTGTTTACTTCCCAGGAACAAAGCAGCGCCACCTGCAGGCGGATATCAATATCTACTAACGCTAATGAGAAAAACTATTGACAACATTAATAATATTTATAGCGGTTGAAGACGTTTATATGTTTAAAAAAAAAAATGTATATAATAATAAGAGTAAACGTATTCCATTAAAAGTAAATTTTCGGTCAAGAAAACAGTAAATGTAGTACATATATGAATTATTGTATGTTTTTATATTTAATCAACATTTAATTTTACAACAACATTCTACTTTTTAACCCAATCAGTAGATCTAATCTGACTATTTTAATTACTGTCAACTAGTTTCAGCTGTTGTTACAGCATGTATATACATATATATATATATATACATGTATCTTAATCTTATAGATTTATTGTGTTTTATATATGACACATTTATTTGCAGAGGAACTGGAAAGTATAACTATCATCAGATGCTTGCGGTGGAGTAAAAACTATGATATCCCTCTGAGAGGTAGAGAAGTTACAGTAGGAAGAAACAACAGAAATTAATTTTTCCACAAACAACAATATAATTCAGTAGGCCTATGTATCAGCCTTGTTACTAAATGATCAAAAATACAGTACAAGAGACCTCAGTTTTAGGCTTGTGCATCAATGATTCAATCTACAGTGCTTGCAGCATTAATTATCTATAATTCATCCAAATACAGCAGCATTATTTTAAACAAAGATAGATCTTTATTAAGCACACAATTGCATATCAAAGGTTACAACACATTTGCATAAATACCAAAGTTTGAATGTCAGGGACTTTACACTGCATTCTAACAAATCAATATTTTCATTTTGGATCATGTGTAAGCATATAAACAAGTTTTAATGACCAACAAAAAAATAAGCTGTAGCCCTAAAGGAAGAAAACCTGACTGAGCCAGTCAGCTTGGTCTGTCGTCAGCCAGAACATCAGCAGCCCCGTCATCGTCACTAGACCTATCTTCAGTATCAGCTTCAGCATGTTGGGACACTGTGGGAGCAAATGACAGAACAGTGAGGTTAAAATAACCTAAACTTAAACAAAGTGAATTTTCAGTCAGGCCTGCGAGGACACACCTTGTGTTTTCCTGTACAGGTTTGCGTGTTGCTGAGGTTGGGCACATTTTCTGGTGGCTGAGTATTTGGGGGATCACAAGCAGGTTTCATTTGCAGGGTGTCATCAGGTTCCTTCAGTTCCTGTGTGCACACAGAGTAGTTAAGTAGTGTGTGTGTTTGTTGTTTAACGTGTGCTCGTGTGTCTTCACATGCAAATGATCTTTTTTTTTTTTTTTTTACATCAAATATTTCTGCAGAGCTCTGGTCCTCCTCCCTGTCTGTGGAGCTGCTGAGTGAATCTCTGTCACTGCTTAGAAAAGAGGAAACAGATACAGGTTTCGGTCAGCTCTGTCACTGCTCAGGTTGTTTTTATTGTTCAAGAGAAATCACAATTTATACACATAAGGACTTCTGCTTACCTGTCAGTATCGTAATGAATGACTTGAGACAATAGATCGTCACAAAACTGAACCTTTATCTGCCTCCCTAAAAACATGCACAAATGGAAACGGGTGACTTGTTAAATTAAAAACAGGTTCTTTGAAGATGTTACTGATCTAATTCTGATTCAGATATAGAGACTGTACATGTCTCATTAACACTTACCTTCTCTTCCATCCTCCTCATTACTGTCATCATAAAACTCGTAGAAAGCCTTGATCCTCTCCTGCTCCTGTTCCCAGTTCCTCTCCTCTTCGTTCTCGTCATCTGCCAGCTCTCCCAGCTCTGTGATCTCAGAGGCCTCGAGTTCAGTGTTAAAGAAGCTGTCATCAAGGGAGCCCAGGTATGAGGGGCTTGTGGTTTTGGGATCCTCTCTCTGCACCACAGTGTAGCTGTTGATGTCTTCTGCGGGACGCTGATTCACGTCTGGAGGAGGCATGCCTGCCTTGTCATTACCGTCTGTGGTTAACGGGTAATCGAACTGAAGGGTGTCAGTTTTTAACACATCAAACTCCCAACTGAGGAAATCTGCTGTATCTACTCTGTTTGTGATGCGATGGTCATCAGAGCTGCTACTGCTGTCACCATAAAGCTGAGTGTCCTCCAGTTGCTTTTTGTTTTCAAGGTCGTGTGGGCACATATCCAAGAGGTCCTCATTGCTTTTCCTCACATAAAACTCTTCATCACTGGAGCTGTAGGAGTCACTCTCACCTGCCTCATCCCCATCATTATGCACCGTCACAGCTGCGTTGACCACCAAATGGGACACAATCTGTGGATTTCCTCTGTCTTGTTTTCCAGCTGCCACATCCAAGGACATCAGTGCATCAGCATCCATCTCTAAATCTCTGCTGTACAGACACTCATCGTCCTTTGTATCGGTGTCCTCAGCGCTGCCCAACCATGTTATATCTGTCACAGCTCTTTCCAGACAGGTACTCTGCTGTGCATATGAACTGCATTCAGATGTACAAGGCGAGGCATCCGAGTTACTGCCTTGAGTTCTCAGTCCATCTTCTACATATTCACATGAAGAGAAGTCTGAGGGATAATCTGCAAAGTGCTCGCCTGCCTCTTGGTGCTCCTCCCCTGAGAAATCCTTCATCTTCTCTTCATACTCTTCACTATCATCTTCAGAAGTGAGAACCTGCAGATTTTGCAGAGATATGCATGGAAACTCCGAACTGGCTTTCTCAGGATCATCCCCGTAAGGATTTTCAACCTCCTGGTCCGAACACAGGGTGAGAACGTTTTCCTCTTGTTCGGTTTTCATGCCCTCACACTCGGGATCAGATGAGTCCTCTTGCTTTTCTTCTTCCCTCTCTTGCTCGTCCTCTTCAGTCCCAGCACCTTGTGTCACCATCTCATTGCCACGTCCAGGGACTCTTTCAAAATAGGCCACCTCCTCATCGCGCTCACCCTCACTTTGCTCCTTGTTTCTAACTTGAGGGTTTTCAGCGCCCTGCGAGGCCAGAGGTTGTCCATCAGGGAACTCATTGCTGCAGAGAACTGACGTGAACAAATCCCCTGGTTTCTCTGCTGTTCCCACATCCTCGTCCTCATCCTCATCAGCTTCTCCTGAGACACAACCTTCCTCTTCAGAATCTCCACCTGAGTTTATGCAATCCTCCTCTTGTGTTTTGTCCATGACCCCTACAATTTTAAAATCCTCCTCATCACTTCTATCATCGGTCTGCTCTTCATGAACGTCTTCAGCCGTGTACAGCACATATTTAGCTTCGGTGCCAAACAACACAGCAGTCTCACCAGTTGCTTCCTGGAGCAGAGCCTCGTCTTTCTTTGTTGTTGAGTTTTTTGTCTCGTCTACCTCACACTTTTCATCGAAATTCAAATTCACGAAGTCCAAATCTCCTTCAGGGAATGATGGAACAGATGTCTCTGTAACAACACCATCAACTGTAAATTATCTTTATGTAAAAAGATTAAAAAAAAAATAAATAAATACCAAAACACCAAAAAATGTTTCTTACCTGGAAATGCATCAGTAAAGATATCAGAAAAACTTTCCATCTTTGCAAATAGACAACTCAATAATTTATATTAGGCATTATATCAAGAGAGAAATGAATGCATTGCTGCAGATAAGCTCCTCTTTCAATAAGGAAGAGAACACGAAGTGACTTTCATCTGTTGCTGCTGCTGCAAGTGGCTTCCTGTCAAACAGACAATCACATATTCAAACTAAAACATTAAGTATGACTACTAATATCTACATCATATAAACCCACCATAAAAAGATGAAAGCGTAAGACAAGTTCTCTAGTTTTTCAAAGAAGTAAAATCACAAAAGTAATGTTTTGTGTTTTGTGTTGCTGTAGAAACAGAACTTCTTGAGCTCATAAAATTATGTCATGTTTGATGTGGTTTTGGTGTCAGACGCACAATGTAAACTCCAGCAGTCAGACTTGCAGCTCCTTCATGCTGAAACAGCTCAGGTTTATTGGTGTCTTATATTACTGAGAGGAGTGCAGTGCCACTTTGATCATGAGTTTAAGTCATTATAAAAGAACTATCATTAAATTTAGTCATAAAAATCAAGTAAAAGTACAGTTTTGAGTAAAAAGGTTAGTTGATGAACATGCTGAGGGGTCTACAGCTCATTGCGGAGGAGGTAGCGGTGGTTGGGCTTCAGGTCAACTTCTACAGGAAAATGATCACTCACTTCGAGAGCCTAAAGTCATCAAAGGAACAGAATTAGTGTTATGTTGAGTATAAACCTGAGGAGGTGTGTTTCTTTGTCAGGTTTACCTGTGCCTCAGTGAGATGGAAATTCTCTTTAAAGTTGAATGGTTGAGCTGAACCGGGAACTATTCCGGAAATAATCTCCCGTCCATGCACAATGATCCTGTTTGAAAATGTGAACACATCATTGTAGGACATAAAATCTTCTTACATGATCAGTGTCTTCAAAGCACCTAGAGAGTGATAATATAACGTGCAAAATGCGTTGTCATTATAAAATACGTGAGAATTCAAAACAGCTGTTGACTCGCTCAGTTTTCAGCAGCTGCTGACCTGTCGTAGGCACAGTGTGTCTTCTCCCGCACTGTGGTGTCCTGCTCATCTCCAATTAGCCAGCGAAATTTGGGGTCACTCCTCAAACGTACGGCTCTCCAGCCCTTGACCGTGACGTAGCTGCAGCCGGCGTTCAGGTCACCCAAGATCATCACATTCTGGAGTGAATGAAAGGAAGCAAAAAAGGATGTTCAAAAGCTTGAAGTTACTACTCATAAATCATAAAGAAAAAACAACATGAATCTAAACTGAGGAACTCTGATCAAGATAACAATAGAAAAGTGCAAAATGAGTAGAAAAAAAAAACTTGATGACAATGATGTGGTATAACTTACATCAGTCTTCCACTTCTTGTAAATCCCTTTGAAGACCGTGTACAGTTCATCAATCTCCTTCATGGCATTTTTTGGACAGGTGTGCTGCCCAATCAGGACAAAATCCTTCACCACTGAAAACAAACACGATGACCGTCATGACACATCTTGAATGTTTTATTCCACTCCCAAATCTAATGCCAGATTGAACATATTTTATTAATTAGTGATGTAGAACAAAGAGAAAAGAGATTATTCTTTTCAGTGTACATATTTTTCTACTGTTACTAAGGCTTCTGATAGTTGAAACAGGTTCAGGTTTCTCTTTCATGCCTCCGAATCCAACCAAAGTTTTTTGTGAAGTTTCTTTCACTTTGAACTTTACACTTGATTTACCCTTTTTATCTGATCATCACTTTCCCTTAGCATGGGCATATAGGCCAGAGTTATTGTTTATTGTTTGTCATATTTTTTTACTTAACAGGCTGAGATGGGATTCACCTGTTACGTTCACCTCCAGTGTTGGCTCAGTCTCAGCTTTTCACTTAGATTAATGAAAGTGAGAAAGTTTCATAAATAAATAAATGCTGATTTATTTTGGGTCTAAAAAGTTAGCCACCCCAACACACAGCTCTTGAAGACTTATGTTTCCATGGTAACAGTCAGTGACACCTGCTGACTAGTGTCTCCAAATGACAACAGAAAAGGAGAACATGGCACGCAAGTTGTGATTTGTCAACAGTGCTGTGGAGCGAGTAATGAGAAGAGTTTTAAGAGGCTACAGAAACCTGTTTTACAGCACTCGTTCAGATTTACTACTGTATGTATTGGGACACTCTTCCATGAATTTGAACAGATGGCAAACGTTTTCTGCTGGAATAAGCAGCACTGAGTGGTTCTATGTGGTTACACTGTCAACCATGTTTATTTTTTTTTATTTTAAAGAAAGTCTAACGTTTTCTAGACTTTTTGGCAGATTGGTGCCACTTAAGATAGTCAAGGACCAGACAGCTTTGTAAATCTCACGTCTGACTACTACTTAGACCGTCACATAGATGCGTCATAGCGGGGATACTGATGTATACTTCTGTACAATCGTTTAAATCCAAAGAAGTCTTTCCATGTATCCTTACATGTCGTAGGGGAGATGAAGCGGATGATAAACGGCTCTCTGGAGAAAACATCTGTTTTATTGGCTCCCGCTCCTTCTAGTTTAGGACACTGATAGTGCTCTTTGACCTTCAGCACGTTGTTCCTGCAGATAATGACAGAGAAGAGGGACTTGGACATGTTGTCCATTTACAGAAACAAGTCATGTTGGCTGATCAGCATGGGTTACCTGAAAATGTAGACGTACTGCTCCTTGTAGGTGTTCCTCCCCAGCCTTTCACTTTCCACATAAGAATAGGAGTTGGATTTGTCAAATCTGCTGACAGCAACATGAGTGACATTATGTTCAAGCTGTTGTTTAGTAGATGTTTTTTTTTTAAATTTTTGACAGACTTTATAAAGCAGTTACCTGTTAAGATCCTCAACCAAAGTTGGTATTACTTCTCCTTTAGTGTCTCGGACCTCCTGAATGAGACACAAGTCACATCTAGAAAGAATCTTGGGAGCAAAAAGGAAAAAAGCTCCATCAGCTGTCCAGTTCAGTGTAACATGTTGTTCCAGTTGTTGTTATAAACATACAGTAGAGTACCTTTCGTAGAATCCCCATAACCTTCTTGTTATTTGCCTTTGATTCACCAAAGCTCTGAACATTAAAAGCACAGATCTTCAGGGACGATGTGACGCTCAGCACACACAGCCCCAGCACAAACAGCAGCTCTGCAGTCCTCATCGTGCAGACAAGTATTGTTCTGTAAGTAAACGACAGTTTGGTAAGATCCCGTTTCTCACCTTGTGAAATATGTTACAGAAACTTTTAACCACACTCCTACCTTCTGTGAGACTGTCACCGGCAGACTGACCTCAGGCCAGCGAAGATCCATCTCTTCAATGGCCAGTGGTGTATTTGGGGGAACATGCAGGTAAATGTGGGTGAAAGACAGGGGCTGCAGATGTGTGTGGTGGATGTGCTGTGTCAGTGCCTGGTGAGAATGGAGCTTCATCTGGAACAGTTATAACGAACAATGACTCCATCCAACAGTTCAGCTTTGAGTGTGTTTTGTCTCTAAGTTTGAGTGTAATCACACAATAGATGCTGCCATGTGCCATGACACTTTCATGAACATTTGTGTAGCTGGTAGTTACCACACAGTGCTATCATACCACATCAATGAGACAATACCGATTAAAGTTGCGGCCTCAACTGATGGTTCTCTGTTGTAATGCGATGCATGTGATATTTGCATTGAAAATCTTTAACACTTATGACAGTTTTATTTGTATTTGGAAGTAAAATAGTGATTTTTCTGTCAAATTCTTGTTTTGGACCAACTGAAAACAGTAATGCAGTGATAATATAATTTGTTTTATATCAAATCTGAATCTAAAAACTAACCAGTAAACTGTCAAAATAAATGTACTGGAGTAAAACATTTCCCTCTGAAATGTAGTAGGAATATATATTCTCAAGTACCTTCAAATTACACTTTAGTACAGCACTTTAGTAAATGTACTGTTGCTTTCAACAACAGCTGAGGAGAATATGAGCTTGTTACCCCTAAGAAAATAAATATCAGTCAGCGGATGATGAAGATCAAAATAAAAAATAAATGATACTGTTGTGAAGATGAGACAATTCATATTCACAAGATATGTCAAAGGTATTTACCACCTACTTTAGTGTGATCATTCTTAAAAAAAAGCAGCATTAAATCTAGACTTTGATCAGTTATTCAATCAATTAAATCAATGTTGTGAGATTATGTTTAATTTCAATCTATGGTCTCACTAAAATTTTCTTTTTTTTTCTTTTTTTTTTTTTTAACTTGACAAACAGTAAAATCTGTTAGTCACAGTATATTTTCACACTCAACTTATTTAATTTGATGTATACAACTCTTTTATTGTGTGTCTCTGAATCTAAAACAACTCCCCCAACACCCCATAGCAGTGATGTAATCCCACCATAGCAACAGCTGGCTTGTTTTGTTCTTTTAGGTTATAGAAAATGCATGGCAGCGAGGACAGAGAACACTGCACCTATTATAAAAAGGCATTTCTTCTGACATGTTTTGTTTTTTAATTTGTGGACCTGTATATTGTGATTTTCATGTGGCTGACTGGGTCATTGTTGATGTCTAGTGCACCACATCATGCAGGGCACCCAAATAAACAAACCCATCAATCAAAATATATTGTTTTTTAATGAGTCAAGGTGGTGCTGCTGACCAAGTAATCCGTTTACAGTACAAAAGACACTTCCTATTTTTCTATTATTCTGATATTTAGACTCACAATTTCTTAAAATGACATTAATGTTTGTCACTGTGAGCGGCAAACAGCTTGCAAACATTACAAACAAGCATGTACATGTACAGTTCATCCTCCACAGATCAACACAACTTTATCTCACATGACACTTTGAGTTCCAAATATGAAAACATATAAAATACTACAATCTATAACAACAACAATATTCCTGAGCAGTGACAATATCATATCGGTCTAAAACAGCCCGAGTGTTGAGGCGACCGCATTTCCATGAGATAGTCTTCGATACGTGTCTCTATGTCTGAGTACAGGTCTTCAACTTGCTCCCTGAAGGGGGGATGCCACAACCACAACATGGCAACCCCTGCTACAGCGAGCAGTAGAAGGAAGAACACACACACCCTCCACCAGGACACGAACTGTGTCTAAACAGAAAGGACAGAAACATCAAAGTTACATAGATGATGTACATAGAAAATAGAGTTATCACTTTATTTCTGGTTTTGCAGCAAGGAGGTCACTGCAGCAAAAAATCATATTGGTGCAGAAAGTGTGAAACAGGTCATAATTGCTGGCTGTCATTGTGAGGGCAAACCTGAGCTTTTGAGTACTGCAAGGGCATTGAGTCTCAAATTCCCTTAAATGCACACACACACACACACACACACACACACACACACACACACACACACACACACACACACACACACACACACACACACACACTACTCACTGGTTTCCTGCGGCGGTGGCTGAGTTGCCGGAGTTCGTCTCTGCACTGCGACAGCCGGGCCTGGCTGGACTGACACTCCTGCTCGATAACATGCAGCTCCATCTGCAGCTCCTCACACTGCACGAGCGCACGGGGACACACACACACACGCACACACACACGCACACACACGCACGCACACACACACACACACACACACACACACACACACACACACACACACACACACACACACACCATATGGAACAAGATCATGCAGATAATCTTTAGAGACGCATTTAAAAAGATTTGATTTAAAGCTTGAGGTGTCACATGTTTTTATCTACACAATGTTTTCGTGATATAAGAGCTTACATAATAATTTGCATCCTGAGAATATTTTTAAAACAGGTTTGATACATATTTGAAACATATTTGCAATTCAATTTGAAAAAACAAACAAGTGGTTAACAAGTTAACCTCAATATAGAATTGGATCTCTCTAAAATGAGCCATGATCGTCATGTGCACATTGAACCATTTTGAATAATATTTCCTTTAAGGACATTATCCATCTGCCTCGGCACATTTGCAAAAGCTGTAAAGGAGGGGATGTTTTTTTTTCTTACCTCAGCTACTAGACTTATGAATATTTTATTTTGTGATACACTTAACTGTAATGTTACTTGTGTGGCAGTTTATGTGATATCCTCACTTTACCTCTCGCTCTTTGAGCTGGAGTTTCTCCTGAGTGTGTCGGAGCTGCTCCTCCATAAGAGTGTCTTTCCTCACAGTCAGTTGTGGCTCTGCTTCCTCTGATGTAAAACATTCCTGCATCATGACGTCCTGACTCTCATTGCAGCCATCTGAGAAACCAAAGCATTTTAAATACATAAGCTATGTTGAATTTGAAGTTTTTTTAAATGCTACAACTCGGGGTTTAGTTGGAGAATTACTCCCATGTAAATGCCAATAATGGCTTCACATTGACCCTTAACAAAACATGACTCAAACGTCTTGCCTGTAAGGTGCTGGATTTCTTCCCTTAAAGTCTGGTTTTCCTCTTCCAGCAGGCAAATATTGTACTGCTTTTCTTGCTTTAGTGACATCACTTCCTCCCTCAGCTCGTCCTCTCTGGCTCTGGACAACTGCACGAGACACATGTTTTTTTTACAACCATTTACATTCAAAGTTCTGATCAGGCACATTGCCACAGTATACCTTACCTCCACTTGGTTTTGCAGCTGTTGCAGTTGTTCATTACTGAGGTGTTGTTTTTCTCTGAGCTGTTCAGAGTTCCGCTTCAGCTCCTCATAAAGGCTCTGCCACCTCAGGGCCTCCATCTTTGCTGTAGTTAGGGCTTCCTGATGGTGAAAACATGTCTTCAGAAATCAACTGTATAATTACACTGTAACAAACCAAAAAACTCAGTGACATTTATGTATTTCTCTGTAGTCTAATATATATATATATATAAAAAAAGAATGTGTTTGGACTTTTAGATGTCAGGTGACCTGCAGTGTGTCAGCCTTGCTGAGCGCCTCAGTTTTCTGCTGTGTGGCCTTCTGCAGGGCAACCACGGCCTTCTCCTCATACACCATTCTCTGCTTCTCCATCTGCAGCACCACTTTCTTCATACCATCTTTTGGAAACTTCTGTAGGGACACAACACTGCTGACTTTGACCTACAAATGCTTGTGGGGTGAGATGCAAACCACTCTGTAGACGCTGCACTAACAGAGTTATGTCAGAGCAGCGTAGAGCAGGTCTTGTTTTAGGAAGGAATAAATATTTGACATGTTACAAAGAAAATATAATAAACACTCAGTAGTTGAACTAGCTTCTTCTTACCTGCACACAGACTTGCAGCTGCGCTTCCAGAGCCTTGATCTGGTTTCTCAGCAGGTCTTCACTGCAGTGAGACTGTGTGGGTTGGAGAGGAAATGAATGACTATCATGCTGTAATCTGCTGATGTAAAATAAATGGTTCATGTGCAAAAATCTGTGACAGCAGGCTGTTTCACAGTCTTCAGTCACAGGTGCACAAAGAGAACTTGCAGAATCAGTGAGCCTGAAGAAAGATAACAATATCTGCATGTGCCGCAACACTACTGTTTTAAGTGTGTAAAAGGACACAAGTTACCTCGTTTTAATGTGCCTCAGTGAGAAACAACTTTCACAGATGGAAAGCTTAAATTATTTTAAGTAAATAAATTCTCGATCCTGAATTGTTAAAACCAAATTAAAAATATTAAAACAAAAATAGGAAACACCAATAATTGTGTTTCATTCATTACAGCCAGAGTTGCCAAAAGAGAGCTAATGAGGATTCACAGCACCTCAAATAAACTAACTGACTGGCCCGCCCTTCCTGTGTAAGAACAACAGCTTGTGCTCGTCCTATGCAGTGTGGACTAGAGCGGAAGCAGGTAGCTCCAAACCACAGCCTGCATAGGCTTTCCTGTGGCAACAGCAGTCACACACTGCATGCTACACAACTGTGACAAAGAAATGTTCAGAGCAATATCCACAGTGACCCTTATAGAAAGAGATATATCAGTCTTTGGAAACTGTAAAACACTTGACAGAGAGTCTCACCGTCCATATTTTGTTTGAGGAGTTCAGGAGGTTTGTCGTGCTCTGTTGAAGGGCCGCCAGCTTCTTCTTCACTGCCTCCTCCCTCCACAAGGCCTCCTAATAGAAAACAAGTAGTTACAACAACAAACAAATGTTCGGTTTAACTTGTTACCTGACGTTTAAAATAAATTATTCTATTAAATAAGTTATCGGGTTCTTAAGTAACTTTTTTTTTTTTAATTTTAATTTTTTTTTTTTACCTTTGCTTAACAACATTCGTTCTATTTAAAGTTATGATGATGTGACATTTGCCACCACATGCTACCTGCTGTTAATGCAAAACCAATTAGCCTTAGACAGTGTAACAGCCACTGTATCTACTTTATCAGGGATCGTTGAACATTTAAAATGTAGTGTAACAGTACAAGTAAAGAAAAGTTTTAGGAGGGTCAATCTTTTATATACAGTCTATGGTTACACAACAAAATCTTGCTGAAGTTTGCAAACATTGGCTAACCTTTAGCCAGCCAAGTAGAGCTAAAGTTTCCTAAAATTAGTTTCCATCAGTTGCTGGTCACAAATGAGTATGTCTGATTGTGAAAACTTGAGGGTAAGGGAATTTTATGGCAAATAAATGTTTCTTTTCATTTATTAAATGGACAATGTCTTACTTTTTCCTTCAAAAACATAGTTTTGCTTTAAATGAATAACAAGTCACAGCTCAGGATGGACTTGGATGTTTAGTTTACCTGCAAGTAGTCAGCCAACCTCTGAACATCCTATAATGAGAGAGATAAGAGACATTGAAAACAGTTTAACTTCGCAATTTTTAATTAAAAAAAAAAAAAAAAAAAAGCCTTTGGTAACAAAATTGGCATTAGATTACAGAAATAGGGATTAGACTGTGGGGACCGAACCCGACCCTAAAGCTAACCTGTGACCTCTACCTGCCCCTGAGCCTTGTAATCTAATGTCTACCATGAAAAGAGCAGAAACTTACTGATTCCTTGACAGTAACAAGGCCCAACCTGAATGGAAGAAAATATCTTATTAGGGAAAAATACAAAACATTGGTCACAGCCACTTCTCATACTAAGTTAGAGATGAATAGGTTGCAAGAAGATTTCAATTAAACTCACTCTGTCTGCACACTGGTCTCTCTTAGTATCTTTTTTTGAGGAATATTTTCAGTTTTCATGGATGATCTTTGGTGAATCTTTTCTGTCTGAATGAATGTTTTGATGTTTGTCTTTTGAACTGTGAGAGGAAAAGAGAGAGATAGAAAAAGGCTTTTTATGATGAAAGATCAAGCATTATTTGATCCTGTTAAAATGTTGCACAACTGGCAGTAATTTTACCATTAAAACTACTGTCTCTTTTATGTATGGTTGTCGTTCGATGCTGGTTTGATTCCATTATCACTGGTGTGGCGGTAGATGCTTGCTTCCTTGCATGACCTTTGTCTTGCCTCATCAGCGATATCTGTTCTGACCATAATGAAGCCTGAGGAAATGAGAGGAGAAAAGATGCAGGTATGGTTTCCAGTTGACTTATGAAACAACAAAAAATTGATGAGTTGATATTACTGTCAAGGTCATCTGAAAGGATCTTTTACCCATTTGTTGGTGGTGCTTGGATTATCAGTTACGCTGCTGTGTGGTGTTAAAATGATCACTGGTTGCTCATTAGCAGGGAGACTATTTTGTCTATTTGTATGCAGTGTCTTAGATTTGCTGCTTGAACTGTAATATTTCATTGAAAATGTCTTTGCAGAACGGTTTGTAGACTTGGAGGCACATGGCTCTGGGCTCACTGATCTCCTCTTCAGAAACTCCTGATGCCTCTTTTCCTTCTGTCCGTTCTTTATCAGTCTTATGTCAAGTTCTCTCGAAGGGCTCCGGCATAAAGTCACGTTGTTACGTCCTCGTAAGTGTTCACGTTTCGCCGCTCTGATCTCCACTATTTGGTCAAAGTCTTTCACTGGGGAGGGCTGTGTTCCACTGAGAGCCGGGGCGTCCATGGCAGCTCCTCTAGCTGTTATGCAGCCTTAACCCTACAATGACAGAGTATCAGGAGACTGATTATAACTATTTCTAACAATTAAATATATAGCATTAAAACAGTTGGGTTGGAATCATCCAATTTATTGATGTTTTGAGTAGCTAAAATGTAGGATTTTTAGGTGTTGCTGGTGCAGTATGATAGCTCAAATGTTACATATGAAGAAAGTCTATATGAGCTGTAAACTATTAGCTTCTCAGTTTGATAAAAGTGACTGACTCAAATTTAAAAAGGTCACTGATAAAGTCTGGAATAAGTTTGTATTTCCCAAACACTGCTGACATTTTAACCTCAAAACTTTTACAGGCCTAAACAAAAGAAAGTTAGTGAGGTGTAGCCCATCACCAGATTGTACTCCAAAATGATGTGAGCTGTCAACACAAAATACAGTGAAATGTAAAGCCTGACGAGTATTTTTGACATTTAGGATATTCTGGCTCAGCAATACATTTTCTCTGTGAACCGTGCAGGACTGCTGTAGTCCAACCAGCTGCAATAGTAGCTTGTAGAAATACTAGTACAGTAGCTGTTATCTTTTAAGAGAGCACCACAGTTGTCAAAGACAGACCAGGCCCTGTTAATTACGGCTGTGGAAGGGAAAAAGTGCAAGATAATACGCAGACAAAATACAGCTAAATAAGCAAGAAACTGATAACGCTTACCTACTGAGCCATCTCATACAGTGGGGGAAAACTCTTCATGGGGTGGCTAAGAAGTCATCCATTTTCTCACTCTTCTGAAAGAGCGTCTGTGGTTTTGTCTGTGTTTCACATGTAGCTGTTTCTGTTGAGCATAATTTTACAGGAAGTGAAGAGAACCACAGCGTCATATGTTCCTCTATCTCACCAGCCACTCACACAAAACTGATGCCATGCACGGGTGGGCCCCAAGATTACAGACAGATCCAGCCAATTCCCCCTGCATGCTGTCTGGGACCGAACATAGCACTTGGTAGAGAGAGCTGTGTTGTGTGTATGTGGTCGCCTTTTGGAAAGTTGGTTAAGAGCAGCAGTCTTATTTCTTATTGAAATGGGTTAATGAGTGATAAATCTGTAAATGATGATATAGAGCTATTCAAACTCAATAGCAAGAGGACCAGATAGGAAAATCACTTTGAGCTTGAGGTCCACACAGAATATTTTGTAAATTAATGGCTACAAATAACTTCTTTTTTGTATCATATTGAGACAGCAAAATACGAACCCCAACCCCAACATAGGGAAACAATATTGGCCTCTTTATGATAGAAGCATACGCTTCTATCACAGAAGCTTACGCTTATAGCAGGATCATATTCATATTTGTTAACAGTATCCAGAGTAACAATATGTAGACCTGTTTGAATAATAATGAAACAGATGTGTGACATACCACTGTAAAACTATCATACATTAGACCTCTGACATCTTTGAAAGTTAGTGATAGTTTTATTTACAATATCATATCATTTACATGCGAGGTATCTTTGATACTGCGACTGCAGTTTGAAAGCCATAGAGCTTCAACAGCTTCACCATTTGCTTTTGGCGTGTGGGCCTGCGTGCGTGTCACATGTGTGTGCGTGCGTGTCATAGGCGCGTGTGTGTGCACACGTGCTGTTTCCTTTACTGACCGTTAGCTTTCATATTTCATATAAAACTCCGGTTCTTGTTATCATTATTTAACCGCAAACTCCATCCAATAAGGTCTTAATCACCTTAAATCATCCAAATACACACGAAGGACAAAGTTGTATCTTTGCACGCAGCGTCACCTAGAGGCTGCTGTCACTAAAATCACGCCGGAGCGCCGTGCTCTAATCTCGCGTTGTTACTCTCGCGTTGTTTCAGGAGGACTTCTCGTGTGTCCGCCATCCTTGTGGCTCTTTGCAGAAGGGCACGGAGAGGCTGGTGTAGGAAGAACTCGGCACTTCACCCTTCAAACATGCTGTCCAGGCTGGTCTTTGTCTCAGGTATGCATCACAGTAGCTTCAAAGACGATATTGAAACTCATTTAATCTGTGACGCGAGCCAGCTGTCAAGTGGGAGAAGTAAAAGTTGAAAGTGAAGCTGAAGGGTAAAGTGAAGGCCGCACTTTGAATGAGACGTGCTAATGCTGGCTGGCTTAGATACGTCGCTACAAGCGAGGTATCGGCTCAGAAACCGGCTCGTCTACTGCATGTGGATTTGTATTTACGGTTATTGGAAATGTCTTTGAATGTTTCTTCATTTCTGTATGATCAAAACTCGATTTCTGTTTGGTTACAGCGAAGCTAACTGAAGCTACATGAGCTAACGTTAGTGCTGCACGCCTGCAAATGTCACCTTATTGACATCGGTCGGGTTTCTACTGTCTCTACTGTCTCTACTGTTTCTACTGTCTCTACTGTTTCTACTGTTTCTACTGTCTACTGTTTCTACTGTCTCTACTGTCTACTGTTTCTACTGTCTACTGTTTCTACTGTTTCTACTGTCTACTGTTTCTACTGTCTCTACTGTTTCTACTGTCTCTACTGTCTCTACTGTTTCTACTGTCTCTACTGTCTACTGTTTCTACTGTCTACTGTTTCTACTGTCTCTACTGTCTCTACTGTTTCTACTGTCTCTACTGTCTCTACTGTTTCTACTGTCTCTACTGTTTCTACTGTCTCTACTGTTTTCAGGTACAAGTTGACAAAACGTATGAGGTCTAATACAAGAGCCCGATTATAATTCAACAATATAACTGTCAATTAGTCCTCCAGTAATGAAGGTTATATTGTTCATTGAGTCAGACTGTTTGTAAGAAGTGTCTATCAATAAAAAAAACAATGAGCAAATTAATATATTGATAAATACAAACATTACTTATAGCCTTGTACTGACACACTTGTCTTACTTGTTGTTTGCAGCCAGTGCCCTGAAAGGCAGTGGCCCCCTCAGAGCTGGGTATGTATCTGAAGCATTGTTTTATTTGTATCTTTGATACCAACATGAAAATGCATTTCAGCAATGAAGAATATAAATCCTTTGAGGCCTGTTCTTCTCAAAGTTATTAATGCCGTCTCCCACAGGCTAGTCCATGGGTCTCACTCCCTGCACACATCGTCCCAGAGTCTGGCCCCAGTGCCCCCTCTGCCAGAGAAAGGAGGCAAAGTCCGCCATGGAATCTTCCCAGAGGAGATTTTCCAGCTTCTATACCCCAAAACTGGAGTCACAGGTCTGTAATTGTTAATCCAGAGTAAGGACTTTCAAGTTCATATTTTCTACCAAAAAGAAAGTCTTCTAAATATAATCCATTGTCTTCAATGAGTGCAATGTTTTCACTCTTGTGTTTTAGGACCACATTCACAATTAGAAATTGTTCAAAAATGAGCTGTAGCTTGATCAATCTCTTTCTAAAAGAAATTCCCCAGATAATCAAAACTGAGTTTGTTTTTTCTGTTCTCGCAATAGGACCCTACATGCTCGGTACTGGCCTCCTCTTCTACATGCTTTCCAAGGAAATCTACGTTGTCAACCATGAGACCATCGCTGCCGCCTCCATAGGTGCTGTCATCGTATATGGTGTCAAGAAGTTTGGTCCAGATGTTGCAGCTTTTGCTGACAAACTGAACGAGGTAGGTTGGAAACCTGATCTGTTTTATTTTTTTTTATAGCTAATAATAGGATACTTGAAACAATTTAACAGATTGGAGTGTGGATGCATATTTTGGTTTTCTAGATTACTGTTCATACTTAAGAATTTTTTAATAACTGTCTGGCTTTCAGATCAAAGATTGTAGCGTCTCTCTTTTTAACCTTTCCAATATCCCTTATCCTTCTGCCATGTTTTTTTTTCCCAGGACAAAGTGGCCAAGGCTCAGGAGGTGAAGGACCTCGCCATAACCAACCTGACTCAAGCTATTGAGGATGAGAAGAAGGAACAGTGGAGAGCAGAGGGAAGATCAATGCTCTTCGACGCCAAGAGGGTAAGTAGCTCGGAACTTTTCAATTTTTATTTCCTAATAGCTTCACTAATGATAATATACTTTTTACACTTCAAAGCACGTTGACAGTTGCTACTTTCAGCTGAAAGGGCAGTAAGTAATCTTTGACATTGTTCAACCTCTGCTGGCAAGAAGTTGAAATTGCAAAAGAAAAATAGGTGAGAGACTGAAGAAATCTGCTTGGACAGTACTGGGATGAGGAACTGTGACTAGGAGTAAAACAAACCCATATGTTGGAAAAATTTGAGGATATGAATATTAATAAAAGCATGTCGGAATTAACATCGATCTTTACAGTGTAGCAGTGTATTTGTTAAAAATACAAAAAGCAATCAAATTCCAAGTCTGCTACTGTTGTGTAGAAAAAAAACGCAGCACTTTTACGTTTGCTTTGGAAAGCAATAACCTTCGTGAGTACGTTTTCCAAGTTACGTCGCTTGATCCACATGAGCACCTGAGTTACACGTGTTTTCTATGCAGCTGGTCGGAGCACATTTCCAATTTTAGGGAGCAAAAAGAAGTGGCAAGGCAAAACCAATGAGTACAGGGAGCGGGACGCAACAATTGTGCTGTTGAGGGTGAGAAACTTGAGTGTTGTCAACATGCTGCGAGTCGGCAAATGTCATGTTGGGGAACCCAAGTGCCATCTTGCCACGGTTTAGGTCGTGTGTACTGAATGTTTTCCGTCAAACACCTCAGGGTATCAGTTGAACTCTGTGTTTGACAGTCTGACCCCGAGGAGCAAATTCACGGTGCGCAACCCTGCAAATAACGAAACAAAACCCCACCCTGGTCGCTCCTGACCTGACGCACTTTCTTTGGTCTTGGTTTGCCCGTTTTGAAACATGAATGTCATTCAAAACACCTCACCCGGCTCATTGCTCCATTGCCACAGATTTTCTGAAGCATTTCAATGGTCTCTCTTGCTGATTTTCCCGAGTTCAGCACTATGTTTGATCTGTGCTCTCTGCTCATGTTCATGGAGAAATTGCCAATATGCTCAGACCAGTGGTCGCAAAAACATGTGTAACTCAGGAACTCATGATGATCAAGTGACATAACTTGGAATACGCGGATCAGGGGCGCAGCTTCCCCTCCGCGCTCGCCACGGTGCTGCATCCTGTTCGCGTGCCACAGGAGCAGTCGCTGAACTTTTTGATTGCCCTTTGTAATTCATATATTTGCAGTGATAAATGAACTTTTGCTATCTTTAGAAATCAGCAGTCTGTTTAAAGATATACAGCACTGTGCAAAAGTTCCAGGCACCAAAAGAGAAGTGAAATAAAAAAAAATATTTCCTGCCTTTGTCTTTAAAACAGTTCCAGTTTTCTTCAGTACATTTGTGCATAAAGTTTAAGGTACTCTGCAAGTAGGATTTTGAAACAGAATGTAATGTAGTTCTTCTCCGGATTTAGACTTTTCGTCTCAGTGTCTTCTCTCTCTTCATGTGATCCCAGACTGACTCCATGATGTTGAGATGAGGGCTCTGTTGTGGTCATACTATCTGGTGAAGGGCTACTTGTTCTTGTCGCTGAAGACGGCTCTTTATGCCCAGGCATTATGGTTGGATTTCTTGTCATGCTGAAGATTGTATTTGTGGACCAACCAGATGCCTCCCTCACCTCTGAAGCACCTAATAGTTTTGCAGAGTACTGTATGTCCAAATTCTGGCTGCACAGGTCAGATTTGTGTCACCTCTTGACTGAAGTCAAATTTACTTCTAAAGTATGGGCTAAGGAGAAAACTGCATCAATATATTTTTCTCGCTGGTCACTTAAATCTACTTTCAAACTGTTTTGACTTAAATTTCAACACAATATTAAGAGCATGTAAAAAATGCATTTGGACTAGAAAATGCAATTTTTTTTTTTGTTGCCGTTACAAAGACTTACATGGACTCTTCTTTCCCTCTCAGAATAATGTGGCAATGCTGTTGGAGACCAACTACAGAGAGAGGCTACATATGGTGACCAATGAGGTGAAGAGGCGCTTGGATTATCAGATCGCCCTGCAGGATCTCCACCACCGGATGGAGCAGGAGCACATGGTCAACTGGGTGGAGAAGAGCGTCATCAGCAGCATCACTCCTCAGCAGGTCAGTCTTTTTCTTGTCAGAAGCCTCCAGCTAAACAATGACTCTCACCTTGGGAGATTGCTCATGTAAACATATTGCTTTATTGTGGTGAGTTTGTTTTTTGTAAAAAGTTGTTATGTACTACTTAGGTTAGTGGCTTGTTTTTACGAATAACCAGTTTTTTGTGTTGTTTACTTGGTATACTGGCTCGGATACAAGATATTTTAACTCCAGTTCTGTCTTTTTTGTTGTTATTTTTCAGGAGAAAGAGAGCATCGCCAAGTGCATCACAGACCTGAAGGTGCTGGCCAAGGCCACTCAGGCCAAAGCTACAGTCTAAACTGTCCTGGCTCTAGAAGAGGCTGCTCTAACCCCTAACTCATTGTCCCGAGACGAGACGTTACTTTTCTTTACAGAATAAAATATTTCCTCTTTAACAATTGTCTCTGTCAATAATATGGGTGTGTACAGTATTTACACGTCAACAGATGGTAAAATAAATGGTTCTCTTATTCAACTTCAACTGTTTTGTTTGAATTTTTCCAGTTCAAGCACTGTTCTTTTTCCTTTCTCAATGTTTTAGTTACCTTTGCTATGTAGTCTCCCTGACGTCACCATTTTATGACATGATAGAATATACTTACAAGCTGCATAATTGCACAAGTAGACTTATTTCTGGTGCACTTAAGACCTTTGATCACTCTGGAGGAGGTACTGTGAAGCATGCATAAACCTTTGGACTCATAATGAGCCACAGATCTACTGCCTTCTACCCTACCTTGAGTACTTTACCACAAATGACAAATCAGGCCAACCCTCCTGATCCGTCGCTCCTATCAGGTCCTTGCACTTTGATCCTGGTGCTTTCAGGTGAAAGTCAAGAAAATCTCGGTAAAGCTGTGTGAGGAGCAGGTGCTTTCTGCTGTGAGACGTTTTGGTGGCAAATCCTTTTGAAAGAGGAACCGTAACACTGGAGCAGAGCTGACACTGACGGGTAATAACTGGCTATAGAAACTGTAAATGTCATTTGATTAGAGTTTATAACTGAAGGAGGTTAAATAAATCTTCACTGGGAGCAGCATTGCATCCTGTTCTGAAATGGAAATGTGTTTACTATTGCAGAAAGTGGGTTGTTACCCGGAAATCTCAATTTACAGCCGACGTTCAGACCCGGAGGTATGTGACGATTTTAAGTTAATTTCTGAATCTAAAACAAACTAAAGTGATGATGTGTGTACTACATCATGTTGCTGATTTGGGGCAGGTGTCTGAAAGAACTCTTAACCTTTGGTCAAAATATAATTTATACTGATCCACTGTAGATGCTGGTCTGTGTACTCATGAGCTTCTTCAAGCTAGTTTAATAATTCTTGAAATTATTTGCTCGCTTAAACCTAAATTTATAACTTTTTCTTGTAATTGATTAACAGGATTTCCCTCTTTGTGCTTTATTATCGTTTCTGTTTGCACTTTAATTCAGTTTTAAAGCAACACACTCAGACTTTTGCTGACTATCACACAGTAGTGACATGAGATCACTAAACGATAAAATGTAGTTACACAAGTAGAAAACAGACCTCAGCAATGTCACTTATACAGAAAAATATTACAAAGTTTAGTCATTCCTAAAATGCTGGTGATACCAGATTAATAAAGACTAGCAGTTAGACCCGAGTCTGTTCGATTTAGATAGCGTGTCTCTTATTGCTTATAAATTGAACTTTTATTTTTGAGGTGTTAGACAAGGTGTTATTTTTTGCCATAAACTGTCAGAATCTGTATGTATCCAAACTTGTTGAACACATCCTCTGTACGTTTTGTGAGGAGTGAGTCCATACGACCATCTTTCCTGGTTGAGTCTGAAACTAGTGCAATGTGTCACTATGCGTACTGTATAACTTTACCAACATGAGAGATGTGTTTTCTTACAGGTTGGAGCGGCTTCCAGGTGATTCATGCCAATCTGAAGTTTAAAAACTTAGGCGATCATGTTTGGAAACACCAGCCATTTCTCTTATTCCCCGAGGTCAGTAAATGTTCAATTTTACTTTTATGTGCAACAGTCATTTATGAATTTCCATCTGAGGTCTAATTACAGCACTCTACATACCTGTTCACACCCTTTCCTCATAAAACACTACTGTGCTGTGGTAACTGCAGCTGATTTGAGTTGAGGCTTATCTCCACATCGCTGTGCTGGTGACCAACATGCTTTTACTGACATGTAAGGGGCCCAAGCTGTTGACAGTCGGCTCATGTACCCGACTCCACCTGCTTTAATAACTTACCTTTTATTATTCCTCAGGGGTTTCTCACCAGAAGACCTCCCTCAACAGAGACAGGCCTTTCAACAGAATGACCTCAGAGATTCTTCACTGCGGAAAAGCATGTCCAGACCCAGTGGAAGATCCATATATAGTATGTTCAGACATTAAAACAGCTCCTACCTGCTTCTATGCTCACTTATGTGGTAGTAAAATGATTTCATAAATGTCCTTTACATCAGTGCAGAGAAGGGAGTACTCGGAGGGGCTGAACAGACAACCTGACAACTTTAACTTCAGAGTGGAGGTAAAGTTTTGTGACATCAACATCATGGAGACGCATGTTACAAACAACATCCTTCAGCTCTCTTCACCCTCCACAATGTCTCCACAGCATCTGTTCACCGGGGAGCTGGATGGCCAGGATATGAAGACGGTGAACGACTGCGTGGCCAAGCTCAAGAGCCTGGATGCCAAAGGTCGTCTGTGGCCTCAAGAGATGATCATGGAGGTTCAGGGAGTTCATCTTCTGCTCAGTGACATTGAAACCAAGGTAGGCAAAATTACACAAACATAACCATTTGAAGGGTGATTTGACATAACTGTATATCATAGAAATTTGTACACGAGATAAACATTAAGAGTCTGACATAACAAAATATTAAAGAGACATTTTTAGATGCTTGGACAATACTTTCAATATTGACTATTAACTGTCTATTCACGTCCATTAACCTGTGGTCCCGTCACTCTGGCTCTTCAGGCCGAGCTGGAGTCTATCCCTTTGAGTTGCATCGTACAAACCAAAGCTGTGCTGGACAGCTGCGTCTACAACTCTGTGCTGACACTCACTGTGCAGGAGCGCAGCAGACGGGTCCCGCAGGTCTTTATGTTCCAGTGTGAGGAGACCAGGGTGAGTCCCACTTCTCAAGAAGCAGCAGTGATCTGCTAACTCTGACCTCAAGAGAAGGGAGAGGTGTTTGTAGAAGGTATCTGTACTTCATAACAACATGGATGTGGTGTCACTGAGTTTGATTAAAATGAGGTCTGTTTTACAGGCACAGCTCATTAAGAGTGATCTGGACAAGGCAATCCGAACAGGAGGCGATCTGGACTCACGCAGAGAGCTGTCTGACATCAGGTGCAGTGTTAAGATACATGAATAAACAGAAATGTAATCAGACTTAAGAGAAAGCAGGAGAAGAACAAATGTAGAAAAACAACTCATTAACTGCTGTTTGTTGATGTTTTCAGGATTAATCTTGAGAATATCATCGGTCAACATACCTCAGGAAGTTTCCAGCAGGTCAGGCCCCATCCTGTGCAGCAAGGGAGGGGCCAGCCACCGCTGCCACCAGCACCGGACCCGCTGGCTACACAGTGGAGCAACAGAGAGCCAGGTACGTTGTAAACATGGAAAATAAACTTTCATCACTGACACGAGTTAACTGCTTATCTACAACTGACTTGTACATTTTTTTATTTCTTCAACAACAGTTTATGGATGTGTTCTCTGCAAACAAGCAATATACGAATCTGTTTTATACTGCGTCAACATGCTCTTGAGTTTTTGTCCAAAAAACTTTTTAAAAAAAATTTCCAATTAGATTATATGCCTCTTCCACGACTCCATGCTTCACAAGAGGAAACAATGCGCCATCCTGACTTTCATGAATCACAGCGCGGCCCCAAGAAAACAGAATCGGACAGGAACACGGTTAGCGCTGCGATAATAACCGTTTACACAAGCTGTAGGTAAGGGATTATATCAGTCACTAATAAATTTTATTTATTTCTTTTAGGACATTTTAAACCATGTCATAAATGATTTGGAGATCTTCATGAACAAAGTGATGGCTGTAGTAAACATATCCTCACAGAAAGAGGACAAGAAGAAGAAGAAAAATGCATATATGAAGATGAAATCAAAGAAAAATGGTAAAATTTTTCACCAGTTTCTCTTTTCCACAGACATGTTATACCAACCTCCTCTTGGTATAAACTGTAAACTCTTTAGCAGAGATGTTTGTTGTCTGGAGTTTTTAATGTGATTGTATCTCTTCTGTAACACCAGCTCTCAAAATACCGCCCTGGCAGGAATATCTCTCCTTTCTTCAGAAAATCAAATATGGGCTCAATCTGCTGGTAAGTACATGTTCAGATAAATATCACCACAGATTACATACATTGGGAGGCTGTGGCTCAGATGATAGAGCGGGTTGCCCACTAGTGGGAAGGTTGGTGGTTTGAACCCCGGCTCCTACATGCCTTGAGCGAGACACTGAACCCCAAGTTGCTCCTGATGGCGTACCGTGAATGTGTGTGAATGTACTCCTGATGGTGAGCACCTTGCATGGCAGCGCAGTCTCACTAGTGTGTGAAGGGGTGAATAAAGCGCTTTACAATGCTCAAATGTGTTAACTGGAGTGTGTGCTTGCAGCAGGTGGGACTGAATTTTTTTTTTTCCTTCCTAACATTACAGGGCCAGCTGGACGGTATCCTCACCCAGCCCAGTGCCCCTGACTTTGTCCACATCTTCTTCACTATCTTAGGCACGGTAAGATCTTCTTAGTGGTGACCATTTCACAAATATAGTGCAGTAATACACAATGTGGGCCCACTGTTAAAGAACGGTGAGTAAACAAAAAAAGTGCAAATAGTGCTAAAATCCTAGTGGAAAAAATTAACGGACTTATTTTGAATCATGAGCATAATGTGCTTTTCAAACACGGTAAAACTTGTAATCCTCACCAAATTTTAAGAATTTAAACTGAACAGTATGAAATATGACATTAATAGTCAGACTTACCTAATCCTAAACCTGTTTACAAATACTAAAGTGCTCGAATCAGACCTTACGATGTGACGAAGTTAGTTTTGGTCGTTACTGTCATGACAACGCTTTCAACAGCCCTTTTGTATAGTCTATGGCAACAGCAAGTGGCTATACAGCTCATGTCCTGCGTCATGGGAAATGTATGTCTTTCAAAATAAAAGCGCAGAAGTTCTGTAGGTTTGAAAAAATATTTTAAATTTGTTTTCTTCATGCACACATACACTCAAAAAGGCCAAGTGGGTTGCGACACCGCTGTTCTTGTTTCAAGGTTCCAGTTATTTGTCTGCTTTAGTTCTGGTGTTCATATCGATGCTCTCTTTTTTGTGACAGCAAATACTTTTTTTGTTTTTAATTTTTCCACAGATAGTTCCTCATTATTCTGCAGAGCTGCCTCCCAAAGTTCTCTCTCCCCTGCTGACAGAGACAGCTCTGAGGCTGCTCAGTCAGGTCCTCAGCCCGGAGGAGGACGGCCTGTGGAACTCTTTAGGAGACAGTTGGAACATCCCGAGGTGAGGCCCTTTTTTAAAGCGTATGCAAGCCTCTGATAGTAAGTGCACCGACCTGCCATGGCACGCCTTAACTTGGGACATAGTGCGTCTGTTTGCTGATATGTAAATACAGGCCAGAGATAATGCTGCATTCATGTAATCTGGAAAAAAAAAAAAGGTAGACAGGGACATTTTAATTTGAAACTAACAATAATTTCAGTTTTAAGATGATAAAATTATTTTTGAGATTCAAAGTTTGGCAATGTACAACAATGAGATTCTGTTAAGAATATATTAATCTTTTACTAATGGCTCATTAATCAGTTATTAGACATGAGAGGAACAGCTTTAGGGTTATCAAATTGGTAAAATAAATTATTTATAGCTGCATTTTAGGTGCAAAAAACAAAAACCTGGCAACCCAATGTTTTTTTTAATTTTCTTGTTAAGAGCTTTTAAACGATCTATACAACATTGATTTATTTATTAACCATTGATAAACCATTAAATAAATAGTTAAAAATTTTGGAGAATACAATTGATTGGGGAAAAAGAAAAAAAGCTTGATACAACTAATGTCTGTCTTTTAAATATGAAACTGCTAACCTACCTCAGATAAAAGATTAAAAAAAAAAAAAAAAAAAAAAAAAATCTGCCTGTAAACAAGAAGTTACTGCCAGACAACAAGCGGAGACTCACTCATTGTCAAACCAGAACTTTTCATTTTTACACTTTGGTTAATTAGTAAACCTTAGAGGTACTGGTTTTCTAACCTTTGCACTGGTGCAGGCTACTTCCAGTCTTTATCTGAAGCTAAGCAAACCAGCTACTGGCTGTCTCATGTGACCTTCTTAACTATCTCTCAGCAAGAAAAAAACTCCACCAGTTATTACCCAAAATGTCAATTTATTTCTGTAATTTGTCACTCATTAGAAAGTGTTACCAAAGTATTTTGTAACCACACTCCTAAAATTGCTCCTGCTTTGTACTGTTTGTGGATTACATTTACATTTCCTCCATTTCCTCCAGTTTCTTTTTGTTTTTTACTTGGCTGACAGTTTTCTGTTCCCCTGTCCCCCCTCAGGTCTCGATGGCCGGATGATGATGTTCCACCTTACATCCCTGACTTCTACGACGGCTGGCAGCCACCTGCACCACCTCATGTATCTTCGCTGCCCCCCTATCAGAACGGTGCACTGAGCCGGAGCAGCAGCCAGCGCTTCCCACCCGGCCAACCCAGTGTAAGTCAGAGCTGCTCAACCACAGCGATGCGACGACACCTTGACCTGAGGAAGTGCAGCCATACTGATATGTTGCTTAGTTAACTTTCCCATATGGTAGATTACAGTGATACCAATTAAGACAGACGTTGAAACTATAATATCACCATTTCAAAAGATGGACAAGCTTTTAAGTGGCTATATTCAATACTCCCCTGTGGAAATCAACTACTTTTAATATTTTTTTTCAAAACCACAAGAGAGGAAAAATATCTCCAGTGAGGCCATTGTCAAAAGGTTTGTAATAATTTTAATAATGGTGTATTTTTACAGCCTGTGGCCAGCGGTCCATGGAGTTCAGCACCACCAACACCACCACAGTAAGTATCAATACACAGCAGTAAATATGGCTTCATGAGCACATTTGATGCAAACATCCCTTCAGTGCTCACTGTGTTTTATTCTGGTTATCAGCATTGTTGTCACAAAGTGTCTCCGTCTGCTGCTGTTTCAGCTCCAGCGAGCCTGCCCAGTACATGCGGGTCATTTACGACTTCTTGGCCAGGAACAACCGGGAGCTGAGTATCATGAAGGGCGAGGTGGTTCAGGTGAGATGACAAACATCTTAGAATCACTAGATCACTCAGGAATACAAAAAATATCCTTGTGTTCGGCGACACAGGGCAAAGATTGCTTGAATAGAAATCGAATTTACGGCGAGCACTAGAAGATTCTTCATATCAACTATGTCTGGAGCAGTTTACTGTCTGCTGTACAAACCACTTTGTTACATCAGGAAAATGAAATTAATTAGAATAACTGGTCTCAAATTTACTGCCCACGCAGTTGGATTTAAACATCCACCTACACTCACAGAATCTGTTTTATATGTTACAAAAAAATTCTCCAACAGTCCACATGATGTTTGTTTACAAACAATGTCAGTGTGGATATAATGAGCAAATTATAAAAATGCAAAAGAAAATGTTTCAGCTCCATAAGAAATAAAACTAAAGTACAGATGTGGTCACATCCACTGGAAGCAGCTGAAAATGTTTCCAGTGTATAACTATATTGGCTGAATGTGTAAATCAAACATATATTATTTTCCTGCCAATATTAAAATGTCCTACCTTCTCGTCTATAATGCACCCTGAGACTTCAGTTAATTGTAATTTAGGGAATTGTAATTCAGTGAAAAGCAGAAACATTAAAACACAAAGCTGGCTTCTGAAATGCTTCCAGCAGAAACCAGAATTGTAGCAGAGGGCAGCCAACGTCCAGGCTTTATGTTTTAATTCTTCCAACTACATTCATGTATGAGCGGCTTTTTCCAGTTAAGTTTGTATATTCACCATGGTCTCAATCACAGCTGACATCACTGTCAGTATTAACAAAATGTTCTGGTCTTTTACAGGTGATTCAGAAATCTAAGCAATGGTGGCTTGTTCGCAACACACATGATCAAGAAGGCAACGTTCCTCAGAATGTTTTGGAGCCGATGAGGAGCGGCGGACCGATGGAAGATCGACCGGTGAGATGAGTGATGTGTAGCACTGGTGAGTAACCCTCCTAACAGATCTCGTGCGATAATTTGTTCCCCTCACTCCTCCTCACAGCAGGACACTCGTGGCCCGGTGACCCTGGATATGGCCTCCCCACCCGCAGAGGTGAAAGCCTGGTTTGAGTACAAAGGTTTCTCCAAAATGTGAGTGACATTTTAACAGAGGAGTTGGGCACTTCATGATGTTTGCACTATAAACAAGAATTGTATACAATTGTATAACAGCACGGTCAGAACCCTCGGCGTGCTGAGTGGACAACTTCTTCTGGGAATGAGTAAAGACGAGATAAGGACTGTGTGTCCAGAAGAAGGAGGCAAGGTCTTCTTCCAGCTTCAGGCTGTTAAGTCAGCAATTGCAGTAAGTAACAGGTCATATGACTGACACACAACACACACACACACACACACACACACACACACACACACACACACACACACACACACACACACACACTCTAATGCTTTATCTTGTTCCCTGTAGCTGGCCAGTGAACCGTACGACAGCCGCTACTAAACCACTGCTCCCGTCCTTAAGATTCTTCCCCCCTGAATTTTCATCCACGGATCAACATCTGGATTCAATGGTGTCAGAATTAACCCTTTAATGGCAGAAATGATTTTTCTACTTTCCGCTTGAATTGAACATCACGTGCTGTGTTAGCCTGTTATTTAAGGGAAAGCACTTTGAGTGAGTGAAACTTCTATATGTTGTACAATTTATCATCAGCAAAACTTTTTAGTTACTCAAAGTTAATTTATACTGTAATTTTCTACTTAAACTGTACTTCTAGTTAAGTAAATTGTATGCTTCTAAATTGATCAAATACCAAACTATAAATGTGTAGAAATTCATGATCTATCCAACACCTCTTTCCTCTTATTAACCATGTTGGACGTCATTGTGAGATACGTATAAAATATAAATCTCTTCTGCTGCATTAACTTATGTCTATATTTTTATATTTAATTAATGTTTCTGAAATGTGATTTACTGTACAGAATGTGAAATTAAACTTTTATTACGGAATCCATGAAACAAAGTTAGTTCAAGATTTACTTTAATCTGTTCAAATTTTTTTTTTTTTTTTCAAATTTAACAATAAGTGCTTCAAATTAAAGTTTCCATATTACAACTTGGTAACAACAGTAAAAAAAAAAAAAAAAAAAAAAAATTTTTTTTTTTTTTTTTTTTAAATATAAATCAAACTAAAAATGGTTTTGAACAATGTAATGTTAAAGGACATTAAACCTAACTAACCAACTAGTTTACAGCTTGTAAAAGGGCAAATAGTACAGACCAACTTTCTTCTAGTCTTGAATCTACTCAGCGAGTCAGTTGCACTTGTGAACATTTTTCTTTCCAGTATTTCTCTAAGGCATGAATACATTGTTCTTTACTCTTTCTTGTTTCCCCATTTGGCCATCTTGTTGTTGACAGGAGTCTTCATGTACCTGTCTGACTTCATGTAGGCAGCAATCTTCTCCAGAGCCTATGAGGATATACAAAATGATTTGATTAAAAAACACTATTAACATGGCAAGACCAACACAGAAGCACCTCTACTGATACATCATACACAGGAAAAAAAAAAAGGTGCAGTATTAGTACTTAGATTTCCTGACTAACTTTCAGTGTACGATGTGCTGCTGGTTCAAGTTGAGTGTTCTCACCTCAAAACGGTCCAAAAGATCTTTGAGGTTCTTGAAGTCATCCAGACATGTAGATTGAAACATCCTGTGCTGATCCAACAGCTCGTACATGATGAAGTCCACGAAAGTGATCTGTCGTGAAGGAAACATATTTACAAGTTAAAAGTAACATAATGGCTTAAGATAGATACTTTATTAATCCTGCAAGGGGAATTTGTTTTGCTATGGCAACATGTACAGGGTAAAAGCAATAAAAATGACAATGAAAATAGAGCAGACTTTAAATCAATAGTCAATAGTTTTATACTGTATGGACAATCAAACAGGACGTCACCAATAGCATACAGGTCAACATGGAGGTTTGAAAATGTCAGGGAGTAGTTTTACCTAAAAAAAAATACAAACCAGAATTGTTTGTATTCTTCTTTATATTTAAGTTAGGATAAAATAAACATCTATTTATCACACTGGAGTTCAACACTGTGGTACCAAACAATAGCAACATTTAAAATACTCATTAACATAGTATCACTAAATGTGTCTATGTATGCATTTTCTTTTGAGTTTACGCGTGTTGTTGCATATTAAACTGAATCTAGCAGACTTTACAGAAGGCGTGGCCACCATCCTGGTGAGGAGTAGGTGTAAATGGTGACAGTTCAGTCCACCTCTGCCCAAATTTGCTGGTGTGTATTTTAGGTGGAACGCTTTTTGATAATGACCAAGTTCGCTGGCTCATTCAAGCAGCATCCAGCTGGCCTGCCTGCCTGAACAGGGGGCAGCTGTGCATACGCCCCTTGAACTGGGTGGTGCTGGATGAGTTGAAATTGTGTGTAGCGTGTGGTTTGGGTGTGTCGCAGTCGTTTCATTGACGATCTTGCAACTTCAGACAAAAATACTAAATTTGTACATCCGTGTAAGATGATTATTAAAATAAAGTTTGACGATCATGAAAATGACTTGAGTTTCACAAAAAACAAAACGGAAAGGCACCGGGAGATGTCCTTGACATATGGGCGAAACCCAGGAACAACGAGAGTGTTGACAGGTTCGATCGTAGTGATAAAACCCCAGAGAATGAGTTGCGCAACTCTGCAGTTCTCTCAGCTCTGAGGCTTTATAACCTTTTAAAGCTCATTGTTGTTGTTTGACAGACCATGAAATTACATACCTTGTCACCAGCAAACCACTTCCTGTCTCCCAAGAAACTTGAGAGTTGCTTCAGTGAACCTGCCAGCGTCTTAAGGTACTCTGGCTTCAGGTTATCCTGATGTCAGAAAGGTGAGACCGGCATTAGAGGAGGTTCAAAGGCCTAAAATTACATTAAATTATATATACTCACAAAGTCGGAGTAGCACAACCTCACGAAGCCGTTTCTGAAGTCCATGGCCTGGTTCTCCATGATGTCCACTCGGACCCGTTCATCCTCAGTCTCTCCACCTGTTATCAGATCACAGTTTCCACTCAGGAAATAAAGACAGACCTGCTGCACCTGAAGCCTGGAATTTATATATACTTATGCTTCTTTTGTTTAAAAGGAGAAAAACCTGTGGCTATATCAGCTTGGCCAGTCAATTAATAAAAATGGAAATAAAAAACACATTATCTCTTTAAAAAAAAGTCTGTGGAATGAACACACAATACTTACACAAATTATGCTTATGAGCGATGTATCTCATGATAGCATTGCTCTGCACTATCTTCCTGTCTCCATCCTCCAAGTAGGGGAGCTATGGTGAGATGTTAATCATAATATTAGTTGATGGTTTAAACTTTCCTGCTCAACAAAAAATTATCACACGTTAAACTCTCTTACGTTGGGAAAGGCCAATCCCAGTTTGTCTTTTTCGTCGAACCAGCAGCTCTTATCGTAGTTTGGAGCTGTGTGAGAGAAATGCAGGTCACACAAGTGAGCCAGATCTTTTGTTAAACGTATGAAAGCTGTAAGAGGAAATGCAAAGTTACCTTCACCGCAGACATAAAACTTGTTCTCGTACTTGGTGCCGGTGTACTCCAGCAGGAGGCGAGCGGGTTGGGCAAGCTGCACAAGAGTTCACAATCAGGGACGGGAGAGAGAGGTTGGTTTAATGTCCACACGTTTGAGATCTGAGGTTTACGATGTGGACGGAGGTCACGCACTGACATTTCTTGGTATAATTTCAACAGTTGTTTTACCTTTTTAAACTGTATATACAAGCAGTACTTTTGGGGGCTAAAACATTAGTTTAGTTTTAAGATGTTAACATATTAGACCGACCAATCAGTAATTAGTTGATCAACTTAAAAGATGGCAATCATATCTTAATTGTTTAAAGGAAATCACATAAATTTAAGTAATTCATACTATAATCCAATAAATCTCTAAGTATGTATGTATGTATGCATGTCCTTCGAAAGCTTGACAGTCGTTCGTCCCGTCTGCTTCAAACTTGGTTGGTATGTTCCTGAGGACCTGACATTGTGCACTAGTGTGCAATATCGACATCTGACATATTTGATAGTGAGCGAGTTCAAAATATTTTCAAGTCCATGCACAATAAAACCTAGAGCTGAGATAGCAGTATGTGGGTACTTTGCCCCCAATTTCTTTGCCGTTTGCCTCCTAATTTCCTGTATTTTTTTTTTAAATTTCTTGGTCTCATTAAATGCAAACTGGTAAAACATAGGTTTAGACTCAAGTTACTTGAGATCATTATAAACCAGAACAATCAAAAGTGATGATTATTTAAAAAAAAGTTTAAATTTTTTTAAATAGTTACTTGTAAAGTTAGACTGTATTGACCAGTAGCGGTTTGACTAAAGAATATGATTATCAGTTTAGCCTATAATTTACGTTATAGCTTGCTTATCTCTTACCATAGCGGCACAAAAACAGCCATTGAAAAAAAACCCCACCATAAATCGACTGCATTTTGAACAGTGCATGCGGGTTTGCATGTTAACTCCCATAGACATCTCCGCAGCACAATACATAAACATCTTTGATATAAAATCAAAACTGATATTTCTTCACATTCTGTGGACAATTTTGTAAACTCGTTACGTCACTGATGGAGACAACACAATTTCAGCACGTGCACGCAAAGCCGCTCCGGGTGTTGCACATTTGACCGAGCAGACAGCACTTCTTATATGCTCAGGAATCACAATAACGTTGCGCAATAAAAGTGAAAACGTTTACAGACGACACTAACAGTTTGAGAGGCGGCGAGGCGGGCCGAGGTCTGGTGAACCTCCAGCTGCTTCTTGCAAACAACAGGAGGTCGTTATTTCACGTAACGACGGAGACGGCGAACTTACCCCGCGAATATCCCAGTAAGCCAGTTTCATCGTCATTTTGAATCACTTTCTGAGACCAAACGTTGCAAGAGGAGACTGAAGCGAAGCGCTGATCGCTGCAGAAGAGACGGAGTGGTTAGCTGCAGCCTGAGAGGGGAGAGGCGGAGGTATTGGGCGGGGCGAACCTTGTCACACTTGCGCTGCTTCTGGTTCTTCCGACTTGTGCTGACATGACCTGTATGGAGTACCGACACTGCAAAACTCTAAAACAAAGAAATGACTCTCTGAAATTATTTATATGCAATTAAATGCACCGCAACAAAAACATGAATGAATGATAAGACATTAATTCACTGAGAATTGGAGAGTATTATTTCTGTTTTGCTTCTGTATTTATTTACTTATGTATTCATTTCCCTATTATTTATTTTCTCATTTGCATCTCCATTTAAGTTTTTAATTGATCAATTTTACTAAATGATGTATTTATTTCTGTACTTTGCATTCCCCCCATTTATATTTTCATGTATTTTTGTATTTTTTTACATCATGTCATGTATTTCTGCTTTATTATGCAAATAAGGGGTCTGTCATTCAAAGTTTTTCATTGGCTTGATGGATCATCAGGGTGCTGATATGTGGACAATTTTGATTACTTTCTGAGTGTTTTAAAACTAAACATCGTACATATTGCACCTTTAAAGAATGATCTAGTTGCAGCCATACCTGATGGCTCGAGGTTAGGCAATTGTTGAGAGACTTGAACTTTCACCAGTTAAACAACAATTAAACTGGGTGTGGACAAAGTGGGGCATATCACTCCCAGTGCTTAAATGAAGTATCTGGCTGACTGTTTCATCAAAAGGCACATTTTTAAAAGATATGATTACATCCCACTTGACTAAGTCAGCACACTGTATTGGCTTATCATTGGGTGCATTTATTAGGATATTAATTTATTTATTGAGTCATTTACTTATTTCTTCATTTACTTTGATGTGGCATTTTCGGGCCTCCATAGACATCTTCATGGCGTGTGAATATGAATAAGCTAATCTGGTAGCCATCTGTTTTTCATAAATCCGCATCACCTGACAAGTGACTGACACCAGGTATTGTGTTTGAAAAAAAACATTTTATCCAGAGTCATGGTGAGACTGCAAGTCTAAACTTTTCCATGACAGAGAAACCCGAATGACAGATAACTGCAGAAACACACAATTCATGCAGGGATTATTGCATAAACCTTTTACATAGAGGGATATTGTAACCTGCATACAAAACGGTTTTGCTTTTAGGAGGGGTTTTGTGCAAATATTTGCTACCACACAAAAAAGAAATAGAGATTAAGAGTTCATTTTGACCACGTCAAAGTCCAATTACAAGCTTCTTCCAGAATGTTCAGCTGCAACATGATTATCATCAGCAGATTAAAATAGAACAGCCTTCTTTTCACATGCAAGCTCACCAACAATTTGTATATTATCACACAATAGATGACCCAGGAAAAAAAAAACCACAGTTATGTGTGTTTGAGGTTGGCAGCCAGGGTTTAACTCTTTAATTTTGAAATGGAGGTTTTTTAATTGGTATGAATTTTGTGTTGAACTTCCTGCTGACTTTGATCCGCATTAGAGGGTAATGAACTGAATATAGACAGACCACACAAAGCACTCTTTGTTTCAAATCTTATTCTCATGTGCATATTTCCCCAGAGCCCTGGATGATTATCAACCACTGAGACAAAAATGGTCCTTTTTTCCCTAAATAAATGATAATCATGTTTTTTTTCCAAATATTTTTTATCTCTGTAACTTTTGTAACCTACAGTTTTGTGTAAGCTGAAAAGAGAAAAGCACTCCAACATGAATAATATTTATTTTTTTACACAAATTACATTAAATAATATTTCACAAACAGCACATACAATTCTCTGCGAGGACACACAGTGCTTTGGAATAGCAACAAACAGCCCACTGATGATACCAAGACCCAAATTGAAGGCAGGAGTGTAAGAAGGGTTGGTCAGTTTAGTTGCCTTTCAGTTCTCTAAAAAATAGTTTATTCCTGGATTTGGCACTGGATGAACTTGCGCAAGGAGTGAAAAGTGAAGGACCGGATCATCATGTCATGCATCATTCACTGTACTGTTAGTCAGAAAAGTAGCCTATTTATGCTATGAAAGAAAGGACAGATGGTACCAGAGTCAAAGTTCAGACGTTCCGTAGAAATGATATCACAAAATAGGAGTTAATATAATAACATACTACGAGTGAGGAGCATCATTGCACACAAGAAACTAATATTGACATGCCCTCATGCAACCCCACTGAATCGCTGTAAAGACTGCAAAAAAAATAACATTAAATAAAATAAAATAAAAGTTATAAAACATGAGGTACTGTCCTGTGGATAGTTACAGTGGAAAATATCAACCGTGAATATTCTTTACAAGGTTTTTGCATCACATCTTTAATCAATTTTGCTGAAAAAGGTAATGATTTCGTAAGAAGTCAAAGCTGTAGCCAGGATTTTAGATATACTGACGTCATTATTCCAGTTTTTCCAGATTGTCTTCTTTCTGTAATTGCATGTAGTTTAAGTGTTTTATCAAAAGGTTAAATTTTAAATTTGAATATTATTCAAGGCTTCATACAGGAATCATAGACATTATACAAATGTTGAGTTGAATGGTCATAAACCACTGAATAAAACGATTTTCAAAGTGAATGATCAAGAGACAGTATAAAATCACCAAGACAAATCAAACAATGGATGACTCAAACAGACTAAGGGAAGCAAACACCTTGGGTACACAGATTGTAGGTCCTCTCTCATATTGCCACAGTATTAACTCTTATAATCTTCTCGTGACGTATCTCTTCTCTTTTCATAGGCGTGATATGTTTGTAGGAGAATCTGTACATCGTCCTGATGTGAAAACGGGGAATGTGGTGAGAATTTTGTTTGTGTTGTGCTACCTGCTCACTGCTCTGCCTGCACAGCCCCCATACACAGAATCCCCTCCTCCAAGATGGTCTCCAGCTCATCTGTGCGAATGGCCTGTGTGATTAGATTCAACTCCTCACACATGGTCTCGTACCGGTATGCCACACGGATGTCGGGAACGTTGGTGCGCCTGATGTCATTACTTTCCTGTCCCTCCTTGATGCAGTTTGGTCCAAGCCAGTAGCGCTTCACCTGATCCAGGAGAGGAGACAGAGTGAAATGAAACTGTAGACTGAGGAGGGAACGGTATGATTGCAGACAGTAAAATTGTACATCTGTAATGGGCTATAATGATAATTGATACCTTGTGAGAGAATCCACTCATCAGCACACTGTTTCTGGCCAGCTCACACATGTCACAGGAACTCAGTTTCCACACCTGAGCAGCAATGCTGTACTCCTCCATCAGGGGCTCCTACAAAAAATAAACTGTTAAAACACACACTGCCAGTTTAAGGATTTTAATACGTTATATCCCAAGCAGTTGAGCTATAAATTTACACCATAAACCTTATAAATAATTTCATTGTATTTACAGTGAATTTATAACTGAAGAAAGGTGGGTTATACAAATATTTGGCTGACCTTGGTGAAGTGAAACTGCAGAGGGTCATCTGTGGACAGAGAGACCACGAGGCCTCTGGACAGGTACTCTGGCAGAGGGTTACGATGGTAGCTGAGAAACAGGCTGTTATTGCTGAGAGGGGACATGGCGATCCCTATCTGGGCCAAGTAGTACAGATACTGCAGCACAGGAGCCTGGAGGAACACCAGGTGTAATGTTGTGTAGAAACCAACAAGCAGTGCATCAGAATCAGTAGTACAGTAGCCCTGATTTTACATTAGCTTTTAAGAAACAAACATGACAATTAAAGTATGATTTCATCAAACAAAAATAAGCCAGATGAGCACGTCTCTTAAATTCAAAATTTCCTTTCACACTCCAGGAAAGAAAACCTCTTCTGTGTGTATGTGAAATGAACAACTGTTGTGATTGTGTTGAGATCGCACCTTCCTGAGCAGCAGCCCATGGGAGATATTCTCTGACAGCATGAAACCAGACACCAGGTGATGGATCGGACCCGCCTCCCCACAATGAGGACGCAGGACAAGTGTGTGAAACCCCCGCTGCCTGCAACGAAAAGACACACAGATCGTTGGAGGGTGACTTCAGATTTGTTTGGGCTCCGCAGTAGTCTGCATATATGAACACCCACTGCTGTTTTTTTTTACTGTTGCTATAAACACCAAAAACATACAATCCCAGACTGTTGGCATCAATCAAACTTTACAATCAACAGTTACAAAAAAAGAACCAACTACGAATAACAACAGGGAAAGAATATGAAAAATTTGATCAAACTGCTGAAACTCTGAGAGTTGGACTGAGGGACAAAATGGATGCTACAATGACTCACTATCACCTCCTAACGTGCAAATTGATATAACAAGACAGGACTGGAATCTTGCATATTGCACCTTTAACTGAGGTAAGGTTGACGTACCTGCGCAGGTGATTCAGGACGGTCATGTTTGCATACATGTAGTAGAGGTAGTAGGAATAGGGCGGGTTGTCCTCCTCTGTCCAGTTGACTGGCAGCGGACTGTCCAGGTTGAAGATATGTTGTTCTGGTTTTGATTCGTCATCCACACTATCAAAACCCACAACCTGTGTGAGAGATCAAGAACAGATCCATGAAACCCTCTGAGGATGGACTGCAGGGAATTTGATCCGATGCATATATTTACAAAGACATCGTACGTGCTGAAGGAAGAGGTGCAGCTCTGGGTGGCTTCTGGAGTCGATTGTAACCTCAAACAGAGGCATGAAGATATTCTCCAGCATTTCTTGGAAGTTGCACAGTTGTTTCTTTGTGTGGTAGACATCACTTTGAAGGGAGAATATAACCAAATCAAGAAGTCAGTTGGGAGATAAATATAGTTGTGTTGATGAAGTGTTTCTTATTTTGTCTCGTCTGATTTATGTATGCCAAATATTTACAAAATGACTATTCATTGAAGGGGCAGTGGGTAAACCTCAAAAAGGGTTTTTATCTTTGATTTTAATGAAAGTCCCTAGACCAGTACGAAATACAACATTTTCAACAGGTAAAAATCCTGTATTCCAAATTTCACCAAAATAAACAACGGCAAAAACCCAATATTAAAAGTAAAAAAAAAAGAAAGTAAGGGAGGTTATTCCAACATAAAAAGTACAATACAATAACTAATACAACAGCACCCTGCATGAAGCAGACTGCAACCAAATTAATTTGACCAGATGCAAAACATTACACTAAATTTGATAGGAACTTTCGATTTATCTGGGTCAAATAACAAAATTTACTTGAACAAAGAGAGATGGTTTAATTAGTACTTTGACAAACAACCTTTCCTTCTTATAATATTATGCAGTGATAATTCCAATAATAATTAAAAAAAAAAAATCCCCCCTTTTTGATGATATTTGCATGAATATGATACTCACCTTCCAAATAGGTACAGACCCACTACTTGCTATACAAGTGTATTAAAGATTTTTACATTTAATACTGAATTAATATGCACAGGTGTAGCAAATTACAGCTTCTCAATATTTTACTGTGTAGATCATTAGATTGCAATATATTGTATAAACCGTATGTTTTGTTTTTGAAATTAAAATGCACAACTCTGAATATCATCATAGTCTATCAAATACTGTGCAGTAAAAAGTAACATATTTTTAAGTAAAGTAGAAGTATACAGCTGCGTTTAGGAAACGTACAGGAGCCTTAATACGGTATGTAAGTACAGTACTTGAGTAAATGCACTTAGTTACGTTCCATTCCTGGAAAACTCACAAGAGTCGTGGCACTTGCACAAGCCAGCGCACATTGTCGGAGTAGACCTGATGTTTGACGGCCCACTTGGCCAGTTTGTCCCACTCATCTCTGGAGCGCCCGTAGATCGACAGCCGGAGCTCCACGTTCTGGTATTTGCTCTCCTCCAGGTCGGCCATCACCTCCTGAGAAGCCGAGACACAAACAGTCACCAGAGGGCACCAGAGCCTCAGACAGTCATTCTGCAGGTATCAGATGCCATGTGGGCGAGGTGCAGGTGATTGTTTATGCACTCGGTGAGCACCTTAATAATGTGACCAAAGTATTTCCCCTCAATGTAGTTGTCTGTTTTGATGAAGATCTCTCTCAGGATGGACTCGCCTATGGGATTGTATTTGGCATTGAACTTGTCAAATCGATGGAAGGTGTTTCGGTCCTGCAAAATAATTTAAACATTGTGTCACAATCTCTTACTGTGGACACAAGTATCTTTTCATTTCCACAGGCAGTGGTTCCTTTTATCTATCTTTTATGGGCGTCACTCACGGCATGCATGTCCAAGGTATCGACACTCAGGTCAAAGGCCGTCAGGTTCATGGTCTCAAACACCTCCATGAGTGTCTGACCCTTGGCTCTTTCCACATGCACAATCTCTTTAGGATACTTCTTCATGGCCCTTTTGATAAAACGTAGAAGGTGCTTCTGGTTCATACAAGATGAAGCGTGAATGTGTGTGTCGACCTATAAAATAATCCAGAAAAAGTAAATATATACATGTATATACTGGTGTCATTCTGCTGGATTAAAATAATAAAATGATTAGGTCAAGAAGAAAAAACTCTCAAGTTCACCTTACGGATATTATAAAAGTCTCGATGTGGGACTTTCTTCTGTGCTGCCAGCTCCTTCATCTCATTTAACAAGATGTGCATCTGAAATTTGGAGCTGAGGTATTGCAGACGACGATAGCAGAAGGACTTTCTGTGGCAAAGGCAGACACTTACAGTTTTAAATGATAAACTTCACTGTTTACTGGTATTTTTTTTTTTTTTTTTTTTGTCTCTCTACCAGATAATACAAAGAAGGCACATAACAAAATCAGATCAATATAAGAAGTTTCTGTTAAATCAAACTCACACTGGTCCATTGATGATGAGGGCCATCATGACGTTCATGTCAGCGATGTACTCCTGCAGGTCTGGATACGGCAGGTCCAGCTCTGTGCTCCTGTTAACAACATAACAACTAGAAGACTTTCTTTGCTGCCAACGAAATGTGTGAACTGGGTCTAAAAACAGACGAGCATCCTTTCACATTGAGGATTAAGCATGCGTGCACCAAGTGATTCATCATAAATATCTCACTTTTCCATAATGTTCCTCGTAGTGTACACATGCATGACACCATCCACCATTTTACAGCCGTAACCCATATCAGGGGGCATGCTGGCAGGGTCCTGGTTCTCGTAGGGGTGCGTTTCAGAAACAGGTGGGTGCACTGTGGAATCTGAGAGGAGACAGAAGTCGCACCGTATCACGGCTTTGAACGAGGTGGGCACGCACATGCAATCGAGGTCTGACTTTTTTTGGCCTACAAGTTGTGACAGCCTGTTCAGGGGTGTGTAACAGACGGATTGTGAAATCTGTAGGTGTGCCTGGGTATGTCTTAATGTGAGAGAACTGCACATGACATTAAACATCGTATTATCAATTATTTTAGTTAAACAGAGCTGGAATAGAGTCCTTAAGAATAGAGCTGCAAATACACAGAAATATTTATGATCACATTGAATTAATTGTATGTCCGGTTAAAGTTTTTCAGGGGAGTTTTTGTCTGAATTAAGGGATGCTGTATATTTTGGAGGCAAATTTTAAGCTAGTAAATAAACAAATGTTTTAATTACATTTAGCTGAAAATCTCTAAAATTCTAAACCTGGAATCAGAAAATGTGCTGCATATTTAAATTGGAAAAATCATTTTCACTGTCACTCGAGCTACTGATTATTCAGCTAAACATTTCCACACAAATTGGGACTTCTTGTTGGTTTTTACTATGCAGAATATAAGGGGAATAAAGTGATGATGCAAATATTATGTACATGTGTACCTGCAGTGAATATGGTCTCTGGGAACTCCTCCTCATAGAAGTCTAAGTCCAGAGGTCTCTCACTCAGCTCCTGCAGGTAACGAGCAGTGGTCCTGCAGAAGCTCTGCATCGACAGACCCATATATTTCTGTCTGATGAAAAGAGCTTTCACCACACATTTGGCAGCATCCAACAGATCTGTGAATGGAACCTTGACAGAAGAACAACAGGACAAAAAGGAATCAAGATAGAAGGAATGACATGTAATCGTTAGAGAGGTGTTATTTAACTGAGAGATATACAACAAAAGAAAGTCTGCGTTTGCTTGCTGTTTTACGTTATCAGTGACCACTATGACTTACCCCACATTTCTCCTCTCCAGAAATAGAGACTCGCTGGTACTCTTTCTCTGGGACCGGCTCTCTCTCCTGCAGGTCAGGGGATTGGCTCTGCTCCTTCATGTATCTAATGATCGATCAATAAACATATCATAAACGACTATTCCGGTGGTTTAAGTTACAGACTCAGTGTTACTCATGAGATCACTGTTGACTCACTCAAGATCTGTGGCACTGTCAGTCTTCAGGAACTCCTGTTTGGCTCGCAGGAGGATGTCAGGTTCAAACCTAAGGACAGAGAGGCTGAGCTCATTGTGGGATTATCAGCAGAGTCTGACTGCAAGCACAGTCACATGTGGTGCTGCATTAACTATCTGCCTCTTTCCTTCATCTCACTCACTTGACATCCTGGCTGATCTGTCGCTCAAGGCGATGACGTCTCTCCTCCAGCTGTTCAATGGGACTGTCCTCAGGAAACTCATAGGGGGCGCTTCGCATCTCACTCTCGGCCAGACTGCGGGAGAACAGCTCCTTCGCACACACACGCGCACACACGCGCACACACGCGCACACACACGCACACACACACACACACACACACACACACACACACACACACACACACACACACACACACACACAGTACAAAGGCCACAAGTACGTTTAAAATAATTCTTATTATGTTAATAATTCAGCAGGATTACTGAGCACTGACCTCTGCAATCTCTTTGTATTTCCCATCCATGGAAGTACGAAGGTCAATGGATTGTTTCAAGGCCACGGGGATCCCAGGCAAGGAATGCTGGGAAGTGAGGAGGTGGCGGGCACCACGGAGCTCAACTGCAGATAAACAGGGGGAGAGAGCGGCGATTTAGGAAGTATTGAAAAATGTGTGTTCTCTGATAATCTATTCTCACATGCCTTATTTTCAGAGTTAAATAAATAACAATACATTAAAACACTATTGTACAACTTTGAATAACAGAAGTAGTACTTTACTTCTTCAACAAGTTAATGTTCATAAGAAAAATAGGCACCTTTGTTGGTAGGACCAGTAGCTCATGGTGCCTAATGTTAGTTACACAGATACTGCTCAGTATCTTAATGACTTAAAGACCCTACTTGTGCTTTTGTTACACAACACTTAGCATTTATGATTATTTACTATAGCGGTGAAAGTGTAAATTAAAAGTCACTTTGTAATTTTGAATAATTTGGTTCAGTTCAAAGATTCATTGTCATTAACAGTGGAGTTTTTTCATTTTTTCATCGTGAGACAATCACATCATTAAATATTTACATTAGTTTTAGCACTGATTCTGTCCCAATCTTAGAAGCACATTCAATCAGTTGTTGGATAAACCGTTGGGTTGTTATGAGGTTATTAGGTTAGGTTAGGTAGTTACTTTATTAATCCCCGAGGGGATATTTTTTATTAGCTCAGCAGCCTCAGAGTTATCGGATTATGATTGTTTCTGTGGCAGCTGTGATCTTTTGACCATGAAGTAATGTACTCTGAAACACAGCTGAGCTCTCGGTCACCAGTGAGAGGAGCTGTGACTGTGGTGATTCAGTTCACTATGAAGACTCGTAGTTTTAGGTTGTTTTGTACATGTGCTGAACACCTCTACATAGCGGCCGCTGTTTGTTACTTTTAGGCTTCTGTATCATCCTCTGGCTTCAGTCAGACAGGGATTCCTCATATCAATTAATTTCAGTAAGGAAAGACCAAAAATCAGCTCCGACCCTTGATTTTATCAATTGTCAATAAATGAGCTTATAAACTTTGATGAAAATGGAAAGTGTCTTATCATTTTAGCAAACATGAAAAAAAGCAAATTAGACATGTCCATGAATGAGCTAAACTTGCTCAGTCAACTGATAAATAAATATTTATGTTTATATTTTACAGTGATGAAAACAGTCTGCAGACGCTTGCTGTTGCTCTCAGACAGCAGTGGTGGTTTGAGCTCAGCGACTGTTTGTGCCTTGAGACACAATGGACCATTCAGGTGGGGAGCCCATCAGCACATACACCGGCCAATACGGCCCATTGTTGCCACCGCTAGACTGCAGTTTTAAACAAACCCAGTTGTCATGGAAAGGCGAGCAGGCAAAACTGATGGGGGGATTGTCCTTGAGAAAAACACTTGGGACAAGGACGGCTGTGAGTGCATGCTGGTTACGAAGGTTGTTCATTGTGATGAGGAAAATAAGAGAGCATTCGCTGGTGAGAAACAGAAACAGTGAGTAGAGAGAGTGTCGTCACAGCTGTGTTTCCCCTCGGGTGTATATTTAGGTGGACATTAATCTTTCCCTTGAAACTCTGCACCTGCCACTGAAATATTCATCATCCTACTGAATATTTCATCTGGTGCATGCTAGAGTGTCAGTGGGGCTGTTGTCCACCAGTATTTATAGACCACACACAGAAGAAGGTCAAAGAGGGAACACTATGATATGCAGTCTGATTTATTTAACGCAGCATGTCTAAGTGTGTCTGCTCTGTCTGTGGGGACAGTAAAGGAGACCGGTTAACTGGACCGATCAGACTTCACAACAAAAAAAGCTTAATTAAAATGTATAAAATCACAGAACGGTTGCTATGAAGACATGACGGTAAAATAATTGGCTGGACCCACAACTCACCACACGTGTATCAGCTTCTACTTAACACTGTCCAATCAACACATCCCACTCAACACACAGGACAAATTTCTCTGCTCCAAAAGGCAGTGATGTGGAAACACACAGTATCTCAGACTGAAATACTTTAGTGAGGGACACTCACACTGTGTATAAATATTCAATTGTGCTCATGTTTTGCCCTATAATAGCTGAATACACTACATCCAACACTGAGGTTTAAGCCCGAGTAAGATAAAATGACACAAATGATAACAGAAACTGATGAGCAAGGAGATCACCTCTTCTCACATAATTTACACGAGGACTTTAAGAAAAAAGTAATTTTTTTTTACTAAATAAGAATAAATTAGGAAGCGCAAAGTGTTATTGAGAATTGACCACTGTGAGATATTTGAAAAAAAAATGAAGATCAAAAGAGTAAATCTGTGACTAAGATTAGAAATAATACATGACATTTCATGTATCATACCTGGTATAGTTCCTTCTCTGAATAGTGAATTTAGTAAATAAAAGCATATAGTTGGAAAACATGAAAGCAAAGAAGTTCTAGAAGCTGAAGTGCCGCAGGAATTTAAAGAGTGAAAATTAAATTCACTGTCTAAAAGTATAAATTTATTTTTAATTTATTCTGTGTTAATATATGTAAAGTAACTATTTTATTTATCTCAACTGGATGTGTTTTTACAGAAAGTAATAAAGGTAAATTTTTCCAGATTTATTGACAATTGGCTCAATTTGACCCATTTTCCATTAACCAGAGTTACAGCAGCTTTTTTGTCTGCTTTAAAATATTGTAAGTTTAATATTTTGGGGTACAAAACAAGACATGTGAAGGGACATTAGGAAAATATATTAAATATCATATTCTGACTTTTTACAGACAAATAATTATTTGAGTCTTTGAAAAAATATTGTCATGGAAATAGTTGTTAGTTGCAGCCTAAGTGGTAAAAACCTTAAATCTGTTTTTTCAAACTTCATGAAAAAAAACCTTGGTTAGATTTAGACCGTATGGTAAAATATTTGTATTAATCAAAAACAATACCATTAAAATAATACTAATCCATTGACTTTTCTCTCCTCCAAAGCAAACTGCAGTCAATAAAAAAGAGCACACATGCTGTAATGCTAACTGTGTTGAATTCCTGTCAAGCTCAAGCCACACAGATGCTCCTCTGCTAATAGGAAGGGCACGTCTGTGCAATGTAACGGCCAGCTAAGATGTTGTCTGTGCTGTCAGTCCGGGGCATGTCAAACTGTTGTGATTATAGTGTACACTGGTGTGAACAGCAGGAGGTGACCAGTGGCAAAGACATCCATGCTGGGCCACAGTAAAGCCAAGCCTACCAGACCCGGAGCTAATCCCCTAATGGCTGCTATATTTGGATCAGTAGCATCTATGGTTATATAATAGCTCATCCCCCCACTGTCGGAGAGCAAACCACTCAGAAATAAAGTCAGCCATGTTTCACTTGGACATATACGACAGGATCAAGTCGGCTGAAGGTTTTAATGATCTTATATATGGCAGGAGGAGCACAACACGAGGGCCTGATACAACAAAAGTAAAACAGATTTTAAACTATCACCGGCTCTATGAGATGCTCAATACAAAAACATGTTGAATCAAAGACGAAGCACAATCGTCCACAGCTCATCGCTCCATTTTGCCGCTGAGCCTCAAAACAAGGTCAGATAATATCAGCTTGCAGAAAGATGCATTTTTCAGTGGCAAAACAGAGTATGGTGAATCCTAACTCCAGTCTAACTCAGACCGGATGATGCAGCGTAAAAAGTCCTCGGGGATGCAATGACAAGTGGAAAGTCATCTGATGCCTACAAGCCAGAGTCAGGCGAAAGTTCATGGGTCATGAGACATCCTGTGGAGCGTCATCTGTGGATCTGCTTGTTTTTCTCTCACCTTTGTCAGGAAACTTCCCAGAGAGAGCCAAGACTCTCTGACCAATAAAAATTCAGCATAAATAACTTACAATTTTCGATGTTTATATCTAACATTCACTCTCTTTCACCTCATAAGTCCATCTTCTCTGTATCTGCCAACAAGCCAGCCATGCATCATCAACCACTGTCTACCTGCTTCCACTGACTATACAGATTTCAGCATGCAAAAAAACCCTGTGACTCAGAGCCTCTTTGGCAAATGTGTCACAGCGAACGCCGTATGTTCTCATAACGCATATGTGTCAGCGCTGCTGAGAAGGCAGGATTAAGTGTAATGACGAATATAAACAAAGCAGTAATGGAGGTTAATTTGAAGTTGAAGATTGGGTGGAATAACAAATGTTTTACTTCAAAAAAACATTTAGTAAATGCAAAGTGAGAAGCTAAACGTCATTTAAGAAGTTTTGCTTCACAGAACAGTTTAAAAGTGGCCAAATTTGTATTTAATTTTGGAGGTATTTTGAAAAATGACGAGAAAGAAGATTACAAATCTCAACAGTCACTGAAAACCGGTTTCCAAACTTGGGAGTTTTCTATATTCTTTGCTCTGGATACATTTTGGTCAGTCAGTTTCAATAAATCATCAATATTCATTGACCAACTACAATTTTAAAGAGGTTTGTCTCCCACAGGAAACAGGAATAAAATCACAAAATTAAACAGAATATTTCAGGTGTTTCATCAGAAATTGTCACACACAAACACTTCACAATGACCAAAACATCACTATCATGTTGTGAGTTTCCTATCCAAAATACAAAAACACCTGCATGAAGCAGGGAGAGTGTCTTTCGATCCTCCTCTGCTAATCTGAAGGATGCTTCCTCTTCCAGCATATTTCACTGGCTCTGCATCAAACAGTGGACATTTCTCAAGATGTGTTATGAAAGTCCTTCTATGCCCAGAGATGGTTTAGTCTCTGCAGCTGCACCGACTGCGTGTCTGCAGGTGTTGGTGTTCCAGTAGAAATGTCTTTCATGTATTTCTTTTACTGAAGTCAGCCTTCTCACTCGAACACTAAAGAAAACAAACACTACAAACATTCAGGCTGAATTCCCACTCGCCCTTAAAGCCATTTCGAACAGATCCCACTCTTGCAGGTGTAGCACAATTTATCGACCCGTGCTGCCTCTTTGTGCACAGTTGCACCTTTACACCAGCGTCAAAAGACATGAGAAAGCTAGCTGGTTTGTGGGGCAATCAATCGACACACATTCTCCTCGGCACACTAAAGACAACACTGCTAGGGGCTGTTACACAAAGCCGTCAAGGGACAGGCAAGGGCGAGTGGCTGTGGTTGTGAAAGAGGGAAAGAGAGAAAGAGGGAAAGAAAAAGGGGGGAGGGTTAGAGGGGAGAGGGTTATTGGTGCTTTTTGCAAGGGATGAGGGTAGTGGAGCGTACCTGTCTCCTCTGAGCCTGCGTTAACCAGAAGCTAGCAGGGTCGAGGGAGGAGAGAGAGAGACAGAGAGAGGGAGAGAGAGGCTGTCCTGGCAGAGAGATGGAGCGTGCCAAACAGCAAATGGCCCAGGATGGCGTCTGCTGTCTTTTCAAGATGGGTTAAACGCGATGAGAGGGAAGGAGGGATGGAGAGGGAAGGAGAGAAACAAGACAGAAACACTTCAAACACTCAGTCACATGTCAAAACTGGCAAAAACACACACACACACACACACACACACACACACACACACACACACACACACACACACACACACACACACACACGCAATACGCTCACAGAGTCAAACAGTCATGTCCTCTATTCCCTTTTTCTGTCCCTGTCATACATACAAAGAGCTGGTCCAGCAGATCCATGAACTCCCCCTCACATCCCAGCGTGTGACCCCCCTCTGTCTGCCTCCTGGTTCAGGCCAGCTGTCGCTGCACTAGCTGCCTCTGGAGCTGATCCTCCTCATTTAAATGCCTCTAACATCTATCTGGAATGTACCACAGGAGGACAAAGAGGCGGGGGGAGACGCCGGACCTCACCAGAGGATGTGGATTCTCCCGCTGTGAATTTCTCAAACAGCACCCCTGTCTTGTCCACTTTATTGTCCATGCTGTGTTTTGCTGAGGGGACCATGTGTTCGGGATGTTTGTGTCATCTCTGTATGTGTGTGTTTGTATGTGTGTGTGAGTGTGTGAGTGTGTATGTGTATGTGTGTTTATGTGTGTAATGGTGCTGTCTCAGCAGCAAGGTTTGCGATGTCACAGTCTTATTTTTCTCACCCGGTGCTGGATAGGATTAGTCTGAGGGGGATGACGGTCTAATAAATAAGACCTTGCCTCCATCTCCTCTCACATGAATGAAATTAAAGGGCCAGCACGTTGTCCCCATTACTGTGGCTGCAGCATTTTCTGGAACATACTTTCCAATGCAATAAAGCAGCACTGAGACTAGACTGAATAAAAGATTACGTTAAAAACACGGACAGCTGTTGCAATTCCATGATCTGATTTCAGAAAAATAAATGTTTGTGAAACCCTACATTGAAGCTGTCGAGTGCAAGTTTATCTGCAAGAATAACTATTTACTTGTTATACTTTTGTAATGAATGTAAATTTGCTTTGGATAACGGGATTCTTAAAAAAAATGTGCTGAAAATTCTTAGCGTCTTAGTTAATAATTACAGGAAGATTTTGGCAGGCTGCAATTTTCCTCCCCAATATGTGTTAGACTTGTTTCCATCAAATTATTTTTTTCTATTAAGATCTTCCAGATCAAGACAACTGGACATTTATCTGAGTTGTCCACCAAACAAGGCTTCTGACCTTTCAAGAGGAGCTTTTCAGGAGGGGAATAAGCATCATTAATCCATTTTAAACTCAATCAACCACTTTGTATAGTTCATGTTTGCATTGCCTATCTTATCTTCTGTTGCTCAATACTCACTAGAGTTCACCGGTAGTTTTTCTCAAGTTAACTGAAACCTGAACGAGAAACCTTCAACTTTTCAAACACAGACTTGGGTATTCTGTTTATGACAGTGTTTATGAGATCTATGAAACATAAGAAGAAGATATCAAGATGTGGCAATAAATGTCAGTGGGAACAAATAGTTTTGGTCTTTTCAAGGCATTTGTTGACAATCATTTTTTTTTTTTTAATCCTGCCAACCTCAGCCTTTAAACAATCATTTTTGTAAATTTTAATACCGCAAATATCCAACCTGAATTTTCAAACAACTCCATACGATATGCACGCAGATACAACTTCATATTTATACAACTGTATGGAAATACAAACTAAGCAATGACCTAAAAAAAACATCCTAACAGTCCTGACATCATGTACTACTAATAAAACACATCCTCTTTTCAAACTGCAGACTCAAACACATTGTTGACAAAAACAAACAAACAGAGCATTACAGAGTCAATATGACTAAATTACCACTTTGCTTCTCAAGGTTAAATGATTTCAAAGTTTTCAAATCCAAGAGGTCTAATAAAATTGTTCAGGTCCTGAAAGGTACACAGCATTGCTTCATCAGCCTGACTGCATTTATTCAGACCAAGCTCCCTCAGATGGCCAAAAAAAGCATCACACAGAGCTCATTATGGAGTGAGGCATTCGATAAAGGACCTAATGAAACTCTCGAGGCCTGAAAAACACCCTAAATTCATGAATAGAAAAAACAGCAGCAGAAGTTCACTGACAAAAGTAAAACTATGCAGATGTTTTATATTGTTATATGTGCTAATTATATTAATGAATTATTAATATTGATACACTAACATACTAATCATTAATTGATTTTACATCCAATCTTGATAGAGCCGATTGTAACTGTGTCACATACTGTTGATCATTTTCATAATTGCAATGCACCATTAATAACATGAAGACAATCAATGTGATGATTATTTTCATTTAATTATTTTGACATGTGTGGGCATATAATAAAAACAATTGTTTATAATATAAAATGTGGAGAGATGTTGTGAAGTGGAAGTCAAACTGCACCTAACAATTATTGTCATTACTGATTATTTAATTACATTCTCAATTAAAAGCCTATACGGCCGCTTCAAATGTCATATTTTGTCTGACCAACAGTCAAAACGCCAAAATATTCACGTTACTATCATAGAAGATTACAGAAAATAGAAAGCATTAATTTTCTAGAAGTTAAAACCATAATAGTTTTTATTATTACAAAGTTATTAATCAATGGATTAATGGGGTAATCATTGAAGCTTTAGTAGAAAGTAACATCAAATGGAAAAACCTAAAGGAACTCAAAACTGCACGAAAGACTTTTGGTTATATTCCACCACTGAATAAAATGACTTATTGGACAAAAATACTGATATATTTCAGTCACTAGATATTTAGTGTAATATAAGAATATGCCTGAAGCAGCGTTCACTGCACCTTTCAAACAAGATTGGGTTGATGTGACACAAACAGCAGCTGGCATCAGGTATGTGGACAGTGTACCTACTGCATCACCACACCACTAAATATGAGCAATGACACAACAAAGAGGTGGTCCTACCCTCGGGCACAAGTCCATGAGACCTCTATCAGGCTGGGTGTTGGTTCATATGAGCAGCAGAGACACAAACACCTAAACAGTAGCTGTAGACACACGAGTAGTGACTGACTGAAGGTTATCAGTGTGTTGGGGAGGGCGTCCCGCTGCCTCGGTCAGTCATTAACAAGAATTTGAGCAATTACTTGGGGAGTGACTGCAGGGTGTCTCTATGGTCATCACTGTATTTGTTCATGACACAGATCGTGACATGTGTGGGCATGTAATGATGACAAAACCTGATACAACCAAAGGAGATGTGGGCGAAGTAAAGTGTGTTCAAAGGTACATCATCGGCCTACATTACTGCCTGATTGACCATTTGACTTAGTAAACGGTCATATTGTAGGAGGTATTTAATCTTTTATCCTGTTGTGGTTCTGCTTCTCTGCAGGGGAGAAACGTAGTTTCACACGTCTATTCCTGTATACCCACCCTCTCATCCACATACATTTATCTGACAGCTGTTATGGTGAACCTTAGAATTAATCCGCAAGCAAATACTGACTGCCAAATACATCTATTGTCAAGTGGTTTGACAAGTGCAAAACAGCACGAGGAATAGACTAGGCTACCTGCTGAGTGGGGGTTGCTCTAATCTCAGAACTACCTTTTTCATAGTCAGAGAAGTGATTCACCAGCTGCCGCTCTCTGCTGAGGTTCACTCCACAAACCCTGCAATAATGTGCTAAATATGGACAATGCTACACTGCAGCCCATCACACAATAAGCAGAGAAAAGTGCTGCCTGTAGCCACGATGGGACAGTATATTATGTGTTTGGGGGTCCAGAGCCTTTAGAGAAAGATGAACTGTGAGGGATCCAAACTCATTTTGTGCTGATTAGATCCTGCTGATGGATTACTGATTCTTAGGGGTCTAATAAACTGAAGCTCCTCCATCATGCAAAGAGGGCATTTAAACAATCTTTAGGCAGACTAGTGAGAGGAGAGTGCCACACAATCTGTATTAATGATCCTGTTATGACTGGCTGAAGCAGAAACAAAAGCCACTTTAAGATTCGTTGAGCATTTGAAGCCATGGCATCGGAAATGATTCAAAAAGCCCATCTAATACAATTAAATGATCATTTATCTGCAGCCTGCTTTCACTGCATGTACTACTGTTTACACAGACTGTACTGTACAATCTGCCCTGGATTGGGTGAGCGCCCTTTTGAAAAAAATAAAAGAAGATGAGTCACCAAAATGTCATCTTTGCTTACTGAGATGGTTCCCTGGACGCTTTAACAACATAAAATGTGGCTGTTATCTAAATGTTCTTCTGAAAAGACTTTCTAAATCAAACACTGGAGGTGTCAGGACTGAACACAGTCTGCACTCCCTCTGAAATCTGCCTCAGCCAATACTGCCTCCTCTCATCAATTATTTCTCTCAGCGTGGAAACCATCTTAGTAATGCCACTGTCAGCTGTGTGCTGTAAATCGGAGTGATTACATAGTAGATCCTGATTGGGGGGTTTGGTGAATCACTCCGACTTCCAGCTGTTGCATTTGTCTACACGGTTAAAAATCAATCTCTGGCTACCTTTGCAGTCATTGTTATGTCACAGCATTTCACTGTCAGTCCCCAGTGGTGATGTGATCTGTGTCTGGAAGATTTTTAAAGACGCAATATGTTTTAAAGGAAAAGGTTGTGGCTGCATTATGCAATTCAAATATCTTAAAAAACTGCCAATTAAAATAACATTAAGATATCAGGGATCGCTTTCCCGTCAGAAGTACGCCCATCTTTCTCCTTCTGTCTTGATTCAGGATATTAATATTCATCTCTGGGAAAGAGAGAACCTGCAGTGGGGCTGAAATGATCTCACCCCATTTGTATACTTTTCTTGCCCAACGAAAGATAACCCTCAAAGTCTGAACATTGTGCTGAATGAGACATATTTTTTCACAGATTACATGAAGACGTCAAAGGTCTTTAAGAACATCACCATTTGTACATCAATTAATCCTATAAACTAAATTAATGTGTTGCAGTTTAGATCAAATGTGATTAGACTGGGATATGGCACTGACTGAACAGAAATGGCTAGTATTTGATTACTCTACTCTCTTTGTAGAGTGGATGAAAGGCTGACCAGCGTGTGCATACATCTGAGTGGAGGCTAATCCTCCCATTCAGTGGCAGAGCAAACCCTGAGGTACAAACCTACATATTCTCTCCAGGCCAAATACTGCCATCAAGCCGAGTGAAAAACAGCCTCGTCACGTTTACCTATGCAACACATCTCTGTTCTCATGGGAGACACCCCATTAAGTATACAAAAACAAAAAAAGATATTTTAATGCTTAAAGCATGCATTTTTGCCAAAAGCAAACAGTCTCCAATTTGTAGATGAGCACGTAATGAGGCAAAGTATGAGTTTTCTCCTGATAAAAAACAAGTTAAGCAACATCAAAATTGTTTCATACAGCAGTGACTGTGCATACTGCAAATTACCGACGAGGATTGAGCTGATGCATGTTGTATCATTTCTAAAAAAAATAAGCCTGAAAACTAAGGGATGAAAGCTATAAGTCGACACACTTATCTGAAACTGCAGGCTATGGATGCTGAAATCGTCCACAAAGAGCATCCTCTGCCTCACCTGTCTAATCAACAGGTTTGTATTTCCCCAAACTACTTCCAACGAAAAAGTAATTCAGACTCTTCTTTTGAAGGCTGCTTTCTGCCGCTGATCCTCCAGAAAAACCGAAAATGAAAAGTCTGATTTTACATAAAGATGCACATTCCTGGACTAAATCTCACTGGTCTCCCTTCATGTGAATTCCTCTCTCTGTTGCACGATCAACACACTCACCCCGTCTCCCTCTGCAACCCCCACACTCCCTCCACTTACCTGTGTTGGCTGTGTACTGCAGGCTGCCGCGCTTCCTGAAGGGGGAGAGGGGCTTGTTTTTGGCCGCGGAGCCCCCAGCTGCGCTCCCAGAGGGCAGGTTAGAGGACATGTTCCCAGGTCGTATGGTTCAGCTCGGCTCGGATGGGAAAAGGAGAGCGGGGGGTGAGTCAGAGCTGCGCAGGACGGAGGAGAGGGAGAGAGGAGGAGAGGCAGGCGGAGAAAAAGAGAAGACAAGAGGACAGACAGGGACGGAGATGTGGCCAAGATGCTGGGAGCATGAGGGAGTTTGATGGCAGTCAGCGTCACTGTGTATGTTTTTGTGAGTGTGTATGTGTGCTACGTGCCCATGAGCATGGATTTCCAGACTGATTGGTCCAACGTGGGGCTGCGGAGCATCCCTCTGCAGCGAAACAGGCCCCGCCCCCTCCGAGAAGACTCCCGTGCCTGAGCTGCAGCACGGATGGAGGCTGGTGGGAGGGTGTGTGTGTGTGTGTGTGTGTGTGTGTGTGTGTGTGTGTGTGATGGGGAGCTTTGGCTCCCCCCCGCTGCCATGCACAAACACACACGCACACAGGGGACAAAACACACAGCGGCAACAGCAGCAGCAGAAGCAAAAAGCAGCTGCGCAGTGCTGCTGTTGCCGTGACAACCACGAATCCATGTGTGGGCAAATCAGCAGGGAAAAAAAAAGTTGTTTACAGAAGTCAACAATTCAAATGTTTGTGAGTTACACTTACGTGAAAGTACACCTACATACATATGGTGCAAACTGATTAGGACTACAACCAGTGCCTCGTGGCTCTATTGCTGTTTACATCCATATCTGTGGAAACTTTGAGGGAATCCTTATATAATAAAGATGACTGATATAAGACCAATGCTTTAAATATAGATGCTGCTGCAAAAGAAGCCACACGTTGTAAAATGGGGATGCTTCACACACATCATGTCAACAACACAGAAGATCTATTGCCTTACTCATCACAATTTCAGGGTAGACAGATTCACCAATTCTGCATCTGACCAAACGTGAAATATCGTCACACTCTCCACTTCTGTCCCTGAGGTATGATGTTGACTTTGTGTGAAATGTTGTCATAGTTATGTTTTGGCCTCAAACATGTGTGAGGTCACAGTGACCTTTGACCTTTAGATACCAAAACCTAATCAGTTCAAGTTAATATTTGAATCCGTTTTAACTAGCCTACATGTAACAGCTTGACACCTGCTTATTTTTAGGGCTGCGCCTAACTGTTATTATCGTTATTGAATTGCTTGTTTATATATCACAAAATTGTAAACACATACATACACTTGTCGTTCTATCTTTGTGACGACACCTGACATAATTCAATCTCTGGCCCTTCACCCTGACCTTAACCATTACGCGTACCCAACCCTCACCTTAAGTGTAACCTAAACCTAAACCTAAGTCCCACCTTCACCCTAAAACCAAATCGTAACCGTCAAATGAGGACCAGCCACACACACACACACACACACACACACACACACACACACACACACACACACACACACACAACACACACACACACACACACACACACACACACACACACACACACACACACACACACACTAGTTGAAAGACTTGAACAAAAGAACTTTTGGTGGAAAATTACTCTTCCAGCCCTTCGGCAGGAGTCGCTCTGATTGATGACTGTTGTGTGAAATACACAAACTTTATCACCCTATTTATTTTCATCATTTAATTATTGTGACTTCCATTTCTCATAAGCTTGAGTGGCAACAAGATTAGAGAAGACAGTTGAAATTAGGCAGCCTGCTGGTGGAGAGCATTCTGAGAAAACAACTCACTGGGTTGCCAAATCTCAGAGACGGAAAGAGGAAATAGAGGAAAGAAGAAAGAGAGGCTGCACTGAATTATTAACACATTTGGTGAACCAAACACCACAGCAGATGTAATACATTGCAAAACAAGAAATCTTTAAGTATTAACAGAGGAAAGGGACATTTGCTGTGCAACTGAAGAACTTAAAAATGATCAAAAGGAATTTAAATGACTTCAATGCAGGATGCAACATTGATCAAGAGGGCAGTTAACAAATGGAAATCAGCCCCTTTCCTCTCAGCAGGTTTCTGAGGGTTTTATATAAAAATGTTTTTCTGAATACAGACATGATCTAACTGTGAAACTATTATGATGGAAACCCTGACGTCTACACAGCCTTAATATGAGCTGCATGTCCTCTCCTGGAAAAAAAAAACCACAGAGATATATTCATAATGCTTTCACCATGTACAATCCTCCGCTTTTAAAAATGTAACATTAGAATCTGAACGTAAATAGATGATTACTGATGCACAAGACTGAAACCCAATAAGAGCATTGCAGCAGAGTACACTGTTGAGCCAGCGCCCTCCTGTGGTAAAAGGAAGTATTGAAGCTGATTGCAGCATAATACCATGCTGCAGAAAATCATCAATTGCCTTTTAAATGGCTACTAAGAGTATCTTACAGTCTGATAAAACCCACTGAATAACTTCTGTCCTTAAAATTAACTCGTCTTTGACTGCAGCCATCAGTCTGCTTGTATATATGTGTCTACGTGCTTTGCACACACATTTGATCGTTCTTTGTTGCAGTACTGTTGAAGTTCAGTCAAAATCAGCTCTCTTAAAGCCCATTAGAATATTTTTAGATGGATTTAAATCCGATCTCTGATTTGGCACCTCAAAAACATTTACCTTTCTATCCTTAGGCCACCTCCTTACTGTGTTTAGTCTCACTATCATGTTGGAAGGTGAACCACCTGAGTACCTTCAACTGTGAAGGCAACTGGTTTTCTTTTTGGTTTTCCTGCCAGCCACAATTTTCCGTTCAGTCCTGATCAACTGTCTGGTCCCTGCTGACCAGAAACTCTCCACAACATAATGTTAACTCCCTGAGGGATTAAAGCAGGCATAGTGTGTTTTGAGTGGTGTGCTGTATTTTACTGCACAATCCATCTTTATGTAAGGCTTGTGAGATTGTTGCTACATGCACAGACTGGCCAGTCTCATTGGCCCTGATCAATATCCTAGTTTAGAGGGAGGGCAAAGGGTTTGTGGCACCATATGCCTTTTCCTTCTCAATAATATCAATCTGAACATTACTCAGAGCCTTTGACATCTTTTTATATAATTTTCTGACCTGTGCCCTTTTGACAATTTTCCTTTTGAAAGCAGTTTTCCAAACTTGGTGAATTCTTTGTTTTGTCTTGCAGTACATCTAGTGGAATCATCAACGTATAGCTGGTTTCATAGATCTGTTTTTCACTGAACACATTTTGACTTGTCATAAATCACAGGTGAAACAAATGTGATTATAATGGCTCAGTTCTATCCCTGGAAAACCACGACAGACTGCACAATACCAGGACACTGAAAGCCGAAATGAAAAGCAGTTTCTTGCTTTAAATCAAAATGTCTCCTGGGAAAAAGGTTTAATCTGAAGTCATGAAAATGACCACAACTGCTGTCAGCTGGAGGCCAATCAGCCTGGTGTGTGATCAGGAGCGTTGACAGGTTCTACCTGATCACGTTTGTAATGATTACTGTGAAAGACTGATCACTTATCAAAACCTGGTATTTCCCTAAATTTCAACAATTGTTAGTAATTTAAGAAAAATATGCTAATTTCATGTTTATATTGGTGGTCGCAGTTTGTAAATATGTTTAAAAAAAGGAGTACATTTATTTAATTTCAAGGGTTCAGTGTTACAATACAGGATTGATGACTGATTTCCAATTTTCTATTGGCCCTGCAAATTTTAGTCATAAAGAATACAGTGATAAATACAAGTATGTTTACAACACCATAGAAGCTAAAATACAAAATAAATTTCGATCTTGAATTTACACAGAACAAGTAATACATTTGGTTAAATTATCTTCCTGGTTTGTCAAAGATCTACAGAATTATTTTGTGGGAAATCGGATGCTTGGATATGTGACACAAATGCCATGGTAGTTCTGGGCCTATATGTGGATTCTTTATTGGTCTAATAGATCAACAAGCGCACATGCTGATTTAATGTTCGTTAAAATGAAAACTATAGTCGGAAAGTAAACCCTTGCGCAGCAAGGAATGCAGAGATTGTAGTGTTTTGCAGGCGAGATGAAGGACAGTTTTGTTTCTGGTAATGAGACAACACCTTCTCCCCTGTGGACAATTTTAGAGCACATGGGGATGATGAGTGGGTGAACAGATTAGATGCTCTCAGTTTCATGCGGCTCTCTGACTGAGGACAGCCAAGTTGGGGTTGTATCAGAAAGGCACACCTCAAGTCCACTCTTGTTCAGTCTGGCTTTTTTTCCATGATTCATTTTCTTAATTTAACCGGTCTGTTAATCCCAATTCATCTGCAGGAAAATATAAATGAACTTTGACTCACAGCTTCCTTCCATACTGTAAGGACACATCTATAAATGCAGCCATTAACAAGTGTATTAACACATAATTTAGATTATGTTCCCTTTACCGTCACAGGGGAGGTGAGTGTCCCTGCCTACACCCTGCATGGGTTACAAATCCAGGACCTAAACACAGTGAATCATTTGATTGAGTGGTTGGATTGCAGTGGGGTTACGTGAGGAGCATGGAGGAGGAGTAGACACAGGATAGAAATAATAATTGACTTAATTTCCCTTATACTTTTTCACCTGATTTTAACTCAGATATACTGTGGAAATTCAAACTCAATCTTCAAACATAAATACGGTACAAATAATCAATTTATCCATATAATGTATGGTTGAAGGGAAATCCTACAAAAAGGAATAATAAAAAAAAAAAAAGTGTTTAAAATAATTTTCTGTTGTTTTTCATACACTTATCACTTTCATTTTTACACACCTGTGGTTAACATTTTGTTTACACATGCAAATTTAACATTTTTGTTTGAAAAACTTTTCTTTACATAGATTTTATATCATGTGGGTGATACACTAAATTATTAGAAATAAAATTAGATTGATCTAGCCTACAAAATAAATCAATGCATCAAACATTAATCTTCTTTACTTTTCCTGAATGTGACATCCTCTGCAGGCTCGATTATAGGAGGCTCCTACCCACTGATTAGCTCATGTGGTTTAGTCCACAAGCTTTTACAGAAGTGTGCAAAATAAATAGGTGCACGCCCACTGATGACGTATGGGGGGGGGGGTGAACCTTGGTGACACCACACCGTAGCATTGCCATTATGTAATACCTACTGTCAATACTCTCACAAAACAACTCCTTCCCACAGTTACCTTTAAATAAATATAAAGAACGACTTATATTATAATTGAACAAAAATTTACAAAAATATTTACTGTCTTTACTGACAGTGTGTTTCTGTCAGGAGAACAATTTATAAGGTTTTAGATGCACATAATATGTTTGATCTGTTTTGTTACTTCTATATTGGTGTAAAAATAATTTACAACTGTTATGTTGTCAATAAAGCATCAACAGTCCCCGGAGACCTACGTGGGGTCACTTAGTGAAGTAGCTAAAACAGCATTTTCTCCTCTCTTTCTGCATCTATAATGTACAGCAGTATGTTGGTAAAAACACAACTTCAGTATGTTTTTTTTTTTTTCTTCTGCTCTCTAGCTCACCAATCGACCAAAAAGATGATGTGCTAAGCCCCTGTCTCTGGGGTTGATCTGAAGCTCTGTGAGTAATCTCGTCAACAGATCAGAGACGCAGGGACTGAGTACAAAGCGGAGCTACACCATCTCCAGCCTAATGGGATTGGCCGCATCTCTAGATGTGCTACCACGATTAGCCTGCTTGGAAGCGTTCGGGGATTTAGACCTCAATCGTCCTGGCCCAAGCAATTAGCACTACACGAGGAGAGCAGAGTGACGCCAGGGCAGTCGTCGGTATTTCAGGACAGAGCCACTCTTGACAGGTTGCAGAGAAGTGAGGCAGTACTATAATAGGGAAAGTGCTGTTTTTATTTTTTTTTTTATTTTTTTTTTTTATCCATTCATTGTCGATGCAGTGTGTATGACTAAAAAGCAATGTTTATAATCTGAGTAGTTTTCACGTTTTTAAATTTGCTGGGCAGTTCATTTTTTACGACGGTTATTGAATAAAAATGTATAAAATATTTTATTTTCCACATGGAATTTGTTACTGAAACTTCGTCTTTGTCAGATAGTATTTTCACTTTTTAAAGCAGGAAACAAACATTCTGTGAATGGATCCCGTGTGAAACTCCCCGAAATTATTTTTTCCTGTTTTCCGCATCATTGACGTCACACTTTTTCTTTTTCAGAGATCTCAAGTCTGTCAATCCTTTAGCTGCCTGTTCAGCCTATTTGACCCTGACGTCACTGAACTGGATCTTGACGGGTCTGTCTGCCTGAGGGACAGACCCAGGTTCTGTCATACCTGCTCCACCCACAATAAGATAGAAAGAAAGAAAGAAAGAAAGAAAGAAAGAAAGAAAGAAAGATAGATAGATAGATAGATAGATAGATAGATAGATAGATAGATAGATAGATAGATAGATAGATAGATAGATAGATAGTTACTTTATTAATCCCCAAGGGGAAATCTTTTCGCTACAGCAGCATTTATAGATACAGGAAAGCAATAAAATAACAGTAAAAAAATATGAAATATAAAAATGCATAGTATATACAATAAAATAGAATAAAATAAAATAGAATAATTAAATTAAATTAAATCTAACTAAACAATAGTGCAAAGTTTTTTTTTTTTTAATTAATTAATTTTTTAAAAACCTACAGAGGAGGTTGTAAATATTTTCAAACAGCGGGCAAAGTTTACAAAACCCTTTTCAGAAATCCTATTATTCACATCTGGTTTAGTGCGACAGCTATGGTCTGCCTTTATAAGATTTTATTTGATGAAAACGTTTTATGAGTTGATGTATGTCGGGAGTCCAGCAGCTGCTGGGTGTGACTCCAATTTGTGCAATATAAGTACACTGTGCAATATTACAATTATTATGTCTGTATATATCATATTTTTTTAGTCTTTGGTTAGTTATATTTTAGTTATTGTGGATTGTAATTTTTGCTAGTCAATATTCTTTACTGTATTACTTATTTATGATACTTTTGATATATTGTTTTTTACTATGTCTCTTGTTTGCACTATCCACTGCTGTAATCCTGTAAATTTCCCCATTTAGGATTATCTTATTTTATCTTATCTTATCTTATCTTATCTTAACACTGAAGTCCGATGAACATATATTGTACTGCTGCTGATGTAATGCTGAAGTTTTACTCACAAACAAACACATCTGCTCCATTTGGTAAATGTGTAATGTTTTGCCATAATCACTAAGACACTTACATGAATCAGGATATCAACTTAACTAATTAATGTAATTATAAAAATAAATTTCTGCTTGTCACTACATAACACACAGGTGGTATTAATATCAATTCTATTTTAAGTTATAAAGACATCCTGATGTATGCCAGTTTATGCAACAAGGTGTTAAAGACTATTGTACCTGAGTTAAATTTACTGTATTGACAAAACATAGATATGAAACATTCTTTGTTATTTTTAGGTCCTGTCTACTTAATCTATTGATTTTATGATGAATTATTTTAATAAAGATTAAAATATCCACCTGGAGCTCAATGTCAAGAGAAAACACATTTCTAAACTACAATTACATATCAGTTAGATGATTTCAATACCGGTGCCACTTACTTCAAGTGTAAGTATAAGTGGTTCACTTCCATTCTTATAATTAATATTAAAATGATATCCATATTTCAACTGTAACTTTTTTCTCTTAAAATAAAGTACCGTTGATTTACTTCAAACCTACAGTGCAAAACTTTTGTCTCCTCCTTCTGCCAGTACGAGTAATTAAATGCAACAATAATCTAAACTCCACACTTTGAGTAAATAATCTAAGACTTCTTTCATTTACACAAAAATTATTAATTCTCTCAATTTTTTAAATTTTATTTGTTAAATTCAGGTTGGTCAGCACTTCACGTTTGTCAAGAAACCTGACAGGCGTGGCAAATCAAGGTGCTGGTTAAACAGCAGGATTATTGCACAGGTGTCCTTTGGACTGTTTACAACAAAAGGTCACTCTAAAATGAGCAGTTTTTATCTTAAAACCGTTTTTTACATTATTTGACACAATTTTACAGGTGTGCTTTTTTTTTTTCCCCTTGGGGGCTTGTGGAGGGCAGAAAACCAGTCAGTATGCAGTGTGACACATCTACACAGAGTTGATCAAGCAATTCCACACTCCCTTGAATCCTTGGCATTGTGTTGTGTGATAAAACTGCACATTTAAGAGTGGCCTTTTACACCCATGCAAAAATCATGCTGTTTAACCAGCACCTCGATTTGCCAAACCTGTCAGGTGGATGGATCATCTTGGCAAAGGTGAATTGCTCACTAACATGGATTTTAACAAATTTGTGAACATAAACATAAAGAAATAAACCTTTTGTGTGCACAGAAGAAGTATTAGATATTTTACTTCAACTCATGAAAAATGGGAGAAAAAACAAGGGAGTTCATATTTATGCAGAGTACAAAAAAACGTGTTGACACATGTTTACATTATAGTCTTTGTTTTAGCCAAGTAGGCTTTTTTTGTGAACCTCTTTTCTGACTGAATTAGTAACAGTAACTCAGTTTAAGTCCTTGAGCACGCAGGGCGGCCGGAAGCGTAACAGTCCTGGAGACAAGCCCCACTGACCTCCGCCCATCAACCCACAACCTGCAACATCACGCTTCCTGTATCCAACATCTCCTCTTCAAAGTTTCTACTCTAACATGAGTATTTTTCAGATAGTCACGTACATCAGATCATATTCGAACTGATGCAGATTATGTAATTTGGGACACACATTTAGGTCATGTTATCACTCAGACCCTACCAAACAGCAGAGCGCCGTGACTATTGCTTTATTTAGCAGGTACCACACCACCTGGGATTTAAACGACTTAACTGTAAGAAGTTTATAAGACCTTAATGCCTCCCTCCCTGCTTTGTCCATGTGACTGACACTAAAGTCAAGAGGCCAACAGGCCAGCATTACAGAATGAAAGAAAAGATACTATTCTATTTAAAGGGACAATGTTTAGATCCCTGTCAGATATTTGTCTGGTCAAGATGTTGAAAATGGTTATTACGCCCACGTTTAGATATCAACAGTCTTTACAATTACAGGAAATATAGTATGTACTGTCATCCCTGTGAATGCTCTATAGCTGTAAAATCACAGTAAGTCTTTGTGTATTTAAACAGTACACACACACACACACACACACACACACACACACACACACACACACACACACACACACACACACACACACCCATATACTTTATACGATGGATAGCCCACATGGAAAAGCTGTTGCTAACTATGACTTCACTGTGCCCAAAGTATGTGATTGTGTTTATTCTCCTTTTCTTTACATCATTCACTATTGCCCTCATTAGACAAATTGGATTGGTTGGCCAATCAGGAAGAAGCACCTCCTAAATCAGGGCTTAAGAACAAGGAATTAAAGCTCGGTCACTACTGGCCAGAGCTGCTGAATTGATTCGATCTTTGAAAGGACTCCATCTTAACAAACAAGGCCAGGAAGGCTCAAGGAAGGCACCTCCCTCTCAATCCCCTTCTTCTCAGAAATCGTCTTTCAGCACGATTAGTGCTGTACCCAGATTCTCTGCACCTGCTCTCAGAGGACCGTCAAAATTTCCATCCTTGAGGATCTTGAGTATCTGGAGGAAGAAAGCATGGGTGCAGGAGCCAGCGCCGAGGACAAAAAGTCCAAGGAGTTGGAAAAGCAACTCCAAGAAGATGCTGATAAGGACGCTAAAACAGTCAAGCTATTACTGCTTGGTAAGTGATCTCATTAAAAGTCTTATTGCACCAAGTTGTCCACTTTGTCCCAGACAGCAGGTGATGCAAAGTATTCAGCGCTACAGGTTTTTACTTCAGAAGATTTAAGACAAACTAACGTTTAACTTTCCTGTCTCGGACTGAAGAAAGCTTTCTGTGTAGGCTCTGGTCTGCAGATCAGATCAGAAGTCTTGCAGTGAGCAAACAGCTAACATGTGGTAACTGATGGTTAACATGCACAGGTGAAACGCAAAGGTGTTCTGGGGAAAGTGTTTCAGTCAGCTTTATTGAAGATAAACAACTGGTTCTAAATTTTAGGATGAAAATTCATTTGTGATGCTTTTTTTATTACCAAAATGGAGAATTTAATACACACGAATATAAACTTTTTTACATCTTGGACATGAGCCTTAAACTGTTCCGAGACATCTGTTCTGTGCAGATAATGTGTTTCTGATAAATCCCTCGTTTACTAGAAAGATATGAAGGCTGTTTAAGATCATGAATTAGAGAGAAGGACAACAGCCGAGAAAGCGAAGAGATAAGTTTACAGGTTGAGCATTTATACCACGTCTAAGATAAGGCTAAATAAAAGAAGAAAAATACTTTTTAAACATATAGAAAACAGATTTACAATATAAAACATTAAAATAATAATTTCAATATAACTACAAAGTACAATAGCAACTCAATTTTAGTAGATATTCATGTTTACGGTCTAAGCCTGATATACATACTGCACAGACTTAAACTTTTCTGGTGAGAAGTTGTGGTTTTATCATTATGGTGAGTTACTCTCAAAAACTTGCAGAACTCAAAGTTGTTTAAAAGCTGCAAAAAAAATAAAAAATTCTACAATGTAACAGAAATATAAAAATTGAAAAAGTAATGGTAAAATGTTTTTATAATTTCTTGATTGCACTTTAAAATTCAAATTGACTTACAATGGAAGGACATTGGTGCTTAAAAGATCATAGTCTTTGGTCTAAATGAATCACAGTGCAGTAGTGAATGTCAATCCTATTAGCTAACTGGTTTAGTGCAGATCCACTTGGTGAAGTCTTTGTTGACCCGCAAGTCGCACATAATGTGCAAAAAGTGTTTTATTAGTACCAACATAGCATTATGGTCGATCAAATATTAACTGTATAAATCTCCTTACTGCTTACTGTCAAACCCAAAACTGTTGATTATTGCCCCACATCAATGAGGTTATTAAATCTCACAACGTTATCATTTTTCAGTTTATGTAATGTGTAACTGAAACATTATTCAGAGACTTGATATCTACGTCCATTAGATTTACAGAGGAGTTGTCCTGCAGCCTCCTGTATCATGGATCTGACATTAAGAACAGAATCAATAGAAATTAAAAGAGAGCCATCTTGTGGGCTCTGGGGGACATTGTGAAAGGAGGCAGATAATCTGCAGAGGTCCCAAAACTCTGCAGGTTTTTATTAAAAAATCTACAGGCTTGCAGCTGAATTCAGTGAAATAAAGAGTAAAGTAACCACTGGCAACCTTTCAGATTTTGTGATAATCCATGGCACTCCCTGAATATTTAGACTACATAAACCAAAATTTGCAAAGCTGTTGTCGTCGAGAAAACACACCAAAGAAGCCCAACTTGTAGGTAACATCAAAACTGTAAAACTGACTGTAAGTCTATTTAAATCTCTATGAAGTCAGCTCTCAATACCAACAAAAAGCATCCTTGTTTTTTTCTGAAACTGCGTTAACTCAGAAGGCTCAAGGAATATTTCCCTACAGCTTGCATGTCATAAATAGGAAAAGAAAAATTTGCATACTTTAAATTTGTAAAAATCAGCATTTTCACAGATTTGCAACCCCTTAAACTGTCTGTCTGCAGTATGTTCTGCAGTATGTTCTGCAGTATGTTCTGCAGGATAAACATGTATATACAGCTCTCTTTAAAGCCCAAACTTTAGGTCCCCGCAAGGCCTAAAGGCGGATGTACTACTGAGCATGAGGTGAAAGAAGACTCACAGAGGAGATGAAAGCACTCCTCATTAAATAATTAGAGCTTCTGAAAACCACTCTTACTGTCAGAGAGCCACCTTTACTTCCTCATCACACTATTAGCAAAACAAGCTTGATACTAATGACTGACTGCTGGAGAGGAACGTGAATACTTTCTCTCTGAGAGGGTTGGATGAGGCTAAATGAGCGAAGGCCTGAGGTGTTTAACGCTTAGCAGTAAGTCTAAGGATGGAGCTTAATGTAGCTTCAGTGAGAGCAGAACAGTCGGCTTTGGTTGCTCTGTGACGCGATAAACTCCTTGTGGCCAGAGCTCACAGTGATGCAGAGAGCCTGATCTGCCTGGAAGCTTTTCTTCAGAAAGCACATACAGTTCGGTCACTTAAATTGTTCATATGCACAACCCACATTATGCATGTATGTACAATGGTTATGTAATCCAGAAGCTGTTGTCGAGATGCAAAATATGTTTGTATTTCTGCCTGGATTACTATCAATTCAGATTACCAATGTTCAGAGATGTCTGCCAACACACTGGGACTGGGTGATATTTCTAGTTTTAAATTGGACATAATGTGACAATATTTGCTTATGGAAGATCAAAAAGAAAAAGAAAAAAAATATCCCAAGAGGTTTGTTATGTTTTTTTCTGCTAGCAAAGCCTTTGGCCACTTTAGTGTCCCCTATAAAAGCATCACAAGGCTTCACATGAAACTGAGTACCAGAAAGGTTCAGAGAACTTTACAACAACTTACAGAAAACTCTTCTGTGCACACTTCTGTGCAAATCTGCCCTCTTATTGCCCTCTATATTCAGTATTTCTACTTACGGCCCTGCGCATGCAACAGTTTCTCTTCATGTTTTGATCTTGCAAATCTTTGCTTACATATGTCACATATTTTAATTTGATCCTGTATAATAAATGGACTCTCAGCTCTGTCTGGCTCTACATGGGAATGAAACCCTTCTGTTTGCAGAGACTTGGGCAGTTTGTCAAAAAAGTAAAAAACAGAAACTGATTATATTAAAGGTTATGGATGTTGGGCAGCCTTGCCAGAGATGAGTTTTCTTGTGAAAGTCTTTGGACCTTTTTACGTCAGTGTTCCCTTGCAATGAAGGCAGACATCTCAAATTATCCAAATTAATCAACATAATTTCTATATTTGGGCAGACTACTCTTACAGTATGTGTCTGCTCATTTTCTCATGTCAGAGAGAAAAGCACAGCTGTCATGGTGTCAGCACTAACCTTTGCCTTCTCTTACAGGCGCTGGTGAGTCAGGGAAAAGCACCATTGTTAAACAAATGAAGTAAGTATTAAAATGTCATCCACACTAGGTCAGCAGAAAGCAATCAAAGATTTAAGTTTAATGTCATTGGTCAGGCATGCAGCCGTTTGGCAAAAGCTCCCCCATCTCTGTCTGTTGCAGTGAAGCTCTTTAGTAAAAGGTCGACAGGTCAAACATCCGCTTACGGATTTGTCAGCACTTGTTTTGTGCTGCCAGTTAAACTCTGGCAGTAAAACCTGAAGAGGTTAGAAACAGTCCACAGGGTGGCACTGTGAGCACTCATTCAACCGGTTATCTAAACTGTAGAGCCTCTCATAGTGAGTTGTATTCCATCTTCCATCCATCCATTATCTATACCTGCTTTATCCTGAGCAGGGTCACGGGGGGCTGGAGCCTATCCCAGCTCACTTTGGGCTGAGGCAGAATTCACCCTGGACAGATTCATCACAGGGCCACATAGAGACAGACGGAAACAAAGACCATTCACACCTAAGGGCAATTTGTAGAACCACCAATTAACCTGAGATGCATGTCTTTGGATGGTGGGAAGAATCTGGAGTACCCAGAGAGAACTCACGCAAGCACAGGAAGAACATGCAAACTCTGCACAGAAAGGCCCAAGCCTGGATTTGAACCCAGAACTTTTTCACTGTGAGGCGCCAATGCTAACCACTGCACCGCCTTATTCTATCTTAGTGAAAGTTAATATAGTTCCAGAAAAGTCTGCGATACTTTCTATGAATTGTGGACAGATAAATTATCCATCAGCACAGCAAAGTAGACGATTAATGCTGCGGAGTTTCACAAAGCTATTACCAGAACTAACCTTTTCTCTCATTTCTTCTACTTGTGCAGGATTCTGCATCAAGGTGGTTACACAAAAGAGGAACAACTGGAGTTTAGAGCTATCATCTATGGCAACATCCTGCAGTCTGCTCTGGCTATCATCAGAGGCATGGAGATGCTCACCATTGATTTTGGTGCACCCTCCGCACAGGTCTCGTGTTACACTCCGATGATAAACCCCAGACATGATTAACTTGTTGAGTCAATTCTATGAAACAATGCTATAAATAGTAGCCTAGGTCAGGGCTGATGGATATTTGTTCTGTGTGCATGAAACCACAGGAGGATGCACAGAAGCTGCAGAACTTGTCAGACTCCATTGAAGAAGGCACGATGCCCACTGAGCTGGGTGATGTGATCAAGAAGCTGTGGAAAGACACTGGTGTGCAGGCTGGCTTTGACAGAGCTGCTGAGTTCCAACTCAACGACTCTGCTGGATAGTGAGTCCATGTCTCCTATTAGCACTGATATACAGTAGTAAATCTAAACAGGTAGCTCGCTTGTGTTTATAAATAAAGAGAATTTCATGTGACGCTTTACTGATGGACTTTGTTCTGATATCATCAGCTACCTCAATGAAATGGACAGAATCTGCAAGCCAGACTACCTCCCCACCGAGCAGGATGTGCTGCGATCTCGAGTCAAAACAACTGGTATCATTGAAGAACAGTTTGGCTGTAAAGAGTTGCACTTCAGGTGAGTCACAGTGGAACTGACTAAACCTTACAGCGCTGTGGTGTCAAAATTCTTACTGAGTTTTTCTGACCTTCTGTGGTGAAAAGGATGTTCGATGTGGGCGGCCAGAGGTCAGAGAGAAAGAAGTGGATCCATTGTTTCGAGGGTGTGACTTGCATCATCTTTTGCGGAGCTCTCAGCGCATACGACATGGTGCTCGTAGAGGATGATGAAGTGGTGAGTTGGGACCCCCGCGATCTAATCATCAAGCAGTGTAATAAAAAAACTTTTCAGCGAGTAACTAAGTGTTCTTCTTGGACCTTTTCAGAACCGCATGCACGAGTCCCTCCATCTATTCAACAGTATCTGCAACCACAGATTCTTTGCACTGACCTCCATCGTGCTTTTCCTCAACAAGAAGGATCTCTTTGAAGAGAAGATCAAGAAAGTCCATCTGAGTATCTGCTTCCCAGACTATGATGGTGAGAACAACTGCACTGTTAACAGACACTGGTACATGTTTGCTGGAACAGTAGAAGAGAGCAGGGGGCCACATCATTCAGACGGACACTGAGACTCCCAAAAAAGGCATGCTCAGATTCACTGGAGACCAGATTAACTGGTGAATGGGACAAGAATACAAATAGAAACAAAGACTGATATTTACTTGTGACCACAACTGTTAAGACAAAATTAAAAATGAAGATTAAATAAATCAAGAGAGCAATTTTCAGATTAAAACTGCAAACAATGGGAGCGCAGTAGAGCATATACAGAAGGATTAATGAAAATATCTTTGTTTTTCTGAATAAAATTGATAAACCTTAGTATAAATTTAATCTGATTTTGACACTCTTGATTTCTTTCAGGCCCCAACACATACGATGACGCCAGCAACTACATCAAGGCACAGTTCTTGGAACTGAACATGAAGAAGGGCGTGAAAGAAATCTACTGCCACCTGACCTGTGCCACAGACACAAAGAACGTCGAGATTGTGTTCAACGCTGTGACAGACATCATCATCAAAGAAAACCTTAAGGATTGCGGTCTTTTCTAAGCAGTTCCACAGTGAGAAGAGGTGCGCAGTGACCACAGCACATCACTCCCAGGGACCGTGTTGATACAGAGTAATGGGGTCCAGATGAGGCAGACCCCTGCCAATTCAATTTAACCCTCAAACAGCAAATCATATCTGGTCATCTTGGGTTGCCAGGCAACAAAATCTGGCCATAACATGAGCGAACACAAACTTAAACTGTACAGTTTCGACCCTTTGGGACTGTTGAGGATGAGGAAGATAATTAGAACCATGAAGTTATCCCTGAAGTGACTTGTGATTAAAATCAGTTCCTTTAAAAGATGCAGAACAATTTTACTTTTCAGTTAGAAATATCCCAAACCACGCAACCTGTAGGTTCATTATTTATACATGTAGGACATGTTTACCTTTAAACATAGCAGGGAAATATGTCTTTTATGATATATTTTTAAGATCTTTGACTTATTTCTTTCTTTCTCCACTTTGCAGAACTTCCTTTCCTACCTTAACCCCTCACATATTGGCATAAACTAAGAAGTGAACTGATGGAGCACAGAGGATCCTCAGATTTTGCATTTATGCCGTCACTTCCATGGCAAGTCCTTGCCCTTGACTGATCCCCACCATCTCTGACAGTACATCCGTGCAACACAGTGCATGTCCAGCTGGGTTGAAACAACTATCAGGTCCCAATATCAACACTGTGGACAAACAGCTTTCTGCAATATTCTGCAGTTCTTCTAAAGTACAGGATTTGTCTCACATCCAAAGCTGCTGGTTTGAAGGTATGAAGATGAAATAGTTGCTCATTCGATCCTCATTGCTTCGTTTTGACCGCTGTGTTGTTGTCAGGTATATTTACTATTAAAATCAAGCTCTGTAAAATGAATAAAACGATAAATCCGGGGAAAATATTATTACTTTGATTAGCAACATGGCAACCTTGTTTTTGTTTTTGAGTACAGTAGTCTCTGTGATCTTGATATTTAAACTGTAATAAATTACTGAGCAAATATCTCAGATATTCCCAGTGCTTGCAGTGTATCCAGATTACAAACCAAATTGTACATGTATCTAATCTAAATAGTGTTAATGTATTCAATTCACTTAACATTTCAATGTGATGAATAAATTTCAGAAGGTCAAACATGGTAGAGAAACTTTGTAAATAAGAGTAGATAATTCATTATATTTTGAATGACAAAACTACATGAAAATATAGGGGAGGGAAACACTAGAGGGTTGATGCTTTATTATGAAAACGGAATAAAAATCTGCTGAGTTTGTCCTTTCCTATGAAATGTAGAGGCATGAAATAAAGATGCATTAACTTTACTTCAGTGTCTGTGTCTTTACTGCACAATCACACTGTCATTCATTCAATGTATGTCGAATAAGGGAATCAGGGTTGTCAACACTGACGGACCGCCTCGGGCTGTTACCTTTGGAGACAATGCTGCTGTTATGCAAGTTCCCTGTTCGAGTCGGATAGGAAATGGCAGTATATGGAAGTTCATTAACAATAAACCTATTGAGAAAGTGAAAAAATTAAAGAGGTAATTAATAGGTAAATCCAGATTTATGGGAAGATTGTGCGGGGACGGAAGGACAAAAACGAGTGTAAACTACATCAAGTGTCTGCAGCTGAAAAAAGGAACAACAGTATTACATATACAGATGTGTCCCTTTCAAAATCAAAACACAAAGTTTAAACAGCTAGTGAAAAAAATAGCAGATCTGTGAGGATAAATATGACAGTCTTTATTTGTTTTATTGTCAACAAATCCCACCAAATATCAAAACCATAACCAGATTTAGCTCATTCCTCTGTGACATTAGACCTCCACTGTGTGCAACAACTATTAAAAACACATCAGTAAGCATCACAATTGCAAATCATTTAGCCTTCTTCAAAAATAAAAATTTTCACTCATTTGTGAGCTGTTTTTCCTCAGCAGGAAAAATAAAAACTGACTGCTGGGGGCAGTGTAGAGAAGTCTGTAAGTATTGAGAGACTGACTACAACATTGCAGGTTTTCTCATGAAATTTGTTGACAATAGAAAAATATGGAATATTGCAGAGTATACCCCGTAAACTGAAATGAGAAAAAACAACAACTTGATATTTTGTGCTCAAAGAATCTGTCCCTGCATGCTAGCGTGTTGACTTGTAGAATGACTAGTTTGATTTTAATCGTCCCCACTTTATAGGGAAACAGAAAAGGGCACATCAGTGAGCTGTGGTGTGTGCAGCAGCTGGAACACGCTGGACCTTAGCTCAGGCATACAGATGTGTCACTGCAGTCTAAAAATACTTTTAACAATCTGACTGACCTCCTTCTCTGCACTGTTTAGGTGAGACGGTTCCTTTGTAGTGGACGACAACTGATTAGTATTGCCTGTGGGTTCGATTTTAGCCTTGAGAACAGGGAATCGGTCAGACAGCTTTGTACCATCATTCAATTGTATTAAAATGACAGATATTCAAATGTAAAGTGAGCTGTCCATGTAAATCTTGACCTTTGGGAAAAGCAGCTACTGGGATTATTTGGTGGAGTAAGTGATGGATGTGACCCAAACTGTGCTTTACTGCAGAATATATCGGCAAAAAACGTCTTCAGTATTATGTGAAAGCAACAGCAAGAACCCAAATAAGACTTTTGGTGATATCAAAAAAACAATTTGACTTTTAATGTTTAAAATCCTTTATATTTCTTGACCAATATCCACTGGATTGAAAATTTACCCTCAAAAAAAGATTTATATTGATCTCTTATTGAATAACAGGAAAATCAAGATGTCCCTTCAGAAACTGACCCACAGTGATGTGTCTCGAAAATAAAAATATTTAGTACAATGTGGTCTACTTAAAATTGAAAAACTATGTAGACAGCGGTGTTGCTACAGAGTTCATTAGACTCTAGCTAAGTAATCCCAGACCCAAACGGTTATATTATATACTGTACATTACACTGCTCACACAAAACTCTTTTCCATACATAAGTTATGGCATTCATACATCCAAAAGTGGAAATACTATTTAACTGCAACTTAAAATTAAAATCAAAAAATAACAAATGCAAATATTCAATAAAGGCGCCGTGAGACTGACGTACAGCTAAGAGAAGATTAAACACAACAGAGGGGTGAATAGAGTTTATATTTTAGCTGTGAAACTGAATGCAGTGATGGAGCTGATAAACAGAGAGTCTGTTTTGGTCCTTGTGCAGATGACAAACTATTAATGACGTCAGAGTGGCTTAACGTGCCTGAGTGACGCAAAGATCTTAAATATGACTGGACTCACGATGGTCATTTCACAAGCTTCCAACACTTACTTCCTCCCAGAGTGCTCCACATCTTTAACTCTATAAGACAAAAGTGATTGTAGTTGCAAGTCCCCAAATTTAGTGCAATTTAGGTCCTGCACGCACCGTGGCCACCAGCTTAGTCCTTAGTAACACCTACTTTCCAATTCCCCTCTGCAGACAAGACATCTCAGAAGTCCTTATTCTCCTGTAACCTTCAGGGAAAAGGAAAATGATTGTTAATATGTTTAGAAATAATGGAAATACAATGCATCACTATGAATAGGAAATGTGAAGGTGAGTCACATTATGTTGCATGTTGGCACGGGGGCAGCATATTAGGAGGAATAAGTTCTTACTGCTACTGATTAACAACATAGAACCATATGACTTGGCAGCCAGAGACCAGATCACAGCCTCTGGACATTATAAATGAACTAAATCCATACAATTTGCAGAAGTTTACAAACCATAGAAGCTCACGAACAGTTTTTCAGTGGCTGGGTGGAAGATCTGCTAAATCACAAGCATACTCGCAAAGGTAAGGTAGCGCTCCTCTTTTTTGCCCAAAAATTACATCAAACATAAAAACAAAACTTTCAGGATTTTATGTTGGAACAATCCTTTGCAGGATTTAATGACGTAGCATACTAGAAATGCAGCCGAGCAAAGACGCATCCTTGACATTGACAAAAACCCTCTGACTGAGTTACACCATTGGTCAGCCAAGGTTCTGTCTGTTTCAAACTAAAAGCCCTCTAACATTTCATACACGGTCCTTGTTTATGTAATAAAAAGTTGTCACATCATGACAAAATATTACCACTGAATATGTTGACATGTTTGTCATCATGCTGCTGATTTTGTTGGAAGAGAAATTAGAATAATGTAGTGTCAGTTTAGTTATATAGTTTGTTTATTGCTGCAATTAAAAATACACTGTTTCCGATTTATGTTGTGATTTGGCGCTATATATATATATATATATATATATATAAAAATATTTGTATATAATCCCAACTATCATTAATTGTAAAACTACCCTGCAATATCATTATATTATATTATGGCATTATCACTCTCAAATTCACTGTGGACCAAAGTGGCAACAGGTTTAAGTCATTATGAGTGAAATCACTTCAGAGACATGACTCTTATGTTTGTGAGGTGATGCAAAGATCTAACATTTAAAGTTGTTGGTTTTGACACAGACTCCATGTTGCCAGATCTCAGCAGTGCAGCTGAAAGTCAGAGTGCTGACCTGGAAGCTTCAGTAGAGCCCAATCTCCCTCAGGTTGAGCTTGATGATGACGTCGGTGACAGCGTCAAAGACAAACTGCACATTCTTGGTGTCTGTGGCACAAGTGAAGTGGGTGTAGATCTCCTTGGTGTCCTTTCGTTTATTTAAATCCTCAAACTGGCACTGGATATAAGATGCTGCCTCTTCATACGAGTGACCGCCTACAGTGAAAAGGGTCAGTTTAGAAAAGATAAGACTGTCTGTGGAAATGCTGGATAGAATAATTTACAACCCTTTAATGATCTCTGGAAAGAAGTTCAACATGTGATTTACAATGCATTAAACAGACTAAAGCAAACCAGAGATGCCATTAATCTGTGGCCACTATGTGCTTATTTTCCACTGTTTCAAACCACGGCCTCATTTAATGTTCTTTGTTGAAGCAGGTTTTTGTTTACTGTGGGAAATACATAATGCATCAAGCTCATTTAAAAAAAAAAAAAAAAAAAAATCTAAAGTGCAAAACATTTGAAATGAGGAACTCCACATGATTATTCTTTTTTTTTGTGTAAGAGGTTATTCAAGTCTGAGTGTGAAGATGAACCAAGACACGAACCCTTGTATTTGAGATCTACTGTATAAATTATGCACATTAAAATGGCCAAGGCTGTACAAACTGACAAGAGAAAAATGTGAATTATTCAACGTTAAACATGAAATGATGCTATGTTTGGCTGCACCAGGTTTACTTTGCAGAAAACGTACTCGGTTATAGACAGGCTTACTGCGAAAGGATGAAGTTCCCATGTGATAAAATAGCTCAACACTAAAACACAGTGCCTCTGGATTTATATTCAAAGCTTATTTAACACAAACCACAAGTTGAAAACTGGCTTTTGTAGCAGAAACCAAATCCTTTGTAAAATAAATAGAGAGAATGATTACACAAGATTTCCATGAAGTCAACGCTGCGATGCAGCAGAGAGACAAATAAATTACTCCACGGATCAAAACACTCAAGGAGCAATTACACAAAAGTTGCCATGCTAATACAAGAGTTTGTCTCACCAGAGTACTCGGGGTAGCAGATAGTGAGTGGACTCCTGCTGATCTTCTCTTCAAACAAGTCCTTCTTGTTGAGGAAGAGGATGATGGAGGTGAGAGTGAACCACTTGTTGTTGCAGATGGAGTCAAAAAGCTTCATACTCTCATGCATCCGGTTCTGAGGAAAGAGCACATGGGTTCTTACAGAGGACATGTTGACACGTCACCTGCTGAATTCCATTTAGCTGCTTTGCTTTCAGGGCCTGCGGAGCGCTTCAAAACCCGACCAGCACAGAGCTAGTTCGCTCCAACTGGTGTCACGGACACAGAAACACACATGCAACCAAAGACCCACTGTGGCACATACGCGAACACTTAGAGAACAAACAGCACTGTAACCAAACAGACTAATAAAAACATACTTTACAAATCTTGGAGAGGCTGAAGTCAAATGTCTGCCCCACCAGCTGTAAAATATAGCTCGTAGTCACAGTGTTTTGACTTCTGTCACACACACATTACATGACTTTAAAAGTCATCAGAGTGCTGTGCTCGTCACACTGCACAACTTTCTGTCTTGTAAATGGAAATCTTGAAGTCAGTGTAGCACATTACATTGCTGATCGGCGGTCACACATTACAATTACATCTTTGGGCACAAAGATTCCCTGAGGACTGTCTGTTCTTCAAAGTACGTGAGATGTGACACAGGAAATAACGCAATAAAGTGCTGAAGACAGGATTTTAACATTTACAGAATTATTTTTGCTTTAGAACTATTAGGAAAAAGAAAGAAATGAAGACGAAGGTTGTTTTGAGTCACTTGGTCTGAAGAAATTAACTGCTCAATCTGTCTCAACTGCTCCCCCATGTTTCCCTGTTTCTTGCGTTCTCATTGGCTGTAGCTCATTGCTGCTCTAATTAGTCAACCAGGTCACAACACTTTTCACAGTGCAAGGTTTGAACTCCCTGACAGGTCCAGATATTTAACCTGCTTGATATCTTTTGGGCATCTACGATTCATCGGCAAGTCTCTACGATGGCGTCTTTGAACAGTTCACACACAGTGATCGAGTGCCAATTTGGGAGCACTGAGCAAACACTCATTTGCCTCAGATCTCCAAAAACCTGTCGGCAAGTAGAAAATTAGGGCTGAAATCATGTGGTGTGAACTCAGCTGGCACCTTTTAATAGAGCATAGCCATTGTTACTGTGATGAGCAACACCTGTGTCCTTCCTGCAATGACATGTAGATATTGGATGTTTTGCAGCAGACATTTTGACAAGATACAGACAGTGAACCATAAACACACTGTTCATCATTTACCATCTCCTCATCCTCAGCCAGGACGAGGTCGTAGTCACTGAGCGCCACACAGAAAATGATCGCTGTGACTCCCTCGAAACAATGGATCCACTTCTTCCTCTCTGAGCGCTGACCCCCAACATCAAACATCCTGAGGAGACACACACACACACACACACACACACACACACACACACACACACACACACGAAGAGAGAGACTCAGTAACTGCATAAATAAACAAGTGGGTTCACATCAGTTTTAATGTGATTTTAATTTCAGGGTTTTATAAGGATCTCAAATCCAGGGCAAGAGCATAAATACACAGACACACAGACAGACAGACAGACAGACACACACACACACACACACACACACACGCGCTCTAATCCCTTGTTTGTGTCTGCTGCCTCTGCCTTCACCTGAGCTCCTTGGAGGCAAACTGAATTTATACCGAGCTGCTCAACTCACACCAATGAAGTGACAGACCGCTGTGTGCTCCAACAACAATTCAGTTATTACACACCTCCAGACTTTGGGTATGTTTATGGCTATACACTGGCAGGCCCGGCAGGCAATTATAGTTAATGTTCCACCAATATTTATAAGTAAAGGAGCGAGACAAAATCATGTAAAAGGACTGAAGTGATGTGATTACATTAACTGCCATAGAGGTGGGTCGTATCGGGGTGAATTCCACCAGTACATCAGTTATAAATGAGGACTGAAAATCAGGGCTGCAATATACAAGCTGTCAAAGCAACATCAACCAAGCCGAATCAACAATCAATACCATGTTATTACATAAGAGACAAGCAGCATGTAGTCATTCCAGCCAGGACTCGAACCGGCTCACTGCTCAGAGCACATGGCTCATTCAGTATGAGCTCTATGGATAATGTATGAATAAATTTGAAATAATATATATGCAACATAATATAACCTGCCTCCATGCATGTATTTGCCAGTAAGATGTAGTTATTTCAAAATGTATTTTAAATAATTGAAAAACAAACTATCAAAGGGAAGGAAATGTTTTTTCTCATTCGTTAAATAATAGTGTTATTTCACTGATTCTTAACTTAATTTAAAGTTTAATATAAAGTGGTGCCTTCTTGCAATCAGTCATGACAATTTGCCTATAAAGAGATTAAAAAAAAAAAAAAAACACACACCAATGAGTGGAGAAAATCCCACAAAACAATCACAGTTTCTACCCCAGTAATAACTTCCAGGTTGGGGGTGAGGACCAATACAATGAACCAACTCAGGCTCCGACTGCCTGTTAAGGTTAATAAGCTGATTTTATGGCACCGACAGCCCACGTGAGGCCAGGGCCCTTCATGAGCAGATTACAGCTGTACTAACTTGAAGTAGAGATCTTTGAAAGTGAAGTGAGTTTCCACAATGCCAGTGGTCTTCACGCGAGTACGCAAAACGTCCTGCTGAGTCGGGATGTAGTTCGGCTGGCAGATCCTGTCCAAGTCGTTCAGGTAGCTGAGTGGCAGAAAAAATAGTACGTGAGGATGATCTGAGAGGAAATGCATTGTGATAATTTAATTTTATTGAAAACCCATGAGATAATCTACAGCACAGCCAGCTCCCAGTATGTTCTTTATTCAAATAACGTGGTAAAATTGTCTTCCCAGCCTTACAGTGTACTGTACAGCAACAAAATGTCTGTCAGACACTTACATCTGGTCATGTGTTGGTCTTGTTCTGCATGCACACATCTGAGGACGCCACAGAATGATACTAAATATGGGCTCATATTTTCGAGGATAATAAACACGGGCTCCTTGTGGGTTGAGTAAAAACAGACTAACTCCACTGGTTCCCCTCGTCTCAGTGTGGACAGAGAGTCATGACAGCTCAGCTGTTTTCACAACAAAGAACATGCCCTTCACACTGAGCTACTTTTTCTTTCAGGACGAGTTTGAAGTAAACGCTACAGAAACAGAGATCCTTGAGATTTATCCGTGTCTGATTGGTCGAGACAAGACAGAACTATATTTAGCTCAAACCGTTTTGTTTGCATTTTTCTCTCAAGTCCATCAGACAGTTTCATTCAGTGGTTGACTATTATAACAAAATAAAACTATTTGGTCAAATCAAGTGATATATAAATGAATAGAAGTGGACAGAAACATTTTGCAGTTGTCAGTTTCTCCTTCGTTTCTCGCCTTTTTCAGGAATGCGATCAGCTGTGCAACAAGCTGACACAGGACCTCGAAGAGCAAGACACGTCTTGCTTCCTAATTGTTCCAGTAAAAATGTTGCAGACACGAAGTAGTGAAACTACTTTTACTCAGAGTTTGCACCCTCCATATGATGAAGAAAACAAGATGACAAAAATGTCTCTTAAAAAGTAAATTAAATGAAATTTATCATCAAACAAAACAGAAAAATAAGTACCCACTTGTTGACCTTTCACAGTAAAGAAGCTGGAACCTGAAATTCAATTTTTATGTATTGAATAGCTGCCAAATATCTATACATTGATACAATAATTGATGATTAGACTAATAATTGCTTTACAATCAAATAAAATCATTACTTGTGGATTATTTAACTTCTTTAAAAGAAAAAAATTTAGGCTGATTGCCACATTAAAAGTTAGTTTACTATTATTTTTGCAGACTTTTTTCTGGAAATAATTGAGACCGCTAAAGACCACAGTCATCTGCAAATCAGCTCATCTAATAATTGTTGTTGCGTTGTTGATAATTGTTGAGTCAGTGGTGCTCTTTATCTAAAGTGAGTTCTCACTATGCAGCAGAGTCGTTGAGCTGATATTCCCGCGATCGATCGAAGCAGGCCTGAACGCCGCTGTCGCTCCACAGCCTCCGAATCACGCCGGTCAGCTCTCCAGACAGCAGTCCTTCCTCTGCCGAGCTCGCCAGGGCAAACAGCTGGCGGGCATCGTCCTGGCAACAAAATCAATAACTGCTGACATCGTAAAATTATTCTTGTGTTGCTTCATGTGTCTCTTTGAATGTTTACATTTTCATGTAGAATAAGTGTAGTAAGTTTACCGCCCGCGTAGCATCCCCAAAATCTATCTTCAGCTGGCCCATCGCCCGGATGATTGCCATGATGGACTGGATTGTGTTGCTGTACACCACCACTTTGTACTGGTTGCACTCTTCTTCTGAGTAGCCATCTTCGTGAATGATTCTGACACAGAAACAAAATCCAAACAGGCTGTTCGAGTTCACATAAATATTTTTTAAGTGTGAACAATCGCCTTAACAAATGTGGGACAAATCACACTAATGCACCACTGTCATTAGGGCTGGAATTTGAGCTTCAGTGAGCATACAGCATGCCTAATGTGGGAACCGGGGGACTCTATTCAGGTCCTGCCAGGCTACAACTGGCCTCTGTGGTCATTGTTTGACATGTTATACAAAAAGGGGGCTTCCTCCTCAGCATGAGCAGAGTGAAACGAGGCTCCGACTCACAGCATTTCCACAAAAATGAACTCAACGAGGCTGCAGCTAAAACAGGGAGGGGGACTGTGTTTAATCAGTGCAATACAAAAATAGCATTTCTTACAGGATGTAGGAGTTTGATATAATATGATGAGCACTGTTATCAGGACTGTGATACAAGTTGTAACTTACTTCATCTGCTTTACTATTGTGCTTTTCCCAGATTCCCCGGCACCTGAAAAAGAGGGATTGCAGTTACATGAGGCCATCATATCTGGAGAAAGCACAGCAGTCACATAAACATGTCTTGCAAGTTTGCACCCTTCACATGGAGGATGGCTGATGGCTGAACTTAAACTGATCTCATTTAATCAAATATCATATAAAATTCCAAAGAAAAAGCTGCCATGTGATGAATTTCAGTGGCAGACATTTAAGTGGGGCCTGGAGGAGTACATACAGTCATTAAGTACTCCATTGCACGCTGTAGTAATCAACAATCTGATGCATGAGTCAGTGGTTTGAGTGCAAGAGCACATTTAATTTGCCTTAGTCAGGAAATACAGTGTCTTGTAGAGGAGTCAGATAAAATTTACTGCTTACTGTAAAATGTGTATAAGTCAGCTTGAAGCTAATGAAGTGCAGAGGAGAAGGGAACATAATGGGATGCAGTGTGATGACATCTGTGACAAATGATGAGTTGATGACTGGCACCTGTGATGTCAAAGCCTCACAATACCCTCGTTACAATAGAAGATACTGTAATAATGATGAGTAGGAGGAGGATTTCACACGAGCAACTTTTACTGTACTTCTACCACAATCAGCCCAAACAGGAAACAGTTGTCATGCTTCTGGCTGAAACCGTGTTTTTCCACTGGAGAGACAATCCCAAATATCAGGCTGTTCTGGGCGTTAGAGAGCAGAGGGGCCATAAAAATACCGCATATGATTCAAAGAGTATGTCAGCAATTTAAAGCCCCCTAAAAACAAACACCAACTTGTTTTATCCCAAACCCAATTCTGCAGCATCAGATAGGCCGGTCCCTTTACTTATCTTTTTTTTTTTTTTTTTTTTAACATCTAACCCCCTTTCTTCAATGTTAATTGTGACATATGAAGCGTTGTGAATAAGCACAGCGCAACAAATACCAGAAAATATGCAATAACATTTTCTCATATTCACCACAACATTCAAATATGTGAATACGTTCTTTCTGCGGTCACTTTATGACGTCTTGTTTCCCTTTTAACAGAATCAGAGGGATTGGAACGACTTTAGTGACAACAAACCCGAACAATTTGGGTCCTCATTAGGATGTTGGAAGGCATTTGTTTTTTATCAGCCAAAAATGAGTATCACAGCAAGGACTCATGCTATCTCATCTCTCTGTCTTTTAAGAAAGCAACTTAAATGGCCATTAGGATTCACTACAGTAGTGACACTGAATAACACCAATAGCAATGACTTCAATCATGGCTGTAGGGTCGCCTGCAACTAACAATTGTATTTGTTTTGTTTATATATTGATTTCTCATTTAATTGTTTGGTGTGTAAATGTCACTACACAAATGTAACTCTTTCAAAAAACACAGAAAAGCAGAGTCATAAACTGGATAACTGATCAGTTCAGAGAAACAGTGACCTCAAAAATCAAATCTGCAATCTGGGTAACGTGGGGAGGAAATTCTGTCTGCAAAAGTGTAGAGGAAGTAAGCCAAAATGCTGTTATCGCTGTAGCCTGGCCCTGTCCGAACAATGCTCACACTTTCAGTCTTTACCATGATAATAGTCTGGAAACTCTGCTTGCATTAAGGTTTTCTCAGCAATTGTGAAGGGTGGACCAATAAGCGACCAGTCATGGTGGGTAACGTTGCAGGAGTTCCAACGATGGCGGTGGTAGAACAGTTTTGGTGCTGCTCCAAAAGTTTCAAAATGAACCCGAATTTTGTCTGGTAATACCCTCACTGTTTCCTTAAAATACATGCGTGATCCACTACTGGGATTTGAACCCAGGTATCTGTGGTAGCAGGTCAGTGCTTTGGCCCTGTGCTACCAGGTGACTCACTATAGAATCAGCGGTTTGCTGAAGTTTAATTAAAGAGGCATGAAAACATGTGTATACACTGGACCTTAGATGTCACTCTCAGACAACTGGTAAGAAGTTATTTCCATAAACATCCGGGCTGGGGCTCTACTGGCAGTAGAACCTTCTTTTGCTTAATGTAACCACAGTAATTATCAGAAACCACAGGATGAATATGTTTTCAACCTCTGGAATCTGAACTATGAATGAATGCTTCTTTGTTTAAAGAAGGGAGTTCAAGCCTCGATGGAAGCGTATTTCAAAATACATTGTCTTAACATTGTTGATTGCCCTGAAGACACAGTCACACTTGACAGTCAGGAGTCCTCAGTGGATGGTTTTTGTCAAGGAGGCTTACAGCAGAGTAAAGTGTTCAGATGGCCTGCCAACACAAATTAAATCCATGAATTCTTTGGATAAGCTGTCAGCAGCAGAAGACACTTGTCACACAGACAGAGAGGAGAGGGTAAATTGTGTTTGTCTCTCTCCTCAGTTTTGTCAGACACCAGTTCTCTCATTCATGCTATTTTTGGCTGATCACCAGCCGTGGCCTGCTGCCAATTCACAAACCAACTTTACACAGACATTCACGGTTGTCCAAACCCATGCAGGAGTCGGACTTCCAAACCAAGCTTCATTTAACAAGAATCTCAAATGCAGATTTTTTTTTTATGAATCACTGTTTGTGGTCAAACAGACCATTTTCATTGGAAGGGTGCATTGGCTCTAAACCTCTGTGGCTTTGAATAGAGAACGGCAACTGAACTTTTCTTTGTTTTTCCCCTCTAACTCTCTTGTTGCAGCACAGACGGGAAGTGAAGGGCACTGCCTGGAAAAATCTCTGTGGTTGGAATTTGAAAATTAGATTTTAGCCTGCATTGTAGTATTGCACCATCACATGTATCCGCCTAAATTTATTCCTCATACATCAGTTAGCTGCTGGCAGGATTCGGGTGGGTCCAAAAAAAACACATGTACGTGACTTAGCAACAATCCTGCTGTAATCTGTTAGCAGAAAAGTGGAAACACTCTTTTGCTGACAAGAGTCACCTCACTGTTGTGGGTACAAGTAGCTCGAAAATAATAGGAAGTATATTTAACTGACATAGTTTTGTTCTGCCATATCTTCTATGTCAAGCTAAGAGAAAACTCTCTACAAACATAGAAGACAAACACACTGTTGGGAAAGCTGCCTTTCATTGAGAAAAATAACTCTACCAGGAATGTGATCCAGAACAACAAGTGAAAACAGGCAGGAAAATAGATAAAGAATTAATAAATCCATCACATATCTGGAGATTTGGAAAGCATGGAAATCATCTTCTTGACAACTTTGAGAAGTCATAGTTCCTGTTAGTGGTAAATGTTTACGTGACACTTTGTACTGGTCTCTTCAAGAAAAATACTATACAGATACTATCTTTAGCATTGATTATCCTGGTGATTTAGCTCCTCTGCAATCATAATCTGCAATTTGTTTCTTTCGGACATTTTTCACCAGTATTATAAAACCCTGTAGCTTGTAGAGACACAAAGTCCTTTGCATCGAATGCAAGCAGTGCATTCTGCTGCAATTTCTTCAGGAAGTCCTGCTGCACGAATTCATTTATTCCATTATATCTGTACGTGGAATCAAACATCTAATTACACACTTGATACTCTCATTGACTCTGGTAATATGTCTCAGGCCAGCTCTCATCAGATCTTATGAGATAATGTTACAGGGAAACTAAAGACACTCCAGGAAGAGCTCAACAGCCTTACATTTTCTGGTCAATCGATGCTCAGTTTATTTTCATCTCCACCAGACTGCTGCTCACAGTTTCAGATTGCTGTTATTACAGTCTGGAAACCCTGTTTGCATTCACATTAGCACAGCCACTTTGATGGGTTGACCAATCAGAGGCCGGTGTCAGTGGGTAAATGTGGAGACGTTAAAGTCGAGCGTTTTTTTCTAAATGTAGTTACAGCGGTGGTGGAGGTTCGGCCGGATACCACACACCGATTGGTTAAAGCTTTTCCAATAGTTAAAAAATTAACGAGGATTAACCCGAGGTCGACGCCCACCAGGATGGAACAACTGCAAATTATTTCCTATGGAGTGTACCCAGGCCCAAATATTTACACAATGAATTTGGGTCTGTGAACACTAAGCCATGTTTGAGTCCGTGTATCTTCATAATATACTTCTTTTGACTAGAATGGTCAAAATCCAAACCTGTATCAAAACGTAGTTCACACTTGGTGCAAAATATTTTAGAGGTGACGCATAGTTTATGTTCGGACCATTTTTACAGATATCTCAACCTTTGCGTTCTTTTTTACTTTCAGCGTTGATTCACCCGACATGTTGGTAAACAAAAAACTGTGTTTAAGGGCTGGACTTCCAAAAAAACGATCCTTTTAAGGTGCTCAAAGAGAAGCTTTGGTAAAAGAAGGTCATTCAGCTATTACATTTTTTCCAGTGAATATAATTATATACATGACAAAGGTCAGTTGCAATGAAACACAGAATTGGGTTGCGTTTCATTGCAACTGACCTGTGGCGAACTGCCACAGCTCTACAATTTTTTTTTGCATCTTTCAGCTCATTACTTTGGTTTTCTGACCAAACCTTTTCTGCTATGCTCCACTATATTTCCATAATGGTGTGCAGTTGTTTTTAGTAAAAAAAGGTCTAATGACCTACTATAAACTAGCGAATGGAGCATTAAGCATTTAAAGTTCCAGATATTAAGCTAAGAAGATGGTGGAGAACAAAACTGAGCTAAATGTTGGACTCTGATTTATCAGTTTGTCAGTAACACAACAAATAAAGGCTAATATTTCTCTGTGTCTGCAGGATGTTTAAATAAACAGCTGTTTGCGAGCACACACGAGAAAATTATTGTGGGTTTAAAAGTGATAATCTCAAAGATTTCATTTAAACAAACATCTGTTAAGTCCCTATCGCAGATATGAATGCACATGTGAAAACCTTTGAAAATAATTAATGGCATAGAAACTGTAACAAAGTAATCCACCGTTTTCTTTACAAACAGTAAATCTGTAGTTTCACTGACAAAAACTGTAGATCAGGCCAACAGATGAACAGTGTACATTTTAATTAAACTTTCTGATGTTTGTTTGTTAATTTTTCAAAAAAATAGTCCACCATATATTGTATACAGTATTATGTTATATATTTGTGAATTTTGGACTGTAGGTCTGACAAAACAAGGAGATTTTAAATTGTCAACTCGCCTTTAGGTAAGTCTGATGGCATTGTTTTTCTTTTAGACATCACAATCAAATCATCTTGAAGGCAATGGGAAATTTAATCGATCAAAATAATCGTTAGTTGCAGCCCTAAAATAAACACATTTCTGACTACAAAATAGGGTTTACACTTTGATAACTTTGTGAAAATTTGATCCTTACATTTACCCTTTGAGGGACGTTTGCAGTAAAGGGCGCTAAACGTAATAATGTTGAGAGCTGCTGGATTAAATGGATTTAATCCCCCTGGCACGTCTGTGCAGTCCACACCCACAGTGGCAGTACTGCTGAGTGAGTGTCAACATTCAACAATATAATGTTAAATCACTGCAGGGGAGGTCTGACACCAAGTCACTGGTGTCACGCCAAAAATCAAGACTCTTCACGTGTTGGGGGGGGGGGGGGAAGTATGATCTACCTGAAATCTGTAACAACTGAACTAATTTGATTAAAGGAAACAAACTCTGAACAGATGGAGTCCAGATGGATGAAAAACATTCAAAATCAATAGAGTTGAAACAATAAGTGGAGTAATTCCTTAGTTAATTAATTGAAACTTAATTGGCAATGATTCTAGCATATTGATTAACTGGTTATGATATTTTTTATAATGTGTGACAAAATACTATTTTTTTTGCCAAATATCAAAGATTTCCCTGTGCTCAGGTCCGTGTTGACCCAGAAGAGTGTGACCATGGTCAGTTTTAAGTTTGTCATAGAAGTAAAACAGAGTTACAAGCGCTTTGTGCCAAGTAACAACACTTATCAACATGCTCCCTCCATTTCAACACTGATAGAAAACCATGAGACAGCTCAAGACTTGCAGTTGCCCTCTGACCACCAACATCTGGTTTACTTCTGAAGTTCAGTCAGGGCAGAAATGATGAGCCACAGCTGCTTTAAAGCAACAGAAGGAGGAGGGGGAGGAGTGTTTGGAGACACTCAAACTAAACACTATCCTGCAGTGAAACAGTGAAAATTCAAAGTACCCAAACAGACTGGTCATGGCAGCTACAACAGAGTCATTAAAGAGAGACAGTAAATGTAGTTCCTACCGAGCAGAAGCAGTTTCACCTCTCTGGACGATTTGTCTCTGTCCTCTCGCAGGTTTTTATCAATGATTTTACTCCTCTCCACTGCAGCTTTGTCTTCGGCGCTGATCGTGCAGCCCATTTTTGCTCTGGAACAACTTCTTGGCGTCGGATTGTAGTTTCAGCAGCTCATAGGTTGAAGGGAAACACCGTCCAGCAGCTCTCGGGGTCGGTGTGAGCTGAAGTTTCCCAGCCGGGGGACAAGCGGAGAGAGGGGAAAAGGCGTTGGCACCGGAGGCTCTGTCCAACTAAACCCACAGTCTGATGCTGCTGAGCTCACACAGCTGCTACCCATTCACTTCTGCAGGTGGTTCAGGATGGGACTTCAAGCGTAAAAACTTCGCCGAAATGGAAGTCAAAATCAATGTACACTTAACTTATTCGTAGTTTGGACGCACAGAATATAATAAAAGTTAAAAAAAGGAAGACACAATATTGAATGTAGACTTCTGTATAAAATTGGACGCTCAGTCCAGCGTTTTTAGAGCTGATGCGCAATAAAATAAATTACCAAATTGTCCCCGTTAAACTGTGTGCTGCTACGCAGTGGCGAGTCCATCCAGCTGATCCAGCTGCAAACCCAGAAAACTGTAACGAAACATGAAGATTGACGCGTTCCTACGGGCTGATGGGAAATGTAGTCATCTCAACGATTTTCTGCCTATGTTGCATTTATATTGCTCACATTCGAGCAGACGTCAAAACATTCCTCTAAAACGTCTGCGACCTGAAGATTAATATTGTTTAAAACAAGCTGAAGACACATGTGCAAGTTTTCCCTGCAGTCCATTCTCGTTCACAGTCAGAAGAGTTTTGTGTGGTGTGAGAGTTCCCCCACAGGACTCACAGCTGAACTGCAGGTGTGGATTTGAATGACATCAAAATCATCCAATATGCCTTTATAGATTTTTTTTTTTTTTTTTATGGTTTTAAAGGATTTGCACTCAACAGGAAATTTGTCAAGGTATTTCAAATATTGTATTTATTGTATATTGCTATCATTTGTATATTTATCATTTTGTTTTTGTTGTTTTAATTAGGGCCCGAGCACTGATGGTGCGAAAGCCCTATTGTTATCCAAGCGATTATGATTTTCCGTAATCAACTGCATTTTTGGCGGCTTTATCATATTCAAAAACTCCTGAAAGTTGGTACATCAGTCTCTCCCGGGCGAAAATTTAGTATTTTAGCGGAGTCGTGAGCGGGCGTGGCCAAATGGCTCGCCAGCGCCCCCTAAACAGATACCCCGGCGGCTCCATTTACCGACATGCACGAAATTCGGTGAACATGTGAATCACACCGAGATGTACAAAAAAGTTACATAGCACCATTACGTCAACTCAACAGGAAGTCCGCCATTTTGAATTTAGTCACCATTTTTGGCCATTCGCACATGTTGTACTTTTACAAACTCCTCCTTCAGATTTTGTCGGCTGACTTGAAATTTCGTCTGTGCACTCTTAACATGTTTGGGATTAAAAGTTATCATAAGAATTTGTTTTCGTCGATCGCCCGTAGTGTGGCAGCCAAAAAGTGACCCAAAAGGCATGCTGTAGCACATCGTCCAAAAAGTGACCCAAAAATGACTTTAGGGTCACTTTTTGCTGTATTTTGACTTTTTAAAAAAAATAATAATTTGGATGACATGCTATAGTATAATTTTTTTTAAAGTCATAACAAAGGGAGGAATCAAACCCCCACCTGTCTTACTGAGAGATAACACTGCTAACTACTGTGCCACCAATCTTCCCAGGTGCATTGTGACAAATCTTTGGCTCACTGCAACCTATAACTCCACCGTCCACAAATATTCATTGAAATGGACCAAAATTGCCGCAGACATTCTTTGGATAGTAGATTTTGAATTTAGTCGCCATTTTTGGCGATTCACACGTTGTACTTTAACGAACTCCTCCTACAGATTTTGTCAATCGACTTGAAATTTAGCCTGTGCACTCTGAACATGTTTGGAATTAAAAGTTATCAAAATAATTTGTTTTCATCGATCAGCATGCCCGTGGTGTGGCGGCCAAAAAGTAACCCAAAAGTCATGCTATGGCATGTTGTTCAAAAACAGACCAGCATTTTCAAAGTCAAAAATTACTTTTGATTTTTTTAAATCATGACAAAAAGTGGGAATTAAACCCTTATCCTTCTAGTTGGGAGGCAGCAGTGCAAACCACTGCACCACCAATCTTCCTGAGAGTTAGATAGCATTGCTCACTGCAACCTATAACTCCACTGTTCATAAATATTCATTCAAATGCGACCAAAATTGCCGCAGACATTCTTTGGATAGTAGATATACGTGTTTTCAAGGGTGTCTGCAGTGATATTAAATATCTTCCTGTAATGTGTAGTGTATGCAAAACTTTTTCAATTTCTCCAAACGTTTCACCTCCACTAAAAGTTGAATCACCATCAACAAGCCAAGGTGGAATTTGAACCATTAATAGCAACCTTGGTGAAGAAGAATCTTTTACCTGTTGAGTTAACCAGACTGTCGGCTGAGTTGCTGGAAGCTCTGAGTGAACTCATTTTCAATTTCTCCTGCCTCAGTTTGTCCTCTGGCGCCGAAGATAGTCCAGTGTTCTACAACACTGACACCGAGCTGGAAACGACCTCATGAAGACACGGGTTCGAGCTCTGCTCAGGTATCACTCATGGTTATGGTTTATGGAGGGCAAGTCCCCTTAATAAGCCACACAGTTCACAGAGAGCAAAATCCCTGTAAGGGTAAGCCACGTGGTTCACGGAGGGTAAGACCTCCGAAGGCGAATCCCTCTAAGGGTAAGCCACGTGGTTCACAGGAGGGCGAGTCCCTCTAAGGGTAAGCCACTCGTGTTTGTAGGTGCAGTCATACTAATACCAAACCAAAGGTCAACAACAATACAAAACTCAAATAAAAAAAGTCCAAAAGAGACTTTTTTTTTTTCATTGTGCACTGGTTAGAGCAGTTGCCTCACAGTGAGAAGTAACTTGAGTGTCAGTTCAGAAAAAGGTCATACTCCAAAAAGTGATAAAAAAAAAAAGTCATCCAAAATATCCAAAGTATGTTGTCCAAAATATGATAAAAAAAAAAAAAAAAGTTATACTATGTCGTCCGAAAAAGAAAAAAAAGTCATACATACATGTCCAAAAAGTGACATGCTCCATCTTTCTATCAGTTTGGGGGTCCTTGGCCTGAAAAACATTGAAGATCCCTGGTATAGAGTATAGAGTATAGAGTATATAGTATATAGAATAGCCAGGGCGATGCGGCTAAGTTTGATGTTTCGCCATGACATAGGAAGTTGATGTTTAAGGTCAAACGATGCTCCAAACCTCATAAAACTTGCGTCAGGCACCAACTTTTGAAGATGTTAAAGCTGCCAAAAAAAGGCTTTTTAAAAAAAAGAAGAATAAGGAACGAGATCGAGAAAAAAAATTATAACTGCAAGGGGGAATATGTGGATTTCAGAGAAGTCAGGGTTTGAAAGTAAGTAAGAAATGTATGTGATTAAGTTCATTTCTGGTCCATTGAGGGAGACTTTTCACTGCCATCAGCCTCCATACTATGTCTTGTTTTGTAATGTCTTGTCTGGGAGCTGTGTGCCTGTTTGTGGCATCTCATATGATCACAGTTATCTGTTTAAGTGTTTGGTTTGTGAGGAACGATCAACCTCATCCACCCAATGAATGTGTAGTGCACCCAGTGATCCTTCGTGTTGACATGATGGTGGCATCTGTCCGTGAGCATTTTTCACTGGGCGTGTCACAGCCTGTCACAAAGGTCAGGCTGTTTGAACTGTTTCTGTGCACCCCAGGAGGCGCCCTCCACTGCGCAACATGAAAGCTGTTAGTCACTCTGTCCGATGGGGTATGAAAATTAGGACGATCAGAAAATAGAGAAGTCTCAGATGGAATCTGTGTTTGGATGACAAGTACAATTATGTTCAAAAACTAAAATATTACAGCTCCTAGCAATATTGAAAATAGGCCTACAGAAGATAAAAATCAAGAGGGCATAATGATTCACTTCAGCAATATACAGTACACTTCCCGAATTAAGTGAATGTTCCCAATGTTTGTGCATTTAGTGAATGAGTTGGGGTGTTAAATACATTATGCTGTACCTGAAGTTGTGGTAAATGGCATTGGTTCAGATATGGAGCATTACAGTGACGAGCTTCAGCATCCCGCCTTCCTCAAAATGTCACTCCTCTTTCATCCTGCTTTCAGTGCTTCATTTCACCTCAGCGACACAGCACCCCCTACCTGCAACACGCTCACATGCAAGGACACAGAGATTCAGAGAGCAAGAGGCAGCTAGAGGGCAGGAGAGGAAAGAGATGATTGATTGGATCACTCAATTATTGATCTGAAAATGTCTGCCGCAACAACAACCACAACAACAACAACAACCACAACAATTCGTGTTAATCTTCTTTCTATGTCTTTAATAATTTCAGCTGATGGGGAATACACAGGGTAGTCTTAACAGAGAGAAAAACAGAACGAAATAATGAAGAATCCTAACAGTCTTTTTTTAGCTCAGGCACAAAAAAAGATGAAACAGAGAGGAAAATGAACTGTACTAATGATTTACAATTAACAAACTATAGTTAACAATGTCCATGAATATTTCTGAAGCTGAAAATATTATCTGCCTTTCACCTTAAGAACAGGTTATTTCTCCATGCTCGTAATCAACAGATGGCAGCAAAAATAGAGCCGAAAAGCGTTTAATGAGATTGGTCTGGGCAATTTTTGTCGCTGCGGTAATGGAAGTCCAGCTGATTGAATGGTAGGTTGATGTACACTCAGCATAATGACTGTGTGAAATATCAACGAATTTATTCCAGCATTGAACCATAAAAAGGAGATAATCAATAATGCTCAATGGGGAAGAGCTCAGATTATCTAAAGAGATTAAACCCTTGTTCCCAGGAGCTGGTGAAATAAACCAAGGCAGTTTTATATGAATTTGTGACATGAAATTCTCTAATAGTTTTATATTCTGTAATTAAATTACACACAGCACTGAGGAGGATGGCAGCGATTTCATCTCACTAACTGTTCACTGTTGTTTTTGACTTTATGCCTAACTACATTTGGGCCTCACGTTGGTGCAAAAGAAACATTTTAAAACAAGACGATATGGCAACGCTGCCTGAAACAGTCTACAACAAAGCCATATCTAAGAAAATTAAGAACATTATGTCTTCCCCTGACAAAGGGACCTTTTTTTGTTCTGACTCACAGCAAACTATGAACCTTCCCTGTTCGCCTTGTGTTGAGTGTCTTGTGATCATGCCATCCAGTATAAGGCAGTCCAAAATAGATGAAGGCAGCAAGAAAGAGCAAGTAGAAAAAGAACAAAAAAGGAGTATTAGTGAGAGATTTGTGCCTTGTAGTTTTCTTTGGAACATTTGTCACTGCTCGTGTGACTCGTGCAAACAATATTCCACCTGAGATCAGAGGAAGTATCACTAGTGTCTTCCATTTCTTGCTAAATAAGGCCAAAGGCAAAGCTTTCCATATGTAAGCATTGTCACACCTGTGTGCTGCGTGTAGCCACAATAAGCCTGGTTGTTTATTGCACAAACACTGGAGCGCTAGCACTGCTCTTTGTGTTTACCTGTAAACAGCACAGACATCGAGGGGTAACGGGGACTCGGCTGCAACGTCCCGATCTGTTCACACCGAGCCTTATTTCAACAGTTTTAATGTGCCGTAGCCTTAATCCTTAACACCGCCGCTATCGAACAAATGAAACCAGTCACAATGTTTTTCTTTGAGAGGAAGAAGAGGGTGAAATCACGAGCCTCCCAATGTGAGATGATTTTGGTGAGGAGGTGATAATCACAAGACAGATAAACAGGATAATAACGTTCCTGGAAAATGGTTAAAAATACACCAGCCTGTTTATGATAAATATCACCAGCAGCACCAGCTGTGAAATGATCGTGTTCAACACAATGAATATTTAACACTGAGAGACTTTTTGAAAATGGCTCTGAATATTCCCTGCCATACTGAGGAACATTTTTGCATTAAATCCATGGTGGTATGAGATGTGCAATAAATGGAATAAATACATGATGAAACAGATTCTTTATTCACCAAACAAATTGGCAGCGTCAGCTACATTAACTCACTTTACTCTTAACTCCATTTTTCTTCCAACAAGCAGTTCTACAGACACTTTGTTGGTGATGTTTTAGTGCCTGATGTGTTTTTAATGATCAGATTGTTAGTTAAATCTGTAACAAAACATCTGTTTGGTTGTAAAGAACCTGTTGTATCACGGAGTCACTTTGAACTGATTGTCAATGGCTTCATCGAGTCTGAAAACACAAACATGAGGGAACATTTTGTCCTGTAGTTTTAGAATTGAATTTAAATTGAAACATTGATTGAGAGGACAAAAAAGCATATGGAATTAAAGTGTGATGAAATAGCAAGTGTGACAGGACAATGTACAATATACAATTTGTCATGTCATGCTTGAAGGAAACTAAAAGAGAAATGAAGGAGTAAACTAAATTGGACATGTCACTGAGAATTTGCCAATGAAAAGATCCTTTGAACGGCTCCTAAAGTTTGAAATAAAACTATGAAAACTATGCTGCCCCTAAAGTTATGTTTATGTGATGTTGTCACTTCACTGAACTGTGATTAACACAACAAGGGTTCGTTATCTGTCTGCTGATATGACACAGAAACAGCCTGACACCGTATGGCTCTCAAAATGTGTGAAGCTGCAGCGCCATGACTGTAGGGGACGTGAATGAGAGGATGTACAAGATATATTCAAATGTGTCTTTTAAAGACAGTTGAGTTCACCGGATTTATAGATTTAAAGCATGTTGTAGCTTGAACAAGAGATGAATTAATTGAAGAAATACTAGAAAATATCAATAAAACTAAGTGTATTTATTGGATTATTCGATGGCAAAAGAGACAGTACACGAGGCAGCTACAGCTCTAGTACAGTTTTGCAGCAGTTCTCTGATACATGTAGCTCATTGTTCAGCTGTTGCTGCTGTATGAACTCTGAGGTTTCCTCAAGGATCTGCCCTGGGATGTGGAAGTCAGCTGGCGTGTTCTGCTGAACAGCTGATTCCTGAAGGCCCTCAGTCTCTGGCTCCTCTGGGCTGACTCTGTCGTGAGAGTTGCAGGGCTCCAGATTGCATCCAGTGCCCTGGAGGAACTGCAAAAAGTTCTCCTCAATAGAGGCCTCACGGCTGGGCAGATGCTCCACTTCACTGGGCCCAGCCCGCTTGAAAAAACAAGTCAGGTGGCGACCCAGCTCCTCGCGAATCTGCCGGTTCAGGCAGCCATAGAAGAAGGGGTTGGAGGTGAAGCAGAAATAGCCAATCCATGTGACTACGTCCTCCAACTGGGCCAATGAGGAGGGAGAGAGTGACACTACAGCCGAGTAGAGATGAAAGGAGAAATATGGCAGCCAGCAGCAGCAGAACTGGCCTCCCACTGCCACCAGAACCACTGCGGCCTTCCCACCACTGAAGGTCCTTTGAGGGGTGGTGCGTGCACCAGTTCCTCCCAGGCTGGCCGCCATGGTGGAGTGGCTGCTCACAGAGTCGGACCGTTGTCGTGGCGTATCCATCCAGGTAGGGAGGGGGCCATGCTGCATGGCGGCTACTCGGGCCACCTTGAACATGTTGCAGTAGACCACCAGAATGATCAGCATGGGGCACAGAAAATAGATTAACGTAAAGAAGACCATGAAAAGCAGGCGTGTGGTTCTGCCTCCAGTCCAGTGAAGGGAGCAGTGTCTCTGACCAGGAATGAGCACTGAAGGAGTCCCCAGACTCTGGTTCCCCTGGAGCAGCCACCCCAGGAGAGGCAGCAATGACATGACAACGGCTTTAATCCAGATTCCCACTAATACCATCACCACCACCCCCACTGTCATCTTCACCTCATGACGCATGGGGTGGATAATGTAGTAGTAGCGCTCCACGTTGATGGCACAAATGGTGAGGATGGCAGCACTCACTAGACACACACTCAAGCAGAGGTAGCTCCGACACAGCGCCTCGTCCACCAGGATGCGGTCTGACAGCATCCCCAGAGGCATCAGCACCAGCGCTGCCAGCAGGTCCACCAGACAGAGGTGGAACACGAAGGCAAACTTCCGCAGCTGCGTTGTTTTGGTGATGACAACCATCACGGCCAAGTTGCCCACCACTGCCAACACGTCCATGATGAGCATAGCACACAGCGCCAGGGACTGATTCAGATCTATCCCACCAGGGGTGCTTGTGATGGGCGGGGTCACGTCAGAGATGTTCAGCTGCAGTGAGGCTGGAAATGGGGAGAGAGAAGAGTTCCAGGAGGGGCTCGGTGTGACAGGGCGCTCCATGAGAGGATGGGATGAAGAGGAGAGAGTCCGCTGACTTTCACGGGCCCATCACCCATCCTCCCCTGTCATAGGGTGTCACTGAGAAGCTCAGGCAGGGGTTTCTGTCATGGCAGCAGGACCCGTGTAGGCCCTGACCCCCATAAACTTTAGCCAGGAGCTCTACAGACGATCACACAAGCTTTCACTGACTTCCATGAATATGCCACAACTTTCATTGAAGGCGTCCTGCTCTTTCCAAAAAGCCGTACAGTTGGAAAGATCTGAAACAAAAGAGAGAGTCCAGTTAGGTCAGCCACTGGTAAAGATAAACATTAGAGACTTTTACACTGAGAGAAAGCCTTTTTTTTTATTTTTATTTTTTTATTTATTGAAGTCTAACAATGCCTAATACTTGTTGTCTGATTCTATTTCAAAAGTTGCATGATATTCAGTGCCGTCTTAGAGTTTTAGGCAAAATGTTTAAATTCTTATCCATTATGCAATACCATAAGAGAGACACCTGATCAGTGCTATATTGATTCTGCAGCATGATATCAAACACAAACTTAGACCCTGAGTCATAAAGAACTATTTTCAGCTACAAAAATAGCAAGAAGTCCTGCAACAGTGTGGCAAGTTCTCCATGATGCTTGGAACAACCTACCTGCCTAAATAATGATCAGATTTCAGTTTTTTGGGGGGTCTTTTTTATGTTTGTATGAAGTTAACATATTACTAATTATTTACGGTATTATTTTTGAAAGCATCCGCACTTCACCTGCAGTTCCTAACATGTTTGCACAATACTGTATAAAGGAAAATGATTATGTATATGATCGAGATGTCGTTGAAATATAGGTTTGACAATTTTATAGATTTGTCATTCTTAAAACCATCAAAAATAAATATTTTAACCCCCTAAAACTATTCCTTTGTCCATGTATACACCATAAGCAATTCAACACGTCTCAGATGTATCAAAACGCAGTCCTTTGTGTTGCCATGATCCTTATCTGTCAAGTACAAGCAAAGTCGTGTTACTCTTGTTCTGTAGCTTTAAAGCTGTCAGACTGGATGCACTCTGCTCTTGCTCGTTGCCAGGGTCATAATTTGCAACATATTTGACATCTGCATCCTCAGATGTGTGATTTCAGGGCAACCGGCACCCCAGGGAGAGGCTAAAAGCACAGAGTGGACCATATGTCCCCCTTAACCGAGTGAAGAAGCAAATTGGATGAGCAAATAAACTGCAAAACTCTGCATTAAAGAGCTCCCCGCTGTCTGAAGTGATGGGAGGAAAAGATCAATAAATGTTCTTCATATTCGAAGCTTACAATCCTCCCATGAACATTTAATATGTTAAGCTTCTTGTGATTTCCTTATTTATAAGAAAGCATTTTGAATGACTGGATGTGCCGATATGGATTCTTAACAGCTCACGGTATGAACTAATTCTGAATAAAAACTATGCAGCTCCATTAAATGACCTAAAATGTATGTAATGCTTGCGGAGCACCTTCAGCAGTGAAGTGTTTGCTGGTAGAGTAGGCCCTGCGTTGTGTTTACTGTCATAACCTCACCTGGACACAACCCCACACACTGTAAAAGCTGTGGAATGAACACCCAGCCTTTGGTACATTTCCATATGCTGCACACCTGCAGGTGCAAGTTTTCCATTTCACAAGTGTGACAGGCTTCATCCCTGCAAGGCGCCTCTTCTTTTCCTGCCCACGTATGCACATCAAGCACAACAATCACCTGACAGATGCAAGTAGGTGGCCTTTGCTGAATAGGTCAAAGGGTTACAGTCACCTTCAGCCCAATTAAATAACCTATAAATACGTCCCAACAAGATGCAGCAACAGCTATGGAGAAGCCCTTGGGGGATTCTTCCTCTGATCAGCATTGATTGTTTTAAAGAAACATATTTTCACTACCAACTCCCCAAAGTGAAGTGGTTTCAAATCTCAGAGGGTCTTTCATAACACAAAAATCCAATTAAAAAGCCTTGCCATTTGAAAATGCTCTGTGTAAACCACACAAAAGATTTTTTTTTTTTAAATTTTTTTTTTTAATGTTGACAGAGTAAAATAGGGACTTCCATACAGCGCAGTCTCCATGTAATCAAACCAATGACAACAATTCAAATGTATGTTTAAACTCAGCCTCAAAAGCTACAAAAAATGTCATGCCAAGCTCCAAAACAAGGTCGTGCGGAATCTCGCTGCTGACTGGAAACCATATGACCCTATCATATGCACATGACACTGTGTTTACTGTGAGGAGAAAACTAGCCTGTTGTTCAAGTGTCTGCCTATTACAGAGCACTTTCACTCCTCGGCAGCAACATGCGAGCGACGAACAGGATTCCACGTCAACAAATGTGAAACGAAGCATCTGCCTCCACATATGTTGTCCTTTGACATGGACACAGCGATACAGTGATGTGCGATTTGGTGAAAGAACACGCTGCCTCCTGAGTCAACAATCTGTCCAAGTCCCACCTTTTCAGCATCCTAATTTCCACCTAAAACTCGCGCGTCTCCCCACGCGCTCTGCTGACAGGGCAGCTGTGGCTGGAAATGTGTGTGATGATAAGTCGGGGACATACCTCAGTCTGGAGAGGGTTGCTTCCTCCTGTGCAGGTTCACAGAATGCTGAGGCAACGGCGACCTGTTTCGGTCTCTCCCACACACACACACACACACAGAAAACACACACAAACACACACACACACACTGGCACCACGTCACGGGGGATGGGGGGGATGGGAGGGGGGGGAGAGAGAGAGAGCGAGTGAAGGAGGAGAGGTGCGTTCCTGTGTCTCCTCCTCACCTGGCCTCTTTTATGCCGTCATCATGCTGACCCCCCCCCCCCCCCCCCTCTCCCTCCCCTTCACATACACGACACACACCTCCGTCCACTCAGCTCTTTCCCAGCTTGGTCTCCGAGGTGGGAGAAGCAGAGCAGGAGCAGACAAATTTGAAACCAGAAATAAAAAAAAAAGAGGAGAGGGGGCCCTGTCTTCCAGAGTATGGTGCACAAAAAGGAGGACACTCTTCCACCTCACACTCACTTCCACAAACACGTGTATTGGCTTCGGCATGCGCCCAGAGCAACTGCAGAGCCGTGCCGAGCCGATAGGCAGGCAGCGGGCGGGTAGGCAGGACCCAGCCACCCTTGCTCTCCACTGGGTCTTAGTGCCTCGCCACCTTGTGGTCTACACGTGAAGATATGGCTTTGCTTTGCACCCCTCCCTGCAGGTCACATCAGGTCCCACTAATAAGGCCAGGAGTACCCAACAATTAGGAGAGAAAATCACTTCTATCCTCAGGATCAGCATTTCTCTAATTCTCTGTCTCCTTATCTCAGCTGGCCAAGATCTACCCTGATGCTCAATCCTGCAAAAGCTCTCTCACGAGGCTGGATTATTGATTTGTAGAGAAGAAAAGAATGTGGTTTATGTTAATGAGCCGAGATTAACATTTACTAGTGCCGCCCACATATATACCCACATACTCACTGAGCTTTTTCAGGAGTGAGTTTGTTTACCACTGCAGTGTGTGAGAACAAGGACCCATTGGATTGTGCATTTAAAATGTTTGTTTATGAATTCTATATTTTTCAAATATTAGTATAAAACCAGTTATTATTTACACCCGTCAAACAACACAAAAAATAACCTTGGTAAAGAATAGTTGTGTTTTACAGTAGATTACTTATTTAGTATTTTTGCACAGAATATCTTTTGGAGTGTTTGTTGCTACTTGTGTTTTGGATATTGCAAGTAAAAAGTATTAAAAAAAATAATCAACACATTAACTGATATTGGTAATACGTGTTAGTTGGAGTCCTACAAGAGCAATAACAGCTTCGACATTCCATAACTTACTTTTGTATGACATGTTGATTCATTGAGGACATATACAAACTGAGGACGGTAAGAAAGATGAGACCTAAGACTGGGACAGAGCCTTGAGATGCATCCATAGACGTAGGCAGAAGTGTGAGAGGTAGTCATTGTGCATCCTCCCGGGTCGTGAAGGTGCAGACTGTACATTTTTATTTTAATTGTTAAAATTTTGTTATTGAAAAAAGTAAAAAAAAAAATCGTTATGCGTTAGGTAATTATTGGATAAACCCTAGCCATACTATTTCAGTAAGACATGGATATCCTTTTGCAACAGAGTAATTTGGAGTCTGTTCCTTCATGTTTCTATTATCTTTGTGCTTTAAATTCATTGGGTCAGTGTTGCTGCCTCTGGAAATGTCCTCTGCTGGGTTTTTTTTTTTTTTTTTTTTTTTTTTGGGGGGGGGGGATTATACTTTTGGGAATAATAGAAGTGAAGCTCTGTAAACCCTGATTAGTTAATGAGTCATTGCTTCTTTTCTGGTAAATCAATTGCTAATTTTAACACCTTCATCAATTGATCTAATTACTATATAACTTTTTATAAATTAAATAGTTCTGCTTTGTCTTGTATATAGTTAGTTAGTTAGTTATTCACTTTATTAATCCCCGAGGGGAAATTTCTTCATATAACAGGTTTTGTGTGCATTTTGTTACAGGTACAGTTTGGTGATCAGACTGGGTACTGCTGCTGCTGAGCAGCTGCGGTCACTTGTATGAACTGTAAGAAAAAGACAGTATCAGATATTCAGTTTTTTCCCTAAAATGCATTTTATCAGTAAACCATGTTAGTGGGTACTGAGGCACAAACGATAACTAATACCCTGAGACTCTAATGTATAATAATCCAAGATATGATGATAGCACTACTACTGAGGAATTATCAGGAAGGAAACAGGATATAGAGGAGTCTTTGTTTGTATTTTTGTGTGTCTTGTGACTGAGCTCATGTCTGAGGTGTTGAATATTGACAGAAATAGCAGATACTTGCTCATGCCAGCAGCACCAATCACAGGAGAGGGAAATACAATGGTTTCCATGGCAACCCCGACTTTATCCTCCCTGCCTGTCCCCCCAAACCCCCACCCCACCCCACCCCACATCAACCTCAGGGCACAAACATTCACACTTTCATACTCACTGCATGCATTACCTGTTATTTGGAGTAGTGCTAATTGTGTTCTGCAACCATGCTTGGATGTTGGTTATTCTCAGATTCCCTCTTCTCTGTTTAACTGAACACAGGTGGGCTGATTCATGCTCAATTACAGCTGCTGATCAAATTCGGTTTTCCATTGTGATCTCAGATCTCATCAATAGGGGGAGCTCTCACATTTAACAAGTAACTGCAACATCTAAGATGGCTCAATATACACTGCTCAAAAAAATAAAGGGAACACTTAAACAGCACATCCTAGATCTCAATGAATGAAATATTCCAGTTGAAATTCTTTATGCATTACATAGTGGAATGTGTTGAAAACAAAATAACATAAGAATGATGAATGGAAAGCAAAATCATTATTCCATGGAGGGCTGGATTCAGAATCATACTCAAAATAAAAGTGGAAAAATCAGATCACAGGCTGATCCAACTTCTGTGGAAATTCCTCAAGACAGGTCAAAATGAGGCTCAGTAGTGTGTGTGACCTCCACGTACCTGTGTGCACTCCCTACAACGCCTGGGCATGCTCCTGATGAGACGACGGATGTTCTCCTGAGGGATCTCCTCCCAGACCTTGATCAAAGCATCAGTTAACTCCTGGACAGTCAGTGGTGCGACATGGCATCGGTGGATGGAACGAGACATGATGTCCCAGATGTGCTGGATTGGATTCAGGTCTGGGGAACGGGCAGGCCGGTCCATAGCATCAATGCCTTCATCGTGCAGGAACTGCTGACACACTCCAGCCACATGAGGCCTAGCATTGGCATGCATCAGAAGGAACCCAGGGCCCACTGCACCAGCATATGGTCTTCCAATGGGTCTGAGGATCTCATCCCGGTACCTAATGGCAGTCAGGGTACCTCTGGCTAGCACATGGAGGGGCTGTGCGGCAACCCACCGCCAAACCGGTCACGCTGGAGGATGTTGCAGGCAGCAGAGCGTTCTCCACGGCGTCTCCAGACTCTGTCATGTCTGTCACATGTGCTCAGTGTGAACCTGCTCTCATCCGTGAAGAGCACAGGGCGCCAATGGCGAGGCTGCCAATCTTGGTGTTCTCTGGCAAATGCCAATCGCCCTGCACGGTGTCGGGCTGTAAGCACAGGCCCCACTTAGGGCTCTGGCAGTGCTCCTCCTGTTCCTCCTTGCACAAAGGAGCAGATAGCAGTCCTGCTGCTGGGTTGTTGTCCTCCTACGGCCCCCTCCACGTCTCCTGGTGTACCGGCCTGTCTCCTGGTATCTCCTCCGTGCTCTTGACACTGTGCTGACAGACACAGCAAACCTTCTTGCCACAGCGTGCATTGATGTGCCATCCTGGATGAACTGCACTACCTGAGCAACTTCTGTGGGTTGTAGACACCGCCTCATGCTACCTCTAGTGGTGAGGGCACTGGCAAAATGCAAAAGTGACCAAAAATCAGCCAGAAAGGATGAGGACAGAGAAATGGTCTGTGGTCACCACCTGCAGAACCGTTCCTTTATAGGGGTTGTCTTGATAATTGCCTCATTTCCACCTGTTGTCTGTTCCATTTGCACAACAGAAGGTGAAATTGATTCACAATCAGTGTTGCTTCCTAACTGGACAGGTTGATTTCCCAGAAGTGTGATTGACTTGGAGTTACATTGTGTTGTTTAAGTGTTCCCTTTATTTTTTTGAGCAGTGTACTTTTATTCTGCACATCAACACCACTGTGCTCCAGAGCACAATGATTCATGCTTATGGAACAGGACTTTTATTGACTTTTATGCATATATATAGTTGTACAACTGTGTCATCATCATAACCTTTAAATTAATGTTCCACACACTGCAGGCAAATGACTTAATCATTGGTCCAGCCAAATGCCTTCAGTTTGTGAATATATCTGAGGCAAAAGGTGCAAGATAGACTGTATTTGTTTATGACTGTATCGCTCAGTGCATTTCAGTCTCATGTATGATGCAGATGCGCAGTGTTCACACACATTCCAGCAAGAAGAGGTCATGTTTGGGGCTGATGTCAAACACACAGGGATAACATGATCTGAAAAGATCCTTTAGTATTATTCTATATGGAGCTGAACTGTTTCAAACAGGTTTTTTTCCTTTACTGAGTGATATACCAGGTAGCAGGGCCAGGAATATATTGTACACATTATTATCTAAGGTAAATTATTGGCAAAATGAGTTATTTATTGATTCATTCATTTTCATTCATTCATTAATATCTGTATTATACATGTTTTCAATATATTTGGATTCTTTCCTCACCCTCTTTAAATCCTAAAAGTAAATCTATAAAATATGTGGGTAGCCAGTATCTGACCACAATTAAATCAGATTAGCTCCAGTTTTATCCTCCCACAGAAAACCAAGAACAACATCCACCTGGAAGGTCACATCTGACTGATAACTAACACCTCACCAAACAGGAGAGGGTGCACACACGTGATAAAACCCTCTGAGCTTCATCCTGACATATTTCAGCTAAACTAATCACAAATATACCAAATATAATTTGTGTAACTGCAGGGAGAGAAGCAATGATCCAAAGTAGACTTTTAGGGTGTGCTGAGTCAGTTTGTTTAAATTTGAGATGGAAAGAAAAAGTGTCACCAAATGTTGATCTACATGCTCCACTAACTCCTTCTGAGTTATTAGAGCATGTAGATCATAACAAATCTTATCCTGCCTGTTTTTAAACAGTTACTCTGCAGCACTGAGGAAACAGCACCTCACCATTTCAGACATTTAATTCCCAAAAATGATTTTTTTTTTTATTTATTCGATTTTTTTTCAACATATTTTCCTGCAAAGTTTTGATCACAAGTGAAATTTACTTTTTAAAGAGCTGACTGAACCAACATTAAAGATCATTGATGCAAATTGGAAAAGCTTGCTTGGACTCCAGGGACAACCTGTTCAGTGTAGGCAGCCAGAGAATACACTAACCATTTTGTGCTGTTTGATTTCCCAGAGTCATGCATCGGAGTCCAAACAGACACAATTAGCACTCTCCAGGTTGGCACCTTCATCGTGACACACTGAGTCACTGATGAGCACCGATGTCCCGAGCTGCTATCTGTCTGGGGATGTATGATAACACTGAAACTGAAAAAAAAGAGCTAAGTCTGTTATAAAAAAATAAAAAAGTGAGGATAATGTGGCCACTTGCAGGCATTTGAGTCGGAGTTCTTGCAGCTGCTTCCTCATTATTTTTTTTATTTTTTTTAAATTTTATAGTACTCTCTTAATCCCCGAGGGGAAATTTCTTCGCTACAGCAGGGGGGCTCTCAGGGGGGAGCTGCTGCAACAGGCTGCCACTGGCACGGTGCCAGGTAACCTGACCTGAGGTGCATGTTTTTGGATGATTTATTTCATTAAATGCTGGTAGTATTTATCTTATCTTTTTCAGAAAGTTAAGATTTGCAGTGATTCTGTGATTGACGTAAAATATAAATTTTTATCACGTAATTCCTAGAACAAAGAGGCTCAATGCTTCTTTTCCTGGTCACGCTTAATGTGATGTGGGAACATCATGACTCACATCCAAATTACTGTTTTTCATTCTCTTCTCACAATCTGTAGTAATTGTGATGTCATTTGACAAATTCACTTTCTGATTATCATAAACAATTATCTTTCCAGTAAAGGATTCATGAATATGTACAAAACACAAATTTGCATTCTGACATCAGAAGTAAAAGTAAAATTCTTCGTTCTGACTTTCCGGAGGTGACAGCATTCATGAATAAGAACATTCAGTTGGCTATGTAGCATGTGGCTGGTTGTGCAGTGAGGTGAGATGTCCTTGGTTGAGTCACAAATGGCCTGCAGGAGCTTTGCTGCTTTAAAATGCGGCAAGACCCAACCATCATCAGTCAAAAGGACACGCAGCTCAGAACCAAACGGACCTGGTGGACCTAAAATACAGAGGACACAATGACATGAACACTATAATTCAAGCCTATAAATCCAACATAGGTCAAACTTTCCCTTTATTTTTGTCAAAACTACACCAGAGATGTGTGATTCTTTTGAGAACAGTTTGTAGCAAAACTGTACATGATTTGTTCCTATTATTTTGACCATTCCCTGTACTACATGTTCATTGGGTGAACAAAATAACAATGACTTCCCTGCCTGCAGTAAGCCTTTAAATAAATGTCTCTTAACCCACCTAAATCACCCACGCAATTTTAGTACACATTGTGGTATAATTAAAACATTTATGGTGTGTTATAAATTATGTTAAAAGCACAAGACTGTATATAAATTGAGACCTAACATGAATTTGTGAACTTTAGAGTCCCTTGATTGATTGTTTTGTTAAGGTTAGATGGAGCCAGGTTCGTGGTTTCCCTTTGCTTCCATTGGCTTGTTTTGACCAAGTCTAACTCAGAGCATAAAAAGACAACAAGCTTATTGGCTAAACTCTCCAACTGTTCATTTAAAGCTAAAACCAGGTGCATCACATTCTTCTCTCCATTAGCCTGAAGCAGCACATTAACACTAAGGTTATGTATTTAACTGCTGTCAGTCTCTTGTAAGAGGAAAGCACTTACAGTATAATACAAACAGCAAACTCCCTCAGCCGCAGTGTAATGTTCAGAGAAACCAATCAGTGCTGTCAGTCATCTGATTAATGGCTACATCATCAAGCAGAACCGAGGCCGTCACATCCCTGCCCTGAATTACCCTACAACATCACAAATCTCATCTCTGCTCATAAAGACAGCATAGTGTTTATTCTCGACCGTCTCTCCCCTATTTACCAGGAAGCTTGGACAGTATTAAATGTGACATCATAGCTGCCACAAATATGAAGTATTTCCTCTCAGTGAGCATCTACCGTAAATGACAGCGCAGATGAGCCCCGGCAGGTCTTCACTTAGCCCACCTCCCAGCGTTTCGGCGAATCCATTTTGATAATATGGGAATGGGTGTAAACTGTAACTTTTTATATTTCATAAAGGGGATTATTGCCTCTATCTCTTTAGAGAAAAGCCACTATATAACAAGTCCGCTCATTCTTTAAAAAAAATGCCTAAAGACCACTGACTTTATTAAATGAATATGTCATGTGTGTTTATCAATACCAACATGAAACTTTAACATGAATTAAAACATTGCTTGTTGAACAAAAATATTGAATCCATTTCAGTCAGCCAATTCTTGGAACAACTTATGATGCGAATAAGTACAGAGTGGATGGCTGCACCTCGACTCTGACCTTGAAAAAACATGAAAGGGTCAGCCTACAGAGAGTGAGGAGTGATGAACATGGAGGCTTGTAGGCTCAGGGCCCGCAGGTGGATGCAGGGGTGGAGGTGGGCTAATGAAACATTTACTGGAGCAGTGTTACTGCAGCGTTGGCAAATTAGCTGCTCAACAGCATCATATCAGCACAAACTAGCAGATAAAACACAAACAGCATGAAAAAACATTTTATGGCAAAGAGTGTATCATATGAATGTTGCAGTGACTTTTTTTTTTATTATGCGAGTGTCAAGTTCTTAGCCTGAAGTGCAGAGTTTACTCTCTCTTCACTGATGTATGTGCATTTAATGTCATGGAAAAATATGACCCCACAGGTATATGTTTCCAAAAAACATAATGAATAAACCAACTTTTCAAGAAATATGAATGCAGTGATGGAAAAAGAGTCTACAACAATCTGCTCTGTGAGGCTGCATAGTCTCAGCGGAGCTATGAGCTAATTGTTCATTCTCAGAGTATGCTGTTTATCATGTGTAGCTTAGTTAGCATGCTAACAATTGCTAATTAGCATGGCACTCAAAGTACAGCTAAGGATGATGGGAATGCTGTTAGTTGTGAAGGTATTTGGTAATAAACCAAAGTCATTTGATTTAATCACGGTCCTAAAACAAAATTCAGGTGCTCGCCAAACGTATTACAGTTCATACCGCAAGAAACATGAATGTCTGCTCATGAAGTCATGACAATATATTCTGTATTATGTGGAGATATTTCAGTCAAAACTTAAGAATTCAACCTCATGGTTGCGCTACAGCAAAATTCAGGGGATCTCCAAAGCCAATTTGATTCATCTTCTGAGGTCCACAAATGAGTGTTCATAACAAAACAACCGATAGTTGTTGAGATGTTTCAGTCATATTACCAGCATAGCTGGCCCTATAAACATAGAGGCCATGATGTAATATGGACCTTTTTGTCAATTCTGATAGAACAAGAGTTTTTGCCATGACAGTAGACAATGCAGCAAATATGGGTGTTGCTGCAAAGATGCTACAATTTCTGAAATGTGGACGCTTCACACATCTTCAACCTGACAGCACAGGAGATATACACAATCAGCACAGTTTCAAGATGGACACCCAAGATTAGTTTCACCAGTTCAGTGTCTGACCAAATTAAATGTCACAAAGTCACCTGTTCTTGAGTTATGGCATCACGTTTACAAGAATGAAACAAAGATTAGGCAACAGTGACCTTTGACCACCAAAATCTAAAATGTACATTCTTGAGTCAAAGGGAATTTTTTGCAAAATTTGAAGAAAGTCCCTCAAAGCGTTCCTAAGATACAAGAATTCACAAGAATGGGATGAAAATGAGGTGCCACCAATTCAGTACTTGACCAAATGTGAAATATGTTTCTGAGTTGTAGTGTTGGACAGAAAAGCATTTGTGAAGAACATTTTGATGTCAAAGTGGAGTTGACCTTTGACCTTTTGGATATAAAATGACCTATTAGACAATGTGAAATTGTGACATAATTAGCATGTAAAATCAGGAGTGATGCCTTTTGTGAGGGTAACGTTAACTTTAATCTTCAACCACCAAATTGTCAACCCATATTTGACAAAAACTGACCATTTTTGACCAAGTTTGAAGACATTGCCCCAAGGCTTTCCTCAGATATTGCGTTGACAGCTATTGGGGGAACTTACAGACAACACAAAAACACACAACGGCCACAGCTGCTGTTGATGCAGAGGCATAAAAATGTTTCCATTGGAATGATCTGCCTTTTGTTGAATGACGATTAGACCACTTTGAAAACAACTGGAAAAACACTGTGAATAATAAGTCTAATGACATGCCAAAATTTAAATGGTCACATCTTTTTCTACAAAGCTGTTAAATGAGATTAGATTTAAAATGGCAAGAAAGCCATGTAGTGATTGTTGAAATAAAAAGTTATTGTGTGTCAATATCACAGTACAACACATTCTTTGTGGTTTGACAGCTGATAAATTACTCAGTCTAACTGTTGACATGAACATTAGGTAACAGAGATAGTCATGACATACATATTTATGAGAACATTACAAATGCCAGAGGTCTGCAAAAAGTGAAACATTGACACGACAGCACGTCACGTTTTCAGTGCAGTTTGTGAGATTTTCTATCAGTGTGTTGGGACAGAGTGTGCAGCTGCTGCTGCTGGTCTGGTGTGTCCCACCAGATCACATGAGACAAGGGAAATTCAACTATCAGGACAGACTGCATGTCAGAAACAGAACAGTATGTGGACTAGCTTTTTCTATTCTCAGACCTTATTTTTGCATTTTCTTTCCACTGCCCTCATTAGAGCCACAGTGCTGACTCCTGCAGGCAGGATAGGGAGGAGGAGGAGGAGGAGGAGAAGCAGAAGGAAGGGGAGGGTGATGTTGTGAAATCCAGACAGATGGTGTGTGTTTAATAATGTAAGCCAGCTGTCAGCATTCAGAAGGGTGACAAACTGAAGATCAGCCAAGCAGCCTTCAAGCTAGTCGAGCACTCCGACGCAGTTGTTCATCAGCAACTAAAACACATTTTGACATCTTCAAAAGCAGCACCTTCACAACCTCGCGACAGAGAGAGCTACAGTTCAACATGCATGGAAAATATGCATATTTGCTTTCTTGCTTATCTTAAATGATAGAAATGTAGTACCACTTTCATCTGTCAATTAACAATAAAGCTGCAGCCAGTTTAGATACAGGGGCTGCATAATGGGCCAGCATAAGATGATTCAAAATAATTTTGAACTGCAAATCATGCAAAGCTAATCAAGTCCCAGAATAAAAATAAAAAAAAAACCTGTAAATGAGCATAGTAGGTCCCATTTATCACGAACACTGTTATTGGGTTAACAAGCTAAAAGCTCTTAGATTCGTTCTTTATGGTTTTTGCAGGAATTAAACAAACAAAATAGAAGTGCTGGATAGCAGAGTTTTTGCTACTAGAAAGAGCCAGGCTTGCCGTTTGCCTCCGTTTCCAGTCTTTGTGCCAAGCGACGCTAACTGCTATACCCTTTCATTTTGCATACAGATGTACAGTGATATCAATCCTCTCATTAAACTCTCTGTCAGAAAGCAAATGAGTGTACTCATTGGCAAAAATTGTGCACCTATTCCTTTACTTTGTCTGTTTATTGTCATCAATCAGGAGACAAACACAAGATATCCATTAAATCTTTGCAGGTGCTGGGCAACAGAAATCCAAACATCGATAAAAAAAATTTAAAAAACAACAACAACTGCATACTGCTCTTTTCTTCTTAACTCCTCTGTTTCATGTGCCTGTTAACTCAAAAAAAGGCCCAAAATGATCATATATCAATTAAAGAGAAGCCAGAGCCATCTTTAAAAGTCATAAGCATAAATCCAATGATGTAGTAAAACTTAGGATAGTTTGGTGCTTAGGGGAAAAAAACAAACTTCAAATGTTGTTTCCATTGTGTGTTTGTGTAACAGGAAGAGTTGTATTCCAACTTATCACACAAGTGTGACAATGGCTGCGGGGACCGGATGGAATCATGATAATGACCCTGCATTAAACCCTGATTCCCAGAAAATGTCCGCAAACTAGAGAGAGCAGAGATCTGTGATTAATAGAGGCAACAGCAAGAGAAGCAGAGCCTTTTAAATCCTTTAAAGCTCACTACAAGGCTGTTCCCAAAGCAGAAGATTATTATAGAATGACACAGGCTGGAAACAAATCTGTTTAATTTACAGTCATGCACTCCCTCTCAAGTCGCCTATGGCACCAGGCTTTTTCTATTCATTGTGGCTGTTTTGGTTGCAGTGTGAAGGATGTCCCCTTACCCTGAGTTAGTCATTATCATGATGCAAATGTCAAATCTGATGGTATCAGGATTGCAGTAGCTTTGAATGAGTCATTCAGTGAATCTCAAGAATGAAGAAATCTGAATATAATCACTGAAAAAGTGAAAATGGTGTGGATCAGCCAATGGTGAAACAAATACTGTATTCAGATCCTTTACTTGAAGAGTACAACAGTGTAGAAATATTATTTTAGAAGTAAAAGTTAAAGCTGCTCTAACTGATGAAGAATAGATCAAATGACTACATGTAATGTGAAAGGTCGACCGCAGTGATAAACTTGTTATCCAACCACACTATCTTGTGACTCTACAGTTCCTCTCAGCTCAACAGCAAACTGTAGCAGTTTTTTTTGACTCACTGTTCCAAACCTACCTTTGTGGTCGACTCTCTAGTCCACCTTCAGTGTTGTTTCAGCAGGAGGATCTAAAAATCCACCGTACGCTACTTACACAGCACCAAGTGGCACAGAGACAGAGTTAGCAACTAGCTGGTGAAATAGTGGAACATTTGGCAGATAAAGAGCTAAATGGGGAGTAAATATTAGACATACATCTGTCAAACAGCCCAGACTCCAAATGATTGGTAATGTTGCTCCGTAACTGCTATATGTGTGAAGAGGCAGCTGTTTGCTGACATGTTGCCCGAATCAGCTTAAAAGACACTATGTCAGTTCTGTGTTCATGACTTTTTTCTGCAGCTCCCCAAAAAACATTTAATGCAGGTTAATGTAAAATTACAGTATTATTGAATTATTTTATGTTAATTTATTGGATTAATTTCGATGCATTAGCGTACTCTATAAGCAGCATTTTAATGTTGCAGTGGAGGTAATGCTAATTGTTTTTTTTTAAAGTAAGTATATAGTGGAATTGAGTCAATACAGGCAGACAATTGGCACGATGGAGCATTTATTTTATGGGCCCGATCTCACATCCTGAGTTTAACTACGACCTTTCGTAATGCTCAAAACTCACTATTCTCTCTTCCAATGCAGAACCGTTAATAGAGGAGTGTGTGACTGGACTCTTAATTTTGTATTGTATAGACATAGATAAAAGTACGTGTGTTTGAGTTTTGTTTGCTTTTCTCTTGTACTGTGAGATCTGAAATGTCCTGAATAAAGAGCAAACTAATGAGGCCTTTTTCATATTAGACATTTCGAGAATAGGAAAAATCTCAAACAAATCAGAGCTGAATTTCTTTGAGTTGGTTTAGTTTAAGGGTCAGGGTATACTGTTAATTCAGATTCACCGTCACACTGTCATGGCTTACTTTAAATTTGACAGTAAATTGCGAAAGAATAAACTTGAATTTCTATATCTGAAACAGAGCTGCACAGTGCTGGAGGCACGCTGCACTGTCACGGCGAGCTCCCTCATCTCTCATGCTTGTGTGTCACCAGACCTGCTGACTGACTGTCCAGTATTTGATGTACAGTGGGTACGGAAAGTATTCAGACCCCTTTACATTTTTCACTCTTTGTTTCATTGCAGCCATTTGCTAAAATCAAAAAAGTTCATTTTATTTCTCATTAATGTACACTCAGCACCCCATCTTGACAGAAAAAAACAAATGTAGAAATTTGTGCAAATTTATTAAAAATGAAAAACTGAAATATCACATGGTCATAAGTATTCAGACCCTTTGCTCAGTATTGAGTAGAAGCACCCTTTTGAGCTAGTACAGCCATGAGTCTTCTTGGGAATGATGCAACAAGCTTTTCACACCTGGATTTGGGGATCCTCTGCCATTCTTCCTTGCAGATCCTCTCCAGTTCAGTCAGGTTGGATGGTGAACGTTGGTGGACAGCCATTTTCAGGTCTCTCCAGAGATGCTCAATTGGGTTTAGGTCAGGGCTCTGGCTGGGCCAGTCAAGAATGGTCACAGAGTTGTTCCGAAGCCACTCCTTTGTTATTTTAGCTGTGTGCTTAGGGTCATTGTCTTGTTGGAAGGTGAACCTTCGGCCCAGTCTGAGGTCCAGAGCACTCTGGAAGAGGTTTTCTTCCAGGATATCTCTGTACTTGGCCGCATTCATCTTTCCTTCAATTGCAACCAGTCGTCCTGTCCCTGCAGCTGAAAAACACCCCCATAGCATGATGCTGCCACCACCATGTTTCACTGTTGGGATTGTATTGGGCAGGTAATGAGCAGTGCCTGGTTTTCTCCACACATACCGCTTAGAATTAACGCCAAAAAGTTCAATCTTGGTCTCATCAGACCAGAGAATCTTATTTCTCATAGTCTGGGAGTCCTTCATGTGTTTTTTTGGCAAACTCTATGCGGGCTTTCATATGTCTTGCACTGAGGAGAGGCTTCCGTCGGGCCACTCTGCCATAAAGCCCCGACTGGTGGAGGGCTGCAGTGATAGTTGACTTTGTGGAACTTTCTCCTATCTCCCTACTGCATCTCTGGAGCTCAGCCACAGTGATCTTTGGGTTCTTCTTTACCTCTCTCACCAAGGCTCTTCTCCCACGATTGCTCAGTTTGGCTGGACGGCCAGGTCTAGGAAGAGTTCTGGTCATCCCAAACTTCTTCCATTTAAGGATTATGGAGGCCACTGTGCTCTTAGGAACCTTGAGTGCTGCAGAAATTATTTTGTAACCTTGGCCAGATCTGTGCCTTGCCACAATTCTGTCTCTGAGCTCCTTGGACAGTTCCTTCGACCTCATGATTCTCATTTGCTCTGACATGCACTGTGAGCTGTAAGGTCTTATATAGACAGGTGTGTGCCTTTCCTAATCAAGTCCAATCAGTTTAATTAAACACAGCTGGACTCCAATGAAGGAGTAGAACCATCTCAAGGAGGATCAGAAGAAATGGACAGCATGTGAGTTAAATATGAGTGTCACAGCAAAGGGTCTGAATACTTATGACCATGTGATATTTCAGTTTTTCTTTTTTTAATAAATTTGCACAAATTTCTACATTTCTGTTTTTTTCTGTCAACATGGGGTGCTGAGTGTACATTAATGAGAAATAAAATGAACTTTTTTGATTTTAGCAAATGGCTGCAATGAAACAAAGAGTGAAAAATGTAAAGGGGTCTGAATACTCTCCGTACCCACTGTAAATTGAGCACAAAGGAGAGCACCTAACGGTGAACCCACACCTGAATAATAGATACATGCTGCAGCACCGAAGGAACTGACTCATTCACTCCATCATTATAGACAGTCAAGGACATCAGCAGCCATTATATAATAACTGCAAAGGCCATGTTCCAGCTTAACAGGAGGCTGAGTCTGTCTGCCAGAGCTGCAGCTGACTTGGCTTTTTGGGCCGACTTCCTACCAGTGCATTGTGGGATTGAACAATCCACATTTTGGCAGGATAGAGCTAAGAATGAGGTGTGATTAGATAGGGGAAAGTCCAAAACATGTTTATAAAATCCTCTTACTCATATTGGAGTCACTGCAGTGCAGTCAGGCATGAGACATTGGTCTTATGCAATCAGGGCAGTCAGGTTTTGTTTTGGCTGGCACTGTGAAGGCCAGAGTTCTGGGGAAATGAGAAGTGATGCCAAAGGGAAACCTCATTCCTGTATCTGATGATAGTCAAACAGCTAATGATGGGAATCCAGATGGGCTGTCTGAGTGCTTTGAGCATGATGACTAATTTCAGAAGCATCTGAGAGCATTGACGTGTCTATCAATTGAAGAAGCGAGCTGTCTGGCTTGTTGAAATTTACATGCGAGAGGAGAATTGTCTCCTCTCAGCTGGCTGTGTCTTCACCTCTGCTGATGGGGAGCCTCCTCATGTGTGCTCCATTTTTATGATTGCATGCTGGCGACAGCCTTGGCATGAGGTATTATATTTTAATGTTGTTCACCCCATCCTTGTGAGTGGGATATCTCAGGAACGCCTGATGGGAATTTCTTCAAATTTGGCACAAACATTCACTTGGACTCAACAATGAACAGAAAAGCTTTTGGTGCTCAAAATTCAAAGGTCAGGGTCATGAATGCGAAATCTCAAGAAGGTCTTGAGGGAATTTCTTCAAATGTGGCACGAATATTTGCTTTACCTCAAGAATGGACAAATGCGTTTTAGAGGTCAAAGGTCACTCTTACTTCATGTCCGTCCCATTCTTGTGAACGCGATGACGTAACTGAGGAACAGAATTGGGAAGACTGTGAGCATATTTCACATTTGGCTGGATTCTGAATTGGTGACACTAATCTTGGGTGTCCACCTTGAAACTATGGTCTTCTGTGCTGCTGAACTGAAGATGTGTGTAGCAGCCATGTTTTAGAATTTGTAGCTTCTTTACTTGAAACATCCATGTTTGAAGCATCAACAACTTTGTGTTCAATCTGAATCAGATTCATTGACCAAATTCCTTTGAAGTCTTTATTACATATATTATATGAGTCTGGACAGTCATGGATGTGATCAGTAATGGCTGGCAGACGCAGACAACCATGAGGTGATAATTCTAGTTTTTTAAAGTAACTTCAGTTGTAAAACAATTAGCAGTGGAATTGAATAAATACACTTCATTAATTACCACCACAGGGCAATTGAATGACAACATATTTGTCCTAATCATAGTCCCGTAGAATGACCACAACAAGAAATGAGAGCACAACACACAGAATAAGTGGCTCTATTTGGTTCAAGTAACCTTTTTTTTTTTCTCTTGGGCTACCAGGGTATAATCCAAACACTTGCATTCATTCACTTAAAATCCTTCTTTGACAAAGGACCTCTTGCAGTTCTGCAGATGATTGTATATGCATTACTTACATGGAGTCAAATGGTTCAAACATGTCAAATGTGAGCACTCCAAAGCCCCCCAAAAAAATTCTTTTATGAAACTCAATACTCACTAATCTCTCTTCAAATGTCAGAAACTTTAAATAGATTTAGATAAAAGTACACGATTTGCTTCCCCTCAGCTGGCTCTGGCTTTAACTCTGCTGACAAGGAAGCTTCTCATGTGTGCTCAATTATTCACAGCCCAGAGATGAATAAATAAAAGGCACACAGTAAACACCCCTGATCTAATGATGCAACGGGACACTTGTCTCCGTAGCCAAAGGACATTCCGTCCAACTCTTACTCGCTTTGCCTCCCTTCCTTCTCTTCCCCTTAAGGATCTCTCCTTTCAGCACTGTATTTCTCGCCTGTCCTTCCTGGTTCCTTTGCGGCCCACCAAACATCGCTCTCCATCCTACTCGGGATCAGGCCACTGATTTGTGGCTTGTTGGACATTTCATTTTATGTTAAGGTGCAGAAGATTTATGTTTTCAGCCTCCTTAATCTTCTCTTTGTTATGACTCTAGAGGTATAGCCACTCAGCCTCTCAATTACACTCCCTTCCTGTATCATATAGTGCTGAGCCCATTATAATGTAATGTCTCTGTATTTATCTTTCTGAGGTTTTGGAGAAGTACATGTTGTCCAGTTTCATTCCTGTAAAAAGCATCTGTATTCCATTTTGTTTTAGCACCATTATATTCACCATTCAAACTGATTTACTGCGCTACATGCGAAAGATAGTAGCTCCGCTCATTTCTAAAATGGAAAAAAATTGTATATGACCATAATATGATCATTTTCTGGAGAAATTCAGGACTGCACTATTATTTCTATGTATAGTTTCCTTTTGGCCTCATTATAGCGCTACACTCCAAAACGCAGATGCAATTTTCTGTCTCCCCTGGAGCACAATCATTGCCATTTGACTGGAGAGCTGCAGAGGAGCCCTGTTAATCCAGGCTTGATGTGCCACCAGTGGCCCCAGACACAGGCACAGGAAAGTGAGGGGAAAAGTGCTCAGCAAACAAGCCTTGCAAGTCAGTGCTTTAACCTGTCCACTCAGGCTTGAAGGAGTTTTAGTAAAGATAACAAAAGGGACAGAGGATTTTACAAAGTGGGACAGGGGTTTTTATCTGCCAAGTAAAAGGTTCTGTGTTGATGGCTGCTGCAACAAAATGGCTCGAAAGCAGAGAGTTACAAAAGATGCTTAGTCAAATACTGAACATGAATGATGAGGACAGGTGCAGGTACATACATATAGACTTAAACTAATACTGTAATTTCGAAACAGCAGAAATTCCATTTGAGTTTTTGTTTCTGACACAAGGAGCCAAACATTTTCATGACGATGAGTCATTCAGACTATTTAGAGCCTTTTTCCTGCCTTCTCCAGGAGACCTCATCTCATTGGCCGAGTGCAGGGGCAAGGCTCTTATTGCAAAGACAGAGGATTATTATTATTTTCCCACCTAGTTAATTAGTTGGGAATCATCTGTCTCCTTTGGGAACAACCGACATGCATCAACTCCTTTATCTTCGCCCTGAGGAAGGGCTTAATAGGTATTAGAGGCAGAGCCTGGGAAATGCCTGATCTTCCAATATCTCTCTCTCTATTCACAATATCAACTAACAAAATTATATTGAGTCATTGGTAGGATATTTGATATTTCCCACAAGCTACTTTAAATAGATCTGTAATGAGTCGTGCCAGTTTCACCTGACAGAGGTAATTATGCCCAGTTATTGCAGTAAAACTTATAATGGTAGTAGTGATGGCTGTAATTCGTGAGTGAAAACAGCGTGTGCCATGCCTTCTGATTATATCCATTGTTAGTGCTCACAGTGCCTCAGTGAAGGCAGACACCTGCAGCTCTTTCTCCATGATTTAGAGTAGTCTCTGCTATCAGAGCGCACATGGCTAAAGCATGGCCTGTTGCTAAGCGATGGGAGAACAAGAATGCCAAGATTACAAACAGCTGTGCTTTCACTGAAGCATGTGCCATCCATGTGGGCTTCTTCTCTAAGATATGATTGTCGAGTGACCTTGTCTCATCCCTGCACTTCTGATCAAACACAAAACTCTACGTTTTACCATGGAAACCAAGAGCAGTCCAGACGTAGGCTAAACAAAGATAACGGTTATATTTATTTTTCTCTCTCTCTCTCTCTCACTCTCTGTCTCTCTCTTTCCTCGTGAGACCATTCCTGCATCCACATGTCTCTGATTTTTTTCTAGCTTTAGATCAAAGTGATACCGCAAGAAGGGCAACTTGACCCCTGAGGAGCTAAACACCTCACATAGCTACAGTTACCTGCGTCAGTCACACCACTGTTTGACCAATTTATTTACCTCTAATACAATATTAACAATGTCTTTAGGGCAAGCTGTCCTACTATTTGCCTGCATGAGCAACACCAGATGTATGAAAAAAAAAATTACACTTCAGCACAGTAACACCTTTAAGTGAGAAAATTAACCATAAATTCATCAGAAAGTCATTTTCAGTGTTTACTACACATCAGCATGAGTGCATTCAGTATTTCACACTTCACTTCCTTTAAAGCAGATTTAATAAAAATTATTTATAATAGCAACGGATTAAGTTGAATGTAAAAGAAATGTGACAAAAAAGGCATTGCTTGTACTTATGCACCTACACATTATCACATTATGTCTGCATCTTACTGAGCATCATAGTGAGTTTCAGCTTATTGTTAAACTCTCTCGTCAGGATCTCACTGTTTTGATTCTCTCTCACTGCTCTCATATCTTTGTTTTCAGCAGTTGCAGGCATTTTTGTAAACATAAAAAGCTCTACTGTACGATACCTACAGACATGCTTACTAGGTGGTGAACACAGCGGAGCGTTTAGCAGCTAAAAAGCCAGATATGTCCCTGGGGAGATGGAAAAGACCAAACATGGAGCTCAACAAGAGGAAAGTGGACATAGACTACAAGTATCAGGTGGACACAAACACTGCAAGAAGAAATTTGCCATATTTAGCTATAAATGTCAATATTTAGAATTTTATTCATCAAAAAGTTAATTATTGCACCTTTAAAAACTACTATCTTAACAGTTTGACAATGAGAGTAAGTAAAGTACAGGCAAATAACAAACCTTTGTATTTTGTCCTGTGCTGTAGACCCAGCTGCAGCTGCAACATGGAGTGTAGTTGCTTCCAATTGTGTGTTGTGTAAACCATTTGGCTCCGTGACAAGTGTGTGTGTTTATCATTTCAGCATAGAAGCCAGATGTAGCACAGGAATAGGCTGTTACGTAAATATCATTTATATTTATGTGATCAGGCTATGAAATGAAGATTTCACTGATTCGTGGGCACAGAAGATTACAGCTCTCAGAGTTGTTCATGTTATCTTTTCTGAAATATGATCGGGTCATCTCAGGTAAAACAAAAACTTACTAGTTTCTTTGAGTGCTGCTTACAAGAATTACTAAACAATTCTGCAGCCACTTAATGATTGATAAGTGGTGGGTTTCTGTTTCCCTTAACTGCCCACTTTGCAGAGAAAGATAGGTGCTTTGTCACATTTTTACACCTTAAATATTTGAATACATGCCGATAAGATAGTACATTAGGTAAACCGTGTTTCTCTTTCAGTGCCAGAGCTCATGCACCAGAGAGGGAGCCTTTTTTTTTTTCAGATATCGATACATCGAGCTCTGCTCGAAACCCCATATGAGCAGGTACATGCAAGAACAAGAGAAGGCAAGGCCACCTCAGATTTGCCACGGAGCCAAAATAGTCAACGAAAGGCCGCAGCAGTTGCCAGGCAACACTATCCCCATCACAGCAGGAAGTGGAGTCGAACAGAACATTAATCACTTTCAGCTCCATCTCACAAGAGTCACTGTGCTACAGCGCTTTGGCCAGACAGGTTTAACGCTATGTTCATACCTGTATTTCCTAAATCTTTCTATATTTTACATAAAACCTATATAATAAATAAAGTACATCTCAGAATTAAGAGTCTAATATGAGGGAGTGTATTGTCTAAACACTGTGTGGTTTGGAAACAAGTTAAACCTGTTTCAAAGGATATATCCCATGCTTGGAGAATGTATTTGGCACTGAATATCTTTAAAGCAATTCATGGGGAGTATTTATCTGCAATTCTATGCTTCAAATCAGTTTGTTTCACCTGCCAAAGCATATCTTTTCAAGGCAACTCCAGCTCCAACAGAGCTTCTGCAATTACACTCTGCTGGACTTTACTGTCTCTCACAGATGGGATCCAGTTTTGCACTAAGACAGAAAAAAGACTGAAGCTAATGTCGGCTGAACAAGGGAAATCAGTCAAATGACAGCAAGTCACAAAAGGTTAAAAAAAAAAAAAAAAAAAAAAAAAAAAAGTCTCACATGGTATGTTTTTTCTTCCATGTGCAATTGGACATATATTTTATAATGGTGTATTTTTTTTAGTTTTTGGTGTACAGTACATGATTAATATAGACAGACAAAAGAGAAAAGAGTGAAATGGGGCACATACATGACAGGGATGCCATTCAAATTGACCCAAATTCCATCTGTCTTGGATATTGATATGATGTTATTAATTCATTTATTATAAATCAAATCAACAAGGACGCAACAGATGTGACCACATGATGCATTAATCTAATGTATCTCTATCTAATTTTTATGAACATGGTCACACATTAATATATCATTTTATAATGTGGTAATAATTCACATGACATTAAAATGATCACATATCCCTTGGTGCCATAATCTTTATACATTAAAATGATTTCTGGTGGCATTCCGAGTAGGAGGCTACAGTGGTGTAGCAGCTCATTGGCAATGCACAGGCTGTCGCAGCTCTGCCAAAGCTAAGAATCGCTGCAGCTGATCTGTGAATCGAGGAAAACCCGAAAGAAAAATCTCAAAAAGCAGCATGTGGGTGGATTCACTTGAGTAAAAAATGACAAGGTTTTCCCCACTCAGTCGGCACTCAGAAACAGACCTAATCAAATACATAAACAGAGCGTGCACACGAGTAAGAATAGTACAAGCTATGTGAGGGGATCATTGTAATGTTGGACAGGATGGTCATTGGCTGCACTCATGCACAAAATAATGCAGTGAAGACTAAATATGCACAGGAAATATTATTTGAAGAGTAGATCATATATATTTCTTCAGTATTAAAGGCCCTCAAGGACTGGATATACAACTGAGCTGCCAGCGTTTACAGAGACACCTGGAGACATAGTAATGACAGTTGAATCACATTCATCAATCATATAATAGACAACACATCTATGACAAAGATTTGTCACTGCAGAACCAGAATAATCACTTGGATGTAGTCCACTGCAAAAAATAGGAACCCACTTATATGGTGACAAAATAAAAATAGTAGCACTATTCAGAACATAGTCACTCCTAACACACTCAGCTGTCAAATGGTAAGTGCTGATGATGGACTGGAGTGAGGAGAGAAAAATGTGTGACAGCCTTGTATGGCCACATTCAGTCACGTGAGTGAAATCTAGGTCTTATTGTACCAGACGGGAACATCCAGGCACCAAGTACTTATCTGACCATGTTGTGCCAAAAAAAATCTCACAGGAATTCAGGCAAATCATTTGAATATATCACTTCTGGTTGACTGTGAGACTGCAATAGCATCTAACCAGAAGGGGAAGCAGAAGTCTGAATCACAATGACCAACAAAATTTCGATTTAGCACATGTGTTAAGAGCCTGTGGACAGAAAAAAATGTGATCCCTGTATCAGTGAGGGGTCAGGATATGAAGATTTATAGTTTGGCCAACAGTAATGATGGAGCTCGGGAAAAGTCAATATTTTCGTTCTGTGAGCACGAATGTGCAAACCTGATGATCAGGTTTTTGGGTTCGATAAATAACAACCTCAGTCCGAGTTGATCAAGTGCTAATGATTATTATGAAAAAACAACCTTATGATATTATAGATATTATAAACGTAAAACATGTTTCAGCTTTATAATATTTCATTTGGCTGGTTGGTTTGACTGATCCCTTTCCTCTTATGGGTTTTCAGTGCGTCTTTGAGTAAACAGCGCCTTCTGGGTTTGAGCGCGCTGCCTCTGCTGAGAAACACGTCAACCACTGCAGCAGTAGCAGCACTGCACGAAGACAGCAGCAGGCCCACAAGGAGCGACAGGAAGCTTGTCAGCTACAGACTGCCCATTCTTAATTATCTCCATGGCGGCTGATGAGACTCGACAAGAGCCGGACCTGCTCAGAATGCGCCAATTATCTGCAGAAGACGGATGTGCGGTCTTGTGTACGCAGAGCAGTATGTTGCGTTGAAATAAAAGACAGCTGATTAAAACGGGCTCGCTTAGCGATGTTTGTCATTTAAACGCGTGTTGTTGTCCGCTCTTTACGTAATCGTTTTGCGTAATTTTGGTGTTGGATGTCTCGTGGACCCGGATTATTTTGGCGAGGAGATCTCGAGAGGCTCTCCCTCCTCCCTGCACCCGTTGCTACCATCAACAGCAGACAGTCACACGGGGGGGTTATTTGTTTGTTTGCAGCAACATTGTACACAAACGAGGAGCAGTTTTATTGAAATTCAGCGCCGCTGCATCCCGGTTGAAGGTTAGTGTCTCTCGGTTTCCCTCTCCCATCTCTCGGCTCACGTTTCCATGTTGTGCTCGTTTGTTTTCCGACAGAATGGTGCAATGCAACGTTTGCACAGCTCTTCCACAAATGGACAAGGGCATCTCAGAATATGACATAACGTAAACATTTGCATTATTTTATATCTCTATCTTTTATTATTGTTGTTCTTCTTTATGCTATCAACTGTAGGTTATTTTTCTGTGTGCCAGGGAGATAAAGATGGAGAGACAGGAAAATGGGAAAAGGAAGAAAATCAGTGCCTGTCTTCCACGAGTGTTAATGCACATGGTTTAGCGTGAGTACCAAGTGTGTGCGTGTGTGTTTGCTTTAAAGGAAGACGCGCACTGTGCAAAGCACCAGGAGAAACTTTATGCTGTGTACAATATATGCGTGAGGACGATATGGGCAAGAAGGAGACCGTGTTTACTGTACATGGTACACTGCATGTTGATGCTGGTAAAGAGGTGGGAAACATGAGGACATTTACTCAGTATGCACTATGCAGGTCATTTATTGTTAATATTGTCATTTTGTAGGGATTGTAGCCATTGCAGTCACTATTTCAAATAATATAGCCTTAACAAAAAGAGTAATCATTTCTCTTGTCAAGTGTCAAGAATCTATAACTAAACACAGCCATGTTTTATGAGTACTACAGATGTAAACAAACGGCATCTGAAACCAGCAGAATCAGCATCAGTTGTCCAGTGTTAGTCCCTGTGTTAAAAGACCTGTCGTTCAGTGAGGAGGAGATGGCAAGCGGAAGTTTTTTAAATTGCTGGGGCGATCCTTTTGTTTACATGTGTCACAGATGGTCTTTAAATAATTTTTTGAATGCAAGATTTTCCATCGTGGTATTGTTGTGATTTGAATACTTTCCTCTGCTGCATGAATTTGTATCTTTGTGTCTACAAACAGTACACTTATCTAAAAATAATAGATATCACTCTGCTTTTTTTTTTTTTTTTTTTTTTTTTTTTTTAGCCTTCAACCAGCGATGTGCCTGGGAATCCTCCAGCTGCTCTTCCATGCATTTTTTCTGAGAATGGGATCCTAGTAAACCTCTGTGGGATTTAGAACAACTGCTAGCATGTTGCCACCCTCCACCAGAACAGGTGACAGCCTGTTGGAAACATTACCTCACTGGAGTAAGTGGAAGAGATGGGCTCTATCCCTCAACCTCTGCTTGGCTCTCCTCTGGCTCCCAGAGGCAGCAGGGTCCACACTGAACTGCCATAAGACATGCATCTGCGCCTCAAACATAGTGAGCTGCTCCAAGATGAATCTGACCACTGTCCCAACTGGTCTACCGCTCTACACTGCTGTGCTGGATCTCAGCTATAATGAGATAATGCGGCTGCGATCTGATTGGACCACAGTCAAGCTCCCAAATCTGCATAACCTCCTGCTCAGCCACAATGGTCTCCACTTCCTCTCCTCAGAGGCATTCATATATGTGAAGCACCTGCGCTACTTGGACCTGTCCTCAAACAGCCTGCGGCAGCTGGACGAGTTCATCTTCGAACCTTTGGTCAACTTGGAGGTGCTCTTGCTGTACAACAACCAAATTTCACAGATTGACCGATCAGCCTTCATTGGCATGATCCAACTTCAGAAGCTGTACCTCAGCCAGAACCAAATCTCCCGTTTCCCTGCGGAGCTGGTGAAGGAAAAGTCCCGCCTGGAAAAACTCAGCCTCCTGGACGTGTCCTCCAACAAGATCAAGTTCCTGCCCATCGATGAGCTCCAGGTGCTGCCTGCCTGGATTAAAAACGGCCTCTACTTTCACAACAACCCTCTGCTGTGTCACTGTGATCTCTACACACTCCTGGCACACTGGTACATTCGAAAGCTCAACTCTGCCGTGGACTTTAAAGACGACTTCACGTGTATTCTGCCTGGCCCACAAAAAACCCAAGTGGGTGTTTTTGATCTCAGTGGTGACAGTATGAACTGCAGCACATTCAAGGAGGCAGATGAAGAGGCTTTCCTGGAGCAAACACTGATCCTTGGCTGCGACACCAAACACAGGTACATGTTAAAGACCTGGACAATGCCTGGTAATGTGCTGGTGACGTCTGGAAGCAACCAGACAGCCAAAGTCTTGCCAGATGGGAGACTCCAGATCAGTCCAGTGAGGTCTGAGGACTCTGGGACCTACACTTGTGTTGCCATGAGTGAGGCCTTCAATGAGACTATCTATGTGGTGCTCAAGGTTCACAACTTCACCATGAATGGGGGCGGGGAGTCCCTGAACACAGCATACACCACCTTGGTGGGCTGCCTGGCCAGTGTGGTGTTGGTGCTTATGTACCTATACCTGACGCCATGTCGCTGCTTCTGCTGCCCCAACAAGGGTAAAAATCTGGGTGAGGACAGCATCCACTCCTCGATGCTCAGTGTGACACCGACCCACGAGGACCCAGCACTCAAGGCTGAGCTGAACAGGCATGTGGCGTTCATAGACTCCAAGAACTTGCAGGGCCAGAATGGAAAGCTGAATGCCAATGGGGATGAGGACGATGATGATCTGGATGCAGAGGCTGGTTCTCTTATGAAGGTGAAGAGGAAGAAGTCAGTGGCAGAGTCCATTAGCTCTGTCTTCTCAGACACTCCCATGGTGGTCTGAGAGGAGACTGGCAAAGACAGTGGATGCCACATGACTGGATGTATATGATACGACATGAGCCATGTTTTAGGTAATGTAAACTGTGACTGACCGCAGAGGGACATTCATCTGTAGTTGCTGGCAAGTGGAAAGAAGGATCTTAAAGGGAATACAAAAACTGTCTTGTTGTCGAAAAAGGACAATAGGCAGGACTTTTCCAGCATTTTAATGTGTAGCACTTAATATTCATACTGTGAAGGAATGGCAGAGTGCATGGACAGTGGAAGCTGCAAGTCTTATGCGAGTAGACGATATGTTGTCAATGTCAGCACTCAGGAAGTGAAATATTAAACTGCAAAAGTGTGGGAAATACATATGATGTAATGCAGATTGAAATTAGATTAAAATAAACAATAGTTCACATCTAGTATATATTGAAACTGTGGCTGGCTCATACTTATATTTACTATGAAGGATTAGAATAGATTGCATCTTACATAAACATTAGAGCATAGCTACATTTACTCCTCCTATAACAGGGACAGACACTTAGATTGACAGACTGACGTCACCAGGCAAATGAGTCCATGACATTAACCTTGAGTCATCTATAGTGAAACAGCATGCTATAAAACTACATTAAATGAGATCCCGGGCGCATCTAATGGGATAACGGAAATGTGTATTCTTTAGAGCCGCAGGCCATTTGAATCCTATTTCATACCGGATACTTAGTTGCACTCAGAGACAGTTTGTCAGACGGATTCTTTTTTATATTCGTAGTCATATGCAGCGATATATGATAGAGCTGTTTTTCCCTCGAACACTTTAAGGGATCAGTTTACATGGATAGATGTATGGGGCAAAACTGTAAACCAGCTCGAAGCAGATCATAGTTTAAAGATGAATCAAAGTCGTCACTGCACATCTACAGAGTAACTCAAAAGAAACTTTACAGCCTTAAACAATTACCAACCTGGAGCGTCTCTACCAGATACACATTAGGTGCCAGGGAAGGGTTTTCTTTAGACTGATTATCAACATATTGTCTCAATTCTGCATACAGACGGATACCACAATACTTACAGGGACAAATCAGCTTCTGTTCGTTGTCCAGAGGTGCCCCTTGCTGTCGACTTTGACTCTTGGCTTTTAGCCTTATTTTCTGTCAGTTGCAACAAAAGCAAGTTAAACATCAAGCCATTGATAAAAACTGCTACGTTAATTTATTTGTTCTGTATGAAAAAATGCATCTCATAGATTGTTTAAAAAAACTAAACTGTATTAGAATGTCAGAAATTTTGTCATAGATTTAAGTATTTATTTTTGCTCGGACGGACAGTTCATGACCCCTGTGTCACCCCTAACATGTAGCTGTTTACACTGTGGTAGTTAGAAAATATGGATGTTGTATTAGCGGGTGAACATTAGAGTCTGAATAACAGTAAAAACTTTTGGGTTCCTTCAGAAAATTAGGCTTATGAATGAAACTGATAAAGCTGTACCTTATTTGACAGCAAAGATCTAATAATAGTGTTTAAAGCAGCTGACAGGACATTTCCAGCAACACAGGGAATCTGAGATCTTTAAAAAAGATCCCTTTGTCTCAGCATTCATTATTGAATCTATTGTAAATTGAATTTAACATGCAAGACACCTGGTGTGCTGCACATATTTCATTACCAATGCTAAAATATGAGACTATGTCTCGACAAACAAGAAAGCGATTTCATTAAATCTTCATGTCATAATACAAAAAGGCTAGCCTGTCGTAAATGCTAATTACCTCTTTTGATGGGTCTAGCTTCCCTCTGTTTTCCATGTCTTTGTCTCTCTGAGCAGGAGGGCAGTCGGTGTGTTATCATGAGTCACAGCAACACAAAGCCATTCCCTCTGCTGACAGCCTCATTTTAACCCAGATGTGTTTGCTTTGTTTGTGTGCCTCTGTCATTATGAGACTGCCCCTACTTAGGTTCAAAAGCAATTATTCAACCAGGCGCTGAATGTGATGCCCTGTAAGTAGTCTGCAGTTTGTTTATGAGGGAAACGGCTGGAGCTTTCATCGAACATTTGCGAAAGCTCCAGCTGTTTCCCTCATGCGTTTGGAAAAGTGCTGTATAATATAAGAACTTATCATGTTTTTGAGTTCCAGTTCAAAAAGCATCACAAAAGAATACATAGTTATGTTAAAATCACAAAAATCTTGCTACTAATGATCAATTTAGCTTGCCAATGTTAAGATTTACACGTTTATCGGTGCAATAGGTTTTTACACTAAATTGGTGGAATATTCACAGCGGCTGCGTGCAGCGCAGCATTTCCTGTGTGGGTGAGAAAAGGAAGTCACACTTATTAGAGAGGTGGTGTGTGAATCATTCCACTCTCACACATTGGAATACCAGGTGGGGAAATAGAGAGCAGCAAAAATATCACGTGCTTAAATCAAGACACATTTAGCACGTCTGCAGACTGGTTGGATTGGGCCAAGAATCTGTCACATTTGAAAGGATGCTGGTTTTACATTTTACCCTCTAGACCTGAAGGATACGAGCTGTTCCCTGCTAAAACTCATTGGATTTTGATGCCACACAGGACAGCATGAAAAAAAAAAAAAAAAAAAAAAAAAAATCATACACAGATAATATAGCCATACTGAGTAGCTCACTATAAATTACCAGACCATTTTGGAATAACATGTGTTTTCCCTACAGGAACCCAGTGTCAATCCAGTTAAATCTGCTGTGGCTGATGGGTGGTCTACTCCTCTCTGTTGTCACTCAAAATACAAGTTGCATTTCTGTGTAGAGAGAAACTAAGCGCTATTGAAAGGTCCTAACACTGAGGAGAAGAGTGGCATTGTTCTCTCCAAAGCAAATCTGCCTTCCTATATATATATATCTATATATAAAGTATATATCCATGTATTGAGACTCACTTTCTGTGTTCAGTATTGATTAGTTGTGTGCTGCTATGTTCTATCAGTGTACCGACTGTATTCTTGTATAATCCAATGTTGTTTTTCATTTTGCATTTCGTCTGCCGCTGTGCTATTCTTAGCTGTTTAAACATTCAAGTCTTGATATAAATGTTTATTTTTTAAGCAGGGTGGGGTTTAGTTTTTTTAATCAAAAGAGGATGTATTTTACACTTGACTGGTGACGCACATGGTTAAACAGAGAATATATATGAACATGTATCACAAACTGTATTGGGAGAGTGACGGTTTTGACATAGTATAGACAGAGAGTATGTAGCCTCCAGTTATTTTCAGTCAGTATTTGACTTTGCTCATAAAGCCATAAGCAGATAAAAACAGTGCTTTTATCAGATTTAGGCAATGTCAGATAATGAAGGGAGATGTTGGTACAGTAGGTGCGTTCTTAAACAGATTATGTTATGATAATTAAAGCAACGACTTTTCTTTTGGTAAAGAAGTCATACTTTTGTCCTTTTTTATGGAAAATAAAAGCCAGGGATGTTGTAAACTTAAGAGATCTCTCTAGCCACACCAATGAATTCCTGAAACACAAGGGTTCCGAGTGGTTTTAAAGACAGTGGGTAAATAATTCTTCTCAGGACTATATCAGTTCCAATGTAATATTTATGAAACTTGATGACTGCATTTGAAAGGTTTTCATATTTAAAGTATAAATAGGACAAAATACTTTGGTTTTAAGATCTGTGCAGTTTACAGGCTCTTTGCTATTTACAGTAATGATACATTAACTCAGCTTTCACAGATTAGGGACGAGAGAGGTCTCTCACAGCCCGGCACACATCTCCATTCATCTAACTTTGAAGTAGCAATTACAGGAACATCCATGAGGTGGTGAGGCTAAATGCTCGCTGTTTTAACTGAGTGCTCATACAAGTGACCACAGCACAAGAAGGGAGCTTTTAACAGCATTAAGAGCACTACATTTATCGACCACTGCTTCAAAGATGAGATGTTTGGTCACTGCTATAAAACCAGAAAGGTCTCCCAGCTAAAGTGGAATGGCTTTGCATGGTATGCTTAAGAGCTACTCACACTGCAGGATAGGTGCAAACCCGTAAGCATTACAGAAAAAGAATACTGATGTATTGTTTGACTCAATAAAAGATCAAGATTTACACTTTGTGCTGACTCAGGCTTTTTTTTACCTATCCTGCCTCCTACTTTCAAAAGAAATTATATTTGAAATCTGCTGTTATTTGCATTTATGGATTGTGTCATATGGAGTTTACAGATTTACTATGTCTAATATTTAAAACTGCTGTACAGAATTACCCTTTTGCCATACTTGAGACATACTTATTTGCATTTACTTAATTAGTGAAGATCTCAATTTTACCTAAGACCCCTTTATGGCAAAACACAGGTACACAGATGGAGGTTTTCATGTATAAGCTTAGATATAATGGTTTATAATGATTATCAGATTTAATATATCTCAGTTCATTTTTACTTCCTGCCACTTAAGCCGAGTATTATAGTGTAGTATAGTATAGTATTTTATTTAAATGGCTAAGAGTTCATCATGCTGCTTCTTCTGAGCACCACTGGCGACTTAATACCACCTATTGGTAAAATTAGGTAGTGCACTAATGTAAGTAAATATTGACATTTACTTGCTTTTGAATCATTATAGCTATAATAATCATTAGATTATTGACATGTTTATTCAAAATATGTCACCTCTGTTTATACAACTGTTTGAAGTGTTGAAAGAAAATAGGGTAAGATCATGTTTTTCATATTGTCTACTTATGAAACTACTTTTAATGTGGTGATCTAAAGTAGGAACAAATTATCCCCCCAGTAGACCACAGAATTAACCAATCAAATCACATTGTATTACAAATCAAATAGTGTCTTGAGTGCATAATTTTCCCAGGAAACATGTATTATGTTAGATGCCTGTCCATTCACTGCAACATCATAAATAAAACAACAAGCAGGAAATATGCGTGAAATGTATCACTTTTAAAAAAAAAAAGAAAAGAAAATGGTGTACCTGGTTAATCAGGAAAAATCTGTCTGACTGAATTTTCCAAACACAGCAGAACACCTGTCTGTTACTCTAACCCTGGACTTACCTGGATGACAGCTTTGCTTCTTTTTGAAGTTTCTATACGACTGCATGACCTGCTGTGCGTTGTGTTGACTGATGAATCTGCAGGCTGTTCCTGTTTGCAGAATTACAATCTGTCTTTATTGTCTCCACAGTGCATGAATATCCCCTTTCAGCGATATAGCAACACTCAATTTAAGACACAACTAACAACCTTTAGTGCCACAGGGTTCAAAAACGTTTTTCACTTCCGGGGACAAACACTTGACAACAGTCCCCTTCCTACCTATATACCTGAGCTCGAGATATGTGTACAGTGACACCCTGTGTACAAGTAAATTGTGGTTATTCCAGCCAAGTACTTGGCCTCTACTGCACCACCTGGTGTCCGAAAATCGTAAATACTTATCAGTTTTAATAATTTTATGAAAAGGAAACTGACAGTTTCAATTTTACTGAACTATCTTTAATGATTCATCATACAAAACCACTATGAAATAACAGAAAACAGTAAAGGTTCAGAAATGTTGAATGCTTCTGCCATGAAATGTCTTTAAAATGTTAGCTTAGTCAGCAGACTGAGGTATATTTGTCCTCCCACAGATAATTAACTGAGACATTTAGTCATGTACAAAAATAGATTTTTTTTTTTTCACATACAAATATTTATTCCTGAAATCTTTGAATAAAAACACAAAGATAAATAAAGATGGAAAAAAAGATGTAAGCATGTGCATACACAAAAACATACAACCACCCACCCACCCGCCCACCCATACACACACACACACACGCGCACGCACGCGCACGCACGCACGCACGCACGCACACACACACACACACGCACTCACTCAAGACACTCAGACACTCAGATACTCAGATACTCAGATACTCATCCGTTGTTGGCAGCAGCTGTATACTGCAGCAGGCTCTTCTCCAAGAGGGCTTTTTAAGGCTGGCCTCTTTATTGGCAGCAAAAATGTGATGGTAACAATAACTGTCATTTACAAATGTGTTTACTGCTGTTAAAAAAAAAAAAAAAAAAAAAAAAAAAAATCACTATCAAGTTCAAATTAAGAAGTAGAAATATACAGTCCCATTCACATTTTTTTTTCTAAAATTAAAAGGGGACGATCCACATCATGAGAAAACTGATGGTATGCAGCGTATTGCATGATTTTACAATGCAGACAGCAACAGGGTCTTTAGGGGTCCGATCTTTTTTCCAAGCCCCAAGACAGCACATCCTCGATATTCCCTCCTTTCCAGGAGACGAGGCTGGAGCAGGACGAGGAGGACAAGCATGTATATTTGGAGGTTTTGGACAATGAGGAGTTGAGGAGCAGTGACTCAGTGCTGCCTTTGCGCTTCTGGGCAAGACCCCTGTGGTCATAGCCCAGCACTTTCTGCTGAGCCCCCGGGGGCGTTGCTCTGCTGCGGGGAGAGCGGTGGGTTGGTGCAGGTAAAGAGGAACACTTCTCCAATTCTGACAGCTGCCTCTCTGTGGGCTTCAGGGGCTGAGGAGGGCATGGCTTCTTTCCACTGGTTGGTCCTTGAGAGGAGGCGACGTGTGGCGGACCCTTCTCATGGAGGGGAGGATCCCTGATGTATCTGGACGATTTGTCCTTACCGCTGTGTAACAGCTTGGCAGCTTTCTGTGCTGCGCTTCCATCGTGCATAAGCGCCACCTCCCTCAGCTGAGCCTTGTTGGCTCGCCCGACAGGGTTGCGCTGTCTGTAAGACCCGAGGCTCACTGAAGTGGTGCAATAAGGCGGTTTGGTACTGTGAGAGTTCTGCTGACTACTTTTGGTTTCCAATTGTCCAAATGAGGTAGACTCAAGGCCAAGGGAGTCAGTGGATTTGGAGGATCTATCTCTAGTCCTGACAGGTGATCCTACGGTTGAAGAGGTGACATGACGTGACCGGAGACCTGATGACACTTGTGGCATTTTCCTGGGAGTTCACAGAAAAACATGAAGCTGGTGAAGAGTCGGCATTTCATACAAATGAGGTGAAAACAAATCTACAATGCAGATTCACCTATATCTAAACTTCTGGTTTATTATGAGATAGATCATCCAGTGACTGAATCCTCAAAATATTGGCTAACATCCCGTGATGGAATATGACTGAGCATGAACAACTGACTCCTTAAGCTCAGAAATTCCCGCCTTTAAGCTAAAGGTTTATCTTGAGTGTCTGTCAATACAGCGAAAAAATTTAACGTAGCAATGCCATGAATCTTACTCTCATTGTCGTGTTTTATTTCTGTAAGAGATCAGATCAAATCTGACCACAGTAAATCAAAGACAAGTGGACCTGTACTTTTTGTACTTTAACGCACAGACAAAGACAACAACAATTGACAATTCTATTATCCAAACGATTACCAGTGAATTACCATGATTCGATTCATTTTCTTTGATTATGATAGATATGTAGATATATCAATCTCTGCAGTGCAGAACCCAGGTTCAGCTGCAGAACATTGCCCTGCAGTGGACTCAGTGTCTTACGTGTAGTTGATACTCACTTCCACAAGTTTGTGCCGACGTGGCGCTCCAGCATGGCACTCAGGGCAAACCGCAGGTGGTGCAAATGCCGGTCAAATGTGAAGATGCTGCAACCCAGTGTGCGACATCCAAAAGTGCATAGCTGCAAAACAGAAACAATGTTTTATAAATACAGACACACTGAAATGTTTTTATAAAGGGAAGAATTTCTACTCATGACAACAGTGACTTTAAAAGAAAATGCAAAATAAATGCAGCAACCCACTTTTCTATTCTGAGAAAGTCCCTGTTAATTTCACTCTATAGATTCGTACATCACATGTCCTCTCTCAAAACAGCAGTAAAAATACTTTTTTAATATGTCTGAATATCCAAATCTACTTGCTGCTGTGCTTCTGTATGTTTCTGACCTCACCCCAAGTGGTTTGGGGTGCCAGGGTGTAGCAGGCAGGTCTGTGGCTTCCTCCTGCTCATCTTCTTCACTATCCTCACTTAACAGCAGGTTCTGGTTAAAAGGGTATGGAGGGTGTACGTCCACTTCCACAGTGCTGTTCTTTTCCTCTTCTCGAAAGCTTGCTGATGGATTTCTGGACCTGCTTGACAGCAAAAATGTTACAAAATGAGAATGATGCACTATGCAAGAGCACCAAGTAGATCAATAGCAGGCTCTTAGTGTAGAAACAAATACTCAGAAACACATTAACATCGGGATGGCACCATCTGTCACTGTCAGTTCTCTCTTTATTGTTTCGTCATAGCGAAGCAATGGTTGTTTGTTTTATATGTATAACGGTGCAAAATAAAACAGTCACAAGTAAAGGCTGGTTGCAGGGCTGGCAGATTAACTGTACCCTACATGTAGACTGAATTACATTAGCAGGTCTGCAGCTCTACAGCATGCCGTTACTCAGCATCACTGTACAACACTGTAAGAATGCAATCATGTTTCTTTCATGTCATTGGGACTTTGCTGCTTCATCTCTGACGATTATCTGCAGATATATCTACGTGAATCAAATTGACTTTAATATGAAAAATTGTATTTCATACCTGAGAATGCGGCAGTTACTGTTGAAGTTGTATTTACTGCCCTGAGTTGTTATTTTCTCTTCAAAAGCTTCCAAATGTTTCTCTTTGTGTTTTGATTTGACAAGAAGCTGCTCCATATCTCGACCTGCGGAGGTTGTTCTCTGCTCCGCTGCCGACTGTTCAGTGGTTTCATGCTTTCCCAACGCTTTCTGCTGCTGCTGGATGGAATCAGTCTGTGTAGAAACAACAGCACAAAAGAGATGAGTAGGATTTCACATTTAATCTGAAGGAAAGGATCAAATCGTCTATGTTTATGTATGAAACAATGAAAAAAATGCAACCTCCACGACAAAAGACTCATGTCTTCTTTAATATTGAAGAACATTAAAGATACCAGTAATAAATTTGGGCAAAATGCCATGACACTAGACTGAGAGTTTACATTGCATATAAGCTCCCGGCTGATCAGCTTCTTCCTTTCCGAATCCAGAACTCTGCAGTGTTTATTCGGCTCACATTCTTTCTCTGTGTGAAAAAACAAGCAAACAGAGAAGTCAGTCAGCACCAGCACGACACAGGCAGTCAATAGGATCCATGCCGGCTGCAAGGAAACTGCACAAAATTACATTATAATTCATATACTGCTGTATACAGTATAGTATACCTAAGCTAACCCCAAATGGACAAGCGTTGCCAGTTTCGAGACATGTGGCAGGAAGAAACAGAAACTGAATAAACAGCAGGCTTACTGTTGATGTTTTTGTAAATCCGACTGTAGGTTCTCATTCCTCGCTGAGGACAGTGAGACTCAGTGGGCTGTCCAGCTGTTGGCTTCTGGACAGAGGGTCTCTCTGACAGAGAAGTGGAGCAGGAACTGTCGCCCGGCGGCAGGGGTGCCGAGTGCCATGGAGGAACCCTGGGGTGAGGCGTGGAGGACAAGTGGTTTGGGAGGGCAGGGTTTTCCTCGGGGAACTTCACTGAAGATAAACTACAAAAGCAGTTAGAGAAGTAAACTTTTGAATTGTCTTATCAGATTAATGCAAGATAGACTTACAAGTATGGGACAGAATTTATGTTGATTCAACTCCTACAATACAGAAAACTAAAAGGGTTTCTTGTAACTCGGACCAGATTGCACAGCATTCTGTATTTAAGATGTTACTCTTTGTGTTCTCTGATGCTCTGCCAGCTCGACCAGCGACATACTGAAGTTACAAATAAACAGCACCACATTGCACAAGAGTTAATCAACATATTGCTATCCCACCTCCTGGTACTGTTTCAACAAAGCAGCAAATAAGGATTGAAAAGGGGCTGAGTTCTTCAGTACAAGCTGATTAATTCACTCGAGCATCTCTTGAAATCAGCATTATTGCCTTTTCCCCGTCTAATTATCAAGTCACCAACCATAAACAGTACCTCACTGTCTCCTTGTGGACCTTAGCAGGCCTGTGCTGGTGGCCAGGTAATACTGCTGAGGACACGGCGGCGCCCTCATGGCATCTACCATCCTTCTGCTTCTCTATACAAGACGAAACATTTGAAGGAGACCTGCTGGGACAAGGTCGCTGCTGAGGAGCCACAGCTGGGGACAGGCCACACATCTTCATGACAGATCCATGCCACCTTTCACAGTGTTTCTCAAAGGCTTGAGGTTTCACCACCTGACCACAGTGGCTGCACCCCACCAGGTAAAAATCATCATGTGCTGGGCAGTGGCCATAAATATGCATATCTGCAGAGAAGAATACAAAAGAGAGAAGAAATGAGATGAGGTGATACTGAATGAACTCAGACTTATTGAGCTTCATGAGAAGCAGTCCTCACCTTCTTTCCTGAGGGTCATGGTCTCAGAGCGGCTCATCCCATTCTTGCTGTCTTCAACATTAGACCCAGCTGCAGGCAAGGCAAACACAGTCGGCATGAAATCTTGGGATGGGAAGTTTCTGTAGCTTCTTCCAAGAAACAGGTTTACTTTACTTTACTTTATCTTAACAGCTTTGCTTGTTATATTATGGAGGCTTGACGACCCAACTAACTATTGAACAGAACTTTATTTGTGCTTGTGCTGCAGTACATCCTCATAGCATCTCAGCTCAGCACAACATCTACAACGTGACGTATACGTACTTCCTGCTTACGTCATCTCACATCACGGGTACCTGCAAGGCTCACAACCCTAATACATCACATCCCCCTTTTTAACATGCTTTGTTTTTGTTTTTTTCTTATGAGGATTTGTTGTTTACCTTAGCATAACAACTGCAAACATCTCAATGTTTAAATGTCACATGAATACATTCAACCTACGCTCTGTATCTAGCAGGTAATCTTATTTGTCTGCCAGATCTGGTATCATATCAGAGTGTCTCAGGTTGTTCATGAGTCGTGTCATTTTGGTCTGCAACAACTATTTGCTCATCTGCTCGTGTGTGTGTGTGTGTGTGTGTGTGTTGCTTGTTTGCCTCGGCTTCAGGTCAGTGTCTTGTTCGTCTGCAGATGGAAAGGTTTTCTCTTCCGTCTTCCTCAGATACTTTCTGTTTCTCCTGCACAGTCTCCCATCTGGTGTACGAACCACAAAAGAACGCGGCTGTTCATTTTTGTGCAGGACCACGGCTGGCTGCCATGTCTCTCCTCTTTGCATCCCGACATTCTCTGCTGCTTTCAGGTCTGACGGTCTCTTCGTTTGTCTGTTGAAGTAGAGTTTTTGCTTGTCCCGCTTTTCCCTCAGCTGTCTGGTCACCTGGGCAGTTCCCTCTGGAGTAAGCAGAGAAGTTGAAGTTGGCAGTTTTCCTTTCAGCCGCCATCCCATTAGCAACTGTGCTGGTGATAATCCTACACTTTCCAAAGGTGTGTTTTGATACTCCGACAACGAAATGTAAGGGTCACCATTATTACACTCTGACTTCTTCAGCAGATGTTTAATAGTCTGTACTGTTCTTTCTGCCCGTCCGTTTGACTGGCCGTGACCTGGACTTGATGTGGTATGTCTGAATTCCCAGCTTTCCGCAAAGCCCTTGAATTCAGCACTGGCGTACTGAGGACCATTATCCAAGATGACAACGTCTGGAATGCCATGCCCGGCAAAGATCGACTTCATGGCAACTATAACACTGCTACTGGTGGTGTCTCTCAGCTTGGTGATTTCAGGAAACTTCAAAAAGTAGTCCACGCACAGCAGAAACCCAGATCCTTTATAGTGAAATAGGTCGGTCCCTACTTTCTCCCACGTCCAATGAATGTCTCTTGGAACGGCACTTCTCTCATTCGGCCATCATGACAGCATAGTGTCTTTCAGTAGCTGCAGTTCAGGGTCCTCTGCTGTAGTTTTTCTGAACATTTGCAGCTTTTCCCCTGAAATGGGTAGCTGGGATGTAACAATGTTAACTTTCAACTGGTTTTTTTTCCAGCAGATCTTCTTTCGGCTCTTTGAGGAATGCAATATGTAATTCCTTGCCTGGCCTATAGGTGACTCTGAGGCTGTATTTCTGCAGTTTTTAGAGCATCCTGTGCAGTCTCATGTGAGCTTGGTGCAAAGGTTTTTTTTTTAAAGACGCTTTCTAGCGGCTTCTGGTCACTCTCAACATGGATGTATTTTCCATAAACATATTGATGACATTTTTCACAACCATAGACAATAGCGAGCAGCTCTTTGTCAATCTGTGCGTACCTGCGCTGACAGTCAGTGAGTGCTCTTGACCGATATGCTACTGGATGTCCATCCTGCAATACGACAGCTCCGATACCTTCTGAACTTGCATCAACTGAGAGTGTGGTTGGGTTTTTTGACATCATAAAACTTCAAAGTTGGAGCTTTGGCAACAAGCTGTTTCAGTTGCTCAAAACGCCTCTTCTGTGTCTCCTTCAAGCTTTAATGGAGCACGATGTCTGACAAAGTTAGGAATGAACTTCGCAAAATCCAGTATCTTGCCACAAGTCATACCCATGAATCTCAGCAGCTCCTGTTTGTTCTGTGGTGGAGGTGTGTCCAATGTACTTTATTTCGTTTGTCCTGATGAAACACTTGTTTTTGTTAAGTTTCAGGTTGTATTCCCTTACTCTGTCTAACAACTTTTTCAGCCTGTGGTCATGCCCCTCTTTGGAGTCTCCCCATACAAGCAAGTCGTCAGTGATGTTCACAACACCTTCCAGATCCTCTATCATCTCCCAGTAAAGCTGGAACATCTTCTTGTATAATTTCAAACTCAATGCTGTGCTTTTGGCCCTTATGTTCACATGTCAGTGTTCTCTTGCCCAGTGCAGCTTATTTTACGGCCAAAGGAACGCAAAGAGTTTTGTTTTGCTTGCTCTAAGCCGGCCTCGAACATCAAGTGCATTAAATGTTTTAACTGACATTAGATTGCAGTATGTACCTGTGTCCAGTTTAAATGTCATCACGTTATTTATTTTCAGTCTCTAAATTCATTTTTCTTCCTCAGTTTTAGTCTCCGCAGCCTCCATCACTGATGTGTTTTTCATGCTCCACCTTGACTGTACCGAAGTAAATGTCATTTTCACTCACTTTGCTCCACTGCATGGACTCTCACTTGCACGGTAAATATCAATATCTTTTTCGAGTGTCAGATCTGCTTCTCTTAACAGTCTGCCTCTCACTTGGTCGTTAGTTATGCCACATACTATTCTGTTGGGTACCAGGGAGTCATGAAACAGTCCGAATTCACAGTCCTTAGCTTTGTTTTTCAGGTCTGTGGCATAGGCATCAAGTTTCTGACTGTTTCTGGGTTCGAGTGAAGAACATGTGCCTGATGTAAAGTATGTTTTTACTGGGCCCAAAATAATCCTGGAAATTCCTCTTCAGCACGTCTATCATGTCTCTTTCGTCGTCCTCAAAGTCAACAGTCTTACATAGTTTTATTGCACACTGCACTTTCTCGGACGTTTCCGCGATGCTGAAGAGCTGAATCCAGTTTCTCCAACTTTCTGCAAGATCACCTTGCAAACTCAGGCTCGGTGGAGGTTGAAACTGCGCCATGCTCTTATTACACTTTAACTTCTGACACCGTGTTATATTATGGAGGCTTGACGACCCAACTAACTTATGGACAGAACTTTATTTGTGGTCGTGCTGCAGTACATCCTCATCGCGTCTCAGTTCAGCACAGCAACTACAACGTGACGTATACGTACTTCCTGCTCACGTCATCTCACATCACGGGTACCTGCAAGGCTCACAACCCTACTACGTCACAGTTGAGGAAAACGTCTGTCACACCAATCCGTGCAGTTGATTTGATAGGGTTGTACACATCAATTAAAAGGCGATTCAGTTGAAACCTCTGCTATAATGCATCATGCCAGCTTCTTCCTCGTTATCTGGTCCAGTCGGAAGCAGGAGAGTCAATTTAGCTGTTGGCTTAGCACACTGGACAAATCCTCAATTGATTTAGTGTTGTTGTTTTGGTGTAACAGCGTCGGACAGGCCGACATTAATGGTGAATCCATCTACCGTGAGCACGGTGTTTACCACATGGTGTTTTCGCTGCATTACTTGGTTGTGGTCTGACAAACAATAACTTAAATTTGTTTTTTATTTGTTGCCACTTATTAGCAAACCCTCACTGCACTAGGACCCAGCGGGTCTTTTGTTTGGGTTGCGGTTTCTGCCGCTCGGTGTGGATATGGAACAAAAAAAATAAATCGCAGGACACTTGACATTATATCATGATGAGTATCGGGTGTGGGGCAGGGGAGGGCGACTCACCGTCAGACGATGAAACATTCACCCTGTCCACCCAGCAACTCCAATTTAATCCGACAAAATCGTCGAGATTAGGATTTCGCCGATCCAAAGCGGCCATTGCTGCTCTCGCGCGCTCATGAGACGGTAACGCCAGTTCACGCGTAACCTCGTGGCCGCGCTCAACCCATAGTCATCCACGTATGACGGTGTGGTCACGTGACGGCTCGGGGAATAGATGAGTTTTTTAACATTAATATACAGATTTGAAGATTACCGTTGTTTAAATTTATTATATATATATGTTATATATATATATAAATAAAACAAAGGAGAGATTTCCAAGTTTGTGCCTGAAGTGAAATAAAAGTTGCATTGCACAGTTAGCAGAACAAGGTGTGTCCTTTTTACTGCAGATGAATCAACAATCAAAATATTGGCAGATCAAATGCAATAAAGGCGAGAATAGTGAAAAGACGAACCAAATTTGATAAAATATTTTTAGTTGTCCTTGCTGGACATCCAGGAGTATGGTCAGGGTGGTGTGAACCAGCCTATTTTTGAAAAGGGCTGTACCCTTTCCATCAACAGGGTTGCAATTAATGATTGTTTTTTTAATTAGTATGACTATCATTAATGGAGACCAAAAAGTTATTAAAAAATAGGCCTACTGTAAAGAAGCTAACACATACCATTCAAAGATGGAGAATGTGGGCAAACTGTTTTTTGTCTGAGCAACAATACTAAGATATTCAGTTAATAATAATAAAGACATAAAAGAGATTTAGATTACATTGTGAGTACAGCAACAAGAACAACAGATAAGTAAAGAGGTGATTTTTCCATCTGACTTACTGACATGCCACAACATTGTGAGTTTACAATACAATTTTACTTTACTAATAAAGCTCAGGAGGTTAGTGTAACAAGATATATTTGAGTGTCAAACTGCACGGCATGTTACTGGAACTCACTTGCTAAATGCCTAAATCAGCAGATTTTAATAAAAGTGACACTTCAGCTCTTAAAACCTTCAGACACTAACTATGGCGTGAACTCATGGTTCACCTGTTTGACTAACATATTATGTACAGTATGTGTGTTACCATTGAAAGAATCAGGCATAAAATCAGACATAACAACACACCCAGGTCTTTTTAATGGTGCACAGTATTTCATGTCTACACAATATCTTTTTGGATAGTGAAATGAATCCCAGTCTCATCTGTGAAAGTTTTTTTTTTAATCAACACAGCAGTGGATTAAGTGAGAAACTGTGAATCAAAATATAAAAGTGGAAATCACAACAATGCCAGAAATGAAAAACAGCTTGCATTCCCTTATAACAAAGAGGAGGTAGAAGCCAGGCAAAAGCTAGAAAAAAGGGATGCACTTATTTAGGAATAGGTTAGTCAATCAAATGTTTAATAATAATAATAATAATAAAAAAAAGCAACTAACATTTAGTTACACAAATAAACAGTAAAATGGTACTTAATTACTGCACCGTTGTTGGTGGGGAGTTTTCTTACAAATTCCTTAATTTAAACATTTTAAAGATGCAGGATAAAGACAAAAAGTAATTTTGTGTTAGGGGAAACATCTGCAAATTCAGGTTTAATAGTTTTATATGTAGAACTCAGAAAGAGCTAACATGTTCTAAAGCACCACATTCAACATAATATTCAGCCATTAATCTAAACTAGCCTGACATATTGAGATGATAAGGCATAACTTCACAAAAAGATGAAATAAAATTGCTTTTACTCATTTTATATATAATCTCACATTGGCGACTGAATCATCTTTACAAATGGACTACTATGTAGAATGTTTTTTAAGCACATTTTGGTGTCCTCTTAGTATTGGGCTGAAATTTTGTTTTGTCTACAATCTACACTTGTGTAAACAATAAATGCACTTCAAGTATAAAATACTTCGGTATCTTGTAATTCATACACTCTAGCCCTGAGTTTTTAAAGGAAATATGATGTCAGAAATGATGTATAGCACAGAAATATGGTGCATCTGCAAAACCATTTGAAATACGGGACACTTAATTTTGGATCACTGGGTAGAAATATGGTCAAACACGTACACAAGAGCATCAATTATGACAACACTTCTTAGTTTTAGTACCTTCTGACATGTTTGAAATAATACAGCCCAGATATCAAATTAATCCTGAAAAAAAAGCAATTAGTTTTAGAAAGGTTTACTGTACCTCAAATGCTGTAAAGCTTTTACAGTCATTACCAAAATTACTCTTTCAATGACACTACAGGCTAGACAACTTTGAAAGGAGGAAGCTGTGCAGTTAAGATGGCCCAACTACCCCTATCTCATCTGCAGGCTGGTTGGCTGACTTGTGGAAAGGCGTTTCCTTGTAAATAAACCAGCAGTTGCCACCCCACAGGATAAGGTTAAGAAAACCAAAGATCTGCCAAAACACAAGACAAATGTCTCAGTTGAGACACGGTAGTTGTACACACAAGTTTTTAAAACATTTTTAAAATAAACTATTTAACAAAGCTTACCACAGAAGCATTTAGTCGGCCCATGTGAGGCATGGCCCCCGCGGTGCACTTGTTGTCTTCCTTGCAAACACTAAGAAAATGCAGAATGGTTGCAGGACTGGTAGCCCACTTAATGTCAGACAAGCCTTTAGCCCAAGCAGAGGATGATGCCAACCACAGGAAAGCCAAGGCCCCCGTCACCAACAGGTCCTTACAGAGCAGCAAATAATAATAATCAGTATAACATTGCGGAGGGGAATCACCAGAAGCCCCACAATACAATATTATCACAACACTTTTGTCACAATACAATATTATTGTGATTTTAAACATTTTGCAATATGTAAAGTATTGCAAAAACATACTGCATATTGCTATATATTGCAATTTAATACCCTTTTTTAAACTGCAAATTATGTCACCAAAGAAAGGAAAACTTTGGAATAGTCTGTTTTATACAACAAAATAAAGTTTTCATTCCATTTATCTAACATCAATCATTTTCATTGCAGGGAAATAGGATTGTCAAGCAGACAGACTGTCCAACCCCGTCATAAAAACCTGTCTGTTGCTGCATGCAACTGACAAATTGTATTTATTTATTCATTAAATAAAGATAATAAATATATTTGGCATCCATGTATAAATACAATATTGCTACTCAAAATATCACGATACTATGATGTTTTGATTTTTTTTCCCCCAGCCTGATATAAAACCAACAAACAGACATCAGTGGTAACTTCACTCAAGGGACTTTTTTGAACAGAGACTATTTAGTGCAGTATGTGCTTTTGCTGCTGGAAAACCACACCCTTCCCACTGTTTCATTTACACAACTCCGTTAGATGCACTTTCTCTGACCTCCAGCTGGACATGGAGTGAACTTCGAATCCAGCAGCTGAATATAAAAATATGAACATTGTCTGCACAGATAAAACTAGATCCAGTCACTAAAAACCAACATACGACACTGTCTTGCTTGAAATTTTCTTTGAATTGCACATTGTGAAGAGTTATCTCAATCCATCTCTTGTAGGAGGGCCTAGATAAGCAAACACATTTCGCCAAAACAACTGAAAAATGTAGAGAATCCAGACAAACATACCACAACTGGGCCACGACTAGATTCTTTGTAGAAGTGCTGGTAGCACAGATAGAGGACAAGTGTGGCAGTGCTGTAGAGGAAAGCCAACACTCCGATACAGACGTAAAACTGCGCAGAGGATGCATAGTCTCCAGTTAGGTAGTAAAGAGTGGTGGTGGTCTTATTGACTATACAGTCAGGGACATTGTAGGACTCCACCATCAAGCTGTGTGCAAAAAGAGAAAACATCTTTAATTCTGATCATCCTAAAAGTAAGCACGCTTTCCAGTGAGCTGGTTACTACCTGTAAAAAGGTGTGAGAGTATTTACATTTGCTTGAACACACACCTGAATGGGTAGTAAAAGTTTGCATGTATTTCTTGAATGGGACCTTGATGGCACTGGACGTTGATGCTGGTTGTGCCTCTGTAACCTGTGGTTGTAGCAAAGGCAAATATGGAGAACACCTGCAGCCATAAACACAAGATAAGAAGAAAAGCCATTGGCAAATGAGGATGTGCAGTATCGAGGGCTCGTCAAACCATCACACGCATGCGCACGCGTACTTCTCTTTTTGTTTCAACATAACACTTGACAGGAAGTCTTAATCACAGGATGCCATCCATCACTGTGAATGTGGTACAGAGTTGAGAGTAACACTGCAGCTAAGACTACGTAGCGAGAATGCAATGCTTTATCCAAAAGGTGAAATCACAAACCACAACACTAACATGCTGGCAAAGGCTAACATACTGTATTATATTATAGTACAATATGTGGTTGGATGCTTACCAAGGGCTGGGGCTCTGCTGGTTATCCGAGGTCTCAGCCAGTGACCAAAGGTGATCGGGCCTTTGCTGTTAGAGCCCCAAAACTGACAAGCCTGATAGATCACAAATTGGCTGCTGGTATGTCACTGCGTGGAAAGCGGTATGTACCGTTGTACGCCCCTCCTTCTCTATAAGGCGCCATGTACCGATCTCTGGTGGTATACCAACTCCTTCAGGGGTATGTACCCATCCTTGGATAACGGTGTTAACGTCAGCCTCGCCACCGTGAACAGTTTGACTGATCGATAACAGAGTCACCAATAGGCAAATACTTGTACTGTTTTTGACACGTTGAATTCGTGAATGAACACAATCGCACATACTTTCAAATCTTACTCCACGTTGTTCAACATTAACCGGGTACATGTATGGCAGAATATTTATAAATTGACCGTAAACATATTAAGTAACCGAATGCTATGAAGCATGAGGTCTTTACTACCAGCATAGATATTATTATTATTATTATTATTATTATTATTACTATATTGGCTAAAAGTAGGCGTGACAGCTACCAGAGCTGTAAACATTTTAACACACGGAAATGATTTATTGAGAAACTTATTTGTTACTCATGCTTGTATTTCATCAGGGGTCGAGTTTATACCGATCATAAACGGCAGAATTTTTTAGGAGACATGTGCCTTGATGTGTTACTTTATTAAGTGCCACATTGAACGTTGAACACATTAGCTTTCTGTATGAGTTATTGCAGTTGTTACCCAGTGGGCTGACATCTGTACTGTGCTTCATATAAACTGAAAATCCTCTCGTGAGTAAATGCATACCACATTTGAACCGGTGTTACGGTTCAAATGATGAGCTGCATGGCTACTCTCGGCGTGCAGTGGGTCACAAGACAAACAACATAATCAATTTGAAAAGTATCTCTGCTATCAAGGATGGACAGCTGCCTTTCTTAAAAAAAAAAAAAAAAAAAACACACACACACACCCCGCCATTGGCCATATGGTAAAAAGTTATAGAAAAACGTACCCATTCCAGCAAACGGATAAATGCCAAAGGCTCCTTCAGGGGTCCCCAGTCGAAACTAAATCCAGAAGACAGCACTTTCTACAGAAAAATGAAGGTATAACATGAGAAATAGACCGTGAGGCTGCCATTCATCATACGCCATTAACTGTTCAGACTTTTCATGTCTGCGCCTTTACCTGGGCGACAGATTCCATTGTTTCTCCGCCGTTTTTCAAGATCGATAAATTGTGTGTCTTCGTTCCTTGGACTTTCTGCAGCTTTTTCGAGGCTCCTCGGTCTTGTCAAACTTTTTCAACAGCACCCAACTTCAGCGAATCGTAGCTTCTGACACGTGATCACAGGCGTAAAGACACCGAGGGAGGACGCTGCAGAAGGCTCCAAGTGGAGAAAATACCTTCTTGTAATCAGGTTCATGGTTTCAGTGCTGTGTTTTAACTCGGCTATACTGCACAGTATGTAAACCGGTGATCACATGTTAGAACGTTTTGAAAGGATGCATTTGTGAAAGACAGGCTTACCCAAACATGTTTACTAAAGTACAGAAATATACACAAGTACCAGATGTAAAAGTAGCCTACTAATTTCTAACAGCCCTTGTTACAGTATGCATGAATAAATTAAGGAAAGAATATTATATTGTTTTCCCTTTATAGTTCTCTTGAGCACCATTTTTTTTTCTCAATAAACACACTCTTATTTCTGTATGGGCTATAAATATAACGTTTATTCTGTCATTCTTTTCATTACATGGACCACAGGCCTGTAGCTATATTTACAGTGGTAATAACCTCTATGTCCTGAGTGTCCCATATACACAGTATGTGTCCCTTTGAGTTCAACTGTATCTAATGTTACTGAGAGTTTGAGCCGAATTCTTTACATGAAATATTCTGATAGATGAATAAGGTGATGTGATCTCATACAATGAATGATTTCAATGTGATGTAATACTCTTCACTGTCCTGGATCATATTCAATTTACTTTAAGAGGTCTAATGAAATTTGGCAATGCTTTTTTCTTTTAACCTTTGTGGAAAAGCTCTACACCTTCACTATTCCCGAGTAAGACCTCAATACATGTACCAAAGTATTTATTGCAGCCAAATAAATCTAGCAAATGGACTATCTGATCCCCTCTAAATAGATTTTTCACCTAACTTTATTTATTAATTTCCTTATTGCAATTGCTGTTAACCATATCAATTTGTTTACTTATTTTGCCAAATAATTGAACTGCCCCTTTTTCCCTTTTGATTCTTATACTCTAATTATATACTCTAATCTGATTAATTGCAACTCATTTTTATAAGAATTAGTGGCATCCTGATAGTTAATGAAGTCCTGTACCATGACCTAATCTTGTCTTGGTGTAGTTTAGAGAGGAACATGGTTATTTGAATTCATACTGCATTCATATAGTAAATATCCCTCAATAAAAATGTTCCCACTCAAATTATGATAAACTGGTGCAAACCTGGGTCCAAGTATAATCCCAGAAGTAGGCCAGAGGTTGGTTTAAGGATCTCTGGTTGGATAAATAACCCAACTTGTGCACTTAATGGACCTTGGATGTGACCTTGTACATATAGGCTACAATACACAGGGCCAGGAGGTGCGCATTACAAGATCCGGACTTTTCTTTTGCCCTTACATGTTAATCTGGTTATATCGTTCTTCCAAAAAAATTAATTTCTACTACTACTTCTCTTACTTCTAAACTACAAAATAACAATTTAGAAAAATAAAAATCAGCTTGAAATGATTGTTACTGAATAAGCCTTTCCTGAAAAACAAAGTCCTCTCTCAGCCTCATGAAACAGTTTGATTCATTTTAAAGGATAAAAAGGTTTTTTTTCAATGATATCTAATTTTGTAACAAACTTACACATTAAATTGGGGTTGCAGTTTGCAGAATGTAAAGAAGCAACTGAACATAGTGAATACAAAGTAACATGACTATTTGTTCTCTAGAGGTCGCCATTTCAACAGACACTGTATGTTGCATTATCAAACTGACCCTCTTTATGCAAAGCAAGCCATGTGCTTCTCATGACTCCCACCAGTGTGTGCTGAACTCATTCACATGCAGGCTCTTCATGTAATTCCCTCAGTTTGGATTAATGGAAATGGTTGTTCCTTGGCTTGTTAAGAAGGCAAATTTAGATAGTTCATCCCTTAATTTGCCTATCGGTCCTAAGCACAGTGTACAGCCAGGCAGGATTTTGATCCTTGTAGAAAGGCACAGTTCTCATTTTAACAGAGCGCATCTCGAAGGAATAAGAGTGTCTTTGTTCTCCACCTTTTAATAGTTGACTAGGCTGCCTGGGGGGAGGGAGTGCAGCTCTATTGTACAGTCCCTTTGTGGAGGAATGCTGTTCCACAGATCAGATTGTTTGGTTTTCTGAGTGTATCTGGGAATCAAGTCATGCATAAGTTTGGCTAAAAGGATATGCTTTGTGGTTAATGGCACACTGAAGCTAAGTTCCATATTTCAATTCAAGATTTTAGGGGTTTTGAAACCATTGAAACCACTTCAACAGCTTTTTATTTCTGTGATGAGATGCCACCTTTTTCTATTGTTGATGGTGAAGGTTTGCAAACTTGTTGCACTAGTTGTTCCACACCAAGAGCTAAACATGAGAATCAACAAATATTCAGCATGACTTTCTGATCCGGTGCTCTCATCTTGTAGTTTGAGTTGGTGTGAGAAGGCAACAACAGGATGTTCACAGAGCAAATTGAAATGTCTCTGGGGCCACAACTTCTGTTTCAGTTTGTTCAGGTTGGCCCCATGGCAGCTACAAGGAAAGCTATTTTTTCTGTAACACATGACCAGTAGTCATGGGTTTGTTATGACCATCTGTCCCATCACATGCACTAACTTAATCAATACAATATGACTGAGCGCAATAATTAAAAAATTTGTTAAATATAATTTGAGAGTGTCACAGGCACTAGAAAGCATTCATTCTATTCAATTTAAAGAAGTTAAGATCACATGATGAAAAGGTTAATTTTCCTCCTTGACCCTGTTTTTCTCAACTGAGCATGATCATAAGCTCACACTTCAGGTATCTTATAACTAAGTCTGAATCTGGGACATACAATAATTCAATTCAATTTTATTTTATTTTATGTATTTTATGATAGTATCAAATCAGAACATGTTATCTGAGGGGAGTGTAAGACTGAGAACTTTGATACGTTTTTAGTTAACATTTTGTACATTTTCAAGCTCAACCAAAAGGTCATTGAATCATCAGTCATCATCCTCACAAACAAAAGTTGATGAATGACATCTCAGAATTCAAAACACACGTTTACTTGGAAATCTGTTGGTTTTCATTTCTGACCATACAAAAAAAAAAAAAAAAAATCCCTGTTACTCTTTGACCGGTGACTAGGTAAAAGAGTGGGTTTACTTGTAAAGCTAAATGTATGTGGAACAAATAACATTTGGCAGAGATAACAAATATTAGTACGATGAGAAGAAAAAGGCTTTTGATCTTTTTGGAGATGAGTCCGAACGAAGTTGATATTACTTCACACACAAAGAAACAAAAACACATATCATTCCTATTTTTAAAATTAATAAAAAAAAGTTACAATTCCACTGTTATTACTGTAACTATGAAGTCATTGTAAATTAATAGTGGTCGGAAAAAAGCAAATTTTCTGCCTTAAGAAGTTCTGGCTGGATGGATCTGCATGATAGTATTGCTCAACCAATCTTGACAGCCTTTTGACAGCTAATTATACAGCTCCTCTTTTGGCACCGCCTTCCAAGATTTACACCAATTAGAAAAACTGATAGGTGGACCAGAAGGAGGACCAGCCAATCACAGGGCCCCTCTTTGCATAGATATTTCGCCCTGCACACACAATTTCTGTGATCGTTACACTGTATGATGTTGGCCAAGGAGTTGCTGTGCAAATAATTTTCTGTTAAACACCTCGTTTAATTTGCGAAATTGTGATTTTATTCCGTATCGATATTTTGTAGCTGCTGCGCTGTGAATTAGTCGGTGCTTTAAGGACGCTCCGTGTTTTCAAAGCCAGAAATAGTCGCTGTCAAGAGGACTACTGTTTTGTTGATGTCATCCGCGGCTGAGCTGTAGCGACCTTCAATTTCTAGGCAAGACCGGGAATTAACAAAGGCTCGTTTTGGGTTGTTGTTTTTTCCCCCCTCTTTTTTGTTTTAGTTGCCTGTGACACCAGCACCCAGGATGGGACTTTTGCTGCAAGGCATCCTGCTGTTATCTGTTTGCACTTTCACAGCCGGTGTGGATTTTCAGCCGGGATCCAAACCCTCCGGACAGTCGGTTTTTGCGAGGCGTTCAATCATTGAGGAGAAAGCGGCAAAAATCGTAAAGAGGTCCCTGCCGGCATGGCTGACCGCATCCTCACACCACAAGATAAAACGCAGAAGCACCGAGCAGGGCGACTCGTGCCAATCTCTTCAAGGATATGACACCAAGTTAGCAGACAACACCCACCGCGTAAGTTACCTACTCAGGTCCTCTTACCACTTCTCACGTCTGACGAATAAACGAGTGCAGAGAAGACAATGCGCAGGTGCTAACCAGGTGCACGAATAGGCCTAATCAGCTGTTCAGTGTGCTCGGAAACCTAATGTGGGCTGTTTCCATTCACCTGTAAGCCCAGGATAACTGCAAGATGGAGGGTGTCACTGTAGTTTTTATCTTGTAAACAAAAACAAACAATTTAAAACAACAAATGCATCACCAGAAAAAAAAAAATATTTGCACTAGTCACATTACAAACTACACCTTTCTCCAAACATGATCATAAAGGTATCACAATGCCTTTCTGTTGGCTTCCACTTCTGGGCTGCCATGATTTCTTCTCTTTAGTATTTGGTGCAGTGTGGTGAAACTGTAACAACGCCTTTAAACCTGCGTAGGCTCCACCGCAGGACTACGAGACTAGTTTCCTCTCCAAAGGTTGCACTAATGGCCATGACCTATATCCTATTCTTTTCTAGCATGCAGTTGTATGTAACCATTCTACTTTTCTCAACCTGACTGAGTGAGTCTGCCTGCATGTTGACAGGAAAATTGGCTCAGTGGATTCCATGTGACTGGCTGTGTGGTAGTTATTTTGTAATTAAAAACTGTGTTTATGTGATAGCATGAAGTTTGTTAGGATACACAGACTACAGTATTTAGTGTTTTTAGGCACAGGATTTAGCCAGGAAGAGAAAACACTTGAATTAATGGCACTTATAAAACATCTACATGGCTATGCAAAATAAAGTGGGACAGATTTCAGCAGAGTCCTGTGCTTCTTATTTGCCTGGCACCTCACTACCATGTGATCAACTTTGCATTGCAGTCTTTGTATACTTGGCCTCAGTAATCTGAGGTCGACAGAATTCCTCGAGGCTCAGCCTCCTTGTTCCCCTGAGGTTCTTGCTGCAGGGCCCAGCGGCACTGGAGCTGCTTACATGATGAGCTGCCCAAAAAGACTTGCCTTATACGTTTGTGTGAAGAATTATGGGCCACTGAATGCTATTCCAGATTTAAGAATTTTATATCACATAGGAGAACTCTCTCTGACAAATAAAGCACAAGTTTTTGTTAGTGTCACACTGCTAAATTGATTTGATTTGCACAAAATTAAAGTCTGAAAAACAAATTTTTCATCTTTTGTGGGGCTGAGTGATTTTGACAAAATATCACAATAATTTTGACCAAACCACTCGATACATGATATGAGCTATATAAGGAAAAGACAACACAAATTACAATATCCAAAATCTAAGAGGATATGTAGGTGCACATTATGATATTGATGTATTTTGTAAAGCTGTAAGCTAAAGGTATTCAGTTGGATTCAATCTGCTGACAGCAACTGGCTTGAAGCCTCGTGTTTGCTGAAGTGCTCGTTTGCTCTGATAAGTGGTGCTTTACTTTATACACTTTGTCATCTATGCTTGAACACACGAGGAGGGGAAACATGCTGCCAATCAAAGCAAAAAATACACTGAAGGAAAAAGTTACAAATCAGCTTTGGCTGAAGTTTATAATTGTGTTGTCAGTTTGTCCCTTTTTGCCAGCTGAAATGGTTGTTCCTCCTAAAATCATTCACACATCGGTTTAGACTCTTCAACCACTGCTGAGAGGTTTTAATATGTTTACATTTTGTGTTTCACTTATATTACCATGTGTTTGTTATTTTCCTCAGCATACCTTCAATGACCTGAGTGGGTCTGTGTCACTGGCCTGGGTTGGAGATGGCACAGGGGTGAGTGTTGCCCTTTACACTTAACATGTTTTTCATGCAGTGTTGTTCCTCTGTGACAAACATGGCTACATTTCTCAGTGAACTGGCTGTAAATGACAGGGTAGTGTGGCTAATAAGGCGTTCCCTCACATCAGGGTCTCATGCACATTAATAAATGATACATGCTCCACTTTCCTCAAGCTGAACCTTCGTTCTTGGCAGGTCATCCTGGCTTTGACGACTTTTCAGGTGCCCTTCTTCATGTTAAAACTTGGACAGTCCAAACTCTATCGAAGGTAAGTCTTATAATCTCACCAGTTTGAAGAAGTACATGGTTGGTTTTTGATCTGCATTTAATTTGGCTGAAACCACTTGTCTACCAGTGAGAACTACGGGAAGTCCTTTCAGGATGTGACCAACCTCATCAACAACACCTTCATCCGATCGGAGTTTGGCATTGCGATCGGCCCTGAGAACTCAGGGAAAGTAAGACATATCCAGATCATGTCGTCACTACATTTTACTTCCTAAAGAATTTTTACAAATGTAATACCCCTATAATGTTAATCTAAATAAACTTTTGCACTTTGGCTTGTAGGTGATCCTGACAGGTGAAGTGTCAGGAGGTCACGAGTCTCGGATCTTTGTCTCTGATGACTTTGGAAAGAGTTTCACCCACCAGGACTTGCCTTTCATCCTCCTAATGCAGATCACATACAACCCTGAGAATTCTGATGTGCTGGTTGTCCTCAGCAGCAGTGTATGTAGTAAACGTTAAAGACATATGTTCTGTTTGGAAAGAAACCATTTGGATAGTAAGTTCGTTAGTCTTTATGAACTTGAAAACTCAAGTTGTGCATGCGTGTATCTTGGATCGCATCAATACTTCATGCAAATATTTTAAGAGGGTGAGCGAGCTTCATTTTTGTGTTTGCACGGAGTACATTTATTGGAGTACATGGGTGTGGTGTTTATGAGCAGGTCCAGTTTATCAAGTTCTTTGTGACCCATGTAAACAATGAGGTCACGGCAGATGATCTGCGAGTTAGTATTTAATAATTATTTTCCATCCTCAGAATGAACTGTGGGTGACTGAGGATTTTGGCAGCAACTGGAAAAAGGTCCACAACATGGTGTGTCTGGTGAAATGGTAAGAGACAAGACCAACTGATATCAGCCCCCTTATCAGGTCCTCAGTGAACAGACACTAGTCACATTCAATGTTCACAAGTGTCAGGGAAAATCTTCTGATCAGTGAGATTAGGGCGAAGTGGACAGAGTCCATTCTTACTTGTTTGGCATGTTTCAAAGATTTCAAGAAGTGATACACCATCTGCCTTTAGTTTTGGTTTCTCCAACAGCCTAATTATTACAGGAACGAGAAGAAAAGTAAAGTTTCATCTCTTTCTTGTGCTAATTTGGTCATCAAAGCAAAAATATGTTCAGACATGTTTGACTTGCCTAAAATGGCACTATCTCTCCTTTGCTGATACTTAAGATCACGAAAGGAAGACAGATGATGTTAACAGTTCGAAACAAACATGTTAAAATGTTTCTCCCAAGATTTTTATAGTTGCTGCAACTTTGCCACATAGGCAGTAAAACTGCATTGCAGTCAATGCCTGTTTGAATCACTGTGTTGTGGCCAAGCCCTCACAACATCTTGTTTTTTTTGTAGGCACTTCCTGGTATGTAATACTTAGTAACCTTGGCAGCTCTAAATATCTTCCAAGTTTCAGTTTTAAGGCTGTGTTGTCAAGGTCAATGTGTCTGTTAGAACGGCATGTACAAAACAGTCATCGCGAAACATCATCTCTTATTATTATCCAAAAAGAGGCTGATGTGAACAGACTTCAAGAATATAGGTCAGTTACAAGTGTGGCAGGAGTTTACTGAAGTCAAAACATGCCTCAAAAGAAAGTAGATTTTAAGGAAGTGCTTGGTTTATTTGATAAGCCATGGCATGTGACTTTCACAGTGAAGCAGTATTACAGGAATAAATCATGAATGCATAAAGGATACTGTATGAGACCGTGTTTGTTCCTTGATGCAGAAATGCTCTTCAGCATTTCCCTTCCTCACATTGTTCTTTATAGAGTTGTTAGCATACTGTTAGCATCTATTTTGCTTACATATCCTTGACTCTGTGCAATTTCTCCATACTTTTTGCTCTGCTTCTAGGGGATGGAAAAATACCATCTTCTTCACAGCCAGTCTCAATGGATCCTGCAGTAAGTGATTCCCTCTCTAAGGAAAACTGAAATGAAAAATGACCATGACCAACCTCAACCCAGATATACTTCGACCATATCGATTTTGTTTGTATATCTGTATGTAAATGACTGAGGAGCAGTACATGAAATATAAAGTTGCAATAAAAGCATGTAGGCAAAAAGACTGACATGACAAATGGCATCAAGATAACAGATAATCTTGGCCAGATGAAGCAAAATATCTATATATTCATTTGTATTATGATGGTTTATCCTTTTAGTCCTCTTAAATGATCCATTTACCAATTAGTTATACTTGTTTGTTTTGACACATTTGACACATTTCTGAGTTGTCAATTTTTTTCAGGTGATCGGGGAATGTTGGAACTGAGGAGGACAACGGACTATGGCAAAACCATCAAGACTGTCGGCAGTAAGATCTACTCTTTTGGCCTGGGTGGACGCTTCCTCTTTGCCTCTGTAATGACAGGCAAGGTCAGTGTACAGTAGGTTCAAACAACAGCCATATGGAAACATGATCAGGCAAAAATAGTGATTGTTTAAAACTTTTTGTCTGTTAGAAATTACATTTTGTAGTATTAGGCTATTGAGAATAGATCAAATCTCTCTTTGTATGGGGTTTAAAGAAGTTACTGAGTTTACATCACAATGGTACATATGAGAAAGTATAGTACTTATAATCACAACTGATGAAGAAATGCTCAAAAAACAACATGATGAAAAGCACATTTATGTTTCTCTTTCTCAGCACAGGCCATATTTATTGAATTTGTCAGACGTTGCATATATAGCTTTCTAAATGTTGGCTTTATGACTAGCTCATGTAGATATCATTACACTGAAAATATGAAACTCTCAGGACATTTTGTTTACTTTCTTCATGTTGCTTGCATATTATGTAATAAAGTTAATTTGAACAAGGTAATCCGACTTCAAACTGGTTCTGTTCTCATCTCCCCTCTGTCCTTCTCTCTTTTTCTTTCTGTCCCGCCTCTCTCTGCAGGGCACTCTGAGGATGATCCATGTTTCAGTGGATCAGGGTGAGACTTGGAACATGGCCCAGCTGCCTCCCGTTGGTCACGAGCAGTTCTACTCCATCCTGGCAGCGAATGATGAAATGGTTTTCATGCATGTTGACGAGCCAGGAGGTCAGTCCATACAGCAACTTACCTATCATTTCGTATATTGAAACAGGAATAACATTTAGCAGCAGCAGACAGAGTGTTTTTCCATGTAGAGAATTGAATGTAAAGCTTGTTAATTGCATGTGTTGTCGGATGTGAGGTTTGAGAAGGAAGTAAATGTTGATTTGTGACTTGCATCACAGGTTTTGCACATGTTTGAAAATAGTCACTAATATTGATGATTGAAATGAGCTACAACACTAGCTAGACTGTGAGCCAGGTGCCTGTTTCATGAAACTTGTGACATTATATCATCCTCTGTATTGTTGATTTTAACACTTTTAACTCATCAAAAGAAACACCACACTTGTAAGTTCTCCAGTCCTCTGTCATGAGCATGCAGGGGGACTGAAGAACTAGTAAATTAATCTGCAATTTGCGAGTGACAATCATCTGTTAAACAGGATGCTGGCACCATTTGTGATGTGCACATTAGTAGTCCTCGCAAATCTCCTTTGTTAAGCAGGCTCCTGGCCTTATCACCTGGCCGATCTCAGTAATGCTCTATTGATGGAGGGGAAGTATATCTCTACATAACTCTCTGGTTTGGGTGTCTTTATACTTTTGGCAACTTAGTGAACTCTCATTGTATGAATATAAAACTTGTATATTATATATCATACTGCAGCCCTTAAACCTTAATCTGAGTTTTATCTACTGTATGTGTTATCCTGTTTTTTCCCACAGATACAGGATTTGGCACAATCTATGTATCAGATGACCGGGGAACTGTGTACTCCAAGTCACTGGAGCGCCACCTTTATACCACCACGGGGGGCGATACAGACTTCACTAACGTCACCTCCCTACGAGGAGTTTTCATCACCAGCGTCCTGGCTGAAGGTAGCTCTATTCATGTGTCTGTGCTCAGAAAAGGAATAACACATGCCTGTACTCAAATTCCCCTAGAACACACACACACACACACACACACACACACACACACACACACACACACACACACACACACACACACACATATATGAGTTCTCCATTACATACCAGAGGGAGGGTGTTAGGTAAATATTTAATTAGCTGTTCAGTGTTAGATGTGTGGTCTGTTTGAAGCCACCAGCTGAAACAGAAATATCTCTCATCACCAGCTAAACGTTAACTTTATTTTTTTCTTCTACTCCCTGTATTTTCTGTTGTGTCCCCTTTTTTTTTTATATTTTAATGAGCTCTTTTTCGTTCTCCTACTTTTCTACATGGCCGTTCTTTGCTAACACGGTTTTAGCCAGCACAGTAGGGATCTGATCATTGCATTTATTTCACTTACATTCTTGTTCAATTTATCTTTATAGGATCATCCATTAAATTCCTACAGCTCCCTGCAATGTTGTGTCCCTCTATTGTTGTTTCAGATAACACCGTGCAGTCGGTCATGTCCTTTGACCAGGGAGGAGAATGGGTTCCCCTGCGGAAACCTGCCAACACCAAGTGTGATGCTACAACCAAGGACCCAGACAAGGTAAAGAAGAGAGGAAATCAGTGTGTCTGCAGAAAAAACTAAGTTAATCTGTGTTGATGAAAACTGTGTATGTCTCTAAATTACAGTGTTGTATTTCGTTTTGATAAAACGGATTTATGCAGTGTACATCTCCAGTCGGTGGTCTTCATGGTGTTGATACTTTATAAACCATATACCAAATGCTGCTTGTGTTTATGTTTACAGTGCAGTCTCCACATTCACGCTACCTACAGTATTGCTATGAGGCTGAATGTCCCCATGCTCCCTCTGACTGAACCAAATGCTGTTGGTCTCATCTTAGCTCATGGTAATTTTCAGATCGGAGCTTTTATACTAATAATTTTAAGAAATGACAGATTAACTGAAAAGTATTCATTTTGGATAAACAAGAGGGTTGTTTTTTGCCCAGCTGAACAATTCTGTGTGTTTCATCAGGAAGTGTTGGTGATGCTATCTCCGTGATGAATCCTGATGTCTATGTGTCTGATGATGGAGGGTATACCTGGATAAAAGCCCTTGATGGACCCCATCACTATGCTATTCTGGACTCTGGAGGGCTACTGGTGGCTGTGGAGCATAGCCCCATCCAGCCTATCAACAAGATCAAGTGAGTTCCAGTTAAAAGGAACAGAGGACTTGAGTGATATAAATATATATATATTTATATATCACTCAATATGTATATATATATATATATATATACATAAATGTATTATATAAATACATTTCACAGCAGGCATTTTAACTAACAAAAGCACAACTTTTAGTAATAACATGAATAATGGCTAAGTTCAATTCAAATGTCCCAGTAAGTCATGTCATGATCGAGCGAACGATAACAGAACCCTGAAACAAAAGAAGCTAAATGGAACTCAGCCATTAGTTATTTAATTTACAGCTTTACTTTTCCTACTGTGATATATTAAGATATCCTCTGTGAAAAATCCTGTTCATTTATCAACTTGCAGACCTCCACAGTAACAACACGTACTTTAGAAATTTGCTGAATTTTCCACAGACGGAATTATCCACTCCTTGAAATTATCCACATTGCATGTTAATTTCAACGCCATTGTTGCTCAAAGTCTACATTAATACAACATTTTAGAAGTAAATATAAAATATGTGCTGCATATACTGTAAGTCTAAACGCAATGACACTTGAGCTCGGCTTTGTGCTTTCTCTTAGCTTCTTGGTGTTACGATTTGCTGATGTTTGAACGCCTTGATGTCCTGACAGATTTTCTACTGATGAAGGACAGTGTTGGGGTGTGTACACCTTCACCCAAGAGCCAATCTATTTTACTGGGCTGGCCTCAGAGCCAGGAGCTCGCTCCATGAACGTCAGTATCTGGGGCTACAGAAACTCCTTCGTCCGCCAGTCCTGGATCTCCATCACCATCGACTTCAGGGATGTCCTCACCAGAGACTGTGAGTCACAAGATCGAAAGATCATTTGTTTCTGATTTTTCACATAGTTTGTCAACATCTTGCGTATTTAATTGAGATTATATGTAAGCAGAGTCCAAAATACTGATCGTTTTAGGTGATGACCAAGACTACGTGCAGTGGTTGGCCCACTCTGATGACATCAGCGACCCCAAGGATGGTTGCATGCTGGGATACAAAGAGAAGTTCCTGCGTCTCAGAAAGGACTCTGTTTGCTGGAATGGACGTGATTACGAGGTCAACACCCAGCCAACCCCATGTCCATGCACCCTGGACGACTTCCTGTGGTAAGACGTTGACGTTTGATGCTCAAACTGTCCAACTTCTTAACTCGGTGTCGTTAAATCAGATGTCATCAGATAATGTTAAACTTCTTTTTGGTGCACTGTGCTTCTGTTGTGTATGAATACCAAAATATCCAGCTGAAGTATAAGTACTACTAACTGATTGTAAATATTGTTATCTGCGGTCAGATTTGTGTTGATAATTAGGTTAGGTTATGTTAGGTAGTTACTTTATTAATCCCCAAGGGGAAATGTTTTTCGCTACAGCCGCATACAGGAAGCAATAAGATAATATAGAATAATAAAAAGCAATAAAATAGCAGTAAAAAATATAAAATGCACAGTATATACAGTACAGTATATATCTATATATATTATATACAAACAATACAAAAAAATTTAATTCTGTTACTAGAGCACTTCCAAAATGTTTACTCAGACACTACAATAACTTGAAGTGTCTACGTTAAATGTGCCAAACTGACATCAAATAACGGTTTGAAGTATCCTGAGGTGGATTTTACTTCTGGCTTCAAATACAGCTCCAAAAGTGAGAACTGGGCTAAACAACTGGTCGATTACTACTACAACAACAAGAGTAAATGCACGTTATTTCTTCCACTCTTGGTTATTATCCTGACATCGTCATTGACTTTTTGCAGTGACTTTGGATACTACCGTCAGGAGAACAGCTCACAGTGCGTGGAGCAGCCGGACCTGAAAGGAAAAGTGTTGGAGTTCTGTCTGCACGGCAAAGAGGAGCAACTGCAGACCAGCGGGTAAGGCTCCAGCTTCAGCCGATCTCTGCTCTTGACTGTTGTTGGTTTATTGTTAAACATCAATTATTAACAATAATATTATACCATGAAGAGACAGTGTCTCTGTACCAACATTTATTAGATAGCACAGTGAGTATGCTCAACCTCTCCTCTGATCATCAGTGCCTCACGACTACTTGTTTGTAATTGTGTCGTCTGGTTGATAATTATCTTTATTTATTGTGTAGATTTTTACCTGAGGATTGATGATGATAAAAGGTTCTTTGTCGTCCAATTATTTATTTGCGATATTGGAACAGATATTATGTACAAATAAATGTGGAAAACATATTTTACACGAGGCCATCACACCTACTACATTTCATAAAAGAGGTAGTAACAGCAGATCGTCCTCAGTGAGAAGTCAGAGGCAGAGGACAAAATGGATTGAGATTGAGGAAGTAATTGTCATGCAGTGAATAGCCAGAGGAAGAAGATAAGGGTGTTTTTCATGTTGTTAATAAGAGTGAATGCTAACCAAAAGTTCAAAGGAACTTTTTGGTGAGTCTTGTTTATCTCATAGCACACACACTGACTTAATAGAAAACTAGGAGGACACTCGGAGAGCGCCGCCCTTTGTCAAGGTCAACGGTCCACTCTGATATAATTTGTAAATCTGCAAACGCAACAGCTATATACAATGTGTGGATATATTTCCGTCTATTTATGAGAATGATGTCAACATATGTTTGTGTCTAGTTGAAGCTTCGCATCTCAGCTGTGCATTTATTGTATACCTATTGATTAAAAGATTTTCACACACTTAACTTCCATTTGTTAAAACCAAAAAGCACTTTATTATTATTATCTACTTTTGTATTTTATTTGTGATGTTTCCTTTTCAAAGCTAATTGGATCAAAAAAAATCCATTTGTGGTTTTAAGGTGAATCTGTTTATTAGTCAAAACCACGTGCAAACCTGCAACAATCATCCACTCTTGATTGAGGGATCATTAAAATAATCTCTGTGCTCTTGGTCCACAGCTATAGGAAAATCCCTGGAGATAAATGTGAGGGAGGACAGATGCCTGAGCGTAAAGAGATCGACCTCAGTAAGAGGTGTGTGAGTGACCTGGTGGGCCCAGACCTTCTGGTCAGTATCTCTGCTTACTAAGACTTTCTGAAAATGTTATGAATATAAACATATTCATCTGTTCCTATGCTACCATTCTCCTACTTTTTTGTCTGCTCTAATTTTTACAGATAGACAATCACTCCTCCAAGTCTGTACCCATTGTGGTAACAGTCATCATCGTCATGCTGTTGAGCATTGCAGCAGGAGTTATCTTCGTCAAGAAATATGTCTGTGGGGGCAGGTGAGTGTCTTTGCACACATAATTATACTCAACTTTGTGACCTAAGTCTGTCTACTGGGGAATATGTTCAGAAAAACAAACTTTGTCATGTCTGAGATTAAATTATTTATTTATTTTTTATTTATTTATTTTTTTTTAATGTTTTGCATCGTGTTTTACATATTGGATATTTTTTCAAATGGTTTTGAGTGATCTGACAGTATTTTTAATGTGCCCCACAGGTTCTTGGTGCACAGGTACTCTGTGCTGCAGCAGCATGTTGAGGACAATACCGTTGAGGGAATGGACGACCCGCTGGAGACCAACCACACTCAAAATGGCAAAATAGAGTTCCATGATGACTCGGATGAGGTACGGTGGACATCTTGTCTTCCCTCATGCAAATTTATTGTGACAACATGGACACCAGGTTTTCCTTCAAGGACTGGGCAACACTCCTTGATACTTGAGACACATAATCTAGTTTCATAGGCAATTATGTTTTAATTTATTTCAGCAGCAGCAAAACACCACAATGTTGTGCTATCCAAAAAAAAACATGAAGTTGAAGTATTAGGAAACTGAGTTTTTGCTCAGGTTAATGAACACAGAAATATAAGCCATACATGTCATGGCCTCATTGTAGGGCCATATTAAACACTAAGGGCCCTACAATGAAGAGAATATACCACTGTGTACAGCTTCTCTGCATGCGACTATGCAGGTCCACCACCTGCTGCAAGAACTAAGGTTTTATTATATTAATGTGTAAAAGCGAACAGAACAACATTATACTGGCCACGTATACCAGAGCTTGATACTGATAAAGTATTTTTTAGTTTTCAAACATTAACAGTTCATTAGCATAAAAATGTCATTCTTTTAACATAAGAGAAATACTTTGAAGTTTAAAAAAAATAATCATTTAAACTGTCAGATGTGTTTTGAAATAATGCTGATCAAGTTCTCCAAGGAAGTCTGCAGAGATTATGTTGGGTATAAGGTTAGGTTCAGGTTTAGGTAACGGGAAACACCTATTAACATTTAACAGACTTCACTTGCCCTAGAACTTACTTTCGAGCATTGTTATCCAACACCAACGTACAGAAATACACTAAAAAAGCTACTATAGACATGCATTATTCTCGCGTGGAAAAAGGGTGTCTAAGTCACTGGAGTAACCGAGTTAGGTGTGTATGTGTAAACAATAACCATAATGGTTTCTTGTTTGCTCAACTGTGTTGGTCTTGACTTCATCGATATGCTCTTCACTTCTCTTTGCACAGGATCTGCTTGAATAGCCAGCTTAAGCTGTCGTGCAGCTGAGCAACAGGCTTCCAGTCCACCCCGTGGCCGGCTGCTGTTCCTGTCACTCTTTTGTCTCCAGTTACTTCTTCTTTTCACCTTCTAGTATAAACTTTGGCCTCAGCTACAGACAAAGAGTCTGTGTCACTCTGCTGTCATCAGTGAAGTATAATGAATGTACAGAGGCTTTCTGGGGACTAATGCCACAGTTGAGGAGAACTATGAAGCAGGTCTCGTAGTGTTGTGCTTCGGTTCTGTTGAGCGAGTCTGAATCTCAAAATTATTTATTTTATAGAATGAAGAACTGATGCAGTAAACTGAACTGCTGACAGAGCCACAGTAATGGGTTTTGAAAAGAGTTAGTTGTCTACCGCCACTACGTTACGGGTCCTGCCTCTCCCATCACCTGGGGGTGCTCCTGGAAATACTTCTTCTCACCTTTGTTGAAAATTTGCGTCCTTTTCTCATGCGCTTGTACATAAACCCGTTTTCTTTGCCATTTTTGTTGTGATATCAGTTTGGTTTAGTAGGTGTTAAAAAGGTCAGAGTTGGTTGCTGGTTAATAATCCCAAACCATTTGAGTCTTAATCCCCGCTTTTAATCAAGTATTTGTTTGTCTAAAAGTGCCCCAGATGGCCAAGAGTATATAAACTTGAGGTTTTTATCCTCACTGATTTTTAAAATCTTGTTTTATTCTGTACCTGATGTGCAGGCCAGCAAACTTTTGGCACAGCTTGGCATCGGGGTCCATGTTTGGAGTAATAAGGCAGAAGTGGAAATTTCCATTTCCATTAGGTTTGATAGCAATAACATGTTTAAATTTAGTTTACTGTCCATGCACGTTAACTGACCCTATTGGCACAATGTCTCTCATTGTCTTCAGTTTTTTTTGTTGGATGAATGGAGACGTCATTGCGCTTAAACCACTATGCGTCAATGTCGAGGGTGGTGAACTGTGTCTGTTTCAAGACAGGATTGGTTTCAAACTTTGTCTGCAGTTCAAACTGCCTAAAGCACAAGGTCCTTTGTAAGCTAAGAGTTTGTAGTGGAACATTTTTCTTAAATGTGACCTATTGTGATCTGACTAATAATCACTGTAGACATATATATAAATCGTGTTTGTAATAATTAGAGCAGTTTTTGTACTAACCAACTTTTACAAATTACGTAACAAATGAGAAATTGTGGTTGAAAAATGTCAGAAATTATAGTTTGATAGTAAATATCTCCATGTTTTTTACAACACCGATAACCAAATAAATCAATATAATTTGGTGACGGAACATGAAGAAACTATTCAATCATGTAAATGTTGTATAGCATAATTACCGTTGTAGCCTATGAATTAACAGAAATGTTTGGATAAGCTGAAACACTGTGTAAGACTGTTTGTTTGTTTTTTGACATTTGAGGTGGAGCCAATTCTCTAAAATAAGAGGGTGATTGAAAGTTTCTCATCTGTGTCTTTTACACTGAACTGCTGGTTGTTGTTTTTTTAATCATTCTCCTCAGCAAATCTGTCTTATGATGTTAAGTTTTTTTTTTTTTTTTTTTTTTCTAACATTTGTTGCACAATTATTTGTCTGTCTTGTTTTCATGCAGGTTTAATTTATTTGTGACTAGTTGGTTCAGAGTGCAGTAAATTGGATGTGGTTATACAAGTGCCTGGTGTGAGCATCTAAAGTGTGGCCAGCATCTATTTACTGATAACTATATCAACTAATATGTACCCAGTTTCCCCACAACGTCAGAGACACCCCTAAAGGTGATTTGTTGATCTGTTTCATGAGCCCCCTCTGAACCGCATGTTAACTCTTAATTCTGTTAAGACTTAATTCTGGCTGCGCTCCTTTGACAAGAGAGTCAACGCAAATAAAAAAAAAAAAAACAGTAGATACAGGGTTATTGTATAGCTGCTCTACACTGGGCGAGACCTGGCGAGTTCTTAATTAATCACGGTTTATTGCATTACTTGGGGGTAACAATTTTCTTATGGTTTAAAACTGCTGTGTAAATTAATAAGTCATTGGGATGGTTCTGTAAATATACAAGGGTACACCTTTATATCTGCTATGTTCTTCTTTTCTGTATATTTGAGGCAATTTTATTTGAGTTTGCCAATAAATTCTTATGTTCCTCTATTTTTGTTGCGCAACTCTTTTTCTCATGAACAGCAGTTTAAAAAAAAATAAACATTACTATGACTGACACGTTATGCGTGTTTTGTCACAGCTTGTCAGTGGGTGACACTTTCACATCATTTTCAAAGGGATCAGTTTTGGGACAGTAACTGTGGGGCAATAAGTGTTCCTCAATTCTAAAATAATTTCAACTAAGTTTTCTTTTTCACTTTAAAAAAAAAAAAAATCTGATTTACATTTATATATATATATATATATTATAATTTTTTTTAATTTATTTTTCTATTATCATTAAAGTTTCTGCATATTAATTCCTGATTTTGTTTTTAAATATACAAACAATAAATACAAATATTGACAAATCAAAAGATGGGGGAATAAAGATGTGACAAAGAACCATAAAATAGTTAAATAGCTATTGTAAATATAAAAACATTTTATTTGCTTATTTACTTTTTTTTTTTTGTGCCTGTTCAGAGCCTACATAATCTGGTCAGAAAGTGCATTAATGTCAGCCTGAATATCACACATGTTCAGCTGACAGTTCAACACAGGAAGTCTTCAGATTCTGTACACAAAGTTGCCCTCTGCATCAAAGAAATCATTCCCAACTTGCACCACAGGAGAGGGCTTTTCCATTTCCATAAACTCCTCAAGTTCTTCCTCTGTCAACACCCGTCCATCCCAGCTTTCCTCGTCTTCCTCGGTGGGAATGGTGGCAGTAGTGCCATTGTCTTCTGTTGATCTCATCATTGTGGCGTCTTTACTAATAACGGCTGCAAACTGGGTGGGCAGAACAGTAACAGAGACGGGACTCTTGGCTACAGATCCTGAGCCTTCACCCCGAATCATTGGAGTCTGATCAGCCACAGAGACCAAAGCACCGTCTTTTCTTCCAGATGGGAGTGTGACTCGTGTGTGGTTCTCGAGCAGTTTAAGCCTGTCCTGCTGTGTCCCAGCACCTGAAGGCAACACCTGCTGGCCGAGGCCAGCCATTACTTTAGCATTCTGCTTGGCTTTTCTTTCAGGAGAGGGGATGAACTTGCTCCTGAGGACTTTCAGGATGACATCATGGGTGACGGAAAAGCCCTCAGCCAGACGCTCTACTGTCCACTCTTCTGGCTGATCTTGCTTCAGGTATCTAAAAAAATTGAGAAACAGTTAATTTGCAGCTTTTTTTTTTAAGTGAATGGTAAGCATTGGTTTAGTTCAGCTGACATGAGAGCTCCCTCACCTGATCTGTTCAATAGCATCCCAGGTTAACTTCCTCTCTGGAGCTCCTGAAGGAGTCATCTGCCTCCTCATTATGTGATACTTCACAGTCCTCTGCCTTTTCCTTCCTTCACTGAAAAACAAAGAAAGAAAGAATAGTCATGCATGCACAGCATGCACATTTTATTACACAGTATATTTTTTACACAGGAATATTGTGTGATCAGTCCGGTTGAATCTTACTGAACCAAGGCGTCAAGCTTGTCCTCCACATCCTCTAGTTCATGTTCTTCATCGGACGGCTCGTCCCTGTGTCTGTTTGTTCCTCTGTGCCTGTGCGCATGACTCTGTCCCATCCAAGCCTTGCCGGCACCTCCGCTTGCAAATCGACAACTGTTGGTGGAAACCGAGGTCATCCCTGATAGAGCATCGAGCCTGGAGAACACCTGGAGAAGTCGGGCCATGCTCATAGAGTTTGTTCTCCTTCTTGTGTTTTATAATCAGCTTGTTGACATAATAACACGAGCCTTGTAGCCGAACTGTCCACTAACTCGTTTCGATCGAGTAATAGTCTCTTCTTCTAATGCTAAAAGGAGTAACTTAATTTCCTTGTCCTTACTTTATAAAAGAGGTGAGACCTTGATCAAAACCAGATACTATTTCCACAAACATGATGCAGACCCGTGCAGGAGGTACTTCCGCAAACACTCGTCTCACAGCATCACTGTGCGGTGCTGCCACCTAGCGGCATGGAGGTGTTATAAAGGAGTTTCACTTGTAAAACAGCGCAGTGGATGTCTTTTGTCGCATTTTCAACTACTATTGGTGACATTTTAATTCCCGATAATACAATAAATGGGAGCGGTGGAAAGAGGTCCTTTACTTCAGTAAAATAACTAATACTGATACTAAAAGTCCTGCATACAAAAAGCATTTGAATATTATCAGCAAAATGTAGCCCACTTAAGGTATCAAAAGTACACACTTTCCATTAATTGGTCCCTGCAAGTGTTTTGCTATTACGTATGATGTTTTTCGATTGATATAGCTGTTGAATTAATGTGCCTTTTATTGCTGGAGTTATTTATGGTTGTCCTTATTTTAACTACTTTATGCACTCTTTAATCGACAGTAATGCATCATATCCCCGAAGATCATCATATGTTTTTATTAGGTTAGGTTAGGTAGTTACTTTATTAATCCCCGAGGGGAAATTTTTTCTGTTCTGTAAAAAAAAAACACGTATCTTTAGCTCAGAAAAAAAAAAAAACCCACTCTATTTCCAGAGAAGTGGGTTTTAACAAACGGGAGATTGTTATCAACAAATAAAGGATGATCTTGTGATTTATCCGAAAAATTTAAATTCAATACCAACAAATTTGGAGATATGGTTTTCACTGGACAAAAAGGGTATGAGAAAACTGCAATCTTAAAAGTAACTAGTAACTAATGCTGTCAAGACAAACGCAGTATTTAAATATAGTTACGCAATAAAGTTGCATGAAAAGGAAACACTCAAGTAAAGTACGAAAAGCACATGTCAAAATTTGAACTAAAGTACAGTAAATGAGTAAATCCACTCGGTTACGTTGCAGCACTCACGACACAGTCCGGAGGAAATGTGCAGCGGAACAACAACGAGACTCAATGGCGACATCTGCCGAGGAGCGTGTGACGTCACGCAGCTGCGCACCTCCTCCCGGGCGCCGTTGTTTCATTTGCGCCATTTTGTCCGCTCACTTTGTTTGATTGGGCTTTAGCGAGCTGTACTGGAGCCAATCAGAGGGAAACCGGACAGGCGAAGATACGGTAAAGGGAGTCCCGATTGAAGGCATTGGGTAGTTGTTGTCAGCACGGATTGGTTTGTCATGGACCAACCACGTTACTAACCCTGCTTAAATGCAAAAAACTCAAAATGCAGCGTGTTTTCGACCGCTGCGTCCCGAGCTTGTTGAGCGCTGCCGGCAGCTTCTCGTCCTCGATGTCGGCTTGAAGAGAAGGAGACACGATGTCTGCTCGTCCCCGAGCTAGCGATGGCTAGCTGAAATACTCAATCTCAAACAAAGACACGGTGGATAAGACCGCCGCCGTCCAGCCACCAGCGAAAAACGCTGCCTGGCACGTTACGATCGGCTGTAACAAACAAACAACAACAACAACAACAACAACCCATTAGACGGCCGCTGTTTACTAAAGTTAACGAGCTTCCGTGTGTGCTTTCTCGCATTTACTACGCTTTTAAACGAGCTAACCGCTGCTAGCATTGCTAGCTCACTCACGGACATATTCTGTTGACAGAATAAAAGTGCGACAGCTGACCCAGCTTTGAGCTCTCGTGTAGGTCCTTGTGTCACCTCTACATGTTTAACACGACGCCCGTTATTTTATATGACATATGTCAGCGTATTGAGCTGAAATTAAGGTAACCATTAAAAGGGCCTCTCCTGTACTTGCATACCGATAATAAGAGGACAGTAATGGGTGAAAATACGACCTTTAGAAAACAAAACAAAACCAAACTCTATGGCAGAAAGGTCTGTGTGTCACATCTAAAATATATTTTCAATGATAAATACCTAACGTCAATACTGTGTGTTTTTGTCTCTAGAAGATTGTGCCAGTAAGAAGCTATGGAGCAGTACACCACTGCCACCACTACTACTGGGGAGCAAATTGTTGTGCAGACTTCCAATGGACAGATCCAGCAGCAGGTGAGTTTAGAGTATACCCAGATCAGTTTGGTGAGGAAAAGTTAGCCCTGCTACCAAAACAATCCAACATTATGCAGTACGATTGCAGGCAACAGAAAGCCACAATGAAATAGTTCAAGGGATTCCAGGTCCAATCTATTTTCGCAGTAGTCACTTGTCTGAGAATATACTGTCCTGCCTTGCCTGCAGACACAGGGCACAGTGACGGCTGTGCAGCTGCAAACAGAGGCGCCGGTGGTGACGGCCTCAGGCCAGCAGGTGCAGACACTCCAGGTAGTGGTGTCATCTCCGCCCTGTGTCAAGTGTCATGACAGCTTTACAGCTTATCAGTTTGCATGCTGTAACTGGGGCTGTTTTCCATTGACCCATTTGTGGTGTCCGGTTCATCATTTCCCCCACAGCATGTCTCGCAACTGCCTGAACTGCATGTTCCTCGGCACAGTGTGTTGTGTGTCAGCCTCTGGTATTTGCTTGTGCTCACACGGCTGTCAAAAGATTGCTGTTTGTCTGAGTTGTGTTTGTCTCTTGCTTTAAAAAGCAATTTTAAAGAACCAGATGTTGTCCTCGTTCTTGAGGACAATAGCTGTTGGGAATATGCGTCATGTTGATGTGTTTTGTAGTTTGAACCCTCTGGTTTTCAGCATTGAACGGCATGGATGCCTTTACAGGCTGTCAAGTCTCATCATCTAGCTATACTTTCTTGTTGTGTTGTTGCAAAATGACAGTGAGCTTCTTCCCCCTGGCATTTTCCTCTGTGGTACAGCTGCTGCCACAGGCTTTCAGTTGTCCATTGTGGTCACTTTATGAATGCAAGTTGGAACATTAGCACTTGTCAAGTTGCACAAGTGAATGTAAATAAATGTGATGGCAGCATCTTGGGTGTATTTATGTGCTTTAGGTAAATTAACTTCATGTAACCTCTTGGTTCAGCAGCAGTATCCCTGTAATTGCAAATCCTAAAAACTGAATAAAGAGGTTTTCTGATTTGAAATTGTAGCTCTACTTCTTGAGAAAAAGGGCTGAGGATATATTGTACAAACTGGCCACAGATTGGGTCCAATATGCACCTGCATGGTTACATTGTAGTATTTCATGTTTCTGAAAAACAGAAAGAATGAACAGTATATTGGCAAATCCTTGTATACACAATGTGGTGTCCACAATTTCTCTGATTTGATGTTACTTATAAGCGGCCCTGAAAGTCCCATGTAAGTGATACGGAACTAAACACTATTAGTGCTTCTGTAACAGTTTCCTGTGCCTCTCTATAGGTCCAGGGACAACCCCTGATGGTTCAGGTGAGCGGTGGACAGCTCATCACATCATCAGGGCAACCCATCATGGTGCAGGCCATGTCAGGGGGTCAAGGTCAAACTATAATGCAGGTCCCTGTATCTGGAGCTCAGGGACTACAGCAGGTAAGGAACGAGGCTTTGGTTCTAGATTACAATCTGTATTCTGATTTTATCACGATATCCTGGACAGCAACACTTTTATTTTCATGATCAATTCCTGGAGATGTTGCTTATATTTATGTGACGATAAATACATGTGTTGTAAAGTGTAAATGTTTCCTGATTCAAAGGGCCATATAAGTATGTTTTCTTGCTGTTTATTCTTTAAACTGTTTGCAGTCACAGCAACGATGTGAATTAGTGTTTGTCTTATTGATTAGTAAATCAGGACTCCCTGTTGTGTCTGTGTGTAGATCCAGCTGGTGCAGCCAGGTCAGATCCAGTTGCAAGGCGGTCAGACTCTCCAGCTCCAGGGCCAGCAGGGTCAGCCCCAGCAGATCATCATCCAGCAGCCCCAGACTGCTATCACCGCTGGACAGAACCAGGTGTCACAATTCAAATGACAAATTCATTTAATCAAATTAATCTATTTTCAGTATGATAACTGAATATCTTGTACTCTCATTTTGGGGAAGGAGAGGATTGATTTGATCTGTTTCCTGGCATCACAATTTGATACAGAATTGATACAGTAATGTTTGTTAACGTTATGCTGTTGTCTCAATAAGTGGAGACCAATTTCTCTGCTGTAAGTTTAGTTTGTCCCAGACAAAGACGTCGTTATTCAGAATGCTGTATGGGTGCAGGTATTTTGAAACTCAACATACTATATTGACTGAGTATTTTCTTCACACTGCCAGAGTTGGTTTACGTTCTGTAATTCTGCTGCAGTATGTCAGATATGTCAGTCTTGGTTGTTAGTGAAAGATTTCAGCGCTCTGCTAACATCAGTCTATTGTTGATGGAGTATTAAATATCCCCCCAAAAAATCACCTTCATCCTGCAAAGCAACATATTTTGTCATTAAATTCAAAACACTCCCAGAGTTTGCCTTATTCAAAGAAAAACTGTAAAACAAATTTGGTATATTTACGCTGATCTGTGAACATACTAATGTTATTACAGATATCCAGTTGCCATTTGTGAATCTATTCAGAATCGTACGAGAAGGGCAATTTTTAATAACCTCGGGTTTTTCTTTTCATCCACTTGTACTTCAGGGGCAGCAGATCAGCGTGCAGGGCCAACAGGTGGCACAGACGGCTGATGGACAGACCATCGTCTACCAGCCTGTCAATGCAGATGGGACTGTCCTGCAGCAGGGTAACTTCAGTTTTCTCCTCCCTCTTGTGTTTTACGTCTGCTTTGTAGACTTTATAAACAGGAGCATCATTTTTTAATAAGTCTTGTGATGATCATCTGTTTGCAGGAATGATCACAATCCCAGCTGCCAGCTTGGCAGGTGCTCAGATTGTACAAGCAGGGAGTGCCAACACCAACACCACCAACAGCGGCCAAGGCACTGTGACCGTCACCCTGCCCGTCTCCGGCAACATGGTCAATGCAGGTGGAATGGTCATGGTAAGACCCTGTGCAGAGGTACCCAGCATCTTATTACCCTTTAAAGAAAAAAAAAATCTAGACTCACACAAAGGGTGTGCGGTGTGGAGAAGGTCACAGAACTTTTAAGACCACCAAATGTAATTACCATTCATTCGTTTGCAAACTAAATGTTTACTTGCTCGGTGATATTAGTTCCACTAGTCTGAAATATACTTTTGTGATCATCATCACTGAATGCAGAGTTCAATGACCTCAGCTGTGAGTAAAACTTGACTAAGAAATTGCCAATGTTAAAATATTTACTTAAAGCCCCTACACACTCATGGGCCATCCACGCAGATGTTTTCTGTTATAAGACCTCTTCCCAGGCTGTAATACTGTCATTTCAGCATTAGCGTGTTAATGATTTGTAAATGGTATTCACATCAACATTCATGTCATAATTAAGATTTTCTATTGATCTAAAAGTCCCAGTATTTCTGTTTTGGTGCTAATAATGCTGAAAAGCACGAATATGAATGCCTCATATCAGCTAAGACCATCCACATAATTAAACCCAAATTTAATGGTTGTAGTGTTTATTGTCAATACAATGTATTTTAATTTTCACAAGACAAACTCTGTAAGCATACATCTGTCCTGATGCCATGAACGGTCAAACGTTTTTAATGTCTGAGTCTGTCTTGTCTGAGGGCTGTGTGGGTGTATACAGCCTTCATGTCTCTGTCAATTTACTGTCGATGTTTGGGATGGGACAACTTGTGTCTTTGTTATCTTTACTAGTTCAGGAATTTCGGTGTTGAGTTGAGGCTGAAAACACCTGTCTGCATGTACAGAGCCTCAAACATAAGACTAAGACGTTAAAGGTGAAAGGTGTATTTTGATGTACTGTAAAGGCGCAGTGATTGTGCAGATTAACAATGGTTTAACCATTTTCATTTTAACAGCTTGTTTGTGTCAGTATATTCTATTATTTGCTTTCCATGCCAGAGGTTCTAAGGGCTGCGTGCCTGTTTGTGTATCTCCATCTGTCAGATGGTGCCTGGAGGTGGCGGAGTTCAAACAATGCAGCGTATCCCCCTGCCAGGGGCGGAAATGCTCGAGGAAGAGCCTCTGTATGTCAATGCCAAACAGTACCATCGCATCCTGAAGCGAAGACAGGCCCGGGCCAAGCTGGAAGCTGAGGGCAAGATCCCCAAAGAAAGGAGGGTATGCCATATTTCTCATTTTTGTAGATCACGCAGACCTGTAATCTAACTGCACATGTAAACAAATACTGTGAACACTATGCCAGTGTTCACAGTATTTGTTGTTTACATGTGCAGTGTGGTTGTTAACCAGTGAAGCTGCTAGCTCGCCAATCTAGTGATTGCATGATGTGAATGTTGGCTTTTAGTGAACATAAAAAAATGTTCAGTAAAAGATGACTAATGTCCAGATTCTAGACAGAGAGAAAAAACATTTAGGTTTCTCTCCCAGCCCACTAAAGTAAAGTAAATTTTAGCCCTTACTTATTTTAGCCAAAACTTCCTGTGAATATTATGTTGGTCTTTTTTGACTTGCAAAATGATTTCCTTTACCAGCTACTTATTTAATTTGTCCACAATTGAATTGGTTTTTTTTTTCTGTATTCACCGTGTGTGGTGGGTTGTGACTGCTACTGATTTTATTGAGATGGTTTTTCGTTGAGAGCCAAAATGATGAGCTGAAAGCTGCATAGAGCTACAGACTGATGTGTTAATTGTCAGTGGGACAGGCAGCACAACCCTTTCACATAACAAAGGGTATTTTAATTTGAAGACAGTGTTAAAAATATTCCTGATTTTACTTTGAAGGAAAAATGTGAACACGTTACCAAAAAAAAAAATACTCAAATGAGTGAAGGAAGCATTAAAGTGGTACAGCAGTGATACACGGCCATGCACAAAGACACCTGCTTTCTCTCCGGCAGAAATATCTACACGAGTCTCGCCATCGTCACGCTATGCAGCGTAAGCGGGGAGATGGAGGACGCTTCTTTTCTCCTAAGGACAAGGAGGAAATGGCTCTGGCCCTAGCACAAGCTGTAAATATACATAGTAACTCAATCCTACAGTTGTGTTGTTAAATTCTCAACTAAACACCTAGAATTGCAAGATTTTGTTTTAAAAGGTGTTCTACCTTTTGTAATTTGTGTGTTTTGAATAAGTGGTATCTCATTTAGGGATGAAACTCCTCATAAGTTATTATTGAGACATCACTGATGCTATTTGCCCCTTTGATGCAGCAGCAGCAGGACGTTGCCCAGGCAGCAGCAGATGAGACGGTGGCTCAGATGATCCGAGTCTCGTAGCACCGTCGCAGACATCATGACCTGCATCTGAACTCTACCCTGCGTGAGACTCTTCATCCCAGCTAAACATCTACCACGCCTTCTCCTTCCATTTGTGCCCCCCTCCCCCTTGCCCCACCGTCATACACCCAACCACAGCGCTGGCCCACTGGGGCTTTTCTGTTATTTCTCTACTTCTACAAAAGTCTTCTAGGGAGATCGTTGTGTGGCTGCTAAGCCGGTGGACTGTTCTTTTTTATCTTCATAAGGATTTTTTTTTTTGGACAATAATGAAATATTAATTTATGGGTGACCAGGGCCAGCCACACAGACGAAATGACAACCAGGAAGCCATACTCTGTCACACCCTGGATGTTAAAAATATGAGAATTTGTCACCAGTGGATAATTTTTTTGTAAATAATGCCAATTTTGTCTTTTTTGAGAGACACTTATTAAGCATTTATGCTACACTGCTGTTCTATATCTTTGATGTGATACCCCTTCTTTTGAAATCTTTTTTTTTTTTACCCCATGTTCTGTGGGTATGGACACAGCATCTTTAGTCCAACCTGTGTCCACTGAGGAAAAACTGAAAGGTGATACTAATGTGAAGATATTGTACAGAAAGTCTTTTCTTCCCCAGTGTGTTTGGATTTGCATCACTTTGTTCAGTTTGTAGTTAGATTTAGTGTTAGTTGGAAAAAAATAGATCGCTGGTGCATCACATCACACACTCTATCCATGTAAGTCAGTTCTTCATCGGTCAGTCCACCTAAGTGTTTGGGTTTTTTCATTGTAGATAATTGATTTTTTTTTTTTTTTTTACCCATCAGATGCAGTCCGACAATATTATTGTTTTTATATTGAAAAAAAAAAAAAAAAAAAGGCTGGACATTGCATTTATGAAACTTATGTCAATTAAATTTTATTATGTGACTCAAGGTTATTTGTTGTTCCTTTTTTACTCCTGATTTTGTCGAGTTTAGACTCTTATCACTTCATCTTTGATTTATATTATTCGTATTGAGAATATAGCATTCACATGGAAGATGAGAAACCTGTTTTTTGATTACAACAGCATTTCGTTTTCTGATAATCTGTATACAGCTGTGCATTGATTTTTCAAATTTCAGCCACTATGTTCTTTGTCAGTAAAGAATTTTCAGAAACCGGGAGGTCTTTACCTGCAATAGTAAACTGGTAGTAATGTGTACTCGGTGAAGTTTGTGGTAAAGGGTATAATGATTTTGTTGATTTTTTTTTAACCATATATTTACAAACTATCCAACACTCTATTACTCAATTTATCCATTACCAATTTTAGTACCAATTTTATTATTATTAATGTATCACATTTTTATCATTTTTGTCCATTTTTATTCTGCAAAGTAACAATTGCTGCTAAATAAATGTATTGTTGTAATCTTAACAATCATTACATTAATTATGGTAAAAAAAGGGCTCTTATTTCAAAATTGCACTAATAGCTGCAGTCATGTAAAACTTTTACTGGATTCTTTTTGTGATAAAAAAAAAAAAGTAGTTACGATTACAAGTGTATATTTACACAAGATATTTAAACGGTGAATTTAATTTCTTTCAGATATGGCAAATTGGACGGAGGATTTTCCCTGAACAGGACCTCCCAGGTTAAACATTGTGATTAGCAAGCTCAGCCAATCAGAGGTTGTAGATTGGAGCCCTACTGCCACGATGAACCAATCATAGCGAAGAAGGCGGGGCTTGTACTCAGGAAGCTTAACCCAGGATAACGCGAATATTGCGGCTGAGGAGACAAAATGTCTCCGCCTGCGCAATTTCACATTTCAAGTAACGCAAGTAACGAGTAAATTATATCAATACTTTTTGTATTAATAACGAGTAACGTCCAGCTGGTACTTGTACGTGTCCCTCCACCGGCGCTTGACTGGACGCTCACCGCCTACACACTGCCCACTGGTTCAGGTGACAGCCTCAACAATCCGCCCCCCCTTCCCCCCCCTCCCCTCGGAGATGTTGCTGTCTGTGGATGACAGAAGACCTGCAGGACTGAAACAGTTGTCTCCGCCGCTCTGTTAAGAAAGTAGAGACGCCGGGAAACGAGATAAACCACCCTCCTACTAACTGCTCGGCTCTGAGGCTCGCTCATTTTAATCCACGAAGCTCAAGCGAGGAGATACGGAAGGCAACGGGCGACGCTGACGTCAGCGTGAACTCGGTTCTCGCCAGAAACAGCGACAGCCTCGCTTCGGATGCAATGACAGACTCGGTTGTGGACAGCAAAGCGGAGGTTAAACAAGCCACGAAATATGTCAAAGAAACCGAAAACGTAGCGGAGAAATACTCCGCGTTGACCGTCAGCAAAAACAGCAGTGATGTGAATATGAACGTCGGGGAAATGCCCTCCGCAGCGTTCACCGCAGTCCCCACTCTGAAATCCGTCAAGAAGGTAAGAAACGTGATGCTCGCCGGCAGTCACAGCCATTGGACCAGAGACACTGCGCGCTGCAGGCAGGCACATGTGAGGAGGATAAACTCACGTTGATACGCAGTGTGCTGCAGTGAAGAGCCACTGTACGAGCAAGGCAGCAATGTCCTGTAGATTAGATTAAAAAAAAAGGTCAAATTTGAATTTTCAGTCTCTAGTTATCAACTGAGATTTTTTTTTTTTTTTTAAATTTTATTGAGCTTTAATGCAATGTTGGATGAGGGATCATTTCATCCCAAGTAAGGGTATAAAGTGAATTTTTTTTTTTATCTTTACCATTTAAAATACCTAGATTTAACTGAAGAATCTAAGGAGTCAGGCGAAGAGGGAAAGCTTTTCTTCATTGTCTCACCTGGGGTGTTTGACTAATCATAGTTTTTAGTGTTATTGCTTTGGTAAAAACATATAATTTTATAGGAACTTTCATTAAGAATGGCTTATTCCTCAAACCTGCCTTCGTGTAGACTTCCTGTTTGTTTAAATTACAATGTCCGACATAATACCAACATCCTGTAGGTAGGGAACAACGACAAGCCAAGCTGAGCTCTTAAACTTCTGCTGTAAGGCCTCAGCAAAGTGAGGAAATACATGAGCTAACATACCCGAGCTTAGAGAGGGGGTCTCTACACTAAGTATCAGCATCAACTGCTGTCACACAGCTTCAATTTCTTTAAAGGTGTAGAAACATAGAAATCAAATCCAGATCACTTATATGATATTTAGTGAAGTCAGCCTTTGAATGATATCAGCCTTGAATTTGTTCAGGTGGGCGTGTGTGTGGGCATCGTCATGCATAGTAATAGGAGCAGCTTTAAAACAAAGTTATAGCAGCACAAAGGTGCACCTGTGAGAAAAGGCCTTGTATTTCTTGGCTGTTATGCAAAGGCACAAAACAAGAAGACGCTATTGAGGTGGCTTTTCACATCAGTACAGATCCACCACTGTGTTACAGCTGGCAACAAGCAGCGGAGAAATGTGAAACAGACAGCTGGTTAAAAGCTTCTTTTGTGTTTCTGAGAACACTGCAAACCTGCTCCGATTTTGAAAAGATAACTTTTCAGACTTTTTTTTAATCTTACATTTTTTTTTTCTGTTTTTTTTTTTACTTAATATACTGTGAATCTCTTGATGTCACGTGTTATGATTAAAGCATAGTATTGTTAAGTTTTGGCAACTCTATTGTGAGACATTTGACATGCGTCAAGGTGACCTTTGACTTGTGACACCTGTACTTTTTACTGGTGCACTTTGCCTGCATTTGATAACATTTTGTCATGATTTTAAGAGCCCAAGCTTAATCCATACAACAGTGTACACCAACAGTATGCCCTTATATTAGCTTTACACCATTGAGTATTGCCATATACGTATGTCAAATTATTAAGAAAATGAAAATATCAGCACATAAATGTCTAACGAAGAGTATTTTATCTCTGTTTACTCCTTATTTCTTTAACATTAATGTATTTTAGTTGTTGTAGATATTTATCATCTCTAATGATACTGAGGCAAAAAAAAAAAAAAAAAAAAAAAAATTGTATTCACTGTTGATGTAATCTTGATACCAGCCTCATAATTGCAGCATCTCTTGGACTCTACATGACACATGCTGAGTTGGGCCCCACCTCCTGACTTTTTGCATATGATATATTATGTTAATCATGATTCTGTTGCCTTTTTCTTGCCTTATTATGTAATTTGAGATGTTTGTGACATCTTTCTGAAAGTTGGCTGACGTTGCCTTAAAACTCACTTAATAGAGTGAATCTGAATGAATACTGACTGAAATACACTTAGCTGAGTATTTGCTAAACAAAAATCTAAATTGCAAAATTAATAATTGACATTCATTTGAACCAACACCTAAGACAGTCTGAACCAAACAAAGAATGATGAGCTTTTCCAAACTGCTATTTGCAGTTGTTGTTGGTTGTATCATCAACTGTTATCAGTCACGGTTTTTGTCTTGTTAGATTAGCGGCATTTGTAAATGAACTCCTTCAGTAAGTCTGTTTTTTACATGTATATGTCGACAAGAGGTGGACAAAATAACTGGAATAATAAAACGATCCTTTTTCCCAGCAGCAGGGCTCGTAGACTACAGAATATTAGCTCAGACCCCCTGTCTGACACGGCAATAATGTGTGGACTGTGAGCCACCTCAGGGAGCCTGATTGAAAACATATTGGATGGTAGGAATGTGCACTGTGCTTATGAAAACAAAGCAGCGTGTTATGAATAAATGTGAGAGCCCGGTGTCAAACTGAGCCACCTGCTTACTTGAAAGAAATGAATTGGTAAAAAAAAAAAAAAAACTATTGCAAATGATTGGGAAAAAGATAAAACTCATTATAAAGCCCAGACAATTTCACACATTAACAAGTTGGATGTTTGTTGAACTGAGGAGGCAACTGCGTTGTCACATAATCAAAGGAAAGATGCATTAAGTAAACATGCAATGCAAGAAATAAAAAATGAGTGTGTGACTGCAAGTGTTGGTGAGTCAAAGAACACCACTACTCGGCCTCCTCTCTCTCTGAATACATTCAGCAGTTATGCAATACGCCCCCTAGGAGTGGGACTCACTCACTGTGAATTTGTTCACGCATCATCATTTTTCTCTGATCCCCGTGGGCTGTTTTACATATATTCTGAAATGGGTTCCTGCCTTATTTTTGCCATCTCATCTTGTTTGTCTGCCAACATTATGGAAGAGATTCATGAAGGTCAAATGCAGGTTTCCCCCCCTTTGGCAAAATCAAATGTACAGCTCCTACAGTATGTGTAGTATTTAAAATGTGTGAAAACAGGAATCACTAGGGTTGTCCCACAGGTACAATCTGACCTGGAGACACTACAAATTTTCAATAAAGAAATTGAGATGAGGAAAATTTGGAAAATATTGCATTGACAAAATACACATTATGCATTTTTCATTGTGGAGTTTGAAGTCCAACGAGCTATATTTAGAAATAACACTGACAACAGCTTATTTCTCGTGTTTATTGACAGCCTATCTGCCATAGTCTACACAAGTTACATACTGTGTTTGTTGAACAGTTATTATCAATGGAGGGGAAAAGTCACCATAAGCTGAGAAATATAACACATCCATACTGACTAGTTTCATTGTTTTCCAACTGTAGTCTCAGTTTTGCCCTCGGTATTTATGTAGGGTCTCTCCAGTTTAATTACAGGATTTGTTATCAGCATTCTGAATTTCTTATTTCTTAATATTTACCTTCTCATGTTACAATTTTGGGAACATTATGATCATGTCAGTAAATAATTGCAAGACAGTAGCATTGTATTCCACTGTGTTTATAAAATGTGGCTGTGCATTATAAGTACAAGTTATAGTTTCTGCTAAAGGTCACATAGTTCTTGAGGAAGGATTAGCAAAGTGTATGTTTTTTTCACAACACTGTGTAATCAGTGATGCACGCGTTGATCTAAACAGGCGCCTTTGCAGACCAAAGGAAGTACATTGACCTTACAACTACACCTGAACATCTTTCTTTTGACTTGAACATTGCTTTGCAGTCTTGCACTCATTTAAATCTTTAACAAGATTTAACAGGCCATGTGTCTTTGACTTGTTGAATGTCAGTACGGTATATGCAGATCTGTGAGGATTTAAGTTCAATGGTGCCTAGAGTACTTGTGGTGTCTGTTTGCCAAGTTGTTAGTGTCGCCTTATGTCATGCCCACATTGAGCCCTGACTGACAGTCACACTCTACAGCTTAAGTCAGTGACCTGGCCTGCTATCTAAGAGAGAAAGGGTATTTTTAGCTGTAGGATGGGACCGGATGGGACGCTTATTGATGCAGCAGAAGGCTAATGGGAACAGGGTTTAATTCCTCCTGTCAATCCCCTTTTATTTAGTAGTCCAAATCAGGAGCAAAGGCTGAAAGTAAAAGCTGCAGCAAATGTATTTTTGACATAGTACACATTTCTCGAATGTGCATCAGATCCTGTCCGGCTTTGCAAAATGTTCCGTCATTTGCTTTCCTAAGCACTTATAAAAAAAAATAAATAAATAAAAAAAAATCACCATTAAATGCAACCTACTGATTCTAGCAGCTGGTTGTCAAGGGCAGAACCAGAGAGACTGAAAGAGAGAGAGAGAGAGAGAGGCTCAGTCGGGATCGACCTCCTCTTTCTGTCTAGGCCTCTCTTTCTCTCTCACCAGGTTGGCCATTAGAAATCACGATAATAGGTGGGAACCTCCCCCCGGCTCTGCCTGGGAGTGTTCTGGGATAACAGCATCAGGGACACCTAGTACCATCACACAGAGGACACACAGGCACAGGGAGGTAGGCTGGAAAATTGGGAGAGACCAAGCATTGACTGGCAGCCATGGCACACAAACATGGGCACGGGAGAGAAAGGGTGAGTTGCTGCTAATGCATCACAGGGGACTTGTCTAGAATACTTATTCTTCCCACACACACGTGAGGCTGAGTAACTTTTCCTTGTCACAAGTTTTCTGTCTCCAATTTGCAGTTAAACGTTTTCTTTAACTTGCAACATAAACTTGAGTTGAAATTCAGTTAGAAGCACAATTTCTCCTCAAAAGACCAAGGTTATTCACACTACCCACCTTTGAGGCAGCTTTTTATGAGAGTAGCAGAAACATAATGCAGTAATGAAGTAATTCATCATTAATTAGATTAAACTCTTGTTTTCTTTAAAGCTGCCACCACGAGAGAAGGATTCTCTGCGTCTGATGTCTACGAATTGAGAAAGAACAATGCAGAAATTCAAGAGTCTGTGCAAAATGTCTGCTGAATCCTCGAGAATCCAAACTGATGCAAAGTAAACATAAAAGTACTATTTTGCAAGCATATGAGATGGGCCACACTCTCAGTCATGAAGAGAGACATGCAGAGATCTCCTCAGTTTCCTGTGTTTCACAAGCTTCTTGAGTTTCCTTGTACTGACACATTAGGTTGTTTAGGCCCAGATGTCACTGCCCATAGAAAGAGGGATTTTGAGATATAAACATTTAGTGAATAAAGGTACTATTGTTTGAGGATTTTCTGCCACAGTTCGTCAGTTTAAATAAACTGAGATCAAAGCAGCATTTATGATTTTTAACAAGAAGTAGAAGTATTGTTATACATTTTTGCTAGTGGTCATATATTCTGCTGGTACTGGCCGTATGAACTCCATTCAATCAGCCTCAGCTTTCACTTATGTTTGTGTGGGGGCTTCGAGGCCACCCGTTGCACCCAGCTGTGAGGTTACAAAATATTCTCTCAGCATTTTGTTTGATACTGGACAGAATTTCTGTACATTTTGTGTTGATTCAATGTGGTGGCATTACTCTTTAATGTCATAGTCAACAATACTAGTCTTTACCTGTAAGATCACTGTTGTTGGTCTGGCATTCGTGTGTTTCCGGATTCATCATCTGTGTTGTGTCAACTCTGTCGGCCTGCTCGTTAGTTTGTCGTGCAAACAAACGATATGGACATTTAAAATAAGAGCACAATGAAGTGTCAATGTACTGTCACATTGAATGAAGACATTTGAAAGTATGCATACTGAATATTGAAGAAAGAGAACGATGCTGTGTGAAGATCTTTCCTGCTAATTGACTGTAACCATGCATTATAACACCACCATTATAGAGAGGTCAAATAATCAGTAATTGAAAAACCTAAACTACAAGAAAGCCTTTAAAAGGATGTCATGAGTTTTGAACATACTCAACCCATAAAAGCACATGCAGAACACACTCCAAAACATTTTCACTCAACAGTCGGACAGAATGAAGACACCAAGGACAGTACACAGGAAAAAGTAATAAAATAAAAAGCTTCAAACCCTCCTACATTGACAATAAGTGTGATTGCATGACATTATGCAATATTATGACATAATGTAGTGTTGTGAGAAAGACAAGCGGCACAACATCAAAGGGTGATCAGGGATTTTAACACTAACCCACCAAAACATTGGTATTCTTGGAAAGGCAGACAAAAAGACAAGTATATAACTGGTGCCTTCACAGCATCGCATCAGGCTTTTATCAAGGTTGAGGCATCATTACTTTTTAATGTTTTATTTTAAATGGAAGGTAATGTTAATACTTCAACATCTTCTTAAACTTCCGGTAGCAGATCTGCTGCCATCATCAGTCAAGAGTGATATACAGGTCAGTCAAATTTCTAAGAATAGGGTCTAAAATTAAAGGACGTCACAATAATGCCAAAGACTTGATAGACTTAAATCTATAATATTTTACTAAATGCTAGGCTAGAAACTAACCAAGCTGTGCTGTGATCCAATTTATGTGTTTCCAGGTCCTTGATCTTGGGCCCTTTGAAGGGTTGGAATGACACAATGAATCATAACCAACAACAACTGAGGCCTGTGTATTTTAACAAAGCATAAATCACAGAGCAGGAGGGAGCATCTAAAAATAGGCGTCTGCTCCCTTCTTCCTGATCCACCTGTGATTTACTGAAACAAGCTGATTTCCTTTTTGAGAGAACGGTTTTAGTGGCTGAAACAGCACAATGAGTCCAAATATAAACTAACTGTGAACTCATTACGTAAAGCATATGTCATCGCTGTTTTGTGTGATGACGATGGCCCTTTTTGTTCCTCCGACTGTCAATTTCATTGTTGACACTTATTCAGTAGCTACGTACAAGAAAAAAACAAACTCTAATGTTTGGATTGTTTTGCATGTTGTGTTTTTGTTGTTTAGATCCAGTTTGCGAACACAGAGGACAAACAGGAATTCAGTAAGTACCCGACCAAGGCGGGCCGCCGCTCCCTCTCACGGTCCATCTCGCAGTCCTCCACAGACAGCTACAGCTCAGGTACAGCTTATCTCATCAGAGTTTCACTTCACACCCATGAAATGTTAAAACTAAATAGTTTGTCTGGTCAAACAGAAATAATTACCAATGAATTTCATACATATATCTTTCAAAGTGCACCTACTGTAACATCCATAAATACAACACATATGCAGCGCACTGGTACATGCAAGTTTATGTCTATAAACGCACACATACAGCAAATACATAGGCAAACGAGCTCCAGCTTTTACACAATGGGTTCGCAGTATAGATTTCAGAATTGGATCTTTTACATGCTTTATCACAAAGTGACCTTCCATGTTCTCCATTTCCCAGCTGCGTCCTACACCGACAGCTCCGATGATGAAACCTCCCCCCGGGACAAAGCCCAGGTCAACACCCACGGCAGCAGCGACTTCTGCGTGAAGAACATCAAACAGGCTGAATTTGGCCGCAGAGAAATTGAAATTGCAGAACAAGGTATATTGAACCTCACCGGCACAGTGTGAGCATTCAAAGACTTCTGATTTTCTTTCCATCGTTAAATATAAAATAGGACACAACATGAGGATAAATGCCTTTTGATTAATCAGTCTCTGCACTTTGATCAAAGTGGACTTGAATGTGGAATTCCTTTTTCCACTCGGGTAGAGTAGATGCTGTAGGAATTTTAGAAGCGGGTTTCACAGATTCTCTGTGGTTTAATTATGATATAGTCAAATAATAGACTTGCCATCATTTCCATTCAAACAGGGAGAGGTTTGAGCTACCTGTTGTGACTTTGTTCCCAGATACTGCGTGTATCACATTGCATCTGTCTAGCTGTATAGACACTATTTGATAAAGGCCCTCTCCTCCTGATTTCAAAACAGTTTTTGACCCAAAGCCGGGGCAGTGTCAGTGTTTATTCTGGAAACATGATCAGACTTCTTTCCCTCAGTCCTATTCATCATTTGTTAAATGGGTTCTTTTCTTCTCAACTCTCATCGTGAGCTTGTGGGTTTTGTGGACTCTCTCTTCTCTCCCCTGTCTCTCTGGCTGTTTACACTGCCCATGTGAGCAGTAAGTAGTCATGAGCGAGGACAAGTGTTCTTCAGGCTTAAAGCCTAGGTGGCAACAGCTGTTGCTGACATTGTTGTTCAGTCATTCGACATTTTACAGCCATTTACTTCACATCCACTTTGTACAAAGGGTTTGTCATTCTTCGCTCTCCCAAAACAAAACTTGACCTTTATGTCCTTTCAGTTACATTTAACTGGTGCTCAATCTGTTTCCCCTCAGACATGTCTGCCCTGATCTCCTTGAGGAAGAGAGCCCAGGGGGAGAAGCCACTCGCTGGGGCGAAGATAGTAGGCTGTACCCATATCACTGCTCAGACCGCTGTACGTCCTCCCATCCCATTCACTGCAGGTGCCTTTGATGTTATGTTTTTCTCTTCTTAGCTCCGCTACCTTCTTAAGTATCTGCCTATTCCATTGTTCCCTCTTAGGTTCTGATTGAAACCCTGGTAGCCCTCGGAGCTCAATGTCGCTGGACTGCCTGTAACATCTACTCCACTCAGAATGAGGTGGCTGCTGCTCTTGCTGAGACAGGTGAGATCCTCTCCCGGTTTTACGTGTGGAAACTTTTCATGCGGGCAACATGGAACCAATAAGGGCACTATTATCATGTACTATCAGGGTTTTCATGGTTTGTGGGGGCAAATTGGAAAAATTATATGTATTTCTATTACTTGAAAATCCCTTATTTAACTGTCTAAAAACCCCAAAAGTGGTTTTGATTCTGTTTAAATATTTTGGAAAGGAATCTTGAGACAACATCAATCAATTTGCACCTCTCCTCTCACTGTCTAATGCACACTAATGGACCTGTTGCTCATGCTGTCTTTGCACTTAGTGTGTGGGCTTTGTTCCCTGCAGGGGTACCTGTGTTTGCATGGAAGGGTGAATCAGAGGATGACTTCTGGTGGTGCATCGATCGCTGTGTCAACACTGAGGGCTGGCAGGCCAATATGGTATCAACTGGACATGATCAATTTAACACCAACGTTAATGTCTGTTCTTGTTTTGGAGGTTATCTTTAATGCTGTTTACTCTGATTTGTTTCTCATAGATCTTGGATGACGGTGGAGATTTAACCCACTGGGTGTACAAGAAGTATCCCAGTGTCTTCAAAAAAGTGCGGGGCATTGTGGAGGAGAGTGTCACCGGGGTTCACAGGTGAGATGGGACTTGGATCTGATGGGGTTGGAAGTTTTAACGTAAGTGGAAATTTGAGAAAAAATGTTTGAGGGAGAGCCTGTGTCTGTTTTTGTATTCAATTTCCTCTCTGGTAACATTTTGACTTGTGGGACACAGGCACCCTATTTGATGTTGATGTTAAAATGTTGACGTTGGCCACAGCTATGACTGTTGGCAGTAATTGCAAAAATGATAAGAATAAGACCCAGGTTGTGTCCCTCTTTTAGCTACTGAAAAATTACAGCATTGACACATTTGTGCCATAGCTAATGGCGGCTATAGCTATATGATGGCCATTTTGTGTCCTGGGATCTTTAGTCCCTGAGCTAGAAGTAAACCAAGCTCTTAGCTAAACCAGTTCCTGAGGAGTGACAAATACTGTGTCAGCAGAAGCAGTATCAAATGCAGTTATACAAGTCATATAAGTATTAATTCACACTTACATTGCGGATTGAAAAGGTCACTGGCCTGATTTGACTGAAGTCTATTTAAGAAACACGACAGAGCTCGGCCGCTTGTCACCGCATCTCTACGTGTACAACTCTCAATGGACTCAATTAGCCAGACGCTCCGGAAAGTGTAAGGTCACACAGGAGTGATCTCAGTGTGTGTGAATATGTGCGAGTGTTGTCTGTCTGAACATGTTTCCCCATGTGGCCTCTCAGATTGTACCAGTTGTCCAAGGCTGGCAAGTTGTGTGTCCCTGCAATGAACGTCAATGACTCAGTTACCAAGCAGAAATTTGACAACCTTTACTGCTGCCGTGAATCTATCCTGGATGGGTGAGGAGAATTAATCATTGACAAAGCTTGATTGTTTTTTTTGGTTTTTTTTTATCATGTGAAAGATGGTCCGAGGTGGTCATAATGTGTCATTGTCTGTGTCTCTGCCAGCTTGAAGAGGACCACAGATATAATGTTTGGAGGAAAACAAGTCGTTGTGTGTGGTTATGGAGAGGTTAATCATAATTTAATTTAAAAAGTTATTTCTTTAGAATGACTGGATTGTCACTGGTGCAGCAGACCTTTTAACTGCCCTGTCGTGTGGTCCATAGGTGGGGAAAGGCTGCTGCACTGCTCTAAAAGCCCTTGGAGCCATAGTTTGCATCACAGAGATTGACCCCATCTGTGCCCTGCAGGCATGGTGAGTCACTAACATTATTATTCAGCTCTGCTCTGAAGGTAAATGTTCTCCCCTAGCTTTTGTCGTTATATTGTGCGTTAAATCATCTATACTGTCAAACAATCACGATATTATTACGTGTTTTAAGCGGTTTTCACTCTGTCTTGCTCCACACAGCATGGATGGCTTCCGAGTGGTCAAGCTGAGTGAGGTCATTCGGCAGATGGACGTGGTGATAACTTGTACTGGTACTGTGCCCCATGCAGTGACATTCATTACTTCTGCTTTGATAATCCCAGTGTTTCCAGCATACAAATGCATGTCTCACTTATGTATTCCAGTCTGGGTCTCTGGGTGAAAGCCACACTTTTCATCTAAAAACTCATATGCTATTTGAGAGCAATCTCGATGCCAATTTACTTATTTAATAAGTTATAACAGAAACAGATTTTCAAATTTCATATTCACCCTGTGCAATTACGGCTTACTCCCACTATGACAACACAGGACTGTTCTTTTTCTTTGAATATAGGCAACAAGAACGTCGTCACCAGAGAGCAGCTTGACCGAATGAAGAACGGCTGCATTGTCTGCAATATGGGACATTCCAATACAGAGATTGATGTGGTAATGTATTTTGTAAATGCCTGCATCTGATTTTCTACTTAAATTGATAGTATTATTTTAAGAAAGCACAAAAAAACCCCGCACAACAGTGGATTCAAAGGCTTCTCAAGTAATACTCTGAATATAAGAGGGAGGGAGCCTAAAACTGCAAAAAAAATTGAAAGATTATAAGATGCCTAGCGTGTATACGAATACAGGCACTAAATGTCATATAAAAGATGGAAAAGAGTTGGTGCAAAAAACAAAAATCCTGTTCTGTGTTCTTTGAAATCACATTTTATCTAGACTCTTCAAAAATGGCTTCATATCTAATTCCTCATTTAACCTTCTCTGGCTCTAAATTCCAAATTTAGAAAAATCCAGGATACCTGCCTCTGAAAGAGAAACTTCTCTAATCTCTTTAACAAAACATATCTGCTCAGTTCCTGTGCATTTAAAAGAAAAGACTGGATGATTCCTTTTCATGAAATGTGCTGCTACTGGATAGATCTCTTTTAGTTGTATCTTAAGGGGCTTTCAAGTACTGCTATTCTGTTTTTAAGTCCTCTTGATGTTAAGTATGTCCACATAGAAGGCACACATGGACATGTCTTCTACCGGTATTTACTTCTTATATCCGCAGGCAAGTCTGCGCAGCCCTGAGCTGACCTGGGAGAGGGTTCGCTCTCAGGTTGACCACATCATCTGGCCCGATGGAAAGAGGGTTGTGCTGCTGGCAGAGGTAATGTCCCATTACAACCCTACAAAACTGTGTCCTTAAAAATCTAAGATAACGGCTTGTGATACCACACTTAAAAAACAAAACGTGCCTTTTAAGTATAGTATGACAACATGGTGCATTTATTTAGTTTCTGTGTATTTCATATGCTGTATGTCTTTTTTTTTATTCCTCAGGGTCGCCTCTTAAATCTGAGCTGCTCCACAGTGCCTACGTTTGTGTTGTCCATCACAGCTACAACTCAGGTTGGTAGTTTTGTCCTGCAGGGCATGTCATCTCCTGACATTGCTTGTGAGTGTTGTAGCCATTGTGTTGTGTGTGTTGTCTGTAGGCCCTGGCCCTGATTGAGTTGTTCAACGCTCCAGAAGGACGCTACAAACAGGATGTGTATCTCCTGCCCAAGAAAATGGGTAAGAATCAGTTTTGTTTAACAGAAATGTATCTTCTTTACTTTGTCCAATAAATGATGATAGACAGTATGTAACTGTGTATTGAAAGAGTGCACTTTTAAGGTTGTGCAGTGTGGTCAGTTTGCACTGCGTCACTTAAATGTTGCTCATTGTTGCCACCTCATGGCTTTGTCTGTAAATTACATCATATAGTGAACCACAAATGACGTGCACTTCATCCAGACAGAGTGGATTTTAATCTGTCTCTTTCTTCCAGACGAGTATGTGGCCAGTTTGCACCTACCAAACTTTGATGCCCACCTGACCGAGCTGTCTGACGAGCAGGCCAAGTACATGGGCCTCAACAAGAATGGCCCCTTTAAGCCTAATTATTACAGGTAGGTCTCACACTGGTTTATATATTTTGCAATCATTTATTATCTACTGGCCCTTATGTTTGCACTACAGCGTGTTAGTGTTATAAACTGGTCAAATCTACATGTGTATGGTAACACTGTATTTTGTTCACAGGTATTAATGAGAATGCCTGATCCTCAACGCAGTTACCCTGGGATAAACAGAGATATCTATTTTATTTTCTAAATTGCTACAAAATGGAGGAATTATTTTACTTATGCTGAATGTAACTTATTAATAGCACTTAAGAAGTAGAGTTAAATATATATCTATCTATCTATCTATCTATATATATATATATATATATATATATATATATATATATATATATATATATATATATATAAAGAGTAAGACATGTAGAAAACATATAATGTATTACCAACTAACATTTTACATGTCTTGTCATGTGTTCAAAGAAAACCCTACTTGCATGCTTTGATGTGTATGTATGTATTTAGGTGCTACTGATTAAGTTACTAGATCGCAGAGCTGTTGATTTATTTGTTTACCCTATTTACGCACAGTGCCAAATGATGGCCGCAAGAGTGAAACTGAAGGGACCCTTTAAGTTTTGTCTGTCAGTGACATCAAGACTTTATGAGTACATTCCATGAGCCAGAGTTTAGGCTGCGCCAAAACAAAGTCTGTATTACAACGTACGTTATTTTAGAAATGTTTGTTTTATATGCGTTAAATGATCTCACTGAATGGTATCTGCATACATGCCCTAAAAGGTAACATCCAGTCACCCATTTTATTACAACAAACTATAGCGATGAAATATAGCACTCATTATATAAACAATATCAACGAATGTTGTTTATTTTAAGAATTTATAATAGTCTGTGAATGTCTGAGTACATTTTAAATTCCTGACCTGTGGAGTTGGCAGCCAACACTCACCCTAAAATGATCATAAAACACTCAGAGCTTCTCCTCAATCAACGCAAAGCAGAGCAATGTAATTGTGCTAACAACAGATTAAGTGTTTTATTACATCTTGGACTGCAGTAGATAATAAGATGTATGAATTCCCAAAAAAGGAAGTTGGAAAACATTTAGAAGAAGAGCCTGTAACTGGCCTCATTTACCACCAAGCTTCCATTTGCTCACTTAAAGTCAAACAGATCTGCCTCGCTGAAGAACTTTTTGACTGGATAATGCCTTTAAGGCCATGGTATGAATGTGCCTTTTAAATTAAATGCACCAAGTAAATATCAGCACTGACCTTAATTAAATGAATCATTCCTTTTTGTAAAATTACATGTATTAGTGGTGCATTTACTGTCTTCCTTCCACTGCTTCTGGTAGTTACTGTAACTCTAATGTATGAGCTGTGTTGAGAAAAAAATATTAGGCTTTATGTCTGGCATATGATTGTCGCTGTCTTAATTTGATCCAACGGGGTCACCTAAAGTAATATTTCATGTGATCAAAATTACATAAGTGTATGCTATATATGTAAATGAATGCATTAAATCAGCAATAAAGCAACTCTTTTTAACGGAGAAAAGGAACTCTAGACATATCAAAGTGTGTTTGAACTGAGAAAAATGAAACCGCAGAATGAAAGACAGAAGCTTTTGTGGTTTGGTAGTGATATATTTTCCATTATTTTGGGAATAAAGCTGACTTTCATGGCTGCTTACACTTCCACATGCCTCCCTTAATGTGCCTTACCGCTACATTCTCGACACTGTGTTCTCTCACAGTCAGACCTGCTGGCTGAGCGTCAAACTGCTGTAGAATATTCACCGGCCTTCACCCACCAGGTCAGCTGCATTAGTTTGTAATATTAACAGTACAGTCACTGAGCTCGGAGGAGAAGGGGGAGGGCCCGGGAGCATTCTGGCAACAAAACGATATAAGCAACGGGCCTGAGTCAGTCCAGGCATGAGTTCAAGAAGACAGCAGGGAAAAAGCTGATACGAAGGGAATGACTCAGGGGGATCCTTCTGTACTTCTGACCAACAGAGAGATCATCACTAAGAGTAAGTAGCAACAATTATCAGAATATAAACATATGTGGATAAAAATTTTGATTAAGATTTATTACTGTTATGTCTGTGATGGTGTAGGATGTATTCTCGGATTATTTTAATCCACTTGTTCCTGAAAAGATTATGTTAAAACATACCAGTACCAATGCTGCTTTTAATGGTGTTTACGAAGCATTGATGGTAGAAAAATGTACCCCCCCCCCCCCTCCAGCTATGTGGCCTTTATTGACACAGAGAGGATCATTGAAGATGCTGCCAAGAACCAAGTTGTCATGAACCCCACCAACACAGTCTCTGATGCCAAACGCCTCATTGGAAGAAAGTTCACCCACCCAGTTGTCCAGTCTGACATGAAACTCTGGCCCTTCAAGGTGATCAGTGATAACGGAAAGCCCAAAGTCGAGGTGGAATATAAAGGGGAGACGAAGGTGATCTATCCTGAGGAAATTTCCTTCATGGTCCTGGTAAAAAATTAAGGAGATAGCTGGGGCCTACCTCGGACAGAGAGTGTCTAACGCAGTCATCACAGTGCCAGCGTATTTCAACGATTCACAGAGGCAAGCCACCAAGGACGCTGCGTTCATCTCTGGGCTAAATGTTCTCAGAATCACTAATGAGCCCACAGCAGCAGCCATTGCCTATGGCCTGGATAAAGGTTAAAGAGCAGAGCGCAATGTGCTCATCTTCGATCTGGGTGGAGGAACCTTTGATTTATCCATCCTGACCATTGAGGACGGCATCTTTGAGGTGAAAGCCACTGCATGAGACACACACCTTGGGGGGGAAGACTTTGACAATCGAATGGTCAACCATTTTGGAGAGGAAATTAAGAGAAAGAACAAGAAGGACATCAGCCGGAGTAAGAGAGCAGTGAGGAGACTGCGTACTGCTTGTGAGAGAGCCAAGAGGACCTTGTCCTCCAGCACCCAGGCGAGCATTGAGATTGACTCTCTGTTTGAGGGAATTGACTTTACACCTCCATGACAAGGGCTCGGTTTGAGGAGCTCAACTCTGAATTTTTTTTTAGGGTAACACTGGAGCCAATTGAGAAAGCCCTGCAAGACGCTGCGCTGGACAAGTCTGAGATCCATGAAATTATCCTGGTTGGTGGCTCCACAAGAATTCCCAAAATCCAGAAGCTCTTGCAGGACTTTTTCAGTGGCAGAGAACTGAACAAGAGCATCAACCCAGATGAGGCTGTGGCCTACGGTGCAGCAGTCCAGGCTGATATCCTCATGAGGGACACTTCAGAGAACGTCCAAGATTTGCTGCTGCTACTGGACGTGGCTCCCCTCTCTCTGGGCATTGAAACCGCTGGTGCCGCTATGACACCTCTAATCAAACGAAACACCACAATCCCCACCAAGCACACTCAGATCTTCTCCCCATACTCAGATAGTCAGCCAGGTGTGCTGATTCAGGTGTATGACGGCGAGAGAGCCATGACCAAAGACAACAACCTTACGGGAAAGTTCGAGCCCACGGGTATCCCTCCTGCTCCCAGAGGTGTGCCACAGGTAACTTTCGACATCGACGCTAACGGTATTCTAAATGTGTCTGCCGTCGACAAAATCACCATCACCAATGACAAGGGCCGCCTTAACAAAGAGGAGATTGAGAGGATGGTACAGGATGTGGACAAGCAAAAAGCCGAGGAGGACATGCAGAGAGAGAAAATAGCAGCGAAGAACTCACTGGAGTCCTACGCCTACAACATGAAGAGCAGCGTTGAGGATGAGAATATGAAAGGAAAGATTGGTGAGAATGATAAGAAAATGGTCATTGACAAGTGCAACCAGACAATTTCCTGGCGGGAGAACAACCAGCTGGCAGAGAAGGGCGAGTATGAGCATCAGCAGAACGAGTTAGAGAAGGTGTGCAAGCCGATAGTGAGAAAGTTGTACCAGGGAGCAGCACGGTCAGGAAGCTGCAGCAGCCAGACGGGACCCAACTATCGTGGAGGTGGACTAAAACCGTAGACTTCAGCATTTCATGCTTATAGAAAGACTTATTTTCTGTTGTTTAGTGTTAAAAAGGATGTGATTTCCCCGTTTTTAAGACTTATCAAAATAGAAATATGTAAAAAAATGCAACTCTTTCATTTTGTCATTATAATGCATAGTTTAAAGATTAATTCAAGTTATAATCAGTGATTTTTCTTAACGCACTACTCAATAAGATCAACAACAACATATTTCACTGCGTAGGTTGACAATCTGAAATATTCAGTTTATCATATACATGTGTTTATACCTTTAACTTCAAAATCATTTACAAATTTGTATATTACGCAGGTTTATTTTCCTGACTTTTGTCCAAAACATGCTCTGACAGACTCAGGAGGGGCTTCACAGGAACACAAACAGTGGTGTGGAATGTATGCAAGTACATTTATCCAGGTACTATACTTACATTTCTTACTTAAATATAATTTAAGGTACTTATGCATGATCAAGTTTCAAATGTATGATCATTTATATTTGTACTTCACTACATTACATTACGACTGTTTTATTTTATCATTTATTCGTCAGTTACAAATAAAGGCTCTGCAAATCCACACAGGTTGTTTTCAGTTCAATTTAAAGAATATATCTATAATCATGTGCTTGTTGATAGGAGTTGTAATTAAATACCAATTGTCACCAAACTTGGAACTAATATATCATATCAATGAAAGTTGTGGATAAGATTGATGTCAATCAAGAGTTTTAACACAGTCCTTGGAGAGGTCTGACAAGTGAAATGGGTGAGCAGGATTTATATACCTTTATCTGAAAATTCCAATTTACTGCTTTATTCCTGTTAAAAAAAAATAGTTCAACCGATCAAGAGATATCTAATTGTTTACTACCACACATTTTTATTCCATGTCAAAACCCTCATGCCTACATTACCCACAATGCAAAGTTCCAGCCTACAGTTAGGTTGGACATCCAGGTGCTATTAGGAGCTAATGCAGCCTCCAGCAGAGATGAGGGGTGGACTGCAGAGGTCTGGTATTAGAACACTTCTTTTTTACTCCATACCCCCAATTTCAGACATTTTCAGCCATAAAAAAGGTTTGTACAACAATTTGCACATATGCAGTCCAAAATCTGTTAAGGGACTCTAATGTGTGATTTCAGTGTTTCCTTTATGTCATATTTGGAAAATAATACTTTTTCATTAAATAAATTACTCTGAACACAAAGAGTCAGAACACTTTTCCATTAGTGATAATACTCTGTAAATGTTATGTCTGTAACATTTGGGTTCCTTTGAACATATTGTTCACTGAATGATCCACTAGGTGGCAACGTCAGGTTGTCTGTTTTCTGATCACACTTGAGGCTGAACAGCTACCTGTTGGATCATACTTTTTAGTTTGTAAATAGTGATAATCATCATCATCTTGATAATGACCTGAAGCAGTCCCATGCAGTAGCCATGCAATAAAAGGTACATTTCAGTACACAACAATTCACATATTTCCCTCAGTGCTGTTTGCATTTTTTGCCATCGGTTATATTTTTGACCTCCTAAATTTGAAGCTACATAATTACAAATATTGTAAGCCACCATAGTGCAGGTCAGTGTGTCCCCATGACGACTACTCAGGCCTGAATATGTACAATATAGCCTACAAAGAAGTAAACGGGCTTAATTAAGAGCATATGTATCTCTCTCTCTCTCTCTCTCTCTCTCTCACACACACACACACACACACACACACACACACACACACACACACACACAAGATCCTCTCGGTATAATTAGAGGGAGTGGTTCAATAATGCGCCAACCTTCAGCACCCAAAGAGTTAATCTGCCGAGCCTGTTGTTGAACGCACCATCCAACCGGGCTGTGTCGCTAGGGGAAGATAGGCTACTTGTGGAGAAGCAACAGATCCCCAGCTGGAAAACAACCCGACATCTGGCACGTGAGATGAGCATTTTCAACATGAAGAATTTGTGACACCTTTCACTGCCTGATTAAATGCACTGGAACACTGGACCATAGCAGGTTATGTCGTTATGAATGGAGAAGAGAAAAGTTGACAAGAATAGTTGTGGATTTTGGCGCTGCAAAATTTGGATACGATTTGGTTAAAGAGTGGTAAGGAGTGTCACATTACTTCTGTTGCTACATATGAGCGTGTATGATAATACGTTTGTTTTGTTTTTTTAAAGAATTTTTTTAATTGGCAGCACCTTTGTCTTTATTTTTTGTATCTGTTCGTGGACATGAATTCAGTGCAACATCTGGAAGCATCAAATTAAGTCACCTTGCGCAAACTGCTAGAAGGAAACATTTAAAACCAGCGAGTCTGATTTCTGCGTTTTGCACCGGTCTGAGTTTTGTTACAGGTGGTTTTCACAGAGCGCCTCACTTTGGCGCTGTCTGGAGCTTTTTTTTCTTAAATGTGCCACACAGGTCATAAAGGACTGGGGTCTGAAATGAGGACGCACTTTGCGTTAATTTTTTGATTTTTTTTTTTTTTTTTTTTTGATTTTTTTTTTTTTTTTTTTTTTTTTTTTACGATTGGAAAACAGTTTGAAACAGAGGGGCGAACGGCCAGAAGGTCTGCTTCTAAATGATAAGCTCGGTGTGCGTTTCGTCTTACCGAGGGCGTAAGTCAGGCAACAAACCTGCGTCTAAATCATGTCTGAAGGAGGAGATGGCCAGAGGGGAAGATTCGGACAAAATTATCATCAACGTGGGCGGCACCCGACATGAAACCTACAAGAGCACCCTCAGGACCCTGCCGGGGACGCGCCTGGCATGGCTGGCAGACCCAGAAACGCAGGTCAGCTCCGACTCGGACGCTGCGCCCCCGAGTGCCACCGAGTTCTTCTTCGACAGACACCCCGGCATCTTTGCCTACGTCCTCAATTATTACCGGACCGGCAAGCTGCACTGTCCGGCCGACGTCTGTGGGCCGCTGTTTGAGGAGGAACTGGCGTTTTGGGGGATAGACGAGACCGACGTGGAGCCGTGCTGCTGGATGACCTATCGGCAGCACCGGGATGCGGAGGAGGCCCTGGAGATATTTGAACCGCCTGACCCGGAGGACACGGACGATGACAGAGAGATGCCGAGACGGTTCGGCATCGAAGACTGTCCCGATAGGTCGAGGGGCTGCTGCGAAGTTTGGCAGCCGAAGGGTTGGGCCCTGTTTGATGACCCTTACTCGTCCAGAGCAGCCAGGGTGAGTCCACCAGCTGTTTTCTCCTCTTGGCCCTTTAATGGTCATATGTCAGACTGAGGCCATAAAACGTGTGCAAGTGATTTTCCATGCAGAACAAAAGGCACACCTGTTGTCCAATTCAACAGGTGTCCTCACGAGTTTCAGCCAATCAGACTGCAGCAACAGGTTTTAATATATATATGTGTTGTTCTGTGTTTTTTCAGCTTTTAAATCAGTGCTTTCAGAATCCCCCCCTCCACACACACACACACACACACATACATACACACACAGTTATGCATTCCTCTCTACCACATCTATCTGTTTCTTGCTTAGTCTGGAAGAGTGAGCATCTAATCTTATTTTCATTCACTTTATTTCATCCACTTAGTATCAACACTGAGTGCTCCTGGGTCCATATCCACCAGTACTCAATAAATACCATTAAAACACATTGAAATGTGAGCAACATCCTGTAAAGTCAGCCAGTCAAATGAACTGTTTTTTTTTTTTTACTCACCAGCCTGTGGTTGTTCTCTTGTTTGTAACCAAGAATATTTCATTCAGTATGATCCACTGAGTGTAGAAAACTTCTAATCGCCTTAAGTTTCTGTCATTGGTGATGTCAATGTGACTGTTAATTTCAAGTGTTACAAAGTAATTGTTGAAGATTGATTAGATTCTTTATAAGGAAAGAGTGTTCATATCTTCACATCTGTTTCATCGACTGTTTCCAGGAACATACAGAGTGGGCCATGCAGGCTTTAAACATCAACTTTCTAAATTTTTAAACATCAGGTTTAAAGGAAGATTGCATAAACATGAGTCTGACTGCTTTATGATTAGTATTGAAAATCTGTCTCCGCTGTTTATGATTGTAAAAGCAGACAGGTGGTGGGTTCCTCTTTGTGAATGTAACACAGAGCCGAAAAAAAGTCAAAGGCATGATTAATGTGTTAACCCATGGAACGACAAAATTAACTAAATTCAAAATCACCAAAGCATGCCAAGTCATTCCCCTATAGAAAATAACTGCGCATGCAGTCACATTAATGTTTCTTGTGTTCAAGTACAATTTTGAAGACAGATTAAAACATGTGGCCAAAACTGGGTGAACAGCCCTGTCCCTGTGCTCAAAGCTAGGTCCATACAAAAACAGTTTTCCCATTTTTAGCAGTCCAGAGCTTTAACCTCAACTCCATCCATCCAACTAGTACCCAGGCCTTATCACCCAAGATCAGAGTCAGACCTCTCTGACACTCTGGTGGCTCAGTGGAGGAAAATCTCTGCAGCCATGTTCAATGGTGGAAAGTAACTAAGTACACATACTTAAGCACTGTACTTGAGTACAAGTTTCCTATGTTCTGCTACTTTATACTTCTACTACACCACACGCAGCAAAATATTGTTCTTTTTACTCCTCTAAATGTTTCAACAAGTCTAATACTACTTAATTTTCAGAAACATTTCGTTTTTTATGTTAATTAAAAATACTTTGCAGTTTTATAGGCTTGTCATCCTTCATAATAACTACCATAACAAAATCAACCAATTTCCTTGTCTTAGAATATATTTTTATGCCACCAAGGCAGCCTCCATCTGTCTCTTGCTCCTGAATGCATAATGTCAAATTTGATTTTTACGTCAAAGGTCACTGTGATCTCATGTTGTCCTGTTCTTTTGAATAGGATATCTCAAGAAAACCTTGAAGGAATTTCTTCAGTTGTGGCACAAACACTGACTTTGACTCAAAGATGAACTGATTCGATTTTGGTGGTCAGACATTAAAGGATAGGGTCCTTCCGGCGCTCTCCATTTCTGTTTTAGAGATTGGAGAAAACAAAGAGTCACAAACATTGTGTTAAACATTTGTTTTTGAGTCTGAAGCTAAAAACAGAATTCAGCCACCAGGAAGAGCCAATTCACTGAATAAACCAGAATGCTCCTCGAAGCAGACGTTTAAGTATAATTTGCTTTGAGAGTGCCTTAGGTTTATCTAAGTGTACATCAAACTGGCAAATTTGTGTATTTACTACCATTAAATGCCAAAAACGAAGCATACAGGCATACACCGACAGTGTTATAAGACATGGTCACCTGCGTTTGGGATCAGTCAGACCCCAGACAGGTTTGACTCTCTTTTTTCGCAGGAGGTCTAACACTTAAAAAAGGATAGGGTTGTGTAATAAGTAAAAAGTCATTACGTATTACGCTAATACACCTTTACTGTGCTTTTTTTGAAGACCTGTTGTCTCAGGGATCCGGCTTCTTACCGGGCACTCAACACATTTGTGTTGTTGTTCCATAAGACATACCAAATTTATTTATTTATCTCCACAGGTAATTCCTTTTTTTTCTTATTTGAAATTTCAAGGCCAGTACTCTGTCCAGGCGACCAAATGTCTTTTTCAATCAATGTGAATATCAGTTTTTCAGCTCTCACTCAGATATAGCTTGTGAAATTGTAGCAAAAATGCTGTAAACAGAGAAAATGCAGTTTCATAACTAATACAGTGCTGCTGAAATGTTCCCACACATATAGGCAAAAGAAAAAAAACTAACCATCCATTTATAACAAAATTAAGAAACATGGTTGTACTTGGCCCACTTCGAAGTGTTTCTTGCAATATCATCTCATGATGTTTGCTACAAAGACATCTACATCATGTCACAGCTTGTGTTTTTAAAATTAGAACATATACTGTAAAATCGCCACACAAAATAATGTGATTCCTCATATTTTATTGAGGAACCAGATACAAGCATGCTTTAGAGCTACGATGATGTTCCTGTGTTGTAGATTAAAATTTGATTTGCTCTCATTCCTTTCATGAGGGATATCATCCAGCTGTTAGCATTTGAAAGTATGCTCTGCCTAATGGCTCAGCAACAAAAGCAGAGGAGTGCTTATTGAAGTAAATGTGAAAGCAAGTATTAAGTGTCACTAGGAAGAGTTGTCAGGCAAAGGGCCAGAGGCTTTCATTGGGGAAAAAAAAAAGCATTTGGTTCAGAAAGACCGAGGCTCACGCTCAGCCTAATTTCTGTTTGTCTCTTTGTGGAGTTGAATGGTCTATTCAGACTCCCTCATGTTGTTGCAGAAGTATAATGTTCCTACTGCACACCAGTCACACTACAAATTGTGTTTATTTTAGGTTCTCGTCCAGGTGGCATTTGAAGGCTGTCGCTGTGGAACAGCCGACATCTCTGAGTCACAGCTGCCACTGCGTCAGTGTCGTCTGAAGATGACCTGTGCCGCTCCTGCCACTTAATCACGTCTGTCTCTCACCAATGAATATTTGTAAATGATTTAATTAGGATTTGTGAAGTTCTGTGAAAAACAGCAGTGAAGATGTGAATCTTGTAGAGTGAAGGCAGATCCATATTGACCTGGTCCATTTCCTTTACCAGCCAGTTTATGTAAGTATGTTTACTCTATGTGCGTTCTGAGAGCATGCTCTCTGAAAGGATGCAGGAGTGCATTTTCTCATTACATTTATGGCCTTTTAATTTCAGAGAGCTTCTGTGCGCATCTCGGGTAATGTGATTCTTGAAAGCACGGGGGGGAGGGGGGAGATTATTCTGTGCATCATTTAAGCCACATCCTCTCCATCGACCAAGACTGGAGGTGCAGCTCTGTTAAAGTCAGCACGAGACCCCTATAATGATGCTGGCACTGTCTAATCAGTGATATGACAGGATCATATAGAACTGCCAGCCTTACATTGCAGTCAGAGTAGAACGCTAAGTAGGACATTAAAGGCTCTCTACTCTGGCACATTAGAGTTAAAACAAACATTGACATTTAAGTGCCAACTCTCCATTTTAATCTTAGTGTGTTTACATTCACATCAGATAAACTTTATTTGAAATGTAGAGGGTTTTGGCCACACTAGGTTGCAGGGCTTTAGGAATATCTGTTGAGCTGTTGGTTGGTCGATCACTTTGATACAGGCTGGGTCTATGAACAGTACTTCAGTTTAAGGGGAGGATAAATGAACAAATTAAAATAACATGACATGTATCATAATACAGAGGCTATGATTTAATACATTGGGTTTTAGGAAAATTGTCATAGTATAACCATTAGTGATGCGTCCCTCGCTACTTCCTGTCTCAGTTTCTATTGTTACATTGGAGAGGAAAATTCAGATTGCAACATCGCTATTTAGCGGTTGGGAATTTTAACACAACTCAAAATAAACCATGGTCTTCCACAGGTATCTTTCATGTAAACTATTTAATTAAATGTATTGATTTGAGTATCAATAGAGTATCACAAAACATAATATTGTAATACTCAAGTGTATCAATATTTTCTTACATCTCTAGTCTTAAATCATCCTATTTTGATTCTCTATAGAATCACAGATCTGCTGCATTGTCCTAAATTTGAGAGGCAAGTGTCTCTAATTGGTAACCAAATATGAACATGAACATTCAAACAGTCAGAATACTAAAGGTCGCTGTAAATGTAAAATCATATTTCCTTTACTTTTTTTTATTTATAATGCAGGGCTTGGTGCTATACACACTGTAAAAGTGTTAAAACACTCAGTCCACGGAGAAATGCACAGAACCCTGACTTTTTGTAAGTTTATGATGTCACAAACTCATACTGATGTCATGTGTCCGTCCTCAGCATGGCCTACTGTCCAACCTTTTACATGGAAGAAAACAGAGCAGTCTTTCTTTCATGGGGCTATAAGCTAAGTGGCAAGCTGATTTGCTTGGATGTGCATCTCTCAGAAAAGTGTCAGCCAACCAGAAGAGAGGGTCCCTGATATGAATGCACCTTAAAGACAAAAACACAAAACTACCGGATCTTGGTGAAGCTCAGGAGAGAAGATTAAGAGAGGAAATGTAACATTATATTGAAATGGTTTTTGGTGCTTAAAGCCATAAAAACATCTTCTGAAATACCAACACTGCAAATAAAACACCACAATTATGGCACCTTTAACATTATAGTGATGGTTTACTTTTTTAATTCAGTTTGCTGGTGTACAGAGCGAAAACAACACATCACTACTCTCATAATAGTAACATGGAAATAAGCAAGATGTATGAAACACATTGGGTTAATTAAAATAAATACCTAGCAATATTCCAGTTTATAAACCTGTAAGGCTTCATGGTACTGATACAGCACTGAGCTTTGTAATGTCACCTGTATTACTTGTGACAATTAGATTTGACATCAACATTAAGCTCAGACCTTTGTGCTTTCTAACCCAGTGCAATATTTCATCAGTTCCTCAGCCCTGCTGCCTGTAATTAATCACTGCTGTGGTAATGGGCTGCATCTTGTGATCAGTGGTGAGCAATTAAAACTGCCTTTCCCACAGAAAAGAGCAGCCTATCTTCTCTCACACAGAAGAAGAAACATATTTATCTTTGTTATGAGACCAAGGCATTGACTGATGTGGAATTCTTGAGGTAGGACGCATATTACATTTCCAAGAACCAGTCTGTTTCACAACATAAAAGTGTCTTTCTTTTAGTTTTCTTCCAGTCTTACATATACTTGTCTACTGACTAACATTCAGGTTATTTCATACAAAATGTATCAACTGGTTTGTATCAATTTTGTTGAATTTTTTACGAATCAGCTTGTTCATTGTTAAGTTAGAAATGTTGACAATAAGAAGTTCTTTATCTTACGAGCCAGGATTTTAGTGATATTGATACTTTTGTTGAATATTAATATTGGGTGGAAAGCCTACCCCTAATAAGAATTTAAATATTGTATTATAGAATATTTCACATTTGGTCATCAGGTAATTTTGACAATACATCTGGTGTTATTTATAATGTCACCACATCTTTATCAAAACCTAATTTCGGCTTGCACAGCTAAGATTATGTTCAGCAAAACACTGACTTAAAAAGAGAAATATTGGTCAATATTAATAAGTTGCTTTGCTTAGAGACATGGTCTTTATGTGACACCCAGCTGATAAATAATAAAGTTGTCAAACGCCTATGTTTTCACAGGGCTGACACCTCTCTGTGCTGCTGTGTGAATGAAACACAGGATGTAATTTTTTACACTTCATCCAAGCAGCACAGCTTCGTTTAGGAGATTTTTATAACGCTGAAGGCTCAGTGAAGGAGAGGTATAATCCTGCATGATTCTGTCTATTGTTTATTCTGCTCGGTTCTCAGCTGTTCGCTGAAAATAGTTCAGCATCATAAAGTCTGCACACAGTACAGACTATGTTTTGCAGACGCATACAAAAAAATCAATACACATTAGTGACATTTTTATCTGTCTTCCACGTTACTCGGAGAAATTACGACGTTGTTTTTTGTTAATGTGATTTTTTTTTCTTTTCAAGGCCTTTTTAATAAAAAGAAGTTTAGATGCTTCTCTGATTGAAATAATTGGAAATTAATGCGTTCAACTGAAATAACATTTTCATCAGTGTTTAAGTTTGGGCAAGTATCTAAAGGATATCATAGAAAATATACAGAAAATACTCCATCACACATTGTATATATTTGTATATATACATATACATATTTTTTTTTTTCACTGGTTGCCATATGATGACAGGGTTTTTATTGATGATCAGTAATCTAGCAAATATTCAATGATTGTTTTTCTACATACTCAGATTTCTGGCTTGACTTTCTGGCATGTATTTTGTTTCAAAGCAAAACTGTCCACTTGTAGGAATTTCAAGAAAACATGCACCACCAGACAGAAGTTCAATGCTGTTTTAATTTCAGCTGTTTGGAACCAGCTCAGTAGATGTTTTTGGATTTGGACAAAATAAAGTCTTAGCTAAAGGCTTATTTCCAGAGCTTTCAACCACATCTTACAGTCATTAATCAAGATGGAGATGTTTGGCTCTTTGGTCATGTGATAACAGGTGCATGGGCGTTGGGTGGGTGGTTGTCAACTGGCTCCTGATTGATTAACTTCTACCTCTTTGCAGTCGATGTAGTGATTGGTTTTGGTCTGGTTTTTGGTCTGGTTTTCACAGACAGCTGGTACCGTCTGAGTGTTTCAGGTGTTCATTGAGTCTCTCGTCCAGTTTTCCCCGCAGGACATTCTGTCCTCCTGAATAGTATGTGGTCGGTGCTGACTCCTTGGAACTTAAAAACTCTTCTCTGTAGCGAGATGTTACAACAGTCGAGCTGTATGAGTGAGTCCCTCCGGGAGGTTTCTGGTGGTCCCAGACGATGTAGCATCGTCTGTGCTGGTCTCAAGGACTCTTATCATCCACTTCTTGTTCTCCTGTTCTTCCCACCTCCTCATGAATAATACATTCTGCTCTGTGTGGGATGCTCCTCACTGAACTTTTGTTAAGTCCTGTCCCTGCTGCCGTACACTGATCAAAGATTAAAGTGGACGAAACTTTACCACAATGCCCACTAATAGCAGGAAGTCAGAAGTTAGATTTGTGTCTCAGACCTTTTGATATTTTGTCTCGTTTATATCGCAGCATACATATCATATCTAAAATTTTTCGGATATTTGCAGTCCTATGAATCTATGAAATACAAATGTCTGATAATGACACACTTCTCTGATACCCAGGAGAAAGATGTCTGACAGTCTGAGTAGTGGAGATTAACTCATTGTCCTCAGATGTGGCGACTCAGCCATGAATCGGTGTGACATGATTTCTAAAAGAAATCATCACTGGCTACTCTTATTGGCTTTGCAGATGCTGACTGTTTATTGTTGTGGTTCTTGCGTATAGCCTGTCTGTGTTAGTAACAGAGCATGATGCTCAACAGCTGGAGGTGATGACTGTGATGGGACTCCTCAGCTGCTGCACACTGATGCACAGCCTGCTGCCTGTTGTGACTCTCTCTTCGCTCCTCCCTGCTCTGATTTTCCCAGCTGGGGTCGGGCTGCTGTCCCCCCGGGGACATATGCTCTGTCTGAACACTGACACCTGCTGACCTTGGATTGATGTCTTTTTGGCACCAGTCGTGTCACATATCATTGAATACATCACTATACAGCACTACTGTAGGCAAAGTACACATGTAGATCATTAACTTCGAGCAACTAAAATCAATATTTTTTTAATTGAAAATGGATCAAATGACATAAATATGAAGCAAATCACTTGCAGTGACAAACCCACAAATAATTATTACCATCTCTCCAGTTCCCTTAGGTTTTACAAAGCTCTGCTGTGTCTTTCATTGTTTAGCTGTCCAGCTTGCAGAGCTTTACAGTTCTGGCTCACTGTCACCATAGTGTAGTCCTCGTACACAGCAGGCAGCTGTTTTTAGCCAAAAAACTCTGTAATCGACCAGACAAACTGACAAAATTAGCAACAGGCTGGTAAATATAAAGGAGTGTTTATAGTGTTCCTCTGTGTTTGTTCACCAACAAGTTCTCCATATCAACTTTTTAAGAAAATTATATATCAGCATTGTGTTTACAGCCAAAAGTAGTTTTTGGCGGCTTTCACGGACACTGTAGATACTCTTACACGTTGGGAGGGTCAGGGCCAGGCGAGGGGTGTTCAGTTGGTTGCAATGTTCAACCTATATACTACATACCACTAAATCCTCCACACTGCTCCTTAAAATGAAATTATTATCATCAAGATGTCATTATTTTTGTTTCTTTGTGCGATGTATCGGCAGCTCTGTCAGATCATCAGGCAGACAACTAGCATTAAGAATCAGCACAAAATAAAAACACAGAAAAGTACAAGTACCTCAACACTGCACAAAAAACATGCAAATATACTGTAATAAAATCTAAGATACTTTATCCTTATTATAGCCACACAACAGACTGTAGTGTTGGCATCGGCTTTAAACCTTAAAAAGATTGTAGAAGCAGCATTTACGTTCCCAGGAAATATAAAATATAAAACTCTGTGTTATCATTGACTTGGCCACACAGTCATTTCTGCTTGTATAACATCAGAAGGCTCAGCTGACCAACATGGAAATTCTCTTCAGTGGCAAAGAGACATTATGGCAATCACTCCAACACTGTGACTGTGTTTAGAGTTTCCACTCCTGAGCTGTAAACACAATGTTGTGGTCCCCCTTGTGTTAGGCCTTAAATAAGCTCTACGGAAACATTTAAATGCTGCAAGATTTATTGAGCAAGACAAAGACTCAGACATGGACACGCATAAACAATGAAAATACAACCAGCTGCAGAGACAAACACTTCAGCACACAGGAGAAGTGTCAGTCAAGCAGCTACCGTCAGACATGTTCACACAGGTGTGATGTCAGGCTGTGTCCTGTTATTGTTAGACATTTGAGTTCAGTCTTTTTATGAGTGGAGCAAATTGTCCCTGCGTGTGCCAGGACCTCCAGCACCTGCACAGTGGAGATGCCCCCAGCTGCAGATATCCAGCTCTGTTTAGTTCTGGGATAAACCGTTTGGCATTTCAGTAAACTGAATGCTGTCAGGATCTGTTAGGCCCATCCCAGCCTTCTGAACAGCAACACTGTTTTTATTTTGTGGCTGCTGGTCTGTTGTTGGACCAGAACTCAGTCCCCCCCCTTTCTGTGTGACATGTTTTTGCCAAAACCAAGAGTGAGATCATTTGTTCAGCTGCAATAACATGTTTATTTATTTTCATTCAAAAGGATTTGGTCATTGTAAATGGGTGCTTCAGGTCAATAGGGATCTGACTGATGATGAAACATGATATTATTCATTTAAAACCCCTTTAAGTGGTAAGGATTTGTTTAAAGAAAGTAGGAAAGAAGTTTTGTCATCTCTCTTTTTTCAAGATAATCTAAACTTTCTTTTGTTTTATTATCAAAGTAATTTTCCTATTCAAGTATACATTCATACATAGATTACTGACCAGTAATCATTTCCTGCAGGGTCGTTCTGTAATGTTTTTCCTCTGATGTTTATACCGAGCTCCACCATTTAGTTTATTATTCAAGCTGTCGTGCAACAAGTGCAGAGCCCACAGTGGGACTTTGAAGTGTAGAGGGGCTTGATAAAATGCGGCGGCTATTTTTTATTAATTGACTTTGGAAATTGAGGTGCTGCAGGAGAGGCCGGACCGTTTGGTGGCGAACAACTTAATTATCTGGTGCTGACAATATATCTGGCCCTTTGTTAGCATAGCTTTCCAATACCCAAAAAACATGCACCTTAGGTTAGATGGCGCCGCGCCAGTGGCAGCCTGTTGCAGCAGCTCCCCCCCGAGATGCTGCTGTCGCGAAAAAATTTCCCCTCGGGGATTAATAAAGTAAAAATAAAATAAAATAAAATAAAATAAAATAAAATAAAATAAAATAAAATAAAATAAAATAAAATAAAATAAATAAATAGGAAACCATGGAGGAGAGGACACAATGAAAACAATATTTAATATCTGTGTGTATGTGTGTGTGCTGGATGCATAAATGCATTTAAATTAGTACTGAATTTTCTTTAAATAAAGGCTATTCAAAATGCATTTTCAAATACACACATATGAAAGTAAGAAATGATACCAGCAGATGCCGTTTCTGTCTTGAGCTCAGTGTAGTCAAAAAAAGCAAACAAACAAACAAAAATGGTTAGGGGCCTCAGCTTTAGCCTTTATACGAACTAAATTAATTGTTAATAAACCCTTGTGCTTTAGTTGTGCATCTAGTTAGTTTCCCTATGACTCCTGACACACTCACACTGTGTGCACAGTGAGCCCTGATGTCCATGCAACAGGGGGAACTCTGAGCTCCTCTTGGGGCAGCGTTGAGGCTTCACTGGCTTCCCTCTGAGCACCACAAAGCTCTGCAGGGACAAAGTTGAGGGACGTTGTCATGGCTGACAGATGCATGTTACCTGGTGCACTACAGAGATATGAACAGTAGAACATATTCACAAGTAGCTCTGTTATTGCAGTTTTGAACATTGAATGCAAACTGTCAGTTCCTTTTATTCCAACTCAGTAAACTTCATTAACTTTCTTATTTATTTTGTTTGTTCCACTGTGAATTAGTGTCCCCATTGAGCATTACATGCTTTATTTGTTTTTTCTAATCATAGGTCCAAACACTATAAAGCTGAATGATATGTGAAAATCCCCGAGGGGGTAAAATGACTAAGTGCATGCAAGTTAAAGGTACATGTTTATCCAGCTGGAAGATTAGAAAGGTTGGAGGGACATTACAATTAGTCCAGGCTTCAGTAAACTACAAAGACAGATCGGGTACAAGTAAGCACACAGTGTTAACAAAAACACACAGGCACAGCCATTGTGTTGGATCAGGTGAATTCCACGCAGCCATATCGTTCAGTTTATCTCTCAGGAGTTTAGAGCTAGTTTTTCTGTCTGCTCATCGTATGGGTTTCTATTTTCAACACAAATCTTTTGTTTTATATTGTATTACAGGGAACACTGACAGCAGAGATGTTCCACTCCCTCAAACAAGACTGATAAACCGATCTGTATGTGTTTCATTGACTGGAGCCTGTCCTCCTTTTTTCCACATATTTTTGTTGTCAAGAGGCTGTTTTTTTTTTTTTTATTTTATTTTTTTTACAGAAAACAATAACGTGTTGATACCAAATTAACCAAAAACAAGTTTTTCAAAACAAGTTTTTTTACCTCAGATATTTGAAAGACAGTTCACACAGTGGTCCCATGCTGGTTTAGTAAATCAGTGTTGGTACCATGTGAGCGCCCCCTGCTGTCTGTGACTGACAGATCCCGTGTTAATGGAATCAAGTTTTCTCTCTGCAAGATTCAGTCTCTTTGGTCATGGGAGTAATTGGTTTGAGATTGGTCTGTTTTCTCTGAGAACATTTTCCTTGCTCTCCTGTGGAAAAGAAATTCCAAAGAAAAAAATATCTTTACTCTAATCTTTAAACTAGAGTGGTAATGGCCAATCACAACGATGACTTATTTTCTGGCAGGTATGTCGTGAGGAGGCTCAGTGGTAGCAGAATGAATTTGATGGTTTGGGATCCCATTATCAAAGCACATAAAGAAACAGCAGTACGTACTAGGTCTCTTACTGTCTTGTTATGAGCTTCCAATGAAAAATTTGCTGATTATTTGATTTAATCAACTGTCACTGTCATTGTTGTCATGTGACGGTAAATCTATTTAATTTCGGTTTTTGACTGTGTGACAAAGATGTTACCTTGGGCTGAGGGAAAATTTATGTAATTTTTTTCTTACATTTTACTAATAGTTTTAAGATTAATTGAAGAAAAAAATTATCCTCTTAATCAATAATGAAAAAAACTTGTTGAGTCTCCAGCTGGCTAAAGAACAATTTTAGGAGCTACTGTATGGCTCCATTTTACATTTCAGACTAAGAAATCTTTTAAGCAGTGACTCATTCTTTCCCACTTTACTTGCTGCTACTTTTATCTAATTTTGGTCAAGTAATTGTGTAAATCTTTCTTTCCCCGTGCTCCTCTTTTTAAAAGAAAATGTTATTTTCTAGATTTGTCACAGGGGTCAGTTTCTCCACCCCTTTCTAGTTTCTGCACACAGTCAGAGACACTCAGGCTCATTTTCTTTCCTTGGCTACATTTTATATTTCTACATGCAGACAAATTCCACAGCCAACGATCATTAACAATAAATCCTCTCCTTGATGTTTTTGTCATATTTCTTTGTGCCCGAGTTTCCCCATATCAGTCTGTTCATTACCTTAGTCTTTGCTTATTGTCAGTCACCTGACACTCACTGCCTCCACCACAAAATAATCCCTCAAAACATGACACTTTAAAGAGTTGATTGGCATATTCATGTCTTTCTATTGATGGCACTGGGAAGTTTTAACATCAGACAATGTAATTCTATACAATGTGGGTTGAATACTGGTTTGCAGAATCAACATAACATGGAGACAAAAGTTTTATTGAGTGCCTTTTAATTGTGGCAGGACGTAACATTGTACTGGTCTAACAATGATTATCTGTCTCGTCTAGGGAGTTGCGTTCACCTCTCTCTTCTTCATCTTGGTGTCCATCACCACCTTCTGCCTGGAGACCCATGAAGCCTTCAATGAACTGCGGAACTGGACGGACCTGGTTGTCACAGGCAACATCACACATGAAGTGGAGAGGAAGGAGATGGTAACCAAGCCAATCCTGACCTTGGTGGAGGGCATCTGTGTAGTCTGGTTCACGTTTGAGTTCCTGGTGCGTATCATCTGCAGCCCAAACAAAGTACTCTTTATCAAGAACACACTCAACATCATTGACTTTGTGGCCATTCTGCCTTTCTACCTGGAGATGGGTCTGAGTAGTCTGTCATCCAAAGCTGCCAGCGATGTGCTGGGCTTCCTCCGTGTGGTGCGATTTGTTCGGATCCTCCGAATCTTCAAGCTGACGCGGCACTTCGTGGGGCTGCGTGTCCTGGGTCACACGCTGAGGGCCAGTGTCAATGAATTCCTCCTGCTCATTATCTTCTTGGCACTGGGTGTACTCATCTTCGCAACCATGATTTACTACGCTGAGCGCATCGGAGCCAGGCCCGACGACCCCACTGGCTCCAACCACACTCACTTCAAGAACATCCCCATCAGCTTCTGGTGGGCAGTGGTCACCATGACGACGCTGGGCTATGGAGACATGTATCCACAGACGTGGCTGGGCATGATGGTCGGGGCGCTGTGTGCGCTGGCTGGTGTGCTGACCATCGCCATGCCAGTTCCCGTCATTGTCAATAACTTTGGGATGTACTACTCGCTGGCTATGGCAAAACAGAAGCTGCCAAAAAAGAAGAAGAAGCACAACCCAAACCCAGATGCCACGACTGACTCGGCCTCATTCGGGAAGTCAGAAACAAACTCACACAGAGACAGCACTCAGAGTGACACGTGTCCGCTGGCTGCCGAGGAGAGTGTCAGCAGGAACCGCTCAGGTCAGGCCGCAATGCAATGTTAAAGGGTCAGTTCACCCAAATTACCAAAGCATTATTTCTCACTTACTTTTTGTAGTGTTCAGCCGTGCAGGTAGTTGTGTTTTGTTTGCTCAGGTTTTCAAAACAGTGGCGGTGAGTGGAGTTTTATTTGCGAGGCTTGCTGCTTTGAAAAGTTACCATTAAATGTCCATCAGTAACATGTGTCCTACTTGCCTAAAATAGGCCACAGAACTAATTATGAACAGTTTTCTTTGGATATATTTTCTCCAAATATTTTCTTTGAAAATTAAGCTGTAACTGTTTTATGTAAATTATTGTTCTCTGTGGATTATTTATAGAGTAATGGGGAGAATTTTTATTCTGAATTTTTTTTAACCCTCACTAACAAAATATTGATTTACTTCTATTGTGTTAGAGGAAATCTCAGACAAGAAACCAAAACTGTATCTGCAGCTGCAGTTGGATAAATACTTCTATTTGGAGAACTGACCCTTTATGCTAATGTCACTGACAATTGTAATATCCATTTAAGTTTTTGATTTACAGCATTACGCAGTTTATCATTTCATAATGGGATCATTCATCCTTTAAAGCCCACATGATACATATTTGAATGGTCTGGAGCCTGCTGTAACACAAAGAGACAATATGTTTCTCGTGTTATATTTTCTGTGGCTATTCAGAGTTTGCCTGACAGACGAATGATGCACTTAGTCATAAAGACGGGAACACACCAAGATCAAATTACTAGTCATAACATCTCAGTCAAATTGGATTTCATCACAGAAAAATACAGATTTTATGCAATATACCTGTGCCTTTGTCTGGGCCCTCGGGGGAGTCTCAGTAAAAGCTTTGGCATTTACGTTGCCGTGTGGTTTTGTCTTCCTGTCAGACTCCAAACAGAACGGGGATGCAAATGTGGCCCTTTCAGAGGAGGAAGGCTGCAGTTTGACCCAGCCGCTGTCCCCCAGTGAAAAGTGGTCTCTGAGATGCTCACGAGGGCGAGACAAGAATAAGAAAGAGGGCACATGCTTCCTCCTAACCTCTGGAGACTCCAACATCCATACTGGTAAGATACATAAATATTTACATAATGTACATGCATACTTGCTGTATTTTAACCAGTATGCGAAATATGGGGGATCTCAAACCACCAGGGGTTGACCTGGAAAATATTCCATAACTAAACAAACAAGATATGACATGTTTCTATAGTGAGCTTTATAGGTGATTCGGTGGAGGGGTTTTTTTGTTGTTGTTTTTTTTGCTACCTCTACACCGAGCAAGGTTTGCTGTTTCACCCTGTTTCCAGTTTCTGTGCTGAGCTAGCATAAGATTTAGTTTGTGCCTGTGTTTGGCATAAATATAAGCTCAAATACAAATACAGGCCTGCTCACATAAGTGCTACAGCCATGCCCTGCTGTCCACTAGCGTACCTTGAGCTAAATGCTAACATCAGCATGTTAATGTGTTCACAGGGACGACATGCAAATGTTTTGCAGCCATAATGCCACATTCTGCAGTATCTGCTAATTAGCTCCAAACACCAAAAACAGTTAAAGCTAAAGGGAATATCATTTGTTTTGCAGCTATTTTGTAAAAAAAAAAGAATTTTTTTTGGGGGACAAATTAAAAGTCGAACCTGATGATGGCGCCAGTGAGAATCACAGGACCACCAAAGTTGTAATCATCTAACCTGAAGGGAACATGATTATGTCCTCTCATTCCCTCTTAACCCAGAAAATGTTGAGATGTCTGAAAGTCCCAAAAAAAAGTCCCTAAATGATTCAAAAGTGAAATTTGACCACCGTCCAGGATGTTGTTGGACATCACCTGAACATGAAATATACCCATATACACAAAAAAAAACTACAAGTCTCTCAGCTGATAAAATAAATATGCAGTTATTATTATAGAAACACAGTCAATACTGACATGCAACCAAATTTAAAAAGGATAACCAAAACAAAAAAAGGTGATCATCACAACAGCTGCTTATGGATTATCTAACAATTAATCAAAACATGAACCATTTTCAGCACATCCAATGCACTTTGCTCCAGTTTCCATGGAGGAGCTGCAATTGGCTAACTCCAGAGCAGTCGCTTACAATCTTCATGGGACTGCAGTTTTGGCTCTAAATCGCTAAAGGTTAAAAACAAGGCTAAAAATTGGCCCAATCTCTGCTCCACACACATGGCTCTCTCCTCTTATTGAAACCAAGCCGTATTCTTTCGGGAGTGTTTTAAGGGACCAGTGGATGTGGAAAGGACAAATCAATGTCACTGTATGATCACAAAGGTTCATAATAACATAATAGCCATTCAAATAAGAACCAAACATGTTTACATTTGTAATACATGTATGTGCAGTTTTGTTACATAAATATGTTTTTCCCTTGATTTTCATAATTTCGGTTTTCTGTCTATGTCGTAATCTTTGCAGTTTGACTAGGCACCTCCAATTGACCAGAGGCAGTTTTTAGTAATTTTGTACCCTTTAGATCAATAGAAAATCAATAAAAGAGCTTTGTAGCACTAATTGCATCATCTATCTGTCTGTCTGCACTCACTGCTTTCTTTGCAAAGTGATGCCAACCTCTTGTGTCTAAATATGTAAGAAAAAGCCCCACACAACAAGGTATTTAAGTCCAGGTTCAAGGTGTCAGTTTGATGAACTCCAGACTGCCTCAATATACAGACAGGATTGTTAATATATACTATTTTTAACATACAACACCAATATTCTGTAATTATGACTATATTAAACAGCTAACGTGGACACAAACAAGAAGTCAATGTTCTCTCAGTTAGCATCCACTGTCCGCCTGCCATCTCTCCCTCTCTCTGCTCGAACAGCCGCTGGATCTCACATCTGAGCTTCCCAAAGTACCCAAAAGCCCTTTGTGAGAAGAGGCTCTATATTTGGCAGCTCTGGATTCATTCCTGACATCCTGAGCACAAATCCCACCCAGTCAACATCCTGGCTCTCATCTACAAACAGCCCAACGACACTGAAGGTGTTTTCCTGCAAAAACTGCACTTGGCCGAGATTCATTTCACCACCAGAGCTCATTAGCACATCACTGTCGAGCAAAAAAAAAAAAAAAAAAACACATAAGTGGGGCGCTGTACCTCTGTGCCTTGTCTCCTGTGAGAGTAAATATATCCCCATGTTTTTTTCAAATTGTATTTGAACATATTTCCTGAAAGCCTCGTCAGTTCCTGAATGTGTTGGATGATGTAGATTGGTGCAGGATAATGGCATGTTGTCACACGCAGATGAAAAAAACAAAAACACTCTTTGTTAGATCTCTTCAGATAAATGAGAAGAGGGGAGGTTTGTGGATGTGTATTTGTACTCAAGGGAGGAAATAATCTGTCAGTATAATATTGACAGCCTCACAGTCACAATGACAGAGACACCAACCGTCCACAGCCTGCTCTCACGCAGAGTTTTCTAATAATATGCTTAATGATCTGGTCCGCTTATTATATCGCCATTTGAGCTATATTCAGATCGCAGAGACAAAAGCAATGGAGAGCTGAGCAAAGCCAGAACACCTTAAAACTAATCTCTGAGGGAGAGGGGAGGGAGCAATTCAATCCTGAGCCCTATATTTGGTGCATGTGTGCATAATGACACAGGAGAATATCACGCATACACATTATCTGCAATAAGGGTTCAGTGGACTTTCAGTGTTTCTGAACAATGTTAAAAACGTCATGTCAAAATTCAAAATTGAAAATACTTAATGTTTTGGCCCCGCATGCAAAAGGATGCCTCTGTGATTTGAACTGCTTAGATAGAAATAGATTGTGACTTAGTGGCTCTGCTCTTTAGAGCTATGCCTAAAGGGGATGGTGTTGGTTGATTCCAAGGTTACAGGGTAAAAGGTATGGTGATATTATAGCGGGGCAGTATGGCAGGAAACGGAGAAAAGGACAAATGGATGCAGGTCCAAAGATGCTCAGATGGTTATCAGCGACAGGAAGCGGTCGCCCACTCTGCAGCTGGAAGAAAACGCTGAAGTGATTAAGGTTGTCGCAGGGAGCCTGCGGTAGTATTACCACTTGCTGTCACAATTCATACGTACAAAACACTGTCCAAGTCAAAAGCGCATTGTGTCTGAATGTGATAACCAGCAGCTCGTTTCATTATGCATAATGTGCATAATGGTGTGGCAAACTGTTCAAGTGCTGTGAGAGGAGGCAGCAGGCGGATATGCAGACGAGTAGAGGAAAGGTTTCCGAGCTTCAATGAGCCTTCAGATTCCCAAGTGACTCCCCTGGATGATTGCTACTAATAGGTTTCTGTTATCGACATGGATGGGCACAGCAAAGCAGCTGGACTCTGAAGTTTAAATCTACAGGATTTCTCTGTCTGTGAAAGAGACTTAAAATATGAGTTAATTAATCAATTCGTCTTTTAAAACAGCAACTTTTATAATCACGGAATTTAATGTTAGTCATTTATTAAAACATTCAGTGCTTCTGCTTCTCGATTATTAATGAATAATGAAAAATAATCATGAGTTGCAGGCCTTCTGTTTTTAGTTTAGTACAGTTACAGTACAGTTTACGAGCTCCACAGGAAGTTATCATAAAGTATTTTACTCCAGGTCGTTTCTCACGCTCTCATCATAAGTCACTGTGTTTCGTTGTATTTCTGTCCTTTGTGTTTCCTAACAGAGAGCTGTAAAGACATCCTCGCTGCCACTGGAAACTACGCTCAGCCGGAGGTCACTACTCTAACCTGATGCTGATTGGCTATGAAAAGGATAAAGAACATGAATTTCCCGGTGGTCTCTGCTTTGGCCTCTGCTTTTTTTTTCCTTCCTGAATGAACTGCTAAACAGATTCATGTAATTCAGGATGACATCTTTTTTGTGTGTGTGTCTTCGTACATCTAAAACTCTGTGGTAGAACATCAGTTTCATAGCAATATTACCATTATTTATACTCATGTACATGTTACAAAGCATTTTGCATGTATTGCATGATCGAGCATTGTATGATGAACTACGGAAAAACATAACTGCCATTCATATCATATTACTGAACATGTTTCAAAGACCCTGAATGTATTTATTTCTCAGTTAGCATCCTGTTATGTTCATCAATACACAATTTTCCTCCAAAGTCTGAAGTTTTGGTTAATTCCCATTTTCCCCTTCTTCATACTGGTTTGAAGTGGGCGTGGCTTACTTAAAAAAAACCCATGATGTCACTACTTCCCACCAATCAGGATTTAGCAACCTGTCAATTGGAGTCTCATGACAGCTGGTGGATTCTTTGGTCACTATCAATTAAATTTAATAAAACCGCATCCATACAGCCCTGATGACACACAAAAACTGAGTTTTAAACTCTCACCGAAGAAGTTTTTAGTCGACTTTGACTGTAAACTTATTTAGTTTTGAATATTTATTGTCATAGAGGGAGATTTAATATTTAAATTAAAGTTTTCAGAGGCTCTGTTCTGAATTAAGTCTGTTCTTAAATGTTATTTTTGTTCATGAGGTATTGTATTTCTTGGTTTGTTTCCTATTTTCTTTTTTCATATTTCAGTCATATGTACTGAAACAGATTTTGGAAGTCAAACACGTCGCTGTCATTTGGGTTCAGGTCTATAAATATCAGAGTAAGGACCCCAAACACTTGTAAATATGGGATTGTACAGCAAAACGTTACTGTGAAATAGGACTAGATGAAAACTTGAAATCATTGTTTGATCCTCAACAAAAGAGAAACCTTTGTTGATATTCCAGTCTCTGCCTTCTCTCGTGCCGCTGCTTTTTAACACTGACCACAGGGAACATGAAGATATTTTGTCAAGAAGACCCAGCGTGGTATGAATGCTGCTCAGGCAACACATTGTTTGTAAATCCTTGTGCAATAAGAGATTTTAACAAAAGACAAAAATAAAATCAATGGAGCAGTATTGTCTGTCTATTACATTAGCTGTATACAACTGATGCATCATTACTGGTTGAGTCAGGACCAAATGTAGACTCTATTAGATTACATGGTAGCTGGTAGGTTTTCAGTACATGCTAGTAAAAATACATACAGTACAACGCCATCAGTTCCACTTGTGCCTCATGTTGAGCAATGGAGTTTAAATGTGTGCAGTAATGTAATTGGATTTGTTCGGTAACAGTTCTGCTTGTGTTGGATCTGTAGAAACCCTGTTACATGTTTCCACGGAGAGAGAAGCAGGAGGAGTGTGGTTTCTTTCGCTCATGACTTGTAATATTATCCTCATGGTCTACCATAGTGGCCTTATGTTTAATAAACAAAGGGGAATTTCAGTTTATTGTCATTAAACTATTTCTATTCTGACCCAGAGGTCTGTAATTATGTACAAGCACAGCTGTATGTATGTAGCACAGTACAATATTCAAGATCATTAACCTCTTTTCTTCTCTGTATATGACATGTATGCACCATGAAATATCTGTTAACCAACTATGAAAGATTAGTATTTTGATAATTCACCTTTTCAGCCTCATTTCCTGTTTCCCTGTTGTATATACTCAAATGTGATGGACAAGCACATCGTACATCCGTGTAATAGTTCCCCTTAGACTGTATATGTGACTGTGATGGATTTCAACTCAGTCAAACTGTCAGATGTTGTGCGTGTATGTGTGAGGGTGTGTGTGCGTGTGGTGTTATATCATGTAGGCATGTGTTTCTATGCAGAAGTAAAAAATAAAATCCATTTCTTCCCTGTGTTGAAGATAAATGGACTCCTTAATGTTATGTATATTCTCTTTTTTAATCTCATTCACAGCTTTCATTATGGAATCAATATTTTGTCCATTAACTGCACAGTTTGCAGCCTATACAGTGCTGCTGCTGTGTTATCTACTGTATGGCTATTTATAGATCAACCACCAGACTACACAAGTGTCTGGTTCGCATTGTGCTTGCTCAAAGTGGTGTAACGGCAGTCACAGTTGTGCCTCCTGCTCTCCTGTGCCTCCATGATTATGTATCGAAGGTGTAGATGACATGCAGAACACATCTCCATGGAGATTTGGGCTGACAGGCAACACTAATTACTCCTCAGCTGCCTCCATCCCCCACTCCCTCTGTTTGTCACATGCAAAGAAACACCGCTCTGACTCACGCATACATCCTCACAGACACACACATGTTCACCTCAGCATGCATGCTCAGCATGATCATCATGACTGTCGTTGCCCATGAGAAATGTTTTGATGTTCAGGGATGTATTGTGCACTGTGGCGATGAAAGTTGTGGAAGATGTCAGGGGTGAGTCTAAAACATCAATACCACATGTTTGAGAAAGACACCATGTGCTCACACAAAAGCATACTGAGTTTAACGTGGACTGATAGACTGTTTGGTCAGAAAGAAGCAAGATGAGGAAGATGCTCTTATAATGAGTCAAAAGAAGTATTTAGCTGCATGAAATTAAGTGTTAATTTGGGGAAGGGTGTCAACCTGTCCAGAGAACTATTCAGCTCATCTCCACAAATTGGCAGCTTACAGGAGTTATGTATATGTATATAACTTGAAGCAATGACACATTTGTTTGTTTGAATATCTCTGGATATGGTTGAAATGTATTTTAAGACACTGAACATCTGTTTGACAGGTGAATCCTGCTTAAGGGCTTTTTCACAAATGAGATGCATTAAACCTTTAAGGATGATTGAGTAATTATTCCACTCACCAGAGATATCTAATCATACAGACAGTTTTGAATTTGTTTCTTAAGGTTTTGAAATATTTCCCTCAAAGCTTTGTTATTATATGTTTATTATTATACTCACTATTGATTTTTGTTTAATACCCTCATACAAATAAGTTTAAATGAGTGTTGATATTGCTTTTTTTCCCCCTTTGGCTCTTTGTGCATCATGAATGATTGTTGTGTCCTATTCAAGTTGTGCTAAATATAAAAAGCACAAATAGTTCTATAAGACAATTAATACAAAAAAAAAAAAACATCTCTCTCCGGACTCACTATTACACAGTGTGCTTTTTAACACGATTTCATAGGAGATGCTTCTTCGGTAAGTCGTCCTCAGTGTTGTTCAGTAGTTCAATGCAGTTAAGTATTGCTCACCTTGCACTTATTGTCTCATGTTTGTATGTCATAACATGCCTCTTTTGTGATGCGGTTTTTTTTTCTTTATTAGTTTTGCCTGACATATGCCGGTATACAATAGTAAGGCGTCTGGATACAAAAGTCATCAAAGTGTAGAAAAAGACAAGAAAAGTGGCCCATCAATCTTCAGAGACATACAGTCAGGGTATATGAAAAAAAAACTTACGTTAAATAATCATCAACTTTATTTGGACTCAAAAGATATAGGTGGCGCTATCTACCTCATCAGTACATATTTTAATATTACATCATTCACATGAAAGATACAATACCCAAAATAGGGGAAAAGCAATTAAAAAAAAAAAAAAAAAGAGTCCAACACAAAGGACAGAAACAGTAATATGAATTTTTTTTTTTAGAAATGGAGAAAACTTAAGGAGAGAAGAAATAGAAAAAAACATAACTTACAAATTATATAACCTGGAAATATAGGTAATGAACATAATCCAATTTCGAGGAGATGAACAACTAAAGTTCTGGTTAAATAATAAAGTGTTGTCACCATAAAGTGTAGTATCAAATATAGAAATGAGCTTATGAGAAAGTGACAGATGTAAGACACTTTATTGTTACTTGAGATTTCGCATGCAACACCTTTCATAAATAAGAATTTTTCAGCAAAAGCATCAACAAAAAGAGCCAGAGACTTTAAAGGCTTGAAATTTGTGGAGTTAGTGGCGAGCATGTCAGCTTTCTACCTGGATTTAATTAAACTTGTTTGGTCATTGTGAATCAAAAACTGCATAATGTCATTTATAGGAGAAGATAAGTTTCCCAGGAACACCTAGAGGAAATGTCTTCAAATTTGGGACAAACGTTTACTTGTTCACAAAGATGAACTGAGAATATTTTGGTAATCAAAGACTAAAAGTCAAAGGTCATGATGAACTAACATAACACGTTTGTGGCTATAATTGAAAGATTCCATGTTAATTATGACAACATTTTATACAACTGTCTGAGAGAATAAAAAGACAAAATGATGAAGTTTTATATCCAACTTCTCTGTGACATCCTGATGTTGCAAAAACACTTTTCCGTCCATTATTCAACACAATAACTGAGGAACAGAAGAGCAGAGTGTGACCATATCTTGGTTGTCCATCTTGAAACTGTGATTATTGTAGAGGTCTTCTGTGCTGTCAGGTTGAAGATGTGTAAGGATCCACAGTTTATTTGAAGCTTTTGTGCAGCAACATCCATATTTGAAGCATTGTCTTTTGTCATGGGTTACAACTTTGTGTTTCATCAGAATCAAATTTATTCCTTCAAAATCTTCACTGCATATAGTGTATTATAGGAAAGTGGAGAGACATAAATGTAAACTGCCGCATGACTAGTTGGTGGAGGCATACAACCACGAGGTGGTAATTCTTGTTTCTGGAGCAAAGACATTACAGCATGTTTGAAGTAGGTGAGTATGCTCTTTTGTTAACAGAGGATTTTCACACATGGCAATACCAGTAACGTCTACCACAAAGCAATATACACTTCAGATGCATTCAGCTTTAGAGATCTATCTTCTTACTGGATGATGGACAGTGCAGTTCTTCCAGAGAAATGGGGACATATAAAACCAACTGATTTAGCTGACGATGTGGGTAACATAACATCAGATAAAAAAAAAAAATCCATCCATTACAGCTCTATTGCATTTTCCACATGAGTCATGTTTTTGATCGAGGGATTTAAAACAAGCAAACAATTTCTACAGAGTCTGTAGTGATACGGCATTCTGGTGTTTTAGTTTCATTTCATTTCATTAGATCTTAAATCAAAGGAAGCTACTGGGATGTGCATGTTAAAGATGGTGGTGCTGCATGCTATAAGAAATTCAGATTGTGGCCTCATCCTCACATTTAACAACTTTCTTTCATTTTCATCAAGAATTCTTGAGGAAGGTTCTTGGATGTAAACTGTTTTATCGAATGCAGCTCAAGTTGAAAACCACAAATTTCCTGTTTTCTTGTTTTTGTGTGTGCAAGGGAAATAGTTTCTTAAACTATTTTAAATAAAACATTTCACAAAAAAAAAAAAAAAAATCCCGAAAAAAAAATTACAGTTGTTCAGAGACTTAATCTTTACAAAGTTGTTTGGTCTTGAGATTAAATGTAAAGTCCTCATTTTGTAAAAGTGAAAGATCAAAATGCTCGCATTTTACCATTTGTGATTTTTTTTTTTTTAGGAGCAGAGAACAATTGGTTCTGTTCCATCTATATGACTTCATTCTGTTTGAAATTATGTAAATCATTTATTTCACTGTGTGAAACATATTTGCAGTGATATCACCTTGACTCGTTCAGCAACTGGAAGAAAAAACCTTGTGGGAGGCATTTAGGTTGTGATTTCGACAATTAGAATAAAACACCAGACTTCAACACGTTTGTAATAAAGATGCTGCAGTTCAATTTTTCTAACAGTGGGTCAATAAACTGCCTTTGTTGATTCATAAATATGTTTCTACATACACTGTCTTGTGACCCTGGTCATCTTTGCTTCACCGCAATTTTACTGTCGTGTTCAAACATAACAGGTATCATCGTAACCACAACTGAGGCCACCTCAACAGTGCAGCAGCAGCACTGTACAACACAAGTTATCACACTACCTCCTCAGGGAAATACAACCTTAAGATTTAAATTCACATTGCACGTCTCTATGCTCAGAGGTAATAATTGCCCAGCTGGTTTCATTGATTGGGCTGAATGCCATATTTTGATGAGTCTATCAGCACAAAGCAGTCATCATGCTAGCAGCTGATAGTTTTCCACACTTGAATAATTCCATTTGTGAAACAGCATCACCTGCAGGGGGCCTGCAGAAAAAATGATTGACAGATTTGTGAGGATGTGATTCATGAAACAAGATGAGCTCAGAGCGGAGGAGAAAGACGCGGAGCTGGAAGTTCAGAGAGAAATCTATCAGGGCTTGTTCTGTCATCCTTGACTACTCCCTTTCATTGTTTCCACTCTTTCCTTTTTTTAAATTTTTTTTTTCTCCTCTGTTGAAGGTTGTCATGACAATATTGAACACAGTTTCCATGGAGAAAGGCTCAGCCCGAGCTATTTCACCATTTGATTCACTGATGCGACGCTGTAGAAAAAGGGACATCTTGACTTATCTTGCCTGGTGGAATATAAATGTTCACTTATTTATGGCTTATTGAAGATGTGTTTCAGAAGGTGGCCAATTATGTAGCATTGACATCCACCTGCACACAAAAGACAAAAGGCCTTTATATTATACATAAATTATGCTCCATTATCGGAGAGTCAAGGCCTATAAATTCTGAAAGCTCTTGGATGATTAATATATGAACAAAGAGAGAGCTGGATCAATTGATTGAGCTCATCCTATAACAATAACACTGTTGACTGTGTTTCTTGGTTGTTTGTATATAATATATATAGATATATACTGTACTGTATATACTGTGCATTTTATATTTTATATTTATATTTAATATTTTTTACTGCTATTTTACTGCTATTTTATTGCTTTTCTATTATTCTATTATTATCTTATTGCTTCTGTATGCTGCTGTAGCGAAAAAAAAATTCCCCTCGGGGATTAATAAAGTAACTACCTAACCTAACCTATCCTGTGCAAGTCATTCCTTTCAGAATAAAAGACCATTATTATGTTTTGCAACACGATTGTTTTTCTCATGAGTAAGAAGATGTTTTCAAACTCTAAAGATAAGACTTGGCTTTTACTCATCCCTTCAATTAAAGAGTTCAAAGGAAAGTAGAAACTATTGTTTGAAAGCCTTTAACAAGCAAAATAAAAGTCAACCAAACAGTAAAAGAAAATTATGGAAAAGATGGATTTAAAACATCAAATGCATGCAATGATGTCACATCAAATATGTCAGAATCTTAAACAAACAATGTCTGTAAGTGTTCTCAAGGTCCAGCTCCATCAGAGACAGATTAGACCAGGGAGACAGCAGAAGTGCTGTATGGTTGATGCAGATAAAGCTTTTGTTTGGGGTTCTGCTTTCTTGTTTTCACTTTTCTCTCTCCACTTTCCGAGTTCTCCATTTGGAGAGAACCTCTATTAGCCTCCAGAACTTGGGTGGATGTGGAGCCACAGGAGCTCTTGGCTGCCGTCATTGTGGGGAAAAGAAGAATCAGTGTCAAGTTGACTCTGGTCTGAACTCAAAACTCATTATTAGGAATGTTGACTTTCACATTTTTCACACATCAAATACTGCACATAAAGTAATTGCACTGAGAAGAAATCTCTATATTTACTGACCCTCATTTTAAGATATAAAAGTAAAATGTGAAATACAAATTCAAATCAAAAACACCCACATCGCTGTAACTTTATTAAACCACTCACTCACACGGTCTCCTGGGAGGCTCGAAGCGATCAGAATAATTTCCTATGACAGCTCTCACTGACTTTTTGAGTTCCTCATGTTTCTGCAGTTGACGCTGTCAGACGCTTATTTTCACCAGTCAAGAATTTATTTCCTGTGTGGCAGCAACACACATGACATCACATCAAAAACTCTCAATTTGAACTCGGCTTCATAAGGACTGCCCATGAATGGACTTATTTGAGCAACATTTAGGATACAATCAATCCATAAGGCATTGTTCTCTACATGGAAGACAAAACCTGTTGTATCGTATTGTCTCATGTATGATAATAATACTTTATATTTTAGTCAATACGGTATTTTTTAGAGTAATGTCTTGTCTGAGCGGCACCATGTTTAGTTTAAGTATGCGCTGCTCACAAACCACAGACACTAAAGGAAAAGAGTTTGAATAGAAAACAAAACATTTATTAGATGCGAATTATACAAGTGATCAATTAATCTTTGACTTATACCTACTGTCATGGTTCTGTCTATATAATTAGGGCCCAAGCACCGATGGTGCGAAAGCCCTATTGTTATCCGACAAAGTTTGACGTTTCGCCATGTCACAGGAAGTTTATGTTTAAGGTCAAAGGATGTTTGAAACCTCATGAAACGTGGCAAATACATCCGGCGTAGTGAGACGATACATCTGATATGTTGTTTTGCGCATGGGCGTGGCCAAATGGCTCGCTACCGCCCCCTAAACTGCAGCCCCGGCACCTAGTTTCACCGACACACACCAAATTCGTTGGACATGTGTATCACACCGAGATGTACAAAAAAGTCTCTTGGCATCATGTCCTCAACTAGTATATTTTGCTAAAGTATGACTTTTTTAGATATTGTGGGTGACATGCACATGTTTTATGTCATATTTTGGACGACATACTGAAGTATTCGTTTTAAATTTAATTCAAATAAAATACCATTTCTCCCTGTTCCTGGATGGTTTATGACTTCATCTCAAATAAAACATTTGCAGGGTTAGGAGGTATGGATTATTGCCCTCATTCCTGTCAACATTGACAACCCTGTACTCACCACTTTGACTGCAGCTGGTATTGCAGAAACATCACTTAAAAGAAAGTGTGACAGCCAGAGTGGGAGGATTATATGAGTGGTCAAATGAGTGAGGAAATACTGTTAGGGCTAAACTTAAAATCATTGTCCAAGCGGTTGATTATCAATATCATCACAATTCTAAATTGCAACTACTGTGATCTGACAGGCACACAAATATGTTTATGTGCAATGTAGTATAATTACTAACATTTCAGATGTGTTCACCTTCAGTTTAACAGATCCAAATAAAGAAGTTTAGACAATCTGGCTGAACTGTCACCATCTCACTGCTTGTATTTTGCTCTACTGGATTTAATTGTAGTAGTTTAATTGATTTTGCCATCTTGCCAAATCTCTGCAATGGATTAGTTGAATTAGTTAAATGATATAATTTATAGAAATGACGGTCAAAATAATAAAAATAACCCAGCTTTAGTAAATAAGAATTACCCTTTTAACTATAAAACCCAAACACCCGTTTGCAACCATAATGTCATCAGGGCACCAAATATCAACATTTTTCACAGCCACTCACCACTGTTCTGCCACAGTGCTTCATGATCATGACAGTAAAATGCCAAAAGAACAAAATCTCAAATAATAAGTGAAACCAATCCAACCTTGTGAGTGGGAATGAAGAATTAATGATCTGTGAAGAGCAGGATAATTATTTCTCAGTCAACTACCCCAAAGGGAGTTTCTCCCGCACCGCAGAAGCATTATGTGCTCAACAGAAGGCCAGTCTCTTGTGGGCCACTAATGGACAGCACTCCCTGTTCTCCTGTGCCACTGTGTGTGAGTGTGTGTCTGTATGTGTGTGGTGTGTGTAAAAAGTAGGAAACAAAATGTCCAGCAGTTGATATTGCCCTTTGAATCTACAGCTCCATCAGTGTTCACCCTGGTGGACTATACATCACACCCACTCCCCCAGTCCTGCCGCCCCCAAGACCACTCTCCTCCTCCGCAACCCTCACACTCACATAATGCTCAGACCACCAACAACACACCAGCTGAACATCAAGGACCTCTGTAACCAGAGGCTACATTGCATTTTATTCCACTTGGCGCCTTAAATTCTGGCAGGTAGGTTTTCAAGTCTGGTTAAGGCCCAAATTCTCTTTATCTATGCTGGATGTAATATGTAAGGATTGGCCACTACACTGCAAGAGTATGAGGAAGTTGACTGTATGTAGCTTCAAGAGGAAGTCAATATTCATCATCAGAACACACGGGAAACAACTGAGTCAGTCACTAACAGGCTGTGATCAAAATAATACATCTGATCAGTGACATTTTATCATTGCTGCTTAAATTTGCCTCCATATTGAGCACAGATAACATGGAAATAATAAAACGTGTGCATAAAGCCTAGTAAATTATTTTATGTGTTTTTGTTTTTAAGACTGAATATAAATACCTGTGGTTGTGAATAATTAACTGTTGTCTGTTTCCCTCAGCTGTCCAGAGCACTCAGATGTTGTGCATCCACATCGGAATGAATGATCGAGGTGCAGCTTGTGAGCCAATGGAAAGGCCAGGCAGCAGAGCTGCTTCATTATGAGCTCATTTGGCCTCAAATGAGAGAGGAAAATATGAGAAAGTGGTGTCTGGATTTGTGATGAGGAATTTAATTTATACAGTTGTGTTTCCTCTGGACTTTTGTATGTAGATTTTCCCCCTATTGCAAAACCTAAGAGCCAAAATACAATCCATATTTGAAGGAATGGTTGGGCCATTTTGGAAACATTCTTATTCTCTATAAAAAAAAAATAACAACAACAACAATAACAATAATAATTTTGCTTTCTTGCTGGCAGTATGTTAAAAAACAGATAGACCCTGACTCTGCCCAGAAGTAATGAAATCCACCTATCAGCCTTACTAAAACTCACCAATTAATATGCTACATCTTGATTGTTTAAATAAGAAAAAAAAAAGTCAAACTGCAAGCAGTGATATGCAGGCCCTCACAGCTTCACGTCGGGGATCCAGTGGGTCGGTGCTGCCGGCTCCCCGACGTGCAGCATGCGAGGGTCGGCATATTCCCGCTTGCAGTTTTATTTTTTTTCTCGATCTTGTTCCTTATTCTTCTTTTTTTTTAAAAAAGGCTTTTTTTTGGCGGCTTTAACATTTTCAAAAACTCATGAAAGTTGGTGCCTGACACAGGTTTTATGAGGTTTGGAGCATCGTTTGACCTTAAACATCAACTTCCTGTGTCACGGCAAAATATCAAACTAAGCCGCATCGCCCTAGCTATTCTATATACTATATACTCTATACTCTATACTCTATACTCTATACAAAAATGAATTTTGGGTCACTTTTTGGACGACATGCATGACTTTTCTTTGAATATTTTGGACAACATACTTTGGATGTTTTGGATGACTTTTCGTGACTTTTTGGAGTATGACCTTTTTCTGAACTGACATGCATGCCTCAAGTTACTTCTCACTGTGAGGCAACTGCTCTAACACCACTGTGTCATACTATATCATGTTGTCCGAAATATGGAAAAAAAAAAAAAAAAAAAAAAAAGTGAGTTTGGACTTTTATTTTGTATTGTTGTTGACCTTTGGTTTGGTATTAGTATGACTGCACGTACAAACCTGAACCTGTGTGGCTTACCCTTGGAGGGACTTGCCTTAGGAGGTCTCGCCCTCTGTGAACCACGTGGCTTACCCTTAGAGGGATTTGCTTTCTGTGAACTGTGTGGCTTATTAAGGGGACTTGCCATCAGTAAACCATGAACCTTGTGTGCTACCTCGGCGGGTAAATCGTGGACCTTGTGTGTTACCTTGGCGGGTAAACCGTGAACCATGTGTGTTACATTGGCGGGGCTCGAACCCGTGTCTTCATGAGGTCGTTTCCAGCTCGGAGTCGGTGTTGTAGACTGCTGGGACTATCTTTGGCGCCTGAAAAAGAGTTTCACGGAGTTCACTCAGAGCTTCCAGAGACTCAACCAACAGTCTGGTTAACTCAACAGGTAAAAGATTATTGTGTGAATCGCCAAAAATGGCGACTAAATTCACCAAGGTTGCTGTTAATGGTTCAAATTCCACCTTGGCCTGTTGATGGTGATTCAACTTTTAGTGAAGTTGAAACGTTTGGAAAAAAATTTAAAAAGTTTTGCATACACTAGACATTACAAGAAGATATTTAATATCACTGCAGACCCCCTTGAAAACATGTATATCTACTATCCAAAGAATGTCTGCGGCAATTTTGGACGACATGCTATAGTATGACTTTTATATAATATTTTGGACGACATGCTATAGTATGACTTTTGTATAATATTTTGGACGATATGCTATGGTATGACTTTTGGATGACATGCTTTCATATGACATTTGGGTCACTTTTTGGCCACCACGCCACGGGCACACTGATTGACGAAAATTAATTCTTATGATAACTTTTAATTCCAAACATGTTAAGAGGGCACAGACGAAATTTCAAGTCGGTCTGACAAAATCTGAAGGAGGAGTTTGTTAAAGTACAACATGTGTGAATCGCCAAAAATGGCAACTAAATTCAAAATGGCGGACTTCCTGTTGAGTTGATGTAATGGTGCTATGTAACTTTTTTGTACGTCTAGGTGTGATTCACATGTCCACCGAATTTCATGCATGTAGTTAAATGGAGCCGCCGGGGTATCTGTTTAGGGGGCGCTAGCGAGCCATTTGGCCACGCCCACTCGCAACTCCACTAAAATACAACATTTTTCGCTGGGAGAGACTGTGTACCAACTTCCATGAGTTTTTTAATATGATAAAGCCTCCAAAAATGCAGTTGTTTATGGAGAATCATAATAATCGCTTGGATAACAATAGGGCTTTCGCGCCATCGGTGCTCGGGTGCTAAATACCAAAAATCTCATATTGGAGTTTAACATGGGGTTAGCGACTGAGCTAAACAGATGCTGGAATTGGCTGCATATTTGCAACACAAACATCTTCTAAGGTAACTCCCAGCACGAATATGAATTAGCATACAACCTCAATATATGTTGGAAAATCACTATAGATTGAGCGGGCTTTGCAAATTTGTATACAAGAATTTACGCAGTATCCATATATAATATATACACAGAATAATATATAATCTAATGTGTAGTCTTACTCTTCTATTTTTCTGATTATCAAACATGTTGGTTGTGTTCCTGCTCTGAAAAAGGATGATGTCTCAACAATAAACCTTCACCGAGTGACCTGGCTGATTGGATTTATGCCAGCTCATTAAAAGAAAGTCTGCTTCTTCTTTATGCTTTTCTGAGAAGTCAATCCTTTATACTCAGATATCCTCCATTTGGATTGTGCATTTAAACCGTTTGATAATCACACGGTGTATTTTCCAAGAACAAACTTACAAACAACATTGTCAAATTGTCAAAAGTAACAAATCGGCTGATTATTTTTGGGTGACATTTCCACTGTGGCTGCATGTCTTTGTTTTGAATCTGGGGTCAGCTAAACAGCAGGAAAGTTCATGAAATTCTGAGTTGACTGTTTGCCAGACAGCCTGATGCTCTTCACTACTATTTGGAAAATTCATGTGACTGGAGATGAGTTTCCTCTCAGAGAGGAGGGATGTCTTGTGTAAGAGCTCGGCCATTATGTCTAAAGACAGGCGGGAAATAACACAGCCATTAGTTTGTGCATTTCCCTCTTTGCCATGCCCTATCAAGTCTCTAAAATACTGGGTCCATTTAGATACAATCCCATTCACTCACTTCCTGACACTTTGAAAGGAAATAATAAAAAAAATGGATAATAGAAGTGAACAGTAGGAGCTCATGAATATTTATCGCTCCTATGGATTTCCTCAAAAATACATACAGCAAAGTCTTCTGTTAAAACACGGCACGCTGTATCTTTACAGCAGCACTACACTGCAAACTTTCAGCTTCACAGTGCGTCATTCCTTGTGCATAATGAGGTCTTTACTGCCTTCTGAAATCAATGAGGAGTTAGAGAATGAGAACATGCACTCTTCCTCAGCAGTGGTCTAATCAGTGCCCACTGCTCTTCAGCTGTTATTACAGACTGGGCGTTTCAGAGCCGGACTCCAACAGAACGGCAGAATGGGTGCAATTATCCCTTTTGACTGGGCCTGTACACACTAAATAGCTAATGCATTAGTGATGACACCCCCTACCCACCCACCCACCCACACACACACACACACACACATCATGTTGTTTCTTCACCATGTTCAGCATCTTCTTTATACTGTTAGCATGCTAAACACAAAGAGCAGCTGAGGCTGATTATTTTTCAGGTTTTTAAACCAAAATATTTGACAAATTAAAATTTTGACCTGACCTGATGAAGAGATATTCTGACCTGGAAAAAAATCTGAGAAAGAGCAACAGTAACTATCAGGCATCAGGCAGGCTTAAATCTTCAACTATTTTACCAGCTATGTACAATTCTTTCTACAGAGCTATCAAGAGAAGATGTTTACATGGCAAACACAATCAAACCTTTGGCAACTTCTGAATCTGTCTTGGTGCACTTAAACTTTGACATGCAAGTTCACGTGCAACATCATCTCTGCTCATTAGTTATCACCATCTCTGCTACTTCCTCACGGGTGTTGATTTCCCTCCCTTCGTTCACACCAGCACGCTTGGTGGGAGCAATGCTGCTACGAGGCAGCGTGAACAATCAGATTTAGTATCAGCTTGAAACCATAGCAATCAATGAGGATCTTTTTTAGGAGCAGCGTAAATCAATGCAATGATAAATGCAATAAACCAGCCTCCTCAACCATTTGAAGACTCACTAAAGGGTAACCACAATAGTCTACACCCCCATCACACAGTGGGATGACCATGCTGCAGCTCTGGTGATCTGTTACAGAATGGAAAAATATAATCTGTATGGATGGCACATTTTTACCACACAAGTCATTATTCAGCTGCAGTTTTATGTCTGTGGGTATGTCGAACACATTTCTAACAGTAAAATCTAATTTCACACTATTTGAAAAGGTTCCCCGAAGGAAAAAAATGGGGAAAAGGTCACTCAAGTGGAATTTACAATATGTCTGCCTTTGAAATTGGTGTTAGCCATCTCTGTCACACCATGGATTAAAATGTTTTATTTTATGTTAAAGGTAAAACTTCTGTTAAACTTTGCTGGAGAGGAATCTCAAAGAACTGATCCCAACTCATTTAAGAAGATCTGGCATCTGGCTGTTGTCTCTGGAAGCCATGTTGAGGTTTCCATCTGCTCATGGGTCAAGCCTTTTCTATCGGTAAGTCATGTTTTACCTTTTTTCCGCTTTGTGCCTGACAGATCTTCATTGGATATTTTTTCTGGGTTTAAAAACTAAACAATTTTTAATAACTGAAAATGTTAAGGTCCATATGACATTAACGCTGTTTAAATAAAGTAGTATTTCATAACTCAGCAGATATGTATGGCAGTGTATACTCAACAAAAAATATTATTTATATAAAAGATCTCTTTTGTTCACAGAAAAGGTTTGTCACAATTTTTTTTTCAAAAATGAATTAAAATCCGCATCAGTGAGAACTTCACTATCCGACATAATGCCTTTGACAGGTCACAATAAATTCCACTCTGAAATGTGCAGTTTAACAAAAGTGTTGTGTTTATGTTTAGAAACGGCACAGGTTTGCCTATAAATTTTTAAAGAATAGATTTTATTTCAGTGAAATAGCTTAGCTAATGCTGGCTAACATGAGCAATACTGGTTGGAGGTTGGACAACAATGCTGGATCCTATGTGGGTTATCTCTAATTTACTGATGTTACTGGTGTAATGTATTAAAATTTAGTTTATTGGGCCAATACAGGTGATGAGGTAAATTCTGAGATTATTGACCTCTAGTATATATGCATGTTGCTCAGCATAATCGTCTGTCTTTGTATGATTGTCTCTATATCTTTTTCTTAGATTAGAGAAGGAATGCTGCCTACTTCAACTATTTAAATCATAAATAACACTAGGTGTTTATTTATGATGAAATTTAGCTCTGTATTAAACTGTTCAAGGCATTTATTGATGTCTGTGACACTTTTGTCTGTTATACAGATAGCTTGTGTTTCTCTTATGAAGTAAGTCTTAAACGTTTTGATTGTACATGGTAAAAAAAAAAAAGTATCTTGGGATGTTTGAACAGCTCAGTTTCCTCAGCCTCAAACGTTTCCTAGATGTAATAGACTTCCATAATAAGAAATGATTGATGCAGTCAAGTGGCAGTGTTTGTCTACGACCTTGTTTGTATATTTTGTACTACCTCTGATGAAATCCTGTGACCTCTGCACTCCCCCCCTCTCTTCCTGGTGCTTTTTAAAAACCTTCCTGTTTACCCTCAAACATCACAGATATAGACATCTTTTATGTGAAGATGAATTGAATTACTTTGTATTTGTATGTGAACAATATACAACAACAAAGCATTTTCTCTGTGGTGGCGTGCTGTTTTGTTTTAACTTCATACAGTATGTTCACATACTGCGGAGTACAAATGTTTTCTATCTCTGTCCATTAACTGCTTCTCTTAAATGCCATTCAGCCCTGCTTCAGTAAAATGCTGCTGTTGAAAACATAATCCTCTGTCTTTATTGCCTGTCCAGAGATATTTCTGGCTCTCTTTTAATGCAACATGAGCTTCAGTGCCAGTGAAACACGAGAGGTCCTTCTCTTCACGGTTCACGGTGATGGTGCAGTTATTAAAGGTAGCTGGTTGTCAGGGTGTCTGGGTCTTAAACATCTAATTGGGATCCAGGAAGACAAGGTGCATCGCAGTGCAGCAGGGCTTAAGTCTGGAGATAATTGCTGGTGTCCATGTTGCTCTTCTATATGTGTTGAAGGATTATTGCCTTTATACTAACCATATTTGGTCAATATGATGTAAGGATCAGTGTTTCTTTTTCCCACACGTTTGCAAATTTGGGTGTATCTTAAACTTGTCCCATAGCTTCCTGCTTCCGTTCACTCTGCGTCAGATAATTGACCTCTCAGCTCCCTCAGCAGTGCATGAAGCCTCATACGCAACTTGTTGCTCATACAACAGGAAAAAACAAATGGAGCGGAAACAGCTGCCACTCTCTGTCTAAATAGGTCTCTCGGCTGATTATTACTGCCATTCATAGCCCCGACCACGTCACCTACTCATTGCATATAGTATTGTAATATGATGAAATAACTGTTGAAAATCAGTTTTCAGGGTTATTGTAATGCAGTTTGTAAGAAAATATAAGGAGGTTTTTCAACTCTATAACTTGTCACACTAAAGGCATTAGTCCTATAACTAAGAACTGCCTTCCTGACTCTGCAAGTAGACTCAAAAACAACATGATGGTTTTCTGTCATCTCTCTAACCTGCTGCCTTGTCACCTTGTAATGTCATTAATTTAAAAAAAAGTTGTACTGCATCTTAACACCTTTAAAATGGATCACATTAAAATGAAGTAGGAAAAACAATTATCACTGTAGTGTAAAATCACTGTCTGTGTGGCCACTTTTACTGACAATGCTGTTAAAGCTCAGCGTTGTTTGCAGTGCGACTAGCTGGTCAAACACTAATGAGCTGTCGTGGCTCTCGGGCCAGTCCTCTGAACAGGCCTCGCACAAGACCATCTGGCCTCTGCTGTGGAAGCTGACAGCAGCTGAAAGAGCCATGTGAGAATAAGACTGATGGATCTCGGCCTACGCAAATCCAATCTGCCAGGAAAATGTCGCTCCAAGTGTGAAAAATGTCCACCGACAGTCTTTTTCTGGATAAGGTGGCGGGGCAGTGGGAAAATGGGAAGTAGCCTCCTGGCTGCGTGTGCTGTTTTTAGATAAACAACTGGAAGAGAACCTGCAGATGGGATTCCCATCAATGCTTGTGCTTATAGACTTTGTCTGTATGTGTATTATCAAGTCACTGTAGCCTATTTGTGTACCTCATGTATTGCACTGTGGTGGGAAATGATTTGTTTACAGGATACAGAATGGGGAGACGGTCTTCAAAGTGCACCGGACAGTCAAGAAAGGAAGTGTGACGCAGCTTGGGAGACAAACAGCTAGATATTTACGCACACAAAATGTGTGGCCAAAACCAACATAGCAGCAGCAGCAACAGCATCAGTCCTGACTTTATTGGAACTCAAAGTGCATGCAGTCCAACATGATGTAAAGTAACATCACACTCCAAGATGGCCTGTGGGAGTCGAGCAGTTTTTTTTTATTAAATCCACTACTTAGCAGAGGTGAAGCTACAATTAAACTGGAATGCTCAACTTGGTCGTTTGTCAAGCAGTGCATGAGAACACACCCAAAGCCATGTGTTTACAAATTATTTTCACACTGTTATGACAACTGATGTTCTGAAAATGTGTCTCTGTCCTATCTGACTGCACTTATATAAACATGAAGTCTCCGTGAGCAACTGTAAAGAGCAAGCAGGTGATAGACTTCGCAGCTCAAAAAGCAGTTGATGTGTCCTTGTCCACAGCCCATAATAAGTCTGCATTGCGATGGATGTACAAGTGTGTGCAGCCTTTACTCTGGCAGCAGGCCCAACTGGTGTCAGTGCCTGATAGATTAGAGCTGGCTGAGCCAGGTTCTGTGCTGCACGGCTCTGCACACGCCTCAGTTCAGCTAATAGAGGTTTTGGTAGGCTAATACATTTGAAACTCTTGTGGGTGTTCATTTCCGACCAAGTGTCTGCCACAGCTGGACGGGAACCAAATTGGTCAATTCATTTGTGGGAAGAGGGAAAAAAGAAGAATGTAAAGTGATCCAGAGTTGTGGAGGTTGACCAGGGCAATAAACTAAATGTGGTTATTGAATGCCAATACAACAATCACAATGTTGGGCTAAGAAACAGATATCCTACAAACTACAAACCTCGTCAGCCTTTCAAGATTTTACATTTTCAAATAATTTACCACACCTGTAGAGGAGCAGGTTTAACTTAAATTATATGATAATAATTTCAGAATGAGAAGTGGTAAATGCGTAAATTTTACTGCTCATTCTTGTTTACTTTTATAGACATTGCTTTAAACTGTGGGTTTCACACAAAGTAAAAGAGAACAAGCAGCGTTCCTCCTTGTTTTTACACACAGTAATGACTGTCAAATACCCCCATCTGTCCAAAAAATGCTCTCGATAGTGCCACATTTTGCAGTATATAAAAGGGGCAGCGCCAATGAGGGGTCTTGGAGAGCAATATACTACCATGCCTGAGAACTTTCCTTGAATTATTCACAGTTTTTGATTTTCAATATTTAAATGCTATATTATATCATTTGAAAACTGGATAAATATATAATGAAATCAAACCGATTCCATTCTGATAAAAACAAAAAGAGGCCAAGGCAAGTGATCTGATTCGGCCAATGAGCGCAGCCGCAGTGAAACTTTGACCTGACGTCCGCTTCCTGTTAGCCTGAGCGTGATGTTATGGTAACCTAGGATTAGTGGTTTAGAAACTCAATCAAAACCTTGATACGAGAGCGACTGTGAACCTAACAGGGATCATACAAGTGATGTTAACCGGTCTAATGAAGGTGTGGCACAATGTTAGAAGTAACACACAGGACCAAGAAAAGCCGTTGGACCGAGATGAAGAAAAGGAGAATGCTAGTAGTGCTGTATATATTATCGTATATATTATCAGTCATTCTCAGGAGAGCCCAACATGGCCGGTTCTTTAAGAAATACCCTGCATGGACAATTGGAGATGATCAGAGAAGTTTTACCAGAAGCTGGTTGGATGAATATACATGACTTGAATACAGTATGACTCAAAGACGCAGAGTTTTGTAAATGTCCAAGAGGACCAGTGTGAACTCAGGAACCAGAAACCTGCACTGTTGGCTGCAAACATAGAGAGAAAACGGGCCTGGTCAGATTAAAATAACATTTGATGTCTTCACACTCGACCACAACAGACACGTTGTTGTGTTACACAGATGTTTAATGGTAAGTGTGATATCCTCCCCCTCCCTCCCCTTCTGTTTCCGGTTATAAATGTAACGTATTAGTTGGTTGAGGCACAAATCGTGACTCATAGTTACATTATCCTGTGATGCACAGTCATTTAACATCAGGCCTGTGAAACTGTTTCATTAGTTCGGATGTTGGTCATTAAGTGAGTTTGTGATCTCAGAATCTGAAGCTAAAATGTACACACACACTCGTGTCTATTACTTGGTGCTTGTGTATAAGCACCAAGTGTGTGGTATGTCTCTGTGGTATGATAGTGTGACATTTTATATTCAGAAGTGTGTTTCTGTAGGCAGGCTTGTGAAGCTTACATCTATATCTCATGAGCTGAATATCTCGCTGTGTGTTTAACACAGAATGACAATGATATTGTCACCAATTGGGTACTGCATTTGTGCACACGCGTGTGTACGTGTTTGTGAGTGTGTGTCGAGGGTGTTGCAGTAGAAATGAAACTTAAGTGAGCAGCACAATAATAGGAAATCCTTAATGTCAACCGTAGCCGAAAATGTCTGGTGCCTTCACTGGTCATGACATAGTGAGGACTATACAGCTTCACAGGGTTATGGTCTTGTTTAATTTTTTTCTTTACAGATCACAACAATGCACGTTAAATGTAGCGGTAGAACCAAACATCTATTGTTACTAAAATCTATAGATTACAAACTAAATGTAAAGTCATATCAGTATAAACAAAATTATAAGAACCTCCCTATTAATTAGAATAAAGGAGACACACAACATGGTCTGTTTAATAAAAGTGGTTAATTTTAATATCCTGTTCGCTCAGTCATGTTTGTACACTTTATAACTTCAACAACAAAAATTTAAGTTTCTGTCTCATAGTTAGTCAAACTAACTTCTTGATTGTGTGGCCAGTTTTGTGGTGAAAGCCACCGCAGTTCCAGTGAGAAAACACAGGGAAGAGATCACTTACATTAGTGGTCCCTGTCCACTCTAACAACAGGATTTTATCTACTGGATTAGATCAGCAGCACACAACACTGACAGAGAGGAGAAAACACACACATTTAAACACTAAAAACCTACATATAATTTTACTTTACACACGCGCACACACACACACACACACACACTCTTATATACACATACAGACACAGTCACTCAGCTATTTTTTTTTTATTGAGAACAACCACACAAACACCAGAAACCAACAGACACCAAAGTAACATTACTGACAGTACAAAAATCAAAAAATATCTCCAAAATATACAATTATTATTTACAGCTCAAGTATACACTTTGTCACTCTTACTATAGATATTCAGTGGGAATTTATCAGAATGTACATCAATATGTACAGATTAAATACATCATCTTAAATACTATAAATATAACTATGTTGGTCACATACAGACTATTTGCACAGTTAAATAAATTCACTGTTACTCTATTTTTGTTCAGTTAATCTCAGTAATTTTTGTTAACCACTAGAAGTTGTTTGCAACAAAGCCGACATATGGACGAGACAAAGAGACCCTGGAGTTGGCGTGTTTGTTTTTAATAATAAATATCAATACCTTTTTCCTAGCTTAGTTTGGCTCAATAAGAAAAAAAATTTTTTTTCACGTTGTGCAGTTTCAGTAAACTGAAACACAGAAGTGTTTTTAAATGTTAGAGGAAAGATCAGCTGTGCCTTGGCATTATATTTTATTATCAATTGATGCTACGCTAAAGGCAACTATAAAATGTAAACTGAAGTTAGTCTTCTAAACCTACCGTTTGTATTGTGCAGCTCAATCTGTAGCTACAGGAGCGGTTTAGTTTCTTAAGGTGTGCAGCTTCACCCTCCAGATATCTCGTGTAGGATGCAGGAATCAGAACTTAACTAACATGATAAGTTTCATCACCCAGTACGCCCACTGTGTCTTTTAGCTCACTGACCAGGGAGATTCATCGTTTATTAGGACTAAAAAAAACAACTCCTTTGTGCTCACAATCCTGTGCTTTCTTAAAATGTGCTTTAACCCTTAGCCAAAGCTGCCGTTTTTATACAGGTGAGAGCCTTCACCTCAGGTTATGTGCCATTTGTATCACAAGCCACTGGACATGTGGTGTCTCATGCTTGATATGCCAGAAGATCTGTGTCTTGGCATGGACAATGTTTGTGATTGGAAGACGTCTTAATTGTGTATCTGAAGATGTTATTAGCATTTACGTGCGCGTTTATAATGTTTTAACTTGGACTTGGATCTCCTTTTAAAATGGAGATCCGGGAGACCTTGTCCTTATTCTGCTTTTGTATTTTTGCAGTGGTTCATATAGCCTTGTATAATTACATTGGAGCCCTTCACAACCTGTAAGCAAACTTTCTCTCAATATGAATATTATTTCCCGGGGAAAATACATAATTTAAATGGCTTTATGGTACATCTATAGATAATTCTATTACCTCATCTTTCACCTGATCAATATAACAAGCAATTATCACACCCACTTTTGGAGGCTGTGGTATACTATATAGTCATGTGATAACTTATTGTAGCCTGAAACCTCCACGAATGCAAAAGCCATCTTAAAGGCTATATGATCACATATTAACATGACACCGGAAGGGCTCAGCACTTACATTGTTTAAAATAGGATGTAATGTAATAAGTCCTAGTGTTGCCAGCCAGTGGCAGATAAACATCAGTCAACACAATGACAATGATTGTAGAATTTTTTTGGAATAGTCATAAAAATAAAAAAATAAAAAAATTAATAGTCAATGCAACCATCGTCTTTTCTTATTCGCCTTCTTTTTACGGGAATGTGGTAGTAATGCCTTAATATTACCAGACGGTGGCAGTATTGCAGCTAAAAGCTGTTTGCCAACCAACTTTAAACAACTAAAGAAGGAGAAGAAGAACATGTTCCGATCAAGTTCAGGTAAAACGTGAGATTAGATGCTACGGTACAAACAGCAGAATATGCAAAGACAACTAAAACCGTCAAAATGTCCTGTGTCGACAAAATAAAAAATAAACCAAACTCTGCCAGGTACAGTTAGCATATCATAAATCTCCCTCAGCTATGCACTGTCGTATTACAGTGAAGCACAAAGCCGAAAGTCCATCCACAGTTCAACAATCAGTAGCTAGCTTTGTCACCAGATTAAGTAAGTGTGATGTTAGACGTGCAGAGGAAACACTGCTTTCATCTTAATGAAATCATCAGCTTTGTCAAAAGTGTGGATTTTAGAAATTTGATGGCGAACATCAAATAGTATTTTTGCTGACAATGCCCATCTCTCAGTGATATCAGGAAAAAAATTATACATATTGACACATTTTAACATCATTAGGAACCAGCTTATGACCTTTTAAAATGCTAACATAATGCATGCAAAGACAAATATCTTCTGTGAGAATGTACATAAGACAAACTTGCGATACATTTGTATATTGTGCCTTTCATTGACATTCATCCCTCTCTCTACATATATACTCTACAAATGCTTTTTTTCAAATTTGTGCTTAACAAACAACTCCAGGGTCTCGACCTAATTAAAGTGCTCAAGTGAATGAGACAAAACGTTGGTCCAAACTCTACACAATAAACTCACTAAATAATCAAGGAAACCAAATGACAAAAGCATAAGGCAAAGAGACAACACAGACGCTATTCAGGCACCAAACAATATGACTGACTGTGCTTCACACTACATCTGTTCAGTCTCAAGTATTGCTGTTGTTTCAGGGAGGGGCCACAGGACAGAGAGTGTGTGTGTGTCATTGGCTCCTCCAGCTGGCCAGCAGAGACACCCAGTGGTGAAACTCTTGTATTACCACTTATTCCAAACATTTATATCACAGAACATTTCCACATTATAACCCTACACATACGAGATTATATATTAAAATGAAAAAGGACTTTGTTTTCTCACCTCAGTTCACAAAAAGACATCAAAGTGTAGTTTGTGTTGCTAATGACATTATGTCCTCTACGTCGTGGTCAAAATTTGAAGAATGTACAAAGGTAAAGCCTAAACATCATCCTCTTAGGGATGAAGTATGATTAATCCGCAGCACGGCATGGCAGTGAACCTCTTAATTAATGCAATGTAACAACAGTGGAAAGGTTTTCTTGTGGGGCATCAACAGTGAAATGTGTCATCTCTGTGTTGCTGAACAAACAGCCGTGCAGGTGGAGCAGACAAAGCAAGGTGTCCGCTCTCCTCTTCCTCCTCCACATCAGAAGAGCATCCGTATCTATGGTGCGTTGCCACGGCTTCCCCTGGGTAACACAGCTCTATTTTTAAACAGGCAGGGTCACCGGGAGCTCTCATTCAGTGGCAGACAACACATTGACACATGCACATCTGCGCACACACAAAGACAAGACTCACATTTCCATCCCCTCTCACACTGAGACGGACAAGCGTGAAGCTGCTCTCTGATCAAACACAAGCTGCTCGGCTTATTCCTGCTTGTGCATTGCCACCGCTGCCCTTCCAAGGCATTCATTAAAATGGAGACGCTTGATTAAAATGATTGATTAAAATGGAAAGCTTTGTCTACTGCCAGCTGCGATGGAACAGACAACGGTGTCTGATGTGCTGTTGGAGATGACTCCAGATCTTTGCTTGCTGACAGAAAGGGTGGTTTAAAAGGAAAAGTGCTGCCCCGTGCTAAGGCTCAGAGATGCCTTAACAATAGCAGGTGGCTGTGCTTCTGTGTTCATGGATCCAAGAGGCAAACACTTGCCCCTTGTTTTGCACTATTGCAGTGTATATATGCATGGTTTACGGTGACGTCTCAAACTATTGCACAACACATATGTACAGTATTTTACATCAGTGGGAAAATAGAGATAGAAGGAGATCCACACTTTTATGAGGACCCTATTGTGACTGGTTATTATTGCTGATGCATGATAGGCACAATAAACTTAAAAATATAATGTGCTTGTAACACTGTTTACACTATCAGATTCACTTGTTACATACTGTTATGGATGAATTTATAATTGTTTTCTAGGTGAGAAATGTTCTCATATACCGTGTTAGAGATCAGGACAAGATGAGTCTCCTTTCATCCTATCCCCATAAACAACAATCCTCTCCAAATGAATCAGAAGAAGCACAAACTGGTGAACAAATACAATTACAGTTCAGTACAACAGAAAATATTTTAGCATTGCAAACACCTTAACCTCAGCCAGAGCACATTACCAAACAAAGCCTGCATCTAAGCCCACTGTGGACCTTTCTAAACTTCATTCACCTCTTTGTTCTTGTCTCTGTCCCTCTCTCTTTGCCACTGTAATGCCTTGACAGATGGAAAAGGTTGTCATATCTGGTGGTGCTCACGTTCCCGATCCCTTCATCACAGCAGGGATTGACAGGCAATCAGCAGCACGGCTCCTACAACAAGGAAGAGGGCAAGAACCACAGGTACGGAGCGATGGGGGAGAACAAGGGGAATAGAGGGATTTAGCTCTGGGGGTTAAGGTGTGATGAATGCTGCAAGTGATTTTTTTTTTTTTCCCCTCTTGACTTCCTCTGTCTCCCTTTCTTCAAATAGGACCCGGGTTTAATGGACGGGACGATCTTTGCACTCAGTGGATCATAACTCGGACTCGGGCGAGCCGATGTTCTGGTAGCCCGTCTTGGTGCTGGTGCCATAGTTGGTGTTGGTCATCTCCTGGGTGCCGCCGGGACCCAGGTAAGCGCGGTGGGCAGGCATGGGGGAGGGGGCCTCGCTGGGGTTCTTGCCGAGGATGAAGCGCTGCTCGTCCTGCTCTTCCAGGTTGGAGATGTCCTTCATCATACCTTTGCGGTACGACACCGACAGCTTATTGGAGCCGTCTGAGATCAAGTTGAAGTGGCGGACCAGGAAGACGATGGGTAGAGGCAGCATTGCAACCACAATGAGGGCGTAGGCCATAGCTAAAGCCCAGGGAGGGTAGCTTTGGAAATGCTCTGAGCCCTAAGAACGAAAGAGTGCAAGGGTAAGAGGAAGGCGAAAAACAGGGGAAAGACAAGAAGAGTTGAGGAGAGCCCTACTTAATCTACAAACAGGTGGATGAGGACCATGGTTGAAAAGCAAGCAGACTTATGACTTGTTCATGACAAGATGGTAGAACAGTAGTTCTCCCCAAATCTGTCTCTCTTACTGCATCTTACAAACACTCACTGACCTCGGCCTCCACCCAGGCATTGTATCCCGCAGGACTGACAGCCATCTCAATGACAGTGGCAATGATGAGCACGATCAAGATAGCAGGCGACACGTATCTCCACATGTAGTAATAGAAGGAATACGGCCTGAAACCAAGCATGTCCTCCAGGTCCTGCATGAACCTGTAGGAGGAAGTAGAGGAAGAAGTGTAAATGAAGTTGTTAGTTAATGTGTAGTCGGCTGTGTTTATTAATTTGACGAAGCTATGGAGCTTGCAGAGTAATATGTTTCATATATACATGCCTAATTTTGTCTGGGCAAGAGGGACAAAATATTTAGATTTTTGGTGAACTTTTCCTTTCGCTTCATTCTAAAGGGACAATGAGGATGCAGCCTGTCATGCCAAAGTGATTAATACACCCATCAGTCCACCAGAGGATACCATGTCAGTGTCACGATTTTCCCTGCCTAGGCGTAAAAAGTACACACACGTGTGGATCAGGTAGGTAAGTTAGATGTTGTTGGATGGATCAAACCCAGGACTGTCACCCAGGAGACCAGGGTTTGAGTTTGTGGGAAAGCGTTGTGTATGTCTTTTAAGTATCATAAATGAGTTACTAGCATACCTTAATGTATTTAACTTGCTTCACGTCCATCAAGTAACTCATTTATCTTGACTCCAAAGCTTTCCTAAACCTAACCAAGTAGTTTTTTCCTAAACCTTACCAGGTGATTTTTTTTTTAGTGGCTAAACCTAAGGCACCTTACTTTTCACACCTAGGCAAGGCAAAAGGTCACACTTACACGGTACCCTGTAGTGAGCTGACGGTGTATTAAACGCTTTGGCTTGATATCCGGTTGTATGATAAGTGGACTATGTGAGGCAACCGGGCTTGTTTGAAGAGAGGCTCTCATTCTAAATTAAATAGACACTATGGACAAACAGTGGCCTGAGAACTGACTATCTGGCTTCCTTCTACATATGCAGTCAAGTTACCTCTTGGTGCCGTAGATCCAGGCTACAGAGATGTTCTCCAGGATCACCACCACAGTGAGAGGCAAACCAGCGGAGTAGTCGTCAAACATTGTGACAAAGTAGTTCCCTGAACGCTGCACAAACAGTAGGCCACACAGGAAGGCTATGACACAGCAAACCACTGAAGGAAAGAAAAAATATCCGGTGAGAATTCAAAATTTTACCAGGTACAGGAAATGACCTGGACAACCAGAATCAAGACTTACCACACAATATCTCCTTGCGGATCTTATAAGCGTCTAGTATGGGAGTGGTGATGCCGGTCATGGTGCCGATCATGCTTCCCAGTCCCAAGTTGATTAGCATGAAGAAGAACATGACGGACCAGAACGGACTGGCAGGGAAGTGGGTCATGGCCTCTGTGAAGGCGATGAACGCCAAGCCAGTACCCTGAACTGCCTGGGGAGACGGAGAGGAGGAGATGAAGACCGTCACATTGGTGGCTAATGTTGACTAATGAGCTGCTGGGAAATGAATGATCCTATCTGGATAATCACCTACTCAACTTCCATTTTTAGGCTCATTAATTATAGTGTAGCCATGAAGGTGATGAGCTCATAAAGACATACTTTTAGTGGGATAGAAGATAGCAGTGAAAACCCAACATCCCCAATTTAGACAAAAAACGATATGACAGACAATCACACAGACTTGAATATATTTCTATGAGTCTGGGGTGATTATGTAGTGTGAAAACTACAACAGATTATTTAGTACAGTGGCAAATCCAGGGGTTATTACTGCCACAAGGAGTCATAACAACAATTTTAGTTGAAATCTGATTGACAGGAGAGGAGGATTATTCAGATTCCAAAAGTTAAACTCTTTGACTGAACTGGTAGACCGACTTTATGTAGCTGGTGTTTAAACCTCTTCTTTAGGAGATAAAGCCTGAACCAATCACCTGCACAGCAGTTTTACTATCCACCCACTGACGACTCAACAAGTAAATGACTGTTGAGCCTTGAAAGACCACAATGAGCGAGATTGATCACAATTCATAATCAGTACATGAGGAATATTAAGATGCCCATAATCATACCAATACTCTATCCGCTACATGTTAAATAGCATTAATTCTCACTGGGGAAAAGAACCTAACCTTAATTTATGTGAAAATGATTGATAATAATTTGTAATAGATAGAAAATAGAGGCCAAAATAAAATCTTGATATTCAAACTATTTAAACATCTCAGCCTTTGAGGTCTCTCCCACTGACCTTGTTGAGTTCGTCCTCCAGGAGGCAGGCATCCAGGCCCAACTGGTCGAAGCTGTCCTCCTTTACCGTCTTAATGACTCCGTACAATTTGGTGTAGTCCTGAGTCGACAGGTGGGAGAAGTTGATGTGGCTAGGAATGAGGTCTTTGCCCAGCACACCTGTGTTCAGGTAACCCAGGATCTTCTCTGCATTACTGCATGTGGACAGTTGGAGATGTGGAGAAGAGAGACATGTTGGTGAGTTAAAACAACTGGCAGAGAGGGAGTGATCAGGTAGCATTCGTTCCAGTATGGCACACTCACTCAACAACGCATTTCTCGTTCATGACATTCGCCTTGAACCCCAAGACCGCAAACACCACTAGAGTGGCCAAGATGGAGGTAACGAAGTTGATAATGGAAACCAGTGTTGCATCGAAGTGGCAGTTATTGTCTCGCTTGTTGTAGCTGGAGAAAGCAATGACGCCTCCGAAGCCCAGACCGAGGGCGAAGAAGACCTGTGTGGCTGCTTCTCTCCACACCTGCGGCTCCAACATCTTTTCCAGCTGATAAGAAAAAAAAAAAAAAAAGGGGTGGGGATAGCAAGATTCAGTGATATTTAATGCCTCTTTACAACCTCCTGAACAATATTTCATTTCATTTATATACTATATTGCCTTCAGTTAGTACATGATTAAAGTAACTGTATATTACCATGACGGAAATATTTAAACATATTACATCATTTTTTTTCCACTGCTGGTGCCATTTTAAATAATTTTTAAAATATATTATTTTCCCTAAATTCTTCTGTAATTTAGGATATTAGGTCTCTTTGGAATTTTTGAAAAGAATTAAAAATAAATCCATGTGGGTCTGAGCCTTTGGTGGCCATTCAAAGTGTGCGTTTGCAAAAACAAAGCCAAGCGTCAGGGAACTAAACTTCTAAAGACAATACATTTGATCTGGTCTTATCGCTTATGTAAACCATGTTTTTATTAGCATAATTCATAATCCAGTTGTAACAGAGAAATGTTTACTCCTTTTACAATAAACCATTAAGGAAAACACTCAGCTTTATCAAAGCTCTCGTGGCCTGAGGCCAAAATCTTATCTCACAGCAGACACATTAAATCCACGCCTATTGTTCTTTTGGATTATTTTGTTAGCGAATGATGAAATGTGCAGCAAAATGATGCTCATTTTTTTAAATCATATGCAGCAAATAATAAAATAACTAATTTATTCATAGTAATTAGTGATCCTTTGTCAGTATTTCTGAGATTGCAAACACCACTAGAGGGAGACATCAACTCAACACATAACACTGTGGATATTAATGACATTTTCCTATCGTTAGATCCAAGTGAATGGAGCTGGAACCATCAGCCTCACAAGGCTGAACAGAACAGCCTGCAAAGACAAGGTGTCACTTACAGGGTCAATTGTCAGCATCACCGTGAAGGGAGTGAGTTTAGTGGGAGTGACGTCCGTACAGTACACAGCTATCACATTTCCGACATTAGTTTTATTCTGAAAATGTCTCTCACTGACTGAAGCACCAGATGCAATCTCTTCCAGAGATTCCCCTTTTGTCACTTCTTTATTCGGTCACAATCACCACTGATTGTCTCACCTTAGGGGTGAACATGTGAGCGATGCCATCCACCGCTCCCTTCAGCATCAGACCTCGTACCAGGAAACAGAAAAGCACCACATACGGGAAGAGAGAGCTGAAGTACATCACCTAAGGGAGAGAAAAAGTCAAGCTCATTTGAGTGTTGCCATGGACACGCTTTCTGAGGCCTCACACATGCAGGAAGAGCTGCAACCATTCACACACACACACACACACACACACACACACACACACACACACACACACACACACACACACACACACACACACACACACACATCGAATTAGTCCCAAAACTGGCATTGAATCTGAATTTGACCAAATGTGGAGATGCGTCGTTGAAGTCAAAAACCCTTCCTACAGAATTTCAGGGAATCAATTCAGCACTGACTATGATAATTGGATTACTGAGTTTAGTGTTTCAAAAACCGTGTCAGACCTTGGCGATCAGCTCTCTGTTGTGTGTTTTCCTATTGAGACTGTGCGCTGGATGTTGCACTATGGTGTATGACTCACTCCCTGGATCGAGATTACAGGATGTTGTTGCAGTTGCTGCCAAACTGAGAATTTTCCATCTGCATCCTGAACCAGTTTTTGCTTGTTTCACTTTAAGCTTATAAATACTGCATGGCCCTCTTTTCCATAATATAGATTACATCCAAAAATAGACAAATACTGATGAGAGGCTTAGCGTCTTACCGTTGCCTGAAAGCAACAGCAAAGTAAGTAAAACAAAAACTGATGAAGATGGATTCAAAATAGAGATTTTGTTGAAATGGTTTAATGTCTTTGTGTTGGGTCTGTGTTGTGTAGAATATAATTTAGAGCATCTCTATAGTTTGCGGGCTCAGCCCCTGCTGTGAGGCCACAGACACCCCTTACCTTCCCAGAGGACTGGATACCCTTGATGACTGCCAGGCAGACCATGATCCAAGCGACCAGCAGGGATAAGGTCATCTTCCAGTTAAGGCCGCCGGTGTCGTCGATGCTGCTGGTGATGTTAAGAGTCTTGCGGTACCAGAAGTAAGTGGTGGCCGAGCTCTTCTCGCACTCTGGCTCCACAACTACAGCAGCAACAAGGAAAGGGAGGGAAATGTCATAAACTGCTCTGACAGTGGAGTCTGCACATATACAAAAAAACATAAAACAACACTCAATGTGCTTCCACTACAGAAAACTCCAAATGCTTGTGTAATGCTTTCTGTCAGATAATGGACAACAAGACAAATATTATTACTAATGCATTTATATATAAGCTGTAGTTTAATGTTGTAGATGGTCAAGAAGAAGATAATTAAACTATTAACCACTCTTTAATTAAACCAGTGCTTTGCATACTGCAAAAATCTTCTTTTTTTATTCCATCATTGGATCAGAAACACCTTATTCTCATGAAACAAGAGAAGGTGCAGAGATGTTGCAGATGTTTTCTAAAATAAGTCACATTTTTCTTAATTTAATGCATGAAAATATCATTATTTTGTCTTATTTCAAGTTACTGACACATTTCAAGAAAACTATTAAAAACTACATTTGTATTGGAGAAGAGTTGAATACTTCTACTCTTCTTTTGAGTTTTTCCACTTTTCCGTCTCATAAATTAGCAAAAATGACCTGTTAATCAGGCTGCCTATTTAACCTAAGTGTTTAGGCACGTACCACAAAACTCAAAATTCACAGTTTAACTCCTTACTGGTTGACCTTTCTTGCATGTCACAAGAATATTTGAAAATGACCTGTAAATATTGAATAAAATGTGAAAAAAACAAGTCAAGTAATGGATTAGTTAAATGACATAATCATCAGCTGTTCAAAAAATTTCAAATATTTTCTTCTCATAAAGCTGTGTTTGCTGTGAAATTGAGATAGGCCGTGTAATGGGACAAAACGGTTAATTTAAAAAATAATGTGCTGATTATTTAATAACAAAAATATTCTCTAGTTGCAGACATTCTATGGAGATTTTTTTACAGTGTGTTTTTAATTTAAAAATCCTAATCTGAAACTAAATAATTAATATAGCTGTCCGATAAATACGATGGAGTGAAAAGCAAAATAACGTAAAGTAGGTTAAAGTGGAAATACTACGTCACAACTGTACATAAGCAGCATACGTGAGTAAGTGCATTTAGTCACTGTACTTTCCACCTCTGCAAATAGCTAAACTAAATCCTGTTGGACGCTCCACAGCATCCCCGCCGAATTCATAATCGCAAGCAGAGTCGACATCCTGCCCTCTCATGCTAATGAAAGTTGATGCCCTCTACTTTGCCAGAAACTGCATGTGCCTCCGCCGAAGACTACCAGTTCCCAGCCTTTCGAGGTACTGACACTGTCCACCAGGTCATAGCATCTGACAAGCCTCGCCAACAGAGCTGCCCTGTAGGATGGGGCGCAGGGCCGAGCCCAGCTATGGAGACAGCACAAACACTTCCCTGTTCAACGCCTGCAGAGACACTGCTGCTTGACTGCGGAGCTGCTTCAATGCAAAGTCACGTTCAGGCAGACTGAAGCATCGCCCTGCGTAGTGTTGGACTGCATGTGTGTCTGCTTCTGCTGAGATACTTTGCTGAATATAGAATTTTCCTGCAGGAATGTGCAGTATTCATTTTTTCTCCACTTTGTCGAGGGCTTCACGTTATGTGAAAAGCATACACATGGGCACTTGGTTTTTTTCCCCGTCCATCTCTATTAAACTTTATGCTACGCATGTACTGTGATGTGGACTCACTGGCTTGGGTTCCATTTCTCTGGATGGGACATTCAGCCCAGGGCAGTGGATACTGGAAAGACTGGAAAAAATAGAAGATACTCCAGCCGATAATCACATTATAATAGAGCCCCACAAAACCGCAAACCTGAAGAGAAATAAGAGAGAACAGCAATTCTTAGCTCAGCTAAAAAACAAACACACACATATACAAAAACAGCACAAGGGATATACAGTCTTGAGTTGAACGCCTTTTCATGAGTCAGGGTACAGACACTGAGCACACAGCTCAAGTCAGAGTGCATATGAATTATTGAGCTGTTTGCTCTCAGCAGCTAAGGCTCGGGTCCTCTATGAAGAGGTATTTATAGCTGCTGAATCTCCCCCTGCCACATCCGAGCCGCCACACGCATCACTGCCCCAAGCAGGGCCTCTCCATCCCCTCTTTTGCACTAGCTTGATGAAAACACTATCGGGATGACTGACAGACAGAACGACTGACACAATAGATCACTGACTGACTGACTCAACTGCTGACTGACTGTGTTTTAAGCTGGTTGACGCTGATGGGATGGGGCCTTGATGGGTCTCTACTCCTGCTGATGATGGGGACAGATTACGACAGTGAGCAGCGCGGGTCTTTGCATGCCGCTCGCTTTAAAGCAACAACAGGAAGTAATGTGAGCAGGCGGAAGGAGTCCAGTTGAGGGATGTCTAACTCTGAACTGAAAAATAAATGTGAGGGAAATCAGCATCGTCATAAAGAGGTCGTGAACTGTCACTAGTGCTTTGACTGATTACCATAAATTAAGCAGTGAAATGTTTTATGATACAAGTTCCTTAAATTAAAGCGAATGCAAGGAAAAAGAACACTGTATCCATGACGAGTGTAGTAATCTTGAATTCAATTTGAATACATTAAAATGAAAAAGGTTTTCATGGTGAGAAGAAAAAAAAAAAGTAAAAAAATACCCACAGACTTTTTTTTAAATAACTTGATTGCATTACAATCAACATAAATTACAGATGATTTTGTGTATGTAATAACAAACATACAGCCACTATTTACAGAGGATTCAGTGTCTGATAATTAATATAATATTAATAATAACGGCAATCGGGCTGCGGAAATATCTCGATAGTTACTGAATGGATAATCATAAAATTGTATATAAAGACAATTATGATCCCCACAGGGTGGATCCTAACAACATTACACTTTTCTTTTACTGAGGTGGACATTAGTGGTTTTCATTGAAAAGTCTCAATAGTTATTGGATGGATTGCCATTAAATCTGTTTGTTACAGAAGATGATATAGAATCTGTTGTTCAGAAGAGGAATTGTAATAACTTTCGTGATCCCTTCACTTTTCATCTAGCGCCATCATTGGTCAAAAGTTCACTTTTTCAGACGCGGTTTAAAACTAAATATCTGGGAGAGCCATAGCCAATAATTGAGACATTACTGACAGTATGTAAACCATATGATTATGCTGTATTGTACAGAGTGATTAACCTTTTCAAAGCCATGTTAATGACATGATACACTTACCATCAGGCTGGAAACCCCGATGCCCCCCAGCTGTGGGTAGACGTAGTTCCACACCCCGATGCTGCCACGCCTGATCCTCTGACCCACCGCCAGCTCCAGGAAAAACAAGGGGATGCCAATGAGGAGGAGGAGAATAGAGTAGGGCACCAGGTATGCACCTGAGACAGAGGAAGGGCACAGGCAAAAGTAGTTACTGCAGAGTGCTCAGATACTTTGCTTTTTGCTTTGCTTTTTATATTTGACATCCATGTAGTGGAGGACTAAAGCTCATTGTAAAAGAACAGAAGGGACGTTGTGAGATTCGTTCACTTAGGTTTCTATTTTTAGAAACTATTCTCTTTGACTTCCACTCCCTTTCTCTTCATCTTTTCCCCGTCACACCTTCTTTTTCCCTCTCCTTCCTCTTTTTTAACTTCCATTAATTTTCGTCAGATATGCCCATCTCTTATTTCTCAGAGGGGACGAAAGGTGGCGGCTGGCAAGGGGACTGAGGGAAGCAGCAGGCACTCGCAGACAAGTCACGGCCAGTCCTGCTTACATCAAGAAATGAAGCGGCACCATGGTGACAAAACCATCCAAAGACAGAAAGGATGGGTTTGCATTAACGGACAGCTGCAAATAGCAGTTTCCAGACTAAAACCAAATGACTGTGACGTTTCACTTGATCAAAAATACTGGTAGCATCGTAAGTGGCTTTTAGAGGTAGCAGCAGACAAAGGAAACAAAGACAGGAACACAGTGTTGTGTTACACAGTGGTATCTGGGCCGTCAGAAGTGGCTGCTGCGCTGAGGCCAATTTTCACAGATTTTTTTATGTCTATTTTGAGCAGCAGATACACAGAACAGAGGCAAACAGAAATGAGTTAGCAAGGACATAGATGAACTGTAGAGAAAACTGTTTGTTTTGTAGTTTTTACTTTTTGCACTTCAGCCAAACTAAAGAAGAATCCATGTATGAATCAAACGACACAGTTACTGGACTGATCAACATCTAGTTCAGTATTGGCATTTATGGATACCAAAAGGTGAATGAATCCTCGTGATTTAATTGACACTTATTGTATTGAGATTCTGGATTTCTAAACTTTCTACAGTCTTGATAAAATTAGGTTATCTTATTCTGTGTATGACATGATTGCTGAGATATCAAATCAGAGTACATTAACTTTCATGTAACCTCACTTTCAAGGATATGAATCTTCAGGATAATCATAATGAAGCAGATGATAGAGTAGTAAGTATAGACTAGTTTTGTTTTTGATAAATATATATTTTGCTATGTTTTGTTGTGTAAGGGAGCAAATGTGTTTAGATTTAAGTGTGGGAACCCTAATTAGCCAATTTAAAGAAAAAAAATCACCCTAATTTTATGCACTGAACATGAAGGTGAGGCGTATTATTATGTATTAAATTGTGCTACGTTTGACTATGAGGAAAACAGGTAAATGATACTAGGAGTAATTCAAGTAAACCTGCACTTAAAATATTATGAATTGCAAAAAACATCAAAGAACTAAACAATCTTGCAAAGTTTGTTAAAATACTAAAGTCTGCTTTTAAGTAACTACTTAATATTTACTATAAATGGTTTGTTTATTCATTACAATATAGTTTATTTAGTTATCATTCCCTCATTGTGTTTAATTTGTCCACAGCAAAGCAATACATGTTGCTGTTCATTTAATGGCTCAGTCATTCTCTTGTGAAGATAATCGTATTGTTTCCAACAATGAGAAGATAATCTGTTATTTCTTCAGTCCAATAAAGTTATGACAGTAAATTGATCTCCGGAGGGGAAGAGGCTATACAGTAAACGTAATTACTGAGAGCAGGACTTGGACATTAAAGTGTAAACCACTGAATTTATTTTCTGATGCTTCCACTATTTGGCCATCACTGCCTCATAAAGAGCATAAAGTTGTTCCATTATTTTTGTCCGGACTGCTGTGTGAAGACAAATGCTAACATAGTGCAAGAAGGTTTCACCAGGAGACACAAGCAAGATATTACAAATTAATTATGTTAATTATGTATAAGATAATTTCATAGGTGAGGTACGTAAGCCTGACATTTCTCTGCGTAATGAAAGGTGATGAAATGAACATTAACTTGACCTGAAACACAGAGAGACAGAAAGATTTGAATGGATCGACAAGCGACAAATACAGTTTGTCCTTATCTCTTGACAAACCCAGACAAGACAATGCAGCATCTCCCACCGAGTCAAAATTCAGTGGGGGATACAGACACAAATATATTCACACCCTCTGATTAAAATGTGCAACTGCACACATATTCAGCCTGGTTACCACACATTTCAAATACTCTCTCAACACACCTCCCACACAGGGTACCAACAATGTCTGAAAGCTCAGGAAATCGGTATTTACTCTTCCTCTTCCTCCACCTTAGTCATAATACCAGTGAATTACAATACCAAAGAGATAAGGTAGAGAAATATTCAAAAAAAGCAAATGAAGGCTAAACAGAAGCATCTTGCTGCATTATATCGGATCTCTCGGTGCTGCCTTATCTTGGTGAGGAAAAATCACTTCATTTTGCAGCCGCTGACTAAATCTGAAATGTTGAAGAGAATACCTCTCCGAATTAGTTAGTGTCGTCTGTGTGTGTCTGGAGACAGAAGACACTGTCTCAAGTTATACATCCAGACTTTATCTGGTCCGGACACTTGTGATCATAACAACTGTCGACTCGTATCCAAGCTCATCTGTCCCAAATCCTAAATTCACTTGTGAATTTACAACTATGTGGCTTCCTGGAGGAGAACAAAATCCTTCAGCCACAGCAGTCGGGCTTTAGACCTGCTCATAGCACAACACTGCCACTGGTGCTGCGGGTCGCTTGATAAAAAAAAAAAGTGATACTGTGTTGCACTGCCTGTAGAAGAGAGTTGAAAATCCTGTTGTCAATTGTTTCAAATCCAGTTCAAGGTCCATAGATATTTACTCTTTGTATGAATGATGTTTACTTTCCAAATTAGCACGGCTAAGCACCATTTTTATGCTGATGATACAATCGTGAATGCCAACAGCTGGACTACAAACCTCTCGAGATTACAAGCAGCTTTCGATTAGCCTGGTGTGAACTGGACTCAATTCATTGCACAAATATGGGTCTGGCCCCGTTCCACAGGGAATTGCTAGCAGTCGTTCCATCGTACGGGGTGTACCTCGGGTTAATTCTAACCAATCAGCATACGTTGAAACCAGCTGACACCACCGCTGTGTACCTAAGGCCCTTGTCAACCAAAGCATTTTTTCCTATGTACGACATATTTTTCTTAATTGTTTTAATGAACGCCAGCAGTGTGACAAGGTGCTGAGCATTTATTCTGCATTAAGCGCTGAACATTCACCGTTTTTTTCCTGGTCACTGAGAGTTAAAAAATGTTAATGCTGAGTTAACAGACTGTATTCAAAGCGGGAAAAATAACTGAAGCTGTGAGTGACAGTCAGCGCAGCAAGGCCATCTTTTGATGACCTGTATCGCTTTTAGATTGATTAAGAATTTCTTCTAAACTCATCCAAAAAGATGTGTGAAATTCACTAGAGTGTGGGCCACTGACGTTTCCAATCCACCCCCATGTGCTGAATGGAGATGTGATTGAGCCCAGCATTATAAATACCCAGTAATCTGGCTCAACAGCCGCTCGTCCTAGAAAATACATGCTTAACCCTAAAACAGCTAAAAATAATTACAAACTCCAACTGGATTATTATAACAAAAAAAATATCTTGTTTGTCCTTAGAAATAATAATAATCCACCATACTGTCTACACCAGACTATGGAGATACCTTGTATTCTCAAGCTGCTGCCACTACTCCTCTAACAACTTGAAACCTAAGCTGCCGAGATATTTAACATCTATCGTTAAAACCACAACATCAGATCACAGGAGAGACTGGATTTGAAACTTTCTTATACCATCTCTGAACTGGGGAAGACTGAACTGGGGTTTCAAGTACTATAAACCTTACTACTGGTTTTAGCTGCAACACAGCTTAAAGTTAGAGACACTTCATCCACTGAGAGACTTTGAGGCTTTACTAGCTTTTGTATTTTTGATCATATTTGTGATAGGTGTCATTGTTTTGGTTGTGTGCAAATGTTGCTTTGAGTGAATGAATTTAATCATAATCTTGTGTACAGGCTATTTTTTTTGTCAGGTCTCTCTTGCAAAAGACATATTAACCTCAATGAAATGGTCTGAATAAATCAAGCTTAACTAACTAACCGAGGAAGTAAGAGTTGAAGTGAACTGAAATGTGATGCAAATTAAGGTTTTATGAGATAAAACAATACATCATTAAATTCCACACCAACCACCAAAGTAGGTTCATTTTCAATCCAATCCCAGCAGAGCAAACAGTTGCCAGGCACACACAGCATCCTGGACATGACTGAGGGTAGCGAACACATCCCATACTTAAACAAAAGGATAAAATCAAAATAATTAAATGCTATTAAGCTAACCACTCCCACCTATTTTATTGATGGTTTTATAGAACTGATGAAAAAAAAAATCACATTAACAGCCTTGACTCAGCACAACATCACTTGTTGTTAGCATTACTCAGATCCCTGAGGGGAAACATGTTCACCATGGGTGGCCCAATTTGGAGCACCCAGAAAGCGTTACTACACTTTACACATTGGTTTACATAAAACATTTAGGTCTCTCTGGCTCAAGCAGACACTGAACTGCTCAAATAAACCAGATACGTGTATACATTCATCCACTTACCTCCTCCGTTTTTCTGGCACAGGTAAGGAAACCTCCAGACGTTACCCAGACCCACAGAGAAGCCCACCTGGGCCAGGATGTACTCCATCTTGTTGTTCCATGCCGGTCGGCCGTCATCGGCGTCTGGGTCAGGGGAAGTTAGCAGGGCCTTTCCTGGAGCAGTAGAGCCGGGACTCAGTCCCATACTCATCTGACTGCTCTTATAGTCCATGGGGTGCTCCAGGGAAAGCAGGTCAGCCACGGACTCAGTGACCGGCTCATTGCTGTGCTCCTGCTGGGTCACCTTTGTGTTCTTTGGCATGGCTGCGACACAGGAGCTCCCTCAGAGGAGAAGTTGATAGAGGTGAGGAGAAGAGAGCCGAGGTAACTGAGTGAGACAGAGAGCTGGGGAGGTGCCAGGGAAAGAAATTTGTGCTTGTCTTAAATCTGTGAAGAGAAATGGTGAGAGACAGACAAGACCTGTAAGTGCTTAGGAAATACTTAGGTAAACCGTGTAATGTAATTATAACTACACTTAAAGAACAAAGGCCCAAACTTTTTTGTAATTGTTGCTCCCTAACCATCTGAATTTTGCGATCTTTTCTTTTAGAAAACTGACAACAAAGGAAACTTGTAACTAACTAAATGACGGAGCTTGCAAACTGACTATGATCCCAAAACTTTTTTCAAAGTATGAAAGAGTTAATTTGCTATTCTGGCTTCATCACTGTGGCCAGGTCACAGTAAATGTATCAACAGCAACTTGTTTTTGATCAACTATGAATTGTCTTAGTCAAAAACAAGTCTTCAAGGTTTTTAAACAACATATGGGCTACAAATACATTTAGATAATTAAAGAATTATTAAATAAACTTTCTTTTGTAAAAACAAAAAATTCTCTCTGCAGCTTCTCAAATGGGAATATTTGTCAATTTCTAACAAGGAAATTAAACTGCATATTTGGGTTTGCTGTAAATTATTAGGTCCATCAAAAAAATCTAAATCAAAAAGATCTAAATCATATTTATTTGTCAGACTCAGTCTTACACAGCATCACAGGAAAACAGTTCAGGTGCCCGATTTGTAGCATTTGACTTTAACCATTTTCTTCAACCAGTTTGCCAGAAGTGGAGTTTTTCTAAATGGAAAGAACCAGCAGGCACTTTAGAGCCATAAGGAATTTCAGTAATAGACTTTATGATGGTGGCTGAGATACACAGATTATATTACAATCCATTTCACAGGAGAGCCCATTATACTAAAGTTGAGTCATGTGAATACCATGCACAGCAGCGAGTTCTGTCTGTGTGACTGCTGGTCTCAAAAGTATGCAGTACAATGAAACTAAAGCCTCTAAGCACAGCTTTCATCAGTTGTTAGTGTCTTTATATTTTTCTTATCACACAGCTTCAACATCTTGTCCACAGCTTGTTTCAACATTTTAGTTGCTGTGATGAAAATGCCCAATGCAAGTGTGCTCCTGAATTTACAGATTTTTTTTTTTTCTCTAAAGAGAAAACTGACTTAAAAGTTAGTCTCTTCAGGTTTTCTGGCATGTTTCAACTTTCAGAGGCCCTTTGCAAAAAAAAAAAATAATAATAATAATCATACAATCCTATGTGTTACGCATTTTATGAGGGGAAACTGGTGAAGATCACAACGCAGCAAGAGTGACTATATCCAGAAAGTCTGGTTCTCCTGCATAAATGAGGATTTTACAATTAACTGATTAAACGGCCCTCCACTGATTCAGCATGCTTGCTCTGTGTACCATAATACTGTCAGATAAACAATGGACAGTTTAAACAAGCATGCAAATACTTGGAGCAGAACAAGAGATAGTCTTGTTTTTATTCGTATTGTCTTCTTCTGTGTCAAAGCCGGGCTCCTACATTAATCACAACGCAACTCAACCGCTGAAAGTTCGGTCAGAGATTCAGGTGGGTTTCACTAGGAGTGGTTGACGTGTCCTCAAGCAGAGATTAACACCGCGTTACAAAAGTCTGTCTGACACCATCTTCGAGATTTTATTTCACTTTCAAACTGGTAGTCCGTGCCTTCAGTGACATCAACCCAGTATCACGCCAAAACGTGTAATTCACCTGTTAGACCACTAGAGGACACCATGTCAGGGTCAAGTTTGGCCTTTTCAAGGTGTGAAAGGTAAACTACCTTGGATTTAGAACCAAAACTAAGGAAAAGATCGTGTTCAAATAATATTTTTATTTAAGTAACTTTATGTACATCACATACATTACTTAACGTACATTACACAAGTAAATTATGCTATGTTTTTTAAGTAATTTCTTTACATTACCTGAAAAAAATCCATTGTGACTTTTTTATGGACTCGAACACCAGTCTCCCAGCTGAAAATCCCATGTTTTTATTCTGTCCACCCACCTTTGCCCTCAACCCTGTGCCGACTTTAGCACTCTTTGTGCTTTGTCACATGACTTTCTTCATTCCTATTATGGGCTTTGGTGTGATTAGAGTCTGGTGACATTACTCAGGGCAGTATCAGGATATGTTTTGTTCCGCTGTCTCTAAATCTGTGAAATGTTGCATAAAGCTTTTTTACACAAAGGTAGCAGATTTTGATGAATGATAGTGATAGATTTTTCCCTTCAAATATTTGGAATTTGTTGAGTGAAACAGCTCTTCTGGTCTTTTATGACAAGTGGTGGTGTTTGTTTTAGTGGTCCACCTTTGGGATAAAACAGTGAACCTAATTCTTTTGAAGTAAAATGGAAATTTGTAGCTACAGACACAAGATGCCTAACCTTAAAGACCGGTGTTTAAAAATTATATTGAAAACATTGTGAGAAAGTTAGTATTAGATGTACATTAACTAATTAAGTAAAGGTCAGCTTTACAGATGATGCAAGCAACTGTGATTAAATGCTAAATAAGCACTACAGGGGGAGAAAGTGACTGAAACCAGACTTTGAAAACAAAATTCCTATGTAGCTGTCTAGGATGGGTGAGATCTGACTTTTCAATCTGGCAGCTCAAAGGGCAAAGAATATAAGCTGCAGGTGTTTGATCTGGAGACAAGGCCTCTAATTTGAAAACAGCCGAGTGAAATCAGGGCCGGCCTTGTATTCACAGTGACTTCTTAAGAACAGTTGCCAGCCGGTTGGACTCTGAAGCCCATCCAAAGGCCGAACCAGTAGCACGCACATCAAATTCCTCAACAGTCCTGCAGTCACGACACGCAGCCGCTCGGAGGCTGAGCGCCCGACACAGATCCCAGGGCAGCAGTGACCTTTCCCACAGCAGTCTACAACTACACAACAGTGAGTCATATTGAACACTCTGAATGAGGTGTGAAGCAACAATGTGAATGTTTGGAAACAAAAGAGAGGTGTTTTTTTTTTTGGGTTAAACTGTAGTGTTATGAGTTTTAGGCTACAGAGTGCAGCTGTGAAAGTCCACACAGTGTTTTTGTCCTACTTTTAAAACAAATGGAAATGTTGGTATTTATAGTTAGTAAAAATACTGTCCCAGTTACTACTTATGGGTGAGGATGACGGCGGCCTGTTCGACACAAAAGATTCTCGCTCTGGCCTTCTAATCGTGTGCAGTGGAAGTTTTCAATGTTGTTGTAGCAGCACACCAGCAACTTTCCGAATTTCACAGTATGTGCTGACAGATGGTACATGATAGAGACAGCAGGACTTCACATACACTGCAAGACACTGTTACAAATTATGATTCAGTAGTCAATCACCATCCGAGGGAAACAGAGAAGTGTTTTTTCTTTCAGTATACGCTTACAGGTGTACGGCAGAGAATAAAACACAGGATTGTTGAGGAAACAGAATATTCATACAAAACAAAACAAGCTGCAGACTGTGAAGTATATATTTACTTTCCAAACAAATGGGAGTGGTGGCCAAAAGATCCCCTGTTACAATGTGGATGGTCACAGCCGGTGTGTACACCTGCCTCCCTGGAGGCAGAGGTATGATCCAGCTTTGTCCTCCTGGAGCTACATTCCCAGCTCTCCACCGAACACTTTGGTGTTGATGATGTAACAGCACAGGTTCTTTACAAAGACATGATCCACTTTTATCTAGCGCAGTTGCTAAGCAATGGTTCTTCCTGCAAAATTGAAACCCCATCCTTGCAGCATCGGTGGTCGCCTATTTCTCCTCTCGCCATCTCAAATGGACAGACATAATATTCCCTGAAAGGTAACTGCAAATACAGTGGAGCTGCTGTGACAGAGCTGAGGGGAAGACACAGTGTGGCAATGCCGGGGGTGATGGTCTGTTGTGGGATCTATTGCACTGTAAATCAGGCAGACATCGGTAGACTTGAGATTCAAGCCATTTCTAGATAGAAAATGTTGTCATTGTAAAATCTGGTCACGCAGAAATATTTCGCCTCCTTTTGATTTGATCTGATCTGATTCCTATCAACCAAGTAATAGTGGGACAAAACAGCACCTGCATGGCCATTTTCAGGTCTCCTTCAGACGCGTTTCACACAGGCCCATATACCAATGCTTGAGGACTAACTCTGCGTGGATATAACCTTTGATGCCTTGTCAAGGTCAAATTAATCACCTTATAGCCTCGTCGTGAAGCGGAGATGAAAAACATATCAAGCTATGTACGTGATTGATCAGCCGTCCTGCTGAATTTGTATTGAGCCGCACATGGGGCGACAGCGTCAAACACGGAGGATTAATGAACGTCGTTCGCCGTCAATGTTGCGGCGAAATCACCATTTGTCAGGTGATGAGTGGAAAGCTGTCGCTCCGCAAGTCATTGAGTCCTTTTTTTTTTTTTTTTTTAATACGAGCACGACAATAAGAAACTATCCGTCTATAAAAACGTATCCTAAATTGATCAAATGTTTAAAATGGTTACAAGGATGTAATTCTTACCTTCTGCAGTCTGCGGTTGTAAAGACTCAGCGAGAGAGTATAAATCCACTGTGAGTGAACGGTATCTTCATTCTGCCTCTGTCTCCGTATGTAACATCTCTGCGGGCAAAGAGATGCGAAATCACACAGCTTCCAGTCACACGGGGCGCATGGTGCGTAAAGTCTGACGCAGGAGCTCAACGCCGGCCACAAGTTTGGCTCCTGTAATTACATGAACTTGTGCAGGTGACGATTTGTCGCAGCCGTTTGTCTTCACTTCAGTGCGTGAACGATTTTCTGCTGCTCTGCAAAATACCTGCTCACACTGCCAGTCTCCACGTGGTTGTGGCTGTTGTGGAATAAAACAGCCCCCCCGTAGGATGATGAAATTACTATGGTAAATCACGACGAAGTCTGACGCAGGTTTGACTCATCCGCCCGTGCAGACGTCAGCAGCTGATCCAAAAAAAACATCTGCAGTGGTCCCGAGACGTTAGGTTAATAAAAGCACCACAGGTAGACTTGAATCACGTGCATCAAAGGAAGTGATTGAATGCTGCCTCTGCAAATGTTGTTTGCAATAGTCAAACAAAAGCCCCGATGAAATTATTATTATCATCATTATGATGTTGTTGTTGTTGTTTCATCAAGTCCCCCTTCAATCTTTCACATTTGTGGAAGCCATTGACACAGTTTACCTCCATTGAGGCACTTGATAGCTTGTCACTTTGCTATTGTGCCCACAGTGATGTAAACTAAAATATGTGTGAAACATGGTACTTCTTAATGGCCGTTTCTCAAGTGTAGATAATTTGTGACAGTAATTTTTTCTCCCGGACACCAGCAATTTATTCTGTCCACACTCCCATGTTTTTTTCTCTCCTGCCTCACTGGGTGGCTTTATATTTTCACAAAATATAGAATGGCAGGTCTGCATGACTTGTTTTTGCTGTTTTTCTTCGTTATGTTTGTCCGGCTGATGACAGGGATGTGGATCATTATGACGGCACCACAGAGGATACGTGTCAGGTGGAGGTGAGGTGTTTTTAGAGAGCAGCTCATGGCAACATCCTCCCTCTGTCAACCAGCTTAGAGAGTGAAATGAGGCTGTCAGAACGTGTGAGTTAAACAAGGACATAGATGCTGTTTGATGGATTAGACAATTTAGAGGCAGAATGTGTTACCAATGTGTCAGACGCTGAAGGATGTCTGCAGGTCTGACACTTTGCTATTCCACTAACAAACTTCTCGACTATCATAAGCTGAATGTGCCCATTATGTCAGTAATTGTCAGATTTGTGCCGTCAGTGTTGCTGCTCAGCTTCTCCTACTGTACAACATGTTCCACCCTGACTGAAGCAAATTTAAAAATGAATAAACATAGACGACATCCTAACCCTACTGCACGTGCTAACCCCGAGCTAATCTCTGTTTCCATCACAAGACACCCCCGAAACACACACCTCCCTCCTGTCTCTCTCTCTGCACACACACACACACACACACACACACACACACACACACACACACACACACACTAATATACTGCATCAGCTCACAACATGTATGCACAGTATGCTTCCCGTCTCCTTCAATTCACTCGTGACTCACTTTCTGAGGGCTGACTGCTGGGATCAGTTGCCATGGCAACTACTGATCATATGATGGTTACGCACCCTGTGTGCATTTTTCTCTCTCTCTCTCTCTCTCTGTCTCTCTTTTTCCCCTCTTCCTCCTCACAAGCACCTACTGTCGTTCTGCAGTACGTCTGTGAATGAGCCACTGAAGTATAGTACAACACGCCTCCACCCAACAAAACACAACTTATCAAAGGGCTGTTTTTTCCTGCTTGTGGTTTATTGCTGCTGATGTGTAACTCCACCCGTAAACGCCTAATTTATCACACCTTTAAATAATGCAACGGAAGACATAATGTCCCCTGCCTCCCGTCATATAGCCAGAGATGCGGTGCAGTATTACTCACCTTAAAGCTTCATGAATAACCACAGGTCATAATTCTCTGCATGATGGCATTGAATCACTGAGCCAGGATTGCTGGATGGAGAAAAACAAAAATCCCATTTCATATCTGATAAATAGCTCCACAAGAGAAATTTCACTCATAGTGCAACTCCACTACGGCTCTCCATCACAGCAGCTCTGACCTGAGACATCTTGACCTTGAGCCGGTTGATTTTATTTCTATTTCAGTCCTCACAGCAGAGAGAGTGTGTTGGTGGAGAAGCTGCAGAGAGGTCATTCGATGCTGCCTTAATATTTCACATATTAAATTGGAGTACAGAATGGAAGGGTAATGAGGCACCAGACTGGGTTGTGATTTACTGAGGCTCTTAAGACCATTCATAAGGGTTTAGTTCTGTGGTGATGGACTGCTAAACTCCCTGTAAATAGAAGCATGCTGATCTCAGAGACTGGCTGCAGTCTAACCCATTTACAGTGATATATTAAATGAGAGATCCACCAGATATTGATTTTATAGAATGTGAAATATGAGATTAAACAAGTGAGACAACATGTTTCCCTTCTACACTGCTCAATGGGATGTAATCTTATTCTCCAGCTGGAAAGAAATTTGTGAATGGAGGCGACATTCATGCAATGGATAATATTGTGAGTCCTTGCATTCACCGTCAGTAGAGCACCAGCCCCTTTCTCTGCCCTAGGGAGAGCCAGGTTGCCAGGTCACAAATTAATCATGCTGATGAACACCAACTGGCAAAATCTGATCCATGTTTCGGGGGGTGTTTCATGTGCAGCTGAGCCTCATCGACACTCCTGATTCAGCCTCGTCCCTCTGTTCCCCCCCTTTGTTGCAATTAATGGTGTAGTCCCAACTCTGTGATGTACTGACACCTTGCCTACTCCCTTCTGGGTGTGAGAGTGCAGTCATGGGAAAGAGGTGGACAAATACAGAGGGAGGGATGCTTTAGCCAGTTCCCTGACGCTTTGCTGTTTTTTCCTCCATGAATAAGGAAAAAAAGAGAGGGCCACAGGGCATCTGTTGACAAGTTGGCTCAGGTTTAACACCAACAAATACACTTTTCCTAAAGCTCTCTCTTTGTGTATTGCATCAAAGGCATTTTGATGCAATAGCACTGAAAATACACCGTTTTTTTGCACAGCATGCTATAATGCTCATTATCATTCCTCCCCTGCCCTCTGCCTATTTCCCTTTAATCGCCCTGCTATTCAAGTGACAATAGGCTCATTAGCTCTCTGGTAAAGCTTCACTCCTCTTCCCTAGATAAAGAAACATACACAAAAGTCACGACTACAAGAGGACAAGCATGAGTATTGATATCTGTGATGAATGTGCAGCGGTAAAATCAATGGCCGAGATTTGGCCTTGAGACCGACTAATAAACAGAACATGGAGCTAATGGTGCATGATGATCTGGCAGCAGACAGCATTTAGGTTCAATAACAATTAATTTTTTTTATTAGATTGAAGAAGTCTGACCTCTTCCCAGAACAATAGACAATAAAACATAAAAATATTCCACAGAGAGATTTTAGCCTACTACTTAAGCTCAGAAAGATTACAGTCAGTCTGTTATCATGGAAGTAAAACTACTTTAAAATTCTGCCACTGGACTTTCAATGATTCATTGGGCATTTTATCATTCAAACCTGAGCTGTGGAGAAAAATCATTTCACATCACATATTTCTACGGCTCCTCTTTATGTCGCCCTGTGTTCTTTATAAATGTGAATATAGTTTCATGTTTAGCAATGATTATTCCGAATAATTTTTTGCTTTAATAACCACAATCTACTTGTTATTCACTTTGTGTACACTAGGTGTTGCTGCACTAATATCTGGAGCTCAGATACACAGGTAAGACGGTCACTGTTGTTGTCAGGTGTTTGACCCCGAATGAGCAAAATGTTTATGATGCTGCGACGCTAAAGTTTATGCAGTGCTGGAATTTGTGTGCTGGAAACTGGACATTTGCGCACTGTGGAGACTATAAAAACAGACTGCCGTTCTGCAACCAAAGAAACAAACTGCAGATTGTTTGACGTAACGGCAAACAAACGAAGCGTCCCAAGTAAGTTGTGGGATAGACCAGCACTAGCTTTGGGCCGTTTGGTCACTGTGAAATTCATACCTTTTAATAATGATATAACAGGGGATGCATTTTTCGGCAGCAGCAATCAGTTCTGCCAAATAATGCCTGCACCCCTCAACAATCAGCAGAGACACTCAACCCTTTCATGTATAGAGATCACAGTGGACAGCTATTCAAATGTTGTTTTCTTGTATATGTATAGGTTTTGATGGCATAGTTGCACATCAGCCATAACAGTGAATGCTATTGCATCATCCCATACGAGGCTGATGTGCAACTATGCCATCAAAACGCATGCATGTACAAGAAAACAACATTTGAATAGCTGTCCACTGCAGTGACCTCTATACATGAAAGGGTTAAAATCGAAGTTTGATAGGAACCAAATGGTTTAATCGGCACATACCTTAATTGATCAACTTTGACAGTGTGAATTTGACACCACACATTAATTTGTCTGCATTTACAAAACTAATTTTTGTATAAATATCAAAAAAAGTTATACTTAAACACAAAGATGTTAGGCTTTAGTAAAAATATGAATGTTAGTATAAATATAGAGATTAACCAAGGAAACCGTGTAGATTTGAGAACAATGTTATTAAAGAAAGCTGTTACTATTGAGTCTAAAAGATTGATGACCCTGAAGCTGTGTGCAGTGCTTCTCAACAGGTGAGCAGGACTCAGCACCACCTGGAGCTGTTTGGACTTCTGTTGTGTTTTGGAGGAAGTCTGCAGCCATCCCTGGGTAGGATGCAGGAGCTATGATGCTGATACTAAGGCCGACTGAGGAGCATCGGATTACAGCATCCAATGCATGGTATGTGTAGCGTTAAACTGTTTAATGGCTATTTAAGTTGTTTGCAGACATAACCACGCATAAATCTGATGTATAAGTTGCTAATGCGGGCAAAGTCAAATAGACTTTCCATTGACTGTTTTGTTTGCTGCTGTGGACTATCAACTGCTCATCATGGAGATATGCAGCGCTGTGTCAGACATAATTACCAGGACTGGAGTGCAAACTGTGAGTAAATCCATCAGTGTGAATAACAGTGTTGACAAACCCTAAAACAGATAGCTAAACTCACTGCAAATGAGCTTTCAGATAAATTGGACAAGAGCCAAAGTGATGGTGAAGCTAGGCTAAACAAAGCAAACATAAGAAATTCAGTGCAAGGTTTAATGTTAAAGGGTGATAAAACACAGGTACACAGGTGATGAAGCAAAACGCATGCATGAATCTCTAAACTCTGAGGATGTTAAAGCACTCCCTTCTTGCGTGGCTGTTGCAATATAATGGAGGAGGTCCATGACATGCGGGAACTGGAAAAGCCTGTTAACATGAGAGCCCTTATTTGTGTGGGAAGTATTGTTTGAAAATGTCCTTAGATAATAATTAAGTCTTTCAACAACTTTGTGGGTAAGCAAAGGATCACAAGTTTGAGGAAAAAAGTTCCTTAAAAGGCACTGCTCCCACCAGGAGTAAGTACGGTTAATGAACAAGCTCATCGGTAAGACCTATGCTAAGCAAATAATTTGTGGGAATTGGAAGGTGTGGTACAGTTCTCACCACGGTGTCCACCATTTGTGGAAAGGATCGCTTTGTATGGCGTTTGATTATGGAGCTACGTGTCAAGGAGCATCGGTAAACAAACTCCTGCCAGGTCATAACCTCATCAGCACTCTGCTTGGAGTTCCGCCTTGCTTCAGACAGGAAGCTGTGGTATTCATGGGTGATATTCAAGACAAGTTTCTCCTGGTGAAAGTTAGGAAATAGATTTCTTTCTCAGATTGAGATGTCAGTGAAGACCTGGTAGAGTACATAATGACTGTACACATGTTTGACACCTTTTCATCTTCTGCTACTCACAACCGGGATGATAACCAGTTTGAGTTTTCAGCTGACGTGATTCAATCTGTCAAGCACTGGATGGAAGAGCTGAGCCATTGAAGGAAAAGCCACCCAGATGATAAGAGGTGTTATTGCTCTGTGTCAAAAGGCAGGCTTCTTCTTGGTGAAATAGATCAGCAACTATTGTGTAATTTTGCCATCACAGATTAAACCAGTCAGGACAGTTTGATACAGGCTGGAGGACAAAGGGTCACAGTGATGATGCTAGAAGATTTATTTGGAGCAGAGGTTGCCATCATTTTCTTGTGCCGATGACAGATTAAGCGAGAAGATGTCTGCTGTTATGCAAACTGGATCCAATTTTGGAGGATGGACTCTTGAGAATTGGAGGAAGATGCAGCAGAGGAGCAATGCCTGAGAAAGCCAAACATCCACACGTCCTCTCCAAAGATTACCACATTTCTATGCTCATTCTTAAGCATGTACACCAAAATCAGAGCCACAATGGATGGACTCACTCACTGTCCATGGTGAGGAAGAAGTTCTGGATTCGCCAACACAAGCCGTGAGGAAGACCATCACTCAGTCTGGCATTTTTAGACGGTACAGTGGATGACCAGTGGAACAAAAGATGTCAGATCTCCCAAAGGTGAGAATCCTTTCTCATCTACTACCACTTACAAATAGGGGAGTAAATTTCTTTGGACTTACCTGTGTGGAGAGCAGCGCTGTACATCTGGAAGTAGTAGACTAGAGACAGACACATGCATAACTTTTGTGCAGTGTTTTATTAGCAGGAGAGGTGTGGCAAACCTACAGTAATGTCAGACAATGGTACCAACTTCACTGGAGAAGAAAGAGAACTGGAGGAAGGTCTTGCTATTTTGAATCATGATAGGATTGAAGAAGTTATTTCACAGGCTCACACCATCGTGGTGTGTAAGCATGCATGATTATAGCCTCTTGATGGTCCTCAGTGCTGTCCTACATCAGCAGATATTGGATGACGATGGACTTCATACAATGTTGTGTAAAGTGGAGGCCTTTTTGAATCATTGGCCAATTACCAAGCTCTCCGATGATCCCAATAAACTAAAACATCTCATGCTCAATCACATTCTTCTCTTGAAGGGGGCGGATAGCGTTGCCACCTGAAGGTTTAGAGCCTCATGTGAGAAGACTATGGAGACAAGTACAATACTTCTCCGATATTTTCTGGAAGACCCTTGCTGCATAGAGGCAAAAGTGGAACCAGAAGAAGAGGAGTTTGCTTGCTGGAGATATTTTGGTAATCATGGATTTGTCAGCTCCTCATGGATTCTGGCCACTTGGCAAGTTTCTGGAGTTTCTTTTAGACAAACAGGATCTTGTCAATTATCATTGAAAGACCACTGACAAAACTGTTCAGTACATGACGTGAAGATGTATTAGTCTATCCTTATGTATTTTAACATTTCAGGGTCCTTTTTCTGCATTTTGTTGAAATGGTTAGGTCTGCTTGCCATTAACAATTGGGGCTGATGTGTAGGAGCCAGATACGTTGCTGTATTAACCAAAATTTAATTGTTATTCACTGTGTGTGCATTGGATGTTGCTGTATTAATATCCATAGCTCAGGTAATTGTTGTTTGACCAAAGAAGAGCAAAGAGTTTATGATCACTGTGGCGCTAAAGTTTGTATGCGTGCTGTAAGTTGTGTGTTGACTGGACATCTCTGTATTGTGTAAATAATAAAAATAGATTGTCATTATGCTACTGCAGGAACAGCCTGCAGATTCTTTACTCAACACAACACACAGCAGCTGGTTATGTACTGTAACATCAAACAGAGGCAGAGCCGGCAGCCTGGTCACTCCTGGGTTAAACATCTCAGTAGCTTGAAGTAATATACTTAGTTCCTACACACATCTTGAGGGCTCCACTGCAAGCCACTGATGCCAAATTCCTCCACGAGAGCCTTGTGCCCTGTGGTTGCCTATAGCATGTAAGTGGGCGTGTGGAGAGTCGTGGCTGCTGAAAATAGATTCAAAAAGTTATCATGACAGCAGGATTACTGCATCACTAATCCTTCTATTCTCTGTAGAATATGTGACCTATGTATTGTGCAGTGTGTTTGGAGCAATCAGCATTCCAGTAATATGGCCTGATTGTGTTTTTCAAAGGGCAGAAATAAATCTGAAGGCTCATTTCCTGTTAGCAAACAGATCAACAAATTGAGAAATTAAACAATTGTAAAATGTGTCCTTAGTTTGTAATCCTTCAGCCACCATGTTTATAACATTAACAGAGCAGTGCAACAAGATGTGAAGGTCATAGCCTGATGTAAGGATAAGACATCCCTGTGTATTTTGGTAATACGGTGTGAACACTGGTCCTTCTTGTCCTGCTCTCCAGTAGACCAGATCCTGTTCAGAGCTCCACACTTTGAGGCTGTGCACTCAAAGAAACACAGAAACAGTAAACAATGTGCCTGTTAGCTCATAGATCTATGTGCATTCAGACTGATCATGAATAATGAAAACACATTTGGCCTTGGTGGTATTAATAGACATGAGTCAGTTTCCACTGATGGAAACAACAATACAATTGAGTGGAAGTTGTTGTTTGTCATGTTTATGTAAATCCTGTAAATAACATAACTGAATTGAAGGAGTAAATGTTAGCTCACATCATTTATTCTTGTGAATGAGTATTGTTGTATTATGCAATATGGCTAAATATAGACCCTTTAATACCTCAGCAGTGCAGAAATATGAACCTCGTAACACAGTGATATACAGAAACCATACAGACCCAGTCAGTGGCCTGTGAAAAGTCGACCTCAGACTCTGTAACCGACACTTTTCTGCCACCTCACAATGACTAATCCGTAGCGACTGGTGCCGGGAGGGCACGACAGTGCTTAAAGAAGCAGAACATGCACTGGCTTTTATGTAACGACATAAAAGATCGTGAAAAAATGTTTTTGCACCCTGGCTGTTGTCTGCATAATCAACCCCTCCTCCCCGCAGGCTGATACCACTATGGAGGTTTAATGGAATTTGAATAACACAATATATCATATCAGTTTTTTCAGCACTGGATACATATTTTCCCCAGCTCTAATGCCTATATAGTGATGTTTATTTATTCATGGGTAACCACCTAATGGTCCTGTGCAATTTAAAGGTCACTGCTCAAAAACAGATCACAGGGTGATTCATGCTGCCCTTCTCCAAGTACCTCAGCCAGCAGTCTGCAGGGACAACAGTGTTAAAGCTGAGCTGCCCCTCATCAATATAGGTAAGGAAGTAAAATTTGTTTTTATTTGTTTTATTTTAGAGGAGGATTAAAAAAACAACAACTCCTGCCTGTAATCCATCAGGCATCACTGCATTTTCAAACATCTTCAATCTATTGGTGAATTTTTAAAGTGCTCAGTTTCACAGCTGTATCTCTTACTTTTCTTTTGTTAATAGCATCGTCCTTGTGAAATACTGTCACAGCAAGCTAATTTAAAGCTGATACAGTTTTTTCAATAACATGACAGAAATTGAATTATCAATTAGTATATAGTATTCTAACCATACATTAAATATAGTCTATAAAGGGGAGAAATTGAATGAAGTTATGCTGCTGGAAGATCCTGTGTGATATTGTTGTGCCCTCTGCTGGTTAACATTGTAATGGCACTACACAATCTGAATTTAACAATTATCCAGACTTGTTGGTGTCCTGCTTATGTGTTAATTAAATTGGGAAATGGTCAAAGAAAAGGTGCTCATATTGATGCACAGAAAGGCGTTTAGCTTTCAGTGCCATTTTGGTTTGTTTCGTCTGTTCTACAAAATCAGAAATGTTCATATATTGATTGGCTTTTTTCCACAGGTTTGCGCAATCAGTTTCATGTCTCAGAACGATTAGCATGGTAATCCTCCCTCTTCCCTCCATCTCCTCTCCGGCTGTCGAGGCAGGCTGCTGAGACCTCTGCTGTGGAGGGAGGGCTTCGCTGCCATCTGGGCTGCAGCAGGGAGTGGCAACCAAGACAACAGCACCAGATACACATTCAACCTCTCTGTACCCCTGGTAAGACATGGAGTCTGCAGCACTTATAGTTGAGGATAACAAGAGAGGACAAAGAAAAAAAAGAATAATAAAGCCACTAATATAATACATATCAAAACGCATCATCTCCAAAACCATTCACAGTTACAACAACATAGATGCTTAATAGGTTCTCAGAAGCTGCAAGGCTTTGTGGCGTAACAAGCTTCAAGGCCTGTTGTGAACTATTCTGCAATGACAGCACTCTGTAACTAAAATCATATGTATGTTCACAATAGTAACCTCCATAAAAATCTCTTCTTCAGTGTGAGTGTGATAAGTTTGGATCTGTGTGTTAGAGGAGGAGTAATAAAGCCCAATAAATTAAACAAAGAATATGATGCTCTCTTTTTACATTAAAAAAAAAAAAAAAAAAGCATACAGTTGTTTGTGCCTTTAAGATCTTAAGCTATGAAACTAATAGCATGGGGAACATAATGAGCATGCCACGCTAATTTATAAAGTATACAGATACAATAAAGATCAAATAAATGTTGTTTAAAAAAGAAAATATTTGTCACTAAATGGCTGTTTTTGGGGTCTTTAACTTACATGTCTGACTTACCTGCCCTGCTCTCCAGCCTGATCCGCTCCCCTTTATTTAATGTCTTCATCAGTAACAAGGCCAGCAGTCACTGTGACAAATTCTGCAGTTGTTCAGACGCCCTCCTACAGACTTTGGCCTGCTGCCAGCTCCACCAGCAGACAGCTCTGTCTGTAAACCCCCTCCTCTCTCTTCCTCCCTCTCCTGGAGACAAACGACCTCATCTATGTGTCACACTGTGGCCACCATCTATTATCACTGCTGGCTGTCTCATTCTCTCCTCGCCTCGCCCTCCTCTTCTACCACCACCACCACCACCCCCCCCCCCCCACCCCGGCTCATTTCATATCTTGCTTTCTTCACACTCCGTTTCATTATCGATTTCGAATGCAGGCCGAGAAGAGCTTGATGTCTCTTTTGCAGACGGCTCCTTTGTTGTACTGCAAAGCCTTCCTACAGGCTAAAAGCTAATAGATAAAAACTGTATATTTTACCATGCTTTTTCACAAGCTGCAGGTTTGACAGGATGGTTCAAATGATTAAGCTGGAGTGTCGCTGCTGCTGTAAAGATGCTTAATTTTTGGGTCAGCAGCATGTTGCCTGAGTTAAAATCAGCCATTGCAGCCATGAAAGCTGGCAACAGTCTACCATTAAAACCATAAACAACAGAGAAAAGGGTGAAATGACCTGGTCATAAAATCTAGCTAGTCTCTGGGTTTGATGTACAGTTCTGGGCTCCATAAAAACTGCCTTTGCTCTGAGCTCCGCGACCATTAGTGGGAATGATTATCGCCATATATTTCAACCTGTAGTCGCCTACTGAAGTTTAAGGTAATAGCAACTCCAAGGTTTTGTGCGTGACAGTAGGGAAAACAAATGATTATTATAAGCGGGTAAAGGTAATAAGCCATAATTCACAAGGCCCACGAAAGAGTTTCTGGCCATAATCAAAGCTGGTCTCCATACACTGAAGGTGCCTGTTTGACAGGCCGTTTGTCTGGCTGCATGAAGTTGTTACACTCTCAGCTCTCGATATATGTGCCAACTTTAAGAGGAAAATCATTTTAAGTTACTTGATTTTGATGATGTTGTTTCACCAGTTACCAAAGTATTCAGGGTCCAGAACAATTTACATGACCGAGCTCCACACGTTTACAGGATATAGATGTGAAAATGCAGGAGTGGAGGAAGAATTAAGATCATTTATTAAGTAATCATAATGAATTTTAAAAAAAGCCCATGTGATGCATTCATGTAAAAGAAGTATTTTACTGTTGGAGCTGGGGAAGGTGGAACAATTTTTTTAACTGTCATAGATTATGTGATTGGGTAGTTTCATCTGTAACTATGCATTGACTTTTAGACATTTACCATATTATATTTTCTGCATGTAAGACTGAAATCTGTAAATTAATGTGAAACTAAATCTGTTACAACATGCCCTCTGATGTTCTGTGAAATACAAGCAGGAAGTAGCATAAAATAGAAAAACTCATGCAAAGTACCACTACCTCAAATTAGCACTTAAGCCCAGTACTTAGGTTAATATAAGTAGTTTCACTCCCCCCTGGTAAAATAATTGAAACTAAATACCTAATTACATTTTTATCACCAAATCAATACACCTACTGATGACATGCATACATAGAGACTTTATGAATCTAAAACTGTGGCTACAAGTGCAAGACATTACATTCTGGTTGATATAACTGTTGATCACCACTAGATGGTATCATTAATGTTACTGTCACTCAGGATGTGATGTAATGAAGATGAGTAGCTGGCCTGAAGCCTAAAAGTACATCCATATCAAAGTGTTAGTATGTTGCTGCTCATTTAGGACAGTTCAGAAACACAAGCTGCATGTTGCACTGTGGGACATGTGTATACACACAACACATCTGTCAGCTCACTGTGACGTGAATCTTAGTCTTCTGTCTGACTGTGGAGGCACATTTTGTGTTTCACTATACAGCACGTAGCCTGAAATCCACAGTGATATCTGATATCAGCAGTGTCCACAACTGGTACTCCAGCACTGAAGTTAGCCAGACAAAAGCAAACACCACTCTCTGACTGTAACTATAGATAGCGTAAAATGTATTTCAGCAATCAGAAGTCGTATTACGTGGCGTGAGCAGGAAATATATTATGGCTTCCTAATAAAACAGCAAGGGACTGCACAAAACAAGTCCCAAAATTTTGCAGCAAGTCTTAAAAGTAAGGCAGTAAAATTGAATAGTGTCTTTAAAAAAAAACACTTAACCTTGTCAAAACACATGGACACACACAGACTTCAATAAGCACAGTTGGCCGTTTGACACACAAAGGCCGACGCTCTCTAGTCTTTTTCCTCGGGGTCAAAGGTAAAGCCCTGACCTGAGACCAACATGCCCTCGTTAATAAAACAATAAACAGCAGTTCTCTCAGTAACCCCCCAGTCAGCACCCTCAAACCCGGTGTTTAATACTTTCACTCTCAACTCAGACTGCACCTAACATGCAGCCGTGCAACAGGACATGCACACATACATGCATCATTTAATTCTTACATTATTGTTCCAACCACAACAATATAAGGATCATAATCAAGACGTATGGTAAATCCTGTTTGCACATGACTGCTAAAATGGAGTTTAATAAAACTTTATTTACTCTTTGCCCACCATATGTGATGTTCCTGAGTGTTTGAAATTTAAGATCAGTCACATAGGGGGGCGGGGGCCCCGTGGCTCCCAGGACACCTAATACTCTGCGTGCTCCGGGGCCCGTGAGAAGAAAAAGAGCACAATTGGATTAGATAGCAAAATAGGGTCAGTGTTTGTTTTAATCAGGCTGGTGACACAGGGAGCTCTTGAAAGGACTGAGTAAAGAGAGCCTGGAGAGAGAGGAGAGTGAGGGAGACAGATAGTGAAAGAAAAGGAAAAGGGGAAAAAGAGATCCAGAGAGGGCAGCCAGGGTGAGTGGTCCCCAGGCATTGACTGGATAACGGAGACTTGAGGCCAGAGGGGAAGCTGTCTGGGGGGTGGCTGGCCCTTCAGAGTTCATTGTCAGGTCTCCAAACTGAGGGGACAGTGGTCATTTCCACTATCCCAGCAGTCAACAAAATGAGCATTGTAAATATGTAGCGTATGCTGGTGGGATTTCCACACAACAAGAGTGCAACTGAGGAAGAGTATCCATGAAATTGATGATTTATCTGATAAAGATGATTTAGATAAACAACAACTGTTGCTTTGTTAGCTCTGTGTTGATGAAGATTCAAGTAAAGCTGTTGAAAAAACACCTGAAATCTGAGGCTGTAAATGTCAACGGTCTTGTTTTATCCTGGGCTATCTGATTACCAAACTTTTTTTTTTTAAATCTTGGCACACTGGATAATAAATTTAATGAGAGTGCAACAGTTTATGATTGAAAGAGATAGTGTACACTATTTGGCAGAGAAAGGTCTGGTGTAAGTGCAAGGCTTTGGCTTTTCTTTCCATCTAGTTTGTTGTAAGATTACACTCCCATGCAGAGCCAGTGAATTGTGGCTCTCGGAGAACAAGTCGTGGTCGCAGCTGACTAGACTTTCCATGGCAGGGCTGATATCCTCAACAACTGGGTTACACCATTGAATTTCAGATGTTGAAAATTATTTTTCTCTGTCCTGGGACAAATTCAGTCTGAAGCAGGGGGGGTGGAAGGGGATCCACCATTGTTCTCCATGTACAGGAACAAAAAGAGCAGTATTGTTGCCTATAACTTGTTATGTCACATCTGAGCCCCCTGAAGGAACGAGCAGGAAAAAAAGAGAAAGTTCAGTGGATTCCTGATCAAATATAAGCATTTTCTGCAACATAACAGACCTCGAAAGTCAATCTCCAATTTATGGCCAGCGGAGTAGCTCCAGACTGTGGATCTAAGTGGTAATACAGATTAATGTTGTAGCTGTCTGGCTTCGGGAGTTTCTTGGTTATTTAGTTCCAAAATACCCAATTGAGCCATGACATATAAATACTTAAAATGAGTGCTATTTCCTCTTCAATGCCGCTCATGTATAGATCGCTGTCTAAGATTTTAGTTTCACATACAGTGAGGCAAATAAGAACAAGGGCACCTATCAAAATGGTGTGAAAATTCAAATCCCTTTGTTAAAGTGCAGAAAATTGTGGCGTCATACTTTTTATTCTAGTGTCCACTTAACCACTGTGTGAGCATGGCCATGTTTGTTCGCAAGCCTCTATAAATACACAGTGTACATGTGTGTCGGAAGGAGGCGAAAGAACAAGACCAAGAGTCCAAACGGCTGCCTATCCATCAGCCTTTTCTACGGTGTTTGGTAATAGTATCCCCGGGTCGGAAGTCCAAATCCAGCTGCTGCGAAGTGGCCATAAATTAGATTTTCTGAAACTTGGTGCAGACATAGTCTCTAGTGTGTCGTTTGCTGAAGCGCTTAAGCACTGCTTGCCCACTGCAGCTTTCATTATCGTTACCTTAATCCCTTAAACTTCTCTGACCCATTGTCACGTAGCTCACATGATCTCAGTTGTGCATCGACTCTTCAGTCTGCTGCAGAGCTGCTTCCAACAATTTAATGCAAATGGTGAGTTTAACTTGAAACCCCAGCAGTGCAGTTTATCTGTTTTAAAAAAAATGTGGAGGACATGTTGAAAACATTACAACTCCTGCTTTTGCACTGAGCCTAGAGGTTGGTAAGATGTGCCTGCTGAAAGCTTTTCCAAATCACTGAGAAATTTAACTGAGTAAGTTCAGATTTTTCCAGCTGTTTTCTATTCCTCAATGTGCAGAGTAATTCCAAACAGTTTATTTTCTATCCAGCCACTTCAGCCCCCAAGGTCATTTGTTTTTTCTCTTTCTAAACAGGCAGAATTCTCAGATGTCCTTTCTTAGTGGAACTCCACTCAGTCTAATTCGCCATGCTGGTCTGTTCTTCCCCAGCAGAGTTGTGACCATCGCACTCAGATGTGTCAGTTTCTCTAATTCATCTTTTGCTGGAGATCTTCTGATAATAAAAAAAAAAAAAACGGGACTAGTTTCATCTGCACGAAGCTTCTCCCTCAGGTCATACAGTTACAAGTGGAGGACTCAGTGTGTTGATGGAAAAAGATGACTGTCTTTTGTGACACGTAAATGTGTCTCTTAAAAATATGCATCTTCACGTCTCCTGTGTAGGTTGTACAGTATGTGTTGCTATTGACAGTGTGTGCATGTCGATACTCTCCAGACATGATACAAAGAAATTTCAAAGTGGAGGGTGAGTCGGAGCTGAGACAAAACGCGACCGCCACCATAGTAGCTTCAGTGAGCTGTGGCTGAAGGGGGGCATTATGGCCAGTATCTGGGTGGCTGCGTTGGGGGTCGTGCTCTGTGCCCGGGCCCTCGGGGCACCAGTAGCAGGATGGGCCTGAGCATCCGCTGGGAGGTTGACCCCAGCTATCCCTGTGGAGTTTGGCTTGTACAGCTGTATCTGATTGGACAGGAACAAAGGGCTGCACTGCACCAGGGGGTTTGGCATTCAGCAGATAGAAGACCTGACTCTCTCTCAGACAAGAATCACATATATTTTCACCAATATTTTAGATATTGATCTGTTTGGTAATGATGTGCAAATGTTTTAAGGCACGTGGTTTAAAAATGGGAAATGAGCTGCTTTGTGTTTTAATTTAAATTCAACTAATATTGACATTTTATCAGCAGTGCAAATGTTTATGCTCATCGTCAGACTTACTATATGTTGCCTGTATTGTAGCCTATAGAAACGGGTTTTCTTGGAAAAAGAGAGGTGCTCAGAGTTAGTCGCTGTATTGTTTAAAAGAATGAATAAAAAGATCATTCAGTGAAAAGTATCTAAGAAAATGGGATGGGACTATCTATATGTGTCTGTCTGTTTATTTATTTATCTATCTATCTATCTATCTATCTATCTATCTATCTATCTATCTATCTATCTATCTATCTATCTATCTATCTATCTATCTATCTATCTATCTATCTATCTATCTATCTTATTTTCATCCTGGATGACATTTCAGATCTGTTTGTTAAACCTTTTAAGTATCACAAATCCTTCTAACGCCGCTGACAGCAACGAAGAAACGTGAGCGCGTTAAATTGGTTATAATTTTTGCAACTGTCATCCCTTCCCTCAGCTGAATTCGCAAAAAACGGACTGATTTATTGTGAGGCGCTCCGAAAGAAAAACCGTGCTGTTCTTTCGCGGACTTTCATAAGTATTTATCCAGAATGTAGCTGACAGGTTTCTTCCAAAAATGTGAGAAAGCTGGTAGGCTACCGGAGACCTCCTGTGCGTCAGGAGTTCTCTCATTTGATGCGCTGGAGACGGAGGCCGCTGCCAAAGCCGCAGGTCCTGTCTGGAGCCTCAGGATTACAGACCTGCGTGTGAGTGTGTGTGTCTGTTTGTCTGTCGCAGTGCCAGATAAATCATACAGACTGTCACACACACACACACACACACACACACACACACACACACACACACACACACACACACACACACACACACAAATGTAAAGCCTCCAACCTTTTCCAAGAATAAGACGAGTGATTAACAATATTTTAACATAACACAATTGAGCTTTCAGAAAAGTGCTTCCCCGTCGAAGATCCAGTTTTACAGAAATTGGCACAATAAAATTGTTTCTGTGTTTCTATACAACAAATTTGGCTATTGCTTAAACTAAAAAAAAAAAATTATAGAAATGTTATATTTTTTGCAGAGTTAAAGCTTTTCATGTTTTCTGTGTTGTAGTCTAAGGCTTGGAGCGTTTTGTGAACACACTGAAAAATATTTGGAGTGACTTTTACTCTCCAAGATCGGTAACAATTTCTACGCAGAAATCCTTTGCAAGTTTTACTCAGGAAATAATCAAGTAAAATGTACTTACTATTAATGTTTGTAAAATCAAAAGTATTCAAGGAGGATTTTACTAGAAATGATCTTCCTTAGGACATAAAATGTACTCACCTTTCGCTTGTAAATTTCACTCAGATTACCTTTGTATGTAATTACAAAACCTCAATAAAAAATACTTGGTCTTTCAGGTTTAAATAACTAGCTGTTTTTTTTCTACATTATTTCAAAAAGCTTAAGTAATATTTACATAATATTTCATCCACTCACTGCTCTATAGCATTACTATAATATGGATTTATTGCATTTTAATCAAAGGTTACTTTTCACTCAATAAAATTCTCATATAAGACTTCTGAAAATATGAAATAAAACGTGTTTTTTAACAATAGCACCTACAATTATTATGCTTCACACAACACTGATGAAAGAGGTCGTTTCCCACAGTAGTCCAACAAATACAGTCAAATTAAATCAGTGCTGTCAACGCTGATTTAACTATTTTCATGAAAACAATTAGTCTGACTTAAAAAAACAAAAAACAAAAAAAACATTTAACCTCTGTGGTGCATATGATGTCTAAAAGAGATAGTTTGAATTATTTTATGTGGGGTTGTATGACATACATATCAACAGTCGGTGTATTAGCTGCAGTAGATGTCTGTAGACATTTGAAATTTAGCTGGCCATTGACAGCTGTAGGATCCACTTTCATCCAAGGAGGAAACAGGACCGGGGTCGTGAGATCCAGATGAGTGACATTACTCTTTACTGAGGATTCAACATCTGATATTTCCACAGGACCCAGAGTTTGGAAAAGTGGAGTGTCGTTACAAGCTTTAGTGTTGCCTTTTCTTGCACTTCTTCAATGCAGCTCAATGTGGAAAAACTGTCCTAGAAAAAAAAAATCCAAAGTCTTCACGTGACTGCCATCATCCCAAGATTACGAGCCGCTTTGCAGGGATACCCATCTCAAAGAGGAAGAAACTGCATCTGAAATACACAAATGAGGAATGAATCAGCTCGAAGTAGATCCTTGTCCTAAATAAGTGACATATCTTTATGTTACTAAGTACTACATACAAAGACCATGTTTCTCATTCAAAACAGCAAATTAACTGCCGATAAATATTAGACAGGAAGTCTCGTGCAAATAAGAGTGTGCTGGATATATATATTTTTTTTTAATCTGAAAAATTCTCCAGGCCACATCATATAGCCATTACATTTATTAGCAGCAAAATATACTGCAAAGAAATCAAGTTAGGGCATTTTTTTTTTTTTTTTTTGGCTAGCAGAAGATGCAAACAGCATGAGTGTGACTCTTACCAGTTCTGTAAAATCACCACATCCTCCTCTGCAACCAAAAACCTGGCCACAAACGTCAGCAGCGTGTGTACTGGAAGCCACAGACTGCAGATAAAAGCTGAAAGCACTTATGCCAGCGAAGATAACCAGCTAACCAGCCAGCTAACCTGATAAACTAATGCCGATTGTGAAAGCGGACTTTAACCGACTAGCAAACGAGAATGTTAAAAGAAAATTAAGCACTTCATTTAACCCCCGCCGTAGCCACGTTCATGAATTTTCTCGTCAAACTCGCGATAAAGGCCTCTTGACCGTAGAAGTCTGGAGTCCCGCCAAGTCCAGCTGTGCGCGTGTCTGTGAGGGAAAAGAGCGCCAACTCTCCTCTGACGTCACATGTTGGGCAAGCACAGGGTTGCCAGATTCATTTGCGTTACCTGAGCAAGCTTTAATTTCTCCTGTCAGGTTATGCAGACAGCGTGGGAGTTTAAGTAAATATTACCCCGTGTGAATAATTAAGTGTACTTGTGAAAATGAGGATGCCTAACTACAAACAAACACTAAGTAACAGATTGAATAAACATGACTTTATGAAGTAAAAAGCACTTAAATAATAGTTTGTTGTGGAATTTAAAAAAAAAAAAAAAACAATTGAGGTAATAACTGAGGTAAAAATAAGATTTTTATTTTTATTTTTTTTTTTTTTTCAGTGCAGATTAAAATAATCTTCCCTTTGTATTTTGTTATCAGGTTACTAATTCACTTTTTTAATTTCGCTCATTTTACCAAAATATTGAAAGGTGAATATCTCGTTTCAAGTCTAGTCAGAAACTTTCATTTTGTAATTTGTGTTTTCGTTGTGGAAAAATGCCCTTATATTGACTATGAAATGTGCATAAACAATATTGTTTCTCCTATTCATTATTGCACAAAAAAACGTTTTGCATATTTTAACAGAAGACTGAGTTGATTTGAGGATTTTATATTCTGCTTTAAAAAAAAAAAAGAACTTGTTTCTTTCAGTCACCGTTAAAGGTCTGCGTCTTAATTTATATGCTGAATATAATGCCAAAATGTATCATTAATTAATCTGGAGATGTAAAACTTGTCCCGCTGAAAAAAAAAATTAAACCTAAATTATTCCGATTTTATTCTGTGATAGAAACAATGAAAAAAGAAACTGTCAACAATGCTGTTAAAAAACGGGGTAACTGGTGGGCTGTTTTCAAGTTTTATATACAGAGTAGGCAACCTTAAACATAATTAAAAATCAGCTTTATAGGTCTGTATTACCCGTTAATGATTCTTAGTATGTCACATTGAACAGCTGAAATTTAAGTTTTACCTTTTTGAATGACAAATTGTTATTAAGTATTAATGGTTAAGTTATAGTCTGTCAATTCCATTTAATCATAAACAAATAAATGTTAAAACAAATTCCTGCTGTGTCATAAATAACCAATTTTCTAATTTTAAATATAGGCTATTTATAAATAACCCGAGTTATTCTTTACTGACAGCTTGACAGCAGATTTCTACAGGTGTTCACGATAAACATAAGTGCGACATGCCTTATGGACACTTTTAATCATCCACTCACCGGGAAACCCGCAGTGGCTGCAGGACAAGAGGACCCGGGGAGGTTCCTGTCCTCCGGCTGTGGATAATGAAAATCCCATGATCTTCTATTCGTGCTGTTCAGCGCTGGTCGTCACTAATTAAATCCGATACTCCGGGTCACTCACGGGCAATGTTGTTATAAATACAGAAAAAAAAACCAGCATCAATCAGATTTAAGGTATTACTCACCGCTGGAGTCGTCACATAATTTGTCCTCGTTACATTTCCTCCAATAGCTACCTTGGCAGGAATAAATCTGCCTCAATTACCTCGAAAACCTTGGCTGAGGCAAACAAATATCACGTGCTCCCAAATAAATGTATGATTCCACCTCAAGGAAATAGCCTTTATTGACCATTTCTAATCCAATGTTAGTTTATTTTAACCGGATATTTTATAGTTGACCTCAATAAAATAGAGCAGGTGAGATAAAGGCGAAGGACTATGTGGCTTTTAATTTAAATAATTAAAACTGATATGTAGCTACATATGCTGACAATTGACAAAATTACAGTCTTTTTTTTTTCCCGTTCCCGTTACGCATGCGTCACCGCCGGTCAGGGCCGCGCTTCTCCCGTTGAAACACATTCAGGGATTATTTATTTTTAGCTCTGGCGTGTGTCTGCCGTATATCGGGGCCTATTTGATAGATCCAGATGTTTTTTTGCTGAGGTGCATGTTTACGGATTCCTGCAGATTGAGAGTTGGGAGCGAGTTTGCACCGGTCTGTCCTTCATTAAACCAGTCCGAGCAGGGAGGCATTCATCACGACAGACTAAGCTTTCATAGCCCAGTTCCCCGCACGCACACACACACACACACACACACACACACACACACACACACACACACACACACACACACACACACACACACCTCTGTGTCTGAGCTACTGTGCCGTGCAAGTCTCATCATTCACCTTCTTGGAACTAATATAAAGAGGTTAAATGCTCTATTGGACTGCTGAGATGTCAGAGTTTAAACCAGCACCTGTAAGGGTGCCTTAGCTTGTTTCTATGAGACCCCTGTCAAGTCACTGTTGATGAGCAGTTAGCAAAATAGGCTTTTTGGGTTGAAGATAATCTGATGGTTAAACTTGTTTATGTTTTTTGTAGGTACAAGACTGTTGTGTTGTATTTCAAATTATTTTAAACCACATTTTCTGTATTGCTTCATTTGTGCTGAAAAATTAAATGGTCAAAGTAAACTGGCAATTCTCAATTTTCATAAACTGTAGATTATTCTTGTTGGCCTTTATGGGCGTTCTGTCTTGAATTTGAACTAAGTACTCCCAATTTCTGAAGCAGTAAGAGAGCAACATACAACATGTGTTGCAAGAGCAAATCTTTTATGACAAATCAACAGAAGAACTACATCCATATTTTGATTAACAAATGCTGCAGGACATGTCAATGCAGTCTGTCTACACTGTCAAACATCAAGGTCTTTGTGTCTGAAGATCACTGGGGGGTGGATTGAGTATGACAGGATCTTTCCAGCAGTGAAAAGGATAGAAAAACTTTTCTTTTCAACGTTTTATACTCCTGAAAAACAATATTTTCATACAGTAAAACTCTAAGCAACACATTACCATCTAGTTTGTGGAGCTGTTGTCAGCCTGAGTCTTTGTCCTCTGATTTCAGATGTCTCAGCTCATCTTCTCTGTGTTGTGGCTGTGGATCCTGACTTGCTGCGAACACTCACGGGCTCCAGTGTGCGCCATGACGCCTCATAGGAGGTCAGACAGGGGACAGCAACCCGTCTTCCTATTTCCCTTCGAAACCTCAACCCCCAACACCACAGCGGACCAGCTCACGGTTCCCAGAATGCACCTCTCCAGCCGGCTGACCCCTAGGTCGGCAGCTGTCAGTCACAGCCTCAGCTGGCTCTGCAGCTTCTGGACACAGACTGGAGGATGTGAGGGAGGCCTCTGAGAGGAGCACTGGCTCTGCATATGGGATCATCTCTGTGCATTCATGGCGGGTAATTAAATTAGCTATCCTTCTCCTATTCTAATGCAAACCTCAGGTTGAATCGCCACCCTGTACGTGAGAGGAAAGGCCCGAGGCAGTGATAGGCAGACAAAGAGAGCCAGCTTGCATGAAGTACAGAGTTGTACTTCGGTCTGGCTGTCTGTCTATGTTGGGTTTCATCTGGCAGGTCAATCTCAATAACTTCTATATCTCCTTGCTTGTTTGGGGATCGCACAGATTGTCACCAGAAAAGGTTTGATATTTGTTTACTTTCACCGGACAAACTTTATGTACTATTATTGCAATGCTAGATCATTATAGAAACTTTTAAAAGTCTCATTTTATGTACTAAAGAGCATAAGTGCTTGATTATTTCATGATTTTGCAAGGCCTGTGACATTAATGTGTGCGTAAGAGAGAGGATGTAAGGTGTCACAGGGTGTGACAAAGCCCTGTAGACTGGTAGCCCAGCAGAGAGGATGTAGTGGAGGGAGGGGTGGAAGTGAGTCTTTAGCCCAAGGGCTGCATGGTGCACAGTGAGAGTGCAGGGTCACCTTTATCTATGCTGTCTATGCCCAGAGCTGGGAGGTGGTGGAGGTGGAGGTGGGGAGGGAGGGGTGGGGGTTGGACCTGGGACTCCCAACAGGCTGAACTGATTTCCTGTGCAAGGGTCATGCCCAGGACAGGCTTGGAGGACAAGGGTTTAGGACTGCAGGGAGCAGTGAGTGGAGTTGGTCATGGTATAGACAGCGAGTTGAGGCTTTTTTTTTTTTTTTCCCTCTACCATTTCTCTGCTTTTAACCACTTCTTTCTCTTCAAATTGAAAACAAAATGCACACATCTCTGGCCGAGGTAGGATTTAGTCATAATTTCACATAATGTGCCCATTTTACAATGGACAAGTGCTCTGCTTCGTTTGATGTGGCTGAGGTTTCAATGTCTATTTTATTCTGAAACTTGGACCTCTCAGTGCATGAATGAAAGGATTCCCCTCTTTCGCTGTAATTAAGCAAGCCATAGCATACAGACGTCTACACAGACCCATAGGAGACTCAGCAAATAACAAACCCATAATCCTCTACATCTTACGCTCTCTTGATGCAATATTCATATAAACACTGTTACCTGGGGCGGCCCTGAGATCATAGCACAGGCGCTCTTCCTCTTGCCCACATTTCTGGAATGCATTTACTCAGCTGGATTTGTGAATCCAAGAGTGCTCTGTTGCCTCGGGTTACAGAGGACATGCTTGTCACGAGATTTGGGAAACATATACGTGTCTTAAAGCTTATACACCCTTTTAACAGAATTATGGGTTTTTTAACGGTGGTAGCAGTTTGATAAATGCTGGCAACTACACTTATAGGCTGAAGTTTACGGGGAGGAATACACTCCGAGTGTGGGGAGGGTAAGAGGTGGCACTGTGGTTGTGATTAACATGACAGCGCGGTCTTTTTTTTAGCCGCTCCACTGCCCCACACATGCTAATCTAAGTCATGTTACACATATATGTCATTACGCCTTATAGCTAAGGTCACTAATCATTTTAAACTTAAAGGGGCTCTTCCTTTTCATGCAAGCAGCCACATATTTGCAATTTGAGTCCCGAAGATTGGAAATTTCATTTTGTCCATGACTACGCGTGTAATGGAGGAATCTAGTTTTTTAGTACCTGCACACACTGGAGCATGAAGATTGTCATTAGATTTGAAAAAAGTTTTCCTGTTGGTTTATTTATGTTTTTTTTGTGTTTTTTTTTTACAAGAACAGTTTGTTTCTCAGCTTTTCTTTATTTGTTATTTAATTTCTAATTTAGGTTAGAATTTGTTCACCTGGTGCAATCCTGACACACTATTTATTTTTGCGCAGCCTTTTTTTTTTTTTTTTTCCTTCACTCGGATCTCTAACATGTACAGTGGACACTTTGATATTTCAGAGCTCAAAATGGAATCAAATGGGGCTTACCAGGCCTCTCAGGCCAAATGGACTTCATGTTTACGCACGTGTCCATCATCTGAGCGCTGTGCGGCCTCAGGTATCCGGAGAGATGGTGAGATGTCCCCAAAACCAACGCCACCGTGTCTGAACTTGGTAAGTGCCCTGTGTTTAGACGAGGTTTGTCTAGATCAGAGATAACATGTCAGTATCAAAAGCCTTTTCTGTTATTGCTGAGTTTAACTATTGGTAAGGATATTCAGTCAGTTTTGAGCCGAATGGAAAAAAAATGAAGAACACATAGTGTGCTCCCTCTGCATGTGGACAACGCATGCTTTTCTGCTTTCATTTAAGATATTGCTATTGTTTTTACATTCAAAGACTTCTATCAAAACAGATGTCACGTGATTTCAAGTAAAACTCCCACAGAGATTTAAGAATAATCGTACAGTGATTAAAACTGTATTTCACTGCATGCTGGGAAATGTTATGACATTCATAACTGTTGTTGTTCTGTTTCCATCATCTCTGAAAGACATTCAGTATTATTTAGTACAACCACAGGAAATCGGCACCATCGTTTAGAGGAGAACGACAAGGAAACGGAATGAACAGCAACATGTCGGGCAGTTATCTGTTATTGTATACTGTAACAAAATTATTTGTCATTTATTATTTTTGATCACTGCACGAACAATATTTCCGGTTTCTGAGATGACGCGTTATTCTCAAGATTGTATTATTGACTAAAAGGCCAGCCTAATTTGTTTATAAAAAAGTGATGCTTAAATTCATAGTTTATGTCCATTTAAATTTTTAAATTTATTTTATATAGGCTCTCTAAATTCCGTAATTTTTCAGCTCTAAAGGTTACTTACAATAGATCTAAGTACGACATGCAGGCCTACCATTTTTTTGGTTGAAATGCCGACGCATTTCGAACGAAATGGACCGAGTGTGGACCGAGTGTTCAAAACCAAAGCCGGTGAAAAAAATATCACGGTGGGAAAACAGTTCTCGAAATTATCTCAATTAATTTTCATTTCATGCTCACTCTATTGCCTGATAATTAGCATACGTAATAATGCTGTAGCATACTTAATTATCATCCAAATTTGTTTTACCTCTCTTAAACTGATCACCTACTTGGTTAACTATAGGCTTATAGTGCTTTTTATTTTCGTCAGTTTTGTCGGTCAGAATTAGGCTAGTGTCACACAACTTAGAATTTTGTTTGCTTTTGGTTCCTTTTATGTTTTAGCGGCAAAAAATACCCTTATAGCAATATCGGAAATACGAGTAAATTAACGCCATGAATTTGAATGGGAAAAATAAATAGATGACTTGAACTATTAAATATTATAGAGACTTTATTGTGCTTGCAGAAATGTTTACGAAACGATAAGGAAGGAAGTGGGTATGATTAAAAAAAAAAAAAAAAAAAAAAAGGGCACTTGTTATGCCCGACTGTGTACAATGAAATATAAAGTAGGTTTAAGTACATTATAATACAATTAAATAAACATGTGACTCAAATCAAATAAATAACTAACAGTATTTAATTTAGCCCGTAAAATGTATTCAGTCTTCTTTGCGTAAACTGCAACGCTTCTGTCTGCTTCTCTTGTCCTGCTTGATTTGCTGATTAGGCCCATAACAGTATCTGAAATAGGAATTAAATGGTTAATTGCAGGGACAGAAACCACGTGTGATTGAATTTTTGGCGGATTATATCAGACTGTTAAAGACACACGCACACACACACAGACCTAAAACATGCTCACAACTTCTCTCTCTCTCTCTCTCTCTCTCTCTGACACACACACACACACACACACACACACACACACACACACACACACACACACACACACACACACACACACACACACACACACACACACACACACTCACACCCCAATCCCCGGTTTCACGGGTCTTTGTTTCTGATCTGTTAAATCCCACCCACTTGACCAAAACACAGAAAAGAAAAAAACTCTCTCACTCAGGCGCCCACGCTAACAGCGCCCAGTCGCTGTTGTCTAAACTGTCCGCTGGAGCCGTAAGATGGAGACGGAGAGTTGTCTGCCTTTCTCTTCGCAGACCAGCAGGAGGACGCCGGCAAGCTCTCCGGGACTGGAGCACGGCGGCTCCGGGTCCTTTCTCCCGTGCAATGAGCTGCATAAACCTTCTCACCTTCCTCCTCCTATTCCTCATCGTCTCAGCCTGCGCGGGGATCTGTACGCCGCCGCCATGGGGAGGTTTGGAGATGTGGCGACGGACTTTACGCACGGCTCTGCCCCGGTGAATCCGCCCGGTTCACCGTCCAAACACAGCAAGTTCTTGGATAGTATAAACCAGGATCAGAAGGGAGCGACGATAAGCGGAAAGCCGGCGTTTTATGACAACAACACGGAAGGTAAGATAAAGAGAATGTGACTGTTGATTTAAAAAGAAATGATTGAGGAAATGCGCAGACCGTAAAATAGCCTAAAAGTCGCAGCAAACACAAGATCTCTACAACTTCTAGCTTATTAATTATAATGTCCATTTAGTGTTTTTATTTGTGTCTTAACTGTCTTAAACTAAGCACAACTGACTGGCAGCGGGGTCTGGATTTTAATTGGTGTTAGTTTTAAAAAGTAGCCTATTTTACGCCTAAATTTCTTTAGTCCTATACAGTCGTTTTTTTTTTTTTTTTTTAAATTACATTAAGACGTTTCCAACATAAAATTGCTATTACACTTCACAAGCGATTGTAAAATAATAATCGGTGGATGAAGAAATCGAGTCTGAGGAAAACCTTACCTTTTGCAATGTCTTTTTATTTGGTAAGAAATCAAATGACACAAATCTGTGGATCATTTTTCCAAATTTGTATTAGTACACCGCTTTTTACACGATCTGTAAATATGTCTTTCCAGCTATAATATAAAACTTGATTTTATGTTCATGCAAAGAAAAGTTGGATAAAAATGTCAACAAGTTTTCTTTCACTTGACAGCGCTTGATGTAAAGTGAGAGAGGTTAAAGGTCAGCCTGGCAACAAGTCATGTGTGTCATTAGACTTTAGGTCAAAACTAAGCCTTGTAGTTTTGTATTTTAACATTTAAAGACACTCTTTCAGTTGTTTCTCATTCTCTTAAGTCGTTTTTTTTTTTTTTTTTTTTTCATGTAGTCTAAAATTCAAGAGAATTGCCTTGCAAGCAGACGTGTGCACTGGTCAAATTTTGTCAGACATAATAGCCTACAAATGTCCATCTTGGGAAGAAAATTAACGACTGTATATGTTGAACTGAAGCCTGAAGAAATTATGTGGTCTTTCACTTTGTTTATTGGTGCTGATGATTCTCCAAAGTAACAGAGGATATCATCGCTGATAAGGACTTTGTGATATCTATGTCCAGAATAATATACAACAGTTTCATTCAAGTTAATGCCAAAGACAGCCAACAGATTCAATAGATTTTTTTCCACAATTACTTACAATAACAATATCAGCTGTCCTCTTTCAAAGTGGACGTTTTCTTTTAAATTCTAAGTTAGATAAGGCATGCAAGGTTTCTTCTTTCCTTTGTCTCTTTGTCTCACATTCATGACCGCCAACACACACACGGGCACACACACAAAAGTTTTGAGATTCAATTTAATTTATTTTGTAATTTACTGTACATAACTGATGGTGCAGGGGTTTGCATATAAGTGCACAATAGATATTGTGTGTGTGTGTGTGTGTGTGTGTGTCTGTCTACCTACCCACCCAAACTACTCTTCATTTGTGACATTTTGAGTTCGGGCTCCTACTTCTTCACAGGCGGACACTTCTTCCTGTTTTGTCTACAGTGGGGTGAAAGTTAAATGATGGTGGGACAACACATGAAAAACCCTTTGACCAGCTTCACACCTTTTATTTAGTTTCATTTTAGTTTTCAATGTTGTTTTTCACAGTGAATTCTTGCAGCTAAAACAGGATTTGAAACACATTTTAATTAATTTTTATTTATTAGCTGATTTCATAATTTTTTTATAATTAGTATTTGGATTTTTACCATGCAAACTTACTTTTTGATTTAACAGAAAGGGCTTCAAATTTATTTGTAAAAAAAAAAAAGGGGGACCAGTTTGTAGAAAGAACTGGTATCTGGTCCCCTTAGATTCAAATCCATCGTATATGTCAGCAGTCTCCTGCTTCTTTGGATTTTACTCATTGACGAATTTTAAAATTGAACTGTGTTAATTTTATTTATAATTTTTTTTGTGTGTTATACTTTATTTGCTATATTTAGCAATTCTTTTGAACATGTTTAATGTCTCTAACAAAACATTTTTATATGAATGGCGTAGCCGTATAATTTAGACAAACTGTCCACAGGAACAATACATTTTTTAATAATTTTATATTTTGTGATACAGAAATATGCTGCAAACAGTCCCTTACAAATTTACAACTCAAACCTTTACATCCTCTTTTAGAGGCTGAGATCACATCAATTTGAATCATTTTTATTTGTATTACTCATGTGCTTTTCTAACTTCAGCAGTAAAACTTCGATATCCATTGAAGAAGCAGGCTGAACCACATGTTATTAAGGCTGCACCGTTTAAATTAAAAACGTTAATGTCCAGAACAAAAGGCCTATAAAAATACCATTTAAATTTCCTCCACAACAATTACGGTGCATTACAATAGATTCTCCTGCTCACAGCATGATATTCCTGCCTATACGTCTTGAATTTATCCCTTATTTGCCTTTTACTGCGATTTCGCATAGATCTCCAGTTACACTGGAGTGGAGGCAGAGCGGATGTGGGTGCTTGACAAGGTAAAAGCAAATAGGGGCTGCGGGCACAGCCCCTATTTGCAACTGAGAATATTTTCTGCATGTGCTGTAAGGTTGAATCTAATGGACATGAGGAAATTAATGTTGCAATGAGAAGTTTTCTCTGTTGGGCCCCATATTGAATTAAGAGAATAGCAAAGTAGTGTCTCAGCGGCCCCCAGTGAGTTAGTGCCTGCAGATAGATGGAGAGTGGTTTTGTTTTGGAGCTCAGGGTTAAACGTAATGAACAGAGACAACAACATCCAAACACTGCGGGAGGGAGCAGGCTGTTCCATGGTCCGTTAAAAGGAAGGAAAATAAAGCCCTCAGACTTTCCCTTACTGCTGAATGTAAAGGACTGAATGCATATTATTAACTCAAACCTTCATGTGCTTTAACAGATATAAATCCATCATACATTTCAGTGCTGCAGTTGTCCTGTTCACTATGTTGATATGTTGTCATGGACATTCAGTTAATTTCCCATCAAGTTTAGTTGACCCTAAAAATTTATTTTCTGTATTACCACAATCAAATCTTGTTTTCCACGTATTGCCCTGTGGGTTTAATTCAGGCCAACTCATTGAGGGTTCACTGCCTAAATATGGCTTGTCTAGCCTAATCAAATTAAATCTGAATTAGAGCTGCTTGTGTCTGTTGCATTTCTCAGGTGGCCTTTTTTAGCCATTTTAATTTGAGAATCAAAATAAGAAACAAGAAAAACATTCATGGTTTTCAGTCATACCTTACAAACGTGTTTCATCCGATACCCAGTTTATGTTTGTTTTAGTTTTGTGGGAATGTGTAGAATTATATTGTATTGATCTCAAAATGTAACCATTATATGCCAGAATCATATCCAGAGGTTGCTCTTGTTAAAAAAAACAATTTAAATAATTTCTCTCGCAGTGAAAATGGGAGTGGTTGATCATTTAGTTGTGTGCACTGTTGAAAAGAGATTCGGTTTCCAACTTGAGCTTTTTCTCCACAGCAGTATGATCTCTTCATCCTTCTGTTTCAAAAGAAATTTAAGCTGGCTGTAGGTATGAATCTTTGTCAGTGTTACCATGTAAAAGGCTGTTAAATTGTTTACTAAGTTTCGTAGCCCAACTCTTTTGGCAACTCTTTAAAAGAAATTAACCAGTATGAACCAAATGTAAAAACTTTACTTTAATCTTGTGTAAATGTATTGAACCACAAAAGAATTACTGAGATCCAAAACATTTTTTTTTATTACATTTCTTTTCCAAGAGTGTCCGGGCCAAAATGGGTTGCAACAATAATGAGTTCCAGACAAACACAGTGAAAGAGACTACATGTAATATTTGACAGAAGTTCAAACTTAATGTTAAAATCTAAATTAGAATCTGGTGATTGCACATTTGACACCCTTAGCATCTTAAAGACAACAGCAGTCTAAAACTATCCACCTTTATGTCGATGGTGATAAAATGAAGATAAAAATGGTCAAATTTGCGTCTGATTTTTCTTTTCAAGTAACTGTCTGCCTTTTTCTGTGTTTGTTCCTGCCTCAGTCAGAGAGAAAGGAGCTCCAAAACCCATTGGCTATCCTGGGATTGGCACAGACTGTTGTGGGAAGCTGAAAGAGCCAGGCAGTGGTCTACAAGGCGACTCTATCGCTGACTCCATTGACCTATCAGGCAAGAACAAGAAGCGTCGCAATCGCACCACCTTCAGCACATTTCAGCTGGAGGAGCTAGAGAAAGTGTTTCAGAAGACACACTACCCTGATGTGTACGCCCGGGAGCAGCTGGCGCTGAGGACGGAGCTCACTGAGGCTCGGGTTCAGGTGTGTTAGGGCAACTACATCACCTTTTTCATTTTATAATTATGCAGAAGAGAGTTTATAGCCTCATTAAAAGACCTGTTGTCTTCTGAAAATGTCCTGTTATTTGTATTTGAAAGGTTTGGTTCCAGAATCGTAGAGCTAAGTGGAGGAAACGGGAACGCTACGGGAAGATTCAGGAGGTCCGAAACCACTTTGCTGCTACATATGATATTTCTCTTCTCCCTCGCCATGATACATACCAGGTAGGCCACTCAAGAACTCACATGACCTACATGTTATAGTAGTAGAGGTACATCGTTGTCCCTGCTGAGAGCTCACTTTTTTTTTTGCAAGTACAAAGCTGATGAAACTTAATCTCACCTTTGCTGATATTGTATCTTGATTTGGTGTGGTATGATGCATTTCTACATTCAATCAATAATATTCAAAATGTGTCCTGTCCTTAATTGCTCCCCATCCAGATGCAGGGCAATCTGTGGCCAGGGGCGGCGTCAGGAGGAGGCGGAGGTGCAGGTGCTGGCTGTGTCCTAGGACCTGACTCCATCCCCTCATCCTGCATGAGTCCATACCCTCACCCTCACAGCAATCTGCAGAGCTTCATGGGCATGCCCACATCCCCCGGCCACCCACACCACCACCACCACCCGCCTCACCATCCAGGCATCAACGGCCTTTACTCGCTCCACAGCTTCCCAGGAGGCCTCGGGTCCCCTTCCATTGAGGGGCCTGAGACTGAATACAAGCCGACAGGCCTGGTGGCGCTGCGAATGAAAGCCAAAGAGCCAGGCAGTATCCTCTCCTGGCCGACATGACCACAACAGTGCCAGCCAGCTCCTCATTATGCACTGACTGAGCCAAAGCATATTAGATTCCCATACCATACACAGTCCCAGATGTACACACCCACCTCAGCATATGACTCAAATATTTCCTCTTAACATTTATGTAAGCTGACTTGGAGACTCTCCACACTTCAGATGATCTTGGAACAGAAAATTCCTGAACATTAAGGGCAACTTGAGCATCTTGCACGAAACCCAACGTATTAATAGGAACTTTCTTGTTTCCAGTTTTAGTTTGATATCACAATGCTGAGACCAGAGAGGAACAATTATTTAAGCATGTAAAAAAAATGTAATTATCATATTAATCACTGTTTCGTGTCTGTTGTGCTTTATAGTATGACCAGTAATAAAGGCCTCCATCTAAATCAGCTGTCTTATTCAGTAGGAAACTATTTTTGGGAAAAAGAGATGAAAAAATGGAACAAAAACAATTTCAGACAGAATTATTTTAGCCTTCTCATGAATCTTTTAGAAAATGATAACCATGAGAGCTAACCAAAAATCTGTGTTGCATATTTAGCTGGGAATGTGGCCGTGAGGAAAAAATGCTTTTACAGGCTGTGGTCACCATAAACACAGAGATTTCTGCTGTGTGGGAAGGGCACAAAGAGACCCTGCATGTGCAGCCTACTTGGCTTCACTTCAAGAAGCCTTCAGGTGGCACTTCATGTATCAGGGGAGAGTGGCAGGTTCATTAGTGAAAAGCTAACCGAGTTGCCACACGTCACTATTGATAATAAAACAGAGCCTCCCACAGACGGCTGGCTGTGCACTGAGGCAGGCATTTCTCATTCACATCTGGCATCAGTGGTTAACCCGACCATCTGAGTAATGAGTTACAGTTCAACAGAAGAAATGGGATTTACCGTGAGCCGGGGAATATTTTGTTTTCTAATATTATTCTCTGAAGCCAGGTCATCTGTTTTCTGCCTTTATTTATAAATAGCTGTATATTCATGTGTAGAAGAAGAATTACATAATCTACTTCTGCAGCATATTCAGCTTCTCATTTCTAAATGCAGTCCCAATAATTGTTCTCAGAAAATCTCCATGTTTGTGCTTTACCCCAAACAATTTACTTCATTGTCAAGGAAACATTGAATTGCATGATACCATCCCATCTGGTGTAAATTACGAAATACCAACATATTCATGTCATATGGGCAAACATTTCAATCTGACTGCGAATGCAACTTGAATTGAGAAAAGAGTTTCACTGGTGGACAAAGCCCTCCCGAGCTCCACATACTCCCCAGGAGTGTATATGGCTTTCGGCGGAATATGCTGGCTCTCTTTTCTCTTTGGCCCTGTTTCCATTTGGCTATTTCAATTCGGGCATATGCGATCTGACCACAAGTGGCCAGCAAAAGTACAGGTGGAAACACATCCAAGAAGCGTCGAGGTCTTATCTGTTCAGGTCACATTTGGAGGTGGCCTAGCACGCATGTGTCCACATTTGCTTGTCTCTCCATGACAGCCATGCTGGGGCCGATTAGCTGCCATTCCCTGAGTCTGTGCCGGGGTTTTGAGAGAGCCGTTAACATGTGGTTCCAATAGAAGAATGCACAAACCCATCAGAAACACTTTCCACACCCACAGCTTCAAATTCCAGCCAAGCCCTGGGAGACGGCAGCCCTTACTGCAGTTACATAGTCCCCCTGATTATTTCCCAGATTAAGAGAAGATAAGAAGACCTGTCAGTAAAGGGATAAGGGACTCAGGAGATGGCCATCTTTAGGAAAGCTGAAGAAATAACAGATGGTGAATCAATGCTTTATTTTGATATTAATTTTTTCAGTCGAAACAGGTTAATCAAATCTTTCTGCCCATAAACAAAAGAGGAGACTCAGTAATTTTGATGTGTTAATTCCTGAACACTGTCAGGACATTTGCAATAGAGTAACTCACGGTATTACATTAGCAGCATGGTTAATTCTACCTAAAAAAAAGGTAAAAAATAAAATGTATTTCCTCATCTTACAATAGGGGGCCATTGGTTTTGATCAAGCTGTCATTAAAGTTACAGTCCTGTGGTGTAAGCTTTGATCTACACTGACTCAATAGATCAGGCTACAAAGGGCTTATATGATTTGTCAAAAATAAGAGAAAAATGTTGAGTTAAAACTGCACAATGCTGGCGGCAGTTATTAACTAAGCATCACTTTGTGTGTCAGGGTCATTGGGTGAAGACTGTCACTAGAGTCTGGAAGTTATACCCGTGGCCTCATTAATGGACTGAAAATATGATTTAATGCTCATTAAAATCTGTAAAGCTGCCTGCTGGCCACTGCTCTGAGCTTTGATCTCAACAAGATTTATCTTGGCCTCAAAGTGCAGCTATTGTGAACCAACAGATACTTGTGTTTAACATGTCCCACTAAGCTAAACAACGTGCTAACACCAACAAGCTCACATAAAGTCTGTCATAAGTTTTTTGGCTGCTTTCAGACATTTATAAGTAGAAAATTTGATTAGCTCTTCATCTTATACAGGAAAAAAAACACGTGAGTGCCAGATTGAGTTGCAAAAAGAGATAGATAGAAACGGCAACCTCAGTCAAGTGTTAGTTTGTTTTTGCATGTTTTGAGTCCATGTTTAACTTGGAAATAGAGGAGAATTAACTTCAATAAAGGCCAAACACCAGCAGCCTGTTCAGGAAGTTGCTTTCAACTTACACCTCCAAAAAGGAATATAGTAACCTAAAATTTGTCCAATTAACCTAACTTATGTACATCAAGACAAACATGTTATCAGCTTACTTTGTCCACATACTTTCTGAAAAAGGCACTGATACATTATAGTTTGAGGCATAGGCTACTGTACTTTTGAGATATTGTTCAAATACTGCCACCTTGTGGTATTAGGTCTAATTGAAGACAAAAAGGTTTCACTTGTTCCTTTCACTGTGGGTTAACTTTAACGTCACAAAATCTGGCCATAATATTGCAGTGATTTGACTGTGGATGGATTAAATAAAAGATTCATACAAATAGTCCTGCAACATGCTTTAAATCTTTCAATGAATATTATATTTTTGTGTCATAATGTTGAGCATTGAGAGGATGACCAAGAGGTGTGTATGGGCCCAAACATATGTCACAAGAAACACAATTTTAATCACTGTTGAAATTATATTGCTCAACTTGAACAATTGTATCCAAAAATGTAGCATAATTTGAAATTCAATATATTAGTTTGAAACTGAATGTCAATAAACTTGGAACTGAATGTATTTTTTTTTAAACTGAATTAATTTGCTTTGAAACTGTATTTGATGCTTATGTGACACTAAGCCCACTATTTATTTCCACATTCATCTCGAAAAATTCAAATTCAGTTCTTCAAATAGAATTTGTTTGTGTCTCCCAATATGGGTGACATATTTCTGCCCGTAGTGTTGACTCAACTCACTGGCAACAGATTGTGTTGGTTATTCTAATTGAATCGCATTAGGCTGTGTAATATTTACGTTTTTTTTTTTTTTTTTATTGTGTAGAAAGTTGTGAAAAGCTCTGTAAAAATCTTTACGAAAATGCCCAAGTGGGTGATTGACATGCGCTTTAAAGTTTTCCACCCACTTTTAAGCCTATCAGAGTGAATGGGCGGGTCTTAACGTTAATCTCTACAAAATGGCGACTGTTGTTGTTTTGCCGCAGGGTCAGTGAATAAATCCTTTTTTCATTTCAATACTTTTTTTGCATTAATTTGCAAAAACAGCAATAGAAAAGGCTAGGTGTCCCGAAGGTCGACTCTGAGTGGACTGAAATGAAAGGTAAAGAGCGGTCGCCGATTAAGAAACGCTCCCGGGCCTTGGACGATATTCGAGACAGGGGAGGATGCCACCCGACCAGCAAGAAAATGGGGGCTCTCTCCGTTTCCAGTGGAAGCAATAATGGAAATAGTTCGACCAAAAGCGACGGAGGCTCGACGAGACGGAGTCTGCTCGGTGAAAAAAGAGACAGGGATTTCGACGGGCACAATCGGACTGGAAATAATCACAGCTGTCAGTCGGCTGCCGCCAGCTCGGTCGGTAAAAACCACAACCTGAGCCTGACGCTGGATTTAGCTTCACCGAGGACCGCTTCACGGGGGGAGCAGCGCGTTCAGCCGCCCAGCACCGAGAGTGAGTACAAGACGCTTAAAATCAGCGACCTCGGCACCCAGCTCAGCGACGAAGACATAGAGGATGGACTCTTTCATGAATTCAAGAAATTCGGGGACGTCAGTGTCAAGATAAGCCGCAGCAACGACGAGCGGATCGCGTTCGTGAATTTCCGGAAGCCGGAGGACGCCAGGGCGGCCAAGCACGCGCGGGGACGTCTGGTGCTGTACGACCGGCCGCTGAAAATCGAGGCGGTCTACATCAACAGGAGGAGAAGCCGCTCCCCCGTGGAGAGAGACGTGTACGCAGCCGCTCAGAGCCACAGACATTTGCAGAGACCTCTCTCGCCCACTGGACTCGGATACAGAGACTACCGGCTGCAGCAGCTGGCCCTGGGACGGCTCCCTCCGCCTCCACCGCCCCCTTTGCCTCGAGAACTGGAGCGGGACAGGGAGTTTGCCCTGTTTGAAGCGAGGGCACGTCCCGCTTTCATTGCAGAGCGAGCAGCTTTTCGTGAAGAGGACTTTATATCTCCGGAAGATGACCAAAGAGCCAATAGGACGTTGTTTTTAGGCAACCTGGACATAACTGTTACAGAGGCAGACCTGAGGAGGGCTTTTGACAGGTTTGGGGTCATAACAGAAGTGGACATTAAGAGGCCTACACGGGGGCAAACCAGCACATATGGATTTCTGAAATTTGAGAACCTTGACATGGCTCACCGTGCCAAGCTTAGTATGTCCGGCAAAATAGTGGGCCGCAACCCTATAAAGATAGGATATGGTAAAGCGACCCCCACCACACGCCTGTGGGTGGGTGGACTTGGACCCTGGGTTCCTTTAGCTGCCTTGGCAAGAGAGTTTGATCGTTTTGGCACCATAAGGACCATTGATTACAGAAAAGGGGACACTTGGGCCTATATTCAGTATGAAAGTTTAGATGCTGCACAAGCAGCATGCACACACATGAGGGGCTTCCCGCTGGGAGGTCCAGAGAGAAGACTTAGAGTGGACTTTGCAGACACTGAACATCGTTACCAGCAGCAGTTCCTACAGCCTCTCCCAATACCGCCATTTGACATGGTGGCGGAGTCATTTGTCCACCGAGCTACACCTGAACCCTTGCGGGTCAGGGAACGGACTCCACCCCCGCTTCATTTCAGGGAGAGAGAGCTCTTTCCTGGGACTGAGTGGCCAAACCCAGCTATTCGTGAACGGGTACGTGCCTCGCCCTTTGAGCCTCTGGAACATTTGGAACGTGAGCGGCGGACTCGGGAGCCCTGGTCTTTGGAACGAGAGCTACAGGGACGAGAACCTGCACGCAAGCGGCGTGTAATGGAGGACGGACGCCACATGGACCACTCCCCCGACAGCACTGAGAGGACAGTAAGGCGTAGACGTGCTTCTCCAGATGGCAGTCCTGGAGGCAGCAGCAGAGATGGAGGGCGTTTCAGTGACTCAGAGCGCCCTATGCGGGGCGAGAGAGCCTCACCTGCACGAGAACGCCACAGTAGCCTGGAAAGAGGTGGAGCTGAACGGAGGCTCAAAAGCCAGAGTCTCTCCGACAAGGGACCCTCAAGCGGCGCCCTTTCAGCAGTTGCAGAGCGCAAGCGCAAGGCAGGCGATGGTGGCAAAGGGCCCGTCAAGAGAGAACGTTCCGAAAGCAGTTTGAAGGGAGGCCTGCCGTCCAAGCCAGATGGCACCAAACTCAGTTTGGCTTGGCAGGGTATGCTGCTGCTAAAGAACAGCAACTTCCCAGCCAACATGCACCTGCTGGAGGGCGACCACAACGTAGCCAGTGACCTGCTTGTCGACAGCACAACAGGGAGGCAGGTGAGCGAACTAAAGATCACGCAGCGTCTCCGGCTGGACCAGCCCAAGCTCGACGAGGTGTCCCGGCGCATCAAGGTGGCAGGTCCCGGCGGCTACGCCATCCTGTTGGCAGTTCCTGGAACCACAGAGGATGCATCTTCATCTGACCCTGCAGTCTCAACCCAGCGACCACTTCGCAACCTGGTGTCTTACCTCAACCAAAAACAAGCAGCTGGAGTCATCAGCCTGCCTGTGCGAGGGAGCAGAGATAAAGACAACACGGGGGTTCTTCATGCTTTCCCTCCCTGTGATTTCTCCCAGCAGTTCCTGGATTCCTCTGCCAAAGCTCTGGCAAAAAGTGAAGAGGACTATCTGGTCATGATTGTGGTTCGGGGAGCATCTTAAAAAAAAAAAAAAATCCCAATACACTAAATTCAAACGGTGTAAAAAAAAGAAAAAAAAAAAAAGAAAAAAAAAAAATCTGCTGTATGTCAGTAACTATTGCATGCTGTGTGTTCTGCATCATGGGGTACACTAGTATGGTTCTTGAGTGTTTGTATGTTGCCATGTAATCCACTAAAAGGAAAAACAGCGCCCTCAGACAAAACTAAAAGGGTGTTTTTGAAATTACTTTACAAAGGGTGTATGAACTGTCAGAGTCCTAAACCTTCAGTAAATCAGCCAGGATGCTGAGAAATGGTTAAATACAAGGAGTATTTTAGGAATACAATTTAATCTGTTAAATTTCAGGTTAATTGATGAACAGATAAGTCAAACAGAAACATTTTTGGCTCATTTACAGGTTTAAAATGTTAACTATACAATTCTACTACAAGTGAAAAAAAAAAAGAAAAAGAAAAACTGTTATCCAGGGAGTGGACACCATAACACCTCCGTTACAATTAAACCACAAACTACAGTGTTGAAGCCACATCTTCCACACAGTGTTAACAAAAATTAAAAAAGCTAAACATGGTGCCATTTGATTCTGGGCCGTTATACCGGTCAGGTGGTGTTATTGTGTCAGCCTCCTGCCCAGGTATTTACATGAGGGTGTATCAAAGTTTTAAATGACGGTGCAATAATATTTCAACTATCATCACTTTTTAGTGGATGGAGACAAAGTTGAGCGTGACATTTTGAATTTAACGTTTTGTAGTGAAAGTTTATTGGGTGATCCCTGGAGAAAAGAAAACACAAAAACATGTTGAAGGTCAAAACGTGTCACACAAGTCTCCACCAGTGCACCACTTTCAATTCAGCAAATGTTGCGCTACATGTATTACTAATCTGGCAAGGACGCTTTAAAAGTCTGGTGAATGGAGCGTGGTGTGCTGATGAAGAAGTGTACAATGCATTTCAAGTTTTGATAAAGGTCACTCTCGTCAGCCTGCGTTCACTTTTCAAGTTGGAAAACATTGTGAAGGTCACGGCTTAAAACATCTCCAGATCCAGTTCGTACATTTCCGTTACCTCCGTTACAAAATTCTGTCTGAATAATTACAAATTATTTTAAGGTTCATTGTTTGGATTTGAGTGTGTTTGTATTGTGTTCCTCAGAATTGGAACGCCAAAATTGCAAGATAGACAGTGAATTGGTGTGTGTCCACTGGTAAACTAAATTGTCATGTCAACTTCTGTGTGGAATGCTGAATACTAATAGATGTGAAATCTCTGCCCAGGGAACAGCCCGTAACACAATATGCATAGGATAGTAAAGCAAATACTAACACCTTTTTCATAGTTTTTCCTTAATATTTTTTGTGCATCCCTACCCTAGAAATGATTGTGCAACGTGCTCAATGAAAAACTACAGTAGTAATGGATAAAAAAAAAAAAAAAAAAAAAGCTTCGAGGATTTTGTGTTGATAGTTGACGGTCTCTTTCATTGATTTCCCTGAAACAAGTAGGTCCTCCCAGAAAAATGCTATTTAAAATCAGAAAAATGCTGGTACAAAGTAACAAACCTGCTATTTGTTCAGAAAGTAGGTCTTTACATTTTTTTTTTTTTTTTTTTTTTTTTTTTTTTTTTTTTTTTTATAGTTTTAGAGGTACATTAACAGTAAATGTTAATTTCAATTTTAGAGGTCTAAATCTGACAGTATTTCAATCATGCTTGCCAACATTTTCCCGAGGCCTACTGACCCTCTTTTGTTTTGCTACCGTTATGTTTGTCATGCAGTAGTAACCCCACCATGAATTATAACCTGCTGAGTTTGGTTTAATATGTATTGAAAACATTCATATGTGGGAAAAATTGTTGTACGTGTGAACATCACACCCACTGCGACTTTGGACTCCCGAGGAGACGAATGCAGAGCTGAAGACCTCTGCAGAGAAGGCAACCTAGTGTTTGTGAGTCCTCGCTGATGAGGCAGCTTTTAAGTTGTGTAGCCCATCTGCACCTGTGATGACTTCTGTTTTAAATGGAAAATTGAGCAATGTACACTTTGATGTCATGGGAAAGGAAAATCCATAGAGCCCATGCGAAGCTGTTCACATACCTGCGAGTGCGCTTGGGCACTAAATGTGACCGATTATCAATAAATTGTTCATTTGAAGGGAAACATGTTTCTTCGATGGAAGTGAATTGAAGAAACGAGCTGCCATACCTTATTGTGTTTCGAAGGAGTTGTCACTTGAAAGTTTGTTTCTGCACTCGAGAGGGGGAGACGATTTGCAGTTTGTGTAGCAACGGTGAAGAGAGACCCCCGTTTCCTGTGAGGATGGCTGTTTGCTTAAAGGCCAGTTCTGTGCTGCTAAGTCGCCCATCTAAAAAATCACGTCCTCATGATCCTCTGTTGTATCCTCAACTGCTCCTGATGGCATGCCAACACCTGATCAGGATGGAGGAGCCCCAATCCAGTTTGCAGTGTGAAACACGTGCATACAGCGGTGCCGTTTGGGAAGCGAGGGCCGGAGCGAACAGCCGCACATGCCGATATCCTGTTGTCTTCCATGGTCATTACTCTAAAGGTTTCATGTGCATTGTTCCTGGTTCTGAATAGGAGGCGAGGGAAGCTCACCACCGACCGTCCGTCACACACTCCACTCGGGAGATTGTGGGTGACACCGCCCTGAAATTTCCGTAACATCGCCAGTTCAAGCTGTCTCACTGCAGAGGCCGAGCTGAACACTGGGCTGATGTGTCTTTATTATACTGTGCCCAGTTATGATTTGATTTGACTAAATGTTTGTATCAGGGAAGAGGATTGGCCCAGACCTGAGCTAGGAATATTGTTGCCCCCCTGTCTTTGTGTTCTCCTCTGATTGAACCCTCTCCGAGGAGACGAGTGGAGAAGTGTGTTTGCTTTTCTGAAGCTGTGTCCCATCGTCATCTGAGGTCTGCTGCAGCACGGAAACGAAACACGAACAGGCCAAAATGTTTGCCCTTTTTGACATCGCTGGAAGGATCCCAGACTGCGGACCCCACCCCTCAAATTCTTCTAGGAAACCTGTTTATTTTGCCACTTCCCTTTTTTTTTTTTTTTTTCTTTTTTTTTTTTTTTTATCAGTTTAAGGCCACTTTACACAGGAAAGAAAGTTTTTCATTTCCTCCTACCATCCATTTTAGCTTTATTTGTGTGAAAACAAATGCAGTGCACTTTGCTGAGAAGGACCCCTTCACCGGAGAAACATTGCCATCTTGAGGACCATGGAGCACCTGCTTTCGTCTCTCAGTCAGCTACCTGACACCCAGGACAGAGCTGGTAACGCTATACGACAGCTGTTATAGACACAACATGATGGTGAGTAAGGTGAACAAGTGCTGCCTGCCAGCTCTGTGTCGGTGGCTGAGGCGGCAGTGGTGAGTATAAAGTGTCAACACAACATGTTTTTCAATAACAAATGCAAAATTGTAACGCTGGTTTTCAGCCAAAGTCATTACTGAGGTTATTTGTACTGATGGCAGTTGGCATAAATCCCAAAGGCTAGTGTGTAAGAACATTTACTGCCTACAATACCATATTGCATATAGTGCTGCTTAAGAATGAGCTAAACACAATGACGAATTGTCTCAAGTAGCGACCATTTTTAACACCAAAATTCATGTTTTTTATTTTTTTGCAATAATTGCAAACTTTAGACTACTGAGCCCAACCAACCCCTGTCTAGATTAGATAAATAATCCTGCACATTTAGTGTTTTTTGTGTGGTTTTTTTGCAATTTTAGTAGAGATTTAAACTAAATGAGTATTACCATTCACGTAATAATTGATTATGTCACTGATGGAAAAAGCTAATTAGCAGAAAGGTTAATATCATGTGGTAAATAAAAACGAATAATAATAATACCTTCATAGCAGAGCAGACATAGCTTCAAGTATTGATGGTAAATAACTAATATATATGCAGTCAAGTACAATTTTGATGTACATTTTCTTTACCTGAGTATATATCCATTTAGGATTACTTGATACATTACCATGAGAAACTATAGATTTTTTTTCACTCCACTACATTTGTTTCACACCGTTAGTGCCTTCTGATTAATAATATGAAATAAATTATGATCTATTATCACAAGCCAAGATAAGCAACACGTCATTGATCTTGGGGACTAAAAAGTAATTAAACGAACCCCCTCCTGTACCAGCTGGGACATAAAATGGATTTACAAATCAGTGCACGATAAAGTATAATCCAGTAATGTAAAACATTTTCTGTGTAACACTTTATTTCTACAGTACAGTACTACTAGTAACTACTTTTTCCACCACTGGTTCAAAGAGCTGCAGTCCGCTCCAAGACTCCCTCACTCCTGTTCATAGAGGATGTTATTGATTGTGCAAGAATTTACTTTTTTTTTTTTTTTACAGATTATGTTTTCCAGTTAATGAAACGGACGATATTAATTGATTGATGGAGAAGGCCCCGTCCTGGACCCTATAAATCCAACACACAGCAATCGAAACGTAGCTTGTAAAAAAATGACTCCTGATCAATCTGTAATAATCATTACTTGGCTTTCTAATCTGGCAGCAGGCATTTCAACGATAAACAGTGTGCGTTTGTACTCTGCTGCTGGTGTATTTGGGCGAATTCACCTAAATGCTCACTCATCAATCTATTTTAAATGTTTTGTTAAAGAGATCAAATATTTGTAATTTGAGGGAAATGGATATATAAAATAATTTTAGTCGTTGAACTCTGGTTAGTTTTTGTTTTTACAAACAGGAAAATGTCAAGTTTTTTTTTTACTTTCTTTACACAAGGAACTTTCAAATGTCATAATTTTTTTTTAAAGTTAGTCGCTGAAACGCATTTACCTAAATCTGGACAAAGCCTAACACTACATAAAGTATTCACTGATCAAAGTGTCACTAGATGTATACATATTTTGAGCCATTAAATGTAGCAGAACACTTGACAATAATAACTATTTCTTGCAAAACAATTTTATCCAGTAATCGTGAAAACTGATGTACAATATGACATTATATAAAGATAATCTGATTTACTGTAATGTCTGAAAAAGCGACATGTTTCACACTTTCATATTATCCATGCTGACTAAACAGTAATTTGGATATTGTCATTATGCTAATGAGCACATACATTTCCCCAAAAAGTACTTATTTTTGCTGACAACATCTTTAAACAGTTTTTTTTTTTTTTTTTTTTTAAACTGTTACGACTGTTTTTAATGTAACACTGTCGAGATTAAACCATGTTTGTATATTTTTCTACAGAGTTCCCGAACAGCAGTTTTTCTGCAGGACAGTAAACACATCATCAGGTGTCACCTACTGTGAGTAACCAGTTTGTTTTGACTAACTGTACACTAACAATCTGAAATGACATGCAGTAAAATGTGAAACACTTTGAAGTGGATATTAGAGAAACACTGTAACAAGCCTTTGTTGGGGTCTACTTTATTTGTTTATTCACTGATGTGTCAATAAAATATGTTTAATTTGTAGTAACTTGTGTTTTCTTGGTCTGGTGTTGGTGCCTTTGAGCTGTTTGAATCACACAGTAACATACTGAGTCACACATCAGTTTATTACAGCTGACTTGTGCACTGTTATAAGCTTCAAAAATATACTTGGAACAGGATAACTATGATTGGTTAAGCATATTTTCTAAAATCAATCACTCAACAGATCCAGGAGCCAGAGTAGTGACTATACATGCTTCACCCATTAATGCATTTGCTGCAACAGAAACATACAAATGGCATTGAATAACACTCAGTTCTTTAACAGTGGTGTTTGAGACATTACCAAAAAGACATCAAAATTACATCAAGATATTGCTCAAGCATAAAATTCCTTAGAACATCCAGAAAACTCAACAAGTAAAATTATCCCAACCCAAATCTACTTTTAAAGCATCAAATACTTTTCATAAAAGATTTATTATGGTACAAAATACTCAGTGGCACTAAATCACAAAAGCATACCGGTGTTGGATGCAACTCGTGAGCCAAAAAGAGCTTTTGTGCATGACTGTCGTTATAGAAACAATACAAAGAGCCTTGCTCAGTATTGTGAAAGCGAGCTGAGGGGGAATAATTTGGTGCTAATTGAGATGGCATTCTTTGAGTAGAAGCCTTCTTCTGCCACAAGAGGGCAGCATTACAAAGCCCATGTCCCATGTCCCATGTCCATCACTGGACTTTGGACTCAATTAAGACTTGGAAATGACTGAATAATGGGTGGTCATAGTGGTTTAAATTATCAACAGTACATTGTCCACTCTATTTATTTTTTTTTACTAAAACTAAGCTTCAAGTTGTTTGTAGGTTTCTAATGTGATCTTTGGCTGGTATTACAGGAAAGTTAGTTAAAGATACATTACCTTGTAAGGCAAACAGTGGTGTAAAATAAGGAATCCACTCAAAAAGCAAAACCCTCTTCAGTATAAAAAAAGAAAAAAGAAAAAAAGATTCAACAACCAATAATCTCCCATGTATAAACACAATATCATTATAAATTGCATTAATTGGCTGCCTGCAGGCACTGTAAAGTCTGGGGAGCAGTTTTTAACAGTCCAGTTGGGGCATCGTGCACTTACATGGTTGACATCAAACCATCAACACAGTTCGTCGAAGATTAACAGACATACAAGGTTGAAAACATAACACTTAATCGCACACAAAAGCACAGAAAACCCTGCTGTTCATAGGAGCCCATCAGCTCCATCACCCCTCAACTGTGATCACAATATGTAGAAAACACTTAAACTTCAACTGAACACGATTCATCTTTCAGGTACTGGTATATTTGCTATGGTCAAAATATGAGTCTGTAAAAGGAAAATCTGTGTGTGTGCGTGTGCGTGTGCGTGCGCGTGCCGCAATTGCATAGAACAGCTCACAAGCACTCAGCTAGACTTGACCATTGACTTTTATTTGCAGGTGCTATTTAAGCTATTTAAATGTTTATTATTATTATTAGTGATCCACAAGAGTAGAAAGGTAGTTTATAGTTGTTGCATTAAAAAGGTGACGATTGAGGTTTGGGTTTAATAACAATAAAAAAAAAAAAATAATGAGAAAAAAAAAAAAGTGTCAAGAAAATGACATGTTCTCGCTTGTGCAGAAGATTGCAGGTGCAACCGCTGTAAACAGGTTAAATGTGATTAAAGGAGATGAAGTGTCAAAAAAGGTTTGAATTTATGATAAGTGTAAGCATTGAAAGGAGGTGAGGGGTCAGAGCTGAAAGTGGCTGATATCAATTCAAGTGTTACAGCTGGAATTTCAGATTAGTACTGAGAAGTTAACTCACTGCTGAATGGTAAAAGTTGGGAGCAGTTGAATTGCCAGAAGACAGAAGATAAATCATCATTTGCAGCGCTACAAAAGAAAGCTGTCAGTTTAAGAGTGACCAAGGAAAGCCATGAATGTTTTAACTGAGGCACTAGATATAGCAGAAATGTGTTCACCCTAAGTGTTGGCATGTAAGGAGTGACAGTGGCTGAATGTCAGTTCAAATAGTCTTTTGAAGAGTACAATTAGTTAAAGTGTCTTGACTTATACACGCTGAAGGCAGTTTCAGTGTCAGTTTGAACAGAAGATATGAACGCTGCAATGTCAGGAGGTGTTTTTGCAGCTAAAAGCAGTTGAACTGACTGTTGGCATGTAACTGGTTTCAAGTGAAAGAAACTTGAAACCAGTGAAAGAAACTGAAGAGTCGGGGTATGTGAAGGTGTAAAAACCATGTGAAAGTTGAGCTGAAATTCATACTTCCCCTAAATGTTTTGTTGGCAGAATTCATCAGCCAAATATATGTCCACCCTTTAAAACCTCTGGGTTTCTAAAAGCATAAAACTTCAAATGTGACTCAAGAAAATGAAAAACAGAGCGAATGGCAACAGGTACAAAGGGTGGTATCTAGAGTACGAATGATTATGAAGGGGTTAACCAGGAAGAGCAAATATCAAAAGATAACAGGAACATTCAGGAGAATAATTTCTATTAGAAAAAAGCTGAAAGTAAGAAATGTATCCAAAAAGTTGAGAAGATTGAATGGTGTGCCTATATAAAAGTATGCAGATATTTAAAAAGCGTTCAGATTATTCATAATAAAGATATAAATACAATAATTTCAGTGTGCGTCGCTAATAGTGAGTACACCAGTTAAATGCTAACACATGCCTACAATAATCTTGTTGGTAAAAGAGATATATTTTTCTCTGTTAAACAAGCAATCACTGCTTTTGGACTTCATATAACATTACACATTGTGCCATAAGAGCAGGCGGCAATAATGTGGTTTCTCTGTATCTTGACTATCTGGCAGGTAAAGGTCAGAGGAAATGTCATGCAGCATAATCAGAACTTGGCCCAAAGTGCATATCAGTGGGTACAGGATGCCAGATACAGGTAAAGGCTTCCCAAGACATTAGGTGTAAAAGTACTTCTCCATGGATATGTGCTTACATCACAGAAAAAAATAGTTGAAGACAAGATTTTCAACTGCATAGCTCGGTTTGCTGTAGTTAATGTGCGATGAGACATTACTGCAAAGTCAGTGCAGTTTTGCTGTTGCATTGGGAAACAGAATTAGTTTCAATAAGTTATGGTTGTAAATTGGCTAATAAGACACTGTGCTGAGTGTCTTATGGAAGGATTAGGCATGTACCTCTTATAAGAACAAGAAGAGGGAATGAAGTATTTCGCAGAACAATAAAATTTTGGCTTTTTAAAGGTTCGGCATAATCGTCTATTCACCAACGTCCTGACTATTAAATGTTCTCAGACATCATGTTACTGTGGTCACAGCCTTCTTTTCCTCGGCCTGTGTTACGCTCCTGCTGAAATTAATGTACAAGTTCCAAGGTATGTAGGCCTGTGGACATGAGCATGTTGGTTCAAGATTGACGGCCTTCCCTGGATTTCATTCCTACACAGCGCCGTTCTGCAGGCGGTCAGGGGTGAAGCATCCATTGGTCTTACAGCTGCTTTCTGCCCTCTTGGCCTGGGACAGTTTCTTGCTGGCCTTCCAGCGCTGAGCCAGCGGCTCCATGAATAGGGAGAGGGAGGAGAGTAGATAGCAAAGCCCAGCCAGGTAGAAAGAACAATCGTAAGTCTGAGTGTAGTCATACAGGAACCCTGCAAAACACAAACACCATACGGACCCGTAAGAAACTTGTCAATTCATTGGTGAATACACTGAGCATTTTTTTTTTTTTTTTACATATAGTAACATAACCTAATTTGTACATCACGTTGGGACAAGCTGAGAAAACCAGATAAAAGTGCTGATGTAAGGGTGAAGAACAAAACCTGTCTGTACAAACAATTTTTAAGATGTTGTTAAAACTCTGAATTCTAACATTTTCAGTGATTTAGGGTCATATATAGATTCCATACCAGAGACTCGAACAGAAACAGACATTTGTTAGGCCTGAGAACATTCGTTGGGGAACATTCTACGAATATTTGTTGGTAAACCACAGACATTTAGATCACAAAATGTTCTGCAAACATTAGTTAGGGTATGTTCCGGTTATTTTGGTTGGAACATTTAACAGAATTGTTTGTGAGGAAACGTTTTCAGTGAAACATTCCCTGGGAATTGTTCAACAAGAATTTGTTGCAACACGTTCTCGGGTAAATGTTCCACAAACATTTGCCGGGGAACACAAACATCATTTTACGGAAATGTCGTGTAGCATTCTCAGGTAAATGCCACGCAAATGTTTATTGGGGAATGATTAGTGAACATTTATTAGAAACCGTTCTGGGAACTTTTGTTGTAAAATGTTGTGGGTATGTTTGTTAAAAAAAAAAAAAATTCCCCTCGTGGATTAATAAAGTAACTACCTAACCTAACCTTAAGGAACGATGCCAGTGAAACATTCCAAGGGAAACATTCCGGAAACATTCCACAAACATTTGTTGGGAAATGTTCTCGGGTGAATGTTCTGCAAATATTTGCATGTGAATTCTCTGTGAACGTTTGTTAGAGAACGTCCAGGGAAATTGTTTTGGAAAATATTACAGGACTGTTTGTTAGGAAATGTTCCCAGAGAATGGTTCCACAAACATCTCACAGGAAATGTTCTCAGGTAAATGTTCCACAAATGTTCATTGAGGAACTCTGTGAACGATTGTTAGAGAATGTCCAGGGAAATTGTTTTGGAAAATATTGCAGGACTGTTTGTTAGGAAATGTTCCCAGAGAATGGTTCCACAAACATCTCACAGGAAACGTTCTCAGGTAAATGTTCCACAAATGTTCATTGAGGAACTCTGTGAACGATTGTTAGAGAACGTCCAGTGAAATTGTTTTGGAAAATATTGCAGGACTGTTTGTTAGGAAATGTTCCCAGAGAAAGGTTCCACAAACATCTCACAGGAAACGTTCTCAGGTAAATGTTCCACAAATGTTCATTGAGGAACTCTGTGAACGATTGTTAGAGAACATTGCAGGTACTTTTGCTGGGAAATGTTACGAAAATATTAGTTAGGAAACATTCCCACAGAAAAATTCGACAAATATTTGTTCGGAAACATTGTTAGGTTAAATGTTCTTCTAACGTGCGTTGTGGAACGTTTGTTAGAGACTGTTCCGGGAACTTTTGTTGGAAATGTTGCGGCAACGTCTTTTAGGGTACAATTCCTGTAAAATGGTTTCGGGTGAATGATCTTCAAACATTTGTATGGGAATGCTCTGCCAACGTTTGTTGGAGAACGTTCCGGGAATTTTCATTTGGAAATATTACAGGATATTTGTTAGGAAACCCTTCCAATGAAACATTCCCACGAAAATGTTCCACAAACATTTGTTGGGAAACATTCTCACATAAATGTTCCGCCAACGTTTGCAGGGGAACGCTCTGCAAACATTTGTTAGAGACCATTCTGGGAACTTTTGTTCAAAAATATTATGAGTGTGATTGTTCAGGAACAGGAAAATGTTCCGCAAAAGTTTTTGGGAAAACCCTCTCGGGTAAATGTTCTGCCAATGTCCAAAGAGGAACGCTATGCAAATGTTTGTTAGATAACGTCATGGGAACTTTTGTTGAGAAATGTTATGGGAATGTTTGATCGGGAACAATCCCTGTGATACTTTCTCAGAGAAATGTGACAAAATGTTTTCGCCGAAACTTTCTCGGGGAAATGTTTCACAAACGTTCATTACGGAACACTACGTGAATGTTTGTTAGAGACCGTTTTGGGAACTTTTGTTGTAAGTGTTATGGTATTGTTTGATAGGATTTCACAAATGCTTGTTGGGAAATGTTCTCAGAATCATAGGGAACGCTTAGCGGACATCTGTTAGCGACCGTTCCGGGACTTATAGACCGGGAACTTTTTTATGTTATGGTCTTGTTTGTTTGGAAACAGTCCCAGGGAAACGTTGCACAAACATTTGCTGAGAAACATTCTCTGCCAAATGTTTCGCCAACGTCGGATGGGGAACCCTCTGCCAACGTTTGTTGGAGAACATTTTGCAAACTTTTGTCGTGAAATATTCTGGAAATATTGACTCTTTCTTCCCAGGAAGCACCTCCAGGGAAACGTTCCATAAAGATTGTTCTGTATACGTTTGTTCAGGTACATCCCCTGAATTATCCCCGGGAAATGTTTTGGCAAATATTTGTTGGAATGATCCCGCAAACATTTGTCGGGAAATGTTCCGCAAATGTTGTTGGGCAACATTTCAGGACCATTTGTTCGGGAATGCTCCAGGAAGTGTTTGTTGGTAACAGTTTTGTGTGCCTGTGTTATTAGTTGTTTTCTTAACATGACCGACGTCGATGTTTCATTTCCACCCGGTGAATTTGAATGAGCTACGTTATATAAAAAAACTGGTCTGACTAGACTCCAGCTACTGCTGAGACAGTTAGTTCTCTTGACTAGAAGAACTGGATAACACATACTTTGGCCTGAAGGAGGGCCAATGGTTTACTAAATGTGAGTTTCTCACTTTAACAGCAGGGATGGTAAATAGAGCCACATGCTATTTCCGTACCACCCCAAAAGGGGGTCATTAGTCATGTTTCAACTCCCTAAATCCATAAACCCATATGAGGGGATTGCTCAACACAGTGAGCAGGGACCATGTCACTAGGTTCAAGGCCCCCTCACTTTAACTGGGGCCAAATGTTACCAATTAAAGCATAAAGAGTTATTTTTCCTACAAGTACCTCCCATAATCAAAGACAAAAAGTGTGAGCGAGCATGTGTATTTATTGTGATGAGACATACTGTGTAGGTCCTGTGTTTATCATTTAATATCCCCATTTATTATACAGTAAGAAGACAACTGGTCTGGCTCATACACCAGTTCAGAAGTTACGCAGATGAGTGATTTTACTGGTGTGTTTTTAGTTTGTTGGAAAGAATCTGCAACAATCTGATGTAATAAAAACACTGTAACAAAAAACTCATCCAAGATTAGAAACAGCTCTCTAAAATAAACAGAGGCAATCTGCCATCAGTTAAAAAAAGTGATTCAAACCTGCCTTGAATAGATCACTGTTATTTTAAAGGTTTGACTTAACTTGCTTGTAGGCATGGTGAAATTTGACCCAGTAACCTCTATATGCATTTTCCACAAACCAAACCCCAAATTCCAGTATGCCTTGAGGCCGGCACTAACTATAGGTTGTTTTTCTCCTGTGCGTTTTAGTCTTCTCACTCTACAGTGACAGCATACACAGACAGGCAGACAAACTTGGAAGCACTATAAAGAATTCAGGGCCATGTAAAAATGTGCAACAACAAACCCACTAAAAAATATAAATGCAGAAAGGCCTGTCAACCCTTTCACTGATCCCCCCCCCCCCCTCCCCACACACACACACACACACACACACACACACTCACTCACTCACTCACTGTCTGGAGCTCTTATGGACCAACATATACACAGAACACAGAAACACGTGTAAAAAATTTCACCTTTCCCTCTGTGTAACAAATCACTTCAGAAAAGTGATGTCATCGTTACCTTCCCATGCACATGCCATGTACATATGCACTGCACGCGTTTGTTATTGTGTGGATTTGTAAAAGTAGGTTAGTACATGTGTGACTCCTGAGGGTTTTCCATGACGGGATCCACTCACCTGCCAAAGGAGGCCCTGTGAGGCAACCGAGGCCAACAAAGAACATGGAGAAGCCCATGGAGTTATTAAGTTTCTCCGACCCCACCAGATCTACCTGCAGGGCAGAACAACACATTGGTCTTGAAGCTCCGCATACGCTGGGACTTGTAGCTGTCATCCACTGTCTTATTTTCAAGCAGCTACACAGTGATTTGCACACTTATCTCTTATCACTGTAAAGATAATATACAAATACTTAATATTTAATTTTTTTTTTTCAAAGTACACAATTATTTTGAATAGGCAGATAGTAGGAAGCTGGAAACATTTAGCCATAAAACAACCAAAAAAACAGCTAAATATTATGAACCACCTGTAAAAAATGTTTTAAATAACTCTGGGTTGATTTATATACTGCTCCAGTAAGAAAACCGATATTTTCCAAAAGAGGATTAACATCTTAGACTATAGAGATCTTAAAGCTTTGAAAAGTGGTACAGGTGTGTGCCTGATTTGTAATAAAATATTTTTAAAACGTGCATTTGAACCCTCAAATCACAGTCCCTGTCCGAACAGCTGGTTAGTGTTTATGGTGTTAAAAACTGGTAAGACAATGCTTGATTATTAAAACACATTGGTTCATCTATATATATTTGAGGTAAATTCACCAAAATAGACCAGCATTTGATATTTATACCTGCTCTAACAGAAAATTTAGGTATATTGCTTTTCAAACATTATTATTTAAGAAACATTAAGCTGCATCAGGAAACTTCATTAACTCAGATTTACTTATTGTCTAATGCCAGCCCATGAGCTGAAAGATTTATCAGTCAGCTTTTGAATGAGAGCAGACTCCAGATTAATGTTTGATGCTGGTGGTGGGATGATCCTTTTCTCAATATATCAATAACAGATTACTACTATGAATTACTAATAATTCATAAGAAAACTCTTGTCAGAAAAATGTGTGGTTTATATCAGCCGGCAGATACAAACTTTGACATAGGTTAATCTGTTTTTTCCATTCAGATTCTTAAAAAAAGAAAAAGAAAATCCCTATTGACCGTTAAGGTCACCAAACGTCATCACTTAGGCCCAGAGGCATGTCCTGGCCTTTGAGACCACACCATTGGCAGGTGAAATCACACCACATGCAGCCGCGCGTTTTTGTTTTCAGGAGTGAGATAACCTGAAGATACTGGATACCCGCTGACTTAATGTGTTGTTCCACCCATAACAGCGGTTGGGAAACATCTCCAACGGCCTCCTTGATGGATTTGTTTCCCTTTCCGTGCGTGACACAGTGATGTAATGAAGCCATTTCATCTTCACATGGTACAAAATTCCCCCCTCACAAGTGCTTTTATTGTGAATTTACCGGATGGGAGTCTGCAAGGTCAATGAAGTACAGACTGATAATATAACTGGAACTGACGTCGGTGGGATTGTGTGAGAAGTCAAATGATATTGTGAGAGCGCATTGTGGTACTAGCCAAAGGTACAATCGATTTTGCAACATTTAACTGCACTTACTAATCTTTATTCCCCAGTAACTATGACACTAATTAATCAGAGAAAAGCCTTAATTACCCAACCAGAACTTGCTAAATCTGCCTTTTCCTTTAATGCACTTCAAGCTTGGCAAGAGCTGCAAATTATATTTTTCTCTGAATCTCACCCTCTCCTGACATGTTTAAAAATATCTGAGTTTTTAAAGGTCATTGTCTTTTTTTTTTTTTACATGTACCATTAATTGCAGTGATTCCTATCATCCATGTATGCTTTGTGTCTTGTTGTGTTTGGCTACGACTATGATTTGTGATAAAGCAATGCCTGGATGAAACATCTCTAATGTCTTTGAATTTAACAGTTTAAATTGGGTAACATTTTATTTCAGCAGTTTTCTAGTTTCCGAATAATTTACCTGTTCCCTGGAAATAATTATGTAATCATTAGGAAGATAAATACTTCTGGGATTTATTAATGCACTTGGTTGTGTTTAAAAGCAAATGTTATTTCAAGATAAGTTTAGAACAGCTCCATTTACACCCAAGTGTCTTAATCTATGTTTAGCCACGCTGTGTTGGTCAACCACTTTGAGCCAGACTGAAATATCACTGCAAATATTAGATAAGTTGCTATTAAATTTTGTACAGACATTCTTGACACCCAGAGGATGAATTGTACCAACTTGGAACCCATTGGCTATTGATCCGACAAAGAGTTAGCCTCTCATACCACAACAATAAGGCTAGGTCTTCAAACGGAAGCTAGAAAGCTTCTGGTAGATTCTGCTTCCAAATACAGACATCTGTCTGTAGACATTAGAATTGGACCAATTTAGGCAAGACATGCACTGCTTCCCTCGTACCACCAACAGGTTGGAGTTTATCTTGTGAAATACGTCAACATCTACTGGATATTTTCCCATAAAATGGTGTACTGATAAATCCATGTTGCCCTGTATTCACTTGCACATATTTTATTTTATTTTAAAATTTCATCAAGTGCCATCAGGTGCAAATTTGTTTTTTGACCAAACACCTGATAAACTAATGAACTAATCATCTAAATATCAGCATGTTAACACTGTCATTGAGAACAGGCTTGTATTAAACTGCTGTAGCTAAGCACAGCCTCACAGTGCCAACAGCATGGTGGTAGACTGTTACAGAAAGTCCGATTTATTAATTCTTGGAAACTTTATTCTTCATTTTGTTGAAGTGTTTGCTTGCCTGTAGACATATTTCACACTGCTACATGTTTGGCTAACCTGCTGTCCACTGACTGAAGGTCACCTGTAGGTGACACTAGCAATTGATTGGAATTAATTATTAGCATGTGCAGCCATTGAACAAGTTGTGAACAAGTATCAATAATCAATACCAGGAACTTTCCCTTAACATTAGGTGTATATATATATATATATGTATATATATATATATATACATATATATATATATATATCAGTTTTTTTGTTTTTTTTTACAAAATGTATGGGACCTGTAGGTTAAAGTATTACAAATATGGGAAATTGAGGTTAATTTGTTTCAAAAGAGAATGATGCGTATGTTCAGGCAGTGTCTCCTTACTAGAACAGGGAGCAGCAGAGCCATGTAGCCGCCACAGAAGATGGCAAAAAAGACAGCGTAGACCATCAGCAGGATGTAGGAGGTTGCCAGCGGGGAAAGCAGGTTGACCAAGCCACAGAGGATTAGGTAGGCTTTGTGGTAGTGGTATTTATGGAACAGGTTTTTGTCTGTCACCCAGCCCGAGGCCAACTGGGCAATGGTCTCTGTGATACCTGAAACAGAGACAAAAGCGCATGAGAAACTAGGACAGAGTAAAGATACATCTGGAAAATATAAACACTCCAAAAATATGACGAAAAACAGTGGACATTTTTTTTTACATTTCAAATAATTTGTTTCCAAGTAAAATGTGAAGGACATTTTGAGATAAAGGTGAGTATTTAGAAATTAAAGTAAGAATAGAAAAACAGAGAGAACAGTGATATTTTTTGGTTGTTTATTTTGGATGATTAAAATATATGCTACAAATCAATTGAGCAATAATTTTTAGACACAGGGTATTATAATAACAGGGTGTTTCTTATGACATTTTTTTCTTTAATTTTCATTATCTTATTGTTGTTTTAAATTTAGAGTATGTAGGACCGAGGACTCCTTGGAAAAATGGTATTAATACAGTTATAGTAGATTATCCGGGTTAAATAAATTGAAGCAAAACATTCTTCACAGTTTCCTTAGCAAGGATTAAGAGAAGAGACTGAAGACTGCGTTAAAGAAAGCGTTATTGGAGAAAAAAAATCCAAATGAATCTGTTGTGACATTCTATAAAGACACGTATCTATTGATTTTTGTTTCATTTGATTTTTCTGTCGTAGTCTGAGTATAAAACCCTTTTGTAAAAATGATCCAACACTGTTTATTCTCTGTATTTTCAGTGATGACTCTTTGACAAGCAGTTTTATGTTGGTGAACTTGTTCAATAAAACACAAGAGACACAAACTGCAACCCACAATTGGTGTGCAGATTGACCAACAACATGCACACAGTCTATTAGACAGTTTAGTGATAAATCAAATACCGACCCAGTTTAAAAAAATATATATTTAGACCATCCTCCAGCCTGTTACACTGAAATCCAACCAGATTTGTCCATCGACAGCAGCAGCAACACACTGTGCCTGTCTGTCATGTGAAACAACATGAAGCAGGAGGATTTCAGTGAACATCTAGTGTATTTTGGAGTTTAACACAGAATATCGAGGGGAGAAAAGTTTTGTTTAGCTTTTGGAGCCATTTGATGATTGGTCACCTCCTGTCTTTTCTCCTAGCACCACAATGAGGTTTCTTATTTAGTGAAATGTCTTGAAAACTATTAAGATGGATTATCATGAAATTTGGTACACACTTTCAATTCCACTGGAACTCTCAACTTTTCATCGCGGTGGTTCAAAATGAAAATCTGGCCAACGCTTTGGTTAACGACTATCTGCAGAATGAATGACTTTGTAATATGGTGTTAAAATAATCTGGCTGGGATCTGAGCACACAGCAGATCACAGTGGTCAGAAGCCAACAGCCCTCCATGTATTTTGAGTTGATGCTCAGTTACTTAGAAAGAGTTAACTGTCAAAGTCAGCTACTTTGGTGCAAGGATTAATTTAAGTGCAGCTAAGGTCACTTAAGAAGGCACATGTAGAGACTTGTGATCATTCAACAACTTGTTTCTTTAAAATGATTCAGTTATTTTATGCCTGACAAAAACAAAGCCATAAAGGAGTGTGAGTATGTATCTCTACATGTGGGCATGTGTGATGGAGGGGCGGAGAAAGAACGTGAGACGCCCTTCAGCAAAACCACACAGGTCTGCATGAATATCAAATGTGGAGCCCCTGTTGTTCCTGCTGTCTGACAGCAGACTGTGGCCAGAAACAGTGAGTGGCAACGCATTCATCTGTTAACATCAGCATTACACCAGCAAACTACTTATTACAGTAAGCACGCCATCTCGTCTGACTGATTGTTTGCTCCACTATGATGACTGGGCAGATATGGACTGCTCTCTGCTGAGGTCAACTGGAACGCGATAGGCGATGCGGAAACTGCAGTGGTGTATTGACCGTCGCAGGAATAGCTACAAGCAGGCAGCGCTGAGCCATTGATCAATGAAACAAACTGGTTCTATGCAGATCAGAGTAACCCATCCTTTGCACAGGCTCTGCTATGTGACTCTACAGGCTGCAGACATTAACATGTGGCTTGAAACAAAAGAGAGGCGGGCCTGTTGAAGAAGAGTTTGTGCAGAGGATGAATTACAAAATAAAGTCAATAATTTATATTATTTCAATAATCGTCTACATAAATTAACATGCAGATGATACATAATGACAGTAAATTGCATCTTCGTTCTTTAAGGCTTTAAATGAACCCTGACTGAATGAACAAGGAAATGCCTCTTCCGTGACCACCTCTGCTTTCCTTACATAACAGAACCTAAAGCATCTCTCTCCACTGAGGTTAGAAAAATGACATGAGGCAGCTGTGCAGTGTTTATGTGTCCTCCACTGGTGACCCAGGACATGTCCTGGGGTGTCCCCTGCTTGCACAGAGACAAGTTGTGTGAGTTTGTTTGTATATTTTAGCCTCAGCAGGTTGGTTCAGCCCTGCAGCTGTTCCTTTATAAACTCAGCACAAAGCTGTTTAAATTTGGCCTCTCCAAGTAGCACCTGATGGCAAGTGCATCAGGGACATTAGTTCTGTCCATTTTTCTCCATAGTGTTAACAGGTATAAAAGTCTGTAAAAAGCCTGTGTGTATTAAGAGACCATATGGAGTTGCAAGGCATGGAGAGATGCCTTTCCATTTGCTATAAAGAGGGACATTTTGTCACCAGATTAAAGCAAAGGGTTATAAAAGGCATGTTGGTTTCCCAGCTTCTCTGAAGCCACTGCTGGCTTGTCTCGCCTTCTCTTTTGTACGCACTGCCGCCTTAGTTCTCCTCTGCAAAGTATCAGTCACTTTAGAGCTGGACCCAAGCAAAACTGGGAGCCCCTCTTGTCACCACGCCAACAACTTTACTCAGTTAGCTGTTGCTTAGCAACTCCAGTTAGCCCCAGTATCGGTGGCTGCGGGCTGACGAAGACCCGGACGATAGCGTCTCTTTCTCTATCAGCCAAGTTAATGGGCTTTTATGACAAGTACTGGGTCGGGGAAAAAAGGGGACAGCAGGACGTTGGGATGGTGGCTTTGTGGTGTGGGTGGCACCCCGCGTCTTTTAGCTCTGTCTCTGTTTCTCCCTCATTACGGTGCACGTGACCAGGGAATGTGACAGGACAAACATGTCTGAGTCAAAAGAGGCTGTCAGTCTTGCTGCTTTCTGGCACGAAGCTCATCTGAGTAAACCCACGGACCATCGAGGAAATTTCAGACGTCTATATCCTGTGGTTTTTGTTAGAGCTCTATGTAAAGCCCTTTGTTAGTTTATTTTTTGTGTATCTTGTGTAATTTAAGACAGTAGCATTACCTGACCACAATCTTTTTGGCTCAGTCCATAAATGTTATTCATCTCAGCTGTGTTTCCTGTGTAGGCCAAAATGTTGTCTTGAAACATTTGTCTTTTAACTTTAAATTTGATTTTCTGACAGACAGAGAAAATGCAGTATTTTTGGGAGTCTACAAACTGTACTTTACAATAAGAGATCTTTGTTTCTCATTGCTCAAATGGAGCACCTGAACAGTGACATAAAACCACACAAATATCAGTAAAAGTCAAACAAAGCATTGTTAGAATTCAATCAATTAAATAAATGTACTCAAGAAGAGCTGTGATATAAAGAAAAATGAATGTATAAAATGTCTGTACCTTGAGTCAATTACTGATATCAATAATAATATAATTTGATGTATCATTATTCTTATCTAAAGGATACCTTCTGTCATCTGCTGACAACTGATTACCAAGGGACAGATTATAGAACTGAAGTGTGTAACTCATAAATGCACTACCCCATCTGGAGCGTTTCAATTATTCTCAAAGCCTTACAGAATTACATGCACATGTGGTCGGTGGTCAAAATGTTAATGCTGTTTTTTGTTCATATGGAGTGGCCTCATCAGTGGCATACTGCTGAACTCACCCGCCCTGGCCAGTGGACCAAAGTTCAGCTTTTATGTAAGCACATTCATTACATAAGACTGCAGAATCTGAGCAGCTCACAAATAATTAATACTTTTTTGCATCACTTCTTAGACCCAGTCTTAAAGAAACCGGGACCTCCCTCCTCACAGTCGCTGTGAAATCCCTGCTAGAAGCCCCATTCAAAAACTTAAAAGCAGCAGTCTGCAGTTTCTGTCGAGTTTCTACAGACTGTCAGATCTGTAAAATGAGTTTAACTTTCTTGTAGTGAAGTTTCATTAATAAAAGCCCTCAGTTTATATTTTCATAAAACAATTAAATGCATTTGAATAGGAAAAATATGACAAAATGTAACCAGTGCAATTAACACAGATTTTGTATTCTGTAATAACAGCAGTGTGTAATTTTTCTAATTGACAGTGAGTGCTTCAGCTGCGAGCTTGCTATTGATAACTTTGAAAAAGGTGCTGCTACTGCAACTCTGTCCTTGGCTGCTCTGTAGTCTTTATTCTATGTGATTGTCTGTTTTTTATTTTCATAATTTTGTTTTCAATGAATAGGTTAATGATCGCTATGACCAAAAAAAAAAATCCTTGAGACAATTTAGGTTGAGGAAGTTTTACCTGAATACATTTGGCTTGAAACCCCATTATCTTTGACATGTCCAGTCAGTTTACTGTATAACTAGATGGCTCCTATTTCTTTAACTAATTTTTCATTTTCTCTAAATGTTTCATGAAACACTTCGACTGTCCCAGATGAAGGCTGGTTGTTATTAAGGTTGCTCTTGGCACTGTAAGTGCAGCAAAAGCAGACTTCAGGAGGTTACTGCATATGGCCAAGAAATAGTCTGGCACGTCACTCCCCTTAAAACTAAACCTTTCATTTTCACGTTTTTGCTTTTTGTACAGATTAAACAAACACAATCAAACACATTTAAAGACTTTATGCAAACTGGGTAAACAAACTGGCAGCTGGTTGTCTCCGCTTATGTACTGTACTGTACAAATATTAGACTGATATCAATTTTCTCATCTAATTTTGGTCAAAAAAGCAAATATGATGTGTTTCTCAAAATGTCACACTATTCCTTTAAGGTGGATGACAATAACACAGAAGGATGTATTGACCAATGTAAGACTCACCTGCCACAGAGATGATAAAGGAAGCATCCATGGCGTCAATGCCGAGGTTTCTGGCCCGTGCAGACAGGTGGAAATAGGGGATGAAGTAGGCCAGCTGACTGAAGACCAAGGACCAAGTGTAGATGCAAAAAAATGGGTTCTTCAGCAAGGAGAAATCCAGTACTTTGGCATTGCTGACAGTCACCTCATTTGGCATGCTGGCATTTGAATGAAATCCAACAATTGTGGACCCGTTCATGCTGCCATTGAGCTCTGCTGAGCTGTCCGGAGTTGAGGGTTTACACTGACCCGAGTCGTGGTGGGGCTCATAGCCGTTTACACCATTGAAGACCAGTCTGGTCTGTTCAGGGTTCACTGACTGGTCCTGAAGTCCCTGAGTACCCTCCCCTCCCAGGTTCTCAGTGTCCCTGTGAGGAGGAGGAGATGATGCGAATGAGTCTGATTTGGATACGCCATTGGACAAGTGAGATGAGCCACTCAAGCAGCTCTTTGAGAGTTCCTTCTCTGTGGGGCTTTTGAGAGAAACAGCAGGGCTCTTTTGGATGGGAGAAGAGGTAGGGTTTGAAACAGGTGGCTTCACGTTGATGGGTCGCAGAAGCATCCCAGAGGCCACCAGGTTCAGCATGAGGCCACCAAGAATCAGCATCGCCCCTGTGGATGACAAAGACAGTTCAGGACCTAAAATGTCACCTCTCGTGCTATATTTACTTACAAATGCCTACTCATAAAGATATTTTCTGCCTACCTTGCCAAGCATACTGGTCCAGAAGCAGCTGAGTGAATGGTGCGAGGGCAAAGGTCAAACCCATCCCAGAACGCCCAATCGCATACGCTGTTGCTAACCTTTTTCTGAAGTACAGTGCTGTGACCACTGAGAAGGATTGGTATAGTAGCGCAAAACCCATTCCTAAACAAAGTTATCATTATCAAACACTGTCAGTCACAGGAGCATGTGGGCTGATAAGAGAAAATGAACTTAAACAAATGTCCTCTCTGATGTCAGCCATCAGGGGAACAAAATCACTGAGGTATTTTACTACATTTTTGAACTCACCAACTATCACTCCCATGCTGATGTAGAGGAATACCACGCTGCTGGCAAAAATACTCACGATGAAGCCTCCACTAACCAGCACTGCCCCGGCAATCGAGGTCACCCGGACTCCAAGCTTGGCGCAGGCCATAGAGGCAACGGGTGCTACAGAAGTGAAAGGAGGGGAGGAACAAAGACACAGGAGCTCAAAAAATTCTTTATATCTACATTGAAGTATACTGAGGAAAAATCAGTTCAAATAAACGGTTAGGTTTACTCTTTTAGGGGCTTGTAAGTGTGGATAAAATCATACCCGGTGAAAAATCGTACATCCGTGATTCAGACTCAACAAAGAGATAAAGACAAGAGTTAGTTTTTTTCAACTCGAACCTCCAGACAGACGCAGACTCGACATGATTGAACCGATCCAGCTGATGCTCTCTGATGAGCCTCCAAACTCATCTTGGAACGCCACAAAGAAGATCCCAAAGCTCTTCAACGTGCCCATCACGAGGACATTTACCTGCCCACACACACACACACACACACACACACACACACACACACACACACACACACACACACACACACACACACACACGTGATCACATTACATTGTGTTATGCTTGCATCCAGAACATACATATAGCTACTTCATACACATGCAGGAAAAATAAACTTCCTGATTGAATTCAGTTAGCACCTAACCGAATCTACCTATTTCTATCCCAGTCTTTGTGTTATAGTTTTATTTAAATCATCCTGTTAATGAATTAAAGTAACACATTCAGTTAAGAAGTATAAACAACTGTGGTGCACATACCAGGAAGCAATGCAGCACAACCATCCAGCCCCAACCTCCATCTGGAGGGTCCTCATACTGCATCTCTTTCTCCTTCTCCTTCTTGGTGGCCATGGCATCCTTCCTGAACAGGTTCATGACGGCCTTATAGTCTCACTAGGAGACAGAAAGGAAAGCTACATCAGAGACATTAATCTGATTACAAGCCATAACCACACTCTAAAACAAATGTCTTCCCGTGGGTAATGTGGGGATTCTTGTGGGGAACCAATTTTAAGGTTATATACATATTAAGATAACACCTTCTTCAAACAGTTGGTGGTGTGCGTTTTATGTATTAATATTTAAGATTAGAAATTGCACATGTGAAAGTTTTTCGCTGTCACATTTTTAAGAAAAAAATCTCTTAGTTTCAATGTAACAACAACAACAACAGCAAAACATTATGTAGTATATTGGGGTTTTTGAGGAGAAAATAAGCAGACACTTTATGAAAAAAGAAAAACTGAAATATTTTATAAATAAAACTATGATACAAATGTCCTCCTTCACTGCTTTAACAGGAAACTAAAGAACAATCAGTCAAATCCTTTTGAGCCGATTAAAGTAATGGTTTAGCATTCATTTGTTACCATTATGGTACAGTACACAATGACCCTTCATGAGTAAGTAATAAAAGACAGTAATGCTAATAACTTGTTAAATTGCTGAGCTATAAAACAGGGCAGTCACACTATAACTAAAGCTGGTTACTCTTCCACCTCTTTTGTCCTTATTACAGCTACTGCACGCACCAATGTCTTCGATGTGTTGACATTACGTCTGTGTCGCAGCAAGTGCAAATAATACATGATGTCAATCTCCAAATTCACTGCAAAGAGGTTCTGGCTCAGAAAAGAACACCTGCTGCTGAACAGCAACTTTTCAACAATTAAAAACCACAGTCAGTCGCTGTTCAAGTTTGTGTCACAGCAGCACATTGAAAAACCTATCAGAAACTAAGTTAGTTGTGTTCATGGCCAAGAAATTAGGTTTCTCCATCAGAAAAGTAGCTGTATTAACCAGCTTTCTTCTAATCCATTACAGTGATTAAAGGCACCCGGTGGAGACTCTGACCATTACGAGCTCCATGGAGCAATGTTGTGGGTCCTGTTACGGTATGTTAGTTCTCCTGCACGCACACACGGACACAAATGCATGCTGATTTACATCTGTGTGACATAATACACTGATCTCCTGATATTTTCACGATTTAACAGCTGGTGACTGCAATGCAACGACAAAGGCAGAGAAGAAGAAGACTGCCAGCAGGAAAACGCGGTTGTAAACAATGTAGATTTCTCAAATATCGGCAAGTATGAGTAAGAAAATGCATCAAGCATTCATTGGGGCCTCAAGGCCAAAGAATCAATTTAAAATCACATCTCGCCACTATAGGGTACCTTAACATAAACAAAGCTGTAGAAATAAGAATAATGTGGTTATCTGAGTGCATGTAAATGCGCTGATTGTCTCCCAGATAATGCAGTTTGATATCTGTACTGGCAGACAGTAGACAAGGTCATCGAGGATGATAATGGATTAATGTGTACATAGATAATTAAATGTCTCTTTTTACTAAATGTCAACCCATATTGTCCTGGCACCCATGTGTGTTCACACGTGTGTATCCATGTGTGTTCACACGTGTGTATGCATGTGTGTGTATATAGTATATGTGTAACTAATGAAGTTAAGACTTAAGCTGTAAAACTGAAGCTTTGTGAAATGGACCTGCCTGACTCGCAGGGAATGTTCCCACAACTTTTGAATCTAATGTTCAAAAGAGACTTTAAGGGTGCTTACCAATACTAATCGTGTTCCTACAATGTTGAATGTTAACTAAGACATGATGTTCCAACTGCAGCATGAATGATTTGGGGATGTTGTTGAGGTAACACATTAATACACATTCTTTAATAAAACATTCCCACAATGCTACATGATAACAAAGGAAGAACACTCTCAGAGCAACGTTCAGAAAATGTTGTGTTGCAATCTTAATGCACATTAGTCCATTTTAAAATGATGACGTTCTCAGGCGACCTAACAAACGACTTGTTAGGGCGCATACCACACGAGCACAAATTGTCTGAACAGCGAGTTCGTTGTTCGAAATCCAGTTGGATGAACCATTAGTTACATGTCACTCCTCTCCTCCCTCCCCACATTTTCTCTCTCACTCACTGTCCCCTATTAAATGAAGGCAAAAATGGCAAAAACAATTAATCTTCAAAATTAAAAAAAAAAAAAAAAAAAAAAAGACATTTGTGGAACATTTTTGGAAATTTTCCATAAAACATTTTTGGAGTGTTTTTAGACAACATTATCCTACTGCTAAGAGGAACACTGTGGCAACAACAAGAAAAGAAAAAAACAACTCTTCCTGCCGAAGACATTATCAGAAGATTTCTCATAATATATAATAATCTGAATATTCTCTGGATACATTTAGAACAAAAACAATTCCAGCTGCAAGGTGTGCTGCTGTTGTGGAGTGATTAAGAAGCGACATCTTCTTGCTGTACTGCAATTGACTTGGCATCCCAACAGGCAACGTTTGACCTTGAATCCCTTTGAGCTCATCATAGAGCACGTTTCAAAAGGATCCTCCAAGGACTTTGACTTGTGTCAGCAGATTTACAGAATAATGAGCCTTGTTGAAATGAAACATACAAGACAAAACAAAAAAACGGAAAATGATTTCTGGTAGAAAAAACATCCAGACAAATACGGGCTAATACATTGAGAAATCTAGAGTTAAGTCAAAGTTTCAAATAATTTTTTTTTTTTTTTTTTTTACCTATTAGCAACAGCTGAGAAGCAGATCTCACAGCTGCATGCAGGGGCTGTGCCAGGGCCAAAGCAAAACCACAAGGGCACACAGCAGCAGAGGTTGAGCAGGAGAGATGCTTTCAACATCACCGGCATTAAGCAAACTCATCTTTTCACCGTATATACACTGTACATTAGTCGTGTGTCCTAATCTCTGCTCCCTGCACTGAATCACACAAACACTGAAGGATGTGCGAGTCAGTAGTGATGCATCATCTATATGTCTCCTTTCTCTGTGCTCTGGTGGCTCCTGAACTGATAACATTCATCTCTGCACCTATACTGTTTCCACTTGTAGTTTTGCCACTAACACTTCAGCGCACTTATTTGGCAGCTTTACTTTTTGAATGGACTCAATAAATGAATACATGAATACATTCTTATTTACAGTAATTGGAAATAATGCACAAAGCAGATTTATTGAGGGTCTGTAATGCATGCAGATAATTCATCTGGTTTTTAAATCAGGTAACCCCTCCCTCTGCTAGTGTTACAGCACAAAGATCAACCAACATCTGTGTGCAATAAATTTAGCAATAAAAGTTTTACACATCAGTTATCTTAAATTACTTCTCACATTCCCCACAAACTCCCTGCTTTTCATTGCAATTTAAGAAGAATTCAATATTTTAAATGATCACAAAATAAATACTAATGTCTCTTTTCTCAGTGTTCAACAGTCAGTCCAACAAGACATCCTCATGTGGTTGTAAAAGCACATATTGGTGACCAAGAACCTAAACCTGACCAAAAATACACGCGCATTCCACGAGGGCCAACCAACAGGCTGTGTTGTCTGCAAGTAAAAATAAACTAGCCACTATCATTCTGCTGTACCTGCAGGAGGCATCAGATCAAATATTAACCACCAGCTCTCTGGAAGCAGACAAACCGTGTGTGTCTAGGAGTAAGATGCATCATGCAGCAATGTGAGCAGCATTATCAAAAAGAAACGTAGTTATCGCTACACGCTTACCTTGGGCCAGGATTGTTGCGGTCCTGGACACTCTAACACAGGGCTGAAAATACAGTCCCATTTGACTTCAATTCAGTTACACTGTCCTGCTCCTACCAAAGGAAAATGATGCGATACAAATATAATTTTGCATCATTAACAAATATTAAGGAGAGCAATTATAAACTCTATAAACAAAGTATGAGAGGAATACTATGTGATTAATTGTTGGAAAAATTACTCAGAGGCTTGGTTCAAAATCAAACATATCGGACATTTATTCTTGCAAGAAGGAGCAAATACATGCACCCTCAAAGAGAGATGTCCAGCATTGCTCTCCCCGCAGCATTGCTCTTAGATCTTATTACAGCATGTCCCCATTTTTGCTATCTGTGAGCCAACCAGTTGTATGGAGTACATCCAAGCAACTGGTCTTTATACAGTGTACCGTTAGGCTTCAGCCCACCTTTACACTTGTAGGACACTCACAGTATCTAATTATTTATTCTTATAGTTACCTGTAGGTCCCTGACCTATTTTTGCGCGCGCGACTTTTAGTTTACCTAGTTTACTCAGACTCTTTAGTTTACCTAGTCTACTCAGACTCTTTAGTTTACCTAATCTACTCAGACTCTTTAGTTTACCTAGTCTACTCACTCTTTAGGTTACCTAATCTACTCAGACTCTTTAGTTTACCTAATCTACTAAGACTCTTTAGTTTACCTAGTCTACTCAGACTCTTTAGTTTACCTAGTCTACTCAGACTCTTTAGTTTACCTAATCTACCCTTTAGATCAAAACAACAACACAATAAATTGTCTTACCCGGGTGTCCGATGTTTTGATGGTGAATCAACCTTGTTCTAGGATCCCGTCACTCGTCCTCTCTCCAGTCAGTCCTGGTCTCACCAACGTCCAAACGGCTTCGATAAAAAAAACAAAAAACAGCGCGGAGGTCTTTCCTCAGGAGTCCCAGACTCCCCCGTGCACAGTTTCAGGCTGTGTCCGGAGAGAGGAGGAGATGTTGGGATCCGTCTCGAAGGACCAATTATGTTGGAAAAATTACTCAGAGGCTTGGTTCAAAATCAAACACATCGGACATTTATTCTTGCAAGAAGGAGCAACTACATGGACCCTCAAAGAGAGGTGTCCAGCAGTGTTCCCCCCAGCAGTTTTCTACCCAGCATTGCTCTCCCCAGCAGTCCTCTCCGTCACTCCTCCGTAGGGCAGCTTTTATACAGTGTGACAAACAGTTGACAGTCACCGCCATTCCCTTTGTATCTGTTTTCGTATGGTAATATAGAGTTGGTCGTAGGTCACAAGATAAGGACACAGGGGATTCGTCAATTAGATGCGGAAAGTAAAACAAAAAGGAATCACTTGCAAATAAGACAGACAACAAGAGACTTTTCGGAGCCTGCTTGACAAGAGACTTTCCGGAGCCACAATGCAAACAAGAGGAAGAGACAAATCTTTTTTTCCATCAATAATAAACTCTTAATTAGCACCAAAAAAACCACAAAAAAAACCCCAGTGAACTCAGACCTGCCAGAAGATCAGAAGCACCAAAGCAGGAGAGGTATGTTTAATTTGTAAATTAGAGTAAACAGGAGATGATGCAAATATTTGCAGGATGACGGTAGAGGTCAAGTATTAGTCAATTTATCGATTAGTTGATTGATAGAAAATTAATCGCAGACTATCTATAAAAGTTATTTTTTTAATTAACAAATGTTAAATTCTTTGATTCCAGCTTGTTATATATGATTATTTGCCGGTTCTTTTAGTCTGCTATTACAATAAACGTAATATCTTTTGGTTGTGGGATGTTGGTCGCGGACAAAACAAGACATTCAGGCTGCATTTTGGCCTTTGGGAAACACTAGTTGACATTTTTCACCAATTACTATCATTTTAAAGACCAAACAGCAGTTCAATTAATCACAAAATAATTGAGAAATGAATCAATAATAAAATAATCATTATTTGCAGCCCTAGATAAAAGGGTAATGTTACTGTACTTAAACACATGAAGAGTGAAAAGTATTCATAGTGACATTCACACACATGGAAAATGAAGAGTTCCCCTGTTGGAGGAAACCCACACAGTGAAAGAGAGAACATGCAAAACAAAGAGAAAACTTGGACACTCTTATCATCAGAAGACGATACTAACCAGCCAAACAAATAAAATAAAAGTTTCAAAAGTCTGGAGAGCAAATTGCATAACAAGATGAAGCTGGGTGTAGCTATAAATATGTCTGAGTCAGCATATTCTTGATGGTATCATCAAACACAATTAAAACTGGGTCCAATGTCTATATCAAAACCTGTCCTTTAACGTCACATCAGATGCTGGAAAGCAAAGTCACCTTGAAGGAAGTAGGAGGAGAGAGTGTAGTAAACCCTTGCGTTTATCGCCAGTCTTTTGTAGCCTGCATCACTAACTCAGTCTGACTTAGACATGTATAAGAAGCCGGGCCCAAATCAGACAGAGAGCACAGAGCGGATTAAAGTGGAATGAATTGGGCCAGTGTAGTCCGAGGAAAGTTTTCCCACCCCAGCGCCCCCCAACCCCCATGTGCTGTTAACAAGTTGTCCTCAGAGTGTGCTTGAGTGCATGTTTGTGAATGTGCTGAGAGTCTGAGGGTTTGAGCGATGGGGGATTGGAATTCAGCACCTTGTATTAGCACCGTGTTACTGCCTGCTCATACCGGGACAAACGCTCTCCAACTTTCACACTCTGCATCTATTCTAATATTAGATTTTAGTCAGGTTAATTAGTGAATAATGTTCTCCAAATCATGTCCCTATTTAACCTATACATTAAATATAATATAATTTAGAAAGCTTTCCCTCCAAGAAATGACAGAAAACAAAAAGACATAATTTTGACAGATCCTTTTACCTCTCCCTTCTCAGAGCCTGATTTATAAGTCCAGGACTGCGCATGACATCTGAACAAAGTGAAAACAGAAGACTTAAAGGTGCCCCATGAAGTTTTCAAACAAGAAACGAGGAAAGTTTGGGTTTATGTTGAGTTTTACCATCTCTAACAACTGTGTTCAGTGCCTTTTCCTCCCCCATAAAACATTTGCAACGCCAATTTTTAAAGACCCCCTTCAATGAAAACAAGTTGTTAACCTTGTTAACATGTCCATGTGGTGGGTTTTATATGCTACACAGAAAGTCTGAAACCAGGGAGAGACAGCCTGGCTCTTTACAGACATAGCAGAATCTACCTACCGGCACTTATAAAGCTCACCGATCAACACATTACATTTACTTAATCTGTAAGTATGAAGATAACAATTTGTGGGGAATCCTGATGGCTGAATGGCTGAATGGACCAGTGTCTCCCTCTTTATTATCCTATCTAGTAAAAATGCTTTAGGACCTCAAGAAAACAAAAACATTTTCTCATCTGTCTCTTGACAGAAAAATTAATTAGCATATTTTTCCAAATGAGTCAAGCTACTTCATAAAAGGGAGCCTGGTTTATTGGGTGTTGCTGTGGTGACTGCAGGTGGTTGTAAGGGAGGACTATGTAGTTGGTATGGTGTGTAATGATTTCGTAGTAGTCACAGGGCTTTAGTGCTGATGGTGCTTGTTGCAGTAATAGTAGCAGCAGGGCCAAAAGCTTTGGCACTGACAGGAGTGCTGGAGGTGCCAAAAGTTTTAAATTTTAACTTAAAAGTCAACAGCCGCTTGTACATTCAAACGCAGAGGGCTATTCTGATTATACGGTCAGAAAATTAAAAAAAAAAAATTAAAATCTGGGCCAATAGTGCAATTAAGCCCCTTATTTGCTACGATGTCATCATGATAAAGTAACAAAGCAGTTACATTTGTGTTTATCTATTAATTTCAGGTTTCAGATGCACTGTAAGAGGAGTGGAGGAAAAGTATGAGTCCTATGAGTTTTAGTGAAAGGAAATTTAGCAGAACATTGATTGTAATTTATCTATAACGAGTGACAGTCCCCAGTTGCCTGAAATCAGCCTCCATAGTTAACTAGTTTCTGTCTGCCATTTTGAGTGTTCGAATTCTGGGCAAAAAAACAAGTATCCATTGCACGCACACAAGTATGCCAGTACACCTGTCAGTCCAGTTTCATTTCAATGATCACTACAGAAATAATTATTGTCAATCAGAAAGAAAAACAAATGAGCAAACAAGGAAGTAAAATGGGACAAAAAAAATAAAAAATAAAAATCTGAATTCCCTTTCTTTCATTTCGTACCACATTGAAGCTTCGAACTTCTGAGAGGATGATGTAAGTAGTGGAGATGTTGAGGACCATGTTTCACAGGCCTCTCACCTGTAAAGCCTGCCATTTGTGTTTGTAAGAAAGGATGTTGCTTGAATTTGCAGCAGGGTGAATGTTTTGCCCCTGCACGGGTAAAAAAGGACTCAATGAATGAATGAAAGATCATAAACGTGTTTTATGTGTTGTCTAGTTCATAATTATTGAAAGAACAAACCCGTTTTAATCCCATGTTCACAATCTAGCACCTCAGTTAGTCTGTAAATCTTCGACCTGTTAATTAGTTTGGGAGCGACATTAGTTTAGAGTCTTTGATTTTATTTTCAGTGATGGATTCATGTTTTCAGGAAAATCAATATCACACACTGACATTTTCAGATTGATGTCAAAAGTTTGGGCAAATGAGGAAGAAAATGCAACACAGCTGCTCAGGTGTATTCATGCCAGGATTGAGTAAGATTACTAATAAAGGAACAGATTTCTGGACAGGATTGTATCAGAGTTGCACTCTAAACTATGACAGATGGGAAGAAGAGAAAGAAAGCATGTAAGTGGGAGACGGGACAGGTTTGCAGACAAGGGGTGAAAATCCAGAATTAAAAAAAGATGCTAAACAGAAACTACAAAACTGCAGTGGAACCTGAATCCAACGAAGGCATTTTTTGTCTGAACAGCAAACCATACCAGAGTTGCACATAGTTTAGAGTGCACTGCTACAGTTTTGGGTGGGATTGAGCACACTGTGTGGATATACTGCCTTGTAACCTCCTTAAGGGGTCTCCTTCACACAATACAATATCTGGCAGCAGCTGAGTCTCTGGGACAAGATCTCTGATTTACAAACTAATACTGTATAGTTTGAATACAATAGCAAAACAGTATTCACGAATATTCAGCGAGGTGCATTTTATTCAAATTAGAAATTCAAAATTTAATTTGCATTTTATTTTTAATGATAGGAGCTAAAGCAATTGAAAAAAAAAAATTCATTTCTAATTTAAAGTAGCACATTGCATTCTCAACCATTCCCATTTCTTTATTATAATACATTGGACTACACTCAAACAGTTTTTGGATATTAAGTTTATTTTTTCTTTTGTTTAACAGTATGCAAACATGGCCATTTTGTGAATTTGATTTCAACTCGATCAGTTAAGTTGAATTAACAGTAAAATATTAACCGTCCTGCTTTCTTATATACTTTGAAGACAGAACAACTTAAAGGACGGATCATGATGTTTCATAAATGCGTCTTAAAACAACACTCACATGCCCACATGCACATAGAAACAGTTTTTAATTGTTGTGGTTGAACCTCATGTTTACACTGGATAGAAAGGGATACCTTGCTAATGTTATTGCAATAAATGATGGGGACAAAGTTCCCTATCTTCACACTGTAAAGTTCAGCTGAAGTTAATGTGATGCTACAGCAGCCCGAGTTAGAAAAATCAAATGGCTATCTTCAAATTTTCTCTCTGTGTATCCCCATACTATCTTCATATCAGATTAGCGTCAGGAAACAAGCACTGTGGATTTCATAGTCCAAACTTATTATGGCTAATTTGGCCAGGAGGAAGAATGTACAGCATGTGTCTCCTCCTGCACAGTGAGCTCAAAGCCTGCTTTCCATCAGAATCCATGACAGACTATAATCAAAGTCCCTGCCTCTCATTTGCTCCCTGTGGATGCCATTTCCAATATTGCACCCCCCCCACACACACAAACAGGCACACTTTAGTTGTGTAAACATATGGCAGTAAGCTTTGTAGATAAGGGTCAAGGTGTTATGAGTTTTGCCTGCAAGTTGGCAGATATCATTCTTCTTCCGTGAGTTCTTAGCATCACATTTTGCTGTTACGTGAAATTCAAAGATTTTGCTTTTGTATTTGATGCCCCTATAGCTGGGGGTGGAAAAATGGATGGCCAACAAAGATTTTTTTTTTTCATTAGCAGCATCCAAACAATAAATACAAAAATCAATGCAAACCTCCCCTATCTATCTATGTAGCACAATCCAATTTAATTCAGGATCATTTATGGTTAGGAGTCCTGCACAGTTACACCTGCGCTTTAGCTGCTCTGACTGATTACTTTACACAGAAAACCTTCTATTTACTGTTGTTAAAATTAGTAATTATATTTCAGCTTCTCTGTATCAGTAATGACAGCAGTCAGAAATCTTCCACCTGCAGAGCTTCTGTTTTCCTTGAAAGAGACAAACTAGACACATGCCTCCCTAACAAGAATATCTGTTATGCGATTGTTTCTTTTAGTAATCCACAATTTAGGTACCAGTTTTTGTTGTTAACCCAAGCAGAGAAAACATCTGCAGCATAATTTAACACATATTCTTTCCTGACCAGCTTATGGAGTTACCTGATATGCTGTCTTTGTAGTTTGCCTGAAGGCACTGGCGGTGAAGAGACAACTCAGAAGTTCTCTTCTCAGAGTATCATTCTCAGGTTGGTCGAAGGGCACTTGGAACTATGGCTGCATCAAGATTAACTTTATACCTACAAGAAGAAGGCAGCAATGAGAAGCGAAGCAAAAAATGACACAAGAGATGAACAGTGTGGATGTAGAATAACTGGTGACACTTTTTTTTTTTTTTTTTTTTTTATCAAGGAGCCATTTATAAAGCATGAATAATTGATGGATTCATAAAACTATAAACAGCCTGATGGCAATGTCATTAGTTTTACAGGTATTTGGTCATAAGCCAAATTGTTTGACACATAAGTTTGTTCTTGCCTGTTTAATAGTGATACAAAAAAAAAAAAAAAAAAAAAAAAAAAATCCACCTTGAATGTTTCTCTAGCTCTCTGATAAGAATAAATGCCCCAGCCTCTTCAGTACCATCTATGTAGGCTAAATATTTATTCAGTAACAAGGAAGAATGAATTTGAAAACAAGTCAAGTTGTCAAACCTCAACTGATTTATCAACTCTTGAAACACCCTAACTGGTTTTGCTGGTTCTCACAGGTGAGCAGAAGATGTGTTTGACAGTAAGTCCTGTTTACATGCTTCCTGTCTGAGTTTAGTTATATATACCATGACCTTTGCAAAAAAAAGTGTGTTCAAACTGTGTGAAGGAGTTTCTGTGGTCTGACTGATGGCAGGATTTGAAATAAGAATTGATGTCAGCATGTTAGTGATGGACATCCTTAGGACCAAAGCTAACACCTATAAAAAAAAAAAATCTGCAAATAATCAGTTTACACAGCAGATAATTAAAAGTTTGGCACAGCTTAGTTGTGTAAATGAACTGTCTGTCAGGGCTTAGAGCTAAGAAAAGAAAACCCACTTCATGGAGGAGCAAAAAGTGGGTCAATCAAGATCACACACATATTACTCAAGACACAGCAAAACATCCAGTAATGCATTCGGTAAAAGTCTGAAAAACAGGCAAGTTTCAAAATACACATTATATCCAATCTGCTGATGTCACTGTAATAGTAGACCCATTATTTATAGTACCTACTGTGACCACAGATTGGTAAATGAATCTCACCCTGCAGCATTACTGTCAAATGTAGCCTGTAAAATGGTTTCTAATACTCTTACTGTGCCTGCAGAGAATAAAGGCTAATGACTGCAGATGAAAAGTCCGGATCACACTCTGCAGGTGATCAGCAGAGGTGAACAAGTATATCTTTTAATCCTGTAACAGGACCATTTTGTAAAATATTAGAAATACTACAGGCAACAAAAGAAACTCACTTACACTCAAAGAAAAACTTAGGCATGTGCCAACAGTATCAATAACCCACTTTTTTGTGGAAACTGTGCATTGACTGATGAACTATTTTCTTCCTTATAGGACCTTAGTTTACTTTTGCAAGAACTTTTAGAATTCATCACTTTAAGAATTTATCCAATATTTTGAATATAATTTTCTATACTATTATGAACTGCTTTGTTGTTGAAATGTGCTCTAAAAATAAACTTGTCCTGCCTGCCTCACTATTTCCTAAAGTTAGCCCAAAGTGACTACCTGGAGGCTCCAACTATGACTACAGCCTCACTGGTGCATCGAGTTCTGAGAAACGCCAGACATCAGTCCTGAGGAATTGTGAGATTAAAGCACGGATAACAGTTTGGGAGAGGGGTATTGTGTTTGGGACAGCACAGATGTTAACCACAAAAAAGAAAGAACCCCCCCCCCCCCCCCAAAATAAATAAATAAATAAATAAATAAATAAATATAAATATAAACATAAATATATTTATTACCAAAAAAAAAGTAAGTTACATGCAGAATGTAAACTGATGAGTTAATTTTTATATATATATATTACATTTAAACAGAACGTTTTGTACGGCCATATCATAAAAATATTCAAAATTTCCAAAACATAAAAATAAGCAGTACATACCTGTAATTTCCCTCTGTCGTCGACTTGCTTCAGCCCAGATTTCAATTAGTTTGGTTTGACGCGTAATTTGGGGTTTTCTCGCTTTCTCGTCCCTGTAAGGCATGCGCGTCACCAGTGAGGGACTTTTTGACAGGAAGACATTGCTGCGGAACCCTTTTCTGCGAGGATGATCGTGCCATAACTTTGCCTCTATGCGGGGGACCCTCTGAGTTGCATCTCACATCTCAGCCTCAGCATCGCTGGCTATGCCGAGGAGCTGCAGAGCGCAAAGCCTTCACTGAGGAGAGCCACGTGACTGAGACGCAGCAATGAACCCCATCTGAAGGCTCAGAGGGAGGGAGGAAAAAAACAAACTCTGCGGTCAAAACATCAGAGCCACCGCATACTTTACTCGGGTCCTTGCTGAAGGCGGTGCGCCACCAAGACGCACTGCACAGTGTATGCGCAAAGGCAACCTGTGCTGTAGAAAGCAGGACGGACTTTTTTTTTAATTTTTTTTTTTAATCCAAAACTATCGGCAAGCAATATGTCAGGCTATAGTTCGTTTCCTCAGACTACACTTGGCACGTTTCTCTTAGTTGTTCCTACATGCTCCTAAATATATAGGGCAGGTACGAGTGGCTTCACAGCAGTTTTGATTAATGATTGTAAACTTTGAAGCCTGTTTTTTTTTCTACCTTGGCGATGAATGTCTTCATAGCTGCCAAAACAGTTGAATTGGTCAACCATGTAACAATGTGCAAACGAGAAAATAATTAATACTTAACAACGCAGAGGCCAGCACGAACTCAAGTTAAAGTTTATTAAGGGTTGTTATTCTGTGCATGACTGCCTTGGAATAAAGGGCAGTAACAAAAAAAACAAAAAAAAAAACACAGCAACATGGCTGCAACACGACACTGGATCTGTTCTGTACATGACATCAATATAACAGCATTACTTAGCGATCAGTGCATAACATCTATTTAGTAAAACAAAGGAATCACACACATACTTAATAAGCATTCTCTGGTTTAAACAAGAAATATACAGAAAACACCACTTCAGTGAGGAGACTCCAGATTTCTTTTTGTCAAATTCACTTGAACTTCTGTGTGTGTTTACATGTACATCTCTTTACAATAAAACTCATTAGTCAGTCCTGTTGTCTTCAAGATGCGATCTTGTGAACTGCTACTGTGATGGTCCCGTGACTCCTCACCAAAATGTTTCTACAAAACAAACAAAAATAAAAACTCTATATCATACAATGACAAACATTAATTTGATAAACAATACAAAAGTGACTTGTTTTGGGAATATTTCTAGATGGCATTTAACTATTAGCCTTTGATAGATAAAACTTGTCAACCTGTCAATTGATTGACATGAGCCGTCATCCTGCTATACCTAGAAAGACCCAGTAAGTCACCACAAAGCAGCAGGCTCTTCCAGTTTGTATAGTCACTATAACGTTTAACATGTTAAATTACTTCTCTCCAAGAATGTTAAAGACTGTTGAATTGAAGTAACTGATAGCAAATGAGTCCAGAAGGTGGCAGCACAGCCACAAAAATGAACTCTGAGTTCAGGCAGTGATATGAACAACAAACGCACAATCTCTGACTTTGGATCTATTTCAACAGTTTTTTTCCATTGTTATTGATCGCCACACATATTAACAAATCCGCACAGACATACTTGAAATACACTGAGATGGAGAAAAAAAAAGAAGAAGAAGAGAGATGATGCAAGTCAGTTAAGCAAACTAGACAAAAGCTTGTGTCAGTGCTCACCCTGACTCAGACTCCAGACACACAGTCGGAGTGTCTGACAGGTCTCTGGTCAAAGCTGCAGCTTGTTTGGCCAAAACTGACACAACACCGCCATGTTCATCAGACAGGGACCCACGGCCTGGAAATAGAAGAGTTATAATGAAGAAACATAAAAACAGGTGGTGATTAAATGTCTTCCACTAAAGTTGAGAACTACAGTTAACATTCGAGAAGTCAAATCAACATGGTTTTCACTTTATCACATGATTTTACATCTTTTTCATAGAGGAGACGATAAGATTGTTTTTCTCTGCTATGCAGTTAGTTCAAATGCCTCCTAAAAGGAACAGTTCAGATCCCTATTGGTTTCCTAGCAATGCCACAATGATAACAACAGCATAGGTAGTAACTGCACCTGCATTGAGTTATTTTGTGACAAATATAAGGATATTTGATTTTGTCAGCTTCGTCCAGCCCTATGTGAAAGTATATTTTCATGTTTGGAGCTACTGTAGTTGGACTGGATATGCGTTGGATTTAGACCGCCAGTGCAAACTGAGTGCAATTAGTTTTATTATCTCGTTCATTTTTCTCAGATCATTCAGGACACATAATTGAAAGGTTTTACGTGAGAAAGATCAATACATTTTATGGTAACCAGTCAGTCAAAGTCAGTTTTCATATATCAGATGACAGTGAGATCATCATATGCTAAAGCTGACTCTGTTACTTATTTTAAGTGACGCTAACAAACAACCTCACTTTCTTTTTTATTGTTATAATCAGAAAAGTCACTGAGAATTTCCACTTAACCGTGGTTTTAAGCATGTATGTCTGCATGAGTAGTTCCAGTAAGAAGCGATTGTTATGATGAAACCTTGCAATGCTTGCGACAAGTTTGACACAACAAAAAGGGAAACAAGTTGATTGTTATATGCATTGTAAAACAGAAATTTTACATCTGGAGCATTTATTTTTTTTTTACTCTTTTTTTCAGTTTCGTAAACTAGCACGCAAACATCAAATGAAAATCACAATTCTCTATACATTGTGATATTCTCAAAATAAAAGTACATTTTCTTATAACAGTAATCTGTGTGTATGTTATGTGGCTTTCATGAAGAATTAAAATGGGTTTCTTAGGCTTTTGTGATCATATCGCATGTCCACTGTCCACAAAATGACTTCTAACTGTCTGAAGCATGTCAGTTTAATAAAAAAATAAAGTGATACCATGCTCTGACAAGGCACCATTTATAGAGGGGTTTCAAGCTCTAATGAATTGCTCTAATGTAAAACATGTGCTGAATCTTTATGTATCAGTTATACAAACTGCTTATATGTTATATGCTACTATATAAATATACCAGGTTGTGAAAAATTCTCCTCCAGCAAGAGTTCAACCAGCTGTTTACGTGCATGGAAAATTTAAACACTTCAAATTAAGAGAACAATTTCACAGTTAGTGTGAAATGTTGACGATAAGATCTAATTGTGCAGCAAAGAATTTACTGTTCTGTTCTAAAAAAAAAATAAAAAATAAATGTTTTATTAAAACATGACTGTGTTTTTAATTAATATTCAATTGACTCACTTTTCAAGCAAAGAAACCCCAACTTTGATGGTTCAATGACACGTCGTAACTTATGGTGCCTTGTCGAGCATCACTTTGCCCCTGCATACTTTACCGAAAGTATGCAGCATTGTGAATAGATGAAACAAAGATTATTTTCCTTCAGTAAAGAACAAAAACGAGTGTGATCTCACAGCCCAGGTTGTGTCCTTGTTGATCCGTGCAGAGCATACCGACAACTGCTGGATTCTTCATGCTGCCAGAAACACACAGACAAGGAGACAAAAGTCGTCTTTAACGTCGCATATTTCACAATACAAACTCAACCACGTTGCAGTTTTAACTTACGTATCGTCAAGGTGCTGCTCGAGGGTCGACTCCATGAGTAACAATCGTTAAACAACCGAGAAAGTCAAGTTTTGCTGTATAAAGTTTGTTGTTGTTGGTCTACTTCCTCGAAGCTTCCGGGTAGAGTCAGCTGACCGTCACGTGCAATATGGTTCCCCATGAGGGCCAAAACATACAAAGCGCAGTAAAATACTTTCCATAGAAAGACGAAAGACCATAAACGTGACGGTATGATATGCTTTCGACATATATGTGTAGTGTGTTATTTATTATATTGAGAACAATGTGTTTATATACATTTAAAATGCTTAGACAGTAGACCATTTGCTAGATAGATAGATTTTTCACAATGTTTTTACTGAGATTTTAGTCATGATGGCAGTCATTTCAAAAGAAACACATCATGACATATAAGCTTAATATACAGTAGATATAATTATAATTATGATTATAATTTTCTGAACTGGTTATGTAATGTAACTCTATATTTCAGCATTTATCTGTCACTCTCTTCATCCTAGCCCTTGAGAAAGATGGGTTTTCATATTCAGACTTGCACAAATCGTGTATAAAATCAGATTACTTTAGTTATTTTGCCCTCCTGAATATAAAGTACAAACTATTAATAATCCAGTTCCTGCTGTGATCTGAAGGATTGCACAAGCAGTCACATTCAAATGACTCTCACGCAAGTCGATGTTGCCTAAAACAGCTCCAGTGTCACATGTTCCTCAGTCTTGAAACAGTTTTTGTTTAGTGATCTTATCTTATCATGTGCACCACCCCAGTTATAATAACAATAATTTTACAATAATTTATTCAGCATAATAAGCGCTAAATACATTTATCAACATATTGCCTTTTTTCCTGAACAAAAAAAATCTAGCCTACTATGAGTTTAAAGCAGGAACTTTATTTCTTGCAGCCCCTTGTTGATTTTGTTCATGTGTTTTCCTCAGAAGTTAGTTTGAGACCTTCGGGCTGAGCTTCCTGCATGATTTCAGCTGTCTATCCCAAGACGGTGAGGTTTCAGGGGTTCCTGCTGACAGCGCAGAAATGGGTGAATGTAATTATGCGACCGCTGCACTGGAGGAATCCATCACCTGCGCAGCAGCAGGGTAATGTCCTGCTGACTAACCCATGGGGTACTCCCCCCCTCCTTTCCTCTAATTCTTCTAGCTTCTTCTAGATTCTTCTCTCCTCTTCTCTCACTCATATTTCTCTTCTCGCAGCCTAAATCACAGCCTGCTTGCCTCCGCTGACAACCAGCTTCTCATTACTGTCCGAGCATACCCATAGGCAAACACACGCACAAAGTTTATGCATGTACAATAATTTACAAGAGCCACATAAATGCAGTATCTTCTTTTCTTGTAACACATGCATCTACATGCATTACACACACACACACGCACGCGCACACGCGCACGCGCACGCGCGCACACACACACACACACACACACACACACACACACACACACACACACAGTTTTTAATCTTGCACCAAAAGGAGGTTGGCATTAAACGTTAGACCTCATTAATTGCAGCATATAGCCATTTTACAACCACAATAAATCTATAACTGAGCAGGACCCTAAATAGAGATCTGACTCACAGTCAGTGTATCACCACCCTGTTGTATAACACATACTATAATTCAGGGATATTAAGACTTATTATCCCTTTTCTGGTAGCTAGTGACACCAGCAATCTCAGTGAGAAGTAGAATAACTCCAACAAAAATATTATCATTATTTCTATGACAAAGCAGATTATTTTGTAACATTATGAATGTATCATTCTCTCTGTGGATTAATTAGTGATGTGCCGCTATAGTTAATGACAGCTGTCCCAGGATATGGCATCATGGCACCCACACCTCATATTTATATAATAAATAAGGAACATCACTTTCGTGCCGATAAATGTCTTACATGAAGCCCGGTCCATCAGTCAGCCTGTGGTAATTTCAATAATCTCATCAAACATCTTTGATTTTGATTAGTTTTGTCTTGTCCACTTCAGACAGACAAATAACTGCCAACTTGGCACCTGGGCCCTTTTTCTCACAAAGAGGTGTCAGAATCAGTTTAGTTCATGTAAATGTCATCTGCTGCTGACCTGTCCTCCATATATTTTTGTTGGTTTGAACTACTGGCAACTCTGACAGCCTAAGTCTTAAGGAGATGTAGAACCAAACCCTCCACAACAGGCAAAGATGTTCATGTTGAGAGGACCACAGTGAGCCTCCATCAGCTGTCAGCTGGATGAGTGAGATGACAAAGCTACTAAACAGACAGGCAGAGAGGGCGTCGGGAGATTTCAGACATGAGGAAGAAGGACAGGAGGGAGGGAGGGAGGAAGGGAGGGGAGAGTGTTGGGTGGGGGGAGGGGGGCGCAGGTGGATAAAGAGGGGGAGAGAGAAAGGCTCCCCATTCTGAGGACTTCTGGGAACCTTTATAACTGTTTGAAGAGTCACCCAGTGTGAGGTGCAGGAGAGTTTGTTCACTGTTGGTGTCCAGTGTTGAGGGTGTTGAGAGAATCCAATTCTCCTGTTGCTGCCATGGGCTTCACAGCGGTGCTGCTGTCCTTCCTCCTGTTGTCTCTGAGCTGGTCCAGAGGAGCTGTCATCACAGGGGTGAGTGACAATTTTCTGGCTCTGCTGCTCACGGTTGTTGTTTTTCTTCATTATAAATTGATGTCTAATCAGTTTTGGAGGAGTGTCTAATTACTCTAAATTACCATCTACTGTAATTATTCTAGAGTATTGTCAAATTGAAAATATTATATATTGTTATCCTCCCTTTATCTAAGTTTTTTTTTAAATCTACTACTGTATGTGATCTTAAAATGATATATAAATTAAATTAGCTACTCACTAAGGCGGCATCTATCATCATCAGACAATCTGCTCTTTATTTTTTTTGTTTATTAATCAATCATTTAAGATGCTCATTAGAAGTATCATGAACCCAAAGTGACATCCTCAAAGTGTTTTGTTTTGTCTGAACTTCCTTTTAAAAAAACAAAGATGTTAAATTTACAGCAAAGTAGAGAAAAGAAGCAACTCTTCACCTTTCAGATGCAAGAGTCAAGAACTGTTTGAATAGTTTGCTTGACAACTGACTTAATCAGTACAAAATCATTGTATTTTGACCAGCTGATCAATTAAATGATTAGTAGCTTTAGGGCTAAGTCAGTCTATTCAATTGGAAGTGTACTTGCACTTACGGTCTTCTATCCTTTGTCCCTTGATTTGTGGCTCCATTTCAAAACAGCCAACTTATAAACATGAAAAATACATTAACAGAGCAGTTCACTTTTCTGCAGAATATTGTTAAAATTTGATTAGAAATGACTGATGAGAGACCACATCCTCCTCCGCTTTAAATCCAGTGGAAAAAACAGGAAATTTCAGACCTCTGATTGGTATTCATTTGTAAACTGATTAAGGAGATGACAGGCAATGGATAAAATGCCTCTCAATGTACGAACATGAGAGGGTATCTCTATTACAAAACGTAATGAAATAGATTCAAACATGAAAGGGTATCTCTATTAGCATTAATGAAAATAAAACTGATTCACAGGCATCAAACAATCCCTCCATCTCTGTGCCCCTTTTATTCTGTTCTGTCTGTGCCTCCACCATCTCATCACTCTGTCTGTCCTGCAGGCCTGTGACAGAGATATACAGTGTGGCTTTGGTCTCTGCTGTGCTGTCAGTCTATGGCTGAGGGGTCTGAGGATGTGTGTCCCAAGAGGTGTGGACGGGGATGAATGCCACCCCTTCAGCCACAAGGTGGGTAGAAATGTGATGTCATAATCCTCCAGCATCACAGTCTTTGCATTTGCAACACACACACACACACATATATATATACACACGCACACACACACACACACACACACACACACACACACACACACACACACACACACACACACACACACACACACACACACACACACACACACACACAAAGTCACACTCCTTCTCCATCTCACCCACACTTCTCCTCAGAAATTCTGATTTGTATCAAGTGCTGGCAGATTGGCTGAAGCTGTGGAAAAGCTGCTGATAACTGCAGAGGCTATCGATCTTTTCTACAGAGAACTAGGCGATCAGAGCCATACATCTCTTTGATTATCTGGACAAGGCAACAATTAGTCGTGCTAACACCACATCCATCTCTGAGATCAGACCTTTAAAGAGAAGCTTTTTAAGACCCGCAGCGCCACTTGTCACTTGGAGGATTTAAACTGTCAGATTACCCCTCTTTTCTCCTTTTTCCCACTTTCAGGTGCCCTATCTGGGAAAAAGGCAGCATCACACCTGCCCCTGTCTCCCCCACCTGGTGTGCACCAGGTATGCTGATAGCAAGTATAGATGTACCGATGATTTCAAAAACATGGACTTCTAACAAGACGCCCAAACACTCAAATGAAGACGAGCAGATGGGAAACAACACTTCAGAGAGAAGACTTGAACAGGCTGTGGATCAAAATCATCTTCTCTGACTGTTTTCTTCATTTATGTCCTCTATGCACTAAAACCCATAGTTTGGATCCTACTGATGCACACAACAGGCACATAAACAGAGATGCTAAGTCATTGTAAAGAGCCACGGTAGACATTACACACTATAATTAATGAACCCACAGTAACCCAGGAAGCTATTTGTGAACCATTAGAACATTTGCTGTTTGTTTTTTTTTAATGCTCATTTTATGTTAATTTATCAAGAGAAATGTACAAGCATTATTGTCAATAAAAGTATAATGTCTGTTATATGTTGGAAGTGTCAAGTAGTTTTGTGATGAAGAACTTTATAATCAAAGTCCTAGTGCTGCTACCTTTACGACCAAACTATGACATTGTGCCATATATTTGATATTTAGTGCAGATTTCGATCAGAAAGAAATTCCAGCAGAACCTCTTCAACGTCTCGAAAAGAAAATTGTCCTTTTTGAATATTGTAAACAGTCTTTTCAAATCTTGTTATAGTACAAAACCTATGTTAATCCATATCAGGGTACATAATTTTTTTTTTTAAAGATCTCAACCTCAACCAGCTGAGACATAAAATGCTACATACATTAATGAATAATAATAATCACATAATATAATAATTATAATACTGACAGCAACCAATTTTCTGCACAACTACTTTTAAGTTTGACATTTTATGTACATTTTGCAAATTATTGTCTACTGCCACTTCAGTCATATTTTCAATGCTGGACTTTTACTTGTATTTCAGTATTGCTACTTTTACAAAAGTAAAGTAAAGAAAATGTCCACTACTATGCTTTGATAAATGTTACTGAAATAGCCTATCTACTGTTAGATAAATATGAGTTGAACTTTCCATTCAAAGTTAAACTAAAGTTTATGGTGGGTTTTAACTTCTAAAAAAAATTCACGTAGCATTTTCTTACTTGTTGTTCACACAAAATTCCATTTTATCTTTGTTGCTGTAGCTGTATTTTGTGTAATATTGTTAACAGATAACCCTACACAAGTAACCTTACTTCACAGTGAATGACTGGATTATTTTGCTGAACTGTTTTCTGCAGTGTTTCAGAATTGATGACATTAACATCACTTCACCAATTACACATAATTTCCCAAATTTTTTATTAATTCAACAAAATATTATACAAACATACATACATGAACTCAAGCTAACACTTTATAGAGTCATCTTTGTTTTAGAGTGAGGAGATGTTACAAAATATTTTCAACTTTCTAACAAAGGTTTTCAGGGTTCACTTGTTTCAATATTTGCTGTCAGATGAGAAACCATTCAAAACTGTATCGCATATGTCCAGATAAAAATCTATATCAAGGTATGCAGAAGAATATTTAGGAAACACAGCATTTATTTGTTGTATACAAGTGAAGTGGCTTGTCGTCTTGTCAGCCTTCATTGCCTTCTCCAAATGTCTCTGCAAGTAAATCTGACCTGGTTGGTTGAAAAGCAACCTTTTCCTCCTCTTCTTTTTTTGTGTGACATTTTACAGCTTGAATTGGCTGAATTGTAAGAGACAATCGATTTATCTCCCTGGGAGGAAATCTAAAGGCCATCTTGCTCCCTCTCGCTTTGAAGTATCACACCTTATAAACTTGCACAAAGCTAAATGTAGAGCCATAAAATCCAGCACATTTGTGCATTTTTCTGATTCTGTACTTACTTTGCTGTGTGTAGGACACCCTATGGTCAAGGGACAACCTCGTCCTGTCCAGGCAAACCCTGCTGGCAAAAGGACTGTGGGAGGAGTACAGGAAGAAGTTCCTCCACACCGGTACTTAGTCCAAGACAAGACAAACTAATGCTGACTCCAGTCCAGACCAATAAGATGATTTCGATTTTGTTCATTTAATTGTTTGCCGAGTGCAGCCTTTGAATAATGCAGATATAGAGAGTTTTAGGTCCCTTGAGTCAGAAATAAGGCAGTACAACATTAACATTAAATGCAAGAAAAAAAGAACTGGCAACATCCAAAAACACAAGCGGAGACAACCAGGTAGATAAAGAATAGAACTCAGCTAGACTCTGTGAACACTACACCATGATGATGTGGTAACTGGGAAGTAAACAGGCCAGGCTTTATATACACCACTACCTAATGGGAAAACAAGACACAGGTGGGTACCAAACAGAAACAGCTGGAAACTAAACAATGGCAGGAAATAAAGCACACATGGACCCTAAAGGTGGAGTATTCCAAAATAAAACAGGAAGTGATCAGAGCCCAAAGTACAGGTACTTTTCAATTGTATGCAACTTTTCTGCGATATCAACAGCTTGAGCTTTGATTCCACATTTGATTTAATTTGATAGTACATTTTGCTTTCAATAAAAGTGTGACTGTTTTAGTTTGTGGAGACGCTAATTTGACTAATAGAAGATTTAAATAAAAATGTTTAATGACTGAAACAGTTCATTGAATATAAGTGGTCGTCACTCCATGGTTAGAAATAGTCCAGGTTGCTTAACATTGTCATAAAATGGACATTTGAAAAAGACACTGCTTCTCTACAGAGAACCACAGATGATTCAACCCACAGCAGTCCTCCACCCTCCAATGGACCGGCCAGACTCTGTTCATCCAGTATGACACTGGCAGTATGACTGGATTCCTGGCCTGCGACCCTGTTAAGGTAACCAAAACCTCTGGAACAAAATGCAAAGTCTATTTAGACTTCAAACAGGCATGACTCCGTGGTCTGTTGAAGTTTGACTGACAGCTGTCTTGTGTGTCCAGGTGGGCGGTGTCTCTGTGGCCAACCAGGTGTTTGGATTTCACCGGACAGAGTTTCCCTTCATGGCTCACATGCAGGCTGAAGGCATCCTGGGATTAAACTTCCAGAGTATTGAGTCTGACGACATAGTGCCTGCCTGTAACAACATGATCAAGTAAGTACTGGTGACTCAACCTGTTCTCCATCTATAAGCTGAGCAGCTACTGAAACAAGATTAAAATCTGTAGGTTGGGAGGTTTAGGGTAAGGGTTGCACAAAATCCCCCTGGTTTGACCTTCTGCTGCTGCTTCTCACAGTACTGTCGATGTGTTGTGCTCTGGTGGCTGCCAGGCCATCGTTGACACGGGTACCTCCCTGATCACCGGCCCAACCAATGACATCAACAACATGAACGCCTGAGTTGGAGCCTCAACCGACCAGTACGAATATGTGAGTCATGCCATCATACCATCCCCTTTGACATAGGTTTTTCCCTTTTTCTGAACCCAGAGTAAACAGACATTTACTGCTCTGACGTCAAAACTCTCAAATGAAAATAATGAAGTAGGACTTGGTTAGCTGCCTCAGTGGGAAACTTGTAACATACCAATAAACACAACTTTTGCAACTACATGGTCTTCTACTTTGTTCTTCTTAAAGATTACACTGAACTGCCAGAACATGGTTGGTGTCACTTTCACTGTCAATGGAAACCCCTTTATAATCCTTGAATCTGCCTACGTCTGTGAAGTCAGTTAGATCCACTGCACCAAGAAGGGTTTCTACTTCAAAATAAATATTAGAAGAAAACAATTTCTCTTTTGTCTCCCCATAGAGCTACAACAGTTGCAACACTGGCTATGGTCAGGATGGTTCTTCCCAGCTCTGGGAGATGTGTTCATCATGGAGTACTATGTCTCCAGACTCAGTACTTTGGTCTGGCCAAGTCTGCATAATCAAAAAGTCCTCTATCAGATGATCTATAAATGTGTATTTCTCCCTAAGGATTTGAGCAAATGGGAGGTTTTGAAAGAAGAGGCATAAACATGCTGTGCCTTTTATCAAATGGATCATTGCAACTAAGTATTCTGTGTATTTTTGTCTATCAGTTTGACTTTGCTGTAGTACATCAGTACAAAAAAAAAGCTGAATGTCACAGGAATAAGAATCAGTCTTGTCTGTTCATTCATTCAAGAAAAAGTTGACCTTTTACAAAGGATATACAAAGGAACAAATGCTTTCTGTGTGTGCAAAGGAAGAACAGACTATCGAGCAGCTCTCAGAATAGTGGAGGTCCAGGTTGGCACTGACGTTGTAATCTAGAGGAGGCTGATAAGGACAAACATTGATTTAACAAAAGATAACCTGATGACATGAGCTGACAACTCTGCTGCTTTGAACACGACTGCTGAAAGGTCTCAAAGCTAGATAAAACACAGATTTATTGCCTTATTTTCACCATGACAGAGTTCATTTCTTTAATCCTATAAAAATAAAATGTTTCATGTCATTAAAATTTTTCACAAACAGCACGTTATAAACACTTAAAATTATTTCAGTGATCAAATATTGCACTTCTTTTAAGATGGGGACTCAAAAGAGACAAAAGAATCAAATCGAGGCAGCAGAGGTCAAGATATCCAGTCTTTTGTATGGGTCACGCTCCAGAATTGATCCTACATTGCCCATGATGCAACTAACTGCATCTTTTTGTTGCATTATCTCTCTGTCTGTTCAAACTCTGCACAGTAAACAGACCTTTACAACCACAGTGGAGTAGAAGACAGTGGGTCCTACATTAAAATCTGAGACTTGAATTCAGTGTTGGATTGCCAGTGTCGAATACTCCACCATCCCAGCATGCTCCGTGTCGGGGGCTCCTGCTGGCGTTTCGTGCATTCTCAGGTTTGCATACACCTCCTCTGGTTTCTGGTGAGCTCTGAAGTCCACTGTTGTGTAGACGATGCCGCTCATATCCTGGGAAGAGAACATGCTTGTCAAGAGACGTTGCAGAGGAAGTTTAAACATGTCTCCCATTCAACCTGACAGTGAGTCACGGAGACGACATGTTTCCTGTTTCGCACCTACCGGGGCTTCTTGTTTCAGTGACTCACGCAGAGTTTCTCCATACGCGTCTGAAAAGATCAACAAAACAACATCACATTGGTCACACACCCTAAAAAAAAAAGGAGCAATATATTTTTGTTCGACACACTAGCAGACAATCAGAGCTTTGAAATAATCAGTCTCAGGAAACTGCTTACTTGACTGTTTATATTTTGCCTTGGCTCTGTAGCAAACAACAGCAGTCACTGAAGTGATGAAAATCATCACCGTTATGGATGCAATGACAGCCAGCAGCAGACTGAAACTCCAGGGAACTCTGGGAAGGAGACAGGACACGAGATTCAAATTTATACCATTAGTTTCCCTCTGTTAAGCACAATTTGACCAAAAGTGGTCAATCAGCAGAGTGAATACCTGATACTGTCACTGCGGTCCTCTGCCAGAGCAGGCCAAGTGGAGTCTGGGAGTGATGTGGAGGTGTGGGGGGCTGTGACGGTTGATATCAGCTTTGGTTCAGACGGGCTGTGGGGATTAAAACCTTCTGCAAAATGCAAGAATATCAAATAACAGTCTTGAGTTCATAGCTAGATTTTAAGTGACATTTATCCTCTAAAAATGAAATAATAAAAACACACTAACATGTGAAAGTAAGTTATAACATTATGAAGTTGTTATAATGCACTTTTGCCAAAGCATCATCTGACGCTATTGCATGATACATATTTATAGCATATCACATTAATCAAAATATGAGTACTTACCAAGCACCTCAACATAGTAGTCACTGTAAATGTGGTTTTGGGTTCCCAGCACGGCACATCTGTAATAGCCTCCATCCACAAACTGCACGTTTAATATTTTGAATTCAATCCAGCCATCTCTCTCAGTTTGTGTCACTCTTCCCTTGAGTAAATCACAGGTATATCCTGTACTGTCCAGCAGCTTGTAGCATCCTCCCGGATACAGCTTACAGCAAGACTTGCTGTAGGTGTTGTAAAACGAAGGAAAGGAGAGTCTCAGCAAAACGTGTGCAAACTCCTCAATTCTCTGCTGCCCCATTAAATGAGGTATATCTGAAAAACAAACATTTCTAATCAATTACATGCACTAGAGAACAGAAACGTGTAAATTGTGGGATTCTTTTTTTTTTTTTTTACCATACCTAATGATAAAAGGATAAAGACAAAGGAAAACTTCATCTTCAGTGCAGTCGCAGCCTATTTTTGACAGTTTTCCAGTCTTGTTAGAGGATCAGAGGCTCCTCCTAAGACAAAAGAAGAGGAAGTTGGCGATTCATCAGCTGCCGGACACAGAAAGAAGTGTTCCTCATAGAAATGTTTCATTTTCAACTTTTTTTTTTTTTTTTTTTTTTAAACTAAGAGCAAAGCCTTTAAAATATGACACATTATACAATAATCCATTTGAAACTTCTGACACTGTCGGCGGGATGCTTTTTGACATCCAAATTGAGTTGTACACTCTTGGATTTCATCAACTTCCAGTAAAGTTTGTTTATAAAAATGTGGACACATTCATTGGCACATTACAATGCAAGATATTGCAACAACAAACTGCATCATTAAAATGACCACAGAGCTGCATCAACTATCTTACACATATACAGTGCCTTGCAAAAGTATTGACACCCCTTGGTGTTTTTCCTATTTTGTTGCCTTACAACTTGGAATTAAAATTGATCTTTATTTGGATTTCATGTAATGGACATACACAAAATAGTCCAAATTGGTGAAGTGAAATGAAAAAAATAACTTGTTTCAAAAAAATTCTAAAAAATAAATAACGGAAAAGTGGTGTGTGCATATGTATTCACCCCCCTTTGCTCTTAAGCCTCTAAATAAGATCTGGTGCAACCAATTACCTTCAGAAGTCACGTAATTAGTTAAATAAAGTCCACCTGTGTGCAATCTAAGTGTCACATGATCTCAGTATATATATACACCTGTTCTGAAAGGCCCCAGAGTCTACAACACCACTAAGCAAGGGGCACCACCAAGCAAGCGGCACCATGAAGACCAAGGAGCTCTCCAAACAGGTCAGGGACAAAGTTGTGGAGAAGTACAGATCAGGGTTGGGTTATAAAAAAATATCCAAAACTTTGAACATCCCACGGAGCACCATTAAAGCCATTATTAAAAAAATGGAAAGAATATGGCACCACAACAAACCTGGCAAGAGAGGGCCGCCCACCAAAACTCACGGACCAGGCAAGGAGGGCATTAATCAGAGAGGCAACAAAGAGACCAAAGATAACCCTGAAGGAGCTGCAAAGCTCCACAGCGGAGATTGGAGTTTCTGTCCATAGGACCACTTTAAGCTGTACACTCCACAGAGCTGGGCTTTACGGAAGAGTGGCCAGAAAAAAGCCATTGCTTAAAGAAAAAAATAAGCAAACACGTTTGGTGTTCACCAAAAGGCATGTGGGAGACTCCCCAAACATATGGAAGAAGGTACTCTGGTCAGATGAGACTAAAATTGAGCTTTTTGGCCATCAAGGAAAACGCTATGTCTGGCGCAAACCCAACACCTCTCATCACCCCGAGAACACCATCCCCACAGTGAAGCATGGTGGTGGCAGCATCATGCTGTGGGGATGTTTTTCATCGGCAGGGACTGGGAAACTGGTCAGAATTGAAGGAATGATGGATGGCGCTAAATACAGGGAAATTCTTGAGGGAAACCTGTTTCAGTCTTCCAGAGATTTGAGACTGGGACGGAGGTTCACCTTCCAGCGGGACAATGACCCTAAGCATACTGCTAAAGCAACACTCGAGTGGTTTAAGGAGAAACATTTAAATGTCTTGGAATGGAGTAGTGAAAGCCCAGACCTCAATCCAATTGAGAATCTGTGGTATGACTTAAAGATTGCTGTACACCAGCAGAACCCATCCAACTTGAAGGAGCTGGAGCAGTTTTGCCTTGAAGAATGGGCAAAAATCCCAGTGGCTAGATGTGCCAAGCTTATAGATACATACCCCAAGAGACTTGCAGCTGTAATTGCTGCAAAAGGGGGCTCTACAAAGTATTGACTTTGGGGGGGTGAATAGTTATGCACGCTCAAGTTTTCTGTTTTTTTTGTCTTATTTCTTGTTTGTTTCACAATAAAACATATTTTGCATCTTCAAAGTGGTAGGCATGTTGTGTAAATCAAATGATACAAACCCCTAAAAAAAAAAAAAAAAAAAAAAAAAAAAAAAAATAAAATAAAATTAATTCCAGGTTGTAAGGCAACAAAAAAAGAAATACGCCAAGGGGGGGTCAATACTTTTGCAAGGCACTGTATAGAGAGAACAGAATCATTCTGAGTAAGCTGCAGGGAACATTAAGGGACACGCACAAAAGTATACACAAAGTGATTTATTTGGTGTCAGCTCATAGCTTATTAAACACTTTTTACTCACCAAATCAAAACACATCCTCCATCACACAACCGGATACGAATGCAAAATGTATATACATATTATTATTTAACAAACACAATGTTGTGGCATTCTAACGATCAACATATCTTATTACAGATGCAAAATAAACACTCCCTTTTCATTTCACTCCATTCAAACACTAAAAAGTTCAGATGAACATTTTCTAAAACATGATATCAGCCATTCTCTTCTCTTTGATAACATTGTCTTGCAAATCAAAGCAGTTGAGGCACATAAACACCAGTCAGATTCAGTAATTACAGAACAGACCAACTTTGCTTAAACTAACTCTTAAACACACAGCCCCTATGATTAAGTTAGAAGCAATGGGTGCAATAATCTGAAAAAGCTGTTGATCTCGAGCTGTGGAGGAGATAAGGCTTGAGTTCACAGCCATCTGACTGTATAAATTAGTTGAGGTCACTGTTCTGCCAGCTCATGGCGGCTCCTACTCATCCTGCTCTGCACATTTCTTGTGCTCCTATTCGTTGGTGAAAGCAATGACATCATAGTGGATGCCCTGTTGCTGCAGCTGCTCCAGCTGTTCAGGTGTAGCTTCAGTGTAGACCGTCTGGGTCTGCGCCATGGCTGCGTCCGCTACGGCTACAAGCACAAACATCATCTTCCTAGTTAGATTTGTTTTAAGGGTGCCGACTTTTCATAATGGCGATTTCTTATTATCAAGCTTATAATTATTAATAATGCACACAATCACGATCTATATTCAATAAGTATAATGCATGTTCACCACTTCAGAAATGTTATTTTAAAATTCTCTTAAGCTTGAAAATTAAATGGCAAAGCCCTAAAATAATTGCCTACAATGAATATTTGTTATGTCTGATAAATATCTAAAATCTAAAAACAGTGGTGGATTGAATATAAAACAAGTGCAATCTGTTTAATAATAATTAAAAAAAAAAAAAAAGACAAACCTGTGACAGCAGAGTGGGCAGCAGCCTCCAGATCTTCAGCATTCACTATCTGTTGCTCTGAGCTGACCGGTAGGTACTGGATCTGACCGTCATGACTCACAGCGATCTGAACACATGAGGAACATGGAGAAGTGAACTACTGACAAAACAAAAAACTTAAAGAGTATCTGCTTTCATCAAACAGTTTAACTGCAGAGTGTTTCAGATGATTAAAATCAGCCTCACCTGCTGCTCCTGCAAAAGTGCTCGGTCATGCTCGTACTGGATGATCTGTCCGTCTGGCATCTGAAGGACGGTTAAGAGGAAATTACTGAGAACAAGACAATCTCACCTTCAACCACTGTATATACACTATAAGTGTTATGGTAACTTCTTATGAGGTGATACACTTACCTGTATGTGGTTGCCATCGGCTACTACGACATACTCCTGAGGAATTAAGTGCTGCACTCCGTCTTGTGAGATGATGTACTGGACCTGAAACAGGACATGAGATATAAACCTGATAAATATAATTATGACTCGGTTATAAACATATAAAGTCCTGAGCAAAACAAATGTTTTAGACAGTTTAAATGTTTAGATTGTTAGCTATAACACAGTACTGCACTGTTGGCATTTGATTGGTCACAAATTCATTCTGCAGCACAACATTAATCCAAACATAGAGAGTCTTAAAAGCAAAGGGCGGACCATAACAAATACTCGTTTAATCTGTGCTTTATTCCTTTTACGGCACTTTGCATGAAGATAACTGTTCAACTTCAACTGTAATGTCAATCCACCATATGACACACATAACTGTTAAAAAAAATAAATAAATTATTCTTGCATTATTTTTAAAGCAACCTCCTTTTACGCAGTGCTAGAATCTGCAAACTGACTCTTACCTCAGTGACCTGGTTGTCTCCTGCCATTAAGTGCTGAACAGTCTGCCCATCTATGGTGGTTATCTGCTGGATGTATGTGCCTTCCTCCTGAGTGACGCACATGTGAAATAATTTATTTATAAAATGTGGAGTACATGCAAAAATAACCTATTTGATAGAATAAATGACTGTTACCTGGTCTGATAGGGCCTGTTCTTGAGCTACAATGATGTGATCCTGTCCCAGAGCCTGCAGCCGCTCTGGAGTGATCACCGTCTGATGTGCCTGCAGGGCTGTTGCGAACACGCACACGGACACGTTTATAAACCCTAAACCTTAATGTCATTTATTGTATTTGAATTGTATTTTTTTCAGCACACTGCTGCAGGTCTTGGTCTGTGTGATGTTGTGCTTCTTACACTGTAGTGTGGCTAAGGCCTCCTCATCACTGTTGACTATGATGGTTTGCTGAGTTGTGGCGGTTCGGCTTTTACGAGTGGGATGATCCTGACTGTGGAGACGCTCCATGTGAAACTTCAAATGGCCGTTACGGTTAAACCTAAGATGATGGACATAACATTTTTTTTTTTTTTATTTTATTTTTTTTAAACAACGCTGATAGTGATAGCTGTTCAGTGCGTCCTACAGTCTGTTTGATGCTTATAGATATGTTGTGTTATGCTCTCACCTTTGTCCACAAAGTTTGCAAGAAAACGGTTTCTCGTTGGTGTGGGTCATCGTGTGTCTGCGCAGGTCTTTCTTATTCTTGGAGGCAAAGCTGCAGTTTGGACACTTGTGAGGACGCAGGTAGGAATGCAGCGCCATGTGAGTCTAAAACAAAGCAGGACATCAATTACATTCAGAAGGAGAAAAGCTTAGAGGGAAAGAAATACTACATAATAAATAAATGTGCAAATAAATATAAGGGTTTAGATTTTATTGGAAGATTTCTTCTGCGTCCAATGGAAAATCTGTGGAAGATCAATTTGTGGCAGCCTAACTTGTGAAAAAAACTGACTGCAGAGTCAATGACAGTGCTGCGAAACATCGAGAGATTCACCTTGACTTCGGGCCAGGAGGTGGAGGTGAACTCACAGTCTGGACACTTGAAGGTGTTGGCATCCAAGTGTGCCCTCTTGTGGTTCTCCATGTCGGAGCGTCCGTGGAACGACTCCATGCAGATTCGACAGGAAAACCTCTTGGTGCTGAGACTGGGAGAGGTCACTGCAGAGGGAGAGGCTGGAGCTTCACTGCTCAGCTGACAGAAGACAAACCACACAGTCAGAGAGGTGGGACACTGGAGCGCGCATGTCTACAGGCCACAAACTTGCAGTCACACGAGACAGTTACCTCCACTTGTTGCAATACACCATCAGCCAGCGCAGATGTAAGATAGTACTTGTCACTTTTCAGGCTCTCTGATGCGGAGACTTCTAAAGCCTGAGAGGGACTGCTCTCAACATTACTGCAAGGACAGCAGTTTAATGAGATTAGACTGTTGGGACATCATAAAGGTCATCAAAATGTTAATCCTCAATCAACTGTATTCTAATTAAATGTACTGTACTGACAGATGTTCCTAATAAGACAAAATCAGATTGTGTGTATTATGTTACCTGTATTCAGGGCTATGGATTTCCTCAGCAGCCTGCTCCACCACACTGAAGTCCCCTCCCCCCTCGTAGGCTTCAATGGCGATCTGGGTGAGCTCCCCTGTCTCTGAGGGCGCTGCCTCGTAGGCCTCTTGTAGCACTGTCTCACCGTTCTCAGACACGTGGAAGGTCACAATCCTCTGGGCCTGGCCTGGTGTGGTGGTCACCGTACTCCACGTACCCTTCTCCAGAGCTTTTCCTTCTGACTTCAGCACGGCTACCTGGAGAGCACAGCCAAGAAACCTTCCGTTATCTGCTTATTTCAAAAATACAAGCGCATACTTTCAACATAAATGTCTCCGACTTGTGTAAAGTGAAATTTGTGATGACCCAACCTGCAAGGAGTTTCCAACCAGTTCCCGGGCATTGCTCATATTCAGCAACAGGTCCAGGGCATTCTGGGCAGACAGATCACTGGATTCAGCTGAGGAGCACAAAGAGACAAAGTCAGCCTTTGTCCTTAAGGTAACACAACACATCATAAACATTGAAAATGTTTCCTGGGAAGTCCTCACTGACCTTGCTCATAGATGATGGTGGTATTTCCGAGTTCATCCTGGGACACCGATGCATTTTCCATCCCCTGCATGGCTTGTAGTGTCGCAGAGTCCACAGCAACCTAGTGAAGGACAATGAGAAATTAAAACTGCAAGCAGTGATGTACGGGCCCTCGCACTCCCTTGCGCCGCCTCCCCGAAGCCGTCTCCCCGAGGTGCAGCGCGCGAGGGACCACATATCCCCGCTTCTCGCAAAACAGGTATATAATGTATGGTCTCACCATGCCGGATGTATGTCACAGGTTTCGTGAGGTTTCAAGCATCCTTTGACCTTAAACATCAACTTCCTGTGTCACGGCGAGCGAGCCGTTTGGCACGCGTTTGTGCGTCTAGGTGTGATACACGTGTCCACCGGATTTGGTGAATTTAGGTAAATGTGGCCGCTGGGGCATCTCGTTAGGGGGCGCCCTCGAGCCGTTTGGCCACGCCCACTCGCGACTCCACTAGAATACGGCATTTTTCGCCGGGAGACATATGTGTATTCACTTTCATGAGTTTTTGAATATGATAAAGCCTCCAAAAAGGCAAATCACTTTACTTAAGAATAAGAACGTCGAACGACTAACATCGTTACGAAAAACAACAGGGCTTTCGCGCCGATTCTCGGTGCTCGGGCCCTAAAGAACAGCCCGTCTCACAATGCCCCAAAATATAACACATGATAAATAACATTGGGCTTACAAAAAGTAATAGAAGACCTTGGACAGACTTACAATTGTGTTCTGCATGCACGGTGTGTCGTCATGTTGTTGTTTGAGCTCCTCTATCTGTTGCAGGGTGAAGAAGGGTCTGCGGCGTCTCCTCACAGGCTCCTCGGGGTGAGTGACAGACCACTCTTCAAACGTCTCGGGGTGGCGACACTGCACATGAAGACGCAGGTTCTTCCTGTGCTTGGTCATGAAGTGACACATATCACAGGAGAAAGGCTTCTCGCCTGGAGAGATTCATAAAAAAAACATGAATAAGTATTATAAATTCAGGAGGCGAACATAAAAACGTGCTGTGTTCGAGTTAACTGTTAAAGCTGCACTCACCCGTGTGTTTGATGGCCAGATGGGAGACCAGGAACTCCTCTTTAGCAGTGGAGTATTTACAGTAGTCGCACTTGAAGGGCCTGTCATTGGTGTGCGACAGCTGATGGTTCAGCAGCAGCTTCTTGTTCTCACAAGCATAGTCGCAAAACTCACACTTGAACCTGGTGAATGCACAGAAGGTCATTCATTACAATCATAGCATCATACTAACATCAGACAAAATGACTTATTCCACCCATACTTGCCAAGCACTGCTTTGTTATTTTCAGTTTTTGAAAGAGACCAGTGGATAACAAAATAAATAAAAAAGTTTGGTACTGACTTGTTGTCTCCATGAGTCTGGATGTGAGTCAGCAGGTGCATTTTGAAGGTGTACCGCTTCTTGAAGGATTTACCACACTGCAAAGACAGAAAGGCCTCATCAATAAACAACTTGGAGAACTTTATAGTAGAAAGGAAGGAGGAACATTTAATTACATCGCCATCTATCTCTCCTATAGTTGTCACTTCTCAAACACGGTGAGATCAAGATGCGTCTTGTTGCCGTTGGTAACCACTTAAAACATTTTACATCATAAATGATGCATTCAATCTAAAAAGTGAAGAGTTATTCCTTCGTTGTAAAAAAAAAATAAATAAAAAAATGATCTGACCTTATCACACATGTGTGGTTTCTCTGAGCTGTGGGTTTTCATGTGCTGGGTCAGTCTCTTCTGCATGGGGTAAACCCTGTGACACACAGGACAGGGGAACTCTGACACCTTCGGTACCTGCAAGAGTTAGAAGAACACCCTCAAAGTAAGAAGGCAAACGGACAGCAGCAACCAGCCACAACACAAACTGACCGTTTATGTTCATTATAACACCATGAGCATGGCATGTTAGATGACATTCAATATTTGGACAAAATGAAGATCTTACCAACTCATTCTTCCTCCTCCTGCAAGACAGAAAAGAAATAATCAGTCATGATATCTGAAACCCTCCGAAACAGGTTCCGTTTGAGGAATTATTTTACTGTGTATGTATGCTGTATAAAGTTACTTACTTATCTTTGTTGTGGACCGCTGAGTGCCGTAGGACATCTTTCTTGTAAACACTTGTGTAATCACACTCCTCACACTTGAACGGCTTTGTGCCCTCGTGATTGAACATGTGCTCCTGTAAAAACATCCACCCCCCCATGATTTTTAGGACACTGCGTGAAAACTTGCATGTAAACTGAAGTAAACCTAAATGTTGCGACGCGTTTTATCGGAACTGACCTTGAGTGAGGACCAGCGCTTGCAGCGATAGTTGCACTGCAGGCACTTGAAGAGCTCTGGGTCATTGCCTTCGTGAGAGTCCACGTGGAAGCGTAAGTCCTCCTGGGAGAGGAAACGTGAACCGCAGATCCAGCAGTTGTGAGGTCTCAGGAGCGGTTTGAGGGATTTATAGTACCGACTGCAGGATAATGAAGAGAAAGAAGCAATTAGTGAATTGTAAAACCTTTTTTATAGTCTTTATAAGAAATGTTAAATAATTTGAGACTTACTTTCGATTTATATATTTCCTATATTTCTTGCGAAGGAAGCGCTTTGATGGTCTGCCTCGTTTCCTCGGGAAGAATTCCTCTTCCGGCTGTGTGTTGGAAGAAGGGTCTTTGTTCTCAGAGTCTGACTGGCTTATTGCCGCCTCAGCTGTTTCTCCATCGGTCACTATACCTGCACCATTGCCTAACCCTGAAGAGCTTGCTTCCTCCGATGCACTGGCATCTGCACTAAGCCTGGACTTCTTAGCAGTACTTTCTGCTTCTGTAACAAACAAGAAAAAGAAGAATGAGGTCAGAGCAATCAAAGCGTTTGTAGGCTCTCAAACATTTATAGGCTGTTTTTTTCGGACAAACTAAAACCCACCTTTGCTGCTGTTGCCTTCATCTAAGACGCAGTACTTCCTCGGACGGCCAACCTTACGCCGAGGACGCCCTTGAGAGGAGGAGGAGATGGGAGTAGCGGGCTTCTTCAGGATGGCAGGTGGTCTTCCTTTGCAATCCTCATCTGCTGGGTTGTAGTCACTGTCCTCTGGAGATGCACAGAAGATCGGGGTGAAGGATAAGTGATTTTTCCTCTGTGACTGGGTCAGGAGACATTCAGAAGAGGCCTATTTTCTTGTTAAATGAAAACCTTTCCTAGTGACCTTCAGGATCATCAATGGCACCGGCATCCACTATATCATCCGCCTCTTCGTCTGCTTGTTGGGGATCAGCAGGCTTCACTTCTGCTGCCTGCCTCTCCTCCGCCTGCTCCCTCTCTGCCTTTTGACGAGCCAACGTCTCACTTTTAGGAGGTCGGCCACGTTTACGCTTCTTTGGCATTTCCCCTAAAAACCAAACATTATAGCACAAACAAATGACTACCAAGTCAGCTTAGTGATCTATTACTGTTATGCATAATCAGCTACCTTACCTGCAGGTTTGAAGTGTTTGTCTCGCATGTGGTTGATGAGCGTGTCTTTGGAGGCACTCTTGTATGGACACATCTTACACTTGAAGCGCTGTACAATCACTACCTCCATCATCTCCTCTAACTCAGCCAGGTTTGGTGGTCGGTCTCCAGAACCTTCTGCCACAGATGATGTCTCAATGTCCATGACCCGCCCAGCTTCATCCTGGGAGCCTTGAGGCTCCTCCTGGCTGGGTGAGCACTGTTGGGCCAGCTCAGGTTCTGGATTAGAGGTATAGGTCCCACTGCTGCTGATGTAGGGTCCAGGCTGGCTCTCACTGCATTCCAGTGCCTCAGGAAGTCCGCCTGAACCAGCCGTGTCTGCCACAGGGTGGTCTGATGAGGAGCTGTCATCAGCATAGAGAGAGGCCTCAGGGCCATTGCTGCTTTCCATGTAACAGGAGTGCTGGGGCTGCTGTTGAGAGTGCTGCGGTTGATCTGGATCCTGGTTCTGCTCGTCATCCTCATCATCGTCCCTAGCTTGGTATTGAGAACAGCCTGGCTGCTCAGAGTCTGCAGCTGCAACACATTCTCCCCCGTACTCAACCGCATACTGCCGACTTGTCTGGGTCCGGTGGTCCGCACTACTGTCGATGTAACTCCGTGAGTGATGTGGCTGCTCTCCCTCATCCACTGCACACTCAAGATACCCAGCGCTGCACTCCACCACATAGTGACTTCTGCTGGTAGGATTCGAGTCAGCTCCACTACACTCCACGTAACCAGGCAGGTCCTGATCACTGTTATTCCCGCTGTAGTCAGGGAAGCCTGACTGGGATCGGGTCTGGTCAGGTTCCTCACCTGAACACTCCACATAGGAGGAGGAAGACTCCTCTGTCTGGTCTGGACCATCTGCACTGCAGTCCATGTACTGGGAGGGGTGGGAGTGTTGGGGTTGGTCAGGCTGACTGCTGCTGTCCTCTGGGTAACCCGAGTGTCCGGGCTGATCATCTGGCTGGTCAGGTTCAAGGTGGCCCTGCAGGTCTCCCTGATCCCGACAGGTGGATGTGGGACCTTCAGCGAGAGCTTCTATGGCAATACGATTGGACAGGGCAGAAGATGACATCTGGGCTACCATAGGAGCCCCTGCACCAGACACACACACACACACACACACACACACACACACACGCACACACACACGCACACACACACACGCACACACGCATGCACACAGACACACACAGACAGACAGACAGACAGACAGACACACACACACACACACACACACACACACACACACATAGATGGATTGTACACAGTTCATTACAAAGGATTCCCATAATTGTGATTTATCAGCCAAGTAGATTTTAAATTAAATATTTAAAGTAAAAATTAACAAGTTAGCAATATCAGCACACTTACCGTCATCTGGCCCTTGTAATATCAGATACTGGGTTGTTTCTGCACCTCCGTCTTCTGCACTGGTCACAGCTATGCAACCTAACAGAAAAGCAGCAGACAAGATCAAACATCTGAGAGACTTTTCAAAATAGCGCAGCCTTAAAGCTCCCCAGTCCACTGAGATATAGTAGAAAATGGAGTTTCATTAGTAATACCGTTCATGATGTCAGGGCCGATGGTGGACTCTATGATCTTGTCGATGGCAGACCCCAAATCTGATGAGGTAGAAGCAGTTGAGTCGGACACCATCATGCCTCCTTCTGACACAGCACTGGAGTGGACCAGCACTTGGGCCGACTCAGACACCAGCACTGACTGAGTCACTGTGGAGACGCTGGACACGCTGGTGGACTGGGCCACGGAGGAAGAGTCCGGGAGGTGGACTGATGAAACTCTGACATCTGTGCTGGAGCTGGTTTCTGGGATGAACACCTTGACAGGGAAGGAAAAAGAAGATGATGGTGACATCGAGTAACTTTAGGACAAACGGCTTCCTGTTTTTTTGGTGGCTTACGCAAGAGTAAAAAAAAAAAAAAAAAAAGACACTTACCACCAGTCCCTCTGAGCTCTGTCCCACATGGCAGTCCGACTCTGGGGCCTGTGCATGAGAGGCAGCAGCATCACTGCTGTCCGCAGACATGGCCTCTGATGACTCCACACCCATGCCGCTTTCAGACGGCTCCTCCATCCCCGAGGGCCCCGCATCGCTGCTGCTCTCCACCTCATTCTCCTCCAAATCCATAACTGTCCACAAAAATAGGGACATAAACTCAATATAAAATTTATGGGGTCATCGTTGAAACAAGCCTTCAGCACTACTGCAAGTTCAGCGCATCAAGATAAACACAACTCATATGCAGTTGCTGGAGGACAGCTGTTTGTCATTTATTGTTGAGTGTGTTACGAATCAAGATATTTCCGAGTTGTCACAGGGTGAACATGAAAGTGTGGAATGACTTTTAAGACTTACAGACCTCCTGGAGAGAAAAGCAGATTCTCTGCGTCCAACTTTTTCAACTGGGCTGAAGTAATAATGTATTAAGTTGAAAGAAGTCATTTAAAAGAATACTTGCTCCGGGACATAACTTGGTTATTGTACGATGCCTATTCATCAACCAACCCCAAGTTTAACCAAGTTTTTTTTTTTTTTTGTAGTTTGCTTTCCGTTTTCAAGGTCAGTTTAAAAGGTAGTTTACAATTTAGTGTGAGATATGCAGAACCAAAAAAAAAAAAAAAAAAAAAAGAGTTTCCCTTCAAAACAACTTTGGAAGTAGAATATCATGAGGTGGAAAAACAAGTCATTTTTTTATTCAGGTTCACTTCTGAGACAATGAAACCTAAAGTGGTCTTTTCCCCCCAAAATGTTCTCAGTAAATGATGTCGAGTTTACAACATGAGCTATAAATCAAGCGTTTCCCCTCAAGGACATCCGTTCTCGTTAATTTGACACACAACCGTATGTGTCCCTACAGGATGAAATCCTTACTTCTAACCGAAGGTGGTATTTGACAACAAAGACCGTATAAGAGACTTATAAACATCCCTGGAGACAAAGTTATTCACAACACGCCAACGTGAACTGTCGTTAGCCCCACGATGACCACAGGAGCTAGCTGGTTAGCTTCTAACAGGCTAGCCAGCGCGGTGAAAAGCGTGTTTGATGAAAACTGATATAAACCTTTTCAGTTTGTATCAAAAAAAATAAAATAAAATAAAATAAAACTGTGTGCGTAGATAAACAGTTGAATGGAGTTAAATGCCAACGGAGTCACCGAGTCGACATTTGGGGCGCGACAGCGACCAGAACTCCTGCGCTAGCCGTTTTAAATGGGCCTAGCTGCCCTTTATCCTGCCTGCTCCGCGTCGCCATTTTACACCAGGCGGCCCCCCTTTTACATTCAGGCATTCTGAAAGCTCTACTGGGGGACCTCGAGGGCCTCAGCTGAGGCAGACCGTCCAAATACTCTCCCTGAAGAAAATGAAAACATTTTCCATCTCCGGCTCTAGATCCGCAGCGCTGTTTTTTCTTACCGTGTCTCGTCGAGTCGAAGAGTGTCCTCCGGTGGAGACGCGCTTAAACCGAACAGAAATTAGTAACCGATAATTGTTGCTTCATTCTAGTCGGGCGCCATGAGTATCTCCTTGCTTCCTGTCGCTGCAACCGGATCTTATTTATTATTATTTTTTTTGTTGTTGTTAAAAACAGAGCTCTTTCTTTAACCCAACCTCGATATAGTCACAATTTTTTAACTATTTATTTATGACTAATTGTTTGGTAATTATACTGCAAATGTTCGTGGTATATTGCGATGTTTTTAATCACTTGGTGGACTATTGTTTTTAGAGGAAGGCGTATTACGCAAGTGGGTGCGGAGTAATATGCGTCCACTTAAAGCCGATTTAAAATGAATATATTGACGTTTATTTACCGAGGGTGTGGACCGTCGACTGCATATACAAGTGACATGTTAGAAAATATGCAATATTCCTTTTCAATACCATGTGAATTATTACTTAAATTTACTTTTTAAATATGCATGCCAATATTACTTTTCAATACCTTTCTTTTTTATTTTACTAAATTGATCTTACTTTTATTGTTATTTCAGAACCAGTGCTAGTATCTGTTCGTTATAGTTACTCCACTGTTTTTATTGTTATGTTGTAACTTTTGGCACAAAAAGTTCCGTAAGATATCTGAACTCCTTCCATGTCAAATCAAATCAAGTTTATTATCATTTTACCAAACATCTCTGAAAGGCAGAATGACAGAGCATTACTCCTGAACCAAACAACAAACCGAGAAAAATCACTCCCACAGCTCGAGACAGTCCCCGAACTCATGCACAGATGTACAATTGAAATAGTGCAAGTTTAATTACTTCCCGAGGTGCCCCTGCACCTGTGCACGCCATCATCTTCCAGTCAAGTAGGTCAGTCGTCAGTTTATTCAATGATTGAGACTGTTGACAGTGGTAGGTTGTTCTCACAGAGTGTTTATTGCATTGAAAGTCAAAACTTTAATAAAAAATTATTCATCTTGTATAAATAATTTCAGTGGAGGAGACATGCATTGTCTTCCAGTGCAAATAATTGGCTTTAAAGCCATTTTCAGAAAAACACAATTATACAAAACAATAAGCTTGAGATGCAAAAATAATATTAATGTTAGATATTGCTATAAATACCAAAATAATCCAATACTGTTAAGAGTCTGAACCTGTCAGACATAGAAATTATTCAGCACATCTGGATTCTGATCCAGACAGCTTCAGAGAATACTTAAATTGTGGTTATGGGTCTCAAATTTTAGACCACCATAACCATCAGTTCACAGATTATCAGACTAAAGACAGGACAGTGCCAAAGATGACAATTTGCTTTCCTGTACTGGGCCTTTGACTTATATTTAGGCCAATGCTGTATGTTTTATAATTAGCCAGCATCAATGGAGGCCAATTATTCACATCCCAGAAAGCACACACATCATACAACAGGCGCTATATTGTACACAAACACTGCGTCACATTCTCCCTAACACCTGCACAGAGAGAGAAATGGGTGCTAGCACATTACAGACAATCTCCAGCTCATCTGTGTGTTCATCTCCTCAGTAGCGAATGCCTGAGGAATCTGAGCAGTTGAGGAGGTCATATTTCACATAGCCAACGCGATCCACCTGCCTGCGGGAATTCATCCGCCAGTAGAAGCGGTCCCGGCAGAAATAGATGTGACCTAAAAAAGAAATATTGAAATTAAATCAATGTAACTGAAATTAGGATCTTTACATGCTCTACTGCTATTTGCTGATGTTGCTTATTTAATTTAGTAGATGAATGATGAAATTTCCAGTTGTTTTTTTTTTTTACCTTTGTAATGGAATACATCGTGAGCATCATTAGGAACGCCACCAAAGACGGCATCAGTGTATCTGGGGTAACCTTTGTCGATTTTCTGGGCCTTCACATCAAGTCTGATTTGGGCAGACACAAAATCCCATCAGAGCATGTCAAATACACACTCACATTTAAATAGACTAAACGTTTACACATTTAACTCACCTCCAGAAGTTCTCCCCGCTGAAGAGCAGCACTTTGCCTTTGCCTCTCTGCAGCGCTCCCTCCACCTTCTGAATGCTCTTGGGCAGGCCGAGCTTCTCAACACTTCGGGGACCCAGAACGCTCTTACCTGTGTACACCCAGAATCGGTTCCCTGTGGAAGGAAAATGAAACTTTTAAGATCATCTGCAGTTTTGGCTAACGTATTAATGGTCAGTTAATCACTGGTGTGAGGCTTCATTACCTGAGAAGAAGTACAGTTTCTTGGTCAGGAAGTCCTCAAAGGAAGAGTCGATGACAGTCGGCAGAGCTGGCCACTTTGCAGAGATGGAAAAGGGTCCTTTAAGCCCTCCGTCACTCCTGCTGGACATCTTCCAGTAATGTCTGTGGGTCATGTCAAATGAACACATCAGCATTTCTGGTGTTTAAATGTATTGTTGTTAACGCCTTGAAAAGAAGACTGGGTTAGAGTACAATAAAAGATTTGCTCACCCATCCTTGAAGAAATATAGTTCTCCGTCAATCACAGTAATGGTGTCGAATTTTGTTATTTTGCAGGCGTCTTTGGTCGGATCCACAGGTACTATGGTGGTAGGTTCGGTGGGTTCAGGTTCATCTGTGGGGTCAGTGGTAGGGGGGTTGGGCTGGGGAGGGGTGGGATTGGGGCCTGTTTTAGGTCCTGAAAAAAAAGAAGAAAAAAAGTTGAGAAATTGGAAATGTAATCCTTTAGCTGAAGATCAAAATAAAGAAGTTTGTCATGAATTTACCATAGAGATACTGAATGCCTTCAATGTCATCTTCATGCAGGGAGAAGTCTTCCACATAGCTGTACATGGGGTACATGAGGGCTTCTCTAATGTTGGAGTGATCCAGGCCAAGGGCATGTCCAAACTCGTGGGCTGCCACCAGGAACAGACTATAACCTGGAACACACACACACAGTAAACATTATCGATGAATGATGATGATAAATGCAAATCTATTGCATTTTAACTGACTGTTCTTTCTCCGTTTTGTATTTATGTTACTCACCCTGGTCAGGACAGAAACCCCATTTCTTGTCATCATCATAGCTGTCAGTGGTACCGCACCACAACTTGCCATCTTCTCGCCCCTCGCTTGTGCATGAATTATACTCCTTATCTAGGAACACAAAGGGGAAGTGGCAGGGCTCTCCTTCAGCATTTCCACCAATTACAGCGGTCTCTGGAAACAAACGGAGACATAACAGCAACGGTTAAACAAAAATAACGAGCCATTGGGGTACCACTCTACAGCGTATGAACGCATTGTGGTTGCTGTCACTCACCACGACTGGGACAAAATCCATATTTTATGTCTGTGTCAAAATTGTTGGTGGTGGCACACCAGCGGTAGCCATCACTGCGGCCCTCTGTGGTACAGCTGTCATACTCATCCCCCTGAAAGATGAAGGGGAAGACGCACTTAGCTCCGTCGGCGTTTCCTCCAAATGTGTACAGAACTGTCAGGGTGAGAATTAAGGGGATAAAAAAGTCAGTCAGCATGTCACACAAGCAAATGCCCTCATCTGGGTGACCTCTGATCTGTGATTTGCCTTGGAGAATAAATTGTCAAGCTTACGTTCACTGGGGCAGAAGCCGTACTTCTGGTCTCTGCTGTAGTCAGCCGTGGTGGCGCACCATGGCAGGCTGTCAGTGCGGCCCTCGGTGGTACAGGTGGTGTAAGATTTTCCCTCAAAGATGAAGGGGAAGTGACACATGGCACCATCCGCATTCCCGTAGCGAGTCTTCACAGCTTAGGTGAAAGAAGAGATTGTACATTAAATGAAGTCTATAAAGTGAACACTAGGGGGAGACAACCACACGTGGTTCGTTGATGGCGGACACACATTTTGATAAGTCTGATTACCTGGTCCTGTTCCCAGGGTCCAGTACTCGTCATCGTCAAAGTGGGCGTCTCCCTGCAGACCCTCACCGGGAGGATAGGCATGGGCTAGAAGGCCATCCTTTCCATCAAAAGGGTACGGATCTCCATGGTCTAAAAAGAAAATGTAATTACACATCAGTGTTGTGCAAGTGCAAAATTAATTTGCAACATCAATATGTACAAATTAAATGATATGATACACTCTACAAGCACTTACTGGCTTTTCCAAATGATATCATGATGTCAGCCGTGCCATCAAAGAGGCGGGTAAAGGTCAGAGGGGTCACTTTACTCCACACCTTGAAGGCTCTGGCAAAGGCGTCATCAATCAGAGAGCTCTCCATGTCTGGAGAATAGTTTAAGATCCTGTGGAAGAGGCAGGAATGGCATATAATTGACAATGTCAGTGAAGATACTTGGTGTTAGAGTCCCACCAGAAACTTCTAGATACCCACTTTAAGATCACATGCATTATTAATGTCATTGACTCTAGGAATAGCTTTTTCCTCTCTACCCACCTATAAGTAACATCGTGATGGTCCCATTTGAGGTCTCCGTCAAAGGTTTTATAGTTGGCCACATCGGGGACCCCACAGCGAGGCTGTTTCATGGCCTCCAGGGTTGGCTTGTCCAGCTCTCCAGTCTCGTCCAGCCCAAGCTGCCTCTGCATCCTCTTCAAAGCCTTAGCGGTGGACACCATAGACTGGAAGCCACTGCGGTGCAGGGTCTCTATGTAGCCAAACTTTTTTAGATAACTCTGGAGGAAAAAAATGACAAACCACATTACAGCTGGATGATTATATACGAGTTTGCAAGTAAATCTTTGTTAGGAAAACGGATTGAATTCTGCCATTGTGTTTTGTGACATCTGCTTTCACTGAAACAGCCTCCTGTAGCTCAAATTTTGAAAAATAAATATTCAGGAACATTATGATAGGAATCTCTGTTTAGGTAATTAGTTTCCTGCACAGTTTGATTGCAACCTGATTGGGAATTTCAGTCGATAAAGATAAAAATGAACCATCTGCTACTCACTTCTGCCAGCTCGGAATCAGTCATGTTTTTGATGATGTCTCCTGGGAAGGTGACAGAGACAGACTTGATGGGAAGGCTCCATCCATTCTGCGTGCTTATCCCCAAAAGTAAACACACAACTAAAGTACAGCATCTCATGATGAGAGCTATTGAAGATCGGTGCACAATGTAACAAAAATGTATTTGTTCGCAGTCAGCAAGTGCTGAGTTGGACTAAAAAATAATAGCTTCTCTGCTGAAGATGAACAGAGTTTCTCCTTCAGTGTTGGCTTCCCTCTTTGTTTTGAGTGCTGGCTCTTGTTGTTGTCTCTTTGCTTTGTGCTCCTGATGGGGTTATGGACCTTGTATTTATGCAACTCAGCCTCTTAGTCACTTAACCTTGTCCCCGCCTACTACTAACCTCAATCCTCCTACCCACATCTTGGTTGAACAGACATGGGGATTTTCCAAAATATCCACATTTAGCTTTACCTAACAGCTAATGAGTACATAACTAATTTGACTTTTTACAAAATTCCTTCCATTACAAATTGGAAGGGCGTGGTACAGGCGGAACAATGTGGTGGTGGTGGATAAAACAAATTACAACAAATTATGATGCTTGTTTCATGTTATGTTCATAAAATAATGCAGGATGCGTGAAAACCCAAACAACTTATTAACCAAATGAAATCTTTGAAATCTGTTAAACAAGCTATTACCACTGGCAATTTACATCATACAAACTGGCATTAAAACAAATTAAGTTCATAAATACCATGTTGGCATGTTCATTGTATGTTGTTTTCATCCTTTTAGTTCATTGACACAGCTCTCCTTTAATATGTTAATGTATTTTTACAGGACAACACACTCATCATGGGACCCAGCCAGACACTTCTGTTATTTCTATGCTCAAGGTATTGATATAAAAAAATTCTGGTTCCACTTTTTTTCATTAATAGAAGTTTATTTCCTCTTTATCTAAAGTTGGACACCAAATAAAATGTCAAACTAGGTCAAGGCAAAGGTTTTAGAGAAAAACTGGTAAAAACACGTTTTCTGTTGTTTTATTTTGCATGTTTTTACTACAATAAGTGTTTTGATTTTTATATGACAAATGAGTGAGGTGATAAAGAAACCAGCATGCAGTTGAATCTGTTTTTTTTTTAAGATTCCAGTGTTTTAGCGGACAGATTTTTGGGAACTACCTGCTTCATCATCACTATACACAGTTGCTGATGTAACATCTCTGTCTCCATCCCCAAAATGACTCAATTCTTAGGTAATGACTTGTACATCTCATTTGGTAATGAGTGTTGTAACAGCTGCTTTGGTATTTTTCCAACAAAAAGGATCATACTTCTTTATCTAAAATGTTAATTTTTGTTACAGGTTTTAGCCACAATAAAAAAAAAAGCCAGGTCTTAATCATTTAGTCCAAACATATGTGATAATGTGTATTCTTGAGAGTGTCAAATGTGCAGTAGTGTGCCAAGTAAATGTTGATATTTTGGGATATGTATGTATCAAGGTGGGCAGGGATGTGTCTCAGCCATACCGGCATTGTGACTCATCTTGTTTCCACATAAATGGTCAAAGCTGCAGATACGGGACTTTTTTTTCAGTGAACATATTGCTGACATTCTCTCTTCCTGTTAAAACATGTTTGTTTACTTGCTCAATTGCATTTCCAGATGCCGGAAAAGCTCTTTTTGTAACTGTTTTTATTGAGGTCAAAATACCCCATGTAGATAAGCACTGTCCAAACCCCTGTAGAATAATGAATGGACACAAGTCACTATAAACATGTTGGTGGTAATGGTGATAGAATTTTTTAATTGTGGTTGTAAAACTACAAAGAATTCAGAGCACATCCTCTGTCTGACAGGTTTTACAGGAACTTGGCTTCAATGGTAAAAGAAATCTTGTTCTCACCATTGAAGATGAGGTGTGAAATGTTACATCTGCAACTTAATGAGGAAGCTATACTTCCTCATATCTGTATTAATAGTTTCTTGATGTGGGTGATGCTTCAAACATTTTGATACACATTCTTCATCCCCCGTTTTCTAGCTTTCCGGTGACGTGTTTCAGAAATGTTGTCATATTGTCTCATGAAGCACTTCTTTGTTTTAAATTGATGATATTTTTTGTTACAGACAGCAGCAGCAATGGTAATACATGTCCTTTGCATATCAGTATGTCAACTCATCTTTCCTATAAAGTTCTAACCTGTCTTTTATGTTCTGAATCCTGATAACCTCTCCATATTTTGACAATGATAATGACAGGTCGAAACACAGTTGGTTGAAAGAGGGATTCAAAATGTAAATTTCCTTCATTTTATATTTGTTGCCTTTGTTAACTCTCATTTTAAAGGAGCGGTGTGGAAGATTTAGTGGCATCTAGCAGTGAGGTTGCACATTACAACCAGCTGAATACCCCTCACCTCCCCCTCGACCTTCCAAGTGTGTCCAAAAATAGAAAATGCAAAACTTAAAAACGCAAAGGTACTCTCTAGAGCCAGCATTTGTTTTTTTTTCCCTCAGGGCTACTGTAGAAACATGGCGGTGCAACATGGAGCGCTCCATAGAAGAGGACCCGCTGCCTATGTATATATGGCGGGCTCATTCTAAGATAACAAAATGCCAATGACTGAAAATTTCACACGATTAGATACTAATGAAAACATAGTTATCAACAATATATTTCATTTCTGCCAATAGATCCCCCTAAATCCTACAACCCGAAGCTTTAGATAGTCACGTGGTAATCTTTTCAACATACCTAATATGTTGTTCCTGGAGAATTCTAGATTTTAATTATATTGATAATTGCCAATGAACGGATAAGTGTACACAGTGACAAGTATGTTTATCAGACATTTGGTTAACAGATAAAAAGAGTATCAGCTATAGTGTAGTTACAATACACACATTGACATTTTACTATATTTCTGGTCTAATGGATTATGTTTCATGCAGACTAAAGCAGCTCCATTCAGCCTTAAAATCAAAAGCTGACACAAATCCTCTTCCACTTGATGCTTTTTGCTTATTCAAACACAATCACAAGGTTATTTCTGTTTATGTGTGGCTCCTCGGAGAATCCCCAGACCTCCTTTGAAAACATCTGCCACTGATTTTGCGTGGCGTCAAAGCTTTAATGAACGTGGCTCCATGCGTTTTAACAAATGCCACATTTCATTTGGCTTTGACTTTGCTCCCAAAAAAGATATCTGGCAGAGAACCTCGAAAAATACACATTTTTACATGGCATTCTTCCCAAAATTGCCCTGAATCACAGCACAGTCTGTTGGCACACACCATGTGCCCGTATGAGTAGGCAAACTGCGTCATCAGAGAGCTGCATAATATCAGAATGGAGCAGCGAAGCCCTCACTGCTCACATACAGGTGGAATTTTTATGATTAGTTTGACAATTGCAAATGACAAAGCCACAAAATATTAAAAAGTCGTCCTTTGTGATATCGCTATATTTTTCCTTGGGCTCTTACAAAAACATTACTACATGTTCTAAATGTTGGCTTTTTAAGGACAGAAGATTATGTAAGAAGCCTCACATACACAGTACTGTTTTCCACCAAAACTCACTGTATTTCAAGCCCTAATTTTCCTCAGCACGCCTAGATTCTTAAATGTTTACAGCACAGCACTGTGCAGCGAGTTTTGTAACTTTGTCCTTAATTGTGTGATGCCCTGTTTAGTTTCAAACTGCCTTGTTAAAGCAAACTGTTTATGTCTTATGGTATGTTTCTAGCAGGCAGTTATAAATGCAAAAATCACTTCCTGTCTGCTTCAGTTTATGTGGTTCCTTGGCCAGCGTCCTTTTTCAGCTGTGTTGTGTTTTACGATGGCTGGTTTGTTGATATTGCGGTGGGACTCAGAGACTGTGCAACACACAGGACCGTCACTGTGTTTGATGTGGAGGAAACGTTACACCATCCTCGCATCCAGGTACTTTACCAAGTGCTGCTGAGTCTGCTGCGACTCGCAGTTATTCTGGGAATAGTTTTGTTTTCATACCCCAGTAAACTCTCAACAGTTTATTTTGCGTTTCCAAGAGAGCCTCTGTGTTTCCTCTGTTTTATTTTCGATCGGTCTATGTTGTTCACTTCACTATTGCAATAACAATGGAACCAAAACAGCTAAAGCAGCATGTCTAATGTATTGTCTCTGAATATTTGTGACCCTTTTTAATTTGTCAGGACACTATGCATGCTTGTGGGTGGAAATTGGCACACCGAGATCGTTAAAGCACAACAAACAAAACAAATGACACAACTAAACCAAAACAGATCAAAACAAGGCGGAAACTGTGTTGTGCCCTCCGAGCCCTTAAGTGTCACTCATATGCCAGCTTGTCTGCAATGAGTCATAAGTCAGGCTGAACAGTTTGACAGAAATAATTCCATGAACAGACTTGGATTAGTTGCCATGAAGTTGTGTACAGTCATCTGAATGAGATTGTAGGAGGCAACAGCTTTGACTCGTGTCCCTCGAGTGATACACAAGTGTAACATCTGCTTCACCAGTCACTTTATCAAAATGTAGACTATTAGTCACCTTTGGAAATATGTCTTGCCTGCTGTGCCAACGCTTGTTCACACAATAGTTTTTGTGTTTACAATCTAATAATACTGAGGACAATCCTCAACATAAAACCTGAAAAAAAAAATTTAATAGAATAGTAACAATAATTCCTCTTAAAATCCTGAATTAGTATTAAAACTTAATCTGGCTCACATTAGCTGATGACGACTGTTCACAATCTGATATGGGGAAAGGAGGTTCTACTACACAGTCAGAGATCAAAGCACCGTGCCATGTCAAGCTGATCAAAGCTGTTCAAACTTGCAAGTCATACAAACCATTACTGCTTATCACAGCTTTCCTTCCCGTTGCTTTGGCACAGAGACTGACGGATCATCAAAAATGCACACTTACTCTGTTCCCACTCAGGTACTCTACAGGATTGGGACACATTGTCAATGATGAGTGAAACAGGGTATGACACAGAGCTCTCAGACCAAAGGGATGCATGTGTGCTGATGTTTTACAAGGAATTGTATTCATGTATTCTTGATGATGACATTTTTGGTGCTTCTTTGGAACTTTGAGAGTCAAACAGAGTTGTGTATTAATAGATCACCAGACTATTATAAGTGAAGTCATTGACTGTATTGGATATACAGTGTATGCCTTTATTAGATAGCGAGATGAAACACAGACAGTCTGAGAGGAATGGATCCCCAGCCAGAAGTAAACTAGGGACATTGTGGTTCATGGTCGGCGCCTATAGGTCACCAGGGGGAAATTATTTAATTGCTGTAGGCAATTTTTATAAATTAATCTAAGTATATATAATATCACTAAAAAGCAAGACACTGATTTGGCTGAGTGTCACACATGAGGGTAGACTGTGCCCACTACCAGCGCAGAGCGAGTCGAGGCAGGCGGAGCTGTGTTGACTTTTTGGACAGCCATCTTTCACCACCACCATTAAAAGCTAATTACTGCCAGTCATAAGCAGTGGCCTTTATGGGCGGGTTCCATCCAAATCACAGCCACAAGGAGTGACACCATGGGCCACGATTGTAGCAAATATTGTTGCTTGTTTAACTGCGTATGGAGCAACGCCTTCATAACTCTTTTAAAGAGTTGTTTTTAAAATCAGCCACAAGGAACAGAGGCCCTGTAAACTAGAAAAAAAAAAAGGCATTTGTAAGCCATTTCTCCCCAAAAATTTATAAAAAGACATTGTGTTTGTAAAAGTCCATTCAGCAGGTTTGGAAAACCACTGTTTCAGAAAATGGGGAAAAGGGATGGGAATTTCCCCCACCTGATAAAGGACAAGCAGCTGATAGCAGGCGACAAGTGAGTCAGGCTCAGCACTTCAGCTGCCGCTGCACACTTTGGTTCAGACTTGTTGAGGCAGGCAATTATCTCTCCTTCTGATGTGTGTTTGCTGGCCTTTGAGCTTTCTGTTGCCATCTGTGGAATCACCGAGGTTTGAACTCCCATGGCCTAAGATAAATGCAAGGACAAAAAAACCTAGATTGTTGCCCACATACTGTGTCATTTTCCTGTAATGCAGCAAAACAACTTGAACCCTGACATTACTGTTTGTGGTTATACATCCGCTCATGACTCTGCCTCTATCCCTAAAGTGGACACCAATATATCCTGCACAGCATAAAGCAGCATTTTTACAAATTTTAAAAGCCTGAGGAGTGAATCCAGTCTATTTATCCCTCATATCGAAGTTCATGAGTGGGTCTCTTGATAGAATATAAACACAGTGACAGTGTGTGGGTGTTCTCGTGTGGATGGGACAACATGTTCTAGATCCTACCAGCAGGATCTGAGATAGTCAACAACTTCAAAAAATGGTTTCATGCTCATAAATCTAGAAAGGGTAAACAGAAAAACCTGTTTAAGATTAAAATAGATGATAAAATATATTGTAAATTCGACTGTGCATTCTTTTGAAGTGCAAATTTTTGATTTACATTTTACCTCTGCTGAGTTGTATTAAACGCAAGTTCAATTTAATCAGCACGTGTTCTTAGCGATGATTAAAACGTGCTGATTAAATCTGCATTGTGTTGCTACCATTATGGAGGAAAATGATGAGCACAATGTATCATGAGACAGAATTTGTCATTATCTCCAACTGTGATTTGAATTGTTGGTTTTTATTGTATTTCCTTTATTTCTGAGCCATGATCTAATTATAAACAGGCCTTGATGATATTAATTAGTTTCTTTCATGGAGCTAAGCAAGTCTTTGAAACTGCCATCAAAAGAGTTTCTGTGGACACTAAACCTGCAGGAGAAGCTTGATGAAGAAGCCAGATAACAGTGGCTTCTCCCAGCCCCACTCAGTTGTGATATAACGTTATGGCAACATTTTCTTTACCAGCAGGTGGCAGTCTGTCATAAGGACAGTCAGTGAGGCCAAAAGAGAGTTAGAATTAGAGCTCTGGTACAGGGGATTTGTAAAAGGAAGAAAATGCAGCATCAAGCAGTAACAGTCACATTTTGTGTTTGGAAAATCACTCTTACCAAAGGAAGTAAATTACGCTGCTGCCGAAGCAGCACATCATCAATGCTCAATCAACTCCATAAAAACATCATTTTAAATGAAATCCTGTGAGCGATTTATAGCATCTTCTCTTTAGTCTGGGTTCACACAGGAGGCAATCCTCTCCTACATTTTTCAACCTTGCTTCAAGACTGTGTTTTCAAGATACCTCCCAGAGGCAGAGATTCAAGTTTTTTTTTTATTTTATTTTTTTAAAGGAGATAAAATATTGATGTTGTTCCAATTTTGTAAGCCTGTTGAGTGAATAATTGATTGTCAGAGGATGAGTTTTTTTTTTTTTTTTTTTTTTTGCAGCACCCCAATCCTGTTTTATTGAAGGGTTTTCACGCGTCTTTTCTTTGAGGTTCAGTGAGTGGGATCAAACCATTTCTAAAGAACTGTAAAACACAACTGATAACATCTGATACCTCTGAGCCTGGTTCTGTCGGAGGTTTCTTCCTGTTAAGAGGGAGTTTTTCCTTCCCTCTGTTGGAGGTTTTTCTCCCTTAAAGAGGAGGTTTTTTTCCCCTCCTAGCTTATGTGGGAATTGTTGAATTGTTGGGTTTCTCTGTATAATATTGTAACGTCTTGCTGTAAGGACGTTAATGTGTTAAGTGCCATGAAATAATCTATGTTGTGACTTGGCGCTATATAAATTAAGTTGAACTGAATTTAATTGAATTGAATCTTTCTGTTAAAGCTCCTTTAGGTTCACTTCACAATTAATTGGTTTTATGCGACTGCTTTGTTATATATCGTAACTGTTTAGCTAAAATATGTGGCACATCATTACATCTTAATAGCCAGTGTACAGCTGTTGTTGATGCAAATTTTCCATCTGCTGCAAATTTACACCCAGTCGTGTTTTTTTTTCCCAACTGCTCATTTACAGTATATGCTCATCAGTTTGAAATCAGTCTCTTGTTAACTGTGGTGTCAAACTAGGAATTGATGTTGTCACAGTGGTGTATCATAATACAGACGAGTCTGACACAGATGGTCTTCCAGCAAAGGCAGTATCGGTGGCCTTGTTTTTATGACTGATTGCTTCTCTGCAAGGTCATACATGCAGAACAATGACAACAATTAACTTTATGTGACACTGTGACGGTCTGTGCTTTTACTGTAAAACATCCCCATACTACGAACACTGGTGTGACTTGACACGTTTTTTTTTTTTAAGTGTAGAGGTTATCCTTCTTTCACTTTAAAGCTTTGTGTTACAGCTGTTTCCTCTGACAGATGCTGTGATGGTATATAAAGTGTTCTAACAAGGAGCTGTGTATCCTGTTGTGCAGAAACACCGGGGGCACAAGACACTTGCTTATTCATGACGCCTGATCAGAGCCCAGGTAGATCAAACCGCTCCTCCATTTTTAATGGCAAAAGCTCTTTACAGGGACGTAAATATCATGCCGTGCTTTTTCCTCCCAGCCTGCCCTCTTGGAGCTTTAGGGAGTCTTGGGAGGATTGAAAAGTCTGTGCTGGTCAGCCAATGTACAGAGTGATTATTGACCTGAAACACAGCTGAAACAAGCCACCCAGAAGAAATATTGATCCAAATTTGTGCATTTCAACAGAGGAGACAAGGGCAAGTTCAGTGTGGAGGTCACCTGCACACTTATTTTCATTAATTTGACAGACATTAATTTGCCTTCCTTTTTTTGAACACGATTATCACAGTGAACATTTCTGAAGGAACTTTCCTTGCTAATGAGACACTAACCCATTTACCAAATCTAACATGCAAATGTATTATAATATTTGTGGTTCCATAACACCTGAGACTCTGAATCTCAGTTAGTTTTACTGCAGAATGATAGCATGAAATGTGTAAAGAGAAGGCCTTCTCCTTCCCTCAGGATGTGCGGTTTACACCCACATTAGCCCCAAGGACAGGAGGTCGCTGTAGGGAAAGGTCACCTCTGCTGGTCTACTAGAAAAACACAGCTCCAGTATTTCCTTTCCTCTTATTTGTTGCTCTTATCTGAAGCCTCCTTCCACTTGATATTTAATCTTTCCCTGTAAGCCAACATGATAAGAATAACCCCACTGACTGAATTATTAGTGCTATACTGTATGAAAAGTATTCCTATTGACTCAGTTTATTTATGTAAATAAAGCTTTCCAGTCAACAAAAGAGTGAATACAGTGTATCTTCTGCTGTATGGATTCTGGACATTTGTTATATCTGAACAACTGAGAATTTTATGACTGCTTGTGAGGAGGAGACCTCGCAGACACAGCAAGAGTGAGCAGTCCTCACTCGGATTAAGTGGTCTTTTCAGGAACCTCATACATCTCAAAATATCAAAGGAATTCATACACTGAGGGGAAGAATGGGATGTCGGAGCGGTGACAACTCTCGGCTGTTATCTAACAGCCTCTTGCTACATTATTGCGGCGGGTTAATGAGAATTCTGACAGCGCTGCTGAGAAGCAGCAAGGTACTAATAAAAAGTTGAGTTTTGAGTGTTGATTGCTGTGGAATAATTACAACTCAGGGAGCGATGGCTCACTGAGAGGACTTAGCAGATAGAAAAGAACCTGTATATCATTGGTTTAAAAAAATAACTGAACAGATGCACTGGGTATGTGCTCGTATTTCAGTGTTCAGTTATTCAATTTATGAGTGCCATTAGTACCATGATTGAAACCTGACTTTACTGATGTTTTAGCAGAAGTAAGCTGTCTACACAAACCTGACACATTATCTTGTTTTAAGTTGTTGGCAAAATTGTTAACAAACACCTGCTTTTTCACACATACAAACATGGGTAGCAACATGACCATTCACTTTGAGTTGTGTTTCTGTACAACTCTTGATTGAAGCATCAAAATGTTCACTGTCTGCTCCTGCCTGAGAGATGCCAAGTGTCTTGGCCAGAGCTCTGAGTCTTTACAAGAGACACAAAAAAAAGACTTTACATTCTCATACAGTGTTTTTTAAAGTCAGTGGCATTGAACATAGTTTAATCACTAATCTACAGATGCCCCAGTTTGGCATTATTCCATTATTTGCTATGCAAAATGTTGAGTTTACAGAGTAGTCAATACCCACAATCTTCAGGTTGTCATTTCTGGGTCAATCAAGGAGTTCCATCCATTTGAATTAAAACACTGAATAAGGCCATTGAAGCCACTGTGTCTTGTGGTAAGTTGTGAAAATGTTATTATCACTCCATGGCGGCCCCATGGGGGGGGGGGGGGGGGGGAGGACCCCGCTCTCACCACCAGCTGGCATGGAGGATGGCTTGAGATGAGCTTTAAGTGCATCTTGTGTTTCTTCCACATGACTAGCTGTCATCCTGCTGCTACGAGTCTCAGGCACGCAGCTTCTAAAAAGGTTGAAGCCTCCAATTCCCTCCATTTGCTTGTTTCTCATCCCTGTCCACCTCCCCTGCAATCGATCTGTGTTGTTGGATCACTGAGGGACGTGGCTCCAGCGGAGAAGAGTTAAGGGATTACAAAACCCATCTATCAACACTTACATACCTTCTTGCTGTGAAAAAATGTCTCCCATAGTGCCACTTGCTTTACACGTTGTTGTGCAATTAAGACCCTGAAGAAGAGATGCGCATTAGCAGCTGTGCTGCTACAGTCTCATATTTACAATATTACATTCATATTCTTTAGCCACTGCCAGTTTAAACATACACACAGTATAACAGTAGTAAGATGAACCTGCTCTATTGAATGTATAAAGGTTCAAGCCAGTCACAACATTTGATAATCTGATACTGATCAACCACGATAACTTATATGGCATGTTTTGTAATATTCACACTAACTGTTTCACCATAATGAATAAAACAGTTAAAGCTTAATGTTTTCAGTCTATTACTAAGATAAACACAGTCACTGTCAAAAAGACTTCCATTATTGCAAGTGCACAGGTACCCTTTATGCCTTTTTTTTTGCTCTGACCAAACTCTGTTACAACACTCCTCCTGAGTAAAGATAAATGATCTTCCAGTGATCCAAGTCGCCTCAATCACTAACGCATTGTAGCCCTGTGTTGCAATTCATGCTCCTCATTAAGCTACATTCAAATGAGGAGAGAGACACTGCTTGTGCACGAATCATTACTTTTCCTGCCATCAGCTCTTTCCCTTTGCTTAAACTGCATTGTGCTCTAATAAGGGCGGATGTTCTTTAGGTTGTGGAGATGGTTCGGTCTTCTGGTCCTGCTGTTGCTCAAGGGGAGGCTGCTCCTGCTGCTGAGGATCAGATTTAAGGATTTCCTTCTGAGGGGGTTGCGGTGGTGCCGTCTGCAGTGGCTCCAGGTTGGGCATCTCTTTCCTGTCGCTGGGCTGAATCTCCAGAGCTGGTGTGTCTTTGCAGCAGAAATATTGCTGCCAGATTTTCCGGAAGGCTGAGCGGAACTTCTTAATGCGGAAAGCGTAGACAATTGGGTTGACAGCAGAGTTGCCGTGGGTGAGCAGGATGGCGATGTAGAGTAACACTATGGGCTTCTCGCACTCAGGACAGAAGAGTGTGATGCAGTTGATGATGTGGAGGGGGAGCCAGCTGATGGCAAAGAGAAAAAGGACCAGAGCCAGAGATTTAGCAAGATTGAGCTCCTTGTCATAGTACTTGTTGGGGTCTGTGTGACTGGTGGTGAATTTCTTATTGTTAAGGTGCTTGTGAATCATGTAGAAGATCTCTGCATAGATGACCAGCATGAGTAGCAGCGGTGGCAGCACCCAGCCGAAGAAGTTAAAGTAGACCATGTAGTCCATGCTGATGACGTTTTCGAACTGGCAGGTGATGATGAGGTCAGAGCTGATGGAGCCGTTCTGCTGGAGGCGCCTCAGGTTGTTCCAGCCTAACATGGGTGTGAGTCCCACAATAAAAGCCACCGTCCAGCATATCACCACTGCGAACCCTGCTCGCCGAGGGGTCACCACTCGCTTGTACCTACAGGAGTGAACAACAGTATCATGTCAGCACTTTCCCTCTCAGCATTGTAGGGGCATGCATGCTTTTGTTTTTTCACTTCATGTTATCAGTATCCTTGAGCTGACATAATGTGATATGCAGCACGTATTTTACACTTGAAATACTGAATGCCATTCAAACCCTTATCAAGAAACTGTGCCCTTTTCAGTACTGCTGCTTTCCATGCCTCTTTTACTCAGGGCAAAACTGAATTGCTAAACTGGGCTCAGTGCAATCTAATTTAGAACAGTAGTATGAACAAGCTGCAGTATTTCTACAAGCTGCACATATTTGAGCTTTTTTAGAGTTTTGTGGAGCAGGAGGTAGAGGAAGGTAAAAGAAGCTGAGGCTCTAAAATGTTTATCACTGTTGTCTTGTCTTAAGACCAAGAAATGACACAGAGACTCTTCCCTCAAGGTAGGGGTGAAATCAGTTATCTGATCCAGCTAATATTATAAAGCATGTAGAGCAGTGACTGATCTCTTTCCAATAACTATCTGCTGATATTTATAAATTTCTGATGTTGTAATTGTAAAGGAAATGTTAGCATTGCAACAAAATTACCTTTTTGAAAATGTGGCCTGAAGCAAAAATAAGCTGCAATTTAGAGCGGCTGTCCCAGGTGCCATGTGTTGGATTAGTATTGATTATGGATACATGTATTAATTTAGGTCTGTGTCTGAAGCGCAGCGAGAAAATCTTTATCCACACACTTAGCCGACCTCGGAAATGAGATTCTCAACTAACAACAGGAAGTGTGAGTCAAAATGAGAAACATTAGCACTTCACGGAGCAAAAACATAAATGTTAGATTAATCTAATTCTTGAAAAAAACTGCTATAGCTGTAATTTATTCTGAACTCATCTCCCTCTTGATAACAAACATATGTATGGGAAAGGAGTGGCAACTCCCTTGCAAATTTCTGGAGAAAAGATTCAGTCACACATATATATTAAGCTTGGAGGGCTTTATAAAAACAACTGAGAACTAAAAAAGCTAAAACTTATGATAAAGTGCTATCATAAGCCTGGAAGACTCAGTGGAGTCTTAGGCAAGAGATTAATGTCTCAAGCTTTCATACAATATTCTCAGACAATGAATTCCCTCCTACTTTTTTTTTTTTTTTTTTTTTTTTAATCTTGTCAGTCTTTCACCACCACTGCTCAGCCCTTTGTTTCAGTCTGGCATGATAAACCACTGGGGGCATGTGCTTCAGATACAAAGAGGGAGCCTGAACATCACTGACAACAAACGTGACCACTTGTGTGTAGCTGTGCCTCAGTTAGACATCCTGAGGACAGAAGGCCTAATTAACATTGTTGGTTGATCAACTGTGCTCCTGTTTGCTGTCAGATCAGATATAGTCAGATCTATATGCATATAAATAAGCTGCATGGCAGGACGGAGTCATCCTGTTAAGTGAAACGTGGAAACGTTTCAGTTTCAGTGCAGCAAGTCAGCACTGGAGATGTGCTCTCTTCTGCTGAGGCTTTTCAGTGCCATCACCAACATCATGTCATCATCCTCACCATCACCTCCCCACATGGCACAGATATTGATAATACATGCGTCTTCTTATTTTCATGTGAGGGTTGTGACAGCCTCATTACCTGGTCGGGATCTTGACCCTAAGATAGCGATCAATTGCAATAGCCAGGAGGGCCAGGATGGAACTTTGCGTCAGCACCAGCACCGTGCACGCCACGAGCAGGCAACTGTAAAAGTGAGTCTGAAGTCCGATGCTGATAGTAATGGCCAAAGGGATGACGAGCGCTCCCACTGCAATATCCGCCAAGGCCAGGGAGACGATGAAACAAAACGTAGTATCTCGCAGCGATTTATTAATGTTCACCGCCCAAACCACCATCACGTTCCCGATCACAGACGCGACAGCGATCAGCACCTCCATCCCTATGTAGAGAGACTGCGTAGATAAAAGTGCCCGTGGCATCCTTGCAGATGATTATGTCCTTGGTAAGAACAAGATTAATTTCACTGAAGCCAACAGAGTCGTCCTTCCCCCCCCCCCTTTTGTCACCACAGTATTTTCCAAATGAGCTGTGCGTTCGCCAGTTTCACGGCGCCCTTATTGTCCTGGTTACCAAAAAGTTGTGGGGAAAAAAAAAAAATCCAGTTATTTTAAAGAGAAGAAGCGCGTTGACCAGAGGCATGCGAGGTTTTTCCTTTGGAGCAGCCGTTATGGTCCAGCGGCTGTTGTGCGCCGATCCTGCTCTGCACCTTGTGTCTCCACTTGGCATACACCTGCTTCTCGTGACAGCAGCATTCTCTCCATGCGCTCCGATTTATCCAAGAGGGTGCCTCGCGTTCATCAGCCTACATTTTTCAGTTTAAAAAAAGCTGCTTATAAAGCTCAGAAATAGAAAGTATCTTCTGAAGAAAAGCGCGCACATTTACAGCTCCTGCGCAGGCGGACTGTGTCTCACTCTTTTTGTCCCTCGATGTGCTTTCAACACGAGCAATAATGCAGCTCCTGGAAATAGCTGTGTGATTTTTCTCGCCTTTTTAGTTCCATTTAGATCTATTGTCTTTGTTTCAGTGGTAAATACAGTAAAACCCTGAGGGTTTCACGCAGCGTCCATTTCGTTTGTTGGGTGCATGCTTAATTTTCCATGCGTAAATAAATAAATGGCAGTCCTGCAGGACCGTCCCAAGGAAGTAGAGCGGAGGTGATTTGAACTCCCTTGATATCTATATAACCATGCACGTATTACTCCCACGCCCTTTAAAATGTTAATGGACCTTGCTCAGTTGCCAGTTGTTTTGATAAAAGGTGAGGCAGTATAAGCTATACAGATGACAATAAAGACACAGATAAAGCTACTAAAAATTGCACCATGTCCCCAAGCGATAGACTGAACATAAACAGTGTTATAAATATGGTAGCACATAATACAAAGCCCATATACGGTATGTTTGCCTCAGACTTCAAGGACCTCCTCTCTTAGTCCAAGGCCAGCTCTGCAAACTAATGAACCCTAAAAAGTCAGGCATGGCAAACATAAAGGAGTAAACTGCAGGCATCTTGTGATCACTCGTTGGAGTTCAAAGATCAATAGCGGTCTGAGCTCTGACCGTGGCAGGATCAGAGCAGGCAGGAAAGACTGTTTAGATGGGATATGCAGGAGTCACTGATTGTGCTCCGTGCGCAATCATTCTAACTTGTGTAATATGGAAGAAAGCAGGGAGAAAGCCCTGGATTTTAATGGAAAGTGGGCATGTGATTCATAGTGATAAAGGCAAAGCAGGGCAACACTGTGGTCAGCATTCACACCGAGCAACCGTGACGCCAGGAGGGCCATCAGTCAGCAGGAGCTTCACTGAAGACAATTTCAATCTGTGACCAGAATTGTGGTGAAAGCATGAGGCGCAGATGAGAGGTCGCCTAATACACACCAAGGAAGAGAGCAGCCATATGGTCACAGGCGGCAATGATTGGCATCCGACCCACTGGGGACATTTTAATGAGCCCATGCATGGTGGTAATTCATGGGAAATCATTATGGAGCGTGTGAAAAATCACACTTGGGTCGAAATAGCTGACCTGCAGAATTCTGAATGTTTTCATTTTGAAATAACCCTCTACTGAGGCTGTTTTTTTCCAATTACATTAATCTGTAGAAAGGCTGTTGTGGTGTGACAGGCCTCAGTTAGGAGCAGCAAAGTGACCCAGACACAATCAATCCAGGTTGTTTTTCTTCCTCTTGTGTTTCTCCTTTAGAGACTCAAAGCAGAGTGGAGTCATGCTTAACATGGCCAACACACACCTCAATACTGTTTGTTCTTGTTCACTGTCAGCGCCCTCACAGAGGACATTACTGCAACCTGACAATATGTGATGTAAAACATTCCGTTTCTCACACAAACTAACTCAAAAAGTCAGAGTTTTCACACTATTAAGGTCTTTCAGTGACACATTTCAGCAACCTTAAAGTACTTTGACAGACAATTGAGTTAAACTAATGGTCATGTCCACACAGTCTGGTAATGAGGAAATGTGTCAGTAAACGTTTGTCCGATTTTTGCCATTTTGGGGATGTGTGACCAGTGAAGTGCGGTGTGCTTCAGTTGGAGGAGACAGACTCCACAGCTCAATGCACTTTTCCTGTGTTACTGTTACAAAAGTCCACGGTATATATACAGTGTATATGTTACAGGTCTCCGTCAGGGACAGATTTGTGCTGAGAAAACAGGGAAAATGATGAGACAGGCAGACGTGTGGCTTCTCATTCAATGTCCTCTCGAGCTATATATTTATTCAACGATATCAACAAATTTCAAATGTAAACAATAACAATTTAATGTACAAAATTATTCTCTAATGTACTGTGTTCCCTGTGTTTCCACTGTTTCTTATTGCCCATGTTTAGAACATGTCTCACAATAGTAAATATTCATCATAACAAAAATACTTGTATCAAACATATAATGTGGGAAATGTCTCTAAACTAAATTAAATCAAAAGTTATCAAAATTAAACTATACAGATTCACACTGTCCTATTTCACTCATTCCTATACGTTGTAATAATTAACTTAAACCCCCCTATTTGATGTGATAAATTGTTTGTTTTTTTTAACCCATACTAGCTGTTTACAGACTTGCAAAATGAACAGATATCTACTGAGAGAATGACTCATACATTTGGCAGCAAATTAGATTTACAATTTATGAATCCCACAGTGGGGAAATTTGGTCGTCAAAAAGGTGCACACAATAAGAAACAATTTACAAATACGTATACATAAATAAGATGGATTAAAAAAATATATATATTTTAGAAAAAAAAGAAAAAGGCGAATGTATATACTTTAGCTGACAGGCCTAACAGAGACTAAAGAACACGTAACTCATTTTTGCTTCACGTAAACGTAAGACATAACATGAAATCAGTCCTTTAAACATATTGAGATGATTCACTTCTTTATGATAAAACAATAAAATGTACAGGAGCCAGAAATCCACCCAGGAATACTCCACTATTATGCTTGAGCTTGCGGCTAGCACTGGACGAGACACAAACGCACTGGCTACTAATACGACTAAAACACAACACAGAATCATTTCAACCAACGTAATTTGTAAACATTCATCTTGAAGTGATCCATAAGGCGCTTTGTGGATTTCACACATCATTAACCTCGTCATCGAGGTAGTGGTTTCTCAGAGCACGAGGCGAACACACACAGCCGGTCGCGAGGCGAAACCACAGCGCTGCACTGCCATCTACTGGCCATAGGTTAGGGCAGACTTTTAAGTAGGCTCATGTTAAATCGCTGCTCTTAATACGTTCATTTCAAAAGTTAGAGATGCAATCAATATAAAACGAAAGAAAACATAGAGGGCTATTTCAAAAACCCAGCTCTAAATGTTTTGATTGGTGTTTCGGGGGATGTTCAGGTTCACTGCTTTTAACCAGACTTCTTCATTAAAACGTCCTGGACGATGATAGAGACCACTAATGGGCACAGGCTCACTGTGTTGCCCTCACAGCTTATACAGTGCATCAACCTTTTTGTTCTGATGTAAAAAAAAAAAAGAAAAAAAATCAAATGAAGGCTTCAGCTGCTTGGATGAAGAACCAAGCAACGGGCCATGTTCATATTCAGATAAGAAAATATCACATGGCATCCTCCTACCCAGTATCTTGTCTGCTCAGCTGGGTTCAAAAACAATATTGCTCAGTCATTAAAAAAAAAAAAGCGCCAGCAATAAACTGCTGTGGCCTTCTCAGTGGACTGCTGAACCAGACAGCAGGAATATTACTAACATACTTGGGATTTCATCCTATTAGCCGAGACTTCTTACAGGAAAACAGTTTAGCCAGTTCAAACAAGACGGGAGCCATCGAGGAATAAAATTGCAGGGTTGGACACTTCAGGAAAGAAGATGGATGGCCCTGACTCTGCTGATCAGAGGACCTTTAAAGAATATCTCAGGAGACAATACGAGACTAAACACTTACATGTATCCCTGGACAATAGAACAGCCACCAGAAGAGCCTCTAAACTATTACAGCCACTGGGAATAGATGTGACTCTGTAATTTACATGGAAATTCTAGTGAAAGTGGTGCCTCTGAAATCACAGAAAAAAAATGTACTCAGGTGTAATAATCTGCTTTACAGAAGCCCTCTATTTTCATACAAATAGTTGCCTGCAAACCTGTTTCCCCTAATAAATATAAATGTGAGAGGTCACAAAAGCAGCTGTACACTACAGAGCGAGGAAATCCACAGAGGGATGATTTTACTACCTCGGGAATAATATATTTGAAAGCATCAAACAGGTGATTTTATGGATAGAAAGACTGCACATTTGATATTAGGACAAATGCATTTGCCATTATTAAATTCTACAATATCCATGCGACCCAGATTTTGGGTTACATTTCACAAAAACATTTAAGCTGGTTTGAGTCAGGACTGTTGAGTCTACGGCTCAGCTGGAGTACATAATCACACACTATACTGTGAATAAAAGTATGTTATTATGTTTTGATTTCCTTTGTGACGTTAAGATTTTAGTGTTAGAGCTCCTGTTAGAGCTGGCTGCGCCACATCATCTCATCTGCTCCTGATCCAGAAATCTACCACTTCTACTCCCAGCTTGAGCTGACAGGGTGAAAATTAAAAGTGTCAACAGCTAACTTGGCTGCTCACTGTCTGGTATCATAAACATGTGGGGTGTCCCCGGAGATAATCCACAGTACTAAATCCTCACCATTTAGAAAATGTGTCTAGCTGGGGACAAAGATTATCCCCACTCTGGGATTACTTTGTAACCTTTTCCAACCTCATATAAACAAACAATTCTTGATTCATTTCTGCTTCCACATGTCTGCAGGGGTCAGTGTGATGTAAATATCGTCATCTCTCTATTTTTTGTAAATCCAAGTAGCCTTAACCCCCACCTCTAATCTTGTTTCACTGTTTGTTAACTCCGGGGAGTTGTTTATGTCATTTGCCAAAACCTTTTCTAGCTTACACTGTGAATGTTTGAATAAAGTGTTCATTATGAATAAGGACAATGATGAGCATGTTTGTGAAAAAAGAATGGGACTATATTTCAAGACAATTTATTCATAAATGGAGATCGTTTCAAGGAGTTTGCTTACTTCCTTTTGCTATATGCTGCCAGCAGCATGTTAATTTAGCACTGGTAGCCAAATCTACCTTTCAGCATCTCGACAGCTCACCAACAACCTCATCACATTTCATTTTCCTCCATACAAAAACCACAGTAGTATTTATACGGGGCAGTACTTGACTGCACAGTGCATTTTGGATTTTGTATGAAATATATAAGCAAGTGTTAAATAGTGCGCTTTAGAGGAGCTGGAGGGCAGATTGTGTTAGCTTTAGACAGAGCCAGGCTCGATGTTTTACTGTTTCAGTCTTTGCTGAAATGCTATAGCTAACATTAATTAATCCTCACATTCCTTTAACAATATCTTCCTCAATATTTGTAAGGGAAATTATGCTTGTTTGTAATGTATGTGTTCAGGTAGGTTGCTTTGAGATTATTTGTTCCTTTTTTGGTCATATCCTTTTAGCTGAAGCATCACAGGGGATTCCCCAGTGTGTATTTGTTTCCTATGTGTTTGGAAGTATAGTAAAGTGTGTGGAGGAGGTCCACTCCAACAACAACAAAAAAAAGAAGCTATACCTAAACCACAGGCTCCCTAATGCTCTCTGGTGAAAGCATCTCCCTGCCATCCAACACCAGCCCCAAATAAGATTACGATGCAGAAAATACTGAGCCTCTCAGAGGCTCTGCTGCATCTCCCACTGCTCTCCACACCATCCGTCTACACATGAACAAAAAAAAACAACAAAAAAACAGACTGCAGTGAGTGTCGCTCTCTGCTCCTCTCAAAATATCAAGGTTAAAAATGTAATTCATGCTGCATGTTGACACTTTTAATATTCATTAACCCTGCTCACTGATGAGCAGCTGATATGAATGGAAACGTTACAGTCAAATGTTCCCCACCAATCACTGAATTACATGGAGAGCTATTTGCAGACGTGTAGAAAAAAATGTGACTGAAGAACCCACATCCTGTCTTCATAAAGGATGGTGAGTTGGCTTTGCGGCGTTGTGCTATTTTTACTTAAATTAGCCACCATGAGCCTGATAACCTAAAGCCAATGCTAACAATGCAGAAAAGACTTTGGATTTGTAAAAAAATTCTCCTTGTGGTTGTGCACATATCGAAGGGTTCTGAAATTGAGAAGGAATAGAGATTGTTTCCCCCCCTATACGTGCTCCTATTACTGCTGCATAACAATAATGTGAAGCACTCTGACAGCAGCATGTAGCCTGCAGTGGGTTTCACATGAAATACTCATTTTTGCATTATATCAGCTGTTGACTGCAAATTTCTAATTAGTCAACAAAGGTGATCATTTGAGCAATACAACATGTAAAGGCTGTGTGTGCTTTGACAGAGTAAACAAGTCTCACAGCATACAATTATAATCACTGCACATTTAGATAACGTGAGAAGAATAAATAACACCTAAATAATTATAGCTTTCACACCACAAGTCAGCACTTCCCTTTGAAATCGGGCTCTCATTCTTGTTTGCCTCAACAGCACTGAGCACTCTCTCAGTTCGGCACATAAAGGCAACACAGAGGAAAGTGGTGGAGCAGCAGTGAAATAAAATTAGATAGAGAAGTAGGATAGAGGCATCAGTCAGGGATCTGTGCAGCTTCTAGATAGATGAGCGAAAAGATTTAAAAAAAAAAAATGGAGGGAGAGGTGGAAAAAATGTGCAGGTTAAAGACAAAATTCTGAACCTAATATTTTCAAGGGGTGTGGTCAAATCCCCAATCTAAGGACTTGATGTGGCCTCTTGTGCATTTATCACTTCAAAATGTGTCTTTTAAGTCAGCCCATTTTGCCGCATGGCTCCTTTGAAAAGGAAAAGCAGGTCCTGATGAGGAAATTAAAACTGGGTCAAACATAGTTTTGGCTCTCTGTGGGAGAGGACGTTGCGCTCCAGCTTTGGCTTCTTTGATGTCGGCTCACTGATATTTGCAGGTTGTCAAGATCCAGTGTAGCGAGAGAAAGAATTAATAATCATGCCTAATTCTATAGCAGGACACATCAAGAAGCAGCAGTATTGAGTGTGCACAGCTTGCTTACTACTAAAGACTGTGTGTTTGAATTCTGGCTGTTCATTTTCATCACTGTTGCACACAATGAAATTGGGTTGGGACTGTGGAATGGGTCCTGCTCTAATGTGAACAACAATTTGAATGCCAATAACCACACTCCAACACACTTTGGGGAATGATGCATCACACACAGACATAGATGCTGCGGTGTATATGGAAGAGGCATTTCCTTTCCTAATTTATTCTAATCTCTCTAATGTTTGTGCCTCAGTGTTTGTCTTATTGACTATCAAGTCTGTCATGCATAATTTATTGTTGTTTCAATTTTAGCTAAAAATATACAGTTAATTGTTCTGGTAATTCTCAAACCTGCACTGTTTGTTAAATGGACTCTGGTGAGGACACCATGTGGTTGCCTTGGTAACAGTCATTTGTTTTTCTTTGGAAATAACTACTGCCAATGCATGACACTTGCCTCGCAGATTCACACCCACATAAGAAAAACACGCTTATCAATTTCGATAGACTAGTGACTTTTTGTTTAGAGCCTTAACATTTTCCAAACTAGGAGCGACATAATATTTGTGACATTCCCAGTGCAAAACCTAGAGAGACCTATTGACCCACACGGCCTCCTTGTGATAAGAGAAGGGTTCCAATGAGTAACTATTCTGTCGGCCGGCAGCTATACTGAATGCAAAAATGGAAGGATAATTCTCCCATATCCTCCAGAAATTATTGACTTTTTCATTCCAGTACTCACATCAGAAACATGACTGAACATGACCAGTTGACATTCAAGTCACAAATCCTTCTCCTGCCCGTAGGACATATTTCCTTCCAAAAGTCAACACTGGTTTCTTTGAACCATGACTGTTTTTAACACTTTAATCAAGTGGTTATTGTTGTAACCATGATAACCAAGGTACTCAAACCTTAAAAGATTAGCAATTTCAACACAAACCACCCAGTTTTCTTAGCCTTCACTAATTCTCTAACTGAAATTACAATCTTTCTCTAACCCTAATCAATATTTAACCATAGCAGTGTGACGTCCTGTAAATAGCGGCATTGGATCAGAAAACATATTGTACTGGGACACGGTCAATTGGTGGATCTTGTCAATTAAATTGATGGACCTTGAGGCCAAGGTACAGCTAAAACAGCCTTCCAGTAAATCTAACCCTAATAAAGGTAATCATTTCCATTTTGTTTAAGAGAGGTGTTGTAGGCTGCAGTATGTATTATGTGATATACTTGTGAGGTGTTTCTCATATTTAGTCTGTTTTCATTGATATAAAAATAAATCCACTACAATTCTGCATTCTTTGTTCGTGTGGAGGTAGCATGTGTGTTCTGTAATTGCTCCTTACTGTATCTGTCAGGCAGCTGTGCTTAAAGAAAACGTGCTCCCCAGTCTCCATAAAACAAAACCCACCAACAACAACCCTTGAGGGTTCGTTGGCGTATAGAAGGCCGACCTTAAGGCCAACATCTGCTCCTCCCACAGAAGAAAAAATAAGCATGCATACTTTTGCTTCACGAGATTGTGCTACATTCCAGCCGGATTGGTTTGCTGCAGCATTTTCTTTCTGGTCAGCACCTCTCAGTAATAAGAATCCCTTGACTAAAATGTGGAGAGGGAGATATGTAAGAGGGAGTTATGTGGGTCCTCTGAAGCTTTAGAAATATCCAGCACGTGTTGTAAACACAGTGGGAAGGACACCATTTTCTTACCTATACTGCCTCCAGCAATGACACATCTCTATGAATAAGAATCACTCCTCAGCTTGGCAGAAACAGTTTATATGGAGGAACTTCAGAAACAAAAACTCTCTTCAGCCTCTTTATTAAAGATTGACAACCGCAGGACCAAAATATTATGATCTGTAATACTTGAAATCAAACAACCACTTCAGTCACAGAGGAGGAGGGACATGAGATTGTTGCAAATTATTTTACCAAAAGAGACATCTCTGTTAGTGTTTTATACCACAGTCAACTGCTTTGCACTCCCTGACAGAGAAACTGAAAATTAATTTTAAAGGCCTCCTGCCTCTCGCTTCCCCGAGTTCCTTTCAAATCATGTGAGGCCTGAGAGGAGGCGTGATAGTTTATTAATGAGATAAATCCCTGCACTCCATGGCCACTTGCCATTTCAGTATAAGAGCAAGATTGCTTACGTAGGAAATTGTTGGTAAAAGGTCTGTGTGTGTGTGTGTGTGTGTGTGTGTGTGTGCTTCCACAAATGAGGGGAGGGCTAAATATTGGTGCAACTACGGGAAATAATTATAGTAATGAGAAATGCATGATTCTTGCTTGTGTTCAAATGCTGGAAAGCACAAAGCAATAAAAGGAGTAGATCAAATCCCACAGAAATATGAGGATGCATTATTGATAATTAGAGGATAATGAGCAGGGACCATTGTATTTTGTCATTTGGATTTTCATAATTAAATTATCAAGGCAATCATCAATGCAGTGCAATTTCCCCTCCATCTTTGAACTGGAAAAGACTTCACTAGATTTAGGTTTCATGGATTTGCTGCAAGGAGGTTTTCATGACCTTTTAAATCACAGAGCAGTTTGATTGGGGAGACTAAAACGTCCAGTCGTTGGCCCTGTTATTTTAATTCACATTTTACTGATGCTGTATTAGATGTTGCTGATACTGTAGCCACCCTTCCTCTTTTAATCATCCATTCATCCTTTCTTTATTCCTTTTATCTGTCATTTCACCCATCCATCCGTCCGTCCGTCCGTCCGTCCGTCCGTCCGTAATATCCTTGAGTTCTCAGTCAGATCGGATTAGATCCACTGCTAGCTCCTTCCCAGCTTGTCTAAAGTTGGTCACTTCTGTCTGAAAAAGCCAAGATGGCAACAGACGAAATTCTGAACTCGTGGCTTCAAAATGGAAGTTCACAAACCAATGGGTGCCACTTCTAAAAAATCTGACCCATTTGGTTTACTGGTCACAGTTTGGGATATATCTCTATTGTTTGATTCTATTTGGAAATAGGCTATGAGCTACGTGCATAAAAAAAAAAAATCAAACAGCTATGGGGGAAAAAAAAAAAAAGCCTTGCACCGATAACCCAGTGAAACTCCCGGCAGCATTGTTTCTATCTGCTGTATGGGAGCATTATTGGTTAAGTGTTACCTATGATGATGAAAAAAAAAATGGAGAAAGCGGCAAACCATCACATGCAGCTTCTACTAGCAGTATTACTTCCATTACGATGAACCATTTACAAAGACATCACCCCAGTGTGTCCTTTGACAGTGCAAGGAGGAGAGAATCGGGTAGGAAAGAGCAGCTCCTTCTCCCTGCAGCATCTGAACAGCCTCTTCATGCAGATTCAGACCAGGCAAAGTCCAGAACTAAAGCAAGGGGGGTGTTTATAGAAAAAGATATGCAGCCCTATAGAAGACCCGGGATGAGCATATGATAAGGAACGTGAGCTGCGGCGTATTATCCCTTCCCGACAACATTCAGCATCACAGTCATTCCTAAACTGTATGACCAGACACAACAACAATTTTCAAAGGATTGTCCAACAAAGCACTCAAAGCTCTTACGACAGAGGGATGGAGCTCCAGGGCTGCTGGAAGTTACCTAACTGACTGCACATGGCATCACTTTGGAGAAGGAGCTAAAAAGCTCCAATTTGCAGATACTACCCCCTAATGAAAAACACAAACTCTTAATGTTGATGGCCTTTACGTGTTTGTTGTGGACATTTTTATTTAAACATGACAACCGTGTTTTTTGTTTGCAATAATTAGAAAACACATTATTTAAATTAATATTTGACAATAAAGAATGTTTCTGTTGTTTTAGCCACTATCCTGCTATTCACAATCCAGGAGTCACAATCTGTATCCCTCCCTCCACCTACCCACATCCCTGTCTATACACCCATCAAGCTATTTCCTGTTCATTCAGCCAGCCAACAATTTATCCATCCAACCACCCATGCACCCTTCTATCATTTCAATTACCCATCAATCCACCCATATATACATCCCTCATCCATTTTTACTCCATCTAGTCATCCTTCCCTTTACCCACCTATCCTGCTTTTCTTCATCCATAAACCAACCTGTATCAATCTATCGATCCAAAAACCTACCCACATTTTTGTGTTTTTGTGTTAGTTTTATATCTAAACTAGTATGAATTGAGCCTACATACTTTTCTCAAAGCCATAAGTTCATACCTGTACACATGACCACCAATACCATTCTTATTCTTATTCTTATTATCCAGTTCTTATTGACTATTGATTGACATCGGTTTTGGTTGATTTGCTCACAAATTGTTTTTTTATTCATTCTTATTGGCAGCTCTGTTACAACAGAGTGGCAACAGATATCAGTGTAGGAACTAATGCATTCACAAATTTTCATTGGCAAGAACATTGCTTTGTGTTAGAATCACTCATATTGACTCAGACAGACAAACACACATACTTATTATTTGTGGTGAAGACAAAGCGGATGTTAGGTTTTTTTTGTGGAATGGGTAATGGGAGGTAAACACCTAGAAAAACAGATGTGACTGCTTTTGCAAAACCACCCAGTGAGCAGTTTCCACTCATTTGCCTCAAATCCATTTCACCCAGGTCTCTGAACCATGGCTGCAAACAACTGAAATGTTTTACGCCTCGGCAATCCGTGTCAATTTACACGGCACTGGAGAGACTAATGCTTGTGACAAATAAAATGAGGTGGTGGTCCTCGGGGATCAGGCCCTCCTATTTGCAGGTGTACAGTATATGGGCCCATTAAAAACCGGTTGAAAAATGGATGTAGGAAAAAAGATACCAGATCAGTGGGGTCATATGAGGACTGCCGGGTTCTGGGGTAAGAAAGATTGAAGAAGTTGTCAATAAATGTGATGTGGTGTGGAAAGAAAAATACATTTTTAACAACTCAGGATTTTGTCGTTAAGAAGAATTACTCAGGGATTTTCTTCACCTTGCAGTTGCTTTTTCCGGTGGCTATTGGAGAACCCATGCTTCATTACACCGAGACCGAGAGAGAGTTTATCAGTCACCACAAAGATCTGCTGGAATGCATTAAGGACACTCCTGGCCTCTAACGAATCACTGCCAATGCTGGGAGCTCACAAACTGCTGACTGACTCTGTGCTACTAAAGCTGAGGTGTAACAAGACTGTGAAACAGCCACTGGCATCTTCCTCCTCTATTAGCATATTCATGTTCATGGATTGATTCTGTATGACACAACTGAACACGGGCAAGCTACAGATGCAGCCTGAGGCTTTGCGTTACCGTATATGAAAGTACTAAACAGAAAGAAAGGTTGTGTTTGCTGGCTACAGAAGCCCTAAAACACACCTTCAGAAAACTGTAAAATGTTTTGCTTGTTGAGATAAAACATTATGCATAGGCTAGGTGAGACAAAATTCATAGTATTACTACTTTAAAAAGTGGCGTATAAAAAAAAAAAAAGAAGAAAAAAGCCCATATGTAATAAGCTTTATCTGAAATATTAAGTTACAAATTTCTGTACAGAAGAAACACATTTTCAGCCCCAAACTGTAAATATTTTAGTACAGGTTGGCTTCAGTCTACAACTCACAATCAGAAAAGAGATCTGAGATAATATATTTATTCATAGAGACGTATGGGTCAAGCAGTTTCTCCTTTTTGTTAAAACCTTGAAGTCACATCTAAAATAAATCGGAAACCAGAGTAACTTACTGCAGGTACCGTAAAGGAGTAGGAGGAGTTAAAATTATCAAAAGTATGAATAATTTGTTTCCGTGGATTGTAAATTTCATTGAGACTCCTACTGATTTATGGCTGCTTTCAGAATGAGAAGGCGGTTTCCGGAAGCAGCGGCATCCGGAGAACAATTTACAGATGAACTGAGGTTGCATCAGAGCAGCTCAAAGTTCCCAAGTCCTGATAACACGTCAATTCAGGGATGTGGACCACTAATCATTTGCTACAGTTACATTTTTACACTCTTCAGTGTAATAATAGGCGGCTTCTCTAAGCACCATGTAATAAATACACTGCAGAGATGATATGTAATTCTTTTAAATTTATGATACACCACCACAGAGAAAGTATGCACATACAATTAAAATCAAATGACCATTTGATAACAAACACTGGCCCGCAGTCATGGTTCATGAAGGCAAATATGCAAACTGGACAGTATTCCTACAAATAGTTTACAGGTAGCATGTGCAGAGACAAAAACATTCATGTTGCAAGCTGTAATCAGTTTTCCCATTTCTTTACTTCCCCCTGATTCTGCTTTGCTGGACTTATTTGTATTATTCTATCAGAAATAAGTTTGAAAGGTGTGTGGGGGTGTTGTGTTACTGTGATAGTCATTAAAAAAAAATTTAAATGTTAATTTTCCCAAATAGGTAAGGGGTTGGAACATACTTGTGTGCAAGGCGGTAAAAAAGTTTATGCTTCAAGATTATGTAGGGATGACTAAAGATTTACGATATGAGCAGAATTATTATAGGTCCGCTGTTTAAAATCCTAATGACTTCCACACAATCTCCAAAGAGCCAACTATTTTCAAGTCCAATTATGCAATTATGACTTTATGTAGTTTATGACCAGTCAATATGTTTAATTACAGTATGTCAGAGTATTTCACTAAATCCTTCAATAATTTTGAGGCATTAGTTTGTGGCATTGTAGTTTGTTGTGTTGCTATAAATGACTGCATTATACCTTAACACATTTCTAATATTTAGTGTTTTTCCTTGAGGTAAAATTTACTGGGCCGTTGTTAAATGGATTAAATTAAAGGGTGGAAGAGTTTTAAGTATTCTTGTTACTCTTTGCATCTTAATTATTGTAGACAATCTTCTTTAATTTGCTGGATTTTACTATTTGCCGTGCCTAATTTTTTTCATTTTATTTTTCCAGTGTGAAACCCAAAGTTGATATTCTACAAAACATTTGTATTGTGGTTTGTATTGGGGTGTGATAAATATTTAAGCCTCTTTAAGCCTCAGGTAGGGTTTTACTCCTCTGGCCTTGTTCAGATATTGTTGTTTGTTGATTCCTGCCTCAAGGTCATGACACAGATTGTGATCTCGTTTCTTTTATGTGCTTTTCTTTACTTTGTAAGGTATAGGTATTTGAGAGTCATATTTCTGCCAAACAGAAAAAAATAAAGATGCTCTCCGTTTTATCGATACTCATTCATCTCATGGGAAGCATATGAACCAGCACACACCATGTTATATATCACCCTCATATATTTTCTTATTATCATTTATACAATTTTCTGTGGCATTGCACACCGTGCAGAGCCCTGCGAGGAGGAAGCAGCCTGTCTTGGCAGGATCAATGCTGTATGTCTTACCAACAAATGAGGGCCCAGATTAAAACACACACACACACACACACACACACACACACACACACACACACACACACACACACACACACACACACAGATGTCATGATGCTGGGATCCAGATAATCCCATTGTGGTTAAAGTAGCAGCTGAGTTTCTTTGATCTGGTCAAGTCTACGTAAGCTGTCTTTACATTAACATCCTCCACTGTTACCCTGTTTTTAAACCAACTGGCTTTAGAGGAAGGCATTTAAATCTCACATTATATCATGTACATAATTATAATGATATATATTTCCCTACTCTTTGTGCTTCATTCAATTATTTGCCCTCAAGTTACAATGGCATTGAGTTTTAAAAGTGCTCTTTATTACCTCTGTAAATGTACATGAATAATACATGACAAGGTCAAGGTCTTCTATCAATTTTCTATAAAGGATCTACTGGAGTGTCGAGGTGCTTACCCAAGGGCAGGACATGAGGATCTTGCTTTCTACGCATACTGATTACTCACAGACCTTTCACAAACAAACTCAGTGACATGAATGTGGAACATCTCTCGTCAGGGACAATCTCAATACTTCAGCTTCACTCAGATTTAAACGCTGCTCAGCTGGCTCGGTGAGTACAGCTGTAAATCTAGGTCTGTTAACCTGCACTGACTCATTAACATAAGGGGTAAACATGCACGTGCTGGTTGCTACAGTGTGGAAAGGGTAAAAGATTTATCCACCTCATCAGAAAATTTTGACGATATTCAGAACCATAATAATGCAGATTTTGGTCAGTTGTAAATTACTGTTTAATTACTGTTTCATATCTTTTTAAAAAATATTCCTTATCTAGACAAATCCAACAGTCTGCAGGCTTAGTACCTGACTTCAATACCCAAAGGTCAAATTGAGTTGATTAAGCAGGCCACCACAGCACTTGCGGAAACATCCTGATTATAACACAGATAAAGACACCAAATGCTCAAAAGCAACCAACTCCATGGGATAAACCTGCTAAATTATAAATCACCTGGACAACTGAAAGTGCCAGTTCTAGTAATGGAAAACTTTTTAGGTAACGCCGATTGAAGGGGAGAGGAAGAACGCTCTTTTTTAAGAAGGAAGCTCTGCATCTCAGTGGAGAGAGGTTTGGAATAAATATTTCATCCTTCTCTCCCTCCATCTTGCACTCACCAGCCTCCTCTATCACTCCCTTTTTCTGACAGAACGAGTTCTGCTCCAACAGTGTTGTCTGTCTATGCCGAGGCGTTTCATGGCCTTGGCTATAGCCTCAATCTCAGCCACTCGTTCCCACTGAGACCAATCACAGGTCATGCCTGCCTTCAAGTCCTAACAGTCCTACGCTGACAGCCAGCTGGTTGAATTCAAGATTTAGCAAGGTAGAGATGTCTTGCCATCCAGTTGTACAATCTCTTCTTCATCACACTACTGCATTCCCCATCTTTATTTAAACTATTTAACCATTTTTATTTTTCCCCCTGCTGTTTTCTCGCATGTGTATATCGGCTTTTCTCATGTAGTCGGTCCAGCCGTGGGATTTTTCTCAAACACCTCTACTTCAGATCTCCTTTACTTTTCGCTCTTCACTTTGAATCCGCAGCACCCTTCTTCCCACGCCAGCTGCCCACAGACTCACGCATTTGCACTCTTGCAACCCTATGTTGTATATTTCACCAGCTGCTGCTATGCAGTTTGAGCTTTACACTTACATGAGGCTAAGCGCCATTTCAAACAGAATACAATACAAGAAGACACTCAGTTCAACCATGAATCTACTCCCAACATCTTTGGAGGTTTCCATTTCAAATTGCCACGAGTTCACGTACTATAATACCGTGGATGTGTGTGGACGTGTGTGTGTGCCCTTTATTTGCTTCCAACATTTGCCCATAATGTCATGTCACTTGCTGATAGGTGTTAAATGGCCAAACTAACATCTTCAACCCTGACATGGTGACACCTGTAACGAGCAGTTCAGTATTCCTCGGAGAGTGTTTTCTGTCTCACCTCCCTCGCTAACAGCTCTTCAGTGTCACTGGGTTGCTCTATGAGGAGCGCTCGGCTCACTAACCTGGAGGAACCTTGTGTTACAAAGTGGATGTGTTTCCCCAAAGAAAAGAAGACATCCACAGGCTGACCGCATGTCATCGCCTCATTCTGCTGGTCTTTTCCCCTGCGCACGATACACACTGGATCAGGTGACCAGCAGTTGCAGAGGCGGTTGGGAAAGTTTCTGCACATTAAACTTAATGTACTGAAGTAATATTTGCTGCAGGAGGAGCACATAAAGTCAGTAAAAACTAAGACATAGTTCAACTTCAAGTTATATATATTTTGTGAGCCTTAAACAACAATTATTGTTTTAAAATCTGACACATGCTGCACAGCTACAAACGTGAAGAATATATATAAAATGCATAAATTGCTCTTGATCACATGAATAATGAATGGCCTCTCATACTGCTCTCAAAATAGTCTACTGTCAACATGGCAGCGTGGCATGACAGAAGGCAGATATTGAATATTGGATTACGTCTCTCATTCCTGCAATCAATAGCTGGCAGGTCAATGTTTCTTCAGTGGAAGAATCCAACACAAAAGGATATCTAAGGTTAAACAAAGACTGGACTGCACATTTCACAGCTCTGACCCACCTCAGAGGGAAAAAAATTACTTAAAGCTGATGAAAGAGAAGAAATCATAAGGAAAAAAAATATAAAACAAAAGAAATGAAAAGCAGAGTACTAATTTTTTTTTTTTTTTAAGAAAACATGTTCTGCTCTCTCACTGCTGCTCTTTAGCTTTTACTCACAACGAGAAAATCTGGCCTCAAGGAAAACATTCAAGCAAAAAGCAGATTCCTGATTAAATATGATTGCAGTCCTCTCTCGTGGGCTCGCTTTGCCGTGACATTAATTGCGCAGAACTCCTTAATGAGTCAAATGGTGTGAGGGTAGATGTTGGAGTTTGGGAGTTTTGCACAGTAAGCTCTTAGAGATTTTCTTTTCAGATGCTACTCTGCAAACAGTGTTGGAGAGAAAAATTAGGAGGTATTTGCCTGAAACAGTCTAAAGGTGAGGATCGGAGAGAGTTCTGCTTCACATCCTCACCCTCAACAAACCGTGATCAAGTCACATCTGGAAATGTTTCCTTCAAACTGAATCTCCCCTTCCTGAAAAGCTGATTCTCCATTACTCCTGTTTGCACACAACTCTCAGCCTCCGTCAGTCTGCATGATTACCGCCTCAGTGAATTTCAAACAATCCACCAACATTCATGGACACGGAGATAAGGTTAACAGCCGTTTGAAATAGCTGAGGTGCTGAGTTCTCAAGCTGTCATTTCTCCCGGTCTTTCCCTCTTTGTTCAGTGGACTTATCTTTTCCAGCAAAGTAAACAAGTAACAGTAAGTGATATGCTTAAAGCTGCTGCTGATTTTTAAAGAAAGAATCTCACTGGCATGAGTTGTCTCAGTGCTGTGAGTAATTCATCCAAGTAAACAACATGATAATAACAACTCTGAGCTAGAACTCGATACCAAACAAGACAATAATGGTGTGCAGCATCGCAGCATGCCAGGACTTATTAACTTATTAAAAAATAAGTTCTAGTAATTTAGATACTGGGCTTCAGTTTCAAACTTGTATTGATTCTATGGAGTGAGATATAATGAGTGTAGGATGGAAGTTTTGGTTCATCTGAGAGGAGAAGTAAATCAAAGTAAGAGTCAATGAATCCAACTTTTTAAACCTGAGCTGTTATCAGCTCTGCAGAAAAGGTCCCAGCTCAGATTTCTACTTTTTCCAGCGGAGTTCTGGACATTGGGTTCGTGCGGCCACAGCCTGATATGATACTAAAAATATTCTCAGGCCAATGCCTGAATCCTATTTTAAATGAATTCACTCCAACAGTATTCTTAGGCGTACAGCACTCCGCCAAACACTCTCTGCCAACCGGACTTCATAAAATGGTAATGAGAACGCTGCTGTCTGCTGACAATGAAATAGACTCAGCCAACACAGATGCACTGGCAGCAGAATGAGATTGTTTGCTTATTTCACAGCTTTGAAAATATATTTATGATAGCTCGGCTTTGTCTCACTGCCTCACTGTCTACAATAGCAAAAACACTCAGCAGCTTCTTTCGCTGACACTGCGGTCTGGAAAGCTATAGAACTGTATGTCCTACTTTTTATGTTGTCACTCCTGACAGTGGTTCATATTTGACAGTGCGAAATCAAAGCAGCAAATGAATTTGTCATAACCTCTCTATTAGGGAATAGGGCTTTAAAAACTCAAGCGCAAGAGCTCTGTTAGCTCCAAAGCATGCTGGCTGCTATTTCTGTGATCTGGCTGCGCTTTGCTGCAGTCCCCGGTGAATAGCAAACATCTTTTGTTAACACTTCGAGCCCTCTCGAAGACCTGAAGTCTCTGTGGGCTTCTGAAGGTATTAATATTTCACTCTCTGTACATAAGATGGAAGTTAAAAGACCTTCAAACTGACAGAGTGTGTTTATTGAAAGGGTCAGCTGACACAATAGATGGAGGGAGATGAATGTGGATCCAAACCTTTTCGATCTCAGTGGAGGACAGTATGGAAATCTGACTTTCCCTCTTGTGCAGCAAGATGCAAAGAATTACATGTCTCCTACTGTGTGAACTACAGCGGAGAAGCTACTGTGCGTGAGCTAAGCCAATGTAGCGCAAGAGCAGGATTTCACAACTACTTAATTCATATCTGACCAGAGACCAGTGATGGCCTCCATGGTCTGTTAAATTAAGCAGCGATAATCAATCATTTTAAAACCGATATTAACAAAGGATCACATGGCTACTTGTATGTTAAATTGGTCATTTGTAGTGATTAACCCACAAAGAATTATTAACCTACAGTGCCGGTTCCTTCAGCCTTACAGAGCTCTTCATAACTTTACGGTTTTGTTTTGCTCTCATCTGCCATCTGTTGTTATCTGCCACAGCAGGTGGCTGCTTCCAATGAAGAAGCTCTAAAAAGGAGACAGATATTTCCTTCAGAGGAGAGCTTAATGGAGAGAGAGCATTTTACTTCTATTCATCAGCTGGTGTGTAAATCAACAGCGAGTTCAGATCATCCTAAATGGTGATATGTATTTGAAGTATTTACAAAAATGTAGTTGTTAATGCAGGTTTAATTAATTTCACAATTTGTTTAATTAATGTTTTTTCTTCCATTTTTCTTCAATAATTTTCCTAATTGTATGGTCCTTTCTTGTCCCTCATTTGTTTCATCATTTTGTGAGAGATTCTATTGTAGAGTATTATCAGAAGTCATTTCATCCATGTATCATCTTGTTCTTATAGTCTGTGTCTATTATGTAATTCTAGAAGGAATATTTATGTCCTAAACCTAATGACTTCAGTGGTTGTAACCCAGACATGCTCTATATCTCTCTTGATTTGAGAGTTTTAAACCGTAACGTAGAAATGTCAAAACATCGGCCTCTCGGGAGCTACAGCAGAGTGTGGTTTGAGCTTCTTTGACCGTAACTTGTCCAGTCTGCTGTCATGTTATCAAACTGCTGAATGCTGCGATGCCTCTGTGGATTTTTTTTTTTTACTTGACTTCAGTCTTTGAAGTCTGTTTAACCAGACAAGAGCTAATGAAGACAAATGAAGGCTCATTGTTGAGCCTCATTATTACCACTCTTTTGTATAAATTTGCAACAGGGAGTGTCTGGAGTTTTTTTATTCACATAATGTACAGCGATTTTTCTTCATGGTTAAGTCATATTGGGAATTTGAGTCCATGTGAAAGACAGGCTGAGTTTAACAGCTATGGATATACCTATATAGTGTATTGCAATCCCATGCAATAGACCAGGGGTGTCAAACTCATTTTAGTTAAGGGGCCACATACTGCCCACTTTGATCTCAAGTGGGCCAGACCAGTAAAATCGTAGCATAATAACGCATACATAGCGACAATATTTCTCTTTGTTTAAATCATTGGTGAAGGTTTTTGGATGATAAACCCTATTTTAAGGTATTTCTACAATAAACTAGAAACATAAAGACCAAAAACTCAGACATCAGCCGACTGTTTATCTGCCCCGGCTCTCCTCTGCAGATTCCCTCGCTTTGTGACGCGTTTGACGTCAAACGCGTCACAAAGCGAGCAGCGAGCGCGGCTGCCTGTGGCACCGAGCGCTTCTTCCTCCGGAGCAGACGTCGCATTTACGCTGTTTTTGAAGCAATTACTGGATCGATTAAAAAAAAAAAAAAAAAAACGTTTGTACTCATAAACCTCCATATTCTCATAGAAATGCAATTTATGTCTTTCTGTAATTTTCACACTTAGCAAAGTCATCTGGCGGGCCGAGCTGGACCCCCTGGCGGGCCGGATCCGGCCCGCGGGCCGTATGTTTGACACCCCTGCAATAGACCTTTCATAAAAACAACTTTTTAGGGCTCATAATCCTGAAAGGAGTTGACTCATCGACACAGCTATCGGTGTTCTGTTGTTGTACTAAACTGCATTACATTTAAAGACATTTAATGTTTTCTTCAGCCCTGTTTATACATGGATGGATGATGAGGGGGAAAGAGCAGTAGACGGGCGTTGCAAACGAGCTGAGGTTATAAATGCTGTGGTATGTGGCATTGGTCAGTACCAATAAACGTTCATTAAATTAGAAAACACTTTTCAATACAGTGCAGTCCACAGCAGCACCACTAACTAGAGCTTTAAAATGACCATAGAGATGAATCACCATGTCTCTGCACAGACTGAACACGCCACAAAGATCAGGCACTTCACATTTATATCTAATAAACTGGTCAGTCAGTCTGATTCTGGAGGTTCAGGTCAGCAGGATCACTGCTGTCATGTAAACTGTCCAGTACTTTCTGTATGCTGGGAGCTACCCTCCAACCTAATTTACTTTCTCTGCCCCTGCCTGTGTCAGATGAAGACTTTGCTGCATGACCTTTAAAACTGTTGTATCAGCTCTCTCGGCCCTTTATAGCCATAACATGTGCAGCGATTCACCTCAGTTTAAACGGGCTATTATTGATGCTGATGCCCATCCATAAGCATTCAATATTAGCATCTGGCTGGTGCAGGGACAGGGGGTGAGGGTATGGGGAGTTGCGGTGAGATAAAAGAGCATTTTTCATTCACTCCTCTCTCTGTGGTGGAGGAACTCTGGATGTTTACCTGAGCATTTCTCTTTTTTTCATGTGTGCACATCTGGCTCTTTTAAGTTTCACCAATGCCATTTTCGGCAGATTTAAAAAGGGGAGAAATCCAGTGAACAAAATTCAACACATATACATTAATATGTCATGCTAAAATATGATCTGCAGTACAATATACAATTGCTTCAGAAAGTATACAGAACCCTGCACTTTTTTACACTCCTTGTGTTGTATATTTAATTTCAATTGAATGAAACTGGCAATTTCCCATCAATCAACACTCGCTAATCAATAATTAAAAACATGGTCACTGAGGTTTTTTGCAAACATTTTAAAAAACAATTTTAACCCTTAATTCAATACTTTGTAGAAGCTTCTTTGACAGCAATTACAGCTTCAACTACAGTCTCAACAGGCTTTGCGCACCTGGATTTGGGTAGTTTATCCCATTTTTCCTGACAGATCCTCTCAAGCGCCATCCGACTGGATATGAAGCATATGTGAGATGCCATTTCAGGTCTCTCCACAGCTGTTCTGTGGGGTTTAACTCTGGGCTTTGGCGGGACTATTCAAGAACAGTCAGACACTCATTTTGAAGCCACTTCAGCGTTGTCAGCAGTAACTTTGAGATTTGATTCACTGGTGTGCTGACAGGTAAGCCATCATCCTAGTTTCAAGTGTGCAAAAAGTGAAGGGGTCTGAACACTTTCTGAAACAGCTGTATGCGTGTATATGTACCTCCACGTGATTTGTCCGGTTCACTAATCGCAGAACTGTAGGTATTGTAAACTTCTACTCAATATAATCACAGTCAAACTCTATTTGTGTATATTTTAAGCACAAAAGGCAAGAGGCGCTTAAAACCATCTGCTAAAGTACCTAATAAGAGACATTATAATTCTTTGCTTGTGTTTTCATCTTATCAGTTAATTCAATCAATCAAATCATGTTACCACTCTCATGATACAATCATATGAGGATGTGGAGATACTGTATCAAGTAAAGTCTGGTTTTTTTTTAAAAAGAATAATACAAAAAAAAAAAAGAAAGAAGCTGAAGTCAGATGAAGAAGGTTGCAGTTGGAAAAGACGACAGAGACATCTAAAAAAAAAAAGAAAAAAAAAGAACAATAGAAGCATCCTGGGGAGAAAAAAACGGGCGAGATGCCATTAAAGTTTTCTTTTATGTCAGCTCAACTGGAGCTGCATAAATAATTTCGACCATTTTTGAATCCACAATTTTGTAAAATGATAACAAGAGCAGAACAGAAGTGGGTTAGCCAGAAAGCCAACTAAGAGGAAAACCGGATGAATCATCTTATTTTTGTGCTGAAAAAACTGCCATCACTCATTTGAATTTGCCTTCAGTTATCTCATAACACCCAAACACATCTCCACTATGGAGCTAAAAGAAGTGTAGCATCAATGTGATGACAACAGCCAACATTAACACTGACTGAACTCATTATTTTCACATCTATTGTCCAGCTGACATGTCTTACATAAAACATACTCTCACATATTCCATAACTGACTTGCTCTCTTGTTCTCTTTCTTTCTGTGCAAATATCCTTAGATACTTCATCCTATAGAGGGAGATAAGACTTAAACTGCTATCAAAGTGGGTGGCACTGCTCTCATATTTGATATTTACTGATGCTGCTTTTAAGTAATTGCAAGACAAAACTCATTGCTACAGTGGCCGACATTCCAAATAAATGGCTGTGAATATCCAGAGCCTGAAATGGCCGTGACTTCACTGCTCGCTTTTGCAGTAAGATGTTCCTTCATTGATTATATACAGAATAAACATGATTGTGATGCCTGCTTTAATACAGTAAATTGATATTACAGAGATAGTATATTGATTATCTCGCAGTCCCATGAGAGTACAGCGCCCATTTAATTTACTGAAAATCAATCTGTAGTTGCAAGTACATGGGAGTGTCCACGAGAATGGTTGTATTACCACATGGTGGTTATAATGAGCCAGCTAATGAAGAGTTGTTGCCCATGGGCTTATATAGATTGACACACTAACACCTGGATTTTCACCAACCTGCTGTTCTGCCCTGATAATAAACTGTAGACTAAGCCCCTTTCACAGGGATACACACAACGTAACACGGTTGAATGAGCTTCAGGTCTGCAGTGTGTTTGTACGCCCTGGTGCTTCATTAGCGGCGACACAAACTATTGTTTGTCTGCTTTACCAAGCAGGCAGCATTAGGCATTTACAAGGTCACCCCCATATTCCGGCAGCTGCTCGGTGCCAATCCCTTTAACGTTGCTGTAGGCAGCTAACCAACACTACACACCACACCTCCACACACAGTTACCCACAAACAGAGTATTTCTCCTGCCTATCCCCATCAGGCAGTGTGACTGTGAACGTGTGAAACGAGAAGGGAAGCACTCACAGTCAAGTTGTCTTGCGGCCTTATGGGTGCTGTAACAATGTTGGAAAATAATCGAGTTGTTGTTCTGCAGTAAATGGAGCTCTTTGCGATCCTGTTCTATACATGCATTGTGCACATGGGGAGCACTTTGGTAAATCATGAGCAAATGCATAATTTGGGGCCATTATGATCAATTATCCATCAGGTCTTTTATTACGGTTTAGTGTACAGGGTGCCATTGCCACGAATAAGCACGTCTTTAGATCCGAGACCTCTGTTAAGAGTAAACGAAAATTAAAGTGGTAACATCCAGAAAATTGGAATCATATACATTTCAACTTGTGGTCTATGAATTTCCCTTAGACAAGGATTTTCTTTGACATGTCCACCTCACATGAAGTTTTCTTGATCATTGTCACTCATTTTGTACTTTCACCTGAACCAGGAGCAAGCAGACTACTTGAAAACCTATCTATTCCAACTGAGTAGCAGTAAATGATGCTCTGACTAAACCATCCAATCTCAGAGCCATTTCAGTAATATACCTGCAATATTAGTTCTCTGCTGGGGAGAGACAAAAAGTGTTTCTAAGAAGCCTCTTTGTGATGAATTCTTTATATTGCTGGGACAATTTAATCCAAGTACCAAATCACTCCTGCAAAATATTGTCCTGTTACATGCAAGAGACAACAGAAGTGACATGAAAGCAATTGGAAATCTGCCATCACAGCAGCAAACCAGTCGAGCAAAACATGCTACATGCACAGACTGAGACAACGTATATAAATTGGACTATTGTATGATCACGTTCCTCATAGTTCATGTTGAAAAATAAAGCTTGCTCTTGTTGACGATACAATTGTGAGGTGTCAACAAGCTGTCGGAGATAGTCATGTGGGGGACAAGAGGAGCTTACTGTAACAAACAAACTTGTCAACTTCAGCAAAACTGCAACAAATTTCAGGACTCCACTAAAATCTTCTTTTTTTTTTTTCTTTTTTTTTTACATGAAAGCTTTCACCCTCTGGTTAGGGAATGAATCGTAAATGTCTGTGCCAGACAGAAACAGATTATTGCACACAACATTACACAAATTCAATGCAGCACGAGAAACAAATTTGCAGCATCAGTGAAGTAAAAATTGCTTGAGTCACCTTTAAAGACCACAGCCTTCAACCACTCAAATATTAAGTTCAATGCATGAGGAGGCAGCGCACAACAAAATGATGTCCGGGTACAATTTCTAACGTTTAAACCTGAAGGGCAGAACTTCCGCACTCCCCTTTGGCTACTGTTGCAGCTGTTAAACGGTGCACAGTCTGTTAATAATTTTAATAAAATGCATCACAACCTCCCCAAAGTGACTTGTTTCAGTGTCAGAATTTTATCCAGTCAAACCGATAATACTTGAAAAGTCTCTAGAGGCAGCATGATTTGATTATTCTATCATCATTTAAGTTAGCATCTCTGCTAAACTGGAAGTTGGCCAGCAAACCCGGTTGAAGTATCTAATGCTCTGCCCATTGAGCACACTTAGTTTGCATTCATCTGGCTGGCAGTCCCTGCAAACACCCGATCTAAAAACGTTGTATACTGTGACATACAAAGAGATTGATCTGTTGGTGACAGGTTTAATCAGCTCTGTGTGAACTCATTTGGCACAGGCTTAAATGTAGTAGACGTTCGTTTACAACTCAGGCATGATAGCTTTTGGCAAAGACACCATCAATCAAAGCTATTACAGCATGTTTCTTATGCACTTTTCATAAAGCTCATTGTGCTATGTTACCTTGAAGGCTGAAGATCAATATCAATTTGTTTACTTTCCCCTTCAAGAGCAAAGGTTCAATCTGTTTTGATTAAAGATTAGTATGGTTGATAAATTGACGAGGACTCAGCTTCCACCCAGATGGAGAGAATTAATAACTGTCAGTCTCCAGCTGCTCAGCTCCTATATGATGCTTATTAGGATAGCACGGTCCATGAGAGCTAACATTCCTCGCCTACGATTCCCCCCCACTCCCGCATCCTAATAATTTCAAAAACATTTTAAGCCCTCCAGGAAGTCAATCAGAGCCATCTTTGTCTCAGTGTGCAGCGTTGCTGTGACAATCAGCAACAAGCTCTTTGCTATACATAATGCAGCCTCTAAAACTGCACCCTTTCCTGGTCCGTGGGGGATCTTCGCCATGGTGACTGCATGCCACAACAATCAGCTCACTCCTGAAAGTCTAATGAACAAACGAATGAATCAGATGAGAGGGGGAGTCAACTAGCTCTTGTAAACCACAGTATTTGGCACCGCAACATGGTTTGAAGCCTGGCTAGAAATAGCAGCTGCTCCACCTCTGACATGAGGTTTTACCGCAGCGTTGGAGGAGGGGGTGGTCACCAAGGCTGGCAATAAGGGGGGTTAAGACAGAAGTCATGCTGCCTTGCTGGGGTATTGTACGAGTGCCAGCGTGTCAAAAACGACAAATAGCAAAAGCACAAAAAGAGAGATCACTGAAAACCTACTGGGCTTGACAGAGTGCAAGAGGATGAAGTCAAGAAAATGAAACAAAGACACATCAATACAGAGACAGAGTGGAGAAACAAGAAACTGACAGTGAGATAAACAGAGAGAAAGACAGATAAGTGAGAGCGCCTGCCAAAATGAGGATATGGATTCACCAGCTTGTGTTCGCCAGAACCTTGCTCTCGGCCTCCAAGGTAAATTTTCAGCTTCTCACACATGTCCATAAATATCTCTGCAGCAGCACCACTGCGTCATCCTAAGACATAAGCTGCCATCACCTCTGACTGTATAAATTTGTTGACTCAGATAAATGGAGGCAATGGTAATAGCTCACATTGCTTTTTATTCATGTTGGATCGATAAAAAGTGAAGCCAGGCATAAGGGAACTCAGAGAAAGCCTCGGATGGAACAGTTTTAAGATTCTAAAAGGGACATCTCCGGATCAACAAATTTAATTTTCTCATTAATGCCATTGCTGGAAACATTACAGCATTTGATACCCAAAAATACTTATCAACACTTTAAACAAAATTGATCTACCAGCATATGAGAACGTATATGGTCACATTGACATATTAAGGTCAGTAAAAGTGTATTTGGAGGATTTAAAGCCTTGCTTTTATCACCATCACTGGGAGATCACAAACTGTGCAGCCATCTGCTTTTCTAGCGTCACTGCTGGTGTCTGACAGCGCTTTTGTTTTTCTCTGCATAACAACAAGACAGAAAAGACAATTCATCCTCCCGACCTAAGCAACCTTTGTCTTGACGCATGGAAACAGCGCTGCTGATTTTATTCTCTTGTCATCGTGCTTATATTCTTATCATTCCAGAGAATAAGAAAGTGCACCTTGGTTTTGTGTATGTAATGTGCTGTGTCTGGAAACGAAAATTTGTTTTTAATCATTTGTGGAACTCATATTGATTGATAATAGTTATTCTATGTAATAATTGAATGTGTATTTCCATTTATTCAGGTATACATTAGAAATATTTGCTATATTAGAAATATCTTACTCAAATCAGGGCACTGATGTAGGTGTTATAGTAGGGTCATTTTTCTTCTAAGAAGTTATGTATCATCATTTTAAAATAAATGTGAATTTGAACACTCAGAATAACATTTTGATTAATTACTTGCCACCTTGTCGTTTGACTACTTAAAGTAACCCTTGTACAGTGTGCTATAATCTCAAGGGCTCCCAGCAATATAATTTATCACACATAAAATGTGAATAGTAACAGGGATGCAGAGACCTGAGTGTGTGTGTGATGAGAGAGATAATTAACTGTAAAGCAGGGTGTGATTAATGTGCTTCTAGGTACAGAGAGAGGGCACATGCAATGTGATAAGAGAGGAGTGTGCTGCAATCCCAGGTATAATCTTGAAAAGTGAGCGGTGTGCAAGTGTATGGGTGCGAGGGTGTGGGGTATGGATTCATACATGTGACAGTGATATTTTTGTTGTTTGTTGAGAAAATAATGTATAACCTGTTAGAATATCTTGTATTGTGGGCAGCCACTGATGTTTGCTCTCTGTTGGCGCCATCATGTGGATATAGTGGAACATAATTAAGCCATTTTTTTTTTATTGTATTTAATCAGGTACTTCAATCGTAGAGCGAAGTAGTTTAAATCTATTGAAGAGTGATTGTTATTTATAAAGTAATATCCACCTTCACTAGTTCCTCACTTCAGGATCATTGTGTTTATGTTTATGTGTGCTCATTTCTTCTTTTTTTAAAAAATTTTGTGTCTTTTTTTTCATTCCTGTCAAATTTAGCATATTAATAAAAACTATTGGTGGTGAAAATGGCCTTTCTATAAATATATAATCATTATTACGCGAGCACTCACTGTTATTACTAGTTCATTGCATCCTGTAAAGCAGCTCTCCACCTTGAGCAGGGAACCACCGAGAGCCACAAAAGCGCAACCTCTAGGTGGCAGTACGGTGCAACAAAACAGGATAGACGTTGCAATGTAAAACGAAAGAAGAAGAAAAACAGGAAGAGGCGTTGAACGTTAAAATTGAAAACAAAAATGGCGGGGTAATGAAGCTGCTGTTAGCACCGTAACTGTGAAAATATAACGTCTGACCAGCTGCTTATTAACCTGAAGGTTGGGTAGAAGATTTGAAAACGCGAATCCAGACCGCCGCCGGGCCGAATAAAATAGTTTGTAGCCCGATAATGATAACTGGCGTCAAAGCTGTATTTAACGTAGTTAGCTCCCACTGAAGTGTCTTTTTTTTTTTTTCTGACTGCGCATCATATTTCTACAGATGTTACTTCAGCGGATCTGTTTATTATTCTTAATCATTTTAAAATGAGTAGCTAGCGACAGTACGGTACGAGCCTGACAGTTGTCAACCTTGCACACAGGTGCACAAACGACGATGACCGTGAATGGGAAAGTCATCCCGCACACCCCGCTGGCCGTGGACTTCTGGTATGTGCGGAAGTGTCCGGGCACCCGGTTGTTTTTTCTGTCCCACATGCACGGCGACCACACGATGGGTTTGACCTCCACTTGGAGCAACCGGCCCATCTACTGCTCACCGACCACCGCCACTCTGCTCAGACTCAAACTGCAGGTGAGGAGAGACACAGGAAAAAGACACATGCTGAGCTGGTAACATAATCGTGTCTCAGTCTGGATGTAACATGTGGAGGGTGGTGAGCCTCACCCAGGACCGTCCCCTCAAGTGTACTGGGTGGGTTATGTGAGCTCATTAGAGCTTGAACCTGACCTAACATACAATCACTGGGGTGTAGAAATAACAACCATCTGCATTTAAAAACTAGAAGGCATTGGTCTCTCACGCCGTCTACAAAGACACTTTTTTCCACTTTAGACACGTTGGAGTTTCCCTGCAGCAGGAAAGACACAGTTATAAATAATGAAATGAATAATAATGCCCGACTTCCATTTAGCTGCTTCCGTTGGAGGGTTCTGGTGTCAGTGACGCTGTCACACTGCTAGGGCTCACTGGGACACCTGAACAGAAGAGAGCCATCCTTACTGTCATGAGTGACACCTGTGCTTCACCTGGTATCACAAGTCAAAATGTCTGCTCTGAAAAAGGTGTGTTGCAGAAACCTACAGACATTTATAGTGCAGTTGGGATCCCACCATGTTATGTAATATTATTTACCATGTCAACATTTGTTGGTGGCTTATGCAACAAGAGGCATAGATAGATAGATAGATCCACTCGATAGATATTAACTACGTCAGTAGAAAACACATGTTGAAGTCATGCTAAATAGGTGGTCAATAAATGTTCCATTTCTTTTCATGAAGCATCCATTAAAGGCATACAAAATAATGTTTTAAATGTCTCATCTGCTTCTTTATAGATTATTCAAGACTGTTGAACTCTGTTGGAGGCCACTGTTCGTCCAAAACAAATCGGCTCCGATGTGCTTTAGCCAACTCTCTTTGGTTTTCTTTGGTTGGGTGGAACTCTGTTGATTATGAAGGCCACATCATATGATAATCATTTTCATACTCCTCAAACCATTCAGTGACCTTGTGCTTGTATACAAAATATATTCATGTGCTGTTCTGTGTCACAGATTTTTTTTTTGTGTAACTCTGAAAGTGTTTCATAGGATTTATGAGATCATTGGAGTGAAGTGGAGGGATAGATGTATTTTTTTGTGTGATTTTATTATCCTCCATTGATCATTTCTATTTCTGCTCAGGTGAAAGAACAGTGGATCCATCCTCTAGAGCTGGGTGAGCCGCACCTGCTCCAATTGGACGACATCGGCAAGGAGAGGCTCTCGGTCACACTGATATGTGCCAACCACTGTCCAGGGGCTGTCATGTTTCTCTTTGAGGCCTATTTTGGCTCCATCCTGTACACTGGTTAGTTTTTCTGATGCTTCTCGGATGATGTTTCTTAAACTGTGTCTTGTTAAAAACTCCTTCCTGTTTAATTTTTTCTTTTGCCTTCTAAGATCATATGGTACGATGTTGAGCACACTATCATGAAAATCAACATTGAGCTCTGACACATTCTGAATTTCAGGTGACTTCAGATATACTCCTTCAATGCTGCGTGAGCCATGCTTTAGGACCAACGCCACTATAGATGTCCTGTACCTGGACAACACCAACTGTGACCCCAACCGCACTCTGCCGTCCCGACAGCAAGCCACTCAACAAATTAAAGAGATCATTCGTCGTCACCCCAACCACAATGTGGTCATTGGTGAGTTTGTTTGGATACAGCTTTGAACTCAACACAACTGCACATTTTACAAAGAGGCGACTTAAAAGAGGGTTTTATTAAGCTCAAACAAACCAGAATCTGATCTTGTATACCCAATTAGGATTTTTACATATTTATATCGGTGCATTCATCCGACATAAAGACAGAAACAGGCAAAAGGTTTAGTTTCTAGTACATACTGGGAATTTATATATGAAAAAAAAAAATCATCAATTTACTGTAGCTTCTCAAAAAACATGTACTGATTTCTCGGGAGTAAGATTGGGCTTAATTTTAGTAGCTAAACTACACAGTCATCACAATTTGGAAAACTGCAAAACACACCCAGCAAATAATAACAGCCTCATGCTGCTTTAAACAAGGAATCAAATGACAGTGTGAAAACATGATAGTGCTGAACTCAGATCTGTTAGAGGCCTCAATAGTCGGTTTCAACTCATTATTTAGCCCTCGGGCGAGCAACTGCGCTGTACATGTTTACATACTCAACACTATCACAGCATCATTTTTGGCCTGAGCAGGCATCTGTTTTAAGTTAAAAGGATTTAAAAAGCACCAAACAGCAGACAAAGTGAGCAACCAGCAAGTAAACATCAAGACCGAAGTATTTCCTTCAAGAACTGGCAGAAAATCAAAACAGTTCTAAAAGAGTGAACTTAGATTCACAAGGTGGTCACAAACACGACGCCTTACCTGCTGGCAGTGTAGATAAGTAACTGATTGCTAACAAATTCATACCGTTAACGTTGAAGGTGATGATGCTGAATGTGAGTGCTGTGTTCACAACTTGTTTCTGCTGCCTCTGAAGTGGCCAAAATATCTTGTTTTTGCAGGATTGAAGTCTTAATTCCTTCTGGTTGCTCACTGCCCTCAGCAGAGACTCAGACTCATTCTGTCCTGCGCTGTCTTACAGGCCTGTATGCACTGGGAAAGGAGTCCCTGCTGGTGGACCTGGCGATGGAGTTTAAAACCTGGGTTGAGGTGAGCTTTGAGAGGATGGAGACCCTCAACGCTCTGAAGCTGCTTGACGTCTTCACTACTGAGTCAGGGGCCGGCCGTTTCCGAGTCGTGAACCAGTCAGAGATTTGTTCTGCCGCTTTGCACCAATGGAACAAAGAACAACCCACTTTGGCCATCTTGCCCACCAGCAGGCCCCTGGTTTCCTTCCACCCCGACGTCCATGTAGTGCCATATTCAGACCACTCCTCCTACCAAGAGCTGGAGGATTTTGTTTCTGCACTTAAACCTACCTCCCTCGTACCCATTGTAGGAAACTGTGTACCTGGAAGTCTTTCTGCCTTACTGCCAACCAAGAAGCACCGTGAAATCCTGGTACCTGAGTCAGTCCGAGACTACATGTTGAGTCAGCCCGAGAGGCAGCTCGCCTCAACAGCAAACACTGGCCTTCGTCGCAAACACTTCCACCCACTTGTTCCCAAAGGGGTGGTATTTGAGTCTCCTGTAAGGGGATCCAAGGGGTCATGTGAAGAAGCCTGGGGGGCAGAGTGCCTGGAGCCGGATGCATCAGAAGAAGAGATGGACACAGAAAGTGGTGAAAACGACTCTAACTGTATCCTTATGGACCTAAGCCAAAATCTCACCCCTCGCAAAAACAGAAGAGGGACTGGAGACACGTGGGATCTCAACATCGTTCAGACAGTCTCTGAAGAAATGGTGATGGCAGAGTCAGTGCCACTCAATCAACTCACACACAGCATCCTTGTGCCAATGGAGATTGTGACAAACACCAAGGCCTGCTTGAAGCCTGTCAGGACAAGAAATCTTTTTGAACCTAATGCCAAACTAATCAATAATAAGCAGAATGGACATGGAAATGCTCAGAACAACCACGCATTGTCAGATAAGGATAGCATGAGTCAGTACAGTGGGATTGATGTGAATGACAGCGTGATAACATTACTGAACAGACCCGATAATCTTTCCTGCGCTTCATCCAGCTCCTTCACTGAGCTGCAGCATGTGGAGGAGCTTGAAAACAGACTTTTAAATAGTCTCCCCTTCTCAGAGGAGGATATTAAGAGCTTTGGCCTCCCGCTGAAGAGTTTTGTGCAAGGATTTTCTCTCAAACCATTTCATGGTTCAAAGGAGGATGACGACTTCTAAAACAGATAATGTCATTTTAAAGTCAAGCTTTTACCTTCTGTTAGAGCCTTCTTGTTTTCCTGTGTGTGTGAACATAAGCACTTTAAAGCACTTTTCTCATTTGTACCTTCTCATTTTATTTATTTTTCCTTGTAAAGCTTCTATTTTGTGATCAAAAGTTCATTGGACTGGAAGGGTGAAGTGATCGATTGATCTCTGGTCAAGTGATTGACTAATCTCAGCCCTTACTTCAGCTGCCTGTATAAATAAATCATGGGCAGAAAATCATTTTCATAACTCATTAAAAAAAAAAAAGTAATTTGTTGTGGTGGAAAAAACTAATCGCTGACTTTGTTTATGGACTACGGATGAAGCTGATGCACAGCTTTCAGTGTTCAGTGATTGATTTGTAAAGTCACATTTATGGTTTTTCCACAAGCCTAGTGTGGCTCACTATAGCCACACTGAACCATAATGTCATGCGTTTTCACTGTGGACTTACAGCAGGAGATCACCACGATGCGCCGTGGTCCTGCTCCGCAGGAGGGCCGACCTCAGCCATCTGTCCTCAGCTCCTAAACGGTGCCGGAGACTACGGAGAAATCTGTAAAAGCCTCTGTGTTCTTAATATTCTTTTAGCTTTTCTCTGGATCATTGTAGTTTGGAATTCAATTTCAGTTCCCGTGTCCTTGTTTGTACATTCAGCCTTATTTGACTGATTTCTGATCATTCAGCTTTATCAGCGCTGCGTTAGGTTGTAGCTCGTGGATGTTGGTGGAACAGGTTGGCGGGACTAACCACAATATACAGTAGATACATACGCTCCTTACTGCTTTTGTCTTGACAGCCATCTTGAAAAGTTCATTATTGTTTTTTCTTTTTACCTTGATCGTTCAAAAGTTGGGGACGGTGGGTTTTGTCGAGCTTTGAATTATCAGTGAAAGGAGTTTTTGTAGCAAACTGAGTTAAAAGCAAACAAAATCTACAGTATTTAATTTAGCTTGGGCCTAAAATGTATGTGATTAGAGGGCTCATCAGTAGTTTTTGCCAAATGCCAGATCAGCCTTTTTAATTTAAACTGCAATTTTTATGTTTTCACTGTGTGAGGATCAGCCTTTTAAATCAAATTAAAAAAATTCCCAACTGGTGTCTGATTTAAATGCATTTACATTACATTACATTAAATGCAAATAGCATTAATAAAGATCGGCAGTGGTTTTGGTATCATCTGTTTTTTCTTCAAGAGGAGGTTGTTACGCTCATTATTTATGTGAAGAAAGAAAACTCATCGTTTCTGTAATTGCCTTTGTAACTCTGTTTATCTAAAGGTTCTCCAAAATAAAGCATTTTACCAACACATTATGTTTCCACTATTGGAGTCTTCTTATCATTGTTAGTCCACTACTGTAGACAAAGTTGTGTGAAACATTGCTCAGTAGAGTACAAACAATTTCACCATGACATTGTAGGAACTGATAATTCTAAAGTAACACTGCAAGTGAGGGACTATGCAATTGGCACTATTGCCTCAGTATTTTTTACCTACTCCAGCTTAATGTGTTTCCTGGTTTTTTGTTCACCATATTCATGACCTTTGCCAACTCCAAAAAGAAGTTACTGCAATCCTTTTAAAAAAAAACAAAAAAATGAATTCGAGGTGACATAAACCAGCAGTGCGCACTACGGCTGCCCCCCTGTGGGAGTTTAGTACTTCACTCTGACAGTGAAGTGTCCCTGAGGAGCACAGGAGGTGTTGGAGGCCTCTACGAATGATAATGATGACTCCCATTACGCAGGCAAAAAACAATTACATGAACTGACCTCATGGTGTTGCTATAATATTGTTTGCATTTTTGCCATTAACTTCTAAACCACACAAAGTAGAAAGTTTTTCTTTCTCTGAATTTTGTTATTTCATTTTTGAGCAGGAACCAACCTTTTCTGATTTGAACTTTGAAAAGTCTTCTAAGGCATCAAATTTAACCGTCACAACATTTCACACACAAGAAGTTCAAGCCACCCAAAGGGTGTCACTTTCTATTTTGATATGCTGTTCTGTTTTGAAGTTTGAACTTTTCAAACGCGTGTTGGGATATTTTGATTTTAGGAGGCGCCAAATAAAAATGAAAAACATTAACTGATGAAATGGTTTCTGAAATGACATGTAATGATCTCTTGTAGTTTGGTTGTCAGTAGGGGAAATCTGACTTTGATTGATCAATGTGGGCTGGATTTATATAGGAGTACAAATTCTAGCAATATAATACTTGAAGAAATTGTGGAAAAATAAGTCACCAGTAGAATCTAGAGACTTGAGTTCTTTTGGAACATGTCCTGTTAAATATGACGAAGCTTTGCTTCACTGACACCTATGATGAATTACCTGTTGAATAATATTCATATCCTAACTCTGTCTCCCCTGACTTCCTGTCAGTTCTTTACTAGAAACTTGGTAATAAAGACATGAAATACCCCTCACATAATTCCCCTTCTTCCAAACTCACTTTAACATACTGATTACCTGTGAATAAAACATACGGATAAAGTTTTACAGGTAATCAGTAAATTACTGCATTGTGATCAATGACAGTCAATGTTAACACTCAGTGTATACTGTTCTGTTGTTATAAAGGTTGTTTTGAATGCTGACTGTTTGTGTGTGCATCCTTTTGTTTCAACTGTGTTGTAAAATCTGTTCATACAAGGGGTCTGTTGATCTTTAAAAATTGATCAGCAGTATATTATCAAAGTATACAACATCACTTATTGCTGCTGGTGGCTATTAATTCTATAAATCTGTAAGCACTGAAGCTTCTTAGAATTTTTATTAGGGAAACAAATAACACATTTCTGTGTATTTTAATCAAATAACTAAAATCCAACCTACACAACATAACATTTCTGTAAATGTATTTAGGTTACTAATAGACAATACATTCTTATTGTAATGAATTACTGCATGAAGTATTTACCTTTAAGAGCAAAGCAGTATTGTTTGTTTGGTAAAGGAAAGCGTTCATCTTCAGAAAGATGCATTTCAAGTGAAAGGAAACAAAATCCACACTCTAATACATGTGAATATGCATGTTGAATACAGGCTGCTTAATTATTATTTGTTTCTTCAGTAAGTTACAGTAAATATATTTTCAGATTAATTTGATTCACAGCTGTTTCCGGTTGTAATGCTATTATTCTCCCCTAAGATGGCAGTAGCTTGTTAAAAAAAAAATCAGCAGATGTTTTACCTCATGTCTCATTTAATTTGAGTTTTTGGTTTTTGCAGTTGATGCTAATCCTGTGAAAAAAAATTTAAAACATGTCTTTGAACAAAATTCCCTCTACAGTTTTACATTAGGATGATTATTATTATATTATAATTTAATATACAAATAAAAATGTTGTATGACAGCAGTAAGCACAAACAGACCATGGCAAATCATCAGATATCTGCAGTGCTCTTATTTCAAAAACCATGTTCATACAAAGACTGGGTTATTGTACGGGAACAATACTAAAGCTACTAAATGCTGCTCTGGCTGAAAACACAGCAGAATCTGTGCTCTTAACCACCACAAATAGGTAGTTTGGAGCTTTGCGTGCTTTCTGCTGCACTAATAACAAAGACAGAGAAGCTTGTCCAACATCCATCAACATTTGAGAGACCAAAATCCACATTCCAACAGAGTGGCGTCCGCTAGACTGACAACTCAGTAATGTTTTGACAGACACCAGAAGAACAAAATTCCTCAAAAACAGCAGGACACAGTATGTGAAAGCAGCAAAGTGAGCATTGAAACAGCTCTACTCAAACAGCAACACCAGTGCAGCTCTAAACACGTTTTTGTTGTCTCTGATCCGACCATGTCCCACTAGGCTGCGCTTTGAAAAAGTGCCTCATGAAAAGTCGTCTCCGTGTGAAGTCCAGAAACCTCAGAGGTGTCATGCTGCGACTTCATAAAGTCACCATCAGTGGGTTGTCAGACTGGCATGAGCTGCCAACAGGAGGCTCCTCATGGGCTCATAAAGGATGAATGACCGGCTCCTGCAAGATGTTTCACTGCATGTGGGAGGAGGGAGAGATGGAGAAACTGTCAGCTCGGGGCTCACAGGCGACTGTGTGCAGGGAGATGATGACTGCTGGTGGAGGAAGTACTCACATCCTTTACTTAAGTAGAAGTACGAAAGCACTAAGATACTCATCATTACAATACTGTAATATACAATCGAGCCTGTGAGTATTTCAACAGCTACACATTTTTTGTTGAAGACTTAAAGTATTCACTGATTGACAAGGATTATATTGGAATATCATGATTTTGTTTGACTGCATGTTTATCAGTTCAGTTTTTACTGAACCCCTAACCTTTGGGCACAATGGGTTAATAATCTCTCTACAATATTGTAAACCTACTCAAATGAAACCTGGGACTTAGTTGGCACTTTAATGCAGCATCCATTATTTCATTTAAATGGATTTAGCTGAAGCAGAGAAATAAAAAGAGTGTAACCATCCAAAGTTTCTGGGCTGTATTGTATCATCAGATTATAATTAGCTCGACCGCAGAGATATTGTTTTCTGTGCTGTTTGTTTGTTTGTTTGTTTGTCTGCAGAATAACAGAAAAACTACCAGCCTGATTTGGTGGAAGGGCAAAGGATGAGCAGAGGAAGAGCCCATAAACTTTGTAGCAGATCCAAATTAAATGGCAGATGAACAAATTACTTTACACTTTCATAAACATTGCAAGGTTATATTTCGCATGTTAATAAATGACATGTTAATCCTGGATCCCGTGTGTCACTTATGATGTATAGTAAGTATAGTATGTAAGTATAATGTGTCACTTCCTGTATATGACATGATGTACAATTCTGCTGCTCACAGATCTATCATAGCTCATGAGTCATAGCTCACCAACAATAAATCTCTCTGCACAGGAGTTAATTTTGATTTATCACACATGCTTTCTTTACTCAGGCACTTGTGTTGCTAAACTTCTTGCTAATTCCATACTGAATGTGCGATTAAACAACCTGTAAAACGTTTTTTTATAGGTTGTTGTTTTTACATCTTAAATCTGTAAAATAACCAAAGAAGGAGTTAAAAAGTCCAATATTTCTAGAGTAGGAGTGTATAGTGGCAAATAAAGAAAATACTCAAGTCAAGTACAAGTACCTAAAAACTTTAGTTTAGTACTGTACTTGAGCAAATGTACACGCAGTGGTCACATACCACGTCGAAGCCGACTCCACAGGACTCTCACAGAATGCAAGATGTTAAAGATTGCAGGACAAAAGGACCACATAGATGGATCGTTTCAGTGTGCTTATTCAGTATTTCAGATTATAGCCATTTGTAATCTGTTCTGGCAGCGAAGGGGGCAAACTCTTGTCCTCCTGAGGTCATTTGAATTGCAATCAGGACAACACCCGAGATTGAATTTGCATTGAGATTCCTGCATATTTAACACAGACCTGCTTTTTCCCTGCAGGCCCAAATGCTATTTGCAGTGTACTTGTATTGTAGAAACAGAAAACATGTTTGTGACTAAAATAATAACAACAATCATTTGGGGGATGCAGCATTTTCTTTGTTTACACTAAGAGAATATGAAGCTCTGGCAGTGTGGCCAGGAAATGAAAGGAAATGGTGTGTCACATGCCCCCACATACATCACAGCAGGGTTTTAGGGCTAAAGTAATGGATTCCTCACACACGCCATTACTTCAAAGTGGAAATCATGAGGACACCGCCACCTGCGAGGCCAAGTTCTCTTACTAGGAGTAAAACTGCTCAGTGAATGACGAGACTGTTGCAATTCACTCAACTCTCCCTTCAAATCAATATTTCCGATGTTTATCGTTATTTTCCAAGGATGATGGAAATACTGATGAACTTCATCGTGTGTCCGATAATTATAGTTTAACAAAAATAAATAATTACTGCGCGAGATATATCAAACAAAATTGACCCAGAATCACAGTGTAGCTTTTCTTTATGTGTTGTAAAGAAGCTGTGTAATTTATGGCTCTGCCCCAGTAAGAGCTCTCTGTATACTCTTAGGCTGTTAGTAGGGGCTAAAATTCAATTTCCCTCAAGACCCATAAATTAAAAAAAAAGTTATGGCACATGACAAGCTAGCACACCCAACTTCTGTTGTAAGTATCAAAGCACTAAATCACTGGGAGTATCAGACTGCGGCCTGCAGACTAACGGCTGCTGTTGTACAGTGACGTCTTTGAACAGGACAGAAATATGATTTGTTGTTTCTTAATTTATTTTTGTTTTGAGAGTCACAATGGCTGCATTGTTTTGTTTTACTTTTTGTTTTTCCTGTCCCTGTTTGTTATTTGAATTGATTTTTAACTGGATGATATTCATTGCTTTGTATTAAATACAAATGGATATATATATATATATATATATATATATATATACATTGGGTTTTCATACACTTGAACTATCAATGTCTCAGTAGCGGGAGTAGGATGTTTACACTATTTATCCATTTGTTTACCATTTTCTTCATAAAAAGCACCAAACCATTTGTACTGCTTATTCAGTAATTTGATCTACTTAAACAGCTTATTCAGTTTTAGCTATTTATTTCAATCATTCAGCTATTCTTTTGGTTGATCATTAAATACTTGTCATGTAACAACACGAAAGCTTCAAGTGCTACAGCTGATTCAAGATATGGATATAGTTTTTGACAATTGCACAAGTACCCCTGGGGTGCAACTACCTCAGATTGGTCATCACTGTCTGAGATAATTCTATTATGTATGATAGTTTTCAGCAACATGGACAGCACCCAGTGAACTCCAAAACCACAAATCTTCTCTGAATGGAAGAATCAGCCTTTAATTACTATAATATGAGGCACTTTTTTTTTCAAGTTTATTGGGGGGGGGGGGGGGGGGGGGGGGTGTCAGGATCGAAAATATTGCCAACATGGAAATGACTGTATTTCCAACAAGGATGGGTTTGGGAGGTTAAGAAAAACATCCATCCGTGATGAGTCCTCACCCCCCAGTGAAGCCCACATCTCAACTGCAGCGGTCTGAAGCAGAGGACAGAAAAGTTGAACCAAACGTGTCAACTTGACAGACCGCTTAACTCGACACTGTACTTTCCTGGAGTCAAAACCAATGAGCCACAGAACGGCCTTTTAACTCACAGCTCAGAGAAAATCTTATTTCTTATTTCATTTCAACTTTACTGTCTCAAAATGCTGAGTCATTACATTTTTCGTGGCTCTTCAAAAACAAAGCCTCTCTGGCGGAGCTGTATGGGAGACAAGCGCCGGCCCAGAGCTCAACATAGGTGACATCAGAAGAGCAGCACAAGTTTTTCAGCAGGGTGCGACAGACAATAAGAAAAAGACACTGGTTTCTGCACTTTGTAGTGATTTCTCTCAGTCCCCTTTTTCCCAGACTGCCGCAGAGAGTTGGAACGATGAAGCTGAGCTGTGTCACACCTACACAGCAGCAGAGGCTGTTATCTTTTTGCTCACAGCCTATTTCTGCTGCCTCTGCCAGTGTATTTGTGTGCGGGAACCTACACACACGTTTATGGCAATGCATGTGTTTGTGTGTCTTCTCAGGGGGTAAACACACAAGGATGAGCAGGAGTAAGACGGATGAGACTGAGCGCGGTAGTCACAAAACATCTCCGTTGACTGGAGAGACGGCAGAAAAGAAGGATTTGGGGGAGCAGAGGTACGAGTTGCCAAACTCAAGCAAAAAAACAAAGCAAAAAAAAAAAGGCAATTATTTTCTGAAATGTAGCTATAGTTGTGTGACTTTCAAAGATTCTTTTTCCGACAAACCATCATTAAAACTGGGAGTTCTCCACAGCCTAATACTGGAAACACATCAAGAGGTGTGCTAATGGATATCATTAAATGCTCTTCGGGATAGTCTGCATGTATCAAGCTTTTGAGCATCACAAGAAGCTATAGCCCTGCAGTGTACAGTCTGATTCATTCATGGCTTTCCTTCACATCAAAGGGCCTCAATCAGGCAGCCTTCAATTTACTAAGAGAGATCCCCCCCCCCCCCCCCCCCCCCCCCCTTCATCCAAGGAGCAGTCACTCGTTACTCTCTCTTTGTTAACAACCCACAAGGCAATAGTAGGGAGTATCTCTGGTTTGCACAGGCCCAGAGCCAGCTGCTTGTGGATGACTCATAGGACAGTGCTTCCCTCTGGGGGGCTCCGTTTTCTCCTCCTCACTGCTACTGTACCTCTCTACTCTCTCCCGCTGTCTCGCCTCCTCGCTCCACTCGTTCTCCCTCCTGTGTGCTCTCTTTAATCTCCTTTACTTCACACTACAGCCCCTCCTCCCTCAGTCCTCTCTCCACCTGTCAGCTCTTTCTCATCTTTAAAGTCACCCCTCGCCTGCCTCTCCTTGATTATCTCGACATATTCTCTCTTCTTCTTTCCTTCCAGCCACGCAGATGATACTGGCTCCAGGTCACTGAGGAGGTAATCCGAGGTGTGAAGTAAATACATGCGGCGGGCACAGCGCAGAGTAAATAGAGCAGTGTAGGACGTGTTATCCGAGCACGACGTGAAAGTAACACCTGCTTTCATTTATTTAAAATCGTAGAGAAATTTTAAAAAGCAGAGCATTATGTGAACTTTTCAGTTTGATACTAAATGGCACACATCAACCGGGGACAAGGTTCTCACTGCTGAAATGGTTTATCGCTGCTGGCAGCACTTGCAGATGTTACAGTTTTTTGATTTGCATGAGATAAAAATAGTGACACCAAAATGTGAGTAATGAGTGCAATGATACAGCTGCAAGTTATGAATCTGATCAATTCTCCAGATGCATTTTCAATCCATGAGCAGTTTGATGACGAGTCCTCAGAAATGAATGACTAGAGGCATTTTCACTCTTGAAAATCCGAACTGAGCTTGATGTTTTTGTTATATTTTATCAGGTTTGTTTCACCTTCATCTTGCAATTTTCCAAGTGCACTACAGAACTTTACATGACATACCTACGTCCCTGTAGGGCGTTTGGTCAATTCAGCCGATAGTCTTTTCAGTTTGAATGGAGAAAAATGAACAGATCCATTCCTTTGCCACCATATTATTCATTGGTCTGGAACCTTGGTCCGGGGCTCCTTTCACACCTGCTATTTTGGTTTCGATCAAACTGAGAAGTCCAAAGGTCTGAACCATAAAAGCTCATTTTAAAAGCAGCCTTTTCTCTGTTGTTTAGCAATTTTTCTCTTATCTGATTTTTATCTTATCTGTGAGCAGGGCAGCCTCATTTGTCTGTGCCTTGCAAAGCTTTTCCCACACCACAAAGATAAGTCTTATTTCTGATTAAAATGTAGCTCTTTAAGGTTTCAAGGTTCAGGAATAAAAGCGTCTTTGTAGGTTTTTGTGCCGGGTTTAAGGTTATTAATGGACAATCAGAATTGTTGAGACTACAAGCACTTCTATCTCTTATTATGTTTTGAAGCAATTTAGACTGTGGTCTTTTTCACGTGCAGGCAATTAAAACATAAACATTCAGCTTTTTAGTTTCAGACTGGGCTATTTACCTCTACAATCTTCCTGTTTTGTGCTGGCATATTAAATCAGACAAAACCCCTAAAATGTTTGTGTTGTTTTTGTGCCTTTTTATGGTGTACAAGCTGTTCCAGCATGCAACAAATAGTAAATAAGGCTCCCTCTGCCAGGATGTAATGATATTCAGTACATCAGACTGCTCTCTGAGAAGTCAGCACCTTCATACTGTGGCTACTCAGCTCCTCTCCATTGCCTATTTGTTGATATTAATGTACATGGCCATTGCTTTAACGACTGATTTTTATATATTTTCCCCTTCAAGGCAGAAGAATATTTATCTCAAGGTTACTGCAAACATAATATCTCCGCTGTGTCCTTTGGTTTAAATGTAAATTGAAAAGGTAAAAGAAATATGGAATTATTGTGTTTCTTTTCAGTAAATATGACCTGATAATTGCGGTGATTCATCACAGTTATTTTCTGAGTGGAGGGCTATCCCAGCTGACAAATCTCCAACACATTATCTCCTATGGGTGGTAATGGGAACACCCACTGCTCCACTCTGACTCCATTACAGTGCACTGAAAACTCACTCATTTTTAAAATATCATTCCTTATCGGTAGCCTAATGAGGATTTATAGGCAATACAAATGCAGCTAGTGAATTGTGGTGGTGAGTGGGTTTGTGCTACTGAGCGAGACCTGTGCTGTAGCCCCAAGGTGAGAGGGGTTCGTTTCGACCAGCTGAGCACAAAGCTTACAAAAGAGAAGTGTACCACATAGTTAACGATCCTTCTTACCAACTCAAAATCCCAATCTGCAAAGCAATAGCGTTATGTTTTCAATTGACCTGAGCTCTACAAATTGATGGCTGCCGTTACACCGACCAAAACCAGACATGAGGCAGCTTACCTTGCTGCTGGAGAACCTGCAGGCTGCTTTAATTGGGCAATGAGCCAGTACAGTGACATACCACGAAGACATCGGGTTCTGGTAGGTTTCCAGGTCAATACTGAAACAGCAGTCTGCCCTGATCTCTGATTAGAGTGGGGAAGGCTCCTGCACGCCTCTATCCTCACCCTGTTGAGCAGATCAAAAACAGACATTGACTCCTGATTATCTTTTGTTAACTGTTGACCACACTGACTGCTGGCCTTATTAATGAAGGTGTAATTTGTTAGTTACAAATTAACTGTTATTGTTGCTCAAATTACAAGTTACCAGCTTTAATCTATATCTGTAGTTATTTGTCTTCAGTTTTATATTCTAGATACAGAAAAATATGTTGAAGTATTTCGATTTGATACATTTGATAACTTACTGCATTACTATACAGACATAATTCATAGCGTACTGGCATTGTGCCGTATTGACAAACCAAAGAATCAAGTTAAATAGATTATAGATTTTTCCAATTTAAAGTTTTAACATTTAAAGGAATAGTTCCACATTTTGGATAATTTGTTTATCGGCTTACTTGTCTGTATGGTAATTATGAAGCTCAGCTAAGCATAAAGAGGAGAGAAAGGAGCCTTTTCTAGTGATAACTGGTCTCCAAGAAGTTAGTGAGCCCTGCCAAGTGGAGGCATTACCCTCTGTAAAAACCATGTCATTTTTACACACTTCAGTTTTTTTAATGAATTAAATAAACATGATGTGATAATTAGTGCGTGTTAGAGGTGCCAATGGGTCGATTTTGTTACCTTCTGTTTCCAGTCTTTATGCTAAACTAAGCTAACCATCTGCTTCACATTTAACAGACAGATACAAGACTGTATCAATCTTCTCATTTAACTCTTGGTAGAAAAGTGAAGAAGTGTATTTTCTTGAACTAGTCCTTTAAATGTACCAGCCCATAAACTATGTATAAAAAAGGTTGCCACGTGGACCAGACAGGTTTTTTTGCAGCATTTATTTTGAATCATAAAATTTTGCCTGTCAGAACTTCAGTGCAATATGTTCTGAGCAAAACTCTGTGGTAAATAATTTTTTTATGCATATTATACATGTTATATACAGTATAAATAGGTTGTAATTCTACGTCATTAGCTGTTGATTTTCTTCCTGGCTGCCAGTCGGTGGTTATTGTTCAAGCAGCATGTGGGTTGGGGCAAGGGAGGTGTTGACTCTATCTTAGGCTGGTAATTTATGGCTCTAGCTGCTGTCTCCCCCTCCCCAGGTGGACATATTGATTCCTCAGCAGTGCATCTAATTAGGGGGTGAAAAACAAATTCCTAAGGGAGACACGCTGTGAGGGGACAGCGCTTGCTGTGATTGGACACCAGTTTCCAAGGGGAATAAATGAGTGGCTACAAATCAACCAACGTGTTAAAATATACAAAGATAAAAAAAAGACTCCAATACAAATTTAATGAGATTAGTTTTTCTAATGCGTGATCCTACAATGACAGTTGTATTTAGTAAACAAGGGAAATGCACTGAAGACAGGTGACCTTAAGGGACTTCCACAGATTTTACAGTTTGTTTACAGGTGTTAGGGAAAACTACTGTAATATATTTTGACTACAGAGGAAGCTGTGTAAAGTATGATGCATATTGGGGTCAGAAAACTATGAGTTTAGAAATAAATGTAAAAAAAAAAATATCTGGGTGTTTGGGCTCAGAAAGACACGTGTATCTGTAGCCAGCTCCTCAATCTTGCTTGAGGTTAGCAGCTTGAGGCTAAATTAGCCAGTACTAGCGTAACACTGGAGGGGGAAGTTGGCCTTCAGGGCTTTCTGCCAGAAGGCCTTTTTAACAGAAAACCAACCCCTTTCCTCTTTGTTATAACCCCATCTCTTTCTGACAGAAAGCCCTGAAGCCAAACTTCTCCCAAAACCACCACAGACCCAGACAGACCTGTCAGTGGTAGAGCTGCAGTAATGCGGTAATGTTGGTGCCATGTTTTGACAAGAAAGAAGAAACAAATATTCTAACATTTATATTTTGTTAATATATCTGGATCTGTCGCATCAATTTTATGCTTTCTTCCATACACTGTCATTGGTGACTCCAATAATGTTGTATGAGCACTAGGCTGAATGGATGGAGTACTCTACAGTGAGGATTGAAAGTTGAAGCAGGTCCATAATTTTATAATAGCAATGTACAAAATGGAAATGTGAAAACAATAACAGAGGGGTCATAATGGTGATGAACTTACACAGAATCTAAAACACCTTCATCTTTTTGGAGCTTCAAAATGACATCCACGTCTCATTTTTAGCTGTGAAGGCCACGTTTTGGTTCCCTCTCACTGCTCTCGTTGCTATTTTCATGCACAGCAGGCAGCTGTTTTCAGCACAGCTCTAAAGAGCCGCTATTATCCAGTAGCATAGCCAGAGGTGACATTGTGAGTGGGCATAGAGGAAATCAGGTGGACCTAAACCTTCAAGACCCTTTGGCACAGTACTGGCAAAAAAAAACATGGCATGGAAGGGAACATAAAACACCAGCAGAGGAACCTGAACAAACCAGTGGTGTAAAGAAACCAAGTACATTTAATCAAGAACTGTACAGTGTTTGATGCTACGTCATACTTCCACTACATTTATTTGACAGCTTTAGTTACTTTTAGATGAAGATTTAACACAATGGATATAATAAGAATCTTTAAAAATACAACACATTGATTAAGATTAAACCAGTGGTTTCCAACCTTTTTATTTTCACTCTGACATCTTACAAAAGTCATTGTGTTGTCAGGGTCACATTTCAGATGTCTATTAATGTTAACAGCTTCAACAAATAGTGATTTTTCCCCTCGAAAACTTCTCAAACGGTATCATTTCAATAAATGTATGAATGATCCAATATCTCACCAAAAATAAAAGATTAGAGAAATCCAAAAAATAAAGAGATTTGTTCATCAGGATTTTCTGTTTTCTTCTTTCCTGTCCTAGTAATAATCTGACGATCCCTCACATGGATCTGCTGGTCATGTAAATAAACCTATATAAAGTAGTTCAAGCTAGCTCCACCTGCAGCAGCTGCAACAGTAATAAGGTGCTTACACAGTGATGCTTCAGTATCAATGGTCTAATGATATATAATAATATATCAGTCAGAGAGACCAAACCAGAACTTTTACTTTAATACTTCAACTACATTTTTCTGCAAATACACAATGTAGTTATATTTAAGTAGGATTTTGTTTCATGCAGGACTTTTACTCGTAATGGAGTATTTGTACATTGTTGTACTAATACTTTTAGAGTGTAGGATCTGAATACTTCTTCCATCATGGGGCAAACAAACACAAGAAATGAATTACACCTGTTGGAGGCCATAGCCTGGCCAGAAAAAAAACCACATAAAGTCACACACCTGGAGAAATGCATCCACTTATGTCAGGGCACAGAAAGAGCAGGATAAAATCTTTGTTACAATAAAAATAAACAGGAAACCCACCAAGGGGACACAGAAAACAGCTTACCTGGAATGACTGAACTGTTGGTTGGTTGGTTGGTTGAAAGCATGAAGAAGATTCAGTTTGCGCTTCACCACCGACACTGTGACGTCTGGAAGTTGAGTGGAGGGACATCACTGCACAGTTTGTCTTGTGAAGTTACCGGGGTCAAGCAGCCTACTTTTCCGGAGAAAGGTAACTCATGGCCAGGTTGGGTTGGGCTGAGTTATCATCCTCATTCAACGAGCTAATTACCGTTTGACGGCGCTCATGCTCAAGACATTACGAAATGTCAAATAACTACAGGGATACCAGCCTCGGCACGGGGACAGTGTTGGCATCTGCCTTGCACAAGTGACACAGATGTCAACTTATTCACAATGGTTTGTTTATGCCTTTTCATAAATCAGTTTCTCAACTTCTTGACGAGTGTAGAGGCTGTACCCCATGAATACTGTACACATGGAATTTACGTAGCTCTGGTTGGTCATGTGACAAGACGTCACTGCTCTCAACTATAAAAGCTTACCTGTCTTTAGGTAGCATTATTTTTAACTAGACCTGGCTTTGTATAAGAATTATGGCTCAATACATTATTATTATTTCTAAGTTTGAATGTAATAACAAACTTTTGGATACATGACAATTATTAAACTTGTAAATGGAAAATTCCACAAACACAAGATTCTCTTAGTCCTTCCCAAGCATTAATATGTTTTGGTAGAATTAAATTTGTCCATAGATACCTGAACCTTTATGGCAAACCAAAGTGAATGCATTGCTATATTTTAAATCATTATTTTCCGAGGCCTCTGATTAAGCTCTACTGACCCTCACTGAAATTGTTGTCTATTCTTTATGTTTACATTTTATTTAACAAGCCTATGGCAAACTTACTAGTGTTAATATTACTTCATTCAGTCCATCCATCATCTATACCCGTTTTATCCTGAACAGGGTTACGGGGGAGCCCGGAGCCTATCCCGCTTAACTTTGGGCAAAGGCAGGGTTCACCCTGGACAGATCGCAAGTTTATCACAGGGCCAACACTTATAGACAAACAGAAACAAAGACCATTCACACCTAAGGGCAATTTGTAGATCCATGGTACCTGGAGAGAACCCACGCAGGCACAGGGAGAACATACAAACTCCACACAGAAAGGCCCAAGCCCAGATTTGAACCCAGAACCTTTTCCCTGCGAGGTGACAATGCTAACCACTGCACCACAGGGACAGTATAATATCACATAATTTGTATATGTAATTAATTTTTTTACTTTCTTATATTTCTATTTATTGATACATAATTATTTTTTCCACTCTAAATTCATGCATTGCACGAGTGACGGTCTTAAGCTAAATGTTCATAATGTTAAGTCAAGAGGAAAAAAAAAAACCTCATGGTCCAGCTTTGAGAATAACAACTAAATATTATTCTTTTCTGTTCCTCATAATAAGTAGCATGCTTCGTCTCTGATTTTTAGACTGGAGGTTAACTACAAGCTCCCTTTCCTCTGAGCAGAGCAGCAGGCAGACACAGGAGGAAGATGGACAGATTTGTTGCAGAAGTGTTGCTTCTGACATTCGGCAGTGGTAAACAAGACAGTCTCATTTCTAGCTCTTACATAATCTGGAGATCATTTAAAAAGATTTGACTTTGAAGCCGAGTGAGGTCCACCCATGGTGACGATTCATCTCATAAAACAGCAGAAAGACAGAGTTGGCCACTATTTAATGAACACGGTGGAGCATTTAGACGCTACCAAGTCAGACATTTTCTTCCAGGAGTTGGTAGAGATAAAAAACAGAGCTTAAAGGAGAATCAATATTGGACTTCCATTGTCAGATTTTTGTTGATGTGTTAACTATTTTCACACAAGTTCACCATAATCAATGTGAGACACTAAAAACCCAGATTGCATTCTGCCAAAGTTGTCAATATTTTATTAATCTTCATTTAAGGCAATCCATTACAAAGCATTTCACAAACCACAGTTTGACGACAATATCATGTCCAACACCTGGTTTGGAAATTATTCAGCATGCAAGTCAGAGACCAAGAGAGGTATGTAAACAACCTGGGATCAAACAGGAGCAGTGGCAAGAAGAACCCATACAGTATGCGTCTCCTAGGAACAGAATGGAACGAAAGCAGAGATGCAACATGCTGGAGGTGGCTGGTAAATGCACTAATCAGGTGAAATGAAGGCAGACTATCACACTTCCTGCCACTTTGGCACAAACATGCACATTGTCTAAAGAGGCCAAGTTCAACAACTGAACACATATGAATAATCTTAAATGGGGCTTATGTACATACAGTAATAAGAGATCAGGCCCAAATACAATTTAAAAAGAAGGGACAAACAATGAAATTTACCCCGAGAGAAAGGAAATAATTCTGTTGTTGGAAAAAAGCATCTTTTATCCTAAAAAAAAAAATTGAATTCACAATAATTTCATGTTTCACAGTTGCATAATTGTCATTGCTGTGTCCACTTCATATTTAGAGATTATTTATTAAATACCGAGGATAATGGTGTCCTAATTTCTCTGAGGGGTCACAGAGTTTACAGGCCTCAGCAAAAAAGACTAGCTGGTTATAATATGAGGAGAAAAGCCTCATACTACTACTACTTTAATCGAGTTACGCGTCATAATAATTAAATGAAATATGTTGGAAAAGTGCACGCAACACCTCAACTTCACGTTTTTGTTTCCTTTTTCCTCAGACATTTTCAATCACACTTTGTGTATGAGCTGCATATCGACGCTGATTTAACGAGCATCACCTCTGCTAAATGTACTTTTCAACAATAAATATCTGTGAGCAATGAAGAAAATCCAACTTACATTTGCTAATATGAATGAAGTTCATGATGCATATTAGCTAAATAATTTATAATACTGAAAAATATTTTATGAGAAATGTATTTGATGTATATTATTCATTTTCTTTTGGATTGAACGTCTTTCTGCAGAGGTATACTGGTATTTATGAGTGTTATGTAACGGAACTTAACAGATTCAAGTGAATTTGGCAGCAGATTAAACTCTGCTTTGTCTTTCGAGGGAGAAATGTCATCACTAATGAAAAATTCAGACAGAAAAAAAAAAGTCTATTGTGGATCTGGACTTGTGACAGAAGGAGCTCAGTGTCTCTGGACTGAGTTTCTGCAGTATCCCAAGACACTGCAGCAGTGGGAGTCAGAAGAACAGTAAAGCGGCTAACAAAGACTGTAAACACAAAATAAAATACAACAGAGCTTTATATTCTCAGAGAACAACACGACAAATCTTTGTAAACGTTGGTTCTCCGGTGTCATTCAAGGAAACACTGTTTAGACATAAAATAAGAACAAATAATGCACAAACAAAACAGATCCAAAATACACTAATTTTTTTAATGGAACCCATGAATGTTTACTTTCTCCTTGAGGCAATGTAAATAGCCACAGTTGAATTGTAAACAAGTCTTGACTGAATATTGTACAACAAGGCTCGGTGACACTGCTTACTTTCATTACTTCAAAGATCATTCGTGAAGCGCTGCAAGTATAAAAAGTACAGAACACTGGTGGAGAGTGCGTATCAGCTACTGGGGCTGAAAAAAGTCCGAATCTTGCAACAGTTTATCATCTCCAACATTTTCTGTGTACATCTTGAACATGAGACCTGCGGCTGCCGGCAGAGTAACACCTGGGTCACTGAATTTGGATATGTTTCCATATAATAGGCACATTTGGATCGTGATATTGAGTGACCGAGAGATACTCGTGAAAAAAATGGCCTTTATATATAGATAACTTATGATGTGCACAACTGAGCCACAATGGCTGTATCTGTCTTTAGAAACATGTATACAGTGACGAAAAATAAAACACCATGAACAAATGTGTATCAACAACTGGCTTGAATTAGATTATAAAAAGAATTGTGCAATTGAATCTTGGCTATTTAATGGGTTATGAGTTATAAAAGGGGCTGTTGTGCATTAGTGTAAAACAATGTTGTCTGGGAACAATCAATGTTATTTGGAGAAAAGTAATATACGGAAGAACAACAAAAAAGAGATGGGCTGGTTTTGTTTTGTGCAATCAATTGTTTTCTTCTGATCACTTTTAAAAATGAAAAGTTCAACATAAATATCTCAAACTCTGTTGAAAGATTTGTGATTGTTCAATCTTCATTCTGGGAAATCAAACAATCAAATCCAATTAGGGAGAAAAAAGTGATAGTTGACATCAGTCTTTCAAAAGTATATTTAAAGGTTCCTTTAAAAGTACTGAAGAGAATCCCAGATAATAAACTGTAACCACAACAGATATAATGGAAAGAAACACAAACAGCAAGATGGCAAATGAGATATGCCAACAAAAACTGTACAATGTACCTCTTTGTATACTAATGGAGAAAGCGAGCAAATGCTTTGAGTTATTCTTCTATTTAGCAACTAAAAAATACAGATTTTTATGATAAATATAATCTTAATATTTCAGTATAATAGTTATTTTATAAACACTCTTCCTGTTGTCATCCTGTTTGAAAAGATGCTGGAAGAGAATGTTAAAGCCATGTTGAAAACATAATGTGGTCTCCTTTCCATTATCTTCATTGTGGTCGGTTTTCTCAAAATAATGGTCATCAGCTTATTAACCTTTGTGCTTTGTATTTGGACAGTAATTAGTGCATTTTGTTAATATAAATATAAGAAATACGTCAAGACATGGTGCTGAAAGATCAGTATGGCAACAGCTCACAGGAGGTCCTCTACATTACAGCTTGCAATCTAAAATTATCCTTCAGTGAAAATGATCCATAAACTGCTGAATAGATTTTTATCACATGCTTTTATATTACAGTCCTTATCAAAGTAGAAATGGGGGTTGTTTTTATTACACTGGTCACAAAATATAAGATGGAAAACTACAGAGGAAATATTACTTTAATCCCCACCTTTTAAAACCCCCTAAAAGGAATACATTATTTCTCAAATAAATAAATAAATTAGTAGACACATGATTTCATAGTTTAACACATATTGATTCCAAAAGGTATCACCAACTGGCACATCCTAATATATGTATGCTTTCAAACAGCCCCTTTTTACAGGTTCACTTGCTATCCATTACATCACCACTTTGACAGGTTTGACAGCAAACAACTAAAACCTCCTTTTACACCAGTCTCCTCTCAGCGCTTTCATCCTCAAGCACCCAGAGAGAAAAAACTCCCCGATCATCACAGTCGGTTCCCTCTCCAAGCAGTGTCACTGCTCCAAACAAAATGGAGTGTCATCATCTTGTTCTTTAGCTAGAATAATATACAAAAGGGCCTTGAAAGGGGGGTGGGGTGGCTGCTAGACAGGGTTGGTCTGGGGGTGGTTGTCTGCTGAGTAAGTTGGAGGGACGGGGTTGGGTTTAATGGCTCTGCTCTTCATGTAGGAGATCAGCTGGTCAGGGATCTCAGCCAGCACGTCTTTAGCCAGCCGCGCCATGCTCAGTACATGGTTACCTGTGCGGTCCATGTAGTCTCTGAATGGGACAAACTGTTGCAACATGGGAGAGAAGATGAATGACTTGTATATGAGTCTGTAAGGTATTAGTCTAAAAGGTTAAAGCTGTTCCTAGTTTTGGACCGAGCAATTTACAGAGGATTTAGTTTTTCCAAACCTGGATTTATACATAAGGCCTACATGTTCACCTCATTACTGAATAGGAGAGGTGTTCATGCTGTGATAGAAACTGGGGATCCTGGTGAACAAAACACTTTCCCTGAATACTAAGGAGGATAAATGCACAAGATGTGTTTCTATGCCATATCCCCTCAATGTAAAAACAGAAATCAAGTTTTGGAGTCTCACAGTTGTGAGGCTACACATGTAAATGAATGTGGTCGTTTTTCTTGTGGTGGCACTAAAGGAGAGGCTGAGAAATCATTCAAATCTGAAGAGGTTACCCTCTTTTGTGCAGGTGTGAATGAGACTGTGTTAGGAGTTTACATTTTAGCCTCAATAAGAGGAAAACAACAGGACAAGTGTCTACCAAAAATGCTGGGGTTCATCATCAAGGGAACATTCAGAGTACATTTCATAGAAAGCCATTGCTCAGTTGCTGATAACTTGTAAACAAAGTTGACATATTGGGAAGAGTAGTCACTGTGGATTAAAAAAACAAAAAAGTCTGAAAGTAGCCAAAATGGAAAGGCTGCACAATTGATGAATGTGTTTAGTAAATTGTTGTGGTAATGTGCTGATTTCATTTTTATATTTTATTTGTACAAGTAAATGGCAGCAGTACATGAAAGACCAGGGTGTCAGCAAAATGACCAGAAATGAATTTCGCAGAAACTTGACAATCCATACTATGTATGCTATGTATGATATCTCACACTGGAATAAAATAAAGAAGTAAAATTGCCATCTACGGTCCAGGCATGGCCACTAATGGGAAAAAAAAGATATACTTCTCATAGATTGTGCCATGGAGAAATGAGCCATTTCCTTCCCATAAAGAGCTGAGAGGGAAACACAACATTAGAAACGTCTCACCTGTACAATGTCTCTCTCTGCCAACTTCCCCCGCGAGGAGATTCTGATGTCATCACCATCCAGCTCGACCATGGCTACAGAGAAAAAAAAGAAATCTCTGGTATGACTTAATATACACGTTTGTTTCTAGTGAATCAAGAAACCAGCCAGGGAAAACATATTTTCATACTGTTAACTGATCATTTCTGAGAATGAACGATTGTTTCTGCTCTTGTGTTGAAAGTCTGAACTGGTTTAATAAAAAATAAAAAAAACATTCCGCATATGAAGAGACAACAAATAGTTTTTTTTTCCCCCTGAAGAAGTTTAATTAATATTCTCACCATCAAACTCAGCTTGGCCAACTCCAACTATGATGATCGACATGGGAAGTTTGGCTGCCTGTCGTTAACAAGAACAAACAGTCGGTTGTCACTCACATGCATGGAATACAATCATTTCTGGAAAAAGGCCCGGCATGTTTTGTAATAAAATACACATTCCAATTATGTGTAATTTTCCCCCAACACACATCTCATCGCACAAAGGCACTATTAACCTGCGAGCACAGTTCTCCAGAGAAGTCACGGATAAAAACAATTATGGATAAATGATCAAATAGACAAATAAAAATGCTACACAGTTTTTTGCTCCCATTATGTTGCATGGTTTCGGGTTGTCCGGGAGAAAACATAAAATACATGATTCAACTCTGGGGCTTTAAGGTTGATACGACAGCCAACATGTAATAGAATATGTTAAGCCAAACACTATGCAGAATACACATTTGTTTTAACAAAGTGGAATATCATACAAACGGTTAAACACTGTTCTTGTAGTTTATATAAATCCTACACACATCACTCAGTGTAACATAATTTTTTCATGACGTTGCATATAGAAAGGTTTCAAACACTGTTAACATTGAACATAAAAGTCCCGTGTCCTGCCTATTTAACTCCTGTCTGAACAAATCTTAAACCGAATTGATGCAGGATTAATAAGGGTTCTCCTCTACACAGTTTGTGGTGTAGAGGTTACTGCACTGCATGAATTTAGACCACAGCCTTGATGTTGAGTTCTGAAAGCTGTGGCATGAATGAATGATATATGCTTGTGGTAGAAATGCATTTACAGGGATAAAAGTAGGTCAGCTTTCCTGGAAAAGCTCCCAAGGGGAGAGGGCCTGTCACAGATAGGAGTGAGGACCACCCCCTTCATGGTCTCTATCATTATTCTCCCTCTATCTCCTTTGCCATTTTATCTTTTCCCTCCATTAAGCCCATTTCTCATGATCTCTCGCTGTCGCCCAAAAATACATATTCTGTTTGCCGTATGCTTGTAGGCCAGACCATACACCAATAAATGCCAGATCAGATTCTGGATGCAGAGTTGAATTATTTAGTCTACACCATTTGTTACTCTGCCCGTGCTGTAAAGTCACTCGGGGGATCTCACACCATCAGTTGGTCTCAACTCGTATTCCCTCCTCTCAGTGCAAATAACTACAATGAATGTACAGAGGCGCAGCAGATACCTGTTCTGGTGATAAGCATCATGCTATAATGCAAGAAATCTGTCTGTATGTATGTTTGTTAGCTTGTTCCTCACATATCTCGACAACCGTTCGTCCCATCGGCTTTACATTTGATGAATGCATTGCTGGGGACTTGAGGTTGTGCATTCCTGATAAAAAAAAAAACAAACAAACAGGCAATCTCAGCACCGTGCAGCAGCAAAGTTGGAATTATGCTGAACAGCTGCAGTTCCAGAGAGCATTGAAGTGGAAGTAGTCGAGTCTTCACCTACATCCACAGCAAACTGTTCTCAAGAAAACTGCACAACAATGCAAGAAGCCAGGCAATCATACTGCCAAACAGGCTATCATGAATAGGCACGGTACTTGTTACTTTTACTATTGAATAACTATACAGACACTTGAGGCGTTTGATCCTTTAATGAAAAAACAACAGGATTGTGGAACTAAAATCATGTCTGTGTCTCCCAGCATCCAAATTGTCCAGCAAATTTAATTAACTTGTTCAAATCCAATTTAGTTTTTTAAAGGAAAGCTTTTTGGCGGAGAATTACTGCATATATGAAAAGTGTTGTATACATCTACAACTACAAGTTTGAAAATGAAAAAACCTGCAGGGTGAGGAGTTGGAAAGAAGAGAGCGTACTAGACCTCTGTAGCCGGCTCTTTAACTCTGTTTGAGGTTAGAGGCACAAAATGACATTCAGTATCTACTAGCAAAGCTCACCTGAACCTCTGATCCGATCTGTCAATAGTCAAATTGCATTGGGGCAATGTAGGTGCCAAAATTTCACTAGAAGGAGAGCAAGTTGATGGTTCTGCAGCATTGATTTTGATCTTTTTGGAAAAAAAATTACATCTTTAGTGACGTCTGAGAGTTAAAGCAGTAAGAGGCACTCAAAACTAAATCTATAGAGTATTTATTTAATTTGCAGTAACTTTATGGATGATGAATTATGTTTTTCTGTCAAACAGCATGGCATATTCTGTATCAACTTGTTCCATCTCTTCACTGACGCTATAAGAACTTTACACTGAGTGAAATACTCAGAAGCCAAGAATCCATGATTTTATAGGTGCACCACTCCATCAAATGCAAACATTTCAGATGTCTTTTGGATTATTTTGTACAGATTTCATCTAAATCATGGCCGGCATATTGGACATCTTTGGAGATTCTGGGCACTTTAGGGTTCAAATGAAGTTTGGTTGTGCAGCGTGAGTTTGTACTGAGGGTAATTATGAAAGCAGTTAAAGCAACATCAAGACATTTTTAATAGCATAATTTAAACCTGCTGACTTGATTTTGTAAAATGTGACAGAATAAGTACTTTCTCTCACAGAGTTCTGATGCCAATGTATACAGATCATGTAGGATATTTTAAACATCCAAATTGTCCATGCAGGTAACACTTTTGCTTCTCTGATGCAGAATGTTTTCGATGGAAAGATAAACTAAATTAAGTCCTTTAAATGCCCCGCAACATGTAAAATATTCATGGATTTTATGATGTTACTGGTTGAGCAAGTCTCCCATCCAGACACGAAATTGACAGCAGTAATTTAATACCTGCACACAAATGAATTTATGTTTTCAGGTTAGAGAGAGACTCTCTTTTATAATTTATAATCCTAAAATGAAATTTGGAGCTTAAATGAAGATAACAAAGGAAAGAGATGCAGTTTTGAATTTACCCCAGAGGCTGTAAGATATGTGGACATGTTAGTCCACTGAAGGCTCAGCTGTGCTGCTTTGGGAGAAAAAAAGAATAAACATTCAAGCAGTTTGGTCATTTGCAGCAGTTTACCAGCCAATAACTGCTGTGTGTATTCTTTAACATTTGCTCAGAAAAATGCAGCACTGAGAAATCATAACTGCAGAGATGAGCTTTGCACAAAACTCCTCGTTAATGATTTAAACCTCCAGGGCTGAGGCTGAAAGTGAAACAGGACATTCAGTCTTCTGCTCTGTAGGCAGAGAAGAGAGCAGCCGCCAGGTCCAGGTGGCAGCAGGAGGTGGCAGGTTCAGGCTGAGCAGAGCGCAGAGCAGCAGACAAGATCTTAAAAGGAAGGTGTGGCTGTTCGAATGGTTTGATTAACAGTCGCAAATTCCCTTTAAACCCAGTCTGCTGGGGGTCAGACCACTGTGTCGCTGTGATGGTCTACCTGGTTGACGATGACTCACTGAGTGCCAGTCTTACTCCAGTGGACAGATTCTAACTACAGGTGAGCTGCAGTGTTGTCAAGACACAACAAAAATGCAGCAGGCAGTAAAGGCATTAGACAAATACAATCAATCCTTTAAAAAAAAAAAAAAAAAAAAAAAAAAAAAAGGGGCAAAACAGGTGCCTCAATTAGTGCGCTGGTTGAGGATCTTGCCTCTGTTAAAGTGAACTTGTTGACCTAAGAGGGAGTCTCAGCTGAGCCTCGCAGCACCTTGAGCTTCTCAGTAAGAAGGAAAAAATATTGGACAAACAGAGCATCTGAGCACAGGGGCTGAAACAAGTGGAGCAGAAAACATCCCATAAATCCTCAAATCTAGTGCTACTGGCTTATAAAGCCTCAAAGTAACAGAAAGCCTGAGAGCAGCGGCAAAGTAAGCTAAAAGCACCTGCAATGCCCTGCAGAGCCAAAGGGAGGGGGGAGGGAGAGGTTATAACATCCTCCTGCTTGTGTTAGAGCAGCACTTACATTCACTATGGCCTCCTTGGTTTGAGCCATGTCTGATATCACACCATCAGTGATGATGAGCAGGACAAAGTACTGAGATCCATCCTCCACTGCTGCTGCATAGCTGGGAGAAAGAAACCATCAGTTAAAAATGTTGGAAAAGATTCAGCATACATGTTCATGGGTTTACATAAGACTTTTAAATTGACTTGAACAACCAGAGACAAACTCTGAGCAGCAAAGTAACCACTGTGTCAGAGATGAAGAAAATATATTAAAAGAACACGTTAGGCAAACTCCCCCTCTACCTACATTGTGACACAAAGGCTTAATATTGCCCTGTAAAGCAGTGAAGCATGTTGTTTAGCTGTTCGTGTCTGAGAGGTCTATCAAGACACTATTATGATATCCATCAGACACCACAGTGAGTGTGTCCTAGTTTCCCGCCCATCGCTGTCTGCTCTATGAATAATTTATTAAACTGTTTATGCAAGTGCAGCAGTCATATTCTTTCAGAACATTATTGATTGCCGAGCACTTATTTGACCAGACTTGATGAGCGAGAGGAAGGAAAAAAAACAAAAACGTGGCAGATCATCGTGAGAGCCAAGGACAGGTCGTTGGTGAGCTCTGCTCTCGCCCTCATATTGGTGAATTTAACTGAGGTGCTGACGTTTTAATCAAAGAGCATGCCCAGTCAGTGACAAGAGCAAGAGCGATGACTGGTGTTTAGGGGATTGAAGAGACATTTGCCTTCCTCAGCTGCCTTACAATAATGTGGGCCATGCTCACTGGAGACAGTTGAACATATTTAGAGCATACTAATTGTAGCACCGAAGTCAATCCCGTGTGACAGACTCCTACACAGGTGAGAGCATGGAACAAGCACAGTGGATACATTAACCATTTAACATCCTTCTGTACATTTAGTGTTCGGTATGCAGCTTTCAACCCTTCAACAGCATCGCCTGCTTTCATTAAATGATCAGCTTTCTGCTTGTGATGCATGTAAAATCAAAACCGAATGCGAGCTTCAAAACCATCTACTTATAAGAACTGCTAGTTCTGCTCAGACTGGAATATTAAGATCGGTTTCTGGTCATGTGAATAGTCATTTTAATCTTTTCATCACTTTTTTGGATGACCTACTTCACTTGTTATAGCAGCGTCTCCCTGCAACATCTTTGTGAATAACTATTTCACTGCACCCAGAGTTATACTGCACACTGGGCAGAGAGAGACTAAAAATGTGATCAATACGTCTCCAGCTGTTTTCAGCCGGTACAATTCACAAAAGGTGGGTCATTAATATTCAAGTCCACGCCAAGTAATGGGTAACAGCTTGAGTCTAAGAGTCCAATATTAAAACAGAGGACAGAGGAGACACATTGTACACCTATGCTTTTAATATAATAACTTCACCACTGTTTGAACCATGTGATGACCATTTTCAACAAAGGATGTCTGCTGTGCATTTAATGTTTTACAGACTTTTAATTTACTTTGTGTACTTATTCTATTTGCAATGACAGGAAGTTTATGATGGTGCCCTATTTACAGTAAAGCTCATTTATTGAGCAGTGTGATTCATCAACACGTCATGAAAGGCTACATGACATGAATGCAATTAAAAGTCCCCAACCAGTCCCGCCACCTCACCTTCCCATGTTCACCCAATGTCTAAAACATAATGTAGCAACTGCCCTCTAAGATGTCTCGCCCTACATGTGCCTTAATTACTATTCATCTTAGCCCGGCAGTTGATTGTTCATATTCCTTTTATTAGTTCTGCTCAGTTCATAGAGAAACCATCCCTCACTGTGGCTGCCTGCTGAAGATTATTCACAGAATGACTTTCAAATAAAGGGCGGCTGCGCTCTGACGTATTCACTGGGACAAATCTCTGTAGTCGTACCTTGCCACATGATTAACAACGGGAGCGAAGTTGGTGGGTCCATACAGCTGAACCGTCTTAAGGCTTTGATGGTAAGCTTCAAGAATCCCCTCCATACCGTTACAGTACGGGTTCTCAACGTTCCCATTCTGAAGAAAACAACAAAACACGAAAGGTACATAAACTACAAAAATGGCAGTCAGAATGAAAAACACAATAAATCTTTACATTATGATTTATCAAAAGTGCTTTAAATTGTACCAAAAGGAGTTAGACCTTAAATAACAGATTTGATTTGATTGGCCAGTTCAGGCCAGCAGAAACAAGTTATGAACACTGACATATTATCACCTCGATATGGTGAACTTGTTAGCAAACAGTTGCTTATTTACACATCAAGCAGTTACAGAGCAACACTGTCAGACATTTACAGTCAAAAATGTTTCATTTCATTTCAACATCTGCCATCTCCTGAGGGAAATAATGTCACTCTATCAGCTAAGTGCTCTGCTGTGTTCACCAGCTCGAATCGAACTGTGTCTATCTCCCGTTACGTGGTGCGCAGGATGGACCAAAAGCAGTACCATTGCAGACTGGTGAACTTAACAATGAGCTGAGACTTTAAAGCTGTGTAAGGCTGACTTGAGCTGCAAAGTTGGCTTCTGTCAGTAAATGGTTTCAAACAAATTCCTCACACTGTGATTAAATTCATTGTAAAACTATAAACTACTGCATAGTAACTTTAAGTTAAGGAGTAACTAGTCCACGAGTGTTGAGCTGCCTTTCATAACCTGCCCGCAACAGCAATTTAGCAGAAAGAGACGACTCATGTTAGTACAAAACCACATGAAGTCGTACCTTTTACCATAAAACACACTGGACAAAAATAGAACACAAGTAATAACTATTTACTTAAATGCAGATTCCAAATAAATAATTCAATAACATATATATATGCTCAAAATAATTTGGTGAATCAGCATTGCCTCTCTCTTTACTCTTCCTTGTTGCAATGTTTTTTTCCTGGAACTGATCAGCAGGTGTTTGGGCCTGCCGCTCTCATCCTGCTGAGGAGACAACCGGGAAGAGAAACAATATACGAGTTCTAAACTATCAGTGCTAATTTAAGTTTATTTTTTTCTACACAGGCAGGATGACCGGCTCCCCTCTGCTTCTTAAGTCAACCTCTGCAAAATCACACCATAAAATAATGCTCGAAAGTAAATAAAGAATAGAAAAATAAAAACACAAGAGCAGATATTTATTCAACATGCATTATGTGTTATGTGTCATACCCATGGATTAATACCACTGCACCATGTACAGATAATAGAAATCATTGTCTCCATTACAAACTGGGTTTATCTTTTATTGTTGAATATTAGTTTACCTGGAGGTGGCTAAATGCTTTTCTCACACACCCAGTGCAGCAGTGATGCAGCAGCTGGGTGCGTTCTCAAGTATCACAGATGTTTATTCTCCGTGACAGATACAGTGTGCAGTTGAGGGCTGAATGATATTTTGAAAAAAAAAAAAAAACACTATTTTTTTCCGCCAGAGGTGAGCTTGTTAAACTTTGTTTCAAATATTAGCTTCTTTCGCTTCAAGGCAAAGTTCTACCCAAATATATACATTATAACAAATATCTCACCCGGGACTGTAACTTTACTTTTCAACCTACTTTCATAACTACAGCATGAAAGCGTGAGCCTTCAATTATATGGTAAGATAAATCTTAATTTGCAAATCTTAATGGAAACGTGGAGTGATGCGGACGTTACCCTGTAGACACACTCCTCATTAGGCTGTACTATGCAGCAGGCAGAGCACATTAGCTGGCTGAGAGAAGCTAAATCGATTTAAGAATCCTTCAGCCTTACAGAACATAATTTGCACTATAAAAGGTGAATGGATTTCATTCTGAATTATGCATATCAGAGGTGTTGCTGCATTTATCTCAAAATGCGCACATCAAAACAGCACACCCATACATGCAGGGAAAATAAGCACACAAGTATGCAGTCTGGAAGATAAGATCCACTGGGCGGCTCAAAATCATCCTCACATGAATTTACATAAACTCAATTACAACCTCACTGGCCAAAATAATCCCATAGTTTACTCACCAGAGGAAACTCATGGGAAACCCTCCCATCAGGGGGCAGCTTAGCACCGAATCCCAGGGCTGGGAACATCTTATCACTGTCATAGTCCTGGATGATCTCTCCAACCGCCTTCAGGGCCATGGCGTAGGCATTCATCTGGTAGGGGTTCATGTAGTGTAGTGAAGTGGACTGCGATGGATTTCCTTTCAAGACAAGAGAAGTGGGAGTCAATGATGCAAACCGTGGCACTGAGAGCGAACTCACAGCTGCACCAGGAGAAACGAGAAACTAAATTGGATGTTTTCAATCATAGGTGTGATTCGGTGAGGCTACCTGCCTCATCAGCAACACCAGAACTCTGCAACGTTACAGTAGCTGCTGCATGAGAGTAACAGAGCATATCAGTGTTTTCTGTTGTATGTTTTTAATGTTAGTGAAATTTTGAACTCCAAAACTGGATGCTGTTGTATATGTTTGCTGATTGACTATATGGACAAAACCTCTCAACAGATCTATGCTGCACCCTCATTGCAGGAAGGAGCGCTACCGCAGCTCGTTTGTTCCGACGGCCGTCAGACTTTTCAATACCACAATAAAATAATGTTGCACTGGTCATCTTATTCCACAGCACCTGTTACTTTACAGTCATCATTCCAAACTGTATTTATTTTTATTTTATTTCATTTGTTTTTGTGTATATAGTGTGTGTGTGTGTGTGTGTGTGTGTGTGTGTGTGTGTGTGTGTGTGTGTGTGTGTGTATTTTTATTCAATGCTCTTATTTTATTTTATTTGTTTTCTAAAATAATTATTTTTTTATCTATCTTATTTCCTATATCTCATAAGTATTTGTAAATTTGTTCATATTGTGTGCACTTTTTTGGTCTTTCTCTATGCTGCTGTGACAAGTACATTTCCCCACTGTGGGATTAATAAAGTCAAAATCTAAATCTAAATCTAAATCACCTTGCATGTCCTGCAGGATCTTATGCCATCATGTCAGATGGATACAGTAAAAGCAGTGTGCATTAACAGCACTATATCCAATACAGTTGGATTTAATTACATTGAACAAGTGAATTTGGCTGAGATGAGGCGTCTGTGTTTGCTTGATTAACCGGCACTTGCAGGCTATGAAGCGAGAAGTCAGGTATATCAGCGCTTTCAGGAATATCCAATGTTCCCATTCACATTCATGAATCAGTAACTCGTAATAACATCAACTGTGACGTGACATGAATGCGGTATTAGGGTTGCATGCCACCATAATGCTGCACTGATTTGTTTCAGAGTTAGAGGATGTACTTAGCGGGGGGTGACAAAGAGCATAGAGGTAGATGTTAATGTTATTTTTTCTTCCCATTTATCTAATTTCAATTATCATTGTTAATAGATTGTATTTTTTTGCACATATACATTTTTACACCTGTATGTGGGTACACCCGATCATCTTGTGTAATTATGAATGACTTGTTTGTATCGTCAACATACATTACTTGATTTCAAACTTTGCAAAATTTGATTTACAATGAAGTTTGCTGTCTTCTCTCCTCTCTGTCTGTCCAAAACCACCCCTGATAATGTTCTGTGAACACTTCAACAAAAATACTTTAACAGTAAAGAGGAGAGATGATCACAAGCAGGAACGAAGCTCTAGCCCATCTTTGACTTGTGGAAAATGCCTCAGTCAAACATGGGAAGACAAATGGAAGCAGAGCGGGGAAGTGGTAGTTGAAACACTCACCATTTGATGCAGTGAAATCAATGGCCACTGTGAAGTGAATCTGAGTCCTGAAACAGATGAATACAGGAAAGGATGTTGTTAACAAAAGAGAGGCAGGAAAACTCAACACTGCAGTTTAATGCAGCTCTCCCTGGTTACAGCGAGCTCCCTGCTCCATCTCTCACATCTGAGAAAAAGGTGTGACAAAACTAAACCCCAGTGTTGATCATGCAATCGCATTGCCTATTTTCCCTGCTGCTTCTTCACAACTTCTGGGAGTCAAGCAACGCAGGATCTAATCAGGCTTTTTTACTTTAATTTATAAAGCGAAGAGATACGTACAGTGCATCCATTGCTCATGGTCAAACTGAATCCATAGAACTGTTTTGATCTTTAAATAAATGTCTTACTCAAAGATTTAACAGCACAGTGGCAGGACCACAAACACATCGCACAATATCTAGAGAACTGATAATGGCACAGTTATTTCCCAAATGGTTTCCACAAACACAATGAGTTGGTGCAGCTGGCTTAGTGATTAACAGCACACCCCGAGGAGAGATATGAACCAGTCATAAAAATAAAATAACCCAAATCCCTCAGTCGTTGAGTAGTTACCATGGTTTTTTTTTCCAAGAAATGTGTACATTTACATGAACATATAGCCATTACAGCGACCGTACTCTTCTTTCTCACTGTGTTATTGTTTTTGTTCAGCTTGGTTGCTGTTGTATGAACAATAGGAAAAATATGTGAGATCTGCTATTCCCTGCATCAAGGCTGAAATGGCAGCCATATAACGTTTTCAAAAACTACCAGAGATTTTTTTTTATTCATGAACCCGTAATGACAGCCAAAACCTTGAAAGCAAACTAAACATGGCCTAACCAGTCTCTGCTGCATTCGCCTGCCTCCCAAGAGAGACAAATGAAGAGTGAATCTTAGATCAAAGTGTGTCCTCTTTCATTGTGATTAACACTGATTGCCTCTTCCTGACTTCACCTCCATTCAGAAATTCCCACAAGCACAGTATCAGAGATAATGGCGGCGTCCTCCTGGGGAGACTCTGACCTCAGCTTATTAATCAGCATTGAGCCGGACTACTCGGACGACAAAGTGGAATTTATACTGCGGCATGTGGCCTCAATTTGAAAGTCTCTCCTGATTTCTGCAGCTAGTTTTGAATATTTAGCTCGAGAAGCAAGGTGGTGAGTAAGAGTTAGGGCTGAGTGCAGGACAGTAGAAACGGACACAGGGGAACTGTCAGTTAAACTGCTGATGTGCATCCTTGGACATTAACGGCTGAACTCTGCTGTAAATTTAACATGATCCATCTTTTTTTTTTTACCGGGATGTTTACAGGGATAAGTACACAGCATTGACCAGTGTCACATTCATAACAGCCTATTGCTGTGTTTTCTCAATCAATCAGTCAATTAATTAATTAACAACTGTGATAATCATCTGTTTTCTTTCCAAGTAAAGAGTTTTTGATCCTGTGTGCTGACACTATGACTTTATGACATCCAAGAACAATTATTGTTTGACTTTTCATAAACCTTCATAAATCTTTATTTTAATGATCTAATCCTAACCATAAAACCACAATGTTTTATTTTCCATAGCTACTATTTCTCCCAAACATTAACCACCAGCTGACAGGTATGAAGGTAATGCTGGCAGTAGATAAAAAAACAACAACAACAACATTCATTTAACAAAATCTGGTGGTTGATGTACCTGCCCGGTGATTGTGATGGTGGTGGTGAAGTCAGCTTTCTACCAGAAATTTGTGTTGCATGATTGTATATCATTATATATTATATCTAAGCATGGAAAATATTAGCCTTGTGAGAACCAGAGCCCAATTTCTATTTGGGTCTAGGCACCCTCCATAGCGAATCGTTTGCAGTTGTTCCATCCTGCTTGGCCTCCAGTTAATTTAAACCAATCAGCATTAGCCGAAGCCGGCCGACACTCTGCCAACAAAAAAAACACTTTGGTGAACAAAGCATTTTTTCCTGAGTACAGCATATTTAAAAAATTGTTTTAATGAACACCAGCAACTTGACGAGGTGCTGAGCGTGTATTCTGCACTGAACGCTTAATGTGCAGCGATTTTTTTTTTTTTTTTCGGTCAATGACAGTTAGAAAAATGTTGGCACTGCGCTCGTCACTGTCACCAATCATCCAATCACAGTGAAGGAGGGGCGGTATAGATACGGTTAACCACACATACTGCTTGCCGATTGGTCCTCCCTTCAGAGTGGCAGTGCAAACGATAATAGGAGTCGAGTTTCCAGACGGTTATCACAGCGAAGAAAACTGAAGCTGTAAGAAAGAGTCGGCGCAGCCAGGCTAGTAAAATATACATTCTAGAAAAAAAAACATAAAGCATCTATAAAATAATGACTTTTCTTCTTTATTTGGGTTGGGGTTAGGATTCAGGTTGCTAATGGTTAAAATGAATTACTTAGCATCCCACGCTCCCTTTCTGTACAGTAGTTTTCCATGAGGGTTCACTGGTTGAACAAATTCAGAAGTCAGGGGATTCCCAGTGATGCCACTGTCTATTAGAGAAAACTACTGAAACAAACAGAGCATGGACACACGGAGCTCTCTTGGGATCCGTTTTTGCTGGAGTCTGTCTGTGGCTTGCTGCAGGAAGAGTAACATCTATGAATACACATACACTACTCTGCAAAGCAAAAGTTTTAAGCACTAAAAGTAAAGTGAGGATGTTTTCAAAACAATGCCACAAATAGTTTTTATCTTTAAAATAATTAAACCAAATCAGGTGAATAATTGGTGTGACTCCTGTTTGCTTTTGGTTTCAATAATTGTGTGTTTTTATTTAACTTATGCGGCCCAGTGGGGATTTGTTTAAGAGATTAGCCCAAATTGTTTTGAGACTAAGAAATCAATTTAGATTCACGTTGACTGATGCTGCAGAATTGCCTGTTTTGTAAGTCCCATTGTAAACAACCAGTAGCTGGTCTGGAGATGCTATTTTTTATCCATACTAGCAGGTCATTTTTCAGTCATTTTAAATTTTTAGACTCTTCTTTGAGTGATGTATTGCACAACGGACAAATTAATGTGCGATCATCATTTCCTACATTCGGCCAGCAGTTAATAAATCTGACACCGGCCTTTAAATAGCCTGATACAATCTGATTCAGTACAAATCCTTCAGAACAACCAGTTCAATAATTCCCTTACAGTGTCCTTTAATATCACCACTCAGTGTCACCTCTCAGATTTGTTCTGTTTAAGTGACAGCTCTCCAACCAGTTTCTGCATCACCTTGAATTACTGCAACAGTTTAGAATAGGTACACATGTAACGGTGCCATGTTGACTTTCCATTTCCAGTAAGACAAACACCATATGGCAAGAGTCTTTGTAATGTAAAATGTCTGCGGTCTTGGCAATCTGGAGAGGGTGAGATATTGTATGTAACGCACCCAGTTACAATCTCATTAGTGTGTGCTGGGAATTGGACGACACGTATATCATGGAGCAATGTAGGTAGATACATACAAGGGTGTAGGTCTGGATTCAGTAACGTGGGGACACAGTTAAGACATCAGTTGTTACTTTATTGCCCGTAGCTAAAATGAATGTAGTCTAATTGTGCTATACCGATGGAAAATTTTACAACTTTGTCCCTTTATATCAATTATTCTAAGCTAAATTACAGAAATACCTTTATGTATAATGCAAGACAGTCGACCAGACCACAAACTGCCTCCTCCAACACGTCCATAAAGGTGAATCAACACCTCACAGAAGGGTAAAGAGAGGAACAGATTTGTTATCTGTAGGCCTGAATAAAAATGCAAGACTAGCAAGACTCAGAAGAAAGAAAATGACAGTTGCGGTGATTACCTGGACAAAACTGAACACAACTGTGTCATACATAAATTAAAAGTGAAGTGTTCTGCCTCTGCTTCCAAGAAAAAGCAAAGACGAAAAGGACCAACGGTGGGCCAGTGTCAGAACAAAACCCCAGCAGCACAAAACCTAGCAGGCCAACACACAATATCTGAAATCATTTAACATCAATGCCATCTCTCTTCTGTTGTTTTGCAGAGCTGAACAAACAACAAACCATAATGCGTGCAGTAAACAAGCTTGCAGAAGAGTGACTTTCACAGCTAAGAAATACCTCCCTATTTTCAAAATCACTGACTATCAAAGGGTAGCAAAAAGATGAAGCGAAGAAAATGGTGTGTTCCTGTTGAAGTGCCATTTTTCAGTCTGACCACAAAACAAACCTAAATAATAAAAATGATAATCTGTTTCTCCTATTTCAGGATAACAGGATATTTTGGGATGAAACCATTAAACTTTAATAAGATCTCCACACAATAAAGGCTCCACATGAGCTATTACACGGCCGATCTCACTGCAGATTTAATTTAAAAAGAAACATTTCAACGTGATGAAAAGAATATAAATCTTTCATTAGCCTCTATGAATCAGAACAGTATGTGGCTCTTGGACTTTAATTACCTCTATTTGACTATATCTCTGCCCCAGTTGAAGGTTCAAGAAAATTAATGAAAAAACAATTCACTGTGTAACCAGTCAGGATGCAATGGTGGCTCTGGAAAAGAAATTGCTTTCTCCCTCCGCTTCAGAGACCATCTAAAATGCATTGTGTTAGTTATCACCTGTTGGAAAGGGAGCAGTAAAGCAAACACACATGAAAGGAGGGAAATCAATAGCAGAGATCTAAAATATCAAATTTGGGTCTAAGATCAGATTCATACAGCCTGCTGCTCATACACCCAGCTCCTAGTCACATTTCTCATCATCTGTCTGAATGACAGTGTTGGCTGACATTCAAGCTCAATCTTTTTATACATTTGCATGAGTTGGAGAAAAGTCATCTCTTTCACCCAGCAAGTACAGATGCCAAATCAAAACCAAGCAATCCACAGGACAAACACTGCCTCTGTTCAGTGCCAGAAGTCATGAATTTCATCTTTTGTTCTTGCACATTGGGGATGCACGAAGTTTAAACTAAAGTAGAAGTAAATCTGAATCAGATTCAAGAAATTATTTTTGGAAAGTAAACATCTGCTGAGGACACGAACAGACTGCAGGGTATTGTTCAGTCTGCTGACAGGGTGATTGGCTGCCGTCCCACCAAGACCTGCAGGCCTTAAGGACACTGAGGCGAGGCCCGTGGGGAAGGATCATGTCCAACCCCTCTCAGACTAGACTTTTCAAATCACTCCCCTCCGGCAAGAGACCGAGGTCTTTATTGACCAAAACTTTACACCACAAGAATCGTTTCTTCCTGACTGCAGCTGGTCTCATCAACGAACATCTGAGATCCTCACTGACATATAATCTATCCCACTCATACACTCTATACATCATCTTAATGTGAAATCTATATTCTTTTATTGCACATCTCTGAACTCATCTAACACAGCGCATTACATTAACCCTATCATTAGTATTCTTTGTGTTGTTACACTTGCGTTGGGTTTTTGATTGTTCTGCACGACTACACAAAGATAAATTCCATGTATGTGAAAACGTATTAATCTGATTGTGATTAATGATGAGAAACCATCCTGCAAAAAACAGGGTATGGTCAAAACAATAGCATTCAAAACTGTAAAAAAAATGTTTAGGAATATCTGTTGAAAATGTTCAATATCTGTACTTGTTTTCTCATTTAGAAAACATCTTATCTTTCTAACTTGGCAACATCGTGGGCTGCTTGTTCCCTATGTAGCGAATTTAAACAGCAAACATTATATAATTGGTGGAAACACATTTATCTTCATTGGTCCAAGCATAGCAACCATTAAATGTTTGACTGTCCCAGAGGGGCAAAACCTTCGTTGCTAATGAGCGTTTGTAAGTGTATCTCCATCTTGGTTTAAAGGTTGAGGTTACAGGGGAGTGGTATAGTTATATATTTTATAATGTGGCTGCTTTGAAACCCTTTCAGATACTTACTAATCATACATCTAAATCCAAGCTAACTTGATGAATGTTCAGCAGAGAATAAGCTCCAAATGCAAATACTGAAGGTTTTCTGGTATAATTGACCAAATGAGCAGCTACTGTTCCTGAAGTGTCTTCAGTCTGGTGTGTCATTCTCCATGGTTACAGTTCATCTTTCCCATCGTGGATAAGCAGCTCGCTCACTGTTTCTTCACTCCACTGCCAGTGCAATCTTGTTTATTTTCTTCATCAGTCTGTCTGCAATCTGCTCCAAGCTGACAATCTGTTAAATGCAGTGTATTTAATTTTCCTTTTCTTATTTTATAAATTAGGTAATTTATGACCGGGGAGATTTTACATAGTGAAATCACAGTCAGGTGGGAAAGTAAGGCCTTTTTGAATCATTCTAGCACATACTTGATTCTCTTTGATACAAGCCAACAGATACCCAACACTACAAGGAAAATATACTTTTTCAATAATTTAAATCAACAAAAATATTTATAGATGTCATAATCTTCTGTGGCCTCAGAAGCTTGTATTGCCCTCTTCAGTATAAATCATTTAATGTTGTTCATAACTGTTCATTACTCTCTCACATTGTCTTGCTGAAATGTTTGACCACTTTTCATGCAAAATTGCTTCAGTTGCAAGATGTTTCAGAGTTTTTTTGCATTTACAGACAGTTTCAAATTCCCCCACAATGGGATTGAAATATTTGACCAGGCCAATTCATAATGGTCTATTTCTTCTTTTCGAGCCATTCCTTGGTGGATTTGAGGGTGTGCTTCGGGATCATTATCCTGTTGAAAGGTCCACTCTCAGTTCAACTTCAATTTCTAGACAGATGGCCTCACATTATCTTCAAGAACTCTTTGATATGATGCAGAATCTGGGTGAATCAATGAGTTGAGTCCCTCAGGCAGCAAAGCTACCGCCAACCAAAACATTTCCACTGCCTCAGCTGGTGTGAGAAGTTATCTTTGGTGTTTGCCAAACATGTCTACTGTCACTGTGGCCAAACAATTCAATCTTTGATTTGACTGTGCAGAGAACATTATTCCAAAAGGCCTGGTCTTTGCTGAAATGTTCATTGGCAAAATGTTCCTATCGCCTCTCCCGCAGGTCAAATTTGTGCTAATTTATCCGACTGGATACTCGTGCACTTTGACAGCAACAGTTACATGAGGTTCCTGCAGATTCAATGATGAAATATGGTGATTCTTGGATACATTTTTCATCTCTTGGGCTAAATTTGATGATCATCAGATGATTTTCAATGGAGATCTTTTTAAATCCCTTGTCAGACTCATAGACATCCACAATCTTTTTTCTAGAGGCCTTAGAGAGCTCTATAGATCTTGGCAGGATAACACCACACATTCAACACCAAAGGGAAAACCAGACCCTATAAATGTCAAAGTCTGAAGTCGTGATAAATTTCGGTGTAGTTAACTTTTCCGTGTGACTGATTTTTTTTTTTGGCTAGTGGAAATGACTACAAAAAAAATTTAAGTTTCAAAATGAATCAAGTGTTGCTTGTTCAAATGTGTTAAAAAATGTTTACAGTTTTCATGGGATATACTTAGTTTTTCACATGACTCTTAGCCTTGTCTTACTGTACATAGACATACAGTTTAATTCTTATGACTCCTGGTTTTTATCCCAAAAAAGGGCTGTATGTTTACTAAAACATTGACTCACACTGTATCAACCATTGTTCAGTGTCGTTGTCATTCAGTCAGACCGGGGGAAAAAAGGATGCTATGGGAGTCAGAAATATTGCAGAAAGACAGTATTTTAGTTTGTCAGTCTGTTAACATCCGCTAGTGAGAAACTAAAAGAAAGTAGGAATTAAAATATGAAAAAAAAAAAAAAAGTCATTGAATCATTGAATTTTATATTAAATACAGAGTTAATTTCTGGATCCATGTGGCCCCTCACATTTGAAAAGTGGGGGTGCTTTGGGTGCAGGGCCATTCATTAACACAATGAGTCAGAGTTAATGTAGCGTTAAATCCTTTACATGTAGAGGATTTACTTCAATGTATCATTCTCAAATTAATTTCGACAGCTCGCTCTAATGGCAGCCAGAATACATCTATGTTGGCTTATGTTCTGCTCTCTGCCTCCAGAAACGATTAAGCACAAAATCCAGAGAGACAATTTACAGACCAAAGTTAGAGAGCCTCAATCAAAACAGAAACCAAAAGTGTGAGATAGCGTTGACTTTCTGTACATGGAGAAGAAGATAGCACTGAAAATTACTGAATGTATCCGCATCCCCACCGCCCGTAACTGTCATGATGATATCTTGCATATTATATTTGTCTCTGTGGCTCCTTGGGAGAATTTTAATTCATGACGACTTCCATTGTTATGAGCACGGCTCAAAGAAAACAAAAAGGAGTCAATGACAACAGGAGACACTGAGGCTGCAGCAAGTCTTTCATTATGATATAAAAGACTCCAAGAGGCAAAAAGAAATCTGTATATGAATGCTGGAGATTTTCTTGCAGGATTTTCATTATTTTTTTTTTAAATGGTTTTAAAGTAAGTCTTTGTCATCAGCCTTTTTTAAGGCATGGCACTGGAAGCAAACAAAAGAGCTGATGAGCTTACGACATCTCTAAATGTCTGTGACAAAAAGATGAAGTAGCACTACATATTGCTTTACTCCCCTCACAGGGTCACATTACTTAATGGAGTAATCTCCATCTCATTTCTGTGTCAAACAGTTTCATGTGAAGATCACCACTTTTCATTTAGCATGATGGATAAAAAGCTGTTTCAAATTTCAAAGCGATAGCGTTATTAAGAGTTCAACAATCTGATTTTGGAGCACTGAATTTGAATAACAAAGAACAGCCCTTTTTAAAAACAGGCTCAGGTAAACATAATACGTGAAACCTTCAACCGTTTCAAAAGTGTCACTTTTTCTACTAATAATCATAATTAGAGCAAAGTCAAATTCATGTTAACACCTCGATCAGAATAAAGCTCTTTTACAATGAAATTCAACTTACTTAATATCAATCATTTAATCGTTGAAACATCTACAACAGAAACCCATACTTTTTCCAAACATATTCACTCACTTGGGTTGAGCCTTTTGCTTTAAATACCTAAAGTTTGCTATTGAAAAGAGGGCACATAAAACTTTAGTAAAGGCACACAGAGAGAAAGAGGAATTTTACTGCTTGAAACATTTTTAACTAAAAAAAGGTTGTCTTTTACTCAGCCCTTTGAGCACAATGTGCGGAGCCATCTGCAAGGGATTTGGGCAAGATTTTTGATCATGGCGTCTTTGATCAACAGGTTTGTGGTGGCGTTTTTCTCACAATATTTGGGTAACGTAGTTTTGCCAACTGAGGAAAAGCAGTCTATGATACTCTTTACTTTGTAATAGTTCTTCTGTAGGTGTTTTTCTTTTCTGTAAAGTCAGATGGTATATAAAAACAACACCCAATTAAATGGCAAAATGTGTGCTTAAAACATTTGCAGACAATTTAGGCCTGTTGTTTATCTTATTTTACTTTTTTGTCGAGTTTTATTCCTCTAGTGAAGCTCTAATGTAATACTAATTTGTGAATAGTGTACTATCTCTCACTTCTGGTTATAACTTTCCATTCTTTCAAATGTCATGTAGAAGTATGCCTGCAGCAAGTTAGAGACAAAGGAGTAGTTGGATATCATGCGTACAAGCCCCTTTATTGTCAGATCCAAGCAGTCTTTAGCAGATTTAGGTCACTGCGAACTTGGAAAATTGTAATTCTGGGTTTGTAAATATAAAATGGTGTTAAGTTGCAGCAACATTAAACATTAAACACAAGTAAAAAAAAAACACTAAAAAAAACAATTAACTAAAATTTGTGAGTAAATGGAGAATATCACTTTTTGATCTTGTGTTTTACTATTAGGAGCCTTATTGTTTTTCCCCCTTCCTACATTTGTCTGCAGTGTCTCAAGGACGAGTTAGAATAGTAAGTAGAAAAGGTAAGGAGGAAAACACTGTTATTTTGAGAGGGTGTCCTGTATGTGCCGGTACAGTATGTGTGTCCATGTGTGTGAGAGCAGCAGGACAGATCTGGGACACTCAGCCATCAGTAGCAAAGCAGCAGAAAACTAAAACCAGGGCAGCCACTGATCCACAGAGAAACATTTCCATATGACAGGTTGTCCGCTCTTAATTAAGCTCTCAGATCTTCTCTATATTTTATCAGTCATTCATATTCATTTACACTGTTGTTGTGGCTGTGGACATGACCGTCTCCTCTGTGGCCACACTCGTACTCATACGTGAAAAATTCAAGGCCACTCAATAACTGCAGCCAATAACACTGAAGAAAATGTGGATGGGTGCTTGTACTGCAATGAGCAGCAGGGGGACTGAGACCAGATGAGTCAGAGGAGCCGAGGTAATGCATTTAAAGGCACCGCATTAAATCTCACAGCACTGATTTTATACCTTATTTCCATGTATTAGTCAAAGCGGAGCTATATCTACAAAGCCTACAACACTGGGTAATGTTCTCCGTGTCACTTTAAAAAGTTTCAACTCCCACTATTGACTGATATTCTAATACAACAGTTATGTGAAGGTGAAACTAAAGACTACAGGAAGGTGTGTTTTTGTTCTTTCTCTCACTGCCACCAGGTGTGCAGGGTTTTCTTATCAATTAAACTTGTTTCCTAGCATACTGTAGACTCTCTTCCTCTAATTGGTGGCAAAAAGTTGAGATGAAGGCAAAAACTGGGGATCCAACCACTGTCCCCAGCCAGAGGCAAACCTCTAGCTTTGTTGTTAGTACTGTACTGGTCACTCGCCCACTGTGATGCCCCTCATCATCAAAACATGCCCACACTCAACTGGTGATACAGTAAAGTAAAAGGAGGCAGGGGTTGAGGATATTGCCACTCGCGAGTCAGCAGCACTTCTATCTATAACAATGAACACCAGCATAATAAACGAGATAATAAACGCGCCAAAGACTTTTTAACAGGGCTGTTTTTCTCAACGACTGCACAGATGAATTGTCGGTGTGTGAGAAAACAGGGAGCTTGAAACCACTTTATAGATAAACAGTCACAGCCAACCGGGACAAGAAAGCTGCTGGCAGCTGGAGTTATTACATAGATGCTAAAGAATAACAAGAGGTTGTGTTTGTGAGCCAGGCAGAAATGGTCCTTTTTTTAGTGGGTGGATTTTATTTGACGTTTATGCTAACAGTGAGATGCTGTGTTCACTTCAGATGAGCTGGATGGTGCTGGTAGGAAAGATTTCTATGTTAAACAAGTTTTCACATGATGAACGGTAAATGGTTATATGATTACTGCGTTGGTAATGTGAGGGCCAGTTAAAGTGAATATTGGTGATTGACTACCTACTTATTAAATGCAAAGTGGAAGATGTTAGTTTTGTTACAGGTTGTAAGTTGATATGTACACGATTTACAACTCAGAGACTTGTGATCATGATAATTTAAAGGAGCAGTGCGTAGGCTTAATGGGGTTCATTTGATAGAAATAGGAATCATTTTTAAATCTTGTTCATAATTATGTTTTTGTTGTTGTAAAATCAACTATAATAAATAATCATTGTGTTTTTGTTCCCTTAGATTGAGACCTTCATATCTACATAGGGAGTGGGTCATCTTCCATGAAGCTGCCATGTTGCACTGCCATATTTCAAAACCACACTGTCTCTAGAGAGGGCCTCTCACATTTTTCACAAATGTAGTTGCCGCCATAGATGCCTGGAGGGATGTTGAGGAGAGATCTGTTCAGTCAGTTGCAACCTGCAACCTCGCTGCTCGATGCCACTACATCCTACACACTGATCCTTTAATATGACATGAACATGGCATAAATAATCACCCTGGAGAACCTTAAATGTGGTGCATGCTGGGATATGCAGTATATTCATAATAACTGCTGCTCATTTTAAATGGACAGAGACCACAAGCATGACAGAGATTACTTTCACCAGCAGCTAAATTTATCCTTTACAGTGAGCCTGGGGTTATAAAAGGAGGCCTGTTTTCTAATTTTACTGTCAGGCTGCTTAGACTCCCTTTTTGTGACCAACTTTTTGTTAGCTTTTCACGTCATTCACCTGGGTTTGCAACAGCTGTGTGTTTATATATATAAAAATATATTTACATAAGTGCTAAATAATATCAAAGTAATTAAAGATCTTAGTTAGACATGTTAATGACATAAAAAAATATTACGCATGGAGCAATAATCTGGTTTGTGTTTGATATGGTGTTTCCCAATAAAAGTTGAATTACCTGCTTAAGAATTTATAAATCACATTTACTGTTGTTCTTTATTCATTAATACAAAATTAAAAACATAATTATGACAAGGCAAGTCATAATTGTAGCTATCCAGTTAAAGTACTGGATAGTTTCCTCCTTCATTGTTAAACTCATTAATACCCTCAGGTGCCAAACTGCACATGCTTCACTCTGCCCAATGAAACTGAAACATTAAGTGAAGTACCAATAGGCAAAACCCATTTCTGAGTAAAGGGGGACTAAACGATTTAATTATTTGTTGTTAAACTTTGTGTTGTTGCCCTAAAGAGCCTGGCACAAAGGTAATACTGTGTGTACATAAACAACAACGGTGTAACTCACCCTCCCTTAATGTAATCCAAGAAGGTGTGCTCCGACTCTACATTGAATGACAACAAGGACACCTGGGAAACAAAGTACAATCAGATTAACTCATGTTTAGTAATTACGGAAAACATATCTACTAATCTGCACATTAACACTGACCTCTGAGCTAACCAACCACAAAATAGTTTATCCATGCAGAACGATTTTGTTTCCTGAGCAGCATATTAGTATCACTGAACATCAGTGTGGCTGCGGAATGACGGATGATCAGCATGATGGATAACAGATCACCGATTTTAATTACAGAGTCACAGCGGCAACAAAGCTGTGGCTCATTTATGAACATCTATCATTACTCTTCACTGAAAGAACACGGACAGGAGTCATTTATTGCATTTCAACAGACTCGGATATTCACCCCATCTGAGGTCATGAGAATGTTTTCCCTTCTACTTAAACTCACTGTCTGGATCATAAGCTCAGAGACTTGGGAATGGACCAAAACCTTAACCAGAGCTGAGCGACCTCATGTAATCCATTTAGTGGAAACTTCCCGATGAATACAAAAGGAACGAGGCAGGAGTGTGAAAGCACCAGGAGATTTCCTCTTATCTCAGATCTTAGACTCACCGTCCCAGAGTTGATGTATCTCTTTTTCTTTATTTTCTTCTTGGCGTTCACCACCTGGTATGAAGGCAGAATAGAAACGAAGGATAATGCTAATGTAAACCTGCAGCACAATTCTTTTCATCCACCCTTGGGCAAGTAATAAAAACATCTTTGTCCTCCTACTCCATGTCTGTAAGGGTAATGGAGCATAGGGAGTGAATCCAATAACTGCAGTAGGTAAGAGTGAGATACCATTGATCATGCCTCACAGCGAGACAGATTATTCAGAGGGATGTTTTTAAAGCACCTACACTCTACTGAACATTTCACATGCACACTGCCAGTTTTGGTGACAGTGGAACATATGTAATAAACAAAGTGATAACAGATTCTACAGAATAGATGATACTGTGTGCACATTCACAAGTGTACAATAATGTGCAATGTGTGCAGATACATACACAAAAACGCACAAACATAGGGGCAATAAGAAAGGCGAGCAGAGCAATTACAGCAATCCCAGCTTTAAATGAAAGTTATAAATAAGGCTTGCATGCATGCAACAGCAAGCAAGGTCAAATATCTCTACAGTTTATCCTACGGGTTTGCACACAAACATAAGGCATAAGCCCAGAGGATACTGAGCTGCATAATAAAGCAAAAGGTATCCAACTCTCTTCTTCTTCTCCTCTGTTCTGCCTCTGTGGTCTCTAAAGCTACTCTTCAACCTGTCCTACAAAGATGATGCCTCATAGTTCTGGAGCCATCACTCAGTCCTTGCTTATAAAGGCATCACATTCAATTACACCAGCCTCCGTTAGGATTATCCTGCTGTCATCTGAACTCAGAGCTAACGTATGCAGGCCTTGTGCATGTCAGGTTAAGTAGGCAGAAACCTAAACATTGCTGCCTGTGACTTATTCAAAATCTTTATTTGTCAGCAGCGAAAAGGTGGCTTTACGTCCACATTCTGAAAGCTATCCAAGGTCACTGAATTGGCAAAGAGAGCAAGAAGAAACTGCTGTATTCCATCTTCTTATTAAAATACAGAAAGGTTTAGTGAAGGGTAATGGATGCACTTCCTTCTGCCATGTCAGCAGTGTGAAAGGGCAGCTTTGCATGCCACTCACTCTGTCTGTCTGTCACTGTGTGTCTCCTAACCTATCCCATCATCCTCTCTCCTTCTCACTTTCTTTACTGTCCCTGTTCATTTCTTAGGCCACCTCCATGACTGATTCAGAGGCTAATGTAATATGGCAAGTGTTTTAATGAGCAGGGACCAAAAAGGGCCCCAGAGTGCCTGATAGCAATACCTTATCTACCCTTCCAAGTACCATCCAAAAAAATCTCTAATCAGTTGCACAACTCTGTTGCATATCCATTTGTATTCTCACCACAGAAGCACCATTCTTCAGCCTGTCTGCTGCACCACTTAACCTCCCAATGGCAAGAAGAGCTGGGACAGACCAAGGAGGCTAACTGTTTATCTCAAACAGTCACAACTTGACTCAAACAAGCAAGTCCTGAAGAGTTTCCTGTTATTAAACAAGACCTTGCTGAGCCAAAGGGCACACTGATTTGCTCTTAAACTGAAGTAGGTGTCACACAGTGGCCTCCAGAAATGGATGCGGCACGAAGAATAATTTTGCGGCAAAGAGGCTCCCACAATTCATTCGTTAATAGGTTGCACGTAGCCTTGTGCGGTCATAATCACAGGGTGTGCTTTACTTGACTTGAAACACATTAAGCAACAAGAGTCAAAACACAAAGACTGTTTTTTTTTTTTATCTCTACTCACCTCGAATACGTTCAACTGGTTGTGACCTCGACAAAGCTCTTTGTAGCTTGTAGTGAATTCACCGATGAAATCGTGGCTGGTGGAAAAAGACAAACAACAGCATCACAAAGAATTCATTCAGACACTGTAGGTAAAACCTTGACAAGGTAGATCAATTTAGCTGAAGGAATTATACCCATTAATGCAGAGATGTATTAGAATAATCTGTTTATGAAAATGTAATTATAATTCTTAACAATTAAGTCAGAGAAACTGAGTGTGGTGTGAAAACTGTTTCTGAACAGATGCAAATGTTATTTACAGAAGACTTGAAGAAGAAACTCACAAACAGGAGTCAAGCACTGACAAAAGTTTAATCAGTTCATAATTGTCAATGTGCTGTGTGTGTGTGTGTGTGTGTGTGTGTGTGTGTGTGTGTGTGTGTCCATCACCTCCCATCTCTGTCCCAGTCATACACTTCCACCTTGATCACCCTATGAAACGAATCAAAAGAGAACAAAAAGTGTTTGTTTGTGGGAGCGTATTTATGTAACACATGAGCTTTGACCATAATGTCCTTGAGAAACTTCACTAGTTGCATTTCTGAAATGACGCAGCACAAAACAAGCCATTCAAGCTCATTAATCGTTAGTGAAGGCTGAATTAAATCAATCAAAGGGAGCCTGCACTGTGTTTTGCATTTGAGAGATGCAAACATCTTACCTCTTTGAAGCTGAACTGTGCTGCACACTGAGATTACATTAGCCAATAACAAATCGAGACCAGTCTTGGTGAATGTAAACATTTCACCAAGACTAACACCCAATACAAAATCACAGAACTCATTTGGTTTCTGTCTGTTTCTGTCATACTCCAAAAAAGCAAAGAAAGTTTAAATTTTTAAAAGACTGGCATTAAAAATTTAAATGAATTGTTTACGGCTGACTTTTCATGTCTTACACAGGAGAGAGCAGGTTGAGAGAGTTGCCAAAATTTTGGGTGAAGCGTTTTCTCAGCACATGCCAAAGATAGAAAACTAACCTCTGAGGAAACGGCATATTTTTCAAGTTACCGAAATACATTGGAAATACGTAAGAAAGTGACGCCTCTTTTCCTCTTGATCTGATGGAAAAACTGGTGGCTTGCCACCCACGACTCTCCCGTCAGCTGCTGTCAATCATGTGTCAGTGGGTCCAGGAGGAGGCACGGTGATGGAGGGCTGCCCTGTTATCCTGACCTGAACTCATTCTGTCTGTACTTAACCTTATTTTCCCGCGTAACAAACATGTGCAGTCCAGGTGATACAGAAAGAGATGAGACAAGAAAGGTGTAGTGAACCTGTGCTAAAATCAGTTGTTGTACTACAGTAAAACAAGCAAATATTCAGCGTCAGAGTAAGAAAACAATCAAATCTTTCTTGTAGTGTTGACTGAGGAAAAAACACTCATGTGTGTTGACACTCAGGCGCCCTCATGGCAGATGATTCCCCACATCAAAATGATGACCAGGGTCATGGGCAGCACTACGACACATCCTCAATCCCAAAATCAATTTCATCTCAGCTCCTTTCCCCTGTGCATGTTCGACTGAAAATGGTGGGGAGATTTCACTTTCTGATCACGATTAAAGCTAGATGATTACAAGGGATTTATGAGATTCATATGAGGCTGAAAGACATGACTGCAGAGAGGCCGTGAACATATCACCACAGCTTTACGTAAGGAACCTGGGAATAGACAAAAAAGAAAGAAACATGTGCCTGTTCAGCGCTGAATCATCTGCCTTCCTGTCCATACATGTAAAAAATGCCCAAGTCAAGAAATTATTAAATCCCTACACATACTGTGGGTCAAAACCAGGCCACGAGTGAATCTCAGAGAAATTATGTTTTAAACAAGAATTCAAAATTTGATTTGTCGAAAAGTACTGGATGAAAAGAATGAAAACTGCAGTGGTTCTGCAGTATAGAGCTCAGAAATAGAGCACGCCAATAAAATGTCAGCACAGGAAACTGCAGATATTATACAAGAAAACTCAAGAGACTCTAAATTGCTGTAGATTTCTCTTGCCATCAAAATCCTCAAAGGGTATCAGGCATCTGTCATGCTTCTGCTCCATCTGTCTGGCCCAATTAGCTTCTCCCAGCAGGTGAGCAGAGACCAGATCGAAGCAACGAACCTTTGTTGACATCCAGTGTGATGGAGAGGGCAAAGATTGAGGTGTTCTTTGACTACTTCCACACACACACACACACACACACACACACACACACACACACACACACACACACACATACATACACACAAAGCATAAAGCAGGGATCCTGTGTTGGACAGGCCACTTGTCAACATCTAGAAAACGATCGAGTACAGCCACACCCCCCTTTTTCATTTTTTCTCTTCTCATTTTTTATCTCCCTGCCAAAAAAAACCTTCCTGCTTCTCAGGTGTCCTACGAGGCCCTTTGCTCTGAAGAGATTCAGATAAGATAGAAGATGCCACTGGGGCAGCCAATCAAACCCTTGAAAAGGCTCTCGCTGGTTGTGGGCAAATCAATGAACAGCCGGGTAAAGTCGCAGAAGTTTTTAGATAGGCCTCTCATAATTATCTATTTCAACAGCAGATACAATAACAGAAGAAAATCAATTGTGTCTAAATTTGACGCACCGATCCATAAGTACACCACAAATTGAAACTCTGCGTGGCTTTGATTTCCCCTCGAAAATTTGAGTTTGTGTGAGTATGTGTGTTCAGAAGACTTACAGTCATTCAACCTACCTCTCATAGTCTCCGTTGCAGAGCGCTCTGACAGGGATGGAGAAGGCCTGCCACATAGGGTTCAGTGTGCTTTTCACCACCTCAGTCTTGTGACAGATGGTGAACCTGGGGAGACGCAGGTCAACAGGGATTAAAAAGCCTAAAACTCACATCTAAAACAAAAAAAAAAATTATTAAGTCTTCTCACTGCAGTATGGCTTTCCTTGGGACCATGTCTGCATACATGTATCTGTGTGCAGCTGAGTTCAAGAGGTCACAATCTAATTCTCTCAACCTTGGTTCCCCTTCCTCTCAGGTCTTCACGCCCACCAATCTGCCTCTGATAAGCCCAAACCCGCTGGGATGCAGAAGCAAGAGGTGAACTCACGTGCCGTCTTCGTTACTTCTGTAGAAGACCATGAATGGGTCTGACTTTCCAAAGAAGTCCTTTTTATCCAGTTTGTTGGCACAGAATTGCATGGTGGCGTAATCCTACAGGCAGAGCAAAGAACAGTCAGGGAAATGGGAAGACAAAAAAGTTAAAGACACTGTAAATCCATGCTGTTGCCTCTCATTGCCTCCTGTTGTTTTTTTTTTTATACATGCTGTGCACCAAGATATAAAAGCACTGAGGCACCAAATAAAAGCAAAGTGCTAACTGAATCCTAATAAGAGCAGGGAGAAACCAACCGCTGGGCTCTAGTTTCAGAAACCTGCAAATGCATTCATTACCATTTCTTTATTATGCAACACCCGCATAACAATGTGGCTGGGATAAGGAATATGAAATTGAAAATACCTTGTTGTGCTCAATATAATAATAGTAACAATATGAGGCACCATGCACAGGCACAGAAATGGATTCTAAACCCCTGCACATGGAAGGGATGGGGGGCCATGTACAAAAAGGATGTGGAGTGCAGCTAATGATACATTAGAAAGGCTGGTATTATCGTAATTACACTCATTTAGGCAGCATTTCAATGTGTACTGCCACATCAAGGACAATGAGTATGCCCTTTTAAGCTCTTGATTCCAGATAGTCTCCCTGTGGTCAAGGTATTACCATAGTCTGCACTGTATAATAATGAGGCTGCATAGTGGCCACACTGGACCTGTAAATGTCCAGAAGAAACTCTGCAGAGTTCTCCATCACCAACAGCCTCCACCTCAATGCTCTGTGAGTCTTTTCAAAATACTCTTCAGCCCTGAAACACGCTGCATATGCAAGTCAGGCATTGAATCATCATATCTTTAAGTGTGAGAAGGTGTGAAGACATTCAGAGCCTTCAGCTAGAAAAAAAAGAAAAGCTTTTTGCCTCGCTGGTCTCCCGGGCATTTAGGTTTTGAAGTGTCGCTATTAGATCTGAATCAGCATGGTGCCAGGCAGGGCCCCTATCGATTGCTTTGACCCACATCAGTGTGCAGTGCTCTGCCTCTGACCTGCCTCGCACTAACCCCCAGCACATCACTTAATGCCGTGGACACAGACACAGCGAGGACCTGACACTATTTCTGAGGCAACTGCTGAGAGAAAAGATGGATGCCAGGACATATATAGTACAATTACTCTTGGCGTATCCACCTGAAAATTTTGCTAATTTGATTATTGCCGTTCATTCTAAGCTCAATTTGTCTCCAACCACCATAGTAGAAATGTTGAAACAGAGGGAAAGCTGATTAAAACTGTAAGTGGTGGCAGGTAAATGGGCTGCTCTATATCTATTTCCATTTCCTACAATAATGTTCAGTTATTATCTGTGCTTCTAGCTAGTCTGCAATATAGGTAGAGAGCATAGTGATGGAAAATTATCTTTTTCCAATTTGCTTAGCAGATACGGATCAGCCAAGTTATGGAGCTTTCCACTGTGCATTTTGTACCTGAGGTGCATCAAGCTCTCCCTGGGTGGCTTTTCACAAGAGGATCTCATTTTCCAAGTTCCCATTTTGTGAATTCAAGAAAAACAACACATCATGGTAAAAGACTACTAAGGTCAGTTATCCAAGCCCTGAAAACAGAACCATCCTATCATTGTCCTGCTTAACCCTGACACAGCCTCTACAATTACACTATCATGGCAGCACGGTGCCTTAAGCCTTCATTAGGCCGAGATAACACACCCACTTTGGTGCCTCGCAGTGTTCTCTCATTAAGTGGGGAAAAGGCAGAACATTCATTTCAGACACTGAGGTTTAGGAACAGCAGGGGAATAACAGAGTGCAGACTCCATCCTTCTACCTACAGTGGGTACGGAAAGTATTCAGACCCCTTTAAATTTTTCACTCTTTGTTTCATTGCAGCCATTTGCTAAAATCAAAAAAGTTCATTTTATTTCTCATTAATGTACACTAAGCACCCCATGTTGACAGAAAAAAACAGAAATGTAGAAATTTGTGCAAATTTATTAAAAAAGAAAAACTGAAATATCACATGGTTATAAGTATTCAGACCCTTTGCTGTGACACTCATATTTAACTCACATGCTGTCCATTTCTTCTGATCCTCCTTGAGATGGTTCTACTCCTTCATTGGAGTCCAGCTGTGTTTAATTAAACTGATTGGACTTGATTAGGAAAGGCACACACCTGTCTATATAAGACCTTACAGCTCACAGTGCATGTCAGAGCAAATGAGAATCATGAGGTCGAAGGAACTGTCCAAGGAGCTCAGAGACAGAATTGTGGCAAGGCACAGATCTGGCCAAGGTTACAAAATAATTTCTGCAGCACTCAAGGTTCCTAAGAGCACAGTGGCCTCCATAATTCTTAAATGGAAGAAGTTTGGGACGACCAGAACTCTTCCTAGACCTGGCCGTCCAGCCAAACTGAGCAATCGTGGGAGAAGAGCCTTGGTGAGAGAGGTAAAGAAGAACCCAAAGATCACTGTGGCTGAGCTCCAGAGATGCAGTAGGGAGATGGGAGAAAGTTCCACAAAGTCAACTATCACTGCAGCCCTCCACCAGTCGGGGCTTTATGGCAGAGTGGCCCGACGGAAGCCTCTCCTCAGTGCAAGACATATGAAAGCCCGCATAGAGTTTGCCAAAAAACACATGAAGGACTCCCAGACTATGAGAAATAAGATTCTCTGGTCTGATGAGACCAAGATTGAACTTTTTGGCGTTAATTCTAAGCGGTATGTGTGGAGAAAACCAGGCACTGCTCATCACCTGCCCAATACAATCCCAACAGTGAAACATGGTGGTGGCAGCATCATGCTATGGGGGTGTTTTTCAGCTGCAGGGACAGGACGACTGGTTGCAATTGAAGGAAAGATGAATGCGGCCAAGTACAGAGATATCCTGGAAGAAAACCTCTTCCAGAGTGCTCTGGACCTCAGACTGAGCCGAAGGTTCACCTTCCAACAAGACAATGACCCTAAGCACACAGCTAAAATAACAAAGGAGTGGCTTCGGAACAACTCTGTGACCATTCTTGACTGGCCCAGCCAGAGCCCTGACCTAAACCCAATTGAGCATCTCTGGAGAGACCTGAAAATGGCTGTCCACCAACATTCACCATCCAACCTGACGGAACTGGAGAGGATCTGCAAGGAAGAATGGCAGAGGATCCCCAAATCCAGGTGTGAAAAGCTTGTTGCATCATTCCCAAGAAGACTCATGGCTGTACTAGCTCAAAAGGGTGCTTCTACTCAATACTGAGCAAAGGGTCTGAATACTTATGACCATGTGATATTTCAGTTTTTCTTTTTTAATAAATTTGCACAAATTTCTACATTTCTGTTCTTTTCTGTCAAGATGGGGTGCTGAGTGTACATTAATGAGAAATAAAATGAACTTTTTTGATTTTAGCAAATGGCTGCAATGAAACAAAGAGTGAAAAATGTAAAGGGGTCTGAATACTTTCCGTACCCACTGTATTTCTCAGTTCTACCTACTGTAGATATCGCTGCATGGGGTAAGTGGCAGAGCGATGCACGCTGTCACTTCCAGAAAGTGGGACTGGTCTTTCAAAGGAACAGAAAGCATGTCAGGAGTCCGGTTTTTTTCCTCTGTTTTGCCCCTGATCACCTCTCCTCCTGTGTCCCCTCAGTCCCCTGTCTGCTTGTCTGTGGCCACGCCCCTCACCAGTCCCAGCAGATGCAGCCACTCACCCCTGATCACCACCTGCAGGTGTGCTGCATCTCCCTGATCACCTCCCCAGACTATATGTACCCTGCCCCTGCACTCCTCTGGTTGTTGGTTCATTTTTGTTAGTCACCCGTCCGTCCTCCGTCAGCTCTCCGTCAGTCCTGTCCCTGTTCCCATTCCCGTTCCTCCGGCCTCTGCGCCTCCTGCAGATCTCCCTGTCAAAGTCACCAGTCGGTGGAGTTGCCCTCCCGACTAGGGGGATTGTTGACGCCGTCCCTTCCGCTGGTCTGCCGGCTGCCCTGCCAGCCGTGTCCCCCTGGATCTGTCGGTCGAGTTGCCCTCCCGACTGGAAGCAAGTGGACGCGATAGGTGCCACCTTTTTGGTTTGTTTGTTTTTTATTGCAATAAAGACTGTACTTTGGAACTGATACCTAAGTCTGTGAGCTTGCATTTGGGTCCTTGTAAACACCACCACATAACAAAGCAAGGCAGACAATACTGGAATTCATGTTACATAAAGCTCTTCGAAAGGGTTATATGGACCAGAAATTAACACCGCTCCTTTGATTGCTTCACGCGTCACCCCATTCATTTGAGTGTTTGTCTGTTACAACTGTGAGCCTTAGGTGAAGGATTTTCGCCAGTGTGAGGGTCAGTTGGAAAAAAGATGGTAACAAAACTAAGTTTCCTTTTTTTTTTTTTTTACTTCAGTGATAAGCCAAATAATATTTGCTTGGGGTAAATACAGTACATCATACAATCCAAAATGTCAATAGTATTTTAGAGTTTGTGTGAATGAATAGTAACCTACAGTAGTGAGGGTAAATTGTGAATAAAAACACAAGATGGACTTATATATTTTTGTGTGTTTTTAATTTTGTTTTTCCTTATTCAAACTGGGGCTCTAGGATGAAGGGAGTCCTGTACAGACTATGAAACCCCTTTGTGGGAAATTTGCAGTTTTAGGCTCTATAAATAAAATTGCCTTGATTTGATTTATGCTCGCTTTGCTAAATCCCGGCGGTACACTAGGGTTATACAGTCATATGTAACATTATGTGCAGTTGAATTAAATTTAAATCAGCCAGAGTTGCAGCTGGACCAAGAGGACGATCTGAAAGTGAGCCAGCCACTGCTCAGCAGTCATATGTGCCAGAGATAATGACAGCCAAGAGGAAGCCTTTGATCCGTACGGAGGCCCCTGCTCTGTCTAATGATACCTGGCAAATCCACCATGAAGGTGAAAGCCAACCCAGCTCACGTTTAACAGTCCCTACAGAACTTCGCCAGTTGATTCCCACTCCGCTGGTCTCCGTTTCTCTAAACAAGAGTTGCTGTGTTTACCTCAGGCGAGGCGGCAACTCAGCTGCCTCCATTTACTGGTCACAGGTGGATTGTAGAATAAACAACATCCAGATGGATGGTAGCAATTCCAAACTGCTATAATTCACAGATGTGGGAGTTGTGCTGAAAGCAGTGTCTTCAGAGCCATCTTCTATCATCCGTCTGTTCCTTCATTTTCCTGTTCTCAACTCAAACCTGAGCTATTCCCATTCAGGGTTAAATTCTGTGTAAACATGGCAAGTCTGGAGTGACATGTCAAGTCCGTGTCTCTCTAATTGAGTCGGGGGAAAAGGAAATGGTCATTTGTACCAGTAACGATCATTTGCATTTATATTACTAAATCGCTCGTTGAAGTGGTGCTTTGCAGCGACAGTGGTAACGCCGATCATCGCAGATCAGATGTACCTGATGACTCGCAGTAGCCCTTCAACGACTCTGCACTGACACTTCAATTCAGCAGGACAGAATCAGTAATGGCTATCACGGAAGTTTCATTATCTGTGTGACTCATCTGTCTCACTCTAACAGGAGACTCTTTATATGTCAGGGAATAAACAATAAACAAAAAACCCTCTGAGTCAGGTACAATCACTGTTAAATCACTAAATACCACTAAAAAAGTATGACAGAAAGAAACAAAGCCTTGAATCATTAGATGCTTACATGTATTAGGACATGGCTAACATTTATACAGAAGCTCAATGGCTTGCTGTTCAGCCTCTGAGGGAGGCCAGTTGTTCAGGCCAATAAGTCGCACCACTTTCTGCAGCTCCACTGGCAGCAGTATAATGTGATTATTTACTATCTTCATTTAGCAGTGTGGCGAGAAAGCCAATGGGCATTAGTGGACACAGGTTATTAACGCAGACTCATGGATTAACACTCCACACATAGAAGCGAATGCCTGTTTTAGTGATTGGAAGGAAGGCGGTCTCATTAACCAGCCATTTAAACTCATAGCCTATTCAATATGTACACAACTTCCAAATGACAAAAACAATTGCGTAGAACCACGGCGTACCCTGCTCGTTTAATAGGGACATTTATGATCCAATATATCTTACCGAAGTGAAGGATATTAAACATCCCGTTTCACTTCAGCAGGCTTGTGAACATTGCTAAACATGCATTACGCACCACTTCCCTCCAACACGTATAATTTCACAGAGACGTGTCACAATCTATCAGCTGCAGTACACATGATCAATTAAACTGTGATTGTTAAAGAGCCCAGTTCAAATTGGATCAGTGAACACTGCAAAACATTTACTCTGAGATTTACAGCATGAACAAATTGAAAAAGTATACTGGTGAAAACTTTTAGGACTCACCCTGCAGTTTCCCAGCTCCTCAACCGATAGGATGATGGTTCCACATTTCTTCCCAGGGATGCCACTATGAAAACAAACACATGTCATTCACTCTTCCAACAAAATGATGATCCATTTGATAATTTCAAATTTTAGTAGTTTAACAATGGATGGCATTATGGTGCACTTTATAAAACCTACTCCAATAAGTCCTATACCAATTGGGGCCAATGTCTTTTTTTTTGTTGTTTTACCAATATTGGGGAGTAAAAACATTAAAATATTAATATATCAACTGAAATGTGTTCATCAAAAACTTGCGACAAAGATATGTAATGGAGGCAGGTATTTAACAATACATTTTATTGTCCCAAATGATATCAGTCCACTGAAACAATGAACATCACTGGGAATGTATTAACTATATATATATATATATATTTTTTTTTTTTTAAACTCAAATAAAACAATTTCAAAATTTTGCTCTATTCTATAAAAAAATATGTATTTATTATAGTATATCAGGTAAAACACACAGATACTGATATATCTGGAATGGGCCATATTGTCCCTAATATTGTCATTTTGCTTTTATTTCACAGTTTTTTGATGTCACCTCCTTGTGCCCCAAGAAGAACCCCCATCTGAGAACATACCAGACACAAAAACTAATAATTTGAAAGATTAAAGTTTGTAAAGCTGTTTTTAAAGTCAAATTATATCTCAGGCTCATAATACAAGTGTACTTTCACATAAAATCAGAGCAATGTTACGTGAGTGTGACAGTTTGACAACTCTAATGTGCACATTATTAGTTTCTCACCACCTTAAGTGAATCAAGAACACGTTATAAATAAAGGCTCTGTATTTCTTTAGTACAATCTGGAACAAAACTGCTGAGACATAGGACTCCTCTGATCCCCCTCTGCCAGCGCCACTCTGAGACTTTAAAGCTCGGCAAGCCTGCGGTTGTTTACCGCTGATTCCCGCTTCAGCAGATGATCAAGACGTATCACAGCACAAGCGAGGTTCCCCGCATGTCTGTGTTTCTGTACATCACCTCTTTCAGTAAGTTGCCAATCCAGTGGCTGTCTATGACAAAAATAGAGACAGCAGTGCTCCACAGTTTGTCCTAAATGTTATGTGGCTATATTTTTTGAAGTGGAACAAAATGAGATTATTTTTTGGTATCCAATCACCCCAACCCTCAGCATCCACTGAAGCTGTGAGAAAAGGCTGAGCCCATTCCACCCCACACAGAGCAGGACACAATACCTACTTTCTAATCATACAGTAGCTCTCCAGCTGCTCACACTACTGTCATCTTTCCGGACAAAAAAGGAAATTACACGAGAGTCCTGCTGTGGCCTTCGCTGGAGACCAATAATTAGAAGGTCAGACTTGCTGCAGATCCTCATCAAGCTGTGACAGCTAATCTGACTGTCAGTAATTCTGGATTCCACACTGCTAAACAGGAGGCAGCCTTTGACTGCAGCCACAAAGGCTTACATTATTTACAAAGACAATCTAAAGCACAGACATGCACTGCCTGAACCTCCAGTGCTGGACTTTGCCAGGGGACCTATTAAGAGACAGAGTATGGTTTCCTCTTTCTTATCTACCTGTGCGGGAAGTGTTTGTATTGTTTGTAAGACGTATGGTGCGGGGTGTTTCCATTAACCTCTCTCAGGTTTCCCCGGCCTATACCACATACAGTTTAATGCTCCATAAGAGCAAGTGTAGCCCCTGATGTATCAACTTTGATCGATACCTCAATACAATTTTATTGACCAAAGCATCCAACCACAACTGCTGCAATGTCTTTAATGAGACAAAATGTAAAATGAAGCCATTGCATGCTCAGAGGGCATGCACACTTCATTCTTGGGCTCGATCTTCAAGGTCCAAGGAGACTTGTCTCAAGGTGAATTAACTATCCTTGAATTATTGATGCTCCAAGTCGCCACCGTGCAGTTTGATGACGCCTCAAAGAGGCAGTAAAGCCCTCACCGATGAGGCCAGTAAACCCTGCACACTCCACAGGTCAAATTATCTCCCTGAGGTCACACTAACGGCTGATACTCCTATTAAACTGGGAAATGAGATCCAGTGATTGTTAAAATATCAGCTCAAGACACACTGAGATGCATATCCCTGTTCTAATCTCTGCAATGGAAGAGAGAGCAGGTACCAAAAGGGCAATGGTCTTTTAAATTAGACATGCATTATTGAGTGCGGCATTTTCCCTGACAATGACTAGTTAACGCAAAGAGCAAGCACTGAATGGACAAATACAGTTCCTGCCAATTATCTGTGGCACATGACTTCCTTTTTACTGCTGAGACTTATTCTGCGAGCTCGAACAGCTTCTGTGCTGCAATGTGACTGCTGGTGATATGAAGTGTCCTGCATCAAGAGGCCTCCTTCTCTCAGCACTCATTCACTGACGGCTACTCAGTGGGAAAACGCTTTGATGATGAAATTATGTGAAATGTGCCGCTGTGGTCCTCCTTCCTGTACTATCTGCAATGAACAAGGTCTACCAGTCCGACTGCCGGGAAAACTGACAGGATTTAATCAGCTGGTCATGTAAATGTGTGTTACAGATGTAAGATTTGAATATTTAAATTACACCAGTCAACAAGCATCAAGGTATTTTGGCCGAGCTAAACAACAACACACTGTGACAGCTCATCATGCATACATAACTATATACAATATAAAGCTGAATATGTTTTTATTCTTTTTTCTGCTCTCCACTTCAATTTTGATTCAGTTTTGGCACATGGAGTAGGGCTGTGTTTTATTGTATCTCCTGGAGGAGGGGTGGGACCAAAAGACAACGCAGAAGCGCCTGAAAGTGCAATATCACTGAGGGCCGCTCGGGGCTGGCTCTAAAAAGTAAAAAAAATAAATCATTGCTCCAGTAGACTCACATTCAAAAAGCATCAACTTCATTAAATACTGAGTCAATAAAGTCATTAATGTGTAATTAGCTAAATTAACTCTGCTGGTCTTGCTCTGGTGGTCCATCTAAAAATAATTTCATAATTAATTAGATATTAGGCCTTAAAGAGAAGTATGCTTGGGGGTGTGGTTTCCAGTATAGGTGGACATTCATCGTGTCCTCGAGTTCTTACAGTCAGACCCACCCCTCCCTCCTCCCAAGCTTCACCTTTTCCTCTAAATATGGTCAATTAGGCTCCAAAAAAAACAACATGGCAAAGGCCAAATTGTAAGACGCGAGGCTTTAACATGGCAGTTCACAAACCGATGGGTAACATCACAGTGGACATTATCAGTTCTCATATTTTAACCAAACAAACTGATAACCAGAGCATAATAAACTGACCCTGTTTAATTGTAGGTAGAACAACAGTAAAGGGTGTACTGCCATCTAAATTCAGAGTTTTGCGCAGAGAGTCAAGAAGAGTTTTGACATGGCAAACTTGGTCAGAGAAGACTAATGACAGCCTGCTATCATCCATGGCTTCTGTGCTTCCAGTGAATGATTAATGTGTTATTATGAAGTCTTTCTGCAATACAGGTGAGTGGGGACTGCGCTAAATACATGCCAAGTAGCTCTGATATTTTACACCATTCACAATTCTCCATAATTCATACAGCCACTTACAGGCTTCCCTTGGCACTCGACATACACCGAGCCATATGGTCCTGTCTCCTGACCAATCCAATGCCTGTTTTCTGTACTGATGCTCCATGAAGCCTCAGTGGTCCTCATATTTATAGCCACATTAGCATCTTGTCTGCGTTTCAATTGTAACCAAAATTTTGTGAAAAAACAACAAGCAGAGTCAGAATTGAAACAGTGGCTTGTAGCACAGTGTCTTCCTTTACCCATAGAGAAGCACTGTCATGTCAGGCTCCGAGCTCACCCTAACAGTGAGTTAGCCACAGTTGTCTTGACAGATCCCCTGTTTGATCAGTTGAATGGAAAGAGATCAAGCAGCATATTTCAGCATCACCACAATTACTTGGCCAAAGTTTCTGATAATGTTGTTCTACAGAATACCAATGAGAGTACCAGGTCTCCCCGTTCGCTAGGGGACAGTGCATTAGAGTAATTTATTCCTCCAAAAAACAAGCATCAAAGATAATTGGGCATGACATGCTATATTATGAATGTTCAGGCTCAATGTATGTCCTCTATAATTTCCCATCTAGAGGCATTTGCTGTCATGAAATGGTGATTCACAGTGTGTATTCTCCATTACCGTTCAGTGCAGAGGTGAGGTGGGTGGAGGTTGGTGAGATTAAAGTCCAAAGAGGGAGAAGGAAGCAATTGTTGATGCTGTTCACATTAGGTCATTAGGATGAGGAATGGTCTTGATATTTAACAACGCTGCAACGTGTCATGCATATGAGAGTTAGGGAGGGTTTTCTGCTCAACAACACGAGAGCCCAAGAAGAAGATAAACGATTTTTTTTTTTTCCTCCACACTGCAGCTGTTGCAGGGTGGGTCTACATATTTTACCACGAGGCAAAATGACTGCAGTATTATCATGGTAAGAAGAGTGTTATTTAGCAATTTCACACCTAAGTGGGGATAAGCAAATCAAAACATACTTTGGAAGGTGGAGTGCAAGAACAGCAAGAAATTAGATGAGAAAAGGATGACTTTCTCTACACAAAAGAACTGATTGATTTCACTGAGATTGTCCGAGTCAGTGAAGCCAATGAATCAGTCTGGATGACAAGAGGATTGGGATACATTAACAAATCTGACTGGTTTGAGTCAAAGACCAACAGAGATGGACGGTAGACAGATAATCTGGCTTTGTGCCACTGTAAACGTTTGAGGCAGTAAGCAGATCATAGTTCAACAGAATTAGACAAGGTTGCCAAAACTCTATGTGGGTTCAAATGGGATTATACCACTAATCCCCTTGATTTTCATACACCGATAAACATTCATAATCCCTCACCTCAGAAGGATTAAACATTTTTGAAAAAGGGAGGATGAAAAGCACCCCGGCTAATTCAAAAGGACACCAGAATACCTTTTCAGAGAGGAAGAGGGATCTGCTTCCTACTGGTAGAGGAGCTGGAGTTTGTGTACAAAGAAGGTAGCTAAAGGCAACCTGTGCGAAGCCCTTTGAAGCTTTGTTAGGAGGAGCACAAAGCAAGTAAATAGGTCAAAAAATGTGGTGCAAAACATTGTGAGATGGATATTAGAAAAAACCAGCACGAGGAAAAACAATGTGTGCCTTTTTTCACCAGTGGAAATGAGGTGCAAGGCGAGACCACAATACCACCAACATGTCATCCTTTTGCTGCAGTCACAGTGTAACCTATGGAGGATTATTTACTGGGTACCACCGATGGATAACAAACAATACCACAGTCCCATTGAATGAAACTAATTCTTTTATTTTTATAATCACTAATTATAAACACTAAATATGAGATCTGATTAAATGATGAATCTATTCCATTTTATGAGTGTGTGACTTGGGTTGACATCTTAATTACACATTACAGCACAGGCTTTAATTACTATAACAATGTTTGATTTATTGGGATTCAAAATAAGTGAGGCTTCATCAACCACCTGCAAGCTGGAAATCGCTTGTTTTGACAGAGAAATTGAGGATAAGGAGAAGCTGTCAGTAAGACGGAAACTTTCTCCATCTGTCGACAGGCAAAAACTGCTCAAAGTCATGACGGTGAGTTCACTCCAGTCCTTGTGTTCTCACCTGCCAGTAAGAGAAACCTTTCTTTAGAGAACATAACAAGCCCATTTCAATTTCCCTGCGGCAAGAGCAGAACATCCATCTCTAACACGGGCCAAAAAGAGATTCCCAGTTCTCTTTGTGATTACATTAAAATGTAAGTTGCTATTTATCCCACGTTCCCTCTGCTGGCGTGTGACATCAAATTACAGTGGGTACTCCTCTTCCTTATCCCTGCTGTGTCACTGAAGGCCTCGACACCTTGACACGCACCTTCACCCGGCGCTGGACACAGCGAATAGAATTCATATCGTGTTGCACTAGGTCGCCCTGACCTCCTCTGTGGTGGTTACTGCTGACTATAAATCGCAATATGCATGCCGACAGATTGTTTTCGACTGCTGATTTTAAAATGGGGAAGCACAGCGCTCATTCAGAGCCTTTGGAGTTGCTCTCTCACCTTTGCAGCAGATACAGTGCAGCCCATGGTCATGACAGAAATGAACACTGTCTGCTTGGAGTGCAAAACAAATCAGCTAAGCTTACCTCCAGAGTAAAAACCTCTGCTGCCCTTTCCCCTCTTACACTTATAGCCTCTGTTATCAGTGCGAAGACAAAACATCGATTGCCTTATTATCTACAGGGCTTTAAAACCTAATACTTTTAACAACCATATATATTAAATGAACTGCTTCTTTTAATAGCAGAGTAAAGCAGACATTTTCAGAATTTGTGGAATGCCAGAGTCCTTGAAGACTCATAAATAGAGCAGTTCAGCTGACAATTGGACTGAATGTGTGGGAAGGCCAGGTGCCGTGAGAGCTGTGCTGCCGAGAGGGGAGGCTTTAGGGATTTATTAGGTACCAATTTGGTTCCATAAGAAGCCAGTTTCATCAGACAAAAAGAGGTTTTGTACACTCAGCACGGTTGGGGGTTTTCCACATCTAAGCAGGAATACACATTATTAGAGAGGGACCCTTGTTAGTGTTCAGTCTTGGAGCCCAAATTGGCATTTAGCGAGGCAGCAGAATGCTCTAATTGTGTGTGATGTCCCAAGGCAGAGGATGCTCAGCTGATTACTGTGAGCCGTCTGAAACACTTCACCTCCCAGTTAAGTAAAACAGGCAAACAAGGGGGTAAAAGTGAAAGACACACTGTACCTGCTTCTATCTCCCCATGTATAGCATCAAGAGTACACGGATTTTGGATTTTCAGTTTCACCAACAAACTAACTTCTTTCACTCCCACTCATTATTTAAATCTGCAAGTTTATTTCATCTCAGAGGAAGTGCCGCTGCGGAGCCCCAAGTCAGTCAGCCAACTACATTAACCAACAACTTTAAAAAGAGCTGCGAGTCTCTGAAGTCGAGATGAGACAAGTGATGGCGTTTGGTTCAGCTTTCTCTGAGTAAAGTTATGGTGAGTTACAGCGCTCTGCAAGTTGATACAGTGGTTTCAAAGCTTGCGAGCATGACATTAAGTATTTGATCTGTTAATAAACACTTCAACTGTTAATTTGGATTACTGTGTAATAATAATTGAGGACCTGCTGCTTAAGAAATTACTATGATATTTGATAGTACATCTGCTACTACTACAATTATAATCTGTGGCCTGCAAGAACTGAAAATGTGACTCCTATTGCAACCGTAACTAAGGGGTGGAGTTTAGCAGCTGTCATTTACAAAGTAATGTACAACTTTCTGACAGTCAAAAATGACACTGTTCTGCTTTTTCATGACAGGTGTAAAGGCAAAGTGGGGAACTTGTGAGGCACAGTGACGTCGGTTGGACAAAGATATTCATTCATGTTTGTTTGTTTTGTCAGGAAATATGGAATTTATGACACAACTGTTGTGTTGGACTGAAACAAATTACATTGGTGTCACTGTATTTCATACTAATACTATTTTATATAACTTAAAACAGTTTTTTTAGACATCCTAAATTTTGCGTTGCTTTGGCAGAGACATAATTTGATAAAAGCAGAACTGAGCCTTGTTTAAAAAAACATCATTATCATGACTGCTCGCTGTTTATCATTCAGCATCTGCACTGGTGTGAGCGGATATCATTTAATAACTACATCAGATAATGTCTCAATCAAAGCTTTATCTTGAAAAGTCAGTATTGTTGCTGAGGCCTCGTCGCACATGTCGGACACAGTTTGCAGCCAACTGAAGCTCCAATGTGCAGAAACAGTGTGAGGTGGATTTGTCTACTTTTCTAACAGGACTTTATTGATGATAGTGGTTCATTAATCAATAATGCAGCAGAACACAAAGAGGCAGGCCGAGCAAATGTATGTATTGATAGTAATCAAAACTGATACTTATTCAAAACAGGGATAATTATTATCACCAGACATTAACGTGGTGAATTAAGCCATGAATTTAAAACGAATTGATTAACAGCAAAGCTTTGATCAAATCAAAACATGATATTTATCAAATCAAGCTGCTCGTGATTTTAATCAAATGTAGACTCTTTTATCAAATCTGGCTAGTTCTAATCAAATCATGTCTTTACCAAAAAAATAAAAAAAATCCAAGAGAAAACTTATCAGTTTAACGACACTTTCATCTTCTGTGTGTTTATTTTTTTTTTTTATCTCAACCCCTGGGCTCACTTAGTCTAATTTCTGCCTGCCCTTTGAAGTTTTCCAATTCAAGGTACGGCTGCGGTGCTGACCCTGTTGAGCTGTATAAAGATAATGTAGAACTTACTTTCAACTACATTGGTGGGAGAGGCTTAAAGACAATACAGGTGCATACAGTATGCTGTCACAGTGATAATGGAACTAAAGGCATAAAATCAATATCATATTAAAGCTTCATGGTACTGTATCTCCACATCCATGGAACGTGATAGCAGTGTGTGAATTTTACTTAGCACCACTGTCTTCATATATATATGGAGTCATTTTGTATTGTATTTGCATTTTGTATTAATATATAGTTGATGTTGTATATTGATTTACTGTATCAGCTTATTGTCTGGATGGAGATCTTATATCTTTCTTCATGACTGCTTATAATAAAAAAGGTGACTCACAACTGAACGGAGCAATAAGTTGTTTACAGTACCTGGTGTGTAAAAAGCTTTGTGCTCAGTTACCCCTCTGTATTCAGAGTTGTAGAAACAAGTGAAAAGATAAAATTATTCCTTTTCATTCACGTCCCACAGGTGGGAGAACAGTGCAGGTGACCCTTTGATGTGAGCTATAGCTCTCAATTTTAATTCATTCAGCACTCATCCTTTTTCATATGTTATTTGAAATATTTCCACAGATCCCTTTCCTCCTGTGGCTCCCGTGGGTGCAGCCAGCACACCCAGGACAGTCTTTGCGTGTGGTTCATTTCCAGTTTCAAGCATGCAGCAGGAGGGCACAATCTGTGAAGTGGGCTAATGGGTCTAACATGGTAATGTTGTGCTGCATTCATATGCTACAGTGTGTGGTATAATTTACCACAATGACAGAAAAGTTTACAGCTATTTGTTTGATGAACGTAATTATTGTGTTACCTATACAACTATATCATATTTCCTTCCCGCAGGCGATACACACAATCACAGGCTTGAGGGCTGCGTCACAGCTAACATGTTTTTCTGTAAAAGATGCCATTCACCTGCATTAATCATTTTGCTTTGCATTTCCTCCTCTACCAATAACTTTGATACATGCCTCTCATTAAAAACAGATTATAAACAGAAAGATTTGTACCACTGTCAGTTCTGTGCTTCGTTCCTGACATTCCCTCGACTGGTATGTTTCTATCTTTATAAGAGCATGTGGAGAAAGGCCTCTGAACTATTATTTTCCCCAAGATAAATATGTCTGGGGAAATTTGCTGTGAAGGGAATGCCAGAACATGACTTTAGTCCTCGTGTGCACACAACATACAAATTACATATTGAGCCAAGCGCGAGTGGCAGGTTATGTTTCCACTTACATGAAATGGAAAGAGAATAAAATGTATATGTATGGCACAACGTATTCATCAAAGTGTGGCTACAGAGAAACCACCAACATGATCAATATTGAGAGCACATACATAACATGCAACCTGAAAATTCAGTCCGTAAATAGTAAATCATTTATTTTGGAGACTTTTTAAAGTTATAGCTGACTTCAGTTTTGGATGAGACTGTGATCCAACACAGAGTTATGGTTGATTTCTCAATCTTTTATTTTTTTTTTTTTTTTTTTTATTATCAACTAAAAAATGTTGATGTTTACATTTTGAGGAATATTATGATTTTTGTGAAATCTAATTAAAAGTCTTCAAAACAATTAGAATCTTGAAGTGTTAGGTTATTGGGTCAACAAAAATTCCCGATACTGGTACTAATAATTTGACTTTGAAACCGATTTCTGTGCACAGAGAAGCCTCCAGTTACTTTGGTGCACAGACAGGTATATTTCCAAAAAGTTCTTAGATAAGAGTGAAATAAGGCCTTCTAAGAGCAGAAACTGAAGAATGTGGACGGGTGGCCTAAGTAGAGACACAGCAGCTTAAACACAGCAAAACGTTTGTCTTTTAAAACTAGAACAAGTAAATTTGGATGTCACAATGCCGGGCATTTTTTGATAGAAGATAGTAGTGAATTCGGTCATGGCCATTAAAGTATCAAAGTTCAGTACCTATCCAACCCCAGTCCTCACTCTAAAGAAGTCATATATTACGCTACACATTTTAAGTGATGAATAGATTTCTACTTGGTAAACACTTGAGTAGATTAGCACAGAACAGCTGGCGAAACCAGTTTCTGGTCTCCAGTGTTCTCAAATGTTCTCCATTAATTGTGTCTTTCTCTTCTATCTGTCAATATAGGCTAAAATGCCAAAATAATATTTCAACTTCCTCCTGCTGGCTAGTAAAAATCATCACTGCTTGTATACTGTTTAACTGTGTGAAGGACAGGGTTGATGCCATATATTTTTCCACATTAATGGGACACAAATTTGTACATACTCTTTAATGTGGGGACAGTACAACGCTTCACATGTACATGGATGTGTGTGCTGGATGGAGGCTGTGAAAGGCAAAGTAAAAGAGTGGTTTGGAGGAACAAAAAGAAACACAATGGTGAAAAAGGTAGAAAAGAGTAGGGAATAAGGTAGATGGAAGGAAGAAGAATAAATGAAAGATGAAGTGTGGAAAATAGGGAAAGGGGTGTTGATGTGCTCCTTAAGCAGGTCATTGGATGCAGTGTGCCTTGGGAGGGCTCGTTTAAGCATGACTAACAGATTTCCTCAGTCCCTACAGAAGCCCTTCCTCAAAGTCCAGAGAGGCACTTCAGGATGCATGACAAGGAAATGGCGCACATAGCCATTAAACAACTTCTGGGTTATCAGCAGATCACAGGAGGGAAGGAAAACTCCATTATCCATGGATAGTGTTTAGCTATACAAAGAGGACAGAGCTGAATAAAACTGTAACTGACTGTCACCAGGAACAGAAAATGAAAACCTATTGTTTTCTTGTGTTTCTGAATAGCTACTCCCAAACTGTTGGGAAGGATAGTTAATAGAAATACAAGGGAAAGTTTTCATTAGGGCTCATTTCTTCAATTTGTAAACTGTTGTCTGTAACAACCATCATCATCACCCTCTGGTGATTAAGGTGCCCGGCTGAAGCTGTGGATACCATACTTTTCTCCATCATGTCTGACTGGGGCTCCTGCTCTCCTGCCTCTCTCTCATGTGGGATGTGAGGCCTAGTTTACAGCATAGTGGTGAGCACTGTCTCTTGATCCCGCTCATCCTCTTATTCAGTACTGAAGGGCACCAAGCTCTGTAATCCACCAACAGTCCCTGGCAGAGCTCATGGTCGACACCAAAGCCCTGCTGTTCTCACAAACCCCCCCACTGCATTCGCACTCCGCTTCACAGTCTCACACACAAACACAAGCTTCCCAGTTTGTCGAACCCTCCTCCTCACTCTCAGAGAGACACATAACTCAAAGGTCTGTGGGTGCCAGTGGCTTCGGGGCTCCATAACTCCCAATTTACATTGAAGCGGACTTGATAGTGCCATGTGTCTCGCGCTGAATTCAATCCACCCTTCGTGCTAGATCACCTCCCTAATGACAGTAATTGTATTGAGGAAGCCCCCGGTCATGTTCAATTACCCATTCCCATCCAAGCACACGGGTCTAATCTTTCGCTGTAATGTGCAATACAGATGGTTCTAGAGGGGAGACATATTCATCCCCGCCTCATCTTTGCTGGGATGTATGAAATCCGGCAGGAGAGCAGTGGCACACTTCAAGGGGCTGAGAGGTGGCCCTGAGTTATCATTATCTGATAATATCTGAAAACCTGGGTTTGCTAATTAAAATTATTCTATTTGTCTGCTTGATGGGTTAACTCATCTAAAAACCTCTTCCTAGCATTGAGAGTCTCTTATTCCTAACACACTATGAAAATCAGTGACCACAGCAAAAATGTACACTCACCCAAGCTGTTTCTCCAATCGACTGGCAGGTGAGCCCACGATCTCTCCCAGTGTACAGTGGACCTGACCCAGGAAGTCCTGTTATGGGGAGGAGGGCATAAAGTGGGATGGCGCGAGACAGGGGCGTTCAAGTGGATCACGGGGGGGTAACAAGGAGAGTCGGTGAGCAGTTAAGCATCATCATAAGCATTGTACGGTTATGAATTAGGACGTCCGAGGCAGACACGTACGTTAAAGTCGGTGGGCTTCCAAGGTGGAGGAATAGGAGGAAAAGGAGGAAAGAAGAGAGACCAGGCAGCAGCAGTGACACAACAGAGCATATCATGGAACAGAAGGAACACAACTCAAATACCAGACTGTCATCACCGAAGTGCAAGAAAGAAGAGCACAAGTGTACACATGAAAACAGAAAAAAGGCAGAATGGGAACGGCTGAGGGTAAAGAGTCAAGAGTCTCAGAGGGAGAGAAGAGGAAAAGCGAAAGAGCGCAAGAGAAAGAATGAGACAAAGACAGAAGGGGTATCACACAGGGTACAATCTGCGTCCACAGTATGGAGCACAATGCAAAAAATACAACAATCAAAGCATCACGTGACAGAAGCACATTTGATGATGAAAACTTCAGCCCTATGCAAACCAAGTGCTGCAAATATATTGCCGGGTGTCTGTATTGTATGACTTTATTCATCAAAGCTTTCAGCATAAAAGATGACACCAGCACACATTCACTTTAATGAGCTGTTCCCTGCATGTATGCTCTACGATAAATAATTTTTTTTTTAAAACGACTCCTTTTAGACAAAGCTGTCATTTTAAAATCTATATTATTTTTAAAAAACTAAGCCGTCTTGGAAAATATTACATTTCATTTAGCTGCCACTTTTATCCAAAGCGACTTACAACATACCGATGGTACACCATCGGGAGCAATTTAGGGTTCAGTGTCTTGCTCAAGGACACTTGGGCATGTGGAGCTGGGGAGGTGTATGTTTTTGGATGGTGGGAGGAAGCTGGGGCACCTGGAGAGAACCCACGCAAGCACAGGGAGAACATGCAAACTCTGCACAGAAAGGCCCAGGACCAGATTTGAACATGGAACCGTCTTGCTGTGAGGCAACAATGCTAACCACTGCACCACTGTGCCCCCAAAATACTGCAAAGAGATCTGCATAGCACACAGGGAAATGTGTTGATGAGCTTTGATAATGATATGCAATGCTTAATTTCTCATTTAAAGAAGTGGTAATGAGTGTATGACAGATGCAAATGAAATTTCGATTATTATTGCCCTGGAGGAATAAAATAACTCATTTTAGAGGAAGGTGGAAGGTACGGGAAAATAAATACGATTTCAGCAGATGAGCGACATTTCACTCATCATTTCAAAATATATTTGAGCGTTTATGTGACAAACTTTGATTTGCATAGAACCTAAATATCAGACATGCATTGATAATTCACATGTTGAATATAAAGTTGAGCTCCTGACCCATAAAAAAGTTCTTCACTTACATGCTTTGCCAGATCTGGACTTTTAGAATCAACATCATACCTGAAATCGCAAAGAGACCACAGAGGTTAGGATGTGGGCAACACAACAGCGGACGTTACAAATTGCTGCTGACTTTAATAAAGGGTACCAGCTGCAGTGCGGACATTTTTCGCCTGTCAATCACACACCTGGGTCATTGGGGGACGCCCAGGATTTTAAAAAAAAGTGAAAGCAATAATGTGACAGTTAATTAAGGAAGTCATTCTATAGTTTATGATTGTAATTTCTATACTGGAGCAGGGGGACTATACTGAAACGATCTACCAATGAAGAGAAAGTTTCAAGCATCTGCCAGTCAAACTTACTGTAAAAGTAATTAAACCTGAGTACACCCCCTGGCTCCCACCTCTGTGATAAAAAGAGAGATGTAAATGAGTAGCACTAATTGTGAGGGGATGCACTCCCTTCTTTCCTGTTCCACTGTTACATCATGATACTTAATGAATTCATTAAGTGTCTAAAAATCCTCAGAGACTTCCAGCTCAGTCCGGGATACATCCTGGAAGTCCACCGGAGATTTCATGCTTGAAGGCTATAGATCTTTGGAAGCATATCTCCTCTCCTTGAAGAAGGTGGGAGGGGGCGGAGAAAATAATACTGACTCTGTTCCAGGGGACCTCAAAATGAAGCTGCACCTTCTTGACCCTCTCAATAGTCTGGCCTTTTCAAAAAGAGAAAGGCAGGACAAAGGGAGGACAGGGGTCTTCTATGGGACTTCTGGTTTCAGACATTTGCTTTGATTAGCAGCGGAAAGATTAAGGATAAAACTTCATATGAAATATTTATCACCCTTATACCAATCTCCCCTCAATGAATGACTACTGAGATACGGCGCCAATGAAAAATTCCTCAGGAGAGAGCCGAGCTGGAGACAAGGAAGAGAAAAGGAGTGATTCAGGGAGAGAAAATGAGAGACAGGAAAAGGGACGAAGAGCTAGATGGAGGAGAAGATGTTAAGCTTGTGGTAGAAGGAATTGGAGGATTGGGTTAGAAAGAGGGTGGCACATGTGAAACACACACACACACACACACACACACACACACACACACACACACACACACTTCTGTGTGTGTCCTCAGAGAACCAGCTCAAATGGAATAACTCACACGTCAAAGCGCAGGTTCTGCTTCTCCTCAAAGAAGTAGTCCAGGATGTACTTTCTGATAAAGTCTGGGTTTAGTGTGTTGTCTATCACCTCTGTTCTCCCAAACTAGATCAGAACCAAGAGAGAAGAGAGGAAAAAGAAAAGGACGATGTGGGCACAGATCTTTGAGACGACACACAACGCAGTCAACTAAGGTATTGCGTCTACTGGTCTATTGGCATTAAGGAAGAAATGTAAGCATAGGCACCAAAAAACAACTCCATCAGTGTTACAGAGGAAGAACTTCTGATGAGGTGATGTGCTGACAAATCAACAGACAGACGCACACACAGACACACACACACACACACACACACACACACACACACACACACACACACACACACACACACACACAGTATCCAAAATGAATAATTCAAAGTCAGAGAACTGATGTTGAGCTGCATAAATAAAACATCCCCAGTAAAAAGTGTTACCATAAACTGACACAGTGAATTAATAATAACAGTGTTAAGGCTTAATGAGGAGATGAAACAGCAGGATTACAGGCTCACACTTTTGTGATTACATCCAGTGGAGGTAAAAAAAAAAATCCCAAAAGTGAGGCCTAACAGGGTAGCACACAAGTAACGCTGCAGCAGCAGGATACTTTTAGCGGATGGACGCCAATGCTAATGCAAAGGCAGTCAAGCTGGACTGTGTGCAACGTATGACAATCAGAGAGTGGGTTTGCTTAAGTGTAACCTGGCATCAAGCATAAAAGTGTGTCTAAGTGTATTAAAGTTTAACTATTGTGTGGCACGAACTGCTCTCTTGCTTTTCCTATCAGAAAGTGTGAGAGCTCCGTTCCAGCAGACGCAAAGGAGGTGAAATCCCCACTAAGCATCGAGCCTATTTCAATGACAGCAGCTGAATGTGGCAGCAGGAGGGCGATAGCAGATTCACTTTGGTCCCAGGCCAAACTTAACAAAGGAAGAAGAATCAGCACCAGAACGGCGAACAGCCACCCGAGGAAATAACAGATCTCCCACTCCGCACATTATCCCTGCCCTGGCAAGTATACGGCCAACCTGTGAAGCCAAGGTTGCAAAGGACTACAATTACCTGTCAACAGAAAAAGAAAAAAAAAAACAGGGATATCTGGGCCCAGGCAGTGTGCAATTCTTTCCTCTCCTATAACCTTAACTAGAATAAATTGTAAGCTAGAAAACTCATTTTGGTAAAAAGATTATTGCCTGAAGAGTTTGATTGGAAGAGAAAAGCCAGGCTTTGCTTGAATTTGGGGAGGTTCTATTGAGTCAGCTGCTCCGTTAAATGAAAGTAGCAGACAGCGGAAAACCTGCCATGCAATAGGAGTACAGACGAGAGAGTTGAAGATTAAGGGCTGCCGCTACGCTTTTATATACTGACCACAGATGCTGACAAAAATTTGTCATAGGGACATGGGTCCCTTGAGGATCTGAGGAAACTGGAATCAAAACACAACAAATCTGGAACATTTGTCTTTCTCTGGCGATGAGGAATGGGAACGACTAGCAGCTGATGGTGGAGTCTCTTCCATAGTAAAGTAATTGGATTACAGGCAGTTGGTAGCACAGTGATAGGTGCTCCAACCAACTGTATCTACTCCCCGAGAACAAAAACACATTACTTGACAGATGGGCAAAAGAGGCATTTAGCGTTATCAATACTGCGCAGCCTACAAAACCAGCAGTCATGTGCAGTGAAAACACGGAAAGCCCGTATCTCTTTCAAGGAGAGACACTCAGGCTGCACCCACAGTTTGTAATCTCGAGGTGTGGCCCTGTAACCGGAGGTGACAGGTGTAGGAGGCTCTTCTCGCCTGAACACTGCACTTGATGCCCGTCTCAACATTTACATGTTAATCAGTAAAACTCCTTTCTGGCTTAAGAAAATTAAAGACTGTGTTGCTACCATTATACTGAAGATTTTCTGTAAGCCAAGGACAGAAGACCCTCGAAATACATGAGAGAGAAAATATTAGCCATCAGGCTCAAGTATTATTTGCTGTGCAAAAATATATCTTTTAAAGTTGAAGCTTAAAGCAACAATTTGATTTCTCAGACTATAAGCTTGTTAAGTTTTTTGCGGACAGTTAGATGAGAAACACTCTGGAGTATCTGGAGTCACGGAAAGCCAGAAGTTACAGCTCCAAGCCAAGAAATAAACCTGATTCTAGCACATTGAAACTGCTACTTGTTATTTCAAAGCATGTTAATAATGGTGTTTTAGAGGTTCCAGTGAGAGCGGTATTGACCTTCTCATATAACACTCAGCAAGAAAGCTGTAATGTCAAACTCATCCTTTAAGTTCTCCAGTACAGTTTAGATTGAGGCTGTAGTTGCAGTGGTTTCACTTAAGCGATAACATATACAGTAAAGAAGAGAATTATTGTCTCTCATCAACAGTGGCTGCAAAAACTAATTGGAGACTTATAGAGGATTTATGGTCTGTCTGAACTGTGTGTGCAGTGGTTGGCAACTGTCAGACTCCAACATCACTAACACCTTTCTAATGTTGGATTTTGGGTGTTTGTGTCACTCGTTATCGGTGTTTTTCAAAAACCGATGATCTGACATTCACACCCATTTCGTGCTGTGATTAACCGGCTGTGTGGAGCCCGGCGTTGTAGCGCCTTTCTACCCCATTTTTGTCAGAACCCAACACTATCAATGTCTCCCTGGAGAGATTGCCTGAACATTTGGACTGCTTTTTAACCAGTAACATGCCCATCAATCCCCACCCCTATGACAGGCGGCCTTTTATTCTGCCACCACAGCACTTTTGATTTCCAATGGTCAAGACAGCCCATCAAAATCCATCCCTTAAAAATCTATGAATTTCATTGCATTACAAATGCAAGCACACTTGTCAAGTGAAATGTTTTAATATCAGTTTGCCGTCCTTTAGTTTGCAGAACTGTTTGACAAGGTCTGGGCATTGACTCACCAGTTTCCGTAGCAGCTGCGGAGAAGGTTTCCTCCATGTTTCAGCCAGCAAAAAGCATCAACACACTGAAATGTTTTTTTCTGCATGGCACCCATGGGTGCTCTGTGTGATTTAGGTCAGGGCTCTGGAAGCGTATTCATACATACAGCTGAAAATATTCTTTCTACAGGCGGGTGGTGTGCTTTAGATCATTATCTTGGCTTATGAATGGTTTCCTCCACACATCCCTCTCCCCCTGTTCTCTTCCTCCTATTTGAAATAGTCTTTGAAGTGAGAACTATCTGGTAATTCTTGTGGGTCTCTGAGGTGATCCCTGCTGCAATTTATTCCATGTTTGTCTTGATTTTACTCCCATAATGTAGTAAAAACCCCTGCTGATCTTTCTGGGTCTGCCTGTGTTCCTCCTGTTCTCAGTCACAGGTCCTCCATTTTGACAAATCTTTTTTTAACAACATACCCATCTGTGGAGGATGTGTTGAGTCATCTGCATATCTGATGAATATTGTGGCCTTCTTTGTGCAGAAAAACAAAGCTTGACCTTTTCTTTGAGCTTGCTTCACATGTGTCTGTCACTTTCTTTTAACGAACCAGGTCCAAGTTAATATGTAGTGGATGCACAGTTTAAAGGCAAGAGACCTTTTCATAACATTTTGACTGGTCATTGTAAGGAAAAGCACAAGTGTATTAATGATGGCTCAGTTCCATTAAGTGTCCCGGTAAACCATGACAGTGAACAAAGATGCACAAATAAAGGTCCTCCCCAAAACACCAGAGCTTTCCGTACAATGACAAGCCAAAATGTTTTAGTTCACCCGGAGGAGGCCAGCAGTGTGACCACAGTAGAGATGATCACATTAATGATGGTCCAAATTAGAGGGTTATCATAATTTTTTCATAATCCTGAATGATTTATTTTAGCAGAAAATATTTGTTTTGAGTTGTACTAAAAAGGTTTTCCTATAAAAGAAATACCAGTTTATCGAAAATCATACAAAATAGCCTCATTAAACTGCTGGATATTTGTGAACGGTTTAACCGTCCAAATAGTTCTTGGGTCACAGTGTAAAAAAAACCTCAGATGTAAACTACCGTCCCTTTTTGGGAGCCCACACCGACCGAAACATTGATTATAACTGAAACCTTCACTTTGTATCGAGGCGTCAAGTGTTTCACACTCCCCCTTAAATGTGGCATGTCACACTACTGTGCACCAACACCACCAAAGTCTCTGTGGAGTCGATAAGCATTGCACTATTCAATCAAACATTGTTTCTGCGTGACAGCAGAAGAAAAACATTTAGAGGTCTTGCAGTTTAAACCATAGAGCACTGATTCTAATAAATAACAGTTGAGTTGCTTTGGACCCAAAAATAGGAAGAATTTTGATGTAATTAAAATTGCTATTTCTGTGCATGTCCATCCACTGAGATTAAAAGGACAAGTAATAATCCCGGAGAGACCCTCTGTCTTGCTGCAACCTCTGCTACTTTATTTGCAACTCTGGTCTAATTAAGGCCCAGTGGCCAACTGCCAGAGGGGACTCTAATGCAGAGGCAAATCTTTATCAATACATGTAGCTGCCACCTTAATCAGACAATCAGTCACAGCTAACGCAGTGCTGACCAGCGCACCAGTGGTCACAGGGTCAATCAATTGCAAATGATTGGCACTCACACCATTTACCGAGAGAGAGAGAGAGAGAGAGAGAGAGAGAGAGAGAGAGAAGAGGGAAGGAAGGGGGGTTGTAAACACAGAGCGGAGAAGAGATGGGCTGACTTGAGTTGTGTTGACAGAAAAACGTTGGAGATCTCTTACCTCTCTCCATTGTTTGCACTCCACGCCCTGGGTGTATAACACGACCACTGAGAAGTGAGTGGGTGGGGTGGAGGTAAAGAGAGACAGAAAGTGGAAGCAGAGGAATACACCGTCACCAAACATTCTCCATCAAGCATCCTGCTTCTTCAAGTGTAGTTTGTTTTTTTATTTTTCTGCCATCACTCATCATTAATTATCCTGCCACGCAATGACAGCATAATGAAGTGCTCAGCTTGATGATTCTGAGTATGATGTCCGCCTGCAAAGAACACATTTTCCCAGTAGCTTCTTTACACAAAGGGCTTGAACCTCCTCCCTATTATGGTAAATGTCTCCTCCATTCTCTATCCTGCAGGGAATATCAGAGAAAATGCCTTTTTGGCGTTTCCCCATGCATCTCACCAAAAAAAATAACCATTTGTATTCAAAGGCTGCCGTTTATACATGCATTGAGGTACTTTAGCTCTCAGTGAAGAAAGGTTGTCACATTACTGTGCAAATGATATGCAGATATTGAAGGAACACTTTGAAATTGCAGAGTAAACTGAATCAAAGTTGACCTCAGCAAAAGTAAAAAGTAAAGCTTCGGAAAACGAAAAGCATCGATGAACCAAGTAGGTAAGAAAAATCATGGAGAAAAAACTAAGCTGCAATTATCATTGTAAAAGCTGAGAACTTACATGGGTCAGATTTGGAGAAAGTGTCTCGATCCAAAAGATTCCTGTAAGAGAAGAAAACATTGACACCTCAAAATCTCTTTCAGGTGCAGCATGTGTTTGATAGTCAATTAAATTTCCCGAGAGAGTGTGGCAGTTGTGAAAATCCATTTTATTTTGTACAGATATGTAAATTCTTCCTCTCGTGCAGTTTAATCACAACATACCATATGCAAAGAGCTAGATGCTAATTGTGAGGTAATTCACGACCACATAAACTCTACTGCCCTTGAGATTTAATTTACAAGTGAGCAGCACAGTAAGCACATTAAAGCTCGGTGAAAGGACGAAGAGGACACAGAGGCGAAGATGCCAGTGAAAACATGGGCACACAAGCTGTTTTGAGAGTGCTTATATTTGCCAAGGCAACACAAACATGAGTCCTGCATGGATTAAAAAAAAAAAAAACACTTGAAAGATGGACAATCATGTGAGGCACACGCCAGATTTGTTTCATTTATGGAAATGTAGTACTTCAGGACAAAGGAACAAAAATGTCGATCGGAAAATGAAGCATTCTCGAAAAGGAATTAAGTTGGATAAGTCAAAGAAAAGAAGACAAGTAAACCGGACCAAAAACACTCAGCAGCCTATTTCAAATTTCTGACTAACCAGCGGAAACAAATGAACGCTTCATAAGTGACATATAGTCACTTGCTGCTGCATCCTTATAGGACTGCTACCTATTGAGGTTTATCAATTGTGATTTAAGGTCTGATTCACAAAGGTTTTGGCTGGACTGCAACAACGAGGCTTTCCCTATGGCTGACGAATGTCTGTCACTGACTGACTGATATAATTACACCACCGGTCGGCTAATTGACACAAGTTCCAGTATCCATTTCAAAATAATAGCCCTCGTTTCAAATTAAAAGCATTCTAGCTTTTCATGCACGACCCAGGCGTACGCCAGGTTTTGACCCTGTCTTGTTAGATGCTATTTTGACTGCCGCTACAGAAAAGGGGGGACAATATTTTAATAAACCTCAAAAACAGCATCAGGCTGTGAAGGAACTTTGGAGTAATGGTGACAGTCAAAACGGTCGGTTATATAACGCGAGATGCATTTTCCTGAATACAACCTTTACCAAAGAAGCAATGGTAATACAATTAAGACAATACAATACAATGACACGTATTCAGAAATTACTGTTTGTCTTGCCTTGCTGATACAAATTACAAAGTTTCAAAAAGCTATGTCAGTGAATTATTTGAGACAATTATGTGTGCCTGTCACTACATACAGGAAAGGACTCAAAAGTAGATTTGCAACAATTAACTAACAAAAAAGAAAGTATTTTTTTAAAGCCAAAATAGAAAACACTCAGGTCACAGCCTCTCAAATGTGATTTCCTGTTTTTCTTTTGTCTTATCTGAAAATAAAGTCAATATACTTGCATTTTGAATTAACCTTCAGCTGTGTGAAAGCTCTGGGGCATTTTTGACTGCCATTTTAAAAAACAAAATAATTAGCAGATTAAACAGTAATGAAAATAACACAAAATATTTGCAGCCCTAACTCATCAGGTCAAAACATTTAGAATTTCTCTTAAGTCCCTGACAACACAAAGGAAGGGCTGACAAGTTATCAGCTCTTTTGCAGATGAGCAGGTTAACAGAGAAAATGAGACGAATGTCGCTCTTTGCTCTGGTGACTCTGTCCACAGGGCAAAAATCAACCAGCTCCACCACATACGGAGATTCATTTCACCATTCTAAGCAACATCGTGGCATCAATACATTGAACAGGTCCATCAGTATGCAGGCACTAGCCAAATCTCATTCAGTGTCAGTGGAGGTCAACGAATGCACCATGAGCTCATGATGTTCGTCTCAGTCTGATAACAGTATTTGTACAGTTCTATGTCCAAGTAGGTCACAGTCACTCAGACCAGTTACCATTCAGTTTCAAAGAAACAGGTCTTCTATTGCGCATCTGCATTTCCCACAAGCTAAATTATTCAAACACTCACCCTTTCTCCATGTAAAAAAGGTTATTCAGTTCCTTAATGCTGATGATCACCCAACGCATTTTCAGGAAGCCAGACGCTCTGATTGGCTTATTGACTTATTCAAAATAAGAGGTGCAATCAACTTTAATATTATTCATGCCATATTTAACTCTAGCCTCTTTCAGAGTGTTTTTTGGGGGCTGGAGGGAATTTCTGAGTTCGAGCCATACCCTTTAATATTTCCTCCTGGAACTGCACAAGATCTAAATAGACCTTTAAAATATAAGAGATCAATCATGTCATTTAACATTTTAGATGAGACATTTTCCTGCTTCTTTCAATGATCTTATTAGCATAGCAGTATAATGTAAAAGCACATAAATATGTCTTATTTCTGGTTCCTGATTGTGAACAGCGTAAATAACTTGAACACAGTGTGGAATAAACTTCATCCCTTTAGGGGACAGCAGGATTTCAATGAATATAGATGAGAGTTCAGGACTGCATCCAAGCAACAGGATATCATTCATGTGTATTTAATTCTGCATTCATTCCTGGACACAAAATCTTATGTCACAGGGAAATGTGTGTGTGTGTGTGTGTGTGTGTGTGTGTGTGTGTGTGTGTGTGTGTGTGTGTGTGTGTGGGGGTGTGGGTGGGTGGGGGTGGGTGGGGGTGGGGGGGGGGGGGGTGCAGCTTCGTTTGGTTATAGCCTCGGGCTGACCTGACTACCAGTTGGAAATTTGTCAGTGTAATTATCATTGTGGATAACAAAGCCATCCATGACTAACTGCCTCTTTGTGTCCACCTGTTTCTGTATAATATATCTGGCATTCATTACCCTCCAACAATTAGCTTGTCCATCACCTGATCCCATCTAAGAAGAGAGTGTGTCACTAGATGAAAAAAAGAATGCAGTAACAACATGACATCCGGTTTTAACATGTGCACCGTGTTAATGCAGAGCACAATTTGTTCTCCAAGAACATTTTTATTCCAAGAAGAAATTAGTATTATTCAGATTCATACACCAATACAAATTAATTCACTGTCTTACTGTGGACATGGCCAGAGTGCACACACACCAGCGCCGCAGGGTGGGTATTAACAGCTCAGATAATCCGTCTGCTTTCACTGAAGTAATGCTGCCTATTTCAAAAGTTAACTCCTTCCGTCTACAAATCTCAGCGGGATAAGACAAGATCATTATCCTGAACGCTGATGTGGAAAAAGTTGGTAGATGAAGATCAAGTTTATTGAAAGTAGGACAAAAGTAATTAGATACAGCTACTTTTCATTCACATCACATTTCATGCATCAGGCTCGTTTCATAGCACTTTTGTGGTCACTATGACCACCCGCTTTGAAATATGTCAACAAAAATGGCAAACATCATTTCTATTCCTCTTGATCTCACCACCTTCATTAAAACTCTGAGTCCAAGAAGCTTCTCTTTTCAATTGAGCATTTATAATCATATTGCTTGTGAAGTAAGAGTCTGGAGTGCATTCTTAAATGTAGAACAAAAGAACAAAAAGCTAAAGTTCTATTCAACTTGACGGAAAAATAAATACAATTTTAATAGCTTTGTTTCTCGGCCTAATCATCCTTAACAAAGTAATGATTGTTTATTCAGCAGTGAATTAACCTCATAGTTATTGGTTATGCACCCTTTAAGTAACTGATGCATGTGTTCTTAAGACAAATCGACACAATCTCTGGCAGTATAAATGCATAAAAAAATAATTTAGTTGGACTAAAACACTACAGATCAAGTGTGAAGGAGGTTTGACCTCTACAGCCCGGCCAGCTGCTGAACTCTAATCTGAACGATATAATAAGAACACGCACTCCCTCTTGGTTGCACCCTGGAGATATTTTAGCAGCTCTCAGATCCATGGGCCTGATCATTAAACTAAGAAATGTAGGAATTAATTCCTGCACCAAGAGAGCCTTATTATCCAGCACTTTCTAAGAGTTGTCGAAATCATAATTTGGCACCTTGAAGTAATAGCATCTAATTCAGTGGAAAGTGGTTTTAAATAGTCGTGAGTCTGGCTGGCAGAGGAACTGCAGCTTCATTGGTTCTTAAAAGGAAATGAGAAATGCACGCTTGAAAGTCAAGTTTCTGACAGGGTAAAAGAAATAAAAAGACTCTATATTACATTAGAGACAATGGAGATGGCTGCGAGGCAAAAGTGAAAGATGGTTTGAATTTTCAAGTCTACTCTGTCACGGCCTATGGCCCTCTCTTCTTTCACTGAGGAAAGACATAATCTTTCCACTCACGCATCACAGGGTCATTAGGTCTACCTTTTGTCTAATACACCCTTAAGCAGCTCTTAAGGGTCAAAAGGTCAGAGAACCGAACATGGGACGTCTATGCTGCTGCAGAGGTTCGCCGACGCTTTACAAATAACAGGAATCCCATTATTTAGACTGAAATATTCAGCTTTCCTTGGGGGAATTTTTGTCACTCAAAACATGTTCTGTGCATGGACGTTCATACAATACAAGCCTGCAAGGAGCACCTCCTCTGAAATAAAAACAAATCATTTGAAGCAACTGAGGCAATCTGATGTACAGCTGTGTTTCATTACTGGAAATGATTTGTGTCTAGTGACAGATGATAATACAGAGTAATGTGTTTTTTTTCTGGATCTCAAAAAACTCCCCTCGAATATATGAAGCCCAACCCGGTCCTTTTTATTCGTGACAGACCCATCTGCTGACTATCACAGTGATGGCACCAGGTGTCTTCTCCTCCTCCATGTGTTTAATTATTCAGTTTCAACCTGGGATCTGTCCAGGTCGACGATACCTGCAGCACAGCACTCACTGGGCAGCCATCCCGCGGGCAGTGACAGAATCTCAGTCATAAACCTGCTCTTCTGCTTGTATAACAAATGAAAACACATATACGCTATGGTTCCCTGTTTTGGACTGGCTTTTGGTGTGTAACTAATGTTCAACCTGGGAATAGTATCACTGCTGTGACAGCTTGAGGTTTGTGCAAAGAAAGCTTCTTTTTTTTTTTTTTTTTGTGAGGAGCAGAGGGAAATCCCGACACCGATACAATATGGCTGTTATAACTCTGGCAGGACACTTTGCACTTAGTCTACTGTGAATTCACTCCAATTTCACTTCATCTCTCTGTTCCATCTGATAGAAACCCAAGCTGCAAGCATCTTTCCAGACACACTACCTATGTACTTCCCAAACTGGCCACGTGACGCACTTGACAATTGTACACCAGGAACCGAATCAGGCAGAGTAAAGCATTCCTAAGCTCCTCCGGCTTTGAAATGGTTGCAACTGATCATTAAACAGCGACCGAGTAAAGAAACTCCGCCTGGATTCGGTCTAGAGTGGAGTGGAGAGAGCAGGGTCAACCTCAACAGTGATCACGATAACAAAGCATGCAAAAGGGTTGGCTCATTAATTGATGCTAGTGAAGGATGAGATCTCTGAGGGTCCCATATAGTGTGGAAATAGAAAAACGAAGCTGTGTAATTGGTGGTGGACCACTGTTGAGTCCCGATAGGTGGTGAAAAAAACAAACACACAGGAAGCAGGCAGTGATAAACCATAATGAGCATGAACTAATGAACGCTAGATATTGAGAGTTAAGACCACCTTATGACACACACCTACTCGCTCAAACACGCACATTAATTGACTGGGCTGGAAACAAATATCCAATGTGGTTTCCCTAGAAATAGTACGATTATTAGACTGAATTTCTCTTTAATCAAATTTCACAAGATAAAAGCTACAGTAGCGGTTCATGGAGATCAACTCTTTTTACATTTATCAAATATGTTGATTTAAAAGTCACTTTAAACAACGTGGAGAGCTTCATCAATCTCATTCACGCTTTGTTGCTGTTTTTAATGACACTCTTTTTCATAAATGTAGATGCAGCGAGCTGGCTATGAAAGAATAATGTCCCCGTTCTTAAAACATAGCATACCTGGCTTTCTTCAGACCAACTAAACTCTTATTGGTCAGTTGCTTCTCAGTAAGCACAACACCAGATCTATTTAAATCACAGAACAACTCAGAGATGTGAGCAATGGCCCATAACAGAATTCAAGGTATTCAAGGCTAGGTGAATAGAAATTTTATGAGAGCTCCATATTCAGCAGTTTTGATGTCAGCTTTTTGTTACTTTGTTATAGACATTTTCTATCTGCCACCATGACATTGAATAAAAAATAAAAAATAAAAATAAAAAATACATTTAATCTATTTTTATAACTTTTTTATTCAACGAGTAACGAGGGCTGTTATGATCATAAAATTGTGTTTGACAATTAATTGTCATACAAAGAAGTTCAATTCACAATGTAATTGTCTTTTTCTGTTCATTTTACTTCAATTGCCCCTTTTTGCTGCAAATCCAACAGATCACTTCCTCACAGTTACTAGGCTCTCTATTTTGAAATTAAATTTGAAATGTGATGACAGCAGAGCTGTGGTGTTTGATTTTACACCAAATCCATGATGTTAAAGTCTGAATGCTCAATATTATAGGTTAATGGCCTCAAGATAAACAGCTGGTGGCGCTAATTCTTCATTCATGTGACATTAAACCACAGCATTAGATGAGGGCACAACAATATTACATCACTGAAAGAGCTGACGTCAAACCTTAAACGGTGGAACATAACGTGAAAATAGTTAAGAAAGATGATGGAAACAATTTCAACAATCAAGTCAAATAATTGCAGTCAACTCAAATAATCACAATCAGGCGAACAAACAGCTCTGTTCTCATGACTCAAACCACTTCAAGCATGTACTTGGACTTTTCCATGTAAAAATCACCACCTTGCATGTTCCATTTTAAGCATCTATCAAAAAAACTTTTTTTTTTTTTTTTAAATAATTTCTAATTACACTGACAGCTTCTACAGTAGCTTACAATCATTTCAGTTTGGTATCTTCATCTTGTAAAATACGCATATTTGGACTGGTAATCCATTTCCCTACAGAGAAAACTGATTGTGTTTGTCGGGAAATCGTCCGTACACAGATTTGTAGCAAAAGCACACACTCGGGCAGAAATGTTCCTTGTGGTACAACGTGTCAACTTTGGTATATCTTACAGGGAAAAAAAACAAAAACCTCAGATGGATCTACAGAAATGACAATAACCTGACAATGAGTAGCTTTTTCAGCCCTTTGGATATGACTGTCAACAAGTGAAAGACCTTTAGCGTATGCAACAGGGTGTGATGAGATCCTCACAGAGCCACCCGTCACACATCTGCCACCAGCTCTCACATTTCCTAGACAAGCTGTGATGTTAGGTCAAATATCCCCCGACACATCAAATCTAATCTACTAACATACTCTGCTGACCCTTAAGTTTTTCTGAAAATAGTGACAAAAGCAGCTTGATATTTCTGAGCCACAAGGGACAGCTTTGAACTCTTATTGCTACACCACACTCTTGACTTTTCCTGTCATTCCAATCAACACTTTCACATGACACAAGCAACATGCAGTGTTATAAACCTCTGGCATGCCACCACAACTGTGCTTCCATGGGATCCCCCTCTGCTGACATACATGCCGAATTAGAATATATTAATAACACTGACACCACCACTAGCCACGTGTCTGGGATCCAAACTCATTTTCACTGTGTCAGGGGTTCATACATAATTATCCGCTTCATCGGGCTGTGAGACTCGCCTGCTGCAATCTCAACATCCCCAAAATTGGAAAAAAAACAACAACAACAAAAAAATCTGCCTCCTTTTGGCACCCTGGTGTCTCTCAGCCTTGATCCCCAAAACAGATGCGACAGATCGTTCACAAACACAAGTCATCCTCTGAGATAAAAGCTGTGAGGTCGCCCCAGGTCTGTCTCTACCCAGAACGCAATATGAAAAGAAAACATGGTAAAACACTGCAAACGGAAATTTCTCTCATACTCAGAGAGATCCATTATTAATATTTTATATTCTTGCACAAAGCAAAACTAGTTCAGTTGAAACTTGCAGCCTGTCAGGGCAAAACAGAAAAATGTTTCAACCAGAGAAAACAGGTCACAGGGTTTGACTGAATGGGTAGTAGAGACTGAATGAGAGCAACAGCAATTAACACCACAACAACAGCAGAGGTACAAGCCATAACAGCACATTCAAATAAACAATAGGTTGGTTGCACAGCTTGAATCCCAATTGCTCTGCTCAAGCAATTGTTTTTGACAGATCGAGCAGCAACGCCACACATCCTAATCGTCCTGATGATTTCATTAGGCCTCCCCCTTCGCTGCAATGATTGCCTCAGGAAGATACCCGATCAAGAAACATGCCACAAGTTTTCAGATTGACCCCAGGGAACCGCAATCAGTGGCTTTGTGCACCCGGGAACCTCTCCCACACGTATTTGTCTCAGGATGCTGGCAGTAATGTGACCTCCTGTGCGTTTCACCAGGTAATGAATCCCTCAAGAGCTGAGTGGCATGGTTGAGTTAGATCACCCCCAGCTATGGAATGCATTGATCGGATGCAATGCTGCTGTGACCAATCTATCACAGCAAATGAATGGTTAAAGCCAGTTTAAAAAAAAAAAAAAAAAACAGAGAACACAGAGGGGACAGACAAGATGCAGCGTCTTCATTGCGATAAAATGGGCGATGGGGGCTGATAAAGTCTGATGTTCAAGCTGCCAGATGAGAGGCTGAGCACAGGGGAAGAGAGGGTGGCTTTGTCAGCCGATTTCACTTTTAACAGCATAACTGGTGATGTTTTGACACGCAAGAGAGGACCATAAAATGTCTATTATATCCCCCCTTTTGCTGAATGGAAGTGAAATAAATATTCAAGCTGTATCCTTGTGCTTGGTGGTTTTGTTGGACTAAATCATATATCATGTTCTCACAATAATACAATGTCCTGAGGCATTTTTTTTTTTTTTTTTTTTTTTTTTTTTTTTTTTTTTTTTTAATAAATCAACTAATTCGGTTGTTTTCTTTCTGTGTCGCTCTCCCCTGGATGGTAACTATCTAAAAAAATGAGATTCGAGGAAGTGATCTTTCAGAGGAAAGATTTTTTTTCTCCTCCTCGCCACCATCCTGATAAGGATTGTAAACCTTTGTCAGGGTTGTCAAGCTTATCAGCATCATTCCCCTCCCTCATTCTGGTCACAGGCAGATTCAGTAAACACTACATTTACAAATCATTACTAAAACTCTGTACACAGATTTGTACTGTGACCAGCCATAGAAAAATAGGGAGAAAAATGGCTTCTTTAAATGAAACTTTGCGTGTCAACCCTTTAGGGGCTCTGCGGTTTTTGCCAGTGTGCACATTTTTTCCAACATTCATTTTTAAAAGTGTGCTTTACTGTGGAACCAGAGCGCTAAAGCCCCAGTTCCCCTAAAGTCATTGTACATGGGAACTCTGAGACGGTCTGGTAAGCTGTGATACAGAAAAAGGGCACATTCAACAAGCCAGCAGAATCCACATTTAGAACACTACTTTGCTCATAATTAAAGCATGATGCAGCAAACTACATAGACAACTTATGAAACATTCATAGAAGCTGCTTAAATATTAACTAATGAACACATTCATTACTGTCACATAAGAGGGAGGGTCAGCCTTGTAAAAACACAAGGGGGGACCACTGGCCATAACCCACTGATCTGTATTCACTGGTATGTGTTCTGTAACGAAAATTGATGTAGGAAAAGAGGCCACTTGAATTTGAAGAGCCATCTTATCGCTGAGCTGGAGTTTCGAAGCAGATGCTCGGGGTACGGCTCAGTGGCTGACCTGTGAGCGAAACCAATCAGAGCCATAGACGGGGAACAATGTGCTATCACAGTGATATGCATTTGTTTTGATAAGCGGCTGTCTGCTTCAGTCCCTCCAGTTTGTCAGGGGGGCTTGCTGCAATATTGGCAGAGGGTTATGAGAATGCCTGCAGGGCTGCACGGCGCAGTTCAATTCCATGTGTGCTGCAATCTCGGAGCTTTCAGGCTTAGTAAATCAATTACACAGAGTTGTGGAGCCTGTGCCTCTCCACCACATAGCACCCAATGTTTCAGCGTGCTTAATAGTGGATAGCCCAAATATACACTTCCTGATAAGCGTAAGGAATAGCTACACGCATGGCTGTGTATTTCATGTGTTCAAATTCTGAGCTGTTCAGTTCTTGATCTTAGAAGCAGTCATCACAGGTCAAACTGTAGCGTTGTTTCAATGTCTCAAGGCCCAGTGAAAGCAGGAATGGGTTTTTCTTTTCTACCAAACTGTATGCAGGGGCGAGTCTTTGTTTGCAGAGAAATGAATGACAAACAAGGGAGCTGCAGGATGACAGATCCTGAGGGCATCAACACAGATCCCAGTTTAAAGTATTATGGTCTGAGGGGAAAAAAAAACAATAGTGTGTACCAAGAGGGAAACAACTCAAGTCCAGCTGCTCTAACACACCCACAAAGCCTAGACTGCATACTCGGTGTCAGCCTTACACACACACTCTTACTATATTTTATAGACATGAGAATGTTTCTTGATACATAAACAGCCAGCAATATGCAAAGGGATTTGATGCAGCTCATCTTCCTTAAACAAAAATCCCTCCACAAAGCTGCATCATCCTCCCACCTGTCCACCACCTAAAGGTTAACTGACTTGTTTTGAAATGCAACTCATTAATCAATATCCATAATGGGTTATAAGGTCATCTGCATGGCAACAGCTTTGTTAGGCTTGTGAAAAAACTTTCAATTTCAAAGCCTTTAAGAAAAACCTAAAAAGCAGTGTTTTTATCAAGATAGACAATCAGTCAATTTCCCTTCCAGACAACTGAGTGAATAATACAGCTAAGAGAAGAAAGCCATGGCAGCAGAGTGTCTGGATGATAAATCTCTCCCCTGTAGCTTTACTTACTTCATTTACATGCTTATTGCACTGCACCCAGGAGGTACACAGAGCTAACACTGTGGATCTGGGCAAAATGACGCACATCTGGAGAGCCCATGGAAACAGACATTTACACAGGAACATTCATTAAAATTGCACATCCTGTCCTTGTCGACTTAAAAGCCACGATATGTGACGGCGCCAAACTGTATACGGAGTCTCTCCACCTGCAACCAGCGCAGCCCCACCCTATCCGAGCGAGGCTTCTGTCATCTCCGTGGTATTTTCTCCCACAAGCCTTCAACTGCATCTTCGTGGGATCCGGCTGAAAGCTGATGGGAGGAAATGTTTAGTGCTTAACTAGTCTCGTTTACGGAGCCTGACAAAAGCAGTCGCACAGCTCCACACATGACACGCCGCCTCAGGGGGGAATCTCTCGGGCACGCCAATAAACTCTGCGACCGTCGATATCTCCTGTGGCACACGACTTGATGCGCAGCGCACAACACCAACACAGACACAGCGCAGTGATCAACCTGACGGAGGTTAGGATTTATGTAAATAGACAGTAAAAATGCAAAACTTCACAATAAGTGTTAAAGTTTAGGGATGGCCGCATTTCGTCTTGCGTTGTTTCTCGCACTCACGCGATTGGGGGGAATTCTAGACATTGTAGCATGGCCAATAAGGCGTTGCATGAATGGTTAATTTACATTTTTCTAGTGACATCTAGTATGCCTGTGGGTCTACGGATGGTCGAGGATTTTATAGCTTTTGTAAAGTTTTTTTCTTCTTTAAAATGTTATTCTTTTTTTTTTTTATCCATAAATGACGTTTAAAGAATTAAAATGTTATATGCACGGTAGTCTTTACAAACAATGTCCAGTGTAAGTGCTTCTCGCAAAAAAATGTCACCAAAACGCGAGGAGCTTCCCAAACCCTGACTTAAGACACAGCAGCATCAGCACCGGAGTGCGCTCACCTGCAGGACACGGTGATCTCCACTTTGGTGGCCGGGATGCTCGCACTGATGGGGTCGAAGTCACAGACCGGCGGCGTTGCCTCCACTTTGTCCATAACGTCCCCTTCCATGCGTGCGGGAGACCCAGGTCAGCTCCTCTGGCTGCGTGAGTCCCTGTGAGCCTGGACAGCCGAGGGTGGAGAGCCGGAGCGCAGCGGACGAGCGAGCAGCGGCGAACACGGTCCAGACAAAGCTCCTAAGTGCTGCCCGCTGGACGAGTAACAGCATGGAAAGTTTGATTGGAGGCTGCAGTAGTGAGGCGACTGGTTTGACTGAAGTGGGGTTTTCCGCCAGGACGTATCAACGCCAACTCCGCTGTTTCCCGGCCAAAAAAAATGAGCTATTCTGCCAGAGGAGCTTTGAAAAGTCAAAGCTGTGAACTCCACCCCCCTGCTTTCCCCCCACATGCGGAGCTGCGACTGACACTCGTTGCAGATTCAAGCTATTGATCTATGGCGGACGGATCGTTATTTTGGTCCAAATTGGTTTTAGGAGCCTCAAACAGAAAATAAATAGGAACCGAGGGGCTTGAATAGACTCGGATTGTTTGTCTCTCCTGTTATAGAAAAGATGAACGAACATAGGTGGAATCTTTTTGACTCAATTGAAACAACTAGTGCACATTTCGTTTCTTTCTGTTGAGAAATATGCAGGGATGTGTCGTTGAAATAAATCCTCCAATTAATGCCAAAGTAAAATGTTCAAAAGGAGCCTTTGGGTCACATACTACAGAACAGTTTATTTTTGCCTATAGTGTTAAAATTACATCAGTTCTTTCAGAGCCACAAGCCCTTATTATTAACCAAGAGGCTGCATGGTGCTCTTTCAGCATCTGGACAGCTCCTCAAACTCCTGCAGTTTCAGTCACAGCCTCGTTTCTCATATATCTTGCCAATAAAATAAAAAGAGACAGTTTTTCTCCCCCTCACCTACACCGTATATTCATCTTCCAGGGGAGCTTCATTTCTGTTTCATCGTTTCCCTGATTGAACAACCTGGAGAAATGTGGAAGAAATCAACCTGTCAAAAGAATAACTCAAAAGTAAATTGCTATGGTTGTGTGAGTGTGAGTGCGTGTGGCGGTGACCAACTAACAAGAAATCTCCAAGAAAGAAAAGAAAAAACACTGCATGAATCTTAAAGAAATCACTACATAAAAATAACCTACATCATCTGTTTTTGCACAAACACAGATCTCTACCTCAATTTGTGACATGTAATAATGACACTCCATATATGCTTCACACTGAAACGCCTGCATATATTCCATAGTTCACACATAAATACTCATGTGGCCATAGAATCTGTATGTGGTCCTGCTACAGGCTATCCATCCCTCTCCAATGTCTGAGCAGGAAGCACTGTGAGGGATCTGTGCGCAGTGGTAATGCACTACTGTAGCTGCGCTTACGCACTTGGGAGTCAGACTCGGGCTGATTGGGCGATCACTGCTGCATATTTTGGACACCGAGCACAGATTTATCATTTGTCGTGTTCAAGCTGTAATTAGGCCCCGCAGTGGCCTTTGGTTGGCTGATTTTGAGCTCCCTTCAGTGCACTGTTCCTTATCGTCTGCTGAGATGCTCTCCTCTGTTTCCACCTGCAACCACCACCCTTCCTATAGCAGTATAGTGTAATTACGGCTGCAAGAACCCACTCGGAGGGGAGTGAGTGTGTGTGTGTGTGTGTGTGTGTGTGTATGTGTGTGTGTGTGTGTGTGTGTGTGCGTGCGTGCGCAGTGGTACCTCCCACACCTACTTCTCTCTCTAGAGCCGCAGAAGACCTCAGCATTAGCAACAAGGGGGATGCCAGATGTAAAAGCACAAACCCCAGTGACACTGCAGAAACCTATGCATCAATAACAACAGCGGTTAAAAGTTACCAAATAATTCAAGCCCTATATCTGAGTATTTCTGTTTTGTGCACGTTATTTATTTTTTTTAATTTTGTGTAACGTTATACTAATGACAGCACAGAGATTAATATTGAACATTGAACACCACGAGATTTATCTGACAGCTTTTACCTTTCACAGAAGGTACAACATTTAAAATAACATACAACACAGGCCTATTGGTTTATCAAAATACACAACTGCGTGTCTAATATTTCAAATTAGCAGTCAATCACCAGGACCAGCAGTATTCGATCACCTGCAGGTGACCAGATCCCAACAGTGCGGAGTTTGCATGTTCTCCCTGTGCTTGCGTGGGTTCTCTCCGGGTTCTCCGGCTTCCTCCCATCATCCAAAAACATGCACCTCAGGTCAGGTTACCTGGCGCCGCGCTAGTGGCAGCCTGCTGCAGCAGCTCCCCCCTGAGAGCCCCCCTGCTGTAGTGAAGAAATTTCCCCTCGGGGATTAATAAAGTGAAATAAAAAAAAAAAATTTAAAAATTTTTAAAAAAAAGAGGGGCAAAGAGTAAGTCAATGTGGGACAAAGTAGGACTCATTAACAATGCTGATGGTTAGTGTTAGAAAAATTACTCAGAGGCTGTATTCAAAATCAAACATATCGGACATTTATTCTTGCAAGAAGGAGCAAACACTCAAAGAAGGATGCCCAGCATTGCTCAACGTCACTCCTCCGTAGGGCAGCTTTTATACAGTGTGACAAAACAGTTGACAGTCACCCCCACTTCCTTTGTATCTGCTTTCGTATGGTAATACTGAGTTGGTTGCAGGTCACAAGATAAGGACACAGGGGACTCGTCAATTAGATGCGGAAAGTAAAACAAAAGGAACTTTCCAGCAGTCACTTGCAAATAAGAGTAAAACAAAAGAAACCTTTCTGAGCCTGCTTGACAAGAAACTTTCCGGAGCCACAATGCAAACAAGAAGAGACCATCTTTTTCTTTCCATCATTACTCTAAAAGTTAGATATATCTATCATAACGTAGAAAATAGACAACCACAGTAGACTATGCAGATTACAGGTCTTTAGTATTTGGACTAAACAAATATAATTTATTTGAATGCCACTTTCCAAACTCCAAACTAAATACAGAAGGCATAAAAGGAAGTTGAAGTTTTACAGAAAATTATCTTATACTAGTTTACTACAACAGTCTGCTGACCTGTATGATAATAAGTGCTGCACAATGTGGTAAACGTGACTTACTTTAGCTACTTGTCACCCTACTAAAAAAAAAATATTTAAAAAAAATCACCTTACCAGCCACTACAAATAAACTATATTAAATAGGCAGCCAGTCAGCTAATAGGCAACAAGCTAGTCAGGTAGAAAGATAAACATAGTGATGGCTTCTGTCCTACAACAGCATAGCAGTACTTGTTGGAGAAAAAAAATACATTTGTGTGGGCGTGACCGCATTCATGGAGTGCGGTGTTTGCAGCAGTAGCTTCACTGGCCGCCATTTTGACCAGTTTAAAAAAAAACAGATCTTCTACGTAATCTTGATTTGACCGCTGAGTGTCTATCTATCTATCTGTCTGTCTATGGAAAGAGAAACCCATAGAAATCCAATTTTAGTAACAGAAGATGAGTTTGAAGTGTAGTCACACAGTAGGCGTGGCCTGGTCAAACCTCTGTTTCTGTTAAAAAGAATATTGTCATCATTTGCCACTCAAATAAATGCCATAATCTAAGAAACCTACTTTTTTTTTATTTATTTTTTTAACAGAAGTCTTTTATGATTTGTGCTGTTATAGCTGCTCCAGTAGGGGAAAAAAAACATAAAGTAAAAGATACATGTCTCTGCTTCATGAAATAAATGTGACTTAATTATCAAATCTCCAGTACATCCTCATGCTTCATGTTGACCAGGAATCACTAATGATGGCGCAGTCTGATAGTGAGCTACTTCTCTATAATCTCTTGCTTGTTTGGTGCTGCGTTTACCTAAATAAATAAATTACTCTTTTACATGTTCATATTCTCATCATATTCTTCATTTGGACATTGGTTATTTAACAAACTAGCGCATAATTCCTGCTGCTGTATCTCCAGAAGTATATCGTCTGTATATGAAGTTTATGTGCTTGACATTTTGGCAAACTGTTGCATACTTTCACAGACTCAGCACGACATTAACATTCAATCAGGGTTTGTGCTTCTCGCCACTTGCCAAATGAAAGTTCAATATTCACTCTTCATTTTACCCTTTGGTGTCCAGCAATGTCAGAGACAAAATAAGCAGGAAGTGTCCGCTGAATTCATCCTGAGGTTTTGCTGAACAGGGCAGATGATAGGGCTGGTGAAACCCAAACACACAGTGAATAACACAAAACAATGGGCTAAAAACAACTCAAAGCTCCATGTATCTGCATCGTTGGGTGATACTCCTCCATGGATTTATCATTAAGGGACCCCTTTCACATGACACAAAGTCATTTGATTAATTAAGATGATAATAAATACAGCTTTAAGCACACATTTCAATAGAGGGCTTCTACTTTGTATTGACTTTTCTACTGTGGTAGCATCATAATTATATAAGGAACTGAATACCTCTTTTCCCACTGAATATTATGACATACAGAAACTACAATTACCACCTCGGGGTTGTATGCTGAAGCTAACCACTGCAGTTTTAGTTCAAATGTTTGTTCAAACTCATGAACTGTATGTAGTGAAGGCTTTGAAGAAATCCTTAATTTGTTGACATGCTTGGCTGATTAACCCTCCCGTTGTGCTAGGGTCAAAATGACCCGCAGCTGTGTTCAACCAAGTTCTATTTTATTTTTATATTTTTTATTTTTAATAAACCCTCACAGCCTCCTTGTCACCAATGATCCCAAAAAATATAAAAATAAAATAGAACTTGGTTGAACACAGCTGCGGGTCATTTTGGAGGGTTAAGCCAATTGACAGCCGACAATGCTTTAAATATAGCTGTTGCTGCAAAGAAGCTCGAAGACGTGGATGCTTCACACATCTTCAACCCAACAGCGCAGAAGATCTACATAATCAGCACAGTTTCAAGAATAGAGTCATCAATTCATCATCTGACCTAATGTGAAATATGTTCATACTCTCCTTTTCTGTTCCAGAGTTATTGGGTTGAATAATGGTCTAAAAAGTCACAGTGTCATAATGCAGAGGCGAGTTCAGCAGCTGAAGACTCACATTTGTAACCTCCTGCCATCAGAAAACAGCAGTGCAAGATCAGAAGTTTTATACTGGATTTTCTTGCAATCACCAAGATTTGCCTGTATGAAATTGTTTGTGATATACAATGTGTTCATGTATCTCTGTTTGTATTTTTATTCCATATATTGCTGCTGTTTTTTCTGTGCATTGACAGTCTTCTTGGTTGATTGTACAGTGTCTTGACTTTGATTACAAGTCTTTTTTTTTTTTTAAATGTTTACAACTTTTGCTGCAATGTTTAAATATCTAAAGTTGATTTGTATTTTTCTTCTCCTTTAGTTGTCTTTTTGTAGATTTTCTTTTAGTTTACCAAGAGAAATTAATTGTTGATTGACCAATTTGAGTAACTCAGGAACTTCTGAGTACTGACTGCTAAAACTCTGCAAATGACTCTCATCTGGCCTCGCACCTTTTAGTATGAAGCCTGGATCGGATACTCTTTTTCTACAAGACTAAAAAAAAATAGCTTTTCTCTCATTTTTCCATCACATAAATCAACATTGCCCCTGTGATGAGCTGGAAACACATTTGGCATTCTCTGTTTGAGGTGATCCGATCACTTTGTCAGGGCTGTGGCTTTGCTAAAAAGCGGAAGACAGGGAGCATTAAATCCCTCTGGTGCAAGGATGTCACAATAAGAGGAGTAGTGTGTGGATATCTAGTCACACATAACAGTAAAAATGAACAATTGAATTCAACTGAGAAATTGTGTTTAGTCCTACTGCTGCTCCACTGCACTGTCCAAATGAGCTGCACTGATGTGAGGTGTGTTGTGCATGCAGAGAGGAAGACTGAGATTGTGACTCATTCATCTTCTTTATGTCAATGAAAAGGCGAGATGTGTCCACTACAGAGGGCATCACAGGACAGGGCTTCTCTATGTGTGTTTATGCATGATATGGATGCTTGTGTGCATCGGCAGAGACTCATTCGTTAAATTGATTGAGCACCAAGAGATGTGATGTCGGCAGTCACACCGCCACCATCAGTAAAACACCCGGTCGAGGGTTTTTTCAGTGGCGGTGACAGGAAACATCCTTGTTTTACTGTGGTGAAGCTCTGCCACTTCCCTGTCAGGGAGTTCATTGTTTTGAAACAGAGATTCACAGTCCTATAAAGTAGAATCATTCCTTATTATAGAGTGCAGTTGAGATATTTCAGACCATCACCTCAACCATGTTTCCTTTCTGGAACCTGCTGCAGAATTCACAGATACAATTCTTTTGTGGTGCCATTCTCAGGTATCGTTGCAGTTATGTAAGCGTGCTTTGAAAAGCTTGGGATCACAGGTTTGGCTCTCTACGGTTTTGCTTTGAAATGCTGCAAACATAACAGGGTAATTTCAGTTGAATCATTTTCCCTCAAACAGAAAAACAAACTGAAAAAAATCGCTGGCTTTATTGAGAGCTGTCATGCATGCAGCAATCATATAACCTTTCATAATTCCCGGGTGTGATTGCAAATGGAAGGGGAAAAAAATGCTCACACTGTTTAATAAAAGAAAATAATCCTGGGGACATTTCTCATATCCTCTGACAGATCTTTTGGTTAGGCATCTGTGACAGGTGGGAGAATCGCCTGTGTGGCAGGCAGGGCTTTTCTCTTCCACTTCATATCCAAAGTAAGTTTGTCGGGCTGGTTGTGTTAGTAATGCTGATCATGTTGCCACAGCAGTTTGATTGGACGGTAACCTGCGAAATCTGTCAGCTGTGTGATTTCAGTTGAAGGGATCCTGGACAGAGTAGAAAAACATAATTTTCAGCTGGGCACCGCACGCCCACTTTACCTTAGAGACTGCTGAAGGGTCACTGGGATACCTGGGTCATGACATTTGAATCCTTGTCCTTTTATTTCTCACTCAGTTGTCTTCAGGGACTCTGAATGGTTTGCAGATATTCATTTTATAAACCACATCAAAAGTTGAACTGTATGCCCCAGTAACATGCAGTATGACATCACTTTACCATCTTTGTAGAAATATCTGTTTTACATTCTGTTTGCAGACCGAGTAGACGGACCAATCAATGCATCCAGTGACTGTATTTAAATGCCAAGCTGTAACAGAGAAATGATCCCAAGAGAAGTCATTTAGGGCCCCTCGGCTGAAAGAGCTGCCTTCCTCTGAATGCCAAAAGCCCATAAACTTGTTAGAGACATAATGTGGAAAAGTTAAGGTCCCTCACATTTGAGTGCCTCTTGAGGGTTTCTCTGAATAGCATGGTGTTGCCGCACCCCTCTCTTGCTTCACTTCACAGGCAACTCATCATCCACCAGCAGCATGACCTAGATCCAGCCATCCCTCTGCTCAAATCATATACATATTCATTGGACTCTCTTAATCATGAGACAGCCCCCTGAGCAGAAGAGAAAACTTGAATTAATTGCTATCATCCGATGGCTGCTCGTTGGGGTGCGTTTGTCTTCCCTGTCACATGTTTTTGTCTGTGTGCTGCGGCAGTTGTTTTCCTGTAAATTCAGGGCTGGCTGTCATCTGCCATATCTGTGGTCACTTGTAAAATGAGGGTTGTGATGAGCTCCTCTGACTCTCATCCTGTTACATTATGTTTGGTGGAGTAAACACATGAAGTATGCTTGAAGCTGCCTCCTCAGTTGAAGTATGCTTCAGAGACTCCACCACATGATCGACGGGCTGATTGAAGTTTGTAGCTGCTCTCATGTAGCAAATACAGAAGTATGCTCTCCTTCTTCAGAGTGTGTTGCTGTTTTCTCTATCTGGTCGTTCATTCAAACCGTTTCCTGTAAATAGGAAAAGATACTAAAATCCAACCAAAAGTAAAATGACTGATCGCCATGTCAATTGGGATTGTAATCTGATCAGATTGGGAGCTCATATCAATGCAGTTCAATAGATGCAGTGGATTGACTTTGAGCCCCTTCCCCGGTAAATCCGTGAGGGTTTAAGGCTGTCCCACGGTCAAATCATCGAGTCCATGAGGACTCTCTAGCGGGCATTTTGAGCCCTTTAAGCACCCTTTCCGTAATTCTGCATTTCAGCAGACTTTGGCTAAGGGAATTACCCACAGTTCATAGCAAAATTCGCGACGTATTAAACGTGGTTGTCTTCTCTCCAATAAGGTCCACCTCAGCTGGACCCTTCTCGTTGTCCTAACTTTAATACCTTTTCCGGTAATTAGCTAGAATACATTAAAAAAATATATAGGTCTGAATATAAAATATTTTTAGTTATTCATTTAATCATTCTTTTTTTTTTTTTGGAGGTGTGGTGTTTCTTTACTTTCCAATGGTGATGTGAAGCAGTGTGATGTCATGATGGAGTGTCCAATTTGATCTTTTATACCATTTCAGCCCTCAAGAACCCAAAAACTTAAACACTACAGATGTGACGTCAGTTAAGTCAGTGATGGTTAGGGTTTAGGGTGGACATTGGGATAGGGCTAACCACTACTGAGTGATAGAAAACGTGTCATATGGATCGCTTGTGATTTTACTCAATAAATGTCTCCACGACATCCAGGGCTTTCATCAGTGGGTTGTCACCATTGTATTACCTAATTTGAAGATAGACAATGATTTAACAGACATTTATTTAAATTAAAACAGTCAAGATTATTACTTTAAACCACACAGATCAAGCAAAAAAAAAAAAATACTTGACACTGCATGTACCATGATGGGTCTTGATAGAATCGTTTCTGATACTCTGTGGTCTAGTGAATGTTCTTCAAGTGTCATATGTCCATTTTGTAATGCAGGATTTTTGTACATTTGTACTCTTTAAGACAAAGTTGACACAATATTTTGTGAAGTAACTTTTTCACTTTTCAGACATGACAGAGCTCCTTCAGACCCACATATGAAATTATATTAAACTTGTTTTCTCAGGCTTTGTAGTACTCCCCATAAATGATCTTATTATGCAAAAATAGTGGAGCTCTCCTTTAAATAGCTGATTATTGGGGGAACACCTGCAGTCAGGTATGATGAGTCTGGAAGTTCAGGCACCTCAGTTTCAAAGAGGATGGAAACAATCCCTACAAATACAATTATCTACAAAAGTCAAAACACTCAGGAACAATCTTTCAATGCAGAAAGAGTCACAGAACATCAGCTGCAAAGGACAAGAGAGCTGTTCTTCTTCCACTCTGAAGTTTGACAGAAACAGACATGTTCGAGGCTTTAATGAAAAAAAAGTCCTAATATCTTCAAAGGCAGCGAAAAGTTAAAATGTCAGAAAAACAAACAAAACCAGCACCATGTTGACAGCTTCCCATTTCTCAAGAAGGAATTCAAAAAGAAACAGATTCTCGTTAACAAACACACATCTTTGTTCTTCTGTACTTGCGAGAACTCTATTGCTCTCTGATAGAAATGAATCCACTAAATTCTTCACACCACCTCTGTTGTAGCATCTTTAAGGTCATTCGTTTTGGTTTTCCAGCCTGCAAACGTTCACTAGGACTTAAAGACAAACGGTCAGGGTCACTGTGAACTCATACCTGCTCCATTCTCATAAACACCTTCTCTCAGTCAAAGTTGTTCTCATTAAAATGTGTTGGACAATGGTTGCTGTGACCTCACAAAACATTCTTCTGGTCATAACTCGAGAATTTATGCACTAAACAAGACCAAATTTCACACAAATGCCCAATTGAATACATTGGTGACATTTTATTTCCAATAGGTTAAAGGTTGACTTTACTGTGACATGAACATTTGAACAAAAAACACTTTTCTGGCTATTATTCAGCGCGAGAAGGAGAGAAGGAGAAGAGACGGAGAAATTGTGAACGTACTTCACATTAGGTCGGTTAATGAATTATTTACAATAGTCTTGGGTGTCCACTGTGAAAATGTGGTGATTATATAGATTCTGTGTGTTGTCAGGTTGAAGATGTGTGAGGCATCCATATTTTAGAATTTGGAGCTTCTTTGCAGCAACATCCATATTTGAAAAATTGTCTACTGTCATGGCAACAACTTTGTGTTCTCTCAGAATCAGCGTCATTGTCCAAGCACACATACACATAAAAGGATTCCTTCAAAGTCTTCACAACACATATTACATGAGTCAGGACAGACATCGAAGTAAACGACCACCTGACTGGTTGGCACAGGCATATACAACCATGAGGCGGTAATTCTAGTTAATTTTCACCTTAAAACCTCAAACATAGACGTTCAATTCCACACACACGTCTACTGTATTTGTAAACACACCATCAACATCATAACAACTCAAATATGCACTAGAAATAGTGAGAGAAATGATTTCTGTTTCAGAATGTTTCTGAAAAAGATACAAGTACAATTTAACACACACACACACACACACACAAATTCCTTCATTATCGCTGCCTGCTTGCATGAACCATAAACGTCACGGTGTCCAGTGTCAATCAATAAAAGAAAATGAATTGAATTACCTCAGAGGCAGGGAGCCTGAGAGAAATCTATCATGTGCTCATCTGCTGAATTCCAATCCAAAGAATCATCTAAATTTTCCATTTCAGCTTCTTCATGCGACAGCAACACTAATCAGTCCAACTCACGATGCAAACTGGTGCAATTTAGTTTGTCCTAACTGAAACTCAGTGGTTTCACTGCTCATCTTTAATGAAATCAGAATGATTTAGATGGGCGCTACTTCATAAAAACTCCTTTCGGAGCCAGTGGCATCATCACCATGGCACGGACGGATGTACAACTTTTAGGCAGATAAAAAGCAGCAGCAAAAAAATAATCTGACCTCTATTTGATCCACAAACTGTGGGTCTAATCTTAAATATTGCACCCCTGTAGCACTGTACTCCTGCAGTGCCCACAGACAAGCATACATTTGTCTCCTAACCCTGATCAAAGTTTGCTTTCCATCGTGGGTGGGAGGGACTTTCACTGCGTTTTCTCAAAGCTATGTCCATGCAAATCATTGCATTTATCCCCTGTGTGCAGTATGGGTAGAGATGAATACACAGTCAGTGATATGTGAACATGGGCATGGTAAGGCTCTCTACAGGCACAGTGCACCACCAACGGCTCACTGAGGAGAAATAGCAGGATTCCTCCCACACAGAGATCAGATGCAGGTGCAGGGGAGCATGCTGAGCCTGAGCTACAAAGGAGGAATACCGTTACAGCACAAATCACTGGATATCACAGAGAGTGATCTGACAGCAGAGTAGAAATATACAATGTGCCATAATCCTGTGTGCCTAAATTATTGTCTTGTTTAGGGCATCAGCATGTGATTGCGTGAACTCCTGTCTATGGGGTGGACCTGTACGTGTGTGGCAGCATGATTAATGTGACTCCACACCCTTCGCGGTATTCGACCCTCGTGGCTCTCACATCTAGATAATGAGGAAAGCCTGAAGCACACACACACACACACACACACACACCCCGCTCTTCATGCACATGCCCTCTGGCGAAGCCATCACAGCCAGAGGATGCTCCGAGTGGGATTTGCCATCATGATTTTCCTCATTACAGGACCAGCATGATTTTAGGAGTTGATGGGCATCTACACGCTCACAGGGGCCCGAGGAAGTCATCGCTGGCTGACAGGAAAAAAAAAAACCCTCATCAATGGTGAGCATTGGTAGCAGTATAGGCCTGCTGTGGTGTCGTTAACGCCAGCAGTTTTTAACCCCTTGAGCTATTCCTTATCACCAGCAGCTGCCACTTGAAACTTCCATAGAAATGACAGTTTGCTCACCACCATTATCTTCCACAACCCAACCAGTCAAAAGGTGATAACGTGAAAGAGACTCTTTACTGACTTACTTACGCTTTTCAGCATCACACAATGTAAATTAATGTTTACAGTTTGTCCTTTGCACTTTTCAAAAATTGATTGACTGTAGGCAGAGCTTATACAGTCAACACCTTTACATTTCCTCCAAGTATCCCTCAGTGATGAAACAAACACAGAGTGGGCTCAGTTTCTGTATTCTAAAATGACAGTGTGGTTCACAAAAGTATCTAAATTGTCTAATATAAAAATGTAAAAAAAATTTTTAAAAAAAGCTAAACACTGACAGCTTTTTCTGTTTCAGCAAATACAATAGTTTATAAAGTTCTTAGATCTCCATTCATGCTGTCAAGTATTTAGCCACAGCCGCTGCTTCATGTGATGGAGCACCTCTCCTTTCCTTTGAGGGTAAAAGAAGCAGTTAATGACAAAAAAGCCGGCAGTGTTTTTCTGTGCCACCATTACTGTGATAAATCAGCTCCCAAAGCTCACATAAACCATAAATTCAGGGTACTAATACACAAATACACAAGCGCCAAATGTTACTCCATCTAAAATGTTGTGAGAATGAGAATTGCCTTTGCATATGCAGCAACATCTTTTGAAGCTGGATGCTGTCATTCTGGTTTGCATGAACTGTCACCACCACCAGTCACTGTTTCATCAGCTTTTGATGCAAATAATGTTTCTTTGGGTAACATTCATCTGATGCTGCAGGCTGCACTACACATTAATGCCAGCAGGGTTTTGAGTATGTATACGTTCACACAGGAGCAAGAACTGTGAGCTAAGTATATCAGTATGCTTTTTGAATTCACATCTTTTCTAAAAGTGCTCTTAATGGGCACTATGACCAACAGTGAAAAGCACAAACGGTGTGGAGGAGCTCACAGCCGCAGCACATTAGGACTAATTGCAGAAGGTGTTGAGACATCTCCAGTTAACACCACAAAACAGCAAAATATAAGCTTTAATTGTAATGAAAACATGTTTGATTTCTCTTTTAAAGAAATAATGCAACATTTCAGGTAATGCACTTGTGGCTAGAGTTAGATAAGAAGATGATCTGCTATCGTGTCTCTAAGTTAAATATGAACCCAGAGCAAGCAGTTAGTTAGCTGCTAACATAAAGACCAGAAGCAGGTAGCAGTGAAGATTTGGTTGACATAAATTAGTGCAATGAAACACACACACACATACCCTCAACTATTGTCACCCACATAATCAAATAAAAAGTGGATGAAACAAACAAGATTAAATGTGTTCATTAGTGAGATTTAGATGTGCTGGTAAGAAGATTTGTTTCTGTTGAATAGAGCCAGGCTGGCTGTGTCCTTGTTTGTAGGCTTTGTACGAAGATAAACTGATCCCCTGTTGGCTCAAGCTTCTTATTTAACGTACACAGCGTACATGAGAATGGTATCAATCTTTTTATCTCACTCTCAGTAAGCAAAAATGTCAAACTATCCCATTGTACACGGTAACGTATTGCATTGCTTATTGTTATCACTTCACAGCAGCATGGTGCATGGTGACAGCAGAAGCTGTACACTATGAATATTTCATGGTACATACAGTTATTGTATGCAATGGGAACACAGACGGAGACAGAAGACACGCTGTAAAATTAAAGCACTTTTCAATCCATGGGGTGAACTTGCAGAGGAGAAGGGCGACATAGAGAGGTGGCTGAATCTGCAGTAAAAAAAAAAAATCTAAAAAAAAAATCCTTCACAGTCCAATTAACAGAAAGAATTTCCCTACAGCACCGCCTCACCAAACTTGGATGTCTGGGGTGGGGATCCTCCTTCGTATTACCTCTGCCACAAGGTTATATAACTACTGGAGCATCACTCACACACACACTGACTGAAATAGATACTTTCACAGACACATGCAGTGAAATCTAAAAGTGAACATGTTTGATTTGCCATGACAACAACAAAAAAAAAGTCACAAATGAGCACATGTAGGAAAAGAGAACGAACATACTGTACATTGCTGTGTGGTGGCTGCTCTCTGTTTTGACCAGGGTGCTTATATATTGATGGTGACATTTCAAAAGGGCACTGCACATCAGGACTGAAAATGATAGGTGTGTTTTCCTTCATCATCGGAGGGCCTCCGATATAAGTGTCCGAAGTTCAGAGCCTCCGATCTTTGCACACCACCTTATCCACCAGAGGAGGTTAGAGAGGAAATAATAACGATGAGATTCACCCATGAGATAAATATGCCTCCTTGTCACGCATGCCCTTGCATAACTACACCCTTTACCTGATAACTCATGCAGTGTGCACGAGCTCAGAGACGAGGCCGGTGTCTGTCGCACCAATAACAGCTGTGTTGGGAGAGGAAGCGGCGTTGTTTTCACAGGGATTCAGTCTGTCAGGAGGACTGAATGATGACCCGATCTCACACTTGGTATCACAATCACACACACTGGGCTCCAGTCCCAGAAACCAAGCGAGACATCTGCAAGAGGTTCAGGGAACATTATTCATAAATCCAAATGAGGAAGACAGACAGAATCAATTTAAAAAGTAGGTGTTTGAATATGAAAATCAGTGTGACTGTAGATTTTTCGTATTTAATACAGAAAGGATTCAGAAGTCTCTTCAAAGAACATCACACCCCAAATGATTTATGTAAAACACACTCGGGATCTTTTCCAACATCAAAAGATAACACGGGAGTAATGTGCTATAAAAAAAAACACTACAGTACTCTCAGAAGGTATGTTTCATATTGATTTTTACATAGATTTGTTGTCATTTGAGTGCGACGCTCTGCAAAAACACTGTGTAAATGCAAATGTGTGAACAGTGAGGAAAGTCTGTTCCTTGTCTGCCTGATTGTTTGAGTGGAAGAATGGGAGGAGCACACTCTTAATCTATCCTCTGTGCATATACACTGTAATAAGTGAGCTGACTCGCTCTGGTCAATACACTTAATGACATACTGCCCCCTCTTGGACAATCTTGGATAATAAAACTTTTTTTTCCCCATCAGTGACAAATTACTGAGACATTTTCTGGGTTTTCATTTCCTAGTTTTCTTGCACAAAAGCAGACTCACTGTGACGATGGGGGGGGGGAATTGCATTATTGTGGCACCAAACACACATTCCAAGAGTTGTAACCATGGCGGATGCCTCAGTTATCCCAAAGAGAGATGTGTTGGGTCGCTGAGGGCATAAAAGCCTCCGACACCCTTTGCTCTTTTCTCTATCTGAAATAACAAGATGCATCTAGCTGAGGTCTGGATCAGCTCCTGCTTTCTAAAACCGTACCACACCGACTTGAACAGAAATGGAGTGGAAGAAAATTGGCCTCAGAGCTGGATGGACAAGCATCTATGAGGCTGCCGTAAAACAATATTAGAGAGAGGTCAGGCATCAGGGAGGTGAGAATAAGGTTTTGGTTGGTCCCTGTTGCTGTGAGCAAAGTACAAAAATGTAGCTGTTCATCTTCCTGTCTAGGGCAGAGCAGCAACACCCGTGCTGAACTTATGCAGCGCATTATCTTCAAACACTGTTGCTGCAGAGACACAAAACCACTATACGGCAGGGTCAAGGTGATGCAACACATGAGGGTGTTTAGGAGAAATTACATTATGCACAGCCCGGGTGAGATTAAAATGAGAGAAATTAAGGGGAAACTCGAAATACTCGAAACTCGAGACAGCTTGCCCTTCTGTATCAACCGCCCCTGCATACTGATTGGAAAGGTTTATTAAACTGAATACCAAGTGGAGGACTAACTAAAACGTAGCATTCTCCTTAAACCAGCCTCAGTGGGTAGCATTTTTCCTCTGGGCCAATCATAAAAGAAATCATTGCCTGAGTTTAAAACACTATTAACGTTGCGATGAAATAACGTTCAGCTCTGACTGGCATATAAAGCGACTGAAGGGTGGCGAGAACCGGTTGTTTGTCATTAATCCAAAGCCTGAAAACGGCATCTTTTACAACTACAGACAGACACTTTGGTGGGAAGGAAGATGAGTCACATTAAGCAATATTACAGCAAAAAGGAACACAGTGATGAAAGAATATCTGTCAGGTTTCTAGAAAACATTATGATGGACTCGGCTGTCTCAGCAGCAGACCATAATCATATCAAGGAATAAGCAGGTCGCTCGTTTGATGAAAGTTGCCCATAAACGTAATAAAGCTGCCGAGGTTATTAGAAGTGCCACAGGCCATTTTACAACAGCTCACTACGCCTCATATTGGATTATGGAGAGATATATGATGAACCAAAGAAGTAGAACTTGCCCATTTACAAAGGACCAGAGGAGGTTTAATGGCTTGTGACTGAATCCATTCATACACATTAATTCCTATAGCAATGACAATCTGCGGCATTTTTTTCTGGGCCCAGGAGACATTCTCAGACATCTTGTTAGGAGCACTGAGATTCAGATATCTGTTTATATCAACCACATGTTGCCTGTGTACAGCATATACAGTCCACTGAAAAAAGCTCTGTTTAAACAAATTCCCTCTTGGCGTTCCGGAGATATCGCATTCCCAATAAGGGATGGATTTGAGGTCACAGTGACCTTTGAGCTCTGACCACCAAAATCATATCAGGTCATCACTGAGTCCAAGTGAATGTTTCTGCCAATATTTTAAGAAATTCGTGGAAGTCTTTCTTAAGAATTAGACGGACGGCCATTCAACAGAAGCTGCAGGTGTTGCCGGCGCAGAGGCATTAAAAGGGTTAAGAAAAGTTTGATCATGTACTGCGTTTCAGTGTCTGCCAACAACCAACACATCAGTAACTACATTCCATGCTCCATCTTCATTTTGGAGGTGTAACACAGAAGCACAGCTTCGAGCCAAGAGCAGATGGTCATGATTTCATCTTTTACTTCAGGGCCAGGGCAGAATTTCATTTTGAGTTTTCTCCTGGTCTCGTTTCACTGGGAGGGACAAATGAAGAAGTTATTGTAATGACTGCTGTTGTGCAACTTTGGGTCTGTCAAATATAATAAGAATCCAAGTTGCCGTGAATTTGTTTTTAATTTTCTTACTGGTCTGGCTCTCACACAATATCATACTTGCGATCAGAATTAGTTCAAAAGACAGTGTGTTTGCCTTGTGTAACCTACAGACTAATAAATCCACCTGTTATTGTAGTGAGGTGGCAAAACTGACTGGACTCAAACGCATGACTCAAGACACAAAAAGTAGAAGTCTGAAACCCTTACTCAGTTTGATCCAGTGCCAATGTGCAGGCAAGGCCAAAAGGATTTAAAAAACAAAACAAAAAAGGAAGACAAACACAATACTAGCAGGAAGCACGATGAAAACTGGCTCGACCGATGAGCACAGAGAACTGGCACAGGAGGGGAAGAGCACACAGGCTACACATGAGGGTGGGGAGACAGGTGCACACAATCAGGGCGGGGCATACAATCACAGAGGTGGGAAGGAGGGCAGGAAGTGAATAAATTTGAAATGAGAAAAGGAAGTGAGTATCAAAATAAAACAGGGAATACTGAGAATGTGCAGAAACAAAAACATTACCTAATGGTAGCAGCGGGTCGTGACTGTCATTTTACCTTGTGTACTTCGAGTCTTTGCAAAGGTTGTATTTTTCATGTTTCATGTTTTTTCATGATTGGATGGGTTTGTGTATGCTTTGTTTTCTGGACTTGCTGCCTGGACTGGCACCTGCAAGTGGGAAAATAAAAAAAATTAAACTGAATTGAAGTGTAAGGTAGATCTGTGTTTGTGTGTGCGAGAACCCTTGATGAAGCCTGTCCTCAACCATTTTTTTTCCATCTCCTCATCTCCTCTTCGAGGTATCACAGAAGAGATAGCGAGCTTGATGAAATCCTGACAAGACCATTTTCACATGCTGTCACGTATCAGAGATTATGCCTCATTAGAGCAGCATTCAAATGCAGCTCCCCCACATTTTTCTTTCACAGACAGGGTTTGATTAGTCTTTTTATCTAAACTCTCGTCCTTCTCTCTGTGTCTATTAGGCAGAGCTGGTGTTTTCCTCTCTGCCACCCCCCACCAGCAGCTGATTGTCCCTGCTGAGCTGCAGGGAGCCGTTAGGGATCCCCTGGAAGCAGGACAGCCACTCATCCTTGAATACTGCTTCCCTACACACTACGCAGTTTACTTGGGAGGCCCTAAAGCTCCTTGTTACTGGACAGTAAAGAGCACAGATGGTGGAATGCTATGTCCGGCTGCTCCGGTCAGCCTCGAGCCATATTGTTATCCCAAACTGAATATGGCACCAGCAGTTTAAACGGATCAACTCAAAAGTGGAGTTGCAGCAAAAGAGATTCACTGTTTCTGTCAAAATATTAAATCTGCAGCTGGATAAGGTAACTTATCAGCCCACAGAGGGAAGCAGAAAAAGAAAAACAGTCTCCTGAACAGCGACAGAGAGCGTTAAATCCAGAAAAAGCTGGACTCACGAGCGTTAGCTAGATCTCTGCTTTGACATCGAGCATTACAGAGGAGCTGGTTTTGGCCAACATAAGTGTGCTGTGAGATTTGAAGCTGCCCACATGTTTTTAGTATTAGTTTTTCCACAGCTGCGTCTTTTCTGAGCCACTTTAGGCTCTGAGTAGCTGTTGTTTAATACCCTGCGATGCAGCTGAACTCTTAGCACCCTCAGCAACAATCAAAAGCCATTATCTATCCGTGTGGTTTCTTATATTTTATTGATTTATCAAAAATAAAATCCTTATTGTGGTTCTGGCACTGGCAATAGCTTTCAGATAAGCTTTGCTCTGAGACTCAGCTGGAACAATATTAAATTTGATATCAGCAATCCTTTTTTTAAGCTTCCTGTGCATCAGCCATAGATTTCAGCAAACTCTCAGGCTGGGTCCGTATTAAAGGGTGTTTGAAGATTACTAAATACCACGAGATGACATTTTAAAAAATCGGAACAAAACTCTACCAAATAGAACAATAAAACTATGAAAAAGCTTGTCTGGATTTTGGAGGAAAAACAAGTTTGCACATTAGGCTACACTTATATATTTACTTTCATTATAGGCTACAAAATGTAGCATTTCCATTGTAATATTTTTCTTAATCTCCCAGTTCAGTATATTTTATGTTGATATTTACATTATCACCTTCAGTTCAAAGAAAGTAGACCAATTTAAGATTAAAAACCTTTAGATTTATGAGTGGTTTGAGCTGTTTCTTACAGTTGCAAGTGGTTACAATAAAATGGGCAATCCCCAGCAGGACTTTCTCTTTATAATAAAGTAAATTTAAATATTGTCTTGAAAAGAATAAGACAGGCAGGTTTGAATAGATACGTTTCCTGATTGTGTCATTAGCAGTTGCAGTTGGTTATTTACTGGTTCAAAATCAACTGAGTAGCTACAACACATAGGACTTTATAAAAAAAAAAACTGCGTGTAAATAAGCTTGTTTGTTTTACAGTAAAGACTGTATTTAGTCCTACCTTCCACCACTGAAGGTAAACATTCCCACCTTGTCGGGTAGCTTGTCAATCTATGACGTCAAAACAACGGCATTAATTAGAGATGGGCTGCTGTCCAGAGTGCTGAATCCTCGGGGGAATGTGGTTAGAGTCCCATAACATTGAACATACCTCCTGCAGATAGAGAGACTCTTAAGAACTGACAGTGTTTTCTGGAAGTTGTAGAAGTCGCCACCATGGACCTGCTTCCCGCCCAGGAGGCCGCCAAAATCTACCACACCAACTATGTGAGGAACTCCCGAGCCATCGGCGTCATGTGGGCCGTGTTCACCATCTGCTTCGTAATCATCACGGTGGTGGTGTTCATCCAGCCCTTCTGGATCGGGGACAGCGTCAACACCCCGCAGGCCGGCTACTTCGGCCTCTTCCACTACTGTATCGGCAACGCGCTGACCTCGGAGCTCATCTGCAAGGGCAGCGCGCTGGACTTCGGCTCCATCCCGTCCCCGGCCTTCAGGACTGCCATGTTCTTCGTCGGGACCTCCATGCTGCTGGTTGTGGGCACCATGATCTCCTTCAGCTTGTTCTTCTTCTGCAATGCCGGAAACGTCTATAAAATCTGCGCGTGGATGCAGCTGGCGTCAGGTAATCTACCATTTTGTTTTCTTCCTTTTTTTAAACTTTACTAAAGATTTTACTAATATTTACTAAGATTTTAAGCTACATGAAAATACCTATACAATCATGAGAATGCATACCGGCACGAATATTATAGATTATACAATATACTTTATATAGAATAATAAAACACTGTGAAATGGTCCATTCTGCATAAAAAAATATAAAAAAAACACCATGATGTACTTTTTTTATTTCTTTTTTTTTTCAAATTTCATAGTCAAGAACTAATACTGAACTCAAAGAATTCAAGCTGTAAGATAAACACATATAATGCAGTTGGCTATATTGCTAATTATTTACCATGAGGCAATATAGAAACTAGGATTTATGGTCATTATTCAGAAGTAGTTAGTTGTGTCTGGCCTATAGAATGCATTAAAGTCTAAATTTAAATAGATGAAATGCATTAATTTATGCGCTTGATGTATTTTCATCAGTTTCTCAAAGACTCTATTATAGGCACCATCAGTAAGCCATAAAATATCACTATACATTATTAATAATATTGAAAGATTCTCTGGTGGTTGGTTTTCTCAATACACTGTAGAAATACAAGTTTAAAATAGACGTTCGATAAGGAGTCTGATGATATTCGTTAGGGTTCAAATATTGCTCAAGGTCACAGGTCACAGTCTTATTCTATTATTTTGAACCAAATTGTTGCTTTAGTGCCACCATGTGACTTTCCAAATAAAGATCTGAACACTTTCCCACTTTTTTCTGTTTGCTCTTGAAAGTACATGCCCTAAGAAATCTTTCATGTCTTCAAAAAGCGTATCACCTGAAAACCAGAACTCTGAAATAAAGCAGTGGATTTAAAGGACAAGTGAGACTTGTGCCTCTCTTATGAACTGTACTCCGAGTCAGGTGTGAGATGTGAACTCATCCTCGTCACCTCTCTGGTTTCAGGCGTGATGTGTCTTTGTACTGGATGTGTTGTTTTTCGCTGGGGAAGCCAATAAAGGATCCAGTTTCAGCCCAGGCCCTGACACCTCTGATGGGGGATTGATTACATGTTACAAGATCAGGTGTTGCCGAGCTGTTAACTGATCTAAACCTGCACCTAAACCTTCCACGGACAGGGAAACCCGCCATGATAAAAGCCTTAGTAACTTGGCGTTTCCTTGACAAGCATAGCACTGCAAAAATCTGAATTTTCTGTCAGTAGCTTTGGAAAAACCCAGAGGAAAGTTTACCAGATGAAGAGCATTCAACATTTAAGAACTTTCATAACAGTACATCATGCAAACAGCTCCAGCGAGCATCATCCGCCCTGCTGCACCATAAATAAATTAAACCTTTGGCACTTTATGGGGGAACATCATGCCTTATTCTGCACACAGGAGGCTCCAAAGAACCTCCCTCATAATTATCTATCAAAGTAGAAGCACACAAGAGGTAATAATTGCAGTGCTCTTCCATTTTTGTATCCTTCCCCCGCAGCCGCTTTGATGGTGATGGGCTGCATGATCTATCCAGACGGCTGGGACGCTCCGGAGGTGAAGAGGATGTGTGGCCAGAGTACGGATAAGTACGCCCTTGGAAACTGCACGGTGCGCTGGGCCTACATCCTGGCCATCATCAGCATTCTGGACTCCCTGCTCCTGGCTCTGCTGTCCTTTACCCTCGGCAACCGGCAGGACAAACTGCTGCCAGATGACTTTGAGGTGGAGGGAGCGGGTGAAGGTTGAGGTATGATGCTGGACCGTCTGAATGCTTGGCTCTAGATGTTTTTCATTGCAGATATTTTAATGTGTCACAGCTGGAAAAAGCGCGGGTGTAATAGGCAGCATTAAAAACAGCGGCATTCCATTTAGTAGAGCCAGTTACACGGTCCTGGTGTTTTGCATGATGGCTCACTGAGACTCCCTTGGAACAGAGACCTGTGCTCTTCTTGGTAATACAAATCATATCCGAGGTTTGAGAATTATTAAACACTTTAGTTTCAAATTTCATTTTAGACTTTGGAAACAAAACAACCTCACGGTCCATTTAGTGTCTGCTTTGGAGCTCTCAGGTCTCTTAAAATGACATTTTTTTCCTGAGCTCCAAAGTACTCTAAACCTTCCTGGCTGCATTCCTTTTTGGTTTACAAATCGATTAACCACATACAGAAATGAACGGTTATTATCTGCAGTATTTATCCTCTCTAAAAGCTCAGGTTCAAGTTCATATTTATCCCACGGCGAGCCAGAGCTACAGAATCGACAGATTAACGAAGAGGGCCTATTGATTGTATGATTTCATACATCGTTGCCCAGGAGGCTACAAGTATAATGCAACACTTTTACCTTTGAGCTCTGAAAAAACGACTGCTCATGCAACACGTGTCACTCTGAAGTGCTTCTGCTTTCTTTGCAGGTTGATTAACTAATTTTACAGTGTTGGATAAAAGCCAGCAAACTCCCATTTAGTCCATTTATTAAAGTCATCTTTAAGAGGTTTTTTTTCTTCTTTTACAGAAAACTCCAGATGAACACATGGACCTTCAGGACCAGTGAAGCAGACATACTGTGACTTCATGATGCTTTGAGTCAAGCTGTTCACCTTTCTTGCCTTATGTTTAAGATTTTGTTTTCAAAGCTGCAGTGATAAACTTTTGGTCACATGTAGTAGCTCTTTAATGCGTCACAAAGCACACAACAACTGCATTGTTCTCTTTAGATATCGTCACCCAATAAACAGGCTGGACACAGTCACTGCGTACTGTATGAAGACCTGTTTTATTGTATGGTGTGTTGTACAGTTTTTGTAAATCAACAGCTCACACAAGTCTATGTTCTTCAATCTGACACTAATGTAAAGTTTTGCTTTTACCTAGGTCTCAACAGGTAACAGGTTACTTTGATATGTTCAGTTGGGGACACCATTACATAACATCAGATCTCACCATTTCTCTGGTAAAAACAGTGACATTATTGAACAGTTGGCCACACATACAGCTGAGCTCAAACACATCTTCCATACGCTTTATTAAAACACAGCTACCCAGCTAAATCATTTTAGCTCAGATATAAGATTTGTTAAAAACTGTACATAACTGTAATATACATAAAGGCAAACTCTTTGGTACAGATATATACAGTTTATTTTCACTTTTTTTCTTTTAAATTGGGCTTCTTAACATTTTATCCTGTTGAAACCTTGAAAACACTATAACCCTGAATTGTAATAGGTGGATGAGAATACCAGCCTCCCATGAGAACGAAAGATCTCATTTATTGGAATTAACTAACCACTAAATACCAGGTGACAGCGGGTTTGTCATGACTAAACGTGACCTACTTTGTCAGACAGGTAAGAAAACTAGAAGAGCCTGTCTGGAGAAATGCTATGAACACAGTCAGTGTAAATGTCAGCCCAGTGTGCAACTTCCTAAGCCTACTTTACAAATACAAAACACATACCTTACATGTGTAATATAAGATAAAAGAATTCATTAAAAAAGGAACACAGCACTAATGAAAATGTACGAGGAAAAAAAAGTGAGAGCGAGTCCTTTTTAAGGGGACAAAAATGACCAGTAACGGCTACATATCCTTGAATTGTTTGGGTTTTAGTGCAGGAGTGTAACAAACAAGGATGAGTCACTAGCAGTACAATGACAGGTTTGCTTAGTTAGGTGGGTGAACAGAGCACAGCAGTTGGAGCCAACATGACCACAAAGTAATAAAAATCCACTGGATTCTTGACGTCATCACACCGAGAGAAGAACCAACAAATACAAAGCAAACGTACACAGAAGCATCAGCTCAATAACGAGAACATAAGAAATCCAAAAACAACGAAACAAAAAGAAATAAATATTCATCTGATATGACCAAACTGGAAAGTGATCTGTTGCAGTCTCTGGAGAAAAGTGGGAAAGGAGGTAAGGTGGCTGGAGGACTCCACTAGAGGGCAAGCCAGGGGTGGCGCAGGCACTCTGCAGCCGTGGCTCTTTTTTCAGGGATCAGCTCCAGCATGGGAATCAGGAAGTCAGTGAAGCACTCGGCTTCTTCACGGGGCCACTCGTACTTGTCGACCAGCACCTCCAGCAGGCCCCACGGCTTCAGCTTAGTGATGTGTTTCAAATCACCTGCAGACAAACCAAACACACGGCGCTTTACCAGAGAACCATGCAGCTGTGGAGCACAGCGATGTGTCCCACTTTTAAATTCACTACGAGGTGGTCATGTCAGTGAAAACATCACGTATGCAATCTTAGTATCTACAACTGACATAAATTCAATATTCTAAAAGTAATTCCTCAACATTTTGTGACGGAAAACTTTTTTCTTACTTTTCAACAAGTGAACATCATTATGACTCTAGCACAAGCATTAGGATGTGCTCCAGAGTAGACAGAAAACTCTCTCTCTAATCTTGACAAGGATACTTCTATTTACCTTTCTTGGTGAAAAAATCCTTGGAATATTTGCCGGTCATTATGAGTTTGCGTGGGACACTTCCCAGCAGCTCAATGATCAGTGCTATATGGTCTACGCGGCAGACAGTTGCAGAAGGAGAGGAGAAGACAGACAAACAAACAGATTCATGAGACAGTGTCCCAGTCACAGGCCCACTCTGGGTGTGTGGGTGGAGGGCCGAGGGAGCATCAGGTTGGGCTGACGGCGCAAACATGGGCCTGACTGTTGCAGAGGTCGGGGTACACAGACCAGGAACAGGATGGAGGATTAAATAGAAATTGCGTTTTTCAAATTATGTGTGGATGAAGAGTATTCATGTGATTTCTGCCTCATTGGTTTGTTCTTCTGCAGAGCCTGTTCAGGTTAGCCGAGCAGAAATGCGCTATACAAATAAAATTGACGTAAAGTATTTTATATTCTGAAATGCACATTTTATACACTTCAAACCAGCAATCACATGAAACGCCGCACATTTTTTTTTTATCTATAAATTCTCTGTGATCTAATATATGCAAATATTAGATCACAGAGAATATATAGAAAGAAATTTTAAGCATTAAATGCTTATACAAAAAGCATTTTAATAAAATTAGATCAAATCAAACGACTGACCTTACACTCAGCCTGTGAGTCTCCTCAACAGGGATCAATACCGTATCAAGTATCCAGCCAAGTCGTCTGGCTAGTACTGTATACGCCTCCGCCAGACGATCTTTGACAGAACTACCGAATCAATGTCTGATAGTACATTTATTGGTCTGTGTTCATTACTACGCCAACTGGCCTGCACGCCCGACGACTCTGTTCGCTCTGCGTGTGCCGACAGGAACCTCCTCCCCTCGCCCTCCCGTCCACCTTTCCCAGAGCGAGCCACAGACAGAGGGGTGGCATACCTCTCTTGGTGAAGTATTCCTGTGAGTATTTGCCACTCAGAGCATAGTGACGCGGGATTTTACCGAGCAACTCAATCATGAGCGCGAGATGGTCTGGAAATGAGGCACATGAGAGGGGGAGAGGGAAGATAGAAAGTCAGAGGAGAGGAGAGGAGAGGAGAGGAGAGGAGAGGAGAGGAGAGGAGAGGAGAGGAGAGGAGATGGCAAACAGTCATGTGGAACAATGTATTAGGAACAATGGATGATGACAGCCTAGTATATCAAGAAGCAAATGTATGAAGAGACTAGATTATTTATGAATATTAAAAGTTATTTCAACCATTTAAACACATGTAGGTCATTCACTTTCACATATGATATCAAACAATGAGTATTAAGTAACAGTCAAAATAAGGCTTCAAAGCACAGGCCTCAAGGTCATAAACTAAAACACACTCAACAGATGATGATACAAGATGAGTAAATACAGCAGAGAAAGCAGTGTTGGAAAGAAGCAATGGATCTATGCGAACAAAAGAGCCAATTCACAGCTGCAGGACGTGCCAATAAGCTGAGGGTTGGATTTCTGACATGCAAGAGCGGAATCAAGTCAGTACAGAAAAAGCAGCAAGCCAACATGAACATAAAGAAAGCGAGAGGAGGAGGACAAGGACACGTGAAGAGTGAGTAAGGAGGAGATGAAGAAAGATGAGTGAGGGAACGAGAGAGATGGCCCCATCTCCAGCATGGCAAGAAAGTGGTGTGAGGTGTTAAACAGGAAATAAACACAGGAATGTTGGTACTCTTTATCACAGGATTATTGCTTCCCTGTTTCTTTTTTCCAAATTTGCCACCAGTAGAAAATACTGCAATGGAGTACCTCATTTAAGTGTTAAAAGTGTGAAAATCTGAACAAACGGCGCAATAATTTGGAGACAGGGTCAGACGTTGCCATGCATACTGTGAAACTCTTATTGGAAATGTGAATTTTAAATAATTCATGACAATAAAACACCAGTGAGGGCCAATTTAACAAGAATAACACCATGAAGCTCTTTACAGTAACGGCTAAAAGCTACCATCAAACCTAATTGGCTGTCGAGTGAATCAGCCATTGTTAAAACTACTACATGTGGCGTCTAGGAGTAATGCTGCGCAGTTAAAAATAGATCAAACAGAGAATGGACAGGAAGAGGAAGACCCAGCAATACCTTCGTCCCTGGAATAATCTTCACCAGAATGTGGCTCAAACAAGTAGTCGCCTGTGGAAAGCTCAAAGGCCTGAAGAGACAAAACCACCATCGTCATAAACACAGGAGAAGATACGGTGTGAAGCCATCTGTCTACATCTAAATAAATCAGTCCTTCCTCTAGCAAAGTGTTCAAAATTCTGCAGAAGGTCTTTTCAAGTTGGACTAGGACTTTATTTTCAAGGTCAATGCAGTCAAATTGTTGTCCGTGCATCTCTCACCATGCAGGCTGTGCTCCATATATCAGCCGGCGTGCTGTAGCCAGCACCGATGAGCACCTCCAAAGAGCGGTATTGTCGCGTCTGAATGTCTTCAGTAAAGTGCTTGTGCTGGGAGAGGAGGACGCAGGAGAAAACACACATCCTAAAAAACAAGAATCTGTAACGTGTAAATAACAGAGCCTGCAGACTGTATCGTGAGCCAGAGATAGAAATATCTTATGAGAATAACATTCATCAGAACTACAACTACACAGCATCTGCCAATCCATTTCTAAACTTAAATTGATAACCCATCTAAAAAGCTGGAAGACTGAAGCATTTCTATTCTGGTAGCAAGATGACACCGGATGAGTTCTTAGCTGCGAAGCGTCATTGCTAATCAGGAAATCCCTCAGGTCATTAGTAAACTACTCACCACCCAGCAGGCATTTCCCAGATCTGCAATCTTGACCTTGATCTTGTCTGCATTGAATGGCTCCAGAGGGTTAACTAACAGGGATCCTGCTGTTTGCTTGCCTACATCAGAGCAGAGGGACAAACAGAGAGATAAGCGTGGAATAACATCAGTCAATATTTCAAAGTTCATTTAGCTGAGGAATCTGTATCAAACTTCCACATTAGCTCAGTCTGAGCAAATAGCCTCAGAAAAAAACAAAACTCTCCACAGTTATAGATTTCAGCTGACTGACCGTTTCCCAGGCTTTCCTGGGTTCTGTAATGACAGTCGGGGTCGTCCTCTCCCTCCTCCTCCTGTAAAATACTTTGTTCCAGCTCTCCTTCCTCCAGCCCAGCAGGAAGGCATCTCTCAGTGACTCCTCTGCTGTGAGCACCCCTGCTTTCAGTCTCAGTGTCCAGCCCGGTGAAATCTGTAGAGTCCACACCGTTGCACATGGGGTGGAGGGGGGACTCCTTGCGTTGCTCCTCCGGAGTGGCGCATTTCTCTGTGAACTCTGCGTTGCCGTTGTGTTGGTCTTCGTCCCTCCACTGGGACTGCTCCTGCTCCTGTTCCTCCTCCACCTCCACGTGGCCGTTACAGTTCACCTCCGACAGCTCTTCTGGTCCCACCCTCATGACGTCTGCATTCACGCTGCTCTCTGAAAGGATTAGGAGAAGACAGATAACAACTCTTTTCAAAAGATACACACCACACGGCAATAAAAATTCAGGAAGCACACATCACTCCTGCGATATCGGCTTCGTACCCTCCGTTTCCTCGTTACCCAGCTCCTGAAGAGACACCTGTCTAAGAGGCGCACAGGCCCGTCCCTTTGGAGACTGCAGGTCCTCATCTTCCTCGTCGTCCTCTCGTGTCTCTGTGGTCTTTTCCATCTCTTCCAAGTCCATGATGCACTTTTCCAGCAGCTCCGCTTGACGCTTCTGCTTCTTTTTTAATTTCTTTTTTTTGTTCTTAGACATTTTTATAGTCTGTAAGAGATGAACAAAGGAAATGAAAGGTGTGATTTAAAAGTGTGTAATAATGAAAATGTGAAACGCAGATGTCCAATGTAAAAAGTCAATAGTAACACATTTGTACCTGTTTCGGAGCCGGCGCCGTGCTGACTGAAAAGAGAACATCAGATCAGTGCAAACTGTTCCCAAACTGTCTTTGTGAATGTACATATGAATGTGTGTGTGTGCTTCATACTTGCTGAACCGGAGGGAGGAGGCGCTCCAGCCCGTTGCCACTCTGTGGCCTCGGCTGCAAGCTTTCGGACGTAAGGCTCATCGACGCTCATCAGGATGTTTTCCGGCTTGATGTCTGTGTGGATGATCTCACACTTTGAGTGCAGGTAGTCCAGGCCTTGGAGAACCTCAAACACAAATACATGGAGAACAATTATCTCATTGTAAAAGTTACAAAATAATTATTCAAACTAAACACTTTTTAAGATTTCAACAGCCTTTTTGTTGGTGTATTTTTTTTTTAGTTTTACACAAAATTTTAATATATAATAAAAAAAAGCTGATTCATATCTAAAGGAAACACAAATGCAGGCAATCTGAGCAAAGTAAAACGCAAATGCACTTTTTTTCCCCCCTTCACACTCCATCTGTCAAGTTAAGCGGCAGGTTTGCCTTATTTACTGTTTATATGTTCAGTTACCACAACAAGCTCTCTGTCCAGACTGGTTTCCACCCATTGAACAGCCCGGACGCTGCGCAGCTTTTGTGTACTGCTGCGAGCGACCAGCGAGCCTTCATCATGAGTCATCGGTGTTCAAAAGGTATGACGGTGGGTCTCCTGTTACCTGCTTTATGATGCTCTTCACACAAGGCAGAGGCAGCCCTTGGTAATTGGACTTTATTATCCATTTTAACAAGTGATGTCCCAGCACCTCAAACACCATGCAGACATCTGAACATCACAGCAGTTAAGAGAGAAATGAAGTAGGAAGTAGAGCCGAGCCTGAAAATGTGGTCATTGACCTACAGGAGGAGCATTGTTTACACTGAAGAGAGGGAAGGTCATCGGAGTGCAAACTCCACGCTGTTGTGAAGGACTCTCATATTACAGCTGCAACTGTCCCTGTGGCATTCAGGGGATGATACTCGGCCAAAGTATTATGATAGGTTGAGGTCTGTTTGGCGCACACAAGTTCAATTTAGTGCACCTGCACCTGTTGTTTACTTTGCTACTTGCACACTGCTTTTTAAGCTCAATTTGACACCGATGGAAAAAATGATCCCTTCAATCACAATATATATTTTTAGGAATTAAGAGACTTTAGTCTTTTCAGTGGGAAGAAATTCCACAGATTAATTGTGAGTCACAAAAAAGACGAGGAAGTGTTAGTAATATTTAGCTGTGAAGGATACGAGTTCCGTTTACACCAGAGATCTTAAAGTCGTCTAGCAGCTGGACCACCATCTCACGTTTAGGATCATCGGGGTCCGAGTTTCTTACCTGGAGGCAGAGAAAAGGAACAATGCAAACAAAACAGTGAAGATTTGCATGTGCTAATGGTAGAGTGGACCAGTACAGGATCGGCATATATGTTTCCTCATCTGTAACCATGTAATACTGCCTAAACACATCAGTCTAACATACTAGTGTTGTTTGTTTGTGTGTGTGTGTGTGTGTGTGTGTGTGTGTGTGTGTGTGTGTGTGTGTGTGTGTGTGTGTAAAATCATGCACTGTGTAGAGTGTGTAACGGCTTGCAGTGTAAGCAGGGCTGTTGTCGTGTGTTATTATGAACCGTGATTGATGCATCTGCACTGATGCCATCAGTCCATTGACTGCGATTTCAACCTAAATCCTTGCGCGTGCAATTAACTCAGGCACTTACAGATCTAAGGAGTTTGATCTCATCCACTGCCGTCTCCGTGTAGTGCTCCGCACTCTTCACCACTTTCATTGCAACGAACCTCTTCACCCTGCAACCACAGAGCAAGTGACGTTCGCTAACAGGAAGCATCGTACAAGGTCCGACCACAACAGTTTCAGAACCAGCTGCTATTTTATGTTATCCAATTTTAGGCCTCAAAAACAAAACAAAACAAAGCAGTGATAATATGCAGTAAGGTTTGTCTCGTACTGGATGTCCCAGGCCAGCCATACGGTGGAGAAGTGTCCCCAGCCCAGTTTCCGGATCACATGGTATTTTCCATTGTAAAGGTCACCTACTTTCACATGGTGGTAACCACCTAGAAGAAAAGATAAATGCAGGTGGATTAGGCAAGGCAATACTCTGGTTATTGTAACTGTCATAGGAACACCTTCAAACCTTGGTTTATCTATTTCAATTCAGGCATTAAAGTGGCACTACTCAGTTCTTAGGGAAGTTTGTTTACTGAACAATTTAATTTAGTTTTCCCTATTATAGCCTGCAGGTGAAACCACTGAATAAGTTGGGACTCGCCTTTGCAGTAGTCGTTTGGGTCCTCCTGCTCTTCATCATCAGAGCCAAGAATCTCCTCGGGTTCCTCGGGTTCCTGAGGCGAAGCTTCCAGCTGTGGTAGCTGTCGGGCTCTGGGATTGACCGGCTGCCTGATGGACAACCAAACCAGCCAACACAGACTTTAAAGAGGAAAGCAGTCCCTGACATATTCTGTTTTGTCTCCTGTCATTTGAGTGATGATCTTCACAGCCCTTCTTAATAACCTTTTGTTTAATTGATTGTTTAATATATTACTACTTAACAAATGTCATACAAGCATAGCAGAAACTGAGTTGACAAATGAAGAGTTTGTTGACAGTAAAACTGAACCACACCCAAATCCTGCTTGACGCATTACAGGTAGGTGTTAAAAAAAAAGAAAAAGTAATAGCAACAGTTGGCATTATTCACCTTTAAGCCTTGGACAGGTTATTCATTTGAGTCATGTTCCCTGAAATTAAGTTGTGAGCTTTGGTGTAACTGCCTGCGAGAGTCATAGTTTGGCATGGATGTCAAGCAAAGACAGATTTGTAAGCATCTGTCCTGGTGCAACCAACTGAGTTTAAGATATGAATTAAATATAAATGAAACTTCAACAGCAGCAGAAACAAACATTAAGGCCTGTCCTGAACTAATCTGCAAGATTGGTATCTAAGGCAATTAAAGAAGTTTTTGATTGATCTGTATATAGAATAAACACACTGCACCTTGCACAGTGAGAGTATCAGAGTAGCCTATATTTTCAGCTGGCAGCACATGTCTGAAGGAGAATGGTTTTACTAATTTTACTGCAAGGCCTATTTTAGGCTACGTGAGTATCTGCAAAATATCAACACTGCTGGATGAGAATGTCAGTAGTCGGTACTGGGCAAATTACTTGGATAAAGGCTAAAACAGCTGCAGCTGCCTTAAAAATATATATTCTTTATCATGAATATATATATAATATACTTGTTTTTTTAAAGGAGAGTCAGCCATGTGAGGTTTTAATTAAATAAGTAATAAAAAAAATCTTTTAAAGAGGTGAAATAAAAATACAGCAGCTCTTTTTCCACTTTTCACAGCCAGTGAACAAGATTGATTGAGCTTTCCACAGCTCTGAATCACAAGAACAACATCAATGAACTTCAGCCACTTGTGTGTGTTATATGTGTAGCATCATAAATTCTGTGTTTGCCAACAGTTCAGTTTCTAAAGCCAAACAGCCTGATGCTCCTGCCTCCACAGTGGAGATGAATGCTGCTCACCTCTATGGGGGCCGAGAGAGCCGAGATCACGTTCAAATAAATTCCTAAAACTGGGCTGCGCTGTCGAGCAAACAGGCTGCTGGTTTATCTGCAACCCTTTCGTCATGCCTGCTATGGTTATCTGAAGTTACAGCACAAATGACTAACTAAAGAGCATCAATTAATTACCAAATTATTTTAAATGGATTACGGCTTTATAATGATATCTTTCCATTTGAAAAACAGTCAACACTTTTGCATTACAGCAATTCCGGTAAATAATAAGACATTTGGTATTAAAAATGAATCAATTCACACAGAGCATCATCGCACAACAAAGACAGAAGACCGAGATGAACCAAAGGAATATCATAAATAAATGCGGAGTGAGACCAAACAACAATTAGTCATCTTTTCATTGAAAAAAAATATGGCTCTAATATTGGGTGGGTGCTCATCACTTTGGGCGTTGGGGGGGGCTACTGTATGCGTCGACATTCAAGTTATTCCCATGTACATTTTCCTAGAGAGTCTTACGTCGACATCTTATTCAGAATGTTAACCAGTCCACTTCACTCTGTCCTACTGCTCCTCTATACGTACACTGCTCAGTATGCAGGGATGACTGTGGCATGCAAAGGCACCGTTTGAAGTTATATTTAGTTTCTTCGTATCACATGATTCTTAGGTCTGATAGACATGCCCGTTTCAGCCGTGAAGATAACACTGTCAGGAGGTGAGTATTTTTGCTACAGTGCCGTTTCCAGTGAAACACCATGCTTCGGTGGGCTGATGTGGGCTTCTTCATTCTCTTGTTTTAAATATAGCACAGGCTGTTATGTAACACTCTGGAGGATGCCACTGGTGCAGACATGATTAGTAGATTGTTAGGTGCACCAAAACAATCACTGCAAGGTATCAAAACCTGAGCAGTCTATTTTTAGCCCTAAAATGTTGCATTATCATAATGCAATCGTATTTATTTTCATAGTAGGACATGGCCTTCGAGTAGTTTATTTCAGGCTCAGCATGCTGCACATTCTATACGGCTGGTTTACAACTTATGTCTTATTAATATAACCGATAATACCACTGCTCTTACTAAAAAAAAAAAAAAAAAACGCCATGCAAAAAAAAAAAAATGGAGCGCTCTGGGAAGCAACCCAGCTGTATCTCTGGATCATGCCCTGACCGAAATAAAGTGCAAGCAAGGACCTTTTTTGAGAGTGTCACATCTAAATGGCAGGAAAAACGCAGAGACGGCACAGGAGTACACCTGCAACAAACAACCAGCTTTGACTGAGGACAGCTGACCATCAGGAGGGCGTCCTAAACAACACGAAGAGACGACGAGACATGGAGTGAGGGCTCACTTTTTGCTGGTCTTTTTTGCTTTCCCCCTCTTCTTCCTTGCCTGGAGTGCCAGAACTGGAGGGGAAGAAAAGCACACAAAAAACACACACACAGAGGCAAATGATTTTACTATTGTGTGGTTGCCTTTTGTTCATCAGCTGACACTCGAGACAAAAAAAATAAAAAATAAAAAACTGCCTGGGAGGTAAAGTAGACAGCTACCTGCCCCAGCAGCTCCGTATGCATTGAATTGTGTCACGTTTGCACGTAGCGGCACCTGAAATAATAGCTGCGGTGCAAAGCGTCGGTCTGTCAGTCACCGGGTTTCATACTGGGACCCATCTGACGTTAACTTAGCTAACCACCTATCCGCTCCTCTAAAACACGGCACTTTGGGTGAAGTAACGCCAGACACTCGGGGCGGCTGGCTGGCTGGCTGTCGGTTCACCCAGTGCCGCATTAACAGATGGTTACTGCTGTCGGTGTTTTCGGTTTTAACACGGAAGGATCCGGAGAGCTGAACGCACCGAGCTGTAATCCCGACACGTCCCATTGAAGCTAAGGCTAATGTCTCGGAGAGCTAGCGCAGCTCAGTGCGTGACAGACGTCTTCAATTAAAACCGCTATCTGCATGTAAAGCGCCTCGGCTAAAAAAAAAAAAAAATATCACATGAGCGACTACAGAGGGACGTCAGCCGCCCCGTCAACACACACACACACAGGCTCTAACTTTGGTCGTGCAGTGGACGACCTGTCGCGTACAGATTTACCTTTCCTCTCCATGTCAGCTGGATTCGTAGCCTAGCCGTTAGCTGGTGATCGAATGTTCCACGCATGCGCCCTTGGCTCCCCAGTGACGTCTCCACCTGAGCGTCAAACATTTATTTATTTTTTTTTTAATGTGTGTTTTCACTTCTCTGAGGCTGCACGCAACAGAGACGGTAAACTACCTTATAAAGAAGTAGCGTACGTCGCGCTACCGAGAGGAATTTCACCTCGTGTTTTTAACCTCTTATTTACTTTTACAGGATTGAAAAAGCGACAGTGCACCGAGGCAGGTAGTTCTGCAGTGTTAAACGGTCTGCCTGTTAGTGAGGTGTTAAAATGGTGTGTGCGCTTGCACACTTCACCAGAATGTGAAAGACGTTTGGGAATAAGAAGATGGAGGCTGCGCACATTTTTAATATGAAGAGCATAAACCAATTCTGTATCCTAAATAAACTGACCATTGGTTATACAAAAAAAGAAAATTTAAAAAAAAAACGTCAAACTGAAACTGACAGTGGCACATAACAGATTAGATTAGATTTGACTTTATTAATCCCACAGTGGGGACATTTACTCGTCACAGCAGCAGAGAAAAAGACCCCCAAAAAAGTGCACACAATATGAAAAAAATTACAAATACTTATGATGGGGTCTTGATGGGGTCAAATTACAGGGACTGACACTGGATTCTTGAGATCAAAATCAATATTCCTAAATTTCACATTGTGATAATAGTATCCTGTCCAGTGTTCTTACTTTTCTGGCATAAATAAGCATTTTAGGCATCGAGCCCTGAACCATATATGCCACTAGTAAGGATACCCTGATGCACAAACAAGTTCAGAGAGCTACGGGCAGAAATAAAAGACAGTGAAGAGTAAGTGCAGACTGATGCAATAAATTGAAATTACAAAGCCATGTGCAGTGCAGTATCCAAGGCCTGTGTGCATTAAATGTTTTGAATACACATTAGCGCAAAAAACTAGTTTCCTCTTATTCCTGATAAAGTGAATGGTGAGATATATAATAGCATATAATCCATTGCTATTAACATTCAAGCAAATAAAATACAATAAAATAACAAATTAAATTCATAATTTTACACATTCATTACAACATATAACTTCCTATAGTGTTTGCTGATATATAGTACATATGTAAAATAAGTGTAAAAGTATTAGTGAATTTTTTTTAAATTATGTTCCCCCCACCCCCCAAAAAAAAGCCTTAAAGGTAAATACATTGCTGTAACAACACAATACAAAGAAGAAATTATACATGATACTTAAAACTTAAGTTAACATATGTATATTAAGCTAAATGGGACATTTTACAGTTGAAACAAACTTTTCACAAGTAGTAATTGGAAAAGCTGTTCAATTACTGTAAAACCTATACTTGGCTTTTCTGAACTGTTATTTCTTGTGTCACAACCCACCTCAAGGCTGGACAACAAATGGGAGACTACACACACAAATCCAAAGAGAAAAGAATGTTTATTAAGGTAAACTAAGCAACTCAAAACAAAATGTGGGAATATCAAGTATCAGTAATGTAAGAATTTGTGGATGGGTGGAGTGAATCTAAGTGTAAATTGAAATTAAAACTGCAAGCAGTGATATGCAGGCCCTCGCGTGCTACACGTCGGGGAGCTAGCGGGTCGGCTTGCAGTTTACATTTTTTACTCTATACTCTATACTCTATACTAAAATGACTTTTGGGTCACTTTTTGGACACCACGCCACGGGCACACGGATGGATGAAAACAAATTCTTTTGATACATTTTAATTACAAACATGTTATGAGTGCACAGACTAAATTTCAAGTCGGTCCGACAAAATCTGTAGGAGTTCATTAAAATACAACGTGTGCGTCGCCAAAATTGGCAACTAAATTCAAAATGGAGGACTTCCTGTTGAGTTGACGTACTGGTGCTTTGGAACTTTTTCGTACATCTTTGTGATACACATGTCCACCGAATTTCGTGCATGTAGATAAATGTAGCCGCCGGGACATCTGTTTTAGGGGCGCTCGCGATCCATTTGGCCACGCCAATTCACGACTCCACTAAAATACAAAATTTTCGTACCAGTGTACCAACTTTCATGTGTTTTTGAATATGATAAAGCCAAAAAATACAGTTGTTTACAGAGAATAATAACGCAGAATAATAATTCCTTGAAGAACAATAGGGCTTTCGCACCATCGGTGCTCGGGCCCTAATAACAAAAGCAAATGACTCTGCATCCATGCTTCTCAGCAGAGGAAAAGAGAAAGAGCAATCACAGGAAGGCAGCCCTTTTATACTCTTAGGCCCCTCCCTCCTCAGGTGCAAGCAACCAACAGGACTGACCACTTACCCAACTGACACACATACAAAAAACACACAGGGGAGAGTTGAAGTAAGGAGGAGAGACAGAGAGGTCGAGGGAGAGAGACACACTCACAGAGGCAGAGAGATAGAGGCCCGTCACCCTTGCTACATATCACACAAATTTAATATGGATTAAAACCTGCATTTGTTATAAACTGACATCAAGGCTCTGAACCATAACATTGAGCAGAATTTTTGTTTTGCTCAGCATGGTGTGTCAATCATTGACAACGTGGTATTTAAGAGACACACAAAGATGTCAAGCATCAATGATTTTCATGAGAGTAAAACAACAACAAAAAAGAGAAATACATTTCTCATTTGCATATAAGTACTGCTGAAGCAGACAAAAATGCTGCATTAAATAAATCTGTTAATAAATCAGTAAGGCCGGGTTTAGTCTGGAAATTAGGACAAAACATAGCAGTCTCTTAAAAATAAGTCTTTATTTTGTTAAACAATGGACTGAAGATAGTAGTTCCTCTGCAAGACTGAAAATAGTTTAAGGGGTCTTTTGATTGTTGCTTATAAATACCACCTCCACAAAATATAAATACAAATCCCTCTTTTACACATTTAAGCAGTATTTCTGAGAGGTTACAGCATGACACGCAAAATTCCTGTAAACCAACGATACACTTGCAGACGCACACAATGTCTTGAAGTACATGCTAACAGTGATTGCTTCATAACATAACCGCAAGTCAGATTTAAAAAATATGGCACAGATATTTACACATTTTGGAGCAGAGCATGTACCCATGAACATTTCTTTTCCTATTCCGGTGCCTTGCTTTAGAGCATTACCCTTTAACAATAGAGGCTCAGATTTTTATGTGAGAGTCTCGCAGAGCATCTAAACTATCAAAATAAAACATTAAAAAGGTGTGAAATTCAGTTGATGAGCACTAAAGGTCAATGACTACACAGAACAGGCTCGTCCTGAATTTGTCAAATATCTAAAAACATAAAATCTACTTCTGCCACAGAAAATAGGAACCCTTCAAAGTTTTCATTTTTAAATACAAGAGGAATCAGGCGATAACAAATACATGTGACCCTGTGCTGCAAGAAACAGCTCTGCAGGGCGAGTGGTATTCGAGCATATTCCTTTTTCAATTGAGACAAAAGCTTATTCATAAGTCACTCAATTTAAAAGATAAAGTAGCACAGCTATAGGTCCAGGTGTTTCAGCATCTCAGTGTCACAGTGATGAGTCTGAATTTTTAAAACTCTGAAGATTATAAAATTATTTCAGCTGTTGGCAAGAAGGGACCTTTCCCAGCAACAGACCATCAACATTAGTGGTTTATAAATAAGAATAATGATGACTGGTCAAGTTCTTTCCTTTCTCCGTGCTGATAATGATCTCCTTACGAAATGTAATCATGGGAAATGTTTTCTGGATTAACAAAGACTGAGAAAAGTTGATAAACAGTCTGATGTTGCAGAGTTTAACAATAACGCATGTTAAATTGTTGGAGGCGGGGGTCGAAGTGGGTGGCTCGTCTCATTACTCCATGTCATCCTCGTCAAACATAGGCGCCTCAAAACTGCACAACTCCTCATAGGTTAGTCCTGCAAGACATGAGAAAATGTTAGGAAATTTAAAAAAAAAAATCCCTCTCCAAAGAGGAAGATAGTATTTCTTTACTTTTGTACAAGAAGAGTAAGATGATTTACGTTTCCACTCTTCAATCTCCAGGTCTCGGCTCTCGAAGCTCTGGTCGTACGGCTCGGCCTCGGGCTCGTCATCTGGGTCGTGGTACTGAGAGAAGTAGGGGTGGGCCAGAGCCTCTGCTGCTGTTATCCGCTTGTCTGTATCCAGAACCAGCATTTTCTCCAGAAGGTCCACAGCTTAAAAACAGGTCAACATGTAAACAGAACTGAATTGGCACTAATCTGTGCTCCTTGGAAAAATCTTAGTGTCCTGTCAAGTTATTTTGTTTATGCACTTTTAAACATGACGCAGGCTGAACTGAAAACAATTAAAGCAAATAGGGAAATCAAAAACAAATCAAGCAATGAAAAACAAATTAATACAAATATATTAAAGAAAAACAATATTAATTCAAAGCAACACCGGAAAGATTACACGAGCTGTCATGTCTGGTTTTACCTTGTGGGTTGGCACCAATAAAAACATCGGCAAAGTTCCTCTTGGGCATTTGTGGCAAGGAGCTGATGTAGTTCCTAGCCTGGGAAAATACATCGAAACAGAAAATCAAACGTCAGCTCCCACCAGCATCAACATGTCATGACACATTTCATGATACTGATTCTGTTCAGTGTAGCCACTAGTATCAAACCCTCACTGCTAGGTTATGAGACTTATATTTTCAGCTGTGACTGGACAGTATCCCATAATCCTGAATGTCCCCACACACCCAGAAGTTGTCATGTTTCCTCGTGCGTGACGACACTGATGAGTGCAGTTTACAATATACATGGTGGACAGAAATTACAATAACACAAAAAATGTCACGTTTCATGAAGAATTATTGGTGAGACTTAAAGTTTCGGTCGATTGTTTCGCCTTAAAAATAAAAATAAAAATCATTCACAGCTGCTGTTGCGAACTATGTGCCTGAGGGCAAATGAGTGACTGATAGACCAGATATATTGCCTAGCAACACACAGACGTTGTAGTGTGACTGAAATCTGAGCAGTTTAACCATTTAACAATTTATGGGTTGGAAATACTGTTCGTATTATGCGATTTTTAATTCTATTTTTAATCAATTTTTCAATCACTAAAATACAATTTTCTTGAAAAACTAAAACAAATAATTAGAATGAGTTAAGAACCTTGCTGTCTTTTTTTTTGAGTGAGGAATAATGACAACAACAAAAAAAGAGTCACAATTTTCTGGATAATAAACATTTCTGTGTAAAAGAAAAGGTAAGTTCTGCAGACTGACAATAATTCCATCATTCAGACCAAGAACAAATAACATGAATTACACAAGAACACTGAGTGCAGCAAGATGGCAAATATCAAGACAGACGACAGAAAGAAAACCACAGAAGAAAGAATCTTCAACACAGAAAATGCCGTTAGTATGTAATGTACCGCAAACATATCAGTGCGCCTTGCTTTTGCGCACTTTGCGCTTTTTTATTTCACCTCACAAGTTCAGAGCTGCTTATTGCAATCACTGCAATGACATGCGGCACAACACAATTACTGTGATTAAAACTGAAAAAATTCAAACATTCGACACCTGATTATGTCCCCAAGAAGCCTTTGCTCCTGTTTACACCCCACTTGACTTGAAGTAGTTTGAATCTTGCAGCCAACCTTAGAACCCAGCATCTCTTTAGAGCCAATTACACCTTCACTGCCTCGTCACTGAAGACAATGGTAAGTCTGACTAGTTCAATCTTGGCATCAAATGTTACTGCTATTATTATTCCAATTTAGGGATGTGTTTGTATAGAAAACTGTTGTACCAATTTGTGGTACCTCAAAAGATAAATGCAGGATACTGAGGCAGGAGCTGTGTAGCCAGTCTGACTGTCCTTCTGCCTCGACCTGCTGTCTGCTCTAAAGAAAGTGACTGCGGGTCCCGCTCACCTCATGGCCGGGCATCCTGTTTATTAGAGTTGCTGGGGGCGTTCCTGTCAGACGCATTATCTGTTGAAGCTGGTTTATGTCTATGAAGCTTGTGTCAAGGGGAGTATAGCGACAGAGCAGAGTTGGTTAAGAAGCCGTTTCTCAACCTAACAATGTGTGGCTAAACTCTGAAGGAGCACTACAATGTTATGCTGAAAAGCAAACTTCAAGCATGGAAGCCAAAACGTGACAAAAGACTTAGAGGGAAGAAACAACACGATCATTTTCATTACAGTCAGTGAAAGTCAGAGTTGATCACCTGTGTCACAATAAACTCACAGCAAACACCATTCATTGTGATTCACTGAGTTAAAGAGGCAGAAAGCAAGTCTCAAACCCACAAAGCTGAAGGACAGAAGACATGCTGTCAATCAGAAAAGCAGACGCATCCAGTTGAGTGACGAGTTTAGAGCAGAAATCTGGTTAGAGAAAAACCTTGCGCAGTTTTGTGAACTCACAGAGTCTGAAGATATTTTCATCAAGAGCTCTGGCCCTGGTCTTCCGACGAGCATCATGATTAACTTCAACTGATCAATGTCTACCAGCACTCGGTAAAGGAAGACCAGACACTAGACGAGGGAAAACTTGTCATCTGACCTCCTTGTAAAACTTGTATGACTTAAAAACAGTATGTGATGTTCAGTTTTATTGTATTTACTTCAGAATTCACACAGAGAAGAAGAAAGGTTTTGAAACGTAGCCTGCGGAGACTGCAGAATGAATTCATAATGACAGGTTTCAATAGAGAAGCAGTAGCGGCAGTGGATAGCCCGGTGGTACACCGACTTTCAAGCTCAGCCATTAGTCACTAAACTATGGCATGGGGAGAAAAAGATAAACAAAACTGTAAGCAGAGATACAGACAGGCTCATACAAGGAAGAGCAGGCAGAGAGTGGAACCAGGCTGATGATGCACACTGACAGGGTAGAAAGAGCTGAAGAGCAGCAGTGGAAACGTTACTGAAAAGGTGAGCTAGAGGGAAGAGTGGAAACAGGTAGTTTCAGCGTTGCACTTTTCATATGAAAAGCGCCTCGGGCAGCATCATGTTGGAAGGGAAAACTGGAGAAGCAGGTTTTTATAAGAGGACAGAGAAAAAAAGAAGCATTAGAAATCATCTTCTGTGTTGGCAAACACATCATAAATCCTCTCTTCTACAATAATGTCAGAGTCTGTGTTTAACCTCCTTGATTTGTTATGCAAGTTGTGTATCAGAATCTCCGCAGCGCCAGGAGCTCTGCACATTACCGAGCTCTCAAATGAAAAGGATACGGTCAGTACCAGGAAACAGAGTTCTTCCAGTGAGAAGTTCTGCCATTATACATCCCACGGACCAAATATCCACTGAAACACAGAAAAGTGGGACACAAATATGATGCTTCACTTGACAAACAACTCTTCTATCTATCATTGAGCAGGAAGAGTTTGAGGGAGATCAAAGGGAGTTTAGTAGCGTCATCTACCTGTCATGTTGTAATGCATCCAGTTTAACATGATCTCTGGGGCGCGGTACCAGCGGGTGGCCACATAGCCAGTCATCTCGTCATCGGTGTGCCGGGCCAAACCAAAGTCCAAAATCTGACAGAAATTTAAGAGCAAAAAGGCAGCATTGTTTACAAAATCTCCACATCCGTGGGCAGATTCAAGATAAACTGAGGTTTCTGATAAGAACGGCAGTTCACAGACCTTCAGCTCACAGTCTTCATTCACTGCCAAGTTACTGGGTTTCAAATCCTGAGGGGGAAAAAAAAAATCCATGAATAAAACTTTGTGTGATTTAAGTTTAGGCAGAGAGCACTGTGGAAACACAGTATATCTCTTATCTTATTCTGCAGAAATATTCCCACTTCATATGGGTGAAAACAAACCTGCCTCTTTGTTAACATAAAAGTTGACATCATTCACACCATTTCAAGTAAAGGTTCATTTTATGACTTTCCTTCGGTGTTTGCACATTTTCGCCCCTGATCGGGCTCAAAGACAGTGACATTTGTCAGACACAAATCAAACTTACTCTATGAATGATGTCTGCTGAGTGGATATACTGCAGAGAGACAGAGGAGAACATGTACAATAAATCAGCAGTTTAGAGACGTATTGATTTATGACAACAAAAAAATGTCAGAGGCACAGCAGTCCAATGTCAAAACTATTGATTCATCTCACTTGAGAATCAGTAGTACAGCTTAAAGAAGAGCTTATTCACTTTCTTGATGCGAGCGAGAGAATAAGTCTGATACCACACTCATGCCTGCCTATTCAATATGTGGAGCTACAACCAGGAGAAAGGGAGCTCTGCTTTCTATAAAGAATGAAAACAAGGGGAACAGATTCGCCTGGTTCTGTTCAAAAGTAAAAACAACTGCCTATTAGCACTGTAAATCTCACAAATTAACATGTAATAACATGGTTATTTAAAGCTATTGTGCAGGACTTTTACATATCAATGAATGTCAGCTACATTCCAGCTCTTTACTAAACGAGTTCTCGCAGTGCTGATTAAAGGTAGCACCACAAAATAAATCTCTCTGTATCACAAAGTATATGGAGTCTTTAAATCAGACTTCCGATGAGACATTTCCACGCTGGCTGGATGAATGAAAACTGACCCTTCTCTTTGAGCAGAGCGTGTGCACCACGCCGATGGCCGAGCCGGCTAACTTGTGGTTTAGCCCTATGCTAACTCGAACTGAAATGAAATAATTCAATCACGCAGCTCCTCTAGATTCTCCAAATGTTATCAGACTGAATGGATTCAATTCTGACAGTGAAACAAGTCATTTTGGGGGTGGTTGAGGCATCTTTGAATTCATTAATTCAAAGTGAATCCACGGTTTTACAGCCACAACAGTTGAGATGTAGTTGGCTGCAGGAGAGCCTGTGACATAAACATGGGTCAACAGTGGTTTTGTAAATTACTTTCACTGGGGTGGGAGACAAAAGTGTAAAAGCATGTTTTGTTTACTAGGCGTACGAGAAAAAAAAAATAATAATAAAAAAAAAAATTTCCACTGGCACACTAAACTGTGGCTGCGAGCCAAAAAGTGGTTTACCTGAACCACCATGAAGCTCTTCTCACACACTGGTGACAAAATGCAGTTCCAAAAACCCAATTACAGCATCTCAACAGTGGAAAGCAGCCACAGGAAACTTTCACTGAATATCAGCTGTAGCTAACTGAAGACAATCAGTAAACAGTAAAATTAGGAGATTCAGATACGAGACACTTAACTAACAGAGCTGTGAGGTTGACCAGCAGACTTCCGGATTCTAGTGTTTATGCCAAGCTAAGAAGAAATGAGATCGGACCCTTGACAAGAAAGAGAATAAGCATATTTCCCAGAATGTCCACGTTCTCCCTTAAAAAGCTCACCTTTAAGCCTCGGAGGATCTGGTATATGAGGAACTGCACGTGGTCATCTGTGAGTTTCTGACATTTCACTATGTTGTTGAGATCCGCCCCCATCAGGTGAGTCACCAGATATCTGCCAATCACAAAAGATTGTGGTCACTGTTTAAATAGGCACCAAAAAAGGCACGTCCATGTTTTCTCATTTTGTAAAAAGCCAGATGGGTATAAAAAAAAATGGATATATTTGCACTTCTAAAATATGTTTTTCAACAGTTGTTTGCAGCCTGAAACTAATTTCCCATATGGCTATGTGAGCTTAAAACGGTTTAGCTGCTACTTCTTTTCACTTTCACTTCTCCCCAGAGGCACTGCAAGGCCAAGCCCTTCACAAATGGAATGTCATTTAACAACACAACCCAGATAAATAGGCTTAATGGTACTGCATCAGGGGATAATTCAAATCTAATCCCAGAGCTGTTTAAAATGCCCAAACAGCACGGAGGGAAGAAGGCGAGTGCAGGATGCTACAGTGGCAATTTTGGAGCCAAAACTCACAGAGCCATGTGTTGCTTCGTCAGTCTGCTGCCCAACAAATACCCATTTCATGAATACTCTTCTATTTTCACACAGTGCAGAGCGCAAGGGCTTTAAATAGCACCTGGTTACACTTGAACTTGTTCTCAGCAGCACACACAGAGACACAGACTCTCTCCAAAGTTCACCGGCCTTGGAAAAAAAAAAGAAAAAAAAGAAAAAAAAAAGGGTATATAAATAGTGCCCTCTGTTTTCCTCTCTCCTATAGAAACGGGGGCATGGCAGTAGCGCCGAGGAGCTCCAACCAGTGCGTTGTGACTCAGTTTGGTATTTTTAGAACCGAGGGGAACCACATTTGGAGCACCTGCATATCTGAGATTTTTTTCCTGCATGCAGAACATTTCCAGTGTTCCACCACATGTGCAGACAAAGAGCACAAAACCCACAGACCCACTTATTCGCTCTCCCTCGTTCTCGGTTCCCACGGGAGTCCAGTCTCACACACTGTTTACATGTGTGACCTTGTATTGCCTTCAGTCCTCCGTGACATTATACTAATCTGGGAGAAGGGTGGGGCTTCATGAGCCTCCATTACGGCTGAGCAGCAGTGGCTGTGCTTGCAAAGTGTGAGGAAAAGTTCCAGTATCTCTACGCGAAGCAGCGATCTAATTTGGGAGATATTGTAATTCTGCAAAACTGCTGCACATGCATACTGCAGCAGTTCAGCATTGTGCTCATTTAACAGGATCAGACAGAGGACGGAAAGTTAAACAAGTAAATCAAAATTATGTAGGAAAACCAGAGAACTTGTCTTTTGTTTTTTATTCCATGCATTTGAAAACCTGGTGCCTACATTACCCACAATGCAATACATTTTTTTTTAACACTTTACCTCGAGATTTTGCTGTGTTATACAAGTCGAGTTTTTGAGCTGCAAATCTGAAGGAGACAAGAACTTGTAGTCCCTACCAAAGCTGCCTCAAGTGACTTTTACACAACTTTTTTTCACATAATGCATTTGTACTCCCCAAGAACAAACTTGGATGTATTAAAAGTATTTTTAAAAAGTTTAGATGAAATAATTCACAAAGATGTAATTCAACTTGTAAAAGATCACGTAGAGACACTGCATGAGAGACAGGAAATCCAGGGACTGGTGAAGATAAAGACAGGCAGACTTCAACACGCTACACTCCTCTACATGAGCTTCACACTTTGCAGTAAAATGTAGTTCGAGTGAGCTGATGCAGGGTTTCCTGTGTTGTTTCACAGCGGGGATGGACCAAACGCTGCTTCCGCCGACACCAGAAAATCACACAGAAATGAAATTCTGGAAGACCCCTAGTGAGAGTATTGAACACACGTGTAGGCACTAAATGATAGGTGAGGATGCTCAAATGAGGAAGGCTGTTCCAAACATATTGTGGATTTAAACTCTCAGTTGTTTCCATCTCTTCATATAAATCCGGACTGACCTCACGACGATGAGGTCAGGGTTCTGTGGCTCGGCTGCAGGACTCCTTGGTTGTTGTTTTTTTAGACTGTTGTTTATGTATGATGGATAAGAAACTAAATATATAAACATGCACTGTACTGCATGTGCACCACCTCAGCATAACAATTTCCTGGGGGGAAACCCAGCAAACAGGTTGCTTGACAAACTAAGATTTATGTGGCAGAAATAACATCCAAGAACAAGCATTAATTTTAATATCGCATGAACTTCCTGCTTCAGATGACAGCAAATAGCTACAGCATGCCTCCTCTCTAGCTGTATGACTGGGTGTAAATCTGCATCATCTTCTATTAAGCAGTGATTGCAGTTCCCCACAGTTAAAAATCAGGGAGGACTGAGGTCTCCCCTCTGAAGTCACACAGCGTGGGTTCTGGTCTCTGGAGTTCACATCATCTCCCAGAGTTTGTGTGGGTTTCCTCCCACACTAAACTGCATGCATGCTAGCCATCAGAAATATTTTTTCCAAATGTTGTTAACAAAGGTTCAGATAATGAAGTGGGTCCCAGGGTGCTGCACTCACCACTGCTTCAGAATAATTAGGATGAGTCAATTATAATTTTCCATACAGGCATGTTTTAAATACAAAATAAAAAATAACCGAGTGGCTCCAAGAGTTCAATTGAGACACATTCTTATGTCGGGTATCCACCCAAATCCATCACATTTACATTTTGATGCAAGTGCAGAGAAGAGAAAGAGCCTAACTGTGCTGCCTGCCTCGCAACGGGCGAGGCAGCACAAAGGTCTGAGGACTGAGTCACCATCTCGCTGTCCACTTCCCATTTCTAACAACTTTCAACAAACAATAACTACCTGTTTGCCAGCAGCTACACAATGTTTCACAGAGCCACAATCCAGGAAACATAAGGAAGGAAGCTGGTGGTGAAATAACTCTTGTAGCAACCAGACAGTGAATAACTAACAGGCTGGACAGCCTAAAAAATGTTCCAGTGTTGAGCCTGCTGGCATGCCTCCAGGTGCTTTCCAGCCACAGTCTGCTGCCGAGAAACTGAGGACTGCAGCTCTTCACATCACTGCTGTTAAATTATGCACAAGTGTTGTTGAAGTGACACTCAGGCCCGAAGCAAGATGGCAGAGAGAGGGAAACTTGGGATTAAGGTAATTATCCTAAACACGTTTAACTTACACATCAGTGAATTCCTTCAGAGAAGTAGCAGGGGAGAAGACATCTAAGAGCCCAATTACCTGCAAAAGTATGAAAACACTGTCAAATTAAAAGCACAAAGAACAGCAATAAAACCTTAATTACAGAACAGATTAGGAAACAAACATTATGAGGCACTGGATAAGCAAACACGTGTAAATTTGCTCTTTGTGCCCGTTTCTCAGCAGGCAGAACAACCAAAGAGAAATCAGTCCACTTACATTTTCATGTTTCATATGTTTCAGCAACCGCAGCTCTCTGTATGTTCTTTTGGCATGGATTATGGACTGAAATGGCCGAGACAGCTTCTTCACAGCCACCTTCAGACCCATCTTCATATCATATGCAGAACTGTGAAAAAGGCAGGCATACATGTGAGCTTAGTTCTCATCATTTAGAACATGCGTGACCGAATGCCAATATATTTCAGTATGTACTGATCGAAGGTATAAAAGCTACATGTGGTAAACATGTATATAACACATTAAAAACTAGAAATCTGCTACGAAAAAGGAAGCTCGTCCTTTCCAGTGGGATGAATTAAAGTGTTTCATATGGCTCAGAATGGGCCGAGTTTGCTCTCAAAACCAAATTAGGTGCAGTAAGAGCTGCTGAAGGCTGGGAAAAGGGCAACATCAGCAGAAAATGCCATCTCTCAGCAGATCGGTAGCAGCCGTAGCTGCAGTCTGTTCTGCACTCTGAAGGCTGACTGTCTCTGTCCCAAAACCAACACTTCCTCCTTCTCAGCTCACCTGACCACAGTCACGACTGGAGGACGGCCTCCCGTGACAGCTGCTGGGGTTAAACCAGTGTGCCGGAGATGCATCGACATCTCCACATTTGAAGATGAAAAATTCAGTGTTGTCCTGTCATAGCAACCAACAGCATTTTCACTAAAAATGTGACTTTAAATGTCAAACTATAAAAACATGCAGTCCATTAAAGAATTATGATGTATGACACAACTAAATGTTTTTTGTTTTTTTTGTACTGGACATTTGTCAGGTGTTAAGTCATGTCATCTCAATCCTGTAAAAATCAGTTTAGAGGGTGCAGTTTCACTATAAAATAAAAGTTTGCAGTAAATTTAGGGCCATCACGTAAATGCTAACAATAAGCCAGTGAACTGTTTGAAGAAAGAAAAAAAACAAAAACAATCACAGCACCAACATGCACTGGTGAGCAGCCAGTAATCTGACCAGCAACAGATTATCCTATTGCCCAGCAACAGCACAGCTGTTCACTTCCATTTGCAAAACAAACATCTGCTCACTAAATCAAGTGTACCGCAAACTATGTGTCCTAGATAGTATCAGCACAACCTATTTAGTCACTAGACCGCGCAGTATCCGTCCTACGAAAGCTTAACTTTTTGCCACCAAGCAGCATTAGAAGAAACCTACCACCACTATCACCAAAGTCTTCTAATATGAGGCACAAATCAGAAGGCATGTAAATACCACTCCATGACAGATTTGTTTATTATTACTGAAAACATTTACTGCAGAGTTCCCTCAAAGGTGAGGGTTATCAAGATGTTATTTAGACTGGAAGATACTTTCAAATGAATTACAGTATTTGGCATTTTTTTTTTATTTAAATATAACAAAAAATGAATAATCACTTATCAAAAGAGTTGGATTTTATTTTTTTTTTGGCCGAATCGTTGCATCTTATTTGACATCAAGCAACTAATTATTTAGAAGTAGTCTGAATTTTTTTTTTTTTTAACAACTCAAGATGAATGAAGAAAACTCCTATCTTTTTTTTTTTAATCCATATTAACTTACAAAATAAATATGTCAATGAAGTGCAAAAAGATACGGTCACATCATCAAGATTAAGGAGCTGAGTCAAACACACAGCCGCACTCAACATGTTATCCTCTTGACTTTGCACTGATCTCTTTATTCAAACTTCCTGTGGAAATCAGATTTGCAGCTACATCGAGAGGATAACAATTAAAAACATGTGATTCAGTCAGCTGTTTGACTCCAACATGCCCCCCCTCCCTCCCCCTGATCACATACTTCACTTTTCCAACTGTTCGGCCTTACTGAGAGTGATCAGTTCCGTCAGGCAGGCTCCAGTGACTAAATAGGAAGTTCACTACAGCACAGGAAAACGCCACATAGAGACCAAGTCAAGAGGTCCTGTCTTGATCAGAGACGCATCGTGGTTCCACCTCGTTAGCCTGCAATCAGTTGGAGCTAACCTAACTTTAGCTCGTGCAGCGCAGGCCTCGTCTAAATGAATGGAGGTTAAGTTGGGTGACTTCACGTAACTCCACTTTGGGTGCAAAAAAAAAAAAAAAAAAAAAAAAAAAAAAAAAAGCGACTTACCAAACGGATCCGTAGGCGCCGGAGCCCACGGGGGACAGACTCTGGTACCGCTTCGGCACTTCCCATATCGTTTTGTTGACCTCCTGCCGATAAAACTCGAGTCTGTTTTTCTGCGACATTCCTGCAGAACCAACCGCCGACCACCGACCGACTCTCCGCTGCGAGGGGGGACACGGAGCCGCGCACAGCTCGACCTCACCCCGACTTACAAAACACGAACTAAATGAGAAGATCGCCGGGGAACTGAACACCGGCTAAAGTTGCCGGGTTGCCTTGTTGCAAGATGTTGCAGAATCGCCGTCTGTCGCGTGAACACTTTTAAATCTTAACGCTGTTTGTTCCTCTTCACTCCGCTCACGAGATTTCGCCCCGCTTGCAACACGTCGCACAACCCTCGCGAGAACGAGGAACTTCGGACAGCTGAGAGGACGAGAAGAGGACAGAAACAGAAAGCGGTGCTGCTTCCAGTCGCTACTGAAACAATCAGCATTTATAAAACATCACACGGTGGAGGAAAACGTATTCAGATACGTTTTATTGAGTACAATCAGGAGTAGAAAGTAACTTAGTACATTTTTATAAACTATTAAATATACTTAAATGTTCCTCCCCACTCCGCTCACGAGATTTCACCCCGCTCGCAACACGTCGCAAAACCTCGCGAGAAGAAGGAACTTTGGACAGCTGAGCGACGAGAAGAGGACAGAAACAGAAAGCGGTGCTGCTTCCAAGTGCTACTGCGTCAGCATTTATAAAACATCATACAGTGGAGAAAAACAAATATTCATATCAGTTTTCTTGAGGACATCAGTAGTAGAAAGTAACTAAGTACATTTAATAAACTATTGTACTTCAGTACAATTTAAAAGGTCCAGCAGTAGTCCCTGAGTATTTCCATTTTATGCTACTTTATACATCCAGTCCACAGCATTTCAAAGGGAAATATTGTACTTTCGATTCATTGCATTCATATGTATAATAAATATAACCCTACAAATTGTGACATTGTGCATAATAACTACTTGCACTGTTGATAGTTTATGTACATTTTGCTGACAGTAATTATGTGCTTTTATTAAAGTAAGATTTAGAATACAGAACTTTTACTTGTAATTTAAAATCGTTATTTTTACTGAAAGCCACATACACGTACATAATTGGATGATTATTTCATATGAATTTTGCAAACAGCTATTAATGATGTAGATTGTATAGGTAGAATTAATTTTAAAGTTTTATATCTTTGTAGTTCTACAACCTATGACAAAAAATGTTTTTAAATTATCTAGAATAAATCACATCTTGCATTACAAAAATCATAATATTCCTACAGCATTCAGAAAGAGCTAGAGGAGTAAAAGGTACAATATTATATTTTGAATTGTAAAGTCAGAAAAACAAAATAATTACTACTTAACTACAGTGCTTAAACATTCTTAATTACATTCCACCAGTGACTACAATCGTACTTTAACAGGGTGTGATATTGGCATATGTGTGTTGTGGAAAAACAATTCAATTCAATTCAGAATTATTGTTGACAAACATAGAGATCATGTCCAATTCATACATTTAAAAAAATTATTAATGTATTGTGTTTCTGATTTCACACTAACATGGAAAAAAATAGTCAGCAATCTTTGGTTATTACTTAAAATATGTATTACAGGTGCATATTCTGGTTGAGTCAAATTGCATCAATATCTTACTCAAATCAACAACCACAAAAAGAGTAATTTTTTTCTGTCAAAAGGACATGAAAAATACACAGTAACACAAAAGTAATATCTATGTAACATTAAGTGTTACAATTATATCTTACCACAAGTACCTGAAGGCAGCATTAGAGGTCGTGACTAATTCCTCGAGTTTACATTTTTTTGCTTTTGTATTGTAGAAAATGTCTTCAGTTCACAATCAAGAATAATCGTATCAATGTTATGCACAGCAGAACAGGATAAGCTTTGGCAAACATAATGTCAAATACCATTATAAGACTGAACTGGATGGCTGATAAAAAATAAAAGGAGAAAAAAAAAAGACATACACTCAATAATGCAAAATGAACACAGATTTACACAAATCAAAAGTGTAAATTCATCCACAGATTGGATCTTAGATAATTTTTTTAAATGACATTTGGCTTTGAAATAGAGTAAATCCCCAATATGGAGACTAATATTGAATTTTAATATTAGATTAGGCAACCTAACATATGACAAATAATACTAAATAATATTAGCTCTCCTTTACGTTATCTTAAAACACCCTTAGTGAGACTCGTATTTTTAATGATTAATTAAATACATTCAACAGCACATCTCTTTTTTCTAACTCTACAAAGACATCTGTTGGAGCTGCTGTGCATATGTAAAACCAGCTAAAACTTTCAACACCTCCTTGCAGGACTTGCTCATCCTCTGATTTAAGCCTCATCAGAGTCCTCATCCTCTCGATGCTGGCATGAAAACGATGACTTGAGGGGAACTGAGTCAAATCCATCTGATGTCCTCTGAAAACACATTATTAATAACATGAAGCACGATAAGCTGTGGCTCAGTGTGAGGGTGAATGAAGGGGGTACTGACCTCTCGTGAGAACGATTTTATTTTGGTGAAGAAGGACTTCTTGGTGAGGTCCATGAGTTCATCCTCTGCATCCTCTCCTTCCATTATTGCACAACTGTCTGCGGTGGGCAGCTCACACTCCTTACCCCCAGAGCTCATCATCAACTTTGAGTACTTATACTGCAGCCTGCAGATGGGGGATGACGAGAATAACATCTGGTCAACAACTGTTACGGTTTTCATGGTATCCGCAAAGATTTTTAACCTTTCATTTTAGTAACAAGTGTGACATATAAGTGCTGCAACAAATACCAAAGTAAATGTAAAGCTCAGTGTTCTCACTTGCATGTCTTCTTCCAAAAATAACAACTGACACTGATGAGCAGCACAGCAGCTATTGTTCCTGCGGACACACCAAACTTGAGCCAGAAATCCAGAGTCACACAAGCACTGACTTTTTGTGCTGGAAGTGACTCTCCTCCGTAACACTGCAAAGGCTGCTGCCACATATAGGTGGTTCTCTGAAACACACGCAGACGCAGACACAGACACAGACACACAGTCAGATTTTCCATCATCACATATCTGTTAATATTATTAGTATTTTCCTGACAGTGGTCAACACAAAGGTTGCAAACAGGGAAAGAGCTTGCCTGGCTTGGTGAAATCGTAATAAAGTGTACTTGTCAGCATTGCTAAAACTCACTGACTAATAGGTTATATCTTGTATATCTAATCTGAAAAAAGTGTACAAGTTAGAAAAATTATTAATCAGTTTGAGGTGCTGGTAAGTGATTATTTTTTTTTTTTTAACCTTTCGACAGAGCCAGACAAACTGTTTCCAGTCTTTATTCTAAGCAATGCTAACTGGCTGCTAGCTGTAGCCTTATATTTAACAGTGATATAAACCTTCTCATCTAACTCTCTGCCAGAAAGCAATAATGTATATTTCTCAAAATAATGACCTGCTGGTGCTTAACTGTTTTTATACCACACTTAAAGTAAAAAAAAACCTCTATTATTAAAATTATTACATGAAATGGAAAATTAATTCAGTCTGGTATAACATTCCTGTAAATCCAATCTGATTGAGGATGTTTTTAGAATTTTTAAGTGTTTCTTTACGAACACAAGCACGTGATGGACCTCTGGAGGATTTGTGTGGGAATGAGGAGGTGTAATGATTTTTGTTACTATGTCCATGGCGATTTAGCACTACCTGTATTCCCTCGATGCAAGCACTGACAATCTCTCTGTAGTGGTTTTTGGTGCAGAGTGGACATGCATGCTGGCTCTGCCACAGGAAGTGGAAAGTACAACCATCACAGGTCCCCTCTGAACAGTTACTGTGGAGGAAGAGAGATTATGATGAGCTATAAAAAAAAATAAAAAAAAATCTTTGTCCACAGTTCAGCTTCAGAGAACTCAATATCTATAACATAGTGCAAAATATGGTTGTTATAACATTGTATGCGAGTAAAATCTAATGTTGTCTGCATGACTCTTGTCAGGTAAAAAGTTGAGCTTGTTTTATGTGTAAGGTACCTTGGCAGCGTGATGTAGTCTGTAGCAGCCACCGTGGGACTGCATCTCAGTCTGATGTTGGCCGACCTGCCTTGTTTACAAGCCTGAGTTGTATCACTGGACCTTTAAACATTGCAAACATCACGAACAAGTCTTAACTCCAACCATGTGATATTTTTTTTTTCTGATTCAGACTTTCTATTATATTTCTGACAAATGCTAAAACTTCCAGCACCAAATATTGACCAGTATGAATTTGAAAGCGTCACCATGGAAAAATGAGAATGAGAAAAGAATGAAAGACTGGGATCTTATTACTTGTAATAGAATATGACATCTGGTAGGCCGGACACGGAGGGGAACAACCAGTTTGGAGAAGAGATGCCACTCAGGGTCGTCTCAGTGGTCACACCTTCAGAGTGAGAAGACATGTAGCGTTATCATCTGATATGTTAGATACACATGGTGTAATTTAGCATTAGCGTGAGCATTTTCTGCTCGCAACCCCACCAAATAATATCTATTTGATATTTGATTTAATCTCAGGGTGTATATACATAATATATATATATATATATTACATTGAATTGAATTGAATTGAATTGAATTGAATTGAATTGAATTGAATTGAATTGAATTGAATTGAATTGAATTGAATTGAATTGAATTATTCACTGCAATAGACAGCTGCAGCATTCAGCTCATACCGATGAGTGAGTCACCAATAAGGAAAGGCTGGGAGGACACCATGCTCTGACTCCTGATGTCAGAAGGAACCACAGTGGACTGACAAAGGTAACCTTTGACCTCTCTCCCACTCTCTGTTACGTTGTCCACGCAGGAAGCTGGCCTCCATCTCTGTAAGAGAAATACAGCAAGATGAAACGCACGTCAAATAGACTTTTACAAAAAGAAACGTCATGAGGATCACAACTTCTTTACCTCTGTCCCACACAGAGCCACACTGAAATGATGGAAATATTGCAGGCCTTTGTTGGTGAAGCGAGGGCTGCTGCGGAAGCCGGTGACGTTGGCCAGAGGAGAGAGGTCGTAGTGCAGCAATGCTCCTCCTCTCGTCTGCACATCCAGCGTACAGTCACTGAGACAAGCTGTGGCGGCCTGAAGGGCGAGGTCAGGGTGTCAGGAGGTATTTTTACTAACATATTATACTCAGTGGGTGAAGTAACCTTCTGATCTTTCGGTGGGAAACCAAAGTGTTGGTGCATGCCAACATCATCTGAATTACAGAGGCAGGCGTTATTCTGTCTGTTGTTACAGTAGAGGATGTCCTGACGAAAGTTTATCTCATGAGGACTGTTTGTTTTTAGAATTTCTTCACATTTTTTTGTGTAAAGGTTAAATGATAAAGGTATTTATTTATTTGGGAATTCAGAGGAAAATCTTATTTTATAAAAGCATGTAAGATGGAAATACTATCTTTGTCAGATGTACATTAATTCAGGTGAATTAGCAAAATAATTCAAAATCACTTATGGCAGACAATAATTTCAATGTGAAAGTGTCTTGGTTTCTTTTTCCACTGAAACCTAAAAAAAAGACTAAAGATATGAAAATCAAAGTTTTAGAGACTCAAATAATGTTGTCTCAATATTTGCACAAAGCAACTAAAATTTCCAGAAACAACACTGATGACCTGACCTCAGTAAAATTGATGCTCTGATAGATTGAGCAAAAGTTTTTGTATTTCGTCTTAGTCAGTGGAAAAGATTTGTTCCCCTCACCTTGTTTCTCTCTGTGTTCGATCCACACGGAACACACGCAGCCTCTCCGACCGGCTGATCGGCCCTGATGAAGGTGTTTGGCGGGCAGCTCTTACACACTCCCGTCCCATTGACCATGTAGTGCCCCGGTGGGCAGGGAACGCAGGCGGAGGCGGCCTTAGACATCAGAGCACAGTGGCGACACTGCAAGGTCACACCTCCGATCACATTGGTCACGTGGATGGAGTAGATCTTTGCAACGTCGGCACTGTACTTCCTCTCCTGAGAGAAGAGAAACACAAAGTGTCTTTAAACAGTTGTGAGGCCTTAGACACACTGTGGTCACTATTTCTGTTTAAAGGAACACGGTTAACAGTCTTTGTTTTATAGTCAGTATAAAATTGAGATGTAAAGGACAAAGGTCATTTGGATAAGAGGTGGCCACACAGCTCCAGACTGCCCTCTAGAGCACAAAAACACTCAACATATCAGTCAAAGCAAATGTGACACTTAAGCAGTCTGTAACAACAAATTGAAGTAATTAATTTAATTTCCTTAAATTCATGCATTCAGTATCTATCACTAAATATTTGTGCTTCATGTTCTTGCAAAGCCTCATATAAATCTTTACATGACAACAGATGTGAATACTGTCTCCATTTTAGCAGACAACATATTGGTTTTATGGCTGAAGTTCCTGTCCTCCTCGAACATCAGACTGATATATCGTGTTTTTAAAATTTTAAATAAAGTCTTCCAGTGATTATCAACAAGTTTTCACTTGGCTGGGCAAAAGCAAAGAATACAAAGAGGAAACTTAGAAATCAAACGGAGTAGATTAGAATTTTAAAAGCAGTGGTTACAAGATAGAAAAAAGAAACAAGGAGAAATTTGAAAGTAAGATTATCTATAAAATATTGCATATCCAAAAAAACATAGATGTAACATGTACAATAAAATACTGTAGCATTGGTTTTCTGAGTTTTTATTTTTCTATCCAATATTCCTAAAATAGAAATTTAAGAAAATAATTTAAAAATCTTAATTATGCATCGATTTGACGAGCAAAAAGAATAATTTTAGAGAAATTTAAAAAAAAAAAAAATCTGCTGATGAAATACATAGATCTTAGGCTTTTAACTGCACATCAATGGTACTTCACCCTGAAGCCACTTTCTGGACTTCAAAGTCAAATAAGAAGGATGACTGAAACAAATAACAATGTGCTTTCTAACCTGTGAATGTGACAGCAAAAAACAATTTTGACATGTTTGACATGTTTAAGGCTGATGGATTGAAATGTTTACAGGTCAGCTGTGATAGTTGGGATGTGTGCCTGTTTCTCACCATGTAAAAGTCCTCCGTCCGTTGAAATGTCCAGCTGAAGCCGACGGTGCTGTTGCTCTGGATCAGGTAGGAGTATGACTGTTTCCCGTTGCTGCCTTTCCAATGCTCCACCACATCGTTATTCCACTGATGAAAACCCTATGGAGAAATACATTCACCTCATATATTCATACTGAGTCAAACCCAGTTTTTATACATTTTGTACATCCTGAAGCTTACGTGTGACAGAAATACTAAAACATTTTTGCCTCACCACTAGGAAGTAAAACGTGCAGTCAGCTGTACAAATGGTCTCAAAGACAAAGGTGATGCGAGAAAGTTCCCTCCTTTCACGGTCTTTGGTCATGGACTGAGGCAGCCTGTGAAGACAAGGAACATTCTATGAAACTTTAAGATACACATTTGTAACTATCCGAGCTCAGATTTGGGACATGATGTGTAGCCACAGAGAGACAGAGAGACATTTACATTTAATTCTGAGAAGAAAATTCTGTTAGACTTCACCTGTATCCGGGAACACTGAGCGAGAGCACAAGGTAGTCTGTGTCCTGATCCCCAGCGGTGGTGTAGACGTAATCTCCAGCCACCTCCCATGCTGCCATTAAAAAGACATAAAACACACTTCCATGTCATCCCACCAGCAATACACACATACACACACACACACACACACACACACACACACACACACACACACACACACACACACACACACACACACACACACACACACACACACACACACACACACTAACTCGCTATGGATCTTCCTTGGGAGAGTAAACCAAACTAGTGTAATTTTTAAATTAACTTCTGTTACCTATAAATAAGGAACAATAACATAACTTAGTTCAAGTATTACAAGCAGCTCTGAGGCTGAATGTGTCACGTTTATTCTTGAGCTTGGAAAGCTTGTGGACCATTGAACAGTTAAGATTACTGCTGTGGCTATTTTAACTGTTATTTCTTTCAAATTTTATAATTTTGGGGTGTTCAGTTATTTGAGCTATAAATTGAACCTCAGAATGTTCAATCATTCTGCTATCTTTCTGTTTTGAGAGGTGCCTTACAATAATTAAAATAAAGTGTGGTGTGATGGTGATTATTATTTAGCGATATTCTAAAGTTCTTAGTAGTTGTCTATGATGACTGCCCAGTCCTACGCTGCGTTGACAAACATGAAGTCTCTCACCTGTGCTGCGGTCAGACTCGCTGAACTCTAAACGGAGAATGGAGCTCTTCATGTTGGACGGCATCGTGTTCCACCATTTGTATTCAAAGCCCACCACCGGCTCTGTGCCAAAAGGACACTTGGTACAAACTGTGAGTAAATAAGATAAGATAAGATAAGACTTTATTAACACACACAAACCATATACACAAAAAAATTATAATAATAATGTGGTAATATGTCAGGACATATATGTTTGTTTTATCATGTCAGGGTTAAAATATGAATCCTAATTTAAGGTTACGCTTCCACTCCTGCTGGACTCACTTTAGCACAAAACTGGAAATTAATTTTTAGTGAAATTAAATTGAATGGTATTAGGGCCGTGTACTCACCTGACATTAAAATGCATCCGTAGCGATCTTATCAGAAATGGTCAGCTACAAGTACAGCTGCGCATGCACCCGGGACGCATTGAGATCGATCTGCTCGGACCACATTCAGAGGTGGTCCTGAACGCATACGACGACATTGTTTTAGCAGCGTAAACGCAAATGTGTCCTGTGCCACAATGAAGGCTACCCATTAGACCTCTGAATTAGCAGCAGAAACACTTAATGCACGTTCCTGTGTGCGTATCTGATGTGGTGCTTCAACGTGTTACCATCAAATTACAGCAAGTTTTGTTAGTTTGGGATGTTTTTTTTCCTTCCACTCTAATTTTTTTTTGCTACCAGAAAAAAAATAGCCTGTGTGATTCTGTCAAACGCAGCTGAACCGGTGGCAGTTTATTGATTAAAAACAGGCTTTATATGACGTCTAGGTTTAGTTGTTTTTCTTTAAGTTTACCTCGTCTGTAGTTTCTGACACAAATCAGACCCACAGCTGTGGAAGAGCCGCCGCAGCACACAGACCGACCATCTCAAACTCTCAAAATCAGATTATTCAAAAAATAAACTGATGTGATCGGGTGGAGCCTGACAGTTGAGCAAGTTGGTAATTCACAACCTGAACTGTGTTCATACATTTACAAATGTGAAATACGTCATACATTTCTAACAGACGGCGCATTACTATTAGCCTGTGAGCGAGGATGTCTCATTTTTTTTTATGCGTGTTGCTTCATCTCCTCTGCTACGTATCTGTACGTTTTTAAGTGTATATTTACGTGATTTATGTGTTCATTTGCATATAGAGAGGAGAAGTGAGATTCAGACACTCAAGACGAATGTAGAAATGCACGATAATGCCAGACGTGAACAGGGCCTTAGTGTCATATGATCAACACCTTCACATGTGTGTGTCACAGCAAAATAAATCCATCTAGCTGACATGAGCGACGACAGAATTGATTCTCCACCTGTTCCATTTAAGTAGGAGCCGTTGGGGCAGGGCTCACAGGTGGAGGAGTTGGTGATGAAGAAACCCGGGTTACATGGCGGACAGGTTTGCTTCTCCCCTGATGCGGGAAGCGTCAGTGCTCCTTCAACAGTCTCACTGCAGATCTTAGGCTCAAGCCACTTGTACATGAGCTGAGTCTGAGACACACAGCAAGCCGGACATGAATACATGAAAGAAGCCACCAGTGGCTCTGTAAAACAATCAGCCAGGTAATATATATTTAAGGAAACCTAATAGTGACACCAGATGGTTGCTTACAGGATTTTCAAAAGATCTCTCTGCTGTCATCTGAACCGACATGATTGCTGCCTCCACAGGTCAAGTCTTTTTATTTTTTTTACTTTACCTTTCCCTCAGAGTCACAGGGTGTGTGGGTGTAGAAGTAGTCACTGTTTGTACACGCAGGTCTTGGTTTGCAGCTCCCTGAGCCTGCCTCTGGAAAATTAAAAAAAAAAAAACAAGTCAGGGGAAACAGCCGGCGGGGACGAGAGAAAGCACACAACTTACATTAAGATCCAGTGATAAGAAGAACACACTCTGTCACCACATAAGCAGCACATTCTTCATTTGTATGCCGACTCCCTCAAATGTGTGTGGCAACATGCAAACACCGCGTGGCTATTATAAGAATGAATCTGCCAGTGATGTGACTGGTCTTTGTGGGCAGATCATTAGAAATGCAAATCAGCATACCTGCGTATTTGTCTTGTTCACACTCATGGCAAACAGTGGCACCCTTGTTAGAGTAGGTGTCTGCAGGGCAGGGGGAACAGCGGGCAGACCCTGGTTTTGCACTGTAGGTGCCGGGTTTACAGTGGAAGCACTCTGATGTGTAGGCCACTCCTGCAAGAAAACCATTAATCAACTTTTAGTCATGTTGTCAACAAATGTTTAGAACTGCTGCGCACACACACACAACACACTGCAGGCGACAAGCTACCTGAGACCTGAATGTTTCTTAACCACACGGGTTTGACAGCACTGCCCAGCAGAGTATACGTTGTGGTTCGCCAGTAAAGCACGTTGTTGCCTTTGTTTAGCTCTACCTGCACAAAGGACAAACGAGGCAGAGTGGGACATAAACAGTATCAGAGCTGTTTGCATCCAAACTCCCCACAAAATGACAACAAGAATCCGACAGGTGTGATGAAGTGCTAAATCTTCACTCAGACAAACCTTGTATTGGCTCCAGTTGGTTTCCGAGGTCTTCATCCACCGGCTTTCAGAGTCTGTAGACTGACACTGATCGTTCTGAACCTACAAGGGAAAGACAAAAGTTTACAAAGTATTCCCCCTGAAAACATCCATTTTTGTTAGCAACAGTCATTTATATCACTTACAAAGAATTCAAAGGAGATGCTGTTGTCAGGGTAGAAATATTCAAATAACAGAGTTCCAGTTTTTTTCAGGCTCACAGCGTAGGACAGTGTTGCAGTGCACTCATCTGTGTTTGAGGCTACGTAGTCCCCCTTTGGTGTCCAGGTTGAGCTTTAAAAACAACATCAGCAGAAACAGTTTGAAACCCAGAGAGCTCCGATCAAATCAGTTAAACCAAGACAAAAGGGAAAAAAGACTTTTCAAATAAAACAAGTGAGGTACAAACTTGGAGCAGTCTGCCTGGGCATTTTCCTCGTTCGTTGTCACCCCATGAGTGACAAAACCTTTTGGCAGGCTGTCCCACTCGTCAAAGGACACACCGGTGCCCAGAGAGTAGGTGCCGGCAGCACACTTCTGACACTGCTGTGACTGCATGTCAAGAAACTCCCCCTCACTACAGGAGAAGGCTACAAGAGGCAAAACACAAGAAAGGGCAAAAACAGAGAGGAGAAGTCACGTTGTAAAGGCTGCACTCACTTCGATCAACACATACAATTTGTTATTTACACATAAATGCTGCGATACTGATTGAAAGTTTGCACTTACTGCACTGTGTGCCTTTGACCGGATCTGGGAGGCCTGTGCACGTGTCGGCTTTGTTGGGAACCGCCACTCTCCATCTTGACTCGAGCACGTCACACTCTGTGTACTCAAAGTGATAATCTGACTGCAAGAACAAAACACAGGTGTGAGTTTCACATAGCTATAAAAAAAAAAAAAAAAAAAAAACATATGTAGTGAAATATGAACACTCTAAAAAGAGATCGAATAATGAATACTTGTAAATAAAATACATGATATTAATAAATCTTGAGCTGGGGTTGCAAGTATTAGTTATTTTGCAATTAATCTTCCAATCAGATGCCATCAAACACCTTGTTTCTGCAGTCCAACACCCAAAGATATTCAGTTTACCATCAAGTGTGACAAAAACAAGTGTAAAATCATCACATTTGAGAAGTTGGAACCGGAAATCTGTTTTAAAAATGACTATAATGTGTAATCAATTGTATTAATAATCTTCTTATTTATAATTTTATTGTTACTGTTCTATAAAGAATGCAAACCAGCGTTCATGTGGGAATTAAACAACCCGTTAGTAAAAATAGATCACCGGGTTGTACCGCTGTAATTTTTCCCAAACCAGGCCAGCCTCTTTTACAAATAAAACTCGAGGCTAATATTTGCCCAGGAGGCCATCTCAACTGCTGTTTTCATCTCACTTATCAAGGATGTGCTGCTGCTTCTCTGCAGCCTTCAGGGTTTATTTATTTAGCTGGGGGAGAAAAGCTGATTCCTCCGATCCTTTTGTAAACATTTCATTTCAGTGTCGGCACAGAGCTTTGGAGACAGAAGGCAGCAGCTCAGGCGCAAAGCTTACAGATACTTACAAGTGACTGACAAACATGGTCCCACCCGAGATGATGTAATTTGGGAAGCGACATAACATTGAAGATCACCTTGTTGATCTGAAACTGTCTGAAACAAGGCTTATGTAATGTTAAAATTTGGTCACTGGTCAGCAACAGGGTGTAATATTTCAAGGAAGGTCATTCAGCAGACCAATCCAAGCCCACACAGGCTTGTGGGATTAATAGTTAACAGAAACATAGCAGCAGCAGCACTTCTCCAGGTCTGTGTTTTCAATTAGAGCTGCTGCATTAGCTGCGGTCAGGGGATTAGATGGATACAGGTCCTGGGTGGGAGGATCTGATGTAAAAATGCATCAAACTGGAGATGTGCGCTCTCTTAATCGCCTCCTTTAAACAAACATGCGGAAACCAAGGCAACAGGACATCATGACCGCCGAGCCTCGTGGTCAAAGAAACTGGCATGGAAACAGTCTCACCTGGTGAAAGTAGCAGCTGCACGGCTCCTTCCATAAATCAACATGTATTAACTCGTAACTTAAAATAAAACCGTACAGATCCCCTGCACTGCATGCGAAATAAGAGTCAAAGCATGCTGATAAAAAGGACTGGTTTGGGTATTTTAAAAAGGTACCTGCTGTTTATAGGCACATTTATAACGGATAAAGAGGGGTGAGGAGAGCAACGCAGACGACGCAACATATGGTGGTTCTAGTAAAACAAGTGTCTGATAACCTTTACAGCAGCGATGAGGGCAGAAGACTAAGATTCAAACACCTGCTTGGGAAACATGTCTCGTGATAAATGAGATTAAATAAACTGCTGTTAGTTTGTGCGAATTTGAAACCTCCTTAGGAAAATACACATGTTTATGTAAATTTCGTGAATGAGACAATGCTTCAACGATACATCCATGTTGCATCCATTTATTATTTAGGCCTACAGGTACACAACACGGTACAGCAGGTAGAACCTTGCAGTTCCACTTCTCTCATATCTCCGCACCTCAGAGCATGCCTGATATTTTGTTGCATACAGATGAAATTTCCACAGATTACAAATATTAGATGAGCTAATTAGCGAATAGATTAGCCTAATTTATCAATTAATCGATCAATTGATTGGTCTTTGAAATGTACGAAAATAGTGGAAAATGTTGACCAGTGTTTCCCAAAGACCGAGCCGCAGCCTAAAATGTATTGTTTTGTCCCGAGCAGCAGCCCACAACCAAAAGATATTAAGTTCGTTATCACGGAGGACTGAAGGAATCAGAAGATATTCACATTCAAGAAGCTGACAACAGAGAATGTTTGACATTTTTAAGAGAAAATTACTTCAAAACAATGAATTACCAAAAAGTCGTTATAGCAATTAATTTCCCGTCATCAACTAACCGATAAGGCTAATCGACAACACATTTCACACAAAAAAACAATAACAAAAAAACAATTTAAAGCTACATTTATAGCTTGGCCCAACATTCACAGGAAATCGTCCCGCAATTTAAACTTAGAAGAGTTTGTTAATAATCACGACTAACAGTGACAACGTGAATCTCCTCACCTCTTTGCACATTGGTAAATCAGCTGAAGTTTGCGCGAGAAGCAGCAACAGTACGAAGTGGCTCACGTGTGCGCGGCCTCGCTGCATCGTCTTGCTGTCAGAGCTGAAGTGATGGAGGGGGGCTGCAGGGCTGCAGGGCTGGAGGCTGGAGGGCTGACCTGCGCCCTCAGGTGCCGCCAGTCCGCCCGGCGGCTGCGGGGGCGTGGCTTCCCTCTCCACAGTGAACGAATGGGAGGTGTTTGGTTCAGGTGTTTTAACTCTGAATTATCTTTTAGTGCTTTGCCGTTTGAGCCACAATAGGCTGACTTGTGTTTTTACCGTCTTCTGCTGGTATTATTTCGGTCACGGCGTGGTACTTTTAGGTTTTTTTTTTTAGTTTTGTTTTTTTAGTTTACTTTTAGTGCGTGGCTTTGGAAAAAAAAAAAAAAAAAAAAGCAAATGGCAATTTCAACATTTTTACAAACCGGTATAGTTGCACGTGGGAAAATAACCTTTATAAGTTTCTAACGCTAAATGGACACGTGCCAACAGTTTTCTTGTGAAAGGGTTAACCGGAAGTTTACAGTTGCTTTGCAACAAGGTTGTAAACAAACAACCGAACTCTTCACCATTATATGCGTTTTTGTCAGCACAGCTTCGTGCTGACATTAAAACATGTCGAGCCGGGATCCTTTCCCTTCTCAAAAGGTAGAAAACGACATCACTCTCAGCGGCATCAGGCCGCGGCAGGTGGGTTTATACTGATGATAAGGCGGGTTCATTTTTGCCTGATATTCGTATGCATATAAAGCAAACTTTAAACAAAACATTTTGTAAGATCACCATATGTTAAATGGGCTACATCTCGCAGACATTTCAATATACACGTAAATCTACTCAAATTAAAGCAGTGACTTGGCACAATGCAGGATACATTATTCTATTTCAAGTTGAATGTGCTGAAGCACAAGAATATTTTTTTAATTCTCTAAATACTTATGGTCTGATTATATATATATATAAAAAATATTATTCCAACAATCGATAACCAGTAGATATAATTTATTTAGAAATAATTTGCTTCTTACTGTGCAGAGAAAAACGTTTAAACCAACTCACATCGCCCAAACAGAGGAACCTTGGTGTCACCTCCATCATACAGCCACTTTTTCCAGCACCCAGCAGAGTGTTATGCGTCATGACTACCAGGTAAGCTCCAGTAAGAATAATGTGAACCTTAATTTAAGAAACAAAAGAAAGACTAACTTACTTTCAGTTCAATACATTGCTCTTCTCTCAACCTAAGGCTCCAAAAGACAGCCTGGACCGTCATCTCAAGTCAGTCTATAATCACCACGACGACATCTTCTGGGGAAAGAACCAGGTTTTGTACCAGCAGGACACCATCACTCAGGCTCACAGGTGGGAGTCTGTAATGTGTGGGCAGTTTCAGGTAGTTCAACGGTGTTGATGTGCCATTGATTAATTTCCAGGAAACTGATGAGCAGTACATGCAGAAAAAGGAATAAGACAAAGACATCACAGTGTGGGTCGACCCACAGAGGCGCTCCATTTAGAGCATGAAATGACGCGCAGGTGAAGTTTAGTCAAATTATCTCTCCCAAATGTATCATCGGAAAAGATGGCACCTGTAAATCCACTAAGTCTGGTAGGTATCTACCTGCCTTCTGTGGAGCAAGACGTGTTCCAAATACAAATACAGCGTCCTTTTTCCCCCCACAGGCCTTTTCCAACAGCAGTAGCTCCAGGAAAGCACAATGACAACAGCTCAGCTTGAAGCTTCAACAACTCTGTGAACTGCTTGTGTTTTTCACAGTGAATATCAATAAACTCATGTAGAGCAAAAATATTTTATTCAAATATATACACGTGGATATTAACTTTGAATATGCCAATGTGCATAGATAAACGGTTAATAGATGAAACATACAACTCACATTTTCTGAATAATCAATTAAGTAAACATTGCTGTTGAAAAACACAGAAATGTGCAAATGATCTAACAAACATCCATCCATCTGAAATGAAAAACGTCAACAATAAAACATGTTCTCGACATGGAAAGTACAAAAGTTAAAATGTTCAAAGGTTTATACAGCATATTGTATCTGACAGAAAAAAGCTGAAATTGGGAACTGGAAACCGAGCGATCCCAGGGACATGAGGTCAGCCCGGAGGATTCATGCCCTAACTTTTCTTCTGAGAGACCTTCTGATGAAAGCCTTCTCGTTCCATTGGTTGGGGGAAAGCATGTGGGTGCCATTATGGACACAAAGGACGGTCATCTCGTCAGCGTACTGAAGATTCTGCAGCAGCTGAAGACAAACACAGCAGGACAGGAAGTTCAGCAAAATAAGAGCGCAGACTTTCATGTGTGCACAAACATAAAACAGCAGATATACAGTTTCACACAAAAACAATGTAAACTTCCATCAAATTACTTTTTGGTCACTTGGGGGGGCCACAGAGACAAACTGCAAACTCAGTCGTGAACTTGTTGGCAAACATTTGCTTATTTACACATTGAGCTGTTAGGAAGCAACATTATCATGCACCTGAGGTGTGTTTTTGGTCATCTGATATGTTAGTTCAATAATGGCTCTCCTTAGAGCTCTGTTTCTGGTCTATGAACTCCTGAGGGAAATAATCAGACTCTTTCGCTGCTTAATGCCCCACAACGATTACCAGGTAGTCGCTAACTGCATCTGTCTGCCGTTTGGTGCTTACCAGGTAGCGTATAGTGGTGCTTTCTCACTAAAAACTGCCACAGGAAACAAACACGGTGAGAGTTAACTCTCTGTTGTCACCATCAGAGCAATCACGATTGTAAAAACACTCACTTTTGGTGTTATGAAGAAGTACTGGGATGTTGTCTCTTTGCAGGATGTGCGGACCACAATGTCAAAAACTCTTCTTTCATTTACAGGATCCATTCCCTAAAAAAAAAAAAATAATAAATAAAAAAGAGAGACATAAGCAAGCAGCGTCTACTGTTGTATTAATACTTGCAGGCAACTTATTTGGAAGTCTTAAAGTCCTTAAACACAAAATCATGGCTGCTCAAGGACAAATGTGTAGGAAAAGAGGGAAACATGAGCTCTTCACCTGGTTGATCTCATCCACCACTCTGAAGGGGCAGCGGTTGAGCTTCTGCAAGGCCATGAGGTACAACATCGTGGAGACGCTGCGCTCTCCTCCGCTCTGATGGTGAGCCGTCAGCTCGTGGAGCTGAGTGCTGCTGTGGAACTTCACCCGAATGCGGATCCCATACTTGTCATACTCCTCCTGCAGCAAGACACAGCAGGGGTAATAATTCAAATCTTATCGACTCACGTCAAGAAATATGTCCGTAAGAGGAAGGAGAGGTTTAGTTATCAATAATAGCGAGTTAATGAGCACAAATGTCTTTGTTGAATCATGTATTTGAATAAATAAAGTCACCAAACATGTACTCTCAGATCACCACCATTCAAAGGCAGGGTGAAAACTGTTTGTTATCATTTTAAATTTGAGAGGGAATCTTCAAGTTATCAATTGGAGCAGATTCATGCAGAATGAAAAATAAATGTGGAATAAAAAAATAAGGGGACATTTTGAATTTTTTTATTTGCCCACAATTTTGGCAAAAATATAAAAAATGGAATCATGTATTTGAATATTTCACAAAATTTTATACATTTTTAAAGGGTAATGTTCGTATTATTAATGACCAAATCTAAAAAGCCATCCCTATAAAAATAAAAAAAAATAAAAAAATCCATCATATATAAACTCGCATTGAATGAAGGGAAAAGACATCTAAAATCCCCCTTTAACAAAGAGATATCAGCTCAAGTGTGTGTTGGTACTGTTGCGTCTGCATTTACCTCATTCTCTGTATGCAGATCAACCTGTCCTACACACTGCATGGAGCGAAAGAAATCGCTGAACTTGTCATTTATCTGTTCAATCAGGCTCTTCAGAGGGTTCAGCCAGCGTTCCTTAGCCTGCGACACACACCAAAGTCATGAAACACACGTTTATATACACACACACACACACACACACACACACACACACACATTTGCCATTCTGTTACATAAAAAAATGACAAACTGAACCATCCCAATGAGGCTACAGCAGAATCATACAAATCACCTCTGATATGTTTTGTCGGTAGACGTTCAGGGCGTTGCTCCTTTCTTCCAGCTCTTTCTCCAGATGTTTGATCTCCTGGTCTCTTCTGTTGTACTCATCAACAACCTTCAAAGCCGAGACAATTAACAGGACAAATATTTACATTCTGAAGAAAGTAAAAAAGTTCACTGAATGTATTGCTAAGCATAAATTAGGAATAATAATCACATTTCGCTGTTGAGATTAAAAAGGCAGTTTGTAAGTGTCATTTTTCTTACAGAAGCAGTGTAGTCATTTGTACCACCATTGTTTTTGACTTACTTTACATAATTATTGCAGAAAATGTCAGTTCCAGTTGTTAAAAAAAACAAAAACAGTATTTTCGTTGAAGACTTCCAGGGCAGACAGATTATCCTGATACTTAAGTCATGACCATGCTTTTAAAAAAAATATTAACCCTTCCTAGGCCAATGAAAACCGGATTGTCACATGCGCTTACATTTTCGCTAAGACCGGTGAAGCACTCGGCTCTGGACCGCTCCTCATTCAGCATGCTGTCGATCTCGTCCAGTGTCTCAGGCAGCTTTGTGAAAGCCTGCATTGGCGGAAAAAAGAAAAAAAAAGAAGAAAAAAAAAAAGAACCACAAACAAATATTAATATTTTGTGCTCAAAACATCTCCTCAGCAGTGATTAAACTGCATGACAAAGATAACGCTCTATATATAGTGATAGAAGGGGAAGCTTGTTTCAATTATTCCGTGATGAACACTAACATTACGCAGGTCCTCAGATAACGGCTCGTTGAGTTGCATCCTGCAGCTCTCTCTTGCTTTTTTCAACATTCCTTTGCATTGTTCTGTCAGCTGTACCTTCCTCTGCTCCAGACGGAAGCAAATTTGCTGCAATGACACAGAGAAAGTTATGACAAACCAGCGGTACAGAGCGTGGTGTAAATGAAATACATGAGGCCACATCGTGGACACCGCAGCCGGTAGAATCTCATTGACATGAAGGCGTCGCCTCCTGGTCCTCAGTGTAGAGCGAGCCATCAGCCCCACCCTGCTTCAATAGTGGGGTAACTCTATGCCGGAAACACTTACATCAGTGGTCTTTAGTTGGGAGGTGCCTTCTCTACAGTCATTCTCCAACTTAGCCTTCTCCGCTGTCAGCCCCACGCTATCCAAACCCAGATGCACCTTCTCTATAGCCACCTTGGCTCGCAGCTGCAGGTGAAGGAGAGACAAGGAACGTGGAGGGAACAAAGTTTTAGTCAAGTTAAGAGAAAAAAAAAAAAAAAAAAAAGGCAGAGAAAGCTCATGAGGACAGCTTTGCACTCTCAAAGGAGGAAAGGACAACATTTTATTATATCAGTTTGACATACTGTTTTCTTGAAGGTACAGTTGAGGTGCAATAAAGACTGAAACATTGAAAACAGAAGCGAGCCAGATGCAGAAACAGTAATGAAGAAAGTACAACAGGCTATTGGATAGTATCTAAATTCATCAAAATTTCATATCTGAATGTCATCCTGCCACAGCCAACAAATGTAATGCAGTTGTTTGCAGGTTCTTGGTTAAACAAGCCACTTTTCCAATTCACAATTCAGCTCAAACCGTCTCGCCTTTTTTACAATTAGTCAAAAATTGAGGACACTACTTGGTACCTTGCTTGGTGTCACCTCCATCGAGGTTCTGAAGCGAGCCAAGTCTATACTAAAAAGGTGATGTTACGACCAGTGATTGGTCAAAGAGAATTGGTACCAGAGTTAATACCGTGTCATCATTACGCAACACAGGACATCTCGCACAAAGCTGCCAGCCGAGCTACAACAGCAGCTGCAATTATATTTTAGTCACCGCAATCCCTAAAACCCCGCCGTGGTCGACTGGGGAGTTGCAGATGTTCCTCCTCTGGTTGCCAACAAAAGGATCCAACGAGTGTCTTGTCTCACGTTGAAGATGACATCATAGTAGTTTCATGCATTGTTGCTATGACGAGCTACACTGAGGGGATTCTATCTGCACTGGAACACCAAATCAAGAAAAATACCTGGTGTCGATTCAAGTTTGAGCCGTGGCATGCGATGGAAAACCTGAGGAAGCTCACTTATTTATACCTTCATCTCGGTTGTGAATGCGGTGACTATCGCCACCTTCTGGGAATTGACAGCTGCAATTTTCTTTTTAGTTTCTTCTTCAATCTTCTTCAGGTCAATAGTACTCTTCTCCATCTCCCTCAGACTAAAACACAGGGACAGATAGCGTTAGATCTTTTTTTTTTTTTTTTTTTTAAATCAGCATAAACCAAACCAAAGCCTATTTACAGAGATGGTCCTCTAATATAACATGAAAAAAGTATAACATGATACAGAAGAAAACCATGCATGTCAGGCCTTTTGAGCATCAGGGGGCAGACGAACCTCAACTGCTTATTAGTGATTTTCTGCTCCAGTTGTCTCTTCTTCCCTTTTAGTTCTAACAGACGCTTCTTCTCTGCCAGCAGTTCATTGTCACGGCGCTCCAGAGTGACAGCTGCCTTCTGCAGGGTCTTCATCTGTTCATCACTCTCTCGTAACCTTGACTCATGGTCCTGGTCACAGCAGAGATTCGCAATTACACTTTCGCCTTTTAAACTCTTTCACAACAACATGTTGAAATGTCCCAATGCAATACACATTTACAGTTAAACTGGAGTTATAAAAACACAGAAGCTGAAGAAAAGGGTTTAAGCAGTGCGTATAACTTTGCTCATATTTGTCTCACCTTCATCTGCTGCTCCAGCTGCCGTTTCTCCCCAGCATCCACAGTGATACTGAGGTACTGGGAAGGAGGCACTGCAGAGTTACTGGTGCTTACATTGCCGGAGTATTTAGACCTCTTTATGGAGTACTTCTCTTCTGTTGTGTAAAACATCTTGAGGTTGAGCTCCTCAATCACCTGACGGAAGAAAAAGGGACAGAAAGATCAAGGTCAGCAGAGATCAATTTCTAATTTAAAAGTTGTATGCTGGGGACTTCAGGGGGAAAAAAACGTACGGCTGCGAGACTGCTCTTACCCAACGTATGGACTACATGTTAAATTCGGGAACTGGCACCATCACATCTCATTCATTTTATGCTTTCTCTCATAGTTTTTGCTTATTTTTCTCTCCACCCATTCACTCAAGTAGTTTCCATGCTTTCTTTTGCAGATATTTCAGTCCCTGGAGCTGCATGTCTCTGGTCTGCAATTACTGGCCACCAACACTTCATGTCTTGGATCTCTATGCTGCCCTTTTTTCTCTCTGCTCTAAAAATCACCATAACCAGTCAAGTCTGGTTCTGTCGGAAGGGTCTTCCTGGTAAAAGGGAGTTTTTCCTTCCCTCTGTCAGATGTTTTTCTCCATAAAAGGGGAGGTTTTTTTTCCTCTTAACTTATGTGGGATTGTTGGGTTCCTCTGTATAATATTGTAAAGTTCTGTTGTAAAGACTTTCCTGTGTTAAGTGCCCTGAAGTGTCGTGATTTGGCGCTATATACATTAAATTGAACCGATTTAATTACTTTGCATTTTTCAATTTAATTTCAACTTTCTGACATCTCTTAGTATAAGTTTGAGGAGTGACGTCTATTTACAAACCTCACCGACATATCCAGTCTCTACCACCACAGACGAGAAGACATTCTCACATCTATAATTCTCTGTTGTTCTGTTATGAGAACTTCAATAATGTGAGAAGAGGAACGTACCCTTCCAATCATGGTTTTGGTTTTATCACTGCCCAGCGGCACCTCCTGCACCCTGTACTGCTGACAGAGGTAACTCATCACCTCATCGGGGGCGTCAAAAATCTCACGGAGGTATGTGAAAAACCCCAAATCCCTGCAAACGAAAAGTATATGAAAAAAAACATTCAAAACAAAAAGGTAACGGTCACACAAATCAATCAATCTGCATAAATCCATGTGCTGTTGATTTTATGGGTGATTACATGTCAAGCAAAATCAGTTTCTCTCACCTTAGGGACTCAATATTTTTAAGTGGCTGCTTCTTAGAACACGACTCCGGTGGAGCAGAAATGGAGTTCACCCTCAAGTTCAACCTGTCACGGACCTGAAGGTCAGGAAAGATCAAACTTAATTTTGTCTTTGGCAGGTTAAAAATTAAGCTAAACTATAATCTTTCATCAAGATGTCTTTCATTGTGGGCACGACGCTGACCTCAGTCATGAACTGCTCCATGTCGTCTTTCCTCTGGAAGACAAACGCCCGCAGGTCACGGAATGAGATGTGGTTCTCCACAAACTTTGCAAAACGATGATCTTTCACATTGATCTGCGGGATAAAAAAAATAATTATCATTATCAACATGAAGAAGAAAACAAAAAAACAAGACTCTCCTGAAAAATTCCCAGAACATTTGTTTGAGACATTTAGATAAGAATCACTGCTGAGAAGAATTTACTCCAACAGCTAAAGAATAAAATCCACAAAAACAATCCAAACCCTCAGCGTTAAACTCTGATTGAGTCATCATGCTGTACTCACTGTGGGTAATACTTTTGATCCCCTTGTTTAGCATTTATCAGCAGCATATAAGCATACAGTTTACGTACGTGTCTTAAACATCTAGGCACATTTTTTATTAGTATAAATGTGTTTTACTATTTGCTCATTCATTTGTTAATACATCCACTCCAATTTATGGGAAGGAGAAGAGTTATGGTTTTTGAAATTACATGAATACACACATATCTGCTTACAACCACATTATGGTGTGTTACTGGGACCACTCACCACTAGCATCATGGGCTCGTGGACATTTCCCGTAAAGATGTGTTTGTTCTGCCGGAACCACTGGAGGGCAGTGTGTGTGTCTTTGTGGCATCCTCGCAGCTTCTCCTCTTTGGCGTTCATCATGTTGTTCACGTCACTGAGCTTCCTCTCCAACTCTGGCGAGTAAACCAACATATTCTACATGAACCATTTATCTGCAGTATATTTTTTTTTTTCTATTATGTGCTCCTTGATAATTAAATGTGTGAAAGGTAAACGTGATATATATAAAATAAAAAAAAAGAGATCTTTGTTTTTGTGAACCGTTTCTGAGGATACACGTTTGTGGAAAACTCACTTCTGCGTGCATCACAGAGGTTGTCCTTCTCCCTGCGCAGGTCGGCCTTCTCTCCTTCGATCTTGGCTCTCTCCTCCTGGTTGCGCCTCAGCTCGATGTTGACAGCATCGATCTGCGGAGTCACATCTGGTTGGTCACCAACTTTGGCGAGCTCCGCCTGCAAGTCTTCAATGGCTCGTCTGGTGTTGCTGATTGCTTTCCGGTGGTCTTCCTCCTCCATCTGCTTTTTTTGCAGCGCTAATTTTATGTCATCAATCTGTAAAGACGAGCAGGGAGATGAGACGGTTATTATGAACATTCTGCAGCTGCAAATAAAAGTCTGCTTTGTGCTGTGTTAAGGGCAAAATGGACGGAAAAAGTACAACGACATAATGCATGATTGTATGATAAATATAACAAACATTTATTGTATTTGTCAAATGGCACAATCTTTCCTGTAATGATACAAAACTAGGACTCTACGCTGATGAATGATTATCTTTGACGGCTCTCTGAGTAAAACAAGCACAGCCTCACCTGTTTGTTTTTGTGGTCCAACTGATCTTGCTTCTGTTTGCACTTTAGAGAGGCTTCTTTGATGGCACCAGTCTGAAAAACATCAACCGCATATTAAAAGGAGCCGTTTGTAAGATTTAGTGGCATTTAGGAGCGAGGTTGGAAATTAGACCCAACTGAACACTGCTGGTCTCTCCCTCCTCTTTCAAGCGAGGATCTATTGTGGACGTAAAACTTGAGAAAAATGCACAAGTCTCTCTCTGGAGACGTTGTTTGGTTTGTTCCTTCTGGGCTACTGTTCTGCCCTCTGTCTTTGAGTGCATGTAAAATAGGATATTTGGATTTTTGAGTACAGCATTTCCCCCTCTTGGTCATATATCAGCAGTAGTTGTAGAGCAGGGGATTTCCCTCAGGTCAATAAGGCAATGGTAGAGAGCACATGTGACTGCTTCTCCTGCTGCAATTTATCTTCAACATTGTTGCCTTGGACACTATTTGTCCTTAGATTTTTTTTGATATCACAAGGATAATATATTCTCTGTATACTTGTTTCGCTGCAAGTGACGTTCAAAAGTAACGTAATGGATAATAAGCATGGCTACAAGCTACTAATAAGTCCTGCCTTGTGACTCAGCATCTCTTGCTCCATAACTACATAGTCATATCAGTGTAATTAATATTGTTCGGTCCTGATTTGTGTCTGCATTTTGTGATTTGTTGCAGTTTTACAGTAATTGTTAATCTAACTGAATCCAAGAAAAGTTACACCTTGTGTTTTTTTGGAGGACTTCATACTTTTAGCCAACTGTCACACTCTGAAGAAGGATTACTTATTGCATGGACAGAATACCTACCGTGGGAACATGTTGCTGCAACATGGCCCGCAATGCGAACGAGGAAAATGCTCAAAACGTGCTCAAAAAGATGCAGGATCTCTATTTTCAATGATGTTAAACCTACTTTGTAACGGAATATAATTGAACTGTTTCACTGGTGTGCAAAAACCAACGTGTCTTCTTTAAGACCCAACTCAGAGAGTTGTAACATTTCTGTCACCTTAGCCTTTATCTGTGCCTGGATGGGCTTCAGCTGGTTGTCAATGTGCTGTATCTTCTTCAGCATGGGCGCCTGGGCATGCTTCAGGGCTGAGAGCTGCTTCCTGGCCTCGTCTCGCTCCTTCTTTACACCCTCAAGCTCCTTGCGGGCGTCCTCATACTCCTAGAAGCACGGGGAAACGGAAACAGAGCTAACACGGTCAAAAGACTTCTGGCTGTAGTTTGTGCCCATTCTTCTTTCTCTATTGTTCACATTGTTTAATGTCGACCACGCACCACCCACGGTTTTTTCTTCTCGAGCAACTCAATCACATCCAGATGCCTCTTCTTTTCGTAGTAGCGATTCACGTCATGTTTGTTTCTCTCGTTCCTCTGCTTGGCCTTCTCCAGGAAGTTCGCCTTCTCCTTCATGACGTTCTACAGAGAAACAAACCACCAGCAACAATGCAAATCTGGAAAGCTTGAGACACAGCTAACTTAACATCCTTTTAATGTGGGAAAGATTTAAATGATCTTCAGTAAAACTGTGATTTTGAAAGGTTAAAAATTAACCAGGGATGACCAACATACAGTTTAGAGGACATCTAGAATTAGATGTTAATTTAAACCGATATTCGGAAAACCAGATGGGATTTTATCATTGTAATTTTTCAATAGCTCGAGAGGAAAAATGTGTACTCAACATTTTTCCCACATCAAACTGTCTACACTGTGTTTGGTGTTGCCAGTGATATGACAAAGAAAAAAAATTGGTACAATCGGCACCTGCTGTCCATATAAGCTTTATGTTTACCTCCAGTTCTCGTTCTTTGTTGCGGAAGTTTTTGAGCTCGCAGTGGTACTCGTACATCTCTGGGGGTCCCACTGACTTCTCAGTTGCCTCCAACAACTCAATTTTGGACATCTTGGCAAACTCCCCCACTTTTTCCTGTGGTGAAAAACAAACCGCATCAACAGGAGGGAGGAAATCGGCGAGCAACTCCTCAGATGTTACTCAGCATCTGTGCAGCATTATAAGACATTGATACAGACGTACCTGAGGCAGAAACTGGCAGAGGTTGTTGACTTGGATATGCAAACTCTTGACCTCCTCTTCCACCATTTTCTGGTTGCAGTGTTTGTCATTTATCATCCACAGAGACTGATTGTTCTCTGCGTGGATTTCTCTTTGAATCACTACATTACCATCATTCTTGAACCTTCAATAACAACAAGGGGCTTGATTATACAATTAGACAGCAGTATTGCTAAAATCCTCATTTGGCTGATGTAAAATGTGAATCATGAATTGTCAGGATTAACCCTTGATTTCTAAACAGATTCATTAGTAATTTATGAACTTACAGTTCAATCTCAATGCAGCCTTTGTGGCACCCGCGTTTGACATAGAGCCCAACCTACAAACAGAGACAAAATAATATTCATCAACAGAATTATAATTCATTTGTCAGCTCTATTAAATGTAAAATAATTTGATTGACAGTAGGGCAAGGATCTGAGACACACCACCACATACGATGCACATACTGCTGTTTACCTTGTCGCCTCTGCCCAGAATAGCGGTCTTGCCAGCCAGACCAAGACAGATGGCACACACAATGCTCGACTTGCCAGTTCCATTAGCTCCAATAATCACATTCAGATTGGGGCCAGGATACACCACAGAGTGGTCATAGGTCCTGTCAGAGTTCAAGGAAGATATTTCAAGTTTTCTTGCGGGTTTTTTTTATAGCAACACTTTGACTACAGGCCACCTCCACCAATATAATAAAAAAAAATAATGTACTTTAAAGATTGAAAGTACGTTATAAATAATGTGAAGAAAATATTAGAAACTAAATATAAAGCAGGTCAACAGTGTCACAAACTGCAGCCTCCAAAATGCTGTTGTGGAAAGTACCTTAGTATGTTTACTCAAGTACTGTCCATAAGTATAATTTTGAAGTACTTGTACTTGAGTGTTTCCATGTGATGCTACCTTATACTTCCACTCCATCACTTTTAGGATGAGGATTTGACACACAGATAAGCTTTTAAAATACAACAATTGGGTCCCACAAAAAGCAGTGTAGTATCTGGGTCACATTTCCGATGTCTGCGAGTTAACAGCATCACCAAATAGTGATTTGTTTTCATTTTGATAAATGCTCATAATATCAAATATCTCATCTAAATCAAAAAATAGAGCTGGTTCAAAACTGAAAATAGATTTTGGAGCTTGGTTTTTTCTTCTTTCCTCTCCCAGTACTCATCTGATGACCATTATGTATCTGCTTTCCCTGTATTCAAACTAGCTCCACCTGCAGCAGCTACAACAGTAACATGCTTTACTACTAATAATCTAATGATGTCATATATATATATATATATATCAGTGGCAAAACCAGTATTTTTACTTTAATTGCATTTTGCTGCTAATACTAATGTACTCAAGCTGGATTTTTCATGGAGGACTTTTACTTGTGATGGAGTTGTTGTTTTTTTTACATGCCGTATTGATACTTTTAGTGAGCATTTTAAAACTCAAAAGGGCAGACTTGTTGTACAGCTGTAGTATCAGACTACAGTGGTTTTAATCAGGTGAACCTGATGAACTGAAAACTCAACGTTTAGATTCCGTGAAGTGGAAATTCATAGAAATAGTCTTTAGTCCGCTTCCTTTAGGTTTGATTAGGACTCCAGTTCAACACCTAACTTTAAACTATCCTTTAATTAAGATTTGATCGCAACTCGAGTAAAACGATTTGATTTGGACTTGATTTGATGACTTATGCGATATGACTACGTGACATCACGTGACTGCCGTGGAGCCCGTGCAGCCGTCACCTGGGTCCTGGTAGTTCACCTGGGTCTTGGTAGTTCACCTGGGTCCTGGTAGTTCACCCGGGTGGAGACGCCACCTGTGCACGTTTTACATGGCGGTACCAGGCAGTGTGAACGTGTTAGCCTGTGTGTTAGCTTAGCCGTGCGTCTCCCATCTATCAGCAGGCTCAACGTGGTTTTCGAGGCGACCCGCAGTTTCGGTTTACAGACATTTCCCTGCGTTGCTGATTGGCGGCTTGAGGAGCGGCAACTTACAGGAAGTTTTTCATGCTGATGCGAAGTATGGATCCCTCAACAAACCGAGCCCCTTCTCCGGCTTCAGCGGGCTTACTGTCCGGGAACATGCCTGCAGCCTTCGACGATGAAGTTTGTGAGCTCCTGTTGGACACTGACATGGCATTACTGTGAACGGAGCGAGTCGTGCTGCGCTCCAGGTGTTTCTGCCAGTGAGCATCCGCCAAAAAAAAAAATAAAAAAAAATCTTGATTGTTGTCCACGGGAGCGCGCACCCGCTGTTAAAGCGGTATCGCCCTGTTTATATTTGTCCACAGCTGCTGTGAATTGGGTCAAACGGTCAAAACGTGCAAAAAATAAATAAATAAAAATAAAAATAAAAAATACACACGTTAGTTTATGTCCGTGGTGATAGCAGCGGGCTGTCTTCGCGAAACTGACTGGAAATTAAAAGTCATTTTTGAGACAGTCACAATAATAACAACCATCGGGCACGTTCACGTTCGTCCTCGCGCGCTTTCCTCAGGTTGTTGCTGAAAGCTGGTTGGACAAAATGGCTCGCAGGAAGTCTGACGTCATCGTCAAAGTTAACGTTTATTATCGCGAGACAAACGTGTTGCGCTGCTTAATGCGAGCGTGGAATAAAACAAAGAAATGAAAGGTCCGCAGCACGTGTCAAACTAAATGTATTACGGATATAAACGGAATACAAAAAGGCAGACAGACAATTTTGATGACTCGGCAGATTTTAATGTGCAGGTGATAAGATACCGTGTTAGAACAAGAGCTTTCCTCTGAAATTCAACATCAGATATAAAAGGTTTTGAAAGGATTTAGCAAGTCAGGATTTAAAATAGTACAAATTCTTGTGAATTCAGTACAGAAAGAATAAACTGTTTGTCACCTATTCCTTCATTATATATCCAAAAATATTTTGGATAGACCATATGAATTTTATGAGAAGGACTGAATGGATGAGCCAACCACAAGATAAAGACTATATTTTCACTGTGCAACTGATTTGACTTAAGGAGGCACACAAATAAATACATACATTATTGGACAGATGCCAGTCACTTTGGATGGAAGTATTAGAATAAAGCACCAAAACAGGCTCTATATATATATTTCAGTTTTTCTTGGAAATCATTTTCTTTTTAACCCTTGTGTTGTCCTCGGGTCAAAATGACCCACAGCTGTGTTCAACCAAGTTCTATTTTATTTCTATATTTCTTTGGGATCATTGGTCATCATTCTTTAAAAGAAACCCCCACAGCCTCCTTGTCGCCAATGATCCCCCCAAAAAAATATAAAAATAAAATAGAAATTGGTTGAACACAGCTGCGGGTCATTTTGACCCGAGGACAACACGAGGGTTAAACATCCCTGTTATGAAGCCTGACTGTTGGTTCCTGACTGCAAAACACATGTTTACACTGTACTGTGACTTTCTATGTAAGCCACCATGATCATGATTCATGATCACGTCCTATAAAGAATATTTTCTCACCATACTCAGTAAACCATTTAATGTGAACGCCTGCACTCCTAATTCCCTCAGATGTCCCTCCATCCCATCTCAACGAGGCCACGTGCTGCATTCACTTGTTCTTTGTTATTAGTTTGCTCCGGAACCATGACGACAGCAACTTAATCCACGGTGCGCGTGCTCTGTAGGTCTCTCTAGTTTACTTAAAAGAACATGCATGTTGTGATAACTAGTCTTCTTAACCGGCAGTATTTCAGCTATAAAAGCCCTGGACGTTCTTCGTCAGCCTGAATGAATCGTTACTGTCCACATTAAAGTGTTCCAGTAAAAGTTTGGACTTAATGAAACGTGATCTCGAGAGTCTCGCGAGATTTCTAACGTGATCTCGCTCACCTCGGGCCCCGGCTGCTTTCCGGCTGTGGTTAGATCAGAATCGCTTCTTTACTCATTGTCCATTGTGAAGCCTGAGATGAACCCAAACTCACCCAGAACTAGTATATCTGATCAAATTCATCACCTCTGACCACAGCACGAAGCGTGGAGGCCCCGGAGGTGACATCTCGCCAGCTGCTCATCGCCAACGGTGGCTCGCGAGCGCTTTTCCTATCATCTCCGATCAGAGCAGAGCCGAACTCAGATCAGATCAAATAAGATCACTGTGTAGGTTTTTTTTTATATAACAGAAACGTGTATACATATATATATCACAAACACACAGACAGACACCACGTTCGCTCACTCAGTCACCGATCAGTCGCACACACACACACACACGCCATTCAAACTGTGAAAGGAGGAACTTCCGGGTCTGGTTTATAGCTAAAAGCCGCAAGGAATCATGGGACATTGAAAGTAAACGACAGTAGTATGTCGCCCTCTTGTGACTATTATTGAAAACAACGACATTCTTCTTTTTAAATGATATTTCCTACATGAAAACAACAAAGTACACATTTACAGTAAGACAGAAAAAGTGTCGCTTAATTTTAAAAGCAATACATATTAATACAGCAAAGCAGAATCAAGTTTAATACATATATTCAAGGAAATATGTAAGTGGATTTACATGAAGTGATAACAGAGGAGTGATGTGTAAATGTATTGGAAATATAATTGAAAAAAACAACTAATTATTTAATATGTGGGCTGTGTTAAAAAAAAATAAAAAAAAATTCTGCTGTCACAGCATATTCCAAAAATGGATTTCTCATAACATTTACACATACAATGAATGAAAAAGGAATGACATGGTCCTCAGTTCAAACTGTAGGAATATATATATATAAAGCAAAGACAAAAAGTAGTTTTATAGCATATTTTTTTAGCTGAAGTAGGTTTCACTGATATAAACGTGGTATTGGAGCATTTGTCAGTTTTGATTAAGGAAAAGACTGCTTTGGTTGTAAATACATACATAAATACATACACAGAGTGGGTTGTATATATGTATTGTTTATATGTATAACCTGTCAGTTTATCAAAATAAGGTTGTTCAGTAAAAGGCTCACAAACCACATGAATTTGTGCAAAAACGAAATGTGAATTTAAAGTACACACACACACACACACACACACACACACACACACACACACACACACACACACACACACACACACAAACAATTATCTGGCTTCAAAATCAACAAAAATGTGAATAGTGTGTTTTGAAAGAATCAACTGGTCACATGCCCATGCAGTGCACACGTATAACATGTCTCTCTTTTTTGGGCCTATTCTGTTGTTCATATCCAAATTTGTTTAGACGTTTTACATGCCGAATCAGTGAATGGAGCAAGAAATTAGCCAATTGGCTGGATGTCCTATATGAATGACAAATGTTTCATTTCTTTGACATAGGTCATGTAACCCCTGTGTTGTCATTTTAGATTAACAAACAAATATGAAATAAAGCTCATAGTATTTAATTTTGGGCTGCTGTGGGGTGTTGCTTAGTTTGTCTGTTGCATATGCAGTGTGACCTTTGAGAAGCACTTTTTTGAGAATGTTGATTGGACACTGCTGATGTTTAAATGTAGGAAACACAGTACTGCAACTAACTGTTAGACTTTTGTTCTAAGTCCCGAAGAAAAAAAAAAAAACAACAGAGTGAAAAAACGGACTTCTTCACACTATATGTTGATTCATCTGAAACTCTTTGTTGCTGCAGGCTCTGTCAGTATAGATGAGTGCTAGAGGAGTCGTCTGGTAACAGTACTGTGCTAGGCCGGTTTTAAGCTGCATTTGTGTCAGCGGCAATTAACTAATCTAGCGTCCTATCCCCAGTGGGGGCTGTGAGGTAATCTTGAATGGCGTAATGAGATTTCAGTGTCTACTACCACTAGTGACCACTGCTAGGTGGCACATTGAGTCTGTGGAGCACTAATCAACAACAATATGTTGGCCTTGGCTGCAGCAGAGAAGCAGACAACAGAGAGACTGAAAGAGGACGTGTAATTCTTTTAACAATGAACTAAATCAGGAACACTGTAACTGGACACAAACAGTGGACCTCCACCATCCTGCCATGGAGGGGTCAACTGCAAAAAAAGTGAGTTCCTGCAAATTGTTTTCTGACGGCATCACTGCTGACTGGTGAGCGAGAGGCCAGCGTCTGGTTGGTGACCATCTGTCACGGGTTTAGCTGACTTTTGGTCAGGTCGTAGCCTCAGTGACTTTACAGTGGTGGTTCATTTAGATTTCTGTGTGGAGACGTTCCATACGGCTTCATGTTATTTATGCTATGACAAAAACATACCTTCAGGATAGTGTGTGTTGTCATTCATGTTTATGAATATCTGAGGATATTCAACACATGATCTATTGTATATGTTTTGATAGTGCACACATTTAAATCTTCAATTTCTCAGGTCAGGTTTGACAACCAATGGAGCCTCATGTTGTACAAGACACCTGTGAGATAACACTGCTGTAATATAAAAGCATTGTTGTTGCTATTTTAATGGATGCAGCATGGTCAACATAATTACATTATAAGGTCTTCTGAGGGTTTGGATAATTATACGCCAGGGTGACGAGCTTAAAAAAAAAACAAGGAAGGTAGTCATCTGACAGCTACAATACAGAGATTAATGGACTAAAATGAAACCATTTTTATTTATTTATCTTTGTCTACGCCATACTGTGTTCCTTAGTATCTCACTGCTACATAGAAGAGTCAGCTTGTGACAATATAGTTCAAAGCTCTGTGGCAGCTGGTTGGAGAAATTTTGAAATCAGGTGGAGTGATTTTAATCCATCGCTGCCCTGCAGGCATGAAAGGAACAGTAGCGTTCATCAGGTCAGACACCTGGCAGGTTGTATCCCAGCTCAACCACCCAGCAGGGGCCCGAAGAACAACAGGATCTGGAGGCTTATGTAGGTGACAGGAACAGTAAAAGGCATGATCCTAAATACTGCCTGAGGCTCATAATGTCCAGCTTTAGTACAGTTTATGACAGAGACTTTGTCTTATACGCTGGCTTGACTTTGTCTTTGTCAGAACAGTCACAACGGCATCTACCATCTGCTCACTGCTCAATGTGTCCCTTTTCTCCTGCTATCTGGTTTCAGTAGGTGTGGCAGATACATCTATCTGATTGTGTTATAGTGTGTCGTGCCAAGCTTTCATCCCTGTTGTTATGTTAATTAATTAAGATATAGTAATGCTTTATAAATATATTCATGTTTTGCCAAAGACACTGTAAGGCTGAAGCTACATGACTGTCTGACTGTCTGACAGAGCTGTTATATCACCGTTGTAAACACAGCTCACCTGCTTAAGCAGCACAGCAGGCACTCTCTCTTTTAGCCTTTATCTAATTATACCCTCTGTCCAATCAGGGAAGAGCAAAATAAAGATGTTTTGACAAACCGGTTTCAGTACGTCAGTGTATCATGTTTAGCTCAGGTAGTCACTGTCAAATGATTTACTTGTGAAATTTCTAACAGGGTTTTACTTTCTTTTTTTTCTTACCCTTCAAATTTCATAGAAACCAGGATATGGACATCACAAAAAAGGTAAAACACGAAAATAAAAACAAGTCCACATACAGTTGATGATGGATTAGAATATTTGATTGAAAGCAGTATCACTGACATGTTACTAAAAAGATATTTAATCTATTCAATATATCAAATACTGCATCTTTGGAAATATACTTGAATGATATTTTGATATTATTTTGGCCACATCTGATTGTTAGATCAGAATTAATTTAATAGAATTACATTTATCATTAAGTACAAAGTGAAAACAAACTGATTCCATAATAGTTGAATATTTCTGAATAAGTAATGTGATTTATTTTGTTTTTAAATTGAAATAGCCAAAGTGTCACTGAAATTATTAGATGTGTTTCCTTTTGATTAATTAACAACTTTGTGACTCAAATAATCAAGAATATACAAAATCTATTAGCATTTAGGCCAGTAGTTGAAGTAAGTCAAACATTTTTCTGTTTGTTCCTTTTACGAATAATCTATAGTTGGTTATTTTTGTAGTAATTTATCTGACCTGAGGATTTATATGTATTTACTGTACATGTGTTCCTCAGAAATCTCCGTTGGCCATGCGACTCTGTACCGTCAGTCGGCAGGCTCCAACGGTGACGAGATTGTTCAACCCAGGAGACTGAATGGGTCCTCTGCAGACCCGCCAACCTACCAGAACCTGCACCGGGAGCTGCTGCTCAGTCACAAACGGTAAAGGAGGTCAAACACTGAAAACACTTTCACTCTCTGGTCTAAATGTTGCAACTGAAACAGAGCAGGGCAGGTGGTTTGTGTTTGAGTGTGTAACTGTGGCTCTGACTTTACGTACAGGGGCCTGCTGCTGGAGGAGAAACCAGAGCTGACGCGAGTGTTGGAGCAACGCAGATTAGAGCTTCACAAAGAAGAGGAGATGGCACAACGGCGGCCCTCAGACCTGGAGACGGAGCTCCGCAAGAGGCAGCAGAAACTTCAAGCGGTCAGAGACATATAACACACAGCTGAGAGAGTTCAAAAAGTATTGTTAAAATACATCTATATTCACTTTGGGCTAAAACTCATGTGGGATCTGTTAGTGTTGAGAGGGTTTGACATAATTTGAAGTCATGAAATTTCCATAGCCATATTTATATTAATAATAGTAATACCTTTACTTTATGGCAGAGTCTCCTGAATATAGTGACATTTAGATCCTGGGACATCTACAAACTCTTTTTAAACTTTGGTGATGGAAACGTTGTGAGGGTAAACTGCGGGTGACGCTGCCGGGCTGAGAGCTGATATGCTGATGTGTCCTTGGTTTTTCCAGTACGAGCAGGAGGAGATAAGGCGGCGGGAGGACGAGCAGAAGATCCCGGAGTTTGTCCGTGTAAAGGACAACCTGAGGCGCACACAGACGTTTGAGCAGTGAGGTCCCAAGGCTCCCATCAGCCCCCGCAACATCTCACCATGATGGCCCTAAAGCTATATGTTCACTGACTGCTGATCTACACATACAAAAAAAAAAATTCATCCCACAAGCACCAGCTTGCTTCACATTTCTTAGTGCATTTAAAATTGCATTTTGAAATATAAAAATTTGTGTAAAGAATCATTCATACCAGGCCAAAATAATCTGTTTGTCATCAGGGAACAGAAGTGCTCATTTTTGTATTCAGAATTATGTGGATTAATATTGGTTAAGAGAAAGCTACTTCTGTTCTAAGGCTCGATATTTTTTATGTTTTGTATGGTCATTATACTTTTTTTTTTTTTTTTTCAAATCAGTTTTCCCAATTCGTCTTCCTGGATTGAAGGAGCATGAACCCGTCTTATTGTTTTAGTCATTAAAAGGGACACATCAATTTAGCCTGATTCTTTACTTTGTAAGACCGCTACGCAAACAGAAACATTTTCAACACCACTGTTTTCTATCAATAAAAGCCCCCAGCAATATAAATGTGCATCTTTGGTCATATGTTTCTGTTGTGACTTTTTATTTTTAGTATGTCTGTGTGCTGTGGAAATAAAGGCTTTATGGTTTGCAGCGATGTGTTGTGGTGCCGGACACCATTCAAAGCATTGGGGATTGATCTTCATGCAGCTCTTCTCCCTGAGGACTCTCACGCTTCTTTCACATGGATATGGGACTTTGTTTAATTAGCTGATCTTTTCATTCCATCACGGGATGCGAGGAGAAAGCACAGGCCATCTGGAGGAGGCTTTTCAGGATATATAGGCTAGGAATACCCAAGGGTCTGGTTAAGGCACTGGAGACATTTGGGAAAGTCACAGAAACCACCGCCTGATGGCTGATGAAAGTAGCCTTTTTGCTGTTTTAGCAACTTATTTTATCGGAATCTCACATACAAATATTACATACTATCAACATAAGAAAATAGTACTTTTAAATACGTACAAATTAAAATACTCGTAAAGTGACCTGTAAATGTATGTATTATGTGCGTTAATATTATCATATTATTGCATGAAAGTGTAAGATGCATCTTAATGCTGTTGCTGCATCATGTTTTATATTCTCATAATCCAAAATTGTATATACCAGGTTGATCACCTAGTAGTTACTTTTAATCACTCCCCAAGATACAACAAGGACTAATGTCATCAATAATTAATTAAATATGATAAACAAATTAAATGCTATAAATTATGCCACAGTAGAAAACCGTCTACTCAGCATTAGCAGGTCAAATACTGCCTCGTTAAAATACATCTTCCAATGTAAACTCAATCAAAAGTACATTTGTCTTTGCAATATAAATATGTTTTAACGTATTCTTGGGCTGTTAAATGAATGGGTGGTTCGTGTTGGCTCACACGTCACATTTTGGTCACAGTTTTTCATCATCATCATCATCATCATCGAGGAAATAAGTAAATGTGGTCTTGTTCACTTCCTTGCCAGCTGTCTTGTGGGTTTTTTTTTTATTTTATTTTTACCAAAACTTGCCTCTCCCTGCCGCCATCCCTCTTCTTTTGTGCACCTTTTCAAATTAAAAGCCCCCTCCGTGAGTCGCGTGCAGTGTCAATACGGCGAGCGTGTCTGGAAAGTCAGCAGCGTTGGACCAAACCATCTAAAGAGAGTCCGGGGAGAACAGTGTACCAAAACGTGTGACCTTTACCGTTTAAGTGAAATGAAATGCAAGTTTGAGCGGATATACAAAAAAAACAATACCGTTTCAAGAAAATATAAGTAAATGCAAGTGGAAGTTTTTTTTGTAAATAGAAATACCTTAGCATAAATCAATAAAGCGTATCCCCTTTGATCGAAAAAGTGGAGTCTTCTGAAACAGATGTCTCAAGCGGTTGTCTCGCATCTGACCGGAGAAAGTAACAACTCTTGATGCTTCAGTGAGGATGCTGTAGAGGAGCAGACCTCTAACTACAAGGTAAGAGTTCAAACTATTTTCTGTAGGTTTACGTCGTAATATAAAGATAAAAACACGGGACAGAGAGGAAGCTGCCGCGTTAGTAGTAAACAATTCAGGTAGGATGAAGCGGGATGTTTTTAAAAGTGGTTAAACTGGAGAAATGTTACAGAGCAGTGAGCTAAAATGAAGTAGCAAACACCTCCAAGGGACATATTATTATGATACGTGTTCACTCCTCTTCAGTAACTGAGTACATTTAATCGAGTTCAGTACTTAACTACAGTCATCAGCCACTTGTGATTTACTTTAATACTTTCGTTTAATGTTACTACACCACAGAACAGATGGAAATATGGTACTTTTTTTACTTTACTGCAATAGTCACCTATCAGATTAAAATGTTACGTTCAAAAAATAAATACGATATATAATGTAATAGTTTAGATTAACCTGTCCATGAGTATGTGAAGTAGTTTGATTTGGCTTCACATTGTTCTACTATGCTTTTTACATGTTAATGCATCACTCATAACAATATTACCATATAGTCTGATAGGGACCATTCTGCATTATTACAATGTTTAATTTTGATACTTGAGCTGTAAATGTAGTACTTTGAAATGTTTATTTGTCTGTTAAATTATTGAAGCAGTATTACAACTAGAAATGCAACAATTAGTCAATAAATTGATCAGTTGGTAGAACAAAAAAATTGATCTTCAACTGTTCTGTTGATCGATGAATTGTTTTGTGTCATATTATTAAATGAAAAAAAAAAAGGCTAAAACTGTTTATTCCACCGTTTTAAAATCGGGTTCTTTATTCCTAAATAACAATAAATTGAACATCTTTTGATTTTTGGACTGTTGGTCGGGACAAAACAAGGCATTTAAGGCTGCACCTTGAACCTTGGGAAACACTATTTTGATATTTTTCAGCATTTTCTGACATTATATGGACCGAAAAGTTAATCGATTAATCTAGAAAATAATGGGCAAAGTAATTGTTATTTCGGCCCTACATCATCTGCTCCCTTTTGTGCCATGGATAGGACGCTTTCACAGATAAATAACACTGCAGGCCTTATGCGGGGCAACAGGCTGGTCGGTGGTAGTTGTTTGTGTCCGCGGCAGGCGAGCAAACAGTCTCCTCCAGTCCACATGTTGACAGACATGAGGTGTTACTGGGGTGCTGAAGACAACACCGCTGTGTTGTTTTGCTCCCCTGGAGTCCCTCCGGGTCTTTTGTCAGTGGTGGGCACTTGAGGGTGAAAAGCTGTAACCACATCCTGCTGTTGGCCTGAGGTGACCATCAGTGTTCATTCAGAGGATTCAGAAATGATGACTCGGAGGGACAAGGTGTCATGATCCCCGGCCAGCCCATCAGCCTCTGGGGAACAATGGAGCATCTCTTCTTGTATTTACTCCGTCATTGGGCTGTGACTGAGCTGATGTGTCTGGTCAGCATATGGCCTCCAGTGACTGAGAGCAGGCCGGCATGGTAATTATTACCCCTGCATTGTCTTTGCTGAAAAACTAAGATGCCTGCCCTCCTTAACAGTGTAGATTTGAATGAATGTTGGCCAAGAAAACAGGCTGACAGTGTTTAAGTCTTTGACACAGACTGTGATGTGTTATGTCAGCCTACTGTCTGCATTTTGTAGCAGCCTGTGGACTTTCCACACTCAGCGCTGCTTCTGAAGGCAAAGATCTCACTCCAGTGACGCGCTCTGTAACACAACACTTCGCCTGCCGCTCCCCCACATTGATGCACTTTTCTTCCAGCAGTCCATATTGTGTGCAGAGTGGATCCATTTTGCTGAATGGGTTTTGGCTTTTCATCAGACTCTGAAATAAGGCATGCTGTAAAGTCGTTTGGTTTCTTCCATAGTATCAGCACTCAGTGGAGAATCTTAATTACAGGGTTCGAAAAGGCCTCGGTCTGGTTTCAGGCAACCCTCGCTGTTTCCTCGGCGAGGCTGGTCCCCGTTGGTAATTCCAGGGCCGACCACAGTGGTAATGAGCACGGTGCTGGTGGCGGCAATCCAGGAGCACGCAGCGCCAAAGGCTCATGGGAAAGGGTGGTGGGGGAAGTCTGGGAGACAGTAAATCCACATCATGATCTCCTGCCATAAACATCAACTTCCGTAGATGTTACGCCGTCACGGTCCGGGGAACGGTGAGGACGGGTGGGACTGTCAACTCCCATCCCTGACACGTTTCTAGGTGGTCATCATTTGCGAGATAACACACTCCGCTCATTTGAGATGTTATGACTGCGTCCGTCAGGTATGGCGGGTGGAGACTGTGCTATCGGCAGCCAAGCCTGCAGGAAATGGACTATGAGTTCTGTTACACTCGAGCAAGAAAACTCTTGTTTTTTGGCTCTTCCTAACAGCATAATTTCAACACTCCCTCGACTCCAGGTTGTTATGAAAGCCGTGACAAATGGCATCAGCATTTTGCCAATAAGCTGCAACTTCTAGTGAGACTTTCACCCATACTCATCCACCCACCCACCCACTCTCTCGGCCTAGACCTCCGACCACAGACTCTTGTGAAAGTCTTCAGACAGTTATGGGGTGTAAGTGGGTAAATCCCACATTACCCTGCCTGTCTCTGATTACCAGACCGGATTCCTGTAGACGTCTTTAGTTTTAGATTGCTGCAGCATGGAGCCACGAGAGTACAGCGGGCCCCGACCTCGTACGCTGAACACTTAACGCCGTTCCTTTCTCCGGCTCTCACTGCGAGCCTTGTCTCGATATTGGCCCAACAACGCTGCTCAAGTCTGAGTTGTCAGCAGATATTGCGCCCGCAGCAGATTATTGAGGCCGCTTGGTGGATACAGGGCCTTTGTTGTAGTGTTGTTTTACTGACTCGAGCTGCCTCGCTGTGCCTCATTGTGCTACTGACTGCTCGTAGCTGTGTCAGTTCACATGAGTTGCTGTGGTGAATGGGTCAGACCAGTGGGATTCACAATAATATCCTGTTGGAGAAGGTTCTCATTCACACAGGATCTGGGTCTTCCTCGTCCCTACAGGAAAAGGCCTGATACTGATCTCCAAACACAGCTTTGAGACAGGAGCTGAGGATTATACCCAGAAGCCTTAGCAACACATTCTCTCATGCGGTGTCCGTTTTCATGTCGTCTTTCCTCCCCTTTATTCCTGAATACGTATTTGCTTATAGGAGTTTTGTTTACAAGATATTAACACAGAGGATCTTCTGGAGTCGTCAAGTTTATGAGCTACGCTTTTATGATTAAGCGGCATTTAAACTAATGGCGTCTTTTAATCACGAGAAACTTGAGAAAATACAACGCGGCTTTATCTTGGAAGTTGTCCTTTGCACCCGAAGGTGGTTTCACCCAAACAGACTCCTGGCCTGATTTAAAACGCCTCATCTGTAAATCATATCTCCAATTTGTTGCTGTCACTGTTTATCTCTACTAGCTGTCGTTTCACTCCGCCGCTCGTTTTTGTTTATTGCCAGTCACATGTTTGCGGCAGAGCAACAATGGAGCGGAGCGGGCCGTAAACGTGAATTGTGCCTGTGAGAAGTGTGTTGGTGAAACGGGCGGCATCGCCCGGGAGTCAGCGGGGACCTGGTGATCTGATGCTGCGGGGACAAGCCCAGCATTGAGACATTCTTCCACTTCAAAGCCCCCAGAGGGTTTTCTGGACACTGGTTGAATAGGAACAGAGGGAGGGGTGTGTGTGTAGGGGGGGGTGGGGGGAACAGGTGCAGCCCATGAGTGGGGTAATTCCCGCTGCCATCTGCTTTCTTTTTTCGGGGTCCGGGCTCTTTAAACGCCCTCTGACACGCCTCACAGCGACACGCTCCCCCTAGCCAGCCGCGCCGTGCCCCGTCGCCATGGCACCGCGATTCAGATTAACCCCCCCCCCCCCGCACATGTGCCGAGTCAACCGTGGGGGTCTGCCCCTTTTGTGATTGAGCACGGGAGGGCGAAAGGAGGAGGGAGGCGGAGAGCTGCGTGGATAAGTGTGTAAAAAGATCACTTGCCAGTCATTCACTTTTGTTAAGTAAAGCAGCAGAGTGAGAATGAATGAAGCCACGTGGTAGGAAAACAACAGGAGAATATATCCCTCTTCAAAGTGATCAATCTCATTTCACTAATGTGAAGACACTTTTCTCATTAAAACAGGTTTTTAAAGAAACTCAAGAGGAGACAGTCAGGATGACGGCCGTGGAGAGTAAAGAGGAGATCAGTGACACTGACAGTGGGATTATTGTGCACTCTGGTAAGGACGACGCTAAAGAAATACCCCACACATTACCATGTCACATGTGCTGATTCATTTTAAAAGGTGATGTTACTGCTAATAAAAGCTCAACCTGTGCTGGATTTTCAGGCGAGCGCCAGTATTCATGTCTGAGAGGAAAAAAAAAAAACCCGAAACATGTCACCGGTGTTCATTTTTTTACACAAATGCATAAGAAAACTGATAATTTCATCGAAGAGCTTTAAACGAGATGTTCTCAGTGGCAAGAAAATAAAAAAAAAAACACTGTCTAAATATCACTTGGCACCAGCAGTAGTGATACAAGTACTATATGTATTGTTCAAATATAGTCGAAAATGCTATTTAGTGTAGAAAATATTCCTACTTTTATGGCTGGTCCGGAAGCCGACGAGAAAAGCCTGATCTTTATGCGCACTGCAGGTCCAGACAGCCCCACTTCCCCGCTGAAGGACCTGACCACCCACACTAGAGCCCTGAAACTGAAGCACCAGTCTCTGGAGGAGCGTCTGGAGCTCTGCCTGCTGGAGCTGCGAAAACTCTGCATCAGGGAGGCGGTAAGTAACTCCTGGAAGAGTAGGTACACCACAAGAAAATATCTTGTGTCTCGATTCGTTTTCATAAACTTTATAATGGCTCTAAATAAAATGGTTAGGACTGTATTGTGTGTGTGTAATGGTCCTAAATTTGCCTTTTTTTTTTGTAATCAATTCTTTTATTTTGTCTTCTCAGGAGCTGACCGGCACACTGCCATCAGACTATCCTCTGATGCCAGATGAGAAGCCACCACGGGTTCGGAGGAGGATCGGAGCTTCATTCAAGCTGGATGAAGGTCTGATCCATGTGGACCCACAGGTACAGACCCCCATCAGTGTTAACTGCTCACGGAGAAAGTCATCATCTATTAATCAACCAAGACTAAATGTCAGAATTTGTCTTCATTGCAGGATTCAGAGTTGCAAGCACTAGAAACGGACTTGGCTCTTCAGCGGCAGATTTACGAGGCGGCCCGCAAACTGTCCCTTGAATATAACCTCAGCAAACCACAGAAGAAGAGCCGGCTGCAGCAGTGCAAGAGGGAGGAGAAGAAAGTGAAGGACCTGCAGGACGCCGTGCTCCAGCACAGGATCAAGAGCGAGTGCAACTCACCGCGCGTCACCAGCTCAGCCAGCCAAAACAAAGGCGAGTGACGCTGCCGCCCCCTTCAGGCCAATCTGTGCAACACTGCGCGGGTTCAGGGAAAACCTTAAACATTTTTGATTTCTGTTCTCAGATCTGTGCATGTCTGATGACAGCTCCCTCTCTGATGTGGTGGCTCTGGATGATGGTGAGTTGAAGTACATTTACACTTGTATATTTCTATATTTAGTACGAAGAAGTATGAATTATAAGGTGCAGATTAGAAATATTTTGGAGCAGTATGGTGGCGTCAGTTTCAAAGTAGCACACGGACATCCATATTATTTCAAATGTGCTGAACTGAAATGAATTCTCACTCATGACTAAATTGAAATGCATTTTTTATTTTTTTATTTTATTTCATTTCAATGTAAAAAAAAATATTAATTAGGATTGCACCAGTTTTTTTGTATTCAGATGTGATTTTATGAAATCTTTTTGTAAAACCTGTGAGAAAAAAACAACAACTTTAATGTTCTGTCTGACCCTTCTCAGATGTGGACTCGCCCGGCCCCCTCTCACCTCCAGTGTTGGGGACTTCCTATTCAGAACCGCTCCAGCTGTCAGGCAAGACCCTGCAGTCGACCCATCAGTCCTCAAGCCAGCTCAGTGTGGAGTACGAGCGCTCTCCCATCCAGAACTCTCCGTGGAAAGAGTCCAGTCTGGACCAGCCTTACCAGAGGGCCACGAAACCTCCGTCTGCTTCCAGCAGCAGGTCCAGGTAAGAGTCTGAAGTGCCGTCAGACACACAAATATGCTGAGGTTTTACTTCACGAAGATGCACCTCGCCTAAATGTAACAACACGTAAATACACCGATGTTTTTCATATCATACGGTTATCATTACTATCGGAGAGAAAAGTGCAGGATTTGTTTAAACAGCTTGTAGCTGTTTGGATAATACATATTTTCAGGTCGGTGTGCCAAAACAGTACAAATGCCTACAAATTAATGTCAGCATCCCGGTTGATGTATGTATTTCTCAGCTTGCTTTGAAAGAAGAATTTTTACTTTGACTTTTAACAGAAGAAATCTGTAAGTCAAAGTCCCGATTTACGTGTAATGCTGCACGCGTTGTCAGGGGTTACGCGCGGGAACAGTTCCTCCTGCGGGAAGCATTGCATTTCTCACGTCATTGCTCCTGCTGCTGTTGTTGTTGTTTGCAGTAGTCCAGCAGGAACCCAGGTGTCTGCAGAGAGCAGCAGGATTCCTCTCACTCAGTTTGTGAAGAACTCGGCTCTGCGTCACAACCACTCCACCAGCGCCCCCTCCACTCCAGAGCTGCTCGTACGCCGACAGTACTCCCAGTCCTTCAGGTACACGGAGAAGGTCATGTCAGAATAGCACACATTAACGGAGCGATCGAAGAGCGTAGCCACGATGTTGTGTAGGACGATTTTCACAATTTTACATGATGTGTCTTCTCAGACTTCCCAAAAAAAAGCAGTGTGCCGACATGGAGCGGTTCAGCTCGGAGAACAGTCGAGGGCGAGCCAGGCTGCCTCAGCGGCGCTGCATTGCTGACTTCATGGTGCGCTCTCCGGAGTACTCTCCCCTGCGCCCTTACCTGTCCAGCTCTGAGGACAGCAGCTCGGAGCACTCCTCCTCCTCCTACATCAGCTCTCCCGGCAGGGACGGACCCACTGAGATCCCTAAGCTCTCCCCCCCGCCTTACGGCTTCCACTTTGGAGCGCAGAAGAAAGGGCTCTCCGGCTTCCCCAGCCCGCACAACAACACCAGCCAGTCTCAGTCCAGCCACGTTTGGGCCACGGCGGAGGTCGGGCCCCTCTCCCCGCACGACCCGGACACAGGGAAGTGCTTCCTGTCTGCTCCTGCTGCGACACGCAGCCCACAGCTAAAACCGTGGCAGGAGGGAGCGTCTCCCCCGAGGAGCGTCCCGAAGCACCCCCCGCCTTACACCAGGTTGGTGCGGACGCCCTCGCTGAGAGAGTACCCGCACCATGCCATCAGGCTGATGCCCAGGGAGATCGTGTCAGAGGAGCTGAAGTCCTGGCATCACAGGAACCAGCTGCAGAAGTTACGGCCAGGCTGCGGGGAGCAGCAGAGCTCGCTGAGTGTTACGAGCCCCGCTTCACCTCACCTGCCTCCGTTTAAACAGGTTGGTACCGAACACGCGAATCACGTCTGAAGTTGTAAGTCACACAGGAGGAAATAAGTCTTTCTTGGCGATATATTACCTGCAAACTAACAGCTACTTTTATCATCAGTTAGAGTGTTCATTATTTTCTTGATTGTTTGGTCTATAAAACGTGAACGAAAATGCCCATCTCGATTTCTTAAAAGTCCTCGTTTGTCCAACCAGCTGTCACAATCACTGATAGTAAGTTTACAATCAGGTCAAGCCATAACAAAGCTGCAAATTCTTAGAACCGAGAGGCGGGAATCATTACGTTTTGGGCAGTTTTACTTGGAAAGGACTGAAAAATGATGAATAATATTTTAGTAGACTAATCAGCTAATTGCACTTCTTTACACAATATATTGTATGTATGTCAAGAGAGTTTAATGTGGTCGCTGACTTGCTGATTTTGTTCACAGGGTTCGGGTAATGTGATTCTCCAGAGAGCTGCTGACGGGACTCCGGTCCAGTGGTTTGTGGCCGAGGATGCTGAAATCGTGAGCCAGGTGTAGCCGACACCTCTCATCCTCTGCAGTGTTTTCAGTCGTTGCTCTTTATTTATCTCTGTATTTATTAAGTCTTCGGACTCTCTGTGAGATCGCTTGTCGACGCGATGCAGTAAAACGTGGACCTATCGGTGCCTGAATCGGTAATTAATTTAAAACTTAACGTAAGGTGGTATGCCAGTTTTATTTATTTTACCTTGTTTCTTTGTAGATCTGAGGTGAATTGAGGCTCTTGCAATGTCATACATGTTTCCAATGGATCATAAACGTGCTGTTTATCGTTTTTCTTTGTGGCTGGCACACATTTTGCACATAAAATTCACCTGCAGTAGTTTTTCAATAAGCTTCCCCATTTTTAATATAATTTTGACAATATTTATCTATTATTTAAAGTTTCCCCCCTGCAACATAAAGAATTATCACACAAAAATGATACACCTTTGAACACTTGTTGTTGTTTTTATATATATATATATAGTTAAAATTTAACATGTCTAGCCATGATGTGAAGTAAGCTGACTTTTAACATTTGCTATTAATCTTAATAAGTAATCACTGATGCCTTTAATGGTAGTTTGATGAATGTTTTCACTGCAGTATGGTGTTTTCTTACTAACCAAGTGATTGTATCAGTTTTGATATTTTTTTTTTGTATATTTATAATAAAAAAATATGACCATCAGTTACGTTTGTGGATTTCTTAACTTAAAGGTGAACAGAAAAGTATTTCGAAACACCGGATGAACAACCAAAAGCATTACATCAAACTGTTTTATATTTGTGTACGCAGAGCCTTCGTTCACAGCATAGTGACAGAATTGAGATAAAGTGTTGATAACAGTGTGTCGGAACAGTTCATGGCTCAAGTTCTTCATCCTGAAGCTTCCACAAGACGTAAATCAGCGTTATGAACCAGCAAAGCACAAACAGGTAGGTGAAGAGGAGCGCCCATCGACAGCGATACACCCAGTGAGTTGGAGGATGTTGCCGCCACACAGATCCACACCTGAAGAGAGCAGCTGGTCAGTAGCATTATAATATTAATCACTGAACCTTTAAAAGAATAAATGACATTGTGTTCACTTACATGCCCACAGAGATATTTCTGTAGATATTTGTTGTCTTCTTTTCTTTTCCTCTCTTGGACAATGCTGCTTTGCCTTTGTGTCTCTGCCGCAAAGTATCCAGACAGGAGCTGTGATGAAGGGACATGTCTTAAATGGAGCTGTGATTATGTCACATCTCTTAAATGGAGCTGTGATGATGTCACATATCTGAAATGTTTGCCTATAATTAAATGATTTCAGTGACACAAGATAGGCAAAATGACAAAGAAGAAAATACCTATTTACTGAAGTATCTAATGGTGTTTGTTGATTCTGTGGATGGTGATTTTAGACTTTTTTTTAATCACAGTTCGGTGTATTTATATATATATATATATATATAATGTCACGAGAGCTGGATGAACCACGGTTGAGGGCAAAATGAGCTGTAGGCGTTAACTGAGCACTCCCCACCTCCCACAAACCCACCTCTTTGTATGAAATAGTAAACCTAATTAAAACACAGGGTTTTTGCACCATGCAAGATGAATGCTAACTGAAATATTTAACATACTAAATTGAACTTTTTACTATCAGGCTTATCAATAAGACCAAATATCAGGGACTGTGTGGTTACTATGGAAGCGAACTGTGATGACATCATGATTAGATCAAAGTAATCTCATTACTCACATCATACTGACAAATTCAAATTCTACAAACTATATTTCCTTTTTCTGTTTAGTTTGTTTGCTTTCGGAGATTTTGAGCCCTTCTATTGACACGATTTGCATTTTATGACAGAAACACTGAAAATTCATAGAAACGATATTGCCTCTTTTTAATTAACTTAAAAAAAATAAATAAAAAGATAATGCAGTGAAGCTACTATGAAGTGTAAAAATCTGATGAACATTATGTGAAACTAGTATAGTTGCTGTTGTGAGTAATCTTTTTCCACAGCAGATACTTAGACTTGTCATTGCTCGGAGAGCCTGTCAGTCAAAAAAAATCTCTTGAAAAAAAAAAAGTTCTGTTGTTATTTACAGTTTCTGCCTGAATAAATTATTCAGGCCCATCAGTCACGAACACTTCATGTAATGTGGTAGAATGACAAATATAGAGATCCTGCACAGTCAAGAGCTTCATGAAAGTACTGCAGGCTGTTGTGTTTCTGTTATTTAGTCCATCTCCTTAAAATCTACGAACAGCGCCGTACTTTTTGTCGTGGGTCTTGCCAGCGGTTGCTTGTTTCGATGGGGGGCCCTCCGGTTCGGGGGCGGGCGGAGACTCTGGAGGACACTGAGCAGCTGAAGCCTCTGATGGAGTTTCATCTGGATCATTTGGCCTGAAACAAAACATGTCGATATTAAACGTCGGCAAAGGATCCGGACACGAAGGATGAAGTTTTTAGTCTGCGGTTGACCTGTCGTCCACTGAGTAGCTGTCGTCCTTGGTCACGGCAGAGCAGCTGGACTCGGAGCTCGGGGTGGGAGATGGACAGCGGGCGGAGGACTTCTTGCTGGAGGAGGACCTCTTCTTTGAGTCACGCTTTCTCTTCTCCTGTGGAGACGTAAGGGAAACTCACGTTGGTTTATGGATCATCACGTTTGTTCATAAAGTGGGAGAGTTCGCTGAAGAAACCAGGTGACCTGAGTTTCACTGGTAATTACTGAGATGCTGACCCTTCGACGGCTGTTGTTCTGGAAGAAAAGAAGGGAGGAAAGAGCAGAAACAAAAAGGCAGATCAAAGTAAAGAAAAGGTATTTGTTCCAACGTTCGACAGTACAAGAAGCCAAATATCCGCACACCTGTGGAACGTTTTTCCTTCTGTTCTCGCCGTCCTCTGGATCTGCAACAAGACATCCAGTGATCAGACAGACTGTGCACAATACAGAACAATAAGAAACACCACGAAACATCAGAGTATCGGAAACCTGGTGAGAGTCTGGGATTGTTGACGCTTCTGCAGGAGTTCTGCTGCTGCTGTATCATCTTCTTGGCTTCTTCCAGCTCTGAAACATTTGTCTCGTGTCTTATCCTCAGACTCTCCACATGAGCCACCATGAGCTCCACTGCCCGACTCATTCGAGCCTCCTGTACGAGACAAAAACAAACAAAACAAAAAAAAAAATCACTGAGTGTAGTGAGGACAGAACGCCAGTTTACAGCCAGAGGTACTGACTAAAGATCTCAGGTTCATTTATTATGTGCTGCAGGTCAATATTAAGATACCATAAGGTATGAATCCAAAGAGAGTTTGGGTCTCCTGAATGAGTTCACTGATTTCTTTATATGCTCTAAATCTGTGAACACACGTCTGTCTTTCCAAGTGAGATTGGACATATTGTTTTACATGTAGTCTGATACAGTCCAAAAACCGAAAACAGATTCGTGGATCAGAACTTTGTTTTTTCTTCCAATAATCATCTGACGAGCCATCGCATTTTTACACCTGGAAAAAAAAAAAAAAAAAAAAAAATGGATATGAAGTAGTTCAAGCGAGCTCCACCTGCAAGCAGCTACAACAGCAACATGCCGCTGACACGCTTTAATATTAATAATCTAATATCAGACATAAATAGGACTTTTACTTTCATATTTCAACTACATTTTGGTGCTCATACTTGTGTACTTTTTTTTTTTAAATGCATTTTTATTTCAGCAAAGGATCTGAATACTTCTTCCACCACTGCTCTGCTGTTTCTTATGACACAAAACCAAATGAAATCAAAGAGCATCTACAGATAAATCAGGAGCGTCAGTGTACCTGGTGCACAGCACCGAGCACCTCCGCTGTGTTGGAGATTCGTTCCACCGTCCCTCCCAAGATGTCCAGCGACAGCTCCAGCCTCTGTAGGATCTGACTGCGCTTACTGTCCAGACACAGGCCCTTCAGTGTCTGAAAACACACAATCACAGGTGTGCCTGCTGTCTGACATGGGGGGAGGGGGGAGGAGGGGGGGAGGGGGTCATGAGGGACATACTTCGACATCATCTGTCACATACTGTACCTCCAGGGTCTCCCTGCCCAGCGTCAGCTCCAGCTGGATGTTCTCCTCGGCCAGGTTGCGGGCATGTTCCTCGGCCTGCAGCCGCTGCTTCAGGGTGTACTGATCACAGCGGAAAGCCAGGGACAGCTGAGAGAAGGCCGACTGGCAGCAAAAACAAAGTCATCCACTTCATGCGGGTTTACCATTCACACTTACATTTCAGATATTTATGGTTTTCTCTGATTTTGAGACCAACGAGAAACGATATTTCGTTCAGATGTATTTTTTTTTTTTTTTTACTTTAAAATGAAAGAAACTGTAATTCTGAGTATTTCTTCTGTAATTCAAATGCACTAGATTTAAACAAAATAAACTAAACGTAATTTTGACGATATACTTTTACACTAGATCAGAAATATTCCAACTGAAGACCTACAACACCAGGTTATAGTTCAAATAATAAAAAGCACATACAAGTGGCACAGTGTGTGTGTGTGTGTGTGTGTGTGTGTGTGTGTGTGTGCAGCAAATACATGAAAAAGCACTTGAAGCTAAAACAAAGGGAAACATCTGATCCCACATTGAGTGAGAAGTGTGGAGGACTCACCTCCAGATCTTTCTCTGACATCTCCACACTGTCAGAAAACAAGGTGTTTGGCAGCTTAATAAAAAGGTCAAATCAAATGTAGTTCATTTCAAAATATCTTGATGTGTAGCAGTCACAAGTTGCACCTGTTGAGGCCGACACGCTCAATGATGGACAGCTCGTTCCAGCTTGTATTTGGAGGCTCCTCTTGACTGCTCTCTGTTAAAAAAAAAGAAAAAAAAGATGCCATTTGGTTTCTATTCAGAGCCACAAGACTGACCGACTGTCCTTCCAGGAACTTCTTTTAAACCGTTACCTTCCTCGCTGCCCTCACTGTCCGGCATAGTGGGCAGTTCTTTCCCGTTTGTCTCTGCATCGGGCTGAAAACGTTCAGAAACATTATTCACAGACAGAAGCATGACATATAAAGTGTCTACAGGAACAAGTAGATTATTTGACTCACCTCAGCGTTCATCTTCACCAGAGTAATCCAGAAGTTTGAGTCTGGTATGGTCTAATTAAATTATTCAAATCCTCTTCATCATCAACGGGGGACTCTTCATTGCGGCTGAATACATAAGACATACTCTCACATTCATTTCCTCCTCTGGCTTTCTCCTGCACCGAGAATAGATAATCCTATTAAGAGATCCACAGTCAAACCAGAGCAGGACAACTGCCCCGAGAGGCTCATGGGTAGCTGCGTATTTATCTGTAGTAAATAAATTCTGATGCTGTAATCAGGAAATGGATCTAACTGACGGGGAGATCTGTTGATAAGAATGAAGTCAACATATCAAACTATATAACATTACTGAAGAACCAAATCTGGCTGTCCTGAACTAAACTGGTGGAGTCATGGAAAAACAAAAATGGTGTTTTGAGAAGCTTTAACAACACAGAGTGTGATGGTTCCATGAACCAGCCAAGTGGGTCAGGACTGATGAATCCCATTATTAGCAGCAATATTACACCTGCTGTTACACCACAGGCCATTACATGACTTCTGTTCAGTTCACGTGTTTGTTTCCCTTCAAAAAAAAAAAAAACATTTCCAAATGCATAAAGGGTTTTAAATTGTTTTAACTATAAATATTGTCATTTCAGGCATCATTTTATGTTTGGTGCAAACAATAACTTTTTTTTTTTTTTTTTAGTCGAGATACACACCAACTACTGCATACAAGTTCTACAAGAGAAATATTTACCAAGATAGAAATCTTAAAAGAGATTAAAGCACCGGTTAACAAAGATTTCCTCATGCAGACACCTGCATGCATTTTTGTTTACTGAAACCCAAGTGTTTTAAACTTTTTTTTTCACCCAGTTTTTTTTTGGTGCGTGTTCATTTGGACATGGAAAAGTGAAGCTGCTCTGCTGTTAACTCGAGACCAACGTTTCTGAGGCTAAATATAGGTGAAAAATAAAAACTTGTACCTTTTACAGTTTGACTGTAGTCTACGTGTAACAATGACTTTATAGGAGGAGGCAGACCCAGGCCCAAGGGAACATTTCTATTACTTTTTTTTTTTTTTTTTTAAATTCAATACAAACAAATACTTCTACCTAATTAGTCCAAATCTTTTTAAAAACCTTTTAAAGTGTTGTAATGTATTTCGGAAAAAGTGAAACAAGACCCAAAAAGCTTTGAGAACCTATCAAACGCTACGAACTAAACTAAATTCAACAAGACATAAAAATCACGAGGAGCAGTCAACTTCGGAGCATCTCCAAATCTCTTTTATTGATAGAAAAGCTGTGATTTAGTAGAGGCGCTGGGGTTTTCCCATGGTGCTCTTGACGTAGAGGGCGCGCACGTTCTGCCAGTTCTTCTTCAGCAGAGACACCAGGAAGTTGACGGCCAGGTGGATGTTGTACACAAGCTCATCGTCTGTCATTTTCACGTGTCCTACGGCCACGGCCAGACAGAGCACCTACAAACACAGAGCAAGGTTATTGTTGTGCGACCCAACGATCAAGGTCGTGGACAATTCAGTATAAGGCGGGGGGGGGGGGGGGGGGAGACAGACAAACAAAACAAAAAAACATTAGCATAAAACATTTTCAAATCCGAACTGCTGAACGCACCTTCTTCATCTGGAATTTGATGGTGGATTTGACCTCGTCCACCTTTGTGTTTAGGTTCTCGTTGTGGGTGAGCAGGGAGGGGAACTTGCCGGCCTTGTTCAGACCAGGACCGAGGATACGAGGGATCTGCTTGATCAGAGACTCGGAGGCCAGGAAGGCGTCGTACTTCTTGGCTGGAAGAGGACGGCAGGAAACGAGAGCCAAGTTAAAAAGCCTGTCGGACTTCCGTCATCACCGATTGGACGTCTCGTGTCGCCAAATCCTTACCGAGCTTCTTCACCATCTTCTTGTTCTTGTTGAGCTTCTTGAGAGCCTCGATGTCCATGTGCGGCATGTCGGCAGCTTTGGCCTCGTCACAGTGCTGCTGGTCCCCCAGGACGCACACGGAGAACTTCGGTCTGGGGAGAGTCTTCAGCCTGCGTTCAGCAACAAAACCGTTAGGACTGTGCTCAAAGACACTTCAAATCCGGGGGTGTCAGATGGCAGCGAGGCGGGAGCCGGAGAGACGGCATGCGTGCATCCATTCTGTTCCACCGCGGGCGCCGGGCGGTTAAAACCGACTGCACGAGGCCACTTTTTGAACGCAACAATCCCAAGTCAATAAATTTATCATCAGGTCACCATTCAACACACAACAGGAGTTTGACTTGTGATGAACAATGGAAACTGTAATGCGAGACACTCCGCCATCCCCCAAAACGACACCTCCCCGATTTTACTGCGTAAAAGAAAGGTTCTTACCCACACCGTCACAGTGGCCGATGTCCAGCTGACCTCTTTGGTAATAAAAACGCAAATTGGTCGGCTTGAGGACATGAACGTACAAGCTCAGCCACTCAAAGCCTCCCCTCATGTTTTAAGACCCAGGGTAAGGGTCCGTCCGCTTCGCCTTCCCCGGCCAAAGCCGAGTCGGCTCAGTCAGACTACCCAAAGTACTTCTCCATGTCTGCCCCCGGCCCGTCCGGACTTTTTTTCCGAGTTTCCTTATGCCATTTGCCAAATTAACAGGCCGTTTAGACACTCGAGACGGGGCTGGAGGCGCACAGGGAAAAGGTTGGGTGAGACAGTAAAAGGTCGAACCTGACGGTGCCGGAGAAACGCTTGTCCTTCTGGGGATCATAGTTTTTCAAGCTGATCTGCAGCTCCACCGACTCCGTAAACCTGTAGACGGACAGACGGTTACACATGTGTGAAGTGTTGTATTTTGAAGGGCCACGTGTGTCAGCTTTTACGTCGTTCCTCGGGCGAACTTACTTCCTTGGCTTGGTCAAGGAGCCCTGCAGGACCTCCTTCACCGCTTCATACAGCGTATCTCTGGAGACCTTACTGCAACACAGACAATAACAGAACTGGTTCAGCAACCGGGAAAGTAATTCAAATCCAGCACGCAAGTGGTGCCGACATTCATAAAATGACTACGATAGAGAAGATACTTTATTAATCCCTCAAAGGGAAACGTTTAAATTACAGCAGCATATACAGCGCAAAGCAATAAAATTGAGGTAGTAAAAAATATTAAATATGTATATATATTTTTAAATGCACATTATATATAAATAGAATAATATTAAACTAAAGTGCCACGAATTAAACAAACAACAGTGCAAAGGTTTTATTGACGTGATGGATTTCTCCAGAGGTGAGTTCTTGAAAAGTCTTATTGCAGTGAGCAAATAGGCAAAAGATTTTAAGTCAACGTCATCTAAGAGAGCTCATCTTAACATCCGATGGTGGATCCGGAACTTAAATATCTTTTAAATCACAGGATGACGGTGGATTACATCTAAAAAAAAAAAAACCCGAGCGCGGTATCCTTCACGTTACACCGGCAGATGAACCGGCCCCCGCGCGACGTTTAGCTTCAACTAATGTTGAAAAACCGAAACTAAATACAACGAGTCGCACAATATTATAACCACACATGCTCAGACGAGTGATAAAAGTCGGTATAGACGTCAGTAGAGTGTGATTATTATCACATTTATTAGTTAAACACGGTCCAACCTCATTTCGACAGCTCGTCCGTCTCGCCTTGCTGCGGTGAAAAGGAAGTGCTGCAGGAAGTTACGCAAAATATAGGCGAGCCGCGGTGACGTCATCAAAAAAGCGCCAATCATTTTTATGGACGTGACAATTTTGTATTCATTCTTGGATTTTACTTTTTGGATTTCTTTTGTTGTTGTTGTTGTTGTTGTTTTTCTGGGTTTTTTTGTACTTGTTGTAAATTTGTATCATAACTTTACTTTTCTCAAAAGTTACTTTTTCTAGAAAATGTATTATATTTTGTTTACTGTACATCTGGAAACGTGACCAAAACAAACACTTAAAACATGATATAAATAACGAAAATATAATATATATATAAATAATGAAATTATGCAATAAAATATACAAGACAAATGCAGCTTGTTCCACAGAGCTGAAGAAAGTCTATGTGCACAAAGAAAGTTTCACAGATTAAGTATCAGCCTTACAAAATGTGCTCATTTTACATTTAACTTTTGGCAAACAAATGAATGGTATTAAATGTTGGCTGTGTTGTGGTAATTGTTTTAAAATGCACTTGGTTTTGGTTAAGTGGGAGTAGAAGTTAAATTTTATTTAACAAGATCAGCTTTAGACGCAACAGAGACTTTCTGTTTTTCTGTTATTAAGGTTGCGATTATATATGAAAACATTTTCAAATACAGGCACCTATTGATAATGCATATTTTTGCAAATGCCTGTATAAAGTAGGAAAACAATAACTATAATATTATTTGACCAATTTTTATTTCATATTTCTACTTCCATTTTAAATAATACTTATTTGATGTCTGAATATGATTTTATTGACAATGTGCACTATGTTCAACTTCAGGTAAATGTAAAGGCAACAAAAAAAATAAGTTCAAAAGATTTCATCTTTTTATTTAAACCACAGTCTATAACAAGAGCTCCTCACAAAAATAAACCAGGTCAAAATTCAGAATAATATATTGTTGTGGTCTTTTAAAATATTCCTCAGTTACAGAGATGTGTAGTTCTTTTCTGTTTCATTTATGGTTAATTAATTAATTCTGTGTAAATTGTGACTAAAACAAACAACCAGAGATTCTTTACAGCCCAGTGTAACTTATTGAAGCAGGTTTATTCACATGTATCACGTCAGACAAAACATCATGTGTGTGTGATTCGTTTTAAAGCTGCTTGAAGAGATTTCTTCAGGAAGGTCTCATTTAACATCAGGCAGCTGGACAGGGAATGTTTGTGTGCAGCAGTGACCTGGAAAATAAACAAAACAGTTATATGCAGAAGGATTACAAACACTATATTCTCATCTGTTTAGCAATCGTGCATGTTAAACATTTACAAACTTACATGATTTCTGTACTTGGTGAGAACAGTCAGCATCATTTTGGCGAACTTCACAGACTTTGTGAAATGAGGACCCTGAGTGACGAGCTGTTCAGTGAACTGTGTGAAAAGTTCTTCACTCAAGATGACCTGAAAAAACAAACAAACTCAATGGCAATGGATATTATGACTACATGCTCTTGCCGCACTTTTCCCATGAACAAACAACTTGATTACCTTGGAGTCGAGCAAACTGTGGATAATGGAGAGCACTGCCTCGCTCCATGCAATTGTGAATGTCATTCTGAAATAAGAAAATGTACATTAGCGGTTCACTTATAATCATATTTAGTTATTTTGAGCTTCTTTGTCACAGCAGTTACACGTGAAGACTTCTTTTTTTTGTGTCTTACTGAACCACCAGTAGTCTATAGTGGGAATCCAGACATCCTTCTATCAGTCTGTTGAGCAGCTCAGCCTGGGGATTCCCTGAAAACAAAACAAAGATCAAAAGAGAGGATGAGTTGATGTTGATGTTGGGGGCCAACGACTGAGTCACAAGGTCTTGGTCCGGACCTCCATAATAACAAAGCATCTGTGCTGTTAATATATATATTATATCGTGCTGTCCTAAAAACAGGATGCAAAGATTTGCAAATCCCATGAACCAGTATTTTATTGCAGATAGACAAAAGACAACATATCAAAGGTTGAAACTGAGAAATTTCATTGTTTAAAAAAAATAAATAAATAAAAGCTTATTTTGAATTTGATGCCAGCAACACGTTGAGTTACAGCGGCATGTTTATCACGGTTTCGCATCAATCAATACTTCGCAAACGTTCGGGAGCTGAGGAGACCAGCTGCTGGAGTTTTGGAGGTGAAAAGTTGTCCTATTATTGCATAAGATATCACTTTAGCTGCTCAACAGTTCATGGTCTCTTTAGTCATATTTTTTATTTTAATAAAAGACATTTTTTTCAACAGGTCTGGACTGCAGGCAGGCCAATTCAGCACCCGAACTCTTCTGCTAGAGATCCATGCTGTTGTAATGCGTGCAGAATGTGGTTTGACATCGTTTTGCTGAAATAAGCGAGGTCTTCCCCGAAAGAGACGCCGTCTGGGTGGCAGCATATGTTGCTCCAAAACCTGTATATATCGTTTAGCATTCATGGTTCCTTCCCAGATGTGTCACCTACCCATGCCATGTGCACTAATGCATTTCAGATTTATGTCTGTTTTTAATGTCGTTTTTCCTGAGGGCCTGAAGATCACTACCATCCAATGTTGGGTTTCGGCCTTGTCCCTTTTGTACAGAGATTTCTCTGGGTTCTCTGAATCATTTAATGATATTATGTACCGTAGTCCGTAGATGATGAAATCCCCAAATTCTTTACAATTTTACATTTAGGAACATAATTCTTACATTTTTGCACTAATTTTCAATGCAGTCTTTCACAAAGTGTTGAACCTCTCACTATATTCACTGCTGCCTCTCTGAAATGCTCTTTTTATACTCAATAATGTTACTGATCTGTTGCCAATTAACTTAATTAGTCGTTAGATGTTGGACCAGCTGTTTCTTTAATCGTTAAACAACTTTTCCAGTCTTTTGTTGCCCCTGTCCCAACTTACTGAGATGTATTGCTGGGATCAAATTCATAATAAGCACATATTTTTCATAAAACAATAAAATCTCTCCGTTTCAACACTTGATATGTTATCTTTGGTCTATTTGCAATTAAATATGGGTTTATGGGATTTGCAAATTATTGCATTCTGTTTTTATTTACATTTTACACAGCATCACAACTTTTTCAGAAACGGGGTTGTAGTTTTTTTTTAGACTTATTCTAGATTAATACAGCATGTATACAGACACACAGTGATAAATAGTGTTATCGTCATTATTATCATCTAATGAGTACAACAGACCTTATCCACAGAGCAGATTTTGACAGTCACAGTGGGAAATGCACAGATCTAACTAATAAAATTAATGCTGGCTAAATTCCATTTACCACTGAGCTTTTCCTACTTTCACCCACTGTGACAAAAACTTATAATGTAAATTATACCTGACTCAATGTTTTTGCTGTACATTAATAAATGATTAATGTGCTCAATCGTAGCTCACCTATGTTCTTGTCCTTTAGCACAGGTCCGATCAGAGCGTGGCACATCGGTCTGGGATAGTGACTACACAGTGCCGTCATCGCGGTGACGAAACATCTGGAGGCCGGTTCTGACAGGGACAGGACCTGTAGGGTACAGTTTAGTATAACTATATGCTCTCTGTTTCAAACACAGCTACACACTTTGCATCATTTGCATATTTACCTTCTGCAGCAGGAGGCTCTTGATGAGTGTCGCTGCCGTGCTGTAGCTGAGGTCAGGAGAGAGAGCCAAAACACTGCTGCAGAGTTTAGGCAGAGTCTGTTCCGGTAAGTCAGGCAAACTTAGCATGTCACACAACACCTCCACCTAAAGAGATAACAACATGAGATCAGTCACATCACAGCCCATCAACAAAGAAATGAATAATATAACTGGTTTTGCAAAAGCCTCCTGATTGGTTAAAAGAGTACGAGTCTGTTTCAATATCATTTTTCATGTTAGAGCTGCTGTACACTCAGTGATACTTGGTCAGTGTCAGACAATAGCTGAGATACCACCTACTTAAAAAAAAAAAAAACTATTTGTGTTGTCATTGTGTTGAAATATGTATTCAAAAATGTGTTTTCACATATGCAATAATGGTGTGGATAAACACCTTTAAATATTGAGCAGTTCACGGTAAACACAGACATATAAGTGTAGTGTTAAATCATTACAAGTCATCCATTAAACGTTGAGGACATACTTGGCTGGGGTCACAGTCATCGAGCACTCTGAACAGATCTGAGGAGCTCTGCTCCCACTGAAACAGACAAAACAAATAATTACTTTAATACCAAATGACACGTCCATTCTGGGCTGTGCGAGCTACAAAGAAGAAAAACACTCTTCTTACCTCTGTATGACTTTCCAGTAATTCTTTTATTTGAAGAACAGAGACCTAAATAAACACAAACATATCAGACAAGGTTTGCTTTTGTATTTTTAACCTGTATAATCCAGACTTGTGTAAAATTAGTGCTCTCGATTTAAACACTGTATAAAACTGCCATCAGGAGGGAGTGCTTCACCTTTATATGTTCAGGAAGGGCATCACACACACTGTCTGTTGCAGGAGTTCCTGCAGGAGCATCACTTTCCGATATTCCTGGTGTCTCCTTTGTTGCGCTCTGTTCTTCTGCATCGACACACTCACTCTCACAGACATCCATCTTGATACGTTTACTCTGTTGTACTGTTTCTTCACAGTCTGAGTCCGGAGTGAAAAAACTGCTTTTCCTTTTCCTTTGTGTGCCCACCTCAGATACATCAGATGCACTCTGAGCTTCAGATTGTGCTGTATGGCTGCTGACACTCTTGGTCCACCCTCCAGTCTCACCAAACCCGGCCAGACACTGTGACAGCGCCTTTATCCTCTGGCTGCATGATGGGGTGTACAGCGGCTCCTCGTGGTGGGTCCTCAGGTTCCTTTCTAGCTGTCGGCTCAGAGCAGTGACCCAGGGGTTTGGATGAGAGTCCTGGCTGAGACATTTGAGCAGATGGAGGATGGAGGTCCCAGGAAGAACCGAGTGTACCAGGTGGATGAAGGACAGCAGGTTTTGTTTGAATATTGCCGGGAACAGGCACACAAGGGGTTTACTAAAAGAGATGAAGAGGAAGAAAAAACTAGTGTGAAGCAAAGGAGTCAGTAATGGGACATAATATGCTAATAAATGCCAACAGTCTTTTTTAGGTTTGCAGTAATCTGGTGCAGACTTGAAGATTATCATGGTGAACAGCAGACTTTAGTCGGGTCCTACATTGTCATTTAAAGGACAATCTATGGTGCAGGCTTTAAAAATCCAAACACCAGGTTTAAACATGTTGTCACTCTCAAGCAGATTCCCCTTTTAATACTAGAAATTACAACTGTAGGAAAAAAAAAAAAATTCAAAACAGAGTTTTCGATTTTTTTTTTTTTTTATGCTTTAAAATCTTTTTTTTTTTACATTCTTAATACAGAATTTAGAGAAAATAAAAGAGACCTATACAATGAAATAGGAGTGGGAAATACAGAATACCGACATTACATCTATCAAATTGGCCAGTCCAAACAAAACCTTCATTATTCCCAGCGTTGTATTGAGTTTACTGGCTCACTGGCAACCATGTTCAGCAAGTCCTGTATCTAAAATGTCATCGAAGTTAAAATAAAGAAGTGCTACTTTACGCATTATTATACTTGTTCTGCTGAACCATGCCTCCCTGTGACTGGTATATTATCATACAATATATTCTATTAGTCGTGGTAATACTGAGTAATCAATGGTTCGGCAGCATTTTACTGATGTAGAGGTGGAGCTTGTTTTCAGGATGACATGGCCCCCGAGTAGTTTGGGCCAAAGGATGATAAGTTAAGGAAGGAAAAACTGGAAAGTTCTTTCCCAATAATAAGTCTTACTTTTTGGGGACTTTCTGTGAAATACTGGCTGAAATTTTTATGCAATATGATGCAGTAGATATGCACATGATTCTAAAGAAATCATGTGAAAGATCTATTTTTTTTTTAAACAATGGACTGCAAGAAACATCTAAAATGTGGCTAAAGGCCCCCAGCTGGACACTGCAGGTATTTTATGGAAGAGGTCACGGGCCAATAAAGTTCAATTTAGTCTTAACAGTGGCTCATACTTGTATTTTACATCCTTTTTTCCCTTTAAAGTAAAGTCTTAATGAAAGTAAGAATAATTAGTGGTTATACTCGTCAGATAAATGTAGTGGAGTCAAAAGTCCCATAAATTTTAAGTATAAAGTATTATAAAGCAGAAAACGGAAATCTGCAGTACAATGTCTTTAAGGCTGTACCCGAGTATTGAAGTAAATGTCGTTAATGGTACCACTGCTCACTGACAGACATCAGTGTTAATATCTACACCGTCTTGCAGTGACAAGTTAAAATATCTACAAAGAGAAACTGTAGTTATAATTCATAAGAGGAATGTACAGTACACGGATAATCAACTGTTTCTATGGCAACACGCGTCAAAAACGATGTTGCCATGGTGAACCCTGTAGAAAACTAAACCAGTCCTGACCCAACTCCGAATAACTTTACACCCGGTTAGAAACAGTAAATGGCTACTCCGTGTATTTCTCTGTGGGTAGCCGGTGCTGTGGACTCTACTTACACGGTCAGCGGTTCGGCTTCAGCCTCCGGACGGGTTATTTCGTCCTCACACAGTGTATCGATGAGGCTGCGCAGAGAGACCTCGGGGTTCGCCCGCTGCTGCCTGTGGAACACGGCCAGCGCCCTGTGAGCCCCGGAGGCCCCGGAGGCTCCGGACATCAGTGACCGGACCAGCAGCCGCGACCGCCCGTCAAACCGACTTAACAACATACCGGCGTTCAGACGGCAGGTCTCACCGGGCTTCAGCTTTCTACCCCCCCCCCCCCCCCCATGGATGAACTCAGAAAACCGGACTACCCCGCCAGTTCTGTTGATATTTCTTCTTCGCGATTGTAATTTCATGAAATCTGTGCTGCACATCGCCACCTGGTGGTACCAGGCGAAAACCTCTCCAGCACCTTCATTTGTAAAGTATCAATGAAGAGCACAACACGCCTTTTCAGTGAGACACAGTGTGAAACAATGTTTATTTTTTTCTGTGTACAAGTACAACTTGTTTAAAAGAATTAAAATCTCAACAGTTTATCTTCTTGCAAATACTAGGAAAAGGGTGTCATAACAATCTCTCGAGGCAGGTATCATCAATAGTGGACATTAGCAAAAAGGGGTACAGTACAATGTTTTACCTTTAGGCAATTTAAAACTACCATCCACACATCACTTTTAAAATATCAAACTGGTGCAAACAACTAGGATAAGTCTACATTGAGCATTCATTAATCGGTAGACAGTTTAAGGGGAAATGTTTAAAGCACTTTGGTTGTGGGAGGGTAAAATAAACCGCAATTACAAGGAAACAGGTTATCAACAAGATCAAATGAAGGTAAAGATATGGGACATTTGCATCAAGGGCAGAGTCAACAAACCATGTGCCATGGAGTGCCAAGTGCCCATTTGCTCATTTCCAACCAGACTATAGCATTTAATTTCACAGATTAGTTCCTCTCTGGGTGAAGGAGAGCTAATTAGTGAAATTACCTGCTGTAGTCTGAATAAAAACCTGAACACATCTGGCACTCCATGGTACGTGGCCGTTATCCCTAATCTTGATTAAAAGGCTACTCAAAGGTTGTTTTACTACTGACACTAAGGGGACAGAAAACAGCCATGTCTTCTCCTGGGGCCCCTGATTATTGTTAAGGCCCCATTCAGTGATTTTAGGCACTGACAAAAACTATGAAAAAGCTCAGAAACCAAAAGCCTCTGTCAGGTAAAAAGTTACGAAGTCGTCGTCATCGTTGCCGTGGTCGTCATCTTCGTCACCACCAAGAAGGGTCATGGCTATGAAAAAATTCAACAGATCTACACCATCATCATCTTCATCCTCTGTAGGATACTGTGAGCAGAAAAAGGAGTACAAATGCAAAGTAAATACACTAATATATCTGATGTATACCAGAAGTGGTGGTGACTTGCAGCGCAATCAAGTATTACAGTGTATATACCGGAAATGACCTGCGTCGTGCGTGCTTGTCATGCCGGTAGAGGCACTCCGTTCTGAAGGGACACGGCCTGTATCGTGCATAATAACTGCACATTCTGTTACTGGAATCGGTAAGAGACAGAACAAGAGAAGTTTCAGTGACATTTCTCAAACTAAACTCCAAAAATTCTGCACTGCCTTGACATTTCAAGCAATTTTGCTATCAACTTGACACGATACAGCAGCACAATGACAGTGGACTTTAAGTTCCGTGTCATTTTGCAAACTGAGCGCAGGCAGAACAAAAATCATTTTAACTGCACTGCTGTGGATTTGCAACGGCTTTAAAAGGCCGTCACGTTTGACCTGAAGTCTGTACTTTCTATCAAAACCGAATCTCACGCGTACCTGAATTTCTCTTTGAACGAAGCAATTACAGTTTCCTTCTCTTGTCCTTCCACCCAGTATTTGTTTGGCACGTAAAAGGCAGACCTCACTCGGCACTGTGGGCAGGTCCTGAGGAATAAACATTAAAACAGGTAGGTTGAGTCAAACCCTTTATGGTTGGTCAGACTTGACTTTCAAATATTACCGACACTTACTTCACCACGTCTGGCCCGAGGTCTTTTGTTTTCCTCCAGGACATGATGCATTCCAAACAGAAGGAGTGATTGCAGTTGGGCAAGATCCCAAAAACTTGCTTTCGTGTATCAGACTTTTCGTACACCTTGTCCATGCAGATACCACAGGTCACATTTCTGCTCCGGAGGAAGCCCTCAGCTTCATGGGAGCCAGGGGCTACTGCCACTGCCACCGCAGCAGCAGCAGCGGCAACAGCAGCAACAGCCCCATCCACTGGCATCTCCAGTGAAGAGGTCTCCTGAACACAAACACAAAAAACAAAAAAAAACTTTACTCATCCTAGTTCAACTCATTACTAGACCCCATTGAATGATTAAACTTTAAATTAAGGAGCCAAATTAGATGCTAACCTCATTTATTGCATGGGATGCACCTGCTTCAGCAAAGTCTGAGCTCTGGATCGATTCTGAGTTAGTTTATGCCAAGAAAAGTTTGGTTAAGTACAGCGAAATTTTGACTCGAGTCAGTTTCACCTGTGAAATAATCCAATACCTCGTGATTGTTCCTCAGCAACATTTGCTGGCGGGTGCACATTGTCAGGTTGAGGATTCAAGACGTTAAACATCGACTCTGACCTGCTGCCTTCCTGCCTGGACATCACCTCAGCTTGCCGAAGGGCTGGTTCTGACCCTCTTCTGTCAGGTGAAACATGAGACACACTGGAGGAAGAGACTGTAGGCACCGAACCTCTTCTACCTGCAGCAGCTGTATCGACATCAGGCTGAAGGGCATGGAGATACCTACAGGTGGAACATACAGAATGAGCTAAGGAAATGTGCGTGCATGTCATCTTCTTTCAGCTACATACAACAGGGAAAAAAAAGATAAATAGCTTACCTGCAGCGCTCACCATACCAGCAGACACCTTTCTGAAAGTACCTACAAATTTGGGGTGATGGTAAACTTGGTCTTTCATGTCGATAGTTACATCTTGAACCAAATCTGCAAGAGCCATTTAGGAAACGCCTGAAATGAAAAGGGAGGGAGTAAATTTCTACCATTGGGGCTGCCTTTTTTTTTTTTTTCAACATTGCTTTCAAAGCTTTGTAGATGTTTATGTTTACAGTGTGAGGAAATTAATGCCGAGTGATATGTACATTATTTTATTATTATAATTATTATTGGGACTCAACCAGGGAAATACTTTGGATCCGTTTTGATGCTGAATCAAGTCTCAAAGAACTCAACAAAAGTTTTAGAGCAGTCAAACCCATGCCAAGGAATTGTGGCAAAGTTTTGATTCTAAAAGAAGTCGATTTAAGGGCTAAATTTTAAAAGTAAATAAACAACTTGTAAAGTCAAGGAACTAAAACAGTTTGAAAAACAGTAATAAAACTGCTAAATATGCGGCAATAATTAATCCTATTCTACTACAATGTCTGTTTAGCCGAGATAACAGAGTGACATCTGCTAAAACTTAATCCAAAAGAGACAAAAGTGTCTTCACTGATGAAATGTTTTGACTAAAAGCCGTCGGAAATCAAGTCTAAATTACCAACAGCCAAAGGCACTTACTTAGGACACATTTAACCTAATCTCTCATCATTATTTCAGTCCGATTAATAAACACCCACCCATTTATTCACATTTTTTCTACTCCACGCACCCACTCCCTCCCCACGAGTCAAACACACTACAAAACGTCACGTTTATTTTACTTTTCATGTAGTTAAAGTCACTTTTGAGCCCTTAACGTCCGTATTCGAACCCCGCACGGCAGCATTTGAAACTATCTACAACTTGTTTCTCAACACCAGCTCTACATGATCATTTTTACTCCACTTTAAATACGTCTTACCAACAGATACTTCCATGACGAGCCGGGTCCATTCTCCGTGTGTTTTGAGAGTCCATCCTCCGTGTGTTTTGAGCAAGCCTCCCCGCTATCTATTCCAAATTGTTGACAGCCGGTTCCTTTACCAATTAACGTAGCAACGAACCAATAGGAACGTGACGCTTACGTCCGTGCGTCACATACTTAGATCCCATTGGTCCACCCGTAAGTCTAAACCACACCTCCTTGATTTTAATTAGCTATGGTAATCACACTATTCACAAGTTAAAACAGACGACAAGCTGAAAACGTGTCAGGCATACGATCTGCCTCACGTTAAAAAAACGGAGAAAAATCAGTGTCAATATTTCTAATCAAGTTTATAAGTGAGTTATCACTAAACTAGATCTGCAGATAGGTTACATGTGACCATAAGGAAGAAATTATTTCAAGTCTTGACATGTTTTTTTTTTCCTGAACAAATATGTCAATCCATCACTTACACAGGCATAGAGGTAGTTTACATCAACTCTTTTTTTTTTTGGTGTAATTTCTCGTGTTACCCATCCACAGCCTTTACTCGCTTGGCACAGGAGCACAGCCACCAATGATATCAAATTTGCAATATGTGTACCAATAGCAGGAATTAAGGCAAAAATAAATTGTCAGGGTTTAGATGAGACAGTGGAATAATGCCACAGACCGTACATCAGAGGTAGATAGGGATCAAGACAGAATAAGAGCACAAAAGGAGACTTCTGTAGATGGACTGTGTGCACCAGTGTTGACGTAGGGAGGTCCATTCATTAATAAGTGCAGTGAAGACCGAAGACACACAATATGATAAAAAGAAACAGTTGGAAATTTGTGGATTCTGGCAACAGTATTGCAAGGCTGTTACACTTTGTGCCTCTCCTAACAAATCACACTGTATGTATACAAAAAGAGTTGTAATCTAAGAGACTGTGTGTATATCTTCCAATACAAAAAAACGATGTCGATACTCGATGCTGGACGTTGACTTTCAATTATCCTCAAAGTTCCCACTAACATGATCATGGTTAAGCAAGCTGATTTAAGCTAAATCCTGCTAATCAATGAAAATCCAAATTCCCCATCAAGGAAAGGTTTCTTGTAATGCTTGATGATATATTTGGTACAACCTAAACTAAACAGGCAGGCATGTAAATACGAAAAAAATCATGCTTAATAATACATGAAACAAGATGATAATTCATGTTTTGCCCTTACAAATATGATCAACGATTACAAATAATTAGTGAAATAATTTCAAAGAATAAACTAACAAAAACCTTAACATGGCAATTTTGTTGTATTTTTCATGTCAAAAGCAAGAAAGGAAAATTTAAGAATAAACATGCTGTCCCTTGTACTTCAATGGGTCACGTGTTCATAGTGTTAGATATAAACTCTGCAGCACAGTCCAATAGTTACCGCTCGGATAGATGGCTTTAAGACAAAACCTAAATCAACTTGGATCTCACATTTATTGATAAATGAAAATGGTATTGCACAGACAGTTGCATTAAGAGCGCTCTACACTGCTGGTGCCAGCCCAGTTTGTGTTCTTTAAACCAAACGGCAAAGTGGTGGCCATTGTTGTTGATGATGCTGCTGCTGCTGATGATGATGATGATGATGACGTAAACAAACACCAATTTGTGCATTTTCAGCTTCACTAAAAGTCTGAAAACAATTACAATCACTTTTTCAAGATTAAAAAAAAAAACAACCCAGATGTTTTCTTTCTATTTAAACTATGCCACTGGTGTAAGAACGTGAAATGCTTTCTCTTTACAGCAAAACACAGAGCCGAGGTGAGCAAGGAGAAGCTCTCTGGAGACGCTGCTCTGAGGTCAGCTTTGCTATTAGGATGAAACAGGAGCAGCTTCGGTGAGAAAACATATCAGTCTTCCTGTTAGGCGACCGTCGTGGGAAACCAGGACTTGCAGCAAATGATTCCAGATGCTCATCACACGCGCGCACACACACATACAGACGTTGCTGTGCTGCGGGTAATGCTGACTTTGCTGATTGTGTTAGCCCTACCAGGTGAATTTGCCCCATCTGTACGTTAAAATTCATGCCCATACGTGGAACAGTGCTTGAACTGAATGCAGTGTGTTATTATGAATGTAACTTCAGTCTGTAACAGTATTGCTAAAAGCAGTCTGTGCTGGAGAATACTAATACATGTCTTTGTATATCTCCTGTAGTAGTGGGTGGAGCGAGGTCTCCGACTCAGTCTTTTTGATCTTTTGGACGAGCAGAGCGTTCTCTGTAACCAGCTGACGGAGGTCGGCCATCTTCTGGAGCAGCTTGGGGAAGAGGTAGAGTGAGTCAGAGTGGTTTGCTTGGAGGTGGAGGTCCAGGGCCTGGAGGATGCTGTCCTGACTCTGCTCCACCTGCTTCACGTTCATTAGCCCGGGACGATCTGGGAGAACAAGAAGGCGCCCAGAGACAATTGATGATGAGCCATGATATACACTGAGCAAACAAGCAGGACTTTTAAGACCATTTTACAACCTCCTCCTGCTCTGCGCTTCGTTTACGCACAGCAAGAGCAGACTCTGAACTTTTTATTCACTCCTTGCACATACACACACTGGCAGGTATGAAAATATGATGAAATATCAGTCGGGATTACACGGACTTGAATTACATCACAAATATTTAGTCCTTACTAGCATCATACATTAATAATTCCTGAAGATATGTAAATTTGTATTATTTTAATCTAGACCCGGCCTAATATAGTGAGCTCTATAAATAAAATTGAATTGAACTGAATTAAGTGGCAGTATTATTGATTTAAAAGTTACACATTGATTAACCTGCATGTGTCAATTAAAAATCAATACTTGCTCATTATGAGACAAAGAGCCTCCTTTTTTGAGGAAAATCTATTTAATGTCTTCAAAGGCTTTTCAAGACGCAGACACATTGAACATAAATCAGTCATTCACACTTTACCAGAAAAACCCTCAAGTCTCACCTCCACAGAGAATAATGGCAGCAACAAACAGAGCCAGGTCACTGTCATCCAGCTCCAGAGCATTGAACTTGACAGCAAACTCAAACTTGGGCTCCATGATCTCACTGAAGGGCTTCCTCAGGCTGCGCAGGAACTCCCTCGTCACAAAGCCTTTGCCATTGGCCACCAACAGTCCATCTTTGTTCATGAGAGACGGCAGCATGGCAAAAATGGCCTCGTGCACACCATACTTCAGTAAAGTCACCTGCGGAAAGTGCACAGACAGTCATCCACAAGCTCTTTCCTCGACGGCCACATACAAATCATCTCGCGGCAAACTGAGGAGACAGCGACTCACCTGGTCATTAAGGAAGAGGTCCACAAACCCTGGAATGCTCTTGGCAAACTCGGTGAGCTCTCGCACCGTCTCCACCGTAGTGCACTGGCAGCGGTAGAACACGTGAACCCCGATCTCCTTGGTCAGGGGTGCACCTGGAACTAACTGGCTCCACACCAGACCACTTTCTGCTTTCCAGAGTGTGTCCACGTCGTAGATCACAAATGGCTAGAAGGAGGACCAAAACAGATTCTCCTGAATATCCATCTGTCGCTGTAAAAACTTTGAGCGACAATATACTTGGTGTGACATTTATAGAAGGTAGAATATTGAAAGTTTGCACAAAACACTATACTAACATACACAATATATTACACTTTAATTTCAAAACGTGCATTTTTAATAACTATTAAGGTTCCGAGAGGTCAGAGGCAAATGCCCCTAACAACAGATGAAGCAACATATTAAAAGTGAACCCTCAGATGATTGTATTAAAGGGATGAAAAGAGAAATATTTTGCCATTACAGAGTTTCCTGTACTTAATGTCGGAGGTCAGACGACTTCCAAGACTGGAACATACTGAAGTGCTGCTGGTTTTTCCCATCAAGATGCTGCGGGCCCTCTTCTTGGTCATGCTGAGGTTCTTCAGGTAGGCTGTGTTGACTTGTTTGGCCAAGGTCTTCAGGTCTGAGCCACCTGGTTTGCTGAGGTTCAGTTCCTCTGCAAGCAAGCCTGCCACCAGCTTCTTCCTCTCCGCCTCAGGCATACGTCCGTATCGGATCGCTGAGCAAACACACACACACACATTTTGATAGGATATTCCTAGAACAAATCGCCAAGTTACAAGTCAGAGCATAAACGATGCAACAAACCATGCCTGCCTTACAAAAGGAGTTTTTCTCGTTTCACAGACAACAAATGTAAAAAGGTTTGAAAGAAGTTTAGAAAAGATTTCAAATGAAAGAGCAGATTTGTTAAAACTCTAAACTTTTTCAATAAAGTCTTGGTTTTGTAAAAATAGTTCAACTTCATATTTTGAATAAAATGACCTAATTTCTGAAAACATTTTCCATCTCACCATCATGCGACATTCCCAAAGACAGGCACTTCTGGAAGCGACAATATTGGCACTTATTACGATTCTTCTTCTGAATCTTGCAGGAACGCTCACAGCGCTCATATTCCAGTTTCATCCGCACGGTCCGCCGGAAAAAGCCCTGAGAAAGAAATGCAGCGACTGCTTCAGCACAAAACTGATCATTGACTTTTCTGATCTTATCAAGATGTTTTGCTGTGATACACAAACTGTGTTACCTTACAACCTTCGCAGGCATGTACGCCGTAATGGAAGCCAGAGGCCTTGTCCCCGCACACCTTGCACTCCACACTGATCCCAGCTCCAGTACTGTCCTCTCGGCCAAGACGCAGCTGTTCTGATAGCGAGGGTGACGAGGTATGGGACAGGTCTGGGGAAAAAAAAAAAAGTGTATAAATATATATATTTAAAAAAAAAAAAGACTATTAATGCTCATGAATGTCAGTCTGGACATGTCGTGGTACAGCGTGAGATTTTGAAATAGAAGTTGTACCTGTGTAGCTGGATGATGCATTGCTGTTTATCTTGCTGTCATTGTTCTCCTCCTGATCTTGACCCTCCTTCTGTCTTTTCTTCTGGTCCCCTTTCAGGCCTTTAGAAGCAGGCGCTACCTTCTTCTTCTCCTCCTCCTCCTCCTCCTCCTCCTCCTTCTCCTCCTCCTCCTTCTCCTCCTCGTCCTCACTTTCCCTGGCCTTTAACTCTTGCAGGTCCGACACACTTGTCCCCTCACAACTGTCTGAGGCTCCAGACTCTCCCCTGGGGGGTGTCCACCTGACATCAGCCGTGTCTTGGGGGGACTTGGGCTTACAGTAACCATTGACCCTCTCGTGCTGCTCCGTCGCAGCTTGCTGAAACCCTTCCATGGTTCCTGTTGAAGCTGACTCAGCGGCTCATCTCCTGTCACGTAGCCATCATAGCGCCACTCTTTAAAAACAGAAACATTTACTTGAAAGATCACAGCTTGTTATGACATGCAGCAGAGCCTAAATGGTTCTCTAAATGGCAATTTTCCACACGAGCACACTGATAAAAAAAAAAAAAAAATCCATTAGGTGTGGTTTTTTTTAGCATACGGTGTAGTAAGTCAGTTCTAACTGAAATAAGTGTTTTTAGAAATGTTTAACAGTGTGTTTGTTTTAGTGCTCTTCAGTCAGTCAGTTACTACAGGTTTTGTTTGAACAGCCAGGGAATGTTGTTGATGTTAACAGGCCCAACATATTGTGTGGTCATGCCTGAATACGAACGAAGTGGAACGTGGGTAAAAGTGTGGGCCTCATGCCATCAAGAGCCTTGAGGGGTGTGAGACGGGATGTGTCATTTAAAAGGTTCAGTGTGCAGGATTTAGGAATGGAACATTATTTTTATAATCATGTTCTCGTTAGTCTAAAATTGACTGAAACTAAGAATCGTTATCTTTTTTGTGACCCGAGTGTGAGCCCCTAATATCCGAATAGGGAGCCACAATGTTTCTACAGTAGCCCAGAAGGGACAAACCAAACCTTTTATAAGTTTTGCAGCCACCATAGATGCTCCTACACACTTGGAAAGGGAGGGTGAGGCGAGGGGTATTTAGTTTATTACAATCTGCAACTTCACCACTAGACTAGGGCCATTAAGATGGCAAAATTTTTGCTGACAATGAATTGTAATACAAATAGTTGTGATTAATGATGTCATTATTCTGTTTTAGAATTTTATCCCTCTTTTATTGTAAAAGCCTAATCATAGTTTAATAATGCACATACATATTGTAAAGATGATGAGACATTTATTGGCTGCGGTGTTTGGTGCTGCAGCTAAATCCATGACGTCAATGTAAATAAATGCTCTTTGAAATGCAAATGGTCAAATATTAGAAGTTAAGCACCTCGAGAGAAAATTAAACCGTTAGTTTCTTCTGGCTGTTTTTATACAGTTTAATAGAAACGACTCCAACGATTATGCAAAATTATTGCAGTCAGGGATTATAGTGACAGCGCCTTTAAACCTGGATCTTAATACAGCTCATGATAGTACATTTTACAGGGATATCAAAGAAAAAGCACAGGTCTACACACAAAAGAGGGCTTGATTTCTGTGAACATTAAGGGCCCACATCCTGGCCTTCCTCTGTATTCATTTAACAGAGTTACAAAAGCATCAACTTGAAACCTAACTTTGATCTACGGGACAAAACTATTATTATTTCTATTGTTATTTCCAAAACAACCCCAGCTGTGCAGAGGAAACGGGGAGCTTTCTAACCCAACCAGTGTACAGCCTTTCTGCCTGATCTCTGCTATTTTAAAGCAGTAAACTACATCTCTATTGGAGCTGGGAGACATCTGTATTATTGTTTGCCTCGGGTCCATGGCAGGGAGCGCTGTGCACTGGGTGGGTGCTTTAAGGGTACAGGGTGGATGCACTATGTACACACTGAGCGGTGTTGATCGTGGGTGGAGGAGGAGGAGGGAGGGGGAGGGAGGGGGGCTTTGAGAGAGGGGGGGGGGGGGGGTTACATTTTCACTCCCGGCCCCCTAGTGGATTAATCCGTCCATGTATGCATGTATTTGTGCCTTGACAAACATCCACTTCGGCAATTTATTATAAATGTGTGTGTGTGTGTGTGAGAGAGAGTGTGTATGTGTACATGTATGTGTGCGTGTACATCATGGTGTCCCAAGGCGGGACGATGTCTAAAGGTTGTTCTCGTATCGTCTGAAGGGATAAAGAAGAGCAGACACGAGGAGTGTTTCGACTTGTCGTCCGGCAGAACAACCTGTCACACTGGTTCTCGGAAATATCTGCGAACATCAGTGATCCGTGAGTCACTGACAGGACTGTAACTGGATCCAGGCGTTTCACAAACGAAAACACGACCAACTTATAGACATGGCCACCGTCAAACTTTTTTTCCCCCTCCACCCACTGTCGGTGAAAACCACATTTGAAGGGAGCAGCTTTCAGCTTTCAGCTTCAGCCGCTCGGCCCTCGACGAGTGTCGGCTGTTAGCCAACTTAGCTCGTTAGCTCCTAACCTTGGCTACTGACTAGTAGCTAGCCGTTAGCGCGGCTGACCCACATTCCCGTGTCGCCTTTAAATAACGTTAGTCGCCACGTTAGCTTACCTCTCCCAGTAGTAGTGCCGCCGCCGCCGCCGCTTCACGAGATGTCCGCGGTGCCCACCGGGTCAGGACAAACACGTCCCGAGTCCCGTCCGGGACCGATCCGCAGCTGACAAGTTGTTTGAAGTCCCCAGCAGGAGTTAGCTCGGTGCTAACGTCAGACCGCTAACTAACATAAACTTACGACTGATCGCGCCTGCGCGCGTGTGTGTGTGCGTGTAAGTGTGTGTGTGTGTGTGTGCGTGTAAGTGTGTGTGTGTGCGTGTGTGTGTCCCACAAATCGCTGAGCAGAGGACAAAAAGAACAGCAAAAATGTGGACACCTTTGTCGGCGTAAATATCACATGCAAATAAGCGTAGTTAGTTGGTAATCCTTCCCCGAGTCTCTGGCTTTGCTTTACTGCTTCACTCAACTCCTCCTCTCCTCCTCTCCTCCTCCTCTCCTCCCTCCTCGTCACATGCCAGGACACAGCGCCCCCCCCCACGCCGCACACATCCGACTGGATCCTGGAAACAGCTTTCCGACTGAGGAGTCAAGGTCTGTGTTCAAAAAAAAAAAAAAAAAAAAGTTGTTGTTTATGCAGTCTGAAACATGGACATTTACTCTGTCTGGCTCTGCACTCACACAGGACAGCATTGTGCGGCACTGATCGGAGCTGCAGGAATAAACAGACAGCAACGTAGTTTAAATCCACAAGAGAAAATTTAGGATTTTTAAAAGTTGGACTATAAAAACAATTAACTCGCTTGGTGTATATATATATATAGATAGATTAAATTGGATTGCATGCTTTCAAAACCAAAATTGTATTGCCAGGGAGCCCCAGAGACCTGGCTAACTGTGCATTCAAATGTTAAAATCTTTTTTAAGTTTGCAATATCAATCAAAGAGCCTTTGATGAAAACTAAAGCGTAATATTTATCTTTTTTTTGCTGCTTCGGGCATCAGTTGTAACCACAGTAACCACAAAAAGTACATTTTCTTGAGGACAATTTTGAGGTTCACTCAGTATTTTTGATGCACATCATACTTCCACTTAATTTCAGAGGAAAATATTGGACTAGCTACCGCACTGCAATTTTTTTTTAACTGCTTCAGTTACTTTTCAGATTTAAGACAAATTGATCATTTTAAGACACATTGGTGATAATCAAACTGGTGTTTTCAACCTTTTGATCTTCTTCTTTGATCTTACAAACAGCAGAATGTAGTTGGGGTCACATTGCCGATGTCCGAGATGTTCACTGCTCAACCAACAAGGGATTTTCTCTCTAAATTTCTCACATGGTTTCATTTAATTAATTGTCCAAAAATCCAATATCTCACCAAAAATATGAGATTAAATAAAAAGTCTAAAAACTGAAAACAGATTGGTGTATCAGAACTCAGCTTTTTTCCTCTCCCTCATCTGAAGACTCCTTGCATTTATCTGTTGTCACTGTGAATAATATAAAATAGTTCAAACAAGCTCCACCTGCTGCAGCTAAAACAGTAACATGCTTCAGATACACTGAAGCATCAGTATTAATAATCTAATAATGTCAGTCAGAGGGATAAAAATATATTTACTAAAATACTTTTAAGTGTATTTTGGTGCCAATACTTGAATACTTTTACTGGTAATGGAGTATTTACACTGCTGTATTAGCGCTTCACAATTGAGCAGAAGGAAGGAACCAAACGACTTAGACGTGAGGATTTTAGACTAATAAAATAACTTTACTTACAAATAAATGGTACAAACAAAGTCCAGGCCACGTGGAAACGAAGAGTCCAAACTCAAGGAATAAGTTTAGTCCAAAACTTTTCAATGCTGCAACTGGGAGAGACTGCAGGGAGATTTGTATGCTGCCTGAGTGGTTGTCAAGTGACAGCAGCTGGGGCTGATTGGGGAACTGGAAGCAGGTGAGGTGGGAGTCACAGGGAGTGGTACAGGCAACAAACGAGACCTAAAATAGGCACACAAACCAAAACCATGACATAAGTTTAGGATCTGAATACTACACTAACCAGATTAATTAATGAGATTTGGAAATTCTGCAACATTAAATCACAGGTAGGTCCTTTGAGCAACAAGTATGGTTTGGCTTCATTACCTGATCTTGAGGTCCTATATTGAAGAGATACTTTGCCAAACTCTTTACTTTAAAGAAAAACTTTAAAACTTGTATTTTTTTCAAAGTGCATATTTACAAATTCAATTCTGTTTAATCTAACCGGGTGCCATTTATACACTGTACTGAGGGATCCAGCAGCTCATTTGTCCCCTCAGCTCCACCAACAGGTTAATACAGCCTCATCCCTGCATTCATAATCACATGGATTTAGTGCTGCTATATCAAAAATATAACTACCCCAACTAAGAAGAAAGAAAGTTTAAAACTACGGAGGGTTGTGTTGTTGAATTTTTTTTTTTTTCTTGTACATCCTTTTGCTAACAGCTGCTGCCTTTCTGTTAAGTCAAAAATTATGTGCATGTGTCATGTGTACAGAAAATAAGTATCACTCTGTCCTTTCTATAAATAGTCTTTTAATACATACATTAATATTATATGTTTTATTATTTATTCATAATTTATGGTATGTAGCCTAATTGTTACTGTAAACCTAAAATGTTCTGAAAATAGCTTAATATGTGTTTGAAAAATTACTCAGAGGCTTGGTTCAAAATCAAACACATCGGACATTTATTCTTGAGAGAAGGAATAAATACATGCACCCTCAAAGAGAGATGTCCAGCATTGCTCTTAGATCTCCTCCGTAGGGCAGCTTTTATACAGTGTGACAAACAGTTGACAGTCACCCCCATTCCCTTTGTATCTGCTTTCGTATGGTAATATAGAGTTGGTCGTAGGTCACAAGATAAGGACACAGGGGACTCGTCAATTAGATGCGGAAAGTAAAACAAAAAGGAATCACTTGCAAATAAGAGAGAAAACAAAAGAAACTTTTCGGAGCCTGCTTGACGAGACTTTCCAGAGCCACAATGCAAACAAGAGGAAGAGACAAATCTTTTTTTTCCCCATCAATATGAAAGATTGTAAAATTAAAAATAGACCAAAAAGATAGATAGATGAAGCTATAAAACTGTATGTGGACTTTAAAAATAGGTGTCGATGACAAAAAACAATCCACCCAGCATGCAGTTTGTGCGATCTGTCAGAGGATGTCTCTGTTCGCTCAAATGAGCTGAAGGTTTCATCAGCGAGAGGCGTCAAATTAGTCAGTGATGACACATTTTAGTGTCACAAATAATGTAGACTCAAATTCAAACCAAACCGGATGTGCAGTTTGCAAATTCAGCAGTGTGCCTGTCTACTTCTTCCATTGTGTGGTATTTTATGTCTGTTTTATAACTGGTTTACTTAGTTAGCAGAATGTTATTTCAGCTATTCGTTGTCTCATGTATCAGTTAATTTAGATTCTTATGAAAGTAAAACTCACAGTTTTTATTTGAGTTGGACATTGCACATAATTCCACATGGTAAAGAAATGGGAAGAAATCTGGTTACGGCATCAATTCACTCTTTTATTTACAATAATGTTAACTGACATCAGAAACAGGAAGTTCTATGAGGCTTTTTTTTGCTTTCTCTCTCGCCCTTTCTCTCTCTCTCTGTCTCTTTCCTGTTAATCAGGAGTGAAATTGTGGTAAACTCTAACACTGAACCAACTTTCAACATCAAAAAGTCAAGCCATCTCCCACAATCCAAAAACCTACATATTTATAAAAATCAAACACTGGTGTCTTTCTACATTACAGGGCTAAACAAATGAGCTTCCTTTATGTTTGTAGGTTTTCCTCTTTAAATAGCTCAGCTAACCTTGTAGTTTCAGGCTCTTTCTTACAGCTCATGTTGTCGACACTGAGGTATCGTTCATGTTCAGAGCAGGCTCACGCAGGTTGCAGTCAAAGCATTTGTTGAGCAGTGAATGCAACAAATCTCATTAAAATGTTTTTAACTGTTGCTGTCTGTGACTAAGAGGTCAGTAAATTCAACATTTAATAGAAGTGGTAGTACTGTAAAATTCAGTTTTAGGCGTGGATGTCCCACTGCTTTCACACATTAGATAGTTATCTCTTATCCTTCCCATCAGAAAAACTCATAGAATGACTGGAGACGGCAGGTCGCCTCTCGATGTTTTCAGGGGATGTCCATGTCTCCGTTAGAGGCATGGGAGTGACGTTTCTCTAAATCACACCCAGCTCTGTTCTCAACATTTTCTTTGCTCTCCTCATCTTGATCCTCCGACCCTGATCTCACTCTGAGGCGCAGCCCCGGGTCCCTCTGTGTCGGGATCTGGAAGGAGGAGAAAGAGCTTCCCAACGATGGTCTCTTCTCTACGAACATGAAAAACAAAGCAGTAAAACTGAATCAGATTTAGGTCTGTAATATAGCACCTTTAGAAAGGAAGAAATTTGCCAGTTATTAAATAAAGAATTACATTTCAGCAAGTATATCAGGTATGAAATACTATTACCATCTATTTTTTCTCCCGAGTGAGAAAAATCTGTGGAACATTCTAGAAAAAGTGTTGCACAGTCGTCTTTACTTCTCTCTTTCACACTAAGTGACCCTCAATCGTTTCTGTGGCGATCATTCATATGTTGATGAACAGGAATACAACAGTAAGAGCCATTATTTGTAGACACCTGCCCTTACATCGTCTCTGAAACATAGTATTAAGTTTTACGACCTGGTGAAACAGCTCATACCACCTCTGTTGGCAGGAAACCCTGAATTAAACTTAAAAATGAAGCTAATTACACATTTATCATGTCTCATAATGCACCATCTGGTCATGCAGACAGGACAACATACCGCCTGGTCCGATTGGTCGCATCAGTCTGTTCATCTGGACGTTCCAGTGTTTGACATTGGTGCTCGCCTGGCGAAGTTTCCTCTGAGCGGCCTGTTAAACAAGAAGAGCAACTCGTTAAAATGCTACGAGCACCAACTACTTAGAAAAACGACTTAGAAATAAACACTCTGATGAATTATTAAGGACAAAAAGCCTCTGCAGAAAAAAACGAACCCGAAACATCAACACAATTGTTTGAATATTTTAAAATTGCTGCCTTTTTTGGTGATTTTAGTTTTTGCGACACGGAAACAAAGAAATGAACTACTATTAGCATTACAACCACTGACAATTAATTTGTGCATATATTAGAAATAATACAACTTTTCGTACTGACAATATAAATCTGTGTGACATCAAAGAAAGAAGCATACAGTTATAATAGAGGGATGTGCAGTACTGGCTCTCTTTTGGCCAGATTATCTCACTTAGTACTTGTGATAAAAAGTATAAAATTCATCAAATTAACCACATTAAACACTTAAAAGGACAGAGCAGCCCTAGACAAAAAAAAAGAAAAAAAAAGGAGTTTGGGCACAAGAGAACAAGTCAGACTGTTATTTTGAACTTGTTTATAACTTGTTCTGCTTTCAAATGACCATAACTGACTGTGTTGTTTCATGAAAGTTGGTGTTGTAGGATGCATCTTGCAGCAACTACATGTGAATCAGCATTTGAATTACAGGAGAGCCCGAACATGAGTTTTAAGGGGAGCCCGAAAAACAGAAAAACAATCGGCAACTTGAATGATAAAAGAAATTCAAAAAATGACTGGCTGGAGCGGACCTGCTGACAGCCCAGCATCTCTCTCTGGTCTCATCAATGCCAACATATAGTGATTTTTTTCACATAATGTAAAATAAACCGAAAATAGCAAGAGGCCTAAATTTCTACCTAAAGAGAGCTTTATGTAATGTTTGGCATTTGAGACTACATCATCTTAATAAAGTCTCTCTCTCTTCCATGTTGGTCTGTAGTTCTGACATATGTATCTGATTGTGGAATAAGCTTCACTATAACATTTTGTTTCAGCTGTATGGTCCTATCAACAAATTGTCCGTGTTTTTTCTACCCACCACTACATCCTGGTCAACCCGGTGCCGGTTGGCGCGGACCTCCTCCAGCTGCCTCTGCGCCTCATCCAGGGATCGAGATTTTGCCTCCATTTCTTGTTTCAGCTCCTGCTTCTCCCTCTGTGTCTTCAGGATGTACTCCTCCTGTTCTTCCTGCAGGGACATCAGGGCCTTCATTTTCTCCTCTTCCTCGGCCAGTAACCTGAGCACAACAGAGATAACACGAACATCAGACACATAGGGCCTCCAGCGAGGTGTTTGCTGTAATCAATCCATCAGAAAATTGGAACTTGAGTTAGGTGAGAGAGCACAGGAACACATCCATCTAGTGAAGGCAGCGTTTATCAACTTCCTCTGTTCAGCTCAACTTCCTCAAGAACATAACGCAACATAAACTAATTTCAGCAGTTCTGTCTGCACACAAAATCATCCCCCTGCTCACAGCTAAGTGTACTGTGATGTTGCACATCTGGATGTCTGCATGTACCACATTTACCCTGCCTGAGCGTAGCGGAAGGCCTCCTCATCCCGCCTGGCTTTAATCTCTTGCTGCAGCGCCTCCTCCAAACGCTTCTGCATCTCCTCCAGCTCCTGAATCCTCTTCCTCTGCCTCTCTGCTTCCTCTTCTTTCAGAGCCATCTCTGCCTGCATACTGACCCGGGCCTAAAAAACCCCACAAAAAGCAGCACAAGGGATGAACACATGCATCTTTCTGCTCTTTTAAATTGAATTTTTTTTTCTTTGTAACCTTCCACACTAACCTCCTCAGCCTCACGAAGCTGCACCTCCAGAGTGCGCTGCAGCTGTTCGTGCTGCTGGCGCCTCCTCTGCTCGTCCTGCTCCAAGAGGGCCTGAGCCTGCTTCTGCGCCTCCTTCAGGAGCTCCAGCTCTGCCAGCTTACGCTCCCGTTCCTCCTGCAAGGCCAGCAGCCTCTGCAGTTCCTCCTCCTTGGCCTGCTGTCTTTTCTCCCGCTGCTCCCGCTGTTCCCGTCGCTTCATCTTCAGATCTTTGTGGAGGGACTTTTTGCTCTCCACATGCAGCCGGATAGCTGTTTGGATGGCTGTGAAGGAAATGATGTGTAATGTCTTTGAATTAAGGTTGACTCATGACTCATCAGTGATCAGCATCAGCTAATGTGGGTCTCCTCTGACCTGTAGTCCACTCCTGTCTCTGTTTGTTGTCCGAGGCACTCATTTCATATGTCTTGGAGAGAGTTTTAAGACAAAACATGCACCTCTTCCCATCTCGGTCTGGCAGCACCTGTTCAAACAGAGAACACAAATTGTATAAAAATCAGCTGCATTTGTTTTTCTCTTTCTTATTTGTGACCTTTACTTAAATATGCAGTGATGAGGAGGAAAAAATAAACAGTGAACTCACAGGGAAAAGGAGGTTTTTGATCCATTTTGAACGACCAAACAATATTTGATCATCGTCTACTTCCTATAATAAAGCATGATTTTAGAATGATTGCTTGTTTCCTTCAGGAGAAACACAAGGTGTAGTGTGCAGTGCTGAACCTGACCAGACGTCAGACAAGACTCGATGTTACACTGTGTTGCGTTGATTGATACTAATTGAGTCTGTGTTCACATAAAGAGCCACCACAGGCTACTGGTACAGGCTTCACATTCAGAACGGGTCATTAATGAGTGAGTGAGGCTGGCAGACTAATCGGTCCAGTTTACTTGAGCTCTGTGAGATTTGTGAGGAAATCTGGTTGTGAATGTGAAACAATTTAGGCCACTTTTAGACTGAGACTATTGTGCTTTTGGTAATCTTGATAGTTCCCTATATTTTAGGTTATGATACCTAAATATGAAGCAACATATTCTTGGGGAATCAGCGAAAATCACTGGGGGGGAGGTGATGGTTAGAAAGGGGGGTGGGTTTGTCTTTTTTGGAGAGTTTAAATATTTTCAGAGAGAGGGTGACTGTGTGTAGTGTCACGCCATTTGTCGTTATTTTATAGCAGCTCTCGCCTTAACATATTCTGCATCTTAAAAGACTGCAGAACAACTATAAACAGTCAAATGTGCAAAAAAATGAAATGTATCAGAAGAAAGAGTGAGAGCTAGTTGTTAAAAAAGACTGACTTTGGCTAGGGTTTAGATTTAAATCATCTTTTTTCCTTCCATCAACATGACATTAATGTCTGAAGAAATTGTACCAACTGAATTGTGATTGATTACTTGGGAGGGTGTTACAGGTTTTCTATTGTCAAGTGAAGGACACAGTATACATCATAACAACATTTAGGAGGGTGTTGCTTTGAAATAAGAAGAGAGATAACATGTGCAGCCCTGCTGAACCATGACAATAACGTCTGTTTTTAGCCATGTAGGTGTAATATATTCTAGTAATTCACAAAAAAAAGAAAGAAAAAGAAATGAAGCCATAAAGAAAAAAATATTTGTTAGCCATTCTGTGACCCTTTCATCATCATCTTGCGGCACCCTGGGGGAGTCCCCACCCTAGGTTGAGTACCGCTGGTATAAAGAAAGATGTTTTGACTCGGCAAAAGAAAGCAAATAAGTCACAGGTAACCTGCAAAGAATTTGTTATTAAGAGCACGAAGTTCCTTCAAGCGAAAAGACCTTCGAAAGACGATCCAGCTGCTTACCTCCACACAGCAGTTCCCATCCAGAGCAATGTTTCCTTGACAGTCCTTGCGGTCCTCCGTGGTGTAGTAGGACAAGTTACTGGGCCTCAAGGTGAACCAGCGCTCCTTCCAGTTTCTCCTCAGCTGGCCTTTTTTCCACATATAACCCTGTATGCAGCCAAACATACACACCACACACACACACACACACACACACACACTGTCACTGACACAAAGCGGAGTATATCAGGAGCCAGAATGCAGCTTTCTGTTGGCAGACGAGTGTCCTACCTCTTTGAGGACATCACCAACAATCTCCCTGTACGCTTCCTCTATCGCCATGCTGATAATGCTCTTATCAATTCCTCTGCTTATCTTTCCAGAGTTCATCATCTCCAGAAAAATCCAAACAGTAATGCCGCTCTGCCGCACTGAGTCCTGGGAGAAGAAGTCCTCTAATTCAACACAGTTGAACTCAATGCTCATGGCCATACATATCTTCTTGAGGAGGTACTCCACCTGCAGAGGAAAAGAGTGTGAACTGATTATTCATTTGAACCGTCTGTGTTTCCTGCATTTTACTCAAGTATGCTGTGACTTAAGCTATTAATTGACTTCAAATGCCTTTTTGGGAACTTTTTAGAATATTTTTAACTAAATTTAACTTGGATTTTTTTTTTTGACTGAAGAATAGTTTTTGCTTCAATGCACAACATTCACAATATTCAGACTTTATTGTGCATTTTATTATGTAGTTTTTTAGGTTTTCCTCTTAGAACACAACCTTAAAATCACATCTGCCAACACTGTCTTTCAAATAAAAGTTGCTTAAATTATGTTGTTTCATAATCAAACCCACTATGGTAACACTGTTTACAACACTGTAGTATTCATTAACCAACAGATTGTTTTTAAAGTGGTTACAGTGTGAACAGACATACCAAAATAAAACTATATAAGGTTTTCTTAAACTCGGCATGATAGAAACTGCTCTGCCCTTGAAATGTGGGGCTTTCTCTTGGCAGCTGCTGTGACACAGTACTCAACAGGAAACCAAAATGAGGGTTTGCAAGTGAGAAACAAGCCCACACTGCAGCATGAAAAGAGCAACGTGTTCCATGATGGCAAGAAACAAGGTTTCAGCCAGAGTACTTTGTGGTTGTACAAGATCCAGCTCCATTTTTAGGCCAAAGATTACAGATTGCAGTTACAGAATTATACTGTATAACAAAACACAATAATTTGAAATATCTGTGTGGCTAAATTTAGAGGAAAGTGTCCGTCATCACGCACACACACGATCATATGACTTAAAGATTGTTTTTATTTAGGTCAATATAATGTGCTTTTTCACACCGCTCATGTTTCAAAACATACACCCTATTCCAGGTAAAGTTATTCCATATTTTCAAAGTACCTGTTTGGTAATGGGCATTGTTACGAGTGAATCAAACATTATTCGGGTTGAACCCACCTCGTCAGGAACCATAACCAAAGGGTACTTGTCTTCAGAGAGAAAATTAAAAAGGCACCACAGTCGAAAAGCATCTTTCTCTGGCAGAAGCGTGCTGCTGCTTCTGTCTGGCTGATAGTTTTTCTTTGCCGTCAGAGTCCAACAGAGCTCGTCTACGTGTTCCTTGTTAAAGGAGTCCTCCACAACCTACAACAACAGAAATGCAGGGATTAAAAAGTCTTGACAGAGTCCTTGACTACATTACACTTACAATATGCTAAAACAAAATGAGTGTATATGTGTTGTCATCACCTTATCCAGGATATATTTGTTGAGGTAAGGCATATAACCCTGACTGGAAACTGGACCATCATCGTCATCCCTGAAATGCTCCTCCAAAGCAACTGGGTCATGTGGGATACACAAGACTGTGCACAGGTTGTGAGACAACACCTGAAAATCACAATGTGAAGGACAGATAATACAATTTTAATATTTAAAAAGAAGTTAAAACACTGGAGCAGCAAGATGCAGAGCTAAATCCACAAAAAGCTTTATTGGCATGACTACTGCCAAATCTAAATTACATGCTGACAATGATGAGGACGGTTGAGTTTGTTTAATGTATAAAACTCTTTTCTGCTTTTCAGAGAATCAAGACCAAAACTGTGAAACCACAACTCTAATCTAGACCTCTAGGGAACAGAGGTTTTGAATTTCTGCTGCAGTGTTTGTTTCTAAAAATATTAATTGTCTTTGCACATACATTACATTAGTATGACTACTTGAAAAAGAGTCAGCGAGAAAATGTAGGTTTTCAAGGAAATAATGACTTGGCAAAACTTTACAGCTGCAAACTTCCAAAGAATTTTGTTTGGTCAAAGTGAAAGGCAATCCATTGATCAACTTTCACATTTATAGCGCCTTTTCTACCAGTTAGTGCGTCTCTAAGGGAGAGGGAAGAGGGAATCAGTCAAAACTGTAAGACTTATCCTCAAAAGTTTAGAAAGACATGCTATTGAAACGTGCATAAATTGATAAAAAAAAAAAATAAAAAAAAATAAAAAAAAAATAATGTAATAAAAATATAATTGATGAAAGGAAAAAAAACTGTGAAATCATTTTTTTTTTTTTTTAAGTTTTCGGAGTACTATTACTACTAATGTGTCAGAAGGAGTTTTATTTAATACTTTTCCTGCTTATTTTGTTTCTTCAGATGAGACCGTGCAACATCTTGAGATATCTGATACATGTTATCAGACAACCGGTCTCGCTGTACGTTGAGCCATAACCACATCCTGTCTCCAGCCTCCAGTGCTCTACAACATCTGTCAGTTTTGAGGCAACAGCATGCAAACTGTTTGCCTATCTAAAGAACATGGTGCCTGTACACAGGCTGCACGCATGAGGGGGATAAGCCTTGTCATGAGGCTGACTTGCCCTGATCCGGCAACACCACGCAGCCCATCAGGAACGTGGAGGTGGCTGGAAATGGAGTTCTTGAGTAAGCACCAAGACCGAGTGACATAACAGTGACATCAACAGAAATACAGTGGATTCGTTGAAGCCCTGAAGCAACAGACAACTGTCTCCAACATGTTTCCACTTTGTCCCTGCTTTCACTGTAACAATGTCCTTTTGATGTGCATGGGCTCAAGTTGTGAACACACTCCATTCAGCAGGCTGGTCTCTGGGCCGGTCCAGTGCCAGAGGACCCTTTGCACTACAAGCTCGAGGCCCAGAGTGAGCACAGCTTGGAGATGAGGGCATCCATTCATATACAGACTGAGAGCAAACTGTTACTCTCGTGCTCCTGGCAGACAGAGGTGCATATTGTGCCCTCTTTTAGCACAGAAAGCATTTTTACTCAAAACATAGGGAACACATTTCTTCCTTGTTGGACAGTGTGTGATAGAAAAGAAAGAGATTCACACAGGAAATATTGATGATGATGATAAGTAATATGAGATCGTGTGTAGCTACACCCTTATTTCCTGAAGCACGGAGGGAAAGTTAAAAGTGAGTAAATAACAAAGAATTTGTGACAAAGTTTGCCGAGAATTTCGAATATTTTCATCTTTCTTCGCAGTGAGCCAGCGTGATAAGTTTATGACCTAAGGTAGGAAATGAGGGAGCACAGTACAAAGTGAGCCAATCCTCATACACATAAACGTTTGCTCTGGTCCCATCTACCAGGTAGAAGACCCCCCCACCCACTCACCTTGAGCTGAGACTTGGACACCTTCCCGCTCTTCTCCAGATCCAGGGCTGTGAAACCGTACCAGATGGACTTGAGCAGCTCAGACCGCAGGTCCATGTCTGCAGCAGCGCTGTTTGCTGGTTTCCTCCTCTACGTCTCTTCTTCTTCCCTCTGCTGTTGACACGGGGCCCCTGGGTGACAGGCAGGCGGCAGACACCGACGCCGCGTTGCTGCTGTCAGACACTTCCATTCTGCTGGCAGCGACCCCTGCTGGATGTCCACGGTCACTGAAGGGAGGGAGGGCGTGATTGTTTACTTCATGTTCCGATCCTCCTTTCCACTGTAGAAATATTCAGATCCTTGTAAAGTAGAAGTAGAAAAGAAAACACGATATAAAAATACTCGATTACAAACAGAAATCCTCGGTACTTACTATTTTAGTACTCCGAATCTCCCTTCTTAATTATTTTAATTATGATTACATTTATTATCACAGTCCCACCAGTACATCTGCTATGCCATGTTATTTCTTTAGATAGGCCTAGCTATTACACAGTGCGTCACTTCCACAAGTATTGTAAAAAGAAGATTGTCATATATCACTATCTAATTTCCATATGCGCTGCTCATTACTGTTGTTTGCATGTCACAAACACCTGCACTTTATGTGTATTGTATGTTTTACTCTGTGCATTTTTATATAATCTGTATATTGCTTGTATATTGTATACTTTCTGTATTTAATATGTACATGTCTTTATTCTGTCTGTATGTCAGAGTAACAAACTGCTGGATTCAAATTCCTTGTTGATACAGTTGGCCAATAAATCTGATTCAGTTTTATGTCATTATATTATATTATGGTAGTTTTACTGAATCATTTTTACAATTGTATGAAGGTGAAATCAGCATTTTAATCTTGTGGCTGGGCAACATAAATTTAGAGGTCTGAGATACCAGATACCATAGAACCACAGTATTTTTGTATTTTTTACAATAAAGCCCTTTGACCGGATCTATCTATCTATCTATCTATCTATCTATCTATCTATCTATCTATCTATTGAAACAATAAAGTTATTTCTCTACTTGGTTAGGAGGCATAGACTGTATATAAAGGAGGAGGGGGGGGTGCGCGGCAACAACAAAAAAAAAAAAATAGTCACGTGGTTAAACAACTTTCGCGTCGTTACCATGGAGCTGTTTATGAAAATCCGTCGCTCATTGGTCGACGACATTGTCATGACCAAAGGAGAGGCAGTCATTGGTTGACACAACTTCTTATCGCGGCCAATAAGGAACCGCGTTTTTTTACAAACGATTGCAGGTCCAGGAAGTTGACAGCATAGTAGTGTGAAAGGACCGGTCCGGGGAGCTTTAAATCACAACAAAGCGTCCGTGAAACCAAAACATTTGGAATTATTTCTATCAGAAATACTTCACTGGATGCCCAGAAGGAAGCAACAGAGGCACTTTTGTTATTTGAAAGTTAGTAAAGTATACCACATTATGGTTCGTAGCATGTGCTACTTTAAACTCAGCCCCGTCTGCTCGGCTCAAGGCGAACTTTTCTTGCTGATGTCTGGTAGTCGACCTGTTGGTTTATGCCGTGCTGAATGTTCAGTTACAATCAAGTATATGCTCTTATCATAAGACAAAGGAATTGAATTGCTTTGTACCTGGTTATTCCTTTTTTTATTATTATTATTTACGTTGAGTTGGTGCTGGTGTTTGGCTGCAGGGAGGTTTAAAGTTGTCTTTAACTTTGCAGCAGTCGTTAAATTCTGATGCGTTTGCTTGTTTCTTTCAATGCTTTACGCACTGTGTCCATCTACTCTGTTACAGGCCTGAATAGCGTTTCGTGCTCAACTGCTCAACTCATTTGTTTTTGTCATCTCTTGCTCCTGCAGTTGTTCATCAGGTCTTCACCACTCTTTTCCTCCTCTGGTCATCAGCATGGATTCCTCTCCAGTCCTGGGTCAGCAAAGTCGGAACAAAATCCGCAGTGACTGTCTGAGGTAAGGTATTTTTTTTTTTTATAAAGCACGAGACACTTTTCTTTTCTTTATTTTCTCCTTGTATTTGTTAAATTCAAAGCGTTTTCACAGACTCTGTGTTCAGATAAAAGACAAAAACATCACATAGAATAAAAAAAAGATATAATATTAGTATCCCACTAAAAGACAGCTGTACCAGAGTCTCTACAGCTGAGATAGGTATCGTGTTGTACTAAATTGTACGTGTGATTTAACCAAGATACTTTCATTTTCAGAGTCCTTAAGCTGACAAATGCATTTAGACAAGAGATGTCTTTGCACAGGCTGTGAAGTGTTGACTCCTGTTGCCACAAATATATGACTTTTATTACACCATCTAGATCTCTAAAGTAATACTCTTATGACATAATTGCAAGTTGCATAAAGTCTGTGTAAGCTTTTTTTTGTAGTTTGACCACAAGTGTGTAGTATAGAGCGATGTACAATATGCTCTGAACAAAGAGAGTTTTTATATGGCTTATATTGTTTAGACAACATCTCAAGTTTAACAAGTGAATTCTCAGTATTCTTACTAAATCTCAGGTATCATATCAGCACTTGTATAAAAAAAAGAATACTCACCTATGTTTGCATTTATTATCTCGCAACTGATCGGTTTTCTCCTCACAGAATGAAGAATGAACAAAATAAAAAGCACGTGGACAAAAAGCCCTCCAAACTCCAGCCTGCACCCCACACTTCCAGCAAAGACAGTGAGAACAAACATCCAGGAAGCTTAGAAATTGGTAGGAAAGCAACTGTACGACCAGGCGTAAGCAGACTTCCAGTGCCAATAAAGTCCCTTCGTCTTCAGACGCCCTGCGACTTCAGTCAGTCCCACTGCAAGTGGGAGGAGAAACCTCTGGCTGTAAGTGCTGCCTTCACATCCTGCATATTTAAATGTTTTTATTTAATTTGATTATTCTTTTGTCCCTAATACTTTGTCGTTTTTCTGTAGGGAAAAGCTAGGAAGAAAAAGCCTTGCACTCGACCTGTACCTTTCAACCTGTCTCAGCCGAAAAGCACACGAGCGGTCACAGAAAATCAACAGCCACTAACCGTTGCCCAATCGAGAACTGGCACTCGGGCTATCCAACCTGAAAACAACGTATGCAATGGAAAGCCCTCTAAACATCCAGCGGTTTCAAACATCGGTGGGGACTCGAGCAAAAGTTTGGGGAAGTCTCATGGAAAGACAAAAGAAAAAGCATCGAACCTGTCAGGACAGTCTGGGACATTCAGCACATTTAAGACTTCAGCACCTTTGTCCAATCCTCTGTCATCCATCAGCTTGAAGCATCACAATACTGCTCTTAGTGCAGAGGTCTGTTTGGATAACAAAAATCCGCTCAGTCTCAAAGATCCTTCCAAGATATCCCATGGTTCCCAGACCACGAACCTGACCACGCAGGGTAATCCTATAAAAGGTTTGACTGGTATGTGTGTGTGGTTGATTTGTACACCTCCATTTATATTTTGCTCACAATCAATCGCACCTTGCAGATTAAATTTGATACCTCTGCATCCATTTGTTTATAATAAGTGGTAAATTGAGCACACAGTAATTAAAATGTGTTTGTCTGCTTAGCCTTTTTTTTTTTTTTTTTTTAGCTGTAGTAGCTTGACTTTGTCTAATCTTGACACTTACAATCATTGAAGATGGATGAGCTCTACGACAGTCGTAGCTTATTATTATTTAAATAGTTGGAACAGATTCTTGACTGCCTGGTTTATTTTCCTTGCTATGACTTTGTTGACTACATGACTCGGGTACTGTATTTGTCCTTGTGAGTAGAAGTCCACAGTGTTTCTTGGGTTGATTTCTAATATGTTTCCGACAAAGGGGAGAAGTTCCAGGCCGACCACAAGGCTTTGCTCAGTATCCTCCAGAACGAGGGAGTGATTGTCTCAGGTCTGGCATCTGCAACTCGACAGTCCAAAGCATACAACTATCTGGTGAGTTTTTAATAGTGCCTCTTTTGACTGTGCCTTTTTTAATCCCTACACTTACTGATAGGCCGAAGTTGGTTTTTGATGTTTATTTTTACCTGACTGGTGTCTTTCATGGATAACAATTTTAATGTTATACATTTTTTTTTTTAATGTGTTTGCAGCCCCAGCGAGTGTCTGTCATGAAGAGTCAACAAAAGGCTGGACCCACTTCTGGTCAGCATGAGACTGAGAACATAATGTGTCCTTTTACAGTATATGCAATATGTGATTCCAGTAGAAGTAGTTTCATAATCATTATGTGGGAGTCTAATTGTGAAGCTTGATGTCTTGTTACATGGAAAGGTCCCATATTTTAAATTTTTCCTGTGTTTTTTCTGCAGTTTAGATAGCCATAAGATATTTTTGTGGTTTTAAGTACCAAAAACCATCTCTATATTTTTCAATCTTCTCTCTTAAGATTCTCTGAGCTCCACCAAGAATGGTCTGTTTGTGTCTGTGTCTTTAAGCCCCACTTCAGACCAAAGATTCACAATGAAAACTGTTTTAGATTGTTGCAGGAAAAGTTGCAGAAGTGTGAGCTGGCAAATAGGAGCTGTGTACATTTCTCTGTGAACTGAGCATTTTGGCACTTTCACAGTATTTTTGGCACCTCGAGCTTCCTAATTATCCAACGAGGAATGGAAAACTCAATTTATATATTATGGTACTTCTGTGCCAGACTATCTTTTGGCAGGATGCTGAAACTTTCCAGAGTTTTCTCTGGTGACTTTCTGGCCTATAAAACCATGTGTTTTTTTATTCTTTGGTTTTTGATTAAACAAACAAGATACAACACATGAATCAATGAGCTTTAGAGATGCTGGCAGGCTGATGTGGTCACCTTTGGACAGAGACAGTTTTCTGGATCTATCCCTGTTTCCTCATTTCTGAAACGTGTCTTTAATCCAGGTTAACTGAGTGCCAGCTGTCACTTTACATTTACTCAGGGCTGGACTGAGACAATAAATTGGCCCTGGCATTTTTGGCACGGGCGGACCACCACAATTGGTCAGACACTCTCCCCTATCACACCATTCTTTCAGTCCACTTGCTCGTAGGTTTTTGTACGTGCACACGTGTCTGCATAGACATGAGAGCAATCGATCAAAATTGTTTCCCCAAAATGTAGAATTATTTCTTGAATCATTTTTGCTTCAACACGGTCGACAGTAGTTTCCAAAAGTCTTATTTAGTGGAATTGCCAGTTAAAACCCAAAAATGATCATTTACAATTACATGATTCTGAAAAGAGTCAATTTGTTTTAGTGAATAGTTTTCAATTTTACTTTGAAGTTGGATAATAAATGATGCAGTGTAAATTGATTCTGCCCTGTTCATGTCAGTTGAATGTGTCTCTTTCACAGGATCAGTGAAGTCGGTGCAGTTCTCCCCGGACCCTGCTGCACTGCAAACTATCCTCCAGAACGAGGGGGTGAAAGCTGAAGGAGTCGTCGGTGCCACACCTCGAAACTCAGTTTGTCCAACAGGCAGAGGCACTTCAATCTACACAGTATGAGCACATTAAATGTTTTTCCTCCTCCTCCTTCTTGTTATAATTTTAGCCCTTTTTTTTTTTTTTCTTCCAGACTACTACGCCGCTTTTGAAACACAATAACAGTTTTGTTTACTGCGTTGCTTCCTTTAGGTTCTGAGAGTGCCGGTCAGAAAAAATCAGGCTGCAGGCGCACCAGCAGGTCAGATGCAGTATCATCGTTCTCGTTATCTTATAAAACGTAATGCATCCTTATCTGTTTGTTCTTTTATCCTGATGAGACGCGGCTTTTATTCTCCTCAGTAGTAGCTCTCAAAGAGACTCCGCTGAAGACATGGACTCCACAGAGAGTCCGCGACACCAGACATAAGCCCATGTCTTCTATGGTCAGTATACATGTACTGTATGTTCACATTCTGTCCATGTGGCACATTGTACAGTCATCGGCTTTATCTCATGATGCTGCTGTTTTCAGAAATGGCATCTGTCAACACAACAGTCACCGTACTGTACTCCCGGACTCAAGAGCTGCAAAAGCAACCTTCAGCCACACCAGGAGGTGAGAGACGAAAATCATGTCATTTTTATCAAGTGTGTAAGAGCTTTCACAAAAATATGATGCAAAATGCCTTACAGAAATATTGTGTTGTATGAAAAGAAAAAAACAGTTTTTTGAGAGTCTTTAATTACACAAAGTTTTAAAGAGGGGCATTATAACCAGCAACATTTAAAAGCAGCATATCTTATTTGGTGGTAATGTTAAGGTTTTGCTGCAGTGTTTAACCGACTCCCAGTGGGAGGAGGTAAAAACATATACTTATTATTTATTTGATTTTTGACCAATTCTTAATTACAATGACAGCATGTCAAGTGTCCGAAGACTCTTGTGGGATTCGGGAGGGGGACGGAACAAAACAAAGAGATAACAAGCCAAACAAGACAGAGGAGAATAACTAATTAATATAACAGAAGTAAAATTATCTTTAAAAATATCCACAAGGCAAAATGGCTATAAATTTATCCAGTTTTTTTTTTTTTTTTTTTTTTTTTTTTTTTGTGACAAATTCCAATCAGTAGCTGTAGCAGACTAGAATGACAACAGGCCAAAGGATGTGTTTGATTTAGGAGCTTTTATTGTGATGCACAGGCACAATGTCTTGGTCTGCAAACCTTGGATTTCTCAACTCCATATAATCAGCCTGTCAAAACGTAATGCCTTCTTAGAAGTTCTAAAATAATTTGACTTTGTAGAGACAAAATAATAGAGTTTGTACAAATACAGGCATGATTTAATATAGAATAACAACAGCAAAATGCACTCCAGAACAAAAAGCATAAGTCTAAAAGCATATGTATGTTTTTACCAGAAATAAACACACTGCTCTCTGAATTACAGTTCATATGACTTTGTTGTTTGTTAGCAGGAAGTGGTCCAGAGATTGTTTGATGATCAAGAGGATGGGCAGAACTTGAATGGGACAGACAAAGATACGGAGACACAAGCAGAGCAGCTCCCTGTTCAGACCGCAGCTGTAAGAAGTGAAATCCAACAAAAAAGAAAAACAGAGGTTCACATTGAATTAAGTTCTTCTTATTAATTTCAAATGCTCTTTAAAGTCACGATGTCATTTTGTTTCTCTAGACTAAACCTCACTGTGAAGAAAAGGTAGAAGAGACGAGCCGGACCAACGACGACGACGATGATGATGATGACGATGAAGAGGAAGAGCTGAAGTCAATGGGAGGACAGATATTCTTACAAGCACCGCACAGAGAGTCTGTCATTTTTTTCTCAACTGGCAAAAAGCTGTTCAGAGCTCAACATTTCAAGAAGCAGGGGAGCTCAGAGCAGCATCATCAGGATGGTCCAGCTTCATCAGCACAGAGGAAGGTGCTGCTAGCTCATGATGAAGGACCAACTGAATCAGAACCGTCCCGCCAGATCAACTCTTCTGTTCAGCATCTGCACAGAGGTAACACTGACCTCTGACACTTCCCGTAATAAGTAATAGTGATTGTCATATTTTTAAAAGTGTATTTCTCTCCGTTGCAGACCTCATTGTTCAGAACACGCGTTCTCTGAGTCCTGCGGTGGCGATGCTGTGTAAGCGTCTTCCTCCACTGGAGGAGCTGCGTCTGGACGAGGAGGTGTCCACCTACATGTCAGTGTGTGTCCCAGCTCCTCCCGGGTTTCTGCCCCCACGGCCTCGCTGTGGAAACCCGCTGGCCTCCATCTTGCACTTCGAAGAGTCCACTGTGAGTACACAACGCTGATGGTGGTGAAATCTTTTCCTGTTTTGTCAACATTAAATCATTTTGGATTTAATGTGACTCTTTTCTGATCAACAGAAAAAGTCTTGTGTTTTAGTCTTATGTAAAATTCCTGTGCAGGGAACTTTAAAACATCAGCACATAAACTTGTATTTTCTCTGTACACATACTCACCCTAATACAAATATTTATCTTCATTTTGATTTCCAGAAATTTGTTCCAATTGGCTTCGACCTCTCGTCTGGTCTGTCTTCTCTGCACTGCTCTCCACTAGAAGAGAAATGATTTGCACTACGAGTATGTTTTTTTTCTGTGAAAAACAAACCCCAGTGTACTGATGAGAAAATGTTGGTCTGACACTGTCGATTCACAAGATGCTTCCTCAAAAAAAAAAATAAAGGTTTTATGTAAATGGTGCATCATTTTAACACTGCGGACACTTGTGTCACGTTGTCAATAATGTAGATTAGAAACAAAGTTTAGTCCAAAGTTGGAAATATAATGGAAAAGTTCAGTATTTATAGTAAACATTTGAATTAGAAGGTTGTTACTCTGTCTGCCATGTACAGTGTTTATAATAAATGTATACATGTTACTGTTGGCCAATGAAGGATTTTTCTCTCAGGATCTTTAGCTGTGGCACTCTTCCAATTTAACACATAAATGTCCGGTCACTTGTTTCAAACAACTGTGCTTTGTTTGTGCCTTCTGAAAATAAATTTTCGAAAAGTCAAAACAGGAATTTTATTGCAGAAAGCACAAGTTACAAACTGAGGCTGTGGATTTTGAAATATAATTGTGTTTAACACAGGTAGGGATAAACAATATTATTATATTTTACATACGTTATGCTTGTTTTTGTTTTGTCCTAATGATGGACTTCTTCTGGGCTATTAAATGGCAAACAAGTTCCCTAAGACCAGAAAGAGCTCATGTTGTGTAACAAACCGTTCCTTCAAAAGAAATCTAATCACATGGAAAGCATTCAAGTTGTGACGTTTCAGGTATGACAGTAAAGGTATTTAATCATGACGTGTCCACTTAAGTGATGATTTTATTTAACAGGGCTGGTTGTAATGAGGCTGTGTGTTTAGTCTAGGTAACGGTTGCATATTGGTAGTTTTTTCTGGATTTAAGGACGGGAATACTTTGTCATAAAGCTGACTTCCTCCATTCCCAATATGTAATTTCCTTAACTCCATGTTGATACAACATGCTGAAATGAAAGTTTATGTTCCTCTCGCTCATTTGGTCAACATTTATATGAGCTGAGAACTGTGGGAAATGCTTGTTCTTGTTTTTAGACTTTCTGTCCATACAGGTAAAATTATTTTAATACCCTAATTTGCCTGACCCTTTAGAAAGGGATTTTCCTTTTGAGATGTCTTTGTGGCTGATGTTGTTTTTGTTTTCTGCTATAACAATAGTCAATTTGTTAAGCAAATTAACTTACAATATGTGTGTGTTTAATTTAGCCTTTTGAGAAGGTAAATTCAGTTGATATTTCTGTAAAAGTACAACTGAGTACCATGAAGCTCTTAATGAGGGGAAATTGATTACCCCTGGGTCAAACTGGGCCTAATTCCAGAGACACTCCCTGGTTGGCCACAGACAGCAGGTAATGGGGTTTAAAAGGTTTTTGAAGACAACAAACTAGTTGGTCTGTTTGACTCTCCAGGAGAATGGAGGTGTGAATTTTTTTGTGTGCTGTGTTTTTTTTTTTTTTTTTTCAGGCTGGTCTAAACAAATTGTATGTATTTGAGAAAAAAAAAAAAAAATCAACCCTTTACACTCATGTTACCAACCATCTTCATCCACGTCACACTTTTTCACGTCACTGCATGAAATGGAAGTAACTGATCTCAGGTGCAGTCACACTTTTTCCTGTCACATTATACAACGTGCATTGTGTTTCCCTGTTTGTAACTGTCCACTGCAGGTGGATACTAAGCCTGCTTATATTTAGGTGAGCTGTGTGAGTGACTGACTGACTGAGTGAGGAAGTGAGTGGTGGAGGGTATCAGTGGGAGGGGCCAGGATCAGGAACAGTGGTCTATAAAGCCTGCGCCTTCACTCGGGACTACCCTGAGAAGCAGAGAGTGAAGGAAGAGCAACTATTCTTTCTCCTTTTCTTTCCCCTCGTCGAGGACACCTGTCTGCCCCGGTTCCTCTGGAAACATGTCCAAGACTCTCCCACCAACCACCGACCCCACAAAGATGGGGCTCGGACGGTCCATTGCAGTGCTGACGTCAGGAGGAGATGCCCAAGGTAAGCAGAGGATGAAGCTCCACTGCTCTGATCACAGCTTTGTTTTAAACTGTTAAAACACAGAGTGAGTCTTGATGAGGAGGGGAAAGGTGCTGACCAGTGTTTTTCCTGCTGAGGGCAACAAGCAGCTGTAAAAGTCTGTCATGTGGATGCCAATAAAGTATCATATATACTCTGACTGCATGACATTTTAAGATCAGAAGCCAAAGAACAGAGAGGGGCAGCAACAATTTTTCAAAATGTCAGCGTGGCACCAGCTGTCAGAGGTGGATGGAAGTTTGGCTTTCAGTCCAGTTTGAAGTCATGAACATTATAAGGGGATTGCATCTTGGATTCACTGCACTGCCAAATGCACTGTCAGTGTTTAATGTAATGTTTTTACCAAAAGACAACCAACTTTGTAACTTCTCACCGAAAATTGTGCTGCAGATTAAAACTAGACACTTTACAAGTGAAGTTTTTAATAAAGATTCTTTAACATGTTATCAAACATACCATTTGAGATTAACCCTCTATAAACAATCAGTCCATTATCTCTACTTGAAGCTTAACTGGGTGATGTCCCATTTTTCTTATATTCCCGTGCAATATTTCTATACAAATTGGAATCCAACTCATGAGCTCACTTATGTAAAGGCTTTATCTGCTTCTTATGCCCCTCGTGCAGTCCCTTATTTTACATCTTTGGGGCTAATTTTAGAGGCGTGACCTTTTTCTGGTATGGAACAGAGAAACACCCCAGTACACAGCTGCTGTCTGTTGAAACAAGAGCTGCAACATGCCAGCCTGCCACAACACAACCTCACACAGTGGCCTTTAGTGTACCGTACATCCAGGGGCGAAATGGTAGACAAGGCATACACTCCCCCAAACTCAGATCCTGTCCTTTACCCCATGGCTATCTTTGTCTCATCTGTTGCCACTGTGGAGTTACTTCAAAGTCAAGACGGGGCTGAAAGGTCTTTATGTGTATCTGACAGGAAGTGTCAAGGACAATCCGACTTTATTGTGTGTAAATAAAACAGTCATGTCGTTTGTGTATCTCAGGTATGAACGCTGCAGTGAGGGCCACAGTCAGAGTCGGCCTCTACACAGGAGCCAAAGTCTTCTTTGTTCATGAGGTATGGGCTGTAGGGTTGTACAGGTTACAGAAAAATGTCCCATAATAGTAAGCACAACAAGCGTGACCGCTGTGTTGTGTGTGTTAATGTGGGCTGTAGGGCTACCAGGGCCTGGTGGACGGAGGGGAAAACATCCGCCCTGCCTCATGGGAGAGTGTGTCCATGATGCTTCAACTGGTGAGTGATGAAGCTGAATAAAAGCACACAGAACACAGCCACATATTGTTCTTTTTTTTTTTATTGTCCATCAATAAGAGTCTGGATTAGAGTTTTATTGGTATTAACCATCTTTGCAAATCCTTAGTCGCCTCCCTACGAGTCGTCCTTCCCCAAAGAACTGTAACAATATTTACAGTTGAAATCATGAAACTGAACAAAAACAAAGACAGAAGGAAAATTAGAAACTAGAATCAAACTAGAAAAACCCGCTTTGCAGTTGTATGCCTGCGCCATCCAGTCAAGTTACAGTTCACATCCATGTCTGTCCAGATTCCTATAATATATGTAGTGAAGACTTTGAAGGAATTTCTCCAATAAATCTGATTCTGATAGAACACAAGGTTGCAGCCATGACAGTAGATGATGTTTCAAATACGGTTGTTGTTGCACAGAAAGTACAAATTCTAAAATTATGATGCTTCACACATCACCAATGTTACAGCACAGAAGATCTATACAATCACCACATTTTTAATATGGGCACCCCAGATTAGTGTCACTAATTCAGTGCCTGACTAAATGTGAAATGTGGTCCTTCTATTCCTGAGTTATGGTGCTGAATAATGGAATGAAAAGAGTTTTTGCAGTATATTATGTTGCAACAGTAAAGTTGGCCTTTGACCTTTTGGATATAAAATGTCATCACTTCATCATTTTATCCTATTTAACATCTGTGTGAAATTTTGTCATAATTAGTGAATTGATTCTTTAGTTATGGCCACAAACATATTTTGCGGGGTCACAGTGACCTTTGACCTTCGGACTCAAAGCTGATTACCGAGGGAATGTTGGTGCCAAAACTTAAAGAAATTCTCTTAAGTCGTTCCTGAGATATTGCATTGATCAAGAACAGGACAGATGGACGGACAACCCGAACACATCTGGCCTGTGGCCACTGCTGTCGTCGGCAATGAGACAAAAAAAATAGATAGAAAGGAGGAATGGGTTCAGTCTTCAATGAATTGAAGTAAGTTATACATTTCTCAGCGCTGCCTATCATACCATATGTTTGGTTCAGTTTCATGTTTTGTGATGTCCACAATGAAACTGTTGCTGCAACAACAATACAATGGAGTAAAAAAAGTCAACAGTAGAATTTCTTTCCGGAGAGAACTCACTGTCAACAGTTTTACAGAAACTTTCTTTCGTGGAAAGAAATGTTAATTAAAAATTATTCAAAAAACATTTTGCTGATAAGGAAAGACATTTTTTTGTTGTAGTGTAACTCTCAGGTAAATATCTCAAAACCTGTGCAAATAAAAGTTAAACCATTGGACTGAGCATGACATAAGTGAGAGGATCTATTTGTTTCATAATGTGGGTAAACTGACCCTTTAGTGGGTACAGACCACGGCAGGTTTCTGAGATATCACCCTTGAATAACCTTTTTCATTTACCTACAGATGATGCAACCTCTGTTAATGTGCATTCAGATCATCCCGACGAGTTTTTGTAAAGCTGCCTGATGCACATCACCCTGCTGAGATTAATATTAAGCAGTATTACAAGATAACTGGTTGAAATCTCTGTGATCGCTGCATTAATCAAAATCATCTTCCCTCAAAGCCAGAAAATGTCTGTGAGTCTCAGTCACTGTTGAACAGCCTGTCTTCTTCATGTGTTAGGGAGGTACTGTCATCGGCAGCGCTCGCTGCAAGGACTTCAGATCCAGGGAGGGTCGTATGACGGCAGCCTGCAACCTGGTGAAGCTGGGCATCACTAACTTGTGTGTGATCGGAGGTGACGGCAGTCTGACTGGAGCCAATGAGTTCAGGACTGAGTGGAGCGGACTGCTGGCTGATCTGTTCCGAGCTGGTAAAGAGACAGATCGTGAATCTGCTCCTCAGTTCTGTCTCAGTCTGTCCTTTTTGTTCCTTCAAATATTATTTTGTAATCCATCATAAGAGGTGGAATGGAGGATATCATGATAATCATATTCATTCACTGAGGATATACAGCACTGTGCAACGGTTTTAGGGGCTAAAAGTAAAGTGAGGATGCTTTCAAAATCAGTGCCATGAATAGCTTTTATTCTTTAAATAACTTCATATCAGGGGAGTAATCCAGTCAGTATTTGGTGTGACTCCACTTTTCCTTCAATACAGCTCCAGTTCTCTTTATAAAACACTTGTGCACAGTTTTTCCCAGTACTCTGCAGATGGGTTGCTGCGAGTATCTTGGAGAAAGTGCCTCACTTCTTCTGTGGGTTTTGGCTTTTATTCTCATTGTCTCTTCATGTGAACCCAAACTGACTCTATGATGCTAAGATCAGAGCTCTGAGGCAGTCATACTATCTGCTGTAGGACTCCTTGTTCTTCCTGCTGCTGAAGAAACAGTTCTTTTTACATCTGGCTGTGTGTTTGGGCTTCTTGTCATGTTGCAGAATGAGTTTGGGAACAATCTGCATCCTTTCTGCTAAATTTTCAGTCCTAATTTATATTGAAATGTACTAGTATTACTGTAGCACATTTCCTCTAAAAACCAGGGATAATACCTTGAAATAAAATTAGAAGAGGAAAGAAACAATACACTTTTGTAAAATTGAAGAAGCTCGACTCATTAATATGTTTTATGTTATTACATTGCATTATTTGCCTCCTGTCCTTTTTGTTACAAATGAAATGTTTGAGTCTGTTGTCTTTCTTCAGGAAAGATCACAGAAGAAGAAGCCAAGAAATCATCCCATCTGAACATCGTTGGCATGGTCGGCTCCATCGACAACGACTTCTGTGGCACCGACATGACCATCGGCACTGACTCCGCCCTGCACCGCATCATTGAGGTGGTGGACGCCATCACCACGACTGCACAGAGGTCAGACACTTGCATGTACACAGAGATCATTTAGATTCATTCTACTCATCTGAAAGGGTGAAATCAACTATAGCACCAGTAGTTTGTACACCTGCACAGGTAGAAAGGTGTTCAGTTCATCACATTTCAGATGCAAAGAAATACAATGCAGTATAAGTCCAGGGTTCTTCTGACTGAAAACAACTCTCACCATGTTGTCTATTGACAGATTGAATAAAAAAAACCTGTTTTCTTTATAGATTTACAAATGTATATTCCTTTGTGAGTATAGATACAGAATCTGCGATGTGTAAATGTTTATCATAAGGCAGATATTTTGGGTTTTGAAATCTCACCCAATAAAGGATGAAGACATTGTGATTCTTACCTAATTTGTACAAAATGCTCTGTGTTCATCGACAGCCACCAGAGGACATTTATACTGGAAGTGATGGGCAGACACTGTGGGTTAGTACCTTGTGTACTTGGTCTGTTTGTGTGTGTTTGTGTGTGTGCTATTGGTCGAAAAGACAATTTTACAATCCAGTCGAATACATTTTTAAATCTTTACTGGCTATCACTAGTTACCCATGATATACAAATTTAACAATAAATGCTGCTGAAATTAATCACATTCCCAATCATTTTATGTAAAGATAATTGTATCATTCTCATCATGTGTCCATTCATCTGATTGTTGTCTTTTATGGGGAAAACACAATTCCAAACAATAAAACCCTCATAGATATTTAAAGCTCTGTTAAGGCATCCTTGTTAGTTAACACGCTGACTCAGTACAGTTCAAATCCAGCGAGGGTCTTTTGTTGTATGACATCCCTCTTCTGTTTCCACTTATTTCCCGTCACATCTTTGCTGACAAATATCGAAATACAGGCGAAAATACTGGAATACAAAACCCTCTCAATCGAAGTTCTGTTTTCTTAGATACACTGTGTGCTACTGAATTTACATGAAGCCTCCATGCATATTTTTGGGGTTTCAGGACATCAAATCATGGATATGAGATGCTGTCAGAAATGTTCAAGTGGGATATTATTACTGCTAAATTTAAAACTGAGTTTAAGATGTACAGAACAAATATTATATGTTTTCCAATGTCCCTATAAGACACGTGTACTATGACTGAATTATGTACAGATCTGCTGGTTTACCTTGAGATAAATGTGGTGTGCATGTGTGTGTGTGTGTGTGTGTGTGTGCGTGTGCGCGCGTGTGCGTGCGTGTGTGTGCAGGTACCTGGCCCTGGTGACGGCTCTGGCCTGTGGTGCCGACTGGGTGTTCATCCCAGAGATGCCACCAGAAGAGAACTGGGAGAACCACCTGTGCAGGAGGCTGACAAACGTAAGTATGTCTTTATTTGTAGATGTTCACGCTTTCTCTGTTTACATGACAATCAGAATACATAATTGTGTTTTTAATGTTTTTAGCAAAGGGCCAGAGGGTCTCGTCTCAATGTGATCATTGTGGCTGAGGGTGCGATGGCCAGGGACGGCAAACCAATTACATCTGAGCAGATCAAAAAGGCAAGCTCATCAAGTTAATGTCAGCAAAGTATCACTGTAAGTTACACAGACAGTTATTGCCAAACAAACAGGTGGATTTATTTGTCTCCAGCTGGTGACCGACAGACTCGGCTTTGACACCCGCACCACTGTTCTTGGACACGTACAGAGAGGAGGAACTCCCTCGGCCTTCGACCGAATCCTGGTGAGTATCTCAGTGAAAACCAAACATAAATGACAGTATGCAGCTGTGCCTCTACTCACACACGCACGGTGATCTGACTTGGTGTGTGTGTGTGTGTGTGTGTGTGTGTGTGTGTGTGTGTGTGTGTGTGTGTGTGTGTGTGTGTGTGTGTGTGTGTGTGTGTACATGTTAGCTCTGAATGTAGAACTGGTTTAGAGAAATACAGACTATGCTGGCTAACAGTATTTACATCACTGACAATTCAAACAGTAAGAAGGGAAAGTCTCATTTGAATTCACTCAATGCATTTCTCCTCACACATGACTACAAGAAAGGTTGGAATGACTAATGAGTGATTCTGCTACTGCTGGCTCACAACACGGAGGTGAATTTCTTAAATAATATTTACAAGTTGAATGCTGATGATGAACGGAAACAAAATGAACTGCAAGTCTGTTTTTTCCTTTGATGTACATTAAAAAGGGGGATTTTATGGAGGTTTTTATTTGCCAAATAAAGACCAAAACCTGTTAGACCCGTTTCACCAAAATATGAATACCAGAAGTGATGATGTCCCTGAATTCTTTGACATTTTAGTCCGTTTTTTCCCCAGTGATTCCCAGCAATAGATAACTATTAGGGATGGGCATCTTAAGCAAAAATACTATTACTAAAATACTATTTGACTAAGATTTTAAGTTTTGGCAGACTTTGTGCCACACCTTATTTTTGTTTGTTTTTTATTGAAGGAGTTCCACAAAAAACTTTTGGACAGTTGCAGTCGTCTTTGCTTGTTTCTTTGTACCGTAGCATCTAATCTCAAAGGGCCACATGGTTTACCGAACCCTGGTGGTAAGTGCTCTTCTCCTTCTTTGGTTGGCTAATGGCAGTTGGAAACCGCCATTTTCTGACAGTACTAACACATTACTACCTGACAACAAAAACCAAGGCATATAAGACAAGGCTCTTGTCGCACAAACTACTTCATATTTCAAGACCTTTCCCAAGTAACTTTATTATATATCCAGTGTTTCCCCTACCATTTTAATGGTCCAGGACACCCCCTCCACCCACCATCAAAATAAATAAATAAATCAATACGAACGTACTCGTAGAACTGCAGTTTTGTCCAGTAACTACTATTTATTTTCAGCGTGAGAGCTGCAAGTGGATTTTCTGGTCACTGACAGTTTCGCTAATGTGTCTTTTTTTTTTTCTGCTCTGCCGTGTGTGTGTGTGTGTGTGTGTGTGTGTGTGTGTGTGTGTGTGTGTGTGTGTGTGTGTGTGTGTGTGTGTGTGTGTGTGTGTGTGTGTGTGTGTCATCCAGGGCAGCAGGATGGGTGTGGAGGCGGTGATGGCGTTGCTGGAGGCCACTCCAGACACTCCTGCCTGTGTGGTCAGCCTATCTGGGAACCAGGCAGTCAGACTGCCGCTCATGGAGTGTGTGCAAGTGGTATGTGAGATTTTTCTCCCTGGCAAGGAGATACCATTCCACCGACTGAACTTCCCCAGTGTGTTGCTCTACTTGATATGTACAGATAAAAGTATTTTTTTGCTTTACAGACTAAAGATGTGACTGCCGCCATGGCTCAGGGAAGATTTGAGGATGCTGTCAAGCTCAGAGGAAAGTACGTATTATCCTGAGTGTCATGGCAACAAAATAATCAAATGCTCCATCAAACTTAGTTTTTTGCTTCATCACAATGGAGCTCTATGGAGCCCGAGTTATTGAAATCATTATAAACTTTGACCATGTTTAATCCAAATAAATCAATATAGAGCAACAGGAGCTCTGATTGGCCATTTTCCTGCTAGAACATAACAACTGGCCTGTCTGAGTTGCTGCTCTGTTGGTTAAACAGATTAATTGTGAAATAGAAAATGAAACACAAAGTTCCCTTAATTTTGCAGAGCCATTCAATTATTGATTCATTGCGGATTCACTGAGGTATTGTATTTCCAGATGTGATGTTCTTTTATTAAATTTTTCTGCATCTACAACAATTTATGGTAATGTACGTTTTGAAATTGGTTGATTTAAGTGATTATGATTAAACACTGTTTTAATAAAAGCATACAAAAAAACACAAAACTAACAGCAAAAAGTAAAATCATGTAAAGCAAAATTGTTAAACCTGGTAGAGATTAATACCAAATACCTTTTTATTTTGTCAAATTTAGCTGATCATTTCACTCACTCAAGCTGATTTATAATGTGCAGGAGTTTTGAGAACAACTGGAACACATACAAGCTGTTGGCTCACATAAATCCTCCAGATGTGAAGGTGAGAATCAGACTCATACCAACTTTATTATACGTTTTAAAAAAAGGACTATATAATAGTATCTACACTGACAATTTTTTTTATCCAATAATTAACCCTTCAGTTGTCTCCTTTTCTCTCTCTTATTTTCAGAGCAACATCAATGTGGCCATTATGAACATTGGAGCTCCTTGTGCTGGTATGAACGCTGCAGTTCGCTCAGCAGTCAGGATGGGAATCATTCAGGGTCACTCCATGTTGGCTGTCTATGACGGCTTCGACGGTCTGGCTCAGGGACAGGTAATTCTACATTTCTGTCTTTGTTCCAGACCTCCTTTTGTAAATGTTTTAAAGAGATTTTTAGACGGAATTGTAGAAAAGATGTTTTATTTTTTTAAACCAAGGAGACAAAAATATAAAGGTTTTCATGTCTTTGTCAGCAGCTGCATATACTAGAAATCACTCGTTGCCATAAGCCCATAGACCAACCCAGTGGCAAATTACTCCGACATCTACCATGAGTCGTTTTTATGATATGTTGTTAACTGTCAAACTGACAAATGGGTCAACAAATGTTTATCCAATTTACAACAACAACTGTAATGTTATTGTTGCAAGTGCTGGTAACAGGGCTACTACATTAGCATTAATGGTGAATAAATGAATAAATACTTTAACTCAAGCGTTTTACCCATTTCTCATTATACTTTTTAAATAAAAGATATTCAACACTCCAATGTAATTTATTGCCATATTCTATACATGCTGTTAAGTAAGTAAGTATTGTTAAGTATTTGTTTCTGTTTCTGTTTCCTAATAGTTCTGTGTGTTTTAGTTTATGGTATTCAACATTTTGAGCTAGTTCTTTCCACTCACTGCAGATTGAGCCCATCACCTGGACTTCAGTAAGCGGCTGGACTGGAAAAGGAGGTTCAATGTTGGGCACCAAGAGGTAAAATATATGTTATTCTAATTTTTAGTGGCACAACTTTATTTCAAAATTCTAAAGACTACAAAAAAATGTCACTGCATTATGTTTCTTTCCTAAAGAACTCTGCCAGGCAAAATATTGGACGAAATCAGCCAAAACATCGCCAAGTTCAACATCCATGCTTTAGTGATCATTGGTGGATTTGAAGTAAGACTTGTCAGCAGTTCTTCTCTGTTAAAAGTCTTGTAAATGTTGACCTGTCTTATTTCTCGGGCTTAATAATAAATTAACCAACAACACCTTGACAGTTTTTGCCCTCTTTTAGACACACACAACCAAACTAATTCTCCTCCCCTCCCCTGCTGCAGGCCTACGTGGGGGGCCTGGAGCTGGTGCAGGCTAGAGAAAAATACGAGGAGATGTGCATTCCTATGGTGGTCATCCCTGCCACCGTCTCCAACAACGTCCCTGGCTCTGACTTCAGCATTGGCGCTGACACCGCCCTCAACACCATCACCGCTGTCAGTGGCTTAACAGCATGCAGATATATATATATATATATATATATATATATATATGCATATAAAAATATATATGTATATAAAAAAACAGCTAAACAGATGTGTGGTTTGTTTCTCTGAAGACTTGTGACAGAATCAAGCAGTCTTCAGCAGGGACCAAGCGCCGTGTGTTCATCGTGGAGACTATGGGTGGATACTGCGGCTACTTGGCCACCATGGCTGGTATGGCTGCTGGAGCTGATGCTGCCTACATCTTTGAGGAAAAATTCAACATTAAAGACCTGGAGGTGAGTGGAAGGTCATGGAAGAACAGGAACTTTTGAGATTGTAATATCATACACACCAGTCTTAATGACTGTAGAAGAAAACCAAAGTATCCTGCCTACTTTTCAGTCTTCAGATCTTCAGCAGGCAAAATTTACACAGACAAATAATTCTTCCTGAAAGAAAATGAGTTCAGTGTGCAGGATTCATTGGTTTTGTGCCATTTTCTGCAGACTGAGCAGACATTTATTCTCAGAGTGTGATCTGTGAATTTGGCCCTCAGGTGAATGTAGAGCATCTGGTGGAGAAGATGAAAACAACAGTCAAGAGAGGTTTGATTCTCAGGTTGGTTTTTGTTCAGGGTGAAGAACAAAAGTTAGGAGCAGCAGTAAGAATTGAGGTATTCTGTTCAAACACCAGTAGTGAGACTAAACACTTAAAATCATCTCACATGCCCATGTTAGTTACTGTTGCTTTAGCAGAGCCTTAATCATGACTTCCAAATGTGAATGCTTTTATTTTTCCCTTTGACTCAATAACAAGAATACAAACTAAGGATTTGTTTTACATATATGTAATTTATCTCCTACAGTATTTTTACTGAAAACATGTTGATATGTTACAACAGGAAAAGTCTATGATTAGATAGTAAAATTAATGAAGTCTCAATTCCATTTAGCTGCTTCAGGTTTGCTTGGAGTTACTGTTGCACTCTTATGGCTTCATGGGAGAACCCAGCAATCATTTAAATGATTGATTATGACCATTCAAATCTCTGCTGTGAAAAAGGCCTCTAACTCTGAAAACATGCACATCTGCCATGAATTAATTTCTCTCTAGATAATAATCTGTAACTGTTGTGATAAAGGAACGAGAGCTGCAATGCCAACTATACCACTGACTTCATCTTCAACCTTTACTCAGAGGAGGGCAAAGGCATCTTCGACTGCCGTAAGAACGTCCTCGGACACATGCAACAGGTGTGTTTGTGTGAGAAAGTGTCAAAAGCACTCTTGATAAAAAGTAATTATTCTCCTTGTTTGTCTACATCACAATGTGTTCCCCTGTCTGTCCTCTCTCGACTGCAGGGTGGCACGCCGACACCCTTCGACAGGAACTTTGGCACAAAGATGGGTGCCAAGTCTGTTTTGTGGCTGACTGAGAAACTGAAGGAGTGCTACAGGCATGGTACGGTGACCTGAAAATGTTAGAAAATGGTGGAAAATGTCGACCAGTGTTTTCCAAAGCCTAAAGTGTAGTTTAAAATGTATTGTTTTGTCCAGACCAACAGTCCACAACAACAAAAAATATTTATTTCATCATCATGGATGACTAAAGGAAGCAGAAAATCTTCACATTCCAGAAGCTGGAATCAAAGAATTTTATCATATTTTAATTTTCTTAGAAAACCCTTAAAACTATTAATCGTTTATTGAAATAGTTGCGGATTAATTTTCTGATGATCAGCCAATCGATTAATCATCTAACTGTTGCAGATGAACATTTTTCTATCAGTCTATCAAACGGTATAAGAAGTCGTTAACCGTCACTCCATCCATAGAAACAGTATAATCCTATTACACCCTAATGCATCAACCGTGATAATGGTCCAACACAACTGTTAATCCTTTTGATGCCAGTGCAGTTTTGAATGAAGGACTTTTGTAATGGAGTATTCTTACATTCTTGTGTTGCTATTTTTATGAATCCTCATCAGTAATACCATAAGAGGTAAATCTACGTTTGACTGTTTCATTTCCTGTTTTGTTTTTTAGGTCGTATCTTTGCTAACACACCGGACTCTGCTTGTGTGCTGGGCATGAGGAAGAGGTCGCTCAACTTCCAGCCTCTTGCTGACCTGAAGGGAGACACAGATTTTGAGTAAGATAAATATCTTTAATGTGGCATACCGTATAAGCATACTGTACATACAGTTACATGTGTAATGGTGTCTGATACCCTCCTCGGTCTGCTGCAGGCATCGCATCCCCAAAACACAGTGGTGGCTAAAAATCAGGCCCATCATGAAGATCCTGGCCAAATACGACATAAAACTAGACACATCTGAACACGCCGACATGGAGCATGTGATCAAGAAGATGAGTCCTATGGGGAAGTAGACTCAGTCTGCTCTCTAGGTCCTTGTGGTTGGAAAGGGACACATTTTCTGTTCCATGACAAAGTTTTATTTTTCTTGTCAATATTGGTAAAAGAGCTGCAGTCTTTTTCTTTCCTGTCCTGAATGTGCATTTTCTCATTTAATTCCGTGTTTTGTAGCTCTGCCGAAACTCAAAAACTTTGTGAATAACCTACATTTCGCAAAAGATAACATTTCAATAAAACTGATTAAAGATATAGTCCACAGAAATTTGCATTGTTGGTGATTTATGGAGCAGAATGTACAGAAAGGAAAATTCATCCTGAGGAACTAGGTGACTCTTATTTTTAATTCGCACCCTGTATTCTGGAAACGATGTTGAGTCAAACACCTCCTTCCACTCCATAGGTCCCTACCAGGACCAGTTTGAATCTGTTGTAGAAATGCATTCAGACCAGTTTTTGAAAGTTTTCGAGTTTGGCACATTCACTGGGAAAGCTGCCTGGTATGACTGAAACTAAAATGTATGCCACATTTGTTGTACTTCATTCCTGTTGCATCAAATTTGGAAGAGCCGCTGTTGAGAATTTTTGGAATAGTTTCAATGACAATATCGCTGATTCATTGTTACAAGGCTGTAATTTACTCTCTGATCCATAGTTTTGATTATAGGCAGAAGTAAAAATGTCTGTTAGGGTCCTGGCTAGATGATAAGAAAAAGGAGGCTAATTTTCTTTCAAGATTCATCCAACTGTCTCTTTTCTGTAGAGCTCAAGGTTGCTCATTTTGGTCTCAGTTGTGGAGCTGTTACTGAATAATCTGGTGGTTGTTGTTTTTTTAATTGACAATTTAAAAAAGGTTTAGAGGGTTAATTAATCTAAATAAAAGAGTATTAACATCTCCATTGAACACACCAGGTTGTATCAATATGCAAATATTTCATTTCAAAGGTTTAATTGCTAGACATAAGATGTTCCTATTAAATTAGTTTTACTTTATGCAGAAAAAAAAGGCCTTAAGTTTCCACATCACAGTTGTGTAAATTGCATATTGAAATACTATGTTATGCAAAGTATGGTACACCTTGGACACAAATTAAAAACTAATACAGGAACTTTCAATTTAATCTATATAAATGTATTTATTACCTTCAAATTTCTTGCAGGTAAAGAGCAGCTTGTATTTGTCTGGTGCACTTAACTGAACAGTTAGGCTGGATCCCAAACAGGTGTTTTTATGTAGCTCACTGTGTTTGGTAAAGAGCCTATAAAGTCTGTCACTAAATTACATACTAAAACATGGTCTGCGAAGAAACTCATTTATTCAGGTCATATCTAAAATTGCAAATTCACAGCAAGTCAATCTGTCTTACATCAGGTGTCCCAATCACAGTATCATAACATTCACTATTGGCAAACATATTTCCTTTTATTTTGAAGAGAACGTTAACAGTGGAGCAATTTTAATCCGCAAAGCAGATAATCCTATAAAATATTGGCCATTGTAAAACTGCGACCAATTTTTTCAACAACCTTTTTGGGTTGATCAAAGTGCTTTCAATGGTTTATCATCTGTTCCTGATTACATTTTAAACGGGCTGAAACCTCATCACATCACGGTCTCCTGTTCTTTTGATGAAGGTCCACGACCATTCATTAAACCTGCAGGTAATCACTGAGCAGCCTTTTTCAAAAGGTTGAAAGCCCTTAACCTCCAACTGAAAACGTCTTAAAAAAATAAAAGTACAGATAATTGTAGGACAAAGAAAGTTTCACACTAACATTTTCAAATAAGACAAAAATGATTTCTGTTATTACTACAGAGAAATATATATAAACTTTAAGATGTAGCCATTTAAATGACACAAAAAACACAATAAAGGCAATTATGGAAATGATCAAAACACAAATATTCAGCCCTGTTGAGAAATTTGGACTTTTATAGGACATTTTACTACTTTCTTTTCTACAAATACAGCTTGAAATCAGGAAATTAAATGAAGGTTTTGTCATCTTCTCAAATCCTCTTCTGAAAGCCATCTTTGATAAATAAATCATTTTATGATGATAAATACAACAACCAAAACATACAAGGAATATGACTGAACATTTCTAAAAAAATAATTTTGCCACAACAAATGTAGAAACAAGGCGGGAAATAGATGAACAAAGACAAGGAATAGACTTATAACAACAATAAAGCAATAAAGGTACCATAACACTGAAAAGGAAGTTTAAGAAATAATTAAGCAAAAACAAAAAGCAGCAACTGAGAGGAAAAGTCATGGGGAACAAACGAGGAGCATAAATTGAGAGACATTTAAAAAGAGCAACATATAAACGTAACATTTTATTGATGAACTTTTAAGTAGTTGGCAAAGTTAATAATACAAAATTATAAAAGAGGGCTACGTTGCCGCAGAAAACTACAATGCACATCCGGAAAAGGAAGAGGAAGTGGTGTAAGCAGAGGTCACCGAGACCTCGCGGTGGCAGCCGGGACGTCGGCGGACTGTGTGCCTGCGCTGAGGAGAGGTGCGTGTCCCCAGTGTCCGCTCCGGTCGCCCGGTCAGGAATGCGCCTCGCGAAGCCGGTGTGCGGTGTAATATTTGACGAAACGCCCGCGGGGGGGGGGGACGGTGGTCTGAGAAGAGACGCGGCTGGGTCAGCGCTCATCCGTTTTAGTATCTCGGCTCGCCAGCTCGACTCGTTGAGCTCGCCGTCGTGATCCTGCTGCGTCGGTTCAGAGCACGCTTAGGTTTCGCTAGCTCGAGTCTGTAGCATAGCTGCTAGCCGGCTAGCTCAGCGAGCCCCGGTTCCAGCCGACCAGAGGAGGACCAGGACTGACCGGTGGACCGAGCCGGTGTCTCCGAGAGACAGAGGGAGAGGTGGTGGTGGTGGTGGTGGTGGTGGCAGGCGGAGGAGGGGTTGGGGGGGGTGGACCGTGAGAAAGCGACGGGGTGGAAGTGAGTCAGGAGCGGCTGATGAGTTCAGACCAGAGCGGAGAGCCGCCGCTGCTGCAGGAGGAGGAGGCTGATCCCGGACCGAAGACCGGGGGGAAGGACGAGGCTCCGCCGGGGAGCGAGGGAGGGTCGGGCGGCATGGTGAGTGAGGCCTTCTCTGAGATCCTCTTCGGGCAGCAGCTCGAATTAACACAAACAAAGCACATTTAAAATAATTATAATAATAATAATAATAATAATAACTTCCGGCTTCGACTGTGTTGCGGTTTTTAATCACGACGTGGTTTTTGATGACCGAAGTGAAACCGGGACACTGAACATGGAGCAGCTCCCTCACGACCACTCGGTGTCATTAAACCTCCTTCTCCTCCTTCTCCTCCTTCTCCTCCTTCTTCTCCTTCTTCTCCTTCTTCTCCTTCTTCTCCTTCTCGTGAGCCGCTGCAGCGAGCTAACTCTAGCTTAGCCACTAACGAGCAAGCTCATTAAGTAGTTTGCTGAGTAATCATTAGCCTGCAAGTGAAGTTTGACACAGCTGTCGGATGACCGCGGTGCTACTTGGAGCGGAGGAAACACCGGGGAGGTGATTTCAATGTGCGGGTGATCGATGTTTCGATTACGAGCCGATTGACGGACGTTCATTCAGTCTCGGTGGCTAATCACGCTGCTAGCGAGCCGCGCTAGCAGCGGTGACATGCGTTGCAGATACCCGGCCGGCCTTTTTGCTGCGCAGCGCAGTCAGCTGACTCGGCTCGGCTCGGCTCGGCTCGCCTGGGCCTGTTACACAGAAGCGTGCGTTGTGACCATGTGTCAAGTTGCGCGGCACCTAAATGTCCGCGCTCCGGTGAAAAGGCCTCTCCGCCGGGCGCATCCTTGTGTGGTTGCGCGAAGCGGAGAGAGGGGGTCCCGGGGCACATTTGGAAACGGCAGCTGCTCTCGTCAGGCCCGCTGCTTTCACAAAAAGGGGCTGCGTCTATTTGCAGGTGGCAGGTGATAATGTCAAAGTAGGAAGCTGGTAAATGTGACGGGTAGCAGGCGTTTCGGAGTCAGTGGAAAGCTGTTGAAATAAAAGCGTAATCCTCAGTGAGTTCACATCCAGTTCACATCAGTGTCTGTATGCCTCCATATATGTGATCTATTCTTGGCCACGGATCTTTTGCAGGGTCAGGATTTCTCCTGCCAAACCACAACCAGCTTAAAATGTAGAGTCAGATCCAACCTCCTAATAACGTCTACCAAAAATACAATAATGGTGGTGAATAGCAACGTGGAGCAGTCCTGACATTGTGTTACTTTGTGTTTATACCCACTTTTATCGGCCGGTCCATAACTGCAGACGTTTAGGCTGCACACAGCTTTTTAATCACGATTCTCCTCCCTTGTGGTTTACAGTGTAATGGCCACTTCTGTTGACAGGGGATCACGGGCTCCCATGTGGGCACGTTTCATTGTACTTCTCTGATTTCAAATCATATGCCATGGAGGCTCAGTGGTATGCAGGTGATCCTATCATCAAAAGATGGCACCAGGCAGGGCTCTCCCCAGGTTTATTTAGGGCGGTGGTGGAGGTGGAAGGTGTTGGGCACTTTATTTGACTGAAAATTGTGCATTTTCACACAATTTTGGACTGTTATCATTTATCATTTTAATATTTGTTTGAAAATGCTCTGTCTGCCAAAATAATAACCATCATACATTGGTAAAACAAAGCTTATAATGAAGTTATAGTAAGTTAGGTGCTGTGAAAAAAACACTTGGGTGCGGCACACAAGTGTTATAATAGGAGGGAAAACGGTGCCAAGTGATTTTATACAATGCAAGGTTAAATTAATCAGTGAAATCAGCAGGTGTAGTGCTGGTTGGCTATAACCTACATGCTCCCTGGCCTTCATGGTACATTGTTAGAGACCATTGTTCAATTCCTTGTTTGATCTGCAGGTTTGTTGTTGGTGGTGCCCGGTTTTTGAATCTATGCTGATGCTTTTGTGAAAGCGGAAATACTTTCACTCGCGCAGTACAGATGTACAATTTTAACCCTGAAACATTCTGTACTTGAGGGACATAAATATGCAGAACTATATCAGCTGGGAAAGCTAAATAGTTTCACATTTGTCAGTCAAAGTTGTCCTAATTATTTGATTTGTCTTACATTTTATAGTTAATTAGGAATGACAGTAGTTTGGGAAGAAGTATGAAACCAAGCGGAGATTACACTGCAAATCTTTATCAAACCAGCAAGATACATGATACTCGGCTGAGTAGTTTTCAGTTGTGACTCAAGCACATTAAGATCTATTAAAATTAAACTGTCAAATTGCAGCAGTCTAATTTAGATAACTTGACAAGTTTACATGATTGTTTTTCATCCACGTGTATGTTTGAAATATTTGATTCAGCTGAAACACAAACATTACACCGCTTTTGAATTGACCTCACCTGATCCTGCCGTCTTGTTTTGAAGGTCACCTCAAAGGGTGCTGGTTTGAACCCAAATGCGAAGGTCTGGCAGGAGATGCCGGTGGCCCCCAGCGAGCCTGTTGCCAGCAGCCCTCATTGGCCTCCCTCGGACATCAGCGAGGGTGAGATAGACTTCTGTCAAATATCCATCGGACAACTCAGCTGCTTTTATTACATTTTTCTGAGGTTTAAATGTTTTATTTACAAAACTGGACCTTGTGACACCCATGCCTGTTGATATAAATTTAGATTTTTCTTAGTGAACACCAGTTATAAAACTTGTATTAATGTTTAAACAAAATTTTGTACTCGCTTGTTTTTTTTTACCCTTTCTTTTTGCCAGCATCTGTATACATAAAAACTTTATTAATGTTCACACGTAGTACAAAGCCAAGGGGCGCGGGGATGTGGGGATGTTTGAACTGGACCGGGCCTGACAGTTGGACCATCTGCTGTTGTTTCTGAATCAAACTCTTTCACCTTGTCCACAGGTTATTCTGAGCCTTCGTCTGCTGGGTGCAAGCAGTACACCGTGGGATTCACGGCCCTGCATGACAGCAGCTCCACAGCAACAGCTGAGATAGCAGTAAATGGAATGGACCCGCCAGATTTGGGCTTTTCCCCCGCTGAGTCCACAACAGGGACCTCAGGTCAGTCTCGTCACGTCACGTCACGTCACATCACACACACGCACACACACACACACACACACACACACACACACACACACACACACACACACAAACTGTGGCTGAAGTTCAGGATTATTTTGTTTTCAGTACACTTGAAAACAGGGAGTGATAATGTTTGGGTCGGACATAAAACACAGAGACAACAAACTGTGTGGTCTAACACCATCAACCGTCTCCACAGCTTAAAATACAGTGCTGCCCTGTGAGTGGTGCCTTATGATCATGCTTTCAATTACAGTATGTTCACATATATCAGTCAGGGGTTCATACAACCGATCACCCCCATGCAAAACGGGTCAGCTTAACTTTATTGTTCCCAAAGTGCAATTTATCCAGCAGCCAGGTGAAATAGGGCCCACTGTCGGGCCATCGCTAACCTATGCAGTTATTTCGTTTATCACGTTAGCACACACCCTGTGTTTGACTCGGGAATAAGCAACACACAGTAATCAATATTTCTATCGCTGTATAGTAATTGACTAATATATTCAACTCTTACCGTAGAAACTTAGAGCCACTGAGGCCTTTGGTGGGTAAACTGTGCAATCCAATGCAGCCAAATAAAACAGACCTGCCATAACGTATATAGATATTTATCCCCGAGGTCGTAGTTAAAGCAGTTATCTAGAGTTACACTACAATGAAAAGGTTTCTGTAATACTGTACTAAACCACCACTATGACCTCCATGATATAACTGAATACAGTTGTATTGGATTGCATTAAACAGTACAGGTGCCCAGTAAGAGTATGTTCCCCTTTTCTTTTCAATAAACCAGCTCTGCGGTGTCAGAACAGCATATTGAACCCAGAGTGGGAAGAAGGCTGATGACAAATATGACAAAAACTCAATGTGGGTTTAATGACCCCCCTTCACCAGTCAGAGTCCTTTTGAAAGGTTGAACTTTACCCTGCGGTGTCTCTTCAATCACTATTTATAATATCATGTGACACCGATCACTGTCGCATGCCTGTTCACCCATATGTGCTGCAACACATATCAATCATTTTCTTGTGCCTTCCAGCACAACATTTTTGATAAACTTTAATAGAGTAAGAAATCCGAGGCATCACACTCTACAATCTTACTAATACAAGCACGTTTTCACTTCTTTCTTTTTTTAACACTGACATTTATGTTTTTTTGGTTCTCAGTGGATTGTAAAACCGAAGAACAGCCGATATCCTCTGAGAATCTACGAGAGTCCCTGAAGAAAGAGCTCGAGTTTTATTTCTCTCGGTAAGAAGCAAGCACTCGTAAAGCACCTTTTATTTGTAAGATTTGCAAAGTAGACTCGTTTGTTTTCTTAATCAGTGGGAGACTATAATTCCTGGGTTTATCATTTTGTGATTCAGAGAAAACCTCTCGAAGGATTTGTACCTGATGTCCCAGATGGACAGCGATCAGTTTGTCCCTATTTGGACTATCGCCAGCATGGAGGGCATCAAGGTCCTCACCACTGACATGGACCTCATCCTGGATGTGTTGAGATGTAAGTGAAAGATTTAAGGATGGCGCATGTTGGAACTACCTGTATACATGTGTAATACGTTGAGATTGAAATATCCGTAATTGTGTCTCCCCCCCCCCAGCCTCTCCTATGGTACAAGTGGATGAGAAAGGGGAGAAAGTGCGCCCTAATCACAAGCGGTGCATTATCATATTGAGAGAAGTCCCTGAAACCACACCTGTTGAGGTAAAGCCAAGTTACATACACCAAACGATAAATAACGCGTCTTTGGAGGCATCGAATTGAGATTCTTTGTATCTAATTCATAGGAAGTGGAGTCATTGTTCAAAAACGACAACTGTCCAAAGGTGATAAGTGTTGAGTTTGCGCACAACAACAACTGGTACATCACATTCCAATCCGACACGGATGCTCAGCAGGTACTGCGTCTCAAACCTCACTTTACTGTGTCTGTGAGTAGTCCGTTAAAATGTGGCACCATGAATCGCCCTCTGACTTTCACTTACTGGTCCCCCAGGCATACAAGTACTTGAGAGAGGAAGTAAAAACATTTCAGGGAAAACCCATTATGGTGAGTTAAACTAAAACGCCTTTGTGTCATTTTGGAAAGCCGCCCTTTGTAAAGCTTTTTGTTCACAAATTTCTCTCCTTGTTTCGCGCTCCCAGGCCCGGATAAAGGCCATCAACACGTTTTTTGCAAAGAATGGCTACCGTAGCATGGACAGCAGCCTGTACGCTCAGCAGTCCCAGAGCCAGTCCCAGTACAGCTCTCCGCTCTACATGCAGCACGTCTACCCGCAGCAGCAGTACCCGGTCTACGGCATCGTACCTCCCACCTGGACACCCTCCCCCACACCGTATTTTGAAACTCCTCTGGTAAGACTGACTGTACTTAAATGCTGTTATGAGACACGCCAACACAAACCTACTCTCAGGTGGTGGCGGTGGCGGTGGCGGGAGGGTGTGGGGGGGGGGGGGGGGCAGCTCTGGGCTGGACTGCTGGCTTGGTTAGCAACACAGCTGCTAACATTAGCGTCCTTACTACTTTCAGTACATGCAGGTAGAGCGCGTTTTATAAATGCTGACATTCTGGTCTGCTTTTGTTTTTTTAAGCAGCTTGAGGTCGAGGTTGTTCCATTGGCAGCTTAACTTTAGGCTTTTACGGCGAGTTGTTTTTACAGCCACGCAACGAGTGTAGTTCATCAACTGCATTAACGGTCACCTTTGTCCACCTTCTGCACTGCTGCGCTGAGTGTCTGTGAGCTGAGGGGAAGCCCTGCCCTTCATGAAACACACACACACACACAGACACACACACAAACACACACACACACACACACACACACACACAGCAGAGCAGGAAAAGAAAAAAAAGACACATTAGCGCAACTGTCAGTGACCGGAAAATCTACTTGCAGCTCTCACGCTGAAAATAAATAGTAGTTACTGGACAAAACTGCAGTTCTACGAGTACGTTCATATTTATTTATATATTTATTTTGATGGGGGGTGGAGGGGGTGTCCTGGACCATTAAAATGGTAGGGGAAATACTGGATATATAATGAAGTTACTTGGGAAAGGTCTTGAAATATGAAATAGTTTGTGCGACAAGAGCCTTGTCTTATTTGCCTTAGTTTTTGTTGTCAGGTAGTAATGTGTTAGTACTGTCAGAAAATGGCGGTTTCCAACTGCCATTAGCCAACCAAAGAAGGAGAAGAGCACTTACCACCAGGGTTCGGTAAACCATGTGGCCCTTTGAGATTAGATGCTACGGTACAAAGAAACAAGCAAAGACGACTGCAACTGTCCAAAAGTTTTTTGTGGAACTCCTTCAATAAAAAACAAACAAAAATAAGGTGTGGCACAAAGTCTGCCAAAACTTAAAATCTTAGTCAAATAGTATTTTAGTAATAGTATTTTTGCTTAAGATGCCCATCCCTAATAGTTATCTATTGCTGGGAATCACTGGGGAAAAAACGGACTAAAATGTCGAAGAATTCAGGGACATCATCACTTCTGGTTTTCATATTTTGGTGAAACGGGTCTAACAGGTTTTGGTCTTTATTTGGCAAATAAAAACCTCCATAAAATCCCCCTTTTTAATGCACATCAAAGGAAAAAACAGACTTGCAGTTCATTTTGTTTCCGTTCATCATCAGCATTCAACTTGTAAATATTATTTAAGAAATTCACCTCCATGTTGTGAGCCAGCAGTAGCAGAATCACTCGTTAGTCATTCCAACCTTTCTTGTCGTCATGTGTGAGGAGAAATGCATCGAGTGAATTCAAATGAGACTTTCCCTTCTTACTGTTTGAATTGTCAGTGATGTAAATACTGTTAGCCAGCATAGTCTGTATTTCTCTAAACCAGTTCTACATTCAGAGCTAACGTGTAAAGCAAATAATATTTCATCTGCAGGGTATTTGGGGTGGCTGCAGAGTAAATACCTGCACAAAGTTGCTTTATAAAATAGGATTAGTAAATGCTGCTTTTTTTTTTCCTTGAGCAGGCACCGTTTCCCAACAGTAGCTTTGTGAATGGATTTGGCTCTGCTGGACACTACAAAACCGGCTCCAGCTCTCTCAACATCACTCGCCCATTCAACAGAAACCGGTAAGGAATTCTCTCCTGCTGCCTTTTCTTAGTTTGTAAGTTTCTTGTTTTGACTTAACTTTGAGTCTGCCGTTTGCACAAACGTACTCCGATTGGGGTGTTTTACCACTTTTTTTTTTTCTTTTTTTTTTTTACCACTTGTGTCTTTGTTTGCATGAAATTGAACATCAGATTATCTGTAAAGCAGTTTTGTCTGAAGATAATGTAACCCCAACAGGAAACTGCTCCTCACTCCCTGTCTTCTTACTGTCCCCACAGTGTCCCTCTCTATTCAAGAAAGAATGTAATAAATGCCTTCAGGTACCACTGTTATACTGTACAATAAGCTTCATCGCTACCTTCATCTCTTACCATACTGCAGCAGCCAAAAGACTAAATCCAAACAATGCCGTCTGCCAGACTGTTTTTTTCTGGCCATAATCCTTTTCATTGGTGTGACAAGTGTTTGGTGCGAGTTACTGAACATCCTGGATTTGTCATGTCATTTGATAAATAACGGCTGCTAACCGATTCTGAGCAATTGGCCTTTTTTTTTTTTCTCTCTTTCAGTTACTGAAACTTTGGCTCCAAAATGTCCTCTTTGCTTTTACATTATTACATGTAACAGTTTCTCTTCATCACAACTAACCACCCATGTTATCGGTTCATTTCTTTTACTGCTGCTTTCATCAGTGACTGTATTACCGTGTGCCATGTGGTGTTATGTGCTGTAACAAAAAAAAGAAAAAGCTGACAGTTAGGAGCCGAGTCGAGGTCACCTCTGCTGTCAAGCTTTAATGTGTACGCTTTTCATCTCTGGCAAAGATATGAAAAATTTTCAAGGTTGTTTATTCAGTCAAAGAGACGCTTTACAAAGAAATAAGTCAGACCTGATGATGAGATCATGATGCGCATAGAGGGAAATGGGGAGTAGAGCGCCTGGCTTTGGTTCTCTCTTTTTCCTCTTCTTTGTTTTTTCCTCTCTGTCCTCTCCTTTCCAAGTCAGGTGCCTCACTTTCATCCCGATGAGCGTTCAGATTATGAGATCTGAGGGTCAAAGACTGATGCGAAGATCAATCATGCTTATAGGCTTTTTAAAAAAAATTTTTTTTAACAAGTCTTATTTGTGGTGTCAGGATATTCGTAGCCCTGCTAGGTGATACATGGGGTGTTGTCAGCTCTGTTCCATGAGTGTATGATTGGTTGCCGAACATACAGAACGCTGACATGAAAGTCGCCGCTGCTTCAACCAATCATGAGCACAAATGCAGTCTGAAAAACCACCTGCATGTTGGTATTTACTCTGAAGACACAGCATGCTGTCTCATTCCTGTAGCAAACTGGCGCGTTTTTTTGGTTGGTGCCACCAGTGTTTCCTTTGAACCCTTTTAGTTGTTTCAGCTTCTATTAGCTGAAGATTGTTGACGGACCCCAAACAAAGGACAATTGTTATTTTGTATACAGGCTTATTGCTGTTTGTTCCAAGTACCACTGTGATTACAGTGCAGTTTTCTGTATTTAATACCCAAACAACAGCTCTATTTAAAGGACCATACAGTGGTTTAACTTGTTAAGCCATTAAACTGGATTTATGGTAATTGAAGTAATGGCATATTAAGGGCTCTTGCACATAATTATATTTTATGAAAGAGTATTGGGAAGGTTAGATGTAACGTGTCCATAATCTTTCTGGTCTCCCCTTCTACTGTGTTCGCTCGAATACTGAGGGCAAGAAACCGGGAAGTTATGTGCAGTCTGAAAATGTGCTGGTGCACTTGTAAAAACCACCAGTATGGTCACTAACACCACGTGAACCATATTATGTGTTCAATAGGAAGCACTGGTTGCCAGTTTGTCTTCAGAGCATTTTAACGTAATGTTGACCTTCTTCACCCCCCCTCCTCCCCCAAACGCAACAGAAACCACGTGAAGCCGCAGGTGAGGACGAGTGACGTGACTCCAGCCTCCATAACACCTGTCCCCTTGGAGAGTCTGACTGGACTGCGCAGCCCGCAGCCTCCTGCTACTGCCGCAACCACTAACCCGGTCCAGACAACCTCTGACCTGAGCTCAGCATTCTCACATCTCTCCTCCTCTTCCTCCTCTCTGGACCCCAGCGATGACGGCGGCATGGCTGGACGTGGAAGGTGAAACTGTTTTATCTTTAGGATTTGTCGTTTTGTTTGTGCCTGACTGTAATGGCGGGTACTCGTGGGCTGTGAGTTGGTCAGTGATTAAACATTCACTTCAGTATCCAGGTTACAATTGGCTTGTGCCAGGAAGCTGATTTATGAACTGCAGGAGATTAGAGATTTCTCATGTGCAACACCAAATTCTCTGCCGTGGATATATGTAACTGGGTTATAAACTGGCTTTTTATAAAGGAATTACAAAAGACTGCAGAGAAGCTGAATGAAAGGAGAGACCCAATAAATGGAAGTACACCCAACAGCCAACAGACCCTGAAACAGACAACGATCGTAGAAGTCTGTAAAAGTTGCTTCCTCCACTAAAGTTTTGAGTCACAGGCTTGAGACATACTCGCTTCTTTAACCACGTCATCGCAGAGACAACCGTTGGTGTTATCAACACAATTGTTCACATTTCTTGCTTTTGTGCTTTGCGTGTTACTGGGGGTTTCCACTAGAGGGCAAACCAAATAACAAACATGTAAATGAAACCAGGATTTCAATGACTTAAAATGGGTGACATTACTGTACTATTTTGGGGAAACTCTGTGGACCAGTGACTAAGGAAATTGCTCAACAAGCTCTGGTGTCTGACAAATTAGGAACAAATTATGTTTTCAGCATGTAATTTTTCCAACGTCTTCTGCCTCAAATAGGTGTTTTTATCTTGTTTTAATTTATCTTTGCATGTCCACTTCTAAAATGGTAGTGATTTCACACTAGTTATTCTGACGGGCATATATGTCATGTGGGTAATTGTGAACTAGGTCTATTAATTTATCTCCCAATATTTACTGCTTCTGTTTTCTTGCCTTCTGACCCCGTCACATCCCTACAATGGCCCCTCCGGGCATGTGCGTATTTTACCTTGCAGATGCATTCATTTCTGAGGATATGCAGAAACAAGGCTGCAAACGAACGCGCGCGCCGCAAGACGGCCATCTTGCGAAAGCATAGTTGAAATTAAGTACATGGCTGACCTTACAATCAGACTCCTTGCAACATGAAGAGGAGCTCTGCACTAACTGCATGTCATGACTTGTGGTTTAAAAAAAAAAGAAGGAAGGAAGTCTAGAAACGATAATTTCTACTGTGCAGCAGCCCTTTCAAGATATATTTCTGGCAGAGGAGAATTCTGGTTACTGATGTGCTTCACGTGTACTTTGGCTCTTAGTAATCAGGCTACAACGGCACATTTAAAAGCACCAAGTGACACTTGACTGACACCGAGTCACTGACGGGTCATTTATGTCCGTTTCAGACGGAGCACAACCTACAGAGGAACACGAAGGAGGCGAGAGGACGAACGGATTACGGTAAATAGCAGTTTCTTGTTGTCATAAAACGTGTATGCTGTATTAAAAGCCTGAACCATTTTGTGATCTTTGTGCTTGTTGGTGCCATTTTGTTTTCCTCTCTCAGAGGCCGGTGCCGTTAGCAGAGGTCAAGGTTTCTCCACCCAAGTTTGACTTGGCTGCCACCAATTTCCCACCTCTTCCTGGCTGCGTGGTCAGTACCCAGGGGGAGCCAGTGCTCGAAAATCGAATGTCAGATGTTGTTCGTGGTTTGTACAGGGACAAGGTAAGAAACAGAGTTTGTAAACCTCTCGGATAATACTGGACTGAAAGGATTGTTAAGGGTGCGACCTCAGAGGTGTGTAATGCGCATGCCTCCTTGATCTTTTTCTTTAATAGACGGAACAAGCCAATAAAGATGCCACTGTGAGTCCAGGTTCAGGCCAAGCCCCAGTTACAGAGGAAGCTGTGTCTGTCTCAAGTCCTGCCCTGGCAGCGGTGAAATCTGCTACTCAACCACTTGGACCTCCAGCCCCTGGGTATGATTGTCTCCATATTTACAATATTCTGTACCAATGCTCGTACTAAAACTAGAGACGTTAACTTGAATGTCTGACACCTGTGCTCTGACAGTATTACCCGTCAGGAGAAGAGGACTGAACGGGCAGAGCCCCCAGCTCCAAAACCAACTCCACGCACACCTGTTCAGACCACCGTCAGCCCCTCCTCTTCCTCCTCCTCACAGCCCGTGCCTATCTCTAGGCCTCAACCGTCTGCGGTCTCCACGCCAGCGACACCCAGCACGCCGGCCCCTGCTCCAGCTACGATTCCCAACCCTGCACAGGTGAGAATTTGGTTCTTTGCCGTGGCTGCCGAACACTTGTGCACTTTGTCTTCCTGATGATGACAACTTTTGCGCATAGAGGGAAGTGAGGTAGCGAACCTGACTGGCTTTGGTTCTCTCCTTCATCTCTGTCACCCTTCTTTGTTGTTTCTCTCCTTCTTTTTTCCCCCCTCTCTCTGTTCTTTCCCACCACAAGTCCAGAACTTTCACTCCTCCACCAATGAGCGTCAAGATTATGAGATCTGAGGGTTTGACCAGAGGCATCGTGAAAATGAATGGATAAATGTGTGACACGTGTTTTAAAAATGTTTTTTCTTTTCTTCTTCTTTTTTTTTCCCTCCACGCCTCTATTAAGGAGCCACGTAAACTTAGTTACGCCGAGGTGTGCCAACGGCCACCCAAGGACCCTCCTCCTGCAGCCCCCGCCCCAGCTTCCTCTGGCACTGCGTCAGGCCAGCCATTACGCGAGTTGCGCGTGAACAAGGCCGAGGAGGTGGGCTCCGGGAGTAGTCCTGGAGACAAGCAAGAGAAAGGCCACGACAGGGAGGGGGGATGGGAGTGCAAGGAGAGCCGACCACCACGCGAACGTGACTCTCCGGGCTACTACCGCAGCAATGGCCCCAGAGGCGCCGGGGGCCTCAAGTTCCGGGACCAGAGGCGCCCCCCTCCGGCCCGACGCAGCTCCCCCCAGGGAGGCTACAGGCACACTGGCAAGGAGCAGAATATCCCACCAGTATCGCCAAAGTAAAAACTTGATATGAATAGAAAAAATATGTATGAATCTCTACATGGATATATATATAATTATATAAAAATGAATAACATAAAAGCAACAACATTATGGTAGCCACCTTCCCCCCTGGAACTTGTCCAAAGAAAAGCTTTTAAAATGACAATGAGACTGTGACATCCAGGACTTAAGGGCAAAATGACACCTGAAGAACTTTGACGAGTGATTGGAAAAGGAAACAAAAATCTTGTTGCGGCCTCCGGCATTATGCTTAAAAAGAGTTTTAAGTGCGATTTAACTGGAGGCCATTCATTTATGCTCTGCTAGGGAGAGGTGGGATGCTGGGCCACGTAAATGGCCCTCTACCTTTTTTTTATTTTTTATTTTAAAGAATAGATGTTGGTCTGCAAGAACAATATGCACTAAGAAGAAAAGAACATGCATATATGTCATGTACATATACAAAGATATCACTAACACGCAATGAGACATCAGTTGTTTTTTTTTCTTGTGTGCTTAGGTTTGCAAGTATGACTGAAGGTTGACTGATGTCTGTGTATGCATTGATTGTTTAGCAAAATGATTGAAGTGCTCCAGTCTGCTGTTGCACTGATGTAATGAAATGGATGATTTTGATTTTTACATCAGAGATTCAAAATCACTGTCCTGAAACTGGACAGTGTGGTCTTCTAATGTATATTAATGAAATGTGTTCTATGGTGGTATTTTGATCCTGGTTCATGATTGGCTGAAATGCTGTCAGATGTCAGAAACTGTTCATGTATGCCGCAGTCAGATGTGTGGTTTTGTTTGAAGCCGAAAATACTCTTTGGGGGTGCTCGCTGGCCTGTTAGCCACAGTGAACCTGCTAGCCTGGTCCAAAGTTTTCATGTTAAGTTTTATCTGTGTCTATCTGAACTGTTTTGGGTCGACCCACTCCACGGGATTCAGAACATTGTCATGTTGATAATCAGTCAGGTTCTCTGTTTACATGTTTGTTTGGGTAGTAGGGTGATTTTCATGAGGAAAAAAAAAACAAAAAGAAAAGGTTAATGCTAAGATTTGACTGCTCAGTGCGCCTGGTGGTTGTCGGCGAGGTTTGGCTTTTCTACATCACAGGATATCCAGGTTACGCTTATATCTGTGAATTGTTCTTAACAATGGCATAATGTCAAATAATAGACTGAGGAGTGCTATTAGCTAAGGATGATAATAGCTACATAATATCTGGCAGCCAAGTCGTGGGTATAAAGAAAATTGGGATGTTTTCACGTGCTATGTGCCAGCTGCCTATGATCATAGCGTGCTAGGATAAAGTTTTTGATTTTTATTAATGAGGTCTGCTAAATAATGTAGTCTTGGGGAAACTTTGGGCCCAGTAAAACTGGATTTTGAAGAAGCTGTAGAGGTGTAGTTGCCTATGCTATATTATAATAACCCTTCACTAGAAACATGTGGGAGAATGTAATTGTTCTAGTACTGAATTTACAGAGGGAGGCTTTTGACAGCAGGTATCCACCAGATTGTTTTGTGCTTTTAGAGTGAGTTTGCTGTTTGTTTGTTTTTTTTCTTCTTTTCTTTTTCTTTTTTTCTTCTTTTTTTTTTAATTTTTGAAAAACAGATTGACTTAGAATTTGAAGTTTGACTCACTGTATGTATTGCTTTTTAAAAATTTATTTATTTTAATTCTAATGTGCAGCGCTTTTCTCCCAATCTTGGTAGGCTGGTTTCCCCAAAGTTGTGTGAAATCGCATTGGCAAAATAAAATCACGCATATGACATTTATATACTGATCGAGATGTCAGCTGAGAGAAAATACTTGATGCATTGACTTTGGGTTTAGTAATGCAGTAAATGAGCATCCAATCCCTGGGGCTGTTATTATCTTTTTTTCATTAATGAGTATGAGCAGCTAGTGATTTAGTATAATTAAATAAATGCACTAACTTGTTTTTAAAAAGAATCTTACTCATGAGTAATGTGAAATAATTTTAGAAGCGTATGGTTGATGTTGACAGGCTTGCAAATACCTACAGAAATTGCTTCCTCCCCCCCTCTCCCTCCTCCTCCCCTCCCCATATATTTGGGTTATTTTCTGTTCATTTGGGTTGGGGTGGCAAAAAGGAAATGTAGTCATGGATCAACCAAGTGTTTGAGACACAATCTTAGAACTGTATGAAATGTCACCAAAAATAAATTATTTTGATTTGGCTTTCCGGTGTCCCATTTCTTACTGCTGTGTTATGTTTCGTGCATTCACTACAAACATCCGCCACTTGAATGGATTGCAGCGTTTTATACACGAGGATATACCGTGTCCCTCTCCTTTTTATATGATTTTATGTCTGCTGAAGTTTTAGGATGTTACTCTGGAAGTGTGATTGCCATTTTCAGTCTTTTCTGACATTTGTGATTAACAATTTGAAGAAACCCAGAAATAATAATCAGGAAAAATACTGGTAGCCTTTGACTATTTTTTATTTTGAAACTAACATTTAGAATTACAGTAAACATTTACATTTTAGATGATAATGGTTGAGATTGTTTGGAGAGCTAACAGATTCATTTACTGTAACATGATGAATGGAATTAGATTTATGCAGAAGCACAATCTGCTTCAGAGAAATGCATTTCAATGATTGATAAAGGCTGCCATACTTTAGAAAAAGGGTTTACTCTTATTTCAACCTCCAGATCATTTTTTGTTGCACGTCATTATTGATTTTGGCAATTCGCATTACAACTAGTACAGCGTCTTTGATTTTCAGTGCAATGTTAAATGGGTCCTGTCCTGTAAGTAATGTCATTTCTGTGTCCATAACAACATTATGTCTAGCATGCATTCATCTAATTTTCAATGTCAAACTTGACTTCAGTGCACCATCTGTTTCTCTTGTGGGTTGTTGGCTGTCAAAAAAAAAAGGAAATCAAGGGTCCACATTCCCAGATGAAATCTTAAACTATTATATGTAGGAAAACTGAAAATATAGTTTGTTTTTTAGGCTGGGCCAACAGCAGCGGCCAACACTGTAAACTCAAGTTACACCATTGGTGATTTGAAGACAAGGACTTCCTGTATCTGATTGAAATTTAGGGCCCTGGTACTATGGTTTTGAACAATGACTTGATGTAATGTACATTGACCAACTATTGTTGGTTTGTTGGCTGTCCTATTTGGGGCTTTGGTGATTTATGGAGGAAAGATATTAGATTACAAGGCTGGGGAGTGCATAGGTTAGGGATAAGGTTAGGTTCAAGTTAAAGTCAGGGCCTGGATGGGGTGTCACACTGTCTTCCCCTCCCCCACAGACTTCCTGCACGCCAGTTGCCCAAGTGTGCTGCTGCTCTGCTGGTGGACTCCTTCATATGGACATGAGCTGAAGGCATTCATGGCACGCTGGGTGGATGCCTGCGGTGCCGCCGCCGCCGCCATACATGCCTATAGTGGGAGAGGAAGTCCACTTTGGCAAATGACGTATCTCGCAGTCAAACCTCGTAAACGTCGGTGTTTAAGGAAAATATCGGTTATTTGAAGTTGCGGCTGCAGACTAAAGCCACCCGCTTTAACGTCCCCCCCCGCCGGGGGAGACATTTAAGTAGAGGGCGTCTCGAGGAAGAGGGCGTCTCGAGACAGAGGGCGTGGCCGCGAGGGGGGGGGGGGGGTGACGAAACAGAGGGCGTGGCCGCGAGGGGGGTGACGAAACAGAGGGCGTGGCCGCGAGGGGGTGACGTTTCGTGTTGATGTCGACCGAGCAGCAGCAATCAGTCAAACACGGTAACCTGCCAGACCTTCAGACCGTGGACCAGAAACGGTACGTTTTCTCACTTTGCTTTGACAATGTGTCGGTGGTCGGTGTTAACGACATTTCAAAGCGCGTTTGCAAGTGTTTGAAATGAATGTCATTTGATTTTTTTTTTTCTTCGCTTCCGACTGTCGATCGTTCCTCGCATCTCGACGCCAGCGTTAGCTGGCAGCCGGCTAACTGTAAAATGTTGCCGGAGATCATCGTTCGCCTTTTATTTCTTTCTCCGAACCAGTTTCGCGTTTTTAGTTGCGTGTTTCTCGAGATTTGCACATCACACTGTCACTTGGCGTTAACTGTGCATTATTGCTGTCTTTTATTGTTCTTACCCAGGGAGCTAACGTTAGCAGTCGGTGTCCATCGTTTGTTCTGCGTTACGTCGTTGGTTTATTTGCACGGCTGATATGTTGTTGACAGTCAGATACTCCAATCAAGTAGCAACAGCAGACTCTCCGATTATAATACCAGCATGCACTATCGATTTTAAATGGTCAGATTTGATTTACGGTGTTCTAACAAAACATCTGCACCCCCAAAAATATTAAAATTACAGGTCAATTTGCCAAATATTACCATTTTGTAAATTGGTTATTCAAAAATAATAGTTTACTTTCATCGGAAAAGATTGCGTGAAATTTCGAAGTTATATTAATCAATAATATACCGTCAAAAATCATGGCTGATGGGCAATCTCGTACTATGTGAAAAAAAAAAATATATATATCACTGGACCCGCATTAATCATTACAACTCGCCACAACAAGCCTGGCTGTCAGTGTAATTTTACATGAACAAAAAATATTTTTGTGCAAATATTTTGCCACGATTAAGCAAAACACTAATAAATAGTAAAAGAATGCCTTTCTGTGGTAAAGTAACAATCACCATGTAATACTAAAATAGTAATCTGACACACTTCCTGCTAGATTAATCACCCCAAATTATGAATAACATATGATGATCCCATTTAAAATACAAATAATTATTTTTGGTAGATTTTTTTTTTTTTTTTTAAAGACTCTGTGATCTCCTTTTCTCTGACAGCTGTTTACCCCAACCTCTCGAAAAATGTGTTTCAGTGTGCCGTAGTGTCACCCCTGCCCGGGTGCCATGGTCTTCTGTTACACATGAGCTCTACTATGTGGTACATCATGCAAAGCATTCAAAGTAAATACTCGTTGTCTGAGCGGCTCATCCGCACCATCGCAGCCATCCGCTCATTCCCGCACGACAATGTGGAGGATCTTATTCGTAGGGTAAGCCTGCTTATCTTCCAGTCCAACCTGAAATGAATAATGTCTGTGTGTGTGTCATCAGTATCATTCATCTCATTATCCTCTGTGTGACTAAGGGAGCTGATGTGAACCGGATGCATGGTACACTCAAACCCCTGCACTGTGCCTGTATGGTGGCCGACGCTGACTGCGTGGAGCTGCTGCTGGAGAAGGGGGCAGAGGTATGTTATGGACGACTTTTACACACTGAACCTTTTTCCATATCATACCTTAAGATTTCACGGGAATTGACCACCTTTTTAACAGCGACGAAATGAAAATCAACTTAGAGAGTTTGCTTGCGACAGGTAATCCATCACGTTGAACATCATGCCCACTTGAATTTTTCTCAAAGATGTCCAGTCTTTGTGGGGAAATGTAGAAGTGAACAGTTTATAACACTCAGTGATGACAAAAGTAAAGCTGAGGATAATTTACACTGAAGGAATCATCTGTCTCTGCATGTTGTGTGATGTACTTGTGCCAACATGAACTGAAACATAGAAAATTACATTTGTTGCTCTTAACAATACTAGTGGTATTTGGTGATGATTGGGGATGAACACATGTTGTACTGTACATTTACTGGGTTAAAATCAGCAAAACAATCAATAATCCTATCGATTCCCCCAAATTAGCACAAAAATCCCAATTTCCTCTAATGATATTCAACCCCAGTGAATATAATTTTGATTGTGAGACTCACAGCAGTCAAAACTGAAGATTCAAAAGCAACATGTCTTTCCAGAAATGGCGTTTCTTTAAGTAATCACTGTGAACTGTTTTCATTTGGACTATCTCTTTTATAAAAAGTAGTTATTCCATTTTGAACACAGATTAAGGCCAAAATTATATGTATTTTGTTCCATTTTTCAAATTAAATCTACAACACAACGAAGTGTGCAAAAGTAATAGTTTCTCCTTCAACTGTATATTTCATTTCACCTCGCCTTTTTGAATTTGTGCTGGTGCTCCTAGATGGACCAAAACATGTGGTACACTTGGAGTCTTGGAACCCTTCAACTTTGCATGGGTTGTTGCATTTGCACAATTCAAATAGGGCCTTAAGCATCTTGGCAAAAGACTGCTTACTATTCTGAATCTCTTTGCCAGGTGAATGCTCTGGACGGCTATAACCGCACAGCACTGCACTATGCAGCAGAGAAGGATGAGAGCTGCGTGGAGCTGCTGTTGGAGTATGGGGCCCAGCCAAACGCTCTGGATGGCAACAAGGACACTCCACTTCACTGGGCCGCCTTCAAAGATAACCCGGAGTGTGTGAGGGCGCTGCTGGAGAGCGGGGCCTGTCCAAATACTCGGGACTACAACAATGACACACCTTTGAGCTGGGCTGCAATGAAGGGCAACCTGGAGAGCGTCAAAGTGCTATTAGACTACGGAGCCCAGGTCCATGTTACCAACCTGAAGGGCCAGACCCCTATCTCCCGACTGGTGGCCCTGTTGGCCCGGGGTCTGGGCACTGAACAGGAGGAAGAGTGCTTGGAGCTACTGTGTCGAGCAGCAGGCAGGTTTGAGATCCGACGGGCTGACGGCACCCTTCCCAGGGAGCTGAGTAAAGATCCCCAGCTGCTGGCGAGGTTGACCAACATGGTGGCTCAGGCTCCTACGCTTCGCTCTTTGGCGCGCTGCGCTGTACGGCAGAGCCTCGGAGTGCAGTTCCTCCCCACTGCTGTAAAAGACCTTCCTCTACCAGAGACTATCAAAGACTTTCTACTGTTGAGAGACTGATGATGAAACTATCTCGATGTAATTAGACCTCACCGGCTGATTAATAGAGCATCACACTGCATTTTTTGGCAAGCAAGTGTCTCCATTGACTTATAGGATATTGTCTGACGGTGAACATCATTTATCAAACCTTATTGCTAATAAATATAAATTTATGTAAAGGGAGAGATAAAAATCTCCCCGTGTTTTTTTTAATTGCCTATTTGGACGACAACAAATGAGCACTAACTTAAGTACACATTGATAAGTGGATCAGTTTCAGTAACTCTTTTCTCAGCCCACTTTGTACGCAGCACAGGAAGAAACAACAAGACCAGGTTTTTCCAGCTTCATCATAGGATGAAACAAGTTGTCTCCAGTCATGCAGCTGTTCTAAAGACACTCATGAAAAGCCAGCACCTCTGAAATTCTTAGTAGGTTTATTTTTATATTTTTGTTTGCTAGATTTACAGTATGTTTAAAAAAAAAAAAAAAAAATGTATATAACGACAAAATTTAAATGCTGTTAAAGTTTGTCACAGAAGATGATGAAAATCCTAAATGTTGAGTTCAGTGGTAGAATGAGGATTAGGCTCATTGTAACATTAGAGTTAAACAGGGTTTTTGAATCGGGGCTAATCTCCAGAGATTCTGTCAGAGGGTGCAGTTCCTGAAGTAGTACAGAAAAGAGACCAGATGAGAACCATTTTATTTATGTAAAAGCAACAAAAGATTACCCAATATTATCATTAGTCCCACAGTTTTGGTGAACAAAATGTTCATCGCTGGTAAAAGTGATGTCACCATGCCTGATGTCATGTGTATTTGTTTTGGCTTTATTTCAATGAAGTGTGCAGTTCCAGGTGCCAATGAGGAGTATATGTATTTTTTGTTCTTTTTTTTTGTTCTTTTTTTTTTTACAATGGATGCTTCCAGTCTTAACTTGCAAAAGTTGTGTTTTTTTAAGGGTACTTATTGCTCCAAAATCTTGCAGGATATATTTGAAAAATACTTTGTTTTAAATTAAATGTCCAAACCATGAAATTGCATGATTACTAAGTTTTGTCCTTGAAAGATTCACTAAATAACCTTGCAGAATGTAAGTTTGTTAGTGTCTGTCTAAAATCTGATCATTTCCGTGCTTGATTGTGTCTGCCTGTTCTGCAGATGAATAACAATTAACCCCTTCATGTCTTGTTCACACGCGCAAAGGTGCTTTTTTTTTCTTCTTTTTTTCAATGTACTGCAAGTAAATGCCTTTATATTTCAATCTACTTTTTCTTTTCTCTCCGCTGTTATTCCCAAAATGTCACCCCTTTGTTTTAAATAGACAGATATGATGCATTTAACAAATCACAACAAGGCAAAACATTTTAATCTCAGGTGTTGTACATCATAATACCTGTGACTGAAATACTTTCATTCATATTATTGATCAGACACTGGTTGAGGTTTTATTTGCGTAAATAATTTGATCAGAATCAACTTTATTGGCCAGGTATGTTTACACAGACAAGGAGTTTGACTCTGGTTGTAGCTTCTCTCTCAGCATGCAAAAAAAACACAAAAACAGACAGACATAAATAGACATAGACCTAAACAATGGTGCAATTGCACCTTGTGCAAATAGCGCTGATGGGGTTGGGTGTATTGCAATACGTCCAGTGATGTTGAAGATGTTATGTGTTCATCAGAGTGACGCGGATAGAAACAGTTTCTGTTTCCAGTGGTCTTGGCGCACGGTGCTCTGAGGGGAGGAGCTGAAACGGAGGGTGTCCAGGGTGTGATGGACCTGCAGAGATGCTACCTGCACGTTTCCTGAGTCTAGATGTGTGTAAGTCCCGAAGCACACATCAGACAACTGTGCACAAGTACGTCGCCAGTAAGTGCTGTCAATGACCCAGCGTGCGCAATATCGGCACGATGTCAGGCTAAAAGGAATCCGCCATCACTCATTTTCATATTCACACCTGTGCTTTGCCTCCGACGTGTGAAAACACCAGGTCTTTTAGGAAAAACAACTGATGCCTGAAGCTCTATTACACCGCAATACATTTGGGATAAGAGTTTACGTACACCAATAACGGGCATCTTTTCAGTGTTTCAATGTAAAGTTGGATGCCCTGACACTGTAACATAATGACAGGGTGCATGTTGCTGCTCACATGAAAAATATACCTAAATTTAAAACCATAGATAACGCATAGAACAGCATGAATAAAGCATGAAGCAGAAAAGGTTAGCTGCTAGATCATGATTTAACTGTGAAATTGCATCTCTCACTGATTAGGATTAAATACAGATTATTACCTGTGTAATTATAGTGTCACTGCACTGATTAGACTGAATCTTATTCATTACAATGAGAAGTCCAGAGGAATTTATATATGTAAAACTGTAAATGTGCAATCAGGACCCTTACTTAGAGTACCCTCAAAGCACTTTCAAATTTAGGGGCAAGGTTTACTCTGGACATGACTAATTTATGATTAAAAAAGGAATATACAATTTATTACGATTAATTGTGATCATGACTAATATAGAAACAGGAGTGAACTAAATTCTCCAGGAAAGAAGTTTAGTAAAACATTTAGGCAGTCAAATAAATTACTAAACTTACCTTTACTTCTGTCTCGAAGGGAATTCATAAACGAGCCTTGGCATGTTCAATTCTTAATTTATCCATTGGGGGTCTCTCTAACCTTGTTTTTAAATTCACATTCAGGGCTTCAAAAACAGTCTCTGAGATTGTTTTGTGTCTCTTCTACCGGTAAAGTGAAGTAACCGTGCCCAAAGACGTTGTTTGTATTATATTTTGTATTCATATCACACTGTATCTTACACTTTATTTCGATATCGGTTTGAAAGTATGGTTTAATGACATTATAATGTTTGACAACGAAAGACCAAAGGGAATACTTTTGACGGCTCTATCTGCCATCTTAACTGCCGCATTTTTTTTTTTTTATCCAAATTCAAAGTTCACAAAAGTGATTTTTTTTTTTTTTTTTTTTTTCCCACTGTTGGCGTGATTAAAAGTAATGAAGGATAAGGGTTACAGCAGCAGCAGCAGCAGATTTTCGTCTTAACATCTAACATGTTGCTGCGATAACTTCCGCGAATTCTCGCGATAACTCAACGTCGAGGGGAGTGTCAAATTCCGAGAGAGGAGAGGGGAGCCAGAGAGAGAGGGGCGCAAGGGTGAGTTTGTAAACACTTTATTAACCTTTAAATTCACCCTAGATAATGTCGACTACACCAAACTCTCACAAAGTTACGGTCAGAGCGGCAGTTTTTAGCGTTTGTCGTCCTCAAAACTCCTCGTTTGCGTGATTGTCAAAACTGTTGTGGCAGCCTTCAACGCTTCATTCGGACCAAATGTCTTCGCTCTGCACTCAAAGTGTCAGTCCGCTAACCAACTCACCGCATGCCTTTTTTCCTGCTTTTCGTCTCCCGTAATGCCTCTAAAACACATCAGTTCTCGAATATAGCAAAACGGTTACCGACGTGTGTTTGGTGTCATCGCGGAAAACCGGCAGCGGCGTTGTTACTGCTCACTTTTGAACGTGCCTTCGGCCTGTTGTTACCGTTAGCCACAGCAGCTAGCCCCCCCATTAGTTTTTTGCGTGCATACAAAAAAAAAAAAAAAAAAAAAAAAAAAAAAAAAAAAGTTGATATCGGGATCGTAACCAATGAGATCGAGCGAGCTGCTGTTACTGACAGGGTCCGGGGCTATGCGTGCTCTAGCTGCGGCTGACTGACGTGCATGTGGCCAATTGCCGAAAAGAATAGGCGGTCTCGTTACGGGAAAAGGCAGGGCTAAGCGTGTAGCCAGAAGGTAATGGAGGCTAAAAAAGACAAACCTTTTTCGAGCCAGTCAGCGTTGTCTGGAAGAGGGAACTAAAGTCTTGCGGGACTTTGGGAATTCAACTTGACATTTTTTTTTTTTTTTACATGTCTGAATCTGCGCAAAAAAAAACAACATGTGTCTGTTTTTTTTTCTTTCTTTTCTTTTTGTTTGGGCGGCAGACTGTAGTGATGATGGCAATTCTGGTCTGCAAGAAGAGTTCTCAAAAGAACTGAAAAGTCTCAAGTAATAATGATATCCGTAGTATCGCAATTTGAACTGCCGATCGCTCCACGAAACGTATCCTCGTGCTTGTCAACACCTTCATTAGGAATGTAGGTCATGTTTTTGGCCGAGTTATAACTTCATTCCATCAGAGAGAAGTGTTACAGCAGAGAAACCTGCAGTATGTTTTGTCCAGCCAGACTTCTCGACCCACTCTCAGTCATGACATGTATTTGAAGCTGCCTGCAACATAAATGTTCTTTGCTGGTAAATCCTTTTTTTATATATATATATTTATATATGTATATATATATATATATATACATGTATGTAAAAAAAAAAAAAAAAAAAAAAGCATGTTTTAGCTGTAAATGTACGTCTCAGGCTGCAGAGTCAATGTTTTAAAGTCATTTTTTTTTGTTATTGGTTTGGCAGTAAATTATCAGACAGATAGTGCTTGACATCATGAAGTGTAAATTATTATGCAAAGCACCAAAGGCAATACGGTCTCTACTTCTGATGAAAAACAAAACATCAGGTCATATTTTTCCTTTTGCATTCATTTGTAGAGCCAAAACCTAACAGGAAGCTCCGGTTAAATTTGGACACCCATCCTATTGGGCAGAGTTTTTGATTTAATTTTAGAAAACCGCCCTGGATCCATCCCTGTATTGTTCTGCATTGTCTACTAGCTCAGCATGGATTTAACTTTTAGGCCTTGTTAGGTATGCAGACATGGATATAGGATTTCATTTGTTCCACTTACTAAATCTTGGGTTCACTTTGCTTACATGAATACATTTTGGCCGCTGCTCACACCCAACCACAACCTAGATCTCAAAAGCTCAAACGCCTCACCTGTGATCCTGCAAATATCCAAGATATGTAATTTACCAGCTGCTGACGGCTTTTTACTTTCTTTCTCTATTTTAGAATTTCTTTCTCTCTCTCTCTCTCTCTCTCTCTCTCTCCGTCTGCTTCTTTTTCTTTTTGTGGGGTCTCCCCTACCCTCTGGCAATTTAAGCCTCAGATTCCAGAGTCATAGCTGCAGCGCGAGCTATTAATACAGTTTGTTTAGTCAGTTTCCTAGCAGGCTGCATCAAACACTGGATGGCTGTGGCTGATTATAGCTGGGACTTGTTCCCCTACACCTGCTGAGTCGGAGAAATCCAAGTTAACGGTGGGACTTTGGCAGCAGCTCAATGAGAGGGACAGAAATTAGGGCACTTTGAGTGCTTCCGTGTCACCTTGGACGAAAGGAAGCAAAAAATAGGTGGACTTGATATCAAGAGCTGTAATGTATATCAGTGATGTGCATCAGGACTGTAACTATATACCTGATTTATTGTCTCTCGCAGAGTAGAGGTCTGCGAGAAGAAGACATTTACAGGTTGCCGTAACACTTTAAACTGTCAGGTCTTTAATCTCTCCGAGTCTCACAGTTTACTCTCAGTGAGACACATCTGACAATCAAAGCAGCACATTTACAGTGCTGTTCCTTTCTGTATACACATTGATTTATCTGAGGATTACAGATAGTACTGCAGTTTTTGAAAATTTCCCTTTCAAGATAAATAGCTTTACTACAAAGCCAAACAAATAGTTGTTGAGTAAAAGACCTTAACACATCTGTTTTAATCAGGTTAAGATATTGGTTGGAGCAGCTACGAAAACGAACGTTATTTTCCACCCTTGTCATCTGGAATTTATGGTGGACTTTGCACAAAATCAAATCCCACATTTCATGTTGGTGCCAGCCAGCCAAGTTTATGTCTAGCATGTCTTTAGTAAGATGTAAACTCTGAAATCTGTTCCCACTCCTCACGCCAGATGTGTCCATTTCCCCACACAGTCCACACCCTCGGTATAACGAGCTAGATGGAGTATCTCGTTTGCAGACACATCTCTGCCCAAATAGACTCAGTGGATTGGAAGCACTTTGTGAGGGCCCTGGCACTGACCTGTTGCCTTTCTCCAGAGCATGGGAGGTCTGCAAGAAGTGAGACTGCTCTGCTTCAGGGGCCGTTTGATCTGTCTGGAGAGGGGCAGCTTTTGCTTGCAAACACGATGATTCAGACCACTTTCCTCATGAAGACGTGGAGTTTGGAGACGCAGGCCTGCTACAGGCTCAGCGACACGGGAGAGCTTCATATTCCAGCACAAGGCTTTAGTAATCATGTGTTGGCTCAGAAGCAGCTGTCCTCGGCAGAGGGAGAGATGGAGGGAGGAAGCAGGAAAATATACTGACTTCAACATTTGGGAAAACTTTCAGACATTTATGCCTCGCCAAAATAATGAATAATCTGTCCCACTCAATAATGTTAGGCGACATGCTCAACCCATTCAGAAGGTACAACAGAGGTTAATGTGGTTAGTTACGCAGGAATATTACAATACTTAACATTTTCAATTCAAGTTGCGTTCCAGAAAGTTCAGAGGCTGCCTTCCTCAGTGGACATAGTCCAGCACGTACATTTTGAAACGTTAGCGTCAAGACATTTAAGTCGGACTGTATTTGTGCTCATGACTGTAGTGTATGTGTATATGTGTATGTATATATATATTATTGTGGCTTTTGCTTATTGAATGATGGAAAAGTTCTTGATGCATGTTTTGTAGTTGCTGCACTGTCAGTGGGACAGCGTTGTGTAATAGTTGCCAGACGTCACTTTGGGCCAGCCGAGAGTGCTAAAACATTAATGTCCACCGCCCCCCTCCCAACCCCCCCATCAATTCTCTGATTTAAATTTAATGAGTTATTTTTCCAAACTTCCCAGTTTGTCTTCTCGTGGAGTGCCGTACAGCTGTGCAGGGTGCTTTGGTTTAGTTGGGGACGGGGCCGAGTTGCCGATAGAAGCAGCGAGCCTTGCGTAGCTTTACTTGATGTCACTTCAGCTGCAGATTCAACAGCAGGAGAAACCAAACAGAAACATGTGCATATTTAACCCTTGACAAGGGCATTTACTCAGAAGGAGAGGGACGTAGTATTTGGACTTCTTCGGAAAGTCTTGCAGGTATTTCCAGTGGATTCAAATGTCCGACAGCGTTGTCATTAAGTGCTTTTTTTGTTTTGTTTTCTACATTTTTGTGAAACTTATGCTCATTATGCTGTGTTAACTACTACTTCTGCAATTGGTACAAATATATTAGAAGTGAGCCATTACGGAAAATGAAGAATTATACTCTGATGTCAAGCTAAGCATTTTTGATGAACATTTATGATGAACATAATATTTACATAATGATGAAACGGCATAGATGATTGCAAATCATTGCCATTCAAATATCACCGTAATATTTTAAGCTTGTCTTTTCCTGGACTTAAAGTGCAGTAAAGTGGTACTAAATTTATGACTTTAATGAAGGTTAAATGCGTCCACATATTCATTCCTTTTTTCTCAGGTAGGAGGTCACTCAGCCTCAGTTTACATTCATTTATAAAACGATCCAAACATTACTGGAATTCACGTATTGAGATTTTGTCAGTATCGTCTCCATCAGTCACTCGTGTCTTTTCTACAGAAAAAGTAACTAAGTGAAGCAGGCCAACGAGCACAAGTGAGGTACAGCGTCAGGTCAGCGTGAATGTACTCAACGCAAACATATTTGAGCTGTCGAGTCACGTGAGAATCGAGTCCTCGCAGACTTGGATGAGGAGATGACTGAAACTGACTGCTGAGTCGGCGGGCTGCAGACACTGAATGAGGGGTGCAAGGAGGGGAGAGGTTGCGTGCGAGGTGCTGGAGAGGTGAGGAGAGGGAGTGGTCGAGAGGAGAAGGGGCGCTTGGAAGTGAGTGAGACAGAGGGGGAGAGGGAAGGGGAGAGGGAAGGAGAGAGGGAGATGTCTGTGTGTACACGGGTAGCCGTCGTCCGTCCTCTCCCGCGAGCGGCTCCTCATTGGCCAACCAGAAGCCCCCTCTGTGTGAAGGAAGTATCACCAGGGAAACTTCTTCTCGCTGCCTCTGTGCGTGTTTTGCTCCTTGCCAGGGTTATTTTTAAATAGCGTTCGGCTTCCTGCTCAGACTAAAGACTACGAGCCACAGCATCCCTGTTTTGTTGTTTTCAGGATTGGCCAGTTCGCATATCAAGAGAAGCCGCAGCAATGTTCTCCTCTTCTCCTCTCTCACAGTTACATTGCAAGCTCTTTTCAAAAATGGGGGACGACCGACCTTTTGTGTGCAACGCTCCTGGCTGTGGACAGGTAAGTCCTCTCTCTCTCTCTCTCTCTCTCTCTCTCTCTCTCTCTCTGTTTGCCCTGAGTTTCAGGTGTGTGCACCTGTGTCTGGTACGGGCTATTTTGGCCTTTTTGCGAATGCTCTTCAGACGTTGATTGTAAGAATTTAGCGTCTTAAAGAAAAGTCCTTTAAAAGCAAAAGCAATTGGTTATTTCATCGGAAGCGCCACTTCTTTTTAAGTAGCGTACAGCTTTATGAAAATGAGCCGACAGACCTGAAAAGGCTTCCGGTATGCCAGGATGAGCTTTTTGACTTTGATTTATGCAACGCTTAAAATGACCACACTTCTAACATTTTAGTTAGCATGCTGTCTTGCGAGACAACGCTGTCTCCTTCAGCAATGACTCACTGGAAGCTCCGGTGAGTAATCAGAGCACAGTTATTGTTTCAACCTGTCACTGCTGACTTCTAAACGCCTGCAGACACAGGTTTGAGCTTCAGCAGTGACTCAGCTGAGTGCCAATGGCGCACTCACATGCCAGTTACGTGGTGTATTGTCGGGGCTTGGCTCGATATCAAAGAAAAGACGAAAATTAAATGAAGAGTGTTCTCGGACTCATGATTATTCAGCACAGCAAATATCATGTCTGATGTTGGTCTCATTTTGCTGTCTGATGCTGTGTTCAGTTGGATGTGATGACATGTGAGCTAGTAACGGGGTGAACTCTCCCGAGCTCCGGAGGAAGACCGTGTCTATGCGGGTGCAAAACATTTGGGATTCATAAAAGTTCTTCCATTCTCCGATCAGACGCGATCTGTTGTACATGTGATTGTGGTTTGAGCTACAAAGCAGTTAAAACACGCATGTTTGATAAATAAACGATAATCTATGTTGCTATTTTCCTCTCGGAAGATCACCTCGGGACCCCTTCTTCCCTCTGACATGTTTCTGTGATGTAAATACTCTGCATATTTCATTTGCAGTTGCCATTATTAATTTAGTTGACAGTTAAAGCAACAGAATCCCACAGAAGCTTTTCAAGGCGAAGTGACGGCGATGACAGTGCGACTCTACAGCTGTGGTGCTCCGACCAGCGATGTTTGACTGTCAAACTGTTGTTCAAACAGGTCTGGGATTGTAGTGTGGTGCTACATGTTCTGGGTGTGTTTTCAATATCACAACACCAACTTAATTTGAGGAACATGCATATATATATATTTTTTTAAAGTACAGTAGAATCTCCGTTTTTAAACCCAGATTGATTAATTGTCACTGTATATAAAGTTATGATGGTGAACGGATCGAGATTATCATACATTTGGACACATGTTTCTGGCCTTGTGACAGTTCAGCTCTGGTCCTTGAAAACTCCTAAAGGGAAATATCCAGCTTTGTGGCTGATAATAAATCCACTAAGTCAGTGACTTAACATCAGATGCCAGCTTAGTGTGGCTGCAGTTTGCTGCTGGGCAAGTAGCACATGTTATTTATCAGATTTATTGTTAGAAAAAAAAAAGTCACCTGCTACTGCTGGAATCTGTGTTCATGCATAAAATCTCTTGTAATCTAAGAATATTAACAAGCACTGACTTTAATGTTAGCAAAATGCAACGAGCCGGACAATAAATGTACTTAAAATTTACATTAAAAAAAAAAAAAAAAAGGATCTATTTAACAAAAGAATAATTAAACACAACTGCAGAACTGACAATTCATTTGATTTGACAATTTCCAACCCACTCTGCTATGGACGCCTTTTGGCATTCTTAGACAAATTGTCTGAAGTCTGTACTTGTGCTGCCATTTAAGAAATGTTTTACTGGCCTCTGATGTTATTTTATTTGTGTACATTTAGATCGGTAGCATCCTTTATTTTACAAGTGCCTTCTGTCCAAATGCTGTTTTACTGTTGCCCTTTCCAAGCAACAGTTGTCTACCAGGAAAGTCTGAATCATGCCCATAATAGAACAAGCATGATTGACATCTGGCTTTGCTCAGGGTTTGCCTTTTACCAAGTTAACAACAACAACAACAAACCCCCGCTGCCCCTCCCCTTTATACGATGCACAGTATTTATTACGTGGGCTGGGGTAATCCTAGCTGCCATTATATCATACGGGGAGATTAGTCGGAGATAGTTTCCTCCACAAGACCTGGCCGCCTTTTTCAGACGAAAGAGACAGATGAGACATGGAGTTGTATTGGCGATGCCGCCTGGTAGGGTTAAAAATAATGCCCCTGACACTTGACTGTGTTTCCACTTCAGTCTCACGGCTGAACTCGCAACTGCAGCGCGGCGCCCTAAAATAGGCTACAGTGAATGGTGAATAGGCCGGTGCCAGAGCCAAGATTATTCCTCCTACGTCCCCGAGTGAATCACCTCGCCACTTCTCCAAAAGAAGAAGTTCCATGTCTCCGAGGATGTCTGTCGATGCTCTCCTCTGTACGTCTGATTTGTCCTCGTGCCAGACCTCCTGTAGCTTCCACTGATCGGAAGTAACAGAAGGTGGAGTAACGTCGAGTGTCACAGGGTCCATATGTTTCACACACACCAACAAAATTAGTTACACTTGGATTTGCAGGATCTGTTTTGATGTGTCCGCTCATTTGATGTCTAGCCATGCAAATAATTGGATTCCTTTGTTTATGCATCCGCTGCTCATTACGGACATTTCTGTTGAATAATTTCCATACAAGCCCTTTATCTTTTTCTAGAAAAATGTAGCTGGTGTCAGGATATTTGAGCCCATATCCTGTGGCTATGATCGGCCTGTACAGGGCTTTTAAGACATGAGGAATTGTACACCCCAGATACCTTTTTCTTTGTGGTTTGTCACATAATTTGTATTCTATAGGCTGCATGTGTTGGACTATATCTCCAAGAGATTATCTGTCTGTGATTAGTGCAATATGATATCTGGGGTAAGGAAATATAGGCTGCCTCCCTCTTTAGGTCACCAGGACACAGTTACAGTTCCCTGTGGGCTAATTCATATAATGATCTTATTGTTCCTCTTTTCTTCTCTTTCACTTGTACCAGAGGTTTACCAACGAGGACCACTTGGCGGTACACAAACACAAGCATGAGATGACACTGAAATTTGGACCAGCAAGGACCGACTCTGTTATTATTGCAGGTACTTTTCATCCATGAGCACAAACGCTCAGATTCTCTGTACCATGTTGTTAAATGTCCATATCGCAGCATCAGTGTGTTCTCAACTGTGTATGACTGGGGTTTCTATAGCCAATGCTAAGTGTGAACTAAGTGTGATAGTGTCACTTTGAATAGTTATCTCTACTCGTTGCCTTTTCCCAGACCAGACCCCTACTCCCACCCGTTTCCTGAAGAACTGTGAGGAGGTTGGTCTGTTCAATGAGCTGGCCAGCTCCTTCGAGCAAGACGATGAGGACAAGAGGGCTAAGAACTCGGTAAGAAAGGGTTTGGAGTTGATGATTTTGTCCACTTTTTTTTTTTTTTTTTTCTGTATGCATGTGCGTGACTGCACATGTTACTTTGTGCAGAAACCAAGGGAGTTTTCTGCAAAGACTCCCATGTACTGAAAAATTACTTTTTACTTCCTTCTTTCTTATTTCAAGTGTTGATGTAGTCAAAAATGATGGTGTGAAATTCCTGCCTTGCACACTTTGTCTGCTTTATTTAAATGGTTCAGTGTTGTGTTTAAGTAATGTTTCGTAAACTGTGCTGTGGCTGTTTATTTTGTGTGATAAATACCCACTTCCTTTTTTTTGTGCTTTTTTTTACTCTACTGTAGTCTATGAGTAGAGTGAACCTATTATCTTTATCTCAGCTTCCTGCTGCCAACTCTGTGGCTTTGGACATGAGCCTGCAGACACCATCAGACGTAAAGGTGAAAGAGGAGGAACCTGTAGAGGTTGATTCTTCACCACCATGCAGCCCTGAATCGATCTCTGAGGATTCAGACAGCAACATAGAGCCTCTAGTCAAAGCAAAGGTAGGACAGAAATTGGGAGGATGAGGGGATTGCATGAGTCTAAATGAAAGAGGGGACTAACCTGAAATGATGTTACAATAACAATACGTCATTATGACTGCAGTATTACAAAATATTATACCAGTGGACGGCAATATCAAAAATTTTCTAAAAATAACATTTTACAGTACAAGCCCAAGCTTCTGTTTTTAAGCTCTGGTTTATCTACAATACCTCCTAGGACACACCACCCAGGAATTCAGCACCGACCCCGACTATTGTGCGTCCAGGTTCTCTCCCACTACATTTGGGCTTTGACGCTCTTCAGCCAACTATGCCGTCACCCACCTCTGTCATCACACAGGCACCACCTTCAAATCGTACTTTGTGGTGAGTAAAAAAAATATTATAATATGACGATATCATAAGCAATTTTTTTTGTGTGCAAACATTTAAACGTGTTAATTGTTGTCAGCATTTCTTGGATATTTCCCATCATTAAACTGACATGTTGTACGTTGTATCTCTAAAAACATGTGTTTACAAATGATTGATCATTGATTTGAGAAGTCATCGTCTACACTTTTAAATATGTATTTTGAAGTATAAATATAATAGTGCGTGTGTGACTGAATCTCTGTTGTCTGCCTGTCTAGTTCGCCAACCAGCCATTACCCCATGATGATGCTTCCCACCGGTCAGGCAGTACCTGTGCTCCCCGGGCCCTTACAGATGCCTTCTGTCATTAATGTAAGGCAGACCGACAGTCTAAAAATGTTGTATTGAACCGTATAGCTAAGAAGTTACTTAAGTATTAATACATATGCATTTGTGTATCTTCTGTGGTCTCCAGCTGGCCCGACCCATGTGCATGGTACCCAACATTCCTGGGATCCCCGGTCCTCCTCTGGGAGGCAGCAGCAGCGGCTCTAACTCCCCCTCCGGCTACAGCATCCACTCAGAGGCCAAGATGGTCAGCACTAGATTAGCTCTCTATTTTTATATCTTTATCTGTTTTCTTTTTGTCTCCAACTTCACCCTCCAGCCTTTGCGCTGGCTGGGTTTGTTCATCATATGACTTTCTGCTGCAGTTACCGGTGCATTTAACCCTTACAATACAATATATATACTAAATTCATGCTACTGCTAGTCACACACACAGAGCTCTGTGAAAATTCCCACATTTCATCCAGTAACATCATCGGAAAATTGTTCCAGGAACGTGTAAAGCCTCCAGAGCTTAACCCAATGCAAAAAGGCTGTGATTGAACAAGTTGTCACATGAACGTGTTGCTGAAAACAAACTGTGACACTGTCAAGTTAGCATAGGCCCGGATCTCAGCCAAGTTAAAGCATTTTTTTTTTTTTACATTGACTCCTCTGAGAATTCAGTCTTTTCCACTTCAAAAATAAAGCTTTCCTCACACTTACTTACGTACTTACTTTTGGCCATATCAAAGATTCTTATCTGATGTTTAATTTAATTTATTCTTTCTGAAACTGTAAATGAGTTAATGGGTTAACATGGAGCTTTTACAGTGATGTCATCATGATATTATTGCTGTTGAGTCTGCTCTGCTCTCTGCATCTTTACAGCGATTAGATCTTTTTCAGTGATGAAGCAGTTTCTTTTATACATGCAACGCATCGTTCATCCTGTTGGTTTGAGCTGTGTGGTCTCATTCCTGTACTTTCTATTGATGTTGCTTATTTTACGAATCTTTTGTAGCGTCTGAAGGCTGCGCTGTCCCAGCAGAGCCCATCAGGACAGAGTATGGGGATCATGTCCATGGGCAGTAGCCCCATGGTACCTCAGAGAGCAGAGCAGAGCCAGCTGCTTGTCCAACATCCAGATGCTCCGTCACCTGCACAACCTCAGGTACTCCATGGGAAGTTTAAGTGCTGAGAACCTGACAGTAACATGAGTTTCAGGTCCAGCTTGGACAGTTGAAGAAAAAAAACAAAAGAGCTGAACACGGTTTCATTCATGGCCATATGGCCTGTTTTAGTTATCGAAAACTGGCACTGTACTTTTTCTGTTGAAATGACTGCGGTGTGCCGGCTAAAATAATGAAACTATGACTCAAACTTCCCTTTTCTTTCTCCTCTTTCTTCCGTTCCCCTCGCCTGTCTGTCTGCTTCCTTCTGAACTCTTCCCCGCTTCTCCCTCCAGGTATCTCCGGCGCAGCCCACAGGTGGGCGTCGACGGCGGACAGCAGACGATGACCCCGATGAGCGAAGGCAGCGTTTCCTCGAGAGGAATCGGGCAGCGGCATCGCGCTGCAGACAGAAACGCAAACTGTGGGTCAGTTCCCTAGAGAAGAAGGCTGAGGAGCTCTGCAATCTGAACGTCTCTCTGTCGGTGAGTGGGCTCGGAGAGGGAGGACGTGGGATGACGTGTGGTGTCGGTGTGTGCGCTGTCACACCGACTGTGCACAGTTGACAGGCTTCCAACTAGTTGTAGAAGTTTGAACGGTGCACCCCTGATAGGAAAAATCTGTTTGACGTAATACTGGCTAATTTTTTTACAAATGGACAAGGTTGCAAGGTTTGGAACTCATTTCACATCTTCACTGTGTTAGTTGGTGGTTTTTTGGCAATTTTTCCACTGATTGTTTACTTCCGGCAGTGGCATCAAAACAATTTCAACTTTTTGCATTTCTTACCTGAAAAGCATTAAAAACATCTAAAAGGTTTGGAAGGTCTCCCTTTTTTTTTTTTTTTTTTTTTTAATTTTCTTTTTTTTTATAAATGATCTGACCCAGCTGTAGCGAGCTCTCTTTTGGTTATACTGTATAACTATGACATGATGGTCAATGTATTGATCAGCCCGATTTCCCATCCTGGCAGAATGAAGTGTCTCTGTTGCGGAACGAGGTGGCTCATTTGAAGCAGCTGCTGCTGGCCCACAAGGACTGTCCTGTGACCAACCTACAAAAGAAAACTGCCTACTTAGGTGAGCCCTGCATCATGACGGCTTCTTACTCACCTGGTGGTGTTTAAAGCTACAGGACACTTGATTTAGACCCGTGTTTCTTACATAGATATATGTATATGTAGATATATTTATTGTAAGTCGTTTTGGATAAAAGCGTCAGCTAAATGAAATGTAATGTAATATGGGCGGGGAACTGTGAAAAGCATAGAAAGATACAAGGAAATCAGAACTTCTGGGTTCTGATCCACATTTAGAAAAATCCGTTCACGACATTTGTACCTCTGTTAATGACTAAACATACAAAGCCTTTCTCGACAGTATGCCGTATTTAAAATAGTATTCATGTTTAAATATTGACCTTAATGGTTTGATAAGCAATCTACTAATGTTTAATTGGTAATTCTTTTTTTTTTTTTTTACATCACTGTGGTACAATTGGTTATGATAACAGATGTGGTGGATATCAATTTGCTGTGGAGTATACAAAGTAGCCAAACAGGATTTTATTATTTTGCAATTTACAGTAAATCCTGACATCTCTGAGCTACATACAAAATGAACACTTTTTATGAGTCACTTTCAGTTTTATAAATTCTCTTTCAGATATTTTTGGGACAGACTTTCTGAACTTTGGACTAAGATTTTAACAGCTAAACAACAAACATAATGCCCAAAGCTTTTCAGTGTGGAAAGTATGAATTCTATTCAAGGTTAAAAGTTCGATGTATTTGCCAATTCAATTATAAATCTGTTTACATTTCATCTTTTTTTTTTTTTCTGTGTAGCTGCAGAACACGGCATGAAAGACACCTCAGAGCCCACAGGTTCCCCTGCCCCGGTGATTCAGCACAGCTCTTTGGCGCCCAGCCCCTCTTCAGGGCAAAACGGCCTGAGCTCAAGGGCAGCAGCTGAGGCCATGGCCATGTCTGTGCTGGCAGGCATGGGCCAGCAGCAGAGGGCTGAGAGCGGAGCCTCTCACATTATCATGGCTGCACAGTCTCAATCAGCTGCCAGATGATGAGCGATGCCGCTGTGGCCCAGACTTGGCTCGTCACCCAGGGTAGAAAAGACTCCCACCTCTCAACTTCCCCAATCTTCAAGTCAAAGTTTTCATGTCTTCCCCTCCCCCCCCTCCCCCCCCCCTCCCTTCTCTGCTCTTTCTAACCCTCCTGTGGAGCCATCATGCTGTGGCCTGGAGCTCAGCAGCAGCAGCCTTCTGGGAATGGACTGAGACTTTTGAGAGAGCTTCCTGTTCACTTTGCCATAGACTACAGGGGCTGGACTCCAATACCCCTCCCCCTGGTTCCCCCTTTGCCTCCCTGCCCGTCTCTCCTCACCCTCCGTCAAAATGACTTTTCACTGGACTTGTAGGACTGCATCGAGTATACTGCCGAAATGAACTCCCCCTGTGGACACGCACCACACGTGTACAACGTACAAACACAACAAGTGTTGCATAAACATTTTTGATCAAATTAGATATCAGGCAACACACAGGGCTTTACACTGTTTTCAGCAGGGAATAGTGCCTTGCGCTCCTCGACTTTTTAGCCATGCTCACACCCACACATGCCCGCGCAGCATACATCCCTATTGTACATCCTCAGCTCCAAAGATGCAGTGGTTGTCTAGAATTCTCCAACGTGGATGTTCAGATCCAAATTATTCACCCAGACCTTTTGCAAATGGTTCCACCGCAAGGTGATCTCAACATGGACCCAAAAACTTTACCTCATGTACACCCCTATATGATAAAGTGTATTAACTGTGTGTGTGATTGTATATTTAAGTACATCAGAACATAGCAGTTTGCCTACTCCTGATCTGATGCATTATTAGCTAGCTTGTTAGCATGTGACTTTTTCTGATGGGGTGTTGTTTTCTTTATATAGTACGTGCAGCTATATATTTTTTTTTTTAAACTAATTGGCACATCCTCCCAGATTACGCCACAGAACCAAAATGCGTTGGATTATGAATTAAAAATCAAGTTTTTTTTAAGCAAATTTTTCATCTGACCTGAAAGGAATTGAATCTCCCCCATCATTCACGTGTTTCCTAAAAAAAAACAACAGGTAGGCCGTTTCGCCGTTAATTGGTTTATAAGTGGAAACGTTTTATATGAAACTATTCTCGCAGCTGTGTTTCTCTGTGTGGGCCCTGGACTTACTGTAACTGTTACTTTCACACTTCTCAGGATGGTTGCACATCCTTGCTGCTCGTTGGAAGTGCGATGGACCCTCTTAAGTCTCTTTGCTCTTTACCAAACCTAAACTAAGCCATAATGACAACAACACAGATCTCTGGATCTCCAAAGACCACCTGGTACTGGTTCTGGGACAGGAAGTTAATAGGCTGACTGTTATTTTGTGATTCAGAGTTCACGTGGACACGATCACTGCTTGTTTCTTGCACTTACACAGTCTCACACACAACGTCTGATCGTTTTGCCTTAAGATCACATTGGTGCCTCCGATTTTCCCACTTAAATACACCCAGATTTACTCGTGATGAACAGGAGAGTGTTCGAGAATTATATTTGTCTTTTATTTGTTCACTTCATCAAATGAAAAATGAGGATCTAAAGATTTAAGAACTTCCAGAAGATTCCTCAAAGCCTTTAAAAGTGCTGTTAAATTAAATCAGAAGTCTATTTTCAGTGATAGAATTATTGTTAAAATGATGCAGTGCATGTCTGTCATCTGGTGGAGAGACACAGAAAAGACATTTTCAGTGGTGAAAGCTTTAAGGGCGGAAATATTTATCTTGTGACTGTTTCTGAAAGGTCCCACTTCTTTAGAAATCTCACCAAGATATTTCACCTAGATATCAGTATATTTTTACGTAGACACCAATACAAGTGGTTTGCTGTTCTTGTTTTTCTTGCGTACTTCTGTCCCACTTTTGTCCTCTCTTGTCCAATACGATTACACATTTGCAAGATGTGATATTTCAAAAACAGGATATCTGCCCATTTACATGAGGAAGGGTCTTTATGCACTAAAGTAATGCAAGTTCATTGTTGCTTTGTATTTCTGTTCATTTTAAGTTTTTGCAGTCCTTTTGGTCTTTTTCGGGGTTATAAGAACTTTTTTTTTTAAATCTTATCTGTACTGTATTCATAAATGGGAATTTGCTCAGCAACTTTAAAACCTTTACCTTTGACTGAACCTCTTATCCTACAGTCCCAATGGCGACCCCGGCATTTTGTTGTACTTGCTGGCACTATATTTGTCCGGCAGTCCCTTATAGACGATTGTTCATATGAAATGAAAAGTCCAAACTATATTTAGCATTCATGTTTTTGTTCTTGGCACCTTTTCTGTCATTTCTTGTTTTCTTTAGTTGCGTGCTGTCCTCAGCACTATACAACCTTTGTCATAACGCTTCTGATTGTACTGATGAATATAGAGACTAATTTCTTTGACAGGTTTTTTTTTTTGTTTTGTGGTCTCTACAGAAAAATGTAGTCCTCTTTCAAAAAGAATCCCCTTTTTTATATCTTTTAAGATGAATTTGATCAGGTCTTTTGACTGTCCTCGTCTAACTTATTTTTTTAATTGGCCAAATAACAATATTCATTACAGTCTTTTGGCCTATTGACGTTATGTAGAATTGTTATGCGAAGAGCAATTAAATGAAAAATGCAACAATGTGAAAGTTGCACTTAGTGTATTAATGGTTTTTCACACTCCCATTGTTGGACTGATGATTTCAAAAATTGTCCTTGTACTGTACATATCTGTACTATATGAATATATTTACTTTTCCATGCATGTCCAAGTGGAATACCATGAACACTTACAGTGCTGCAGTTTTAATTAAAGAAACTACATCTTAATGAACATTATGCAGTTTCGTTTGTGTTCAGCTTCTCGATGACAAAAGCATGTTTTTTGTAAATTTACTGTAATTTTTATGTAATGTAAAAAGAGAGATTTAAGTTTAAGGCAAAGTCTGGTTTAAAAAAAAAAAAAAAAAAAAAATGGTATGAAAGACTGTTTGTAGATGCAGGATATTGTACTATGTCCGCTTTGTTCATAGTTGACTGTACCCAGTGTTCACTCCTCATGTAGTTGTTATTAATGACTCTGCAGATTGGAACAAAAAAACCCACAAGTACTCTGGTTCTGTACTTGGCTATAAAAAGGGATTTTTTTTTTTTAATTTTTTTTTTTTTAAAGTGCATTATAAAATTCTTTGGCTTTTTCTGACACGCAGCCAAAACTACCAGGACACTGAAGTCTTGTCTTCCATATATATCTGGGACTTCAGGGCATGCAGCAACTTGAGAGAACTAAACTTACATATTGTGACTTGTTCTAATTTCATGCCCTGTATTTTTGAAATCACCTAATTTTGGAACAAAACAGATACTAGATAAATGATTACATTTTCATAATTCGACTCCTGTTAGTGTGGCAGAAGAATCTCAAGCAGAATATGCAAAATATATCATTTCAACATTTAACTCCAAAATAGAAATGATCCAAATAACATTAGGGTGTTAAGGATTCACAACATTCTCAGTAGTCATACAGTCCTTGCTGTAGCCCTGCTTTTAAGATGTCTTTTTTTTTTTTCTGAACTCCAGTAACTCTGGAAATGCACAAAGTGGTAGAAGCCTACAATTATTTTGTTATGTTCAGTTTGCTTTGAAGCGTGTTTTCCTTGTAAGACAACGTCAATGTTTCTCATAAGGAAAACAGGATCATAACTTTTTGTAAATGGCCCTTAATTGCAGAGGGAGTGTCTGGACAGTATATTTATTTTTATAACGGTTATAGTCAGGATGCCACATTGGCCTACTGAAGGAGTAGGCTTCTGAACTTGTACTGACACAGTTTTCAGCACAAGTATTCCCACATGAACTCAAGGACAACTGTAAATCAAATTCTTTATCTCAAGTGGGATCAAAAATTAGCTGGGTGCCCCTACATCCCCCTGCCATTTGTTTTGACTGTGTGCATTTGCATCACAATTAAAGTACCACTGAGAGACACAAAACGACCCCAAAATACATGCAAAAAGATCCCAAAGACAGAAAAAAAAAAAAAGACCAGTGACTCAATACGATTACAAATTGACCCAAAAAACATGCAAAATGAGCACGACAAGACAGAAAGTGACCACAGAGACTGGCAAAAACTACCGCAAATGCACAAAACACTCCAAAGTCAGGTAAAGTGACCACAGAGTGACACAAAATGACTACAGAGACAAAACGCAATGGCAACGAGATACAAATTGACTTTTTTTTTTTTTTTTTTTTTTTTTTCCCCACCTTTGCAAGCCACGGTTGAAAGCTTTAGGGGAAAACTCCTCACGCACTCCTCTTGACGACTTTTTTCTGCGATCGCTTCTGTCTTTGGGGTGAAAGGTGTGCGTGTTTGTGTGTGTGTGTGTGCGTGTGTGTGTGTGTGTGTGTGTGTGTTTCCCAGTGAAACACCAGAGGGAGCAGCGGTGTCGGTGAGATCGTCGCTGCTCGGATGCGGTGAATCAACACACAGGCGAGGTACGGGCGGTCACGTGACGGCTCGTTGCCGTTAGTGAGTTTTTTTTTCTTTTTTCTTTTTTTTTCTCCCATTATGGCGGAAGGGCCAGCCGTGCGGATGGACCGTCTCTCCCACTCTGATGCTTGTTTCGTGTCTTGAAGGAGAGGTTTTATTATTCTTTTTTTTTTTTTTTTTTTTACATCTCCCCGCAACAGCCCGGCGTCTTTTCAGCTCGACTTGCACGTTTCGCGTTTATCGGCGAAGTCATGGCAGACCGCGGCGTGGATTTGTCCGCCCTGCCAAAGGAGGTTAGAGACCAGTTGGCGGAGTTGGACCTGGAGCTGTCTGAAGGTAAAGGAGGAGGAGGAGGAGGAGGAAGGAGGAGGTGGAGGAGGAGGTGGAGGAGATGCTATAGCAGATTTCCAAGCTAGCTGTGTCTGTATCTCAGATGTATGGGTATCGATTAAAGCGGCAGTATTCGTTGCCCTCTTCTACTTTTCTTTCATGATAAATTCAATGGAGAGGAGGGAGGAGAGGAGAGGAGGAGAGAGGAGAGGAGAGAGGAGAGGAGAGGAGAGGAGAGGAGAGGGGGACGTCAGGCTGAACCAGCTAGCCCATTCTGTGCTAATACAGGATGTCGGCATGCGAGCTAGCAGTGCATGACAAGCAGCATCGTACAGGAGGAAGCGAAAGGCTCCCCATCCATTTCCTCCTGTTTCCTTTGTCTCGTGTTTCTGTATATCAAAAAAAAAAAAATCTTCTCATTTGGAGTGGGACTGGATGTCAAAGCCGATGCTCGGTGTGTGTGTGTAGATGGCTGACAGATTGGGATGGCCACCAGGGCTCCTTCTCTCGTCTTAGCTCTACTTCTTCATACTGAGTGTGCGAGTTAAGATTCATGTGTGACATGTTTTGGACATCACAGAGGCCTCTGACATGGTGTCGTCTGGGTTTTAGGTTTAATTTCTGTAAAAGCTGTGAGTCACCGTGAGTAGTGTTGAAATGTAATGACCAGGCCTTACAGTCATCATCTGCCCTGAAGATACAGTCTCTTATGAGTGTCAGTGATTACCACATAGGGATGGGCAATAAATGACTATTGTATCATATCGTGAGACTAGTCATCATCTTTTGTATAGCGCAATATCCTGATATGGCATACCTGTTGTCTTCTCCTGCTTTTAAAATCAGCGTTAAAGTAAAGTGATATCGTTTTCTGAATTTACCAGACTGTTCCAGCTGTTCTACTATTTCTCTTTACCTACCTAGTCATCATATCCACTTTACGGAGGATTATTTATCTAAACGTGTAAAGGTTTTGTGAAAGAACCAATAATCATCCCCACAGTATTGTTGCGTTATCATTATCAAGGTATTTGGTCAAAAATACTGTAATATTTAATTTTGTCCACGTCGCCCGGCTATATTTGCACATGTGTATGACCTCGGTGACATTCACTGGAGTGTCAGTGTCAGAGCCTTATACACCTGTGTGAACCTGCAGTTACTTCAATTATAAGTTTGTGCTCCTCATCATGTGTCACACTACCCGCAGTGGCTTTGTCAGGTGTGTGTGTGTGTGTGTGTGTGTGTGTGTGTGTGTGTGTGTGTCTGTCTCCGCTCACGGAGCGTGAGTGATGGGTGTATCTATTTGCTGTAGTTTACTCATATGAGGACCATTCATTTATGCAATGCATAGTCCAAGTCAGCCCCTCCCCCAGACCAGCTGTTAGCCCCCTAAGTGTGACTGTCACATGTCCTTGACAGTACCCCCCCCCCCCCCCCCCCCTCTGCAGTGACCTGTCAGTCAGTGTCTGCTTATCCATGGCATTTTAGGTTATATGTTGTTTTTTTTAATAGCCAGCATATTTCCTCCTCCATGATCGGCTGATACTATTGACAATGCATGTTGCATTGGACATTTGCATACTGCAATAAAAATACAACTACACCTTCAATAGCGAATTACTTGGGCCGCTATTAACAATTATTTTGAGTATTAATTAATCTGTCCATTGTTTTCTTGATTAATCAATTAGTTGTTTGGTCTTAAAAGTCAGTATATGGTGAAAATCTCGATCAGTATCTCCCAAAGCCCTAGGTGCAGCCTAAAATATATCGTTTTGTCCCGACCAACAGTCCACGAGCAAAATATATTACGATTTTTAACATGAAGGACTAAAGGAAACAGAAAATATTCGCATCCAAGAAGCTGTAATCAGAGAGCATTTCTTCATTCAAAAAAAATTCTCCAAATTATTAATCAATATCAAAATAGTTGCCGATTAATATTCTGTTGACCAAATAATTGATCAATCAACAATTTTTTGTGAATACCAGCAACACCTTATATAATTCATATCAGCCCTTAGTTAAAGTATGCTGATAGTAGTATAACTGTAGGTGTTTTAAGCACTGACTGACCTCCAAGGTTTTTGTGTTGTTCAGGTTTAATATTTCATAGAAGTTACTGTGTTGGCCAGACGTAGTTTTCCTGGTTCTGGATGTTTTAGCCCATCAATCCCAAATAGTTCATAAACATTACAGTCTGACCATAGTAGATTATGGGTAATTTAAGGAGAGACTGACATGACAGTATAAAACCTGAACTGTGGTAACTGTCCATTAGGCCTCTTAGGGTGAATTCTGGGCAATCTTATAAATCGATGATCAGCATTGAATTATAACATGAGTTTTGCATCAGTGTCATTTTTAGACACTGAAATTTGCTGAAATTACCCAAAAAGTTTCTGCGTGATTGTTCTTTTATACTTATATTATGATTTGAAGTACCGTGATGTAAGGTTTTGTGTATATTGTCCACTGCTGTCTTTTCATTTAGTTCACTTTTTTCATTCTAACCAGTTATTGGTGTTCATTTATATCAGAGTGTATTTGAAATCATCTTGTTTTTGGTCGTCCTTCCTGCTGCTGGAAAACATGTCACCTTTATTGTTGCTCAGTTACAGATACTGTAGTTCGTAATACAGTTGTAAACAGGAACTGTTTTGAAGACTCTTCCTTGTTGTTGTGTCCAAGTGGGTGCTAGAAGTATGAGATTTTACAGTTGGTTACGAACAGAAACACTTTTACCTCAAGAAGCAACTGAATTCACACCGAACTGGTGTTCATGTTTACTCATTTTATGCTCTCAAAGATTTTCAGATTGTTTACTAAAGCATTGAATGTTTGCAGTAATTTAGTGTCATCTACGTGTAAGCCTGCAAGTCACTTTATCAGTGTTTTCTGTATGTTTGTGGAGGACTTAAAGCACACATTTGGTGGGGAGGGGGTTTTAGGGTCCTCCCCCAAGAAAATGTTATGTTTTGCAACTGAAAGCATGCAATTTCACATCAATATTTAACTTCTTTTTTTTTTAATCATATCTATGAAAAAGTTGAAAAAAAAATAGTTGAAAAAGCTAGAGCAGATAATAAACAACACCCAAAAAGCTTCAAGATAAAACTTGCTAAATAAGTCCACTGGAGAACAAATACTACCATTTAGATCTGGGAAAAGTCATTTCGTTAGTTTGTTAGCCTAAGCCTTCTAATGGTAGGGGAAAAGCCTGCCTTAATGACTGGATGCATGCCTCATGTCACTACCTTGTGGGCTACTTTTCTTGAGTCCATAACAAGTCCTCATCTGAACCAAGTGGAAATGCCTGTTCCTTCGTTGCTCGGATAAGAACACGGGCCTGCCAAATGGCCTCTTAAAAAACAACTCCGTTCTGCTAGCCCCCTGTGACCATGGGGACACAATGAGGACCATTGAGGCAGTCTGAGCCGCCGTGGCCAGGAGCTCTGCTGCCATTTAGGCCATTCAGCTGAACCCAGTCTTTGTGTGCATGTTGGAATGAGCTGCCTCCATATGAAGAGAAAGGGAGGGGCCGGTCACTGGTCATACTTGAGAAGATGACGTGTGGTGTGTACTTCCACTGGGAGTGGTTCACTCTGACGTCTCTCTGCTGGGCCAGTAAGGTTGTGTCTGGCTCTTCCCTGTAACCAGCCTACTGGGTTGGTATCCACTACCACCTGTCGAGTGTGCCGTGAAGAAAATCTAACAGTGCTGACACAAGCAAAATTCTGGACAAATGAGTTTTTCCTCTGAGAATTAGCAGCTGCTGGTCCAGGCCACATTATAATACAACCTGAAATGATTGACATTTCCACCCTGTGATGGACTGGTGACCTGTCTACGGTGACAGTGTCTGTGGGGATAGGCTCCAGCTCTCAATGACGGATAGACGGTTGGCTTTTCCTCCCAGCTGCTTCTAAGTTTTAGGAGTACTTTCTCGTGTGGAGAGAACATGTTTCTTCATATATAAGTGGAGAGACTGCCTGTTTGCATCACTATGTGGAGACTGAGAGCCCAGATGACAGCCAGCTGCTTCTTTTTAGGCCACTTATTCAGAAGCAGTTGCAGTAGGTTGTATTCATTTGTGTATTAAGGGACGGAGCAGAGGATAACAGCACTAACATGGACCCACTTTGTATCTCTTGTCTGTCTGTATTATTTATGAACGGGATATACAGCAAACAGTTGTTTTTGTCAGGGGAAATGCTTATTTTGGGAAAGATTACGGACATGTGATAGACACTTCCTCAAACTCAAACTAGTGCATGTAGTGCAGCGTTGTCGTTTTTAAGGTGGGGGTCTGCACTGATAGAAAAAGGAACAAGGGGTTCTCACATTGACTGTGAAGAAGAAATCTTTAACTCGATTCAAATAATTCACAACTTCAGACTCCTGCAGGCCTGATGCTGCATGCTTTATTGCTATGTTGGTGCACTTTTCTTGAAATTAGCAGGTGGAAATATGGTGAAATTTATATTTTTACAACTATCGCAGCATGAATTCTTCAATGTGAAGTCACAATAATTTGGTTATATGTGCGTTTATTGTACAGTTGACTGAATAGAGAAACAGGAAACAAGGGAGAGCGGAGAGGACCTAATGACATGCAGCAATGTCCCCAGCTGAAGCGAACCACAAACATGGCAATTACAGACCACTAGACTTTTTCTCATGACTCTATTTACAGAACTATATGAGGTATGTTAAAAAGCTCAACTCATGATTTTCACATTGAGTCAAAAGGCTTTCGAGTGTTTTTATAGGACATGGTGCCATAATTTTCAAACAAATGTATGTTCTCAGATCTCACTTGACAGATTGTCTGTGACAGAATTTGGTCAGATTCAACTTATTTTTCATTTAGACAGCAACTGGGAAGCCCGATGTTTCAACATGAGCATTTTTATGACAATGTGATTATAAAGAGGGATGGTAAACAATAAAAATGATTTATCGCCCAGCACTGCCTGCAAGACAACTTTGAAGTTTTCTCCATTATTTCTCATCGCATTAGCTTCAAGCAGTCTCCGGAGTCTTCTGGTAATTCCCCATAGTTGTGTTTAGATATTATGGTAGAAATTGCAGCAGTTTCTGTTCCTGGCAAGTTTATTTAAAACACCCAATAAGTCAGAATGCAATATGCATAAATCAGCTTGCTGATAGTCAGAGGCCGGGCCCGAGGGCTGGCAGATGGCTTGGTACTTTTGGCAAAGGTCTTTTATTATGTGTTTGTGTGTATACAATATGTTTGCGCTTGCAAGTGTGTATGTGTGTGTGCATTTGACATAATGCTGTTTCTGTGACTAGTTAATGATGGCTTTGGTCCCTTTTCCTCCTCCAGGCCTGTAGTTGGCTGAATTATTCACACGCTCTCACTAGATACCAGGACACCCTCACAGAGTGATGTGGTGTTGGTGTGTGTTGGTGTGTGTTGGTGTGTGTGTGTTGGTGTGTGTAGTTAGTGAGCGTAACTTTATGTTCCCCAGGTGCAAGTTTAGGCATGTAAAAAAAGAAAAAGAAAACCAGCAATCTGACTGAGCTATATTGACTTTCCGCTCATCAGCTCCCAAGACCTGCACATCTCTTCTGTGTGAAACTCACCTTTTCTTTCTTTAAAAGATACTTAACTTGTTGAACGAGCTCACGTGTGATGTCGGGTAGGGTAGGGCAGGGCAGTATGGCATAAATCAAGAAAGTATGCACAATTGTACTTTTTATTTTCCTCATATGAGTTTGATTTGATTGAAATAAAAAAGTTAAACACACAGAATTACACATAAAACATTCATTTTGATGTTCCCTGCAATACATCATTCTTACCCAGAGCAGCAGAAACTCAAACACAAGGAATAATGCATTTTTGCAAAATTGTTAAGATATGAAACAGAATATTGTAAAAATGATAACACAGAATTTATTATATCCGTTCACCACCAACTGATGTGTGGTCATATTGAATTATTAGTATATTATTATAGTGTCAGGATTCAGACGTTGAAGTCTAAGACGACATTCGGACGGCAGTAAAAAGTAGAATAGTGTTTGCAGAGTGCCATTAAGGTTGGAGCTCCTCTGTTACTGAGCATCCACCCCTCTGAAGTGCTTTTCTATGTCTGATCTTAAGTAAGTTAAACAGAGACTTTGTCTGCAGTGAATGAAAAAACGGCTCACGTTACATTAACGTCCACCCATTGATGTGTTGCCTCTGCATGCATCTCAAGTTAAACTAAGAGTGTTTATGAATTGGACATGTTTACAGGCCAGGCAAGCCGGTACCCTGTCATGTTGTTGATCTGTGAGTCACCGCAGATAGGCGTGTGTTCTTCTCCAGGGCACATCCGTCCACTGCAAAGTGATAGAACCTGTTTACGCCTCTGAGCTTGGAGGTGTGACGCAAACTGTGACTCATCACAAGGGAAGAGTGACTCTGGATTTTATGGTGCTGGACCCTTTCTCACACTCTGCCCCTTAATTCACCCCTTTGCCAACCTGTAGTCTCTGCTGCACCGAAGGCGATGGTCCCCGACCTCTCTGACGTTGCACAGTCTGTCTTCTCTGTCATTTAGTCTTGGGCCCAGGCGGGGACGCACCAGACAATTTCGACTGATGTACAATCTGATCTATATCTCGTAGCCTACACCATGAGCTCATTGGTTGCAACACCAGAAATCAAGTTCTTGTTTTGTTTTTTTTGTCGGTTTGGGAGTCGATGCAGAGTCCCTCCAATCTATCGCTTGTCTATATCCACTGCCCGGCTGACCACGTGACTTGTGCTAATGCTCAAGAATGCTCTTGTGAATATAAATAGACCTGGCTGGCAAGACAAATTCGCTTTCATGCCTGAGGAGGAGAAAACAAGCATCTCTTTGACACAAAAGGCTCCACCATTATTGCAGTGGCGGCCGCCCTCTCCAAGTCCTTAGGAGTCGTAATTGTGTGTATGTCTTTCTCGCTGAGGCAAATGTTCCTGGCTAGAAGACAGCAGCCAGTGGCAAACACGTCTGCACGGCCAACCAACTGGCTGGTTAGTTGCTACATGTGGGTCACTGTTACGCCCATGGGTTGTGTGTGAAATACCGCAGCCTGCTCGGAGCTGCCCTTCTTAGGCCACTCAACCTGCTGTCTGACCCCCAGAGAAAGTTGTTATAAGTGTGCTAATAGTTGAAGCATCAGATCAGTGGTTTAAGATGGTTTAGGTTACCTACAAACGGTGTGCACCTAAAAATATTGCTGACTAAATGATCGTGTGAGTTTTTAGATGGATTTTCTATCTTACAGGCAGTTATGGCCTCACTTCCCGCCAGGTTCCTATCAAAATCAGCAGGGGTTCGTCACTTCATCACCTTTACACATCATTTGTTAAAGCTTCCTTAAATACATCATGAGATAATAGTTTCATTCACATTATATGTGTGTTGGTCTTATGTAGATGTGGGTTGGTGAACAATTAAGCAGACAAATCCACAGCAGAGTACACTCACTGTCATTTTGCAGGTTAGCTGGCTTGTTAGCCTCTCAGATGGTAATTATCCAGATTGGTCATTGTAGGCGTCCCGCTAAAATGTTGTAGTGCATTTTTACTGTTTGGAGTTTGGAGGCTAAAGTGGTGTTTCTGATATCTTTGTAGACGTGTTTTCTTCCCATCAGTAATAGAGGAATGTTACCAATAAAAAGTGAACGTTGTTTCCGTACTGGTGTTGATTAAGGTTTGGTATTAACTCTTGACATGTCCGGGACTCTGACCATAAAGCTGGTGTCTGTTGTAAATGCAGGTCTCCATTGTCTCCACCTTCCTGTCCCATTGGCTCATTCTCTGACTCAGCTGATCATTACAGCCTTTGAAGTGGGTGCGAGGAGCATGAGGTATTTTCACAGCAGCCGGTCAGTTTCTATATATGAAAACACAGGCCTGCATCACAGGAAGGGCTGATGGGGAAACTGGAGATCAGGGGTAAAGCAGTCCTGCTGTAAATGTACAATGAAAGTTTCCAAAAGGTCAATTGCTCTCTAATTTAAAAAAAAAAAAAATTTTCCCCCCTGTTTATTTTGTTCTTCTGAACTAAAGCCTTCCCTCTAAATAGTTCCCTTCCTAATTCCCGTGCCTAGCCAAAGGGTTATCGAAAATTCCCAGTGAGTAGAAGTCCTCAGGAAACTCCTTCAACAGGCCGATGTGTATCTCCCCTCTTGGCCCCTCAGAGCACATTGTGCTTGAGCTTGGCTTGTAGTCATGGACCCCTTTAATTCAACTCCCCAGAGAGAATGAGGTAAAACAAAGGCCTTGAAAACACAGAATGGGTATGGTGTCAGCTTCTTAATCCCTGTCTGTCAATAGCGGAGGTCTCTATGGAAGTCCATATATTGCTTGTTCATTGCCTTGAATGGAGGCGTTAGGTGAATATTTTAAAACAAGGTCGAATCGGCTGCAGCTCTGGAAGGCTGACCTCAGTCATTTCCTGGAGATGAGCTAAAATTGGTTGGTTGCCTGTGAGCACGATCTGTGTTGCTATAACCCTACCTTATGAATTTTGGACTCCATTTTGAGACGTTCTTAAAAGATATGCCGCATGACACTGCAAGTAGTGTCAGTACATCAACGCACAGTATTTTTCACACTCTCATATCAGTAGGAGGGCCTCCCTCTGAAGTAGGTTTGTGTCATGTGTTACATACCCCCACAGACAGTGACAAACACACTGATGACAGTTGTCTGGATGTTATCAAAATCACGTGGCGAACCAGGCGGAGTTAAAGATTATCCATGAAAACTTCTCTTTTGGATTCAGACCAGGTGTAAACTTGTTGACAAACATCTTCAGACACCTGAGGTAGATATTGAGCTGTTGCCAAATGTGAGGTGTCATCAGGGGAGTACGTCAAGTCTGGCGCCATAAAACTATGACTATACAACATGTTACATGAAACAAAATATAATCTCTTCCACTAATTGACCTGCATCACCCACTTGAGCCGGGCCCCTACGACCTTGCACCTTCAGCTCCGTGTGACGTGAAACGTTGTCGCCGATATGTTTGTGTATATTAGTGATTAACAGGCATTTATACAACCTGTTTTCCACCACAGTGTGCTTCACTTTTACACTCGTCTAGTGTTGCACCTTGTTGAGCTGGAGCGTCCCCGTAGATTCAGAGCCGTCAACTTCAGGGCGGCAATAGATTCCCATCGTGATGACAGGCTGTTTAATGAGTGCGAGCGGTGGGTGGTATGAGGTCAGGACCATGAGCTGTCCACCGGACTGGAACTTAAGGCAATGCAGTATGCAGTTTCAGTGTCACCCAGATTGAAAGTGTTTCTCAAAGGCCACTCATGTCTTGTTATGATCTTACAATATTGATTTTAATGAGTCAGGCTAACATTTAATGTTCTCCTTTAACCGATGAGCAATTAAGCAGTCAGGAAGCTTCATTTGTGCATATGTCATCTGGAGGTAGTGGCGACATGGAGAATTGCTCAGCTAAGCTCAGTATTTATAGCACATATTTGCAATATAATGTCTCGTATACTCAGTGACTACATGTCTGTGTGTTGGGGGCAAGAGGACACACAGATGACATCTCAATGGATGTACAAGGCTCAGTGAACCTCAGGTCTGACCCCTGTATGTCTTCATGACAACACTGCTGCAGTGAAACCTGATACTTCTCATCCACTTTCACTACTCGGTACACTGTGGTTACCCAGCAATGCTGAAACACTAGTCTGTTATGCAGTTTGCCAGCCAGGCTGCCTCGGTCTTCATATGCTTCTTCTCCGTTTTTCTGTTCTTTGCGGTGCGCTGAATTAAGTCAGAGTTTGACTCTACTGACCTGCTTACACTCCCGTCGTGGATCAAATAAACGAGCAAGTGGAGGTAGTGACAACAGATATCACACTAATCAGATGTTTTGACGTGTCACTGCAGGAAAAGCACACGTGTTACAGCTAACGTTAACGACAGATCGTTTTGATTCAAGTGAGAGATTGTGCCTTCAAATGGAGTCGCGTTTACCACGCTCACGAGAAAAGTCCATATGAACGCCCCTCGCTTGTGGTGACAAATTTGCTGTCGTTTACAAAAATGGTGGAAGCCATGGAAAATTCCTTTTTCGTTGGTTTGTAACTTAATATATTGTAATTTTAGTCATATCGAGTTTCTCTTTGCAATTGAATTATACGATTGGGGAAAATGTTGATTATTCTAATGGCTCATTTCTCCCTCTGTCATTATGCCTTTGTATTTCCTGTGTTGTGTTACCTGTTGCTTCCAGATGTCATCCACGTTGGTGCCAAGCAGCGGTGTTCTCACTGTTTATGCACACGCTAACCATACAGTGCACATGACTTCCTGTGCCATAACCGCGAACTCACAAGTTCTATTTGAAGGCAGGCAAGAAGACCGGCATGCACAACAAGACCTTAAAACTGAAGCAGCTAAACGGAATTGAGCCATCATTCATTCTGTTGTTTACAAACATCACAATGTCTGTCCTTAAAAACAGCGATTTAATGACATAAAATACCCGGGGGTGGTTAGCTTAGCTTCACATAAAGAATGGAAGCAGTAAAAGTGAGCTTGGTCAGAACTTGAAAAAGCTGGGGTGAAACAATGACAACAATGTTTAGGGTGCCGGACATTTGTTTGATGTCATTCCTCTGCTCTCTTTCCCCACATTTCCTATCTATCTCTACTTTGTTAACTACTGTGGCATGTCAATAGTTTATTAACAAAGGATCAAAATAGTGTGATAGTCCCTGTTTGATACCATTTAATTATCCAGTTGTCCATTAGCTCTGGACGACAGTTAATCCTCACTGTGGAGGATACAGTTCATGGTGCTGTGGCAAACTAATCTGACCAGAAACCAGTCTGGTATCTGGCCTCTCTTTTCATGCAGCTAATGCCACAAACACACACCTGTTGGCTACAAGCCCGTTGCAGTTATAGTGTGCTTCAGGGCAGCCCAGACTGACGGATAAACAACATTAACCTTTGCTGCTTACGAACAGACGATCCACTTTTGTTTGTCCGACGTCAGTCTGAGTCCGCAGTCATCAGTTGTTCAGTCCTATCACTTTGATGAAGCAGATTGCTCTGACTTTTATCTGCACAAGAGCTTGTCGCTGTGAAGATTGGACGACCTGACTGTTATTGTCTCCAGTGACACGCAGTGACCCAAATTTGTGTCTGGATTTAGTGATACAGCCTGGCTTATGGAAGAAAAAAAAAAGAAAAGGAAATGTTCTCTGCTTTCTTATCGTGAAAAGTGTAAAAATGATATCCTGTACAGATTCATGAAACGATGAGATGCTTGATTCAGCCAGCGTTGAACCGGCCAGCGTGAACGTGTGCGTTTTAAGACTTGACAGATGAGGGGACATGTGATTGTCTCACATTCAGTATACTAACACACTGGCTCTGATATTTATTCATATTCTCACTGTGAGCTGCTGCGTCTTTGTCTTCTCTGTCGTCTTCTTGATGTCTTGTCTGTAGTTTCCTGTAAATTCTACTTTGGTTCTGCTGACGGCCCTAGCATGGTTTCACTTCTTGTGTTCAGTACTACTCCCACCCTGTCTCAGATCCTCTGTGCTGCTCACATCCTTTGAGTATGTACAGTTATGACCCACTGCATATTGACAAGCACTTGTGCATCACTTTAAGCTGTAAAATTCTCATAACAACTTTTTATTGAAACAGCCACGTCTCAATCGGCTTCTTTTTCTCGTTAAATCTTTTCAGTGAGGTTTTCTCCAAAAAAAATGTCTTAGAATTGTAAAACTAGTAGTAATAATATTTACCGGATTCCTGATAGAAAATGAACTACATGATCAAATATTCACATTTTCCAAATGGTGGTGGTGACACCCTCCATGTGATGCATCGTACCATTGTCAATATATATCACATTTTAATATCAGCTACAGTATCTACGATACTAGTACAGGACGATCTGGGACTGTCTCTGCCAGACACATTATCATTATCAAAATGTTACTCTCGCTTAACTTTGCATTGTTAATCTGTAACATGTTGTCTGTAACATTCCCAGGAGGATGTAGTTTGATGTGCTGGTAAATATTATTGTGTTTATGCGTACTGTGGGATATGTCTGACATTTTGTCTACCCAGTTTATAATAAGAAGGGATTTTGCATTAGAGTGCACCAAGTTTACCCAAGTGTAGCTAAGAAACTGGCAAATGACTACATATTTTCTCACTGCTGGGAACTTAAAGTGACGAGTGATAACTTGCCATATTTTGGCCACCTCTACTTAATTGTGATTAGAAAGGGCAGCTAACTGTCAAGACCTGCTGGTTTTACCCTTCAAGCAACCAAAGACAAACCGAATCTGGTCTCCAATGGAGATTATGTAGAGAGAAATTACACTCCCACTGCTTTTTTTTTTTCTCAGCTGGCCGGCAGATTTCTTCACCCATCCAGAGATCACCATCCTCCCTGTCTGCCTGAAAAACCCCACATGGACCCACGGGGTCCCAGGGGAATTGTAGGCCTAGTTTTGGAGTGGAAAACATTGGTGCTGGGGGTGGGAGGACGATGTACAAATGTTTGAATCACTCTCCAGATATGAACCAAATTCCACCTCAGTGAGAACTGATCGGTGCTCAGACTTAAGAGCTGTGATTCAACGGCTTAGAAAAAGAACATGCTGACTTGGATCTAAGAAGTCGACACCTTATTCAGTTTTCTGGTTATTTTCCAGCTCCAATAGCTCAGCCGTATTTATACTTAATGGTGTTTTCCTTTTTTAAATTGTATTGTTCAAAAAACCCTCCTTTAGGCCTATTACATACATGTTTCAAATGTGTTTTAAAAAAAAATAATGATAAGATGAAATACCTGCATATAATTGAAATCCCATGTGAGAATCTCAAATTATTGTTTTCATTTTTAACAATAATGAATAATAATAAAATGAATTATTATAATTATTAATCTAATTTTGTTTGTTCACAAAATGTCACAAAACGGAGACAAAATGTCCATCACGGTTTCATAAAGCCAGATAAAAATATTGAATTACCATCACTCAAAACAATGAAAAGCAGCTAGTTCATATTAAAATGCTAAATGAAACTAATCTCGTACCAAACAAAAGCAGAGCAATTGATGCTTATTTTCTTGTCTAACTGCTGACATATTAGCGCATGCACCATAGAAATAAGCTTCTTACATCTCTGAACTAATGACCAGGTGCCGTTAAATGTCCTTGAAGTCATTCATTTGCATTTCCTGCCGAGTGCTATTTTCCCATGTTCTCAGCACAGTCTGTGCATTGTTTGTGTTTCTGCTCAGGGTCTCTATGAACAAGATCTCGTGGGTGACGTTAGTTCCGCCTCCCTCAGCCCCTGTGTTTATGTGTATTTACATGTAAATGTGCATACCGTGGCTGTTTATGTGGCTATTTTCTTTGTTTTTGAGGTTGTGCTTTGTGTCTTTTCACTGTCATTTGCTCACCAAGACTCGACAGGACAATAGCCTTTTGGGTGCCTATTTTTTGTGCTATAGAGTAGTGACAGTGGTGTTTGTTAGCATCACATTTGTCAACCCACGGTAAACAAAGACACCCTTGTGTAGATCAAACCGGTATCACGACGTGAGACAGCAGTTCTACACTGCAGGTTTAAAGGTTAACCTCAGTTCAGACCTTTTTTTTTTTTTTTCATCTGTCCTCTAATAAGTGCACACAAATGTGCAGACGCGTAGATGTAATCTGTTACGTTAGATGTAATCTCCGATTACAGATTAGGATAGATCCTAAAATGCGAACCCTGGATAGTTTTCATGACGTGAAAGGGAGGTTTTATTTCCCATTTCTTGTGTAATTTGGTAGTTAACAACATTGAAGTGTTTGTGTGCGTGTTGGTTAGAAACATGTCACATGCAGGTGTCTGTGCAGACAGGGAGAGCGGAGCCGACACAGAGGCAAAAGGAAATGGTGGGTGACAGTCATGCCACTTGTTAAGCTGCTCACAGTAATTACAGGGCTCTCTGGGGTGGGGGGCTAAACACTTATGTGTCAATAAGGGAGGGTCTTTGTAGTATGTATATAGTATGGATGCGATCCAGAACAAAGAAACGACACAAACCATATTTGGTCAGATGATATCGAGTTGTTGCAACATCTTCAACAGAGAAGTAAAACACTGACTCAGTGCCTTTTGTTCATAAACATGTGAATGCCAGAAGGCTAAGCAGCTGATTCCTAAACCATTCAGTGCCCCAGTAAACAACATACACTCAACATAAATCTCATCATTGAGCATGTTGTTTCTGTGTGTGTGTGTGTGTGTGTGTGTGTGTGTGTGTGTGTGTGTGTGTGTGTGTGTGTGTGTGTGGTTTGTGAATAGGTTTGGGAATGGATGGGTGTTAACTGCAATCCAGACTCTCTCCTGTATTAACTCATTTTAGAGGGCTGTTGCTCAACTCCAACGTTTGTTTTTTTTTTTTCATTTAAGAAAAATGCTCTATGACGACAAGACAAATGGAAACTTTTGGCATGAAAAAGTGTTTCACGAAGCTTCTCTTTTTTTCTACGATGCAGCTAATATCAATTAAAAGGGAGGACAATTTAGTATAAATGTTGGCAGCAGAATAGCTGAAGAGCACACTGGCTTTGTTGCTGTAGCTGTATGGTCATGTCTGGTGATAAGGGCTGTTTGTGGCAGCTGAAATTGAACTGCTTCCATTTTCACAATTTCACCCGTTGCTGCATGACTTGGAGGTGAGCGTGAAGTTTTAGGTGTTTCTGATGAGAATTTGTCCCGGTTCATTTGTGTGTTATTGTGTATTCCCCCCACGCAGCCTGCTTTCATAACCTTAGCCTTTCCTTTCTAACCTGCTATGCCTGCGTGCTGTTCTCATACCGCTGTACATTACTCATCAGTTATTCACCACTGATGTGGTATTAATGTTCTTAAGGTTTGGTTGAGAAAGTCAAATATGTAATCTCTTATTCATAGTCACCCAAGAAACAACATTTGAAGTGTCATCTTAAATGTCATGAACAGGCCTGAAAAAAGGTGATTCAACATTTCCGCTGCTTGGAAAAACTCATGGAAATAAATATTAAGATATAAAAGACTCGTACCCAACTTCGGTATCATTTAGTAGCAGAACAGCTCTTGTTTTTATGCTGTAGCGACAGTCGTGGCAGGATGCATTATGTTTTCAGGTTGTCTGGCCATCCCAGCGTCGTGAACACGATATCTCCGGAATGTGTTTGGGGAATTTCTTTTAAGTTTGGTACAAACATTCACTTGGACTGAAGGACGAACTGATTCAATTTTTGTGGTCAAAGGTTACTGTGGCCTCACAAAACACGTTTGTGAACACGAATGAAGAAATTACATTCTAATTATGACAACATTTTACACAAATATCCATAACCTAAAGGTCAAAGCTTCTACTTCACTGTGACATCTTATTGTCCTGCGTCTTCATGGCCATTATTCAACGCCATAACTCGGGAACAGAAGGGAAGATTGTAGCCGTATTTCACATTTGGTCAGATCACTGAAAGGGTTCAGCCTGAAACTGGTGATTTTATAGGTTGAAGATGTGTGTGACGCACCCATGCTGATGCCTGGGACCCCTGCCTGCGTGGCGGTCGTGGAACATCTTGATTTTCATTTAGTGCCCATGTAAACAGGTTAGATCAGTCACGCAGCCTTCATGAGGCACTTGTCACGTGCGACAGATGCCTTGATCTGCGGCACATCATCTAGAGCAGAGGTCTTCAACAGGGGGTCCGCGACCCCTAGGAGGTCGTGACATTTTTGGTTGATTAGACAATTTTTCGTATTTGTTTTTATATATTTTTGCCCCCCAATTTTTCTCCCACAAATTTAAATGTCTTTAAATACACAATAACATGAATCCAACATGTTGTAGCGAATGGATAAATGGAGGCAGAAGATGTTATCTTTCAGTCAGAAATGCACACATTCAGCGACACACAGGAGCTCTCTCAAGCTGGACACAGGAAGACTAGCCTGGACCTGTCCCTCCGAGCCTCCTGCTTGCAAAGAGGAGGACCCGCCCCTATCGCTGCTGTGCCAATCACAAGGCCGCATGTTACATGCTGGCTCTGTCAGATTCCCTGTCATTGACCGAGAGCCTATTCAGCAGTCCCCAGCTGACTAAGATCCCAGACACAAGGACGCACGCTGCAATATTATTTGAAAAGAAGATACCATTGTAAAAAATAAATAAAAAATAAATAAATGAAAAAACAACAACATTTACTTCACCCACGAATCCTTGTGCAATCATTTTTGCAAGAATAGCTTAGTGTTGAATGCACAATAACAAGGTATGTTTGTACATGGCACTTGGCCCAGTTAAATATAAAACACAATTTTATACAATAAATATATAGTAAGGGGTCCTTGCTCCATCTGTCTATCAGTTTGGGGGTCCTTGGCCTGAAAAACATTGAAGACCCCCGATCTAGAGAATAGGTGAGATGTCAATTTTTCACATTTCCAGGCACGAGTGGACAGGGAAAACATCTTTGATCACGTGTGTACTATATAGTCATAGCAGAAACCCGATACAGGCTCTAATTACACAATGTCAATAATTTACAGGTGAAGGGGAGTGTTTTTCTGATGCACTCCCTCTCTCAGTCTCTCTGTCTCTCCGTCTGTGTGTCTCGCTCTGCACGAGTGTAAATAAAAATCACGTGTCTGCTTTGTGGTTACAACTCTTTACTTGTCAGATGTAAAAAAAAAAATTGACTACCGATAGCTGGAAACTTTGTAGAAAGATAAGGCTGGACACACACACGCGTGTACAGCAAAGTGATGTAGCCATAACACACCATGCAGACAGTGCGAACCACTGTAGCTTTTTTGCAGCAACTTCCTTTTTCGGAGCCTTATCTACCAACATGGCGCTGACTTTATATTCTATCGGAACAGAAGCTGGTTTGCTGGTCAAGTTCCTTTTTAAAGGCTTCACTATATATTTATATCATTTGATTCTGGACAGACATGCATGTAAACTGCAACTTGACTGGTTGGTGGAGTCATACACCTAATTCTAGTTTTTCTTAGATTTCTTATACTTGAGCGTTATTAGACCACTCATTATGAGGGTTCATCTGTGTCTGATGTAGGACGTAGAAATAACATTTTTCAAAATTGATTCAATTGTTGGATCTGACTGCGGAGGTGACTACGGGACGAGACATCACCTTGATGTTCATGTAGCAACTGATATCATTGCAGATTCACGAATCTGTTTAACTCTGGCAACTAAACATAGAGTGCTGCACGTATTAGTAAACTTTTTCGACTTTTACAAGTTTAGAAAAAGTTTAGATTTATTTGGAGCATATGCCATGCCACCGATAGATTAAAATTACAACATGATATAAAGATTTGTAAAGCTCAGAGTTGATATATTTGATGGCTTCAGTCATGCTGGTATGCATGGAGTGATGCACAGCACACATATAAAGCAGAGTTGAGCTGCACAAACACATCAGGCTCTAATGTGCTGGATCATAATGGAGAATGCCATGCTTGACTTCTACTGTGAAAGCCCTTTATGTCAGAATGGGTTTTAACCTTACTGCAATTATTGGTGTAACTGGAAACGCTCTGTGTGTGTGTGTGTGTGTGTGTGTGTGTGTGTGTGTGTGTGTGTGTGTGTGTGTGTGTGTGTGTGTGTGTGTGTCTGTGTGTGTGTGTGTGTGTGTGTGTGAGAACCTATGTGAACCTGTACTTTTACTTGTGAAGGGATCAGCCCTCTGTCTGACTTTTCTTGAGGTCAAAGGTCGACAGCAGCAGTTCAAAGTAAGAGTCAGAGAGTCACTCCCATTTTGTCTTGAATGAGCTCTCATCACAGTGTTAACATTGTTTACACAACCACAATGATGAACACTAGCTTAAAAAGCTTTGATGACAAAGAGAAGGATAATGATGATTAAAGAAATAAGATTTGTCACTGAGTTTATGAATCTCAGACACACACACACACACACACACACACACACACACACACACACACACACACACACACACACACACACACTTTGCTGACCCCATTTGTACCACAGTATGTTGAGCAGGTCCGGCATATTTCTGGTTTGACATACTGACACACATCTCACAGAGAAGGCTTGTCATGCCACTCTACTCCAGGCTCCCTCAGCACTCATTCCTCTGTATACTGTAGCACCCTTTAACCTGCACCAGCTGTGTACACACACACACACACACACACACGCACGCACGCACGCACGCACGCACGCACGCACGCACGCACGCACGCACGCACGCACGCACGCACGCACGCACGCACGCACGCACGCACAGATACATTAGCTTCCTGCACCTCAGAGGAGTTTTTGCCCAATGAGCCAGCTCTCCTGGCCAGTTGGCCCTCTCTGTTAATATGGTGTTTTCCAATCAGCACATTCCTCTTTCTCTAGACAGACACAGGGAGACGATTTTGGCAGCGCACACACAGGGTGGGGTAGTGCTCATATCCTGTCCCCTGACCTCAGATTACACACACACACACACACACACACACACACACACACACACACACACACACACACACACACACACACACACACACACACACACACACACACACACAGAGCGAGAGAGAGAGTTACTGTACTGTTTGGCTCATGCTCACATTCAAAAACACCACATTCTTGCTCTTAAAGCATCCAGCTTTTCCTCTGTTTTGCACCAGCTGTCACAGTCAGTCTTTTCAAACCCAGAGCCCCTCAGTGTCTCTCTGCCCACTGCCAGCCACAGAGCCAGTGTGGTCGTGCCAGTCCGAGCCTGTTGTCTTGCCCCACACCAAGACAGACTCTCTTCTGTCTGTGTTAATGACCTCCCTCCATCTTTCCATCTCCCCCTTCCTCCCTACCGGCACCACTTGGACACCAGGACTGGGCTTTGGCATAACCCTGTCTCCAACAACAATGACGCTCCAGTCCGCTACAATCAATTTGCTGCTGATTGCTTTGCTTGCATGTCTGTCTGAGTGTTTTTCTTCTTCATAAACAAGCCTGTAGCACGCCTAAGAGGGAGAAACAAAGAAAACGAGACTCTAACCCACATTTGCTGCTGCGTTTTTCATCCCGACAAAATTTCAGGCCAGTGTGTGTAACCAGGCATGAACTCCGAGCTGAATGCCGGCTACTCCATTTGAGGGTTTTTTTTTCCACAGAGAATGACAAAGCACTTAGTCGCACACTCCCTCTCACTCTAAAACTGTCAGACTTTGTTTTGCTGGCTTTTTCCACGGTGAATGTTGCTTCCTCTTCCCCATGTTTCTCATGATTTCAGTGTTGTGAAACCTCAGGGGTTTTCTGCCTGGGAAAGATCAGAAATAAAAGTCTGCATTACTCAAATTATCCCATACTGGAAATCTATACACTCAATCCTGAGGGGAGTTTATTTTTCTTATTTATCCAGGCAAAGCCCACATGCCAGTGGATAGTAACCAGAGTGTGAGAAAGCTTAAAGACATATCGGACCGGTATCGGAGTCGCTCGTGGGGCTTCTCCCCACCCAGCGCCGGCTTATCCAGCCCGCCTCCCTCCAATCTGCCTGTTGAACTTTGGCTCTGCCTCTCTCCTCTTATTTTCCTTCCATTGTTGTTTCATACAAACTCCAGACTACGTTCCCTGCCACTTCCGCCGGTGCCTCGCACCATGTGTTTATCACCCCTTCTTACTCTTTAACTTCTGTCCTAACACCCTCAATAGTTGGTTCTCGGCTTTTTCTCCTCCTCTCAGTAGGTTGGACGAAGGCCTCCTCCTTGTCACTGGTCAGTGTGGAGGATGTGTCAGGAGATTGAGGCAATGCAGCATTTTGGCGCATTGCACTTGACATAGTTTTAAGTGTTATCACTGGACTCGGGGAAAAGGGGAATAACTGAGAGATTGTAGTATTGGGATTGTTTGTGTGTGTGTGTGTGTGTGTGTGTGTGTGTGTGTGTGTGTGTGTGTGTGTGTGTGTGTGTGTGTGTGTGTGTGTGTGTGTGTGTGTGTGTGTGTGTGTGTATGGTAACTGGCCGTGTCTTGCATGCATGTTTACTGCACCAGCAGACTGTGTGTTTTGGGGTCCCAGTCAAGTGAACTTTGTCATGCCTCTGTCACTCTCTAGCAAACTCTGGTAGCGGTGAGAGGCCTGCCAGTCCAAGGCCAAACGACGGAGGGGTGGTGCTGGGTGTACAGTGGGAAAAGGGTGGTGGAAGAGATAAATGGTTGAGTCCCGTGTGAACCTGGCTCACATGGCTGCCTTTTTGCTCTACTTAGTATCCCAATTGTTCCCAATAAGCCTACAGTTTTTTTCATTGCTCCCTGCCTTGCACGATTATCTTCTGGCTGACTGAGTCATATTTGGGTTTCATAGCCAGAAGGAGGTTTTTGTGTTTTCATCATGTATTAGTTAAAGCAGTGTGTTTCTTTCTGTGAGTTCTGTGTGTGCTTTATGTGTGTGCGCAGTTGTGTGGTAATTGTGACTAACATAACGGTGTGGTGTTGCTGCCCTCTCTCTTAGGTGACATCACGCAAAAGGGCTATGAGAAGAAGAGAGCCAAGCTGCTGGCCTCCTACATCCCCCATTTGCTAAGTAAGACAAACTCTTTTCTGCTCTTTGTGTGTCCGAATCTCACTTCTAAACCCTTCTTCCTTTTCGGCATCAACTTCCCCTCCTCTGTCAGCATTGCTGTTGTCAAAAACGTAAAGCAACTGCATCAGAATAACTTAACAATGATGTCACTAATTGGATTCCAGCTGATGCTTCTGCCCCAACTTCTATTTGTTTGGTAGTGTAAAGTTTTTCAGCTTTAGAAAAGTAAATTTAGTAACTTAAGCATGAGGGTATTTCTCTTTGTCCAAGATGTCCAAGAGCATTTCTGGACTTCTGTGTCCCTCTAGTGGCCAAAATGAGAATTGCATTTATGGTGACAAAACATACAGTAACATTTAACAGTCTCTATAATAACGGCACAGCTTTAGAAAATCCCCAGAAGAACACATTTCTGCTCTAATTAGTTAGTGTGTCATGAATTTGACAAAGTATTTCTTTTAAACCAGTTTCAGCTCACAGTCATAGGGAAGTACAGGAGTTTCTCTGTGTTACTATGAGCCAGTCACCTCTGTACTTACTGCTGAGCTGATCTGTTTAGTTTTTCTTGGTCAGCTACCTCACATGAGGGTGTGGTGTTTCCTCAGGAAAACTAGCAGTGGCATGAAAAAAATCCTTCTTGATGTGTCATTTTACGCTAATTTAAAAGAGAAATACTAAACTCCATTTCCTGCTAGTTTAACCTTGGCTTTTTTAGCTTGCGCCACCAACCTGAATCATTTCAAGTGATTACACACAAGGGGAAGTGAAAAAGATTCCAAAGTCTCAAATGGATAATTACCATATTTAATGCTTGAATGAAATTCCTGTAGCTGTTAGTGGGTTACTGTCAAAGACAGAAATGCTCAGCCATGATGTTAAATGCTTATCTGGCTCATGATTTGTCTTGAAGCACATAAACACCACATGGACATGTGGGGTCTTTCAGTTGTTTAATAGTGGGTTTTATAGTGGGTTTCATACGTTACATATCCAAGGAACCAATACCGTCAACTTGCGGTGAGAGGTTTTCCATTTCTATTGTTTCATGCAGTGCCAAAGCAGGTACTGGGTAGTTTAGAAGCCCCAAAGGTGACCTCGTGCTCCCGCAACCATCTCCTCGGGTCCTGTTATCCCTCAAAACCCTCATCTCTCGAGACTCTGTTGGCCAGGCCTTCGGGCAGTTGACTAAAAATAAATTTTCTCGAATCTAACCTAGTTTCATGTACCCTGTTAAGTGTAAGTGGCACCAGTCAAGTACATCTCCTTATTTCACATCATGTTCAGATACTCTGTATTGAGGCTAAATTTAGAGAGATTTTCAGAGTATCATATAATATTTACACCTACACTTTCATGTATTATTTCGGCATTATATAAAGAAAGATTGTGCTCTGCTTGTATGTGACTTTCCTGAAGCATGTTTGTTTTTTATTAATGTTGCTCCAGATACAGTATACTCGTACTGACTTTGCACGACTCACTCTGTTTTTCAGATGTGAATCTGTCTCTGCCAGATGTACAGCTTTCCCCGAGCCACAGTGCCGACCCCAGCCCGAGTCCTGAGGCCCCGGGCCCCTCCACCTCTTCAGCCTCCAAACACCATCGTGCACACCGCAGTGGAGGGGCCAGGGACGAGCGCTACAGATCAGGTAGGCTGCATACATGAAGACAGTCTCTTAAACACACTATAAAACAACTGAAAGACCCCACATGTCCATGTGGTGTTTATGTGCTTCAAGAAAAATCATGAGCCAGATAAGCATTTAACATCATGGCTGAGCATTTCTGTCTTTGAACTGCAGTCACAATCTGAAAGCCTCAAAAACCTGAAATTCAGACAGCCAGGGTTTCATACGTTACATATCCAAGGAACCAATACCGTCAACTTGCGGTGAGAGGTTTTCCATATCCTCAAGTTGCAGGCAAGTGGCAGAGGAGTGGGAGAAGATAGAAGTGGGGACTGTTTGCATATTCATTAATCCGCCAAACAGAGTCAAGACAAAGGTATAGCGTTACATCTTAGCCACTTATAGGCATTAAGGTTTTCCTTTTACATCTAAATATGTAGATGGCAAACTCTCTGAATTTCAAAATCAGAGATGAGTTTTTAGAGGTCTAAACAATGCGAAGAGATGAACTTTGAATAAACACCATCCAGCTTACTTTTTAAATCAATTTCTTCCAGTTTGTCTTACTTTGGTTATTCTTATCGCTTATGTAGACATCCACACAGAAGCCGTGCAGGCGGCACTGGCCAAGCACAAAGAAGAGAAAATGGCGCTGCCCATGCCAACCAAGAGACGCTCAGCCTTTGTCCAGTCTCCCATAGATACGTGCACACCTCCAGGTAAGCTTGATTTCTCACATTTAGTTGACAGGTGGACAAAATCAAAATTACTGTACCGTATGTCCTTTGAGGTAGAATAATGTCAAATAGAAAGAACAAACATAAGAAAATAATAATTTAAGATTGTATCAGGACCAGAAGACTTCAGTTTGATTTATGTACGGTGTTCTTTTATTTATTTTTTTAAATTTTCAGACACATCTTCTGCCTCAGAGGATGAAGGCTCACTTCGCAGAAAGGCAGCTCTCAGTGCAGTGCTAGCCCAGAGCCTGCAGAGCCCTGATTACTGGATCAATCGCTCCGTCCAAAGCTCTTCCACCTCCTCATCTGCCTCCTCCACCCTCTCCCATGGAGAGCCCAAGACCCAGCCCCAGCTTCAGCCTGCTGTCTCCGTGTTAGCCGATGTACTGGCCTTCACACGCATAGGTAAACTTTACTGATCGACAGCTGCGGTGTTAGTTGAAATATCCCAGGTATGTTTCTGTCCTTCATGATGCTCCTTTTCTGTCATCCACCAGAAAACAGTGTCCCACCAGATGTGACGTCCTCGACTCCACAGGAGAGAGGATCCAGGGTGGACCTTCCCCCAGCAGTCAGGGGCATGAGCCGCGGACAGAGCCGGTCCAGCATGCTGGATACTGCTGATGGTACACTCACACAGGCCAGGATGTCTGTAAATGTCTGTTGATGGTATAAGTGTGAATCAGGGTGTAAGTTTCTGCTAATGTGGGAAGAAAAATGGGAATAATCTTATGTCCCTGAAATGTGTGAAGCTTGGGTTAGTGCCATCTGGTTCTGTCTTTTGATCGAAAGCTTCAAGCATTTGCATTTTCTAATAATGGCAGCAGAGTGACATAGATCTGTTTTACATTAACCATAATGGTTCACAGTGTTGGCGGTGACAAATCTGAATGAATGTGCTCAAATCAGAAAACAATCTACAGATCACCTTCAACATCATCCTCATCTCACTGTGTGGTGAATGCTGCTAATGACAGATATTTTGTGTTCTTTCTTTTGGGTCCATTATTCGTGTACCTGTCTTGCCTTTCATTTAAAAAAGGAAAAAGAAAAGGTAATATACATCGAACCTGGGGGAATGGGAGGGAAGCAGAAGGGGCCCAAAACAGCTTACTTTCCTGCCTTGTGTCTATCTGTCTTTATGTTTGTCTCATGTCATTGGTTTCGAAGTAGAGAACTTCCTATATTTGATTTTCTTAAAAATCGTCCGATCTGTGTCTCCTCCACTACAAATTTTCCCTTTCGAATCCTTCCTGCTGCTGATTCTAATCTTGATTGAGCTAGAACGTAGGATTTTGCCTGCGTCAGAGAGTGTGTGTGTGTGTGTGTGTGTGTGTGTGTGTGTGTGTGTGTGTGTGTGTGTGTGTGTGTGTGTGTGTGTGTGTGACAAAGTAGAGATTCGTGTTAGAATAGATTTGCATGTGTGGGTGTATGGGTGTGTTGTTTGTTTGCATATGTTTGTGACGGTGGCCGTTCTTGGTGTTTGTCCAGGCGTGCCTGTCAACAGCAGGGTGTCCACAAAGATCCAGCAGCTGTTGAACACACTCAAACGTCCCAAAAGACCACCACTCAGCGAATTCTTCCTTGATGACTCTGAGGAAATCGTAGAAGGTGAGACACATAGTACGGATCGATTCACAAAAGCACATTTATCATGCTTGAATTTCACCATCACGTACAGTGGTGTTATAAAAGTTTGTGAACTCTTCAGAATTTTCTATATTACCTAATTTTGCCACTCACACTCTCTGTAATATTGGATCAATTTCCTCAATAAATACAAAAACAAACAATATTTTTATATTGTATGTTTAATTGGATTTGCTTTATCTACTTTAAGGACTGAAAATCTGATAATGTTTTAGATGTTTTTTTTATGCAGAAACATAGAAAATCCCGACGGGTTCACAAACTTTCAAGCACCATTGTATAATGTAGCATAGAAATCCTCTTGTGCCACCCTTGTGTGTATCCTTAAGTGCCAATGACACACTTACTTATTGTCCACAGACATTGTTTTCAGTTCTTTAAAAATGTACCGTCGTTCTTGTCACCTTGTCAGTTATGTTGCGCCCAATGTTATTACAGGGTTACATACTTATTCACAATCTCTTCTAAACATCTACTCATCTGTCCCAATTTTCATGTCCAGTTCCGCAGCCTGACCCCAACACCCCGAAGCCTGAGGGGCGTCAAATCATCCCGGTGAAGGGGGAGCCCCTCGGAGTGGTCAGTAACTGGCCTCCTGCCCTGCAGGCTGCCCTCGCCCGCTGGGGGGCCACCCAGGCCAAGAGCCCCGCCCTCACCGCTCTGGACATCACCGGCAAACCCCTCTACACACTCACATATGGTGAGCAACACATAGACTCATAGGAATGTTAATGTAGATGATACAAAAGTATAAGTAAATAGGTCTTAGTATTAATGTGTCCACTAAATGTGAGGTATATTTGTCTCTATTAAAAAAAATCATATTTGCTCACCTGAGCAGAATAATACCCACAGTATATATCTGCCAGTGTGGAACTACAATGAGTCAGGCAGTCAAATAGTCCTGGAACAGTTATTCAACAATAATACATTGTAATTTACTATAAATAAACAGGTCAATTTAAAAAGAATAAAAATTTCGATTTTTCTTTTTCTTTTTTTTTTTCTTTCTCTTTTTCTTCCCCCACAGGCAAACTATGGAGTCGGAGTCTGAAGCTGGCCTATACACTGCTGAATAAACTGGGAACTAAGACCGAGCCTGTCCTACAACCTGGAGACAGAGTAAGAGTTTTATCAGTTGCTTCCTGGTATGTAAAGTATAAAAGAACATGACAAGGAAAAATGAGTTTTTCTGCTTTGTAGGTGGCGCTGGTGTATCCAAACAGTGATCCTGCCATGTTCTGGGTGGCTTTCTATGGCTGTCTGTTGGCTGAGGTCATCCCTGTGCCCATCGAGGTACCGCTGTCACGACAGGTAAAGATATTGCTCAATTCTTCTGTCGTGGTGATCTCTGAGAAATACAAAACAGACCTATTTCACTCACCCGACCCCGGATGAGCAAAAGTAAATGGATGGATGGACTTAATACATTGTGGTCAAATGAAAGACCTGATTCAGTATGATGGAAGCAGACAGGCTGACTCGTGCTTTTTTTTTTTTCTGGCAATAACATTTCAGTGCCTCAGTTATGTTGGATGTTTGACTAGCTGTTTTATTATTCTGTAAAGCGTCTAGCTATATATTATCATCACTGTGTATATGGTATATATGCTGGCTCATTGCTCACATTGCTATATAAACATATGTAATTACTATATGACCAATTTATTGACAGCCAGAATGCATGTATGCTTTTTAATTATTCTGTATAACGTGTCATAAGTGTCTTGACCCTTGTCTCTCCATAGGATGCAGGCAGCCAGCAGATTGGCTTCCTATTGGGAAGCTGCGGTGTGAGTTTGGCGTTGACCAGCGAGGTGTGTCTCAAGGGGCTGCCCAAGACACCAAATGGAGAGATCATCCAGTTCAAAGGTCAGCAAGCTTAAAGTGCCTTTGACAATGCTGCCTGCTCAGCAGGAGTCATCTGTGTCTCAGTCTCTTTGGGAGCTATATGATCATTATATGAAGGGAATATACAATATGATGTTCCCTGGCACATGTAAAGCCAGGATGGGGTGGACTAAGGGGGCCCTATGGTCATCCTGCGTGTCAATTTAGTGCATCTCATAATTAATGCAGCCAAATACACTTTATTTTCTTTGTGTCGGCTAAAATATTTTTGTGCGCTCTGTGTTCTTCGTGGTGTTGTGACTATGTTCTCCAGGATGGCCGAGGATGAAATGGGTTGTGACGGACACCAAGTACCTGACCAAACCCTCCAAAGACTGGCAGCCTCACATTCCCACCGCCAACACAGACACCGCCTACATAGAGGTACTCTCAGGACTCAAAGTTTCCTTTAAATGCATTTCTTAGTTGGTTATCAGATTAATTTTAATTGATTTCACTGATCATAAATAAATTAGCGGGAGGTCTGGCTCTTAATTATGTTTATCCAGTCTTCTGAAATCCTTTGACGCACCCAGTTAAACATTTAATTTTTAAACAGTTTCTTCCATCAGTGCTACCAAACTCTGGAACTTTCTGCAAAAGAAAATATACAATATATCTAATTAAGATGAAACATCCTCATAGACTAACTGTAATGTCTGTTTTTTATTGTGTACATATTTTTCTTAGATTGTTTTGACCTCTTAACTCTGAACTTTCAACTTTTTTTGTAAAGATTTTACTGTCGTCTGTTATGTTAAATGTTATGCAGCTTTTTCAACGGCTTTTTCTGCCAAATATTATATATGTCTGTCTGAAATCTATTCATGATGATTATTTTTGGTTGTTTTCTGGGTTGCCTCTGCTCTCCTTATACATTTCGTAACATTGACATTTGTGTGTTTGTGTTTCTTTCCAACCAAAGTACAAAGCGAGTAAGGAGGGAACAGTGATGGGAGTGGCAGTGTCCAAGATCTCCATGCTGACCCACTGTCAAGCCCTGACTCAAGCCTGTAACTACTGCGAAGGTCAGAACTCAGCGCTTGATGTGACATATACGTCGCTGGCTTCGCTCTCTCTCTCGCTTACTCCTTTGTGTGTGTAAAACTTAAACGCTCAAGCTATAAAAACTCCGTTTACAAGTTCAACAGTGCCACAGTACAACCGTTCCTGACATCTCCAGCAGGGTGGTTTTTTTTGCGGTCTGTCCTTAAGTTCATTTTCACTCTCCTCTGCTTAGAAAGAGGCCATCAGATACACATGACATATCTTTGCTCATGTGTGTTTGTGTTTTCTGTCCTAGGGGAGACACTGGTCAATGTGTTGGACTGCAAGAAGGACATGGGCATGTGGCATGGCGTCTTAACGGTGAGACTGGATGCAATAATTTGTATATCCAGACTCAATCACCTTCCGGACTTTGGTGTGACCATACAATTGACAATTGTCAATTGACATTGACAATGTATATATTTTTTTTTCTCCTTGCAGAGTGTCATGAACAGAATTCACACCATCACTGTGCCATATGCCGTCATGAAAGCCTGTCCCATGTCCTGGGTGCAGAGGGTCCACCTTCACAAAGGTTCAGCCACATGTTCTTTCATATTTCATATTTGATTAGTTTATATTTATCCACTTAAACTGATTACAGATCAAGTAAAAGTAACGATGACCACCAATAATGTTGGAAAGTAACATGTTCCTCTTACCATTTAATAGCGCGAGTGGCCTTGGTGAAGTGCCGTGACCTTCACTGGGCCATGATGGCCCACAAGGAACAGAAGGACACCAACTTGTCCTCTATACGTATGCTCATCGTGGCTGATGGAGCCAACCCATGTAAGTCACTTCTCCTCCACAAACATGCTCTCTTTGTAATGAAGACCTACTATGTACAATAAAATGTCGGGTTGTGAGTTTGAACTATTTCTATATTATTTTATTAAGGCTTTCATTTGTGTTTTGCTGTCAGGGTCTGTGTCGTCGTGTGATGCCTTCCTGAATGTGTTCCAGTCTCATGGTCTGAAGCCTGAGGTCATTTGTCCGTGTGCCACCTCTCCTGAAGCCCTGACTGTGGCCATACGCAGGTATTACATCTGGATACTCTGGGAAGAGACACGGATACCTAAAAACTTAAAACAAATTGGTGAAGTTTTCCCTGCAAACAGCAATAATGACTAACTGTAACAATACTTCAATTTGATTATCCTAAAATTTGAAATTCAAATTTTATGCAATTAGTTGTTTATTGTTTACAACTGTTACGTAACTGACGACCAGACTGGTACAGGGCGATTGCAACAAACAAACCGAGCGAGAGGAACAAATAGAAAACCTTGTGGTTTTGACACCAGCCAGCATGACTTTTGCTCCCCCTGTAAGGTTATCTCTTCTCAGCATCACACTGTTTCTTAGATGAAGTTGAAAAATTAAGTTGAATTATTTTCACGGCTGAGAGGGCAAATCATCGTTACAAGTGTATTTTCTTTAATAAAGTGTAATTTTTATAAAACCACCAAAACATCCACATTTTATGTTCAATTTAAAGACACTGAAAAATGTTAAACCACTGTACTTGCACGCTGATCATTTTTTTTGGGTGCTTCAGCAGACCTGAACAATATGTTACTGTTCTGCCTTCTGGTCTCGTCTGGTCTGTTTTTGCTCTCACAATATCACTTTTCTTTTTCCAGTTCAAGTTAAATTATTCTTAAAGGGAACAACAGGGATTTTTTTTTTTCAGTTAAATTAGATATGAATAAACCAATTCATGCTTAATTTAAGAGACATCAAATCAAACATGTTAAATATAGAATATACAGAGAAATGTCTAATATTGTCCATAAATAAATAAATAAACGCTGTTCCGTACAATTCAAAATAAATGGTGATCAAAAGTGAATTATTTTGCCTTCTCTGTAGGCCTGGTGCAAGAGGAGCTCCGCTACCAGCCAGGGCCATCCTGTCCATGGGTGGGCTGAGCCACGGGGTGATCAGGGTGAACACGGAAGACAAGAACTCTGCTCTCACTGTCCAGGATGTGGGACACATCATGCCCGGAGGTGAGCTACGAAGTGCAGCAGCTGCCTTATTTACTGTGCATTCTTCGTTGATCTAATCTTACTCAGAATTCAGGAACCCAACATACAGGATGTAACGTCACTGGTTCGACCTGCTTGTGTATTTCAGCTCTGATGTGCATTGTGAAACCCGACGGGCCTCCTCAGCTGTGCAAAACAGATGAGATTGGCGAGATTGTGATCAACTCTCGGGCTGGAGGCACCATGTACTACGGACTGCCTGGTGTCACCAAGAACACATTCGAGGTCTGTCAGAGATGCATGTTTGATGTTGTTGGCACACTAAAGAGGCATAATAAGAGTTGGTTTCCATATACATCTAATTTGTTTTATAATAATCCCCTAAAATGGGTTTTGGATTTTACAATTTTCAGATGCTAAACCAAGAAAACTGCAGTGTCCGACAGTTCTTTTGGCTTACTTTATCTTTGAAATCCAATTTCACTTTTTTTTTTAATTTACTGTACGTTTCTGAATCCTGTTTCTCTGATTTCTTTTCTAAATTGCAGGTGATTCCTGTCAACCTAGCTGGAGCGCCCATCGGAGAAATTCCCTTCAGTCGGACCGGTCTGCTTGGATTTGTGGGGCCGGTAGGGGACACATACACAGTTACAATTTTGTGCAAAAGCTTTAGGCACTAAACGTCGAGTGAGGATGACTTAAAACAATAAAGCCATTAATAGTTGTGTTTTTTTACCGGTTAACTTCATACAAAGTGCAGTAAACAGAAAAAACTGAAATCAGTATTTGATGTTTAATACTGCATCAGTTGGCAGGTTGGTCTTACGGTTCTACGGCTGCCTGAGTTGCTTCCGTCTCTCCGTGTGATCCCAGTCAGACTTCACGATGTTGAGTTCGGGGCTCTGTTTGGGGTTCATACCATCTGTTAATGGAACTCTTTGTTCTTCTAGGTCTTTATGACTGGCTGTATGTTTGGGCTCATTTTCATGCTGCAGAGTGAATTGGGGAATGAATGAATCCGGTGTCTTCCTGATAGTAGAATCTACTCATGCAAAGTGCCTAAAACTGTACAGTATTTACTTGAATAAAGGTTGTTGATGCGTGTGTGTCCTTGCTGAGTTAAATATGTCTGCTCCACAGGGCAGTCTGGTGTTTGTTGTGGGGAAGATTGAAGGGCTCCTGATGGTGAGTGGGCGACGCCACAATGCTGACGACCTGGTGGCCACCGCACTCGCAGTGGAGCCTGTCAAAACAGTTTACAGGGGGAGGTGAGACACTGACTAGTCCCTGTGAGCCAGCGTGAGGACTCACTGTTCTGTGTGTGAGCGCAATATCCACTTATAACGTGTACCAAGGAAGAAAAGTATTATGATTATGATTTTACGCCTATTATTGAATAATCTCTCTTGCCCCCCCCCCCCCCCCCCCCACTCCCCCACCCCCCGGCAGCTTCTCCCAGTGTGTTTGTCCATAGTATGTTTGTGCTCACACTGTTGTTGTCCACGCAGGATCGCTGTGTTCTCAGTGACGGTGTTTTATGATGAGAGGATCGTGATCGTGGCAGAGCAGAGGCCTGATGCCAGCGAAGAAGACAGCTTCCAGTGGATGAGTCGAGTATTGCAGGTAAGTCACATCTTTTTTTGTGATTGTATTAAGGTACGCTCACTTTAACATTGTAACAGTTCCAGCCCCAGTTATCAACCCTGTTTCCCTTTTATGTCTTTAGTAATGTTTGAAAGTTTCACATTGTTTTCAGAATTAGGATGGTTGAAATAAAAATGCCAATGTCTTGTTCATAAACATGAGCACATACAGAAAATAAACAACCTTTTTTTTTTTTTTTTTTTTTTAAATGAGGAAATGTTTTGTTATACTGTGATAATTCTGATTTTGTTTAACTATATGTTCACTCCACAGGCCATCGACAGTATCCACCAGGTTGGCCTGTACTGCCTCGCGCTCGTCCCAGCCAACACCCTCCCAAAGACGCCGCTCGGAGGCATCCACATCTGCGAAACCAAGCAGAACTTTTTGGAGGGAAACCTGCACCCCTGCAATATCCTCATGTGCCCACACACCTGTGTTACAAACATGCCAAAGCCACGACAGAAGCAGCCAGGTGGGCCCTTGTAGACATTATCTACTCATCTTTACATCCTATATAAAATCGCAGTAGGGAGAGAATATCAGAAATATTGTCAGTGTCAGTCATATGAGTTATTACTGCATTTTATCCAGTTGTTAGTTGAAAGTTTATCACTGTATACGTGATTGTTGTTTCTGCTTTGCTCAGTGGACGTCGGTCCAGCTTCTATGCTTGTCGGCAACTTGGTGGCAGGAAAGCGGATCGCCCAGGCAACAGGCAGAGAGCTGGGAGTGGTGGAGGACCAGGATCTCATTCGAAAGGTACAACACACAGACCAAACTAAACTTACCACACCGAACCCTCTTCTGACTCTTGACACTGGATGTAGCATCTTTCAGCATGGTGTAGGACTTTAAACTATTAATATCTAAGCAGTCTATGTCTATGACGAAAACATAAACACCAGGACAGTAAGAAAAAGTTAATACTGTTGCTATTCTTTTGCAAGCTATACAACTGTGGAGCTGCAATGATTTTGATGATTAATTTGTTAAGTAACTCAACTTGTGCTTGTTTTGACATCATTGTAAATGCAATGTTTTTATAGACCAAACAACAAATCACTTAATTGAGACAGAAATTGAAAAATGTATTAATTCTGACATAATCTTCAGTTTTGACACGACACCATACTGAATTCAAATTTATTCAAATTAAATTGATAGATAAACTGGAAATGTGAAAACATGTTTGCCAAGTTAAAGATGACCTTTTTGTCAGGGAAAAATGTCTTATCCTAAATCTCTGTTGTTGTTCTGCCTTTACTTTGCTTGGGTTGGGCTTTAGCTCTGTATGTGGCCCACCATGATGGTAAGGCTCAATCTAGTCTGGCCCCCCCCACCCGTCTTTGCTTATGCTGCTTCTGTCAGTCACAGTGTGCTTTTGCAGCCGCAATAAGCCCGACGACCACCAGCAACACCTTGGCCCGACAAAATGACTGTCCGGGCTGGTTCCTTGGCCAGCAGGGGTCCACACATTTACTGCAATATATAATAATACATCAAAACTGCATTTATCAGTATCCTTGTTTAACAGACTCTCTCTCTCTTCCATCACCTTTTAAGATGGGTGTTGGCCATCAGCCTGCGAAATTTAAGCAAAATGTCAGCAATATATATATAAATAACATTCATCCACCCCAAGTGAGTGGAAATTTCCAGTCTTTCACCAAATGTGCAAATGCAAACTTTAAGCAATCAATTACAAAAAGCCTTCCAGCATAGGTGACCACAGAAGTCTGTGATACATTATTCTTTATATCTTGTTATAGACACAAAACAGTGTTAATCCGGAGCATTTTGGTGTGCCCCCCTGCTCGCTGTGTTCACTGTGACGCTCCCACGTGTAGCATGGCTTGATGAGTGGTCAGGGCAGCTGGTCTGCATGATGTGAGTCATTGTCGACCAGAGCACGACTTGTTGTCTGACTGAGAAGGGTGGGTGGCACAAAGGATGAATCTGACCAGGGATTTGAATATAGCCGGTGATGTGACACTGCTGCTGAATATTCTGTTTGTATGTCTACAGAACATGGCGGTGTTAACTTTCTTTGTTTTCTTTTCTGTGTGTTCACTTGGCTTCTGCCTGAAAAGGACTTCTATACTTTCACGTCTTGTCCTCTTCTGTTCCGCTCTGTACGCACTGGCTTGTTCCTTAACTTTTTGACACTACAGATCAAAACTCTGATGATACGTCTGATACCGTTTAACTTTAAAAAATAACCAGTTGATTGTTCCCTCGAGGCTGCTAGATTTATAAAATAATAGTGCTTTGAGGCACTAATGTGTGACAGAAACGTATTTTTCAAAGCTTATCAAAGCAGTCGTGCCCCTTTGTTTGAAAGGCCCTTATAGTTTGTTTGTTTGTTTGTGACAGTGCATCCAATTTGCCTCTTACTAGGTGCAGATGGTCCCAGCATGACCCGTCAATATTCTCTGGATTCTGCTGTGCTCCTGTTGTGTGTTTGTGTGACACGTTGAAAGCGTCACGCAACATGTTTGACATGTTTTCTGTCCTTTATACCGGTCTGTTTGAAATGAACGATTCCGTCTATTTCTGGCTGTTGGTTGGTTGATATCTGACTTGTTTTCAGACCAGCTTTAAGTGTGTATATATATATATATATATATATATCTGTTGATCCTTTTTTAAATACATTATTATTTGCCAAAAAAAAAAAGCAGAGTTGTGGGATTTGTAATTATGCATTAATTCAATCCATACTTGATTTTTATGTGACATGTTCCTCTCTGCCTTTTCAGCACCAGTTTTTGTCTGAAGCTCTGCAATGGAGAGCCCAAACTGACCCCGACCATGTTATATATGTGCTGCTCAACGCCAAGGTAGATTATAGACAGACACACAAATCAATCTAAGAAATCATTTCATTATAATTGAAGCATCAGATAAACATTGCTCATACAAATGATGCCCAGTTGTCTTTCTTTTCCCTTGGAAATGGTACCACGGTACTATCCATTTTGTTGTCTGAGTTCAGCTGTACTTCCACTGTTTTTCCTCTAGGGGGTAGCGGTGTGCACAGCCACTTGTGCTCAGCTACACAAGAGAGCAGAGAAGATCACAGCCACCCTCATGGAGAGAGGAGGCCTCAACACAGGAGACAACGTGGTGCTGCTTTATCCCCCGGGTGAGCACTGGGATGCAAACATGCTCGTTATTCTCCATTTTTCCATTTAAGATCAAATGTGAAAGTGCAGCTGTTTGATATTCTGTCGTACTTTAGTTCACAAGATTCCTGTCTGTCTTCTGCAGGTATTGACCTGATTGCTGCCTTCTATGGCTGTCTCTACGCGGGGGTCATCCCTGTGACAGTGAGGCCACCTCACCCACAGAACCTGGCTGCTACTCTCCCCACTGTCCGCATGATCATAGACGTGAGTTTGGTTTAGTTTCAGTTTCATTGAGGTCAAAAAGTGGCTGATAAAATAGCACTTTCGGTGCTTTTTACGAAAGCATCTTCGCATTTGTTCAATCTTAGACTGCTATTTTTTTAGCTGAGGCGCCCTAATATTTCAGACCTTGTATCACCGTGCACCAACCGAAATTTCCCAAGCACCACTTCGAACTCCAGATACTGACAATATTTCTTATAAAATAAAATTCATTGATTTAAGCAAATCAATCAACGTTCATTAATCATAGCACTTACAAAATCAGGAGGGGGAGGTGTCTGTTTGTGGTTGTTTGCTCTCTTTGTCTCAGTCAAGCTAACGTTATATTTTATGCATTATGTTATGTCGGATGTGACATCATATTAAAATGTATTTCCAAAATATTGAAATTTTAAGCAATTTTTATATCATTATAACAGGATATGTGTATGCAATAATTGTTATGTGGAATGAAATGAAATCAAAAATTTTTGGGGACTTAGGCCAGAAGGAATCGTAGCTGCTGGACTTTTCAGCTCGACTGTTTTGTAGCAACTGGGAATCACTGACTTTTAAGGATCAACACACCTAATGCACATTTATTTTCTAGTATACTAGTAGAGGTTTCACCTTTCAGTATCTAACTGAAAACACACAATTAGCCACAGCGGTTTGGTACCAAACATGCCAACATAGCTTTAATTACATCCATGTTACATCACTTTAAAAGCACCTTCAAATATAGACAAACCTTTTCCTTTGTATGCACCCCTTGCGCAATCTTTTCTAAAAAAAAATGAAGTGCCCTTTACGATTGAGGTGGATATTTCGGACGTTGACCCCTCTAATTAATAATCCCGCAGAGAAAAGCGAATAAAATTGAACTTTACTTTAGGGATCAATAAAGTATACATTTTTAAAAGCATTTTATTTCAGTAACACCTCGAGCGGAGGATTTTTTTTTTTTTTTTTAACAGAGGCCACTATTAAAGCATAGTAGTTTGTGTTCTTTAATGAACATCTTTCTGTTTTGTGTTGGGTGTCACAGGTGAGCAAAGCCGCCTGCATCCTCACCACTCAGCCTCTCATGCGGATCCTCAGGTCCAGGGAGGCTGCTGCCAGCGTCAACGTCAAAACGTGGCCCACCATCATCGACACAGGTAACTGAACTGAACGCTCTGAGGCGTTAGGCAGGATGTGAAGTAGCTCAATCCAGCCGTCATACCTACATCATTGTGTGTTGTATTGCCGTCGTGACTCGTCTCTGGATGTATACTGATTCAGCTGAAAAATGTTTTCCATTTTTGGTCACAAGGTGTCCTGCTTGCTCTTTGAGTGACGTGGGGGAAACCTAATGTGTATCAAAGTATAATCTCCGGTTCCAGATATGTTCAGCAAACACTTAGTCATTTCTAAAAGTAATTCGGGACAGTCTAACATGAGCAGAGTCGTAATGAATAATGATGTAGGTGTGATGAGTTTAAAATAAATATCTGAAATGATCTCATCCTCCTACTCAAAAAAAAAAAAAAAAAAAAAAAAAAAAAAAAAAAAAACCCTGAACAATTATCAGGCTGCGGCATCATTCCTGATACCAAACGGCGACATTAACATTGATTTATTTTGTCCAGTAAAACAGAAATCCACTTCCCTCTCTTCACAGATGATCTTCCAAGGAGGCGGCCTCCACACATCTATAAACCCCCCACAGCTGAGATGCTGGCCTACCTGGACTTCAGTGTGTCCACCACTGGCATGTTGACCGGAGTCAAGGTAAATTGCTCCCACAGATCGTGCATGTCGTATAAAAAGAAGCAAATCCGTTTGATTCATTAAAAATATGAATCCCTGTAGATGGAGGGATATTTAAGATCATTTTAGTTTATTGTGACTTAACGTCGGATGTTTGACCTTCAATGTAGAGAATGATATACGTGCAGGATTCGACACTGGAAGTCTGTTTCACCTTAATCTGCTGAAGGTGAACAGGTTTCTCTTCTCACCATGAATCAAAGTTTAAGAAATGTGCGTATGAGCAGGATATTGCGACATCTCAACTAGTCTGGAAGCCAATTGCACTCTAGTGTGTAACTTACACAAGTGTAACGGGGAGTCTTTAAAGGAGGCGCGCGTAAGATTTTGTGGCATCCAGCGGTGAGGTTGCAGCTTGAACACCAGAGAATCTACAGTGAACGTGACACCCTTCTGGGTTACTGTAGAAACAGCGGTACAACATTATAAGCCCAAATGTACAAACATTTTTGATTGGACTTTCAGTGAAGTCGGCGACATCCAAAATTTGTATTTAGATATCTATTCATAGATTTGGATTTTTCAATAAGGGAGAAGAATATTTTTTTTTGGAGGTAATCAATTTTTTAAGGGCAGAAAAAACACTTCAAAAACAAACAACTACTTGCGTTACATTAAAGTGGAGTATTTTGATTTATCTTTAAAAGTGTTTGTCGGGGGGCTTTTAGTTTAATATTACACAAGTAATGCTAATGATGTGAAGATTAATATTGTTGAATCATTTTAGTCTGCGATTTGGTCAGCGGTACTGAAGGTGTCAAACAAACCCTCATACTGTATTTCTTAAGAGTTTGTCAATTTCTTCAGATGTCTCATGCCGCAGTCAGCACTCTGTGCCGCTCCATTAAGCTGCAGTGTGAGCTGTACTCCTCACGCCAAATAGCCATCTGCCTGGACCCCTACTGTGGCCTGGGCTTCGTCCTGTGGTGCCTCTCCAGGTAAGTCAAACGGCACCGTTTTCCCATCGAACGCGCGGCGGCTCCTGCGAATGCCGCATTTGCATCTGTGAGTGAGCGTGTTTTTGTTTTGCTTCCAGCGTTTACTCAGGTCACCAGTCCATCCTTATTCCTCCCCTGGAGCTGGAGAGCTCGCTGCCTCTGTGGCTGAGCACGCTCAGTCAGTACAAGATCAGAGACACCTTCTGCTCGTACTCCGTGATGGAGCTCTGCACCAAAGGCCTGGGAACCCAGACAGAGATGCTGAAGGTCACGATCACGCTCACACAATCTGCCACACGTGGTTCCCTTCTGACATTGCCATGTCTGTCATTACTCTAATAACAAACAACACCATGATAAATGACTTTGTCTAACTGCTGCGGAGGCGCTTAATAAACACCTGTCTAGTCATTTGAAAAAAAACCATTGTTTTTAAAGGCTGTAATTATTCAGACATAATAATAATAATTATTATAATAAGTATCCAATAGACAGGTGCCTCAAAGGACATAAAAACAGCACATGGAGAAAGTCACGTCTCGTACATCGTCAGACCCGGGACACCATTTGAAATTGACGCTTCAGAGGAAGGTCATCTGACGGCTACCGAGTGTACTTATTACAATGGGTTGTGTTTACAGCATATTGAAGCTCACATCTATCCATTTCAGAGCCATAAATCTGGGTCTTTAAAGACCAATGTCTCTGCTCACACTGTTTTTACTTCAAAGCACTTTGGATAAAGCTGCTCACTCGTGCCTGGGTGCATGTTTGCGTCGAGCTCCGTCCACACTTAGCTCCTGAAAGTGTGAATAACCTTTTGGATGTGCGTGTCTCCAGGCGCGGGGTCTGAATCTGTCGTGCGTGCGGAGCTGTGTGGTGATCGCAGAGGAGCGGCCTCGCCTCGCTCTCACGCAGTCCTTCTCCAAGCTCTTCAAAGACCTCGGCCTGTCGCCGCGCGCCGTCAGCACCGCCTTCGGCTCCAGGGTCAACCTGGCCATCTGTCTGCAGGTTGGTTTCAGACAGACGCACAAGTGAGCTGTCTTATCAGTGCACTTTAATTTAACTTCATCATTTGTCTTTGTTCTTATCAGCAGAGATGTTTTCCCGCTCTTCACTTCAAGTATTACAGAATACAAAAACAAAAACTACTGACGTTCCAAACGAACCAAAAAGGTGTCGGGTTTAGTCCAACGTCTCACGTTTCAAGGTGTTTACTTTCCTCTCTGTGTCACCAGGGCACTGCTGGACCAGACCCCTCCACCGTCTATGTTGACATGAAGTCCCTGCGTCACGACAGGTGAGACTGACCTACAGCGGTCACGTGATGTCACGGGTGGAAAAACGAACGTGGCGTGTCGGTCACGTTTAACAGAATGATTGACAGGTCGTCTTTTCGTCCGTGTCTCTCAGGGTGAGGCTGGTGGAACGAGGAGCGCCACAAAGTCTTCCACTCATGGAGTCGGGCACTGTAAGTATTGATTGTTGACTGGTAAAAGCTCACTTGTGTGAAGCTCACTGTGACCACAGAACCAGAGAGGAAATAGAGGCGGTTGTGTTTTCCTTAAAGCTAAACTCTGGTCTTATTTTCTCCTCTTAAGATCCTACCAGGAGTGAGGGTCATCATCGTCAACCCAGAGACCAGAGGCCCGCTGGGGGACTCGCATCTTGGAGAGGTGAGTAGGCGAAGAGGATCATGGGATAATATTTCATCATTTTCATTTTTTTTTCTTGTGCCGCATATGGAATGATTTCACCTGTTTAGGGTGAAATGAACTCCGCTATCTTACTCAAAGACCACGGGGGGAGGGGGGGTGGGGTCACCTCTAGACTCATTTCCCTTTTTAGGATCAGGTTTTTCTCCTTCACACATACCCTCATTTCCCTTTCAATCCGTGCAGATCTGGGTGAACAGCCCTCACAGTGCCAGTGGCTACTACACCATCTACGGGGAGGAGAGCCTGCAGGCAGATCATTTCAACACCAGACTCAGCTTTGGGGAGCCCCAGACTCTGTGGGCCCGCACGGGCTACCTGGGCTTCATCAAGAGAACTGAGCTGCTGGACGCAAGCGGAGGTGAGAGGACATTCGATCAAATCTGACCTCATTCAGCTCCTTTTCTCTTTTTTTTTTTTTTTTTTTTTTTTAGTCTAGAGGTGTGCATATATGTAATTCTGCAAGTTGCCTCAAAATGTGTTCAGAAAATAAAAATAACCGGACAGGATTTTTTTTTTTTTTTTTTTTTTTTTGCTTATTGATGTAAAGTAAGTAGCAGGAAAATCATCACATTGATGCACAAATCGAGTAAGTTCCAAAGATCGATATTGCTCATTCATTTGCGAGGTTGCCCACAGTGACAGAACATAACCAGAAACATTAAAGTTACAGACGCCACATTATCATTTATTTCCTTAACCTTCGTCGGAGTCCACAACTATAAATCAGCGTTTGCCAAACTGCGATACAAGAGAGCTTTTTTGGTAAGACCTAACCATTTCTCTCCAACTGGTCCAAATCCCCAAAAATTATAATTCAATTTAATTTAACTACAGGCAACAGTTACAGTACAGGCCTGTACTTATTTAGGGAGGGCGACGTCACATCCAAGATTGCATAATGCTAACGTTATACATGGATGCAGTCAATGATTTTAGAAAGTGGATTTAGTGGAATTTAGTAATGGACAGCAGATCAAAACGACGCCGAAGCTGCCGAACAGATCGGACGGACCTTTCGGTGCCGGAGAGGAGACGGAGTCGGCGGCGGACGTGCTGCTTCATAGATTAGCTTCGGTCCGTAGCGGCGCACAGTCCGAGAAGTTGAGGAACCTCTGCTGTAAATGATGAAATACTTTTGTTCCTTTCTGCCACAGATCGCCACGATGCCTTGTTTGTGGTGGGCTCCCTCGACGAGACGCTGGAGTTAAGGGGGTTGCGTTACCACCCGATCGACATCGAGACCTCCGTGTCCCGAGCCCACCGCAGCATCGCGGAGAGGTGAGGTTCTTCTGCCCGTTTGTGTTTCTTAGGCAGCGCCAGTCAGGTGTATAACAGAGATTAAACGGCAACACGGGGGGGGAAAAAAAAAAAACTGAAATCTACCCGCTTCTCGCTCCGCAGCGCCGTGTTCACGTGGACCAACCTGCTGGTGGTTGTGGCGGAGCTGAGCGGCTCGGAGCAGGAGGCCTTGGACCTGGTGCCCCTGGTCACCAACGTGGTCCTGGAGGAGCACCATCTCATCGTCGGGGTGGTGGTTATCGTGGACCCCGGCGTGATCCCCATCAACTCCAGAGGAGAGAAGCAGAGGATGCACTTGCGAGACTCCTTCCTGGCAGACCAACTGGACCCGATCTACGTGGCCTACAACATGTGAACGCGCTCCGCCCGACTGATGCGGAAAACTTGAGCCAGGCTCTGAAAACAGACGCGAGGGGGAGAAGGACTTTGGGGGTGGGGGTGGGGGGGGAGGGGGGTGGGGGGGGTGAACAGTAGCGACCCCCCGAATGTCACGACCTCAGACACGCTCAAAACACCAAACAATGTGGGAACGCGAGTGCTGCGAGAACAACATGCTTCCCTCTCAGAAACTGTTCCTTCTTTGCTTCCGCCTGCTCGATCGCTGCAGTCCAGGTTCACCGAGATTTCTACTGTTGAGGATGACGCCGTCTCTCCTCTTGATAGTAGGCATGTCTGTCAACTGGAAGAAATCAGATCTTCATCCTCTTGTGCATCCCACTCCCCCCCCCCCCCCCCTCTTCATCGATCCAATTCATGTTTTTTAAGACATTTATATTGACAAACTTTCATCAAAGAGAGAAATCCTCCCCTCATTCCTTTCCTTTGTTGTTGTTTTTTTTTTTTATCCTGAACCATACATCCTTGTGTGCCTGTTTTTTTTTTTTTTCTCTTTTATCGCCTCTAATCTCGAAGGCGGGACGGCGCACCGGAACTCCCTCCCTTGCACTTTACGTCCTCGCAAACCCCAGAGCCCTCTTCCCGTCTCACCCGCCTCGCGGGGGGAGGCGGGGGGGGGAAACGACTCCTCCCCCTTGTTTCCGCTGCTTTCACAAAAGCAAAAATCCACATCAGTATTACAGAGGCGCCCGGCAGCAAGCGCGGCCCGGCAGCAAGCGCGGCCCGCAGCGGCGGTCCCGACTTGTTATAACTCTTCCCACCAGGCGCGGCGCGGCCCTCGCCTCCCATCACGCGCTGCGCTCGCCAGCGGACGTGATGTCGCGGCCTTCACGCGTTACAAAATGTCCTAAAAATACACTTGAATTACTTGTTGGTTTGGGAAAAGAAAGCTTCGTAAGCGCGCCCACCTGGATAGTAAAGGTGAAACAGATTTTTTTTGTTTTTGTTTTTGTTTTTGTTTTTGTTTTTGTTTTTGTTTTCAGTGTGATTAGGATTCAGCGAGTCGAGATAGTTTCGTATGATTGCGATAGTACTAATAATCTTATTTTTTTTTTTAAAGCACCGAATTGTCAGAACGGGTTTGGGAGCTGGACCCGGTGTTTAGGTGTGCATGCTAATTGGGAATGCAATCGGTGTCGACATGCGGGCTGAAAAAAAAAAAAAGACAAATCTGTAACGAGCCGAGGAGTCTCCCAGCAGTGGATCAGCTGTTTTTATTCTCCCTGTGCTGAATATTTAGGCAGAGCTTAGCTTCAGTTTGTGCCCCTCGTGTTAGCATGAGAAATACATACTCGCCGTTATTTGAAAACGCCCACAAGGTTGTTTAATATTATTTTCTGCTAGTTCTGAAGGTATTTCCAGATTTCTGAGATTTTTTTTTTTTTTTAACCATCTGGATGAATAAATACGCCGTCTGGTGCACAATTTAAAACCCTTTTTTTTTTTTTTTTTTAACCCATCTCCCAGTTTGCTGAACATTTCCTCATCCACTTAGCTGGAAATGACATCTTTCCTACTCTTTTTTTTTTATTTTTTTTTTTTTAGCAAACACTAAATATGAGCATTTCATTTGATATCAAAATATAAAATGTTGAAAAGTACCATTAACATATAAATGATAATTATTTTGTATATTTGGTTTAACATTGTACAAATTGAGCAAGGAGATATATCATTTCTGGTCACCTTTTTTTGGGGGGGAAATGGGTTAAAAAAAAAATATCGCAGTGCTTAGTAGTAGTAACGTAGTTAAACGACCTTCTGGATTTGTCAAAGACCGCTGGGTGTTTCTTTTCTGGAAAATCTGATGGTCTGTCATTTGACTGTAATGATATGTGTAAAACACAAACTGGCAGAGTTCATTTGGACGGTTCATTCTCGACTTTGAAAACAGCAGTTGACAAAAAAAAAAAAAAAAAATAATAATCTCGCCTCAGTAGTCGGGTCACCATATCGTATTGTTTCTGATAACATCGGTATTGTTTCTCTCTCCGCCGCTCACCATCCGCTGGCTGATACCGCACAGGTGCTAGAGGACTCAGTCGGTCAGCCCATCAGATTCCAAAGCCATGAAATATAAGATCATGTGATTCAAAAGATTCACATCGTGATTGTTGCGCATTCTGACTTTTTGATGTAATGACGTCATACTTTTACACAGTATCACGGAAGAACATAAGTTACCCGCGGCAACAACCAAAAATGGCTGAAAGCGGCTTTATGGAGGAGGAGTTGGTTCCAAAAAAGAGAATCAACTTCAGTGGCGTGGACGTGGTTTGGTTTTCAAAAAGGTCAGAAGTACGACAAACTACAGCGATGTGTTAGTTTTTACTGAATATTTGAAGGCAACCTGTTACATTTATGCTGACATAACACTTCATTTGTTTTCATTACGTTATTGAAATTAAAAATGAATTTTTTTTTTTTTTAGTATTCCGTCACAGGGTTATCGCAGAAATACTCTGAAAATGGCCATACCGCCCACCCGCAGTTCTCGGACCCGCCACCGCATGACAACCGAGCAGCCGATGATTCAAACGTAACACAGTTGAAAGGCCCACAACTAGCAAGCGAGTAAACCTTGAGTTGATTTTTTTTTTTTTTTTTTTGGTCAAAAGCTGGTTTCATGGGACGATTCACTCCTGGCTGGAACGGAGGTTCTGAAGCGAGCTGCAAGCTTTCAGTCTGTGTGAAGTTTATATCCACCAGAAACACCTTTGATTAAATATCGCAGTCGATCGTCAGAGGGCAAGTCAGTGCCTTTTTTTTTACCACGGTGACATTTATGAGTATTGACTATTGAATTCCTACAAAATAAGATATCAAGAATGAGGAGAGAACTTTGCCTTACTAAAACCTGTGGAACTTCCCTACTTGTATTGTGCGTTTGAAAGAACAGTTCTACCTAATTTACGCGAGAAATCGGACACAAGTTTATAATTCAAAGCACATTCGTATCACACATTTTCAGAGGAAGGAGGGGGAGGGGGGGTCTTTTTATTTTCACGTGGTCATGCCTTTCTGATTTGAACATTACCGTCACAATTCTCTCTGAATGTCTGTTACACTGAAAAAAAAAAAAATAAAAAATAGGAACAATCCATAAGCAACCTGTGATTTGAAAATGGCAGAATCCTAATGAATAGTAATAAATGAGGGTAAAGATGTCTGTATACTGTATTTTAGAGGTCAAATACTGTATTACTGGTGTTCATGTGTACATTTGAATGAATTCTGTAGATAAAAACTTGACTGATCTTTCACAATTGACAGCATTTTTCTGCATTTGTTAATTTAATGACATCACATTGCAAAAGAGACAAAAAAAAAAAAGGTTTCAGATTATTTGGGCAGGAACAATGTGCACTTTCCCAATATCATGTGTGTATGTGTGTGTCCATGAGGAAGTGTGTGTGTGTGTGTGTGTGTGAGTGGTTAACAGTGATATTTGGCTTTTATGGTGCAACAAGGTTTGTCTTTTTGTAAGAAATTTATCCCAAAATATTGAACAAATTTTTTTTTCTTCTTTTTTTTCCATGTCGCCTCCACTGTATTTTTACACTTTCCATCCAGAACTTGGAATTTATTATATTTTATAGGGGTTTCATCAATATTTTCCTGATGTAATCTTTATTTGGAACTGCACAACTTCTGCAAACAGCTGGTTTGACTTCAAAGCTGCTTGACACACAAGTCCAAACACATCAATAAACCACTTTTCCATTCAGCGACGGACACTCACAACATGTAGTGCGAGCCAGTAGGACACTCGTGAATAACTTAAGTGAAGCTTCAGAGCTGCTGTGTGATAATTGCTTTGACGCTACTGTTTCACTCGGACAAGTTTTAATAAAGTTTTATAGTTTCACGTCGGCCTTCAAAAGCCTTTTCAGTAGACATTGGTGCTATTCAAAATGGGAAAGTTGACAGACTTTTGTTCTCCAATGTCGTCACAAAAAGGTTTCATCCCGGATGCCCTTTTCGTGTGAATAATTCGTTCTTTTTCAACGCCGACATCTTAAGACGTTTTCACGCGCTTCAATCAGTTTTCATCAGCTCGGAGATCTGCTGAAAAATCTCTCAACGGGCAGCCCGACATGTCCACCTTCTTCATTTAAAAAAAAGCGTTTCAGTTTTCAAGTCGTGTTGTGAGGACTGGCGAACATTTCAAACCTCCAAAGTTATTCTAAGCACAAAAGGTAAAATGTACATGTGAGGTAATGAAATTAGGATCTTTCACACATGAAAAAAAAAAAAAAGAGACAACTCAAGGGCCCACAATGTATACCTCAACAACTGTCTGTTCACTATGCATCGTCGAGCTGCAGCAAAGACATTCTGAACTAGTCAGTGGTGCGATAACTTCTAACAACATGTCTTACTTGACAAAAAACACTGTCACTCTGTCATTGGATGTGTTTCATTTCAAATAAAAAGATGGTTTGTCAGAGTTTCCTGCACTTTTTTTTTTTCTTGTTTTCTTTCCAGATGTCTCTGGAAATTTCTACAGAAAAAAAAGCATCTCCCTTCCACCAGGTGTCAGTCGCTCTGCTTTATCTGATAAAAGGAAATATGTAACATCATATACAGGAGTCATGACGTTGTCATAGTCCGGCTCCTGTCAACTCGCTGTTTGGAAATTCTTACAAATATTAACACCCAATGAAATAAACATATTTATTTAATGGTAGCAATAGATCACTTGTTTAACTGGTTGACATGATACTTATTACCAAAGCTTTTCTACATGTTGCATGACGATGGAACAATTTTGTTTTAAAAGCATTCGTTGTTTTAATTTTTTTGGCTCGTATGAAGATCGACTATCAGGCTCTTGAATCTGCTTAATACCGTTTTATTGGAGAGTGATTTGCAAAGGATGTGCTGCTTTACTCAACATCAATACAACCAGAATTTTTTTTTTTTTATAAAATGCTGACGTGAGAGTTTCAAGAGTCTGCCATTTGATTTTCATGACAGCTGGACATGAATGGAAAGCATGGTTGCCTGGAACAGTAAGAGCATATCAAAACGTCGAAACTACTCTATGCCAGGACATGGGGCAAAAAAGGACGGGAAAAGTTGCGTCAAGCTAAAAGGATCACCTGGTTGAACATCTCACAACTAATTAGGTTAACTGGCAACAGATCAATAGCACGATAAAAAAAAAAAACATCTCAGAGAGGCGGAGTCTTTGAGCAGTGAAGATGGGGAGTGGTTCACTCCTCTAGGAAAGACTGTGTGGGCAAATAGTGCAACAATTTAAGAATAATGTTCCTCAATCTAAAATTGCAAAGAATTTGGGGATTGTATCATCCACGGTACATAATGACGTAAAAAGATTCAGAGAATCTGGAGAAATCTCTGTACACAAGGGGCAAGGCTGAAAACCAATATCAGACGCCCTTGATCTGCAGGCCCTCTTAAGGCACTGCATTAAAAACAGACGTAATTCTGTAATTAAAATCACTGCATGGGCTCAGGAACACTTCCCAAAACCATTGTCTGTTTGCCACTGCTGGCATTAAATTCAAAATACTCAAAACAATAAGATTTCTCAGTTTCAACAATTGATGTTTTCTTTGTTCTATTTTCTGATTTCATTTGGCTTTACATGATTTTCAAGTCATCACGTTGTGTTTTTATTTACATTTTACACAGCGTCCCAACTTTTTTTGGAAGACAGGGTTGTACACCGGTTGTAGTTAAAGAGGTACAGCTTCCAAAAACGGATTGTGGTCCAGAAGCTCTGAAACTTTTCTAAGAAAGTAAAGAGTTCTTTTGGAGTAGGGAGATTTAGATTACAGCCGGATTACACTTAATCTGTAATGCACCAACTATATAAAGCCATTTACCTTCTAAACAAAGTGTACCTTGTTTTTTTTTTTAGTGGTACCAAAAGCGGTATGCAGGAATAAATGTTAGTTTTAACTGTAGTTTGAAAAAAATAATATTGGAACAGAATATTGGTCAGTTTTGGCTGCTGGTCAAAGAACATGTTTTCCAAACTGAAAAGAACACAGATATAACATCTATTTATCCTTTTCAATGAGAAGTAACAATGACATTTTGATTTCGGCTATTACTCATATTACTCATCACCGTGACTTCAAAGATATCATTTGTCGTTATGACAAATGTATCCATTTATTTTGGTCTTCAACCTTTTTTCCAATTTTTTTGTGACCGAATTGATCTCGCTGCTTAATCCGCTTTCCCTAGCAAAACATTATAAAAAAAAAAATATTTAAGGGAAACTCTAGAGAGCACATGAATGGCCTTTTTGTGTTTTTCCTGTATGTATACTTGAGCAAAATTGCTCTGGCGGGTCTAACAGGGTATTTGGACTGACTGACTAATACGCAAAAATGATCAAAAAGGTTTCTGAAATGATTAATCCAGAAGGCGGTGTGTAAAAAGAAACACTTTCAGGACAGTCTGTGGTTTAGCACTGATGTTTACTGCTGACGGACTGGGTGCTTCAGAGGAGCATCAGAGCAGCGCTCAGCACGGCAGAGGCGAGTCTCGCGTTCAGCCTCTGTGCAGCAGACGCCACTGCTGCCGACTGACTCGACTTCAGCCAGCCTGCGAACCTGCTGGTCCGTGCGTAAACCCCAGGTCTGTAAGGAAGTCCACACTTGTCTCCGAAACTTGTCACTCCCACCACATAAAACCTCTCCTCACGCTCGCTGTAGCACTGCAGGGGCCCCCCACTGTCACCCTGAACCACACGCAAACAATGTGTCTCTGACGTTAAACCTGCAGCTTCGGAGTGACTTTAAAAATGCCCAACAAACCCCTCACCTGACAGGCGTCCGCGGCGCCGCTCTCCAGTCCCGCACACATCATGTTTTCCGTGATGAGGCCATCGTACCAGCTGGTCAGGTTACATGTTCTGGTGTCGATGAGCTTCACCTCGGCTTCCTGCAATCTGTCCATCATCCTGCCTGCAGTGCGCGCGCACACACACACACACACACACACACACACACACACCAGAACTGCTTTTAAGTGGTCTTTCAAACTTTTTACAATAACTAATAAGACATTTATTTATAAGATTTGTATTTATAATAATAACGTATGCATTTTTGCAAACTTTGTTCATTTTAAATGGATAAACTCGAAGTGATATACTGAAAACACAAAGTATTAAGATCCTTCGTTCACTACTTTGACAGCAGTTACAGCGTTGAATCCTGACATGTTTTTTTTATTTATTTTTTTTATAAATTTCCCCAAAATTCTGCAAACATGTTTTCAGTTTTCCATATCGGTATATTAACTTTGAAAAATGGTGAAGGGATCTGAATTTTGTGTAAAACATCTTTAAAACTTATATCCAGCTAGGGTGAGATCATTTGTTAAATGTTTTTATATTGTTTACAAAAGCTAAAAAGAAAAAAAGAAAAAAAAAAAGTGTTACTGAAGAGGATTAAAATCAGATCAAGTCAAATAAAATGACTTGAACGAAAGAGACAGTGGAGTAAAAGGTTACCTGAAATCTGATACAGAAATAGAAGATGAGTAGGGAAAATAAATCAAAGACACGTGAATCTATATGCTCCCAGCACGGTGATAGCCATGGGTTATGTTTTCGGGTTATCCATCCTACGTTCTATTCTTGTGAACATGATATCTCGGAAACGCCTTGAGTGAATTCCTTCCAATTCAAATGTTCCATTGAACTCAGCGATGAACTGATTCGATTTTGGCAGTCGAGGGTCAAAGGTCGCCTTGTATCCATCCCATGGTTGTAAATATGAAGCGTAACTCAAGAACAGAAGGGGAAACCGTGACCATATTTCAGACTCTGGTCGTCGGTCGGACACTGAATTAATGACACTCATCTTGGATGTCCACCTTGGAGACTGTGGTGATTGTAAAGGAGGAAAATGTATGGCGGCATCCGTGTTTTAGAATTTGGAGCTTCTTTGCAGCAACATCCATATTTGAAGCATTGTTTACTGTCATGGTTGCACGTTTGTTATCTATCAGAATCAGATCTATTGGTCAAATTGCTTCAAAGTCTTCACAACATATATTATTATGAATCTGGATAGAAATGGATGTGAACTGCAACTTGACTGGCCGGCGGCGGCGGACAACCACGAGGTGATCATTTTAGTTCAACTTATTCAAAGTCAGACTTTGAATCTTTTGAAAGAAGAAATAACACACTCCCTCTTACAGATGAAAAGGAAAATATTACTCATTTTATGTGCAATTAATATGACTTTTACTGTGCTGAAGTGACATAGGTCCAGTTTAGAATATGTTTTAGTCTGCTCCGTATATTTTCGTTTTACTATCAGAGCCATCACTTTGGTGCTGAGTTTCTATTCATGCTACTCGAGTGCTTATCAATGAGAGTCGGTTGTTGGGCCCCTGGGTCCAATCAGAACAGTTAGACTGAGTGAAGTCTGTGTTGCGGTGACTTTTTAGCTTGTTGCTATTCACATGTTAAAACATTCTTTCTTTAAACGAATGCATCACGAAGCAATATTTGTAATTGCAAATATGCTGGGGATAGATGCAGTTACAGATGTTAGCAAAAGTCATGAATAAATAACATTGGATTTCATTCTAAAATGAACCATCAAGGCTGCAGCCCTTAAATGTTACTCACTCATAAATAAAATATTTTTGGACAAAAAGCTATAAATTAATAATTTATCAATAATTAGGGTTTAATAAAGGGCCTCTGGCTGAGTTTATTTCTTACTATCTGCCTTTCCTCATCAAATGTTCTCTTTAACTTGATTCGACAACTGTGGTGACTTTCAGACCTTCACGCCCGGGTCTTCCCGAAGAAGAGATTTTTCATTACGAAGGACTTTCTGGTTTAGTCAGTGTCCACGTCATATTGTGAAGCGGTGATTTCTCCCTTCGCTGTGAATCTGAAGCATTCGGAAGGAGCCAACAGCGATTCAGTATCTTCTTCAGGAGCACCGAAACATGAAATCATCTTTCAAACTAAACCAGCATACTCTTGAGTTTGTACACCAACCGTTATAATAGCTGCTCCCCCATCCGCTGATGAAACAGTGGCTGAAGTTGAGGGTGGACTCGTGTGTCTCGTTGTGAGGAATGCAGACAGGCTGGACGTGGTCCGTGAAGCTGAAGGGAATGCTGAGCAGCAGCAGAGTCACGTCGTTGTCAGATGTGTTGTCGTCGTAGTTCTCGTGTATTATGACTTTGGTGATGGAGCGGATCTGATTGTGAACCCCTGGAGTGGAGAGCAGCTGCAGTCCGGCCACCACGTGAAAATGGCGTAGGTTGATCCATCTGCACACAAAGCAGAAAAAGTTAAGACTCCCTGTTGTTTTTGTTTTAGTGTTTGTGTTTTGTTCCCTCTCGTCCACCTTCACAGTCAAGCCAAGTTTCTGTTTTCCATGTGAATGGGTATCACACTGAGCGGAGTGAGCAGCGGTCCAAATTCATGGGTGGATAAATGGGTCCTCCGGTTTTTAGATCTCTCAAAACTGAAAGAGTGTTGCAGCGAACACGCGTTTTGCAGCCCAGCTTCCATCTGTCGTCGCATTTTCCACAAGCATGTTCCTCTTTACAGCATTTAGACGCCTGCTCACTCAACCAATCATAGCTTTTACTTTTCTTGAGATGACCAGGTGGTTCTCTTCGCTTCGGTGTAACAGGACTCTGTAAAATTCATCTCATTCCCTCTTTGCACATGTGATGTGGCCTTCAGACGTGCTGCTCCCTCGGTTGTATAGACACCTTGATGAGAAATCCAGATGCTCCTTTAAATGCATGATGTACATACCATGACGCTGTTGCTTCAGTGTGAAACTTGTGACCACTGTTCCTTGTAGATTTGTCTGCGTTTAAGCTTTTTATCAAGCATATCAAATAAAACCAGTATCCATGCGTGATTTTTAGAGCTCCGGCAGTTGTTTCATGTTCCTTTTGTGAACTCCCATATAAAATGTCTCACCTGCAGTAATGTGTTCACAATATTTTGTCTACCTCCTGCACACAAACACAGAGTGGGAGATGCACAAACATGCGGGCTTGGGTGCAGATCAGACAGGTGTTGTACTCACAGGTATTTGTGGAAGCAGTGTGAGGCAGTGAGCACCCAGAGGTTGTTGAGGATCATCCCGCTGCAGCGGTGCATAGAGAGGATCTGGATGCTGACCTGCCAGGGCCACGCCCCCTCAGGAGCCTCCCCGCCACCCACTATGCGAAACAGACCAGGGGGGAGAACCAGGGGCCGCTTGCCACAACCTCATCAACACAATAAAAAAAAAAAGAGAATTCATGTGAAAACAGTGAAATGATATCCTGACGTTTACATTGTTCGGGTGCGATGTGACTGGTGAGGAGTGTGTACGTTGTGTTCGGCACGCCCTGTTAAATATTTAATGAAATTAATAGACGGATAAAATGGCTTATTAAATCAACTATTAGTTAACAACTAATCAAACAACAGAAATGATTACACGCGTTGTTGTTTTTTTACGTACAATTACTCATTTTAATTATTTTTCAAGTCATTAAAAAAAAACCAATACAACTCTGAAATAGACAAGATAATGTGTCTGTTTAGCGTCTAATCTCCCTCGTAGAAAGTTAATCGAGACATACAGTTACTTTTGCTGAACAGTAATAGTAGTAGTGGAAAAAAAGTACAACGATCTCATTCAAAATCAAGTTGACATTTGTGATGGCGCAAAGTAATAAAAACTGGGTGGATACAGCATAAACCAAAAATGATGAAGACTCAATTACTACATACAAGTAAATGCAAGTAAATGCATGGGACCCCTTTTTTTTTGTAATATTATGTTCATCATTGATGAACTTTGATTGAATTGCAGGAACTTGTTTAATAATTTCAGGAAATCAACAAAATATAAGATAATAAAAGTTCAGTGAGAGATTGAACTGAGTCAGAGAAGCTGCCGGAAAAGGAGGAATCCCACATATAAATATTTGAATGTAATATAGTTAAATATCTAAACGTAGCGTAACATTATACAAGTAGAGTCATAAAATGGTCTTTATGATGCTTAATTCACTGACAGATTATTTGTTGCTGTGTTTTGTTGTTGTTGTTGTTGATGCTCTTTGTTCAAACCAACTTCCAATTAATATTTTATTCATTAATCAATAATATCTACTATATCTAGTCAGGGGTGTCTCCAAATCAATTTATTATTATTTTTTTTTTTTATATATACTTTATTGAACACAATTTAAGTATACAATCAATGCAGACGAGCACTCAATATAATCTCACACAGATTAACCAGGTGGGCTCGTGGGAGTTACTGACTTTAGGGATTAACTCCGACTGTCGACGGACGGTTGGTCAGTTTAGCAGTGAGTGATGGCGTCTTCTCAGTCCTCCTCGTTCTTCTGCCGTGTCTTCATTTTTGAAGTCGGTTAATTTGAGCTAGTGCCCTTTAGTGACAATCGTGCGCGTGATAAATGTAGTTTTATTCGGCGTCAAAGAGGCGAGATTGAGCGGATTAGAAACCCAACCGTTAGCCGCCGTGGTTAGCCAGCTCCCGGGAGCCGTTTTTTTTTTTAGCTGCGGCTGTGACGTCATGAACAGGTGACCAAATGAAACGACGTCTTCGTGATTAAAAAAAAAAAGAGGATTTCTGTGGGATCAGACATTTGGGATGATGTGAGTACGCAACTCAAACGAGCATGTAACGCAGGTCTACTTGTTGAATTTGATCCAGTAGTTGATTTTTGGTTTTTTTCCTGTAGATGACTGTTGCACTTCAAAGATGTGTTAGCTGAACAGTTGATGAAGAAAATAATCTGCGTTTAAGGCTTTTACAAAACTACATCCAAAAAAAAAAAAAAAAAAAAAAAAAAAGTCCCACCCTGGCACCGGTTCTACTTACCATCATGAGACGAAATGAGTGAACTCAAACACAAGGTGCCCACGAACAGAAGAAGCCCATTTAAATCCATTTAGTTTCAGCTCTTTAGGACATTTTGGACAAAAAAAAAAAAAAAAACCAAACCAAAACAATTCCTTCCGGTCTGTGACGTCACTCGCACGTTTGGCTCATTGGGCTGCGTCAAAAATGAAATTGGCTAATAAGGCCGTGATGAAATACAACATCAGAAAGTTTTTAATTTATATTATAATATATATATATATATATATATATATATATATATATATAAAAAATTGAACAACTAAATGGGAAATTAATAGGATTGGTCACTTCACTTAGGTTTGTGTTCATCACACATTAGCCTACATAACAGCAAAAGACAGGTTTATTTGCATATTCATTTCTGCTATTAAAGAGCAGAGTGTGGGAAGGGGCATATATATGTATATTTGTATATATAGAGCATAGTGTGGGAAGGGGAATATATATATGTATATATATACAAATATATGTATATATATACAAATATATATATATATATATATATATACACAAACATACAACTCCCCCGCCCCTTCCCGCACTCTGCTCTTTAATAGCACAAATGAATGTGCAACATGCAATACCTCAGCTATATAGTGACCCTGTTAAAGCCGCCTCCAGCCATTACATTCCTGCACTACAAACTCACCACGTTAAACACAGAGTGAGCCAATGCGTTTTGTCAGAAAAACCTTGGGCATGGATCTTCTGCGCACAATCTCCTCCAGGCTCCCCTCTGAGCCTGTTTCGTGAACCCGCACACTGACTGGGGGGGCGGGGGGGTTTAGAGGCCGCCAGGCCTAAAGGACCTTTACGATTTCACGAAGCGCCACTTGCCGACACTCCCTTACACTCTGCTGAGAGTCATCAATTATGCAGGGAGACTGCTCGCACTGAGGGGAGGGGGAGGGGGGGGGGGAAGATAGCAGCAACAATATGGCGACAACTGCAGTTTCTCCCCAATCTTTTCCACATCTGCAGTCCTGCAACAGCTCTCCGGATTCATTGTAACGCTTACAATGTGAGTATCCCTCGTTTATAGTGGTTTGGGGGGGTGAGAGGGGGAGGGGGGTGTGCATACGTTGGTGGATGAGGGCAGATTTTTCTCTCCGTCGGTATCCTCGCTTCGCACCAAATGTCGCAGAGCTGCACACTGCCCCGCATCTCTTCTTTTTTTTTGTGGAGCGGAGTGGAAAGAGGGTGTCTGCGCTCGCTCAGCATCTATCGACTGGACCAGAGCAGGGGAGGGGAGGGGGGGGAGAGAAATATACACATTTTATCAATGAGATGTTGTCGGTGGCAAGGAATTTATCGGATTAACTATTTTGTCGAGCTTCCAAGGTATCGATTAGACCTTTGCGAGAGAAAACGCCTCATAGGTTAGGCTTCAGGTAGGGCGCCGTCTGACTTGGTCCAGCCCCCCCCAAAAAAAACAAAGGCAAAAAAAACCCCGGAAGATTTAAAAAAAAAAAAATTAAACATTGGGCTATATTTTTTGGGGCATTTTATACCCTCTGGACTACAGGATGATACTCTTCATACACCACAAGGCTTCGAAAAGGGGGCTGATGCTATGTAAGTAGCCCGATGTTCCTTCCATCATCGATAGCCAATAAATATCCAGGTGTTTGTTTTTTTTTTTGGTGTGGCAGCACCATAACTGCCTTTTGATCGTCAAGATGTTTTTTTTGTTGTGTTTCACCTGCTGGTGTAGGCTGTGTGTTCTTTTTCCGCTTTATGCTCGGGGCGATCTTGTGCACAGATAAAAAAAAAAAACAAAAAAAAAGCCCTTATCGATTTGGCAGTCGACATGGTTTCACGGGTGTGGTGCAGATCCTTCAAGACAGCGCGCAAAAACGGCACAGAATATCCCGGCAAAAAGATGAATCCTGTATGCTGAAATACAACACAGAAATCTTGCACTCATTTATTTTTGACACATCGATATCACGATTGTGATTTTTTTTTTTTTTTTTTTTTTTGGAACAAATCCACGGTGGCGTTTACCTCGGCGTGACATTTTCAACATACAAACCACCCACTGCAGTCATATTTTTGCTTTAGCCAATTTGGTTGTAGCGGGGGGGGCACTTCTCTGCCAGAATAACCCTCCGGCTTTTCTCTGAGGCTGACTTTTTCTACGAAATGAAATGTGTTAAGAAAAACACAGACAATGGCGTCTGCAGGCCCTCCTTCTTTATTGCCAGCTTCAGTGGACAAGTTTCCGTTTCTTCCTGCGCCTGTGGGAAAGACCGAGAAGATGCCAGAATGTGCTGGTTTTCTCTGTGAAAATGATGAGCCTGGATGGAAGCAGCGCGCAGACTTGATGTATGTGTATGTGCGTGCGCGCTCTTGCGGTGCTGAAGCGGACAGCGCCAGCAGAGCGGCAGAAGGCTGCGAGGTTCCGGGGTCCATTTTAAAACAGACGTCTTGGCTCACAGGCTGCATGTTTTCTCTGTGTTTTGTGTTATTTTCTCCCCATACCAGGACAGATAGAGGGGCGTCTTTCCTGTGTGAAATCGGCTTTACACGTCGAGCATTTTAATTAGACGGGAGTTATGCAAGAGGGGAGCGGGGGAAGTGACAGGCCTTGTGATTCAGACATGGCTGATTGTCCTGTTTAGGCTGCATCCACCTTCCTCTTCGCCACCACTGGCTAAAAAAAATAAATAAATCGGAATGGATAGAATATAAGGCCAAGCAAAGGAAGGGGGATCGCATTATTTCATGCATTTTTCAGGTGTGGCTGAACTCTCCTCTCCTCTCAGCTCCTTCCTCTCTCCTTCAGCGCTGCCTCACATCATGATGCTGATATGTCCTGCAGCTTGACCAGTTGTCATTATACCCTTTTTACATCTTCAGTGTGTCGAGTAATGCCGCCATTAAGTGAGCTGTGTTTGCTGTCAGCTATTCAAAAACTAATAAGGTGTAAAATCCTTAAATGGGCTGGTTGTGTTTGTTTGGCAGAGGTTTGATGCTGTCAGAGGTTTAACGTCTTGTCGTCAGTGGTTGTTGCTTGAACAAAAGACCAGGCGTAACTGACGTAAAATGTCTCCCCGATATGTAAATGACGTTATTTTTTGAAGCCTGTGCACATTCAAAGTTATATTTAACACTCTAATGTGGGGATACTGGGTGAGATTACTGATGACACACAATGTTGCCCAAGATAAAACTACCATGGTGTCTCATGTTGTCGTCCCAATCGCTCTCCTTGGTTCTAGTTTTCTGGAGCTTTTGAGCTGTTTTGTTTTTTTATCACCTCCAGCAGCTGTGGTGTTTTCTTTCTCTCATGAATTGTAAAAGGAAAAGCAACATATTCTTAATGTTGTAATTTAATAATGTGGCAAGGATACAATATTCAGGCAGACATTTTTTTTTTTTTTGTAATCCATGCCGTCCTATTCATTTCCTTTTTTCTCCTTGCATCCCGCAGAGCTGCTACTGTGGATGGTACAAACCTAAAGACCAAGTAGCTGCAGGATGAAAACATGGCTGCACCCCTTATTGCACCGCCAGGACCTGATAGCTTCAGGAAGTTTACTGTGGAATCTTTGGGGATCCTTGAGCTGCGCATCAACGAGGAGAAGAACAAGAAGCCGCCCAAGCAGGACAGCAGCTACCGCGACGACGATGACGAGAACAAGCCCAAACCCAACAGCGACCTGGAGGCTGGAAGGAGCCTGCCCTTCATCTACGGGGACATCCCTCGAGGACTGGTGGCGGTACCACTGGAGGACCTGGACCCATACTACCTGAATTCTCAGAAAGTGAGTTTACACACACACACACACACACACACACACACACACACACACACAATTAGATTAGATGTTTCTGATCAGTGCACGGTATTGAATCTAAATAGTTTTTGGTGAAATGTGTCACAGAGTATCAAAAATGCTGGCAGCAAATGTCTGGTCAAAGTATTTAATGAAACAGTCCCTAATCTATATCAAAATACTGTCTGTTGTTTGGCTTGTACTAAGACACCATTTAAGAGGTCAGATCTTTGGTTTCTTTTGTCAAATGAAACAGGTTTTGGAGAAAAAACATGAAAAGTTATTAAAGTATGAATTGGACGGTGTGACACAAAGTAATCTTATTGCGGCAAGTATTCATACCCAGCACAATATTTTGTATTTGTTCCTATTTCTCAGGCTTCCAAAACCTCAAATATTGAATATTGTACCAAAAACTCTTAATAGTGCACTTGGCAAGCTGAAATATAACAACATTATACCTCACTGTGACCTCTTAGCTCTTGTGCGTGACCTGTTGTGCTTTAACATTCTTCTGTTTTAAACACTTTATTTAGATCGTTGGGTCAGTTTTTCTTAGATCCGTAAATCTCTTTGATGATGAATGAAAATCATTTAAATAAAAAACAATGATTGTGTGATATTTTGAAAAGTACCAAGCATATTAAATAGAAAGTTTTAAGCCCCAGATGATTGTAATTTAAATCGGATCAAACATTTCATTTCAGTGGATTATTTCATTTCATTGTGCTGATTTTGAAACAGTTGTAACTTGCAGTTATGGTGATATTTTATATTTTTCCCCCTGACTGACGAGCGAACATGTTACTTTGTTGTTTAGACCAGCAGACATGTGTTTCGGCAAAAACATAAATATTAATGTTTCACAGTGGTCAGTCGATGAGAAGTGTTATGATGTCACATTGAGTCATACCTCATGGCTGGAATTTACACAGATGAAGCCGAGACCCTGTGTGGTTTGTGATGGTGGACTTCCAGGTGTGCTCTGTTTACAGTTGTTTTAATTATATAATCAGGTTGCAGAATTTAATTGTGTTTTCCTCCTCGAAGACCTTTGGGGAGCGTGAGAGTCGAGCTGTTGAGTGGGCCGTTGCCATATCTCCAATATGCTCCCAGGGCTTTGGGGAAAAGGTCAGCAGCAGTTACTGTTGAAAGACTGTTGTTCCACATGACAGACTTTCCCAATTGTTCAAAAATTAATCTGTGGCAGGAGAGAAAAGCAGCAGCGGCAGCAGGCCGAGAGGACTCTGCTTCTCTTAGAGGAGACACGTGTGTCTCTAGGGTTTCTGTCATGTCTGACGCTCAGGAGGACGGCCAGGTGACCTTGAGAGTATCTTAATAACATGTGTATCTGTCTACCAAAACTGTTGAAGGAGACTGCATGTGTTTCACATGACTGTTTCTTGTTCTTGTTGTACCAATCAGTCCCTGAATAGAAATGATTACATTTGTAGAAACCATTACTTATAGATATTGGGAGAGGGTGAAATAAGGGTTTAGAAAAGTTCAAAACTCCCCTCAAATTTGCAGCCATTTTTGAAAACATCTGATTTAAAAATGTACTGAAGTGCTCCTGTATTCTGAGAGAGTTATACTATGTGAATGTTTTTTATTATGTACGTAAAAATGAAAGAATAATTATTTATCCTGGAATGCCATTGCTTTCCCCAAGCATTGATCGAGATGCAAAGTGTACGGTGGTGGTTTGAATGCTGGTATGTTTACAACAGGACTGAGCTGCGAGGCTAAAATCTTCTACCATGGTAACGTCGTTTGTTGTCTATTTTTAACAAAGAATTATGTAACAAAATTGGCATTTTTTTTTTTTTCAAAATGGTCTCCTCCAATCACATATGCATTTAAATGCTGATGCACCTATAACAACAATGTTGTAAAACTCTTGCAGTCCACACAGAGTCCCTTCAAATATAGCCAGGCCTACCTGAAAAATAAATTTGAGTCACCATCATTAGCTGAGCAGATTTGTTTAGATATTGTGCGTGTGTTTCTGTGTGTTTAGGTGCACATTATCTGTCTCTGCGTTCCTATCCGTCTGTCTTTGTCTTCTACCTCACTGTCTTTACACAGTGCACACTGACTGTTATGTAACGCACCAGTCCAGTGCACAAGTTGAAGACACAATTTAGATGACACTTAGCAAACATGTCCAGAGATACAAAGGATTGTTGACGTTCACTCACTAACACACAGCTCACTTGTCTTTTTTCCACATGTTCCATGCGTTGCTGTCAGAGATTCATCATGTGAGTCGTGCAAGCTTCTTTGTTCTTTTTGGGTTTTGCTTCTTGTCTCTGCTCCTGCCTTCACCAGCAGTCCTCTCAGTTCTCGGCCGTAGGCAAATCTAATTATGGCCCTCAATCTAGTCTCGTTCTAATGCCAAAGGGAACTGATGCTGCTTTGGATCTGGCAGCTCGAGGGGCTGTGTCATCAGATTAGGTGGTGACCTTGATGGAAGAGCATTGCTCTGTATGTCTTTGTCACTGAGAGGTGGCAGGTCAGTTCTGGATGTGTTCCTTGCAGGAAGGAGGGGGAAAGGTGTGGAGTAATGTGAAGGAAGGCTATTCATCTTCCTCGTGACAAATCTTCATTTGTGGCTGTTTTAGATCGTGTCATAGCTGAAACAGAGGGCTGGCAGGCTGGCTGGGTGATGAAGCGGCATCCAACCCTCCCTGCCTAGCTGGTGGCCAGAGCAGTGCTGTCGCCACGCCGAGTCGAACCGCGCCAGGTTGAGCTCGACGTCACTGTACATGGCCAGAGAAAAGCGATTTTTGAGGAGAGGGGAAAGAGAGAATGAAACAAGAGGGAGGGCAGGAGGGAGAGATGGAGTGAGGACATGGATGAAAATGGACGACATGTGCAGGGATGCATGAGCACACCTGCTATCCTTCTTGATGCATGCAGCCAGGATCACTGAAATGTATTTACCTGTGGAAAATTTGAAGGTGTAAAAATGTGTCATTTAAAAAAAAAAAAATTCTTCTTCTCTAGATGTTCCAAATATTTTCATTTGAAGTCAAATAAGCTCTTTCAAGGAAATAAATGCTCTGTCTTACCACATCTGTGTATATGTATTAGAGAAAAGGCAGCATCTGCTCGTCTGTCCTCCGCATGGATTTAAGGTGAATATTTACAATGGTATGACCTCAAGCATCACAGATAGCTTGTGACAGACCACGGTGTAAAGTTAATTTAATCTATATGTTATGTAGATCACATTGTAAGGAACGTGTCAGCGTACCTCCAGATCATTAGCACATTGAGACAGAATCATACTTTCGCTCACCGAGACAACACAAAAGTAATTTTTGGATGTAAAATGGCACTAACGGGGAGAAATCATGGCGAGTAGTATACGAGCAGGTTATCGCCTAGCATGGCGGATGAGCCCGGTGACATTGCCTGGTTAATGACTGTGTGGCTCTCGGGCTGCAGGCACCATAAAGTGCAATCCATGCACCATTTACCACGAGGGGGCTGAAAGAAGGGTGCTCGTTGAATGGCTGCTGCGGCCCTCATGGATGCAGATGCTGCCGCCCTGCCTGCTGGCTCGAGCTTCTGTGTCGAAGCCACTCTCTCGCCGTCTCCATCTCCCGCCCATCCCCCCTACCCTCCTCTACTCCGTCTTCTGCCCAGCTCCCTCGCTCTGGCTCCCTCCGCCCTGCTTCTCCTCCGCCTGCTGCTGCCACAGTTGCTGCCTGCCTGCCTGCCTGCCTGCCTCACTTGCTCTCCATCTCCCCCCGTTTTCTGCCTTTCCTGCTCTCTGCTCTCCTCTTTGCTCGGCTCTGGATTATGAAATTTTCAGTAGCTTTGCAGCAGTTTAGTCATGCGTTACAAAGAAAGACTCCCTACATACAGTATATAATAGTCATGTGTGTGTGTGTGTGTGTGTGTGTGTGTGGCTGACTATACTGGTTACACATTTTTTTGCTAACGCGTGTGTTTTTGCATTAGTTGGTCGTGTGTATGTATCCCGCCTATGTGCGTGATGGTTGTATTTAACAGAAATGTCATGCTACTGGCAACTAGGACATTTCCAAGTGTGTCATTATATCTGACTGTAGTGTTGACTGGGGGATGTTTACAGTATATATGAGAGTATTTACACATCTCGGGAGACGCTGCTGCTGACCTATAATAGTAAAAAGACTAGGATGATCTCACCATGTTCAACTGCGGTGGCTTGAACTGGGTTGTCTCTTGATTTTAGTCAAATTAATGTAGGGGGGGAGGGGGTCAACTGTGTCTCGGTGTCTGGGCAGAAATGTTCTGAGATGTTTATGTTTTTTTTGTCAACAACGTCTCTCACGTGCACCTCATTTCTGTTGGAATTGCATAGATTACACAGTCATGTGACATCACCATGAGGCCTGTTACTGTGCTTCGCCCCACCCGTCCTTCCCGCTTCTCTTCCTCACCCTCCCACCTGACTCCACTGTCGGTGGCTCTGCAGGGCTTAATGTAGTGAGGAATGCCTTGTTTAAAGGACGGGGGCCCATATCACTTGTGCAAATGCACAGTTTCATTAAAGTTTCATGCAAATCTCCATGTTTTATTTAAACAATTATGAGCTTATCCACAGAAAGTGGCTTGCCAGCTCCTCTTGGTTTTCGCTCGTTTCCTTCTCCTGAAGCTATCACAGTGGGCGGGACGGCACTGAGAGACTGGGACAACCTACATTAGAAAGATCCTGCCAGCTATTTGCAAATGTGTTTCACTTTGCTTTGTGTGACACTAAATGAACAGCTTACTACTTTATGAGTAAATGCACATTATCTCTTCTATATTGTTTATATATGTATGACTTCTGTATGCTGATATGTATGTATGCGGAGAACATACTCCCAATACGTGAAATAGGATGACATATTAGTTAAATGTCACATTTATATTATGAATGATCTATGTGATTTTTCTTTGTGTGTATGTATTGTTTTCTGGTTGTTAATTGACTCCTCTCTCTCTCTCTTCTCTCCACAGACATTTATAGTGCTAAATAGGGGGAAGACAATCTTCCGTTTTAGTGCCACACCTGCCTTGTACTTCATAAGTCCTCTTAATCTGGTTAGGCGAATAGCTATTAAAATTTTGATACATTCATATCCTTTGAAATGTCGTCTTAACAGCAGCGACAAAAAGGTTTCCTGTTCACGTGTATTATGAATGATGATATGTTCTGTCTTTCTGCTCACACTGCTATTGATGTTAGAGTCAGAAGATGTCTTTACATGGAGGAGCTTACAGGACACCATGCAGTAGCCATTTTATCACTGAAGGCACAAATGATGAGTCATCCTTAACAGTAAACCAAGATAGACCTCCAAAGTAAGCCCTTAATCTGTGCCATCCATTTTAGTAGCCAGACTGAGCAGCAGAAGGTTGTACCCCTCTTTATTTAGAGAGCTGTCAAAGACTCAAGATTTGAAAGGAAATTGTTTTGAGGTAACAAATTGCAGCAGATCAAAGCTACATTTACACAGTTTTGGTCGAAACTGCCAGTTTATTGACCTTATGGTGAAAATGACCGTGCGACTGATCCCTGACTGATTTAGGAATAGATCCATCAGCCGTCCACTGGCAACAGTTATGACATATATGCAACATATTTTGCAAGTGAAAGGTAAGTAACACCATGATGTTCACCGAGTAGGGGGAAGCTATAACCTACGTGAGTAAAATTTTGAGTTTCATCATTTGACCATCATCAACACCTGAGTTACACATGTTTTTCTAAACGCTGGTCCGTACGCATGCCCATTTCGCCATGGACATGAGCAGAAAAGCGCACATCAAAATTTGTTTCAAAGTCAAGAGACCCTTGAAATTCTTCAGAAGGCCTGAAGCAATGAAGCAATGAGCCTGGAGAGGTGTCCTCGTTTAAAGAGGGGCAAAACATCATGGTCCTAAACCAAAAAAGGCGCATCAGGTCAGGAGCCCAACTTGCTGGGTTTTCATTGACATTTGTGGGGTTGTGCACTGTGAATTCGTCCTCCAGGGTCAGACTGTCAACGCCGAGCTTTACAGAGACATTCTGAGGCGTGGGAGGGAAACACTTGGTGCAAACAGCTTGAAGTGTGGTTCGATGGCACTTGGGTGCTCCAAAATGAAAACGCTCCTACTTAGCACGTTGAGAACAGTAACCCCCCACCCCCCTGCTCACCAGATTCTGCTCCCTGTGACGTCTTTCTGCTCTCCAAAAGTTTGACATAAACTTTGAAGCTCGCTCTCTGGTCAAGTTTGCAGGTGCAAATTGCCATCCACCCAGACCAGTGCTCACAAAAAGGTTTGTAACTCAAGTGCTGATGTTGATTTATGGAAGAAACTCTGAATTCGTGCTCTTGAAGGTTTTAGCTTCAATGTGCCCCTTGTGTGTCATGGTGCTGCTTATTCTTCTGCAACAGGAGCAGTCTCTGAACTTTTTGATAGACTCTTGTTCTATCAAAACTGTTGGTGTAGCCAGCAGTTATGTGGATAATGGATATCCAATACTTACTCTTCAGTTTGACGGTCGTTGTTAAGATTCTTATCAGCAACTTAAGACGTGGGAATGGATTTGGAGTTGAGGGACCACGTCTATGGCTTTTTATCGAATAGATAATCTCTATTGGTGTAGAAATTACACCAAAATCTTCAAAAGTATCAAACATTTGTGAATTAAATCAAAGCAACCTTTTTGGTTTTAATCATTTTTTGGAAAAACAAAGAGACTATAAAAACATTTTCATGCAGAACCCTCAGAAAATTAACTATCCAATTTCTGAAGAAGAATAAAACAAAAATGCAATAACATAAATAGTATCTTAGTAGCATATTTTCTTCCTCCACCTTCCACCAAATAGGCATTTGTTGGTAGTGTACAATGTAGGCTTTTCCTCCTTTGTGATTGTTGTGCATTGTTGATACAGAAATACTGGCCAACAAAAAGTAAAACTTATTACTGACCCCTGGCTACCTTCAAAGCTAATATTGAGCTTTTCCTAGTGTCCTCTGAGTGTAGCCCTCTCTGCACTGAAAGCTTTGCAGCTTTAAAGTGTGCTATTGTTTTGGTTGGTTTCCACTAAATATATACCATGTAAATATTTCATGGGTAAAACAATGGCCTTTGTGGTGGTGGGCACACATAACCACCTTGTGTTAAGTGCTTTGACTAGGACCATAGAAATCACATTAGTGTAGCTACTCTTGAGGGTTTTTTTTTTTATTAGAAAATTTATTTAGAAATTTCTGAGGTTTGATTATTTATGTAATTGCGTCTATGTTCCATATTTTCCTTAACCTGCTCCTCACTCTTTTCAGCATGATCATTATGTGTACTATTTTGACCAACTGTATATTCATGACCTTCAGTGATCCTCCCGAGTGGTCAAAACAAGTAGAGTAAGTACACATGAAAAATACTCAGTCAATATTATAAATACATGCTACAATTTTTTGCATCTTTAACACCACTACTTTTGAGTCACAGAATTTGATTTTTTTTTTTTTAATTATTATTATTATTTGAATATTTGAAAAACTCACTTAAAATAGTTATAGCTGTTTTTCAAAACAATTCCCAAATCCTTAAAGATTGATTGATCGGTCCAACACTTTATTTTAGTATTAAATCTCTTAATGAGTACTGTGGATTGCATTTAGATTTATTTCAAAAATTATTGTCAGGATGAATTGCAATAGCATTAGTCATCAGTTAGAGTGCCATCATCAAGTCAAAATATTTTTTTTTATCAAGCTTTATTTCATGAATAAACACCTTCATATCTGATGGCCTTCCCATCAACTGTCCTGTATAATGTGTTTGGTGCCAATTAGCAAATGTGAGCATGCTAAAGCACTGAACTTAGATCGTGTACATGGTAAAGCGAACCTGCGACCTGTTAGCATTGCCATTGTCAGAATGTTGGCATGCTGACTGCATTTATCTAAAAAAAAAAACAGCTGGGCCCACCGTTAGCTGCTGGCTCTCTATCGTACTCAAAGATCGCCTTGTATTTTTGTTCTTTTTTCCAGAGACTTGTGTACTCGAGTTGTGGCTCAAATGTAATGGTGTAATAGCAGTTCTTAGTTTCTGGAAATTACATGTTAGCTTATTTAAAAACAGTATACTGTTTAACAAACTTTTATCAGATTTTATAATTCTAAATTTATCTGGTGCCCTACACTAACTTTGTCATTTCCTGGGTGTTTTATCAGCTAACGAGGGTGCAGACACTTAGAGTTGAGCGAGCTTTGGTCCAGCACGGTGAACTGATTCTGTCAACGCTTTTGTCTTTCAGGTACACATTCACAGGAATTTATACATTTGAGTCTCTTGTAAAAATCACTGCACGAGGATTCTGTATAGACGGGTTTACATTCCTAAGAGATCCATGGAACTGGCTGGATTTCATGGTCATTTCGATGGCGTAAGTATTTTTCTTGTGATCAAACTGTCGGTTAAATGAAATATTGCAAAAAATACTACGATATTGTTACGGAGGATGGATTAACAAAACAATGTTTTAGTGATAATCTTTCTCTCTTTCTTACTTATTTCTTTCTCTCTGTCTGATAACCCATCTTGCGTGTTTTCTCCATTGATCTGAGACTTCTCTGGTCTTTCTCTTTGGGAATTGAAGGTCTTCATCTGACACTCTGCGGCCTCCCTGACAACACCCACACCTCAGTCCCATTCATCTGATTTATCTTCCTCTTGTCATCTAACTCTCCTTCTCATTCACCTTTTTTCTCTCAAATCTTCCAGAGTCTGCAACATCCAATTTAAGGCCCGTTATTTCTCCCGTCGACTATAAGTCATCCAGTAGTTTATACCACAGATTTACCTGCCTCCATAAGATCAAATACATACCCCAAAATACAACATTTCATCGTCTGTAGCGCGGTCACAAAGCCCATCTGTGTGTGAATTAATCTTTTCACCTCATATTTGCATGTAAATAACAAGCTGTTGTAACTGTGGTTTGATCCTCCAGGTATATAACAGAGTTTGTAAACCTAGGCAATGTCTCAGCTCTGCGCACGTTCAGGGTGTTGAGGGCTTTGAAAACTATTTCTGTAATTCCAGGTAAGACAGGATGGGGCAGGGGACGGTGGGGCGGGGTCGGTGTTAGGTGTGTGTGTCTTTCTTTCCTTTTACCTTCCACCCTTCTCCTCAGTGGACAGGCTCTGTGAGTGGCGTCGTTTCCTCCTGGTTCGGTGGTGTTGTGCTCTTGGCGTGTGTGGTTTTTGTCATCGTGTTTGTTCTGTGTGTGATCCTTCCCCTATTTCAGATATATAACAGAGTTTGTGGACCTGGGCAATGTATCTGCGCTGAGAACATTCAGAGTTCTCCGAGCATTGAAAACTATCTCTGTCATTCCAGGTGAGACTCAGTTTAAACACTAAGGCTGATCCTCTCACCCTTTCTTTTCTACTCACTATTATTATGATTACAATTATGATTTAAGCAACAACAAAAGAATTGGAGACAACCATTTTTTGATTTATTTTTTTCTCCAAAATTATCAAAAATGGTACTAATACATTTTTGATAGGCTTTGCAGTCTCCTCTAGGGCCGTCCATAGTGTCTTCACTCTCTTCTGCCCCAGTAGGACTCTCATTATAAGGCAGCTGTGTTTCTCTTAAGAAATAGCTTTAATGCACTCCTTTGACTAGCTTTCAGAATAAGCAAATGCCCTTCTCTAAAGCAGACATTTATTGATAGAATATCCTCATCTTAAGGACAAAAATCAGGTGATTAAATATGGTATTTAATAAATAAATGTAGATTAGAAATTCTCAAATTTGACATCAATTCTCGTAACTGTTCTATTACAAAAGGAATGTGTTTTGTTGCACATTTATAACAAGTGATTGAATTGGAAAGAGAAGATTCCTCTTATTTGGATCCAAAACAAACCTGGTTTATGCTGTATGTTATGAGAAAAGGCAAAGCTCTCTATCCCACAGAATACACCGATTATTTATGTATGAAGACTGCCAAGCCTAGTTTGTGAACATATCTCTTATGCTGCATGATGCTTTTTGGTCACTTGCTTTTATAATATTAGCCTAACAAGAGCTTGGCTGACAAATGGCATTGAAAGTTTGATTTGCCCTCTTTTGTTTTTTAGTTTGATTATTGATTTTTCTTTCTCTGTTTTTACAACCTACTTGAATGATATACCACACAGAAAAATAAATGATGTGTTAACATTATACGGGTTGGGGACGCAGATGGGATGGTTGAATGACCTATTGACCTCTTTTTAAGTGACACTGACCGCACATCTATCCATCAATTGACAGACAAATGTTTGATGAACAGTTGTTTTATTTATGATGGAAGGTGTTTTTTTGTTTTTTGTTTTTTTTAAAGGACACATTCATTGTGAAATCTGAAAAATGGAAGTTCATGTCCAGTGCAAACAAAAAGGAATTATACTTATATATAGTGCAGTTATAGCAAAAGTTTGACATTTTGGGAAATATGCTTGTTTGTTTTTTGGCACACAATTAGATGAAAAAAAAAATTGATGCCTTCCTTGCCTCGGATCACAATGTGGCCTGAACAGATTAGAGTTCAATGCTTCCCGAGTGTGTTTCCACCTCTACTTTTGCTGGCCACTTGTGGTCAGATCACGGCCAGGTCACATATGTCCAGATTGAAGGAGCCAAATGGAAACAGCCTCAATGCCACTGCTAGCAACTAGCAGTGGCTAGCTTAGCTTAAAGACTGCAAACAACTAATCTGGCTCTGTCCAGTCCAGCACCTTGAAAGCTCACTAATTAACACTTTATTTGCTCAGTTTAATCTGTACAAAAATCCAATTGTCAAAACAAAAACTATGGGGGGCTATGTGCTGTACCATCACTTTACAAGCAAGAAATAATGTTAAGTTGTCAGCTGTAGAAATACTGATAGGCAAGTTTTGTTACCTTCAGACAGAGCCTGGCTAACTATTTCCCTTTGTTTCCAGTCTTTATGCTAAGCTAAGATAACTGGCTGCTGGCTATAGTCAGTGTCGTGGGGTAAGTTGTTACATGTAACTAAATTACAAAAAACATGTAATTGTAATCACTTACAGTAACTGAGAAAACAAATGTAAATGAATTACAGTTACTTTAACACAACATCTACACTGTTGCTTTGCATCCTTTGCTGTGCAGGATTGTCTTCTGTCTACATCTAGACAGACTGAATTTGTTTGGCAGTATGGGCTCAAATTCTGAGTGTTGTTTGGCAGTTTGCCATGTTGTCGGATAATAAAATTTAAACGAGTCATTTAGGTACCTGTGTCTAAAAACTGAACAGTACCCAGGCCTGTTTATAGTTATCAGCATGGGGTGGGCCTGAATGTAGACTTGGTTTGAGGTTCTGGTGACATTCTTCCTTTACTGCAGTCAGTTGTGATCTACATATTTGGGACCTGCTTTTGTAAATGTGTTTTAAAATCAAAACATGCAGACCATACTTCAAGTTATACTGAAGAGCTTTCAATACAAGTTTGAAAATAATCAGTGTCTAGTACTGTTGTGAAGTTTACACTCACTGCTTAATTAAAATATATTTTTAGGATTTTTTTTTTTCATTTTATTGCCCAGTTTAAAACATTTGTTAGAAAAGTAATCAAAAAGTAATTACATTTAATAATTGACACTACTTTGATAAGGTAATTAAAATAGTTACTTAACTTATTATATTTTAGCAGTTTAACTAGTAATCAGTAACCTATCACATTTCATCTAACACTCCCAACACAAATGAATAACTGTATTTCCCAAAATACAAAACTATTTTTTTATGAATCCGGCAGTGAAAAGAAGAAAATGTCATTACATCCTCGATTCGTTTAATGTACAGTGGAGGGCGTAATTCCTGGGGAGCATATAGGTCTATTTAGTACCCGACTACAGCCAATATTCTGTTGATTAATTTCTCCATGGGATCTTCTCATGTACTTATTTAGATTTAAACAAGAATAACTCTTGTTTTAATTGACAAAGCTAATAGAGCTTTTACCAAAACTGTCCAAATGCCTAAATTTAGAGTATTTTATAAGATATTGCATGTACAGCTGGCAAAACACTGTACCTGTAAAGGCTGAACAGAAAATGGGGGTGCAGGTCATCCTGCTTCCATGTTTGAGTTCCTCGGGGACCCATGTGAACGCTGCCAGAGGATGCCTGTTCGGAAGGTAAAGCCATTTTGTCTTTAGTGAAACTGTGGACGAGACAGACTGCAGGGTCACGGTATGGGGAGTCAGTGCTTTCCTAATGACACCTTATACAAGACAGTTCAAGAAAGTGCCCACACTGGCGCTGGCATTGAATTGCTCCTGTTCAGCCTTGGAGTTTAAATAACCTGCATGTGGTTTCCAGCTCCCCTGCCTGTGCCTCTGTCCCGCTCATGGCCCCTCGTTGTGCTGCTGTGCTCTCTTCCTTATGGATTTTCTCTCACTTTTCTACAGTCTTCCCCCTCTTTTTCACTCCATCCATCTTTGGCAGTGAAAAGGCAAATTTCTCCCGATAAAAAGCCACTCATTTTGATTTGATTTAAAATGTTTTCTCTCTGGATGAATCTAAAGAGAGTGGGAAGGCTCCTAAATATTTCCTGTTTGTTGTTTCTACAGATGTAATGTTTGTAATATGTCAGTTTTGTCCAAAATGTATTACTACCTAGATCTAAAATTGACACATTTTTTAAAATTTTACTTTTTACTTAAAAGTTCTCCCTTTTGTTCAGACATTGAAGGTACTACAATATCACAAATTAAGATTTAGGTGTATAAGTACATTGATAATTGACTAATTTACAGAAAAATACAATTGTTTAAATATTTAATTAAATTCAATATAATGAATGTTGCTTTGCCCAGATTTTTAATAAAATCATATATTTCTCAGTTATAGAATTAAAAGATCATTTTTAGACACTCCAGAAATGAATACATGAGCCATCAGCAGCTCCTGCATCTTCTGTGTCGTTTGTGTATGTGTGTGTGTGGCTGCCCTTCAGGCCTGAAGACCATTGTGGGCGCCTTGATCCAGTCTGTGAAGAAGCTCTCGGATGTGATGATCCTCACCGTCTTCTGCTTGAGCGTCTTTGCCCTCATTGGCCTCCAGCTCTTCATGGGCAACCTGCGCCACAAGTGTGTGTTCTGGCCAATAAACACCACCGAGACCTACCTGGCCAACGGCAGCAAGGGCTTTGACTGGGACGAGTACATCATGAACGACAGTAAGTAAAGGCGAGGCGTCGCCAACGGTGACCTGGCAGCGATCTAGGAGTATGAGTCAGTCCATATGCTGGAATAAGAAAACAATATGTCACTTTGGCACTGGCTAGACAAAAGGAATGGGTTTGATATGACCTGCGCTGAGTTTAAAATGAATGAGCAAATGGAAGTCAGAAATTAGTCCGAATGGATTTATAGACCATAGCAATAATCAAATATAGCTGTGACCAAATGTGAGCCAAATGACTCATTTTGGGCGTTTGTTTTGTCTTCAGCCAATTTCTACTTCCTGCCTGGCCAGCTGGATGCTCTGCTCTGTGGGAACAGCTCCGACTCTGGGTGAGTTCTCTGCCCTCCTCCAAATGCTACTGATCCTACCAAGACCTGCTGTGGCTCTTCTATCTGCCTGTAGTCAGATTACATTATAAGTAAATACTGCTGAGTCATTTTCGGGCTGTATGCCCTGTTCTCTCTCTCGCTCTCTCCCTCTTTTTCTCTTCACCCCTCAGCCGCTGCCCGGAGGGCTACACATGCATGAAAGCTGGGAGGAATCCAAACTACGGCTACACCAGCTTTGACAGCTTCGGCTGGGCCTTCCTGGCTCTCTTCCGACTCATGACGCAGGACTTCTGGGAGAACCTTTACATGCTGGTAAAGCAGATGTGTCAACAAGTTCAGCCTGTTTCAGACAACACACATCAGTCCTTAAATACCTTTGCATATATATATATATATATATATATATATATATATATATATATATAAAAAGAAGTGCATAGTGGGGCTGAAATAATTTGTTGTTAATTGTCTAGCAATATAAAATAATAATAGTAAGTAATTATTTAGCAAGAAATTCCCTGAAACGACTATCAAATGACTTTATTTAGCTTTTAAATGTGAGGATTTGCAATGCCTATCTAATTTATATTACTGTAAATTATAATATATTATAATACTCAGGCTTTGGACTGTATTTCTAATTAAAAATAATTGAAGATGTCATTTTGAGGTCTTTGTGATGGTTTTCATTATTTTGTGTCATTTTAGAGACTAAATGATTTATTAATACCTCAAAAACAAACTTGATAGATTAATCACTATTGAATATTTTAGACCTGTTGCATAGTCCAAGGTGTAACATTTTTAAATTACAAGGAAGCGATCTGATATCGTAATCTGTTATAGTTGTAGAATAAATGCCAAATCAAGTACATTAAAGTGTCAGATATGCTGTGAGTCTTTGCAGAAGAGATGCTCAAACTATATTTTTTTCAAAATGGGCTGTACTCAATTGGCAACCATTTGTTTATCTGATCCCTTGTGTGCATGTTGTCATGCACACAGTATTTGGAGACTGTAACTCCACCTCTCACACAGAAAATGGTGGATAATTCTGCTTCTAGCTCCTGCACACCTCCATGTTTTTCTATTTTCCCCTGTTTGACTTGGCTCATCTGGATAGTGGGGCCTCGCCCTTCCTGTCTATCTGTTAGAAGCTGCTCCGAAATGGTGAAGACACTCCTGCCTCCCCATACAGAAGCCGAGTGGAAGGAAGGAAGCATGAAATATTAACAGTTCAGGATTACAGTATGGACAATGAGAGAGAGGAGACCTGATGAGATCTGATGGGAGCATCCCAGCAAATATTTCTATTTTTGCTCCCATCTTTGAAATTCAGCCTCCAACTGCAGGCTCTCGCTGCTATTGTATTCTGTAGATTTAGAATAATTGTTATGCAGATGTGTTTACATTTGGTGTTTAATGTTCAGATGTTCAGAACTGAAATGCAGACCAAATGGCATCCTGCTCATCATACTTCTTCCCCCCTAAATACTGAGCATTTTTACATACTGGTGGCCTATTTCCATACACATGAGGTCTGGCGATCTGTTGTACTAAAAGACAGTGTTTTGCCGTCATAATCAGTTTGTGATGCTCTTGTTTGAAATGTTGTGTTGCATACATTTCAAATAAATGTCAAATGCATTCATAATAGATGTGTGAGGGAATTTACATTTACTAACCAAGGTGGTCCTCTTTTTGTTGCTCTGCCCTGTGAAGACCAAAGGAGGCTGATGAGTGGGAACCTCTGACTTTTGACTTCTGTTTTGACTTTTTACACCCTCAGGCCAGTCTGCCCGTTCTGTTTTTGCCAATAACAGTTGACTCTGTTTATTTCTGATGAGTCATTGTGAGAGATCGACACTTGGCTTGATTCGAGGGTTGAGGTCATGTATCAGAAGTCATGAGTGTCTCCTTTGTTTCCTCTCTTTCCCACCTGTGCTTATTGACAGACCCTAAGGGCTGCAGGAAAGACCTACATGATCTTCTTTGTCTTGGTGATCTTTGTGGGCTCATTCTACTTGGTGAATCTGATCCTGGCTGTAGTAGCCATGGCCTATGAGGAGCAGAACCAGGCCACCATGGAAGAGGCCCTGCGGAAGGAGGAAGAATTCAAGGCCATGTTGGATCAGCTCAAGAGACAGCAGGAAGATGCCCAGGTCTGTTCTCTTGCAAGATGGAGGCCAAAATGATTCTTGAATCATGCTGTATTATTGTTCTGACTTTATTTTATGTGCTTGTTTCTTGGTAGACTGCTGCCATGGCAACCTCTGCAGGCACAGTGTCAGAGGATGCGGTAGAGGACGATGGAGGGGGGCGTCTGTCTTGCAGTTCCTCTGAGATGTCAAAGCTTAGCTCCAAGAGTGCCAAAGAGCGGCGCAACCGTAAGAAGAAGTGGCGGCAGAAAGAGCAGGAGAAGGAGAAAGGTGACAGTGAAAAGTTTGTCAAGTCCGAGTCGGATGACGGCAGCAAAAGAAGCCGCTTCCGTTTCCCTGACAACCGCCTGGGTCGAAAGTCTTCCATTATGAACCAGGTGAGGAAAAAAAAAAAATCCCATTTCAGCATTATTCTTTCTTTTTTCTAAATACAACATAATTAAAACACCAGAAGATATTTTTCCAGTTGTATATACAGCCGGTTTGAGACATGGTGAACAGGACTTGCAGCTTAAAAACTGGAAAATTAGATTTGATAAACTGCAAGGTGTGGGCATGATCTTGAGTAACAGGGACAATATAAGCTGATTTTGAGTTTGTCATTGTAAATTTTGAATACTTTGTGCTCCACACACACGTTTGGGTGTCAGGAGACATCCCGCAGACATTTATTTTCAAAACCTTAACATATAAAAGTGAAGTTATCTACATGGTCTGTAATAAGTCTGAAGTGAAACTGCATGAGGTGATAATTACTCACGTCGCACAAAAAGAGACTCAACAAAACTAACAACTTATAAAACGAATTACTGAGCCACAGAATTAGAATAGAGATGCTTTTATCTCTATGAATCGAATATAGATGTCAGTGAATTATGGTGCTGCAGGAATGGTGCTCCTTTCTACTTTTTGTCCTGTTGGATGGGAAATATTTCAAATTCAGAATGTACAGTGTGCTGTTGCACAAGCTGACATGCAGAGGAGTCCAGAGATAAAGAAGCACATGTCCACGTCCTGAATTATTCACAGTGATTACATGAATCTTTCAGAGGGAGAAATCCTGCAGCTTTGTTTAAGCCTCACTTGGGTTCCTCTGGCTCTTATATTGTGCTTATAGTGTATAGTCACCAAACAAAGTAATAAGGCACATGTAACTCTTTCATAGCAATTGTGAAAAAACTGGGATTTGAGCCAGTGATTTTACTTTGTGTGACGCTATAATATTACTCGGATTAATATGTGAGCTCCACGTTGTTTCAGCGGCATGTATCTCTGTCGTGTGTGCATGTGTGTGACCTTGACAGTGTAGGCTATCACTGACCTAATTATGTATTTCCCTGTTTTTTTCATCCTGACCTCCCGAACTGATGACAAACAGCATAAAAATGATGGCGCAATCAATTGTAATTCAGAAACACCCTGAGCTACATCAGTCACACAAATGTCTCCTCTCCTCTCCTGATCCTTCTTCTACCTCCTCCCCTCCAGTCCCTCCTGAGCATACCTGGCTCGCCCTTCCTCTCCCGCCACAACAGCAAGAGCAGCATCTTCAGTTTTAAGGTCCGCGGTAAGGACGTGGGGTCGGAGAACGAATTTGCCGATGACGAGCACAGCACGGTCGAGGAGTGCGAGGAGCGTCGGGGCTCCCTGTTCAGCCCCTACCGACGGAGCAGCTACAGCGGCTACCACGGAAAGAGGAACAGCACGGTGGATTGCAACGGCGTGGTGTCCCTCATCGGCCCTGGGCCTGGTGGACGCCTTCTGCCTGAGGTGAAAATAGATAAGGCAGCTACTGACGACAGTGTAAGGAAGTCAATGAGTAGACCAATCTAGGCATGGGCCCCCTCTCGTCCGTTACGTTTCTTTCTGGATCTCTTTCCTCTACTCTATCATCTTTGCAAGTCCGTATGTATCTCTTGGCTAAGCGCTCGCGCCTCCCCTCCCCCAGCCCCTGGAGTGTATGCTGCCCTCCGACAGTAGGCAAAGGATGGAAAAAAAAATTACAGTTGATATACTATAACCAACCCTGCATTTCAGAGATTAGTGAAACTGGGTCTATCAGTGACTTCCAGGCAATTTTGTTGTTTGAGTTGAAGGATGAATGTTAGGGTTTTGAATATGTAAATATCAAAGTTTTGATCAGTAATAGAGGCACTAATCAAACAGACATGATTCTATCATTCAACTGCTTCACCACTGACACACTAGATTTTGGCACAAAGATCAAAGCTTGGTTAGGAATTCGTACATACATTTTATATGTGGGATGACATCAAGTTCCTGTTTAACCCATTCTAGTAATTAAACACAATTTTTGTTAACAAACAGCATATAATGATGCGTTAACATGCTTCAGTGTGTTGATGTGTTCCTCCAGGCACCCAGGTCCTCTGCTAAAATGTGTGGGTAGATCTACAGTAGGAGGCGGAGGAAACAGAGGGGACCAGCACTGTAGAGCCACAGACATTTTGATCTGCTTCTCTAATTCCCTGATACTGTCCCAGAGCAGATATAAAAGTAACGCACACCATCCTATTAGGCCTTCATGAAATACTTGAAGAATCAAAGGAGGGCTGCTGTCCTTGTCTGTCTTTACCTTTCTCTGTTTTCCAAACTCTCCCTAGTCAACATTAGTAAATTAGTTGTGTCTCATTCTAGTTAGCATGGTAGATTTAAAACCCCTAAATTAGAACAAGCATGACATTGACGAGTAGAGCAATTGCCATGGTGTCTGTAATTTCCTCTCCTTCTCTTTGACTTGGAGCATGCTCATGCATGACGACTGGGTGGATCTGAAATACCTGCCTCCATTACAATCTCTTTACAATGCTCTTGACTTGATGGTTGCAATATAAATTGTATGGTTTCAAAGTAGGAAGATACAGTAGCATCAATTTGCAAGTGAAATTAAAATGGCCAGATTTGGGAGACATTTTGTAAAATAACCTAATGATTATATTGCAATGGCAGCAAAACCTCCATTATTGCATGACAGGACTGAAAATGCATTCATGCAGAAGCAGTTCTCCTTGCACACTATCTCACAATCCATGTATTATCTAATTGGGATGAGCTAATTACATTCAAACACAATTAGGTCAAGTAGCCCTAGACCACTGCTCCCACTTTGGCTGAGACCTGCATGCATTTACAGCAAACACACATCTTCCTTGAAACCAGCATTGAGATAGAAAAGAATGAAACATGCCCTGCCCCCACCCCACCCACTCAAAAAATCTGATCCTCAACTAGTTTTTCCTGCCAATGCTGTTGTGCACTTCCCTCCGCCGGCCACCGGTGGTGCTGTGGGATGGTGTTCATGTCCTCTCCATGGGTGCTTGATTCTTCCTCTCCTCCTGACAGCCGACTACTGAGGTTGAGGTGAAGAAGAAGCTGTCGGGCTCCCTGATGGTGTCTGTGGACCAGCTCAATACCTCCTTTGGGCGGAAAGAGCGGGCCAACAGTGTCATGAGCGTCATTACCAACACACTAGTGGAGGGTACTGCCACTTTAACCCAGCTATTTAACCTGCTCTCTCATTATTCTTTAACTAGGGCTGCTCTCATTGGTTGATTAGTTTGACATGAATTTCCTGCTTATCTGCTTTGCATATCCAACAGTACCAGATACATACAATTTTTTCTATCATTATTATACCATTGCATGCAGTATGCTAAAGCACGCAAGTATGTTTGGTTTTGATGTATGATCCGCGCTATGTCTTCAGAACTGGAGGAGTCTCAGCGCAAGTGTCCACCATGCTGGTATAAGTTTTCTAACACATTCCTGATCTGGGAGTGCTCCCCCACGTGGATAAAAATCAAGGAGATTGTCAACCTGATAGTCATGGATCCCTTCGTGGATTTAGCGATCACCATCTGTATCGTCCTCAACACCCTCTTCATGGCTATGGAGCACTACCCCATGACCCCCGACTTTGAGGACATGCTGTCTGTAGGCAATCTGGTGAGTGACGATATTTATGTTCTTTTATTTTTATCTGATTCATTCGTAAGTAATCTTCTCTGTTTCTTCTCTGCAGCTCATAGAGAGGTGTTATTTTTGGAACCATAATTGGCAGCGCTTTTTTTTTCTATTCCAAGTTCAAAGGGAGAAAAAACACTCTAAAGCCCCTGCTGTTTCACTCTTTCCATGGATATTTAATTTCTTCACACACATGCTCACACACACACACACACACACACACACACACACACACACACGTTCCCTGTCTTCTCCTTCGATTTCTCTTTCTCTCCTCTATTTGTGTGGAGCTGCTTCAGTGGGATCAGCCTGCCTCTCTGCTGGTTGGCTGAGTGGTTGGGAGGCCTGCATTAATATTTCATGGAGCCTGATCAATGAGCTGCTCTAAAATGGTGCCCGAATCACGGCTCAGATAACTCAACCTGCCCATTTTCATTATGAGTGTGTGTGTGTGTGTGCGCGTGTGTGTGTGTGTGTGTGTGTGCGCGTGTGTGCGTGCGCACGCGTGTGTGTATACATGAATGTGCTCAGGTACGAATTTCCAACTGAAACAGCTCTGAAAATGTTATTTAACATTTCTGCTCCAGAATAATTTACCCAGGAAAGGCCAATGGAGTGGAACTTTCTATGTCACCTTGATGCAATATGAGTCATCGTCTTGCACACGAGTACACACACACACACACACACACACACACACACACACACTTGCATTATGCATTTATTCATTATGTGGGCTCTAAGATTGAGGGTAGCCCTCAGTAATTTATTGGAGCTGTAACGAGACCACAGAAGTGCCATTTCATCCTCACGGACTACAGAGCAGCTGGCACACACTGACATTAACTAGATGTGCTGCCTCTTTAAATAATTGGACTCAATCTATAGGTGAAATAAATAGTAATGCAGTTACCATAGTTGTCAATTATAACATGATGAACATTTCTTTAACATCTATGATCTGTAATTCAAATAATGAAGACCAAATATAATAATAGTGAACTTTCACTGCCAATCATGATTCACATTTTCGCTTCTCCTGTGAAACATGGTGTCCATTTGTCAAATCTGTTCTCTTTCCTACCTACCAGGTGTTTACGGGGATCTTTGCAGGAGAGATGCTTTTCAAGCTCGTGGCCATGGATCCGTACTACTACTTCCAGGAGCCCTGGAACTGTTTCGACGGATTCATTGTGACGCTGAGTTTAGTGGAGCTGGCTCTGGCCGACGTCGAAGGGCTCTCGGTGCTGCGGTCATTCCGATTGGTAAATACTCTTCCTGAGAGAAACCAAATATAGATATAAATATAGATAGATAGATAATATAGTGGACTTCGCGTCTTATCGTGTGAAAGTCAAAATGCAAAGTAGTTGCTGTATTTAAGACAACATGGCTGAATGTTTGTATGTTATTTTACTGAAGTGAAGCAGCAAGTAAGTAAAGCTGAGATATTATGTCTAAATCACATCCCTCCCACCCCACTTCAGCTGAGGGTGTTCAAGCTGGCCAAGTCATGGCCCACCCTCAACATGCTGATCAAGATCATTGGAAACTCGGTGGGAGCCTTGGGAAACTTGACTCTGGTGCTGGCCATCATCGTCTTCATCTTTGCTGTGGTCGGGATGCAGCTGTTTGGAAAGAGCTACAAAGACTGTGTGTGTAAGATTGCTGTTGACTGCGAGTTGCCCCGCTGGCACATGAACGACTTCTTCCACTCATTCCTGATCGTATTCCGGGTGCTGTGCGGCGAGTGGATCGAGACCATGTGGGACTGCATGGAGGTAGCCGGCCAGGCTATGTGCCTCATCGTCTTCATGATGGTCATGGTGATTGGTAACCTGGTGGTGAGTGTCTGAACTGCGAGGCTTTTTAAAGTAAAACAGACTGTTTACTCTCCAAGTGATATTTAAAGTATTGTGGTCAGAGACTGAAAAATGACCACTCAACATTCAATTGTTTCTTATTATGTGTCCAAAGGTGTTGAACTTGTTCCTTGCCTTGCTACTGAGTTCATTCAGCGCTGACAACTTGGCTGCGACAGATGACGACGGTGAGCTCAACAACCTGCAGATTTCTGTCATGCGCATCAAGATAGGTATTGCATGGATAAAAGTGAAAATGCGAATCCTGATGGCCAGTCTGCTGAGAAAACCACCAATGGAGGACGAGCAGAAGCCTTTGGATGACATGTATGACAAGAAGTTGAACTGCATTGCTAATCACACCGGGGTGGACATCAACCGAGACCTGGACTATGCCAAGAATGGTAATGGCACCACCAGCGGGATTGGCAGCAGCGTGGGCAAGTATATGATCGATGAGGACCACATGTCGTTCATCCACAACCCGAATTTGACCGTCTGCGTACCAATCGCTGTGGGAGAGTCTGACTTTGAGAACCTCAACACAGAGGACTTCAGTAGCGAGTCGGAGAATGAGAACAGCAAAGAGGTCAGTAAGAGGAGTGAGCATATATCTACTCAATAGTTTATCATGGTATTCTGACAGGAAATTACAAAAAAAACAGACCCAGATGCTACAACCATGTTTTTCTGGCGCTCACATTAAAATGTACTTAGAAAATGAACATGTTTTTGTTGTTTGTAATCCTCAGCTACAAAGCACATGCAATTGTCTCTCTCAGGACTGAAGAACCGTGGGTGTGGCTGGTTACTCTGTTTGGCTCGGACACTAACATAACTCTACTTTTATTACATTACTTAATAGAGCCATCTACAATAGCTAGAGTAGGAAGGCAATGTGGATGAATGGATATCTGCTGATGTATATCTTTAGATGAAATGCATTTAGGAAATTCTCAGAGCAGATGATCTGTCATTTGATATTCCATATCAGTGTTCACGTGGATGATATCTGATGTTAAGAATTGTTATGAAGTCCATCTCAAAAGGGGGAAAAAATAAAAATCTCACTTGACTCAATCTTTAAATGGACATTTTTTTTAATATTTTTCCATTTAAAGATTCAGTCAAGGCAATTTAGATAAAAACCCAAAATGTACATTTCCTGTCAGGTCCCTGAAGGCATCATAAGATCAGCTTTTACATTCGTGTGTGATTCTTGGATCTGCAATGAAAACTAAAGTGTTTCTGTTTTTGTCTGCATTTATGTGCATTCATGCTTCTGTGTCCTCATGCCTCATGTTCTCTGTAGCTGGATGACACCAGTTCCTCAGAGGGCAGCACCATTGACATCAAACCAGACGTGGAGGAGGTGGTGGTGGCGGAGGCAGTGGAGGAATACTTGGATCCAGAGGCATGTTGGACAGATGGTGAGACCTCCGTCCTTCTCTGCACCCAATTACCTCCAGTCCACAACACTGAGATGCCTTTGGGCTGTGTGAAAATTATAGGGCAGCGGGGTGAAGGGCAGTTTCATTATGAAGAATGTTATGGTAGATCAGGAAACGGACCCAAAAGCAGAACACAGAGTTGAATGATAAAACCAAGTTTATTGAAAACAGGTTGGTCCTGGTCAAGGCCCCTTGGAGACCAGCGGGTGAAGGTAGGTATCCATGTGAGTGAGGAGCTGTGGGCTCAGCTTCAGGCAGCCGTAGCAGGCGGCAGGTTTAGACAGGTAGGCAGGCAGGAAGGAAAACCTCCGGAGCAGGAAGGCAGACTCCCGTAGGATGGGTGGCAGATCACCAACTGAAAATGAGTCAGACAGACAAGAATTAGGACTGAGTTCATGTAACAAAGACTTACTTTCGTCACACAAGGTGGTCTGAGTCATAGTCCCGCGTAGCAGACTGAACGATCTGACAAGATGGCGCGGAGAGCCAGGGTTGATATACTGCAATGGGTGATTAGTTGAATGACGATCAGCGGCACCAGCCATCCCGGGGAGTGAGCCAGGGAGGAACCTGCAGAAGGTGACACCCTAGCCAAGTCCACACAGACACAAACAGGACAAAGACCAAATAAGGACAAACAGGAGGACAAAGGACAACGAGCAGGGAAATGAGGGGGAACACAGAAAGGGAAAAACACAGGGAAAAGACAGGGATCCTGACAAAGAATCCCCGTACATGGATCTATTTATCAGTCTGTCTTATCTATGTGATTATTACACTCATACAATTACATAGAACATATGAAGATACATATTTATATATAAAGCCAATATTTCTGAATGTATGTTACACAAATTATTTTAATGAAGTAAAATATTGATAACTTTTTCTAAATTGTGCCAGATCAGATGATATAAGTATATGAGCAGTGTGATTAGCTGACCTAATTCCAGGTTGGTCTGTGGGATTTTTTTTTTAACAGCCTCTTTGAAAAGTATTAAATGCTCCATGGGTGGGGAAACTGAATATAAATATATGTATTTTGCAAAATGTAGGTCTAAACTGTTATATTATTTTCAGGATTTTTCATCAATGTCTTTAAACATGTGTCAAGAAAAGAAATGGGTTTAAAAATACAAGCTATTAACCCCCCGGAGGAGTTGTACTGTGATTCTTGACTATTAAGATATTCTTACTTGATCCCCGAAACAGTCTGAATTTGCTGTTTAAGATAGTTTATTCATTGTATATTCCAAACAGCATTCAAACTTGAAACTGCATTCAGAAGCATAAAAGGCATCCAGTGTGGGAAAGCAGGAAAAAAAGACTAAATTGTTCAGAAGTTGGTTTCACTTTAATAATTCAATTGAAACACGACACTGGATTGTGTAGTTAATATTGTATCTTGTCGTGTGTCACTATATCAATTGTTGCCTCTTCTCTTCTGTGTCTGCAGGTTGTGTGGCCAAGTATAAGTGCTGTGACGTGGACATCACTATGGGCTGGGGCAAGCCCTGGTGGTTCCTGAGAAAAACCTGCTACCTGATTGTGGAACACAACTGGTTTGAGACCCTCATCATCTTCATGATTCTTCTCAGCAGTGGTGCCCTGGTAAGGAGGCCTGCGTTTGTGTTTGCATCCTCAGCAAATAAAGAATCAGACTGCATAAATACAATTCAAAATCTAAAGCAAAAACCACAAATTATATCAATCTCTAAATGAAATACACATTTCACTGGCTGGTGAAGATCTAAACTGGATAAATAAAGATGGCTCATTAAACATAAAGGTACAGCTGTGAGTCTCTGGCAGTAAGGAGGTAAAACAAGTCAATCAGTGGTGCAGTCACCTGGGTTGGGGGAGGGGCCAGGGCCGCTGGTGATTAATGGACTGGAAAATTTATCAAACAAAGGGCTCTATTTCTGTGGGTGGAGAGGGCCTTGTTCTCAAGCATGTCAAACGCTACCAAAGACTGCTGCAAATCCATATAACTTGTGGAGCTAGTTGAAATATGTCACGGAGAACACATTTTTTTCTCTTCCTGTAAATCACTGGGAGTGATCAGCAATCTACAGGGCTGTAGTGGTGTATACAATTTCATTCAGAATCGTAAATCATTGTGTGTAATATTTCTGTCACCGTCTTGGCTGTGACCGAGGTGTGCCTTCTGTTTCTCTGCAGGCCTTTGAGGACGTGTACATTGAGCAGAGGAAGACCATCCGCATCATTTTGGAGTACGCTGACAGGGTTTTCACCTACATCTTTATCCTGGAGATGTTGTTGAAGTGGGTCGCCTATGGTTTTGTCAAATATTTCACCAATGCCTGGTGTTGGCTGGACTTCTTCATTGTGGATGTAAGTCTAGCTCTTGTTTCCTCCACTGTGTGTCTTAGACTAGAGTAGTTACTTGGTCCTCAACCACACCCTTGTCCAATAGCAACACACTGATACAAAGACTCCTACAGTCTCTTAAACAGCAGCTAATGCGTCGATAATGTAACAATTTGTCTTTTGCTTTCTAAAGATTGCTATGAACCACATTATATGCACTATATATACTATATAGATACAGCAAATAATATATTTATTATTCAATTTATGTGTTGCCCCTATTGTTGTAAATTGGGTGTGGTTAGGTTTGAAAGGTCAGGTTATTAATTGAATATCTGCTCCATGCCTTGCATTAGGTGAGAGGGCATGTTGTTTATCAATGAAAAAAAAAAACATTCCTTTATTCACTCATGCTGTAAGGACAGTGTTTTACAAGGCTGCAGTCTGTCCATATTAAGTACAAACATGCCTTGGTCACCTTTTACAAGTTCATCAGGCAACCGTATTTAACTTTTTTATTTGGTTGATCACTCTGACATGCTTGAATATGTACGATAGATATCTGCTTCTGAATGAAAACACTATTTGTGATGCACTACAAGCAAGAAACAGCTTGTCCCCCTGTTTTATTGTTTTAAGACATAATTAATCAGATGAAGTAATTGGAAACTGAATGCGCAGCTATTTAGGCATGGCTGCCAACACTAATAAGAATTAAACAATCAATAACTGGACTTATTGATTAGTCAACTATATTCAAGTCGTGCTCAGAGCAATGGGAAGTGTCAAAGATGTGTTTCTGTAAAGCTGTCTCTGCCTGTGTTTCTGACCTCTAAGATGTTTGATATGTGCCTTTGTCCTCTCTCTCTGTGTACTGCTCTGCTCCTTGTGTCATTCAAGACTGAAAGTCCAGAATGGGGATTCTTTAGTCTATTCTCTGGCAGCTACACATGTGGCCAATTTATTTGGCCTATTTTTAATCTGACATGGATGAAGTAGTGATGTTGTTGAGATGAACAACGTGGAGAAGAAATAAGGGAATAATTTTGAATGCGAGATTCTGAAAGCGTTTTCATTTTGATTACTGTGCCTTGAGTGTCAGATTTGGATAGAATAAGAATTTCCCTGACTTCTGACTTTCTCCTTGAACTAACCACCTCTCCGCAGTGTCCAACACCTCAGCCAATACCTGTGAATGGACTCCTCTATCAATGGCCACTGGCTGCCATATCGATTTGCTATAAGCTTCTATTATTCAGACCCCCTGGAGCAAAGATGCATGTGTTATATCCTATAGAATATAATGTAATTGAATATAAATCAATAATGCATTTTAGAGGCATGCATTCATTTATACATTTTAGAGTATGTACAGCTTTAACATATAACAACTTTATATAGAAACAACCATCACGGCTATTTTAATTAAATATTTTTAAGGTTGACACATACAGCATGGATAGACCTCTTATCGATTATATTCACCCCACACTGTACTGATTCTGGTTATTGCCACCGTAGACTCCCTCGCTGTAGGTCTGTTGTCCAGTGCGGGGGTTTTCCCAAGTTGTGAATACAAAGAGTGGCGTCCCTCTTCCCCTCTTTCCCTGTACTCCTTTCATTCCCTCTTGGAAGTGTAACCTCAGGAATGTGGTGATATTGTGCTGAGATGTAATGATGGTGGGTGACAGGCAGCCAGCGGTAAGTTTTGTCTTCACTAGCGCTCCCCCTTAAAAAACAAAACAAAAAAACAACAAGTTGTGTTCGATGAGTCTGGGCTGTGTTGTGGCCTTACTGTGCCTCTGCTGTCCTGTGTTGTGGGGTGAAACCATTGCCATGGACTCAGAAAGGGGGCGCACCATCATTAGACCGGCCTGTATTTCTCTCGGAGTGTGGATGTGCCTGACTCTATGTATGAGTGTTTTCCTCCTCATTTCCCTCTTATTGTATCTTTCTGTTTTCCATTTTCTTTGTGTCTTCCTGATTTTCATTATAAGAATGTTTTTGTATTTTATTATGTGTTTGTTATGTCAGGGGCAAGAAATGCAATGTTAAGCAACATTTGAAGTCAGCTTGCAGCAGCAGCATCATCTTCATTACATAACTCCACCTGAAGTTCACAAAGGAAAGACTGATATTTAATATTTTTCTCAGGCTGTACGAATTAGAATCCTTATTTATCTTAAATTATTGATTTAAGTAATGAGAGAATAGTTAGGGTAGGCAGTTCTTGACAGTGATACCGTGGTCTGTGAGCATGAGGCTACTAGGTGTCATACTCCATTCATCTTTGTTTTTCACTCAGATTATTGTCATTGTTTTGTTGTGTTTTTCCCTTTGTTTTTTGTTTGCTTTATTTCTGTTTGGTTTGTGCTGTCGTCATCATGGGATCACAGCCCCAGATGTCATTGGCCTTGCCTTGCAGAGCACTGTGAGAAGGACGTTGAGACACTGAGGCCGCTACTACACAGCTGGCCTAGCGGGGGGGCCCGAGGCCAGGCACCCCAAAGGGGGGCCCTCCAAGGGGTCAGGCTGAAGGTGACAATTACCCCAAACACTGTAGTGTAGATCAAGGCAAAATCTTTATTTTACTGTCTCCCCAACAGAACAGCTGCTAACTTATTCAAGAGGCAAGGTTAATAATTTAAATAGGTTTGTGCCAAAGAGTAAGTACTTAGAGAAATGTCAACAAAATCTAAATAAAAGCCCCGTCCAGGACATCTTGGACTCCATGTTCCAACTGTATCTAACATTTACAGTTAGAAGACAGTCTAAATCCATGCTAACACTCTTCCCGCTGCTCTCTCCATAGTTTTGATGGATTCCACTTTAAAAGGGTTTAAATGCAATGATCTCTTGTAGTCTGTGTTGATAATGGCATCAGTCAAAATGAAGATTTTGCCTGTTACAATCCTCCCTCCGTGATTTTGATAAGCTTTGGATGTTGTGTACTTCTTGCGGTGAGTTTGACCGGTTGGTGTCGGTGGCTGGTTGGAGGTGCTTTCACACGTGTTTACTGTTGATATTTATCCTTATTTGTAAGGAACTGGCACTCCCCCTGTCTTAGTCCTTCCAGCAGCCAGACCAAGAAAGTTGCAGTTAGGAAAAAAAAAAAGACTTCCCGAGGACAGAGCTCCTGTGGTCATGTAGATATACTGAAACAAATTTGTTTCTATTTGACAAAATTTAAAAACTTTGAGTGTATTTCTAATACAGCTGCCTGCTGCTGCATTTTGCATCTTGAATAATCTGCATTCAGCCGAAGATTCCTTCGTCGAAATGCCTCCCTGTGCTGCACACAGCCTGTAATGGCGACTTAGGACACTTTAAGGTGACTTCATCAATGCGAAGTCAATCCTGCACTTCTCACCACCCCTCAAAGAACATTAGTGCAGCTTGTTGACCACAATTCCCGTTGTCCATTTCCTCCTTGGTTAATGATGTGTTAAGCTTAGATCAGCTTTACAGCTCAGATCTACAGGGGACTCCCAGTTACCAAACTCAAGCCACTCTGTCTAAATTTCCCATTGATTTATTACTGCAATAAGAGTTCATGGATACATGGATATAAATGCAATGAGCAAATCTGAGGAGTTAGTGAGTGTTTCAACCAACGGTAATTTCTTTGGCTGCAGCATTACCTTGGTGGCTGCTGCTTGACATGATAAGGGGCTGCACCAGTTTCTTTGAGATTGTGTGCTGCTATTGTTAACCGTTGTTAACTGTGTGTAACTCGACTGTACTCTGTATTTTTTGTCCTTTCAGTGCCATCCAGTGCTAATAACTATATCCGGTGTGCCCTTAATCGCCATCCCTGTCTCTTGTGTGTGTGGTCCATGTGACTGTGGTTCTCCTGTTTGACTCTGAAAATGCTGTTTGACAAAATGATTTGATGCCTGAGAAAGAAATGACACACTTGTACATGTTTACTTGTATTCTTTCTCTTAGGTTCCATTAGTTTGTCTGTCTTAAATTATATGGGATTTTATGCCTCAGCCCAAGAGCGACATGGAGAGACAATGTTAGAGGGGCAAGGGTAAGGCTCTCAAGTCTGTTGGGTTTTTATCAGCTTCTACAGGGTAACCTCTCTCCTTCCCTCCCTCCCCAAATCCTCTTCCTTTGCTCTATCAGTCCCTTCGCTTGTGTCTTTACTAAATCATGTAGCACTCTTTTCTGCCTAATTTACCCTCTATTTGAGTCTTATGTCTCTCTCTCTCTCTCTCTCTCTCGCTCTCTCTCTCTCTCGCTCTCTCTGTCTCTCTCTCTCTCTCTCAACCACAAATTTCTTTGCAGGTACAAAGGACTTTTCACATCTCGTCAACTGCCCCAAAATAACAGACAAATGATCCCTATGGCCTACTTCTACTAAAAATACTACACACATAAAACCTATACTAAACACTGATCTTCTCTCTCAGTGTATATACATGTATAAATGCAATATTATACATGCATATACATGCATAGATTTATGTGTGTATGTCAAGCAACTCTCCGCCTATACCAGGGCCGTCTCTCTTCCCTAGTGAATATTCTCACTTCTAACAGTTTGGAACCTCTTTTGCTTCTCTGTTTTTGTGTAGGTGTCTATAGTCAGCCTTGTAGCTAATGCGCTGGGCTACTCCGATCTAGGGCCCATTAAATCACTCAGGACACTAAGGGCCTTGAGACCCCTCAGAGCCTTGTCACGTTTTGAAGGGATGAGGGTAAGATCCAAAGCTAAGCAGCTGATCCTTCCGCATGCCCATTCAACAGTTTAAAGCATGCTAGAACTGATCTAAAAACAAATTAAGAGGACAAAAAAACTCCAAAAATATTGGGGGATTGTTTTTTTAAAAACCAGGAAATGAAAGCAAAATTATTTTTTTTTTAAAAATCACCTTTCCATGCGCAATCCTGTACCATGCCGTTGTTAGAGCAAAATAATAAGTCATGATGCAGCTGGGAGACTGAGTAAAGTAACTGTAAAGTTGTATTACCGGCAGAATAACAGATTTCAATTGAATTTCTCAAACAAAAACAAATTCATCTGTTTGATAATAAAAATGACCCAAAGAGCAACAGAAATATTTTTCACAAAGCTGCCTCATCACATAAGTGACAAACTACAAGTTCTGATTACCTCATTTTACTTTGTTTCTTCTTGATTGGCCAAAGTGAATGTGAAATTGGTCAAAGCTAACCAAACTTACATACCATCTCATAGAGCATTCAAATCAACAATTAGCTGTTCATTTGTCCTGATTCTCAACCACTGCTTTCAATTGAGACCCCCCCCCCCCCCCCCGTCCCTCCATCTCCCTTCCCTCCCCTCCATATGACCCCCCTCCTCCCATAACCTCCCCCTCCCCAGCTCGCACTGCATCACACTCAATGCATCTGGCAACGAGAACAACCAGCAGGAACCGGGGAGCTGCAGGACACCTAAACCTCTGTCTTACCAGTCACACCAAAAGTGTGCCTGCAGGGCGGCTGCCAAACAACCACTCGGAGGAATCTGTCTTATTTGTAAGAGAACACAGAATTGGTTTACAGAGCTGGAAAGACTCGAAGCGACAGTGCCTCTGGTTGCTTCAGCCGTCTCTCCCTAAAATACACAGATCTGATTGGTCGTCTCTGTGACTGGTGGTAGCGATAGGTTGCACCTGGTTGTTGTCACCTGTAGTCCCTTCTGGCTCTCTCTCTTTCTCTGTCTCCCGATCTCATCCTTCTTTACCTCTTGCTACTCTTGGACCGGTTGCTTTGTCTTCTAGTTTGAGTTTCTCCTCTTCACCTCAGATTCCCCACTTCCTCCTCCTCCTCAGCCCCACATGTGCAGCACCCACCCCACCCTTCTTTCCTCCCCTCCTTCTCCTCCACACCCTCCTTATCCCTCCACTATTCACTCCACCTCGACCCGGTTCAGCTAGGCTGGATCGCTGGAGGATCACCACACTCTCTCCTGCTTGTCCAGGATCTTTTTGCATCAGGGACTGAGACAGAAACCACACACTCACAGTGTTGTGGCTTTGGGAGGAATGTATTTGTTAAGCTTCTGCCAGTGTCAGCACTTTGGGTTGTACCATCTGACCAGGTGTTCTGCTAACAGTCCATTCTGGTGGCAGGTTATTAATGTAAATCTTTCACAACATCATCCATATTAAACACCATAATCCGTTTTAATGCCTTCCTTTGGGAATGCAGGCAGAAGCTTAGTAAATATGCTAGGCTGCCATTTCACATAAGGCATTACTGCTGTCATGTCATGGCACCACATACAGTAGCACATACAGCAGGCCCTGGCTTCCTGTTGCCTTCCACTCCCACAGGAAGTGAAACTGGGAGGCAACTATGGACCCAGTTAAACTCTGGCTTTGGAGTTCTGGGCGGGCGGTGACCCATAGGTTGACTAGCACTGCAGCGTTCGGACAACACTCTCAACCCTAGACAGACAATGTGTCGCCCCTCTTTAGCACGTCCCAAAAATGACAGACCGGCAGTGTAGGAAAGCCTGTGTAATCATCTAGCAGGTGGATTGGATCTTTAAATTTGACTCATTCATACCAGATATCCAGCAACTAAAATATGATCCTGCTGCAGATGAGCAGACATCGATGGTTTTAGTCCCTGGATAGGCTTTATGGATGCTGTCACGAACGTTTCACTGAAATTTTGTGGTGATAATTTTGGGCGAGACCTGTCAATCACATATCATGGCACATTTGCTTCATTAAAGTGTAATAATGCCAATACCAATGCCCCTATGAATGAACTCATTCACTGGGTGTATGTGGTAAGAGAGGCGAGGGTGGCCCAGTAACGCAAAGGGAAACAAACTGAGGAATTTGATCCTGCTGTATAAATTTTGACTATGTCTATGTTCATCAATTGAGTTGCCATTTTGTTTGGACTGAAAATGGAAAATTTGAGGTCAAAGCAATAAATAAATGAATAGGGAAGTACATGAATGGAGAGATGACACCGTATGAAAGAGATTCTGGAGAGTTAGAAATGATGAGAACTTTTGCATCCTCACTGGTTGGGTCCTACGGCACGATACATCGCTAAAGTCTCAGCGCAACTCAACAGTGCTGAGTGAACAGTGCAGCTTCAATTGGACACATTGCACTGCTTAACATGCAATGGTTATGGGCTGTTCTGACTTTGTACTTTGCTCTCTCTTTCTCTTTATGCTGCTTTCTTATCTCAGTCCTAGTTTTTTGAGCAATGCATTGTACAGGAATGGCACCATCTCTAGCTGTTTTTCTACAGTTTCGGTAAATCTGCCTTTCTCCTGACGAACCTGTTGAAGTTACACAAAAAGAATTTGAAATGATGATAATCTGGCAACTTTAGCTTTGCCAGCTATTGAATGCTTTAATCATTATGGGGCTTCTGAACCCCAGTTTCTAACACGTATTATCATACAAGTGTTGGTGTCTCACCTCAGTCACATTGAGTTGTAGATATTTGTCAGACACCCAAACAAACCACGAAAATATCAGAATGGCTCATAAGATGCACAAGCAAGCAGAGCTTTGGCCATGATCTCTTTAGCCGCTATCTCTCTATCCACACGTTTCTCTATTTATTTATTTATTTATGTATTGATTTGAGCGGTTCTTGAGATTGCACAATGCTATGTAACACGCATGTATTATAAATGCCGATGCACATTATGCATTTTTGAAAGCCATTTTCCCTCTTTCTGAGAATGCTTTCCACACAGCATGGCCTAATTCTTTTTTTTTTTAAACACTGGATTTTTGAAAGCGGTTAAATTGTAGCTCAGATGAAGCAAAGAGTCATTCTCTCAGGGAGTGCACTGGTACCACTGAGGGAGAAAGACCTCAAACTGGTTTTAGTCCTTTAATTATAATTGAAAAGTATCGCCCGAAGCCATTTTCTTATAGCATTTTATATTTGACAAAATATTTTAACAGTGTGTCCTTTGTTGCCCACGTGTGAAGTTTATGATTCCACGTTCAGCAAGAGTCAGCCTGTGAAGGTCGTGCACACGCTGAGAGAATCCTGCTCTAGAGCTCCTCCCCGTCTGTTTGTAACGAGGAGGGAATATGGCTCCACAAAACGAGTCTGTCAAAGACATGCATGCTCAGCTGTCTGCCTGAGAGCTGCTGGTCTGCCTGCCTAACACTAGTAGTGAGCGGTTCACTATGTGCTGAGCTTATTACTGGCAATGATAAAGTTACGGATAGGGTCGCTAGACAGGCCTAGATTTTGGCGGGTGGGGGTGGGTGAGGTACTACTTACATTTTTCTACTGCTTTAATGTTATAGTGTTTGATCTGGGCTAGTTAGGGAAAAGAGTCAGCTATATTAAAACTATTGACTGTCTAACGTTGGAGTGGTAAGAGTGAACACTTCATACTGGTATGGCAAGAACTTCTGATCAATTTTTTTACTGACATCATAAGCTTAATGATGTAAACATGTAGAAACATACACACAACTATTTTTGTCCAGGTTATCAGTCCAAATATTAAAAACTATATTTCTCACAACACTGTCAAAGGGTGCTATTATTACCTACTGTTTATATCAGTATTTTAAGATTTATATTTATGTTATAATTAATATATTCATATTTGAAATAATAAAGGGAATATTTTGTGAGTTTTTGAAAAGTTAAAGCTTTAAAAAACAGCCACTAAGAAGCACTGTGTGTGTGTGTGTGTGTGTGTGTGTGTGTGTGTGTGTGTGTGTGTGTGTGTGTGTGTGTAACTTTATGAAATTAATATTAGGATAAATGTATGTAGTAAAGTGCACAATTAATGTTAAAATAATTTACAATGTTTATTTTTTTGTGATATGATTTCTTATAGCAACTGTTATGCCGTTTTTTCTGCAACACTGTTAGTTTCGTACCCCACACGCAAAATGAATGACGTGCCATATACACAACATAACAAACTACCATATGAAACATAAAGTAGTGGAAAAAATTGTTTTATCTAAAAATATTAATTGTACATTTTACATTTAAATGTGATTCGTATAGACTTTTATATGGGTGTTTGCCTTGAATCGTGTGTGTGTGTGTGTGTGTGTGTGCGTGTGTGCGCGTGTGCGTGCGCGTGTGCGCGTGTGCGTGCACGCTTAAGTGTCCGTGAAGCAGTTCTAGCTGCATGCTTCGACAGATCAAAGAGCATCTCAGAGTCACATCAGTGCTGCTCTAATTAGACCGGGACTGTTACAGCTTTCCTTACCATTAATTGTCCACACTTCGGTATGCACATCACAGCAGTGTGCGGTGCTTAGTTTCATCTACATGAAGTCATAGTAGAGCTGAACGGCAGGTCTTAACACCACCTGCAAAAAACAGTTAAATAGGACTATTAAGTCATAAGTGTACCGCCATAACAGTATGCAGTGTCTTATTAGAGGGGTTGAATGAACTGTGTTGGTTTCGTGGTTCTCACACTGTCATATCCTGTCTTCCCTGGTCTGGTCTAGGTGGTAGTCAACGCCTTGGTGGGTGCCATCCCTTCCATTATGAATGTGTTGCTGGTTTGCCTCATCTTTTGGCTGATTTTCAGTATCATGGGGGTCAATCTGTTTGCGGGCAAGTACTACTACTGTTTCAATCAGACATCAGAGGAATACTTTCCCGTCGACGTGGTCAACAACAAGACCCAGTGTGAGGCACTCATTAAACAAAACTTTACCGAGGTCAGGTGGAAGAACGTCAAAATCAACTTTGACAATGTGGGCGCCGGCTACCTCGCCCTGCTGCAAGTGGTGAGAGCGTCGCCCCTCGTCTCCTCCCCTGACTCCCATTTCCTGTTTCACGCTAACTTGGTTTCTTTTCTCATTTTCCTTTGCACTTTTGTTTTCTTGCTTTTCTCTCTGTGCTTCACCTGGAGGTGTGTTGTTGCTTCAAACTCCATTTGTTTTTTGCTTTCACAGCACGATGATGATGCCTATTGTTCGTGTTCATTGCGTACGTTAGTATGTTTCTCCATGCCCTTTTTTCGTCCACTTGTTTCTTTCCATGCACAAGCTATACCACAGGACATGCATCAGTTTCGGTTTGAGTTTGAGTATTCTTTGAGGATTGCCATAATTTCAATTTATAGCTTCCTTTGTATAATTTTATTAGTTTATACAAATGTATTTGATTATGTCTTTCTTTTAAAAGGCAACATTCAAAGGCTGGATGGACATTATGTATGCTGCTGTGGATTCCAGAGAGGTATATTCATGGATTCTTTGATAAGTATTGTTGTGCTGATTTAAATATATCTCGCTGTATGACAGACTATGAACCACAGACCTTGAAAGAAAAATTCAACAATGTGGAAAATAGGTTTATTCCCATTCTTGCCAAGAGTTAGACAAGCTTGTTAAACAGTAAGAATGAAATTACTGCCAGCTAACCAGATAACTTATATTAGCCAAAAAACTCTACCATTTCTTGCTTGGGAAGGCCAAGAAATATTTTGGCACATAGCCGCCTGTAAAACAGCAAATTTCTATTTTGAAAACGTTGGTTGTTGTATAGATTAAACAAATGAGTTTACTCTAAACTTTTGAAGTGCTGGTGGCCAGGCGAGCTGTTTCCCCCTGTTTTTTAGTATTTATGTTAAGTTAAGCAATCTGGCCACAGACAGTAGCCTCGATACAGCATTGGTTTGTATTTTTTCATCTAACTCTTGGCAAGAGTGTAAATAATCATATTTCCCTAAATGTTGATCTGTTCCTTTAAATTGTGTTAATAAAATATGACACTATTGTTCCCTCCTTCAAGGTTGAAGACCAGCCCGACTATGAAGTCAACATCTACATGTACATCTACTTTGTCGTCTTCATTATATTCGGCTCCTTCTTCACCCTCAACCTCTTCATTGGTGTGATCATCGACAACTTCAACCAGCAGAAGAAAAAGATAAGAGCTGTTCTGTCTCAGATTTTGCTCAATGTATTAAGTGCTGCAATATGATTATAACCAAATCTTTGTTTATCCCTTTACTTTGGAGGTCAGGATATCTTCATGACAGAGGAACAGAAGAAGTACTACAATGCCATGAAAAAACTGGGGTCCAAAAAGCCTCAAAAACCTATTCCTCGACCACAGGTTTGTTTTTTTCTTCTGGTTAGTTGTTCAGATGAATCAACATGTGATTTTGTTTTTTTGAAGCAGATTTCATTCCTCTTCGTGTCCTCTCGCCCGGTAGAACAAGATCCAGGGGATGGTGTTTGACTTTGTGACACAGCAAGTCTTTGACATCTCCATCATGATACTGATCTGCCTCAACATGGTCACTATGATGGTGGAAACGGACGATCAGTCAGATGAAACAGAAAACGTCCTCTACTGGGTCAACTTCATCTTTATTGTCGTCTTCACTACAGAGTTCTTGCTGAAGCTCTTTGCCCTTCGCCACTATTACTTCACCAATGGTTGGAATATCTTCGATGTGGTGGTGGTCATCCTGTCTATTGTTGGTGAGTGAGGGAGGTGGGAGACATGAGTTTGGGAGGTCACTTCTAGAAACCAGTCTTATTCTGATTGTATTCTCTTCCTCTCTTCCTTCCCTCAGGTATGTTCTTGGCTGACATCATTGAGAAGTACTTTGTGTCACCAACCCTGTTCAGGGTGATCAGGTTGGCTCGTATTGGCCGTATTCTTCGTCTGATCAAAGGAGCTAAGGGTATCCGGACTTTACTCTTTGCCCTGATGATGTCACTGCCAGCTCTGTTCAATATCGGCCTCCTGCTCTTCCTTGTCATGTTCATCTTCTCCATCTTCGGCATGTCTAACTTTGGCTATGTAAAACATGGAGCGGGGATTGATGACTTGTACAACTTTGAGACCTTCGGCAACAGCATGATTATCCTGTTCATGATCACCACGTCAGCTGGCTGGGACGGCTTGCTGCTGCCGATCCTCAACTACCCACCAGACTGCGATCCCAACTTAGAGAACCCTGGGACCAACGTAAAGGGCAACTGTGGTAACCCCTCAGTGGGAATATTCTTTTTCGTCATGTATATCATCATTTCTTTCCTGATCGTGGTTAACATGTACATCGCCATCATCCTGGAGAACTTCAGCGTGGCCACGGAGGAAAGTGCTGATCCCCTCAGTGAGGATGACTTTGAGACCTTCTATGAGATCTGGGAGAAGTTTGATCCCACTGCCTCACAGTTCATTACTTTTGCCAAGCTGACTGACTTTGCAGACGCATTGGAGCACCCACTTCGTGTGCCAAAGCCCAACACCATAGAACTAATCGCCATGGACATGCCCATGGTGAGTGGCGATCGCATTCACTGCCTCGACATCCTGTTTGCCTTCACAAAGCGTGTGCTGGGTGACAGTGGCGAGTTGGACATGCTGAGGCAGCAGATGGAGGAGCGCTTCGTGGCAGCCAACCCATCTAAGGTTTCGTATGAACCCATCACCACCACCCTCCGCCGCAAACAGGAGGATGTCTCTGCCAGAATTATCCAGAATGCCTACCGCATTCACCTCATCAGGCAGGGCATCATCTTCAAGCGGCACACTTTTACCAACAATAAGCTTGAGAACGGTGGGACCAACCAAGAGAAGAAGGAGAGCACCCCATCCACAGCCTCTCTCCCATCTTATGATAGCGTGACCAAACCTGACAAGGAGAAGCAGGACGAAAACAAGGAGGAGTGGGCCAGGAAAGAGAAAGACAAAAACCAAAAAGATGAGTGGGAATCCAAGTGTTAGGATTCAGTGACTTTCAAAATCCAAGAAAACACAGCGAAATGAGACTCTGAACCCAAACCCAACAAATGTAGAAAAATTGATCATTTGCAAGTAAGAAAGAAAAAAAAAAAAAAAAAAAAAAAAAAAAAATGTTTACATACTCAAATACTACTGAGGCAATGTGGTTTCCTATGTCGTCAAAGACAGCTGAACCAAACACAATCAGTTTACCGCGGAACTTTTGCTGCATAGAGACCAAGTTCATAGAAATGAGGAAAAAATACAAAATGAAAAACAATGACTCAGTGTGCTGGCCAAGGCACACATTTCTTTGGGGACCAACTGCCAAGGCACAGAAATCTCTGCTAGATGAATGGAGAATTGCAAAATCCCTGCCACCACCAAGTGTGGAACCCCACAGCACTGCTCCAATGCTACGGGACTGGATCATACAGATCCCAATAGAACTGTATTAGCAGTCTAAGGAGTGTCTGTACCACTACGTTTACCATCTTTATCAAGAAGAAAACAATAATCAACCAAGCAAGTTTTGTGATGAAGGAAACACTAGCGAGGGAGGGGGAAACCCAGAACCGTAGACAACAATTTTGTTTGTTTGTTTGTGCTGAGTGTACTTGCATCTTTACATTATTTGAGCAGCAAAAAAAAGATAACATTTAGCCCATGTCACTGGTCTTTTCATCTTCTCTTTGTTATACTGACATTGAAAAATACATTTTCTACATGGGCTTTCACACTGACCGGGTCGGGGGTCGTCAGTCATTGTTTTGATTTGGGCTGAAGGAGACTTGCTCAGACCGAGTTCCAGATAAATAATAATTATTGTGCTTGTTCAATGCATAGAAATGACTTGCATGAAGGCATGTTTTGATCAGGAATCATGCATGAGTAATCATAGTCCACAAGACACTAATTCTCAGACCACTGCAGTGGCTTGACTATAAGTTTGAGGCTGTCCACTGGGAAAATTATAAGAACTATTCACAGAAAATGAAGATTTTGGATAATGACAAATAGAATATTGGGGGAATGATATTCGTAAGATCCTGCCCTTCACTGGTTTTTGCTTTTCAAATGACAGATCGTTGAATTCAGCCCCTAATCAAAATTTCAGGTGAATGAAAGATGTAAGCGCTCAGAGGCAACGTCTCAGTAGGGTCAGCCGACAACACAAAACAGAAAAAGGTTTTTTTTTGCTGCTCTGAATGTTAAAAGCATAGAAAGAGTGTGGAGTGTATGATTATTAGGAAGCAGAATATCCTCACGTTGAGGATGCACAGATTTGGAGGGCCATGTCAGTAGTCCTGACCCAAATCTGGGGCTTACATCTCTTTGTTTACTAACATCCATCTGACAGTCACTTTTTTTACTTACCTGTGGTCCCTGTTATGGCAATGAGAGCAGGTGATGTTTCACGCCAAGGAATCCATATCTGGCACCAGTAAGGGTCCAGTGTGCTCAAGTGTCGATAAGCATCCCCTCTACTGCTGTAGGTACTGCAGAGGGGACGGAAATATGCTCTTAGTTTTTCGTTCTTTTCTTTTTGGTGTTTTTATTTTAGGCCGGAGGGAGAACTCAAAACTGCATTTAGGTAAATACATTGGACAGTACTTTTCCTGATTCATTTAATTAAAGTTCCTCTTTTGTACTCTGTCAAGTTGTCCTCATCAGAATTTCCCAGTGAGGGATGTCTTGGGCAGTGCTTTTCAGACAAATTGAGTTGCCAACTTTAGGAAAAAGCCTTGAAGTCCTTCTCTGATGTCCTTGTGATGCAATCATTCTTCGAAAAAAAAAAAAAAAAAAGGCTTTGATCAGTGAGAGTGACACTGACCATCTGATACAGCAGAGTTAGCAGAGAATTATCACAAGGACATGCCTCGTCGTGCCTCGCATGTATGGAAGGTGGGTAGCCATGAAGGGCTCCTGGTTTGGACTGTAGAACTATATGGATTCTGTCCGGTGTTTCAGGGAGGTGGATGGGTGATAATTAACATATATAGGTTTATGTGTATATGCGGACCAATAAATAGGTAGAGCGCCTCCCTTCAGGGTTTTTGACTGACTGCCATGAGAACAAAAGAGAAATGCAGGAGCAGAAGAAGAGGATAGTGCTTTGGTCTGAGTCAGAGTGCTGAAAGTCCCATGTTTGTCAGTGTATCATTGTGCTTTTGTGGGACCTCTTAAACACTGTGTGGTGTTGGACCCGGCTCGCACCATCTTTTCACATACTTGCAGGCTTTCAAATGCTGTCACCTGCTTCAAAAATTACTAGCCAGAGATGGAGGTAGAAATGCTAACACTTGCCGAGAAAAAAACCCATCAGCGAGCCTCACAGCTATGTTGTACAATAAGCTTTGTGGGTGTTTTTAATAAAAAAATAAAAAATAAACAACTGAGGCTTTTGTCAAGTGCTAGACAAGACACAACTGCCTCCATAGGTGTTCTGCCATTTTTTTTCTACGCAGGAGTGATGGTCCTATTTATAAGTGGATGACTGGACATAAATCTGGCATCCATTGTCACACCACTAATGCCATTTGGTGTGTTTAACACTGCCTGTACCAGAATCCCCTGGACAACAATAACTGAGGTCTGTTTACAATATGAGGTCTCCGAATCAGTTTGGCTGCTGCACACTGAAACCAAATACATTCCCAATGAGAACCACAGGAGGAGTGAGTAACATCATCCAATTTACCCATGTTCATCTTGGATGTAATGTTTTAGAATAATACATTCACACGTACAAAAAAATAAAAATTAAAAAAATTAAAAAAAATAAAGAAAACACAAAAACATATATATGTACAGTGCAGGCTATGATGTAAATGGCACAATTGCTGAAAAAGAATGAACTTTTTGAGAGAAACTATAAATATTGTATTATATTCTTTTATTTTACTGGCATGCTTTGTTGTGTTTTTTGTAAATACGGATTTTAAAAATGTTACTACTAATAATCAAAAAATGAATAATAACAATAATATAGAATGGCTTCCAGCTATGCCCTTTGTCACATTTGTTACCTTTTGGATTTTTTGAGACACTTTTCACTTTGTTGACGGAAATTGAATGAAATATAGATATTATATAATACAAAAGATATATACATGTATACATATATGTCTATATGTATATACATAAAACAGAAGAACACTGTTTGTCACATTTGATTTATGTGCAACACGTTCAGTGGATGTCTAAAACCGGTTGTTTCCAGCACCCTTCTATGTCGCTCATGTGCGATGTTACTGGATGTAGCCTGATCATGACAAAAGGATAATGTTACCAGCACATTTCTCACTTAACTGTCATGTCTGTCACCTTCAGAGTATACAAGGACACAACCACAGTCACAGACACAAACACACAAAGGTGACTCTCCTCACTGCCCACCAACTTTTACCAGTGATCTCTTCCCAGCGGACGTCAGCTGGTGTGACTGACTGCCTCGTATACCCCGATACGGTACCTACCCCAGGGACTTTTTTTTCCCCATGCCCACACATCAGTGCCATTACAGCTCAACACGCATACAATCATGTACTTGCTTCTCATCCTCGCATTTCTTTTGTTGAATGGTTTGTTTCTGGTGTTCCACTCAATGGCATGTGCCTTTTTTTCTGCTTTTTCTGCGAATTTGGATGTTAATGCCACACTAAAAAAAAAAAAATAAATAATAAAAAAAAAGGAACAAAAAAGTAAAAAAAAAAAAAAAAACATGTTTCCAAACTGTGGAGGGTGGGGGTTCAGGGGTGAGCACAACATTAATCAGGGACGTTGAGTCAGAAATACTGCCGGAGGATCATCCAGACACCCCACTTCATCTTAATATTCAACAGTGTGTGATGTTAACAGAAAGACTGCTAACTCAAAAATGTCCTGTTCTTAGTGCTATGCGTGTCACCCACTTGGCTTGTGAAAAAGCAGCTTGCCTTCTATATTTTGGTTTTATTTCTTCTATATTTCCGTTTCCATCTGAAATTTATTTTTGTATCAATATTTGATTATAGGACTCATTCTTTTTTAGCATGGTTTATTATGGGCGTTTTTTCTTTTTCGCTGAAAATTAAAAAGTGCTTTTCAAACTGTTGTTATCATTTGAGACCGTGATAAAAGAGGATATACAGTACAATATGATGGTGTGTTGCACAACCACTTGGACTCTTGGTAAGAATATATGAAAGATTGTCTTCATTTGAGCACGAACCTTTTTATTACCAATAAAGCAGCCTTCCAGTTACAACTTGTGTGTTGTTTTTTTGTTTTTAAATGACACATTTATTGCTTTTTAAAAGAGTCATGCCTCATATGACTGAGGATCTAGCTTTCCTTTTCTGACCTCCCTCAGGCTTTTTTGAGATTGCCTCTACTTAAAGTGTGGTCACCATTTTGTGCGCAATAGTTTACTTTTGTGGTGCTGTATATGGAGGCAAGAGGATTACAAAACATCCTGTGAAATGGAGCAGAGTGGTGTAAGGGTCGTGAAAGGCAGCCTTTTAAATGTAATGGACTTATTGAATTTGTTAAGAGCCCTGTGTCAACATCCCTCTCAAGCAGAAGATGGACTATAGCCCCATTATTATGCAGTCCATCTGTACTGTGATGCTCCTGTTTGTGGTTCACCATAAAGTAAATAGCCGAGAGGTATGATAATACAGAAGCCACCAGATAACCTAACAATATCATGTGAACGAGGTGGGGGATATTGATCTGTTTGTGTTCTTCCCATTGATTTCCAAAAGTGGGGAGGAAGGTGAGATATACTTTTTGGAAAAGGTGGAATTGTATGTAAATGATAATGTGAGTAGTCCTCAGACAAAGAAGACACTGGATAGATGGTACCTCCCCTCCCTTACTCTCCATCGGTTTTCTTTTTTCTCATATTAAAAAAATATTGGCTCCGCCCTTTATCCGTCTCCCTGGAGCTTTTAAAGGATATTTTAAAATCTCTGTCTCTCCATTATGTATCATCATCGGCAATGGGAACCTGCTCCTTATTGACTATCGACCCTCTCTTGCCTAAATGTTACCCTGCCATGTACCAGAATGGCCGTGCGAGATTACAGTGAGGCGGAGAGAAAAGAGAGAGATGGGGGGGAGTCAGGAAGGAAGGGGGGAGGTAAGGAAAAGGAGAAGGGGATGGGAGGTGGTGGAGCACTGCAGTGCAGATAAATGAATGCAGCAGTCGAGGTTGAGTCAGCAGCACACTCCCAGTTTGGTCCAGTGCCTCCATAAATTTGTGCCCATGCACGGCTGCCTGGTAGACCTTTCTCCCCGCTCAAAATCCCACCAAACATTTGCTCCTAAAATTAGGCTCGTTAACGACTTTGGAGTGCAGCTGGTCGCCGACGGCAGCGGCGGCTGGTGCGCGCCGCACCAAGGAGCTGTCCTTGGTGCTGGAACCAGGAGGACGAGTAACGCGCTGCCCCGGCTCTGTGACTCTCTCGGTGGGGCAGGATCGGAGGAGGACCGCGTTGCTGCTTGCCGAAGAGCCAAAACCCGCCATCAGAATGTGTTCAGTGCGTGGAGGAGCTCGACCTAATTCGCAGAGAGCCACACCTACACTCCCCCTCTCCTCCTTCTCGCGTTCCTCCCTCTGAAGTATGTTGCCACATAGCATGTGCTTTCTCTGTGGGTAAACCTGAATAACTTTTTTTTTTTTTTTTTTTTTAACGTGTCACAGTATTTTAAGCACAGGTTTGGGCTTGTCATAGCTGTGCATCATTTACAAAGACTCGCCATCTACTGCAATGCAATGCCTGGGTTACGGGGTCCTTCTCCGTGCTCCTCTCATCCCCGCCCTATGTCCCATTTTGCTGCAGTCCAGCTGTTAAATGTAAGACAAACAGTGAGCAGTAACAGCCATCAGTAAAAGGGTTTTTTCCGACTATTTGATCCCGTTTCAACCCTTGACTGAGATCAGAGGATTGTGTTTGTGCTCTGCTGGTATTCCCTCTTCGCCCAACGAGGGAGGTCTCCGTCATGGCTATGGCCAGAAGCCAAGAACCCCCACCACAGCTGTACCCTCGCACAACTCACAATTCTCAATGAGAAACGAGGTAGACACGTAACCCCCCCCGTGCCCCCACCTTCCAATCCATTCCCAACATACACAAAAACCTACACCACTCCCACCACCAGTTATAGCCCACAGTTTCTCTTCACAGACCTAAAATCCACCAGCCCCTCTTTCACCACTAAATCTTAACGACATACTGTACCCTCTGCCTACCCACTGCATACGTTTATTGTGCAACAACGTAAATTGGTGGAAACCAAGTGCGCGCTATATGCTGCAAAAGGAAACATAACAGATTCCTTTACACCAATACAATGGCTTTCTTTTTAAACAGCTCCCATATCATATCAGCCTGAGCGTGAGCTGCCCAATCTTCGATTTATCGAACAGCGCCCACCGGTGGTCAGCCCGTGTAGTGTGGCATGTGTCCTTTTTATACAGATCAGTAAACACTGCCTCCACGATTCATTTCCTCTAAATAGCATTCACAGTACCTATTATCGGCAGTGGTACAATGTAACTGAGTACATTTATTCACGTACTGTAGTTAAGTACAACTTCAGTGTACTTGTACTTTACTTGATTATTTCCATCGAATATTGACTTGAGTATTGTAGTTTTTACTCCACTACATTTGTCTTACAGCGTTACTTTTCTTCTATTTCTTAAACTTCTTTAAAATCCGACTTGGGTCAGCTGGAAAATGTGTCGTCACAAAGCTGAAAACAGATTAATGCAGAGGTAAAATTAATTTTTTTTTTTTTTTAAAAAGCCCTTTTAGTACAGTATGTACTTTTACTGTTAATATTATAAGCACGTTTTGTTGATGAGACTAACCATACTTTTACTGAAGTACAAGGTTTTTTTTTTAAGCAGGATTTATATATGAAGTGGTGTATTGTCACTGTGATATTTTCACTCTCCTATGATTATACAAAACATTGCAGCTTTATAAGATTTTATTCTAAAATCTTAAATAATTTGAAAATACATTTGTTTGCAGCACAATATCAAAAGCATACAGGGGAATTCACAATGCATTCAGAAAAGAACCCCAAAGGGATTATTTCAAGTTATACTTTACATTGTGTATCTTAGTTTACTCACACTGCAGAGAAAATTGAAAAAAAGACACTCAAAAACTAAATCAAATCTGCATTTCCTCAAAAGGCGTGGGTATGTGTGCAATTTTCTTTGAAATAAAAATAAATTAACAGTAAACCTGTGCATGAACTTAAGTATTCAGAGAAAATAATTCAGACATTTCAAAAATAAATGGGAAGTTGGGATATGAAGTTAAATGTCTTGATTATTTTTCTTTACTTAGATTATTAAAAAAAAGTCAAAAATTTATCTTTTATCTGAAAATAGTTCAGAAATCATAAATTGATGTTGTCTACGTGGTTGCAGAGGAGTTGCCTTCTTTTCTTTTGCTAGATGACATAAAGCAGTGACAAACATATGTACACAGTGTCGGGGGTGTCTTATACTTCTGCTGCAAAGTGGAGCAGGTCCTCACGACTTCTGTAAAACAGAGAAAAGTAACTAATTGCAACATACATAATATCTAAAGCACTGACACAACCTGTAAATAATTTTCACTATAAAATCATAGATGTTAGATATCTGCAGTGTTGGTAAAAGAAAATAAAAAGGAATAATGTGACAATATCAGGTGCACTTGGATATTTATACTCATTTGTATGAAATCTGCAAAACCAAAACTGTAACTGCATTCCTCCCTTTTTAATCATCTAACACCATCGTCAAATCTTTGGTCCGAATGTTGTGTTGAGCTCACCCTTCTCGTTTGGTGCTGACAAGCCACTCCACAAAATCTTTTGCCTTATTCTTATCGAGAAAGTGGGTGAAGTCGCTGGTGAATGTTCCATCTGAGTGCCTTTTGGGGTTTCGGATTATTTTTTGTCCTTTTCCCATCCAATGTGAGTGCCATCTGAGAGGAGCAGTGGTGATGAGTGAACGTTTTACATTTTCAGCCACTTTCAGTGCTAAACATCATGTCACATTTCTCATATTACACAACAATAATAACAAAAATAACAACAGTATGTTTATTTAATTTTTCTGTCAAATTGATTGGAGCTGTCATTTCATGTTAAATTTTGATTTTGTTTGCCTCCAATTTGCTCAGTCATAAGTACAAAACTGTAATGAGCTGCTAAAAATCCAAGCGTAGTGTCCACGTAAGCAGAAGAAGAGTTAAAAATACCTCGACAGTCTGGTTTCATCCACAATCATCTCATTGGAGCTTGAACATAGAAAAAGGATAAGCATACACCACAAGAGTAGGTTCATCCTCAGATCACCTGAGCAAGAAGACAAACACATTGTTTATCCCAAAATACATTCAAGCAAGAGCAACATTTTATTTTTCAAGTTGAAGTTTGAATAAGAAAACTCACCTTGGGGAAACTTAACACGTCTCCAGTGAAGTGTTGCACTTGCTTGCCTGGCGTACATGCAGTGGATTATTGATGAAGCCACAGAGAAACCCCTTCAAGCAACACCTTGAAGACACACAGGGGGTGGACTAAACTGCAAGTACTGACTACCTCTGTCACTTTATGAAGACAGCAGGTGTCCCTGCCTGACACATGGGTCACCTCCCACAGCTGATCACCGTCTTCCTCATTACGGAGGTATGGATCATGATCTGAACCAGAGTGGTGTGTTTTCTCCACAAAGGTCAGAGGTCAGAGCCCACTGTCACTAACTTAGACAGTAGCAGGTGTGGAGAGATGCTAGTCCGATGTCTGATGCCAACAGCATGACTCCTAAACGGCAATGCTCGCTTATTAGATATCCAGGATCTTAAAGCGTGTTCAGACGCAATTTATCAGTCTTCCAGGTAGATACTTTGTTCTGTCATTGAAATGTTGAAAGAACGTTTAATGGAAACATGAAAATAAACAGTTATGGACATCTATTTAATTTGGACAGTTCTCTCTTTATTGTGATTGATCTCCTAACATCCAACAAACAATTTCCATCTCATACGATTTTTTTTTTTTTTTTTTTAAATATAGTATTTAACACATTTAAACTTCAACATTGGTCTCCTTTAGATCACTTTTAATCAAGCCATTAGCTTGCTTAAGGTAGAAGTAGGAAATACAACTTAGTATAAGAGATAAAACAGGAACAAGAAACAATTAATAGAACCTATTAACATCTGTAGCGATAAACCAAGGAGTTCTTCGGTTTTCCATCCTCTATCTGGTCTTGTTGAAGACATATATTCAATCCACTTTTTCTGAATTCTATACAATTTGTCCCGTTCCAGTCTTGGGGAGATGGACATCTATTTTGATTCAAGTTTAAGTTTATGGTTGCTGTATTGCTCATGCAGCAACTTCAGCGTGTTTTAGTTTTACGACTTTGTTACTTTTTTTTCTCTCTCTTCCTTGAGTTGTATTTCTTTCACGTTTTGTTGAAGTGACGGTCAGGCAATGGACCGTCACTTTTTTACAACTTTTCTCGTGTTTTTTTCCCCTTTCCTTTTCCCCTCTTTGTAATGGAGAACAACGCACAGACGGTGGGCTTTGTTTACTCTCGCGATCAGCTGATTGGGCTGAGTAAACCACTGCTGCTGCCAGACCTGAAATCCCGGAGGAACTTCGGAAAAGACCTTCGGGGTTGCAGAGCTGGCGCTAAGTTGAAGGCGAAGAGGAGGAAATACAAACCATCGGTACCACCGATGGTAATGAGGAACGTGAGGTCCTTGGGCAATAAGATGGTTGAGCTCGGCGTGCTGATTAACACCAGAGGGAGAACTGCGAGTGCAGCATCATGTGTTTCACTGAGACTTGGCTGCACCCACATTTCTCGGACCACAGTGCGGCCGTACCCGGCTTCGGGACATGTTCGGGCGGACAGAGAGGCTGTACTGAGCGGTAAGAAGAAAGGAGGAGGAATTGCAACGTATGTGAACGAAAGGTGGTGCAATACCGGTCATGTTTGTGTGAAGGTACGTTTCTGTAGCCCGGATATTGAACTTCTAGCCGTGGGGGTGCGTCCGTATTATTTGCCGAGGGAGTTTGTTGTCGCTCTGTACGTTCCTCCATCAGCTGATGTGGAAGTAGCAGTAGACACCATTCACTCCACTGTGTCTAAACTCCAGACACCTGAAGAGACTCTGTCAACTCGAGGCTGCAGGACCTGACGGCATCGGCCCCGGGGTCCTGAGGACCTGCGCCATCCAGCTGTCTAATGTCCTGCAACACCTCTTCAACCTGAGCCAGGAGGAAGTCCCTGTGTTGTGGAAGACGTCGTTCCTGTTCCTAAGAAGACGACTCCATCTGGTCTCGACGACTGACCGGTTGTCCTCACATCTCGTGATGAAGGTGCTGGAGAGGCTGGTCTTGGCCCACCTCAGACCGCTGGTGAAATCTTCACTGGACCCGCTGCAATTTGCGTACCGGCCTCGTGTGGGAGTGGACGACGCCATCATCTACCTGCTGCAACGAGCTCAGTCTCACCTGGATGGAACCGGTGAATCTGTGAGAATCACTTTCTTTGATTTCTCCAGTGCATTCAACACCATCCAACCACTGCTGCTGAGTGAGAAGCTGCGGGTGGATATGGATGATGCGGGTGGACACGTCCACCGTCTCCTGGATCACTGACTACCTGACAGGCAGACCACAGTTTGTCCAACTGGCCGGTGTTCTGTCTGATACGTTGGTCGGTGGTACGGCAGCTCCACAGGGAACTGTTCTTTCTCCGTTCTTGTTCACCTTGTACACCACTGACTGCCAGTACAACTCGGGGTCATGCTATCTGCAGAAGTTCTCTGATGACTCTGCAGTGGTCGGGTGTATGAGGGATGGACGGGAGGACGAGTACAGGGCAGTAGTGGAGGACTTTGTGGAGTGGGCGGGAAGAAATCACCTGCTCCTGAACGTGGCCAAGACCAGAGAGATGGTGGTCGACTTCAGGAGGAAGACGACGGCTCCACAACCGCTGAGAGTTCTGGGAGAGGATGTGGACATGGTTGAGGAGTGCAAGTACCTGGGTGTCTCCATCGACAACAGACTGAACTGGAAGAACAACATCAACGCTGTCTACAAGCGACATGTTTTCTTGAGGAAACTTGGATCCTTCAATGTGTGCAGCAAGATGTTGGAGATGTTCTACCAGTCTGTTGTGGCCAGTGCGCTGTACTTCACTGTAGTCTGCTGGGGGAGCAGCATTGGAGCCGGCGACACCAACAGATTTTAACAAACTGGTTAAGAAGGCCGGCTCCATCATCGGCTGCAAACTGGACAGTCTGGAAAAGGTGGTGGAGAGGAGGACGCTGAACAAACTCTTATCCATATTGGATAATCCTGACCACCCTCTCCACCACCTGCTGCAGGGACAGAGGAACACTTTCTCCAACAGACTCATCCAGTTCTGCTGTCACAAGGACAGATACAGGAGATCATTCCTGCCCACTGCAATAAGACTTTACAATAACTCACCTCTGGCCAAATCCATCACACATCAATAACACCATTGCACTGTTTGTTTGTTTGTTTAATTGCACTGTTCTTTAGTTTAATTTAATATTATTCTAGTTTTATCTGTATATAATGTGAGTTTAATTTTTTTTTAATTTTCTGTAATTTTTACTACCTCTATTTTTTGATTCTATCATTTTTATTGCTTTGCTGTGTATCTGTATATACTGTAGCACAAAAATGTCCCCATGCGGGATTAATAAAGCATGTATGCATGTATGTATGTATGTATGTCTGTCTGTCTGTCTGTCATGGTTGTTGGTTTCTGAAACTACTGGGTCGTATTCATAAAGATTCTTAGTATCAAAAGTTACTCTAACAAAAATGTTATACATTTTTTTTAAGAGTTTACCTTTAAAGCTAAGAGATCCTTATTAAAAAAAAAAAAAAGCATTTTAGCCCTTAAGAGAGCTCCTCAGGTGGAAAACTGTTAGGAGCAGGAGGGAGGACTTTTGAGAGGCTGAAGAATTTCTTAATCAGAGGGGAAAACAAAATCAGAGAAATATTCTTCATAGAATAACAGTGAGTGAATGAAATGCTACAAATTCATGCAGGAATGTTAGTGGTTGTTCTCATTAGAGAATGGCTCACATCTGCCTCCTAAACCAATACCACAATAACGGCAGAAATGAAATTGATCACAGCACTAAGATATTTGGTAACTGTAAAATGACAGTGCAGCAGTGATGACTCTGGTCTGTCGCAACTTTCCATCAGCAGAGTGATTACGCAAACAAAAACAGCTCTTTTACAGGCTCATACTTGGACGTGGTTCATTTAATTTCCACTAGATGTCACTGTCGGTTCTTTGCCCATTATGACAAAGATAAAAATGTCTGTCCTTTCTGTACTCAGAGTTGCTCTGAGAAGCTTCCAAAAGCACTCCTGAGTTTGGAGCTCTCTGAGAGGATTCTAAGAAATGACCCCTGATCGACTGGGATTTTAATGCACAACCGTCTCTAAATTTACAGAGAACAGTCTGAAAAAGACCAAACATCCAGTGAGTGGCTGTCCTCTTGGTGAAAATGCCTTGTTGATGTTAGAGGTCAGACTGGATCAAGCTGATAGAAAGGCAACAGTAAGTCAAATAACCACTCTTTACATAAATGTTATGCAGAAGAGCACAACATGTCAAACCTTGAAGCAGACGGGCTATAACAGGAAAAGACCACACCGGGTGCCTCTGTTGTCAGCTAAGTGCATTAACAGGCTACAGTGGAAACAGGATCACCAGAGCTGGACAATGAAAGATTGAAAAACATTGTCTGGTCTGATGAGTCTCGGTTTCTGCTGCAACATTGAGATGACAGGGTCAGAAATATGACATTAACAATATAAAATCATGGATCTATCCTTGTATATACAGTTTAGGCTGCTGGTGGTGGTGGTGGCGTAATGGTGTAGGTAATATTATATTGAAACACTTCAGATCATTTGGTACCAACTGAGCACCATTCAAACGCCACAGCCTGTTTGAGTATTGTTACTGCCCATGTCCAAAATAACCCCAGTGGACTCATCCTCTAGCTATTTTTTTAGCAGCATCATAAAGCTCATATCAACTCAGACTGATTTCTGGAACATGCCAATGAGCTGGCTGTACTCAAATGGTGTCCACAGTCCACAGAACAGGACATTTGCATCAAGAAACAAATCTGCAGCCATTACATATTGCTATCATGTCAACATGGGTCAAAATCTCTTGTTGAAGCCATACCATGAAGAATTAAGACAGTTTTTAATGCAACATGGAGTCCCACACCTAATAAAGTGCCCTGTGACAGTATAAAGTTCTGCATGTATCACTTCTTTAAAGTTAGGGTAGTTTCAATCGTTTTAAATTACCTTTCAGGCTTATGTGTCTTTCACACAGACTGAAACTAAAATAAGAGCCATGATGGAAAAGTGATCCAGTTAAAAGTTTTATGTCAGTTAAAGAACAGTATGAGATTATATCATCTTTAGGGTTAAACAGAGTTAGCCATGAGGGCAGTTGCTACACATGAATACTTAACTTGAACATGAACTTTTTACATCACAAGTTAAGATTTCTTTAAAAACAACAACAACAAAAACATAAACATTCACTGTTCGGGTTATTTAAAAGCATAAGAGTTGTTCAGACCCTGTCAACACGTTAGTCAGTCTCTAGTTAACAACTCTTAACAACTATCTAACATTATGATTATGATATGGCAGAAAAAAGGCTGCAAGCCTTAAATTATGATCTTATTGAGATAGTCACATTTTTATTTTATCAGTGGACATGATTATGAATTTTAAAGTGCTGCTTTTAGTGTTTGCCACTTTCTGATTGTAACGTACTTCCTGACTCTGGCCACTAGGCGTCAGAGTTGACCACAGCATCTAGCAAAGTCTCTTGCGCTCTCAAATTGAAGGCCTGTCTATAAACTATCTATAAAGTTATTTTATTATTATTATTATTATTATTATTTATTCTAAAGAGTCTAGAGGTAGTTACAGATGGATCATACCAAAATGCTTTCAACATGAATTTCCTTTACTCTTCTTTTGTCCGCTTTCTTTCGTCCCAAACTCCATGCATGAGAAACTGTGTCAGTATCTGCAGTCTAATGAGTCAAACATTGACACAATGAAGAAACAGAGCACTTTTTGAGATGAAGGCACTGATGGGAAAAGACAAATATTTTATCATTTTTGATTCGTTAAAGAAGCTCTGGTAGTGTGTTTAAGATGGTGCAGTAATATAGTATTCATAAGGACTGTGTTGGATCCTGGGAGATACACACGCCTGTGTCACAACTCATACTTGCTATCCTCCACTGGCGTTACTCCTGAAGGAGAAGGGCTGCAAATGTTTGAGTCTATCTTCAATATATATTATCACTAAGAGACGATAGGGAGTTCAGTGCAGGGATCATATAACTGAGGGTCATGCTTACAGGGCCTGCAGTGCTGCTCTCTCAGCTGCTGCTTGATAACTTGGTGCTGATTGATACATTAATATTGCATTGATCTGCTCCTTCTCTTACAAAGGGGCACTTCTTTACAAAGCATCACTTAAAAGCTTGTTGTTTGGTGGGTTTTGCTGCAGCATCTGAGAGTCTCATTGATTTCATTGTTGTTGTTTTTTTGCTCCATCTTGCATATTTATATTAATTTTCTAGAATAATTTTTTTTTGCTGAATCTCTGTTTCAGATGAGAACTGTCCTTATGAGACAGAAATAGAAAGAAAGTAGAGCCTATAATTTAAGACACTGCAGTTTAAAAAAAAAAATTCTAGCTACATCTGAATGAAAAGGAAAAGAAAGCGTCAAGGTGGATGTTAAATAAAGAATAAGACTAGCGTATACTGAGGAGAAACTCCCACACAGTGCTTCTATATAGACTGCGTCTCACTTTGGTTTTGAGGGCAACGTGTGTGAATCACAGTGGACGCTACACATTAGACAATTTATCTGCAACAACAAACACCTTCCCCAGTGAGGCAATAAAAGGTCTTTGAAACACCACGGGAGACAAAACAATGAGGATATCACCAATGCACATCGCGACCGAGGGCAGCGGTTTAGCCTGAGATTTTTCCTTCAATTTATTTGGGCTGTTAATGACAGGCTATCAGATTCCTATCTCCCTTTCCTGCTCTCTCCCCTCTTCTGCTCCCTGATGTAGCCTGGAGGACTGTTTTGGCGAGCATCTGGAGGCAGGCTGTTGAATGGGCTTCATTCTTGTGGCGCCTTGTGCTCCAGCGAGCGTACTCAGGGCACGGATGCTTGGCCACGGTCCGCAGAGGAGTCAGAGCTGCTGGTGGGGGCGGGGAGGAGGGAGAAACAAAAGGGAGCCTGCGAAAACACAGCAGCTTGCACTAGTTGTGAATTTTCTCTGAGTGGATTATTTGTCTCCATGCACTAACACACAAAATGTCGGTCCTGCTGCAGCCTTTTCTCCTTTTCCTCTCCTCTGTCTCTTACCCCCTCTCTTTCATGTCTCTACAAATGGAAATGGAGGAGAAACCGGAGTGCCATCTCTGACCAGAAAAGGAGAGGTTTGATGATAAAAAAAGGGTCTTTCTGCCTCATACAGGAGGATCTTAAACACTGATCTGCTCTGCAGCGTGGACTCAGGCCTTTTCTCCACAGTGGGAATAGGAGGTGGGGTGGAGTAGCAGTCAGCTTTATTGAATGTGGTTGCGGAGCAGCTAAGGAAGTCTCTTCTATTTTGGAGGATGTTTGTGGATAACTGTGGTCTCAAACCTCAACCACCAAGTGATTTCTTTCATTACCCTTTCATAGCCTCATGCCACTTACTCAGGGTAAAGAGAGAAGATTGTTTCAGGGCAGTTTGAATGTTTATGAGGTTCACAGTAAATCTACAAGATGAGTAATTTATTGATTAAGCTTGTATAATTTCAGGATTTTAAAATCATTAGCCTGCCGTGATGAGAGCAGAGATTTTGTCAGAAAAAAGTTAATTCTGTGTCATTCATCCACACCAAAATATTGCAGTAATCTTTTCTGTCTTTTGAAGGCACGTAGTCTTAAATACAATCCTTTTTTCATCTGAGGACAAAATTTGATTGCTGGAACTTGTCCAGATTTGCTTTGAAGACTTTAGTGCTCCCTTCCTTCCCTATTGATTGTGTGGCTCTGAATCTGGGACTACGTGTGGCCTTTCTCTTTGCTGGTTCAGATGTTGGATCAATGTGTTTGTGTCTGTGTAGGGAGGCACTGGCTCGGGCCAGAGCTGATCTGTAAAAGGTAATGGGATTGTAAGTCTGGCAGAGAGGAGCGAGAGACCGACAGCAATCAGCATTCGAGGATACACAACATCAAGTGTCTAGTGTTTTTCTACATGTGTGGTGGGAGTGTGTGCATATTACTACATGTGCTTATGCCTGTGCAGACGCAGTGCCCTCAGAGCCTCGCTGTGCTGACAGCCTGGCAGCCTGGCAGGATCCCCTGAGTTAGTGTTTGCTAATTACCATTAGCTCTTTGGGTTTGTAGCTCTGTTTTGGTGACTGACAGAAACCTCAGGATGACAACATACAGTGAGAATATTATAGCAGGAAAGGCGTGACCAGTTTCTGCATTTCCTACTCTTCTGATAGTTCTCATTTCTGAAGGCAGAGAAAAAGGGTAATGCTGCCATTGCAGCTGTCAAAACAACTATTCTCTGTCTCTTTACTTTATGCATGTTCCTGGGTGATAGAGCTAAGCTGAGCTGAGCTGTGAGAAAGAGGTTATGGACTGTCATAGTACAATTTGTATTAGACTCTTGTAGGATGTTGTGGCCATTCTAAACCAAACCAAAAACAGCATTTCATCTTGTTGATAATATCATATTTCTGCCAAATCCTTGCAAATTGTCCCCTGGTCATTCGGTGAATCATCCACATTCTGTCCATGCTTTGAAATCATATCAGTGCATAAGCTCTATATGTATCCTATTGTGATTTGGTTTGGAGAGCAGAAATGGCAGATTAGTCTTAAATCCGCCCAAGTAGATTATCCACTCATCTCTAAAGCTCATGCATTGAGGGTTCCTCATAATTGCAGCTTGCGGTTTAGAGGGCAGGAGTGCCCAGCTTACCCACGATCAGGAGAACAGGACCGATCTGCTTCCACAATGCCATCCACGTCTGCTTATTAAAAGTGCAGTTGACCCCGGTTTTCCCCCTGTGTGCCTCTTCCCATTGTATTCTATCTGATTGATGTTCACTGGGGTCACCTAAGCCCATGCAGGGGATCATGGCACAGTGCGCAGGGGGCTAAATGTTTACATGCATTCATTTGACTTTATTCAGGGATCTGCGGCCCTATCTGGGGTCGTCCCGTGATCAGGCAGACGAGGCTATATATTATGCTTTTCTCCACCATTGGACTGAAGGTCAGACCACTAGGTTATAAAGGCTAGTTAGGAAGCATAAATACTCTTTGTGGGTGGAACCTCACCTTGTGTTTTGGCTCTGAGCTTTCAGCTGTGACACCAGACATGGCTTTTAACATGAGTGGGTTGAGGAACATGTTTGACACTAATATCTCTTTCCTGATGACATTAACCTGACAGACAAGACAGTTTAATGTGTGCAGTCATGCTGGAGCCGAATGACAGTGAAGAATGGAGACGTACAAATGGTAAAAAGTTGAGCTTGAACAAGAAAATACAAAGAGCTGCAGGGATAAAACGTTAGAACAAGAGGACTGACACAAACAGATGTGTTTTCAGCAGTGAGGCCAGACGTGAAAAGACATCAGATAATCCTACTGAAACCACCGTAACTTGCAAACAACAATATCACACATACATAAATTTGTGTTGAAGAAAAATGCTTGCTGAAATGATTTGACCATCTGCCAAGCACTTCTGGAAAAGCACACATGTTCAACTCTTTAACAGTAAAGTAATTTACTGTGAAAGTGCGGTGTTCGAGAGAGATCATCGAATATACCTTCAAAGATTTTCTTGTGGACGGAAATTTATAGAAACACAATTAATCTAAACAATGCCACATACAGGTAAGTGTAGGCTGCTATGGGCTGTCATTTAATACTTTTCTAAATGTAGCTGAGCACATTGCTAAAATATCTTATGTAAAAAAATGTATTCAAATATTTACAAATGTAGAAAAACTATTCAAATGTAATAAAAGAAAAAAGAAAAAAAAAGAATGAGTTTTATTATCACATCTGTCGCATACATGACTAAAGCTTTATGCCCCTGTATGATACTTTGACTTTGATACTGGTTTCTGAACCATCATTTTTTCAATATAAATTTGATCAAATCCAGTGAAAAAAAAGGAAACTTAAGATCACAATATGGTACAATTTTTAGTTTTCATGCAGTTTAATGGGGGGAGAGCGTAACCCAGTTTTTTTTTTTACTACAATAACTTTCAAGTTAAGCCTTCAAGTTATCACTAGACAGTACAATTTACCAATGTTACCTAAACGCCTCACATGGAAGCTATTGCTTGAAACTAAAATTGACCAAGATTTACTCCAACATAAACGTAGTTAATGCGAGTGGCGAATAATCTGATTTGATCAGATTGGGAACCTGAGGACAGTGGGCCCTGCCCTCCGATAGCAGAAACCTGACTGCACCACAGGCCTGTCAATTAAACAGACACGCCCATAAACATACCACTTTTTGAGGCCTAATATCTAATTAATGATGGAATCATTTAAGATAAACAGCCAGAAAACTAATAAAAAGGAGTATATTTAGCGATGACTCTTGGAAAAAAATGATTGACTGTATTACATGAGAGAAGTTGAATGCCGGTCTATGGTGCCAGAGCCTTTTTGGAAACAACCCTTAGCGGCTCTTGGTGGTATTGCACTTTATGGCACTTGCGCATTGCCTTAACTTGTTAGACCTGGAAGCTAGCTTTTATATGCAGTCTATGAGCCTAGGTATTAAAATTTAGTACCAGATTACAATGCATTTTTTTATATTACATTATAGTGGATAGTACTAATGCAATGCGTGAAAGTATGAAAGTTTGGTACTCAGTCCTATACCCACCAGCATCTAACCACTGCACCACTGTGCCACAATGTTGTCATAAATAAAGGCAAAAAAAATACTAATATTTAGATTGTTTGTAGCTGTTGAGAATCTGAGTTCGAAGGCAAGCTAAAGATTATTTTGGTTATATGTGGTATCAGTCTTGTTCATAATGATGTGAAAGTGTCTCACACTTGGTAGCATAGTTGGTTGTTCTGTGCTGATGCGGTGTTTAGCTTGGGGTCAGGGCAGCAGGGCCTCAGACAGTACGGCAGAGAGTTCCCGGATATTACAGCAGCAGCTACGCCTCAGCGCTGTTATAATTCTCCAAATGATTTAACTGCAGCCATTGATGCACCTGGTAAACATTCATTACTTTCAAACAGATTTTCCACTCCATTTAGAGATCTCTCTCTCTCTCTCATGCTTATGCATTGGAATGCAAGTGTGTGTGTTTGAATTAAATGTTAACAGGCGGGTGGGGGGTGGGGTGACTGATTGGAGTCCGAGTGAACGAGTGTTGGTAGAATGTGGTTAAGACTAGGAGAAGAAAAGGACAGAGAACAGACAGTGGTAGTAAGACATAGAAATGAAGGATTGTCTGCTGTTTCTCTCACCCATTAACCAGACAGGGACATTGTTGCGCTCACTTCCCACTGGCACACTGTTGCTGTGACTGACAGCCCGACAAGCCGCCTCTGTAGGTCTGCCACATGGTGGGCTAATGAATGGGGAATGCAAAACGTCACTGCTTTGTAAAAACAGCTTACCTCAACTCTTTATGTTGCAAAAGGCTTTCACCTGCGCTTCACTTAACACTTACTTTAATAATTGCTTTTGCTTCACGGCCCTGAGGCTAAAATAAAACGTGTGTTGTTTTTGTAAGCCATTCAGATGATTAAAAATGCCAATTCATCTCATGTTTATTGATTTCTAAGTTGGTGAATGTCAGATTTCATGTTGTGCTCTCTGTGACTCATGTAAGTGTATCTTATTTTGTGCATACGCAGCTGCTCTCGGTATATATTTATACACGTCAATGTGTGTACACATCTTGGCAAGTGCAGTATATGACAGGCCGCTGGGAACAGCAGTGTCTTGTAGTGGCACCCCGCTAAGAGCGCGTCTTGAGAAGCATTGGCCCGTCCCCATTTTGAGAATTGCCGTATACACCCATGGGCTCGGCACATGTAGGATGGCAGCGGTGAAACGTGAGGCGAGAGACGAAGCGTGTTGAACGACCCTCACGGGCGGAGGCCGTCTCATGGAATTCCAGAGCCGGAGCAGGAGGCCGAGAGGAGGCTGCTGCGGTAACAATGGCCAGGGACATCTGTCATGCGTGGCTGCACTCCCCTTTGCTTACAATGGGTCCGGGGGACCAGCCAGTGGTGTCTTTCTTTTCTCTCCCCTCCTTTCCAGGGACACTTCTGTCCCTTACAATGGGCCTTTTGTCCCCACCCCGCTTTTTGCCAACATTTAACCGTTCAAGGCTGCTCCTTTTTCTGCCTAGAAAAAACTAGAAAACAAAACGTGGCTGAAACCGCATCTATTCATTCACCTCCCTCTGCTTCTGTTTTTCATTATGACTTTTAGCTCTGTCTCTGGCTGTGCTCTGTGCGCTTTGCATGAATGTGTCGAAACCCTCTTTATATGCAGTTTATGTTGGAGAGAGTGACAGAGGATGAAAAAGACTCCCGCACTCCTCATTCTGGTCTGCATACAGGAATAACATTAAAGCCTCACAGTCCAGCGGTCTCTCAGCACCTTCACAGATCTGATTTCACCACATATGAGTCCACTGGCTTTAACAAAACCTTGTAGCAGCCTCTGGCATCTGAGATACTGTGCTGGCTCAATATGCTCCTTAACCTCAATGGTGTCCTCTTCCAAACAGCTCCAAAGTGTTTCACCCATGTTTTCAGGAAGTCAGGCCATTAAGAGGTTGTCATCACACACTTACTGCCCGTTGATGCGACACAAATCACATCCCCCGTGTGATACCTGATTGATTATCAAACCTGGGATGATGTTAGGGCCCCAGCTCTGCACTGGCTTCGATGTAATTATACTTGGAGCTGTCTGTTTCTCAGTGTTTTCAACACTCATCAGCCTGATGTAAATTGCGAATAGATTTTTTTTCCCCCCTGCCTCTCATTCTTAAGGACTTAAGGGGTTCAAGCTGGTCTACAATTGATTGGTCAGATTGCAATTTATTATTGCTGTCAGCAACAAGAGTTTTCAAGGGGAACCTTGGCAGTCCTTCGGGTAATCTGAAGTCATTGCTTCTGTTGTGCCAACTTGACAAAGCAAAAACCATCTGCGTATCCTTTCCAGAAAATCCTCTGTAGCGTAGATTTGGTTGACTAAGCAGGTGCTTAGACCTGCTTTGGATATGGTCAGCCTTGAAAAGTTGTAAAGTTAGGTAATTTGGGAGCAGAGATTCCACAGCGTCCACCACAGATCTAATTTACTGCCTCCACTGTTCATGATTCAACTCCCATGCTTCACCCGGCCCTGCAACATGATGGAGTGACTGGCAAGCTGGACTGCTGTGTCCTGTCCTAGGAGCTAATTGCTGCCAGCTGCTGAGGGGTCGGGGAACAAAGAGCTGTTTTAAAAGGTAGATCTGTTGATTGGAGAAGCTGTCCACCCTCCTTTTAATGGGATGTGCATCACATGAGATATGGCATCTGTGTACGGCGCTGCCTCATTCCCGCACACGTCCCCGGGGCCCGGCGAACTATAACAACACCAGCCCATCTGTGTTTTGTAAGTGGACAGCCAAATAAACTCAGAGAGTGAACAACAGGACAGAGTGAATAAGGTGAAGGTGGTGCAGATTATTTCATGTGGATGGAGTGAGAGCCTGGGAGGTGTGTTTTAAAATTGTATTAGCCTCATGATTCCTACCTTGACATTTTTGCAGTCGTTTTATCACACAGGTAGATTACATTCATATTTGCAAAACTGCTCCATACATTTGGAGCCACCTTATCTGGGTTCTCAATCTTTTCACTGCACATACCTTTTTAACTAGCTCTGAGAGGAGGCGGGGTTTGAGTAAGCAAATGTTTCATGTGAGTGGCTGAGTCAGTTATTGGAGATAACATTCTTGTCTTTTCCCTATGAGCATAAATATTTAAGTAAACCTGTCAGTGGTACTCCCTCACTCCCAGTCCTCTCTTGGAGGAAGGAGAAGACAAGAGAGAAAGAGGGGGAAAGATAGAGCGAGAGAAAGATAAAGGCCCCTGAATGATGGTTGTCTGTCAGCAGGGCTGTACGCCATGGCTATAACTAGGACCCCTCGCACGCCGGCAGGTCTGTGTGTGTGTCTAACACCTCTCGGTGCTGTCTAGCTGATCGAACGGCCTTCCAGGCGTCCTGTTATGACAGTTCACTCTCCGCCTTGAGAGACCTCATCTGGGGCGTGTTCTGACAGGGCAGCTGCTTGGAATAGCTCTGAAGAGAGGCAAGCGTAGACCTCTATCATCCTGCTGCTGATCCCTGTCACTCTTGCTTTCTTTCTGTATTACTTTGTGTGCATGTCTGCTGTTGGTTTGTCTTTGTGCAAGGGCGATTGCAACTGGAAAAACTGCTTTGTCACAGCAATAACAGAAAAAAACAGAGGTATTATAAACATTTTTACATACACACAACTATATAGATACGAACTACAGGTATCATGATTCATATTTTGATTACAGCAATTAAATTCTATATTTACCAGCATGCTAGGATGGTTTGATAAAGTTTGGAGAGAAAATTCACTGTATCATGTGGGGATATGTCGGCAGCATTTATTGCAGGTTTGTACAAAAGAGATTATATAGTTGAATTGTATATATTATTTTGTCCTACTGCTTCCTTTTCTTACCTGAAACTGTTGCAAATCAGTGTGACATCTGACAAGTCACAACATGTATTACATTTGGTGTGTACAGTTCTGTGTGTTTACACCTTTTGTTTTGACTGGATTATTGTCATAACTTGTTGAACTGCACTACAGCCAGCCTTTCATTACATTTGGGCCAAATGAACTTGTCACTTGTGTCGATTTGAAAATGTATTTCTATGTCATATACCTGGACTGTTAATTTTCGGAGGTTTTTTTTCAAATAAAAAATTGTAAAAGCCATTTTTCATTATTTTCTGATACTTTATTGACAAAAGGATTAATCAAGAAAATAGCTGTCAGAGTAATCGATGATAAAAAAAAAAAAAAAAAAGAACTGTCGGGTGCAGCCCTTCGAACAACCTTGTAGTGCTTTTTCATTATTTCTTTGTATTGTTATGTTTATCGTAGATTTAAATACCAGCCAATTCATGATACACATTTGTATCTTGCTGCCACGATGCTATAACTGCTAAGGAAAGAAAATACTACGGAGACTGAAATAAACACACACATAAAGTCATACCTCCACAGGACCAGTACTGATTGACATTGTGAGGGCAAGATAAGGAGATCAGAGCAGTAAAAATGTCCTTGACAGAGCTCTGGCCAGGCCATAGTTAACAGATCAACCAGCACCATCTGTGACAACCCCACAAGCAATTATCCCATATCACATCCTCGCTGACCATCTATATTAAACCTGCTCACAACACCTGAGATGAACCCACACTCACACCTCCTCTGCCATAATCTCGCCTGCCAGCCAACCCTCATTCTTCTCCTGCGTGGCTGAGCCAATAACGTGGGCTGCTTCAGGGTCAGCCTTCACCTTGTCCTATGTGTTCAGCCATGCTGCTGCTGCCAGTGGCCTGGTCTACAATCATAGCTATGGCTGTCATAAAAGGTCCAATAGCTTAAAATGACTATAAGCCATGTTATTACAGACAGAGCCAGAGAGAGGAAAGGGGAAGGAGGGAGGGAAGGGGGGAGGGGGCGTGAGAGGGTCTGGCTGTAAAAGCAGCATCATGGACTTCTCCCTCAAATGGCACCTGAAGGTCAGTGGTCGGCCACAGTGCTGCAGCTGTGCTCTAACCATCTCAGAAACACAGAAGATAATCGTCTTTGTTTTGCTTCCCCTCTCGATGTTTGATAAATCCTTTTGTTTACATGTTACACAATGCCAAACTATTGTATGAGACTCCAAAGCACTACTTCATTCAACACACTCAGCACATAGATTTTTCTGAGCTATTTAAATGTCACAGTGGCTGGACATTAATTTTAGTACACTCTGATGTCAGTTATGAAGAAAATTACAGTGAAAACTACCATAGGTAAATAACTAGAGGTTGAGGAACTCAACAACTAGATCTGCAGTGGCCCTGATCTTTGGAGTTCATGAGCCTTTTTCTAGGACCAGGGTTCTTCTGAATACCTAACTGTATATCCATTTCAAGCCCTTTTACTTGTACAACCAGATCCAAAGTTACTTTAGGAATATATGGGTCTGACAACAGTCCAATGGGGAATTATTCTAGTTTTTGCATTCTTAATGGGCATAAACCTCTAGTGAATTTTGAAACTATTGCAGAGACCTTTAACCAATTGCCACTGACCACCATATGATGTGTGTTGTGCACTGAAACTGATCAAACTGTAAACAACACAGACCCTCCCTCAATGTGAGCAGAGTGCAACATCATGTCGGTATATGGCCAATGCAGACCGGGCTTCATTTCCCCGATATTTGCTCGTGTTGCTACAACTGCTCAAATCGCTTCATTTAGCTGTACAATCGCTATCATTGTTAAAACAAAATTTTTCTAAACAAACTTTAAACTTCAGTGTCATCACACTTAGCTCTCTGATTGGTCCATACTTCAGAGTGGCTGAGCAAACCTAAATTTGAACAGGATTTCCAGACCATCATCACAGTGACAACTGAAGCTCTGAGCAATAGGTGGGCAGAGCCAAGCTGGTGGTTTGGGCAGATACTCAGGTGTATGTATTTGTAGGCGTTGACTGCATATCAGGAGGCCCAGGACATGCTGGAGAAACTACATCTCCTAGTTGGCCCAGGAGTATTTTGGAAGTACTGCAGGACATTAAAAAGGTGAATAATAGCTGAGCAGCTCTGCCCACTTGCCTCCTGGATAATTATATAGAATATTGCTTCACATAGTATTCACTCAGCAAACCAAGTGTAAATCAGTCCATCATTAGACTGTAAAAAAGAAAACTATCAGATCTGTGCGCTTGAGGTCAAGCCACTGGTCTAGAAAATAGTTGAGTGTGTGGCCAAAGGCAAAGATGCATCTGAAATGTTTTGCTTTATGAGAGTTGTATCATAATGTGCACTAGAAATAAATCAATATATCATTACTTTCTTTTTGATCTTTTTAATACATATATTCACATCTTTAAGCATGCTGAAAAGTCTTCAAGCCCAAAAGATTTTCATTTTTCTCCAAACACAGAAAAACACTTACTGTCAGAGAGAGTGTGTATTGCCACCCCGGTGTACCATGCCGTCATCCTAGAAAATGAAGAGACCTTCAAAGTGCAGCGAGCCACATAGACAGCATGCACACTTGTGATGTTGTCAAAATGAGAGGTAGTGAAATGGCACAGACAAAAAGCAGAGCTGCCATGGTTCATTGAGAATCAGAGGTGAATAGGGACATAGAATTCAGTCCAAGCTCATGCACATGGTTTGATTGTGTGGCATGTTTTCACTCCCTGCTAGACAATGCTCAAGGCTGACCTCTTCATGAGCACTGTCCTTGTGTTGTGCACAGCTGCAGCCTGTGAAAGGTGCATCCATTTAAGCCTGCTGTATAATACAGGCTAGTATGGAAACATGGTCAACATACTCCACAAACAGAGCTAGCCCACATTGTTTCATTGTGGAAAAGCAAGCCCACACAACAGTCTTGAAGCTCAGCCTGAATGACTAGAATATGGGGTAGAGTTGAAAAGTCCCTGTCTCTACCCTGTGCATGTTCGTCTCTCTTTGTGGGGGCCATTAAGCTATCAAAGATGTGGCCTGTGAAGAAATGAAACATTGTCCAGAGAGCTGGAGAATTCCTCTGAGCTGGGGGAGGATAGGGAGAGGGAGCAGTGGTGTGTGTGTGTGTGTGTGTGTGTGTGTGTGTGTGTGTGTGTGTGTGTGTGTGTGTGTGTATGGGGGGATTAGAGAAGGTTTGGAGGTGGAGGAGAGGGGAGACGATGATGATGGACAGACATGGGGGAGCCCCCCCAGTATCAAAGCTGCAGGAATGTAGAGCAGGCTGGTAGGACCTGGAACGCTCTCCTAACCCTCTGATCTGATGTGATGTGTGAAGTGGAGGGGTGAGTCAGAGCTTAGCACTGCACACAGCACCCAAGATACAGAGCAGGGACACTGACATGCAGCTGGTTACCATACTTGAACCAGTGTTTCACATGAAGAAAAAGGAGACATTTTCAAGGAGCGCAGAGATGTGTTTTGTTATATGAGAATTTGTTATGCTTTGATGAATGCCCTCATATTTGTGTTTTTGCAAAAACAGCACAATATGCCTCAAAACGTCAATAAATCCTTTAACCTCATGGTACCTCTTGCAAAATCCAAATCCCATATCTATTTAGCCAGAAAAAACACCCGTTGGTCAATGATATTTTTTTGTAGCCTGGTGTTATGATCTATGGGGTACTGCCGTCGGTGTCTCATTGGTGTCTCTTAGTTAATATGTATGGAGGAATCAGAGCTGTGTTGCTTAATTGACTGGGGCAGCTCTCCATCCCTGCATGGGGTCATGGGCTAGCTGGAGACTCTGAGCCTCCACACCATTTTATTTCCCACTAATAGACAAAGCCCAGCTCTTTGTCCAAGTGTTCAATCACAATGAGAGGCATACACGTGGAGTGTCTCTTAGACCAGACTTATATCCCTGTGAGCACATGGACAGAGACAGACAGAGGGGGGACTACAGTGCTGTCTGTGGTCAGCCTGTAATGGCAATGCCTAAAGCTTTTACAGTATCAGTCCAATTATGGCCAAACATCCGCTTCTGCTTAAGTCCATTTGCTTTTACTTAATGCTCAAACTATTCCCTGATGCTTTGTTCTTTACTCTAAATACAAATCTCTCCATCCATCTCTTTCTCTCTCCCCTTTCGTCTCTAGGCTGAGTGGCTCCTTGCCCTCCCTCTCCACCTCCCGCTGAACATATAAGCTGCTTCTCACCACTGGCTGCAGGGTCATTAACCCACCGGAAATTTTGGCTTTGTTTCTCTTGCCTTTTTTTTTTTTTTTTTTTTTTTTACTGTCGCCTGGAACAAAGGGAAAAACATTCAATAGTTATTGATTTGGAGACATACAACTTTTACTGGAGATCCCATTTAATCACAAAAGCTGATTTATTGTAGGCCCTCTGACAATCCCATTAAATTGCTGTCTAGCTAATCAAGTCAATTCTTTCTCCTCGAGGACTAATCTTTTATAGGGACAGCAGAACAAATCCTGGCTGTAACAGGATTGGTGGGGAACTGGGAGGCTGCCTCACCTTTTTGTAATGAAAATTTAAAAAAAAAAATCCACCTCAAGTTTGGTGCTGTTTATCTACGCTACAAATATAATGGCTTTAGTGGCTAAACAAGCAGATTAGTGAATTTCTTAAAGTATTACGGCCACATTGAGAAAAAAAAAAATCTTTTTTTTTTTTGCATTCAGACAATATAGTGGAAATGTTGAGCAAAATGTGGAAATGGTGAGAAAAAGTGGAAATCAGATTTCGTAAAATAAAGTCAAATGTTGAGAAGCATGGCATGTCTGGACTTCTGTGGCAGAGATACCTGCACCTAAGACACAGCACTCGTCTGAGCTCCACATCTTCTGGATCAACCAACTTGATCAATTGTCTCATTGTGTCTTGTGATACAATATATTCTCTTTGTATTGTGTAGAGGTGTAACCATCGACACCCTTGCGTCTGTCCATCTTCAGCTATTTCGGTCTGAACGAATGCAGCCACTTCCTCTAAGTCATTGTGGTTTCTCCTTTTGAACAGATACAACTTTCAGCACAATCTATTCAAAGTCCTAATTACTGTGTTTAATTACAAACTATGTTTATGCGCTGAAAGAGACATAATTTCCTTGTTAATAAAACTGATTCTGAAGTAAATTAGTTTATCTACAGAAGGCATCTTGTTGAAAGATATGCGCAATGCAAGTAGTTTGGATTATTATCATAAATTAGCCTTTGCTCTTGAAATGTAATTTAATCCTGAACTTTCCATTTTTTCTTGACATTTGGACTTTTTTAAGCAAAACTTTAAAAAAACAACAACAACAACATCTTCCTCTTATTTCTTTTTTCCCCTCAATCCTAAAGCCCTAATCCTCTTTCATACTTAAAGGGATTCTGTTTAGAGAAAGAAATAATTTAGGGAGCAAAAACTTTACTTTACTTTACTACTTGTTACACTCTTTAATTTGATTACATTTTAGATTTTATTTCTAAACATAACAGATGATCCAGCGTGCCAGAGACAAATGTCATGTATTGCCATTGGGTTGCAGTCTAACAAGTTTCTGTAAACCTGGTCGATCTTTGCATTCGTCATGTTAGACATTAGGTCAATGCTACCCTGAGTCACATTTCAGGGGGAGCCCACCTATCTGTTTTGTGCATTTTTAGTTCTTAGTTTAACTGTAATGAAAATGCTGTGTGTTTATCTGCAGGTGTCTCAGTTTACATATGTCTGTGTTTAGTGCCACAGCTTCTCGTCAGCTTTGAATGAGGTGATGGCAGAAACGTCAGCCTTTAAAGCCCCTCATGATGAAATTGTTCTTGTAAATCTTTATGTTTTCATTCCTGCTTGTTGTGTGTGGACATCTCTACTTTATGAGTCACGCACCTATTGGGCTTCAGCACATCTACTAAATGAGGTGGAAACCCAAAAGAAATGATGATGGAAACCTGGAGACGCATGACTGAATTTTATGACGTGCTGATAAAATTATACTAGCTCTCATCTCATTGGGTAACTTCAGAAAAGATAGAACAGAGGCTACTACTGCTTTATTTATTTTCATTTAATTTTGAGACATCCGACCGCTCTGTTGTCTTTACATCTTTACCATCATCATTTACAATTATAAACATTGCTTTATTCCGTTTTGCATTAATTCAGCATTAAACGAAGTAAAGCCCTTATCTTGTTGTGTTGCACAACAACAACAACAACAACAACAACACATCACTGCGCTGTCATTTAGTCTGTGAAGGAAAATGTCAGTTGTAACATTTCCATTAAAGCAAAATGATGTTATTTCAAATTGTATGTGGTGGGGAGCTGTAATTTCTTGCTGTTTCAGTACCTTTAGGAGTTCAATACTGTCAATAGAATTCAATTCTGTGTCATTTACTGTTAGTCAGCTGAGCTTGTTCCTTGTGATTGTCATCTACACTGAAACACTAAGTAGGCTGCAGGGTATCAACCTGCTTTTTATTTCCAGTCATGCTGCTTTCCCTTCAATAATACATCTCTATCATCTTTGTGTGTAAGAACGAGGAAAAAAAAGAGACATCTACTCCAATCCGCTTCTCTCAGACACTCATTGATCCCAATGTTACGAAACTAAAGCTCTTTTACACAAATAAAGTTACAGCCACACTCCTATTTAAACCCATGGACATAGTTCTGTTTGCAGGGTTGGGTAGTTCATATATGGGGGAATATTGTGATAGAAGCCCCCTATAATAATAATAATAATAATAATAATAATAATAATAATAATAATAATAGGGTATCCCATGTAGATCCTGACACATCCAAAACACACACAGGAGAGAGTGCTGCCTCTGCAGGCTGCTCCAGAAGTCTAGCTCAGCACCTCTGGACCTCAGCGGAGCGACCATTGATTTGATCTCCTCGCTCATTTCTCAATTGACATAGATACACTGTGTCACAGCTCCTTGACAGAATGAATCTTAGTCAGTCTAAATAGGCGTATTGTCAGCAGACATTTTGGTGTTTATGGAGATTTTTGCCTCCCAGTTCAATAGCAGCACTGCTTAGCTTTAGATAGCGATTGCTTTTCTCCTCTCTCATTTGCATATATTTAGAGTGGGTTCCCACTGGAAAGATCAAGGCAATCTATGTGTGGCCAATGCTGGGCGGCTGCCAGGAAGGCTCTGTCGATTCTATTAAAGGTGGGGCCAGATGTTTGTCATTACGTTTATTGATAACCACAGGGTCAATACTGTGATTTATTCTGCTGGGATTGGACTAAGCTTTAGTCACTAGTTTCACCAGGGCCTGATCAATAATCCACAATGGACAAGTACAACAAAACCACACATTAACTGAAAGCATCAGCAAAGCTATAAATCTGTCATAAAGTTTTGTGGTTAGGTGGAGAAACTATAAAAACAGTTGGGTGTGTTTTATTTCGACTTGAAAGTTCACAGGACTGGTGTTTCTAATTTGTCCTGACATATGGGTCCTCATCACTGGATACTCTTTCAGTTCTGGCACTCATCCAAAAGGCCAGTAAAATCACAAGTAAACACTCTTGGATTACATTCAACTATCTCCCCACTTCCTGTCATGAGACAAATCTGTTGCACAACTTGTGATCGTTAATTGCAGATAAGCTGCCTTAAAGGCTCATATGTCTGTTCCAGCCTCCTAGTTAGAAACCAATACGCAGCTTGAATGACTGCATTCACGAGGCACTTTTGGACTGCAGGAACTTTTTCGTAATTCTAGCAACTGTGGGAGGAAGTACCCCCTTTTTTGTGTACGCATTGCAGGAACTGAGGAACCTTTGTAGTTCTTAGAACATCGTTTGGGGGACTTTTTTAGTTCCTACCTTTTCTTGTACAATAGGAACTCCAGTGATGTGAAGAATATGGTCTTTGGCTCACTGCCTTACCTTGTCGTCAGATATTCCTTGCCCACGAGGTAACTGAAACTGTTATCGCTCTTTTTTAAAGACACCACACTCCCTTGTCAAAAACAGTCATTTTACTTCTGAGAACATGTGAGAGGCTGTTCTATCACTGCCTCGATTGGTCGGTTTGTTTGTGTTATGGTGGTGTATTAACCCATTAGTTTGGATCTAAAGTCCCACCAAAGTCACAATACCACAAACAAACTAACTGATGGAGAAAATGGTAGATGAACAACCCCTGTGTTCTGTGAAATTAAATTACTGTTTTTGTCAAAGGAGTCTGGAGGCTTTGAGAGATAAAACAGCACAGTTGTCCATCAGAAAGGGCTGTCTGATGGTGAGGCAAGGGAGTGAAAATATTACAAAATACAGCGCACACATAAATTGAAATTAATTATTTTAAGTGGGACTTTTTTAAGGTAGCTAAAATACATTTTGTTGCTGACCTGCTCACAGTAGTACATAGATTAGCCTCTGAGCCGGTACTCCAAACTATGTACATGCTTAACCACCTTCTACTGGTAATACACTGACTGTAGATTTTGGGTTAGTACCTCGTACAACCAAACAATTCAAACTATTCATTATCCTTAAAAATGGAACAAAATACGGATAAATGGACCATTGTTGCTGTGTGCCAGGCAGAGATGTTGCTGACTCCAACCGACTTACATTATTTAAACGTTCTTATTGGTCATGTGAAAGGAAAAAGAAAAAAAAATCTCTTGAAGGTATGTAGATCTCGGGGAACCCTCCAGTGTGAAACTACTCTCATGGAGTCCCAAGAACTTTCTTCTGCTTATTATTTTGTACTTTTCCATAGGCTAATCATGTAAAGTAGCATGCAAAGTCTCGTGTCAAATGTGAAACATAGCCTTGTTAGCGTATTGAAAAATTTAATCCTCACAAAGATTAAATATGAAAGTTCGCCGCTGCCTACCATAAAGTTACGGTAAAGTTGGTGCTGTTGTTTGTCTACAGTGTTGTGTCCAGAGCTGGACATTCCTCGTGGTTGCGGTCTCTAGGAGGAGGGCACTGACAGCACCATCTGAATAGACGCTGAGTCGCCGAACTCGACCAAAATGTAATTACCTCTCGCTCACAATGTCACACTGCAGACCTGAGCCTGACAGCAGCCTCAAAATGGAACACGCTGGGATTGAATTAACCTCCAGCTGGGAACACTGTTGTTGTGTGTGTTGGTGTGAACCACTCCACCTTCTCTATGAGTGCAATTCAAAGAATTTCCTGGAACTTGCCCTGTCACACTATCGTGCAGCTCGGAGTCAGTTTTATAAAATGCTTGAGTAAGCAGCACAGTTTTGTGGCATTTTGTGGCTTTTGGCCAGAAATTAGCTCAGACTACTGAATAGTTTAATACAGTCTCACACTGACATACTTAGCTTTCTGGCTGTGAAAACCTATAGCAGATATAGCAGGAATATTCTCCCTCCCTGAGCTTCATAAACTCATTGCTATGATAAGCCAATAAATTCAATAGTTGCAGAGCCATTAGACTCATTCTATCCCTGTGAGTGACAATAATTTGCTGCTCTCAGTATAAACCTTTGTCATAGACTTTAACATCCTACAGATTATGTACAGTCACTTATTGAGATTGATGAATATTTTCATGATGTGATAAATTTCCTGGGGAGCGTACAGTATGCGCTGGCTGAATGGGCTAATGTAATGTAATGGGGACTTAAATGAGCCATTAATCTGGCAGACCCAAGGGTAAAGGGACAGCACGACAGGGATGTAACCAAGATGTAGGAACATGAATTATTTGTGATTTCATACTTTAAATGGAACAAATTAAACATAATATTAAGAAGTGGATGTTTTTAAGCAACTGAATCTTCCTTCAAAGTACAAAGTCTGATAACACATTGTATCACGACTGGGCAAAGTTGTTTTTTCTCTATGTTTCATCAAAAGCAGTTTATTCATGACAGGCCAGTGGCAAAGTGAGGTTTGAAAGGGAGATAGCAGGTGCTCTAAGATCAGAAATTGAAAATGGAGCTAACACTGTGGAGGAAAGGGAAGTGAGGTGCTGATATACAATTATCTGTGGGAGGCGTTAGGTATTATAAATGACCCTGTGAGACCAGAGAGGGAGGACTGAGCCAGTGAGCTGTTGGGGGCTTCCTGGCTGTATAATTGAAAATCATTCAGACAGCTGTACAGTTTAACCTTGGAGGACCATGTCTTAGTCACTAATTGATAGGTTGGCATGCACAGCAGTTGAAAAGTTTATATGTGGGTAGATATTGAACAGGTGTGTGCTTTAAGAAAGCTTTACAAAACACCATAAAAAGTGCTTTAATATCTCTCGAATGTTTCTCGATGTTTTCCTTGAATCTTCTCCATCCTACAACAATACAACACATTTCTGAGAGGGATGAATCATTGCATTGTGATGTTTGTAACATCTATACGTGGGACGATTTCTGAACATCTCTGTTTGTCTTGGACAACGTTTTTGGCTCTGAAAACCACCCACCACCATGATACTGTCTGATATAATAATCCAATCTCTGGAGGAGCTTGTGTTTGGGAGCGACACAAACCAGCAAGGCTGGTGAGTGAACTCCAGGAAGCAATAGATCTCTCTGGCCCGTCGGAGCAGAATCCTGTCTCCTTCCTCCATGCAGAGGACTGGAGCAGTGTGGTTGTCTCTTCCCTCATGGAACCAGATGCATTATTGATGGATGGCTGATTGGGAACTCAATTACACAGAGATTACTGGGCTGGCAGACACTGGGACACCACTACCCTGTCAGAACTATTGAATTAGAGCACAGGACAGCAGGGAAAGTGTCCTTCAGAGACACCTCTCTTCTCTGTCCAGACCTCCTGGGGATGCCAAACGGCCACAGCCTAGTTCGTACTCTGACAGATGACCTTCCCAACAACTGTAGATTTAGCTGGGCAGCCAGCTGGCTGGATTGCGCTGCAGTGAGCAGTGGGGAGAACACTGCACACTAACCTGTATCTGGACAGTGGAGTGGTGGTGCATTGTTTGGCTGTGCACATTGTGTACACGTTGTGTATTCCTCACTATAATTTGATGCATCATATGACAGCTGCTCTTCCTTTAGTGCTGAACTAGATGTAATGATGAAAAAGGCCCAGAATATGAATGTATGTGCATAAATATTGGCATTTCACCAAATCTCATTCATATAACATGGCCCACCTGAATGAGAATCGTGCCTTGCAGGGTCGTATGCTATTACAAGTTTAATGTGAAATCTGGATCGAAGGAGATGAGAGAAGGGGGGCTCGGCATCTGAATTGGAAGCATTCATCTTCCTTTTCTGTTGGTCAGCAAATGTGTTCAAAGGGAAGGAAAAAAACAATGTGAGAAAAGCTGCTCTCTCGAAGAGAAATCATTTCATACCAGACCACACAGTGAAGCCTATTTCACCCCTTGGTCTGGTATAACTGCTTATCCCAGGCTTCTGTTTATTGCATTCATCAGTAGAGTTGTGAAATACTGATCTCATGTGTCTCTGGCTTCACATTTCTGCTCCCAGAAATTTACCTTTGGAGGCTCCATATATTTTAGACAGTCATTTACAGATGCTGTTTTTCTCTTGTATCATTTGTGAGGAAAGCACATGTGTGATCATGGACAAGATTTTTCCATTCCTTAAATGTCTTCTCCTATTGTTGCTATGTCAGTGTGTCAGTGAAGAGAATGATTCTTGAAAGAGACCATTGTTCAGGTTCGCGTTGTCAATGGAGACGGGCCAATAGCTAGGATTAGGTGGACAACAGGCTGCTTTCACCAGGCTCCTGCTTTATCCAGGTCTTCTCCAACAGGCTGGACACTTTAGAAAAGACACCCTGGTGAGTCGTGCCCCGCTCTGTTGTCCCCGTTCCCCTGAACACTGGGCACAAGTTAGCCTCTGCAGAAAAGGTTTAATAAGGAGTGGAGAATGGCCATTAGCTCCCTGCCAACCTCTGTTGATGGAGGAGAAAATAGAGGGACCAATAGACCAACAAGAACTAGTGCAGCCTGTGACAATCACATCACGGGGAAACTAATTCCCTTTCCTGAGGTTGAGCCTGTCCACCGATTCTGAGCAGAAAAGACTCGGCCTCCATCACTTCAAAATTTTAAATCCAATACTGGATTTGTGGGACAAATGCTGATATTTGATTAAAAGAAAAATACAATACCAACATATCTACAGAAATGAGGTTGTCATGCACTTCGTTATGAGTGTTGAAAAGAATAGAGGACCCAAACGCACGACAACAGAATCAAGATGATGACGAAATCAAAAGACTTTAACTACAGTCGGGCAAACCAAAAACTAAGTGAGTCTGCAGTGGATGGATCCAAAGAGGAACTAAAAAGGCAAAACCCAAAACCAAGACACTAAAACAACAAAGAACTGAGAGACACAGAATTTACTTCGTATAAAAATGTACAGGAACAGGCAAACTCAAACTGATGATGAAGAGGGAAAGAGAGCACACAGACAATTGGGAAAATACACTTGGGAGTAATACACTAAATACATTCAGGAGAAGAGGACAACAAAGAAACAGTTAAAACAATTGGAGTGGGGCAGACGATCACAAAAGGTAAGAAGTAGATCGAGAGACATGGGGATATGGGACAAGTAAGTATGGGAATGTAATAATTACAACTAGAAATCTTAAAAAACCAACAACAACAAAAATACGCACACACAATTCTTATTATTTCTAAATTACATTTACATACAAAAAACATTTCTGCAAAGTTTTCATATTAGCGCATATAGAACAAAATATACTGCAATACGGATATATTTGTCATAGCCAAATATCGGCCAATAAAATTAGGCTCTCGTGAATAGCGAGAGTTTAAAGCAAAATGCAGTGGTTACATATTACCTGATTGATCCCATTTAATTCAACAGACGGTTCTTCACTTATTTACAGGTTTGTACGCGTGGGTGGGGAGCTGTTTTCACCGGGCATTAACATGCGTCTCCACATACATCCACATACGTCAGATATGAACACGAGCTGCAATTTTTTGTATCGCTTATTCAGAGCACGTCAGCTGAGAAGACCTCAATACCTCCTTGCTGCGTGCACACCTGGTCTTATGCTGGCCACTTGTGATCGCCAGGACGTTAATGTCAGGCGGAAACATATGCAAATTACCAGTCTTATTTGTAAAACTCATATTCCCTGTATTTCCTCCCAGTAATGTTGTGGTGCCTCTGGATGCAATCACACTATTCAGTTTTGCATGCAGATGGCAAACATTGATTTCCCTCATGCCTGTCCTGCATATATGAATTGTCTTCTCAAAATGAAATCAATTCCAATCAATTTTCTCAAAGTCTTTTCTGTCAAGAACAAATTTATCAGGAGCTGCTGATTTGAGAGGATGGTGATTGAGTCATAATTAAATTAGATTTAATCAACACATACCTGTACGACTCTAGTGGTCAGGTTGAGGCAATTTGATCAATATTCTTTACATTATTTTTTATAGAAGCTCTAAGTTGATCTCAGTTAACTTGTGATAAATGACACATTAAGAGCACCAAACTGTGGTAACATTTTCATGAAAAGTGATTGGACAAAATTGCTAGTGGCTTTGTTAGGTTTCAATAGGTATTTACTGCTATGTGAAACATGTCTGCGATTGTGAATTAACAATATGCATAAAGTTTCTTTCAACCAGCTGAAGACACCAACAGTGCACCATGTGCTCTGTGAGTCATTGCTCAGCCGTGATGCCAAAAGACTAAATCCATTGGAAGATATTAGAAATAATGAATACATTCATGTAATTTGAAGCTGATCTATTCACAGTGCATAAATGAATACCATTATTTAAGGAAATCATTTTCATTAAGTAAGCGTTCTTGCAAATTAATGTCAGTGACTTGCAGCATCAAGTTACGACTTGCCTCAGTAAGCAAGGCTCGGTTTTGCATCAGTTATCATTTTTGGTCAACCTGCCCTCATTTGTAGGACATAAAGAGAAGTGTGTGTCTCGTATGTGTCATTAGATATATTCCAAAAAAAATTTGAGTGAAAATGGTAGTGCGCACGCTCACACTCTCTCACTCCCTCTTTCTCTTTAATAGGCTTTAATCCACTGTTAAGTTTAGGCTCATTTCGAAGGTTGTGTAACCACTTTGGGGAGAAGCTTACATACAATAGTCGATAAAGTAGGCTATATATCATAGGCCTATTCACTTTAATTTAATGAAGTCAGCAAGAGAATCTTCAACAGTTTGTTCTGGATTAGTCTTTATGTCCGATTTCAGTCACAACACACTCCTGCAAATGTTTTCCAATAAAAGCCTTCTTATGAAATAAAGGGGTTCTGTCTGCTGAAACGCTAAAGGGCTTTTAATTTGAAATGGATACAGGAAGCGTTGAGTCGATATTAACGCATAATGCAGTAACTTTAACAGGGTAAACGGTAACAGATCAACCAGATCAAGAAAACTGTGAACATTTCATTTCTTCACTTGGGGGAAGAGGTGGCGGAACGTTGTTCCGGTGTGCTCCTGTAGTACTACACTGAAGGAATAATCCCACAAGTGGCATTCACCATGTACACTCTATAATTGTTTCTTTTGCCTGTGATTTCAGTTGTTCTTATGGTAAATTAGCATGAATAGGCTAAATTTCAGCAAAGCGAATGTAATCGAGACATTCAACTATATCTGGATTGAATCTTTGTCAGCACCTTCTCTCTATTTTGTCTATCTGTTATCCTCTGTTCAACCTCAACACAGAAACCGACCTGAGACGCCAAAACATCCCAACCTGCTGCAGATTGTAATTTGAAACAGCGCGAATTCCATTTAAAATCTAAATTCAACTCTCTGACCTCCATATGCCCAAAGCTCTGTTTCCATGCCGTCGGACTGCATGCCTGCATGGTGTGGAAAGTTCAGGTTTCCCAATTCCCAATGTCACATGTCCCTCTCCAGATTCACAACATGCATGGACGTGACCGCAGACCCTCTGACACTGCAGGCTCATGCCAGTCCACATGTGCACAGGATGCACTGATTGGAGGACAGCCGGTCTTTTAACATGTTTAAAGACATTGTTCAGCTGGCTCTCGGAGCAGCTCCTCTCTGGTCACAGGTCACAATTAGCAGCATAAAGGCAAGTTGCAAAGAGTTTCTTTGCAAATACTACAAAAACAAAAGTACCAGACTTTAGTTTGTGTTTGAGGCTTTGTGGACCCATAACATCCACACGAAAGGGGAAAGTGAATAAAATAGCACCCACTAACATATCCTAATGTTTTTCAAAGGCTCCCTCACGTTTGAAGTGTGAAGCTATTCATCGACCTGTGAAGTCTGTGAGAGTCTTATCACTTCAGAGCGGTAAATCTGATGTGTCTGTTGAGTTTTGTGAGTGACCTCTGTGGTGTGTGTGTATGTGCTGCGTCAGTATCTGTGCGCGCTGTCAGTATGTGGAGCCATGTCACAGGGTTTAACCCCTCTGCATTGATCCCGAGGTTGCTTAGGGCTGCCGCCTAATTCTCCAATTTTCAGCTGTTAGAGATAGAATTGGAATAATAAACAGCTGAACCTCCCACTAATAATCCCAATGACCCCCTCCCTTCCCCTCGCCTTTTTCTTACACACACACTTTGTCCCTTCCTCCACTGCTCAGCCAGCCCTCCTCAGGACAACTGGGCCTGGGGTAGAGTTTCTCTGTCTGCCCTAATCTCGGCCAAAGCCATAGCACTCGCTCCTCTGCTCTAATGAAATGATATCAGCCAACCTTGGCAGCCTGGAACTGATTATCACTACCAGCACACACCCACACATGAGACCACACAGGCACGTTTGTGGATTAATTGTGGATAGATATAAAAGCACACACTCATTACACACACACACACACACACACACACACCTCTGCATACGCATATACACCAAGCGTGCTCACAAAACTTTAAATCGATGTATTGTTTTTCAGCATCTCATTGTTTCGTCAAACAGTCCAGACCCGTTGGGCTTTAAAATGGTGCCACAGCAGAGGGAATACAGGAAATGACATGTAATAAGTGTTTTGAAAAACAAAATGTGAAGAATTTGTCTGGTATCTTTTTCTGTTGGCAGGCCTATACGTTTGAGTTTTGATGTTTATGTTTCCCTAAGTAGCGTGTTGCTCTGGCCAATTCAAACAATCCTGTAAATAATTAGAGTCCTGAGGTCAGACCTACCTAAATGTCCAAAGCTTTGTCTCAGTGGCTGTCTGCAGTGTTCGTCAGTGTCGATGGGTTTTAAAATAATACTTTTTTTTGTGTGTTCCACGTTGATAATTCTGTCTACAAATACTTTTTCTTTTTTTACATTTTCACTTAACATTTAATTTGAATGGGACCTTCAGTTATTCATTTTGATAGTCAAATACAAGATTTTTTTTTCTTTAAAGCAGGCAGCTCTTGAAAATGTTAACTTCATGTAAGTAGTAAAGTCTTCACTTCACTGTGTATGATGGTGAATTCTCTTAAGACAGCTGACTAGCCAATATATTTTTAAAAGTTTGATAAGAAATAATACATTTAGTAACCAAAGAGCTTGTTTGTAAAATGACTTAAATCTTATGTTATGCCACTTGATTTTAAAACAAATATATTTTACGAAAGAAGCTACAAGTGCAATGAATGTCATTATATTATGAATGTACATACTTTCTTTGCACAATGTTTTTCCATTGAGTAGTCTGAAATAGGGATGGGTCATGATTTTCAAATTTGTATTAAATAAGTTTAAAAAAAAATTTTTAATCATTTGTGCAACTATTGTTTTGTTTAAACAATTTTTTTTCCTTGTTTATATCGGGGTCAGGTAAAATCAAATGACTACCACTAGGTGGCGGTAATGCACCTAAAAGCTGTGATGCCACTGTATGAACAACATAAATATGTAAAGACGACTAAAATCATCAAAAAGTTCTGAGTGGAACTCCTTTAAATTAATAAATGAAAATGGTAGCATACCACAAGTGTACCACAGCTATGCATAGTCATTTGAGAGCAAAGCAAACCGAGCAGGTGGTCCACCCACAGATCGACAATCAATGACTGGCTTCCAATACTAGTTGAATAGTTCCCAGAGAATATCGAATGTTTCAGCTAAAAATGCTCATCCCTCATGTCAAACATGTAACGCGACTGTCTGAAAACACATTAACCACCACACCTCTCATGTCTGTATTTAACAAGCTGCTTCACCCAACCACCCTGCACTATCACGACTTTGCAGTTCAAAGTTACCTTGCCCCTGCCAGTCTTCAGAGATGTGAAAGAGCGCAGGAGGTCTCACCTACTGTACTCCACTGTAGAACAACAACTTTGACTCACTTTGTCTCAGGTGAGGATTTATGTCCACATAGCCATTAAGCGTGATATGTTGCTTAGCTAATCACCCTGTGGGACTGCTCTGCATGCAGATTTTTATTTAACCAAATTAAATATAAGCCCGAATCATCAATTTGGCTCGATGAAAAAAGGCTGACACTCTAACACAGTTCATCATTGGGCGAACAACCTGCTGAATGGAGGTGTTGAGTTGACATGCACTGGAGAATGAGGTCAAACACTTGGGTGTTGACCTGTACCTTTTGTCCATTCAGGAGTCATTTTAAGCCGCCATGGCTCTTTTGTCTGCCTCTCATATCTCTCCATTAACCTCCAACCACCAGGCACCTATGCAGACTCCGACAGTAACCAATGTCCCGCAGTATCCACAGGACTGAATGTCCTCTGAGCGTTTGGAGAGTCTGAGCTATCAAGGGAATGTAGAAATATCATAATGCGGGTTTGTGAACAGAAACTGGCACCTGTCAAACTCGCTTGTGACATGGGAACTAGTCTGTACAGGCAATACCTGCTCTGCCTCCATGAAACTCTCTTTAGTCTTATTTTTCTCAGTTTTTTGGCTCACTTTAAGTCCTGGGGCCCTGAAGTCTTTGTGCTGCAGTAGTGCTGGGCTCAGCATGCTGTCTGTGTCCACACACTGCTGCCTCAGCACTAATAAGGTAATAGAGTGATAGAGAGAGCGCCAGTTGTCTGCTTTCAACATCCCTACTCAACCGTACCCTCACCTAAACCCCCCACAGAGACACCATTAGCAAATCTATTGAGGATCCCATATTAGGGAAAACATCAAGGAGTCTAATTGTGGTTCTGAACTGGGACTCGCTGGGTGTGTTAAGTTCTGTAACCACTCTAATGAGCTGTAGTGTTTCCTCCAATGGGTTTATTGCCCTACATTCCCATTTGAGCCATGTCAATGACCACTGGGGCATCTCCTGAAATAGCTTAACCCACATGTCATGTTACAAACGAGGATTTCCAGAGACCACGTGTTTAAAAGGTAATTTTAGTTTGTTATATCTTTGGTTTGATCTTTTATTTTTGTAAATTTTCTGGCCTGTTACAACACTTTACTCTATACGAACATCATTCAATAAATTTGTGTGCATATAAACCATATCACTGTCGATTTGGACAGTGTATTGAAGTTTATAATGCAGTTTGTCCTGTATTCTCTTCCATATTTGACGAATAAGGGGGATTTATTTTAAAATATGTCTAATTACCTCTGTTTTTTGCACCAACTGATCTCAAGTAAATTTGGGGAGTAGAATTGAAATATTAATGATTGGAATAAATTCTCTCTTAATGATAAACGTGATCAAGTTTGAACTATCATAGCACCAGCACAGGATGATTCATTAAGTGTCAATGTGCCTGTGGGCAAACACTTTCTGTAATGCTGTCACATTATAAAGTGCATGGGATGCTGAGGACACCAAACATATGATCACTGTGTTCCTCTACAGCCAGCTCGCTGACTCCGTGTGCAAAGGTCCGTGTGAATATTTGTTTTGAATGATGTGTATGTGAATGGTATCCCGTAACTTGTGTGGCAGCGCAGCAGGGAAGCTTGACTGGAGCACTGGCCCCGTGTAACAGGAGGAGATGACTGGGCCATGCGGTCCTCAATGTGGTGCTAAAAACAGCCTGACAGCTGTGTGTGAAGAGCAAGTAAATGAAACTGGAACAGCACCTGACCGTGGAGGTGAAGTGTCTAAACATTTCAGAGTCACATGAATATTGGATCATAAACACATCAAATATATTTCACACTAGTTATTGTGATGTTTACTACAACGATTGAATGATTATCTTTGGATTTTGTTCTCTATGAAAAGTTTTACTGTGAATGCCAGAAACCTAATCAACTAATAACATTTTACATGGCAGATGCTTTGATAGACAAACAGGTCTGGCTTCCCCGAGAAAAGGAGGAATACAACCCTGAAGATCTTATTTGTGTATTTTATCTTCTTATCTGACTAATCTGTAATCTGTAAATCTGTATTCAGAAATCATTCGGTATAGTTGGGAGTTGCAAAGGTGTGAATCAAGTGGCTGTGCTGTAAGGACGAGCCCTGATGGCTCCTGAAATCTAACATTTCGGTTAAAAAGATCTGTTATAGGAAGATTATACAAGTAGTTCAGACCCAGCGATCTGATTGGTCAACTGTACATTTGGAACGTGCTCAAATCACCATAAAGCACACCCTGTTCATCACTAGAAATACCCATCGCCTTCTCAATGGGAATATATGATTGGAATTGAAATTAATATAATATACAATGTAGCATTGTTTTTACTTGTTAAAGGCCCACTAATTGTGACCCATTTGGTGAAATCGGGTCTCTTTTGATCCATTTTTGTCGCTCCGAGCACCCGTACCGTAACACCACAGAATGTCGCGGACTTTAAATCCTAGAGGAGGCTAGCTTGACCGGTAATGTTTCAACACGACACGGTGCTGAAATCTTAAAAATACATAACTACATTGATATCTTTTTTTCAGCGGATATCTTACTTACAATGAGATTGAGCGAATTAAGCAGTTTAGTGTTCCATGTTTCTATTGAAAGCAATAAAATGGACTGGATCTCATCTCTGTTGCTACGTCGTTACTAAGAGTCGGACTACTTCCTGGAGTGGTAAACATTACATACATTACATTCGCTTCTACTGACGCGACTGATTGTTTACCAGTTGTTAGTCTTACCCCATGTTGCTGTGGAAATGGAGATCACGCGAACAAAAAGTTGTATATTTTGAGAGCGAATGGCCCCACAATATGAATAAATTTTGTTTACATATATTGTTTATATCGATATAGTTTAATGTTGCATTACATAAACTGTTTCTTCCATCAGGCCGTACCATGCTTGTATCTCTACTCTGCCACTGTGTGCGCAACCCCACAGAGGTGGTGGTGAATCATGAGCGTCTACTGTGGCCTATGCTACCTTCGGAGAGTCACCCGCTTAATGCTTCGGTTTTCATAGTGCAGAGCTTCCAATTTACTGGGCCTTGCCTCCATCATGGCAAATTAACAACAAAAAATGTTACATATATCATTATCACTAAAGGAGCTAGAGGACTTGCTAACCATAAGACACACCAGGAGTCACTAACAGATCTGAATAGCTTGTTAACAACCGTGGAATCAGTGAGAAAAGGTTAAAAAAAAAAAGGAGAGAGCTGTGAGTGTTTGAATGGAACGAGTGCAATTTTAAATGTACAGAGGGTAATTAGCCGCTGTCATGAAGAATATAGCACATTAACTGTGTTGAGACAGAAAAACGACACTACCAGTAACGCAGAAACACCACCAACCTGAAATGAAGGAGTATGCTGACAGCAGCTCGCCAGTCTGTTATTATTGCTGAGAACAGTTGACAAAGCATCCTGTGAAATATGCCTATTTATATAACATAGGCCATTTAGTTTATACGGGGTTGAAAAAATAAGTTCAGAGACTACTCCTGTTGCGCATGAGCACCGTGACATGCACAGAGAAGCTGCAGCCTTCGTGAGTAAGTACTCCAAGTTTAGTCGCTTGATCAAAATCAGCACGTGAGTTACACATGCTTTTGTGAGCAGTGGTCCGGATACATCTGCGACTCTTTACACACCTGAAACTTCACCAGAAAGGGCACTTCAAAGATTGTGACAAATCACTGGGGAACGGAGGACATAGCACGGAGCCAAATACAGCAAGTAGGGGTTGTGGGGAGCGACGATTATGGTGTGGCTGAAAAACGTGTGACTTTTGAATGCGCTACGAGAGGGCGCGTTGTCATGTTGGAGAACCAAAGTACCATCGCGCCACAGTTCAGGACATTTGCACCAAATGTTTTCCTTCACACACCTCCAGCCTACGGTAGAGCTCAGTGTTGGCATTCTGAACCTGGGAGACAAATTCATGGTGAACAACAATGGAAATGTCAAAGAAAACCCACCTGGTTGCTCTCCTGACCTGATGCGCCTTTTTCAGTTTCGCACAATGACTTTCTCCCGCTCGGACACGCGAATGTCATTCAAAACACTTTGCCCAGCTCATTGTCATAGTCTTCCTGAAGCATTTTAACGGTGCCGATTTCCAAAGTTTGACACAAAATTGGTCATGTCCAAAGAGAAATTGAAGAAGGGCCGGACTAATGCTCACAAAAACTTGTGTAACTCAGGAACTGATGATGATTAAGCAACTAAATTTGTAACACTTACTCATTAGGGCTATGGATTCCTCCTCCTCTGTGCTCATCATGGTGCTGCGTACATTTCCTGCACAACAGGAGCAGTCTCTGAACACCCTCGTACATTTACATGTATTGCAGCTGTCTATGTTCAAACAGGGAAGGAAAACCTGTCTTTGTATTTTATTTTGATCACAATCTGTTTTACTAAAAGTGTGTCACTTTATATGTACCTTTGACTTACAAATGAACATTTAGCCCACTTTGTAGAAAACACTGATTACAAGTGTGTCACCATTCAGCCTAAAAGTACCCAGGTATGATTTTTGGTCAATATCACCTAGCCCTAGTTTTTTTTTATTTATTTTTTTTTTAAACCCATCCTAATCTATAGTACAATACAATACATTCTGGTGGTCCTGGATATCAGGGGTTTGTGAGGACAGGACTGCTGGGGTGCAGGTGTGTGGTTAATGTTAAGGTGTCTGTTAATCAGTAAATACCTGCAAACTGGGTGACTGCACTAAACCACATTGCCTCTTTTTCTATTTCTCATTGTGTAACATAAAGAGGATGTGATGTGTGGATGTGGCAGCTTTGAAATTGTGGAAAGCCAACTTTGACGGAGCTGCTGATTAACAAAAAACATGATGCAACCCGTTATATTTTTTCTACTTTTGGGTAATTAGTTAAGTGATATTTTTTAACCAGCAATAAGTAGCCTAATTGATTTTTTTTTTTTTTATCTGTTTTAGTCTGCCACAGAAAAAAATAGAAGAGTTTCCCATTGTGTTTTCACCACACTCTGACCACTGTTAATCTTTCTTAATCCTCCCAGGCCAAATCAAATTTACACTGGTCATTTCCCTCCAACCAAAAACTCTCCCTCCACTGTCCTCTGTGTGCAGGCCTCAGTATAAGTGCCCTCTCTCTCTCTCTCCTTCAGAGGATGATTGGTCAGTCCCCCACCCTCCCTGCTGCACTCCCCTTATTTCTCTCTCTTCCTACTTAAATACTTTTAGCGTAAAGAGAGGAGGGGAGGGAGAGGGGGATGGGAGATCCATGGGGGAGGGGAGCTGAGTGTTCAGTCTGTTGTCACTGGCCAGAGAGAGAGAGAGAGAGAGAGAGAGAGAGAGAGAGAGAGAGAGAGAGAGAGAGAGAGAGAGAGAGAGGGCGGAGGGGGGGGAGGAGGAGGGGGGGGGGAGAGCAGAGTTGTGTCCCATATGTGGAAAAAAAGCATAGCAGTGCACACACAGGTCTGGTCTGCTCCAGGGATTATCCTAGCGCTTTCAGATCTGATGGAGGACATGCAGGCATGAAAAGGTAAAGCTGCTTCTCTCCTCTGCATCTATGTGTTGATCTGCTGTCATAGCCTGCTGCTATTCCTGCTGTTTAACTTGGCTCTGCTCACTGGCTAAAGTTGGAGGAGGACTGAACGTGTTCAAGCAGCTCTCCTCCTTTGGCCGCTGACCATGAGACATTTCCCTGAGCAAACCAAAACCTCCCAACTCTGGCTTCTCCCTGCAGCCTCTCATTGAACTGTTCAGGGACAGAGCTCTGTTTGTTTAAAGTGGAAGCTGTGGTTTGCTGCTATAGTGCAGTTAGTTGTTCAGGGCTGAGTGTTAAAAGTTTACTGTCAGTTAGAGCAGAAGGAGTCCTAGTCGGAGACGGTATAGTGCGTGAAGCCTGTGGTGTCCAGGGACAGCCGTGTGGTCATTGCGTAATTTCTCTTCCATGTGAACATGAGGGAATGTATATTGATAACAGCCTTGTGAGCACAAATAGTCTCCATTAACACAGTAGTAATGTTGCACAAGATACTGGTGTTAAAGTTATTTTACATATTTAAAATGTTCTGATGCATGACCTTTTCACACAGATAAACCATATATTTATTGAAATATCTATGTGTAATTGTGACTGAAAATGTCGCAGCTTGACAGTTTGATTTGTTCAATAGAAAGTGTTTTTTTTCCCCACTGCATTTTCTTCGTAATCAATGTGACTTAAAATTGTTTTTTGGTGTACATAGATCTAACGAACAACACAAATGGCTAAAATGAAAAAAAAATGAATGTTCATAGTTATTTTAATCCCACGAGCTACCTCAGAGGTGCTTTATAACAGAATAAAAGAATAGAAACTGGATTAAATTTACTTTAATCTGTGCATGATTAAAATGCGACATTGCAGCCCAAGAGATTTGCTGTATTTTATTTGGGCTTTGAATGATTTAGTTTTCTCTACATCTCTAATATTAATATATTTGAAAAAAAGTATGATTCAATCTTTAGTACAACTGAATCCGAGGTGTATTATTTGCTTGAAAGGTGAAACTTTGTCGTTCCAGGAAACATTTTTTCCAATTAATTTTGCTGATACAACTCCAAAAGTGTTTGGTGTCCTAAGAATGCAGTCTTTATTGCCCCAGTGCACAGAGCAATGGTATGCACGAGTCTTTTTGTGAGGCAGATTTAGAAAGCCCTCTTTAGAGAGGGCTTCACAATCAGCTTAATGCTGGTCTATAATGAATGCCCTTGTGTGCCTGAATTTGGTAGATTGTGTGTGTGTGTGTGTGTGAGTGAATTTTGTTTTTGTTAAGCTCAGACTTCTCAGGTTGGTCAGTAATTCTATCATACTCTATCATGGTTCAATTCTGGGCCTTGTGTTTGTATGTGTTGCCGTGTGAGCTCGGCTGAAAGGGTTGGTTGACAAGTGAGTGTTTATCCAGACATTGTGCAGCAGCCAGTAACTGTCCCTCTCTCCCTCTCCCTCTCTCTCCCGTGCTCTCTCTCTCTTTCTTTCTCTCTCTCAGGGTTGTTCTGTTGTCAGTGCAAGCTCATGCCAGTGATGGACTACAGCCGGATGGGCGCTAACCTTAGCTGGCATCTACAAAACAGCATTCCTCCTTACTGAGACCAGCTCCACAGAATGCTGAGTCCTATTGTCCCCTATAGTGAGTACACCATACCCTTCTTTCTCTCCACCCTACACACCAAACACACTCACTTGACTTTGTTGGACTTTGCCTGAATCAATGAGCCCCCCTCTCCAAAAATAAGCAGCAATGAACACTGTGTTCTGTAGTTTGCAAACAGAGTGAACAAATGCACAGGCGACTGAAGATCAGCCTCTGTGCAGAAACTTGACTTTTTCCTTGATGCGCACCGTGGAAACGCTAAACCCTGGGCACCGGCCCTGTCTGAATGTTTCATCAGCAGGCGGATGAGGTTGGAGGGCTGATGGTTTTAAACTGCAGAAACCCCTCAGGTTCTGCAAGTGTCAGTTTACCAATACCGCTCAGGACTCAGCACCACATATGCTGCCCCCTGCTCTCCCTCCTTTTTCTCCTCTCTCTCTCTTTTCTCCCTTCAATGCTGACCTAATAACTGATGTGTCCAGTGTTGGCCTCTCCCCCCGCCAGTGCAGCCTCCCACCAGGTTTCATTTGAGTCCAGTGCTCTGGCTCTCCAAAACAGCATTGTTTGCCGGCCAGCATGGGGCTGCCTCCGTGGCCTCGGCCTCAAGAGCCCCCTTTTCCCAGCTCTTTAACTCGCCTCAAAGGAGCATTATTGGCATGACAGTTACAAGAAAAGAGGGAGAATTCAACCAGAATGCTTAATTTAAAAAGTATGACTTCAAAATTGATTATAGAAACTTCTGATTGTTTTTTGAAGCATTTAAAAGAAATGGGGTGCAGAAGCAGCGTGGGTAAGTGTGTGGGTGTGTGAACAAAACGTCTTGAATGAAGCATCATGAGCAGATGTTTGACAGCAACCATGACTCTTTGTTTGCTTTTTGTAAATTTCACCCCTGAAATAGCCGAATAAGTAGTTGACCTCTCATGTTGTTATGAAACATGTCCTGTCACAAGTGGGTTTTGGTTGATTTAAAGGCAGTTCCCCCAAAATAATTTTTCTATAATGTTTATAGCTGCAAATGGAACTAGGCAGAGTTGTTGAGATAACTCTGATGGACCATTACTTTGCAAGAACATCCACATCACGCATGTTTGAGCTGCTTCCCACAGAGGCCTGTTAAACTGGTTGTTCCATCAGCTCCCTGCACCCTGCTGGTCCACACTGACTGAATGCACCCAGTGCTGCTGGAGTGGAAGTCCAAGAATGTCACAAATTGATGGTGGAATAGTTAGCATGCCTTAAGAGTGCTTAAGCTGCTGGTCCTTCATGGGAATCTTCAAGTACACTACGTACTTAACCTTTGTTTTTATGATCAGGACGCAGAGTGCTGGTTTTCTTCTTATCTTTCCCGCAGCTTGATGGTTTTTTCATGTACATCATCGCTCTGTTCTGCAGCATTTCTGCAGAAAACAGCCGTACAGGGAACAACCTGATAGTGTGTGTGTGTGTGTGTGTGTGTGTGTGTGGTGTGTGTGTGTGTGTGTGTGTGTGTGTGTGTGTGTGTGTGGACAGAGGGATCGACCACACACAGCAGTGTTAGGTAGTCATACTGTTTGCTCTCAGACCAGTGACACACAAACACGCCCCTGTACTTGCTGGTGACACTGCAGCTCAGTGTCTTTTCGTTAAAGACTGAAGTCATGATTCTGCAGCGCGTATGTGTAGGACATGCGAAGACTCTCACCTTCATGTTGGAATCCCCTTTGTGGGAATGTGGAGCATTACTGCTTACTAGCGCTACTTCTGACTCCTGCTGTAGGTATTTCTGTTCCCGCACATAGTCGAGTCCCAGCGTATTAAAGCACATGATGTGACACGACATGGACAGGTACACACTTCAGTCTTATCAGGACTACTTTTACACATCCACTCTCAAGGATTAAGATCTCATATGCAGCCAGTGTATGTCTCATTACTCCTTGGCGTGTCCGGCCTTGGTCCTTGTCTCCGTCCAGTCCAGAATACTTCAAGCTGGGGCGAACAGCTATGGCCGGACCTGAGAAGAAACCTGAGAGAGATTCCAGGGGCCATGGATACTCCTGGAGGGATTTGGTGCAAAGAATCTGTAATCTGCACTTCAAACACGCTCTTAAATCAGTCCCAGGCCGCCAACCCAGGAGTGCCCTAACTCTTGTTGCTGGGGGCCCCGCTAGTGTAGCGATACCTTTTCTTTTAAAACAGCACACACACATACACACAGCAACTCCACACAAGTCCAGATCTGGCAGTTTTTATAGCTCTCCTCTGACTGACCCCTCTCTCCTTTCTTTCCCTGGCTCTGTTTTTATGTTTTGTGAGAGTGTCTTTGTGAAAGACTCTGCTAAGTCATGGAGCAGTTTGTAAAGAGAAAAAGGAGCAGATCTCATCCTGGCCCCTAAAGGAGCAGGTTGGAGGGCCATGCCAGCGTCTATGTCTATTGTAGGCAGAGTGGTATGAGTGGTGCAGTAGAGGGGTCTGTCAGGCCCTTGAGTAAACACACAGCCTGCTGAAGTGTGTGTGAATAAGTGCTAGGATCATTAGTGTGGGTGTGAATGGGCTCTAATTAGCCTCCAGTGTGTGTGTGGTTGTGTGTATGTGTATGTTTGCATGCGTCTGTGTCCACAAGAAAAGAAGGTGAAGGACCCAGGGCCCTGTGAGTCCACGGGCCCTGTGCTCTGTCTCTCCAAGGGTTTATCAGCTCATTAAGGAGACCTCTGCTCCCATTAAGCCTCCAATTAAGAAGCAGGGTGGTGAGGCTCGTTTGGATGGCAACACTTCACTGAATTCCTGAGGCAGCAGAAATTCAGAGCTCGACAATGTGACACGTCTTTCACACCAGGCACCAGCTAATTAGTAAATGACTACACTTGAGAAATAACATACTTTAATCGCTATGCCATTAGGTGTTTGTAGTGTAGTGATCATAAAATGCACTGCCAGAGAGGGAAGTGTAGCTGCTGGATATATTGAGCGTTCTCCAGTTTGTGCATGTACTAACAGAAAAACAACAAATCCCCGAGCTGTCCATGTGCTGGGAGAATAAGTTGGGAGCACAGAGGGGCCAGAGGATTTGGACAGAGAGGGGGGAACGCAACATGCTCACTGAAAATGGGGGAAACAAGGGAGGTGCCGAGAAGCAGAGAAACGAGGATAGAAGGAGATTGGACGGAAAAGATCGAGCTGAAGAGGAGGAGATAGAGCCAGTGAGAGATTGGGTGAGTGAGACAGATGGAGGGGGTGATTGGTCATCACAGAGCCCTAGGACAGCTGTTCTTTGATATATTAGTGGACACAATGACCTAAAGCCAGCCTGCAGTCACAAAAAATAGGGACCCTGTTTTTCTTGAAGGGAAGGAGGAGGGGTGGTGGTGGACAGGCTTCTGCCATTTGTGGACGTGCGTTCGCAGGCACGGGGGATGGGGGAGTTGTTTCTAAAATTACGAGCATGAAGTGACGCATCCAGCAATTATTCCAGAGCCTTTCTAGTTTTGGAGAGTACTGAGAAAAAGTGCTGCAAAAGGAGCAACCTCTCAGATGGGACTTTTGCTGCACTATCATTAGCAATTCTAAACATGTTTGTCAATTAATCAATGTTTAACAAATGCCATCAAGTAGTTTGGCTGCTGCTCCTCTCCATCCGCTCTGCAAAATAACAGCATTTAATGATTTAACACATACAGGCTTATACTGCTGATTGGTTTTAAATGTTAATTGCTGTTTATCTTAACTATATTTGATTACAGATCTAGTTTGATCATTTAGTGTTTTGCATTTGTTCAAAATACTCTGTGCAATTTTGTCATATTGTTCTTTTCTTCTAATAAAACAATATAAGCTGACAAAAACTCTTCTGACAGCTGGCCTGGAACATTCCCAGAGGAAGATGAAACAAAAAAATAGAGTAAGTCAAACTGTCATTCTGATACATGAAGTACAGATAGCTCTATCCACAGAAAGATAAAAAGTACAGCGATAGGGAGAGAGACACAGAGGACATCCCTCAATGCCACTGCAGGAGATGGGCTCCTTCCTCCTGGGACCGGATTGGTGAGGCGTGTTTGAAAAGAGCTGCGTCTGCTCGTGCTCTGGGCAGCAGGTGTGAAAACTCCCCAATAGAGCTCCCGCACTCTTCTGTTATTACATCTTTTTAGGGCCATGAAAGAGAGCAGATGAGCCAGAGGGAGCGAGAGGCAGAGTGGGAGTGTGGAATTGTGTTTCTTTTGAGCGATAGCAGGCCCGTGACTAACGCATAGATTCATAATAATTTTCCCTAGCAATGCCCAATTATGCATGTCTGATATATGATGATCCCTGTTGTCCAGTGTTCACATTATCCCTGTCTTAAGGCGGTTTGGCAAGGGTCTCAAGAACTGACCTTGCTCTTCCTTTAACAGCTTTTTGGCAATACCCCACACAATAACAGAGGCTATCCAGCATCTGTGGGGTAACACTGTACAGGGTAACAAGACATAGTGTAACATGAGAATAGTACAACATACGTAATCCACAATATCTGTGAGGAATTTATGATCATTATGTTCAGGTACAAAGTGAACTGATAAAATGTGTACTTCATGCCAAAGTGGGAGCAACGGTCAGAGACAATTTTCTACTGTCTCGACCAGCCACGCAGTGAAATGTGGCCCACCTCTCAGATTGGAGTTTTTACGACACACCGGTAATATGCAGCGGTGTACAGCCCAGAAAGAATGTCCTGCTTGATATTAGTGTCGTAAATCACAGTGAACTTGAGAACAGCGGACTTAAGGGGCTTCGAACGATGAATCACGACAACAAACATAAATAAGTTTTTTTCTTGCTTTGCACACTAAACCCGTGATCATTTATCACATTTCTTGTTTGAAGCAGCTTGTTGGATATGTTTGCCTAAAATGAATAGTCATGTTTAAAGATTCCTGAAGGGAGAGATCATTTGTTCTACATATTTATGACCATCAAGGTGGAGTTTCGTCCAATAACTCATTGATCAGCTTGTGCTTGCTGAATACATAACAACTTATGCAGTCATGAGAGCATCAACTTTGTGATTTATCAGCACAAATATAGTGTCCGTCACACTCTGCCCTTCTCTCCGCTTTCTGCCTGTCTTTCTGCCTTTGCGGTGTCTGTGCTTGGTATTGAAAGCTTTTTCCTTTAAAGCGACTGTTTTCTGAGAGGTTGACTAAATTGAATACCCGACAAGCTGCCACAACAGCCAGAGCAGCATTCTCAAAACTATTTGAAACTACCCTCTCTGCAGCTTTTTGTTCTGAAGTATTTAAAGAATTTGGTGTCCAGCGTCAAGTGTACTTGTTCGTGTTGAGATTTCGTTCAGTATATTTTACGTCCTTGTTGAACATACAGAATTACCCTTTTACTCCAGCAGTCTTTAAGGCTAACAGATTTCTTTTAAAGAAGAGAGAGAGATTTAGTTGCACAATGTCTTGACACAAAATATAAATCTAATGACTTTCAGGGCAACTTTTGAATACTGCAGTGAAGTCTTTCTTGGTGTAATAGTTTTTAGTGTCAGATAAGAGACCATCTGTGTCAGGTCTATATATAAAAAATTAAAAACAACGTATTCAAAGTTTTATGCGTCGGTGTGCATCTTGGTTTTAAAAGCATGTTGCTCCACTTGATTCGTGTCTCTGTGTGGAGGAGTATGATGGAGTGGAGGTGTTGGTGGTTTTCTCAGGTCGGTGGATGGGTTGGAGCTCAACCCGGAATAAAAGCCTGATTGGATTGATCCGCAGCGCTCTTGTTTACAAGCGGCCTCTTCACAATCGGCACAGTTTAATAGCGCACTGTCCCAGAAGGCTTGTTGCAGCCGTGTCTGTTTTGTTCCTCGGGGCATGGAAAACAACGGGAGAGAAGAAGGGGAAAGCAACCTTAGGGGAGCTGTGAAATGGCCCCAGAGCCCTCCAGGGCTTCCTGCCAAGATAACGTTTCACCTCACCCACCGATACTTCTTTTATAGGACACCACAACACAGTCGAGAGTAATACCAGCCTTTACGGGCCAAAGGCTACTTCAGTTTCACCTAGTCAACAGGACATTCGATGACTTTGTAGGTGGCAGAGCATTTGAGCGCAGAAATCTCAATACTCCCCACACTGTCCCCCAGAACCATTAAGCAGTCTAAATTTAATTGTAGGGCCTCCTCAAAGTAAAGCCGGCCTCGGCTAAAGCAAGCCGTGCCACTGTCTTCATCACGCACTTCCACAATAGGATGCAACTCGCACAGGTCCCTCAATAAATCCCAGGCTGACACAAAAGCTGCCAGTGGACTGCTGCTGAATAGATTAATAAGATTTCCATAATTAGACTGGCCCCTGACAATAGGATCCTTTAGGCTTTGTCTCAGGGCCAACTGGACTGTCCGATCCACGCACGTCTGCTGGATGGTCGTCCACCACAATGGCCGCACAAACAGTAAGGCGGTCAGCAGAAGAACATCTGTCTCTCCTGGGGCCAAGAACACACATTCACACAAATAGGGGGAAGTTTCATGTGCATACACAGGAGGTTCTTATCAACCTCCACGCAGCCAAGCAAGGCCATCAGTCGATAGAAGAGCAATGCGCTTACATATCTACAGAAACCTGGTCCTTAAAGTCAACAGTGCAACTGATAAATGATAAAATATATTAAATACTTTGCCAGGCCTGCTGTGACTAGATCACAGAGCAGCTTTACTTATGTTGAAAACAGAAACAAAAGTTTCCAAAATAATTGAATGAACAGGATACCCCCTTTTTCAAACATATCTGTGTTCTTGTCCTTTCTTAATAAATTTGTTTTTATTCCATAAACCTCCTCTGATATGAGTAAAATAGAGTTGATGGGATTGTGAGGCGGAATTTTTTTTTTCCATTATTGAAGCTGAAAAAACTATCATGATTTAAGTAAATGATGCAGCAATGCTAGTCACAGTTGGATAACAAAATTCACAAATTTCTATAGTAGTGCATTGTCTTGTTTCTACGCAGTATAGGATCATTTACAATCTAGCATCGTACTAAAGCACATATTTAAATTAATCCAATGATTTCACTGCCATCCACAGTATGCTAACATTGTCCTGATTTCCTACTTCTACTCTTAGTTTTCTTCCTGTCCCTCCAGTGAATTAATCTACATGATGGCTCTGATTTAAGTGTAGATTAGAGCTTGCTCAGTTTACTGTGGCGGGCTACTGCTCTAAAAACCACAATCCAGCAGAAGGCGAGATCTAATTACATGGAAAGGGCTAAACTGCGCTGCAACCCTGCTGTTTTCACCAGGGGTGAAAGGCGCTCTATCACTCATCTTACTCTCTGTGTACAAATAGAAATTATGGTATAAGGCACTTTTTAAAAGAATTTATAGAAAGTAATAACTCTCAGATTTAGCAGTGAATTGGTTTTTCAGGTACGGGCAGCTGGTCATTACACTGGTCAGGGGAGTAGTGTACCATTCTGGAGTGGTGCTACTCTGATGATGGAGTGGACAGCAGTTAGCCCGCCTCACTGAGTCCTCTAATGTCTGCTCCAGTCCGCTTAGAAAGGACGAAGCGCCTGCTGTCCACTCTTTCCGCTCCCTCCCTCCATCCATGCCTTATTCCACCCCTCCCTCCCTCCCTGCAGGTTTTATGAGCTCCCCTGGGCTCTCATCCATCTTTGTCACACAGGGCCCATTATTGGGGCTGCTCACAAACTGGTTGGGCTGCAGATGGGAAGGGCCGGCAGGACATATATGGTTTCTGAAGCCTGGACAAAGACCTGCAAGTCAGACCACAAAAAAATATGTGGTCATCTGGGTGTGGACGAGCCAATATCTTCAGCATGTTTGTAAAAATACAAGTGAACAGAGTGCGAAAATGTTCTTGTACATCTTGCTGCGGTGGGTGTATGGCCGTGTGGGTTGGCTGCAGTTTAGGGAAGTACTTGAACTGGTTTGGCTATTGGGAACTTAAGGCAGTGCATTTGAATATGACGGACATGTTAATCCAATGGCCATCTGGTCTGCTGTTCTCATCTGACTGAATAAACAACGGGCGTAATCTGAAAACACACATGGGGACGTTTGGAAATCGGGACAAGAAAGAGGCCAAAGTTTAGGAGGTGAGCTGGAGAGCGGGAGAGCAGCAGTAGGATCTCAGGCTGTGGGTATTGAGATTTGATTTAAATGGCAATAAGAATCCTGGCTCCACACACACAGACAGCCATGAATAATGAATCATCAGGCGTCCACTGAAGGAAAGGCAGCGAGGGCAGCAATGACGGCTTCTGCCATATTCCTTTTTACCTCCCTGTTTCTGGTTGGAGTAGTCCTCACCTCAGGGTAAATCGAGACAGTTCAATAATGCCAAGCTATGTGTGGAATGTCAAGCTAATGCTTCAGCAAGAAGCAGTGCTACTCTTCATGAAATAGATGATTCTATAACCACAATAATGTGATATATATCAATATAGGCAGATGCATTATACATTTGGGCAAGGAAAGTTTTTAACTGCTTATTGAATGCATCTTTTACTGGGAAAAAAAGAAAAGAAAAGACCATTGCATGAAGGGACATGGATGGAAAACAGGATTTATGGGAAAAAAAAAAAAAAAAAAAATCTTTTTTTTGGCTGCCCTTTTTCCTGTTAACTCGGTGATGATCAATCAGACCTCAACCGGTGCTGAAGTCAGCCACAGGAACAGACATTCCACTTTCCCAATGTTCCATGGGAGATGGCTGATGAATAGCACACTATGCTGCATTTCCAAACCCACCCCCCTTTCTTTCTTTCTTTCTCACCACACCACTGTCCAAACACGCACACATGCACATGCACACGCGCACACACACACACACACACACACACACACACACACACACACACATACACACACACACACACACACACACACACACACACACACACACACACACTACTCCCTCCCTGTGTCCAGCCAGCCTCTGGGCTTTTGGAGCTCTGGTGTATGGTGGGTGGGTGGATTGGTGGGTGGTAGGTGGGGGTGCAGATGCCCGTGCACATGCACGGGGAGATAACAATAGCTCCTCTGGGAGACCTGCAGATGCTTCCAGTATAGGGAATAGTAGTAGGATCTTATCGCTACACCAACATAAGCTGGGAAACTGCAAAACAACACATCCAACCAACTGATCTGCTTTCACTCTTCCTTTCTGCAGCTTTCTCTTTCTCCCTTCACCTCCCCATTACCTTCCTCTCCCTTGTTGGGAAATTTGACCCTTTTCCTTCTACCATGCTTAATGGAAACACTGAAAAAGGTTTCTTTCCAAACAGAGGAAAGACCTGTTTTTGTCAGTGGCTGCTTGGAGAGGAGGGGCTCAGACCATGTGCCACTGTGTACATGGTAGTGAGCCAAACAGGCACAGAAGAGTGTCTAAACTTCTATTAAACTGAATTATATCAAGCTGAATGTACTTATATCTGTAGTTAAAATGGATCTTATATTCACAATTTAAGCACCTAATCAATACTAAAAAGAAAATTGTACCAATATCTAACAATAATCTAGTTATTATCTTTTAGATTACAGAAAAGAAAGAAAACATCTTCTTTCCAGTCACTGGAATGGAAGCAATTGACAAAGATGTTTTATGGCCAAAATGGATATATATATCGACCACTAAGCTACACAGCTGTTTTTCTACCAAAATTATTTAAAATATAATGACGCCTGCTCCACTGATATCATGTTTTCTGACATAACTGTAATGAGAGGAGAATAATAACTTGGTTTCCTTGTGTAATTCTTTTGTCAGGCTTGTTAAAGATGCACTGGAACCCAGAGCATGCCCAGCCCCTCAGCCAGTGGCCTGAGCAGCACCTGGACGTCTCCTCCACCACCTCCTCTCCGGCCCACAAGTCGGAATTCTTCTCTGGCCGCAGCCGCAGCTCCTACAACTACGCCTGGGCCAATGACGACATCTCTGCCCTCACAGCCTCCAACTTGTTGAAACGATACGCTGAGAAATACTCTGGCGTGCTGGACTCACCATATGACCGGCCTCCTACTGTGGGCACCTACCCAGAGCCAGGAGCCTTTGGGGGCCTCAACGGCCAGAAGACTGAGCTGGAGCCTTGGCCACTGACACATAGCACTGATGCCTCCTATCCCCTGGTGCCCCCTGGAGGCCATGACAGCCTCTCAGGCTCCAAGACTGTAGCCACATCCACAGGCCCTCCAGGGGTTAGCAGCGTGTCAGTAGTGAACAGTAACCTCTCGGACTCTGGCTACAGTGGCAGCAGCTCCTGCAGTGGTTCCAGCGAGTACCCCACAAGCTACAATGGCACCTATCTTTCCTCAGGGTTTTGTCCACAACCCGGTGCAGCACTTCCCCCTGCCTCACTTCACACTCTCCAATCGACCCCAACTCTAGTGCCCAGCTATAGCCCTACCACACCCATCTATAACTACCAACCTAGCACGTACCCTCCCCAGACCAGCCTGGGTCCCAGCTACAGCCACCACTCTGCAACTTACCTGCCCTCAGGTCTACCAGCTCCTACTCCCGTTCCTTCAAGGCCTACAGTGGTAGGTGGCAGCTATAGTTACCAGAGCTCCAACCTTGGGACATCAGAGTCTGGAGGGACTTTAAAAAGAAAAGCTTTTGAGATGAGTGTTGAGGAGGACGAGAGTGGGGACAGGTCTCGGTACAGAAAATATAGCTATGACCCCTTGAAGGTTGGGGGAAACTCACCCTACAGTGTGAATGACAAAACAGAGTGCCGAGGAAATGGCTTCAGCAGTTCAGGCAGCACAGACACTCAAACCTTTAAGCCCAGCAAGCCTTCCTCCCAACCCCTGGTGTCTCCTCAGTTTGGGGCATCAGGGGAGTACAGCCCTCCAGCAGGCATGACAGGGGAGAATGGCATGGCAGAGCAGGGCTTCACCCAGCAGCAGCAGCACCACCGCTCCCAGGCTCTCAAACGCCCTCCATTATGTACTCCAACTGTTGAGACTATGAAGAGTCCAGACCCCCGACTGTTGGACCTTGTCAATGGGGAGTTATTGGACTGCAGCCCGGCACTGGGCTGGGGCGAGCTAGCCGGGCTCACCCATGTCAAGGCTGCCCTGGAGGAGGACCTTCTGTGGCCCGTGTTGAGGCCCAGTCCAGTGATGAGGCCACCAAGAACCGTCCTGCTGTTTGGGCCCAGGGGAGGGGGTAAGACAACACTTACACGTTCCTTGGCTTCACAGTTGGGGGCTTCCTTCTACCGCTTGAGTGGAGCCATGCTGGCCTCTAAAGGGAATCCTGAAGCAGAGCACATTCTGGGGTCTCTGCTGCAGGTGGCGGCAGCACGGCAACCTTCAGTGGTGCTACTTAGCCAGGTGGAGGCCATGGAAGAGGAGGGGATGAGGCAGATACTGCTGACCACCCTTGAGAAAGCCCAGGTGGGGACCACAGGTCTGGTGATTCTTGTATGTGCTACTGGAAGGCCAGATCTGTTACAAGATGCCGTTCATCGAGGCTTTGCCAAGCGATATCATGTTGGCCTACCTGATGTGGGTATGTGCAGGCAGGTGCTACTGCAGGCGCTGTCGCCCCAAGGCTGCAGCCTGAGTGAGAGGGAGCTAGGCGCTGTGCTGCAGCGCACAGAAGGCTTCTCAGTGTGGGAACTGCTGCAGCTTAGCCAGCAGGCGCTCTCCTCAGCATCCTCCCCAACTGGAGCCATGCATGGCCTCACACCATCCTCGAAACCCCCAGACTTCACAGACTTTGAGAATGCCTTCTGCAAGGTGCGGCCGCACACCACCACAAAAGAACTGGACACTTGTATAGAGTGGAGCAAGATGTATAGCCACTGAGGAAGCAGCCAGTCACTGTACTCGGACTGCACTACGACCCTGTCTTTGCTTTTGACATAGTAAGCCTTGGGAATGTTTTGTTGTTGTTGTTTTGTAATTACAGATTATGCAGCCAAAAGGGCCAGAGAAGCTCAATGATATGGGAGGGCTGACAAAGTTGTTTCACTGGCAGAAGCATGCCATGGTGTGCTGTTTTTGTTTTTCTATAAATACCCGCAATATTTTATTTTTCCCAAAGAAAAGAAAGATGAATTGGCCTTGTTGAGTGGGGTAGTGTATTAGTCGTTTGGCCAATGGGAAAATCAGATATCTATTTGGATACTCTCAGAGATCCTGATTAGCTTTGGTCCAGGACAAAATCAATTATTTGTTGCTAGGTGATGTGGTCCAAGATTATGGATAATCAGGGTTTGGAAAATCCCCCCTTTGACTGCTACTCTCAGGATCCTATTTATTTCCAGTCCACTTCCATGTTATCCTAATGTTGATTTAGTCATTGGATTGTCACTAATCACTCAGTACAAAGGGCTTGGGATCAGCAACATTTCAGCAAACCACAGTTTTTGACCAACCAAATACATAAGCAACGATACTGTTAAAATACTTCACAATAGACTGGTCCTCCAAATCACAGTATATCAATATTCTTGATAGCTTGTAACCAAATCATGACACAACAGCTACTCCTTACTATTCTAAAAACAAAGTATGAAAGTCAAACCTGCACCTGCTCTGCCCACGAGTTCAGTTCAAAGAAAATCTTACAATTACACTCAACTTGTTTGGTTGTAGAAATACTTCTTGTGCATCCTTATTTAACTCACTAGTGGCACGATGCTCACGCTTAACATGGTACAATTCACTGATAACATACTGTATTATTCACATTCCACATCAACTGCAGTTTTCCTGAGAAATCCACTTAAAGATCAACACTCACCCACCTGCACATCCAGCTTCCCCTACAGCATGTCTGTTTTTCTATTTCACGTACCCTTTATGTTTTCATAGTATGTAGTCTTGTTTGAAATGCTCAGGAAGAATTTCTTTACCTCAGAAATATGAAATAAAGAATGTATGTAATCTTAGGGTCTTAGTAGAGAGTGGCGCGGACCGAGATAAAAGAGCGAGGAGAAACCTGACAGTCTTGTAATACCCACTGCAGCTGGGCTTTTACCTCGGGAGAGAAACTTGAATATGCTACAAAGAGTAACATTGAATGTAATTCAGGTATTTCAAAGGATATTTGATGCCATAAATCCATGTATTATTATATATGAATATATAAATATGTTTTTTCTGTTCTTTTACTCTTTATTTTTATTGTAGTTTATGGTGAAGTGATGATTGTCAAGAAATGCTACGTAGAATACAGAAAATATTCCTTTTTTGTTGGACAAACTGCTTGTAAATCTGTTATCTCGTGTTTACATACCCTGTATATGCATGTCTGCTCTTTATAGTTTTACTGCTGCAAAATCTCATTTGAAAATGTAAATATAAAACACACACACGTGTGCAATCACAGAGAACATTTGAGCACAAAAACACCAACAACACAAAGTTTTAACAAGTTTTTAACAAATCCCAAAGTCAAAACTTTCTCAGCTAATGTGTACATATTGTGGATGAACCCAACATGTAGACAATACAGATCCTTCTCTTTCCCAGCAGTCCTACAGTTCTGTTTTAACAAGCTGGAAAAACCCAGTCACTGGTCTGCAGGCGCAGAGGTCATATGTATTCGACTGTTGCCATGGTCCTGAGGAGGTATACACAGTATGATGTAATATTTCCTACCACCCTTTCCTCTCCCTCTCCCCCTCCCTCTCCACCACCTTCCCTGTGTCCCTCATGATTCTTTTTCTCTTCTCTCTCCCCAATGCAATCTCATTAGATTGGATTGCCTCCTGGCCACAAGCCCCAGTGGCCATGTGGCGTTGCATCTCCTCCCCACCCCCCCGTCCCCTTCCACCGATTCCTCTGGAGTGGAAGTGGTCTGATTGATGTCCGGCAATCCTATATCACAGTACAACCTTCCCTCTCCAGCTGGTGGCTTCAGTCATGCCATACAGCCAGATCAATCAGAGTGACCCCCACTGTGCATGCTGATCACTGTCTCAGAAACTGAACACACATTTAGAAATTACAGAACCACTCCTGCCTCAAGCGGCAAAGTCTTGCTAATGCCAGCGATTAGTCATATGTAATTACAGAAATGAAAAGATAATGATGACTTAGAGCTCCTTTTTCCCTCTACTCCTGACAGTTTGTCCAACAAAACAAGCTTTTATTTTGTACGTTTTGATCTGTTATCGCAGTACCTTTGTTTTTGGTTATTGTATATTTTCTGTAACCATTTCTACCTCATTTTTGCAGCATATTGTACATGAAAGTATTTATTTCATGTCTTTTTTTTATGTCTGTTTTAAGCGATGATAATGTTCTTGAACTGTAATAGTCTACCTCAGAAAAGACTGTATTTTAAGAGAAGAGTATCACACAATATTAAACAGAATTTGTCGATATTGCACTGCGGTTGTTATTGTTTGTTTTTTCCCTCCCTCTGATTTCAGCAGTCAAGATGCTGCAGTTCACCAGAGTGCAGAAATTACATAAGGACAGTGGTTACTATATATCTCTATATTTGTAGCCTTGCTTTACCCCACGTTGAGGTCAGCACAGTTGCTTAAACCAATGTAAAATCATTTAATTTACAAACGTACTAGATTACATCATTAGGTTTTGAATTTGTTTTTAACATCGGCTTGGCCTGACTTTTCACAGCGGGTTGTTTAGTCAGCAGATGAAGTCAATACCAACAAAAAGAAAGAGGTACAGAGTGGTTTAGGTGTGCTGCAGGTGTTGAGGTATATCTGTGTGGGCTGAAAGATTAGAAAGAAGCTAAAACTTGTGTGAGAGTATACTCTCACACAATGTTTAGCTTCTTTCTATACATATACAGTATATATACTGAGGTTAAGAACAAAGAAAAAGAAGACTATGAGTTTTGGGTGTCTGTGTGCACATATCGTTGCCGGCCTGCACGTACATGTGCTTTTCTGTGTTTGTGTTGCAGCGTCCAGAACAGCAACAGAAGCCGTACTAGCACACCCGTGAGGCTTCAGGCCCGGCACCAGAGCACAGAGGTCCTTCATCCCTGTCACTGTCTGTAAACAACAGCTCTTCCCAGCGGCCTGCCCCATGCTATTTCTGGCCTTTCCTGACATCTTTCAAAAGACTCAAAACTAACTGAGAGAAGAATTAAATCTGAGCAACTCTGAGAAGAAGTGAAAGTTTAGCTGGAGCCTGAAACAGGATCTATTGCTCCCAAGTTATAGATAGTTGTGTCAAAGCGTAGTTCGAAACATCTGTGACCGAATCCCAGCAGAACAGTGGTGCTGTTGGTGTTAATGACAAGAGTAATTAATGGTCTAATAATGATGTATAGTTCTGCTTTAAGCACAACCTTGTGCCACAGCTGCCCTTCATCCTCCGGTGAAGGATAATCATTTCTGCAGCTGTTTAAAAAATATTTCCTATCTTTACCCATCACAAACTCAATAACATAATCTGCAGAACAACACAACCTTGTGCACAGAGAATAGACCATGTGGAAATGTGACATTACACTACAAGAAAAAGTATATTTGCGAATTAGATCCATGCTACAATTATTTAATGTTTTGACAACAGATATATCTCCATATTCTGACTTCTGTGTCTCTTTTCATCCAGTAAGTGACTGAAAACCACTTTGTCCTTTCTGTCCTGAAGTGAGTCCAGTCCTCCAGAAAGTCAATCATTTTCTTCTCCCTGCTGATTGGAGGTAATTAGGCGAGCATAGTTTGTAATTGGATAATAAAAGATGCTAATATGTAGCTGTCTTATTTACTCATATTGTGGCAGTGACTAGCAGGGCACAGCTTTCTGCACTGTGATATAGCTTTGGCAACTCAGTGATATCAAAAGTACATTCATGAATAATTAAAAGTAATACATGTTAATTGAGAGGATAATTAACTGGGTGGGGCTTATACACAAATGATGGTTATATAGGATTAACTGGTCCCATAACACCTCCTACATAATCCGATAAACAAAGCTTTTTGTTGCTATACTGTAGTGATGGATGCACCTGAGACTATTTTGTGTCTTTATATGCTTTAATATGTTTGTTTTTGTGAAGTTGGCTGTAATTGCACTCGCTTTCAGCTGCATTTCACTCAAAAATACTTTTTCTGCATGCACTCAACTTAAATATGTGATTTTTTGAGCTGTTCATGCACATCATCAGTGTGTGCATCATACAGAGGTGCCCTGGCAAAAACCTGAATGTTATTTATGGTAACACAACCTTCATATAAAAAAAGGTCGTTCTCTGAATCTCATTTCACACGGACACAGTCCTCCTCTCTACCTTTTCCATGCCGCTGGCCCTCCATTGTCCGGGCCTTGATACTGACAAGGTTGACATCAGAGGAGAGCTCTGACACGGGGTGAGTTAGGACTGCCAGCTGTTACCAATCAAGTCTATTTTGAAGTCAGGGACACGCAGACCCCCAGGGCCAAAGTAGAAACTAGCCCAGCCTCTCACCCCCACCATCTCAGCCTACAACCTCCAAGCCCCCTGGTCCCACTGATAGCCAGCACATCTGTATTGGTTCCAGATGTAGGAAGCCCGCACTAAGGGTCCTTTAGCGAGGAGCACCCTGAAAATGGTGACAGCTTGTGGTAATGCAGCAAAGAACAATGAGCTAAATAGTATGTTTCAAAGACAAATCTGCAGCCAACACACAGCTACATACCTAAATATAAAAAAAAGTTGGATCCATCTGTTGTTAAGGTCTAAGTAGTCATTACATTTCTCAATTAAAAGGTTTTACATACTTTTCTCAAACTCTTGTCCCTGACAGAGGAAGAGCTTCATATTGTGATAAGGGAAACAGTACAACCTTTAGAGAATAAGCTCAGTGTTGTTTAACATGAGATATCTCTCTTGCTTTGAGGAGAGCAAGACTTCATGAGGGAACACAGAAAAAAATGAATCCTAATCCTTACATGAGGATAAGATGGAAAAATAGCTAAACTGAAATCTACATTAAGTCAGAAAAATTAAAGGCACAATGGAAGCTGCTCAGGAAATGATCGAACCTTTGCAGCTCCATTGTTTCTCTGCTGGTCAATCAAAACTCCCCAGGAAATTGGATCTGACAGGGGGAATGTCCTGGTAAAATACTTCGGCCTGCCCCGTCTCACATAACTAAAATGTGATCACTGAATAAATAAATAGTAAATAAGTATACAGGAGAGTAAACACACTGATGTTTATGAAAAGTTCACACAGAGGTGTTGCTGTGAGAAAAGCAGTAGAAACTGATATTGATAGAAGCAGATCAAAGGTTTGATGTGAAATTCTTCTACAAAGTTTGATTTACTTCTCATCGAGGCAGCCTGTGGATGATCATGTGTGATGCTGATATGATGGCAGTTAATTTCAAACAGACCCCCCAGCATGTTGAAGACAACCAGGTTCTACGAAGGTCTATACTTCCCTCATGTGGTCGATCCAAGAAACAGTGGACCCACGCATGACAACAGTGCCATAAATCCACTCTGATTAGACCCCGACAGATAAAACCACACTCAGCTGACATTTTTGAGAGATTCATTTTGTGAAATTTCATCAAAATATGTGGATTTAGCCAAAGCGCTGCGTGAATAAATTACTGAATAATTTTAAGTTGCTGAGTGCTCAGAAAGAGGAGACAGCATTTAATCCAGCTGAGTAGATTTTAAAAAGTACCAAATGCAATATGATAATAAAACAGCCTGTGGCATATTTACACTGCTACAATGCACAGCACAGATTTACACATCCATAAAATGCCTACAAATATTACAACTTCAAAACCTCAGACAGCAAAGCTGAGTTGTCACATATTCAACACATTAACCCCACCTGGTGGCTTCACTTGGAAAAACACTGAAATATTATATTACTTCCAGAGGATACGTGATACAAAGAGAGAAATATGCCGTCTATAGAAACTACGATACTACCATATTGGGTATGCAATTCAGGTTAGTCATTTTGAGTTAATTTAGAAAATGATAATATCCTAGGTGCATAATGCATTTTAGTTTAGTGGCTTTGAGCATTTCACTACTTAATAGCCTTTCATTTTTTTTTGAATGATCTCAGAAAAAATGCCATGGTTATAAAGTCATTGTAAATATTAGCCTATAGTTTCTGCAAAATAGACCTCACATAAACAATTACCTGTACGCATATAAAAGCTTAATTTATGTTTTAACTCATAACTACAATTTTGGAGCAGATATTCGATGACTCGCAGCACTACACATAGGCCTACCTCCGGTTGGGCTCCGTGATGGTCCCAATGAATGCCCCGGGTTTTGAAGAGCAGCTCCCGGTGTCTTCTTACAGGTGGATGTCCTTGGTCCAAAAGAAAAAAACGTAGCTATAGACTCCCAAACGACATTACCGCCCGGAGCCTGACGCTGCAGGCGGGCTCTTGTGATAGATGTTTAGGCTTGATATCCAGTTTCCAGTGTCACCTCAGCGGGAACCTGCAGAGTTAGGCTACTAACATGTAGGTATATTGCCGCATGTGATGAAGCTTATCTCGTTTTAGACTTGTATTATAGTGGCCAAGCATATACTTAAGCCAGAGGGGCTTCATAAACGGGCAGAGGCCTATAATTGACGGGCTCGCCTTATTGCCATATTGTGTCTCATGAAAGTCCAAACTTCTGTTTCTTTCTAGTGACGTAGGTTTTATTTCTCATCATTAATGATCTTCAACTTCTAAAGTGCAAGAACCCAAAACAACTGTCCATAAGATCGTGACAGCCAAACATTTCATTGACATGCAGCAGCGTGATGTGGTTTGGCGCAAAAAAATCCGCAAAAAACTACTTGTGCTCCTCCGTTCAGCAACACCTGTCACCTGGTCGAAAGTTCCTCCTTGTATTGAGATTGACCCAAAGCACAAAGGCGACACCTAGTGGACCAAATAGTGTCCCACATACACTTAACTTAAAATAAGCTCAAGAAATGTATTTTTAAGTCAGTAAGAAAAATTCTGTAACAAGATCTAAACCATAGAAAGAAGCTATTGCCAGTGAATATTAGTGAAATCAGTTTTTTTGTTCTAATTTCTGAATGCCTTTTTAAGAAGTGGCCATGGGTAAGAAAATTAGCCTTAAGGACTAACTGCCACATTTACAATCATTTTTGTCCCTGTCATACAAATTGATAAATTAAATTAAATGTAATATGCTGTATTTTATGATACATTGAAGTGTCGAATCATTTTCATGTTTCCGTGCAAGGGGGAGTCAATCTTAACAACCTAATATGTTGGTTTTATAATTAAATATTAAATTATCATAAAGATAAATCAACTTTATTTAACAGTGTGGTAAATTATGCTTAAATTGTGGTGGATTATGCTTATGCTATGCCCATTTATATATATATATATATATATATATATATATATATATATATATATATATATATATATATATATATATATATATGTTTAATCCAGTCTTTAATCAAATGCTATTATGATACTATATGTAACCCTGTCGACTCAGCATTAAGATATACTGCACACAGCTGTGTGCCCAAGGTCATGAAAACACGAAGTAAGTTTCGGTAAGTGATAACTCACACGCGAGCTGAACTCAGATTCAGGAGGTCACGGTACCAACTCTCTATAAGGAGTTGGTACTCGTCTTGTGGAACATCCGAGACTAAAGTCCCGCCCTACTGTGTATAAAGTATGTAATATCAAGTGCTCAGATCAGACTCCAACAGAGGGACCTCTGGTTGATGTTGGGCTCTCCGTGATATCATGTATGTTGAAGTTGCTGAATAAATCAACTTGCTGATTGAATCTGCCTATGGGTGTCTCTGATCAAAACAACTCGGTGGAAATCAATTGGTGAATTTCCAACAACAGGTTAATCATATGATTTGTATTTAAATCCTTAATTTGCTAATAATTGATCGGGAGCTGTCAAATAAATTAGGCAGTAAAATGTGCAATATTTGCCACATTTTGGTGGAAGAATAATCAAATGTCAAGTAGAGTAGGCCTACTTGAATAGCGGATATGACCGGAGCACACACAGCACTACGAATAGAAATAAACTTTATTTGCGTAGTACTTTCCAAACAGAATTACAAATTGAAGCATCAAACATAAATAAACCTTCCAGCTGCAGAAAACAGCTGGAGATTCTGCATTGCACCAATGACAGACAGGGGGACTTTTTCTTTAATGAGCCCTTATTTAGCTGCCAGGATAAACATCAAACGGTCAAAAGTTGGAGGTCTGAGCGAGGTAAAATCCTGATTGTTACATAACAGTAGGCCTGTTTTTTGTCAGAGGTTGCCGTTGGGAAGATGTCCGACTCGAAAGCACTGCCGTCTGTAGATATGGTATCATGTGTCTGACTGGAAGTTACAGCATGTGCTTTAATGACTCAACATTACTCCGCCTACGACTCGTTCTGTGGAAGGTGACCAAGCCCACTAAATGCTGTAGTTTCTGTTTCAAGGGCGGTAGATAAATGCCTGCCATGTTTGTGCTGTTTACGGTCCATCATATCATATTTTCTGTTTAGAGACATTAGAGCCCGCAGAGTGCTCGTAATCGGATCCTTTTACAGTACTGAAGATAGACGCACGCCGAAGACCAGACATGGTGCCAACCAATATTTTGTTTTAACTTATTCTGCGGTGCAATAAAACCCTTTCAGTGTGAATCATCGCGTTACCATATCACAGCCCTGACGTTTGTCCGGACTAAAGAGTGTACTTCTGTCGCGTGTGCGCGTAAACGTACACACAGGAAATAAAGCGCGCTCTGGCGTTTAGTGGCACATCGTGGGTAACAGGGAAGTGAGTGAACCTAACCCATTTTCTGCGTTGGTAAAAGTTGCTTTCGCCCCACGTCAACAGCTCAGCGCCCTAAGTTTGCTTTCTCTTGGTTTTAACGACAAGTTGACCAGCTTTCAGGGGACGACGTCAAGCGTTTTATTGAGCGATGGAGTCAGGAATTTTCGAATAACAGGCAGAGGGATTGTGAGACAGAAGAGGAGGAAAAGGCGACGCATCACAGCATTTTTCAATGTTTTAAGGTTTTTGTTAAAATACAGGTAAGGATACATGTTGTTTGTTTCACAGTACCCAGACTGTCGCAGTTATTTCCAGGCCCTGCAGCTGATGAGGCCTGGATACTTGTCAGAATAGTGCTGTATGATTGAAGTTGTCTGCGTTTCTGTTACGTAAAAAATAGAAACAATTGCAGGATGAGTGACGGCCTAAAACACAGGCTGTTGTTCGACGTATGTGATGTTATTGCGGTCATGCAAACCACAACAGTTCCGCTGTCTGTCATTTTTGCGAAACTTTTACCACCTAAAAAGAAGTCCCACATGTCCTTAACATCTCTATCGTCTACGCCCCATTTCACGAATTTATTATGCATTATCTAATGGTCAGGGCAGCAAGAATATTGCTTTTTTTTTTTTTTTTTTATAGTTCCTGTACAATTACATGCTGTTTAAATTACACTAACTCTGGACGGACTTGATGACATTTTAATTTTTAGAAAAGCGGTTTTAGTATCGCATGTGGTCAATATTAATTTCCAAGAAAACACATGTTTACTGTGTGCCCAACTGTGTAAATTTTATTCTATAGAGTACGAGTTATGACACTGTCAGCCATCCGCTTTTCACAGTGACCAAACAACCGACATCTATGTTGATTTCATCCTGGCCACCATAGACGTTGTCTGGCAGTGAGTGTGTTGACACATCAAAACCAAGCCAAGTTTAAAACCTGTAAACTCGAAGGCGAATGGAGAGAGACTCCTGGGAGACAGATGCAAACAATCTGCCATGAAAATGATTCACATTATTAAATACTTGCCAGCTTTATTACAATAATAGCCCCTATTGAGCTGCCAAGCTGTCCTAGAAAGATCCGCTCTGAGTTCTCTTCACTACTGCATGTCACAAAATGAAAGAGGAAGGCAGAAGTCTCTCGCTTTCTCTTTCAAATCAAATCAGACCAACTAGTTTGATTTGTATGAATGTTGTTGAAACAAATGATCGAATTCAGAAAAGAGATATAAATCATGTACACTATTACTACAGAGACATATTTACACAGACAACCAGGGACACATATCCATAATTCTGATCTCAGTGGGGTTTCCATTTGTTTCTACTGTATCTACTTAGTCATTTAGTCTGAGCATACAACATCTTATATTGGAGGAGGAATCACTTCTCTGCTGCTCCTTTGATGTTTCTTCCTTTTTCAATCCTGTTAAAAGCCTTTTTTCCTGTTCAGAAAACGACGATCGAGGGTGTTGTATGTTGTACATATTGTACTCGATAAGTACACAAATATTTTTATCACTACCAGGAGAGTACTCTCTGTGATCTGACCCGAAATTTAGAGAAGTTTAGCCTTACCTACCTGATGAAGCATGATTGCGTATTTGACTTTCTATAAAGAAGTGAAGTACAAATTGTTTGGTTGTGGTGAGTTTACTGCCAACGTGAAGTTTATTGATAGCTGTAGAGGGGAGGAATGCTGCTTTCAGTGTGAAATAGTTTTTAAAAAAGTTTAGTTTTAGGGTTTTAAAGGTGTGTTTGTAAATGATGATTATTTGGAGTTGATCTGGGTGAAGATTTAATGGAACTTTCAGTTCTCACAAAGATATATTTTAGAAATAAGTTCTCAAAGCCAAAGATGACATCGTCATATTTTCAGAGGTTTTGCGTTTATTATACAAGACAAAAACTGAGCAAGTCCACACATTTGGGAAACTGGGATTTTTGCTAGTGTTGGTTTAAAATGATTTGGACAATCAACCAATTACTCGTATCAAATTTTAGCCAACTCATTTTCTGCTCAATAATTAATTGACTAATTGTTTCAGGTCTAAATTAAATTCATCACAATTTGGACTGTTATTGGAAGAAACTATGTAATTAGAAGGTGTCCCATTTGTTATGGGATATTGTGATGGATTTTTTTGTAACCTTTTATAGAACACATGATTGACAGACAAAATGAGAAAATAATTGACAGATTGTTCTATCATGAAAATGATAATTAGTCGCAACCCTTTTTTTGGATGATGACAATGATAAGAGGCTTCTTTCTCTGCTTTATTCAGATTGTTTGATGGTGGGTTGGTTGAAAGTAAATCTAATGTAAAAGGCTTTAAAGAGTGTTTTTTCCTTCAACTGGTGACATATATAACATTTCTTGTTTATCCTTGGATTTTTCAACTAACATAATGAACACATTACAAAACATCGTCAAACTTCCTTTGTTCTGATTTCTGGGCATTCCAGTGAAAAATTCTGAGTTCTGGTTTAACTTCCTATTAGTCAGTGATACCAACTATACAATTCTGACCTGTAATTTTCCACCCTAACAGATATTTTCATATGTACTGACATGTACAGAAGTTCTTCTAATTGTAAAAGGTTTTTCCCATTTCACCCAGTAATCTGCATCCAGAAATTTAGCTACAGTTTCTTTTCTGTAATTATTTCTTTAATATTTTCCCTCTTTTCATATCTGCAAACGTTTATTGCCTATTTCTGTATTTTCTTTTTAATATTCATTTTCACCTGTTCGTTGATCGACCTCAAAGTGATAGATCGACTTTAAATACTTGGCTCTCACACCAGTGGAAGGGCTAGGAAGAATAATATTTGAGGCCTAATATCAAAATGAATATAGAATTATATTCAGATGGACTGCCGCAGCACCGTTCAAAAGGAGTGAGTTTAACTATTGACACCATAATTACTTTGTATCTCATTAAGTTGAATGGGAGTCTAGGGAGAAAGAGGTTTTTTTGGAGCTAGCCCCTAGCAGTCCTAACCCACTTCTGGATTGACTTCACCATTCAGATCTGGAGACTATGTTCATTTTCATAGACAGTATTTAGTACAGACAATGTATGAGTAGTATCAATCTTCTCATCCATCATCTATAACTCTCAGAACGAGAGCAAATAGGTGTTTCCCAAAGTCTCAAACTAATCCTTTAGAGGGACTAGTTTGACACATAAGGGGTGAATTTGAAGAGAACTTACAAAACACAATATCCCCTGTGAACACCAACTTGGATCAGGAATGAAACAGGAAACCAGTCTTAACTTGCATAATGTAAATCAGACTGCAGAGAGATATCTAAGCTTTCAAAAGTCAGGGGGATCATCCACACACTTGATGGTACCTGGTGAAATGTTTTAGGCATTTCAGAAAAGGAGGGATTCATGGTTTGACCTTCATATTACCAGGAAGCAGTGTCAAAGTGAAGTCTTAAAACACAAATGTGTCAGTACACTGTTTGCACTGAGTGCTTAAACCCACATGTGATAAAGCTCACAGGATACACTTGCTTGATGCCAGCAACAGATTGAAGACATCTATCTCTGTCTCTACATAGCTGTGGTGTACAAGTTTTCCAGATGTCTGTTTGACATGCATGTAGTTTTGACCTATATTCTATTTGTCTTATTGCCCACAAATCTTGTGGAGACCAAAGCCAACAATGAAGTGGTCTGACTAACTAGTTTGTCTGACATGGCGCGCACACACACACACACACACACACACACACACACACACACACACACACACACACACACACACACACTCGCACGTACACATGCACACACACACACACACACTTTTTTCAAGCTGTGTACCTTCAGGAATGCCTGTGTTTTGGCTGAGTGCCACAAACAGGGTAAATACTTGGGAGAGTAAGAAGGAAGAAACTTGAATTGCTGGTTTTGGTCTAATCATAGGATTTGTTGATAATTAGAAAAATATACCTTTTGCCTGCCTTATTCTTCAATTCGAGTGTGCTGTTTGACCAAAATGATGCCCTGTTTGGTTCCACTATAATTCTAAAAATGTAATAAAACAGTGTAGACATATGTTATGGCCTTTTATTCTGTTTACTTTGTAGCCCTGCTTGATCATGACCCAGTGGATGAACATAACCCCGATGCTCCAGTGCCTGTCTGATGAGACAGTCAGCAGCCTCTATCCTCCAGCCACCTTCCCCATTGAAGTCCGACATTATTTATCTGAATGGATAGAGAGCCAAAACTGGTATTACGCTAACACATGTGCACGCACATACTTTGCAAAAGCCATATTTTCTTGCATACATTGTAAGCATGTGTATTCTGATTTAGTATTGCATGTGCTTGTTAATACATGACCTTGGAGGTATGGAGCTCTAGGTATGTTTGTAAGTTTACAGATACATTCTGCATGTACATTTATGTGTGTGTGGTTACAGGGAAGACTTTGCACTGGAAAAGGTGGAGCAGGAGATCAAGGCTCAGGTTCTGTTGGACCAGACCATCCGCATGCTGCAATCGATGGCTCAACAGAATTCAAATGTAGTGGACAGGATGAAGCTGATGCAGATCAGCAAGAACATGGTAAGGAGACTGTGTCACTCGGGTCAATCCTATCGTAGCATGGTATTTAGGTTCCTCCCTGCACCCACGACCGGTTTCAATAATACAGTGTCACTTTGCCAGCAGTAGGAGAGAGCATATGCACCCACAACTTTATAATAACAATAATACTAAAAGTAAATGTTACTTGTACAGCAGAGGGGAGGTGAGATCCGCCCTGAGATGCTGAAGGCTCTGGACCTTGTTTGGGATGTCTTGGATGACATGCCTCTTCAATGTAGGATGGAGGTTGGGATCAGGGCCTGTGGACTGGAGGGGTGATTCCCATTTTTAAAAAGTTGGACCCTAGAGTGTTCTCCAACTATTGGGGTGTCACACTACTCAAACTCAAAGTACTTTAGAGCAAGAAAATTACATGCAGTGCTGAAATAAAAAATACTTCAAGATAATAAAAACCTACATACATACACACACACACAAGGGCTTAAAATACTACTGAAAAGAAATGAATGTCTTTAAAGGAATTCAGAGTAACCTCACAACCGATCTGCTGCAACATTAATACAGACTATACTATACTAGGCTATAATACAGGAATGTATTATTTGTGAACTGAATGTAGTAATATGGCCTGTATTTAAGATCTGATGAGTCATGTGCTTTCTTTAAAGTATCAGCAGCAGCCTCTACAGTTTGCAGTAATGGTTCGAGACATTCTCAGGAAGGAGAGGGTTCTGATCAATACGGTAAGATCCTTATTAACATACTATCTGTGTTTAGTTTAACTAAAGTCCTCACCATAATGTGTAATCATATTTTAAGGGCTGATGAAGCTTGATCTCACAAAGTTTAGGTGACAAAGATTTACCAACTGAATCTACACGTAGAAGTGATTACAAATACACCGACCAACAGGAAAAGACTTTGTGTTGCAAGTGGAACTCTTTTACAAAAGGACTGTAACACAAAATTTGTAATACCAATTATGCACATTTAGCACACCCTTTTCAAGGTAAAAGTTTCATGTGTATAGTTATTTTCTAACTTGTATGCAGCCATTGTTTTAATTTCGGTAGTTCATCAAAGTAAGATCTGAAACTTGCCTGAGAAAACTGTAACTTTTTAATCAAAGTATCCATTTAACAGATTTCTGTACCACTTTAAAATCTCTCCTTTGGCTTGTATATGTTCAAGGATCAGAGATTTGTTTTTATGGACATGGGGTGTTTATATTTAAAAGTCAGTGTTCTCTGTTTGTTTGTAAATGTATTGATAGTTTTAATTATTCCAGTGAGCTTGTTTTTTTTTCCTGATATATCTGGTATACCAGAATCTTCGTGTCAAATTTCAAGACACAATGTCAAAGCAAGGCAGTCACATCTGGTTTTAAACCGAAGCCAACATGTTTTGTTGTTGGAAAATCAAACCGAGAGGACAGGAAATAAAGAAACATAGAAGTTATTAAAAGGCTAACACTCACACTCTCAAAGGCATCAGAGCATACTTGATTGTGGTAATAGGGATAGTTTCATAACACCCCTGGCTTGCATTTGCATTACCAATCATATTTAAACTTTTACAAAGTTTATAAAGAACTATATACTGTGATGGACTGCCCTCAGTTCAAAAAGCAAGTTTCAGGTTTTAGGAATTTAATTTCCTTCCGTCAAAGAAATCATCCTCCTGAAAATGATATGCAGGTCATGGTTAATTGCAAAACAGAACACAGACATGATACACATTATTTTTAGATTGTGTATGACTTAGTTATCCAAGATATTATCATTCAACATAGATCAACATTAAACTTTTTTCTTCAGTATAGAAATGCCTAATCCAGCATACTTGTATTAGTTACAATTTAGAAAGTTTGTAGCCCATGTCTAATGAACTGACTTCAACATTTTACTTCCTGTTTATAGCTGTAAAAGCCGAACAATATGGGCAGAGTAGTTTCAAATGCACAGCATCATCAGTGAGAAAGTAGGATTAAAAAAACAATAGTTACAAAATTGGTTTTGGGAGCAATTCATGGGTGTAAATATATTGGTTACCCTTCTCAGGAGAAGGTAAAGATAATTTGTTTTCTGCATCATTTTCTCTGTTGATTTACTTTCAATTACACTAACAAATCATGTGTAAAACAGTTCTGATGCTTTGTAAGTGTATTTAGTCCTGTTCCATGTCTGCAGAGGCGCACAACACAGTACGAAACGTACCCGAGTAGAGACGCTAACATGCAGGACGTGGACCACCTGGTTCTGAAGGTGGTGGAGGTCCAGGAGATCCGAAAAAAGATGCACCAGCTGCAAGAAGAGCTCAATTGGGAGAGGCAAAACTATGAGAGTTTACAAGGTGAGGAAAACACAACGTAAACACAGTTTCTTCGGTAGTGCCCTGCTTAATGTTAACATGCTACAAATACTGTGAGGTACCAGACTGCTGTGCTAATTGCCAATAATCTCTGGTGATGAAACTGCAGTTTACAGAACTAACTTAACAGACTGAAAGTGGAATAGAAGTATTTTAGTTCCTCTTTTTCAAGATTAATTCAGTTTCTTTCCGTTTTATTTTCTGAGCCTCAAGTCCTGTTTTGTAGACATGTGGAAACTTATTTAATTTAGTTCCACTTTATTTAATTTAGACAGAATGTTAAATTTTTAGATGATAGTACTGAGTACTGTGGTACTACTACTGTACTACCTCAGGCTTTTTGCACATTTTCACTTGTGATTTCAACACCCTGACAAAAATATACTTTATATATGACTTAAAGGGCTTTTTGTTTTATTTTGTTATATTGCTATAATTCAAAACCCCTTCCTCCTACACAGTATTCTGTTCCTGTGTGCAAAAAGAGCAACAACTGTTTTAATGTGACATACTTGAATATTGTTTTCTTTTTAAATACTACTTTTGTGAACAGTGCAAATAGTACTATCCATATCAGGTATGCATAAAATGTACATCTGGCTAAACTGGCTAAACTGGCTAAGCTGGCGGCAAACAGCATAAATGCTGTTTCCATAAATGCTGTTTGCTGCCAATTTTCACATGTGCAGTTCAGTCTACCCTGTTTTATGTGCAGCGAGATGTTTTTATTAGAACTGACACTGTGTTTCTTCAATATCCATTCTGTCAAAAATGGCTCATTTTTAGTCGATTTGCTTTCCTGTCAGAAAAATCACCATAGTTTTCCTCAGAAAAGTTGTCCTCTGTAATTTGGTCATTTTTGTTTGTCCATTCATGTGCAGCAGAGATCACGTTTAATTTTTCTCATTTAAGAAAATGCAACAGTGTCCGGTCGTGCAGAAATGACTCAACGTGTTATATTGTTTGTGGTTTCAATAGGACCATTTCAACAGAACGGGCTGGATTCTTCAAAGTCTGAAGTCCAAAAACTGCAGAACCACATCCATCAGCTGGAGTTCAATGTGAACTCAATGGCCACGGTGAGACAATGGCTTATGCTGCCTGTGCCAACATTACTGGCACCTTAGGGGGAAGTTAGATATTTTGGTTAAATTAATTTGTGAAGAAATTAAAGTTGCACATAACCATAGCATTGTAGATAAATTCATATTCAATTATATATATATTTTTAATTTTCTGATCTTACTTCACCTACTGAAACAGACGTTCAAGTCTGTCTTTTGGTGGTCTTTTGAATGAATACAGATAATACAGTTTAACAGACAGAAAACAGTTTACATAGTTTAATTCATTTTCTGCCACCACCTGTCATGTCAAACTAAATCTTTTTGAGATTTTGAAATGTTGTCCATTCAAAAAGGAGTAATTAGTCCTTAAGAAATGTCAGAATGGTGCATATTTCATATTATTAACTAAAAACAGAACAACTCATAAATAAATCTTTGGTGGTCTAAATGTTAATTTTTAACAACTGTAATTTTGGTATGGTACATAATATCTCTTTGTTTGTATGCATGGTGTTTATCGGCATGCAAATTTGTCTATTGTTTTGCTATGGATGTCAGTGTAATGTGTATGGATGTTGGTTGTTGTAGAAGCGTTTCAAGCTGCTGAAGGAGTGTGTGGACTGTCTCGACCACTGTCAGACCCAACTCATCAGCTGGCTGAAGACGTGGAGGTCGGAGCAGCACAAGGCAGCCATCGGACATGCCTTTGACGAGAACCTCAACCCCCTGCAGACCCGGTGAGGTGCACCCCACTGCGCTTTTTCCTCTTTACACTGACTGCCTGTGTGTTGTATTGCTTTTATCCACTCCTAATGATAAGCCCACAACTAATTAAACATTAAGCTAGATGATCTTTGACACTTACATGTTTATCTTTAAATGAAAGTGTGACGTATGTGAAACTTGGGGTTGCCTACGGAGAATTCGGCATGTGGACAGGAGGATCCTGAGATTGAACCAGCAACATTTCAATTATTGGGCAACCCGCTCTACCATCTGAGGCACAGCTACTCAGATGGATAACACAAACGGTGTTTCACTTTCTTTATATATTTTCTCCGTTAGGTGTGAGCAGCTGCTTGGGATGAATGGGAACCTGAGACAAGAATTGATGCTGATTGGGGAGCGAGTCTCAGACCTCGAGGAAAGGCTGGGGAATCTTCTGCAGGTTCTCATTGAAAGGTAGTGCAGTCACATTACTTTCCTTACATATATTTATCTTTCTTTTTACAGTGGAAAACAAACAACAAAAATACATGTGTTCCCATCCTTCACTCACAAACAACAACATATACAACTTGAATTCACCTTTAAATCAAAAAGTGTTTTTTTTTCTCTCTCTCTTCTCATTAATGTAATTTACATCTCTTTCAGCTCCCTTGTAGTGGACAAGCAGCCTCCTCAGGTCATTAAGACTCAGTCAAAGTTTTCCACGACTGTGCGATATCTGCTGGGAGAGAAAGTAGCTCCTGGGAAGCCTGTGTTGCTGAAGGCGCAAATCATTAATGAGCTGCAGGCCAGGAACCTGGGCAGTGTATCTTGGTGAGCCACATCTACTGCACAACATGGAGAAATGCACACTGTCAGGAAAGAGAGGAATAGTTCACATTACTAATAAAGTTTCAGGCTGAACTCTAGTTAGTTTGCATGGTATCCACTACTTTTTTTTCCAGGCTTTTAAGGTACACACGAAATGCTACTTGTATGAGGGAATAATTGACATTTAAGCCATGTTGCCGCAGTGATAATGTTGGGGAGCTGATAAACAACTCTGCCATCCTGGAACACAATACAACCAGCAAGAGCACATGTGCCACCTTCAGAAACATGGTATGTACTGGTCTTCATTTTCCACTCCATATTTGGTTATTATTCAGCCTTGTTAACAAATATAACCTCTCGATTTGATTCGGCAGTCCATCAAGAAAATCAAGAGAGCAGACAGGAAGGGATCGGAGTCTGTGACGGAGGAGAAGTTTGCTCTGCTGTTTTCCACAGAAATCACTATCACAGGCTGTGACACTCCTTACAAGATACAGGTTTGGCTGAATATATTGTCCTATCTGCTCCTCAGCTGTTCTTTGCATCCTGTTTCTCACTGACATACTGTAAGATTTTGTATTTGAGAGTTTGAGAGAGTTTGAGAGAGTGAGATAGAGAGAGTTTGAGAGAGTGAGAGAGAGTTTGAGAGAGTTTGAGAGAGTGAGCGAGAGAGTGAGACTGACTTTATTAATCCCACAAGGGAAGATTTTGTGGTTACAGCAGCATGTACAGGGCAAATACATTTTTTAAAGCAATACATTACAGAATATAAAATTATACGTCTTATTTATTTATATACAAATAAATATTTATATACAAATAAAAATATCATAATATTACATTTAACTAAACTAAACAACAGTGCAACGTCTTATTGATGTAGGATGGATTTTGCCAGAGGTAAGTTATTGTATAGTCTTATTGCAGTGGGCAGGAATGATCTCGTATCGGTCCTTGTGACAGCAGAGCTGGATGAGTCTATTGGAGAAAGTGTTCCGCTGCCCATTATGTTATGTTTTTTTTCCCTTTTTCACAATACATTGAATGCAGTTGCATTCGACATCCTGGTATATCATATGTTAGAATACAAGCTTTGTGAAATGCTTACCGAGCTAAAATGTCACATCTATGTAACATAGAATGGAGTCTCACATTATAATATGATATGAATATATTGCCAAACCCTATTTCACATATTGTAATTGTAATCCAGCATCCATGTATATTCCAGTGGGAAGAGAGCTATCAGTAAGCGTAATATTATATCATTGATTGTAGATGATCTCTCAGCCGGTGGTTGTCATTGTTCATGGCAGCCAAGACAACAACGCTGTGGCCACCATCATATGGGACTGTGCATTTTCTGAACCAGTAAGTCTCAAATTATTGTTTTGTCTTTAAATTTTTATATAACTGCTATTGTTCTTATATCTTGTCACTTTTTATGCCTCCGCGCATACACATAGCCGTCCAACACGATCTCAATAACACCTTAAGGGAATTTATTCAAACTTGGCCGAAACATTCACTTGAAACCAAGAATGAACTGATACGATTTTGGAGGGCAAAGGTCGTAGGTCAAGGTTACCCCCTCACATTGACCTATGGTTGTGAATATGATATTTCAGGAACGGCTCGAGGGAATTTGCTCAAGGTCACTCTGACCTCATGTCTTTCCCATTTTTTTTTTTAACATGATACCTCAGAAACACCACTTTCTTTTCCTCACATCGTTGTAAATGCATATCAGTGCTCTTGCCGTGTCATCCATTTTGTCGTTGTCATCAGGACAGAGTACCCTTCGTGGTGCCGGAGCGTGTGCCCTGGAGCATGATGTACAACACTCTCAACAGTAAATTTACCTCAGAGGTCCAGACACACCATAACCTCGACCAATACAACCAACTCTTCTTGGCCCAGAAGATATTTGACAAGCCCGACTTTGCTGAGGACTTCAGCAATAACATGGTTTCCTGGGCCCAGTTTAACAAGGTACGCACAGTGTCAATGCTCTCACGCAGACATACATTGACTGACAGTCAAATCTCAGTGCCTTTTCAACCTTACAGGAGGTCCTTCCAGGTCGAACGTTTACTTTCTGGCAGTGGTTTGAGGGAGTGCTGGAGCTGTCCAAGAAACACCTGAAGACCTACTGGAGCGAAGGGTGAGATGATCCCACTGCTGTTGCAACAGAAAATATTAGCAACCTGTGATTGTTTGTAATAATGACAAGTGTTTCCAATGTTCTGCTCCACCAGGTTGATATTTGGTTTCATTGGGAAGCAGCATCTACACCTGATTCTCAAAGACAGGCCGAATGGGACGTTCTTGCTTCGTTTTAGTGACTCTGAGATTGGAGGCATCACCATCGCTTATGTGTCTGCTAATGAAAGTAAGAGTCAGTGCAGCAACGGTTTGAGTTTGATTATGTTTAATATGTTTTTCCCCTCAAATCGTTCTGTTTCCTGTTTGGACTGTGAAGATGCAAAGGTGCAACCAATAAATTCAATGTTGGCATGATCAGAAGGCCATCATGAAATATATATTTTTATATGTTATTTATTATTTGTTACTCTGAGTTTTACACTTTAACACACTCCCTCATCTTGGATGTAAATATTAACAGTTTTTTTTTTTTTTGTACTTTAGTCTACTGCAATAAATTTTGATGTAAATTTATAAGAATCCATTACATTGTTTATAGAGTGTTTTGGAGATAAGTAGATATGATTTTGATCTTGCTAGATTTGATCAGCAGGAGAGATGCTGTGTTAGTGATCGGCTGTTACATTGTGGGAGGTTAGTGTGAGGGACAGGGATAGGGTGACGGATCAGTTGATTGACATTGAAACAATCAATCACAGCAGTGTAGAGTTCAGAACGTGCATCCCTCCAGCCGATCTAATCTAGCATCAACCATATATTTTCGGTGCTGTGTTACACAATAGATACATGTTAAATGTTGATAATTTTGTAACATTATTTGCAAAAACAGTCATATCTGTCTTTGACTTCTCTTTCTCCCAAGTCTTTTCTGTGACTCTCTCCCTCTTTCTCTTTCACAAACATCCCCCCCCACACACAAGCATATGCACTGACAAATCAAAACATTTTTTTCTCCTAGCTGGGGGACAGAAAATCCAGAACATCCAGCCTTTCACCAAGAGAGATCTTGAGATCCGTACCCTCGGTGACCGCATCCGTGATATCAACGACATAACGTACCTATATCCTGACTTTCCAAAGCACGAAGTGTTCAAAAAATTCTTCTCAGGTAATGGTGTTAATGCACAGAATCAGCTGTATGTTTTTAAGTTCTGACAATAGATGGACTTCTTATTTTTTGTCTTGTTTAAAACAGAGCCTCAAGCATCCTTCGTCGGGGGTTACATCCCTGTGTCTCTACAGACTAGAGTCGGCATGTAAGGAGCTATTCATTATTTTTTTTATTTTTTTATTTCACTTTATTAATCCTCGAGGGGAAATTTCTTCACTGCAGCATTACAAATGATGCAGTAAAGTCATCTTAAGGAATATTGAAAATTATTATTGTGTGTGTTTTTGCATGTGAAGGGATGCCATCCCCGCAGGTCCCAATATGGCACATCGCCCTGAAAACTCTCACAGTGTCTTCCCCATGTAAGTGTCACTTTTACACATTTCTCTCTTTTAATTCATTTCCATGATATCCACTTACCCTGTAATTTGTGTTTCCTGGTGCTGTCCTTCACCAGGTAGCAAGCAGTCCTTTAGCACCGGCAACATGTTTAAAGTCTGTTTGCCCACAGGAACCTGTAAGATAGTAAATAGAATTAAACTCAAATGTACAAGTGGCAAAAGTAGAGTGGCCAAAGACCTTCTCATGAAATGAAAGCACAAAAGTAGACCAATGATATTCATGTACCTAATTAAGGTAAAAGCTTTTATTAGCTTTGGGATCTTGATCTACGTTATAAGATAATGTTCTGTTTTAACAGTTTTTTTCTGCACAGTAGTAGGCACGCAGTGTGTAATGACAGACCTCCAAATATGTTTAGTTCTTAGGATGCTGGGCTAACTGTCTAAAGGGCATGGTCATAGTACAATAAAGTTGTGTCCAAATCTACTTTTGCAAGTTTAACGGTGGCTAATCTACACGCATAGTAAGGCCCATGGTTCATAGGGGTGGTACCTCATGCCCTAAACAATCGTAAGTGTGTCTGGGACGTAGCATGAAATAAACCAAACAGAATGTCTTCTCCCATTCCCTATAATAACCAGTGTCACTTGCACCTTGGCGGATTGTCATCCTAATTATGTTCCCTTAATAAAACAATTAAATACTGTGCCACTACCTTAATACCCGGTTTTTCTTGGTTAATTTTGCAATCACTTTCCATTGCCTCCGGGTAGCAATGCACCAACAATATACGTTACATCACCTTATTTAAGGACCAAGGATGTGAAAATGACAAATGTTTTGGTCTTAAACTTGCATAGGCTTAAGTTTCACTTGGTGCTGCTTTTTGCCAGGAGTAAGGTAGAGCCTAGTCTATTCAAGGCAAAGGTTGCGTTGTGGTACTTTTTTCCCTTTTCACGTTATTGACTTGCACTTTGGTTACACTTCATATTGTGTACTTAGTTTTCATATTACATGCATGTGTAGGGATGCTACGGCTACGGGTTCCAATATGGCTCCTCTCGCTGAAAACCATCATGGCGGATACCCCATGTAAGTGTCACCTCTGCACTTCTGAACATTAAAATGTTTCACTTGTATTATTCATTTACAAAGTTAAATTACAATTTATTAGCTCATCTTACAGTGAAAAATGAACTTCCATGTCCTCCACCATCCCTGGAAATGTCAGCAAATTTGTAACAATTCAGAGCTTTCCAAAAATTTTGAGGACCACAAAGGGGGAGCGGTCATATGGACTTAGTAAACCCAAGCTTATTTAAAGGCAGCAAGGAAAAGCATAGGTTTATTAATGTTCTCTGCACTGCCATGCCTTACTGGGACACTTAACTGATTCATCAGTAATCTCTACCTGTGCTTCTCCTCCTGTGATATGTCAAAATGTCTGCCCTGAAAAGCATGTTTTATTCATTGTAATGCTTGGTATGTTAGAGAGCTTTGGGATCTTGATCTAAATTAAAAATACTGGTAGGCTTTGAACAGTGAATATCTTCACAGTAGAAGTACACAGTTTGTGAAGATTAACCTCCAAATGTGTTTAAGACTCTTTAAGAGAATGTTTCCTTTTTAAATAGCAATAGTTGTATGACTACCTCTTTACATTTTCACTTTACTTTGGTTACACTTCATATTGTGGACCAAATTTCATTTCACATTCATCTGCAGGGATGCTCCAACTCTGGCAGAAAACGCTCACAGTGGCTTTGATGTGTAAGTGTCTACCTAATCCCCTGCAGTGCATATTTATGCTGATTTAAAAAAAAAATACATGTGTAAATACATTCAGTAAATTCCTGACACTAAAATGTGACAAACAAGTATTGACGCCGTTGATTCTGTAATTTGACCTGTGTCCATTTCTTATGCTAAAATAAGCCTGTTTTGAGTCCTGCTGACAGCACTCCCACTCCTACTATTTCTTCAAGGCATCAGTTCCAGCAGTCGTTCAACTCACAAAAGATCTCTCAAGAAATCATTGAAAATCCTGATAGTCCTCCTGTTGACTTTACAGAACACATGTAAGTTTTTTTTCTTTGTGTCATCTGTGCATGAACTCCATTGCCATGTTGTTTGAATTTTCAAAATATACATTGTTTGCTAGTGTTAAGGGTTGTGTCTGTCTTACAGCCCTGCAGTTAATATGGACATAGATTTGGACTTTTTCAAAGTCTGAATTCCCACCAGCTGGTATTGGAGTGTGAAGCAGACATCGAATAGAGACCGGAGCCAAATTTTTTCTCGTGTGACAAATATGCCATCAGTTGTTCCAATTTCTTCCTCCCCTTCCAACATCTATAGTTTCAGCTAACTTTTGAGTAAAAACTTGCTGGAGACAATTTAGATTTCTCTGGGACTCAACATGTTGATCTGGTGAAGTGAAAGGAGGAAATAATGTCAAGGAAAAAGTAAAAGCGACTGCTGTTATCGCTATGAGTGTACTACGAAGCAAGTTCAACATACCCAGGCTTTCTTTGCCTGAGCTGGCCTTAACAAAGCGGAAACTCTGTCAGAGATAATCGGTACTACGACGGTAACCCTGCTTTCAGCAATGAGCGCGTTCACATAAAAGAGATGTTTGCAGCATCTGGCCAATCACAAACATGGACAAGTGTTCTGACAGCAGAGCGACATATTTTTAAAACAAGGAGCAAACTATAATTTTAAAAAGCTATAATTAAATTAAACACAATCCACACTGAAAGCAGCACATGTGCAGCTGCTAAATGACAGAAGGATGTGCAAAAAAAAAATCACCAACTGTGTGAATGTGTCGCAGAAGTTGAAAGACCTAGCCTAGAATATTACCTTTCCACAAAGTGCACAGGAAGATCGGACTAATTAATTGTGGATATTTCATTAGATTAATTTTAGAACGTTTTAGTCTTCATTCAAACATACAACATAAACATAATTCAAAGCAGCAGGCAAGTTTACTGTCATATCTTGTAAGTATAAATGCAGTGCTTTAATGCATCAATCAGTCCCTGTAGTTGGATGATATCAGCAAAAAACACAATGAAATTAATATATATCTAAAAAATCACGGGGGAAAGTCACAGAGGTTTGTCCGTCTCTAAACACTCTGCCCCCCCCTCCTCTGCAGAGGACTGTTTCACCGTCTCACTTCACGCACTGAGCTCCACTGTATCTTCTCCGATTGGTGATGACATTTTTCAGAGAGAATTGATTGGTCAGTGGGTGGTACTTTCTTACGTTTTGATACGATATCTCCAACATAACTTGCTCTGGATCAGGTTAGGTTTGCAGCATAAGTTACCATGGTGATCTAGCCATCTTAAAAGAGCGACCTTCCTGACAACCAAGGCTTCAGTCTCAACATACCTCACTAACCCACTAATTTCGCTTCGTAGTACACCCCTCTGGTGGTAGGTTTGTTGTCGTGGATTTTATTTTGGTTGCTTTGCTTGTATTCAGGAAAATAAGTGATTTACTGTACAGATTAAAGTGCAGTATGCCATTACAGGACTAACCGTGTGATAGCACACGTGTCATGGTTTGGACTTTGTGTACTTTGGTCTTGATTTCAGTTTTGTGTTTCCTGTTTTACTTTATTGTTATTAATGGGGACAGGTAGGACCCAAACACAAGACACCAACTGAGGTTCAAAGAGTAAAAGGTTTTTATTGCAAAGAAAATGGGGACATACAGCAGGAAACACAACACAAAATAAGCCAGGTAGGGTGAATCCCAAAAACACCTGACTTCCAACAACAAACCAAAGAAACAGAAAAAAAAAACCTACTGACAGGCAGAGTGATTGTAAAAAATCCAATAGAGTAGGCTGACGAAGACAGGCGGGCTGGAGACTGGACAGAACACAACAATGGACACGGCAGGGAACACGACAGACTAACAAAGAACTAAGGAAGAGGTAGAGGTAAATACGTAGAGTGCTGATGAGGAAACAAGACACAGGTGAGTACAAAAACAGATGGAAAAAACACAAAGGCAGGAAGTAATAAAAAAAAAAAAAAACAGCAGGAAAGTAGTTTTCAAAATAAAACAGGAAGCACAAAACTGAAATCAAGACCAAAGAACACAAACCATGACATCATGGAAAGACAATGGTATATGACTTTGCCAGTCAGAGAGTACTTTTTAGGTCATAGAACATATTGCATGTTGTCCACTGCTTGCTATATTTTATTTTTTTTGTCATAATGAGACAAACATATTTGAATAGTTTTTCCCTATTGTTTATAACTCTTCCTTGTTATGAAAAATGCTGGCTAAACCTGAGTCATAGTATGTTATAAACTCAGTTCACAGTAATTCACAGTGTGCACAGCAAATAGTCATGGGTCACATAGAGTGACTAGTTGTGTGGTATTGAGGATTAAGAACACAAAGGGAACAATAAGCTTTTCTTTCAGTTGTGACTGTGAAACTATACCACACTTAACACTTAAAATGCAACCTTGGTGATGGTGGTGGGCAGTGATGGTGGTGGGCAAAACTCACAATATAACTATTTCAGTTAAAGTCTCAGTTGGGTGACTAATTAAACTGTGCTAAAAATAGTGAAATGAAAAGTATATTTTTAAACCATCTGTCCCTTTATTTGAAAAAATAATGTTGATTCAAGTCTCATGTTATTTTTATGTGAAATGTTCATGTTTTTCTGTCGTTTGAATAATATGTTTGTATATAATTTAAATAGCGGCCTTGGTTATAGTACAAGATGAAAAGTAAAGAAGTAAGAAGCCATGCAGTTAATAGAAAACACAGTAATGTTAATCTGATGGTGGATGGAGTGTCTTTGCTTCATGGGAGCTCTAAATCTTGTTCTGATTTTAGCAGCCTTAATTTGTGTCTGAATGTTTATCAAAATCAGTCTTCCCCATAAACTAACTTTTGTTCTTTTAAGACGCTTTGCACAGTCAACCATCGCTGGCAGTGTTGTGCATGTAATATAACGGTGTATCAGATGTTCTATATTGCATGTGGGCTTATGTAACCTTTTCTATCTTGTCAACTGACTTTTGGATAAATCACTCCGAGGCTACGATGCAAAGTGTATGCATCTTTCACTATGGTGAGAAATAAAATAAAATTTCAGTTTTTCTCAAAATATCCAAAATGTTCGTGTGAATTTATTTACAAGAAATTGTCTATTTCCTCTAAGTCAAGATTCACACATCACAGCTCTTTTTTTGGCAAATTTTAAATCACTGGAGAGTGTTTAGAAAAAACAAGCAGCTGCAAACATGAATTCCTCTGCCTGTATGATACTACAGAAACAGTCTCATCTGATTTATGGAAATGGTAACTGGGTGTCAGAAGTGTAAAATGTAATTTATGGAAATTGCCTACGTGGAAGATTTGCTTCTTCAGTATATGCAAATGTTGGTTTGTCCCATCTTGAACTTTCTATTTAAATCTCATATTTTCTACAGTGAATCTAAAAAAAAACAGACAAAAAAGGAATTGGAAACTTAAAGAGTTTTCTGTTTTTTTTTTACATATAAAAATAATAAATCAGTGGCATTTTGATTGGGAAGGTACGCCTGTTACCATAAAGGCTGTCTAGTAAATGGAAGCGTATTGGTGTTACTTGGTGTTATTGGCACTACTTCCATAAATCATCAGCCAAAGAGGAGACATTGCACAACTATTGTATTTCCTATCCATCCAGTTTCAGCAATCATGAAATGTTTGTTTGTTTAAAAAAAAAAGAAAGAAAACTTTACACTGTACATCACAAAGCTTTTCCATTGGAAAACAAATTCTAATTTCAACATGTCATTAAAATGTAAATTCTACTCAACCACTGCCAGGGAAATCACACTAAAAATAAAAAGGTTATGTAGAGAAAGCAGAAAGAGAAACAGCTTACATGTCTGGTTCAATAACTGCTCTGGTGAAATTTATAAAACGCTAACTCATCTCAGTGCCCCGTCCCGTTCCCTCCATCCCAGCAGCTGTAGATGTCCCCTCATTAGAGCAGAACAAGATGGCTGCCTCGTAAACAAAGGGAGGAGGTAGGGTGAATGAAGGAGGGATGGAAGAGAGAGGGGACACCAGGCTAGTTCAACTTCAAAGTTCATTCTCTCTGGTGGAGACTGTATGAAGATAATGGTGTACATCTACCACCCTGTACAAACACACTAAAGATTTCAGGTGCCTCACAATGACCTTCTCTCTTCTCTCGAACATCAAAAAGGGCCCTGAAACTGTCACACTCCCAAAGAGCCACCCGGCTCAGTGCGGAAAAGAGAAGGCACCAGGTGTTTGCCAACACCAGCAAGAAGTCACCACACCTCATGCACTCTTTCATTTCTAACCTCGAGTTGATGCACAAAGACCTTTCAGTCATGTCAAACAACACAATTCAACTAGAAAATGCTTGTTCCTTATGACACCTTGTCAAGTTTGCTCTCCTTGTTTTTCCATGACAGGCACGCAAAAGAAAAAGCAAACCAACCGACAAAATTATGTCAGGAGGTCTTATAAATTGTAAGCTAACACAAATACTGTATAAGTTATTCAGATGTGTCACAAACCTGCAGTTTCCCCACTCATAAAGCAAAGGGTAACAGATTTGGGAGCAATAGGACCATTTTAAGTATTTGCAAATGTAACTGAGCTCAGAAAACACCAGATAGTTTTGTGTTCTTTTGTTTATTTCAATATAAATATGAATGTGTGTGTGTGCTTTGCTAGATGAGACACAAACTCCAAACTGTTTGAATTTGGCTTTAAGACGCGACTCAAATGCGTAAATTATGGTTCATCTGATATAAAAATGGGATCAGTCTAAACATGGAATTTGTTGAACTTGTGTATTAAACTTTTGCAGTATCAGTGAGGGCAAGGAAAAGGCAGCATCTTTCCCTAAAATAAGCTTGCATGATAAATCAAAAAAAAAAAAAATCATGACAAATACAAAGGATTGTGGCAATGAAAAATAAAAATGATCAATTAAAACAAGCACACAAGCATACACATGCACACAGAGATGCACACACACTCACTCTGTCTTTCTCTCTCTCACTCTCTCTGTCACACACACACACACACACACACGCACGCACGCACACACACACGCACACACACACACACACACACACACACACACACACACACACACACACACACACACACACACACACACACTTACAACTAAAAAAAAAAAAAAAAAAGGATATAAGCCAAATAAATATTGGTAAAGTACAATACCTACATGTAATTTACCCAAAGTTCATAAAACAAAACAAACAAAGGGTGAGATCACACTGGATCAAAATGGAAAAAGCATGCAGAAGTCCACTGCTCTACTGTAGCTTCACTCCTAGCAGACTACAAAGTAGGGAGGAAAAAAAAAAAAGAGAGAGAAGGAAGAGGAAAATAGAGATAGCGGCCCCTGTCCTGAGCAGTTATAGCCACCTGGTCAGCCGGCAGTGACTGACCCCCCCACACCACAGGGCACAGGGTGCTTCCTTCAGTGGCAAGTCTTCTTCTAACCCTCCATCCTGCACTCCAACGGGGAAGAGGAGAATGAAGGATGGTAACATCAGGAGAGATGGTCGGGGCTGTGGGTGCCCCTTCACTGTAATTCAGTAGGTCCAGTTCTGGATGCAGAACAAGGATAACAAAGGTGTTCGGGAACGGTGTTAGCATGTGGGGAAGCTGGGAGGAGGTATGTGTGGAAAAACAGCTGAGGATGGACCAGGAACTGAGGGCGCAGAGTGAGGCATGACAGGTGAGGGATGGGGGTCAGAAAGCCAATCTTCTACTCCAGGCTTATAGGGCCTGTGTCTTGAGCTCGATGGGCTCTCCCCTGGTCTCCTGCTGGCCCTCAGCCTCTGGGGGCCGAATGCCCTTCAGTGTGGCGAGCCTCTCGGAGAGACCACGCATACGGGGGAACAGCATGAAGTCATACAGCAGGGCACCCATGGCACCACCAATCATGGGCCCCACCCAGTACACCTGTCATTAACAGAAAAGACAGGAGAGTAGTTAAGAGATGTTTGGTCTCACGACGTCACATTACCATTTCCATGGCTTGTAATCATTTGTAGTTTGTAACATTTACAGATACAATCATCTTACCCAGTGGTTGACAAAATTCCTGACCAAGACAGCTGGGGCAAAGGACCTTGCAGGGTTCATTCCAGCTCCAGTGTAGTACATCTAAGTAACAGACAGATTAGTTCAAGGTTAAGATTGTAGGCTAAATATATAAATTAAATCTAGAGAGCAGTTTCAGAATTTTCAGACCCAGGGTCAGTTCTTACCCCGAGCAGGTGTCCCATGAGCACAGAGAAGCCGATGGCCAGAGCAGCAGAGCCCAGGCGTCCGTTGCGCCTCTCATCTGTCACAGCAAAGATGCAGACGACAAGCTGGAGGGTGAGGAAAACCTCCATGGTGGTGGCCATGCCCAAGCTGATGCCTGGCTGCAGCTGGGACAGAAAGAGAGAGGGATGTGAGCACATAAATTCGAAACATATATGGTTTGAAATTTTATCAGAAATTTTAAACTTCTGTATTTTGTAATGCAGATAAAACAATTTTTAAACATTAACACACATTTTTCTTCTTTTTTTATCTATACACTGAATTTAAATGTTGAATTCATAGTTACAAGATATGTGAATTTAATATTTGCAATACAGCAGTCAGAACAAGTGGGCCTACTTGTAGTAATGCATGCAGAGTATTCTAATCTTACCGTGTTCAGTGCCAGGTTTCCTCTCATGTTGTTGGGTGTGACCCCGTACAGCACAGCAGCACCAGCCAGCGCTCCCAGACACTGGGCCATGATGTAGAAGAAAGCACGGAACAGGGACATCTGTGAGCCAATCAGGTAGGCAAAGGTAACGGCTGGGTTGATGTGTCCCCCACTGATGTGGCCGATGGACTGGATGAGGGTGGCAGCCGCCAGCCCAAAGCAAAAGGCAACATGAAGAACGTTGTGGGGCCCAGTGGTCCAGCGGAGGGCTGCCCCCAGCCCAAAGAATACAAAGAACATGGTGCCATAGAACTCGGCGAACACCGCCCGCCAGAAAGACATGGACCTAAACTCCCACATGGTGTCAAAAAGTCAAAAAGCAACTTCTAAACAGTGGAGGGATGAAAAGTCAACAGAAAAACTAACTAATCGACTAAGAGGAGAAGCTGCTTCTCCGCAGCAATGACTGTGTTTGAGACTGAAAAAACAAAGGGCAAGTGACAAAAATGTGCCCTTAAACAGAAATTGCCTTTCTAAAGCTAAATGCAACAACACATAACCTGCTCAACATGTAACGCTCATGTAACTGTGAATAATCTGCAACTCTGCCTTCTGAATTCTAATTTCTGTCATAGAGAGCTCCTGAGTGGAGCAGTACGCCAGTCTCTGTGCATCTATGTGCCAACCCCGCTGGTTGTTAGTAAAAGAACATGGATAGACAAACGTTAAGCATGTCCTGCAGACATTCAGCCTCTTTACCAGAGCAGGGGGAGCTCGGAGGCCTTTTTATAACACCCCAGTGCCACAGCAGTGCCACAGAGCTCAGGGGAGGGGTCAGCGCACAATACTACAAATCAAAACAAAGTCATTTAACCCTTCTCCTGCCTCGACCGCCCTCTGCTCGTTGTAAAAAACACATGAACTTGGACGAACGTGTTGCCAGTTTAAAAGGCCTAGAAATAATCCAAGTGGACCTCAGAAAAACTATTGACTTGTGGTTGAACTTTTGTGGTCAGGGACAGCTAAGCAAAATTATGGTTGTTGTTGTTGCAATACTCCTCCGCTAAACAGAAATAGTTTGGAGCATGTTAGATTTCCACTGCAAGGCTTTCCAACTACACGTCTGGTTTTACAGGAGAAGGTAGAAATCTAGCACCTAAGTACCTCCAACAGCCTGTCTGAAGCATTAACCCAAAGAAAGCAGTGGAAAACACTATTCATGGCATCCCTGACTATGAAACCCCCTCTTGACCGACTGCTTTGGCCTTGAAACCTGAAAATAGAAAAGGAGTGGGCATTTAGTTGCCAAAATCTGTGAGAGGGTAGAAATGGAGTGCAGTGAACTTTTGCTCGGTTTCCAGTCATTTTGATATTTTCACGAACAAGCACAGAAATTAATATGATTACAGGGCTAACTTTTGAATGATTTTCTTTTCCTTTTCATTGCTTCCTCTGTTATGTCATCAAAGCCGCAATACAAAAAGCACAAGCAATTTCTCAATTTCTCCATGTTGTGCTCTGGATCGGTACAAATTAGGTTTGTGGCAACAGAACTGATTAGGCAGAGGTTTACATTGTGTGCAGTGGACGGGTTTGGAGGCTCAGGTCGGATAAAGCGGTGGAAAATCCACAGTTGGAGAGGAAGAGGGGAGAGCAGGCCGGGCATTGAGCATCATCACTGGAGCATCATGCTGACCAGGGCAGCCAACGAGATGGCCGCAGTGCTCTGAAAGGATTATGCTGAGCTCACTGCTTTCCTCTTTTCATGCATGGAGACAAAACGCTGGCAGTAACACTTTCTGCTAGTTTCTATGATCTGTTTGTCTTGCCATCACTGTTGAATCTGCGATTTAGTTTTTTCCCGTGCCAGACTAGATATATATTTTTGACCTCTGTGCTATAGACGTACCAGAGTTGTGTTGGAGTAATGTTTAAAGAATATACAAATATAATCAGTAGACATGTTTATGATTCAAAAAGTAGTTCACTTTTTAAAGTTGTCTCTTGCATATGTCAGGCAGTTAAAATAACCTTACAAATAGAGGTAAATAGTGTTGATGCTCTTGCTCTGATCCCGACTGTTAATTAGTTTGCCAGTTAGGGCATCTCTATTGTGATGAGTATTATGCCCCTCTCATGACTCCCTAAACCACCTATTGTGGGTTTAATCCCTCAGTTTAGTTTTACAGGGGAGGGTGTTGAAAAGGTGCTGGCATCGTGCTTTCCTGCACCCTGGGTCCAGACTGCTGACACATACATAAATAACATGCAGCCCTGAAACATCTCACATGGGATTAGAAGCTCCGGCTTGCATTCACAGGACAGTGGTCGAGACATGCACTGCAGAGCACTGGAGATGGAAGATTAAATGTACAGTATAAACTACGGCATGAAGTTTATATGAATATATGATATATTTATATTAGTATATATGAAAAATATCCTCGGCAAAAGATACTCAGAAATGACCCACTTCTTTCAAATTATACATTTACATAATCGTCTTTTATTTTAGGAGCTTTTGAGACCGCCGATCAGGCATCCTCATCCTGTCAGTGACAACCACCTCGTGGATCGTGAATGAAATATGACCCGTCAGTGACTACCAGTTAAGATGACCATCAAAGAATAAGATTTGCTACATATTCAAGTAATTGCGTGGGGAGTTTGTACTAAGGTTGCTATGGTTTGAAAAACACAAGACAGCATAAACACCAATTTACACTTTAAATTTACAGTAAAAGGGAAATTCAGGCTTTCAGTTCCTGTTTTAAATTCAGTATAAAATTACAGATGAGATGGAAAGCCCATGAAATGACTCATGAAATTGTGGAGAAGTAGAGTACCAAGCTGTGAAGTAGTTCACACCACAGTGGTCAGTGACATTTAGTATTTCCATGGAAATTGGTTGAAGGACACATTCCCCCCGTTGTCTTCATGCCCAGCAATCTTTTGAAGAGCTGTTGTTTGCTGCAGTCGTTGCTCCTCTCAATGCTGGCCCTTAAGAGATTCCTTCCTAATATAATACTAGTTTAAGAAAAGGTGGAATAAAGCCCCCAGTCCTGGTTTGGTGTAAAAATAGATTGTGAAGTTTGGCTGAAGTGAAAATGAGGCTTTTGAAGTTAGATGAATTAAGAGGATATTTTCCAAAGATAGTCATTTCTGTATGATATTGCCCCCTGACGTCACCAAACCATGACTTCACCTCAATGAGAAAACAGTGTGGACAAAACTTTAGAGAAGCATATTCTAAAAAAAGACCAGCTTTGGGAGATAACATGATTTGACTAACTCACCGTGAAAGTCTCAGCTTAGTTTCAGTTGAACTTTGGGAGCCATTTTTGCAGAACAAGTACTGATAAGTTTGTCCTCCATCACTTAGAATAGAACTGTGTTAGGAGGACATCTCTTTGTGAACAGTGTGAGCAGGTGAACAATTATAGTAACCAGTGATTTCCAATATTTATGTTTCTTAGAAATGTATACCCACAGCATGAGACAAACGCAAACACACGTTGAACCAAACACACAAACCTCTGAAGCGTATTTCTGGTGTATATACTAAATCCAACATTTACAACCTGTATTGTCTTGGTAGACAGTTTAAGATTTCTGCCATCACCTCAGTATGCATATGGAAGAACATGTATTTAGTACCTGCTACAATGTGTAATATTTTGTCTAGTGGCATCGAGAAACCAACTCACCCGGGCAAAGAAAAGATTGTACCACTCCACTACCACAGTGTCAACACATCTTCAAGTTGCACAAGCTTATCTGTTTATTTTAAATGCTGAAACATCTTTAAAAAAATGAAGTTATTGTTAAATATGTGCAGATGTTGGCATACATTGGAAAACCCATTTCAAGCGGAACTCCTGCTTTTTAAATTAAGAAACAAAAATAAGTGCAATTTACAATACAAACATTAAAGGGGAAAAAATCTGTCATTAAAAAAATCTACTTTTTTTTTTTGGAAAATAGGCATTTTGAGTTCGTTTTTTTCATAAGAAATTACACCGTTTAATACATAACCTGACATTGAAAAAAAACAAAACAAGAAAAAAAACAGAGAAGGTGTAAGACATCAGCACATCCCATTACAGTCATTTAAGTCAACGTACAATAACATTTTCATTTTAACAGAATTGTCCATGCAGAACAAAACAGCAAAGCACAGCACTGTATGTCGCTATGGGTCTCTGTGCATGTCTGTATCCAACAGTCACTCCCTCTCACTCCCTTGAGGGGCTTCGCTTTGGAAACTGCGTCGAGATTCGGTTCTTCTCCAACGTGGCTGCCAACTCATGTCTAGTCTCTCTCTTCCACCGACTTATAATTCGCTTTGCTAACTACTGAGGTGGCATCCATATCAGTCTACTCAAGGTCGGGCATTTCTGGAAGAGACAAAGTTAAAACCATGATGGATGTGAGCACTGAATTATATTTGAAAAACTATATCGTCTGCAAAAATATCCAAAGGATATATAATTTTTTTTTTTAAAAAGTCCTCAAAATGAATGCTAGTTGATGGTAAATAAAACAAAAGTATTAACACCGAACCATCTCGTACTTTACTACTTACCATTTTTGTTTAAACACAAAGTATGTGATTTCTAGGGATCTCTCAATCAAAACCAGAACGAAAGATGGAGTTGGATGACATTGTGAAATAGGATGACAGGTGTCTTCATTGTTAAAAAAAAAAAAAAGACACCATTGCCGATGAAAATCGATCTTTAGTTTAGGAGTTAGCGAAGGCTTGTCCCTCTCCCGCTGTCTCTTGCTCAGGGTTTCTTATGTTAAGCGATTCCTGCGCCACCTTTAGTGATAATGGTGCACATAAGAAATGTGTATTTGCCGTGAAGGAGGGTCAGTGATTTAGAAGCGCGGCTCCGCAACATAAAAACATTATCATTAGCTGCTGTAGTTAGCCTGCCCGCGTAGCCGGTGCGAGGCGGCCCATCGTAGCGCGTGACGTGGTAATGAGAATATGAAGCCGTTGCCAGGCGACCTCACGAGACGGACCGTTACCCTGATTAAAATGACAAATTTCTTGTCAGTTTGAACATTGTTGGAAATATTTGGGATCATGAAATTGTGTGTGCACGAGCCACTGGGAAGGGAGATAGTTTCATTCTCCAAGTGAAAGAATAAACCGAACGAGGGAAGTGAGGCTTTCGAGAGCTCGAAGAAGTCAGTTTGACGTCACATGACACGGCAGCATTGGCAGCGAAAGGGAGAGATGTACTTGCTCCACAAATAAGGTGAAATAGGCATAATTGGTTAGCATAGTCCACATAGTTCGCTAGCTGTGTTAAATGTTAAACATATTATTGACCTCTTGAGCGAGCTGTTGTCTCTGTGGTGGTTTATATGGATGATGATGAGTTTGTTTGTCAGTTTTCTGACAGCTTAAATAGGGAATGTTTTTTGGGGGCCAACACATAGTCTATTTGTGAACACTTTGATCTACAAAATGGGAGGTTGCCAAATGGGTACTTCCCAGTTTCCCCCTACCTGAATGTACGGCAAGTCTGCAACTCAACAAAATAAGGTTCTTTTTTCGAAATTTTATTGCACAAAAGCTACGAATTAAGCCTTTAAATAAAACGAAAACAACTTCCGAGGACTCAAAACCTGAGCCTGTTCAAACGGAATCTAATAATAACCACGCTACATAGCATGATATCCTCCTTTCTCCACACATTTTGTATTTACATTAAATTAATCATCTGTCCCATTGCATGTTGCTCTTAGAATACTACTTACTTTCATTGTCGCTGTGTGCCAAATCATGCTACAAAACAAAGCAAAAACAAGAATTAGAATTCTTCATACACCGCTTCACCTGGTAAATTTCATTAGTTTTAACATTTCTCCAAACATAAGACTTGTCTCTTCACTAAAGGACATGGACCATATAAAAGAAGCCCTACACATTTTTTTTTTTTTTTAAACATACCTGATCTAATTCCGGTAGATCATCCCCACCCATGCTGTTCATCATCTGGAGAAATGCACAGGAGATAATCAACATGTCCGTATGTCTGAACATATTCAAACTTTAGGCACCGTCTGTGTTCCACACACTCACCTCTGAGAATTTGTCAAAACTTGACAAGTCCTCATCTGAGTCGTCTTCCCAGTCTTTCCAATTATTGAAATCCACACTCAGCCAGTTGCACTAAGGGAGAGTAGATTTAAGTGTTTCAATAGGGCCACATTTAACATGGAATCAGTTCATAAAGTTGATAATGACTTACTGGTTTCGCTAAATGGTATGCTATACTATCACCATTATTACAACTAAGAATTCTCATGACTTCAATGACATTGAACAGGATGAGACCATCAGATGTGAAATGTATTAATATAGAGGCTAGAAAACAGAGCTAACCGCTTACCAAGACTTATTTTCAGACTGATTTCAAACGTGTTTGCACCTGTACCAACAAATGCCTCACGTCTGTAGACTGCCAAGTTTGTTTTAAGAATGAAAGGTACCTTGGTCTTGTCTTTGGTGAGTCGTGGCCACGGCTTCCCAGCCTCTGCTTTTCGTATACAACACAACACAGACCTGTCAGTGCGTCTGTGTTTGGATCCCTGCAGGTAACGGAGAGAATGTGATGAAGGCTTCGGAGGAATTAAACGTATGCTCGGACTACAACTACGTCCGCAGGTGATAAACTTACATGAGGGTCAATCTCCCCGAAAAGGTCCACGGCATTGTTTTGTTTGATGTTATCTGTTCCACTGACACAACTGTAAGAAGGAATGAAAAGAGGTCACAGTGTTCCCTTTACATCCGACAGCTGTCATTTTATTGAACTTACATTAATTTGGTGAAGTTATTAAAAACAATTACATTGCTTATGACATTTTTAGCAGGGTGAATAGTAATCTGTAACCAATTACACTTCTAAAGTAACCTTCCCAGCACTGATCAGATCAGAGGCCCCATTTCCACACACACAAAAAAAAAATCCTCTTAATGCTCATATTTTTTTTTTTGAAGTTCGTCTTGGTAGATAGGGTCTCAGGCATAATACTCAATTAACGTGCTATTAAAGCAACTTACCTGAAATCAATTTTCGACTTGCCAAATTTGACTTGCACATCTTTACTGTCCTCCACGCAGAACTCCACAAAAACAGAGTCTCGTCTGTCATACCACTTAGCCGATGCAGACTGCCTGAGGACGAAGAGCAGAAACAAGAAATACGTGACAGGAAGATCAACCCCCCCCCCCCCAAAAAAAACAACAACAACAACCCTCTTTGCTTCGTTCTGATCTGGGATGGTAATCATTCAGGAACTACGCGAGTCCCACTGAATAAGGAGGGAAGTTAATCTGCTCCGGTGGCCACGTGAATAAGGGGCGCAGGACGTCCGAGGTCACGCGTGAGTAAATGTCGAGGGGGAAACGTCACTCATTCATTCCAGATCAGCGCGAGACATTCTCAAGTACTCATCACCTCTTTTAACAAAACAGCTTCAAGTGTCCTCCACAAAAATAAAAACAACAAACATTAGACTTTTAATCACCTGCTAACAGAGTATAATAGGTATAATAGGTATAATAGGTAGGACACCAGACTTAGGTCGCCGTGCTGAGGGGGATCCGGGTGACGCGAAACTTAACAGCTGGATGGTTGTAAAGACTACAGGGACGAGACACGTATTCGCACAGGCTGATTGTGTCCGCGGCTTTCACGGAGAAGCGTGAGGGTCGGTGTGAGCTTACGTTGAGCCGAAAGTGAAATCTTCCGCGTACGACACCATGCTCTTTCAGTGCTAGTTGACATTAGCCGGTTAGCTAACGATACTCGAGCCGGTGTAAAGCACGCACGACTAACCCCCCCTCCTCCCCCAGCGAACAGTTCGTGACATAGCGGTGACAACTTATATCCGGCGGACGGAAGGTTATTTTGTCGGTGCATTTAACGATGTGCGGCGGCTTTTAGTCGTCACGCTCAGCACGGCTGCACCGCTGAGGCTAACTCGTGTGCTAGCTCAGTTAGCTAATGCTAGCTAGTCGATCCGCATTGTACCGCGCTGTCCGGACCGGCAGCTGCTTTAGCTGAGAGAGTGAACGACAAACACACCGAAACCAAGAACTTACATCTTCTCTGGGTTTTTTTTGTGTGTTTTTTTTTTTTTTTAGCAATTAAACTTCTTCGTCGGACCACGATAAAGACAATAATGTTGCCTAGCAGCGGCGGCACAGGGCAAAGCTGGTCACCGAAACCTAAACAGTTAACTGCGGAGGTTTCCGCCAAACATCGCGTGGTTTCGTCGTTCTCGCGTGACGTATTGTCGCGCGGTGTTCCACGGAGTTCTGGAATCGTTGAGCTCGAGTGTTCCAGAGCGGCGCGAGAGCTCCACCAGCAGTTTAACTTTGCACGCGCAGGCACCTGAGAAACTCACTGTACCTGAGGATGAGGAATGCCGCTGCCCGGTAGTTATAAAAAGCGACTTCATAGAATCACACCTGCAACCGCAACCATATCTTGGTTAAAAACCAAAATTACGAGCACGTTCATGTTCAAAGCCCGCGTAACGTTGGCACGGAATCTTATGTTAAAGCGAAACCTATGAAGAATTTAAAGACATCATGTCGCGCAGTTGAAAACAGGAATCCTTCCTCTGGCCCTTGAAGTTCGCACGTTTAAAAAGATACAAGCAGGCAAGCTGTGTGACTTATGTCATGTAGGAGAAGTTGAGAGTAAATCATAATTTTCTTGTTTTGTCCTTGTTACAAATTAATAATATAAATTGGAATGTATGTTTAAAATCCAGATATGTTTTGGTGCACCGAGGATGACAAAATGAAATGGTTGGTCCGCTTTGATATTTAAAAATTGGCTACCTTTGTGTCTAAAGCTTGGTAAAAGCCTCAGGAGGATAATTGTTTAGAATCACCAGAAATCGTTGTTGTTACCCTGGTTCGGTTTTATTTTTGTTTGTTTGTTTGTTCTGCTTTCTAATAAAATTGTCATGTAAGCCAGTTTGGGATGAGCATACTGCTGTTGGATGACATAATAATACAAATAATCAAAAATGAGTACAGTCATAAGAACTGAATTAGATTACAGCTGTTTAGCAGGCTTCTTTGAATCCTGTGATTATAATAACATAAAGTCTATTGGGTATGTGTAAGGATAATTTTACTGGTGTAACTGGTTAAAGTCAAACTCACTTGTTTTACATAGCAATGCAATGCTTTGCATGTACAATTTTACTTTGTAAAGTAGCTTCACTAACTGTCAATAAGTGTAAGAAAAATATTTGTCTCAGTATAAAGTAACATGAACTGGAAATCAAATACAACCTCAAATTAAAACTGCAAGCAGTGATATGCGGGCCCTCGCACACTGCACGTCAGGGATCCAGATCGAGCCCAGTTACTTCTCACTGTGAGGCAACTGCTCTAACCACTGCACCACTGTGTCATACCATAGCATGTTGTCCAAATTATGAAAAAAAAGAGTCATACTATAGTTTGTTGTCTGAAATATGATTTAAAAAAAAAAAAAAAAAAAAGTATGGGAAAATGGGATTTTAGAGGATAACGTTTGTGGTGCTTCTGACAGAAATCCAAGATGATTTTAGACACACAGTTATTGATTTTTATTTGGTATTGTTGGTGACCTTTGGGTTGGTATTAGTATGACTGCATTTACAAGGCAAAACCGAACCTGGGTGGCTTACCCTTAAGGGGAATCGCCCTCCGTGACCTGTATGGATTACCTTGCGTGGGGCTCAAACCCGCGTCTTCATGAGGAGGTGTCCAGCTCTGAAGCTGCTCTGAAGCTATCTTCAGCGCTGAAGAACGAATCGCGGCGGAGAAAGTGTTTCACAGAGTTCACTCAGAGCTTTCCAGTGACTCAACCGAGAGTCTGGTTAACTCAGCAGGTAAAAGATTCGACTTCACCAAGGTTGCTATTAATGGTTCAAATTCCACCTTCACTTTTAGTGAAGTTGAAATGTTTGGACAAATTGAAAAAGTTTTGCATACACTACACATTACAGTAAGATATATAATATCACTACAGACCCTCTTGAAAACGTGTATATCTATTATCCAAAGAATGTCTGCGGCAATTTTGGTCGCATTTGAATGAATATTTGTAGACAGTGGAATTATAGGTTGCAGAGAGCCAAAGATTTGTCACAATGCTGACAATCCCCTGGGAAGATTGGTGGTGCACTGTTTAGCACTGTTGCCTTGTAGCATGATGGTTTGGGGTTTCAAATCCCCTCTTTGTCATTACTTATATTAAAAAAAAAAAAATCATGCTATAGCAAAAAGTAGAAAATTGTACTTTTATTGTTCTTCTTAAACTCTGCCTTCATCAAGGAATCTTGGTGATGGTGATACACCTATGTGAAGATTAAGATTGAGGAAAACATAAATGGTTTTCTTCAAAAGAGTTGCAGGAGGATTAATTTAAATATACTTTGACAGTATCATGGGCATAACAGAGGACTGAGGGCATTTCTGCATTTGGAAATGATGAAAATGACAGAAGATACTGGCTTGTGGGTATTTTTTCAACTGAGCTGAGCACAGATACAGGGGTGGAAGCCAACGCATCTTCCTTCACAGCTTGCCTCAGTCTGCTTATTAACAGATGCCTCTCTAGCATTTCTATTGGCTTTCAAACCAGAGTGAGGCTTAGCTTTATCAATTCAAGTCCCCATAGGAATAGAGGGTGTCAGATGCACCTGCTGCTATGGGATTTGACTTCTCGTGGTTTTCTTTGTGGGCAAAAGCACTGAAGTAGCACAAAATTCCATGAAAACTGACAAATGACTTTAAAGGCCAACGGGGGACGCTCTCGCTGATGTCACTTTGGGAGCTGCTTCAAGCAGTTGGACTTGGACAGCAGAGGAGGCTGAGAGGCAGTATCACCAGTATGAGGCTTGGCAGCTGCTGAAAGCACAACTAGAACAATAGCCAATGCAGGAAAGAAGAGATGAGCACAGTCAGATGAGTGGGAGTTCACTGTGGACTGAGCCACAGATGACACTGATGATAACTTGGATCGAATAACAATGCCATGCAGCCTCTGAGTGTGATGATCAGGAGTGGCTGAGTCAGAGAGGATATATTTTGAGTCATAGGTGTGTGAATGAGACAGGAATGGCACAGTAGACGGGCCTGATGCAGAGGAGAGTTCGGTGGTTACTGGTGACGAATTATCCTTCCCAGCCTCCAGCTTTAATTGAAGATAAAGTTTTCGCTGAATTTCAGGAGCAGGACCACGCCTCAACCACTCCCCCACTTCCGGCCACACTCCTATAAATATCCACCCACTCTAAACATCGGCCTGTTCGCGTTTTCCGCATCCCTCCCTCCCTCTTGTTAAACTGTTTCACTTATGGTTATCATTTTTCATAGCCTTTATCCTTCCGTCCCACATGGAGATCTCTGGGACCTGCAAGGCCCGGGAGCCGCAGTGGATCCTCAACTAGCTAACAGTCCTAGCTAGTGAATCAACTTCTGCTGGATTTTGACCAGCTGATTCGAAGGAGGGGAAGATCTTATGGAAGACAGTGGAAACAAGAAAGGAGGGAAAACACTGTGGAGATGTGGGGCCGGTGGTAGATGGGAGTTTTTGTTGGCCATAGGAAGGGTTTCTAATATTGCTCACTCCCAGTTTTAGTCCATTTTAGGAGGAGGGGATAGGAGGCCCACTCAGGAGAAAAACACATGTTATGAACAGACCTTTATTTGTTTTGCATGAATTTATAGATCATAAAATAATGCTCGGAGGGCAAAAAAAAAAATCCCAAAATATTTACAAACTGACAGTATATCATAAAACAAAAGAAGTCAAAACACTCCAAACATTTTCACATACTAGATTTCATACAGACATGTGTTTGTATCACAGAGCGGATCATGTCATATAATGTACTTCATTGAAATGAGATTTCCCTCCATGTGAAATTAAAAAAGCAGTTCTTCTCTGCTGTGAAACAGAGATGGACATTCCACTTTTTGCACCCAGAAACTGTCAATGCTGACAAAAACATAAGAATAACTGCAGTTCATGAGGAGTGAATAAGCAGAGTATGCAGATTACTTTTTTTTTTTTGTCTACATAAACATAACATAAGGCATCTCAGGGGACTTTAGACCAGACCACAACAATTTAACAATTCCCATATGACCGACAGCTCTAAGGAAAAACTCCCTTTTAACAGGAAGAAAACCTACTGCAGCAGCAAGGGGAAAACTGCCTTTAAAAGCATACAACTTAACAGCTGGAAGGACAAAATTCCCTTTAACAGCAAGAAACCTAAGACATAAAGAGGCTCAGAGCTGCAGGAAAAAGCTCACACAGACACGAAAATGAAACGTGAGGGAAGAGATCTTCCATATTGAATTCAATAATAATGTTAACCTATGAGCCTTATTTTGATATTTGACCCATAATTTGAGTGCAGTCTGCTGTAGAAAATTAAAACCCTGTTTTTTCACTTCTGCGCACACCTTTTTCTCTATTCCAATCCTCAACGGTCATTGCTGTCTATCCCACTGTCCTCATTGTGTGATGGTATTGGCCTAACATGCCGATCTTGCTCTTTTTTTTAACAGAACAATCTTACATACATTTTTCTGACAAAATGTGAAAGTTAATTTAAATGAATATAAATAATAACAAATATATTTAGTGCATGTATTCTGTACAAATACATGTAGTAGTATGTGATCCAAACACATTGTCAGAAAACCCTCTGTTAAAAAGTACCCTTATCGCACAACGTTGCCCTGGGGCAACGAAAGGAAAAACTGGATTTAATAAAATAATAAATAAAATATTTTTATTTGGTGTTCATGTCATTTTAAATTAGATTACAAAAGGCCCAAATGTTACCTTCTTCTCACACCTTGTGCTCCTGTGACCATGTGTCAGAAAAGGATATCCGGCCTTCAAATGATGCTTGATAGTAACTCCTACACCTTATTGGACCATTCTTTAATACCCTTTGGACCATTCTGATTGGTTGCAATCATTTAAAGAAACATGTAGTGGACATGGGGCTTAATAAAACTTCCTGTTGCTCCAGGGTAATGCTGTGCAGTAGAGGATTCCTTATTTCTTCCTACAGTGTGGTCCAGTTGACAAAATTTTGCCTACTGCCCTGATTTGTAACGGTGCCATTTATAGAAGGTGACAAGTGCTGAAAGTCTGGCTGTGCTTCAGATGGCATAAATGCAAAACAAAGGAAAGATTGGATTAAACTGATTTCTAAATTATTGCTGAGTATAGTGATGCACAAATTGTTGACATAAATATTTGTGATGTGCAGATAGTATGAAGTTTAATCTGAAATGTATGTAAAATATTACCTCCTTTCTCACAGTACATTTAAATAAAGCAAACATAAAAGTTACATTATTTCTGTTATACTTAAAACTCTTTGCTACCAATTTATATTAAACTTTGCACAGTAGAGGGAAAAGACTGTGATAATGCCAGACACAAATCCTTGAGTTGCTCCATTTCCAGTGAATAATGGAACAACCCACGAGACACCATCCCTGCAGCCACAGGGGCTTTAGTGGGATATGACTATATTTTAGACATAAAGAGCTCATTAAATGCAAAACCTCAGTCAGTGATTCAGTTTCAAGAGTGATTCAAAGTGTCATATGCTGACAACGGCTCATGTTCTCACGCTCCGTTTTGCTGCTGGAAAAGTAATTGGAAAATGACTCACCACAGCAAGTCTTAATCGAAATGTTATGGCTTAGAGGATATCTGAGGAAATATAGACAAAGAAGGAAGCAGTTAAAATGTGAATAACTTATGACAGGTAATAAACTGAAATAAATTTAAAAAAAAACAACAGCTTTATCAAATGTTTGTTTTGTTAAAGTGATGTGAAAAACAATATATTATGTGATGTTACCTAAGCTACTCAGTCTTATGGTCCTACAGGGTGAACTGTGACATCAGCAATTCCTAAATTTATAACCGAAAACCTAAATTGAAGGGGAAACAGATCATTCAAGGGTTTTAGTGAAAGCCTTGCTGGTTAATTCTGCTCTATAGCTGCAGACTAGTGGAGGATTTTTCTGCCCCTTGTGTCCACAATGTTTTTGATTGGAAGAGGAAAAACTAATGTACCCTTTTTACCACTTTTTATGAAACATAAAACAAAAATTGCAAGAAATCTGTGATGTCTACAGGCCTGATAATGACCATTATTATAATTATTATTATTACCATTAATGACCCCCCCCTCCCCCCCTCCGATCTCCTCTCCTCATGTGTTTTGTCTCAGCAACTTGTCAGCGTGCATGCAGTCTACCTGACCTGCCCCCTCGTCTTGCCTCGGACTTACCTGATGTCCTGCGGAGATCCACGGAGATCCCACCGTCGACTCTCGCCTGCCGTCAGCTCCGGCCTGTAAATCCTACTTCAATCCACGGAGATCGTCATCGACGTCGATCCATGTCCTTCTCGCTGCTGTTCCACCAGTGCGTTTCGGACTCAGCCCCGGCAGGAGAACTCAACCCTGTCTTTGCCTGCCCCTGCTGGCGAACTCTCTCTCATTGTTAAACCCTCACACTCAGACTCACCTCCAGCCTGGAAGAATCCCGGTCTTCCCCTGCCTGCACAGCCCATCTACAACTCTTGTTACAATAAAACATACCATTTTATTCTCACCATCTACGCCTCTGTGTCTGCTATTGGGTCTTATCCTGAACTCCCACAACAGTTGGTTATTTTGAAATGTATTGCACCTGTAGATCCGTGAATCAGTTTAAGACAGAGAAAATATCTATGTTTCATATAAGGTCATTTTAATACAACAACTATCGCCTAAATTATATAACATTGCAATTTGTCAATTGAAATGCCAAATATCTGTGGGTTACAGGCTTTTAAATGTTTGATTCATAATGTTTGGTCTGATTGGTAAAAAATGGGCTTCTGAATGTTGGTCAAACAACAATTTGTGACACTATCTACTTACTTGTGATTGGCAATGTAATTGCAAACTCAAAAATCATGAAATAAAACACACACTCTGGGATATTAGATGATATATATATATATATATACAACTGATATGTGCTAATTATAAACAGTAGTGAAAGATGTATTCAGATTCTTTACTTTAGTACCAAAGCAGCAATGCAAAAATACTCCATTACAAGTCAAGGTCCTGCATTAAAAATCCTACTGAGGTAAAAGTAGGTAAAATAATTGCCAACAAAACGTAGTCAAAGTATTAAAGTAAAAGTCCTGGTTTGGTCCCTCTTGCTGATATATTATTACATATGACATTATTAGATTCGTAATACTGAAGCATCAGGGTATCAGCAGCATGTTACTGGGGTTACTAGGTCATATAGGGAGGCTGTGGCTCAGATGGTAGAGTGGGTTGCACACTAATCGGAAGGTTGGTCGTTCAATCCCCAGCTCCTCCTGTCCACATGCCTAAGTGTCCCTGAGCAAGACAATGAACCCTAAGTTGCTCCTGATGGTGTACCATCGGTGTGTGAATGTGCTCCTGATGGCAGCACCCTGCATGGTGATCTGTCTCATTAGTGTGTGAATGGGAAAACCATGTTAAAGCACTCTGAGACCAAAAGGTGATAAAGCACTATACAAGTACAGACCATTTACTGTTGTAGCTGCTGAAGGTGGAGCTACTTTATAACCAGTTTTATAGACAGAGAAGATAAATCTGATGGGGTGTCAGATGATTACTGAGAGGAAAAAAGAAAAAACAAAGTTCTGATACACAAATCTGCTTTCAGGTAGTGTGCATTTTTCTCTAATCTTAAATTTTTTTTTGGAAGATATTGGATGATTTAATGAAATATAACAATATGAGAAGTTGAGAGTAACTCTTTGGAGCTGTTAGCAACTCAGACTTCTGAAATATGACTCGACTACACACACATAGTAGCCCAGTAGTTGTAAGATTACAAAAAGGTTGGATCTTTAATAATGTGTTGTATTTTAAAAGCTTGTTATTGTGTCAAATCAACATTTTTAAAGGGTAATCAAAGCTATCCATTGGAGAAAGTACAACATTTCCCTCTGAAGTGGAGTGGAAGTCGGATTTTAACATGGGATCAAATTGAAATACTTAAATCAATCACAAGTAGGTCAAAGCTATCGGCTACTTAAGTAAAATAATTGAATAAATACAGTGTAGGCTACTTAGGCTATTTTACACTACTGGTTGATAACTATATCAATCTATAATTAATATCACTAGCTTATTATTATTATTGTATTTCAGCTACATCCTACTTAATAAAACTGCTTTACAACTAAAAAAAACTAAAAAAAAACAAAATATTTGTGTGTTTGGATAAAAAGCTGTTGTGCTCCAAAAGAGGAGTGGGTATTCCCTGGATGGTGTGTAGGCTGGACTCTTCTGTGAATTTAGCGTGTATTGAGCGCCACGCAACCATTATTATTATAGCTGATAATCACGACCAAAGTATGATTCACAATAGCATAAAAAAAAACACCAGTATTTGTCAGCCAATCGTGTCAACTCAGTGACGAACTTCCTGGTCACATTTTCTCGTATGGGCTCCTTATTTTTAGGCAAATGCTTCCGTGGAGTCAACAGAGAGGACACGTACGGTTACACGGCGAAGACAAGGAGTTACAATGAAAAGGAGGAGCGCATTATCTGACTGGAGAGGGTAGCGTGGTCGGGCCCAGATAAAGAGGAGTATTTACAATTTGCTGTGTGTTGTTACTACCCCTAAGCCCAAGGACGTACGAGGAAGGCAAACGCAGGCGAGACGGTAGCGGCGCAGGGTTTTGGATGGCATTTGCCAGGGCCAGGGAGAGGCTGTTGAAAAACCTACAGAGACATGAGCCGGGTATACGTTTGGATAACATGCCTTGACTACAAAAGACTAATTATCCACCGATAAACTGCAGCAGCACGTCAGGCATAAAGGCCTCCTCCGATGGAGCTCGGCGCTCTTTAATCCAGCCAGAAACCTCCCTGACAGGCAGCGACGAGCTACGGCAAAAGGGTGAGGTGTCGGTGTAATCAAGGGGGGGGGGGGGGGGGGAACAAACAAACAAAAAAAACACGTTAATGTTGACGGGAAATGTGTCAAAGGCAAAGCTAATGTTGCGAAATTTCCCGTCGCTGGTGCTGCGGAGAATGGCTCAGTCTAAATATCGGCGAGCAGCTGTGTTTGTTCCAGTCCTTCAGCTTCTCTTCCTCTCTTTTTTTCTGTTCAACAGGACGATTTACTCGCAATTGAAGGACTTTATGGGATCGCAAGGTAAACCTGTCAGCCTACGCAAGTGTCACTGTTGTGTGTGTGCATGTGGTTTTCTGTGCAGCCTTCATGTTTTCCGCCTGTGACGGGGTTTAGTTTCCTTTGTTTACAGTCTGAATTTCTGAACAGCTGATACGTCCTCAGCAATGCCGCGATACTGCCTGTTGTATATATTTCGTTGACGTGCTGCAGCCACTGCGAATAGCTGCCCGTGTAGAGGTATTACTTTTATTTTTGTTATGCACAGATACACTGCAGACAAAACAAGTCAACGCCAATGCTGCTTTTCGTTTGCATTTCCTCGAGCTGTTCATCGCACAGGAAAGAAAGTAAAGCCACCACCGCCTGCAGTTCAAAACCACTCTTGTAGCCATGTCTGCGCAAACCACAGCCTCTTTCCCCATAATGCATCTTAAAAAATGCAATATGTGCGAGAGCAACACCTTATGGTGGCAACTTCTTAAACTGCATTTTTCCTTCAAGCACACACATTCGAATGCAAATGATGCTCGTTTGATTGTCTTTGTACAAACACTGATGACTTTTGTGTGTCTCTCTGTGCAGTTTCCTCTGATGAGATGAGTGTGCGTGCTGGCCAGTGCTGTGATGAGGTGCTGGTGTCACAAGCGGTGTGGGATTACCTGGCTGCAGCTGGGCGGCCCTGGCTCATTGACTTCCAGCTCAAGCAGGGGATGAGCGCTGGTATCATTAGGCGAGGGGAGAGGGGAGGCTGCTGTGCCGTGCGGCTGCAGCCCGTGGAAGGCTCCAGGAACGCAGGAGCTAGTGTGATGGATGAACCCATCTCCAGTGAGACACGAAAAGCCTTCATCGACTTATGCCGCTGTGCCCGCAAAGAAATGAGCAAACAGGATGGGGGATCCAAGAGGAAGCGGGCTCTGCTGCCCTGTGTGGGAGTCCTGGAGCCAAACAGAGAGGGGAGCCTGCTTCAGCCTCCATCTCCCCTGCCTCGGCGCTCCCAGAGACAGCAGCAGAGGTTCAGGAAGCCTGCTGATGAGGAGGCCTGCGCCATGCTCCACGAAGTCGCCCAGAGGAAAGACACGGACCCCAGTATGCCTTCCCACAGTGAAGCAGAGGACAATAATACATGTTCAATCTGCATGGGGGACATAGTGGAAAGAACCACCCTGGAGAAATGTGGCCATTCGTTCTGTCGCTCTTGCCTGGATCAAGCCTTCAAGGTGAAGAAAGCGTGTCCCGTGTGTCGGCTAGTGTACGGCCAGCTGATTGGGAACCAGCCTGCCAATGGTTCAATGATCGTAGAGAGAGAGCCTGATCTGGAGCTTCCCGGCCATGAAGGCTATGGGTGTATCTGCGTCATTTACAGCTTCCCTCCTGGCCTACAGGCGGTGAGTAGACCGAGAACACGGTGCAGATGCAGACTGTGAGTGCAACTCAGTGGGATAACTTCTCATAATTATCTATGGCTGTAATGAAATTCAACTAATATCTTCGGATGAATAATTTGGATCCTTGAACATTGTCAAACATTTATACATTTAGGCATGATTCTTAATTCGGTACACACGACCCGGTTGTTTTAAACAATCCTGCTCCATACGGATATCTGATCGGTTCACACTTAAATCATTTTTAATCTATCCTGAGTTACATGGAAAACCCAAATTTCCAGTTTCTAGAGGGAAATACATTGAATTAAAGGTTCAATCTTAGATGAATAACAGGATCTAACCGTGGTTTCACTCAAATCAATGGTCTTTAAATGCACAAGAGAAATACTTGACAGTAGCTTCAGTTATGCGTGTTTATATCACAAGTTTTGGTGAAACAAAAAGCAGTAAAACAGGCATGAATTTGTAAATATGCACTGGCAAAAGTAAAATATATCCCTTGTTCATTATTATAACAAACTCCTCAGGGATTTGTTTAAAATCTAATTAATATGGTCAAATCAAGTATTTGGTGTGGTCCCAGTAATTCTTGAGGCACTTTACTTTAAGGGGGTGCTCCAGTGATTTAATAGCACAGCTTTAGTGACTTTTTTTTTTTTTTTTTTTTTTGGTCAAACTCTTAACAATGCAGAATCCTACATTTCCTTGAACAGTATCTTTTGAGATCTTCTCAAGACACTGCCTGGTGAAGTCAGTGGCCTTTTCAAACCCCATGATGGCAGTTTGTATGCAGACTTTCTGTGTAACAACATAGTTTCCGACCCCAAGCCGAGATGACACCTGATGATACCAGTAGTGGTTTTACTTTCTGGAACGGAGAAAACTCCACTCCACAGGAGGCACTTTAAACAGCTGTTACAGTGTCACACTATCATAGCTAAATAAAGTGACCTTTTTGAGTAAAATTAGTTACACGCACACACGCAAACACACAGCTCACAAAAACTTCAACCAAACACACTTAAAAATAAAAGACCTGGCCGTGGCAACACAGTCATTGGTGTCACAAAGTGTCCCAGACCCCAACAAACAGACGTGTTTGAATGTTTAAAGCTATTTATGTCCTTATAAATTGATCCTGTTTTATCTCCTTTGTTGCTAACAGCCAGAACACCCCAACCCGGGTGTTCGGTACCCAGGAACTGACCGTGTGGCCTACCTCCCTGACAGCCCTGAGGGAAACCGTGTGCTGGGCCTGCTGCGCCGGGCCTTTGAACAGCGCCTTATCTTCACCATCGGTACCTCCATGACTACGGGCATGCAAAACGTCATCACCTGGAATGACATTCACCACAAGACCTCAATATGGGGCGGGCCACGCTGGTACGTATTGGCTTTCATCAGGAGTTGGATGGCTTGTGAGATTTGGTTTTGTAATACCTCAATGACTCTGCTGGGAGATGAGGCGGCTGAGAGAAGGGCTCAGTAAAGACTGACAGATCTAATATGGGTTGCTGACAAGGGAATGATATCGGTTGATGTCCTTGGCTAGATGTCACTATTGCTGCCTCAGCTCATACAGGTGCAGTGATGGCTTTTTATTTCTCCTTTCAGTTTTGGCTACCCTGACCCCACTTACTTGGTACGAGTGACAGAAGAGCTCAGAGAGAAAGGCATCACAGCGGACTGACGGCGAGAAAATGACAGATTCTTCCAGGTCTTTGTAAGACTTGCCGAGTGTCCTCGCAGTGGACATGACTCGGCTCCAGGTTGTGCTCTGAGACTGCCCGTCCCTTAAAAGATGGCTGAAGACAAAGACCCTCAGCAGACAGGCGTCTAATGCTGCAGCAGAGCCCATATCACTCCACCAGTTGTTCCTCTGTTTGTTCATTTTCCGCCAGAGTTCAGTTTATCCCAGTGCTACACTTGGAAGAAAATACTTTGAGTGCCGTGCATTCAAAGTCCTCTAACTGTCACTGCTGGCAATAGGACTGATATCTGATGCACTTATTTAAGAGCATTGTGGTGTGTTGGAATTCATGGTACTTATATATTATTTAGGAAATATAAGTTTAATTTTATGAAGAAATTTTATGTTATAATAATGTTTATTTCTACTCTGGGGGCTACTTTATTTCTTACAAGCACACATCCTTGGTTTCCGAGAAATGTTTGTTAAGTAAGTCTCTAATTTGATTGTTACTAATTACCTGTTGTAAGGATAGTTTTTGGTTCATATGGCAGAATAGCACTGCTTCTATAAACAGAATTTATTTTCTGAAGTTATTGCAATCTGAAGCACTCACAGGCACTTTGGTGAGCGAGTCAGTTTTCCGGTAAAGTAGGAGAGAGGGTTTTTGCTTTTCTGTGAAGAGTGCTCGGGGTAAACAGGTTCATGCAGCCATCAGCTATTAGTTTGCTGGCTACAAGTTGATGTCAATTGCTTAGGACTTTGTGTGTGATCTTCAACCCCCCCCGCGCCTGTTTTTACTTGCATAGGAAGAATGTTAAATGATGTCTCGTTGCAGCACCTTTTTTTTAAAAAAATTTTTTTTAAACATGCATTAGGACTTCCCACTGGGTTTTTCCATTGGTCACTGCTGTTATTTCAAGATGTCTCCCAGGTGTTGAGCCCATTACCTCAGTTGTTAGCAACGTGCTCCTCTGATTACCAGATTTATGACGATGTCAAACATGAAGGGCATATAGACCACGTAAACCAAATCCAAGGCACAAAAGCTCTTTAAATATCTATGCCTCTGTCCCTGTCAAACTGGGAGATTTGCCTGCTAATCTTCTCATTTAAAATGAGGTAACTGTTGTAAATTTATCTTCATAGATAATCCATGATACACAGTTAAAAAAAATAACAACAGAAAATGTTGCGGGAACAATTGATCTGATTTAGGGTGGGATATTGATCTCATTTTGTTGTGCCTTTCTTATATTCACTTTTGATAAAAATCAAGCATGTTTCTGATGAATGGTGAACAGTTTGGGCGTACTTTGGTGTTATTTGATAGGTGCACAGCATTATGTTTGTAGCTATCTGGCTTTTAGTACAAATACCACACAATTCATTAAAATGTGTATACTAATGTGTTATTGAATTAGCCTCTCCTTCATAAACATTCTTGTAGTCCAAATGCAGAAAAAAAACACCTCTGAATTGATAAATCTGTATGTGTGAAAGTGCTTTGCTAAGTGCAGTAACCTGCTTGGCTAGTGGCAAATTTAAGATTAATGTGACTGCTCAGATCCATTCATCCAATCCTTTTACTATGTTTTCATCCCCTTTGTATTTTAGTTAAGGGACCAAATGAAATAGTTTTGGGACACAGGATTGTAGTTTACTAAAGCTACTGTGCAAACATTTCTATGCATTACATGACGGAGGAGGAGTCAGGAGAGTGAGGTCGAGAGGTTACACATATTACAAATTGATTGTTAAGGAAAACGTTGAGTTTTGCTTTTCTAATTGTGTTGATTGATACTTTGTTGATATTCAGAATAATGTGCTTTACATTTTAATACTTGAATAAAAAGTTATGTTTGGGTGTGTGTTGGATATTCAATGTAGGCTGCAGATAAAACAAGGTGCATCATAGCGAGCTGAATCTAAAACTAGTGCTGATTCGTTGGGAATGAGTTCAGGTTGTCGCCTCTAATCAAGATTGGATCTGCATCATTCCCTGGTCGTATTAATCAGGATACTGAACTCTGCCAATGCAATTTGTGCCATCTAATGGGCAACATAATTGCTTGAAACTATACCTTATTTTATCCGTTAACAACTTTGCAAATTGGTAATGATACGACCTACAGTTGATCAAACTTTTAAAGCACATTTATTGCTACTCATGGCTCTACTTTCCAAGGTGTGTAAATTATTGTGGATATCAGATTCATGAAGACATATACCTGTTGTGGCTCCACGCTTCTCCACAGCTCAGTACTGAATATGTGACTGATTGAAGAGGTCAACACTTATTTGAACACATTAAGAAATAACTCTTTCACTTACTTAATAAATACTTTGGATAGATGATTATTAAAACTTGTCTTTCAGGTATGAAACAGTCAGATACGGATTTTAGTTTGCTCTGCACTCCTAAAACAATCTCTCAGAAATCTCTCGGAAAGGCAAGATGCTTACAAATCCTAACCTGCAGTGGAAGATTCAGTTGCATCAATCAGTTTTTTGCCACGTACAGTTCATATAGGCAACGAATAGGCAACTTACTTTATTATATTTAAGTTATAAAATAAGAAAGAACTTTATTAGAATTTTAAAATGCTACATTTTGGGCATTTCTCCTCTCATTACAATCCATATGTTTATTCAAGTGTCTACAAAATTAGCTGGCGGTGTTGGAGCTATTTGCTGTTAGGTGGTTTAATTGAATATGAATTTCTGCATTTTATATGGTCAGCTTTTTAAAAAAAATTATTCTATACTGCAAAATATAGTATTCAAGTATAATAAATTGTCAAAATAGTTGTAGATTAAAAAAATAGGCTACATTTCTCTCTTAAAGGTAAAAGAGTAGCAGTAGATGCAACAAAGTAGTATGACATTAAAATACTCAAATACAAGTACCTCAAAATAGCAGAGTGTAGTTTACTTACATTGCTCCGCTGGGGGGGAAACCCATTTTGTTTACATTTGTTTCAAAGCTTTAGTGTTCGTGACAGCCTGACACAATCTGGGTTAGACTTTCTCGTCTGAGCTACCGAAATAAAACTCCGACCAATCAGAGGTCAGTTGTGCACCACTTCCGAGCACATGGATGTGCCTCACCCATTGGAGATGAAGCACATTCCTTATTTGGACGTCACAAATCTCCCTCATATTTGCACCCGTCCACGGAAATGCAACATTTGGCTTACTTGTCGTCACATACCGAGAAACAATGGAGAGAGCACCAAACAACAGTGGAGTCAGGGACAACGCGGAAGACTGCGCCATTTGCTTGGACGTAATTCAGGAGAAGAAAACGCTGAAGTGCCTTCATTCTTTTTGTTCCGAGTGTATCGACTCGCTTTTCAGTTTGAAGCCCGCTTGTCCGATATGCAACATCTACCACGGGGTGTACACAGGGACCCAGCCGGAGGGCACGATGACGGTGACTCGCAGCTGGCAGAGCCCGCCCGGCTTCGAGCACTGCGGATCCTTCATCATCCAGTACAACTTCCCGGCGGGGATACAAGGGGTGAGACTGGCGGTTTGAACGCACGGGCACGTCAACAGAGTTGATGTCAGCGGGCTCCATGTTTCTGCACTTTTTCCCCCCCTAATATTTGTCCACCAGAGGACAGTGTTGTCTCCTTAATCATCCCGCTACCACGCGTAAAACATATTTAAAGCACCTGCATTAGGTGTGTTAAAATGGCTGCCGGTTCAGTTAGGCGTCACCCAACTTTTATGCGCCCCAGAGAGTTCTTCTTTGATTACATCCAGACCGGGATGGTATCACATGCGCTGCACAATCTAATGTTTTTAATCGGTTTATCCGTGGACATGTTGTGAAGCGACATGGAAGTGGTTTTCCTTTTGCGTCGCTCTGTTGCCATAGAAACAGCGTAGCGCTTTCGGGAGGACACGCCATGATTATTTATCCACCACTTGGATTGTTGTATAAGAATATAACATTATTTCCCTTTTACCAGGAATAATCAATATTATTATTATTATTATTATTATTATTATTTTGTTTCTTGGTTGGTGGACAGATGTTCTCTTTTATTATTTCCACCCCGTGCCAGTTTCTACAAATTTATATTTTTGTTTTAATGTTTTTTAGGGAAGAGGCTAACTGATCATGACCTGCCATTTTATATTAAAATATCCAAAAATATTTTGGCTAATATTTAAGATGGGCTAAAGTGTCAACTGGGGATGCAACTAATTTTCATTACCGATTTGATTAATTACTATTTTCTTAATTTAATCAATTAAAAACATTGTTTCCAGGAGCCGAAAGTGATCTCTTCAGATTGTTTTGTTTGATTAAGAGTCCAAATGCAAAAATGTTTAGTTCAAAGCAATAGCAAAAAGTGGAAAGTAGTTCTCACGTTTGAGATGTTTGGTGTTTTTATAAGAAAAATACTGAAACAATTAATTGTGACATTTATTTCAGATTGATTTTCTGTCAGTTGACTAATTGATTGATGGGATCATAATTTTAGCTGCAGTCATATTTAGAATATGTGGCAGTTTTATGTGCAGGTCATTTTAGACAATATTTCTTATGGGAGTCAGATGCAGACCAAAATAATGATGTTTAAAGCGTTGATTTTCAATTTGGATGTAGCAAGTTAACGAACAAAATCAGGGCTGATGATGACGGGAAGAGATATGATGTATGCAGGGACAGTGAGACAGACAGCGTTATGATTTTGGAGGCTGTGCAGCACTGTTAGAAGTTTCTGAAATGTTTGCTTACTTGATATCAGGAGTATTTTAGATGTAATACGAGCCACAATTACAGTGGTTGGTTAAAAAACTTCCCACAGTTCCTGAAGGGAGGATTTTCAATTGGGATTAAGAGTCAACACAAATGGGTCACAGTTGTTAAGTGTATATCATGTGTGTTTTTTGTTTACCATATTACAGCCTGAGCACCCAAACCCTGGTGTAAGGTACAGCAGCACGTCTCGTACTGCCTTCCTGCCGGCCTGCGAGGAGGGAGAGAAAGTCATGAAGCTGCTGAGGAAAGCCTTCGACAGGAGACTCACTTTTACCATCGGACGATCTGCGACTACAGGCCTCAACAACGTCATCACCTGGAACGACATTCACCACAAAACCAACATGGGCGGTGGTCCTCAGAGGTATATATACATTTTAGCTGTAGAAAGTCCAGTTTTATGCAAGTCATGTCCCTCTTAAATCCCAATCTAATCAGATGTAGTTTTAAATAATTACTCCTTGTCAGCAAAAATCCATAATATTAAGTATAAAAAAAACGCACCTAAGGATATAAGCATTTATACCTAATGGGTATTAATAATCAATACGAAGAGTCTGCAGCCCTTCTAGCATTTATGTGAAGCTGTACTTATGCATGTCTGATGCATGCGTAACACGCACAGTGACGGTGGTAGCATGCTGATGTTCAGCAGGTATAATGTTTGCCCTGTTAACCCTCTTAGTTTAGTGTGTTGCCAAGCAAATATTTGTTTATTATCAAAGAGCACAAAGTGCAACTAGGACAGATGGGAGTGCCAGAGGTATAGGAGGCCTATGGTCCTAAAACAAATAGAGGAAGACTCAGGGGATCACCAGTGTGAATGGGATTAATCTGTTGGGCATCATGAATATCAAAACAAAACGTCATTGCACTTTATCCAAAAGCTGTTGAGATATTTCAGTCTGGATCAAAGTGGTGGATCAACCACTAGGCAGATGAAGCCTTTTGAGAGACAAGTAGGGATAAATATTAGTAAATACAAAGCACACAGATGAATGTAGAGGAAATCACAAATATGCATTGTAAGGCGTGTGATTACTGTTTTAATAGCACACTGTCCTTGTTTCTTTTTTAGATTTTGAAAAGTACATTTTTTAGTACTTTTTGTGATGCAATGCCTTTTTAAGCTAATTTTTTTTAAATTAAAAATGCCAGTGCACCAAGCTCTTAAGAAAGTTATTATTCTTGTTCTGGAGAATCAATCACTACATTTTGTACTTGCTCATCTCTTTCTATCACAGTTTTGGATATCCAGATCCAGAATACTTGCTTAGGGTTCAAGAGGAGCTTCGCCTCAAGGGAGTGACAGAGGATGGATGATGGATGATGGATGAAGACGTCTTTTAGATAAATGTATTGTAACAAAGTTCCTTATTTCAAATTTGCACTTTTTGCTGGCCTTGTGCAGGGATCTTCATCACTGACGCGTTCAGGTTTTTTTTTTTTCTCTGCAAGAGGGTTAAATTGAATGAGAAAGTTTCCCAAAGACTTTTCAACTGTTAATTATGCAAAAGAAATGTATTAAACCAGTGGTGGAAGACATATTTAGATCCTTTACTTAAGTAACCAAAGAAGCAATGTACTCAACTACATGTAAAGGTCTTGCATGACAAATTCTACCCAGGTAAAAACATTTTTTTAAGTATGAGCAGAAAAATGTAGTTGAAGAATTAAAGTAAAAGTTCTGGTTTGGTCCATCTGACTAATATATTTTTTTATTTATGACATCATTAGATTTTTAATACTGAAGCATCAGTGTGTAAGCAGCATGTTGATGTTGTTGCTGGGGAGATCAAAGTCTGAAATATCTTCAGCCTGATGCTTTGCAATGATACATATTCATTGAGTTTGTGCCTTCAGATGATATCTGTCAACATACTGCACAAAAAAAGGTGTCAAACCAAAGAAGGGCCAGGAGTCCAGTCATGTATCGATCCAAAAATGTCTTGGATGTGTTTCTGTCCTGCCTTTCCCTGCTCTGGTCCACTAGAGGTCGATGCTCTCCTCAGAGAAGAGTGTGTGATGGGGTCTGCTCGGTATGCAGCTCTATCATCATCACAAACCCACAGCACCTCCTAAAACTCATTGCCCAAAGTCAGTGAGAGGAGCAGAGCATCTGCTACAGATGATGAATCATGTGTTTCTAAAGTGGTCGGGGCAGCTTTAGCAGCAGCCAACACTGTATACATGACATAAAGGGAGGATTTCACCCTTTGCCCACATTGACATGATTATCTCTGGATTTCTGATTACAGTGTAAATACTGTTAAAGCTGAGCAGCGATATACATCTGAGTAGAAGACTCAGATTACATTGATAGGGGAAGGATGCAAAAAACCCCGTAAAAATCTAGCTATTTTTCAGTTTGTGGGGTTGTTTGCACTCATTATTTAAATGTCTAACAAGTGTCCGAGCCACCACCAGCGCAAATAAACCTACAAATATTGTCCTACTACCCCTTCGACCAGTAGCCAATTACTAAGTTACTACTAAATATGCATTATATCCCTCTGATCTTTTCCTCAGTGGCAACAATAAAGTTATTTCATGAGGTAATACCTTTAACCTATATTTCTATCAAAGAGAGTGCACATGTGACGAGGCGGAGTTACTGGGCTTTGCCCCTTTAGCGCTCTGGCGTCTGGGGGCATTTCTGTGGCCTCGGATCTGCTGCTCTCACAAAGCAGACCAGGACCCATCTGCTCAAACTTACCGCCCTACCCCCTTTTTTCGCCTTTTCTCCCATAATTCATCAGTGAAATCCATAAATTTCTGGTCATCATTCATCTTTTCGTCAGTTTCCCATTAACTGTCTGTCCATTATGTGATTTTTTTTTTCTATGCCAGTTGTTGCCCTTTGTGTTGAGTTGAGTATATGAAAAGCACATACAGCATCACCTGTTTGTATCTAGTTAATAAAGATTTCAGGGCATAATTGACAATTTTGTTGCCATGCATTACGAACTGGAAAACTGTAGTGTAGCAGAATGTCAGAAAGACAAAGATTGTGTGAAAGAAAAATGGAGCGCTAAACCAAACGACAGTAAGTGAATTGATAGTGATACAGGGCAAGTATGTCAACTCCAAAATGTACTTTCAGTTCAGTGGATGTAACCAACATTTGTACATAAAATATTACATGTTCTTCAGAATTGTTTCCATAAGAAGACGCTTCCTCATGCAATATTGTTTAAATGCAAATTATATTCTCGATTAAACTCAAAGAAAAAGTACATGAACTCTCAGAGTTGTTTTCACTTTTTGGGTCCAGATTTTATATTAAAAATGCATGAGTCTTTGCCCCCTCTTGGCAGGTATATCCCTTCACTGTCAGTCCATCTGGGAATAGGGGCAAAGAATTACAGAAATGAAACCAGAGCTATAAATATGTATGAATGATTATGCAGAGCAATATTGTGGGTGGATTAAACATGCATCAATGGAGATGGTCAGCGACAAGCCGCCTTATAAAGTGGATTGATGACCGAGTGGAAATAAACTGTATGTATTAAAATGGAAGCATCTGTCGCTGCTTTCATTTGCTTCCATCAAATGTTGCAGCAGAACAGCCTGAATATTCTGGCACTGAAAATAGCACCAAGACTTTGATTTCATGTTTCTATGTGTGACTAGATGGCTGCTCAGGAGGGGCTCCAAAGGAACGCACAGATGTGTATACCCTTCAGACAAGAGATGTGCAGTGTTTCCTGTACTAGACATGATAAGAAAATCATTATGTGACAATGCAGAGCTGTTGTTCCTGCCCTCTCTCCCAACTGTGCTCCTTAATTAGAGTGTCTCTGGCTGCGGGGAGAACCCTGGCACATCGCCTGCCTGACTGCGTGCCTGCCTGCCTGCGTGCCTGCCTGCCTACTCATATTCTGGTGCTGAAGCCACCCAATCACAGATATACCTGTGCTGGGTACGTTGCTCCTCTTCCCCCTTCACTGTAATGAGGATCAACTCCTCCAGACGCAACCTACTTTTGCATACATTTGAAAGTATATTTTTAGACCTTCACCCAATTTCCTCTTTTAATGCCAAACCTGACGAGATAAAGCCTTTTTTTTTTTTTTTTTTTTAAAGTGAATTAAAAATGGCCATAATCAAATCATAAAGGACAAACAATGACATTTGTAGCTGTGTGTTGTATGTTAGGTAAATGGACAGGAGGAGGCTGAGGAGGCATCTGTCCCCATACAGTCTCTTTGTGTGACAGAATGTCAGCCCACACCGCTGACATGCTCATTCACTGTGCCCTGGGCTGTTTGCTTAAGAACAGCAAAGTGAAGGTTGGTGTGTGGGTGCTTGTGCTTCTATGGCTTTTGTCTGTGTGCCCTTGACTGCTTGTGTGTGTGTGTGTGTGTGTGTGTGTGTGTGTGTGTGTGTGAGAGAGAGTTTCTTGCATTCTGTTCCCTGATTCATAGCCGGGGTTACATGGCTTCTTGTCTGCCTGATTTAGCAGAACAGACCCTCTGCTTTTCTTAGTAATGCTGACAGATTTACTGACTTACTTCACTGACAGGACACAACAACAGTGCTGGCAACTATTGGGGTCTTTGGTGGGGTTGTCGGCGTCACAGATTGAAGGCTCTGCTCAAGCTGTTCTTCATTAGCAACAGCCGAGTTTCTCCACGATATGAGAATAGCAGCTCCGTCATCTGTCCTCTGAGAGACATTTAAACAGTGTCCAGTAATTACTTCTTCAAACTTAAATCAGGAACAGCGTTGACAGTTTTTCTTTGTTTTTGGTCATAGCAGTCTTATTCATGTGAAACTGCAATAACAGGGTATGCAGCAAAAACAAAAATATTCAATAAAAGCTGATAAAAAATAAAATTACAGTACAGGGCAGGAAATATTTTCCAAGTGTGTGCATTTAGGAATTCCAAACTCTGTTGTTGTCCTTCCTTTCTGCATACTCAGCCTTGGCCATCCACTCTCCGACTGCCTCCTGTAAGAGCAATTAGCTGTGGCTGTCATGACAACTAGCATAACCTTTCTATCATTTTACTAACAAGACTCTTCGCCGAGGTCTGTCTTTCTCTTGAACATCTGCAACAGCCGGCTGGAGCTTTTGTCACATTAGTGCAGAAATAGGTTCAGTTTGACAAAAGCTGGCAGACACTGAGCACATCTCATCTCCACAGGTATTAAAAGACTGTGCCAGTTTTCAGATTATTTTGGATTTCACTGGGTTTAATGTATATCCGCATTTTACATGGGAAGGCTGTTTCCAGTGCCACCTTTACCGTATATGATCTATAAATACATAGATCTCAGTGAATGGAAAGTACACTTTGTATAATTGCGAGTAAAAAATAATGATCTATGGATTTAATCACATTTATTTACATTTGTAGAGGGCAGAAGAATAATTAAAAAGGTTTACCTGCTATTTTATTTCCACACTACTACCAGATTGAAACATCATGATAATATAAAGCATTGGGTTTGGGGTGCACAAACTGTTACGGCTTCACAAATTGAATATACACTGTAAATATAAATATGGACTTGCTCAAGCACAACTGTATATTTTATACTGCTGTGTCAGGGTGGAGGCTGCTGCATTCGTGTCCACATGCTGGCAGAGACTGTGGGCCACACAAAGATATTATTTCTTGTACAATAATCCTGGTTATGCATCCAAGCAGAGATGTGAGACCTGGTTAAACCTGTAGAACAATTAGACATTAACCACTGGGTTTTTAACGCCTCAAGGTTAAGTGTGTGTCAAGGAGAAAATCCTCGCCCTCATGAAGTAGACACCTGAGGTTGGTCGATGTGGAGACTTCCTGAGGGCTCAGCGGGAGTTCTTACAATTAGCAAATGAAAAAGCTGCACAATGTAGCAACAGCTGACTCAGCAGTTTGGAAGTTGAGTCATAAGAGCAGACAGAAGGCTTAATCATGTCAGATAATTACAGCAAGCATTGTGAATGTTGTGAGTAGCCATTTTTCAGCAATCAGCATGAGTCATAAGACAGTTTCGGTTCACAAGAGAGAGGACCTTGGACTCGCGACACAAGAGGCGGAGGTTGAAGCAAAGCTTTCCTCACATCATTTTTCACCAGTTTTAAGCAAACAAACACAAGCAAGCAGATAAAAAGAAACGAAAATTAGGAACTGACAAAAATCACAAAGGAAGAGAGTAAATACCTGGAAAGCAATGGAATAAGAACTGAAGTGGGAGGAGGCTGGATGACTGCAGATACACAGTGCTGATGGGCAATTGAGACACAGGTGAGCACAAGAACTGGCGGTAAAAACACAGAGGCAGGAAGGAAATAGACATAAGAGATGATGATTTCAAAATCTTCGTGTTTTTCTTCTGACATGAATCCCCCCCGCCCCCCGTTTGTCATACTTGTTGCAATCTGTCAGTATATGTTTATTACAGTGTGTGCAGTGTCCTTTTCTCAGACAGGTAATAATATTTTTAAGCGATATCCAATCTCCTATTATGGAACCTGAGAGGTACATGAAACTTTTTATACACAATATCCTGCCTGCATGATGACTTTTCAGACTTAATGCTTGAGAGCGCTAATAAGCTTTCAGGTGTGGTTATTAAAATAGATTGGATATTTTCTTCCACCCAGTGTAATGACAATATTAAAAGACAAAACTATGACAAAGGTACATTTTCATATTCAGAACACAACTATTTTCCCCCACTTATAATATAACTGGATATTGGGGAAAATTAAGAATCATGAAATACAGTTACTAACAATCCAGGAAATTAATAAATTGGCAGGAATAAATTATTCCAGCAAATATGGCACCACTCACAAACCGCCGTGGAACAAGTTGTTTCATACATACTGTATAAATCTTAATGCAAACAAAATGTAAGCTATTGATTTGTGAGTCTCAAAATAAAAAAAATTTAATTTAAAAATGTTTGAGAAATGAGATGAATACGATGAAGTTCTTTAGTTAAACACAATGTAGACTTATAAATACTATGTCTCCCCTTGAGAGCTCTTTAAAACATTAGAGGCCATGACAGTAATTCAAAATGGAGAGCAGGGAGAGAGAGAGCATTTGAATATTGCCTGTGTGGCATACTGATTCCTGTCAGAAAGGTGCCTCTAAGCCTTCAACAGTCAGTATCTTTGCAGAAAGGATAGCAACTCAGTGAGAATGCATATTTACTTTTCAAAGATGCCCTCCCTGAAGCAGCTGTGAATCAAAAACCCAGGAATATGTGAGTCAAAGACAGGAGGGGAAAGAAACAGAGGAAAAAAAGAAGAAATAGCTTTCAGAGGGAGAACACAGACAGATGGCGGATGTAAATCCTCTGCGGGACTATCTTTGGAGCTGATGTGTTGCACAGTAACAGACGGCAAGTATCTAGACACTGCATTGATTGAAAACTTCTCTTTTATCTCAAAGTGCTTAATTTTGCACTATTTTAAAGGTGAATAATGCAAGGAGATATTCTCCTCTGCCAGATAGCATCATCAAACAGGATCCCTATAACACTGTCCTTATTCCTTGAAATATTTATTCAACCTTTCTTTTTTTTTTTTACCAACAGTAGGCCTAGTGTTCATCTTATGCAGCCCTGCTTATTGCCTTTAGCAGCACACATCCAGAACTCGGTTTAATGAGCTGAGCAATCCTGCAGAAAGTAGGGCATCATGGTACCATCCTGAAAATTGTAATCTCTGTATTTCCCAAACTAGATGTTATATCACATTGTTTATGCGTGGACACCGGCTGACAGGTGATGGATAAATATAGAATGTCTAACAAAAATAAATGTTTCATCGAGAATAAAAAGAAAACACACACTGCACCACCTGTCAATCTGCAAGAGGTCAAGGCAAATATTTATTGTTGAGTTACACAATCTGGAATTTGTTATCTGTATGTTTTAGAGTAGCACATATTTTTAGTCACTGACACAAATGCAATGATTTCAGTGTCATAACCTTTTTCATTTCCTCTCAAAAGATGGCCAGGTTTGTCAACTAATAGTGTTCCCGTTCCTAGAAGTCACTGGAGTTGACAGAAGCTATGTGGATGCTCAGATTGGCAGTTGGCATGAGGCCATATCCAGCCAGACTAGTGTACTGAGTTCATAAACTGTCTTGTGTGTATAATAGTGCTGCCTCTGTATATAAAGTACACATTGAATGTGCTGGGGGATATTGCTATGAGTCACTGAAGATCTGATACACCTCTATTATAATTAGATAAGAAGATATACTCTGCTGTAAGATGGTAAAAAAAGGGCTCATATATTTCCTTTTAAAAAGGTATCTGTGCAGCTCCACTGCCTCCTCCCAACCCCCAGCCCTGCACTGTTCATCTGCCTCTTCCTCCTGTATGTTAAAAAAAAAAAAAAAAAGGAAACATGTTTTTCTTATAGATATGATACCTGTCATTGTCATGACTCCATACCCAAGTCATCCCCGGAATGAAAATGTCGCAGATCAGTAAATCAAATACCAGCGAAATGATTATTCTAATCGTAAAGTCTTGCTTGCTTGCTTTCCTTAACAGATAGAATGACCATCTTTGCCAGTGTTATATTTTCTCAAATGTTGTCAATCTTCACAGCAACTTGGTTCATTTCAGTTTCCTTTGGATGTTGCCAGCCTACAAGGACCTCTTCTTAATGCAGTGCTTATGTAATCCGCATTGGCTCTATGCTTCAGTTCCCCCTTTGAGTATGTACATGCAAGAACATCCCTCTAGTGTGTATATTCTCGGTGATTTTACAGCTCCCTTGCCACTTAGGATCAATGTCATTTCTCAGTGTTTCTCTTAGACCCACCCCTGTTTCTTTAACACTCCAGTGTCCGTATCTGTTGCAGCAGGGCATGTATGGAGCGGCTCCCCTTTCAAAGCCCCCTTTATTTTGAAGTCAGATTTAAAGACATTGAGCGAGAGAAGATATCCTCCCATCTTTGCATCCCCCCACCGAAGTAGGAGCAGGAGAGTTATTGCTCAGTGGGAGGACCCTCTGGTCCCGTGTGCATCTCGGACTAAGCTACACACACACCTCACGCTCCCTTAGACCACTAAAAGCACATGCTCCTGCCTGTAGCCATGGTTCCCGAAAGAGGAGTGGCGGAGACAAAAATGAGCAGAGTGCAGCCTGCAGTAAGCTCGGCCTTCTCTTTGTCTGTCTCCCATCCTTCCCCCCGCTAATACTTCTCTAATAGCTGCAGGGACCTTAAGGATAACAGTTGCACACATGCACGCACATGCATGCACACTGGTCACTGATGGAGATGTCCTCTCCTTGGAGGAATGAACTAGTCTTTTTAATGGATGCTCATGTTTTATCTGGGTTTTGGAGGAGGTTCATCTATCAATTTAGGCTGCCTTGATTTGTGAAATTAAAGCAGTGCTTATGCACATGACCACAGAGTAACAAATAAACGGAAACACACCAGAGACACAATATGGTGTAATTATGGAGTAATTATTACTGCTGTTCACTCAGTCTGCTGCAGCCGACCTAATCTAGCATTTTAATCAGCATGAAGGACAAAGCATCGGACCCTGCTTATTTCTCCGCTGGTGCAGCTGAGGGGATGGTGCTTATGGGCACTGTGCTGGATCTTTTGGCTTGTGCAGACACATGCAGGATGTGGCCTGTAGCCAAATCCACTGTGTGTGTTTCTATGTGTGTGTCTGTGTGTTAACGGTACAGCTCAGTGCTCACCCTGTCGTGCACAAACAGTGTCACATTGTGCGCAGCAGAGCACGCCTTGGCCTTTGTGTGCGGTTGCCCAGTGATCACAAAGAAGGGCACGGAGCATGTGCATGTTGTTTGTCTGTGTCTCTACTTTATGCTTTAGATGTAAGGTTTGAATTGGTGCTCTCTCTGTGGGGAAAATCCTCAGTATCAAACTGATATATATACAGTATATGCATGCATTAAAATCTTATATACATTTAAAATCTTTTATATTGTTTATTTGTAATGAATTGTACAATATTAAACATGACAATGGACCTTTTATGTATGACATCAGATGTTTGGATTAAAAGATAAAAACATATAACATATAATACTCAAACTTGGCACCAGGCACCCACGCCATGCACAACTTAATCTCCCGTGTAAGCTCTGAACTATAATGCAAACATTTGTATTTTCTATCAATAAATTGCTGCCATTTTATGTTAACAAAATTGTGTGAATTTGCTCTTCTGTCAAATGGGATCAGGAAAACATTTACCAGAGGCAATACTCACACATACAAATAGTGTATAATGAGAGGAATAAACTGATGATTACTCATTCAACAGCATCTGCTCAGTTTGCATGATTTGCATGATGAAAACAGCAAGATTTCTCAATTTCCTTCCTTCCTTAAAAAAACAAACCAAAAATCAAAAAACAATTCAGCTTCAGGTAAACAACTTGCGCTTTCCCACTGTGGCCACAGGGAAGATTAAACAATTGCTCACATTTGACTGAGCACGTTGGTGGTGCTGCCGGGGAGACACAAGGTCAAGAGAGAGCTCCAAGAGAGCCGTAGATTTAGTCACAGAGGGAAGTTTAGGGTCAGAGGTCACACACAAAAGGGGGTTGTGGAGGAGCTGCTGCATAGTGCTTAGTCCTCCATGAGCATGAAGACAGACAGTGAAAATCTCTTCAGGTACATGATTACTGGTGCTGTGTATGTGTGTAAAATAATTATGTCTTTATGAGGATTTGATAACAAAAGTACAGACATGCTGGTGGCATTCTGTAAGGGTTGAAGGTTTGCAGCAAATTTCAGGGCAAACCGTTAAAGAGGCTTTTCACTCGGATCTTCAAATATCAAGCTTGTGGTGGTTAAAAAAGTCAGAGGATCGCCATGAGTCATGAGGATTCATCTTCTGGGAAATATGAATGTCTATACAAAATTCTGTAAAAATGTGTCTTGTACATGTAGAGTAAAATTCAGGAAATCAAAAAAGTTGGTAGAATTTATCCTCATAAACATCCGTATCTAATTTAATAGCAATCAAGTTCAAAATATTTGAGTTTGGAGCAAATAGATGAACAGACAGTCTGGCCTCTCTACAGTCATGCCACCAGCAAGGCTAAAAAAAACAAAACAGATAAATAGTGATATAAAAAGATATTTGGAATTGCTCATGATATTCATCTTTATTGCCTACATGATTTCTTCTGAGACTACCGTGAAAAAGTAGGCATAATTTAAAAATATAAACTCTATCACCAGAAATTGTAGGGTAAAAAGCAGGAGGTGTTGTGACCATGTCCTGTTGATTCTAGTCACAAAACACCTTTATGTGTGTACAACTGTCTGAATAGGAAGCTGATGGGTTTGGATATTCTGGCCTTGCCCTGCACTGCGGCAGAGGCTGTGAATCTGTTGTCTGTAAGCGAGCAAGAGAGACACAGAGACAGAGCACACACTGCAGGCCTCGATACCTCATCACACCTGATCAGTAATCAAAGATGAACACATATCTGCACAGACGGATGGAGATGGACACCGTTTGTTTTTGCTCTAGCATTCATGTGCACCATCATTATGACTGATTTGAATCTGTCTGCACACAAACAGGAAACAAAGTGACAGATTACTTCTGGACTGTGCTGTTGTGTTGCTGTGTCCTTGCTGAGAGTTATATGAGGACCTAGAACATGATGTTAATGTTACACAACAGCACTGAGGGCTGTCCACTCAGTGCTGCACAATTCCCCTCAGATCACCCTTTATACCACCATCCAGACCTGCAGGAAAACTGTCCAGTCCAGCATGAACACTGACGCACTGCACTAAATCATCAGTCATATTTATTTCTTCATTCATCTGTTGGTTGCATTTTCCTTTGAATTAAAAAAAAAAAAAAATCAGAATATGCGTGTTGGTGCATCATCAATCTATATTAGACATTTAAATTTATTGATTTAAATGTCATCAAGATATGGGATAATAATGTTGCCACTGTTGTGAAGGTAATTCTGTGATGTGGAGGGATTTTCTGATTAGTTGAAAATGTGTGTGAATCAGAATGAATCCAAGGTGTTACAAAGCACAGTAAATTGCCATTGCCCCCCCCCCCCCCCCCCCCCCCCCCCCCTCCACACACACACACACACACCGCTTTTGTCCATGGTGAGGCAGTCATCCTTGGTGAAAGTGGCCTGATGTTTGTGTCGGAGACAAAGGTTTTCTAAGGTGGCTGTGGATGGCAAAGTATCAACAAAGTGGCAGTGTTGATCCTGAAGCTCACTGGACTGTGCCATGATGCCACTTCTCCTTAACCAAGCCCTCGAGGTACAAGCTACAGCTGAGTGGGCAATTGAACTCTCTGTGCCTGTCCAGATGTTGGCCTAATTTACTACGACTAGCAGCGTATGTGGCCCATTTACATGTCCTCACACCCAGTGTGTGTGTGTGTGTCTGCATGTGTACAATGTCAGCCTCTGCCCCAGGTGTGCCAGCATTCATCCCTCTAACGGCCCATAATTCACTTTGTTTTTAGCAAAAAGCAGCAAGAGGTTTGTTGACCTCGGTACAACTCGGGTCCAACGCCCACACACCAGTTGCCCAGTGTTTCGAAACATTTTGATGAGTTCATCTCAGATATTCAACACCAACACAATTATGTCCTGTATCCCAAGGAAAAGGTTTACCTCACCTGATAATTTGGTGTTCTCTCCATGAGTTAACATTGACCTTTAACCTTTGACCTTGAAAAACAAATAATTATAATAATTGCAAATAATAATTGCATCCTTCAGTTTAAGTGAATGTTTGGACCACATTTGAAGAAATTCCCTCGAGGTGTCCTTGCGATATTGCATTTATGATATCTCAAGAGTTGGGTATTTCACCCAGGAGCTGGTGGAGAGCAAGACAGAGCAAAAAGAGAGTGAACGTATTCGGTGGCCTGACTTCAACTGAATGACAATTTTGCTTCATATCAATTGAAAAAGTGATGACATGTTTGTATATTTGATTAATATGCCCTTAAGTATAGGTATAAAATGACTTAGGGTATATAAAAAATGTAGACATGTTCAAATTTAGGGTGCACTGTAAACATGGACACTTCCATTGTGACCAATTCACTTCCAAAAGGCCAGAGAGACATTACTTTTCCTTGTTGCGCCCTTGCAAACGCCACACTCACTGCACAGTCTCATTAGAGCTCATTAGCACTAGTTAGAGTCTGTTGCATTGACAGGAAATGTGAGGGCACATGTGCTGGCTGGCCTGCTAGCACTACTGCCACATTCTGTGGCATCAGGCCAGTTTAAGCCACCTCTGCAGCTGGCAGCGGCCAGATGTGGTGTGTTTGAAGACAGATGAGAGCAGCAGTCCTGTGCATCTTCAGAAGTAAGGATGTCTCTCTCTCTGTATCCTGTCTGTCTGTCTGTAATATATGATTATTATTTTACACAAACATACTTGTTTTCTTTTAATCCATTACTCAAAGTAGGCATCTTAATTTTGACAGTTGTGGATATCAAAGCCTTTGTTTTTATCCAATCCCCATTGTGTTTATTATCCAGTTAAGCACTTCTCAATTTGACATTTGACAAGTTATTTATTTTCTCAGTCTGTGATTATAACTCCCTGAACAGTGACTTTGATCTGAGATCAGGGTTTAAGTAATGGAAAATGACAGTAATCCCCCCTCCACCCTGATTTAAATTTGCTCTATCTTTAATGAGACATGCTCTGCATGCATCCAGTGACACGCGGCCTAATAAAGCCATTATTAGCACTGATAGAGTGAAAAAGCTAAGCACCTCACTTCCTGCAGAGATGATTGAAGAGATACACTTCCCAAGACATCTGTTCACTATCAGTGAAACACTTTCATAAGCATGCGTTCAAAACACTGACAGGAACAACATTTATAGGGTGCCGGATAGGGCAAGCTTTATTAACACAGCAATTAACAAAAAACAAAAAGAAAAAAAAAAATAAAAATCAAATTTCCAAAATAGATTTTAAACAAGTGTACATATCGATCAAAAAAGGCAGCTACCAAATAAATATTCACATCAGCAACAATATTCCCATGTGACATCCCTCAAGATGCCTTACAATGACTATAAAACAAGAGACGGTATGTACAATCATACAACTTTAATAGGACATGCTTTGGAGTTTGACTGCACCATTTTACCACACACTGACTACAACACAAAGGCTGCATATTAACTGACATGGTCATCGAGCCGCTCATGTAACCCATTTTCAGAGGGACGAACATCAGCTCCCTAACCCAAGAAAAATATCAAGAAATGTTTTTTTAATAAGCTCGGCAATAAATGCATAAGCTGTAATAACGGATGTGAGGATGTCTGCTCGTGAGCTAACCCTATCTGTCCACACAACCAACGCAGGAGCTGCTCTCTGTGTTTTCTGCGCTGAATTGTTGCTAGGCAATGCTAAGGAATTTGGTGTGTGACCATGAACTGGAAGCCTTTGTGCAAATCACCACTTTAGGTTCCTCCAACTACCGGGGGCAGTCTACAGCTCCGTAAAGAGACACGACAGCCATTTCAGGAAAATAATTCCAAACAACACGGGGACTCACATCATGCTTTTAAATACACAAAAATACACGTACACAAAAAGAAGAATGGAAAAATAGCTTTCTTTGGACAGGGCCAGCCTGTGCATTTTGTTTACTTGTTCTCTTTTTCCCCACGTTATTTTCTTTTTTTTCCCCCTCACACTAACCCTTAATTAATAGTTGTTGGACTTTTGAAGCATATTTCCAATTTTAAAAGCACATTATTGTCAACTCAACAATTCAAGCAAGTCTTGTGCTTTTTTTTTTTTATTATCATGTTTATGTAAAATTGACATTGACATCTCCAGCTCAAGGAGCATTGTTCCCTCTTATTCACTTAGTCTGACCTATTTTATAGCACAACATTGTCATTGGTTATTCTATATACCAGCGGCTACTTACACGGAGAAGGAGCGGCAAACACAGATCAGCAGCCGTTTTGTACAGCAGAGATGGTTTCAATCCATAACATGTCGGTCCATGGAGCACTTTTAGCATGAGAGTAATCACAAAGCTGCGTCTTTATTGCCACACAGGTTATCTGGCATCACAAGCACTTAAATCGTTATTGCTTTATGGTTAAAAGCACAGAGATCAATGCTGCACACACACATAACCATGAAGCCAAAGATTTAAGCTCAGAAAAGCATCCAATTTTTTGCTCCGTAGTCATTGTAACCTACAGTAAGTGCGGCTTATTGGAGGTCAGTAGATTAACAAGTGTGTGCAAAACAAAAATTAAGAGTCTTCGTGGAAGAATTGAGTCAGGCTTGGAGTGCTACATTGGATTGATGCAAATGTGAGAATCCACAGGCATATTACAGCAATTACAGTATTCAAAAATCTCAATGACTTCTGGGAACATGATATGAAAGGCATTTTTCGAAACTGCATACGATTTGAGAATTGTTGAAAAACTGTCAACAAAACAATGCTACAAATCTTTCCCGAAGAATATTTGAATATTACCAGTCAGTCCGACTCAGGTAGGAGTAATCTTATGCTTTTAAATACGCCTACTAACACTCTGACTGGCATCATTAACCAGCCACAGCTTCATAAATAACACCCAACAGCTCGACACTGAGCCGTTTGTGTTTTACGCTGCTGGTCACAACAAAGGCATCGTTTTCCGTCTATTACAATGTGTCTGTCGCATCACCAGAATTACAACTCCAGCAGTGACAGCAGAGACACTGGAAGCCCAGCTAAACTTCTGCTTATATTTAGTGTCCTCATTTCTGCAGTAATTTTTTCTGCAGTCATTTTGCATACACAGAGCCTCCTCAGCCTCCTCAACTTAGTCCAGTGAAGGTCTGCGGAGCAGTGATGTCCAGAGCTACACAACCATGCATCAACAATCCATGCATGTTGATATAGTCTAGACTGCTTTCTGCACAGCAGCCGGCGCTCACAGCTCTTATCCCTGCTCTCATCACCACTGAGACAATAAGAACAGTTCTCCATTTAATAGCTCTCACCGTGGTTTGTCCCATTGCTCCCTGTACATCTCTGTACTTTCACTAAATGGGGAAACCAGGGACACGTTATTTTACACCTCACACACCTGACTAGGAGGGATGTATAGGATTTTGGTAATTCCTGACGATTTCATGCTAGATTTATTTTTGTACTGAGAAAAATATCCATTGAATTCTCCGAGAGGCATTTACATCACAAGATTAAACGTCACACGTTGCACATTTCCATTTTGGACAAAATCAACATGTGCCTATAGATAGTAAAATCAGAGAGATGTAACACCATTTGTAGTTGCATACTGTTTACAGGCGAAAAATGATAGCTCGATGATCAAACCTTGACTGGTATTGATTGTTTGAAAGCAAGATAAACAGTGGAAAATGATGGAGGTGCGCTAAAAGGTTCAGGAGCAAGTGGACAGCGAGGTGTCCACCTCTTCTGAGGGGTGTTTGATTTGTGGGAGGGTGAGGGAAGGATTCAGCAGGTAACCCTGATAAAACCATCGTGCCCACCCCCCCTTCCCCGAGACCAAAGAGGCAGGGGATGGGGGTCGCATGTGAAGACTGTAACCCAAGAGGTCTCCACTCACATTACCGAGCAGCTCTTGGCCTTCTCCTTCTTGAAGGTGGAGGAGAGCAAATCTGACTTGCTGGGCAGGTGGAGAAGTCTTTTGGAGAGGCGGCGGGTGGGGCTGGGCTTCGGGAGAGGTTGCAGCTTGTTGATGCAGGCCATCGCTGCGGTGCGGAAAACACTGTGGATGCTTTTCTCGGAGGTGAATGCCGAACACTCCAGGTACGCCTCTGCACCCAACTGCTTGGCCATAGCAGAGCCCTGCAATCAATTGAGGGAATATCATCATGTCATTATGTTCAGAATATCTTTCGCTAAACTTCACTTAAAAAATAAATTATCATATCGTCTGGAATCTACGAAAACTTGTGAAGTCCTAAAAATGCTGTAAAATGAAACCCCATTGACTCCAAGAGGTTACTAATTATATTGTTGCGAATAAATATTTCAAGCAATCAATAAGTTAAAATCCTCAAATTGTTTTGGAAACACTTCAGAATGCAACTGAAAATAACCTCTAACATGTGGGGTATGAAGTTCAAAGTAAAGCTAATTTGATTATTTTTACATACTTGACAGCCCTTCTATAAAAGTAAGTGACGGGATAACTTCTAAAAATAAAAACTGTAACTGTACCATTTAAGTATATTTGCATGTTTTTTGTTAATAGTCTTGATTCAACACGGACTATATTCCTGACAAACTATGTCTGTTTTTTTTTGTCTCACCTGCTCGTAGGTGATGGGAGTCTGCTTCTGATTGGACAGCTCCATCAGTGTGCAGACATCTGTGCGGAGGTCGGTCTTACAGCCGATGAGCAGGATACGTGTGCTCGGACAGAAGTCCAGGATTTCAGTTTTCCACTGTGGACACAAATCACTTTAGTGGGTCTATTTATCCAAAGTGTACAGTAAACAATAACCTGTAAATATACAATACAATGTTCAACGCTAAGGTACACTTGCATGACATGAAATCTTAACAGGCAAGAACAGAAAATTATTATGACAGTGAAGTCCTGAAGCCATTACCTTCTTCAGACTGCTGTCCACAGTGTCCGGGCGGCTGATGTCAAAACACAGCAAAACTGCATCCGAGTCGCTGTAGCACAGTGGCCTCACATTGTCATAGTACGGAGAACCTAGAAAGGTAGAGAGGAGAGCGTCGTTAATGTAGATAAAAAACAAGACTAAATTTGAAAATATGCACAGGCATCTCTGATTTTAAATGTGCCATCCCACCTTTTCTTATAAATACTTAGATGCTCAAAAACATTTTTGTCTTTTACAAAGTAAACTTTCAGTATTGCCATTCTTTGCTGAGGTTACTATCGTTTAAAAGCTCCTCCAAAAGTTTTTTGTTGAATGTTTGATGGTACACAGTCTTTTAGCATTTTTCAAACTGTGAGGACGTGCACATATGTTCCCTGTGCCACTTTACAAAGGACATTTTCACATCAAAGGCACAAGGCTTTAGGCTTAGTTTGCATTGTGAAATGTGTAGAAGTTCATGTGCTGAGGCAATAATCAATTCATGTAAAATTGTTTCAGGTGTCAATTGCTGTAACAAGTATTATTCGGTCACGGCAAAAAAGTGTGACTGAGACAGCAGAGGCAGAGCGGGAGAACACAGCTGCAGGGATTATGTGCAATCGGCATCACTTTCTCCTGCTGAGCTTCACTTTGCTGTTCCTGAAACTGCTTTTTTCCCTGCCCCTATATCCTTTGCTGGCATTTCAGAGGGGGAGAAGATGACAATCGAGCACTAAATCCTCATTGATCTTCTCTTGCAGTAGATTACGCAAGTGGAACGGCAGGGCTCGGGGCAGGCAGACGCTCCCACTCATGCTCAGAATCCTTAAGTAAGCCACCCACCCCCCCAAAACTCCTCTGCTCGGCGAGCAATACCTCCAGTCCCTCTGTTACCACAGCAACAGCCTTGGAATCCACCATCTACATCAGGCATTCCTCCCACCTCTCTATAAAGGCTCGCCTTAACTGCCAATCAATCATTTTACACCACAAACTGCCCACCCACCTACTGTTGGGGACATTCCTCCGCTCTGCAGCAGAGTTGGGGACTACAGACATGCATCCATCAACACAAAAAGACATACATTCACAACAACAAACACCACACCTGAAAACACATAGTATTTAAATTTGGCTGCAGCCAGAGGTAAACCGAATCTGTTATCAGATGAAACAGAAGTGGACCCGCTCAATGTTTACTTTAGTCTCTGTGAATCCCAAAAGGGATTCGGTGTTCCTCTTATAGCAACAGATAACAAAAGCAGTCTGTGTAACCACTCATTAGACATTACACAACCATCCTAATTGATTTATAGCGTGAAAAAAACACATGCATGAGAAGAAAATGTAAAAAAGCACACACAACATGGATGTGTGCATATAGATCAGTTTCATGAATAGTTAATGATTTTCCACAGTATCAAAGGGTAATTCTGAATTTGCCAGCTGCCGGGTGCTGTGAGTGGAATAATGACAAGCTGTGATGAAATTCCTCAGGACTGAATGTCCTGAAGAAAGTAAACACGGCTGCATAAGAACAAAAGGACAAGCTTGTTGGTATAACTCTGTTTCTAGGCATTTAACAACTGAAATGAATTTGTTCTACTCTTAAATAGAAATGAACTGAAACATTTTGATTACAGCAAACGATTTACGACGACTGTAGCTCCACAAAGACGACAGATGTTACCATTATAAGAATGCAAATTACATTATTGCCTCAACATCGTTTACACCTGGGGCTGCAGCAGAAAAGCCACACAACTTTGTGTTAGCAGAGTGTGAAAATTGACACAAATTAGAGTCAGAAAAATTAGCACCACTGGGATGATGAAAGTGTGTGTTGTGTTTCTGAGGTGTCTCAGAGGAGAGTCAGAGGCAGGGTGCTCTACAAATCTTCTCGACCTTTTGCAAAGGGTTACCAAAGAGCCTGGAAACAGGGTGTGATTCTGCATTAAACGGCCACTGATCTAAATGCAGCGATCAATGGAAAGCTGAACCGGCGATCCAAGAGCCTTTACAATTAAAGCTGACAAATTAGTTACCCTGCCAACACGGGAGGGAGATGGAGGGGACATCCAGGAGTCAACCCCTCACATAAAATCAATTATATCTCTCGTTTCGGACAAAAGAATGAACCAGTAAACATACTTATCACATTTTTTTTTAGAAGAAAGAATAAATAATTACATCAATGTGTAAATATTAGTAGTTATGTTGCCTCAGTGTGCTACTTGGGTACAGTAGCAGCCTCAGCAGCTCTTTCCAAGCTCTCCAGGACCCAGTTTCTAATCTTGGAAGAAATAGCTGTTTCTATTGTGACAAGAAAAAAGACACGAGCACGAGAGGAGGGAAAGCAAGAGTGTACCCCACTGAGGCACATCACAAAGAGCCCTCCTATGCCATTAATCCTTCAACCCCTGCAGTCTGATATCACAGGGTACCAGTATCTGTCTCTTTCATTCTCTTCTCTTCTTTTTTTCATAGGAACAAACCAGAGAATGGTTTGCATGGACAGATTGAAGCCCGTTCAGCGCCCTAAGCACGGCCCAAATGTTTTCTATCCTTCTTTTTCTTGAACAGAATGCCTGTACAACAGATGGAGAGTTTCTGAGGCATGAAACATGGGGGAGTGAGGCTGACTAACTGGGGGAATGGCAGGAAAAGAAAAGAGTATAACCAAATTCTTGTGGCTGAGCTCAACTTCATCCGTCTTGATGGTGCGGTGCCCAGAGCCGAGTGTCGTGGTGGAAACTGGGCCAGAGTGGAAGTAGGCTTCCCAGGCTGAGACGGTAGGCCTTGTGTTGGAGCATACAGGTGGGGGAGGGGAGGATCCACTCTTCTGTGTGTGCATGAGTGAGCGTGTGAGTGTACTTTTGTGCATGTGTGCTAAATCAAGTGAGTGACATAGCCCGTTTTCATCATTAGCACTCCTCCTCTCACAGTGAGAATGCAGGGGTCAGACAGATTAATGATCCAGTGATGGGATGACTCACAGATTTGGGGATGAGAGCAGGCCTGCCCCTCCACCCACACTCAGCCTACTAAGAGCTGTGGTGCTGCTGCTGCTGTAGCTGATTGCTACGGACTTCACCGCCCAACCAAAAAGCACACTACATTGCATCAGACAGTTGTTCACTATTTTCACATCAGCCAGTCAGAATCGCTGCTGAGGCCCCCTGCAGGGAGAGAGAGGAGGACAGCTCTTTGTTCCTGAGCATCAGCACATTGGAACTGTTAACAAGCTTTACTTAGACACTGTCAAAGCTGATGACATTCTGGATTTTGAAGTTGAGCCAACAACAGATTGTTTAAATAAAAGCCTTGATTTGCATTTGAATGAAACGAGAACTCTCAAAGAGATCTTTTCACTCCGTCACAAAGTCAGTTTGAGGCAAAATCAACATGTTGAAGTTAAAAGGGTTCAAATGTGAAATTTAATACATGCTAGATAAAAATGTATTTGTAATGCTACTTTACTTAAACAACCTATATAAATTGACTGACTTATTTTAAGTATAAACTTCTACTGCTAAAATAATTGTGATCAGAAAATACAGAAAACTTTCCAATAACATATTGATTTTGACAGTTTATCATCTTTATAATAGAAAAATACCAGACACTGCAAGTTCCAGTTCCCGAAAAAGAGGATTTCCTATTTTTATTAAATATCAACACTTCATTGATTAATCTTAAGAATAATTGATTGATAATAAAAATAATCATTAGCTGTAGCCCTTAAACAAACCAAAAATGATAACAAGCTGAGTGGCCATTAGAAACGACTGCTGACTATTGACATGATTATTGTCTATTAACAATACCTCTATTTTACAATTATACAGATTGTTTCATCAGCTTAAATGGATATTGGGTTTCTTCCAAATCAATCTCATTTATATATCATACAATAACATATTATATATATATATATATATATATATATATATATTAAGTATCCCTTGAAACTCAAAGGCCTTATCAGCAAGTTCATTGAACCTGAAATAAATTAGTCACCAACACCATAACGAGATTCATTATTCACTATTCATGAGTTACAGCCACCGGATGGTTTTCGCCATCCCCTCTTTCTCTCTTCCCCCCCTTAATGTCCGATCAGATCTGGCTGATTAAAACCGGTGGATTGATTTTCGTCTCTAAATCCATGGCAGAGCTGGGAGAAGGAGCTGCCTGCCATGTGGAGCCGGTGATGAGGTCAGACCAATCAATGAAGGGGAGCTGGGATAATGAGGAGACCCTCTTTGTGTGGTGGGGCCGCTGCAGCACAACTCCACGCAATTAGAGCAAATTACAGTGAGGGGAGGAAACTGGACGCTGCCACAAACAAATAGCCCCCTGTGAGTGTCATTCATCACCAGGAGCTTGACAGCAGATACTGTACTTCTGATAAAAGAGTCATCTATAAAAGATGAGGGGAGGGGGAACACACAGGTTCCTCTCAGTGGAACACAAGAGTGAGTAATTTTTAAATTAAACCTGTTGTAAATAAAAAAAAATACACTCATCACTGTGAATAACTTCTTAATTGTATCTTTTTGTGGCCAAATTTGGGAGTTCATTGTCTGCTCTGTGTACTGTATAGTATATGTTGTACTCCGTGTCTCCTGTGTCCGTTGTACTCCTGTATGTGTTTGTTATTGGTTGTGTTCATTGTTTCCTGTGTCAGCGGGTGACGTATGCAAATTAGCCAGAGGGTAACAACAATTTGGGATTTTGCCTGAAGGAAGCGACGAAGAGGTCAACAGAGAGAAGAGGATGTTTAAAAATGATGGAGATGGGCAGGAAGACAGTGTAATTGAGGGCAGAGAAGCTGGAAAGAGAGAGAGAGAAAGAAAGAGAGAAAGAAAGAAAGAAAGAAAGAAAGAAAGAAAGAAAGAAAGAAAGAAAGAAAGAAAGAAAGAAAGAAAGAAAGAAAGAAAGAAAGCAAAAAAGAGTCAAAGAAAGAAAGAAAGCATCTCTAACTCATTGGGTCAGTCAGAAGGGGTGGCCCCGTGGTCCTATTCACAGTCTTAATCCCTCGCATCATGATGTATGAGTGGGTGACCCGGGGAAGCATATGGAGTAGAATGCAGGTCATCAGAGTTCTGAGCTCCCTCCTATCTGTCTGCTCCAGAAAACCTTCCTGCTCAACAGGATGTCTCTGTGTGCCCATCATCCCTCGGCACCAGGCCCACTCCTGCTGGCCAGACCAAAGGTCCACAGTCTGGGATTAAAAAACAGGATTTGGTCTGGAGGGGAAATTACACTCACTTTTTTTCCCCCCTGTCGTCGCTTCGTGATAATATGAGGAAAATATATACGAGAACACCATAAATACTGCCTCGTCTTATACAAGTGGGTCTGTTACATAAAGGATTTGTTGTACACGTATATGTACAAAAAACACACACGCACCTTGCTCAGCCACGGTGACCTATAGAGAGGCCGCAGATACATCCAACGAGAGCATGGATGGGAGGAATGTGGTTTGCAAAGAGAAACCATTGTGCAGCGAGCATGAAGAGACTCAAACAGGTGCCGCAGACCCGTGTTCGCAGTATTCAGGTCAACACACTGAACAACAGATCTCCCGGGAGATCCACAATGACACATTGACCCTCTTTTTCACGCTTAGTGTAAATGAACATATGACGCACAAAGTCAGCATTAACAACTAGTGAAGCGGAATAATCACTGTTTTTCTGCCTAGTTTCCAGTGAAGGACACTTGGCACAAAAAAATGCAATCTACTTGTGGATCTCTCAGTCCTTTATCCAGCCATGTGCAAACAGACATCAGATAATATGAGAGTAAATTCAATCAGGAGCAAGTAGGAGATTTGAAAAATGGCTTGAGGCTCTGCAGTTCAACAAGTGCACAACAATGGATGGAAACAAAGAGGCCTGCCAACAACTGTTAACATCATCTTACAACACTTTCACATATCCCCTCTATTCCAAATAAAGTCTCATGACAATTTCCTTGTGCCAGGACAAAGAGGAATCTCTAGGAAGAAAATCACAGGCCAGCTCTCCTTACAGCTCAGACGCACACTTGCTAAATACAACAGGGCATTGCCTGATATTCCAGCACCTCAGTGCTGCAGGTAGGATGGCAGGACATACTGTACTATATAGGCCAGACACACATAGGGAAAAAGGTGATCAGTTACCTGAAGTGTCCCACAGACTGAGTTCCACTCGCTGCTCTTCCAGCTCCAGGCAGGCTGTGTAGTTTTCAAATACCGTGGGCACATAGGTCTGAGGAGCAATTAGCAACATGGTGCCATTAGTAAGGAGGTGTCAATCAGCCAGCTTCAGGTAATGGTTAAAGTTATTTAGCTAATTAATGCAACACGAAAACACACACTGAGGGTTCAGTCAAACGATAAACTAAATCAATGTTTTTCCTATAATTTTGATAGATTATTGCATCAATCAATTAAATCACTGCAGCTGCAGGAAATATACAGCACGGTCCAATACTATGGAACAATCATAAACGCATAGAGATTAATCTACATTTTAAATTGCAATATGATGAAACGCTAATGTAATTAACACTACGTATTACGGTTAGTGAATACAAAATAAACTAGAACCGTGAATTTTTAGTGAAATGCGCATGCAACCTCACTATCTGCAATAGACGCACCGTTTTCTTTCTGCCATTTTCAATCATTTTATGAGAACTTATCACTTCGACTGTGAACAAAATAAAGATCCGGTCTCTGTGCATTCACGAGTTCGTTTTTCACAACCATGAGTCACATTAGAGCATACCTCTGGATAGCAATCCTTCGCCAGGACTTGCAGCATCGCCGTTTTTCCGCATTGAACGTCTCCCACAAGAACCAGTTTACATCTCACCACCAGCGGCTGCGTATTTCTCCTTTCCTTCATGATGTTAATGATGGTCCAGTGTGGATTGTTTTAAAGAAGTAAATATATAAAAACAAGCAGCAGAAGAGTACAGAAATGTTCCCAGTGTGATAGTGCGTCCTGGTTCCTTTCTCTCGGAGGATGCCCGCAGTTGATCTGATTGAATTTGCCACTGCGGCTCTTTATACAGGAGCGCAGCAGCCAATAGGAGCTCACCATTCCACAGGCTTTCTAACGTCCCTTCGCTGCTCCAACTCTGATGTTCTCAGAGAGCAAAAACAAAACAAACACAGCCTAATGACGGTTTCATTAAAAGATTTAGTCCAGATTATTGTGCAAAATTATAACAAGTAGAATTTAACAGATTTACATAGCTTTTTTTTTTTTTTTTTTTTTTTAATAATAATCAGATATTATTAGTAATGCCACGCCACTGGTAATACTACAGCAATTTCAACTTCTATTTCGATCATGGGTTTTCCTTTTTTTAAGTGCTTTAATATTCAATTTTAGCACTGATTTTCACCAGTCTGTTTTGTCACCTGTGGATCCTGTCTGCCTGCTGCAAACTCATTGATTAAATTGACTCGACTCACTTAATCAATAGCACATCACTGACTGAGGACAATGGGACTGATAGACCGATCTACAGCAGACTAATTAGTTTACTTTAATTTGCACTTCACTCAAGTTAGTTTTATCAGCCCAACTGGGCTTCTCTCTTTTCGAAAATGAGCCAACTGTTCTGAAATTCCCTGCAGTAGTTTATCATCTTTTAATATGTGAGTGAGTATTTAACAGTGATGATTGAGTTCTCATATCCAGTATGTCTTACCAGTTACAGTTAATATCACGTCTTTGTAAAACTGCAGACAGATACGATTTTAATAATATGAGTGAGTGTTTACTGATCAGAGGTCTGGCCTGTGTTAGTGTTTTGTTAGGTGTAATACAACCATGCTGACATGTAGTGGGCTGGTGTGAGGCCCCCTGATAAGTGACCAGCTTCCTTCCTACAGGGTCAAGTCAGAGGTCTTCTCTCTCACTTGTGCTGCTCACACCCGTGGAGACTCTCAGACACTGACTTTCACTCCCTGAAGGTTATTACTGCATGGAAAAGGTGTCTCGTTGTTAGGAAAAGGGGATTTAAAAGATAAAAGTCAATTAACTGCCTTCTTTTGTGTCTGGCAGCCTCTTGGCTAATTTACTTACTGTTACCAATCACAGTTCTGGCAGTTTTTGCCCCTGTGGGTCAAAGCAATTTGCCTTTGTTCACAAACAGCCCATATCATTCATCCCCCCACATGCTGGGACCCGTCTGTCTTTTACAGCCCCAATATGTCTTGTTGTCATCATATAGCACTATGATTGTGGGGGATGTGCGGCATGTCAGGGGGAAATGTTTTATAATGCTGTTAGCATTTCATTTCCATCATTAATAACCATCAATCAGGTTCACGTTCTCTCTATTCAAATTTTCTCTGTGATGAGAACGTGTTGCGATTTTACATCAATCCAACAAGTTCCACGCCTCACAATAATTGGTGCAGAAAAGCAGGCGGGAGAACGAGTGGCGTTAATATTAAGATTGAATTTTTAATGCTGTAGCCAGAGACAGTATGTTTTCGGGTGTCTGTCTGTCCGTACATCTCAGGTTTATGAATGCAATAACTCAAGAACGCTTTGAGGGAATTTTCAATAAACCTGACACAAACGTTCACTCGGCCCCAATGATGAATTTGTTAGATTTTGGGGGTCAAAGGTCACTGTGACCTCAAGTCTGTCCCATTGTTGTCATTCAGAAAAAGATAGGGAGATTGCAACCATATTTCACTTACAGTCGGATACTGAATTGGTGACACTAATCTTGTGTGATCATCTTGAAACTGTGGTGATGGTAAAGATCTTTTGTGCTGTCAGCCTGAAGATGTGTGTGAAGGATCCACATTTTAGAATTTGTAGCTTCTTTGCAGCATCATCCATATTTGAAGCTTTGTTTACTGTCTCGGCTACAATTTTTTTGTATCTGTCAGGATCAGCTTTATTGGCCAAAATCCCTCAAAGTTTTCACTACACATTTAATATGAGTCCTGGATACGGGCCGCAGCTTGACTAGCTGGTGAAGGCAGACAACCGCGAGGTGGTATTATATGCCACTTACAGTATATGTTGGTATGAACCAGGCTACAACTTGTTAAATACTTTAATTTAATTCACTTTAATTCAGCCAAGAAAGCATGATTCAAGTGAAGTCTTCATAAGTTGTCTTTCATAATACAGTGACACATTAATCCTTTATCAATGTGCGGGCCAGAGTTTGATGATTTTCCAACTTTGTCTTGTGTTCTAGGGTAAAATGACCACCTGAAAACTGTGACCTTACGCAGTAATACAAGTATGTTGAGAAAAGAGGACAGAATAATGTTGAGATTTTAGATTGTGACATTAAAGCATTATAAATACTTCATTACTGATCACTTGTACAAACATTTCTCCACTGATAAACAGTTAAGAGAAAAAGTTGCAGACTATGAACTCCTTCTGACCCCTTTAAACTTAATGCAGTATATACATGGATGCCTGTGTAGCCACCACAGAGCTCCTCTGATGGGACAGAGAGACAGGTGGCTCTGAATAATTATCAGGCATAAAGTGACACCTTCCAATATGGCTGGAACTGGAGGCAGAGGAGGAGGAGGCTGGGCAGGAAGGCTGACTACTGGCAGGATACAGCATCGTCACTTTAAGCTATCACACCTCGATATATTTGGTGGCAGTGTTTGTAATTAGCATCAACACAATCAGAGAGCGTGACAGCAGTCTACACATGGCCTCAGGGAAACAGAAAATAGCTTAATAAAGATTCTCAGACGGAAAGAAATGTGAGCTAAGAGTCATCAAAATCTTTCTTTCACTAAGTCGCCAGCAGGTGGTGGTGTAACCCAGGAATTTTAGCATGAATTTCACGTCATATTCTGGACTAACACAGCAGTTTACACTGTTTAGTGAGTGTGACCGGGAATGGATCAAACCAAAGAGGGAAGTGATATTAGGCTACTGACAGATGTAATGCGGCGTCACAAGTACAGGATAGATGGTAAATAATAATTATGATCAGATAGAGGTAATAATATTATGGCTTTTTGTAGAATATGGAGCACAAGATGAATCAGAACCGGTGGCAGATGGATCCATTTATGATTGATTATAATAGACTGATGTCATGTACCTCATCAAAAAGCATTTTCAGCTGCAAGAGCATAAGTGTGGTCAGGAGCTGGTGTAGGTTTGTAAGGCTAGATTCAAAACCCCAGTTCCAGTTTATGCAAAAATGTTTTGGTGGTCTGATTCATGATGCACCACTCAAAACTGGGAAACCTTCTTCGTGGCTTTGTGCACAAGGGCACAGTCATGTCATGAAACATGAGAGAGCCGTCCATGAAGCACACTGTTGTTTAAAATGGTTTTATCTAAATTGGATTTCTATCCAACTTATATCTCATCATGGATCAAGTTGTAAAATATAATCGGTACAATTTCTGCCTCCACTTTAGATAGATAAAAACCTACATTTAAAAACAACAATACTTCATTGTGCAGGTTTTACAGGTGCTGTTTTTTTTATTTTTTATTTTATTGTTTCCTAGAACAGAAAAACAAAGAAAGTTGTTGTTTGGCTACATATTGGTTGCTGAGAGAATCTTTTTGTTAATATGTATATTTGAATTTGGGTGAACCAGCCCTTTTATTATTGAATCTGATTACATAAAAAAATCCTTCATTTTTAGATATGTCAAAATTGTTTTTACGCTGCACTAATTGTTCTACAGCATCATACAACCTGAAGACAGATTCAGGTTGTATAATGCTGTGTTGCAACTTCTGTGCCCTGGTGGTGGAAATATGAATCACTGAGGAGAAATAAAAACAGCAGGGGAAAAAAGTTACTTAAATGTTTTTTAATCACCCCCTCCTTCACATGTGCTATTGACAAAAGATGCACCCTGTACACATCATCATCAGACACTGTTGGAAATCATTTTTCTTGTTGAAACCATGAGACTTGTTGACATCATCATGAGGCCGGGACAGCTTGATCAGTACTGGAGGTGGGTACAGCATAACGTTTTGTGCATTTATTGCATCGAAAATCATACATATAAATGATAGTAGTGCAAATATACTCCATCATAACTGAGGAGATATCTTGATAGTCTCAGCTAGTGTCTTGTCAATACTTTGTATTGCATACAGAATTTAGGCGAGTGAAACGCAATAGGAAATAATAATTGTAAAAAATTGTGCTTTGGACATCCAAAGAATAATTCACTTTTTGTAGAAATTTCCTGCAATAAAAACCAAGCTAATAGGAGAAGCTGATACATATCGGAGGTTTTATCGGAAAAAACGGTACTGTGCTCTCTGTGTTTCATCAAGCAGAAGTTATGCATCTCAAACCTGGTCCTTCAGAAATGAATGTGGGTGCCAGTGGAAACAATGTGTACTGTGGTCCTAAATAAGCAGTGCATCATTCTAAAAAGAGAGGACAGTACACATAAACACATGCTTTCTGAGGGCTTGAATATAGAACTGTGTGCTGTGGCTAAAACCCTCTACTCTCTGTCAGCATGTGCTGTTTCTGTGCAATTTGATAATAATAATATTAATGTCTGCATATTGAATATTACAGTATTTACAGCTCAGCCTTGATAATGCATATGTAACTGGTTATGTTTTACTCTGATGAGTGAAGGGCAGGGCTTGTGTGAGGATGGTCCTAAAAAGCCCTTCTGATGAAACAGCAATACAACGTGTCATGCACATACTTTAGATTATTTACATGTATGGTATGTTAGCTGAACTCTGTAGTTTTACATGATACAAGCAGTTGCATTAAAGTGAGTATTTTAGTGCTTATTGAGATTTGTTTTTTAGTTACTGTAAGACATAAAATGGAGGCAAAAGAGAGGCAATTGGTGGCTATGCAAAATTTGGAAATTGTACATATTCTTAATTTGTGTAGATACATGTATAATATATATCTTGCAGTTTGACCAGAGAATTAGCAGTGGATAAAAGACCTCGGCCAACAGAAATACATGGAGTGCATGGAGATCATCCTCCATCCACTGAGAAGCCTTTACTACTCATGCTGATTTTCATGTCAAAACATAATAAAATAATCTGCTAGGTTTATTAGGAAGTAACCCTTTACTCCATGTTGATTTGCTCAGAAACCTCCATGTTAAGCAGACTGGCTTCTTTATCACTGAGCAACTAAACTCTGACGCTAATATCATCAAGAATGACATTTAGAACACATGTTGAGGTCACATTTGATTGTGTTTGTAGTACATTGTTGTTGGAAATCATACAGTGAGTCCACTGAATGAGGAGTTTTCTTATATTTTCTAGTCCATTTTAGAAAACTGAAGATTAAATCATCTTTTGTTTTTTACATCTCTCATCAATTTATTATGTTGTTCTCAAAAAAAAAGTAATGTAGAAAATCTGGTTAAAAGAGTAAAGTTACTTAAAAAAAAAAAAAATTAAAAGTTTAAAAGCCATCTTTAAAAGCCTTTCTAAGTTAAATTTGAGACTTGAGGAATACTTTTTGTACGTATTTTTTTTGAGTAACCTTCAAATGTGTTAAATATCAGTGAATCTTCTGATAATCTGTTTATGCTACATATTATGTTTCTGGGTGGATCAAATTGGGTCATATAGAAGAGTTTGATGAATCATTTTGGGATAAAAAACAAAAAACAATACTACAGAGCAGTAACTGATATATTATTAGAAGAAATAATTACACTAGATATGATAAATTACATTATGTTTGAAGCCAAACTTGATTAGTCTTGCACTTGTGTATTATTTGTTGGAAGATACTTTCTGTCTCAGGAAACTGTTTGAACTAAGTTTTAGGATTTGCCTCCGACACCCTGCAAACAAACCAGTTATTGTAAATAATCCTTCTGAAGCCAGTGGGCCAGCACTTATACATTCACAGCTGTGACAAAAATGCATATAAACTGTGTGCATGTTCTGTGCTTGTTATACTGTACATGGGTTTTGCATTACTGTTGCTTACAGATGTGATCAGCTATACTGAGAGCAAAAGAATTATCGAAAGTAGTATAGGTAGATACTGAAAACATGTAAATAGAAAGAATAATTTTAAAAGGCTACATGATAAATAAGGAGTGAAAGTGATAAATGAGGAAGAATGTTTTTGTTTTCCTTGGTTTTCTTTGGGTCTCCCCACACAGGGGACACCATGACTCTGATAGGAGCAATTGTGCCTTTGAGAAAACATTTGGTTAAACATTTGGAACGACAGCTCGCGGAGAGCTACAGAGATGGAAGACGTACAGAATTGATTTCCTGTCACTCTCTGCACTCTTTGGCCGGAGGGAAGCGAGGTGTATCAGACATATAATCCTGGCAACCCTGCACTGGGAGGATATATGGATGCTATACTGACAGCTCTGCTATGCTACAGCACTGTATGCTAACATACTCTGACTTCACAGGTGTGTCATTTGTCTACAGCGCAAACTGAATCAGCCCATGTGTGTTTTGGACAGCAGCTTCTGGGTGTCTGCACACACATGGGCTGCCTCAGCTTTGTCAGGTGGGTGGGATGTGGCTTCCAGTGTAAAAGCAGGGAGTGGGGAACAATTCAGGGTGGAGGGAGGGGGCAGGTGGTGAACAGTGACTGCACTGCTGTACTGGTTTTGGTTACCAGTGTGTGTGCAGCTGTAGAAAGCGGCCCTGAGTTGTCGCGTGACAGTGGGAGCAGGGAGCTCTTGCCGAGGGGGCAGCAGTGAGGCGGAGGCTCCTCGGTCTGTTCTCCCTCTGCTGCTCCTCTCTTCCTCCCAGCTCACCAGCCTCCTGCTCTTTCTCACTCGAGGAACTCTGCTGCTCTTTCTCTCTTCTTTGCCTCAGGTGCGGCTGGAGAAGGTGGTGGCTGGCTTTGGAGAGATGAGGGCTGCTGCTGCCCCCTGGTGGCGCTCTGGTCCCTGTGCTCTATGACTTCCTGGTCCAATCCCAGCACAGGATACTCCTGCAAGAGAGGACGGGTCGTTTTCAAGAGTCAGTACTCTTACCAGAAAACAATAAACAAAGATCTGAGCCCAAGTGAGAAAGAAAAAGAGGAAGACCTGTCGACTCACCTATGTCTGCAGTAGTGATCATTCTATCAACTCTTGAGTCTCAGAAAACTATCATGGACACAGGAGGCAGAAAAATTAATAATGCAGCCAAAATGTTAATAAATGCAGCGTCAGTTGTGTATTCTCTTACCTGTTGGCTGGAATTCGCTGAAGGTGGGGTGATCACGCTTTGGTCCAGTAAGGGGTTAACTGGGGCAGAACAGGGGAGATGTGTGGCTCGCCAGTAAATTTCCAGATACTCTGCAAGGTGGTCACATGCATCTTCCAACTGGTTCTCATCCAGGATGACATCAAACATCTCCTGATGAGTCAAAAGACAAGAAAAGAGGAGTTACACCATAAAAAGATCATTACATAAATTTCACCTGTATTTCCAAGAGTAATTTCTGATCAATATGAGTAGGACTTTTGGACATACAGGTGGACACTGAGCCAGCTTGTCCCCTGCCATCATCTGGACGTTGAGGTGTTTGCTTTGTGATTTCCCTCGAGATTTAATCAGCCTATGAAGAACCTGTGAGATGAGCCAAAGACAAAGATATTCAAGCAGCTGAAAAAAAGATGATTACAAATATAGCTCTTAATTTATTCAATTTATTAATTTTAATTTGAATGTTTCCTGTTTTTCGTTTAGTATTGGGACATCTCGTTGGAAATCTGAACAAATTCTTCCCTCCTCAAAGCTCATTTTAACCTCTATGGAGGGTCAACTTGCACAAATTTTAAAACCCACATGAACATAACATTAAATTTTTTTCATTGATTAAGCATCTATTTAAAAAAAAAAAAAAAAGTGAAATATGCTCATCACAAGCTGTGACAGTTAATCTTCAGATGACTGAGTCCAAAACACAAAGACATTCAGTTTGCAGTGAAATAAAACCTAAAAGATCTATAATATCTGCCACACTGGAGAAGCTGGAACCGGAAAACGTTTGACTTTTACTTGAATAAGCAACCAAAATAATTAATCACTTAATCACAAATTAATTCCCATTTAATTTTCTCTCGCTAAACTAATTAATTATTCTAGAGCTTTGGCTCAAAATTTTATAATAATTAACTAATATATGTGCAAGTCGAGTCTTGGATGTCATAGTGAAATTCATGTGCACTCTACTTTAGGCGAGGAGACTTTGACGTAGACGATGATGGGAGCCAGAGAGGTTTTGAGGAGTTGAGCTGGGTGGTTGATGGTATCTGCATCCAGGACGACCAGCTGAAGAGACTTGGCCAGCTCGAAGATCCTCTCTATCTCACTCTGGACCTCAGCTTTGAACAAACCAAAGAGAGACAGCGAGACATATGAGCCACTTACTTAAGTAAAGACTTGACATTAAAGACAGAAGAGACATCTATTCTGAGCCGGTATTAATCCTTATTTCGCAAAAACAGATCAGAGACAACTTGTTCATCACTCACCCAGACTGGAGCGAGTGTTGGATCTCTCCAATATGGCCTTCTTGTTCAGCACCGAGCGCTTTGCCAGTGACAGATCAGCAGTCACCCGTGTAATAGAGATCCTACAGAAGAAGCGTCTTATCACATCACATCCACAACTGTTCCATCTCAAAGGAGGAGATGAACTTGTACTCTCTAGCAGCTAAAAATAAATCTTCATCATCATGTGTCCTATCGACCATGAAACGTGATAGGCAGAATCCCACAAACATATCTGCGGCTCAGGCACAGTGATGCTGTACACTGAGCTGCATCTGCAGAGAGCAACGCAGACAGCCAAACCCACCTGCCGTCAAATCTGTGCTTTAGGAAGTCAAACAAGGCCTTCTGCATCATGTCTGTTACCTAGGAGACAGAGACAGGAGGAAGGAAACAGAAAAAGTGAGGAGAGACACGTGTTATGAAAAATACATATATCAATGCAAACATACTTAGCCCCACATTGTTTCTTATGTTTCACTCCCCTGTGATTTAACTGTCACCTTAGTTCAAGTCTCTCGATCTGGCATTGATAGTCACAATATGATACATTTATAACACACTATAATGCAGTTGTAGAACTAGAAGGTCCCTTTTTTTTTAGATTATTAATTTACAGTATTTCTCAACAATTATCTCTTATGAAAGCACATTTTAAATAATTCCTGTGTATTATTATATTGTCATTCATTATATTATTAGCTTTAACTTATGGATGCCTGGCTTTAGGGAAAGGAAATGGATACAGCATAGTATCCCGATATGTTGTGTGGCAATATTGTATTGACACTCGGATGCCAAGAATCCATACTTTATCACGTAAATAAATAAATTTGTCAGGTGCATTCTGTATTTATGTCAGGTTTTTAATGACAACTCCATTGTGCTGCTATATAAATAACTGAAGTGAGATGAACAGACTGAAAACTTAGTTTCATCAGATAAGACAAATGTAAAATAAAGTATCATTTGAGGCAATAACTTGTAGTTGAAAAAAAAAAATCTATATATATATTATCGCAACACTGCGCATATACTGTTTAAGTCATAATATGATAATATTGTATAATTGGGCCTTTGGTAATTCCCACCCTTTATTCCACCATTAATAATAGTTACATCTGCTTACTGCTAAAAGTATTTATTCAATGTTTCTATACATACAATGTATAACTAAATAACAAGGTTTAAAGTAAGGTGTTGCTTTGATTTTTGAGTGTTATAAATAATCATCATGAGATTTATATTATCTCTCTTAGAAGGGTGAAATGGTTAAAATGACAATGGATGGAAAAAATTAACGAAAATATACACAATCATTTCGCACAATATAACAGGACTGAAACAACATTAAAGTAACCTCATCCTTTCATTTTAAAACAATTTCATTCTATGGAGGAAGAACAGACAGTCAGCACAGATACATGAACGTGAGCACCATTAGCAGACCCCCTCCACTGTTTCTCTTAATGTTAAATCACTTGGATGAAGGCTGATTTCAAATCCATCATCTGAGGAGTTTCTCCGTGTTTACCTTAAATCAGCTTAATGTACCAGCAGGATGTGTGATATGACAACGAGAGCCAGTTGAGGTCTAGTATGTAAACTTAGACGAGTGTGATGTGGAAACTGGATGGCTCCTGTGCACACACACTGAAGACCAGGCTTTTAAGTGAAGTAAGAGACAACAATTAGTTACACTTTAAAATTAAGCGATCTTTACATATTCAGTGATTCTGGATTTTTCAAAAAGGAAGATGGAGTAGATGTAATTTTAGGACTTTAATTTAGTAAATAAACAGTTAGGTGGAAAAACCTTGGACAGAGACAGCGTGTGTTTGCTTGCATACTGTATGTTTGCATGTGCACTGTGAGGATTCGTGAGGTGCTCTATTTTCAAACAGTCCTGAAAAATGGATAGCCTTTTGGAATAGAGGATGAAGCACACAGTGGTGTTGCTCCTCCTCAGTGCAACAGAGAGGTGGAGAAACAGCGAGAGGGTACGGTAGTGCAAAAGAGGAAAAAGGGGGGAGGCAATGTTGATGAACACTGGTGAGCGGACGAAAATAGTATGTACAAGAGAGACAAAGCAGAGAGAAAGAGAATGTGAGGGAGTGAGGGAGAGAGAAAAGGAGGCTGGCTGCCGTTCACCACTGGAGCATCCCCAAAGCACATCACCAGAGCGATGCATAAATATTTCACACACACACACACACACACACACACACACACACACACACACACACACACACACACACACACACACAGAAAACAAACGGCCTGGCACACAGCCTGCGCAGTCACAGCGGAGAGACGAAGGCAGAGAGAAAATGTGGAAGCACAGAGACACTGTTCAATTACATGCCTCACATTTCAGCATATTCATCCACAGAGTCAATCGAAACTGACGTATTCTGAGTTTAACTGCAGTGTGTTTTCATATATCTCATGCATGTGAATGTGTGCGTTGAGTATAGGAGAATTTCACCTACAGTGACTAATATAAAGTGGCGCACAAAGCAAGTCTGTATCACTCAAATGGATCTGAGATGCTTGTTGTGTTTGCTATAATTTCATCAGGATGTGACTGCGGTGTTCAGTAGAACTGTTAATGAGATAATGGAGGCAAACTACACAAGTCCTTCTGGATCAGAAAATACAGTCCAGATTAAACTGGAACAAACAAAGGCAGTCCAGAGCAGAAAAGACCAGAGGCTAGACTCAAACAAACTCAAACAGTTAAATATGTCTAATGTGTGTATAACTGTTATTTTCATTGTTGAATAATTTACTAATAGCTTATCTACCAATTCATCAAATCATAGAAAATAAAAGGCTTGAAATATGGATACATTCCCATTTCAAATTACTGCTGTTTTCCATGACGCCTCAAAATAGCCTGTTTTTTCCTAGAACAAAGAGTGAGTCTATAGCCATGCTATATTGCAGCTCTGTGGGCTGCAGTTAGGCACAGTGGTGCTTTGAGCTTAGTGCTTATGTCAGCTTACTAATATGCTCACAATAACAGTTTGATAATTAAACACAAATTACAGCTGAGTTTGCTGGGAGTCTCATTTAGTTTTGCAGTGACTGTATTTTGTTATAAACCAAAGAATTGTACAAATTCAGATGCTCACCTGATAATGGCAGTCAGCCAAACTTATTGTGATTCATCTTCAGGAGAACATGGATTTACGTATCAACTTTCATAGCAAGAGTTTGAAGACATTTTCCTCAAAACCATAAGTGTGAACCTTGAAGTACCCCAACTGAAAAAGGTAGGGGATCCCGAGGCTGACAGACCCAATGAAGAATGTTGGTATAAACCTTCCAATGACCGACTATTTCAGTAAACATTCTTTTCCTTTTTCACTATATGTCTGTTTTATAGATCTCCATCACTACAGGGAACTCGAAGCAGAAATCTACAAGCATTTCACGTTTGGATCCGGCAGTAAGGCAGAACTGCTTGGTTCTTTACAGTCTCTTGCAAGGATTTAGCCATTTTAATGGCTGGGCTTGTCTTCCCACAAACAAATGTTCCACCAAAAGCTCCTCTGACACTATTTCGCAAGGACCACGCTGCTCCAGATAATATGCAATGTGCAAGAACATGCTCGACTAGGGCATCACCAAAATCACACCATGAAAGTCTGAATTTTCTGATTGTCTGTTGAGACATTTCAGTGCAGACCAAAGTGGTGATTGACCAACAGACCAGCTTTGCCATCCTTAGAGCTATGCTGCTAGCATGACTGAAGCATTATCAGTTTTCACTCAGTTAATGCTCATATCTCTGCACTCGATGTTTGGTATTTTAATTATTAAATTAACTTGAGTCTCAAAGGGTTAGGATAAAAAAAAATCAGACTTTGTCGCCCCTAACAGTACCACCAAAAGAGACACTGCAGCTGACAGCAATATGCTCCGATACTCCATCTGATCTTACCGGAGAAACTGAGATTAATAGACTGAAAGACAGCGCCAGTTATCACTGACATCCTATAATATGTCTTGTACAAACAAAACTTTTAAACATAAATTTAAAGGAATCCACATATTGAATTTTTTTTTATTGACTAATTGCACAAATAATTTCAACTCATGCTCCACATCTGACCACATCCAGGTTATTACTCCAAACACAAGGAGACACTTGAGTAAGTAGAACCGAGCAGGAATAACTGAGGAACTGTACTGATGTTAGACTCACCTCGTAGCCTTTCAGCGAGGGTCCCACCAGCACCACTGGCCGCATAGAAGGAACCACATCATATGGAGGAACATGTTCAGTCTGCACAGTCAGCGGATGGACGTTTGAAGGGATGCAGATGACACACACAATTAGATAACACACCATAAAAATGACAATCAGCTGTTCCTGTCACTATCAGAATGCAGAAAAATGTAGCTGAGTACTTAATATGGTTCTCAGTGATACCCAGAGGAAATGCAAACATACCTGTTTCTGCTTCTGTTTGGCTTTCAGAACAAACAGAATGAACATTGAGCCAGAAGGAGAAAAGATATGACAATAAGTCACTGATTCAGTAAAAATATTTGGAGATTTGAGGCTTTGTAAAAGCACAAAGATAACTTTTAATGACTGTCGCCTCTTGTTAAGTGCGTGTTAATTCACGAGCTCTGATCTCAATTCAGTGGTCATCTCATAAAAATAAAGCTCAGTTTGATGTAAAGAGGAAAACAAGAGGAAGTTTTGAAACATGTTTTACTTCTGAAGGGAACATTTTAGCGCAGGAATAGTTACTTTATGCAAATTTGACCCTGTGAGGTCATGCAGTCCCAGCAGGCAGACTCAGCAGCAGGACTCCTTCAGTCCCACTTACCTGCAGATGGTGGGGTGGACCTCCAGCCTCCGGATGAAGCGTTCCCTCCTTTCCTGTGGAGCAGCATAATGCAAAGCTTCATTATGCGTGAATCCCCTCAGGAGGCAATTTAGAGAGAAGGACTTCCAAAACAGAGCAACACAAGAGCAAGAACTAGTTACATCTAAAAGAAAGTTTTCAAAGAGAGGAAGCTGGTGGAATTAGGGCAACAGAGTGACAGAAAAGGCAAAAATACAGAGACAACCAGAGGAGGAGGAAAAGAGAGATCTCCCAGAGCTGGGTCACCTCTGACCTTGCTGCTGCTTTCTGCTCTTGTTTTATCCTCATGGCCTCCAGTTTTACTGGACTCGGGATGAAAGTGATGTCTGCCCCTTCCTTCACCAGCCGACCAATCCACCAGTCATTGTTGTATTTCTGTGTGAAAGTGAAACAGCTTTTATGACTCAGAAGTTATGCTGTGAAATATGTTGAGATGGTTTGAGTTTCATTTTTATTTTTTTTATTCTAAATTAGTAGTAGTGTAATGGAAAAATATTAGTCCTGAATCTTAAAGCTTCTCACCTCTTTTATGTGCAGAAAGTCTTTGGTTTCGAAGTTAATAGCGGAACCTTGGACTGGACAATCTTCATCCAGGGCACCACAGTAACTCACATTGGTTTTTACTGCAAATGCTACAGGTTTAGACTGTTGGAAGACAAAGAAAGTAAGAAAATATAAATGAGATATATGGCAATATGCAGTATATTTCCCGTGACACTCACTATTATGATGATTGATAATTATTAAATATTGAGTATTTCACACATTTCACTTACAGTTTTCCATGAACTGAAGGTGAATTTAAAGACAAGCATTGACCTTTGACCTGAAAGCTCTCACCTTGGCTCTCTCCAGCTGTAGCTGAGCCTGGCGCTCGGCTTCACGCCGAGACGCCTCCTGGTCCTCCTCCAGGGACAGGTCGGAATCAGAGGGTCGACTAGTGTAGGAATCGGCTGAACCCTGAGAGGAGAGGAGAGGAGAGGAGAGGAGAGGAGAGGAGAGGAGAGGAGAGGAGAGGAGTATAATTATTACTGCCCAGACAGAGTAAATAAATCCCCCTTAAAATATATATGTTGATTCACCACAAATACCTACGATGCAGCTCCAAACAGATCGACTACATCTCCCTCTGTGTCTCCCGTGTCTTTCACCTCTCTCTGCACCTGCCTGCAGCTTTCCAAAGCATCTCTCTCAGGGGAACATGTGCGTGAGTACTGCAACACTAACAACCAACACAACCTTGTTGTCTACTTATCCACTCAGCCAGGCACACCATATGTTGTCAAAAGTCCAGTCATGAACCAGGCATTTTACAATATCCAGCTTTCTAACCATTTTCTGAACTCCAATCTGTATCAACACAAGTTGTGGTATAAGAATTGTGTCATGAGACAGACACATTTTAAATACATGGTCTGAGTTTAAAGTTTGGGTTATAAATTTCTATGTAAATTAAAAAATAGCTGTAATTTAAATAAGAATAATTAAAAAAAGAATATTTACAAGAGAATGCATAAAAGTAGTTTTTTCATATTTTCAGACACAATTGTAGTTCCAATAAAATTCAGCATTTCTGTCACATTTTAAGACACATTTTTTGTTATGAGGTTATGATTAATAACTAAACAGAAAACAGTTACAGAAGTAATCAAACCACCTTTCAGTTAGTGGAAATAAGACTATTACTATTAGTACTTTCTAAATGTAAAATTGTCATCTAAATTTTGAGAGAACACAAACTGACATTTCCTAAACTCAGCTGCAATCTGTCTGCACATATTAATTCAGTACAGACAAATTCAGATAAAGACGTTTTTTTTTTTTCAAGTACGACAACTCCAGAAAGATACAGAACTTAACACCCTTTTTGACTTTATCTATATGTAAATGAAACTCACAAACATCACCTCATAGATTCTACGCTTGTCCTCTCACTCCATCAGCCCTGTGCTCTTCCCCAGTAGCTGCAGTCCCAGTTGGATGTGCTACTGGAAGACTCCTCACATACCAGACAGGAGCACCCACATAAGACAGCCAAATATAGCTCCAGAACAACGTCATCCTTCTTTTACCTTTTTTCTCCCACCTGTCTCCTCCTCCCCTCTCTCTTCCCTCACCCCCACCGGCACCCTCCTGCCTTTGCTTTTCCCCCGCCCGCTCCCCCCCCCCCAAAAAAAAACCAAAACAGTTTTTAACTGAATCCAGTGCAGAGTTTGAGGGTATCATTTGAATATCAAAGCCTGCCAGAGGTGGAACAGAATCTGAGGCATCTACAAGCAGAAGAAACAAAACCTAATTAAAGCACATAAAGTTTTGCAGATGGATGAAGAGGACAGATATTCTGAGGTACTGAGTCTCATTGGCACACACTATCTATACATTATCGCCATTGATAGAGATTGCATCCACCGGTCCTTTTCCTTTTTTCACTGTAGGTCCTTAAATCCATCACACTGCTGCTTAAAACTGAATTGATTCCAAGATGAAAAATATAATTTTTTTTTTGCTGCCTATTTGTTTTCTTTTGAGACGTGCAAGAGTCTTACAGAAATTCACATGGCTGATGCAGAGAATCAGACATTAAAAATAACATAATGTTTCCATATATCTACAGTTTTTAACAAAGGTCTCAAAGTGGCCTCCACTGACAAGAATGTGTCAGACTGTAGAGTAAAATGATTACAGGTAAGTCAGTTCAAGTAATCACTTGACAATAAGTGTATATTTCATTACCAGTGGCAGAGTGGTGTCACCCTGCTAGTATTGACAATACCTCCAAATTATTTATAGGCTTACTGTCTGAGCTTGTGCTGAAAAGAGTAACAGCAAAGTTGCAGGTCACAGATTTTTAGCCTGCATAGGTTTAATGAAATTTGTCAAAGACTTTTTAAATGATCTCCTGCTAACTGATTCAGCCTTTGTGATGCTCTTTTTCTGTCTACCCTTCATTCTCTCTCTCCCTCAGTGCCTTTCAACTACAGTACATGATACGTGCTTGATATTCGCATGTAGCCAGCATAGACTTGACAAACATCACCTAAATAAGTCCGGCACATCCCATTGTGCTGTCGTTCAAAACCAAACAAAGACAGAGACATTTCAGACTATTGCCTGGTTTGTCTTTCTCTCCATGTGCATAATTTAAGAAACTAAATGTCACCAGAACAGAGACTAAAATCCATGTATCGTCATCATCAGATAAATCAAAACATACCTGGGGTGTGCATGTTGAAGGATAAACTCTTTAACATTTTAAGATACCGTGTCAAATTACTGTAAATTAATCCAATATACTGGATGGCAGTATTTAGTAGTATGGCAGAAATCATTGCAACATGGAAAAAAAAAATCAAGCCACATCATCAAATTCAACAATATATCTAACCACAGTGGCTCAGACAAACTCGCTCTACCTCACTCTAAAAACACCTTCTGCTCACCACACTATACTGGGATCAATAGTGGAATGTAATATAATCACAGACACACAAGTCTCAGTGTTGAAACAGCATTAATGTGTCTGGCAAACTCACAACTCCATTGTTTTTTTTCTGGCTGTCCGGACTTCTAAAAACAACAGACACCCACTCACGTCCTCAAAGTGAGGAAACGAGGAACAAAGACGGATAACGAGAAATCCCTCACATGCTGGAAGTCCAATTAGAGACTGAAACATGAGATGATGGCACTGCAGCAGTTGTAGATTTTCACCAGCAGAGGGAAGCAGGAACATTACAGACAACTTGCCTTTATCAAAGAACCAACTGTGAACAACACAACACAATTTTAGTGACTAACGGTTGTATGTTTAAACGTAACATTCATGTTTGAGGTAGACTGTACAATATTTGGCAAATGTATAGAATTGTTACGTGCGGATTGATGTATATATTGTATATCTATTTAAATAGCTATTGTATTTTCTTTCAAAAATTATAATCCTGTCTTTGTATTTTTTTTTTATTTTTATTTCACAGTGGACTGGTGTAAGTAGCTGTTGCACATCTAAAATAACAACATAAAAAAAGCAATCAGAACCACAAGTTTGTGCTTTAAAAGGTAGGAATGACTTCATGAAAAGGAGAACATAACAACAGATGGGCTCTGCAGAGCAGCAACAGTAATCTATGCGGAGTTGAGATTAAAAAACAAACTGGATGTATGTCCAAAGAAGGTGAAGAGGAGGAGGGAGGGAAGAGAAGACAAGTGGCGAGAGATGCTGGCAAAGTGAGTGAACCAGAGTAGACTTCTGCTGAGACAAGAGTGCGAGGGGTGGGAGAGCTGAGGAAAACAGGAGGGAGATGTCTCAGAGCAGACAGATGGGGGACTCATGGAAGAAAAGGTTGAGTTTGCATGCAGAGTGATTAAAAAAAGGGGGGGAGCATTAACAGCGTACCTTGTTACAGATGAGTCCTGTAGCGCTCGAGTCGGAGGCAGACATGATTCTGCTGCCAGAGCTCTCTTCCCCCCATTGCAAAGAAAAAAAAAGCAGAACCCTCCTCCCGTCAGCCCGTGGTTACAGGGGGGAGAGAGAGGGAGGCGCGCTCAGCCTAAGTGCTTCACGACCGTTGCTTTGCTGCCTCAACAGTCATTTCCTATACAAAATTGATGCCCTGACTGCAGCACTGCTGGGTACACGCCCGCATACTGGTAGTGTGTGGTGGGTTTCTCTAGCTTCGAGCCAGTCCTCCTGTGAGAGGGGGAGCTCCTCTCCTCTCCTCTCCTCTCCTCTCCTCTCCTCTCCTCTCCTCTCCTCTCCTCTCCTCTCCTCTCCTCCCTCGTCTCCTCAAATCTGATATATCCCTCTCCAGCATCACTTCCCTTTCAAGTTTTTACATATATTCCTCTCATGTCAGGAATTGAGTATAGAGATCCTGAGAATATTAAATAAAATCTGGTGTTTACTCTGCAGAGTATCATTTTTCACTGTACCGGCACAAACAGAGCGTCTATAAATAAGACAGAACAAAGACTGAACACGTCAGCCATGCTAAGTGATAATAACAACGATGAGCGAGAAAATTCTGAGAAATAATCTGTCACAGTCGTTCTGCTGTCAATTAGTGTCTCCCTTTGCTGAACAAAAACAGCAAAATAGCAAAAACTGAAGTCTAAAACCAAGTCGGAGTAAAGTTATGTATGAAAGAGAGGTGACATGAGTGAGGAGACGGAAACAGGGAGAGGAGAGGAGTAGAGGAGGGCAGGGCTGTGCCCGCCTGCCTGTCTGCCTGCCCTGCACCATCCTCCTGACAGGAAGGTGATGCATGAGCCTACAGAACAGAAATGCAGCGGTGAGTCAGCAAGCAGCCATCCAGAGTCCATCAGATGTCTTAATAAGCCAGTGGAGAGTTCTCTACTGTAGGAGACAGCCTCGTAGTTCCTGGGAAGCCGGAGCTGTATTGCCTGCTCTTCAGGTCGCCCCGGGACCTGAGGACCCTACTTTGGGGTCCATTATGCTGGCAGCGTGCTCACATCCCACCCTCATTCAACTTTGCCTGCTTAAGAATTAAGTGCACTCTACCAAGGCTTTTAGCAAAAATGTCTCAGGGCTGTATTTCTGCACGGCTTTTTAAAATTAAAGGGAAGCAAGCAGGCAAGAACACAAACCAAACACACACACACACACACACACACACACACACACACACACACACACACACACACACACACACACACACACACACACACACACATTATTGTAGTTATTGCAATAACTCTCAGATGCCTCTGGTACAAAGAAGATGTGGTGATTATATTTTCATCATTAGTGCTGTGCATGAAGCCGCTGTTGAGTTACAGCACCAAACAATAGCAGAGGAATGAAAACAGAGCAGACAAAAAAATAGAGCTAGAAACAGAGAGAGGAGCAAACAAAAAAATGCTAATTTGAACAAGGGAGCAACACCGAAAACTAAAACACGAGAATTTGTAATAAATATTTAAGATCATGTCATTTATCTGTCTTGGAATGGGTAATTCTTCTCTTTTTATTTTAAACTCAAGTGAAATAGACAGAGTAAGATGGAAGAGGAAATGGTGAACGAATCAGAAAAATACATAGATATTAAGGAGAAAAGAGAAGAACGCTCCGAAACCATTGGAACAACAGGACGAGAGATTAACAGGAGAATCTTTTTTTTTTTTTTTGCTGTTCAAATGCTCTAATTTTAGCTCTCCTCTCCTCTCCTCTCCTCTCCTCTCCTCTCCTCTCCTCTCCTCTCCTCTCCTCTCCTCTCCTCTCCTCTCCTGACAGACTGGGATTGGCAGTGGGGAGAAGACAGTGGAGGATTGTCAAAGTTCACTGAGTTTTGATGAATTCCCTCAAGAAAGAGCAAAGCAGATTTGAGATGGGCTCAGCTGCATTCACTGATGCCAGATAGCCCATCTGAATGTGAACTAAATGCTGATATGGAAAAACAAGACCAGACAACCATTGAGACTTGTTTCTAATCAGCTAACAGCATGCATACTGTCTCTGCAGTGAAGTCTTACACGATGATGCAGGGGGACTTTTCTTTAGCGTTCACAAAGGCATTTGCAATCACGATAAAGAGAGAAACATGTATGCAAACACCGGAACAATTTTTTTTTAAACTTGTTGTATTTCAGCCATGCTTGTTTCCAACTCTCATCAAGGGATGGCTATTTTTAAAGATCTACTGGCAAAATACAAAAATAGACTTCTAATGGTGACAACAACATTTCTTTTTTTCTTTTGTTGTTCACAGGTTCCCTTTTTTCATTTTAAAAATGCCTCAAATAACAAATGCAGTCTGAACATTAGAAGAAGTTGTTTGAACAGAACAAGTCGAATGGGTACAAATCTGACCTTGGATTCAATGCCAACTTTCAGTACTGAAAGTACATTTTGTACCAAAACAAAGTATTAAGGTTTGATACCCAGCCCTTAATTTAATTTTTGCTGAGCACTGCAAAGCCATCCAAGACAACCATAGTCTTGTTCTGCAAGAAACTGAAAAGGTCTGCACCAACTGGGAACAAGTGGCTTGTGAATGAGCACTTCAGAACAAACTGAGTTCCAGATCTTCCCCAAAAATCTGGAGATTTAAGCACAGGATCTTCTTGTCCGTGTTTCCAGCCTTTTAACTTGTGAAGAAGCACCTTGCTATCTGTGTGCAGTCGGAGCTGAGGCAGCATTACAGGCAGAGGTGGATCATTCAGAGGCAGAGAGAAGTGCAACCAGATCAGGGCAGAGTGGATCAATACGAGAGCCACCCAAATTGATACTCCATACTGTCCTTAGCAGCTCCACCCTCCTCCTGCTCTATTGTTACCTCAGAATACATTCTCCCGGTCTGTAATGAGCCCTGCAGCCTATAAATAAGCACTTCCAAATCATTTCAAGTCAACTGTTTTCTCACCAAGGACACCAAGTTCTTGCCGTAACTCCAGTCTATGTGGAGGACAGAACACATCTCGTATTAGCCAACCACACAGTGCCACTAATGCAACGATGACGATGTAAAGATGTGAATCATCACAGATGGGTTGACAGTGAAGATGGCATACAGTGGAGGGAGAGAAGCAGGACGCAGCGAGCCAAGCTGGGAATCGCTATCTTTCATCCACGCTGTCAACTTGGCCTTGCCGGCTACGTTGTGCATACTTAGGCTTTCATCCCCCGAGGGATCCCTCAACCTGACTTCACCAAACTGCTTCAAAGCGCAGAGAAGGCTGGAGCTAACCCACATAAAGCTGTGAACCTACGGTGCAGCGCAGACTTGCACAGTGCCGCATCCTTCATTAAATCAGATGTGTTTGTTAGAAGCTGACCTGATTTAGGCTCTAGGTTTGAGTTAGGCCTAATTGCTGCATCTTGACAAGTGGGCTGAGCTAACTGAGAGAATGTCAGACTTATCAATATGTAATGGTGCCCTACATAATCACACTTTCCAGCTTTACATCGAAAAAAAACTGCGCTTTCGTTCAAGTTTAAGTCTTAAACCTTTTCAGTGACTACACATTTGGTTTATCAGAATACTAATTATTTGTGATTGCAGATGTTACAGATGTTACAGTTTAGAAAGCCAGATGAAGAAAAACCAGAAATGTTTGATCAGGTAGAATAGAAAGTTGTCCTAGATTAGACCCATCGCATGCATAAATGAGAGCATATTTTCATGTGTGCGGACTATTTTCGTGTAGTAAGTTAATTACAAAAACACTGAGACACAGCTTCTAAACAGGAACTCAAAGATGCTGGAACTGGAATCTTTGGCCCTCCCAACATTGCTGGTTCATCAAATTTAATCAAGGCATTGCACACTGAAGTGCCAACACACACACCCCCCCCCCCCCCCACACACACACACACGCACGCATGCACGCACGCGCACACACACACACACACACACACACACACACACACACACACACACACACACACACACACACACACACACACAAGCACTTCGCTCCTCACGGGACAGGCTTTTAGTGCTCTGTCTCATGCAGTATTTAATTGACCCCACACAGGAAGCCTAGCGGTCCCAAATGCACTCCTTCCCCCCACCAACACAGAAAGCATGAACGCCTGCGAGTATGCCCACAGCTTCCCAACACTGCTCCACTGTCACACAAATACACTAAATGCCATTTTCTGCTTTAATGCAATTCAAACTTTCCACAGACATGTCAGTGCTGACGGTGATGAATATGGATACTTATCAGATTTGTTGAAAATGCTCAAATGTAGATAAAAAAAAAAAATCGTGTTTCTCCTCATTGACAGCTGCATGCATCAACCACATTTTTCAAACTTTCAGTCAAAATTAACACAACCAAGTTGAAAGATTTTCCAAAGTACACCTACATCAGTGACACCATTTGAACAGGTACTCTTTAAAAAGCATATGGAGACCGATTATTTGGTTTATCGCGGCTATCTTTGCAATTTGCAGCTCAGAGATTAGATGTCGAAGAGATAGCAGTGTACTCACTCAGATGGAGGTTGGAGAGCACACTCCCCGTCTCTCTTGCTTGCTCTCTCTGCTAGGCAGTCATGGTGTGCGCTCTCTCCTGGGTAACACTAAAGTGTACTGTAGCGTGCTTGTAAGCAGTCTATCCCTCTCGCTTTCTTTACACACACCCTCCTCCTCTCCCATTCTCCACCACTCTCAGTACACAACCCTTTGCTACGTCAGTGAGGCTCTCTCTGCTCCGCATATCATCCTTCCCACCCTCTCTCCTCCTTTCCTCCCTTCCCATCTTCTCTACCTCGCCTGTCCAATGGGACTCTGTATTGCAAGCACATGCTAAGTTCATTCAGGACTCTGTCATAATGGACCACTGCGCTGTTTCAGATGACCATGGGATGGTATGTTGGATGCTGTTTGTATCTTACAGCCACAATCAGATACAAAAACTGCAAAGTCACAACACACTTCATGATCCAAAAACTCACACAAGCAAAAATTAAGTACAAATTATTCATAAAGCACCATATTTTAATTTTAGTCAGTTCTCAGAATTCCAACAAGAACATAATAGCCAAAAGTATGTGGACACCTGAATATTACACCCATACATACAGTATCTCCTGAACATATCACTCCAGAACCATTTGCATCAATATGCCCCACTCTTCACTGTGCAGGTAAGTCAAGTTCTTCTACAACAAATAAAAACATATTTCTGTCACTTTGTGTATGGGATCATTAGGGTTGTGTTAAAACTAACTGTCCCTGCCAAAACCAGGTAAAATGGACCCAGACTAAAGCTACACACACAACTAAATGGACAGCAGTGTCTGTATATAACCACGAAGTGTAACTCACTGACACAAAGACAAAGTCTCAGAGGGGAACATCAACCATTTCTACAGTCCCATCACGTCTTTCTTCGGCCACTGTGGATTTCAACATGTCAAAAGTCAAAAGTTTAGAGAGGGGAGAGAGTCTGATGTTGATGAGGGGATATGGGGGCTATGTTCGACATGTGGCGGCGTCCCCAGCGCAGCCCTTTGTTCACCGGGTGCGTTCTGTAAGATGTCATGGCTGGCTGTACTCTGACAGCTGCTCAGCGGCTAAACGTGTGCGTTATGGTTGTGTAAAGATGCAGATGTGGAAGGTTTACTTCTTGTTACCGTATAAACCAACCAAGAAAAGAAGGGTGTGTCTTCTTTGTGTGTTAATTTGTGCTCAGAACGCCTTGCATTAGATACTGTGTAAAATCAAACAACATGCATCTAAAAACCAACCAGTCTGAAACCATAAAACCATGACTATGGGTGATGTGAAATCTTCAGCAAGGCTGAGATTCATAATTCATAGGATAGATTGCGGGAAACAGTGAAGCAGAGGAGAAAAAAAATAGAAGGAGAGGGAGACGGAGGAGGCATCCATTCGAATTCTGCATGAGCAGAAGATGTGAATAAAATATGAATGAATGAAGGTTGGAAAGTTAAACTCCACTGTGCTTTGCACTGAGCAGGAAAAAGGCAGAAAAAGGAGAGAGCAGCTTTAGGAGCTGCACCCAAGCATTGAGTGCAGATGTCTGTCAGCCTGTCCCATATGAAGCGCCTCTGTGGGCAGAGCTGCTGCTGGTGCATTATGGATGAGGGGCTATTTTAAGGCGCTGGGGATGCTGTGTTTTGATTTTTGAGTGGAGGGAGATGACACCTGGCTGCTGCCAAATCCTTTCATGAGGTTTGTACAGTACTTGATGGGTTCAGACATGCAGGTACAGAATGTGTTCCAGTGCAGACCTGATCCCTGTTTGAAGTGTACAGGCAGAGAGGAGGGAGGAGGTAAACAGACCGGGAATGCCATTGAAGCGAGTGAGAGTGTCACCAAGCAGCATCTCAAACAGACACTGTACATTTTGTAGCGATAAGCCACACACACACACACACACACACACACACACACACACACACACACACACACACACACACACACACACACACATACCTTACATAATCTCTGGTGTTGTGGTCGTTCACTGAGCAGGTAATTTAACCATGACGCAGAAAGTTGACTTAAACTGCCAATGTAGTGTAATTTTAGAAAATGCACATTAGTCTGAAGTCACAAAAAATTATGTTTTTTGATTGATAATGACATTGTTAAACCGAGCAGCACGGACTGTATTGTAAGAGAGGAGTATAATAATATTAACATACTTATGCAGTGTAAATGTGTTACACGGGTGCTGACCATGAGGAACATGGGCATTATTATATACACATATGCTGCAAGCTTCAAATTTGTTTTTTGTGGCCTTAAATACTGTTCCCATAAATGACAAATTTTAAAGGGTAATTTATAAGCCTTAAACAAAATAAAGGTGGTCTTCATGTAACTTAAATGAAAATTGCTAAATATGGATGACAACATCATATTTCAAATCCACACAACCAATCTTGAAAATGTTATTAAATCGGCTCTCCGCTGAAATTGATGACGACTACCAGTCACACACTGAAGCAAATGATGGACACACTGACAGCATGGTCAAAACCGTGTGTCTTGACTTTTCAATCACCTTTAACACAGTCCAGACCCTCTGGGTGGGAAACAAGATGCAGATGGACGCCCTGATGGTGTCCGGGATGATGGATTATCTCATCAGTAAAACACACTTTTCAAACCTATAGAGACTGCGTTCATTAGAAAAGATACAGTATCTGTCTCTCTATCTATCAAGTCTTCAGAAATCAAACCAGCACGAGGGAACAACCTAAAGAGCGACAGGATTTCCTTTGATTTGAAAATCCTTAAGCTTAAACAAGCAATTCGGCAACAACATCTATCTCGTTATGTTATCAGACTTTTCTATGTAAAAAACTAATTTTCTTTTATGAGTATTATCAAAAAGTATTTTTTTTAATGAAAAAAATAAGAGATTACAACTTTGATTACTATTATTATTCAGATTAATGTTATTACATATAATGCACAGCTATTACATCATCACTTGCCACATACAACAATGTTACAGTGGGAACTTAACCTTAATATGAAACTTTAAGCATTTCATTTATTTATTTTTGCCTTACACCTGTCACTCAGACAGAGGCATGGCTTTCACTTGTGACGGTTTTTGTCTTTATTTGAAAAACTGCATTTGTAGATTTGTTGAAGTCACTCCCTGCAAAAGACTAATGAGAATCTAAATTGAGGTTTTCACAACTAGATGTCTGGTGTGCTGTTTTGCATCATTAACTTTATGAGCAAAAAAGTTCAAATGTGCAGAAGGCACTGCGAGTCTCATTAAGTAAAGCAGTGAGGGAGAGTTGGGAACGGACAGTCTGTACAGCTACAGCAATCTGAAAATTATTCACATGCAAATATGAGAGTTAAACAGTTTTATCACACCCTTACAGGATATGTGATAAAAGAAAAAAAATATTTTAATCTGAATGCAATTACTGTTGCTTATCCTGGAGCAGAAACGCAATTATTCTCCGATTACCTAATAAAAGATAAAGTGGAAGCGTAAACAGACCCACAGTCCATCTGTTGCTCCAGCTGACCACTTCTATTATTTTGGTCTAAATGGATATCATGGACACTTAAAAGCCCAGCTCATCTGTGTCTAATTTCTGCTGGCACACTGACAGTGCCAATGCATGTCAAGGCTCCTCCACACCGAAGTGAAAGATTCCCAGTGAGGTCAGACTGTCTAATTTAATTACCAGTATCGCAACACGGACCAGCTCCTACCTTCGCCGCTTATTTATGTCTGGACTGTACAGTAATAAAGGACTGCACGACGCACGCTGCTTCAAACCATACAGCACAGTGACAATCAAAACCGTTAATTACCTTGATCACCCTCTAAGGAGATCCAAAAAGAAGAGGAAAACACTGAAAATAGCCCACCTCGTTCAGCAGAAAGACGCTTGAATTGGTCAGGGACATCCGCAGTTAACAGGGATCTCGGTCACCACAGCCCAACTTAAGTGAAAAGCTACAGTTTTTACAGTGCAATGCATCAACTTAAAGGCAGAGCACCGCGCCTAGTCCAAACATTTTCACAAGACAAGACGGCTCGGATGCGACTCAGCGCTTCATGGGGATGTGGATCTCCGGCAGCATCTGCGCTGCAAAATCTCCAGTTTCTGGGTCCACGGACGACATGATCAATGACTGTACACAAAGCCATATACGCACGGACACACGGATGGATAGATTACAGCTTTAGTAATAAATTATGCAAGACCTGCACTTTTCCCACAGCCCAGTCCCCCAGGATTTCTGTGGCTTCATGTCGGATTTCTATTTTGAATCTGAAATACATGATTATTATTATTAGGGAGTTTGGTGTCAGCCCTCTTAAATTTGTGTCCCAACTGATATATGTGAAACTGGACGTTTTGTTTTTTTCCTTTCGGTGTGTGGCTCAATATGTTTTCAAACCAGCTTTTTTTAAAAAAAATGTTTACGAAGCATATGTAGCCCCTCAAGCTCAAGGTTCAGCAGGATTTGTTGCTCAGCATGAAATTAATGTAATGGGAGGTGCCGTTAATTTAAACCCTAGATCAGCCTGAAATCTCATTACATACTGGAAGAAAATTAAACAGTCTATAATGTCACATGTAAATATGCAAGTCAATTTATTGAATTATCACACGTCCAGATATTTATATTTACTGTAGGCCCACAGATTCATGGAGCTATGTTTGATTGGGATGCTGTTTTTAGATTCTCTGTGTTCGGGATCAGATTGGATTCAGCTCTTCTCGGTTTTCACCGATCCAGCACTTTGGCCCCCTCACATCCTGTAAACTCCTTCCATTTACAAAGGGCCAATCGACCGCTTCCCCCAGGTAGCATCTATACAGTACACTGCCAATGTCACACAGACAGGAGAGAGTCACCGCAGACAAAGACACACACCGGGCCACAGAGGGGGCCCTGAAACTACATTGAAGCACCATAACTGGTTAGCTTTGTTTCATATTGCCCTTGATTTGCTTTGGCTGAACACAAGATTAAGAATACATCTCAGCATTGCTGCTTGGTGACAATCAGGGACAAATAAATGTAGCTACTTTTAAGGCAAGGTCAAATGAAAAGATCCACTGCAGACATAAGACATAAAGGAGTGTGCTTAAAAGTAGCCTATAATGGCCTAATTAGTGTCTGATAAGGTTTTCCCCTCAAAATTGCCAGAAAGCCAGAGTACCTTCAGAAAACCAACATGGGATCAGGGAGAACATGCAAGCTCCACACAGAAAGGCCCCAGCTGAGGTTCAAACCCTGAACCGTGTTGCTGTGAGACAACAGTGCTAACCACTGCTCCACTGTGCCACCCCACAGTTTCAAGATTCCTAATTACTTTGGGGGAATCGTTAGACCACAGCTAGTTTGTCCACTTGTGATATCACAAAATCATGCTGTAGACCTTTTTCACGGCAGACATTTTGACTTGTCGTTGTAGGAAAAACACAGGTGTGTTAATGAAGGCTGCATTCCACTCAGGAGTAGTCCTGTGTTTGTGCATGTTGATTCACTGTCATGGTTTACTGGGACACCAAATGGAACAGCCATCTCTGATACACCTATGTTTTCCCTACAATGACAAGTCAAAATGTCTGCCGTAATGATAAAGGTCTGTAAGCTCGGATTTAAGGTGAACACAAACATTCTCCCCTTTGTAGATACAATGCAGGCAGAGTCAAACTCTGTACAGGCATCATTTTGCACAGTGAAGATCAAACATCCCATTTAACAGTTGGCGAAACACACTTTTTGAAGCTATCCATCCTGAATACAGGGCTTCGCCCAACAGAACACAAAATAATGGTGGTAAGACAGCAGCAAAGACCTTTTGCGCAAAAGGACTATCAACTCTTGGATTTTCACACCAAGTAACAAACTCTCTCTCACTTGGACACACACACAGACACACACACTATTATTTGTATGTTTTGTTTTTTATATCTTCTGTTTCCTCAAGCCTTTTAATTTCACTGCAGAGAAATAATTTACAGTAATAGGTCTTCCTACACAAGATATGTGTGAGACAGTCGATGACCAACGGCACCCTCTGCTGGGCAAACTGACAAGCATGCCAATATTAATGTGCATTCATAGTGTACACTCCTGTGAAACGTCACAAAAACTGATTAAAAATTGTATTATCTTACAATAATTAATATCAGTTTGAAGTTGATGTGAAGGGTCTTTGACTGTTTTTTGATTGATGACGCTTATACTTAGACAAATGCTGAAAGGACCTTGGATGACACTTTTTCATGTTTGTTTGCACATTTCTGTTCTAGTTTGTCTGGACATTAATATATCAATGTGGTTGTTTTCTCTTTTTTTGTGCTTTTAAAGGGTATCGGGACCAAGCTGATTTTGCACTCAAAAATAAAACTGAATTGAATGTATAATTAAAAACAAACATGGTCAGATAGATGACATCAAAAGAATCAATTCAACTAAGGTAAACCAAATTTACCACATTTACATGAGGCTAAAAAAAAAATCTGCAAACACCACAACTTTCTTAATGTGGGTACAGGAGCATCTGAACACAGGCTGAAAAACAGCGGCAGCAGTGGTTAGGCGATAGTAGAAGAGCCATACAATAACAGATGGCTGCTATTTATGCATTTGCATTGAAAAGCAGATGGTACATGTTCTGACTTGGCACAAGGATGATTTGTGGAACGTGGTGTTGCAGGGACTGCTCAGACAGTGTGAAGGACATTGCGTGAAGCAAACCTCTACAGACGATGTCCAAGAAGGAAACATTTGGTCACAAAACAGCACAAAACCACAAAGTGTGCCAAAGACCGTGAAAGATGATGAATAATGGAGAATATGAAAATAATGAATGTTGGCAGCAAATTTGGTCACATGAAACTAAATTAAATTTGCTTGGATCAGAGGGGGTCCAGTGTGTTTGACGTGGACCCGGCCAGGACTACAACAGTGACTGCACGGTGTCGACCTTGAAACTCAGAGGTGGGAGTGGGCTGATATGGAGCCACATAAGAGCAGAAGGTGTCGTTCAGACGACATTTATAAATGGCACTAATGCACAAGTTTGTTTACTGAATGAAGTCCCAGAGTCAAGAGGCTCCACCAGAGAGTTTCAAATTTGACAATCATCCAAACACACCGCAGCAACACGAGAAGATTTAATGGAGAAAAAGTGAAAACTATGATGTGGTTAAAAATGCTCCAATACTAGAGTTTTCATAGAACAGCTTTGCAGTATCTTAAACTGGAAGGTAAAACCCTCAAGCAAAGAGCAACTAAAATGAATCATGAGTGAAGAATGGCAGACATCTCTCCAAAGATCTGTCAAAAGAGGTGGACATAAAATATCTAAATAACAAAAAGAATCTGACTAATACAAGGACTGAATCTTTTTGCATACTGTATATGGATACATATACAGCACTGTATACTAACATAATTGTATGCATACTTGTGAGTACAAAGCTAATGTAAATCATGATTAGGCTATTTAACTTCTACTAACTGTAACTATATAAAACACTGTGAAACTGTATTCTATGCTGCTAACACTACTGTCTTCAGATAAATGTTTTTTCTTTGCCCACCACCAAATTTCACTCCCTAACATAGCATTTTTGTATTTAATAAAATCCTTTCTTTTTATTAATTTTTTTTAGAAGTAACTTGTCAATTCATGAGTTCCTCTGACTCTGCTGCTGTGGGATCAATACATGGATCTTGTATTATCATTCACAGAAATTACACAGTAAAGTACACAGTAATAGAAAAGTGGTTCTACAAGCCAATCAAAAAACTATACTTACAATAATATGAGGTGTTTTTTTGCATGACATAACTTACTATAGCGTGCTGTTTAATGTTCCTGATGGGATCTGTTAGGGTGTGTAGTTGTTTTAAAGGGTGAAAAGTCAACAGATTCTTCTGTGTCAACACCAGAGTTGCCTCACTGGTTTACAGATTAAACTTAATCATGTGATTGCCTGCTAACTGACTGGCTGTACAGCCACTGAACCGGATTCTATTCTCCTTCACTGTGTTACTGTTAAAAACAGCCACGTCTTAATGAGTATGAACACTTGCTGTAAAACAATGTGGAAGATTTTCAGTGTCTTCTGTGGGAGACCTTTGGGGGTGATTGTACGAGATCTCGCCACTAGGTGGTGCTCTGATAATACTATCTGCAATACGATGCTTGACATTACTGTCTCAGTTTCATTTTGTTCTCTGCCACATGCCTGCTTCCGAGCTGCATATTGTGCGACACTGCGGGCTGATGTAAAAGTGAGAAAGAAGTAGTTAGATAATGGACAGCATGGCAGCAGAGGTGTAGAAATCACACCACAGGCAGAGGCAGGCTCGTGCCACCTCTAGGGGGACTCCTGTGCTCACGAGTGGGAATGCGCGCGCGCGTGTGTGTGTGTGTGTGTGTGTGTGTGTGTGTGTGTGTGTGTGTAAGAGAGAGAGAAAGAGAGAGAGAGAGAGAGAGAGGCGTTGGGAATGTAGTACTGTAGCTCTGGCTGGGAAGAGCGAAGGTTGTCCGGCCAGGATCGCAGTTTCTCCCCGCTTCCCAAAACCCTGTCCAGGCGGACAGATCCGCTTCTGAAGCGTGTCGCGGCGGCTGCGTGAAGACAGAGGACAAGGCTAAACTAGAGTCCCACTGCAGTGTTACTCTTACTCCTATTGGATATCCAATGGTAAGTACACTGGCTCTGAGGAGCTTTGGCGCGGCTGTGTTGGGTAACTGCTCTGCAAAACCATAATTTGTTGCAGGTCGCCTAAATTGAAAAAGGCTGTCATAGTCGGGGGGAAAAAAAATGCCCAACAGCTGACTTGTAGTACATTGTTGTGCTGTGATGATTGCGGCGGTGTTGAGCTGCCTGAACTGTCCTGCAGGACTGTACAAACATTGGTCCTTATGCAGGCGATTCATGTGCACTTTGCTTAGCGCGAAGCCACGGTCAATCAGCTGTGTGACAGACCTACAGCGACTCTCCGCGTTCACTGTGACCTGTCTGGTGTCCAAACATAATGACGGTCATGTTGCGTTGGACAGGCCCAGTAGTGGACCCCCTTTATCAGTAGTCCTGTGAGCTGGACTGCACATCCCTGCCATGTTGGGGGGGGGGGGGGGGGGGGTCTACAGTCAGCAATGAAGTTACCCGACGGAATATTTTACTCCTGATAAGTTGGTAAAAGGCGGTGATGTGTGTGTCGAGCTGCACTTTCTTCTGCAGTCCACAGACCGAGTCCAGGCTATCCCGCTCCTACCCCGTGTCCATGTGAATTGTGGTCGTTCAAAAGAGGCTTCATTTGAACACGGAGAGCTGTCGACTTCCCCTGTAGGCTACTGTGAGCGTCTTGTTATATAATGCGCTTCGGCAGACTGCCCGCAACCAGACAGCCAGGGCCTACACGCGTAATTGCGAAACATGATTTTTAATATCAGAGGTTCGTGTTAGCAGTGATGACAGCAGGACTGCAGCCTGGTCAGAGTCATGCGTGGAAAAAAATAATAATGAATTATAAAGTGAAAGCATCACCCTCTTAATTTCTATGCAGGATGGCTGACTTTGATCAGCCCGTGTGTGGTACAGATTCAATTTATGATGTATGGCAGATGCATGCTTGTGTTGCATAAGAGCCTGACCTGTTATCCATGCCGGAAGAAGAAGGTGAACTGGCCACTTGCATTATGCCAGAGAAAGTCATGTGCCAAACTGATGCACTTAATATGAAACAACATGCTGATTATTGTACTAGTTTGTAATTATTGTGTTTAGATTATTAAGAGAGTTTAATTGTATTATAGCTTTTGAAGAAGTTTTTTTTTTTTTTTTTTTTTTATGACGTATGTATTTGAAAGACAATCTTTGAACCCTGCTGTGTATTTGAAGCTACTGCTTCCATTAGATTGTTTTGTGTGGCGGTTGAGCAACTCATATTACAAACTGCTGTTGATGATAAACATGTCCATGTGTGCAGTTCATGTGGGCTCTTCCCACCATTAGTCTCAGCTCAGTCAGCCTAGCAGAGATTTGCTTATTAAGTTTAGAGGTTAGCAGTGTCCTTGACATGTGCTGCCAGAAGCCAGCCATAGTGAGTCATCAAAGCTAATGGGGGAAGCATGGACAATTTAATCTGGACTGGAGAGCTCTTGATCTCTGATGGTGCCCACTCAGTAGGCCTTTGTTGTCAAATAGAGCACACCCATCCCTGCCTATTCAAGAAGTCAGGGGCAGATTGCAGTGATAGAGCGCAGCAGAGTGCTATCCACCAACAAGAGTTGTCCAAAAGCCCCTCAATGGTAATTATTCAAAAACCCAAAAGTCAGTAGAGAGTTTGTTGAATTGGGACTGAATTTATCGTTATGGTTTGATGACAAAATTCACCAATGGTACCTGCTGCATGGGGCAATAACTGAAGTGGATTACGCCATTACAATCAAGTGTTTTGCAAACAAAACAGAAAATAATTTCCACAGAAATGCTGTCCCAGGCCTGCAGGGGCAGATGATGATGAGGGAGAGAGGGAGGGACAAGCCATTTACTAGACATATTATCTTGTTTCAGCTGAGGATTGTCAAACTTTCTGCCATGGAATCATATATAAAGACATGAACGCGACAACAAAGAACCTCAATAGCAGAAGTAATACAACAAATACAGGTTATCTCTGATGTTTACATATCCATAATGATCCTGACCCCCAGGTGATATTTCCTAAGGTGATTTATCGTTTGTATTTTTTTTTTTATCAACAACACGTTTTTTTTGTGTGTGCTTCTTTTCTCAGGACAACAGGTGGTGTGAAGGGGCACTCGGTGGTGTATAGGTTTGACACTGACTGTTACTACAAAAGAAGGACGGCTCAAACAGACACACCTCTGATGCCTCTGGCCAGTCCGAGCTCATGGTGTGTGCCCGCTGGGATAAACTAGTGGCCTGGCTGAAGAGCGCAGAGTTGCTACACAGAATAAAGCCCACACAGGTAAGAGGATCATTCACTTTCTACATCTCTCCATCTGTCATTTTGCATCCAGGATGCTCAGATTCAAATGTTCAGCATTATTTTATGTGGAGCATTTCCATTCATATGTTCTGTTTACATCCCTATACTTTGGCTAGGATGTCGTGGGCCAGAGGCCTCTTCGTAGGCAGAGTGGACGAACGAAAGACAGCGTGGGGAGAGCGCAATGGCAAAAAGAGGAAGGACAGCTCGTCACTATGCAACCCACGTTACATGAGCTGCCTCAGGGACCCGGAGGACTTAGAGACCCCTAATGCGGCCTCTCAGCATTACCACTGCGGAGCAGGTACTAGTGGGGGCAGCTTTGGCCTGCGTTGCGGCTGGCAGGAGGACCACTATGGGAAAAGGATGGTTGGTGGTGGGGATCTGGGTCTAAAGGCTGTGGACCTGGGCTTTGAAGACGGTGAGCTGAAGGGCAGAAAAGGGGAAGACTTTGGGGATTTAGCAGAGAGCAGCTGCAAGACGATGACGGCTGCAGACTGCTGGATGCGGGTTGCGTGGGTTTTCCAATCCAAGAAGTTTCAGTCCAACAAGCTGGAGCGTCTGTACCAGCGCTACTTCTTCAGACTCAACCAGAGCTCTCTGACCATGCTCATGGGAGTGCTGGTGGTGGTGTGTGGGGTCATGCTTGCCTTCCACTGCATCCACACATCCGTCAATGTGGCCTACATCTCGGTACTCTCTGTGGCCATGGCTCTCTTCCTGGCAATGATGGTGGTGTGCAATCGCAATGGCTTCCACCAAGATTACATGTGGATTGTGAGTTACCTGGTGATCGTGGTGCTGATTGTAGTGCAAGTTTTTGGGGTACTGAGGGTGTACCCGCGCAGTGCTTCAGAGGGCATCTGGTGGACGGTCTTCTTCATCTACATTATCTACACCCTGCTGCCCGTCAGGATGAGAGCTGCTGTGCTCAGTGGAGCTGTGCTGTCCACCATACACATAGTCACTGCCTGGCTGCTCAACCAAGAGGACAAGTTCATTTCCAAACAGGTACGTGACAGCCGGAAGAATAGAGAACAAGAAATCAGTTCTGCAAATGGAGACACATTACATTTGTTTGTTTGTATTGAGTGGGCCATATAGATATTCCCCTATCACAAAATATTTGATTTTGTATTTTGATTTAAAAATTCATGGAGACTATAGGTGAAAAAAAAAAAATCATTTGACAAAAAAGTAATCAACTCCTATTTTCTTTAGTGATTACAAATTTGAGTCACTTTTTAAACAAACATTTGCAGGTATGAGCTTCAACTATATTTCTTTTTTCATATAATTGCAAAACTGAATCGCTTGACTGTTCATTGAACAAAACAAATCTGAGTGTGTCACCTTTAGCTCAAAGAAATGTTGATGGATACTGAGATAGTGAAAATAGTGTGTTTGCAGGTAAAGTAACATATGAAGATAAAATAAAACATGAAGATTAATGTTTTTGTCCATTAGATAACTAACAAATTGAAGTACTCTATTGTATTTATGCAGAAAAGTTCAATATTGTCATGAAGCATTAGGTTACCTCAGTATAAATGGTTGGCAACATTTCTGAGATTAGGCAAATAATGGAGCTGAAAGCCCCTTTTACTAATACTTTAAGCACTTTACTCTTCACATTTTTAAGTCCATCTTAGTACAATACTCGCATACCCATATGTGCAGCAAAAGTTGCTGTAAATGTTCTGCCTGCCTATACCGGTCGCTTCTTAAAGTCTTGTGATGGTAAACAAAATCTACAGTTTTACTGTACAAGAAAAAATCCTCCTAAAGTTTAGGCATCCAAACCCGAGGTTAACGAATCAAGTGGGTATCTTCCAGTGTTATGGCCTTTGTAGTTCCACAATTCACCCTAAAAAGACGGTAACTTTAGAAGAAGCCACTTCATTGTGAGAGTCTGTGCTGAAGCCTCATATCAGTTGTCTTCACAATGCATAATTGAACAAAATTACAACTGTGGATTTGGTTCTCCATCTCAATGAAGTCATGTTAGGAAAGGATCTCTTCACAGCCAGCAGAAACAGGAGTAACCCTGACCAGTAACTTTGGTACTGTGCATATGGGCATGTCAGTGTTACTTTTTTTGTAGCGACAGTCATATTCATATTTAAAAACCAAAACCCTGAAAATATAAAATGTTTTACATTTTTTTCCTGATATTCATTTTGAGTTTCTCATTTGGTGGTAAATATTCACCCATCTGTGAAAGTTTAAGGGAACATTTATGAGTAAACAAGGCAAAATATGTCAGACTCGTGCTAGTCGAGGCCCATTATTATCACCATACAATTGAGTACAATGTTGTTACTGTATTCACCAGTGGAAACGCCCTACTTTCTCTTCCCATCAATATAGGACAAACATTGTACATACTCCTCAACCACTTTTCCATGTCAAAGGTGCTGTACTAAAAGTAGATGGTGCTGTAGATCTCCGCAGCTTTTCAAATGAGATTTTTAATGAGCCTATGTTTTGTGCTGCAGGGCAACTATTGGCAACTCTTTTGGGGTTTGTAGAAGGTCATCAGGGTTGAATGAGCCCATTTAGCAGCATTGTGGAGGAATATCATGATAATGTAGCATGGTGCCAGTCAGGCCGCAATTCCCTTAAAACAAGGAGGCTATTGTAGTAAAATGAATTGGGGTGGGGGGGATCCTTGGATTGTGCAATGAGTTTTATGGAAAACAAGATGATTACTTCTTCATATTGGGAAGAAGAGAGCAGAATTTGACATTTATAATGCGTCAGCTTCTAGCACAGTGGAAATATTTCTTCATTACTTTTGTGTGTTTATTCTTTTTGCACGTGCTACCAGTCATTCATTGATTTTCTCATAATGTACAGTGTTTTTGTAGTAATTAGATGTACACTGAAGCAGACCGTATTCCTAAATCGTACTTAAGGTTTCAAAATCCAAATATAAACCGCCAAAACAGAAGCAATGAATTTCCTTGACAGGTCTACGACTAACAATTATTTACTATCAACAATTAAACTGTCAAGCTTCTTTATGATTAATTGATTGGGATAAGTGTATGTCAAAAATAGTACAAAATGCAGATCATAACTGTTTTTTTTTGTCCAAAAAAACAGTCCAAAACAGCAATCTGTTGAATTTTCCATGATATGGAAGAAAAATAAAAATCTTGAAACTGAAACAAGCAAATTTATTTTGTTAAATTTACTTTTGAAATTTTTGTTGTTGATCTATTATTAGATTATAGACAATAGTTCATCACCAAACCTTTAAATTGTAGTTTTCTAACTGATGGTACTAAAATGGTTTATACTAGCTTATTTTACGCTGAATTGGATCAAAGCCATTGGTAGTCAGACAACCCATGTTTGAAATGTTTATTTCAACAGCAGAACATAGTTTGAGTTTGCCGGATTCATCACTCCCCGTCGATGGCATTACACAGATATATTTGGGGAGTGATGAGCAAATATCTTAACCCCACCGTAGCCTGCAGGTGGATGCTGGGGTGGTGGTGGGGCTGAGCAAACAGCCAGCAGAACTGACGCAGGCAGCAGTGTTGTTGACCGCCAAATTTGGAGGGCGTACATGTCAGATGATTATTGGGTATGTGGCATGTCAGGTGGTGTAGAGCGTAGCAGTTTGAGTTGACTGCCTGAACTAGCTCGCAAGCGTCGCTCCATTAGTAGTAATGCCTTCACTTTTCCAACTCTGAAAACTAAATTTGACATTCAGCTTATTGGGTCTATTGTATGTGCGTACCCCCACAATTCTCCTGCCGTTTAATTAGTGCAATAGCTTACCCTGACATTAAGAGCAGTGCAGAGAAATAATAATAATAATAATAAAAAAAAATGTAATTTGTACATGTGTCAGAGGGGATTTTAATGTCTGCATGATGGCCTACTGGCTGTTATTAGTTAATAAAGGCAACAAATACTTGAACGAGATAACTCTGAAAACACATGAGGACTGAACCCTCTGATATGTTATTGGTTTTCTCAACCAGCCCTTGCTGTTAGGCAACCAGATGAATGTGGTGCCACTAGGAATAAGGCAATATTGACATAACTCTACTGGTCCAGTGAGCTTGTGTATTAAATGCCCCAGACTAGACAACGTGACTACAGTCACAGTCTGGAAAAAGCACTATGTGCTCTGGCCTTGGCTGGTTGCATTGGTCTTCTGATGATGGACTACTGCCCTGCCTGAGGGCTTGGACCCTCAACACAGTATGTTCCAGTTGTCTGAACAATCAATGATGGGACGTGGACATCACACTGTTCTGCTTGAGCGTGACTCTCTCGCGCTCTTTGGGGCTCACAGACTTTTAGTCGAGATTGAGGAAATGACATCTGGTTGGCTTAGGGTTGTTTAAGACTTTTGTTGTAATGAACCATATCCCGCTCATCAGTACATAAATCTTTTCAAATTAAGATGAATTTCAGGATGATTTCTTTGTTTTTAGCCTCAAAAAAAGAAGAGCACAATGCATGGTTTAGTCACCTCTCAGCCTCAACAGGTGCCTCTCAGTGCGGTTTCAAGCAACTCAGTTGTATGAATACTGAGGCTGTCACACTGTCTGTATCGGACATGTAAGCCTGCACAAACTCCATGACTCCTGGCGTCGCTCTTCTTCTGGGACCTCATCATCTTTCAGCCCTCTGTGTGTCCCGGCCTTTTCCCTTATTCGTATTTTCCCTGCGGAGATATTCATGCAAGATCAGAGCTGAGAAGATGTGAAACTGATGACAGCAAGGACAAAAGCGCTCTTTGTGAGGGACCTCCACGATGAAGCAGGGGAGGTGGGGGTCTGTCGAGGTTACAGTGGTGACAAGGGGACAACCACGGACGGAGAGCATGAAATAATGCGAGGCTGACTCACTCAGCTGTAAAAGAGCTGCCAGTCTCCTCTATCTTTTTTTTTTCTCCCTCCACTCTTTTTCTCTGAGTCATAATTCCATTCTCACCAAATCCCTCTCAGATGGAGTGGCTTTATTTCACAACCGGCTGAGATTGAGTTCACCCTATTCATGGGGATAGCTTCCATAGATCTCCATGCTTCACCGCTCTGCGCTGCTCTGAAGGGCCTTCTCAGACTAATACAGAGATGAAGGTGTAACTGCACTCAGGAAGAAGCAAGTTACACTGCCCCTGTTCACTTTAAGTGCGTCCACTATCCCACATGTGCAGGGTTCATAGGGGACTCAATCATTCTTACAGGTGGTGCCTGCAGTCAAGATTTTAAGGGAGAAATTTGTTGGGTATTTTGCAGCAATATATTGACTTTGTAGTTTATGGTTTGTGGTGGCTCAAAAGGCACGGGCTGGGGCTTCATCAGTTCAGGGTTTATCATCATTCACTGGCTTGTCATTGTTATTTTTCTCCCAGTTTTTAAACCAGAAAAAACAAGCCTTCTCTCCTCAAAACATCCAATTTGTTCTCCGTTATCCTCCTAAAATTAGTTTAAGTCACAATTGTGGTGTCAATTAATATTAAAACTCTCAGCTGAACTTGCAGTCGACACTGTATATGTACAGTAATAATGTTCGTCCTGAGTGATGAGAATGTTCTCATCCTAATACAGCTTGTTTCACCACTTTGAAACAGTTCACACAACTTCATTAGTCTTCACTTTTACTGTTTCTAACCATTTGTTTTTTTCCTTTCACTTACTGTAAACCAGATGGCACATCCTGATGGCAAACTGAGTTCAACCTAAGTTGCTGGAAACTCTATGGATACTCGATTGGCTGAAAGCCCTCCAGTGTGCTAACTTGGCCACAGAAAGGACAATTTAATATTTCCTTTTCCTAAGATTTTGCATGCTTCATCCCAATAATTGCGTTTGGTATGAAAAGGCGGCTGTGACAGATGACCTTGTTGTGAAAGCTTTTTTATTCCCAAATCTTGACAGCTGGCTCATGACCAGCGGTCTTTAGATTAGAAGAAGCCATCCAATTCCAATTATAATTTTCAAGATGTCAGTATTTGTTGTCATGTTTGGTTTTCTGACATCTCTGCTCGTCTACTGAACCCTGAACATCCTGCTGTCAGATCTGCACTTGAGCACATGAACACAACAAACAGAGCCAGAGGCACTGAGCATCTTACATTCCAGGAGCTTCATTGTTTTCTTGTGTGTAGGTTTTGGTGCATGCATGCAATAATTGACTGTATCTGACTTCCATCACCTCTTCTCGTCATTATGCTGGCATAGAAGTGTGATTTTAAAGTTTTTACAAAAGAATTTAACTGCATCATAAGTTGATAACACCCTCTCTCACTGGTCTGCTGTTTTCCAGTCACCTGAGTTATGATTTTAGCTCATGGCACCAAGCACTTGGATTGCTGCTGGAAGTCAGGCAGTTACAATCACACACACACACACACACACACACACACACACACACACACACACACACACACACACACACACACACACACACACACACACACACATCACAGAGACCACCTGTCCCAAGTGTTTTTGTAATGTCACCCTCTCTTGTGGGTAGATAAAGCAACAGCTAACATTCACGATTGGCATCTGGAGCCGTGCAGAGAATCTTTGCTTTGGTACATGTATTTCCATACATTAAGCATGACCAGCTGTGCATCCATATACCTTTATGTCTTAAGGGGGATTATGTGACTTACCACACCATTGTTTGGTTCTAAGAATTTATAACCACCCAGTGTATATCATGATGTCATACATGGATTAACAAGGAACTATAGAGGTTCTACTTTTGCGTGCAGTAGGATAAATTTGGGTAACCAAATACTGCTCCAAAGAGGTGGAATTGACAGGCTCAACAAAAACAGAGAAAAGTCTCAATGGCACATGTAGTCTGTGCTTTGGTTATTGTGATGCGGCATTAGAGGAAAAACCTGTTCCTTTGGCAGATTGTTATGGGGTCAACGAATGTGGGACTAGTGGAAACATACTGATCCCTCAGCTTAACACTGGTGAAAAAGATGCCAATCAATGAAATGTCACAAGCATGACTGAGGCATGCGAGATGCATTTTGGCCAGAACATTGGTGTTATGTAGGAAAAACCTGAAAGCAGATACACAAGCTACCTTAACCTTTATGCAGTGATTTATGATGCTTGCCTGGAAAGTTTGACAAGAGCTGTGTCTGACACTCACATGAGCTGTAAGGAAATACCCCATGCTCTCTTGCTCTAAGTGATACTAAAACTGAATCAAGACATTAATTGTATCTGTCTCATCACAAACAATGTACAAGATATATCTTAATATTCTTTGAACTGTGTCAGAGGTCACAGCAGCCTGGCTCCGCCCACCTGCTGCTCACAACCTCAGCAGCTGTGATTATAGTCTGGAAACTCTGTTTGCATATTCGTTCAGCCAATCTGAAGGGCGGACCAGTCGACAACCAGTGAGGGTGGCTAAGTGTGATGATGGTGAAGTCCAGCGTTTGTTTCAAGTTGAAGTTGAAACCATGACGGTAGTGGTAGCACCTGAACCAATACAAACTGTTGTAGCAATGCAAGCAAATGTTAAGGAGTTGAAGCCGAAGCAAGAATAACACCTAAAACTATTCACTGTTCACAGCTTGGTGAGTTTCGGCGCACAATATATGTGATATGGTGGTCAATGGCAATCGGTTAAAGGCTGCTCCATTAATATCAAAATGAACCTGAGGCCTATTTCCATCAGGATGCAACTGGAAACAATCTCCAGTAGAGCCCAGTCAGACCAATATAGTTACAGTGAAGTTTGCTCTGGTAATACCAATCTATGGTCACAGGGACTTGCTGTTTGGATTTATTTCAGATGGGAGAGCCAGTTAGAGCCTGAATTTTAGTTCTGAAACTAAAATTATACTTTTTAATATCATTATTTTAGGACCAACAACAAAACAGACTGTTTGATCTCTTAAAGTGTCAGCAGTAATACTTAAATCAAATAGAGCAAAGAGTGAATCAAATCAATTAACATAAGATTCAAAACGATAAATCAAGAAATTTGTGATCAAAGAACAAGTAAACAAGATCTAAGAATCTGCTCATGCATTTTAAGCCAACATGTAGTACATGTCATGACATATTTTGGTCAGCACTCTTAAGTATTGAAGCTTGATAGCCAGCCCTGCTTATATTGTACTTGTATACACATGTTATGTATAGTCAAATGCATGCAGAAGTGGAATGCGCGATCTGTGTCTGTCTGCATGGATCGGAGCAGCTCACTTGGCTGCTATCAGATGGTGAGAACACACCGTCAGGTACTTTGGGTCCCAAACAAGGCAGTGGCTAAAATAATAGCTCCCCCCTGTACTCCCAACCCCACCTCTTCGCTGAGAGGGAGCGAGCTTGTGACTCATCCACTTATTGTATTACAACCACAGGCAATGATATAAACCCGGATAGCTTCCATCAACACGGGTGGGAGAAATTAGGATTAGCGATAGGCGAAACATTGCTCTTTAAATACAGCCAATGATAAGGGAAATAATAGCCAGGCTAATAATAGCTGAGTGACTCAGGGATGAGGAAGTGCAGGCTTCTAAAAACAGTTCATGGTTTACTAACAACTCAGCTCTCTGAAAAAGTAGATACAGGGATTTAAGTATGAACTGCCATGGCAGACAGCCAAGAGATATATATTAGAAATCCATTAGAGGTGTTAAATCTTGATCTGTGTGGCATGCATGCCCCAGGGCTCTGAAGGGCATTTTTACTGTGGATCCCGTTGAGTGTAGTGCCTGTCCTAGTGCTGGTAAAGGGAAGGTGAAGGGCTCTCTGTCAAAGGTCAACGTCGCACCAGCCAACTGTCTTGTTATCCCACACTATCCCAGTTACAATTACACTGTTAAAACCGTGACAACATATGTCAGGCCAGCAGGAGAACGCGCTACTGGAGTGAAGCTGTAATAACAAGTTTACTATCAGCGTACAAATAGGCAACACCTTCCCCTCTCTGAAATCCACACCATTCTTCACAATCCATGCCTTTATAGTTAAAGACATTATAGACCCTTTAAAACCTGCACAGCCTCTTTGACTTTTCCCCAAAAAGCTTATTAAATGGACAGAGCAGATCATTCTAATGATGTTGTCTATCTCGTGTAGATTTTCTTTTTGTTAGCTGCTACTTTCTATCTGCTGAGACTTGGTGTCTCCGAGTATGCCTTTCTAACATTTTTTAGTCAATGATGTCATACAATAACAAGACCCTGGTCCCGTGATTATAATTTCACACACTCGGGGTTAAACCAATAATGTGCTTTTACAGGAACCTCCCACTAAAATGCTCAAAAAGTGTATTGTTTTGTCTTAATTGTATTATTTTTATGCTGCTTCCTCCTCAGACATAAAAAAATTAATTCCTTGTCATTTAAATTGCGGGAAAAACAGCTTTTACTGGAAAGTGTGAGCTCCTTTAAAAAAAAAAAATTAACACTCAATATGTCTGAATCACATTCCCAGGAGTCTTTGTTTTGGTATGTACAGCCTTTATGGGCTGTGCAAAGATGATCAGGATAAAATGTAAAAGGCCAGAAAACAGACATATACAGAAGCAGTTCATGTTGTTGTTTTCTAAGAATTTGTTGAAACTCAACACCTGTCCTTTTATGCTTGTGAAACACTGCTTATGCATTAGCCCTCATAAAAATGTCACGTGATGTTTCCTGAAGTTGGCCCTGGAGGCGAGTGTGTAATATGCACAAGTTCAGTAATCAGCTCATTCTTGACTGAGCAAATCATGGAAGACAGGTCTTTTCTGCTGCTTAAACGATAACCTGTTTTTGTCCCAGTATTGATCTGTGTGCTTTGTAGTAAAAGCCAATATTGTGTATGGCTGAGGAGACAGAACAGAGACAGACAGTGTTTGCAACTGCAGTGACTGATAGCAGATGCTAATGTAACTCGACAGTCAAAACACTAGTCTAAACTCTTGTGTGTTTTTATTGGCACATACACACTATATCATTTAATGTCCTCTCCCCAATACACAGTTTTATAGACAACCCTTTCAAAAGAATAAAAAACATAACCAAGCACTATGTACTGTGTACTTGTACTAGTAGCTGAGGCCTAGCAGGAATTATTCTGCTTTGGAGTAATCTCTTTATATTTATTTTGCATTGGTCTCTGTCTAAGTGAAGTGGTGGCCCCGGGATCATGTTGTACTTAACAGGACATGCAATAGCCACTAAAAAAGGGAATTCCTGGATGTTTAGCTTACAGTCACACAGTTCAAGGTCTGGACTCACAAATAGATGAGCACAGCCAAGAGAAGAGTTCATGTGGCAAAACTGGTTGGCTGGTTGGTTAGCTAATTAAGCACATTTTGTGTTCCTTCAGCCGCTGTGCTGTAATTGCAGCTGTGCATGTGAGGGTGTGAGTAGGCAGGAAGTGAAGCGTTAGTGAGGACACAGCTGGGAGGACCAGTCTTGCCCACTCCCTCCCTCTCTCTATCTGTCCAGCCAAACACTGACCCCAGGATACTGAGCAGCCAAGACCACTGACAAACAGCAACTAGTGCGCTTCAACATGCAATGGCAGTTGGTGCTGTTACTAATGCTACAACTCATACTACTATTGCTCCAGTTAATACAGTAATATTCTTGTCAATCAATATGTATTAATATATTTGACTAAATATGTAAACTAACGAGAATTATTGCCTCACAGTTGTATGCCTCTGCCAGCCAGTTAAGTTGCAGCTGTTCTGCAGTTGCAAATATCCATGTTTGTCTCAGCTCATATTAGTGAAGACTTGGAAGGAATCCTCATGTGTTCACATGCTTAGCCAACAGAGCTCCCGAAAGAACTTGTAAAATTGACAGTAGACAATGCTTCTGATATTGATGTCTCGGCAAATATGCTAGCATTTCTAAAACGTGGATGCTTCACACACGTCTTCAACCTGACAGCACAGAAGATCTATACAATCACCAGAGTTTCAAGGTGGACACCCACAACGAGGGTCATCAATTCAATATCTGACCAGAGGCTAAATGGGGTCACAGTGTCCCGATCTCTTCCTGAGTTTGCAGTCAAAAGAATGGGACAGATGTGAGGACACAGTGACCTTTGACTACCAACATCGAATCAGTTCATCCTCGAGTCTTCTTAAACATTTGTGCCAAAAAATAAAGCCTTCACATAAATAGAATTTTTTCGCAGATAAAACCAACATATAACAACAAGAAGATATAAAAACTTATTCCATGATCAACAATTAAAGATGAGCATTGGGTAAGTAAACGGATATGTAAGGGAAAGAAGTAAAATAACAGCAATTACTAAACAATAACTAATACACAATTTATCTGTTGGGCAATTAACTGGTAATTAATCTGCAGTTTTATTGATTATTTACTGTTACCTTTAAGCAAAAATTCCAAATATTAATTCATTTCAGCTTCCTGAAAGAGTGATTTTACTACTTGTGTTAAATGATTGAAAAGTTTCAAATTTCAAATGTCTGAGTTATGCACACTATGGTTATATTACACAACTCAACACTAAAAGAAAATAATCATTATTTAAAATTTTCAATTTCAAGAAAAACAGACACTGGTTAAAGCATTAGTAACACGTCAAGCAATGTGCATGTAACCCTTCCAAAGTTGAGGGTGCAAAGAGACACAAAATCTTGGGAAAGAGAGGGAAGAGGGACGGATGATTAACTTACTTTTGCAGACCAACCCCAAAGATGTTACAAGATATTTTTCAGCCACATATAATCAACCACAACGTGACCCTCCTGCTTTGTTTTTGAAGACTGTTTCAAGATTATCAAATAAAAATGAAACAACAAAGAGTGTTCTTGTCCAGTTTTACCAAAGTTGTTCCTCTCTTTCGCTGTCATTTCTATTCTTTGGAGCCAGTAAACCGTCTGTTGCTCTGTTAGATCTTGATGCCTCGATGTCTTTATTGATGTTCTAAAGGTAAATAGAGACACAGTAACAAGAAAAGTAGTGAAATCATAGCCAGACTAATGTTTCCTGTCCTCAACAAGAGCTTCTATAATGCTAATTTAAACTTTAGTCAGTCTAGAATAAATTGAAAGTTGAGATATTGAAGTAGAAGGACAAATAAGCATCATAATCTTTAGATTTGAGGAAGAATATATTGATTAAATTATAAAGATTAAGTTGGGGGTTACAGTTTGTTCTTTTTACTCAGTAATTTTAGGACAGCTGGAAGATTTTCCTCATGCAAGTATAAATTCGGGATCTGTTTTTGGGACAGATGTGCAGCTTGGGTCCGGCTCTATTTAGCTTCGTGGAATTTGCTCCAGCGTTTCACAAAGATTACTCCGTGGCCTCACTGGTCGTCTGAGACCAATTTTGGTTTGGCCCAAGTCATTACAAAAACGGAGCTCTCGATCCACATGGCAGGGACCCAAGATGACACCCCCACCCCACTGCAAAATTTATCTCTACAAGGAATAGCTTCTTTCTCATGTCAATAAGTACACATTATAGTAACCCCCGACTGGGTCGGGATGAGTACAACAAAGTCTCAAAGTATTGTCTATTTTTGCACTCTAGTACCACATGTTGTCTCTTCAGACTACGATCACCACTGAGCTTTGACCTTCATCTTCCCAAGACATTATAAAAGCTCCAGATGCCTATCAAAGGTCACGAGCTGGAGAGGAGCCCCCATGTCAACACCGGTCGGTGTCCCAAGAGCCTGTGTTGACTTTTGGGATGTAGCCTTTCAAACTTTAAACTTCAGCTTTTGTGGAGCTCGGGGTGAGTGGAATATCTGAACTTATCTTTCATTGCAAGCCTTTCTAAATACTTCTGATAATAAATCCAAACATTGATCATGCAGACAATGCCCTTATACAAGTGACAGTAAATTGTATCTGTGATTATCAGTTCTTAGTTTTTAACTCCCTTCACTGTATTGTCAATGAAGTTAATATAGTTACAAATTTATCGGTATGTGACCACCTCAGCTCTGCTTACAGTCTGAGCTTCCAAAGTCACCTCTGATGAACTTCACTAACTAATCTAAAACAAAAGAAACACTTGTAGAGTTAACACAGTGCAGCTGGCCTGCCATGAAATGCCATGAGCATATCTCTTACTGATCAATAGAACATGTCAGTTGTGGGATTGGTTTTGTGTCTGAATGAATGGATAATGCTCTGGCTGTCGGAAGTTGATCTGTGCACATGTGCATTCCAGCGTGCTTGAGCTTGAGGGAATTATCCGGTGGGATATTAATAAAGACCAAATGGATTTGCTGTGTGTTTACATAGAAATCTTTTCCATCCCCTTCTTTCATTTGTTCTTTAACATGCTGTCCTTCTGTCTTACTTTGTAAAGCACCTTGCCTGAGCCGCACCTTATAAGCCAATGTTTGGACTCCTTTTAACTTCCACGCCAAGAAGTTCCTGTTTAAGTAAATGTTGAGCGAGGCTCATCTTAGAGAGCCAAAAGTCTGCAGGAAGACTGGTCAGGAGACGTCCATGGAAGAGATTAGGGTTTATGACGAGAGTGGCACTGTACGAATGGGGAGAAGATGCTTCTGCTCTCTTTGCACCACATCAAGTTTTGGAGGGGAGTGTCAGACATGGGTCTGTGCTGGATTTGCAGGCCTGGGTGATCTAAGCGCAGCAACAGACACAACAGGCTTCAGGATCAAAGGCCTGCCAGTCCAAAAGGAGTCACACGCACACGCATGCATAGCTCACGCTCAAGTTTCATTCAAAACCTCTGTGAATGCTTGCGCCTCTAATCTCTAGACCGTGTGGTGACTAAGCATATAATTTGGCATTAACACCAGCTTTGTTCATCAGGTTTCCCCGCAAGTCAGTTTCACTTATTCATATCGATCAGGCTGTTATATTGAGCTGTCCTTCAGGATGTGGTCAGCCAGTTGTTGCAGCTCCAACAATGCTGAACCAGAGTGCCTCCGTATACCTGCTGGTATTTTGGGGCTTTTGCAACTTTCACACAAAAGCACAACCCGACATTTGAATCACATTTGCAAACAAATGTGCATCCATGCAAGCACGGCGCTATAATGAGTTTTCCTGTTTAACAAAAATACACTAAATTCTGAATGCTGGACCTTCTAAGCTGCATTGAAGAACTGTGTGTCTACTGCCAAACTATCAATAAATCAATTTGCTACGGCTGTCTTTACTTGGGTCGAAATCAGCTGAATTGTCTGCATGTAAATTGAGTGCATTGCAGTGGAGTGTGGTCTTGGTAGCTGCAAGTGGCCCTGTACCTCAGACAGGCCACTTAACCAAGTTATCTGACTCACTCTTTTCAGAGCCATCTGTTTGGGATTAATGTGATCAGGTTATATCAGAGCTGTTCAAGACTGGAGTGTCAGGTCTCCACTGGTTGTCTATAATATTACAATGTGGGACTTATCAGGAAGCCCTGGCCTGTCAGTGATTTATGAACACAGTAGGCTAATCATTTATCGATCGCTGGTGTGGCACAAATGTAATGTTGCACTTAAAGAACAATCACATGTGTAAAGAACATGACTGTATGCCCTTTGGAGGTCCTTATACCTGATCATAAATAACCATGTTTCAGACCTTTCGGCAGCTTTAACATGTCCCCCCTGAAAGTTGATGGATAGTCATCAGCTATTTTCTGTCATACTGCATCAAAGAGTTCAGGACAAAAGTGCTTCTTACTTACCTAAAAACCTATTTAAAATTAATCTGGTTGTATGCATATGCCTCAGAATTTAAAAAAAAAAAAAATGTAGATATATTTTTCCATGCTCTGTTGTTAGTTCCTGAATTATGCTGTGGCTCTCTGCTTGCTTCTGCTACATCAGGGATTGGTATTTACCCAATACATCAAAAGTATGTTTGCTGCTGCACCTGTGAACCATCAGTGTGTTTATTTTTGCTTACTGCTGTGCTCTTAATCTAGTTTAGCCATTTGTTTTCAAGTGGAATAGGAGGCTAACACTGATTCTCCCTTCAAATACACAGTGGCATGCAAATGCCACTGTCCTGTGCTAATGGTGTTCTGTTTCAAACAGAGGTTGTTAGATTATCTTTTCTACTGTCTTGTTGTGACAACAAATGATAAGTTCTTGTGTATACACTGTAAACCTCATCTCAGGACCGTGGAAGAAAGTCTCCCATCACTCTACGAGTCTTGACGCTGTGTTTGTCTTCTCACGTTGGGTTTTACGTAACGTGTGGATGCTGCCTCGGAGGTTTCATACTTCTCTTCTTTTGAAAAGAGAAAGGTCACATCCCTTAAAAATATTCGGTGTATGTATGTATACAGATAATAATCTTCTATCTCCACACTCCATCTCTCTTCTGCCATCCTTCTGATGAACACAAGCATGCACACAAACCCACTGGTTTGGCAACATACCAGGCTTGGCTCAGACATACTGGTACTGGTGATGAGATTTTTGTAGGTCCTCAAGTTTAGTCATAATGTTATCATTATGACGGTTTGAAATCCAGCCTTTATGTTTGTACTGTGCCTGCACGTCTTTTTCTAATTATTGATGATATCATCTTCAGATGAAACACTCTGTGCTCTGGTCATGGGTCAAGTGACTTTCCCAGGCTGGAGCGTGTTTCTGAACATGGAGAGGATGTGTGTGTGCGCATGTCCATGTGTTCCTCAGCAGAGGGGAAGTCCAGAGCTTGAGGCTCCATTTCTGATGTTCGGCGTTGGCTGTGGACTAGTGAGAAGAGAAATCGCTAACAGACTCAAACACTGGCTCAGCACACGCAACCAAAAACACACAGGAAGTGGCTGCAGCAGCACAGAAGAATGCCTTTAAGGTCAATGACCCCACAAAGCTAACCGTACACTGCAGCTAAACTTAATTTACACAAGCCACAGATAATGTTATACAGATTGAGCACTACAATCTCAGAGCCCCATTGTTCAACCAACATAGCTCACTGCAATGGTAAACACAGCAAAGTTACATTCATGTTTCTATTTACATTCAGATACAGTACCAGTTGCATAAAAGTTTCTAAGTCCTTCTGCAAATCGTTCCAATCGGACAAGAAAAAGCTGTTTTGCTGGGTCATATCATCTGTATTTGTCTGTTGACAAACAAGCTGAATGAATAGTTTCCACACACACACACACACACACACACACACACACACACACACACACACACAGTAAAGACAATATAAATGTTCAGCTGAAATTGAACAAAAACGGGGGTCACACAATCTTCATGTGTCTCCACTCGTGCGTCACCCCAAACCCTCTCGGCTTCCTTTCTTCCATTCAGAACATGAAGTGACAAAAATGTCCTCTTTCAGAGCAACCATGAGGCCACGCTCATCATCTCTAACCACATCACATCTAATGGCCCCTCAGACGTTTGAGGAATTTTTCGCCTTGCAGTTATTCCAATGACATAGAGTGTTATCAATTTCGCTCAGTGACCTCACCCAGGTCAGACAGAGTTAACTGTATTCTCGTGATGTGACCTGTGCATACTTGGGTCTTTTCTTTCCTCTTTGTCACGTGTGTGTGTGTGTGTGTGTGTGTGTGTGTGTGTGTGTGTGTGTGTGTGTGTGTGTGTGTGTGTGTTTCAGATCAGTGCCAACGTGCTGATCTTCTTGTGCACTAACATGATCGGGATCTGTACCCACTACCCTGCTGAGGTCTCCCAGAGACAAGCCTTCCAGGAGACAAGAGGATACATACAGGCCAGACTACACCTGCAGAGGGAAAACCAGCAGCAGGTATATATATATATATACATATATATATATACACACACACACACACACACACACACACACACACACACACACACACAAGCACAAAGTCACCTGCAAGCTCAAGCAAAATAAGAATGGAAGCCAACCATGCCCACATCCTGAAGGAAAACACATACACAAATGCAAAAGAGCAACAAATGGGCAGATCCATTTTCTAGTCTAATTTGTTTATCTCCATTTTCAAGGTCAATAATATGTTCTGGAGTAACACGCGTACCTTCACTCCTCTTCATTTGACTAACACGTTCCCACGCAGATGCCAATGCGGCAGGGTGACTCATTGAACATTCGAACAGTGGAAAATGATGAAAATGAATGGACTCTCTTTCTCTCACTGTCTTTCTTTTTTTTTTTTTTTTTTTTTTTTTTCTTTTTTTTTTATTCCTCTCTGTCTATTCTCTCATTCTCATTCTCTCTCTCTCTTGTCTCTGTCTCTCTCTCAGGAGCGCTTACTGCTGTCAGTGCTGCCAAGGCATGTTGCCATGGAGATGAAGGCTGATATCAATGCCAAGAAGGAAGATATGATGTTCCACAAGATCTACATCCAAAAACACGACAACGTTAGGTAAACACAGGCAGATAAACACGCACACATGCTTCCACACAAACACACATCCAGGAAGATGTTGGGAGTGTTGGTCTACTTTGTTTTCACAGCTAGCACCAGTGGCTTTGACCTCACTCCACTAACTGATGTGTCAGTTACAGAGTCACTCCAACAGCTATTTCCCTGACAGCATGTATTATGCATGTTGTTGTTTATTGACACTGACAGCACCGTCTGCAGTAACGATATTGACTTAGGCAGACAGCTGTGCTTTCTGTAGCAAATGATAGAAGGCAGACTTCAAGTTTGCTGGCCCTCTGTCTCAGCCCTCACCACTGGGTTTCCCCTCCGGAGTGGAAATCACTAAGTCAATGCTAACAGGTTATTTAAACTCTCCATACACTAGCCTACAGCTGAGCCCAGCCACTGCTGTTCAGGCTGTAGTGATGGTGGGGGAGAATGAAACAAGGTTGCAGCAGAAATCTCCTGTCAGAGGTGACCCAAATAGGTACAGGCGATGTACTGCGTGGAACAATCTGTTGCAACACCACTGCTCTACCAAGGTGTTAATTTACGGGAGCAATCCATTAGTAACACAAGATTTAAACCTGCTGTCTTTGTCCCAAATGAATACACGGTCATTTTATAACAGCGCTAACAATAGACAAAAACCGAATCCGAGTCATTCATGTTTTGAGGCGCTGAAAATGTGTTTACGTCACTGATGCTGGAAAAACAGTGCTGCAGTTCAAACTATGGTCACTTAAGAGATTGAGATAAAACAGAAAATTGGATTTATTTATTTATTTTATTTTTTTAAAGGCAAAAAACTAAACAAAAAAAACCCATTTTCATACTTACTCAAAGTAGTATCTTTGCCCAGATTATTGCTGCAACCCAGTACAGCGAAGGTAAATGGAGTTTCAACCATGATGTTTGTATTGCTGAAACAACGCAGTAACATCTCTCGCTGATCAACAAATCCTGCTATCAGTTTGTATAGTTATTTCCACAATGCAAAGTACATCAAATTTGACAGTGGCGAGCAGAAATCTCAGTGTACGGACAAATAAGATTGCATGCCACAACTACATGCACTGCATGGTGAAATACCACCAGCAGGTTGTTTAAAATTTGGGTGAATCCATCCTTTACAGATAAACAAATGCATAATTGCTCACAGCCTCAGTCACAGTGGGAGACAAAGACAAGCTCTGAACTGCTGTACAGTAATTAAGGGCCAGCTCTCCCCCAGTGGATGACCTCACGGGACCCACAGCGCCATCTCTTGGCTTCAACTGGAACTTTTGTCTCTGGTGTTGTTTATCCTCGCCTTTCATTACTATCAAAAATTTGCAATGAAAGGCATGCAGACAGGGGCACGGGGGGGGGGGGGGGGGGGGGGGGTGGGGGGGGTGTTCTCAGAGGGAAGGACTGGAGGAGGTGACCTACATTGGCCTACATGATGAGAGCCAGAGCTGAACAAATGTCTGCCTCTCTCTTTCCCCAGCTCCCATGGCAGCTGGACAGTGAGAAGGGAGGGAGGCGTTAGACCATGCTAACTCACTTCATACTTTTATTGATTGGTCTCACTCTCTGTCTACTTTTGTCTTTTGTTTCCTCTGTCTGTTTCGGTTCACCCTTTCTCCATCTCCCTCCCCTACCACCATAACCTCTCCTGCAGCATACTGTTTGCGGACATTGAGGGCTTCACCAGCCTGGCTTCTCAATGCACGGCCCAGGAGTTGGTCATGACGCTGAACGAGCTGTTCGCCCGCTTTGACAAGCTGGCCTCGGTGAGCACTGACACCTGCTGCCGCCATTTTCACAGCGGTGCTTTGAACCGCTGCTTCTTCTTATGTAACTGTACAGTCTGTAGCTTTCACTGTTAGAAAGTTACAAAGCCAACATGATGGGCTTGTTAGGCGGGCGGGGGGGGGGGGGGTATTTAAGCATTGTGTAACACACCAATTAGACTATGCAGAGACTGATGAGTCATCTAAATTGTGCAACAACAACAAAAAAGCTCTATATTTGAAATGAGCATGCTGTGAATTAGCTGTTATTGAAGGTCTAATATTTGATGTGTTGTGTGCCTTTGCTGTTCAGGAAAACCACTGCCTGCGTATTAAAATCCTTGGGGACTGTTATTACTGTGTGTCAGGGCTGCCTGAGCCCCGGGCTGACCACGCCCACTGCTGTGTAGAGATGGGAGTAGACATGATTGAAGCCATCTCGTAAGTGAAACGCACACTAATGGACTGAAACGCAAAGCTCTATGCACTCAAATCAAAAGCACACACTCTGACAGACACGTAGTAATATTTCACTGAATGTTAAGTAAAACAAATCTTGCTTTGTTGTTGCCACACAGTTCGGAAGAGACCCTGCGAAGTTAAATACGACGCCAGTTTTCTTTTGACAACAGTTTGTGTGTGTGTGTGTGTGTGTGTGTGTGTGTGTGTGTGTGTGTGTGTGTGTGTGTGTGTGTGTGTGCGCGTGCGCGTGTGCGTGTGCGTCTACAGGCTGGTGAGAGAGGTTACAGGCGTTAACGTGAACATGCGGGTTGGCATCCACAGCGGCCGCGTTCATTGCGGGGTGCTGGGCTTGCGCAAGTGGCAGTTTGATGTCTGGTCCAATGACGTGACGCTCGCCAACCAAATGGAGGCCGGGGGAGAGGCCGGGTAAATCCCACCCACTCCAGCTGCTCCTGCGCTTAAGTATACTTCCACAGCATAAGTCATTTCTGACACTATCTTTTGTCTGTGTGTAGGCGTATCCACATCACCAAAGCAACACTGCAGTACCTTAACGGGGACTATGAGGTGGAACCAGGATTTGGAGGAGAGAGGAACGCTTACCTGAAGGAGCACAACATTGAAACCTTCTTGGTGCTGGGCTGCAGCCAAAAAAGGGTTAGTGCATGGTCAAACACGCACACGCAGCCTTGATGATCTGCCTGACCTCTTCGAAACATCACACCAGTGGCATATTTCACACAAACAATTTAATGGCTTGTCACGTGGCACTGAAGACCTTTGTCCTCTGGTGGGGTTTCTTCACCTCCAGAAAGAAGAGAAGGCAATAATGGCCAAGATGCAGCGAGCACGTGCAAATTCTGCAGAGGGACTGATGCCACGATGGGTACCTGACAGATCTTTCTCCAGAACCAAGGAGTCCAAAGTCTACAAGAAGATGGTGAAATAAACAAGCACTAATATAATAACTTCCTTTCCTCTCTGAAAACAGATAGGGAAAATGTGTTGTTTGTTTTGTTTTTTGTTTTTGTTTTCTTCAAAGTAGCAGTTTGGTGACAGTCACAGGTCGATTGTTGGCTAGGTTGACCAGTCGATCAGTCCACCACTTTAGTCCACACTGAAATATCTCAATAAGTACACGAAACAACGTGAAATTTTGTACAGGCACTCTGGGTACTTCTTTTACACGTTTTAATGCTGTTAATTTCTTAGCAATGACTACCAGTTTAGGTCACTGCTACAGTACAGGCACCAAAATATCACCAAAATTATTCCGTTTACTGTTTTACACCAATAAACAAGACTAGGTTAAAACCTAGTATTTGGCTGGGCTGTGTATAAAACGCTAGAGAGGTTTTAATTTGAAACAAAGGCTTTTAATTTGAAAATTCAGTCAAGCAGCATTTTGCCAAAGTGGTGGGACTCTATCACTCAGTCACTCACACACAAGCCACATACAGTGAAAGACATTAAGGTTTGTAGGTGAACTGAAACAATAATTTAGACTGGGAATTGAACTCCATCTCAGGGCACCCTGTTCATGCAAACTAGACTTTTGTCAGCCAACCTTATTTATTGATGTCAGGGTACCAGACTAGTAAATGTGGCTTCCATGTCAATCCAGGAGAGAGGTAGCCAGATTACACAATACAAAAACTTGGGACTGACCAACTAGCAGCCTATATGAATACTGAGTTTTGAGGATATCCTGAGGTCCACACAAAAACAGAAACAATTTAAAAAGAGCACAATTTTAACAGTGTCAATAAGATAAGATATCACAATACACGGCAAATGTTAAGATCCTAAAATATTTGAAAAGACACGACTATCATTGTCACTGGCATTAGTGTATCAGTAGGTTTCATGAATACTGTAAAGTAGGTTATGATTGTAACTTGTAGTGTTATAGTGTACCTACAAGTGGCGCTAATGATCTTTGTCATTGTCTGTATCACACACAGGCCACTGTTTTACCTTCATGGATATATTATAATTGTGTTACTATTTTTTACTCGTTGAGACATAATGCCTTCAAAGTCATATTATAGGCACTAATTGCTATGATACAATTTGTCCACGAAGACGTGCAAACAGTGCAGCCTGCGGGCCGCTGTCTCACACACTGTTACTTACTTGTCAGCTAGTGTGTGCGGCGCGTGTCTGTGTGTTTTAGATCGTGGTTTTGACTAAACTGCTGCTTTACTGACGAACGTGTCGCTTACTTTACAGCATGTACAGTAGTTGCGTCTGTGACAAGACTCTTTGTCTCTTTTATCCTCTGCCACTGCTTTATGTTTCCATTTCTTCTAACAGTCCACTTCGCCCAGCGAAAAGTTTGTCTCACATTGACAGTTGATGCCATGTCCATCACGGAGACATAATGACGTCATTTTTTTTTTTTTTTTTTTTAAATGGCGAATTCTGCGTGCAGTCGAAGATAGCATACACCTCGCAGGACCGCGTACAGCTAAAGGGGATAGCAGAACTTGTAAAGATTTCTTTAAAACGATGTAATATTTTTTTTTCCAGGTAATGATCGACTTTATGAAATGTTGTAGTTTTTGAACATTTAGAGTTATTTGTATTTTATTAGACTTGGCGGCCCTAATACTTGCATCTCCTTGATACGATTGGTCTGAAATTTACATGACATGGTTTCCTTCTCAATATTTATACTATAAATATAGCATAAATACATAGGCCTTTTTACACTATATAAATATTATTTATAATTTTTGCTCAGCCTACAATATTTATGTTCTGTTTTAAAGATTAACTTTGGATCTCAACTTTTTAAATATGGACAAATTCATTTGGCGGTTCTAATTTACACTGTGAAAGTCGATTGAATAAGGTTTAAATAACCAATTCCTACCAAACTTTAATTTGAAGTCTCATTACTGAGTCTTAAAAGGTGATTCTGCTGATATAATTGTTGCTGCCGAGTAATGCATCCCCTATTATTCTCAAGCTTAGGCAATTATAAATGTATTCAATTCAGACTGTCCAAAAAAAACCCGGACCAAACTATGTGCTGATAAAAACCATTTGGTTCACAGATCTCCAGAAATCAGGTCACAAAATAGATTCATTGTTTGCCAAAGGTGGAGCCAATCACCCAACGTGCTTGCAATTTTTTTGTGGGCTGGCAGAAATTGGGATAATACTCGCACCATAAGTCTACAAGAGTGAGAGTCGCGCCTGATGTGTAGTTTTTCAGTGGTCTATCAACTTAGTACTGCTTGCTATACTACCGCTGGTCCGGATAACTGTTGTTGTCAGGCGTTAACCACCAGGAAATGTCCCTGTTCTCCCAACAGGCTCGCCGCGTGTGTAAGCATTCTAACATGCTCAGAGTGAGCATACCTGCATGTTAGCATCGCTCTTGATAGTATGTCAGCATACTGACATAAAGTTGGCTAAGGACAGCCGTGCAGAGCTGCTAACAGAGCTGTACACTCTTTTTTTTTTTTTTGTCTTTTAGAGTATCCTTAACATTAATTTGGGAAGGTGCTCTGTAAATTGTGAATTTTAGTGCCAGAATCTGACAAATATGTACAGAACTCATGGTGCAGGACTTAAAGAATAAATGGGAATGTGAGAGGGAATATTGATCTGTTTCTGTCAAACGAACAGGAGCCATATTAGGGCTCCCAGGGATTCCTAGTTCATCGTACTTAAACTAATCTGATGAGGCTGCAGTTGTAGATGTTTTCTTTCTCACTCACTTTTTTCTCACTTCCTTCTCCCCTCTATGGGTGACGTCTCATTTCCTTTCTTTCCTACATTCTTTTCCTCTCCTCTTCCTTTTGTCCTCTCCATCCCAGAGGGTTTGAGCCCCAGGGGCAAAGAGGGTGTAATTTGAAGCCTCTGAGCATTAATTAAAACATCAGTCTGGCTCACAGGGATTAGCTGTGCAGATGTCAGAGTCTCTGTCTATTTTTCAGTTGTGCTGTGGCTACATGATAATCTCTGCCTTTCCTCCCCTGTTTTTTTTTCTGCTTTTTGCTCGTTTTCACTTTGTCCCTGTTTTTGTCTTTCTCAGGGCATTGATGCAGCCTCCAGCAAAGACAAGTAAGTGTTTCGGCCCCAGTTTTTGTATTTAGGAAAGCTCTTGTTATCAGTGGTTGATTGACAGACTGTCACTGTAGCAGTTTAACTTCAGGGGCCGCCACTGGTTTCATATAGACTAAACCAACACAGCACTAATACCATATTAGCTCTGAGTCATCCTGCCAGTCACAGAATAGGCCAATTCCCTCACATACACACAGATACAAACACACAACACACCGTGACCTATCGTTCCATGTACCTCACAGTCGCTGTGCTCAGGAGACCTTGAACCCCGAGGACGAGGTGGATGAGTTCCTTGGTCGGGCCATTGACGCGCGCAGCATTGACCAGCTAAGGAAAGATCACGTCAAAAAGTTTCTGCTCACTTTTCAAACCGTCGACCTTGAGAAAAAGGTTTGTGTTTGACGAGAATTTGTTTGAAATTCACCAGAATCCTCTGTAAAATAAACCGAAAGGATTATTTATTCTTCGATTGAGCTGCAGTGCAACTCATTTCTCAGTGATTCTCTGTGTTCAGTACTCCAAAAAGGTGGATGATCGTTTTGGGGGATACGTGGCGTGCACACTTCTTGTCTTCTGCTGTATCTGTGTCATTCAGATTATTATTTTCCCAAAGTAAGTATCTCTCTCTGACAAGTTGTCTTTCCCAGTTACACTAAATTGTGGACAGGAAATATGGTCTTGATTAGTTTAAGAAGAGTTAACGAGAGTGATGTAGATCCTAATGAGCCTGTTTTCTTCTCTTTCACAGAACAACACTTATGCTTGGCCTTTACATTAGCATCTTCATCATCCTCGCCAACATCCTCTTCATCTGTGCCATCTACTCCTGTATCAAAGTAAGAGACAAAGGCCCTCACCACTCGTATGATTCTTCTTGCAGATATCTTTAGATAAGAGTCGTTATTACATGTCTTCAGCCAGCATCACTAATGGTATTAACTCTCTTATCTGATCTTCACCCTGCTTCCTGTTTTAAAGCTCTTCCCAGCTGCCTTGCAGACGTTAACCAAGAAAATAGTCCAGTCTCGAGCGAACAGCACACTGGTGGGCGTCTTCACCATCCTCCTCCTCTTCATAACTTCTTTTGCTAACATGGTAAAGAGCGCAAGTCTACATGTTGTAATTTTTTTGTATCACACCTCGCAAAACAGTGTTTCATGCTAATGTTCTTTTCACATGACCCACATGATGATATGTTCACCCATAAATCGATCACACACTTACTCTGAGACGTTGCCGATCAGACTTTTATGACAGTTGAAGAAATTCGGCAACATCTTCATGTTAAAATTAGACCAATTTGCTTCCGGGGGGGGGCGCTATAATTTGAGGCAGAGTTGTAATGAATCATAATCCGCCTCTGTGACACATGGGTTTGTAGAAATCAGCCTATTTTTAACCATCCTACTGTTTATCAACATTATATAGACTCATATAGCATTCTGTTTGCGTATGTGTGGATTAAATGCCAGAGCCACTTTGGGCCACACTACATATACCATGGTTGAGAGAAAGGCAGAGGAAAACTTGTAACGTCACTTCTATCCATAGTCAACATTAAATATGCGAAATGTTTGTCCAACTGGAGCTGTGCTGTGATCACAGTTTGGATAAGATGGGTTTTTTTTTTACTGTATTTACTTGATCTATTTTTCAAAAGGTCAAGTTTGATTGTAGACTTTGTGTGTTGCTGTCTGTGTTCATGCTACAGCTACAGCTTTCTGTGCTAATCCACATGTTTGATTGGCTGCCTACAGGGTTGTTCCAGTCTGTGATTGGTTGCTCAATGTAAAATACACTTCAAGCTCCAACATAAAATTGGGCAATTTATGATTTCATAACTACTTATTCAGCAGGTTGCTTATTCAGTCCAGCAGCTGCTGTTGACTGACATGATCAGTCTGCACAGGTTTTGGACTCTTAGTTTCATTATTATTCTACAGTATTGTGATACATTCAAGATTTGTAAAATTATTTATGTGAGCACCTACAGTACAGTGCAGCGTTTTGTTTTGTTGGGCAGCTTGACAGTGTCAAAACCTTTAAAATTACATCTCAGGAATGATATGCTGACTTATGACAGGCCTCAGGGCTGTTTGCTAGAACATGGCCCCATTCATTGGTATATTTTTGGAAGATGTAGAATATTTCATGTAATTTCAAAACACCATTATGTGTTTTCATCAGAGAGCACTGATAACTATTTTTAAAATGTCCAGCCAGGTACATATTGATCAGAATTATTTACTAACCATTATCTATGTATTTTTTTTTTTTATGAAAGCTGTACTATGTGCTAAGACATACTACAAATCCATAAACATGGATTTTGCCTCTTGAAACCACCAGTACCATTTGGATTCCTTTGTCATTCAATAGGTGCAAAATAAAATATGTCCATGTTTTATAATTGTGTCTCTCTGTTTTCAACATATTGTGTGCATTTCTCATCTTTGCTGATTCCCGTCATTGACAGACTGTTAAATAACTGACAGTTTTCTCCTTTCTTGCCAGTTTACCTGCAGCAGAGAGAAACTGCAGGACTGTGTATCCAAGGAGCTGAACACATCAGTGACTCTCTGCCTGCTGCACAACCTGACCAGGACAGCAGAGGATGGTTTGACTCTGTGTTCCAGCCAGGCCATGCCCTGCCATTTCCCCGAGGTTAGCCCCATAACATTGTGTGTGCGATAGTGTTTGCCTTTTGTGTGTGCACACGGAGGCACAGGTGCGTGTCCATGTGCTTGTGTTCATGTTTGTTTTTCTGTGTGCATGAAAAGTATGTTGGAATATTCACCCTGAACCTTCCTCCTCCATGCTTTCTGTCTCCTCCGTGCTGCAGTATTTCAGCTACAGCGTAGTGCTGACCCTGCTGGCCTGCTCTATGTTCCTCCACATCAGCAGCATAGGGAAGCTGGCTCTGATGCTGCTCATCCAGCTCACTTTCGTCCTGCTGGTGGAGTGGCCTCAGGTGGCCCTGTTTGACAACGCAGACCTGCTGGTCATTGCCAACACCCTGTGAGTCCCCCTGCTAGGAACAAACACGCAGTCTTACAAACACATGCACTCAGTCTTTCCCAACTTGTAACCTGAATAGTTCAGCTTTTGTGACACAATAATGTAAAGTTGGAATTGGCCTACTTTTTCATGATAAGGTTTAGATTGTAAAAGACCTACTTTCTCATGTTAAGTCCTATTTTTTGAATATGGTCTCATTTTTTCCTCAGGCAATTATCACCTGGAAATGATTCCCAGCAACAGTAAGTTGTATTTATGGTTCGTGGTACTTAATTTTGATGACTCATATGGTTTGTAGACATGATTTTCTCTTTTCCATATTCCAGACTTGGTTTCAATGAAACTGCAGAACAGTGGTAAGTAGCTTTCACTCTGGTATAACACATTTTTACTCCCATGCAAGACACTCACTCATGACTCCTGCCTCCCCCCACAGCCTGGAGAGTGTGACCAAGGTATCCCTAAAGGTCATGACCCCTGTAATCCTGACAGTTTTTGTTCTGGCTCTCTACTTGCACGGCCAGCAGGTGGAGTCCACTGCACGCCTTGATTTCCTCTGGAAGCTGCAGGTAAATGAAAGAGTTTTGTGTATAAACCAGAAACAAAAGTGAAGTCACTACAATTTAAACTCAACAAAATGTGTTTTTCGCAGCAGATATGTTGACTTGTTATAGCAGGAAAAGCACGGGTTCGTAATGACATTTACAATGGCTCTATTCTATATAAGCTATGCCACTATGTCAGTGAGCCAGCATGCACGACATCGGCACTGAAATTTTTGGAGTTCAATGGAATTCAACGTTCATTTGATTTGTATCATAATATATATAATACAATATAATAATCATTTTCTCTACTGACATTCTCTTGTGTGACAAAAGCTCATATCAAAAGCTGTGAGCACTTCAGGAAAACAATTACCTGACAATGTGACAAAGCAACCACATCTCTCCCTGTCCTTGCTCAGGCCACAGAGGAGAAGGAGGAGATGGAGGAGCTGCAGGCCTACAACCGCCGCCTGCTCCACAACATCCTACCCAAGGACGTAGCCGCCCACTTCCTTGCACGGGAGCGGCGGAACGATGAGTTATACTACCAGTCGTGTGAGTGCGTCGCTGTCATGTTCGCATCCATCAGCAACTTTTCCGAGTTTTACGTGGAGCTGGAGGCTAACAACGAAGGGGTGGAGTGTCTCAGGCTGCTCAATGAGATCATCGCTGACTTTGACGAGGTGAGAAGAAAGGAAAAATATACGATTACTGCAAATTAAATTAATGTAAGGAAGATTTATTTGATAAGGTATTTAGAATTTGAATATTTGGTATTTGTTTTATGCAGCTAATAATCACCATTTTCCTGGTTGTCTGTGTTTTTCTGCATTCTGTTGACCTGTTGCTGAAGTATGCTGCTTTTGTTTCTCTCATTTCCTTTTCATTTACACGGCCGACCACTTGTTCCCAGATCATCAGCGAGGATAGGTTCCGTCAGCTGGAGAAAATCAAAACCATTGGCTCCACCTACATGGCAGCCTCTGGCCTCAACGACTCCACCTACGACAGAGAGGGCCGCTCACACATTCTGGCTTTGGCCGACTATGCCATGCGGCTTAGAGAGCAGATGAAATACATTAATGAGCACTCCTTCAACAACTTCCAGATGAAGATAGGTAAGCCTTGAAGGTAGTGGAAATTGGTCTTGAAACCTTATCTGATAAATCTTTGGATAGGTTTTATTGAATGGAGAACTACAGTAATCCACTACCTTAGAAACTGCATTAATATTTCGTTAAAATGGTGTAACTGGTATGATGTCTCACAGCCAGATGATTTGTTCTCAGGGTTGAACATGGGACCTGTGGTAGCAGGTGTGATTGGAGCCAGGAAACCCCAATATGATATCTGGGGGAACACGGTCAATGTGGCAAGCCGGATGGACAGCACAGGAGTACCGGACTACATCCAGGTACTGGTCTCAGTAACAGTTTAGCAGTTGGTACTTTTGTGTTCATAAGAAGCATTTTGCAGTTTTAGTTATTGTCAGCCAACTCAGAATACCAATCCAGTTACTTATGAAATCAGTCATTAAGTGGTTAGCAGAGGTTTTTCCAACATGTGTGTCACTTGTGTTTAGTCATACCAAAACCATTATGAAAACAATGTCAACACCTCAGACATCTTTCCTCTAACTGGGCGATGTTTCTCACTCCACAGCACATACAACTAAAAGTATTGTTGTGGAATCTAAAAGAACACCTTTGGTCTGTATGAAAGTATCACCGCAGATACCGATACTACAGATGCAATCGGTTCACAGTCCTTCACTCGCTTATAGGATTTAGGCTCAGACATCTAGTCTGCAGAAGTGCCCTTGAGCAAGGATCTCTATCATGGCTGTTCTGTTGGTGTGCTAATGTCCCTGTGAGGGAAGGCAGAACGTTAAATGTGAAAGCCCTGCAGAGACCATGCTTTTACCACAATATTATCATCTTCAGTGGCAAAAAGTCACTGCATGTTCCTTTGAGAAGAAAAACTGATTTGTAGGTGTACAGTATATGTTGACACTTGTTTTGAAATGTGTGAGCAACAGCAACGTAGTTTCATTGTGCTTTAGAGTTGCCCCCAAATCAAATCCATAAATTGACTTCTGTAAAGATTATATAGAACAGTGCTGCCATCTGTTGGACAATGTGTGTTATTGCGAATCAAAATACCTTGCGCAAAACGCAGTATATACTGAAAATAGTCAGGCCTCAAATAATTACTATTGTCCATGTTAAATAATCTTGACATTATTTTTTTGGTTAATTAATTAATCATTAAGTCTGTGAAATAAAAATGAAATGCCCATCAGATGTCTTTTATTTTGATCCAATAAAAAAAAAAACTTTTCCAGCTTACAATAATAATAATATTAAAAAAAAAAAAATTTAAAAACATGAAAATAATAGCTATTTTTTTCCTAGCTTTAGAATTTTTTTTTGTATCTAATCAATTCTTGACATTTTTTTGATACAGTTTCTGTCACTTGACTAGGTGATCAATCAATTAAAAAAAATAATCATTAAATTTTATTCTAAATGCTCTACTTTTCAAGCTCTCCTAGCTTTCCTTACAATTTTATTGGTTTTATTATGGATTATGCGTCCATCATTTAGTTTTAAGGAGATAATTCAGTGTGAACTGGGGCTGACACTTTCTCTTGGTGAAGGGTTGAATGTCTCATATCTCGAGTGTCAAATGTCCGTGTCCTCTCTTAGGTGACCACAGACTTGTACCACGTGCTGGTCAACAACGGATACCAGCTGGACTGTCGAGGTGTTGTGAAGGTGAAGGGGAAGGGGGAGATGACTACTTACTTCCTCACCAGCGGCCCCCCGGGCAGTTAACAACAGACAAGGCGACCGCACAGTGACTCCCACTGCACTGACAAGGCAGAGACTGCAGAGAGACTGCGTGGTCAGCTCGGCAATGAGCACTGAAACACAGTGCAAACACACTGGGGTCAGGAGACCACCAACAGAGAAGAGTCTGTATGTTTCTCAGATCCGCACACACAGGGCATCGTTCAAGTTTGAAGGCTTTTCCCCGAGCTGCCCGAGAGATAATGAAGCCCAGTTGCCTTAGGACTGAAGTGGCTATATGCTTGTGTTTATGAGCAATAGTACAAGTATTTCCTCTGGAGTCATTATTTATTTTCGTGAAAGAAAATTATGTTTCATAAAAACAAAATATGCAAGGACAACATGAAGAATGACAATAACCAAAGAACAAATGTTTGATATAAAACACATTAATGATTCTTCTCAGAAAGTGCAGAAACCTTAAATAATTTATTATTCATCTTCTGAGAGCAAAGGCCACGGAAATGTCACTGTCATTGACAGAGTTGAACTCTCTTTTTTTTTTTTTTTTTTTGCTGTGGACTTATAATAAAGGAGAACGCACACATACGCAGATAGAAAACAAAACAACCTTGGCTTGGACTTCTCTGTTTCTTATCAGGGCCCTCTTTGTTTCTTCCAGCCTGTGATTCTTCACAGTCTGGACATGGAGCTGTTGGCTTCACTCAAATGTATGACTGAACACTCGCTCCTTGCAGTGTTTTTTTTTTTTTTTTTTTGGGGGGGGGGGGGGTTCAAGCCAAAAACAAGAAGTAAGAAATGAAGAAAGAACAGTTGCATTAGTGTCACAGAACTGAAGGGAGATTGTTAAACTGTTATGAAACATTTTATACAATGTGTGTGTGTGTATGTGTGTGTGTGTGTGTGTGTGTGTGTGTGTGTGTGTGTGTGTTAGTGCTGTATGTATGGGCGTGAGCACATGTAACTGAATGCTGATCTTTATCTATAAAGGGGCATACTGTAACTTTTCACTGTGAGGTTTTTATGATACTGTATGACAATGCTTTCTTGCCAAACTGGTTGCTGCGAGGCATGTTTTATATTATTCTTCAGACTTGTGTGTCCATTCCTGATTTAGTTTTCTTCAAAATGATTATTTGAAGAGAATTATGTCTTCTGCGCCTTTTACCGGACTGTGATTTTGACTGATTTCATTCCAACTGAAATAAGCGAAAGCCTACGAAACATATGTTTTTTTGGATTGTGTTACAACATGTGAAGGTAAACTGGTTTCCTGACAGCTTCAGGATGAAGTGTATGCAGAAATTCTCTGTCTGCTCTGTATTGCCTTGAGATTATGCAGTTCCAATGTCCGCATACTTCATGGACCAATATCCACAATTTTACATAACAGTGTTTCACCCTGTTTTGTATTTGGCACATGGAGGCTTGTAACAAACCCCCCCCCCCCCCCCCCCCCCCCCCCAGAATTAGTCGTTTGAAGGAGTTATCATATGAATGTATGTAATAATGAATTTTTCTCTCCACAATGAGACTACTGAAGAAAACTGCTCTCTGTATTGCCTTTGGTACTGAAGAAGGAACTGAATCTTTGTACTCCAGGTCAGATTGATTTGACTACATGTCTGCTGAAGGTTAAGGAATATTTTACATTCAAACTAAATTTACACTTGGTGTGGTTACGCTCACTTTCCTGTCAGAGCCCAAAACTGCTGCCTTCATAGGCTACAAAAAAGATCCTCACTTTGGCTTGTCTCTCCCTGACCTTAAAATGAAAGGTCCACGAAACACTGTTGCATTTTCCTTTAAATAATGACAGCGTTAACTAGTGCAATGGTTGATTTGATTAAATTCCCCTTGGTTTAGAAATCAATAAATGGCAGTTTTTGAATTTGTTGTGTTTTGTTGGTTTGCTATTTATTTTTGTTTTTAGATCTACAGTATACACACTTAACCTTTTCTCTAAGAAAAACAAAACAAAAGGTTAATTTCACAACACAGCGTTAGCCTGCGTAGTGGTGCTATATTTGTTAGCTTTAATTTAGCTCTCATGTCAATCAGCAACCTGCAATCAAGATTTGTCCCTGTGACAGTAACCTAAGTTGCCTTCATCTCCTTCTCTGAATAAATCAGTCTACAGTTTCAAGAGGGTGATACAGGAGAGAGTATTTAATTGCTTTCTCATGAATAATGAATTTCTGTTGAGGTAATGGCAATGTTCACTTACAACACTCTATGCTGAACATTAATTAAGTGGCATAAATTCCTCCTAATCCCTGATGAAAAAGCACTAATGTTACCCTGGGATGTAACATCGGCAGATAGAGAAGTGGCTGACATCAAGAAATCCTAGCAGTGGCTGAAAAGGCTGGTACAGAGGCTCGGATGGTGGCAGCACAAGAACAGGCCCCAGGCATCAGATCCATAGAGGCATGCGCAAGGTGCAGCCTGTGCAGAGATACCCCTGAGACAGCCCAGCTCAGAGTAGCAGGATATAAGATGCAAGCCCAGACAGCATATACTGAGATACATAGCCAAAGTGGCTGGGATAATGGTAAGGGGTTAGAGGATCCTATGGGACACACTACTGAAAGTGGCTGAGAACAGAAGAGCTGAGATCCAGGTAACATCACATACTTGGGTATTAATATTTCCCCCAGGCTGTCAGAGCTGTACAGACTCAACTTCACTCCACTACTTAAAACAATAAATGACAACCTCCTCCGCAGGATGAACTTTCCACTATCCATTATGGGCAGAATAGCGACCATTAAAATGACAATACTCCCTAAAATAACCTACTTATTCACAATGACCCCAACCCATACCCCCACCCCCATCCAATCTACATCTTCCTCCCTCTACCTCAGAATTAATTAACATCACTTCTTCAAAACAGCTCCTTTACAAAATATACAGAATCATTTTACAGTCCGACACTATGTTATCCATACCGTCAATAAAATGGGAACAAGACCTGTCCATTAATCCTGATGCCAACTTCTGGATCCAAATTTGCAAAAACATCTACTTCATGGCAAAAAACGCCATCCTTCAACTCATACAATATAAGATAATCAATAATTCATTATACTGGGCAAAAACATTTTTTAAATGGGATTTTCATCAGATATCTGTTCACATTGCACGTAAAAACAGTCAGGATAGCTACATTCACACCACCTGGCACTGCACACCCATTAATCACTTTTGGAAAAAAATCACAGTCATTGCCACGATTCCTCCTCCCCCCCTCCCCACTCTGTTTACTAGGTGACCTATCAACAATCAAACTGAATAAAACAAACAGTAGATTGCTCCTTGTGGCCCTAACTATTGCGAAGAAAACTATCCTCATGAACTTGGAAATCAAGGAACATCATACACATTACACACTGGAAAAAAACATTTCCTCTCTATGGAAAATTGATCATCCTCCATCAAAAATTCCGCAAGAGAACCTCAGTCAGTTTGGTCATCTCTCATTCATTTCTCACAAACTTGATCCCATCTATCCTGTTATCTTACTTTAGTTTTCTTTGCATATCCACAATCATAATTTAAGCACACTCACACCAAACTTAGACTGACTGCTTAGTAAACACATACACACGCACAAGCACAAAGGCTACACTAACACCAACAGCATATTAACATCAACTCACACAACACCTAACACAAACTATAACTGTATTGACTGTTCTTATTGTTATTGACTGCTCTTATTGTCTTTGTGTTATTCCCTTCGTGGATTGTCTTTTTGTGTTGCAATTAATAACAAAATTATTTAAAAAAAAAAATAAAAAAAAAAATAAGAGCTGAGATCCTGTGGGACGAGTTCCAGACTGACAAGCAGCTGCTGGCCGACCAACCACATAGTGATGGTTAACAAAGCGCAGAAGATAGCAGTGGTGATAGATGTGGCAAACCTGATCGTATCATCGGGAGGGGGGGCGGGGGGGGGAGGAGCATAAGAAGGTCAAAAAGCACCAGGGATGGATTGAAGGAACAATAGATATAGATGTGGGAGGTTCAGTCCAAAGTGGCCCCTGTGGTGATAAGAGCATGAGGGGCTGGACCGCCAAATTAAGAGAAACTCCGGCAGATTATAGGAACGACATTTGAGAAGAGTGCAATCAGAGGAACAGCTACTGCACTCAAGAACCACGATACTGTAGAAATATGTATTTCAAAGTGCGGAAAAATAACAAAAGATGTGACTCAAAGAAATATATATATCTTCATATGTTTATATGTTATATAACTATTAGTATGTATTATATTACGTTATTTTTGGGGGGTTATTTGTTTGAAATTGTATAACATCTCCAGGAGCTCCTGCTGTTTCCATTATAAATCCGCCTTTAACGTAATGCACGGACGTTCAGGACGCAAGCGGCCACCAGGGGACTCACTCTAACTAATTATTTGAACAAATGGCACCTGTTGGGTTGAAAGCAAAAGCCGGGAGTCCGGTCCTCTGTAAATTCCTGTCTCACAACTTCAGAGAACTGGAAAGGCCGAAGCGTGAACACTTGACAGCTTCACATCCAGTCAGAGAAATACCAGGCCAGCCGGAACAGGTGTAGACGACGACTGCTCCTCAGTTTTAGGTAAGAGACGGTATTTCAGAAAGTCGAAAGTCGTTATTATCCATCTGCACGTGTCTCGTGACATTTGTACCCCTGATTGTTAGATATTTATTTGACAACTATGTGATTTTTAATTCGGTTTTGAAAAAAGATAAGATAAGATAAGGTTTATCCTCGCGTGATGTTTCAAGTTTTGAACGGCCCTGAATGGGCCAAGTAAAAGCAGGATGTGTGCAACCAACTCTTCCTCTTTCATTCATGCGTTTTGCTGACGGACTCTTGTCTGTTGTCTGACTACAGTCTGTCCACTTCTGCCACAAGTTATTTTAAAGCTGTACGAGTAATGTGTTTTTTCCTGTTATGCCCTTCCCTGAAAAAAATAAACTAACTTGTGTGGCACAACTGTATTTTTTGATGTTCAGATGTACATGCCCACATAACATTGATTTTATCTGTATGTGTGATTTGAATAGTTTCCTTCCTATTCCCTTGTCTTCATGACTGTGGATGTCCATTAGACAACCCAGAGCGTCTGTTTGTTTCCATCCTCTGGAATACAAAAAGTATCTTCCTGAATTATGAAGGCAGCTGGCTTGAGAATGAAGTTAATTAATTATGACCAAGTAAGAGTGAGTCTCTTGCTGAACAGTGATCACCTAAGGACACGTAGATGTCCTGCATTGCAATTATATCCTGTTTCACATTGCAGGAAACCGCCTCCTATTGTGCCAATGCTGGGTGAAGTTATGGTTGTGTCATGCTCCACGTAGCCAAGTGTACTTCCTGCTGCAGATGACAGATGTCTAAGCAAGGCGTTGTGTGTCACTTATTAACTAGCAGTTGCAGGTGGAGCCTGCAGTGTCACAGCTCACCTGCTGCCACATGGGTCCTGGAGGACCTTGGCCGCAGCAGGTGAATTCAGGTGTGTACTCAGAGGTGTGGTGTGTTTGTTCACACTCCCCTCCTCCCTGTTCTCTGTACCTGCCCTGCGGGACTGTTTCCTAAAGAGACGGCTAGGGAGGAGGTGCAGGGTTGGCTAGATCACCAGCTGCTATGACACTTGCATGGACGCACAAACCAGTTTTGAGGGATTTTTCTCATGCTTGTCTTTTACTTTTACTACAGGAATAGCTCAGCGATTGTGTAGCAAGAAAAGGCAGGTAAAGGTTACAGAGGAGCGTGTGTTAGGCGGTATACCTTCAGGTCAGCCAGTTTGTACAGAATTTTTCTTCTTGTCTGTTTCACAGCCTGAAGAGCAACACCCTTTCTGAAACATGCGGCTGTTTCTACGCCGGCGAATGTCCCCCGTAAAACTGGTGCTCCTTGGGGGAACTCTCTTCATGGTGGTCCTAGTGGTTCTCCAGAGGGATGTTGGCTCTTCGCCTGGCGGGGACCCCTGGCTGCAGGAGCTGGTGGACAAGAAGGACAAAGTGTTGGTGATGGTCCGAGAGGCTGTCCACAACATTGGCTTCCAGATCAGAGCTCCGCAGCCTCCACCGGTGCAGGAGCAGCCCACTCAGGACGTCAACTGCCCCACTGGATTTTACACTCAGGCTGAGCTCAAACCTCACCTAGAGAGGCCGCCTCAGGACCCCCAAAGCCCCGGGGCAGGTGGGAAGGCATTTCAAAAGGACCACATGACCCCAGAGGAGGAGAAGGAGAAGGAGGACGGCATGACACGACACTGTTTCAACCAGTTTGCCAGTGACCGAATCTCACTCAGCCGTAATCTTGGGGATGACACGAGGCCTTTGGAGTAAGTGCATGTTCTCAGAAAAATACATCATAGTTGACTTATCACTGTTTTATCAACAAGTATGCTGAAATGTACACAGGCCAGATAATACCTTGCATTCCAGCCGGGGTCGTGTTCAGGGAGGTAAATTATTACATTCATGTTCTTTAAAAAAAATTCACTTAGTTAAAAAGTCTAATCAGAGTGTGACCATTCAAACACACACAGCATGCAATACACAAGATATTTCAGACTGAGGCATTATTGGTGTTTTAAATACCTTCATTAACTGAAAATGTTTGTCCATCTTGATATCTGTGCACCCTCACAGGCCTTGAGACATTTTTCTCCAAGTGGCTTTTAAATACGAGCTGATAGTGAGTGAATGTCGCACACTGAGCTATTCAGTGTTGGTGAGCAGCCTTATGGTGTGTTATGTGTGTCTCTGCAAGACCTTCTGTGACTTTCATTTCATCAGATATACCTCTCACTCACTTCTTTGTCTCTCCGTCTGTTCTGACGTGGCTCACCTCGCCCAGGTGTGTGGAGAGGAAGTTTCGTCGCTGTCCACCTCTGCCAACGACCAGTGTCATTATAGTCTTCCACAACGAGGCTTGGTCCACACTCCTCAGGACGGTCTACAGCGTCCTGCACACGTCCCCTGCCGCCATGCTCAAAGAAATCATCTTGGTAGATGATGCCAGTATTGCAGGTGGGGGGAAAAAAACATGACCTTGCTTCAATGGTGAAGCAATTGTCTAACAATAGACAATTAGAGGCTTAGAGTTCAGTTTTATTGCTTGTGTGAGGGAAAGTGAAACGTGAGCTGCCAAAGCTACGCTACAGGTGAGTAATAGTATGCAATACCAGTAGTTTCTGAGCAACAGTTGATGCAAACAATATTTATTTTGCTTTTAAATATTGAAAATTTATATAATTTAATTCATGAAATGAGTATTTCAGCATGTCTTCACCTATGTCCGTAGTGAGCTGTTCTCAAGAAAGATACACAGCAATGACAGTGTGTGAAAAGTCCTATATAAATAAACGTAACTTACTTAATACCACAAGCCAGGCAATAATACCATATTTCCAATGGGTACTGCATTAGTTTTGCTTTACAAATCGAAATGTTATTTTTTTTTAATATAAATACAAAAATAATTTAATGTGATGTTTGACATGAACACTGACACTTGTTGTAAATAATAGACATGGAAGAAAATCACCAGGAAGCTCTTGTGTTTTAGGTTTTTTTTTTTTAAATATGTTGTACACATGGTACAGCAGAGAAAATCCGCATATGCTCAAGTTATGTCATTTGTTAATCAAAGTACCCCACCTGTGTATCAGTTCTTCTGTATGTACTATTTTGCTAAACTGCATGTACTGTTACATGTTGCTGTTACATATTCACTGGCAGGTTGAATCTAATTTAATCCCATCATTTCAGTCCTTTTGCCAAGAGAACCTAAGAGAGTGCATTGCCTTTTAAAATACTGATCACTGCAGATGTAATTCATTCAGTGATTTATCAGCTCTGTTTTCACACCTTGAATACACACTCCATAACATTTACTGTTACACCGACCACCCCTCTTGAGTGAATGATTTTGAGTGATCATAGATAGTCATGCACACAGCCACATGTATTATCAGAAACGTCAGTACGTCTTTTTTTTTTTTATAGACAATATTCAGTGGCTGAGCTTGAAATATTTTTTTTTTCAGTTATTTCTGTCGTAACCTAACTCTCACGTGTATTTAAACGTTTCCTACTGTATTCAAACTTGTCTTTTGGCTACAAGAGCAACAGCTTTCTCCCCTACCGTTCAAGGCATGTGGTTTGTAGATTCATTCAAACCGAAACTTGTGAGAAACATGTGGCGTTGATTGTGGTTGTAAAAGTGCTAAGAGGGGAAGTGTGACCCAGTTTTACCAGCAGCGTTTCCACTTCATTGCTATTTCTTCTGACAGTCGTCTCCTGGGTATAAATGTGATGAATGTTTAACTTGTTCTTCTCGGGGACAGTGAGGTGCTTCATGAAACACCAGGCCGAGTTATTTCACTGACCACTAAGTTTAAAGTTTGTCGCGCTGACAACAGTGATGTCAAGCTCTGCCCTCAGTACACTTTGGAAGCCACGTAAGACGGCTTTTGTTTTAAATCGAGACAAGACGAGACTCACGTGATGTTTTATCTCCGCAGAGCATCTGAAGAGCCAACTGGAGGAGTATGTGCGTCAGCTGAAGATTGTCCGGGTCGTGAGGCAGGTGGAGAGGAAGGGCCTCATCACAGCCAGGCTGCTGGGTGCCAGTATTGCTCAGGGGGAAGTTCTCACCTTCCTTGATGCACACTGTGAGGAAACACACACACACGCAAACATCACAACAACAATACATTGACTTTGGCAAAATGATCAAGATTATTTTATGATTAATTTTCTTATACACTTTTGAGATCCATCCATCATTTGTCATGTTTTTGGACCACTGAAAACTACCTTCGCCCTCACATGATGCTTATTAGTAAAAATCGTTTGCATGAATAAATTCACTCTAAATATCTTTTACAGCCAGTTAATACTGGAAAATGAGGGGGGTTAGTTATAACATACTTGAAGCAGATATCTGTATTTAGTCAGAAAACGAACCTGTAATTAGGGAGTGCCTGATTTGAGGCACTTTATCAATTTCATTTGTAGAATAAAAAAATCTATTCTCTAAAATATTCTTCTTATGTTGAGTTACTTTTTATATCCTCCACTTTTCTTCACTTGCTTGTTTGAGTTCTATTTATTTTAGTCCAACAATTCTACCAACGGAGATATATTAAAGTACTTTGCTCTTAATATCTGTGACGATACTGACACAAACAAATTCATAAATAATTGCCTCTTTTTACAAAATATTCTGCTTAGCATAATACCAGCACCTGTGATACTGAGCTATGATCCTGAATATTTGCAGTAATTAAAATTTTACATTGACGTTATCCCGTTCTCTTTCTCCCTGTTTAGGTGAGTGTTTTCATGGTTGGCTGGAGCCACTGTTGGCCCGCATTGTTGAGGAGCCCACTGCAGTGGTCAGTCCAGAAATAAGCACCATTGACCTGAACAACTTTCAGTTCCATAAACCTGTGGCCTCAAACCGTGCTTTCAACCGAGGCAACTTCGACTGGAGCCTGACGTTTGGCTGGGAGGCGATCCCTGAGGATGCAAAGAAGCTGCGCAAGGATGAAACCTACCCTGTAAAGTAAGAAGGATCATGTTGGTTTCACTTTGAACATCCTGAATCATTTAAATGCCTAATGCTTTTGTGTCTGCAAACGTCAGGACGCCTACTTTTGCCGGTGGTCTCTTCTCAGTGTCGAAGAAGTACTTTGAACAAATTGGAACATACGACGACAAGATGGAGATCTGGGGCGGAGAAAATGTGGAAATGTCATTCAGGGTCAGCTTCTGTGTCTGTCTATGCTGTCACAGTTCCACATATTAGTTAATAAGTGTCCCTGTGATGATTTAAGTTTGAGTCTGAATCTAGCCTTCTAACCGTGTCATATGTGATTCCCAGGTGTGGCAGTGTGGGGGTCAGCTAGAGATCCTCCCTTGTTCTCTGGTGGGCCACGTCTTCCGCACCAAGAGTCCCCACACCTTCCCCAAGGGCACAGAAGTCATCACTCGCAACCAAGTGCGCCTGGCGGAAGTCTGGATGGACGACTATAAGAAAATCTTCTATCGCCGCAACAAGAATGCTGCTGTTATGGCCAGTGAGGTCTGTTTTCAAGGATGCAGTGCGAGTTTATGACCATTCCCATGACACATTTTGACTGATGCAACAAGTTGATATATATTAATTTAATTGTTTATACCCTTTCTCACTGTTATAGCACAAGTATGGGGATATTTCTGAACGCCTGAAACTGAGAGAGAATCTTCAGTGCAAGAACTTCACGTGGTACCTAAACACAGTTTACCCAGAAGCCTTCATTCCAGACTTAGCCCCTGAGAAATTTGGAGCAGTGAGTCAAGTTTGTGAATAGCAAAGATATAGCACGCTGCAACTGTGACTGTATCTCACTGTTATTGTGTGCTCATGTTTGCACCAGATTAGAAACTCAGGGTCTCAAACCTGCCTGGATGTCGGTGAGACCAATCACGGAGGTAAACCCGTGATCATGTATCAGTGTCACAACATGGGAGGCAACCAGGTACAGAAACCATGACTCGGTGTAAAATTAAGAACTGAAGATAGTTGAATGCCTGCTGAGGCAGTTTGGATCTAACTTGATGATTGTGTCTTCCAGTACTTTGAATATTCATCTCATAAGGAGTTGCGTCATAACATTGGAAAGCAGCTGTGTCTTCATGCAGCGGCCCAGTCAGAGCCAGTGAAGATTGAGCTGTGCCATCTGAAGGGGAAGGGTACCAGTTTGACACCACAACAGGAGTGGGTCTTCACAGAGGTGAGGAGGACTTGGGACAACAGCAAAACTTTAACATTTTTGGCAAATGTATTTATTTGCTTTCAGGATAGATAACATGATCATATCTGTCTGTTTAATTTAAAGCTACAGCTATCTGCCAGTTAGCTATGTCTACTAAAGTGACTTAAAACATGGAAAAAAATGCCACCTTCTTGTTTCTGCTTGTCACCTCGAGATTGCTGTACAACCAGTGTGCAGTCTGGAAAGTCAGTGCAACCAGCAAAAACATTGTGGCTTATAAGCCTCTTGCATGCTGTCTAAGAATGCACACGGCTGTTGTGAAATTACCAGAAATGGATGTAACGTTTAAATGAATCACCTGCATAACTGTCGGCTCGATTTGGCTATTTTCATTCTCTGTTTCATACACACAATAAATATACGGATGGTTTATATTCATCGACAGTATATTGCTACTTAATAAAAAAATAAACATTTTTGTCCGGACGTGTGTAACATCGATATATTGTGGCGTTCCACAACAGCTGCAGCTTTACTTGCCACCACAATTTAAAAATAAGTTTGTGGTCTTGCCCCTTTTACTACGTAGATAGCAACCATCAAGTGTGAGAAGTGTCCAGCATTTCATACTTAATTTTTTGGTTATGAGAACACCATCTAGATACTTGTAGTTGTTGTAAGTGTGTTATACACTCAAAATGTTTCCAGGTGAGGCCTGTATGCTAAGCTAAGCTAACTAGCTACTGGCTTTAGCTCAATATGTACCAGACAGACATGAGTGATTTTCTCATCAAACTCCAAAAATAAGGGGAATTTCCCTCTCCTATGTCAAACTATTCATTTAACCATTCTTTGTTGAATACATACAAATGTTATGAAGTGTATTTATTTATTGATTTAAGCTTTGCTATTGATTCTCTTTTTGTCTGATGTTAATCTCCAGCAAAATCTTCTGAAGAATCCTAGCAGTGGGAAATGTTTACAGCTGAAAGGAGCCCAGATTCAGATGGACCACTGTAATGCTGCTGATCTCTATCAGCACTGGACCTTCAGCTGACCTCCGAGGCTGCACATCAGGTGACCCCTGGAACCTTGTGTCCCCCTCCTCAGACTCGGCACCGAGAAGCCAGATCAACATTGATGCAGTAGCTGTGGAGCTTTGGACATTTGGCCGTACTGAATGGACAATGAAAGGTGGACTAAGGAAAGACAGTCACATCTGTTGAAAACCTTCGGGTTGGTCTTAACTCATTTTAAATTTATTTATGAAAGAAGCTCAAGATGGACATTTGACGGTGGCTGGGGATCTTCAGACAGAGTGTGGACTTTGCATTTAGGAGCAGCAGCTTCATTGTGGCAAAGCTAAACATGAAAAGGCTTTGAATGGCAATGTTCGTAATTCACTGCATTTACACTCCAGCTTGGAGAGTAACAAATAATGACAGATGCTGTCTGACGGTGAATGTTAAAAAGGTAACAATATGCACAAAGAGTGAGAGATGTTTGATTTTTAAATAAGAAATTCTGTCTTATTTGATCAATGATCATTTGTGTACAATAAATGATGAATATTTGTTGTACCATAAGTTTTCTAGAACACCATTTCTGAAGGTTTCATTGGTAAATATTGGATTTATTACTAATGTCTTTGGTTAGTCATGGTCAATTACATTGTGTATACAGTACTGAATTTATTATAGTGTTAGAACTTTCCTTTTATGGTTAACCTTGGTTTTGGTCAGTATTGATTGATGAAGTGCACTATTTCCTGAAGGAATGACCAACTTAACGACTTTTTGTGGTGGTTCAGTAACCACCACAAAAAGTCGTTTTAAATATTATCCAAATATTAAATCATTGGGATTTCAAGCCACAGAGGCGTTAAGTCACCAGCCTGGAAACGTGACAAGATTAATGATTCAATTTACAACCTGTGTCAACTACCACGCCAGAGTTTATGTCCTGTTAAGAACTCTCTCTGCAAACAAAGTGTTAAGACTTTGTCAGAGGTACCTGTTAATGTTTGCGCAACATTTACTCAAGAACTAGTTTAGGAGCAAGAAAACATTCCTGGCAAATTGTAGCCTCATCTGAAAAGACCTGAGATGTGGGTTGAACGTGAAAGTAAATGGGCAGGATGTCCAACCCAGATCTGATGGAATGCGAGTACTATAGATATTTATAATGTGTACCATACACACAACCTGCTGAACTATATAGGGGCTGAGTACAACTCATGTTGAGTTGTACTTGACATGAGGGCATTTTTTTTCTTTGCAACAATAGGTGGCAGCAGAGAGTGGCTGAGTTTTTCTGCAAGGCAAGGAGGACAACTGAAATTTCACCACACAATGTGTGTCAGGTAGCCATAGGGAAATAGGTGTTCACAGTAGGGACAGACTGAGAGCAGATGGACCACAAGATGAGCGCCGAGCCTTTGACTCGCTCTGAGGTGTTTGGACAGCTCAGGAGGGAGCTCTATGGAGAGGAGCAGTCACGTCATTCTAGCACACACGTATTCATCATCCTGGGAGCGTCTGTGAGTACAAACTCCGAAGTTCTTACTAATATAATTTCCATTTCTAACAGTTTAAAGATCTCTTGTTTGCTCTATTGTCACATCTCCCTTTTAGACTTAACAAATTCCAAACAGTTTTAGTGGAGTGTTTGAAGTGAAAGGGGCCCAACAGAGGTGACACAAAGCCTCACTGCAGAACAATTCACTGGGCAATATTGAAGTGTGGTAATCGGAGAATGAAGGCCAGGGAATGAGCACATGTTAACTGAAATGTGCTGCATCTACTATTTCATTTGTCAAGCGCCAGTAAAAGGGGATCATTATGGAGCAAAAACATTTTGACTGTTCGTAGTGTTGAGCTAGGAACAAATTCCAAAGGAATCCTGCTCGAAGTGTGTGATCCAAGTTCTTTGAAAATCTCTGGTTAGTTTTTTATCTCATATTACTCAGCAGATCCTCTCACTCCACTGTGACTGTTTTTTTTTTCCAAAATGTACTTACTCTTTGGACTCTGTCACTGTGATTAGCAAGAGAAGTTAATGATCAGTTCTGTGTCGTTTATTGTATTATTTTCACAGGGAGATCTTGCTAGAAAGAAGATCTATCCAACTTTATGGTGAGTGAAGGATTGCAACACACACAGTGACGACAGAGTTGCTTTGAGATTGTTGGTGCCCTCATATTATTTGGAGTTTGACCTTTGGTCAAAGTGTTCTGATTCACTGCTTTTGACTGACTCTGTCCCTCTTTAGGTGGCTCTTCAGAGATGGCCTGCTACCAGACAACACACACTTTGTGGGTTATGCCCGGTCTAACCTGACGGTCGGGGACATCAAGGCAGCATGTCTGCCTCATATGAAGGTGTTGCATTTAAGGCTCCTTGTTTGGCTCTCTGAAACAAGATTGTGGATTGTTCAGAGTGTGTTTTGAGGAATTATTTTCCATATTTCCCCCAGGTCACTGATGAAGAGAGGGACTGTCTATCAGTCTTCTTCAGTAGGAACACCTACCTGAGCGGCAGGTATGATGATAGCAGCTCCTTTGACCAACTCGACAGCCATTTGTCATCTCTGCCCGGGGGAGCTGACGGCAACCGACTTTTTTACCTGGCTCTGCCACCTAGTGTCTACCACCATGTCAGCACAAACATCAGAAACCACTGCATGAGCAGCAAGTTAGTATCTGTTCAGTCTCTAAAGACGCATGAACATGCTTTTTGATCGCATTATTAAAATCAGCTTTGTTTGTGGCAGAGGTTGGAACAGGGTCATTGTTGAAAAGCCCTTTGGTCGTGACCTGCAGAGCTCACAGGAGCTGTCAGCCCACCTCTCCTCCATGTTCACCGAGGACCAAATCTACCGTATAGATCACTACCTGGGGAAAGAGATGGTGCAGAACTTCATGGTGCTCAGGTAAGAAGCTCAACATACACATTTTTAATACTTTATCACAGCTATAAACCTAAAGGTTGTCACAGAGGATAGCAAAATTTACAAAGTACTCATTCCACTATATCTCCATTCTTTGTTTAGTTTCAGAAGTGTTTTATTCTCTCACTTCAAGGTTTGGAAATCGTATTTTTGGACCCATATGGAACAGGAACAGTGTGGCCTGTGTGGTCCTCACCTTCAAGGAGCCCTTTGGCACTCAGGGCCGTGGAGGGTACTTTGATGACTTTGGTATCATTCGGTGAGAGACCGTGTATTCAGACAGATGTGGAAAAAACTGTTGCTGTCACAATGGAAACTTGAAACACTGATTTCTCTTTATGTAGAGATGTCATGCAGAACCATCTCCTTCAGATGCTGTGTTTGGTTGCAATGGAGAAACCTGCTTCCATCAATCCAGATGACGTGAGGGATGAGAAGGTAACGCCAGGAATTAACAGGAATTTGTCTTCAATAATGAGATTATCAGGTCATTGTAATCTCATTGTCCTGCGTTTTTTTTTTACTAACTTTTTTCATTGTGCTGCAGGTGAAGGTGTTGAAGTGTATAGCTCCTGTTGCAGTGTCTGATGTGGTGCTTGGCCAGTATGTCGGTGACCCCAAGGGGGAGGGTCAGTCCAAACTGGGTTACCTTGACGATCCCACTGTACCAAAAGGCTCCTGCACACCAACTTTCGCCACCACAGTGCTCTATGTCCAGAATGAAAGATGGGATGGTGAGGCTTTATTCCAGCTCTTTGTTTCTTTTTCGTCTTTTAGTCAACATTTTATGACAGCACCACTGATTTTTCTCTGCTTTTCTACCTGTCCATCCATCCATCCCTCAGGAGTTCCTTTCATTCTGCGTTGCGGTAAAGCTCTAAATGAGAGGAAAGCAGAGGTTCGCCTGCAGTTCACTGACGTGCCAGGAGACATCTTTGGTGAGCGCTGTCAGAGGAACGAGTTGGTGGTGCGTGTGCAGCCAGACGAAGCCATTTACTTGAAGATGATGACCAAGAGGCCGGGGGTTTACTTCAGCCCTGAGGAGACTGAGCTGGACCTCACCTACAAGAGCAGATACAAGGTGCTATAGCCTTATGTAACTCCAAGTATTCACTGTAATCAATCATTCATGTCCAACTATCAGTCTAAAAATAATCAAGTTTGTATTGTTAGTGTGTTAACTTAGTTATTGTCAGCAATGCAAATGTCAATTGATTCTTGATATACATTGATCACAATTTTTAATTTCAATTTAAGTAAAACTAATGCTGTTAATTTTTGAATGTAAAATTCATGTGAAGATGTTGAGATGAGATTAATTACGTTTACTAAATATGTATTATATCAGCTGAGATGCCCTCCAATCCCTCCCCCTTGTCCCTGCACAGGATAAAGTGGGTATAGATAATAGATGGATGGATAATATAATATAATGCCAAGAAATATAATATAAAGGCTGAGGGTGTAGTTCTTCTTGTTTACACTGATATAGTGGAATATCATGAAGGACTCATCCTTGTGTAATTAATGTTGGTCACTGAACCTGAAATAAGCATTCAAGTAATTTTCAACAGCTGCCATCTATTTGCAGAATGTGAAGCTCCCAGATGCTTATGAGCGACTGATACTGGATGTCTTCTGTGGAAATCAGATGCACTTTGTCCGCAGGTTGGTAGCATCATTTGCTGTTGAAGTTCTTTGAGAAAAGATGCAAACATTTTCAAACTTATCTCCTTGTGTCTCTTGCGTTCAAGAGTTTTATATGAGCATAAACCTGATTCACACTGCATTTTTTTCAGCTCTCAGCTGAGTGGTAGATTTGAAAAAGGTTCACAAATAAGTTATTTCCATTTGAACTGCTTGTCTTTCTGTCCCAGCGATGAGTTGCGGGAGGCCTGGAGAATCTTCACCCCACTCCTCCACCAAATAGAGAAAGAGAGGGCAAACCCCATTTCTTACATATATGGAAGGTAAAGTGTGTTTTATGAGACAGAAACAAGTCCAGTTCATGATGCACATGAACATTTTTCAGTGATCACTTCTCTTCCTCCTGTTTGTTGTGTCCACAGTCGTGGTCCAAACGAAGCGGACGATCTTGTGAAGAGGGTGGGCTTTCGCTATAAGGGAACATACAAGTGGGTGCAGCCCCACACATCCTGATGCTGTCCGTCACAGGCATTAAATCACATTAAAACATTAACACCACTGTAAGAAAGTTCACAAACAATAACGTTTACCCGAGTCACTGCTGTAGCACTTTTGATTTTGTCTGCATGAACAAAAGAAACCACTGACTTACCTCTAATCATAGAAGAATACATTTTGAAATATAAAAAAAACTAACAACCTGATTTAACATGTCGATCTGAAGTGACTAATTAAAATTATCAATCACTCTTTTGTCTGTACTTTTTTTTAAAGAATTGTTACACCTATGATCAGTCACGAAGAGCTGGAAGAGCTACACCTTGCATAATATTTATCATCAGCAGGTCTCTGTTTACAGTCATCACTAAACTATGATGATGTAGAATGTGATTCACATAAAGCCACACCAAGTACTATTAAACCAGGACGACTTGTTGGTCTGGTTTGTAACAACAGAGGGCCCTCTTAATAACAGTCACATAGAAGACACATTAAAATGTCCTGCGTCAGGTAAGAACAATTTCCAGGTAGGTTTTTGAAGCTTAACTTCAAATCAAAACTGTAAATAACTCTTAATAACATGTTGTTAATCTCTAAAACTGCATGAGTGAGTTGTAACATTTCTCTTTTACATTTTAAAATCAGTTTGATTTCTATCAGCTGCCTGCATCAAACTGATGTTGTCTTGTCACTTTGTCTCTACCAGGTCTGTGGGCTGACTGGAATAGCACATGCATGCACACAATTTCTCACACACTCTGACCAATAACAGCCCATTCAGTGATCCTGCCAGTACTCGGAGGGCTGTGGGAAATACAGAAAGGACGAACATGTGTCTAAACAAGCTCTGGGACTGTTGTACTTTCCTTCTTTCCCTGTCTTTCCCGTCTCATTTGATTTTTTTTTCACATTTACTAAATTCAATAATAGTTTGATGGTCCATTAGTATGAACATAGCAAAGTTTAAAAATATATATATATATTTTTTTTTAAGTTACTCATTTATAAATCAGATTAGCTTGAGTCAAACTAAAAGAAAATAAAATGTTACAACGGCATGATTGTTCATGTTAAAAACAAGGAAGCTATTGCTGATTATATTTAATGTCAAAGACAAACAGCACTGGTGAACTAATGTAGACAACAATAAAGTGAGTCAGGTCTTTATCGTATAAAGATATTTTTTGTTTGTTAACTTCTGTTGTCATTTGCCTTTACTTTATTCTCTGGAAGCAAATGTGGGCAAAATGTGGATCAAATTTACAGACCAAAAACTGGCACACACACTGAATACATTATCAGGTTAAAAGAGTTTTGTGCAGAAAAAAACCTGCACTATAGATAAGTGTAGAATTTAGCAAGTATGCAATTGTGTTTTTAAAGAGAACCTATTATACTTTGACATATTTTCTGTCATACATATACAATATTACACTGTTGGATGTTCATTTTAAAGGTGGCCAATGAGGTAAATGTATGAAAAAGTAACAGCTCTGAACACTTGATTTTTTTTTTTTTTTTATATGGTTAGCACATTTCCCACACATACGTCTATCAACAAGGAACTGTGAATCATAGATAACTGTTCTAGTGGAAGCAGAATATTAAAATAAAAACCTGAAAAGGAGCATAATGTCCTCTTTAAAGAGGGGTATTCAACAAACACATCGACGAATAAATAGTTGTTTTCCTTATGACAATTAGAAAATGTATAAAAGTACCTGAAATATCAGGGAACTCTTTGGCCATGACAGACTGCAAGGCTGGCTATTCTTTTGGTGAATTCACAAATTAGCCTCCCCATACTCAGTCCATTCTTCACTTTTTTCCTCATCATCCAAAGTTTAGGTAAGACTATTTGTGTGAGAAGCATCTTCTTTCACAATTGTCTCGTTCCTAGCTGCAGCCGTTGATGGCTTCTCCGTCCTCAATGCCCCTGGCATACAGACGCACCAGCTGGCCATGAATCCTGCGAGAGGTGAATACAGTGAAACAGTGACAAATCATTTTTGTGTACCTCAGGTAATTGAGCTTTAATTCATTTTTAACCTGACATATCATAACATGTGAGGATAATACACGGTAAGAGATTACTGAAAACACAGCATGTAGAGTTTTGCTCTCTTACTTGCAGAGGATCTCGGTGAAAGGCAGAATCTCTCCATCGCAATTCCACACTGACACAGCAGGAGCTTTACTGCAACACAGACCACACAGGAAGGGTGTTGCTGTTTTCTGCTCGTTTGTCATTTCTTGCTCCACGACTCTCTCTGCCAGGTGTAGCTGAGACCCGTTTCTGCTTACAGTGTCCACAGATCCTCTCTCTTCGTCTATACTGCCACTCTGCCCCACAAATTCCTCATGTTCTTCCTCTTTGCCTTCTGGCAGGTAGAAACGGACTGCCTTCACACGATGGACCTCCACAAATGGCAGGTCAAACTAGGAGAAGTAAAGATTGGGTCAAGCAGTTTTTAAACTTGTCAGTCCAGCTTTGTTTTCATGTGAAAAGCCCGTACCTGGTCCTGTGTGCTTGTGTGCCTGTAGAGGAACTTGAGGAAGCCCAGTGGGTGAGTGTCCCACACCAGGATGAGGTCCCCTGTTCCGTCCGCCAGGTGAGCAGAGGGAGAGAGGCCCAGAGGACTCTTAGCACATGAGCTGGACATACAGGTGAGAGACACACACCTGAAACGGCCCTCCACACTCACCCACTCACCTGAAGAGACAAAGAAAGAGAGACGTGATTCTACAATAAAAAAAAAAAAAAAAGTTGCGAGATACTTGAATGGTCGTGAATAGATTTTTAGGATAGGGGAGCAGAAATGGCATATTTCTAGTACAAAAGGGTTCTTTTAAGTTTTAGAATATTCATTCAAGTGAAATACCTTAGACTCATTTACATTATCCAAATAAAAGTGTACAACTTCACAAGAGGTTGCAGTGTGACTTTTAAAGTGGTCACAAGCCAAAAAGGCTGCATTAACAGCTATAGTGTGGGGCTTCATATTCAAGGCCCTCCCAAACGATCACATAGTGCAGATTGAACCTTCCACCGCCAGATAAATATCACTGTACATCTCAAAGTATAGATGTTTTTTACATCTGTTGCCTGGTGTTACATTCTTGGATAAATGCAAACTGGCCATGCTCTATGAGCAGAGCACCAGAGACCTCTGCCAGCCAAGCTAGCTAATTTCCATTTTAGCACTAGGCTTGCTTGAATCAGGAGAGAATATTTCAATCACGCAGCTCTTCTAGATTTTACAAATATTGTCAGACCAAATGGATAAAATTCTAACAGTAATACCAGTCATTTTTGTGAGGGCTGTGATGCCTTTTATTTCATTTATCCACAATTATTCAGTTTTACAACTGCGATCACTTGTGACGGAGGAGACCACAGCGGAGCCTATGACGTAAGCACGTGCAGCTTTAAATTATACATGATTGGTGCTAAATGAGCTAAAACATACAAATCACAAACCTCACATACATTTATGGTGTCTGTGCTGTTACCTTCTGTGTCAACACTGAACTTGTTGAGGTGGGAGCTGTACATGGAGCCTGAAGCTGAAGAGTGGGGGAAAAGTCCTTCTGTGCTTCTGGAGCACACACTGCACCTACAAACACACACAACACAAAGCGTTACCCTCTGCTCTGTGAAATAACAAGCTCCTCGACCTTAACACCCGTTCATGAGGACATTATAAACCATTTGCAGACAGTCAGAAGATGCTGCCTCAGACAAAGACTAAGGCACTGCTCACTCTGACAGGAGACCGAGGCTCACCTTTCATCAAGATCAAGTTCCTCTTGCCATGGTTCCTACCCTCCTTAAGGTGCATCAAACACCTGAGTCCCTGCTGCAGGTGGTAACAGCTACGGTGTCTCAAACAGTGAATTAGAACCATTTCACTGGTGCTGGCACTTTATTTCTTATTAAATGATTTAGTGATTACAACAAGGTTAAAACCCTCCTCATTTTTGGATAACTTGAGTTAGGACTCACAGATAGACTGAGAATGAATTAGTAACCCAAAAAATGTAAAAGTTTTTCACAATTTAAATTGTTACTATGGATTTCTTCCAATGCTGCCACCTTTTCTTTGTCATTACTCTTAAGGTGGTATTGGTGAGTAATAAATCAATTTCACGTCACAGTCCCATCATATCGGGAAGTTTAGAGAACAGTGATCCTCAATTCATGGTTAAATTAATCTCTGTTATACCTGAAATGTACAGAGGAAATAACATGAACCTAATAAATACTCAGTGCTTGGGAAATAACATTATGAAATGGAGAAGTAGAGACTGCACAACACATGACACTCCCACGCTGTTTTATGGAATTAAAATACAGAGAATAATCTAGTGTGTTCACTTTTCTGTCTTTGTGTTGTATTGATTGTTAACTGTGCTGTGTAAACACTGTTCTGTGTGTAATTATTTGTCAGTAGTTAGTGTTTTACCCTGAGAGGCAGCGTGTTTTATCTCTGGGGCTGGAGAGTAGTGGGTCTGCTGGTAGATACTGAACTACGCCTGTGTAGCTTCTGTTGCTTAGGTACACCATGGTGCCTAGACAAAGGAGAGCAATTAGGTTAGCTAAAAACACCAGACGTACACACATTTTCAAAACAGAACATACACAGCGAGTTTGTTACATAAAATTATTTAAAAAAAGGAGCACATCGGTCACATGAAGGCCTTTCATCCTCGTCATATCAAAGATAGTTTCATCATACATTTTTCACTTCATGCTATAAATAAATACAGATAATCTAATGCAATTGAGCATACAGTCATCTCCGCTCTCTCAATGAGTCATGAGTCTAGACCTGAATAGTCATATCTGAGAGGTCCCATCCAGCGGTGTTTTTCACTCTCAGCCAGTACATCCCCGTAGAAGCCGTAGCCCAGCAGAGACACCGAGTACCGCACCAGAGCAGAGGCATGATGAACTGAACCCACATCCAAAGGCTGAGAGTCTCCTGCGAGGTATTGTGTGAAATCAGGGGGAACATACAAGTTACAGTATGGAGCTCAAAGTTAACCAAACTGACAAAAGTGCTTCATTTTAATGAAAATCTTTCCTCACCAATGACAATGTGCAAAGCAGAAGTAACGGGGTCGATCACTCCCACTGTGGCAAAACACACACAGTCTGTGGAACCTGCAGCAGATATTATACATCAGATTGTGTGCATCACAGCTCTGAATTTATCACCATCAGTTTGTGAACAGCACAGTAACCTGCAGGGATGATGCCGATATGAAGAGGACAAGGCTGCAAAGTGGCAGCGGGATCATTCTCACAAAGACCTGCCTCTTGTTGAGTGCGCCCGATCAAACCGTGAAGTATTTCGCTGAACATGCCATCCCCGCCCACACACACCACACTGTTGTAAACAAACACAAGAGCTTCTGTTATGACAACTCCCAGCAAGCTTAGCTGTAACAATGCAGGATTTACACTGTGGTTCTGAGAGCGCTTACCCATCAAAGCCTGTCAGGTCTTTCTTCAGGAGGTGGTCTCTGGCCTGGTTCGCCCGCTCAGTCACTAAACAATGAGTATTATGATCACAAGCGCACTGAAAATTGGTTTCATTCATTATATTTGTTGTACTCAAGTGGGTCAGTTTTAGGCTTTCTGTCAGATAAAATATAACCCTTCACCCAGAAGAGCATCAAGTCTTCATCAGTAACATATTAACCTCTCTCAAAACAGATAAAGGAAGTCTTTGCTTGTAGCCTTTTACCTATTACATGAGAGCTGATGCCAGCCAGCTCAAACAGAGGGGCAACCAGAGTATGGTAGATCTGTCTTCCTTTTTCCTTTCCTCCAAACGGGTTAATGAACACCAAAAGTCTATGTGGACGCAAGGGACCTGAAAGAAACATGGAATATGACAGGTTGGTGATCCTCTGACATGCAGCTGATGGAGGATTTGAAAATGATTGAACATTAGTAGTAACATAGTGGCCCATAAGAGCTGTAATGTCAGCTGAGTGCCTCATCCAATTATCCATCCCTACTGTGAGTTTTGAGAGCAGTCCTGAGGTGTTTTGTCCACTGGTCTCTGAGGACCCGACTGGGGCAGCTGAACTGGGTCCGGCCCAGTCTCCATTGCAACCCATAAGAGCCCCCACCGCTGCTACGCTTCACGTAGAAAACTAGAAGTGGATGAAAGTTAAAAACAAACACGCTGTGAAACCACAGCATCAACCATTGCACCGCGGGGGAGTACAGGCACGTATTTGAAGCCACCATGGAGTAAGAGGTAATTCTACGTGTATGCTTCTTGTTCAAACTCTCACCTATTTAAAACTTGGTTCCCTTTAAGTTGTGTTATTGTTAACCTGAGCGTTGACAGTGGCCTCGGCCTTTGTGATACTCGAGAGTCTCAAAAGAGAACCCACCTGTGAAATCTTTGTCTGTGTCCTCAACGGACTTCTGGGGCAGGATCTTCACCCGGCCCTCCTCCACTCCAACCACCTCTGCCACAGGTACTGAAACTTGAATCACACACATACACACACACACTGGACATTTTGACCCCTGGAAAGACAGTAAACCTTCCTCACAGATGGTGTTTCTTTCTCGTCATAGAAGTTAATGCACAGGTGTAATCAAGAGCATAAATAATAGATACATCCCATTTAGCTGTTCTGTAGTCAGGGCCGTCTTAGAGACCTTTTTCACTGAAGACACGTGACAGCAGGAAACGCACAGGTGTAAATAATAAAACCAAAGATAGCCGAATTCTATTCAGCTGCTTCAGATTCTGGTGTGGTTTATGCAGGGTCACACTGTCTTGGCTTACTGGGACACCTGAACAGAACTGAGCCATTGTTTGTGTTATTAGGGACACCTGCCAAAATGTCTGCTGTGAGAAAAAGGACTATTGTGCATGCTGGCATTCTGACGCACCTTAAAGGAGCGGGGTCATCGTTAGTGGCAACGCCTGTATGATAAATCAGAATGTGCTATAGATTTGTTTATACACTTCTTATCTTCACATTGTGTTTGAAGGTAAAAAAATATATATATACATTGGAGGCATTGTGCTGTTGAGAAAAAACAAACAAAGTTTGATATTTCCCAGATAAACCTTACATAGGCTATAGTGTCTTGCCAGGAGGTGTGTGTGTGTGTGTGTGTGTGTGTGTGTGTGTGTGTGTGTGTGTGTGTGTCTGTTTTTTCCAGAGCCTGTGTTTTTCAGTAAACTACCTCAGCAGGTTTGGTGTCATGTTTGTGCCGTTCAACTCGTTCTTCATGTTTTCTACAAGGCAATTTTAGGCCCAATAGAAGCATTCCCTCCCTGTAATAGTCCTAAATGACATGCAGGGTTACATGAACGTTTTTGTTTATTGTGTTTCCTTGGCTGCCTATAAAGGATGAATGCAGTATTGCCTGTTAAACATCCTGTTCAAGCCAGTATACGCAGATGGGGATGGCTTTAAACAAGTGTTATGCTGTAAAGTATTCCCCTGCGTGTGCATAATTTAATGATATGTGTCAAGTTAGTTGAAAACAAACCCAAAAGCAAGGTAATAACATTGTAAACATTTGCGGTGCTCTTATTTAACTATAAGCCTGTATTCTGGTATATCTCGCCATTAGATGGATATTAGACAGTTTGGGAGAGTTCAGAGTCACTTACCTGTTTCCTTATCATGATTCTTCTTATCTACCTCGGTCCATTTGAAATGCCAGCCAGTCAGGGCCGCCCGATATCTTTTACTCCCGACCCACAAACTTGACTCCAACTTCAAATCCGTCTCCATCTGGAACAACGCTTCCTCTCACAGCATCGCTCTTTCTCGTCCCAAAACACCTTCCTGATCACATTTCACACGCACAACTTTTACATCTGTGAGAGGACCAGCAGCAGGTTGACAATCTGATCTCGCCCTCAGTCGTCCACCAGAGTCCTCATCAGACATGTGAAAGTTTTCATCTTTGCTCGAGCTGAACGTAAAACACTTTCATTATTCCCTTGACATGTTGAAGACACTGCGAGTGTTATCCTAAGGAAAAAAAAAAAAAAAAAAAATCCGTTTGCTCTCCATTCCCTCCCCCTGATGACACCTGCCTGATTTGCATGTTACGCTGCTGTTTGGATTCCGGAAGTTTACATGTCAAGTACTGTGGACATCAACCATGGCACATAAATTATGAGATATTCAGTGCAACTAATATTAGGCATTATAGTCTTGCAGGAAAAGGCAGCCATTCATTCAAAATGACAAGCTCACTTATGAAAAAAACAAAAAAACACTGGAACATCATGAATTTTAAAACTCAATTCTATTATATTTTACTCTATTTCACACTGTGTGTGTACAGCGTTGATTCTGATTAGTTGAGGATAATTTCTTTTAAAATCGATTTTTTATTATATTTTAGAACATAGTCATAATAGCCAAATATATTTTGTGTAGTTTTATTTTTGAATAATTGCGTTTAGAGTATTATAAACAGCATAGAGTTTGTGTGTAAGTTGAAGCTGTTGCATTTAAAAAAAATTGATTGTATCTGGGGTAAAATGTCAAAGTAATAAAAAAAAAAGTACCTATGAAAACTGACTTGAAACATGCCCTCTATGGCCTTTGACCTGATTTGAGACTGTACTTTAACTTGCCCCCTAAAAACAACTTGGAATAACCTGACAAAACAAAAACAAAAACAAAAAAAAAACTAAAAGTAGCCTATTCTGCATTCAAATTTAAAAGGATTAGAAGTATTATTGGCAAAATGTAGGCTACTTCAAGTGAAAGGACTGCCCTCGATTTATGGTCTGTACTCCCGATGCAAGAATTACAACTTTTATTGTGAAAGTCCCGGCTCACCGCGACCGGAAATGTGTGTCGGTGTTGCCGCACGCTCCTTCCTCCCTCCCCTCCCTGCTAGCGAGTCGGCTTAGCGAGCTAGCGTAACTAGACCTTTAAACTCTGTAGCGTAACTATTATGAATTGTTTGATCGTAGCAGTATAATTGATTTGCGTTTCCAAAGTCTTTTGATAAGAAACCAGCCGACAAAATGAACATACGAAACGCAAGGGTGAGTGTGCTGAAATCCTCCGGACAGCCACGCTGTTTCCGCTGCTAGCTAAGGCTAACGTTGCAGACCGCAGCCTGCGCTTCATCTGACCGGACACCGCACATCGATGCTTTTAGTAATGCAACTTTACGACGTTTGTTTTCTTGCTTTTTTTTTTTTTTTTTTAGCCGGAGGACCTCATGAACATGCAGCACTGTAACCTGCTGTGTCTTCCAGAAAACTACCAGATGAAATACTATTTCTATCACGGGTTGTCGTGGCCTCAGGTGAGCGACCGAGCTGCCTCCCTGTTCGTGGCGCTGCTCCTGTCACCCCGTTTCTGTCTCACACTCGGTGCCTGTTCTTCCTCGTTTCAGCTCTCGTACATCGCAGAGGATGAAAATGGGAAAATTGTGGGATATGTGCTGGCGAAGATGTGAGTGTCTTGTCTCCCGTGTTTGTGAGCTGACAGGTGAACGGATGTGTTGTGTGTTCGTTGTAAACTATTGTTCACTCTCTTTTAGGGAGGAAGACCCTGATGATGTACCCCATGGACACATCACATCCCTGGTGAGACGGATCAAGACAACATCTGCCCTTCTTTCACCGTTTTTACGGTTCACGTTGTACATTACTGACTATTTGACCGACATCTCTTGGGGGGGAAATTGAACCCCTCCTTCCGTCTTCCAGGCGGTGAAGCGGTCCCACAGACGTCTCGGCCTGGCTCAGAAGCTGATGGACCAGGCCAGCCGGGCCATGATTGAAAACTTCAATGCTAAATATGTCTCGCTTCATGTTCGCAAAAGGTACGCGTGCACTGTTGGCTTGTTGTGGACTTGTTGTGCAGCTGCGTTGATCCCTTTTCAACAAAAGAAATGTGCTCGTACCAAGAGATTCACCGATGTTTTCTCCCCACCGCAGCAACCGAGCAGCTCTGCACCTGTACTCAAACACACTGAAATTCCAGTAAGTCTGTTTCTGTGCCATCATTACTTGTTTTTTTTATTGTATAGTGTATGTACTGCCTGGGTATTGTTGGTGTGTTGTCAGCTTGGACTCGTACTGAGGTCATATTAAGAAGACCTGCAACACTAAGTCAACTGGACTTATGCAGTATATTGACCAATATTACAAATTTACAGTTATCTTGGTATCAGACTACATTTCAGCTGATAAGTTCCAAGAAACTGCACCAGAGATTGTGCCATCAATGTGCGCTCATCTTGTGGAAATATATCACCAGGAATGTTCTTTATTTTAACACTGATAAGAGCAAGGGGTGTTTCTCAGAGTTTCATCTGACTCAATATTTGCTGCTGAACCTCCTGCTCTGAAATTTGTTGTCTGTGCTAAGAGCTTTATCCATTTATTATATCTATAAGGTAATTTATAAAGAGTTGGCTCTTACAGTCCACCCAAGTGTGTGTACAAGTTTTGTAAAATCTCCTCCTTGGTGATTATATAATATATTATTATATAATATATTATATTATTATTAATATTATATTATTTATATATATTATTAATATATATAATATATATTATTATTAATATATATTATTATATTATTTTTGTTATATATATAATATATGTATATATATATAAATATATATGGTGATATATATATATAATATATAAGAATATCAGCTGATGTTTCGATGGGTTTGAAAGATTTCTGTACAATGCTGGTGAGAAACTGCTTCATCTTTTGATCATGTATTATTTTGATATAAAAGTAGTTAAATTTAAGACTCTTTCCAGGTTTCTAAACTCCCCAGGAAAAGAAATACAGGGGAATACAGGGTTTTGTTATTGTCACTATAACTGATGTCATCTTGTTGTTCCTTCACAGGATTAGTGAAGTAGAGCCTAAATACTATGCAGATGGGGAGGATGCCTATGCCATGAAGAGAGACCTGGCCCACATGGCCGACGAGGTGATTTTGGCATGATTTTTACCAGTTCTGCGTTACATGTAGAACCACTCATCTCTAATGAGCAGATTCTGATTGTAATTGTGTCAGTCTCCTTTCTGTGCGTCCCGACAGCTGAGGAAACCCGGAGTGCGTGTGTTGGGTCAAGAGGCACCTTCTGGCCAGAGCCCGTCAGCCTCCGGTGACCAGGAGAGAGAAAGTGAGAGAGACAGCGGAGGAGAGAGCAAAGAGCTGAGTGAAGTCAGCGAGGCGACAGAAAGCACAGACGTTAAAGATTCCTCTTCTGATTCACAATGACACTGTAGTCCCTGACAGTTTTGAAATCATCCCTCACTCCCTCTTTTTATCTCGGTTTGACATTTTCTCCGGCTTTACCGACTGTGGCTATCTGCACCAAAAGCCTTTCCAACATTGGCATCACAGGTTTTTCCTAATTCTTGGTTTTTTTTTTCTGCAGTAACAAACAAGAAATTTGGATAATGACATGAATCGGTGTGTTACCTAAATTAAACTGAGAGACAACCTGTACTTTTCAATTTGGTCTCTTTTAATCTCTGAAAATAATTATTGCAAATAAATCTTTCAAATAAAACTGTATCGCAGTTATTTCATTGAGTGATTGCAAACAAAGCATTTTTATTTACTTCAGAGTATAAACCATTAGACAGTCGAACAGCCAAACAATGTTGCGGAAAATGTAGTCACGACGTCAATATAATGTTTTAAGTTATTTAATTGTCCTGACAGAAAACTCATCTCTTAATATATTCATAGCAAATGAAAAGGCTACAGTTTAATATCTACTGTCACAAACATTACTTCTGTTACACACATTCAGGTGAGGTATAGAAGATGCAAATTAAATCCCGCTTTGGTTGTGGAAACCTAATGCATGTACAATTTGCTAAATTCTAACTTTGGCGACACTTGCTGGTGGGATCAAAACAAGCCTATCAGCAGTGAACTCTGCAAACCTCACCATTAGACACATTCAGTCACACGCTGAAGGCATGTGAAAACTTGTTTACTGACAAGTTTTCACCAAGATTGTCACATTTTACTGCAAATAAAAATGTATGAAATAATGTCGATACAAGAGATCTGAACAAAGTCAAACGGATGAAAGAGTCTGCTTTCTGTACTGAATGTTTGATCTCTACATTCTGTTCATGTTTCTGTTGGTGTTGAGAAGCTCAAAAGTCATCTGATCAGACCATAAATAAAGCATTAACACTCAACAGAGACTTCCCTCAACAAAGTGCATCTTTTGGCTGAAGACATGTCACTTAAGGGGATTGTTTGTTTGATTACATAACACCAACCATTGTGTCTGTTAAGAGGAAGGAAACTGGTGAAAGAGAAGTGTATGGTATATGGCAAATTATGCACACCGACCTTTTCAGACAGTTTGTCTGCTCTTCACTGAACTGCAAGTCACTCAGTTTCACACCTTCAAGCCATTTAATACTTTTCACGTGTATAGGTGTGAGAAGATAGCAACCTCACTGCATCTAACACATCTTGCAGACATTAGGATTTCATAGCAGCACTGGTATTTTGTTGTTTGTGACAAATTTACAACGTGACAAGTTTTTTTTTTATTTCACTATTTTACTTGACATGGGATGTTTGCCACTTTGCTACATTACTTATAAACGGTGGTCATTACAGTATGTAGGCACATTTGTGGCTCTCTTAGGCCAAGAATACCCACAAAATAACTTTTAGTTTTGTTTAATTTGTTCAACTAAAACCCCATAGCAGCTGATTTCTCTTCGTAGCGGGCACATAAGCAGTGAGGAAGGACTCATCAGTGAAAACAGCTCGTGTTTAATTGGACAGAAAACCTGTCGTGGAGCTCAAAAGGCAGCATGAAAAAGAGAAAAAAACAAAAGGGTTTTCACTCGTTACATGCACAATAACGCACTGATGCCTCATACTGAATGTGTGAGTGAGATGACGGGTGAGAAAGAGAGAGCAGCAGTACTGTGTGTGTGTGTGTGTGTGTGTGTGTGTGTGTGTGTGTGTGTGTGTGTGTGTGTGTGTGTGTGTGTGTGTGTGTGTGTGTGTGTGTGTGTGTGAGAGAGAGAGAGAGAGAAAGAGAAAAACGAGAGAGAGAAAGTCAGAGATGAGCTCCACTCCACCCACATCCATCCGTGTCCAATGTGAGGGGGAGGTGAAACAGTTGAGAGCTTACTGTGCTATTAACTGGCATTATTTAGTTGCCTCTGGAGAAGAGGCTTGTCAGGACTGCTCTTCATCAGGTAAGACTCTTTTTTTTCTGGATGTATTAAACTTTTATTGACTGTCTCGCCAAAGCAGGGCAGACAGTTCCGGCCTCATAAACGCGTCTTTGTACTGAAAAGTGCATGTTGTTGTGCTGTTAAGGAGTGCTCTGCTTGATTTTTGTTTTTCCACTTGTGTTATTATTGGCTTCAGACATAGCCCTCAGATCATCAACGGCACATAGCTCTGACAAGCCTCTATGTGTTGGTACTTGTCGAAAGTGAATCAAGCAGCATTGCAACAACAGCAGCTGAAAAGCTGTAGTTGTATTAAGGATTAGACAAGAGTAATAAAATATTGCAGCAGATTGTGGCGACATGAGGTGGTGATTCACTGCTGATCCCATGGAGAAAGAATGAAAGGGCTAATAATGGAAAAGGGTGACACGGGCTGGAAAAATGAAAAGGCACTCTCCTTTCTACAGGGAGTTTTGGGGTTTTCTGAAATGCAGCAGAGTCATTTTAGCAGGTCAGCTGGTAAATATCTCAGCTGGAGGAGCAAAGAGTGCACATTTCAGCTGAGGAGAATGCTGATGAGTGATATTTGGCTTTTGAAAAAAATTAAAAAGGGAAGTTCAGGAGGAAAGTGAGAGAATGTGTGATGACTGCGTACAAAGGGTTATGATCCAGCAAGAAAGCACCTTCTTCTTCCCCTTTCTAATATGCATTAAATGTCGTCCTACTAATTGATGACTTGCAGACATCAGTGACTATGGTGACAGTTTGTCAAAGTCTGTCAGATGATCATGTGTTTAAATAACTGTTGTGTTGCTGTCCCTCTCGTCTATCCTTTTTTTTCAATATTCAGTCACACAAGATGATAAAAATGGCAATAACATGTAACAACAATTCTCACATGAATTTCTTTTGGTGAGGCTGTTTATTTTCATGTTTATCCTGTCTAGAGTCAAGTCTCAGTCAAATGTGCCCCATGTGTTCAGTAGAAATACTTTGCTTAAGAACATTTACAGTCATCAGAGAAGTAGGTTATCTATTGTAGATGTCAGAGATGCTGGATTTGTCACTTTATAATTAGAAATGCAGAATATACTTGGGAGTGCATCAGTAAATTTGAGTATCACTAGTAGAAACCCCCCTTTAGTCCATGACACAAACATCCCCACTGAGTTGCCTTGAGGTTCACCCTATTTTTAGGGCAGCTGAGATGTTGCTAGAGCTATTTCTGCACCTCGTGCAATTCTTGTGTTGCCTGCTGCACTGATCACGCTGCAGCAGGCAACACAAGCCAACTGGTTTTCTAGTTGTCTGCCGTTAAGGAAAGGACAGCAGAGGGTGGCCAGTTTGCAGACATGTGTTACAGTAAGATGAACATGCTCTTTTCGCTCTTTCTGTGGCAGGAGGAAGTTGATATGGTCTGTGGAGGGGGGAGTTTCAACACTGAAGTTGTGACAGCTTGTGTAGAGGTGGGCTAGCGTGCAGCAGTGGGTCACAGGCCTTTATTTTTGTTAACAGACTGTCAGACAAAAAGAACAGTAGTCTGCATGCTGACAGATCCCCACCATGTTTCTGAAGGAGAGACAGAAGGAACAGGACAGAGGTGATATTTCATGCTAGATGTTGACAAAGTAAAGTATTCCCTTACTTACTACTTTTTATTTATACACTTACAGAATTCCACCCAGTTGGAGCAACAATGACTTCTCATGTAAAACTGCGGAAGGAGAGGGTTGGTGTGGTGGATTACGACACTCAGATCAAAGGTAAAAGGACAGCTTTTATCTGTATCATTCTAGGAAACCTTTTCCTCTTCATCTCAACCCATCTTGGCTGTGATCAACCAATGTTCTTTTATGGGAAAAGACCTTGTAAATCGGTTTCCCATCTGCAGAAAGTCTTTCAGAGTGAGTCATACTTTCTCTTGTATGATTGTCTCTCTGTTTTAACTGCCTGTGATTCTCCCCCTCCCCGCCCACACCTCCACCCCCTGCTTTCTTCTCTGTCTTTCAGAGGTGCGTTGCCAGCTCGTAGACCAACTAAAGGTGTTGGACTTGCAACTTGAGCAGAAGAGCCAACAGCTGCAAGACCTGACAGACTACCTGCGGCGACGGGGTGAAATTGAAAGCGAGTATGCCCGCTCGCTGGAAAAACTTGCTGAAAGGTTCACGTCAAGGATTAAGCGGTACTGGCAGTCCTTCACATAACATAATATATTAAATGAAGACACTGTGTTACAACTTTCTTTGTCCCTGTGTCTTACTTGTCTTCTTTTTACGTGGACGTGCTCAGGAAGGAGCCCAGTTGTAACTCGGCGGCCCAAGTCTGGCTGGCTCTGCTTTCCCAGACCCGCCAAGAAAGTAGGGACCACAATGGACTGAGTGAAAGTTGCAGCAACCTTCTCATCCAGCCCCTAACATACTGTTTGGAGTACACACAACGCCTTGCCAAGAAGGTACCATAACAACGACAAACAAAAAACCTGTCAGCATGTATTTAAGACAAGTGCACCTCTAAAATAAAGAAGACCTAACATTTCTCACTTTCATCCTTATCATTAAAATACATAGTGGCTCACTGTGTGTCTTCTGTGTTGTACCATCCCAGTTTATCATATTCTGTCTCTTCATTATGTTCCCAGAGTAAAGAAATCTGTACTCAACTACAAGATGGATTACTCAAAGTTACCACAGAGTTACAAACTGTAAGTGAGAAAACAACCACACAGCGCATTTTCCGTTTGCTAAACACACAAAGGGAAGCACAGCTTTTTGTATCTGTGTGTTCAGGCATGGCGAACATACTACCAGTATCACTCAGACTATGTGTGTGCAGAGGGGAAGCTGAGGGAGGCAGAGAAACAGGAGGAGAAGCAAAAGCAGAGTGCTGCTAAAAAACTGGAGAGGTTGATAGAGAAGGTGAGTAAATATCCTTTGTGCTGTATTCTGTACACGCATGTCTCTTATGTGACTCTTTGATTTCTTGTTGATAAATATTTGTGCTATAGAGACAAGGTAAGGTCAAAGAGATACACTGGAAGTGCAGCAAGGCCCGAAACGAGTACCTCCTAAACCTGGATGCTGCCAACTCCTCCATGAATAAGTACTACCTCCAAGACATCTCTACTCTCATTGATGTGAGTGTATCAGTTCTGTTACCTTTTATATTCAACATAAACTTTGTACTATTCAAGTTTGAAATCCCCTACATCTAGAGCCATTTAGTCTTTATGGACCAATCGGTGCTGAAATTAATGATCAGTTTTTGCATTCTCTTGCCTTTTCATTAGCGCCGCATTGGGTCATTCAACAACCTTTTAAAATGTTGTAATATAGTTTGATACTACACTCATGGTGCCTTAGATTAACACATAAAATATCATGTTTAAAGAACACAGCAGGATCTGAAAGCTCCCACATTAAATAGGCGATACTGTCTGGGATGCCATTTTCTCTTTCAGTGTGCGGATGTAGGGTACCACCTCTCTTTGGGCCGGGTGATGCACGCCTACGTGTCCAGACGATGGCGGGCCCAGCAGAACCTGAGCACTGGTCTGCAGCAGCTCCAGGGAACCGTGTCCGGGCTGGACCAGAGCCAGGACAGAGACGCCCTCCTGCAGGACCACGACAACACCTTCTCTATGCCGCTTCGCTTCCCCTATCAGCCCCATGACGAAGACCAGGTAAGTATTTTAGGTGAATTATCTACACATAATGCTTTTTGACTGGATCATACAGCAGTGTGGCACAGCTCAAAATTTCCTCGTGTCTCTCAGGTCTCTGAGGTCAGTGCAGAGGGGGAGATAAGATGCGAAATGGAGACCAGATACAAACAGATACAAAGCCGACTCAAAACCGTTACCCATGAAACCGAGGAGGTAAAGTATATCACTCATCCCTTAGTACCTCATTAGCATTTTTTTTGTGGTACCATCAAGGCTTTAAATAGTGTCAAATTGTCGTAAGTTCAAGTAAAGATAGGAAGGAGAAGTATTGAAAAAATTATGTAAAAACCCACAATATAAAGCACTAACTTCTTCTTCCCTGTTTTATTTTCTCTCTTTTTCACATATGCACAGCTCTTAACAAATTTATATTCCTAAGTAGGCTGATGGAAGTCTAAAAAGCACTTTAAAGCAACTTAATGTTATTTTTTTGACACCCATCTCAGATCCTAGTATTTTGTGCAACATGGACAAAATGCTTGTTTGTACTTTGTATACATCTGAACCATCAATATTCTCACCGGAGTATAGTACAGCCATCCACCTCGGCTGCAGGTCTCCTCTCAGTTGTTGTTGTTTTTTATTTTTATTTTTATTTTATTGTACTTTATTAATCCCCGAGGGGAAATTCTTTTGCTACAGCAGCATCCCGAGGGGGAGCTGCTGCAACAGGCTGCCACGACCGCGGCGCCAACCAACCTGAGGTGCATGTTTTTGTTTCCTCCTCCTCCTGTTATATAGGCCAGTAAGAACATGTCAGCAGCCCAGACTTCCCTGCTGGATTGCATCGGTGATGTTGATCTGGAGTCCAGCAGTGGCTGCGGTTCATCTCAGGAGAGCAGCATTGAGAATCTGCCACTCAAGCCCAGTGTAGCCCGACGCAGAGCCAATCTGCAGGAGATAGAAAACTTCTACTTCACCGTGAGTCCGACTTTTAAAGTGAAGAACTGCCGATGCATAGTTGGCACATATTTTTTTTTGGTTTGATGGATCCACAGTGGCTGTGTTGGCAGCATGATAATGACTTAAACGACTTGATTTGTTTTGCAGAAAGTGAAAGAGCACCTCGTTGGCAGCTCCCTGGTGTCTAAGCTACAAGCCAAACACGACCTGCTTAAAGTGGCTGTGGAAAAAGGTGACACTTCTGCATTTCTCGCAAAGCAAACCGCTGACTCAAATTGTCACTTGAGAACAGCTGCTGTACGGTGGGGAGTTATTTTCCACTGAAATGTTCTTCCTTTTTAAAAACCCAACAAATTATTAAGATGTATTTCACATTTCTCAGAGGTTCAGTTATGTTTGTTAAATCCCTTTTTTCTTCTTAGCTGAAGCATCTAATGAACATCAGCCAAGGTATGAATGAATGTTTTAAGAGTTCTTATAGGGTCATTATGTTTATTTGTGATTGTCATATAAGGTTGTATACTGGAAAACTGCTGTCCCTCTATAACAAAATGGAGTTAATTGTGTCTTCATCTTATGGTATGTTGTTCTACAGACACACTGGAAAGTCTGTGCGTGTCAGAAAGAATCACTCAAGTGCCAGTTTAATGCACAAGCTTTTCAACGGAGACATGCTTTCCTTCATACAGGTAGCTACAATAATGATTACACCACCGCATCACTTACTGTTTCAGTATGCATTCAGTATAATTTTTCCTTTTTCCAGTATCAGTCAGAAGTGACATATCAGACTTTTTGTTTCTGAAATTCATCCCTTAATTTGTTTTATTCAGGCGTCAGGACAGCAGATTCCAATTGTTGTGGAAAGTTGCATTCGCTTTATCAACCTCAATGGTGAGTATTTAAGACTGAAAGAACAGTAAACCAGCAGATGCACATTTCTACCTTTGATCAGGGATCAGACTGTTGAATAGGAGGTTATCATCACACATCTGTCCCAAGTATATGGGCTCGTAGAGGCCTACTAACCCCACTAGCAGGTTCAGAAAGTTGTTAACGCCCATTCAATTCACTGATCTAATGTTCTGACTGGGCAAGCTGATACTTTTACAAACAACCTCCAGTGGATGTTGTAATTTGAAGGGAACAAAGGAGGAAGTCAGGAGACTTGGTATAAAGAGTACCTAAAAGTTCCTGTAGGGAGGTAGGTCAATGGTTCAAACATAGGACTTTTTCCCAGGAAAATACTGTTGGTGAAAATAAATTATTTTAAGTTAAGTACATAAGTGAACTTGGATAACGTTTGTACATATTTATTTTCACCAAAACCATTCCAGTATTTTGATTCTCCACTATATAGTGGGCCATGTAGTGGAAAGTCTGAACACGGCATGTGATCTTTTCCTAAACCTGCTACCAAGTAAACCTAACCAAACGGTCACAATGTATTTATAAATGTTACCATGACGACAAAGATCTGTTGCTGTCCAACAGTCATATACATCATTAAGAGCAGCCTAATGGAGCCACTTGGGGTATCAGTAAGCCCATACAAGCCCTAACTGTGTATTTGGAACACATGTGATGATAACTTCATATTCAATAGTCTGACAACAGTTAAATCAGGTCAAATGTTACACATGGTACCTTTTTTTTTTTTTTTAAGGATATAAGAGGTGTTGATTAGTTCAAAGAAATGAGGAATTATAACATGTCTGCCCATTAGGTCTCCACCATGAAGGGATTTTTAGAGTGCCGGGATCTATGGTGGAGGTCAATAACCTGAGACATGCATTTGAGCAAGGTAGCCCTGTATGTGTGTGTGTGTGTGCGTTAGGAGTACTTAAATAGTAGCTCTGCTCACTGAGGCACATTAATAATGTGGGGCAGTGTCCCATGGCCTTCCCCTGCAGGAGAGGACCCCCTGGCTGAGCAAAGGTACGACCTGGACTCTGTGGCTGGAGTGTTGAAGCTATACTTCAGAGGTCAGGAGAGTCCACTCTTCCCCATCGACAGCACCAGCCAGCTCCTGGAGCATGCCCGTGAGTGTGAATGAGTGTATGTGTATGTGATGGGTGGTGCTGAATATGTACAGCGGCAGTTTATCTTTCTTTCATCATCTTTTCTCAGAAATAAAGAACGAGGCTGAGAGAGCAGCTCAGCTCAAAACAGTCATCTCTTCCTACCCTGAGCCTGTCATCATTGTCATGAGATACCTCTTTGCATTCCTTCATCAGTGAGTATTGTAAATCGAAAAAAGAAATCACATCAGACAATCAGGAAATTAAAGTGCCCCTAAATCCTACAGACTGCTCCTTTTATAAATTAAACAAAGCAAACAAAAAAAAACTGGCTAGAGGAAGGACAAACAGCTTGCACACAAAACATTGTGTTCACATGGTAATTAATAAACCACCAAACGAAACAAGAAATTAACATGGAGGCCAAATCACTAGTTTAAAGTTTAAATGTAGAAAATGTTATGGTAGATGGTAAATGAAGAAGAGGGGTTGTGAAAAAAAAAAAATTATATAGGCTATTTGTTGGTTTTTGTACCGGATAAATGTAAGCGGAAAAAATGACCGTCAGGGAATTTTTGTTTCTTTGTGTCACTTGCATGCCTCTCAGCTTTTTATTTTGATATCATTATCCTCATGTTTTTTCCTCTCTTCCCTGCCTCCAGCGTGTCGCAGTATAGTGATGAGAACATGATGCAGCCTTACAATTTGGCCGTGTGTTTTGGCCCCAGCCTGGTGAGAGGGGCTCAAGAAGAAGATGCCGTCACCCTGCAGTCTCAGATCAATGCCCTGGTGAAGAGCATCATCCTCCAGCACGAAAACATCTTCCCCAGTCAGGGTGAAGTGCAAGGACCGGTGTACGAGAAATGCATGACACTAGAGCAGGATGACTGGTACAGTGAAACGTGTTTTAAACTAACACACATGTACACACAACATGGAAAAAATATTTTGTGGAGTGACTATCTGATGGTGTTTTTCTCACAGTGAGCCTGTTATTGAAGAGGGAGACGTAGAAGCGGAGTATACCCATAGCAAAGACAGTGAGTTGTTATTTCTGTTCATCACTTCATTAAAACTATGCTGCTGTCTTTGTAAAATAAAGAAGAATATATTAATGTGGCTTGCTACAGATTTGGAAACAAGATCCTCAGCTGACTCCAGCACCAGCGTGTTTGGATCACAGAAAAAGGCAGAGCGCCCCAGAGCCAACAGCAGCGGCTCTCTAGACCCCAACTGGTTATCAGCTGGGCCAACAGGGGGCAGCATCGCTTCAGGTGGAAAGTTATTGCTTCAGATTCCTCTGGGGCCGCAGTGTAAACCAAAGAGGGTTCAGTCTCCTGGTTATGCACGCAAAGAGTAAGTAACACTGGCTTAAAGGATATGTCTGAGTGAGAAATATATTTTCAATGTGTACTTGTGTCTTTTTCTGCATACAGATGTCAGCAACACTCATCTGCTGAGGATATAGGTGTTAAAGTGGACAAGGTCTGTCTTCTTTCCAATTTTGTTTGATATCAGGCTTCTGGTTCCATTGGGTGATAATGAACCATTTAATTGACATCTGTAAATTATTATATAAATAAAATTCATGGGTTTAATAATTGTTTTGTTAGGCATCTGGAACTAAGAATGTTAAATCATTAATGATTAAACTGCTACTAGATGTTGGTCCAAATCCTTTGCCGCACCTTTCCAACATTTTCCCAGAGGGTAAATGAGCTGAACTATCCTTTACAAAGGGATTCCTGATAGCAGGTGTAACACTAGAGAAGAAAATTACAAGGCAAAAAGGTTTATAACAACCAAGCAGTCCAACACATCTTATAAGCAATCAGTAAAGCATCATTAAAAGATTTATTATCTTAAAGTAATTATGACAAATCTTTTATGAAGAGTGTCTTATTAGAACGCAACACCAAATGACTGATTCAATAATCAGAGAAGTGGAGAGAACAAAGAAAGTTTTGTCTTGTTTTTTTGTTTTTTTTTACTCTCATCACCATTGTTTATTTCATATTACAGGAGGTCTGTCGCCAGATGGACTCAGTCTTCAAGGAGCTTGTTTCACTGCAAACACTGCAGGATCCCTCCCCCACTGTTTCCTCAACCTCTGCCCAGGCTCCCCCAAGGAGAGGGAGGTGGGATGGACACAGGGGGAGAGGAGTAGGGCCACTGGACTGATGGGACTGGCATAGTAGATGACATGAAAAGAGAGAGAGAGCGAGATGATACTAATAAAAACTGAGGTGTCCTGTGAAGGGATCTGACAGTAGCTTTCAGCACATCTATTTTGAGAAAACTGAGATCACTGACCTACAGTCCCGTCTCTGAGGTTCCCTTGATTGGTTTAGGCTCGTTTCCACATAGTGTCTCGCTACGCAAAAGACCTTTCATTCATGTCATGTGCAGTGGATCTCCGTTGTGACTGCAGACCAGCAGTACAATGTGGAAACTAAAATTACTTGAAATGCACAGATGTGTTGCATCTTTATATCTGCATCTGTGTGGGTGTTCATATTCAGCGGTTTCCAGATTTTCTGTAATCCTTGCTCCCTACAAGCTGCATATCTAAGCACACATTCTTCATCAAATGTCAATCAAAATAACATGGAGTCACTGAGTTGATAAAAAAAAAAACTGTGAATACAGTATCTGCAAGGAATTTGTATATATGAATTATTTCTAACTTGTTTCACACTTTATGATTTGTCTGTATATCTAGACTACCTGCCAAATAAATAATTTGTTTATTCTCACTTTTTTATTTTAAACAAATGAGCACTGTAATATGTGGGTAGAACTTTATTATTTTTTTTTTTAACCTTTATTATAAATAATATCATTATTTGGGATTATAGGTAATATAGTCCTGTCCAGAGCAAAATGTTTTCAGCTCCTCATGAATACTAAAGCATTCCCAGGCACGATGACATATTTATCCTCTCCAGTGTTGAGTCTGTCTCTGGGTCTCCTACTGGTTGTCCCTGGAAAACCTCCGGTGGAAGGTGCCCTGGATGCCTGAACCAACTCAAGTGGTTCCTTTCAGTGTGGAGGCTGTACTATGAGACTTCCTTATGGATGTCTAAGCTTCTTTTACGATCTTTAAGGTTGAGCATAACAAACCTATGTGAACTAATTTTGGCCACTCTTATTAGCGATCTCATTGTTTCATCTACTATGCATAACTCATGATCATAGATGAGGGTTGAAGTGTAAAGCTACAGCTTTACTTTACAGTTATTTTCCAACTTGATAGTCCAGCGAAAAAACTGCTTTATTACTGATGCCGCACCAATCTGCCTGACTCAATCTCTTGCTCCAATTTTTCCCTCACTTGTGAACAAGGTCTTAAGATGCTTAAACCCCTTCACTTGGGACAGCATTCACTCGCAACCTGGACACGGCAATTCCCACCAGCAGATAACCGTGATCTTGTAGTTGGCTGACTTTCACTTACACCCTTGGTGCAAACTGCTACACTGCATGTTGTGCACAGTTGAAGCCAACACAATCACATCATCATAAAGAAGAGAGGAATATCTGAGGTCTTCAAACTGGACAACTCACTCTCTCCATGTATACATCAAAATCCTGTCTACAAGGCTCAAAAACAGCTTGTAACAAAGAACAACCCTGACGGAGGCCAGACCAAACAACTTTGTTTCACTTCCTTATTCCTAAGATTATGGAAACTCTTGGTAGATACATGGCTTGTATCAATAGACTTGATACCCCATAATCCTTTTGTCACCTTGCAGGGGTGAACAGCTGATCCACTGCGCCACAACCAGGACAAAATCCACACTAGCCAATTAGAATTAACATGTTTATCATGGCAACAGAATTATAAAATTCACCAGCTCCCAAAAGTTATCACAAAATGACATGAGACAAGTCTTCCAGAGCAAGAAAAACACAGGTCTAACTAATGTGCGCTACTTAATGACAACTGTTTCATTTAACGGCATCTGTTCCACTTCACAATGACCCAGTGTATACAATAGGCCTTGCTTGGGACTGGAGCACCTAAATAGAATCTCGCCATCATTGGTGATTATTCGTATTTGTTGCATCTGTGCTTTTACTGTTTTGACATGTCAACATGACTTCTGTGAAGACAGACTGTTGGCTGGGAGTTACAGCTTTCTGTTTTCTTGAGGAAATTTTTAAATACTGCCAGAAGACTCGCAGTTAATGGCTTTTGCAGATACACAAGTCATTTGGTATTGTAATTTTCAAAACAGCCTAAATAATTAATAGCTTAATTTTTTTTTTTTTTTTTTTTTAAAAACAACAACAATTGAGACACACAGGGTAAATGACGTATAGGCTTATAAAGAAAACAAAATTATAAATACACAACCCACAAGTTTGACTGTCTGTGTATAATTGTAGAGATATGATTCTGAATAACGTTGAGTAAATTACAGTCTGATAGGGGAAATTATCAAAGGAAAAGTCCTTTGATAATTTAACGTGACGGCGGTACAACTTAATCTAAAGGATAATTTTATGAAATTTTAATGCCACCTTCTGTTCCGATTCAGATGACGTGTCGATAGAGTAGTTTCCCAGAGTGCTGTGCGGCGCTCCGGTAAACGTCATTGCAGCGCAGCCGCAGTGGTGTTTCTTCGCTAAGCTGAGGTGGACTTCTTTCCTTCAGTCAGTGAGAGGAGCAGTGCAGCTCAGTAGCTGGACCTCAGGAACAACAAGAACCCCCTCTCAGACAACCTCTCAGACACCACCATGATCCGGATAGCCGCTTTCCTCGCACTGCTTGTGGTCGCCTGCTCGGGTGAGTCCGCGGGGGAAAAAAACAGGAGGAAGAGATCTGCCGGCGTTAACGAGCCTGCCGTGCTAACCGGTCTCAGCTAGCCGCTAGATCACCCACTACTCGGTTCCAGTTTTCTTTTAACTTTTATTTAAACCTTTGTGAGATTTGCATTATTCATGAACACCCCCCCCCCCCTACCCCTCCCGTCCGGACGAAGCAGCGGTGTCCCAAGGCTTTATCTAACCGTTGCTCTGCTTTGTCTGTGGTGACAGGAGAGAGCTGCACAGACCCGGTGATCACTCCGTCGGCCTACACCACCTCTGACGCCGTCATCTCCTCCGAGTCCGTCTTCATCGTTGAACTCAGCCTGGCCTGTGCCAACGGAGCGCAGGTAGCTGTCCCCCCCCCTGACACCCCCTCAAACAGCCGACACGGTCAGTTGTCGATGTTTCCACTCACTGACGGTCATTTCTGTCCTCTGCAGAGTGTGACTCTGTACGCTGATGTCAATGGAAGACAGTTCCCTGTGACGAGAGGTCAGGATGTTGGCAAATACCAGGTATGGGTTCAAATGTAGGCACTGATCCACGCACTGGGACACCCCCCCCCTCTACCCCACCCCACGTGGACCTCCTCCCCCCCCCTCCCCCTCTCCCCCCACGTGACCCTGTTCAGGATAAAGCTGGTATAGATAATGAATGGATGGATATTTAGATATCAAGAGTTTTGATCAATAGTCATAAGTACTGTAATGTGGATGTAATAACCAAATGGGTAAAGACAAATATTAAAATGGCTAAAACAGTCTGATAAGTTCAGAAAATGACATCACTTTACTGTACTGCTGCCATTAAAATCAGAAAGGAAGGACAATAAGTCTATATCTAGATATTATGATATTCAAAACACATGATACCTTGCCTCATATAATGATAGAATGAAATAATATCGCTGAACCCTTGTCTCAAATACAAAATCTTAGGTGTAGTGACTCTTAGGTGATTATAGGTCACAGAATGTGTTTGACCTGTTGGTTTTAATCCTCAACGGTAAATAACTCCTCAGATGGCCAATTTCCAAATGTTGAGTTCATTTAAAAAAAAAAAAACACACATCAATTATTGTTGATAAGATAGATATTTTCATTTTCAACTAATGACCGGTGGTGTCACGAGGTTTACGACACAATACCTGTGTGATTGTTAAATTCACTCATCGCCTCTCTTTTGAGATTTCCCATTTGGAGCAACTTTAAACACTTGTTTCTCTTTACGACTTCACATCCAGACAACAGTTTGTGTAAACGTCCTTATTTCAACAATATTTCTCAGCAGGTCGTAAACATACACCCCCGGGCTCTGAGTAAAGACTGAAGAATTTAAATTTTGACACTTGTGGGGTGGGAAAACAAATGAACATACACCTTCTTCTCTCAGGTGTCCTGGAGCCTTCCTCACAAACAGGCCAGCTCTGGAACATATCAGGTCAAATTCTTCGATGAGGAGTCCTACAGTGCCCTGCGCAAGGTTAGTGTTTGATCTACAGCTCATACTTCACTTCCTGTAAGCTCCACTTGGTTCGGATGGTGCTGTCTTTTGAAGCAAACATGAGTATAATTGAATTATATGTGTGCTTCTTGTTTGATCCAGGCCCAGAGGAACAATGAAGATGTAAATGCCATTCAGCCTCTCTTCTCTGTCAACATTGACCACAGGGTGAGTCTCTTATTGAACCTCAGACTGGACATGCGAATGCTGATATATATATGATAATTGTGCCTTGGAAAAATTAAGTCATGAGTTATAAATCATATAGTCCTTGTATGTTAATAGTGAGTAACAAGACTACTTTGTATGTGTAAAAGGTGTTTGCCTGAAGTGATGAAATTATCACCTGACTCGGCAGTTATCTGTACACCACCTTTCAGCTCATTGTTTGGATTTTCGGATTCAATTTGATAAGAGGGTTTTCACCGTCAACACAATGTTCTCACCTTATTTACCCCTTACCTGATTACATGTGAAAGCTTTTTCCTGACATCCTGGGAAAATCTTCTGATTTCGTAATTATGAAAAAAAGAAAGACGAGTTAATTTTATGCTCATTTAAGAATAACATACGTGAAACGGATCTCCAGTTAGTCATCGTGTACTCTGTAAATTAAGCTCCAATCTCAGCAGTCATCCGCACCATTAAACCAGCTGAACCTGGAGTGTTTGGTTCGTTGGTGTACGTTTTCGTCTCTTTTCTGTAAATCTCTAATCTGTATTTTTTTTTCTTCCCCTCACTACAGGGTGCGTGGAACGGCCCATGGGTGTCCACTGAGGTGGTGGCTGCCCTGATCGGTATCCTGTTCTACTACATGGCCTTCAGTGCCAAAAGCATCATCCAAGCTTGAAACAGATCCACAATAACTTTTTAACCGCTCGATCATTAAAGACTGAATTGTGGTGGAGCTCGACCATCATCCAGTGTCGTGGCAGGCCGACAGGATTTTGCCACTAGATCTGCTTTGGTGCGCGGAGCAAAAGTAGCAGTCTTTGTATTTTTTTTATTCAGACTGTGTCTGTGTGCGATCAGTCTTATCAATTTACGGATGAATATTGTCATGAGTTTGTTTTGTCAGTGTGGAGGGAGTTTTGTAATTTTTTGGATGGGGGAAATACCAGACCCATAAACCTGGACTCTATAAATATAGACTTGTACAGATGAGAAAGAACAAGCCTGCCAAGCACATCATTTGAGAATCTCCCAGTTTGGGATCAATAAAGTTAATCTTACTATCTCTCTATATGAAATGTCAATAATGTGACTGCACCGGCGGGCCTGAACAGGCGTAGTGGACATGCCTCTTCCAGGAAAATGAATAAATGGCTTGTTTTTCTTTTCGTGTAATGTGTTGGTTCATGTGATCGCACACTGACAGTCTGCCTTTCTGTAAATGCCTTTTTCTCCAAGTCAGAAAGGAGGACTCATCGTCTGCTATTCCAGAGCTGTCAACTCAAGCGACAACCAGATCCAAGCAGGTTTATCGTTCACAGTGTAATTTACTAGAGGGATGACAAATTGTCATACAGAAGAGCTTCAATTTCTGTCCTCCAAATCTGATTTGATGATATGTTTCTCAGAATTTCTATCAAGAAAGATGTACACATTCTGTATGAATGGAACATTTTTAACCTATGTGCTTCTTCAAAAAGATCTATAGAAGTTAACCAAGCCATAAGAAATAATTCAGTTGCTGCTGTAAACACGATCAGCTCGGAGATTGTGGCTGAACTCTCAGTGGGCACGGTGGTTATATTTATCCGCAAAGGAGAGACGAGCTGTCCCACCGGCATAACCTAGATAGTCAAGGAGAGATACGTGTCCCGACTCACTGGGACACCTGCGGCTGATGTCCTGTCCTGTTTGCTCGTGTTATAAACCAGCAGTAAATATGTTATTGGTATTAATTCAATGAACGGTCACAAGAGTTTCTTGTGTTCTGACTTCCTATAGTGCAGTGCCACCAGTCGAACACACTGTGGCAGCTCTGTGCTGCTTTTCAAGTCTCTGTTGGAGCCAGCTACAAACTCATGGACAGATGACACAAGATTTTTTTACTGATTCTGTATAAACTGTTGCCAAAGTAATGCAACACGTGCATAATTCACTACGAGCCCTTGTTCTGCTTTACATCCACTTCACTACAGTTTGTCATATTTATATGTACTCAGAGCAAACTCGTGCTAATGGGATCTAGTTTGTTGGAGGGATTTAAATTTAGCACGTCTATTTCCGTTTGTGTCCCAAATCTGTGTTTGCACTCACTGTTCTGCACACAAGAGTGCTGAGTTTACGTCCACGGGAGCAGCACAACTGCAACTTCTCACACGGTCCCATGAGAATAATGGAAACTTTGTACAAGACTAATGCGATCTGCTCACGTAAATACGACGTGCTGCGCAGAACACAAGAAGTTTCTCACGTCTGCTTTTCTGTGGCTTCGACAACAACGCTGCTCTCAGCTTTTTGTCTTCTGGCACCTACAGTCTGCAAGGAGACGATAGGGACATCACAATGTTCATTCAGAGAAGACATGAGCTGGGGACAGTCAAGACACTCCCTGACAGAGTCACCTATTAGACTGTGGGAAGTTGGGGACGGCTGGATGGATGAAGGGATACAGATGGAATGAACAAACAAACAGTCAAAGGAGGCCACTGAGTCTATGCTGACACAAGAAGACGCTTCCTTCTCTTTGTTGTGTGACAGTTCGCTGTGCTCAACTCCAGCCCACGCTGCAGTGGCCATAGCTGTGGATGTAACGTGAAATGTTTTGATAAAGTTGTTGTCTTTTCGGTCTAAAAGCACACACAGGAAGTAACAATTTATTCTGTCCATTGTGATTTGTTTATCTTCATATTTTGTTTCTGTTTTAGATGCAAATTTTTAAGGTCATGTAAACAAAGTATTCCCTCTCACATTTCTATTTATATGATTACACAACACAGAATTGGTGGAAAGTAACTGGGTATATTTACTCAAGTACTGTAAGTAAAGTATTGAGGTAGACATACTTTACTTTACTCACATTTCAGGTGTCTGAGTTGTTAACAGCTCCAGCAAATGTAGTGATTTTTCCACTCTAAACTTCGCACATTGTTTTATTTCAATAAATGTTTAAATGATCCATCATGTCACCAAGAATCCAAGATTATAGAAAAAGACACTAAGACTGAAAATCGAATTAGTTTTTTCTTCTTTCCTCTCCCAGTAATCATCTAAAGTACCCTCATGTACCTGCTGTCTCTGTATATAAAAGTGGATATAAAATAGTTCAAACTAGTTCCACCTGCAGCCACTACAATGGTAACATGCTGCTTATACACTCATTCTTAAGTGTTATTAATCTAACAATGTCATATAGGCTATATCAATATATCAGTCAGAGAGATCCAACCAGTACTTTTACATTTTGCTGCAAATACTGATGCACCTTTAGTTAAGTAGAATTTATGTGCCCTATTCCTTTTACATTTATGTATTGATGCTTTTGGCTAAAACATCTGAATAGTTATTCCACTATAATATAACTGCACATATGTCCTTATCATTGAACGTTTCCATGTATCATTATTACACAAGACAAAACCTTTTTTTGTGAAAGCTACAGTAGAAAAGTCAATGTGTGTTTTTCTGTGTGTGTGTGTGTGTGTGTGTGTGTGTGTGTGTCTGTGCGTGCTATGAGGCAGAGAAAAGCTGCTTTGACAGCGGTGTGTAAAGCACCAACTCCAGGGGCAGACACCAATGGGCTTAGTGGGATTCAGCAATGTGGAAACTGGCGTGGCACAAATGATTCTCACATGGAGTCACACTTTTCTGTCTAAGCCGCAAGCACTGTTTTTCCTGCTCGTTCTTCACACTTTTTATAAAAAAAATAGAACACTTTCAATAAACTGTGAACTAGTTCAATAATCAGAAAACAGATGGTATCTTCCCCTGCCTTCACTGCAATAACAGTTATTGTTCTGGTTGTTTCATGGATGTGTATGTACAGTGAGGCGTGTTAGATGGATAGCAGCTTCAACCAAAACAGTTTGAGTGTGTTTGGAGTGAATAAACTGGCAGTCAACTCCAAGCTTTTGTGCTTTTCTCTCCATTATCTCCTGCTTCCTGTCCTGTTTGGGCATCCTCTAATCCTCTTTGCCTTTTAATGCAACTGCCAGTCAAGAACCATCTATGGGGAAAATGTCCAATTTCTCCTTTCCCCCTATTTTTCTCCATCATATTAGACACCCCCTCTACATTTCACACCAAAAGGTCTACCTCAGGTACAGAGCTTCTTTTTTTTACGTGTTCCGCACACAGTTGTTTCGGAGCCATGAAATACTGTAGGTTAAACAGGAGCAGATACATCACAACAAACCCTTTCTTAGCACAAATCCTGTGAAAGCATGTTGAATGACCTCACATAAAATGGGTTTTATCAGATAGAGTCCACATGCCTGTTTTTACAACCAAAAAAAATTTGCAGGGTCTTGTCGAGGTGTAAACACAATCATGCTTTAAGTAATGAAAACAAGGTGGGTGGAAGTAATAAAAGCTAACCTTGATTCCCCCGGCTCTCCGTGAAATAACCCCTTTCAAATCAGTAAATACTTTGACTTCTACAAAGTGTGATGCTTGTGTAGAATCATAATTGCTGCTAATAAAATAAAAGTTTGGCTATATATTATAACAAAGAAAAGAGTTTTGTGTTTTGAGATGGTCTGATAAACTGGTTGTCTTTTTTCTTTTGCTTCCTCTGATTATAAAGTATGATGCTCCAGTGCTCTCTCCTGACACTGGAGACGGTTGTGTAAGTTGGTTTGGGCCAGATATGCCTCCCGTTGTGTTGGAATGAGCTCAGCGGCATTTCGGCAGTCATCTGGTGTGTGGAGGGGTCTTGAGTTAAGCAATGCAGACACATTGCTCAGTAAGTGAAGCCCCAGCTCTGATTCATACTGACTGTGGTCAAGGCTTGGGGGCTCTGTCATTCCTCAGAACCACTGCTTGCACACCTTTACTGGCCTTAAATTGATCTGAAGAGGGAAGTTGCCCCCATTTTCATGCCCTTGTGAGAGCCAATCTGAAGAGTTGTTTTTTTCCTTTATACTCCATCGCAGCCACAGGCCTCGCGGGAAATGCTGCCCCACTGTGATGAAGACGTGACCTTGAGTTTAGCATAAACACACGCACACTGGCACACACACTGCAAGATTATAAGCAGTGACCTACCCTATAGACCATCGATCATATGCTCTGACAAGTGAGGGATGGTGGTGGTTGCAGTGATAATAGCAACTGTCAGGATTTCTATCTTCAGGAAACAACACAGACTCGCAGGGAAATTCTCTGCTATGATGGGTCTATTTTTAGTGGATTTTTGAAGTGTTTGTGCCAACAAATTCTTAATCTACATTCATTATTTATGCAGTTTTAATGCTCACTAATGGTTTGACGGTAAGTATAATGCCCTATTGAAGTGAGTTTGGCCTCTCCCATCGATCTGAGAAGCTGGATGGATCTGAAGTCTGACCCTTTCAGCAGAGAATAATCATCCTCTGGCCTCTCAACTTCCTGACAGGAAGGAGGAAAATACATGAACACCCCGAAGGTTTGGGAGAAGTTCATCTATTTCCTGAAGTAACAAAGTGAGACACTGGACGTTGTTGCTGTAGCCTTTCACTTGGCAGAGAATCAAAGTGGAGGCTTGTGTCTGGGGAACAAATGCACAGTGGCGTGCTGAAAGCCCAAACACATCGGCCGCACAGAGGAAAAGGTGAGGCCTCTCCTTCGACCCAGACAAGTGCTCCTGAGATACCTTGAAAGTATCCCAAGTATTGTCCTAACGACTCATAACACTGGCCTCTCGTAGCAAAAAAGGATGTGCTGAATGTGAGAGAACAATGTAAAAAAAAATAACAGACACCATCATTTTCCAAAATGTCTAATCTGAAATTAATCGTGTGACCGAAACTCTAATATAATTTTGTACATACAAAGTTATCACATCTACTGTATGTACAGTAGCTTATACAATTTTATAATAAAAAAGTCATAACATTACTGTTTTAAGTCTGCCATGCAGTTGAGGGGCATATTGCATTACTCTTTACACATAAAAATGTCATAAAAACTGTACCCCAAGGTCAGTAACAGGGACTGAATCATGTGTGTGTGTGGGTGTGCATTTCTATTTGTGTAACAATGAATAAAATGACAAAAGAACACATGGCTCAAGTTGTGATATACCATATCCTATGATCCCTGTTCTGGTGGTAGGTCTGTCTAAGAATAACATGGCTGACCTCACATGAAGATTAATCGAGAGAGGGATGCCCCTCTCAAAACGTCTACTGACATTAAAGGCACTTGCTGTTGACTTGAAGCTTTCACTGTTGATATGGAGCTTTTTCTTAAATAGATTTGCAGTTTAACTGACGTGCAGTAGTTTCTTTTGACACCTAATATCTCTACTGTTAAGACGTGAGTCACGCTTTAGAAAAATCTTTGGTTTGACATCTATTTTCCTACAACATACCTCAGACCATTACAGTTGATGATTTACATTCAAATTTTATGTTACATAATATGTAATAGTAGCTAATGTGCCTTACATTTTAAATAAATATACTTTACATTGTTCGTCGCTGTAAATGGAATGTTGTTGAAATGTTGCTGAATGTTTCCCATTAGTTTCCTTTGTGTTTCTTCTGCATCATGTTCTTGGTTCATGCTGTCAAGAGAGCATGACAAGAAGGTCATGTTGTCTACCTCATCTGCTGTGTTTGTGCAAAATACAGTCACATAATTGTGTCCCACTTGGTTATGGAAACCCGGGTTGTTCAATTGTATTCTTCTTGGCCTCACTTGTGTTTGTTTGTGAGTGTCTGTTAATCCACAGTATTCCATTGCCTCGACTCCGCACCATCTTCATGAGTGAATCTTTGACTGTCTTACTAAGAAGTCACTACCGTTCTTAGAAACTGAATTCCTCCTTGGCGAATATGAATTCAGCCTCAAGCATTCGCCTTTAATCCTCTTTGATCAGACAAAGTTTTCTCACAGTATCAGATTTTATGTACAACCTTCTCAGGACCACTCCTGCAACTGTAAAATCCTTTGTCTCTGTCTGTTATAAGGCCAACAGCAGTCTCATTGTCTCGTGCTGCCTGCATGTGTTTCTTTTTCTGTTCCCTCATCCTGCTGCTCGGGTTTTCTCTACACCCATAGCTTTGTCTGCTGCTTTGTACATTAGGCGTGCCGTAAGGCCATTAATGCAGCAACCCAGCCCTTGCATTCCTGCTGCTCTGCTATGTATGAGCAGGGCAAGAGCCTTTTTTTTTCATATACAGTGGGTACCCCTTTAAATTTTTCACTCTTTGTTTCATTGCAGCCATTTGCTAAAATCAAAAAAGTTCATTTTATTTCTCATTAATGTACACTCAGCACCCCATCTTGACAGAAAAAAACAGAAATGTAGAAATTTGTGCAAATTTATTAAAAAAGAAAAACTGAAATATCACATGGTCATAAGTATTCAGACCCTTTGCTCAGTATTGAGTAGAAGCACCCTTTTGAGCTAGTACAGCCATGAGTCTTCTTGGGAATGATGCAACAAGCTTTTCACACCTGGATTTGGGGATCCTCTGCCATTCTTCCTTGCAGATCCTCTCCAGTTCAGTCAGGTTGGATGGTGAACGTTGGTGGACAGCCATTTTCAGGTCTCTCCAGAGATGCTCAATTGGGTTTGGGTCAGGGCTCTGGCTGGGCCAGTCAAGAATGGTCACAGAGTTGTTCCGAAGCCACTCCTTTGTTATTTTAGCTGTGTGCTTAGGGTCATTGTCTTGTTGGAAGGTGAACCTTCGGCCCAGTCTGAGGTCCAGAGCACTCTGGAAGAGGTTTTCTTCCAGGATATCTCTGTACTTGGCCGCATTCATCTTTCCTTCAATTGCAACCAGTCGTCCTGTCCCTGCAGCTGAAAAACACCCCCATAGCATGATGCTGCCACCACCATGTTTCACTGTTGGGATTGTATTGGGCAGGTGATGAGCAGTGCCTGGTTTTCTCCACACATACCGCTTAGAATTAACGCCAAAAAGTTCAATCTTGGTCTCATCAGACCAGAGAATCTTATTTCTCATAGTCTGGGAGTCCTTCATGTGTTTTTTGGCAAACTCTATGCGGGCTTTCATATGTCTTGCACTGAGGAGAGGCTTCCGTCGGGCCACTCTGCCATAAAGCCCCGACTGGTGGAGGGCTGCAGTGATAGTTGACTTTGTGGAACTTTCTCCCATCTCCCTACTGCATCTCTGGAGCTCAGCCACAGTGATCTTTGGGTTCTTCTTTACCTCTCTCACCAAGGCTCTTCTCCCACGATTGCTCAGTTTGGCTGGACGGCCAGGTCTAGGAAGAGTTCTGGTCGTCCCAAACTTCTTCCATTTAAGGATTATGGAGGCCACTGTGCTCTTAGGAACCTTGAGTGCTGCAGAAATTATTTTGTAACCTTGGCCAGGTCTGTGCCTTGCCACAATTCTGTCTCTGAGCTCCTTGGACAGTTCCTTCGACCTCATGATTCTCATTTGCTCTGACATGCACTGTGAGCTGTAAGGTCTTATATAGATAGGTGTGTGCCTTTCCTAATCAAGTCCAATCAGTTTAATTAAACACAGCTGGACTCCAATGAAGGAGTAGAACCATCTCAAGGAGGATCAGAAGAAATGGACAGCATGTGAGTTAAATATGAGTGTCACAGCAAAGGGTCTGAATACTTATGACCATGTGATATTTCAGTTTTTCTTTTTTAATAAATTTGCACAAATTTCTACATTTCTGTTTTTTTCTGTCAACATGGGGTGCATAGTGTACATTAATGAGAAATAAAATGAACTTTTTTGATTTTAGCAAATGGCTGCAATGAAACAAAGAGTGAAAAATGTAAAGGGGTCTGAATACTTTCCGTACCCACTGTAAATCACTGCTCAAGGTCCTACTCAGCAGCTGACGTGAAAATTGCCTTACTTTCCAGCCTGTTTTGCATTGCAGATGCACTAAAACGCTGGGCTGTGTATGGTGTTGTCATCTTCAATGACACGCGTCTCTACTGCTGAGGCGGAGAGGACAGGTGATTACTGATAGAGGCCCTGCTGACAGTACAGCTGCCCTTCGTCGCTGAAAACATCTGGTGGAGGTCAGCGCTGTCTGTTCTCAGGCTGTGACGCTGGAGGTGGTGTTGGCGGCAGAGTTGGGCGCAACAGCATGCCCTTGCAACAGACACATTTACACCCATGCATGACTTTGCATGCATGTCTCTGTGTCTGTCTCAACAGCCTCTGTCAGTGCATGCTGTCCTTGGTGGAGGTGTGTGTGGTGGTAGAGTCGTCGGGCAAGGATCCCCGGCGGCCAGGTCGTGACCGGCAGTATAGCAGGTTTTGCAGCTCTCTGGACACGCTGCTGGAGAAAGCTGTGTAGATCCACGGGTTGGTGCATGAGTTCAGACTGGCCAGCAACATCAGGATGGTGAAGGCCACTCCTGCAGAGGGGACACACATTAAAAGTGCATAAACACATTCATATTCAGAGATAAATACAGTATACAGTCTGTAAAAAATGGTCAAAAAGGATAGATCACAGAATACATCACATTGTTCTCTTCTCTCTTCAGAAACCAACATAACTATTTAGTTTGATAATGAAAAAGTCACGATGATTGTTTTTCATTTTATTTCCCTCAGGAAAAGCAACAGGATTATAAATACTCCAGAGGCCAAAAACCTTACATACTTCCTTTTCCAGTTGTTTTTTTTCCACTTCCAATAATAAGTCTTTTATATAATAAGTAAAACTTGCTTGTTTCACTGCATTCAATCGAGGACAATAGATGAGGACAAACTGATTTCAGAATACAAAGCTGATAATAATCAGCTGTGTGTGTGTGTGTGTTTGTGAGTGAAGCTGTAGGCCAGCGAGGACTCATTCATGTGTATGCGTACTTGTTGCTGCATGTGAGTGCACTTTGTAGATGCATGTGTCCATGTGTGTATGTGTGTGTGTATGTGTGTGTGTGTGTATGTGTGTGTGCATGTGCATGTGTGCGTGCAAGCTTACACCTCTTGCTGAGTGTGTCTGCTTGTGATTTTGAATGTGTGCAAGCTGCTGGCACAGATCATTGTTGATGAAATGTTAACATCTGTCTGTGTTGCAAAATCAGCAAGGAATATAAACAGGTTATTTAACAGGTTATTTACTGGTGTGTGTCTTTAGCTTCACATCAGAGGACACACACTCGGTCCATACCACCAGCCATAGCTTGAGGCAACACTGGCCTTCTTTGCTTGCCTCGTCATTGGCTGCCAGGAAAGACATCAACAGATGCTGTTTGTGTGCCAGAATGTACAGAAGCAGGGGTTCCTGGTCATGGGTCAAAACAAACATTGGTTTTGACCTGGTATTTCACTACAACCACATGTGAGCAGGAACTAGTCTTTGGAATAATGAGTAAGGTGCTATTTAGACTCACTAAAATGGACATCAGCATTGATCAGAGGTTGTTGTAATGAACCACATCCAATCATTTAGCCTTTAGCTGCCTAGAGTGCAAAAGAGGTAAGGTTAGCACATTAAAGGCAATTAAAAGGATTAACTGAAGTATGGAGGATCAATCCATGTGGGAAAAACAACATCAGTGATTCATCTGAAATCCTTGGAACAGAAATGTTTGTGTTGTTTTTTGAGGGTGAATTGCACACACAGATGTTTGTGACTGACCTTGGTCTGGAGGGTTGGGGTCCCAGGCTGCCCACAGCTGGACGATGAAGAACGGTGACCAGCAGATAGTGTAGACCAGCACAATGACCAGAGTCATCCTCACTGTTTTGGACATGGCTTTAGTGATGCTTGGTGGTGGAGTCCCCGGAGGGGGAGGGGGAGGGGGAGGGGGAGGGGGAGGGGGGGCATAATCAAGGGAGCAATGGGGAGAGTTGGTGTTGGTCTCCTGGCAATCTGAGCTGTTCAGCGTTTGCTGCTGCGTTATTGGCGATGTTGTTGTTGTTGTTGTCGCATGTTCACCACAACAACTGTTATACTGGATAGCAGATGGTACATAGTCGTAACACTCTCCCACTTGGCTGTTATTGTGAGGGTTGTTATTAGCACCCTTTAAGAGCTGTGCTCCTCTCCCGTCCCTGCTCCCTCCTCCAGACGCCCGTCTCCCCCTCTCCCTGGCCCGCTCATCCTCCTTCTTAAAGGTGTGGAAGCGGAAGAGGATTTCGCCCTTCTTCAACTCAGCCATCACCATCCTCTCTGACTTCAGATAGATGTTATTGTGAATCTCGCGAAAGATTCTTATCTGCAAAATAAGAATATTTTTAAGAGTTAGCACAGCTCAATATGAAGGAAACAAGACATTCATTCACATACTGAAGGCCCCGAGGGTTAAGTTTCATGCTTGTCATAGCTGCAGACAGTCTTATTTACAAAAGACTGTATTGGCCTTCACCATCAGCCAAAATCAGTGTCAGGCATTATTAAACACCACTATTCCTTCACTCTGTATGAGAATACCATAATATTTTACTGCAGTAAAATGATTTGTAATCTTAGGTGATTCATACTTACAACTATTTTACCATATTTGTCTTGATTGTAAGGTTTGTTTTTGCCAACTGTTCTGCCAACGGCACATATTTTACTTTTAAAGAAGCTTTAAGAGACACTTTAATTAGACAGTTTCTTTTGGTATCTTCCCAAATATGTTTTACAATACATGGGATTTAATCAGCTGATTAAATTAAAATTTTTATAATCGCATCCCTCAACAGAAGATCATTCCTCTCTCTCACAGAAAGTGTCTGATATTGAAAAAAGGTCAGGGTTTCTAAGTTTGGCTGAGATCTGGTACATTCCATTTCCTGGCAGGAGGTTCTCAGACCGGGCAGCCGTCTCAGCAGTGAATCTCAAAGTGCTGTGTTAATTAGGGGAAATAGCTGCACCCCAGAAATATCCTTCCCTAAATAGAGTAGGACTGATGGGAGGCAGGCCAGCATGCCTATCCACCATGGGATGCTACATAATACCCGCCAAATGCCCCCTTCATGAAAACAAAACAACATTTCATTCATGCCACATGCTTCATTATTGGATATTGTTGCCTTGAGCGTGTAATCCTATAGTCAATACTCTTTGTGGGCAGTTCTGAGTGCAGCCAGTACAACCGGTATTACTTGACAGATGGTGATGATGAGGGCGGGAAGGAGGAAGACAGCCACAGTCATCCAGGTGATGTAGGCCTTCAGCCCCCACGGCTCAGCAAAATGACCCCAGCACTCAAACTCCCCTTGAGCCACTTCTGAGCGAGAGAAGATGAACACCTGACAGACGTGACAAAAGAGGGGTGGTCAGCACACCCACAGACATGACATGAGGTTCCTCTCCTGTAGCCCATCAAGTTAAAAATAGACCAACATCTTGAATTGTACTGTAGACACCAGGGTATGAACGCACGCTGAGCTCTCATTTCCTATTTCACCATGTGTTTTTGTGTGTTGTGTGAAACATTTTGTTTGCCTGTGTGTTCACCCCTCCCTACCTGTGGTATGCTGAGTGCTAGTGCCAGGGCCCAGGCCACCATGACAGGGGTGTTCCAGCGGGACATCGCTCCCCCACGGTAGGCCTGCAATGGGCAGCAGATGGCATGGTGCCGGTCTACTGTCATGGCAACTATCATATAGGAGGAAGCAAACATGCCCACAATCTGCAAGTACTTGATGGACCTGCAGAGCAAGTCGGGCCCCTGAAACCTCTCAGTAATGTCCCATATTAGCTGGGGAAGAACCTGGACACAGATTAAAACAAAAAAATCAGTCATTAAAATAAAGTGGCTCCTATTGGAGTATCTTCTCTGGTGACATTCAATGTTAACAAGTATTGCTAGCATTGCCAAGGCCTGATAGAGCTTATCTATCAACACCTGTCACATACAGGTGTTGGACAAAAAAAGAACAAACCTTTTTGTTCAACCTCTGCATTTAATACCATTTTACTTGCCATGACAAATTTCTCACTTTTATGGCAGTATTAAAGTGTTTCTAAGAAATTTGGGCTACTCAGCAACTGAGCTAAAACCAATGAAGTTAAAGAACATTTTTCAGTGACAATGGAGGTTAAAATCTGTATTTAAAATCTAGTGTTCAATGTTACCAAGAACAGTGTATGAAAATGTATCGGTATTGCTTGGTGAATTTATTTTGATGAATCATAAACATTGGAAATCTATATGCTAGGGGGAAAAGGGAAAATGTATTTAACTTGAATTTTCCCAAAAAAGATTATTGATCACAACAGGCCTTCTGACTAAATTACATTTAACTAGCAAAAAAAAAAAAAAAATCCTGAATATTCTTTACCAAACTGAGAGAGCAGTTATGTGTGATTATAATGTATTGTCCACTCCTGTTATATTTCAATACTTTATGTTACATTAATGCTTTAAGCAAACCCTTGAACTGACCTGAAAGAGGGCCACCACCAGGTCAGCCACACACAGGTTGACCATGAACACGTGCATCGGTGCATTATGCTTCCTCCTCCTCAGAAGCACCCACAACACAAAGCTGTTCCCCAGGGTGGTAAGAGCCAGCACCACCCCAAGCACTGCGATCTCAGCCCGGGCCAGGCCCAGGTCCCTCACCCTGGGCTGGGGCAGGGTGCGAGGCGTGGTGTTGGAGCCATTCTCTAGAAAGATCCCGAAGAAGTGTCCTCCGCTGTGAGACGTGTTGAATGAGTTCAGCTCCGAGACAAATGAGGAAGAGAAGTTATTTCTTCCTGTGGCACCCTGAGAGGAGAGGCCTAACCCATCCCAGTCTGTTTCCACACTGATGCTTTCCATTCCTGAAAGACAAACAGTGTTAAAGTGGGAAATGCCTTGAAATTGGTTGTTTGCTGTGTGTCTAACAATACTCTGAATAATATGATCAGTAGAAGTTAAACTAGTGCAGTGTCACAAGACTGTCTGTGCTCAGATTTTAGCACAGATTTTTTTTTTAATCTACAAACAATTTACTTGTACTGAGCAACATCAGCACCATATCTGACCCCCTTATTGAATTTCCCCTAAGTGCCCTTAAATTTGTCAGCTCAGTAATTTTGAACTTTTCCTTTTTGTAACACTGGGAATCCAAACTAAAACTCCTGGGCCTTTTATTTCAAATAGATTAAGTTAATGTGGTGATTAATCACAGGGACTCTTTGTTGTGGCTTCAGTAACAGTTTCACATCGTACACAACAAATAATTCACCTTGTGCAACTCCATGAAACTTGACTGAAAGTAATGAAAGCCAGACACTGCACCAATCATGCTGCCATGTGAATATTATTATGTTATCTCAAATTTTTTTTAATAAGTCTTCAAGCCTGTCTGTTTGTCCATCTCTCAAAGCTTCCCATTCTGTCTGACGCAAGTCTAGTTGGGGTTTATTTTCTTTTTCATACTTTCTCAAGGTTGATTTGACAGCTTTGCCTTCTATCCCACCACTCTTATTCCCTCACCTCTGCTCTCATAATCGCTCTCATCCCATGCTTTACACCCATACATTCCTGTTTTCTCTTGTTTTTGTTCCCCTCTATCCAGCTTTCTCTCATGCATCCAGATGATCTTTTCTCTCCCCTCCTACCCCAGTCACACTCTCTCTCAATCTCAATAAGACTTTTTGTGTTTATTTTTCTTTGCTTATAAATAAATGGCTAAAAAGAACAGGGAGCTGAAAGGAATGAGATGACAGTTTCAGAAACAGAGTCATGGGATGCTGAGGGCAGCCTTTGTCAAGTAAACTGCACGTACAATAAAGTCTGTGAAGAAAGATGGAAGAGGATGAAAGAAGACTGATAAATGCTGCTGGGAGAAAAGGGAAAAAAAAAAAAAAAAAAAAACCTGCCCAGGAAAGGTAAAAGAATAGATTTGTGGAGGGGGATGATAAGATAAGGAAAAAGGGGTGGGCAAATACAGCTCTGTAGAGAGCTATGTGCCATTAGTGTGTGTTGACTGACACCTTAGCAAATTATCATTGTCACTAATGTGCAAGGAGTGGTTAGATACAGTATACAAGTGTTGCACTGAATGGGTGCTTGGACATTTTTCCTTGTCTAAAAATAGGTGGAAAACCATAACGATGATAACGAGCGATTTGCTTACGAGACATTACAAGGTTGTTGTCACTATTACACTGAGACCTGATGACCAATTTGTTAGTAATAGCCTCGTCACTGCTGGGTGTGTGAGATAACACAGCTGAACTTACTGTCAAACTTTACATGCTGGTTTTTCCAGAGGAATGTATTCAGATGAGCGCATGACAGGCCAGGCCAGCTGGACGTCTCTGCCCAGCATGAAGGTAGATCTACGGGTGAAAGGAAATAATCTAGGCGGAACCGTTTCTGACAATCTCTCTTCTGGTTTGAGTGAATCCCTGCTGCCACACCAGGCAACCATAATCTGCCATACATGGCTAAACCATATATAACTTTTCTCACTAAACGCTAAAGCTGCACTGTTTGGTGAGGTTTTTGCTCTGTAATTACTCTCGGATATTTGGACCAGTCCAAAGGTCCTTTGTATATTCATTCCTATTATCTGTTTATTGTTTTACTTTAATAAGGGGTTTAGAAAACAAGGACTTTTTTTTTTTTCCATCAAAGAACCTCCTGGCCTCTCTTTGTCAGGCTCTGAGGAGCCTTGTGCCCCCCTCTGCAATTACAGCATAATTCTTGGGAGGTTTTTTGTGCTGCTGTGGTCCTTAATACTCTACATAATCTCAATATGTATATTTGCCAAACGATGTGAAATCCCTATTTTTAAGTATGCCTCTGTGCAGATAAGGAGTAATGACATATAGGCAGCTGCTGCAGTGTACCTGTGTGGCCTGAGAACAGAGTGTTATAGTAATGCTCAATTAATATCCCCAAACTGCATTCTGTAAAATGAATGAGAAGAACTAATAATTGGTAAGAAGGACCCACAGTAATGGTGTCAAGACTTATCTTTTCTTCTTCACAATGGATAGCTCTGCCCAAATGCAAGTGTTGTTCTAAGAATTTCTGATTTATCCCCTGGTGGAAATTTACAAAGTACATTTATTAAAGTACTGTGCTTCAGTACAATTTTGAGGTATTTTACTTGAGTATTTCAATTTGATGCTACTTTATACTTCCAATCATCTACATTTCAGAGGGAAATAATGTACTTTCTACTCCACTATGTGACGGCTTACTTTTAAGATGAAGATTTGACACAATAGATGATTTAACAAACTTTTAAGTGATTTTGAGAGATTCTTCCGTCTAAAATTCTCAGGTTTCCTTTCATTAAATGTCCAAATGATCCAATATCTCACCAAAAATCAAACATTAGAGAAAAACTCCAAGAGCTGAAAAAAAATTTGTGGATCAGAACTTTTTTCTTCTTCTTTCCTGTCCCAGTAATCATCTGACGTTCCCTCAGATTTATCTGCTGTCACTGCAAATAAAACTGCATATAAAGTAGTTCTAGGTCCACCTCCAGCAGCTACAACAGTACCATGCTGTTTAGACACTGATGCTTCCCTATTAATAAACTAGTGACTTTAATACTTTAATGTCATTTCGCTGCAAATACTAAACTTTTACTGTAGTAGGATTTTTCATGCAGGACTTCACATTGTTGTATTGGTACTTTCACTTAAGTAAAGGATCAGAATACTTCTTTCACCACTTCCCCTGTTTTCCTCTACTCCTGAAGAGAGTAGTGTATTTTCTCCAAATATGTTCAAGTCTCATTTGCATTGCTTGCGCATCCAAGAGATCAAGATGAATTATCGTCAAATTGCTGAATGGCTCAACAACAGGAGACCCATGCATATCTCAAAACTTCTGGCAGTAGCACATCTTATCCTAAGAGGGAATTCCTTAAACTGAAGCTACACAGAGAAGGTAAATAATGTCTGAAGAACTGTCCTGGATGCCGTTTTAATGTATTCCATGTACATCACATCATTCCCATCTGTCTGTCTGTATTAATGTAAAGCACAAATTATTCCATTTCTCTGTGCTGGATGGACTGTAGACACTGCTCTTGGTAGTTACTCTGCTTCCTCTTTTTGCTTTGAGGCTTTCACCCTGATTAATGGTTGCGTCAACCCCTCCCCTGCCTTCCTCTCCAGAGGCAAACCAGTGTGCAACCATACATTTTCATATCCGCTCCATCCTATACTGACTTCCCACACGAGGGGCTCAGGCTCCCAGTGCCTCGGGGATGACAGAAACAAGTAGTTAAAGACCACAAAAAAACTTTATAGATACCATCAACTCACATCTTTCAACTTCTCAGTCAGCTTTTCTTGCTGCTCACACATGTTTGGTCATTCCCTTTGACAAACTATGTCATGTTCCTGCTATGCCAAGATCCAAACACTGATGTCTTAAAGCATCCTAAAGTATGTTAAGTACCAAGGATATGACAAAACAATCATTGAGATGTCAAAAGAGTTGTCATTTTCAAAGTAAAACAAGTTTAGTTTGATATAAGTATATATGATATGATATTGCCTTTGAATTCAAAAGGTTATGGAGGTTTCAGTTGACTAAAACAATTTTATATTGAAATGTTGGTCAACTGCATTTGTACGTCTTTGAGTAAAATGAAACAAGAACAATGGATTCCAGGAATCAGAGAAAATACATTCAAATCAAAAAAGCACAGTTTGGTTAGCCACAATGTAAAGTATAAAGTAATTTGTAATGCACATTTTAACAGGTGGGTATTCATTGGGTGCAATAGATCCAACACATCCCTGCCTGTCTAGTTTGTGCTTGTCAGTCCCCTGATTTGATCCTTTGACCAGGTTTGACCCATCCTGATTAATGAGGACCTCTCTGTCGCGTCCCCCCCCCCGCCCACACACACACACACACACACACACACACACACACACACCCCTGCCCACAATCTGCTCCTCTGCCTGCTTCCTATTTTTTCCTCTCACCTGTTTCGCTATTTCAAAAAAAAAATATTTTCACAGTCATCCCCCACTCAGTTCTTTCCCCTCTTTCCTAACTCATTCACCACCACCCTGTCATCAAGGATCAAAACTGCAGAGGAAACTTCTTTTGATATGTTCATTTTTCAGGTGGATTTTAACTAACATAATCATTAATTGACTTTGGCAACAGGAAACAGGATTAATGTGGTCCAGCCCAATCTGCATGTAAATTGACTGAAAGTAAACATGAAACAAGCATTAGATCCCACCGTGTGATAAGCTTGAGTATTCTATCCTACGAGACTTTATCTCCATAATGATCAATGGATTCTCACTCAATAAAAACCTGGATGAATCACGAGATGCTACAAACACGGGTGTGCAGCATTTCATCTGCATGACGAAGCATATAATGAACACGTATTGTTCCTTCAAGCTCCACATATCAGTAAATCAGATCCCACATAAATGAAATGTATGAAAGCATAAATTCACCTTCCGGATATGGAGGTTCAGTGGCAGATGGATAATCTGTAAATATTTATGCATTTCGATGTGTGGGGCACCAGCTGTACTCATTAAAAATCAGATTCACAGCTCTTTATCTATGATTTATTCCTGTCTTTCTGCAGGTTCTGGTCCCCCCCCCCCCCGCAAACTGCAGCCTATGTGGGCCCATGTGTGTCTTTCCCAAACAACCCATTAAAAGTTCATTGAGCGGGTCCACACCTCATTGCACGCAGTGATACAGTCAGTGCTTGCCCACATTGCAGCTGTGTTTTGCCATGGTGTCACTTGAGTTTTGTATTCAAGAGCACTGCAGTGACTTTATTTCCATAAAACTCCGGCCAGTGGACAAAACTCATGGGGTCTGGTATTGAAGAAGGTGCAAGTTCCCTTATCATCACTGACAAATCCTGTTCATAAGACCACTGACTGTTTTTCTTGTTATGTATCATTAACTAGCTCACTGCCAACAAACATGTGCCCTGTACAAAACAGGACTTTATTTCACACCATAGAGCTGATATGAAGTTCAGAGTATTCCCCCTGAAGAATAGAAATTGGGCTGCAGTCCTACCACATCCGCTAAAGCAGGCCTGGAGGTTTGTAGTTGAAATGGTCACATCCACACCACATGATGAAATGACCACAATGAAATGATTCCCTGTTAGAGACTAAACTGACTATGAAAAAACAGTGCTGATGATGGTGATGATTTTTCCTGAAGGGGCCACGATCAAGGAAATGTTTTTGTGCATGAGATTGTGTTTACACAGAAAAGAAGGAAAGTTCATGGAAAAACCTTTTCGAGCACTTTGTTTGATACAAATAGCTTCCTGCATGCTCTCAATCACAAAACAGTGATTTGTTGATTCAATTGACAAGCCACAGAAGATTTCTTTGATTGTTTAATGGATGTTGTACGTTTGGACACGGACAAATTGCAGTGGTGTCGAGATACAAGATTTCCCCCCAAAAATCCTGTCATTATTACATTATAACAATGATTTGTTCTGTTTTATAAATATTCTCAAAGTTGGGTAATAAATTAAGGAAATTTGGAGATACAGACCGAGCATGTTCATACCGAGCATGCACATCCAGCAAAATCTCCCGTTTGTAATTGAAGACCTATAATTTTCCTTTGAAAATATGGACAGGACACACACACGTACAAAGAAAAAAACACACACACATAAAGGAAGAGCACCCCAAGGTGAGTGTACAGTGTCTGTCACCTCCTACCTTGTTGTCAGTGCATGGTCAGCTTTCTCAAGCGTGTCCTTTTCTCCTGGTGTACTTTGTCTGTGGGATTGGGGGACAAAGCATGAAGAGCCGTCACCATTAAGGTCCATTAACGTTAAATGCAAGAGCAGATCACATTAACAGCCTGACAGGTCCTTTGAGCTTTTTTAATCCATGGAAAATCTTAGGCCACCACATGCATTTTCAATTAGGTTCTGCCATGAAATGTTTTCAATCAAGCACAAGGACCTGAAATATTGTGTTAACTTAAATGACATGTGTTGAAACTAGGATGGAAAATACATACCCGAAGTATCATTACTTTATCAAAAGCTTTCTGTTTATGATTCTGAAAATTAATTCAATCGATGGTGACATTCCATCATCTGAAAATAAAAAATTGTGTCTGAAGATAATAAATGTAAATCTTTAGAAATTTTGTGGAATATTTTTTTTTACATAGAATGCATAATCAACAGCACAGTTTACTTTAGTCAGTTACTTTAGTTACTGTAGGGGTTTGGCCTCAGTTTCGGTGCACTTTCCAAAACAGGTGTTTCATAGAAAAATTGTTTTGTTTTCCTTTAGTTCAAAATTATTATCAATTAAATGACATAAATTTGATTTTCTTTAACTTTTAGACACACACAAATTTTGGACACTGTAACGTTTACAGTATAAATGTAAAATTAATGGGATTACTGATGATGATCATGATGACAACATCACTATGGATAAAAATTAACTGTAAAAATAAATAAATTCGAGAAAACTAAGGATGAGTCATAAACCGCTGTGCACTAAGCTTGAGTGACATACTTGTGTCTCGTGCATACTGTCGACATGCATAGTGATGACCTAGATTGGTCGGTAAACACATTTGTGCAAATACTGTGAACAAATTTAAGTTCCAGCAGACCACCAGGCTGCAAAGTATTTATAGTCATTGAAAGGGAAAGGGAAATTATTAGTGAATTATGATTACAAGTATTTGCAAAAATATTAATCATTATTATATAATAAAAATGTGTATTAGTCATCCAATCAATACAGGCTAAATAATAGTTACTTACTCTTATGATAACAGGAGTAGTTTTATTCCAAGCAATATTTTATTAAGAATAATTCCGTTCTCTAAATCCATGTCCTTCCATTCAATGAAATATCAGCTCCTGGATGAATCAGGCAGGACAGGAAAAAAAAAAAATCAATGTGTCTTCATCAAAGCCAAGTAACTTTTTTTGGTCAGTTCTGCAAGTTCTTGATTTGTCTTCTGATAATACTGTCCTTGCTGTGGTGTAGTTAACAAATGTTTATCAGAGTAATCCATTCATATCCATGAGTGTCTTGGGTCCTTGTGCGTCACGCTATGCCTTTGCAATGTGCTGTGCCTCCAACACCAGCAGCAGAAATGAATTTGAGCTCCGTCTGCTCTTACCTCCTCCTCCCTTCACAGCTTTCCCCTCCTCCTGGGTCAACTAGCCTGTCCTCTAGTAGAGGGTGGAGCCTGCCGCCAGGGGTGGAGGAAGGATGTTACACATACCTATGAAGTGTGTGTGTGTGTGTGTGTGCGTGCGTGCGTGCGTGTGTGTGTGTGTGAGAGAGAGAGAGAGAAACAGTGAGACGAGTTCTGTGGGTATACACCTGCACATGTTATATACAAGTGTGTACACATGCTGAATATGCAATCTACTTTAAAGTTAATGTATGCATATATGTCTGTGTGTGTGTGTGTGTGTGTATGTGTGTGTGTGTGTGTGTGTGTGTGTGTGTGTGTGTGTGTGTGTTTGGGAGAGAGAGCAACCAAGGGAAAGACAGCAAAGCACCTCCCCTCCTTGCAATGATTTATGCCTTCTGTAAGTCATTGATACACACCGCTTGTGTTTTTATTCAAAGCTCTCCCCTGTTTTGCACCCTTTTGCCTTGTCTTTTGTTGCTGGAGGACAAGGGCTGCAGCAGCACTTTTTACCTAACCAGGAATGCCAATTGGCTGAGTCAGCCGGACTAACAGCAGGTCACGCCTTTGGTGTACACAGCAGGCTGGGGCAAAAAAAAGAAAGAAAAAGAAATGCTGTCTTCTTAATGTCAAAGCTTTCTCTCTCACACACACACACACACACACACACTCACGTGCGATGGTAAGGAAAAAACCTTGGCATGCATGCAAACAGTCACAGGTGCACACAATGAGAGAATTCATAAATTCATGCACACATGCAGATTTTGAACACACACACAGACAGAAATCTGACATAACCGGCAAACAGTGGCGATGTACCCAGATTTATTTTGACAACTTAATTGTAGCCTCCTGTACTTATTCCCAAAAAGCTGAAGCGAACAAGGAAAACTGTAGTTCGTTGACATTTTGCAAGTATTATATCATTCACATTGACCAGCCCCCATTGGCACACAGAAGAGCTCCACACAGATAGACACAGTGATATACCCATGGGGTCACTCTCTGTCTGTCCAGCCTAAAGCCATTGATCCTTGGCCAAAAGGGAGTAGATTGTCCCATGATGTCAGTAAACCTGACCTTTTCCCCCTCGTAGAGACGCCAGGTTCACCTAAGACGTCTCTCTCAGTCAAACCATTTTGTTCTGGTGCGACTATAAGCTCCCTGAGAATTCCTCTAATATGATTATCCCGGCTCCCCTGGTCTTAGAGGACGTTTTGTTACAAAGCAGTAAAGCAGCCAAATCAATTCGCAATCCACTTTGCTCGTTTAACAGCCATACTTGACATCTGACTAGCAAGAGAAGACGGAGGAAGATTGTCAGTGCAACAAAGAGAAAAGGTATTTAGCTAGACAAACAAAATCACCTTGGATGGGTGACAGGAGATAATTAATGGTTTGCTCAGATTGTTGAGGTCATGTCAACAAGCCCTTGTAGAGAAAAACACATCAACCCATGTTATGTTGCCATAATGTATCATCAGGTAAAATGTCTTTTGTGCATCACGTTCAGTCACAGAGCAGCACTTGAGTTTAAGAGGAATGTGGAGACTTTTAAATATCTCAATCTTTGACAACCTTTTCCTCTGAGATTTCTAGCTGGACATTCTCCCACGTTGTAGCTTATTTCCAGGTCTTATTATTGTGCCAGAAATAAAAACGACAGCTGTTTTCCTCTGAGAGTGTCTTTTCTGCAAAGACCTTTCAATGACTTTTCTCTGGGACCCTTTTGTTTGAACCAAGGTGTTGACAAATTCAAAAAATCTTGCGGTGAGGTTGTATGAATCAGCCTTGTGGTCAATTAGGGGCCCTCTTCGGTCTGGGGGGGAATTAAGAGGGAGACAGTCCTGGAGTATTCTGAACAGAATCCAAAACCAGACACTCAATCAAGTTCACTTTTCAGGCCAAGGTGTTTGGCTTCATCTCCAACTCTGTCAGAGACCACAAACATGGCTACCATCAACCAAAACAGAGAGAGATGAGGCTTAACTGATTGTTCGCTGAGATGGACGAAAAAATGCAACAGAGCTGTTTGTCTTCCTGCAAGACAACCTGAATATGCCTTTGGTTGAGACATGCACGCAAAATAACACCTGGTCTGACAAAGTTGGCAATGAAGAGCGAACATCTGAAAGAATCATTTACTGTCAGATGAACCATGAATAACAGACGGACGAAAAATGCGGGATCCATCTTTATAGTAAGAAGGAAAAATACACTGTGGGAGATTAATTTGCTAATAAAGTGCAGTTTTAAAAGTCCAGTTACCTTCACTGTGCTCTAAGGTCTTTTCAATGAGATGCTACAAGCATCACTTCTGCAGACCTGTCCCTGACCTGTAAAATTACTCAGTCCACATTTGTTTCGAACAAGTAGTAAATGCTCCAATACAGGGCTGAAAAAGGTAACTGTATCTGGATCACAATAAAATAGTTTTTTGTCACTTACATGGCAATTCAGTAGCCGTATAAATAGCTTTGGTTGGCTTTTCTGCCTGTAGCCCAATACAATGGAAGTGAAAAAACACTGTGTGGTGTTAACAGGAAAAATTACATTAAAAAAAAAAAATCAATGGAAACATCTCTTTCCAGGGGCAGTTTTCCTTCTACTCAGTCCAAACCACAGAACATGACCATTTATTTAGAGTAAAGTAGTTCTACTGAACACAGTACTGTGATACTTTGCTGTTTAATTTTGTAAACCAAAATGTAATCCCCTACTACATTTTCTATGCATATTGTTTTTAGCTCGTAAATATTCTAGTTCATAAACATACGCTATAACTTGATATATTGGTTAGATTGAAAACTTTTTGCTGTAAAATGGAGAAATTAATAGTTTGGGAAGTATTCAAATATCACGTATTTTAAAGGGTACTTGAACTTCACGTGTTTTATTTGAGTTCTAATTGGGTAGCCAGCTGTCAATTTTTTTATAAGCAACCAATCAGAGATGAGGATGGCTCTATTAACGGATTCCGGGTTGTTCGAGGGGGCGGGACTTAAATACAGCGCCAGGAGCAGATTGTTGAAGGAAAGTCGGGATGAGAAAGAAAGGAAAAAACCTTTTATATACAGTCTATGGAAAAAAAAAAAATCCAGAGAGATACTTCGTGCTTGTTTTAGGTACGGTTACATTTATAAGTTACTGTTCATTAGGTTAAGAGCTGAGGGTTTTATATCTATGTATAACTGTGTTGTGGCATTGTTTCAGCGAATGTTTACTAGCTGTAACCCCGGTGGCTCGCAGCAATCACCCGCGCTAATTTGGAGGAGAGTCACACTTTGCAGGAATCTCTGAGTGAGTATGGACGCCATCTGAGAACTTTTACGACATGGACATTTACAGTTAGAGGATAGAGGATTTATTAGTGTTCGTGAATTCCCGGCTAGTGTGCTTTAGATGCTGCTGTTACACACGAGGGTGACCAGATTCACCCAGTTGTGGGGGCAAAGAGTAGGCCTACTGGGGTTGTGTGGGACATTTTTATTAATGCTAAGAGGTAGTCTAAAATGTGTATGTCTGTCCACTTTTACACTAAAACGCATAACAGAGTATTCAGGTCACAGGTTGGGTCTTTAGCATGTAAAGGACTAATTAAATATGTTTTATTCAAATGCAACTTTCTGAACTCCCTCTGCGGTGCTGGCTTGCTACCACACTCTGCTTGGCATGCTGCACTTTGCACAGTGTGGTACACATGGGTTATTTCCTCTACCGTCTCCTTGTCTGTCTGGCAATCGTTTTAGGGTTTCAGCGGCAATGTTTATGTTGTAGCTGCATGTCAACATTTTAGAAAAGAGTCTTGTCTTGCAGTGTTGACTTGAGAAAACTAGAGCCAATCAAAATGTGGGACATCATCTTCTTACGTGGGACACGAGATCAGGGATAACAATGTTGTGCAGTCCCTTATAAAGTGGACCACTTGGTCACCCTTACGACACGCTGTTGCAGATTGTAGAGGTGGTCACTTTTTCCACCTGCACGTGGTCAGAGCATCGGTTCATCTCACTCTTCACGCCGGACAGAGGATTTGACTAAAAGTTGTTGCTAACATCGCTTGGGGTGTTCAACAAACAGTGAGTGAAGTAGTGTTTTCTCCGAGGTTTTGAAATTAACTCCGACAGGTGCGCCAATGATATGGTGCCATAACTGAGTTATAAAATCTTGGGTAACATTTTGTTTACTTTTACTAAGTTCATGATGGCATCTAACTGGTGTGACTAACCTGTCTGTTTTGATAAATTGTTATTTGTTCTATTCCATTCAATCTTTGTGGCCTGATCTGCTTGTAAATGTCAGGACCTCTGCCCGTCCCTGTTTGTCGTTCCCTCTATTTCCAGCAATCACCCTTTTCCTCCTGTTTCCTTTCTTCTCCGCTGATTGTTTTTGTCTGTCATGTGTTCTATGTTTTGGTCTGCTTCTGCAGGGTTAAGCGGTTAGGACAGTCCTAAACAACAACAAAAACAATCTGGATTGATTGGGTGGTCTACAACATTTTTAATGCTTGATAATTCAAAACTGTGGGAAGCAGAAATCTGCCATCCCAAACATCTCAAGACACTTCATATCCTTAGCTTTATACCAGAAGTGACAACTATGTCATTTATAATTGAGGTGAACTCACCCTTTTATGTGTCAGGCCAGGACTGGAAGTGCTGGGGGAGCACTGGGGAGCAGCAGTTACGGAGAAATGTCCTTAAATCGATTTTACACGTGAAATTACGTGTACTATTTACTGCATAATGTGAAGGTATTAGCATGAAATCTGAAAAAAGTATCCACTTGTGTTTTTAAAAATTATTATTTTACCTTAAAAAAAAAAAAATCCATCTTTTAATTTACATTTTACAAAACTTGATTTCAACATTGTCATTGAATATATATTTCCATCTCCTTTTAGAGTAAAAGTACAGGTGGCCAGATTTAACTATCAGTTGATCCGTTTTTATGAGCTCAGTAAATATTTTCCAAGTAACTAAACTCCACTCTATGTGGGAACCATAACTATGAGATCAATGTGGATAAGAGCACTTAGGCAGGACATGAAGCTGCTGTTGGGATCGGGCTTGTGGTCTTTCAGGTACAAAATGATCTCTGTACACAAATGTCTTGCTTATATAAGTGCAAACATTATTAATATGGTTTACTTCAAGTTCATTTGAACAGATAGTCCTTGACATTATCTGTTCATGAAATGAAGCATCGAGCGAGGAGCGGTGAATTCATTTGTCATATCATGTCGCATGCTCTGCATATGGTCACAGTATGAAAGCCATAACCACTTGTCATTGAGGAGTACAGCTATTATCTCTGTGTGCTTTGTCATTCTAATAGCTGTCGACGACATAGATGAATACGCTGAATGGCAGAACTGTGATTTTTGCTGCAAAGCTGGATATTAAGGACAGCTTGGGAAGACAGATCTGAGCCATTAGCCTCCGCATACAAATATTAAGCACACAGGGAGGTCATGAAGTTGATAGCAAAGAAGTTACACCAAGTTGTTGGATCAATTTCTCTACTTATCCCTATTACAAATAAGTCAGTGAAGTAGAAGACATAAATAAAGGCACACCTGTAAACTTTTAGCACCACTTTTTATATTGCATTTTCTCCTACACACTACAGTAATATTTAGTAATAATTGAAACTCAATGTGTGTTTAAAATTGAAATATAAGAACCAGGTTTACAAGCTATGATATAATGTGTGGTTGTCTTTTTACTCCTAAGATATGCAGCGAGAACCAATGTGGTTAGCACCATCTTTCCAATTCTGTGGCCACTAGGTTCTCAGTATTTACAAAAACACTTACAGCTCTCATTTCATCTAAAAAGGACAACTGCGCTTCTTTGTTCTGCATAGCTTTGTTTTCTTCCGCTGTACTTCTATTTAAACACCAGTGGAAATCGGAAAGTATCATAATATCTGATTCCTGCTATATTACACTACAAATTTTGGCCTTATTATAAAGTGAAGAAAGAAACTGTGAGGAAACACAGAGAGGAATAATATGCAGGCCACAATTGTGCATGTGGAATGTCAGCTCCAAGCCATCAGGGCGTTTGAGCAGATTTATGAATATTCTGCAGGTTGCCATGCCTCTTGAGTGCTGCAATCAACCAGTCAACTTAAAAGTGCAGAGAGGCTGTCATTGCTAAGTGGAAACTTTCCTGTCACGAGAAAACCATCATGAAATATTATGGCACAGAATGATAATAGCAGACCTTCAGAGGAAAGCTTTGATGCAGGCTATATATTTTCTTAATGAGCCAATATAGCAGCCTAAGGTATTAGCACTACATAATCAATTCACAGTCACTGAAAGAAAACTAAATTGAAACTAAATATCCTGTCAGGATTTATGAAAGCAACAACAGGGACGTTCCTGGATTTACAGTATGTGTGCAGCATCAATATTTACAGTGTGCCTACAGGGGTCCTGAGAACTGGCCTCTTCTGCAGAAGGGTGGATCTGTATTTTCTGCAGGGTTACTCTGTCAAGAATTCCAAACAGGGTTTTTTTTCTCATCCGTTTCTTCTCCTCTTTGTGTGCGCTCACTTTATTGGTCTGTTTTTTCTCCTGCTCGATCTGTCAAGAGTCTTCTTATTGATAGATGGCAATGATGGATTGTGTGTGTGCACAGCAAACACACAAAAGGCTTAGATAAGGGAAGGATAAACAACCAAGCCAGCATATTGACATTAAAGGCGTGACAACAGAAAAAAAAACAGGTGGAGAAGAGGAAAAAAAAGACAAGAGAGGGAAGGAAAATAAACTCAGCGAAAGCCAGGGCAGTTAAACAATTGAGGGAACAATGCTTTCATGGCTTTTACGCAGCATTTAGTTGCTTTCCAAATGTCTTATTTTGATCCACTAATGAGTGCCGTGCTCAAGATTGTGCCATCTAAACAGTCAATCAGAGGAAGCTGCAACAAAAACAAAGTTTAAAAGTTCTCGGCCTGGGATTATTTTCCTCCTCTCTCCCCTCTCCTCTGCACACACCATCAATCCTCCCTGACCCTGCATCTACTTTGTGGCAAACAAAATGGTTGGAACAGGAAAAACTGGATAGACTGTAATTCAAAAAAGTAAAAGATGGATTGAAGACAGTGGAGGGGTAGATATCTGCATCCGGGAGAAAGAAAAACAGGACACCATGTCGAGAGAGAATTAGAGGGATTAAATGGGAAGAGGGCAGGGTAAATTAGGGGAGAGGGGGAAACTATCTGTCAGTGTTTGGTGAAGAAAAAGGAGGAAATGGGAACACCAGTGACATCACAGTGGAATAAAGAGCGTGGTTCAGGAGTATTGTGCCTGTGGAGCCTTGAACGTGATCGTCCAGAAAAAACAGGCTGTAAGCACAACGTGATGCTTGTGGGAGGCTGCATGTCTGTGTACACAGAGCGTGTACATGAGTGAGTGGCGCACATTTCCATACAGATGGAAGTTTGTTTAGACAAGCGTGAGTGTAAGAAGTCAGTATGCAGATGGAGATGCAGATGTGGTGAATAGCACTCTGTGCGCTTTGGGGGGTGCTTGGATAAACTGGCAGTGTCAGGGAGCTTTGGCCCTCCACATTTCTTCCAATTTCTCAATGTCAGCCAACACTCCTTACTGGATCTGGACTCACGGCCAGCACTGCGTGTGTGCGTGTGTGCGTGTGTGCGTGTGTGCGTGTGTGCGCGCGTGTGTGTGCGCGTGTGCGTGTGCGTGTGCGTGTGTGTGTGTGTGCAGCAGAGGATACAGTAACCATGACCACGTATTGGCATTATCGACGCATATACACAACAATGAGTCAAGGTGGATGAAGGTGGGCCTGAAGCCATAAAAGCTCTTTGTAGGCTACACTGCATCAGTTGGCTTCTTGGTTAGTTGGTGGTAATTTATACTGAAATGATGAAGGGCTTAAGGTGGTTTCTTTGTCATTATTACTATGTTAATGCATTAAAGCGGGATCAAAATAGAATATTGGGTCCAATACAGGTGTAAGTTTTGTAACTTCTAACTATTTTCTTACTTGTATTGAACTGAATGTGTAACATCTTATTTGTGTTTCACAGCACTGAGAAAAAGGCAAATTCGGATGATATCTGTCCGCCCACGACTTCAGTCCAAACTGTATATATATATATAAAAATTAAATTTCAAATAGTTTTTTGCTTGAAATGCCCATTCCTAATTAGGCCTAAAAGACCAATATGTTTAAGGGCGTGCCTGATTTAATTGACATGCATATAGGTGGGTGGGCATAATGTCCTCGGATTCCCACTCACATCCGCCGCTTGCTCCTCCCCATCTTGTCCGAATATGCTCATTTAGGGCTCCAAAGAAATCCCCCCAAAAAGAAGATGGTGATGACCAAAATGCCAGACTCAGGGCAGCTCACAAACCAGTAGGTGAAATGCCAGTGGGTAGCCATCTGGTTTAGATTGCACTACCTTAGCAACTATAAAATGGATTGCCGTGAAATTAGACATTCTTAGTTGCTAAAGGATGAATCCTATTAACTTTGGTGTTCCTCTCACTTTTCCTGTAGCACCAAAATTTTCAAGATTGTCCTAATGTTTTGAGATTAAATAATCTCAAAATTGATTTAATTGATCAAATGGATTTCTGGCTATTTCTTAAGCGTCCACCAAGAAGTAGATATTTTTGATTGTTTGTGAATTGTCTTGACATGTATTGGATGGATTGTGATGAAATTTGGATAAGACGCTGGTGACCCAGTGGAATGGAATTAAATGATCCCTTAATTTCTCATCTAGTTCCATTATCAGATAACATTTGTATCTGTTCGATACTTTTGTTGATCACCAAATATCTGTAAAATTGAAGACATTGAACATTTAGCCTCAGCCCTGCTAAGTACAGCTTCACAGTGCCGCCCTGTTTAGATTTCTGCGGGGAGTTTTGTGTATATGTTTGCATGTATGTTATGTAAACACTGTTTTATTACAGTATAAACTCAAACCAAACCATTACCTAATCACGAGGTTGTGCAGGGACCCTGTGTGCACATCTAGTTGTAAGAGCTTTTAGTTGATATTGAGCTCACATGGTGCGTATTTCTAAATAAATTTGCCTTTAATCAAATTACCACAAAAACACAGCAAACCCTAGGGCCAGGTGCTATTCCAGCAAAGGAGTAATAGTTGGTTTCATGAGCTCTAGGCGAAATATAATTACACTGCCATGTGTAGTAGACTGTGTGCTAGCTTGATACTTGGAGGCGAAAGGGAGGGTATATACACAATGCACAGAGAGTGGGAGGAGTAGGAGGTAAACGGGAGCCATTAACTCAATTTTGCTCGGAGGCCGCCTATAGCAGGCTACTGTGGACATGTGTACCTGCACGTCTTGATGCTGTACAGACTTTGTAATGACCAAGAACAATAGAGCGTGGAGAGAAAAATGGCAGTGATGGAGTAGAAACAACCGCATGAGCTGCAGCGATTTATCTAGACAGATCTCCCTTCATCAGCCCTGTTGTACTGAGAAAGAAATACTCAGTGAGACACAAACTGCACAGATGGATGGAGAGTTGCAGCTGCAATGGCAATGTAGGTGTATTCATTTTACTTTAATAAATATGTAGGACGATTCAGACAAAGAGAAAGCCCAAGGAGAAAAGCAAACCTTCCATTTAAGCCTTGTGGTGGATGGAAGCAACGTAAACACTACAGTGGAAAAGTACATCCAGGTTTGAAATCCACTTTAAATGTTTCAACTAATGAGGACTGACGGTGGAAGATGGATCGTGGCCCAAATGTGAACAAATACAAACGATCATTTTACCTTGAAGATAGGTGTTGTGCGTTCTATCAAAATTAGCATTTGTTTGTTTTATATCAACAATCCGGTGTTCCCTGTGGAAAAAGGCCCTGTTCAAATCCGAGGCGTGAATTTGTGCGTGTCAGTATTTAGGTTAGGTTAGGTAGTTACTTTATTAATCCCCGAGGGGAATTTTTTTCGCTACAGCAGCATACAGAAGCAATAAGATAATAATAGAACAATAGAAAAGCAATAAAATAGTAAAATAGCAGTACAAATATAAAATATAAAATGCACAGTATATACAGTACAGTATATATCTATATATATTATGTACAAACAACCAAGAAACACAGACAACTGTGTTATTGTTATGTGATGGATTTTGCCAGAGGTGAGTTATTGTACAGTCTAATTGCGGTCGGCAGGAATGATCTCCTGTATCTGTCCTTGTGACAGCGGAGCTGGAGAAATCTTTTGGAGAAAGTGCTCCGCTGTCCCTGCAGCAGGTGGTGGAGAGGGTGGTCAGGATTATCCAATATGGATAATAGTTTGTTCAGCGTCCTCCTCTCCACCACCTTTTCCAGACTATCCAGATTGTAGCCAATGATGGAGCCGGCCTTCTTAACCAGTTTGTTAAGTCTGTTGGTGTCGCCGGCTCCAATGCTGCTCCCCCAGCAGACCGCAGCGAAGTACAATGCACTGGCCACAACAGACTGGTAGAACATCTCCAACATCTTGCTGCACACATTGAAGGATCGAAGTTTCCTCAAGAAAAAGAGTCGACTCATCCCCTTCTTGTAGACAGCGTTGATGTTGGTCTTCCAGTTCAGTCTGTTGTCGATGGACACACCCAGGTACTTGCACTCCTCAACCATGTCCACATCCTCTCCCAGAACTCTCAGCGGTTGTGGAGCCGTCGTCTTCCTCCTGAAGTTGACCACCATCTCTCTGGTCTTGGCCACGTTCAGGAGCAGGTGATTTCTTCCCGCCCACTCCACAAAGTCCTCCACTACTGCCCTGTACTCGTCCTCCCGTCCATCCCTTATACACCCGACCACTGCAGAGTCATCAGAGAACTTCTGCAGATGACAGGACTCTGAGTTGTACTGGAATTCAGTTGTGTATAAGGGGGACAGAACAGTTCCCTGAGGAGCTCCAATACCACTGACCACCGCATCAGACAGCACACTGCCCAGACGGACAAACTGCGGTCTGTCTGTCAGGTAGTCAGTGATCCAGGAGACGGTGGATGCGTCCACCCGCAGCTTCTCACTCAGTAGCAGTGGTTGGATGGTGTTGAATCCACTGGAGAAATCAAAGAAAGTGATTCTCACAGAGTCACCGGTTCCATCCAGGTGAGACTGAGCTCGTTGCAGCAGGTAGATGATGGCATCGTCCACTCCCACATGAGGCTGGTACGCAAATTGCAGCGGGTCCAGTGAAGATTTCACCAGCGGCCTGAGGTGGGCCAAGACCAGCCTCTCCAGCACCTTCATCACATGAGATGCGAGGGCAACCGGTCGGTAGTCGTTGAGGCCAATTTATATGTACGTGTGCACTCTAAAGAACATGCGTTTCCACATATCTTCTTATCATGGGCAGTCCTGCATGTATGATAGTGCTGACGTCATAGTTCTAACGATGATTATGGTGATGGTGTTTATTTATTTGCGGAGGTGGAAAAAGGGTTGAATGAGTGCAGTGTGAGGGGCTGCAGAGGGCAGAGCGCCATTCAGGAAGAGTGAGGTACCGAGGAAGAGTTCTCTGTATGGGGAGTGAGAGAAAAGAGAGAGCCTCTTGTCATGTCAATGTTCCTCGTCTGATTGATCAAATTTGTGTCTGTGTTGGTGCGCCTGGGCCCCAGTGTTGAAATATAAGGCTTCCCGCATGCCATAATTTAAGTGGGACCATTATGTCTATTATGCACTGTGTCATACAATGATATGTTGCTGAATGTGATTTTATTTAGTAACTCTTGGACGCCATAAGTAATGTCTGGCCTATGCAAAGAGGTGGAGTGTGTTAAAAGGCTCGCTGCTGGTTATTCCACCATTGCGATTTATAAAGGCCTAAACCCACATCTGTGTGGCAGGCAGCATAAATCTGAGCTTGGCTAGATGCTGCTTTGGCCTGAGAGACACACGTGGAGGTATACTTTATAGTAGAATGAAGCAAATCTGATGTGCTTAGTGGAAATTAGGGTTATAACAGGTAATAACTCCACAATGTCCCAACTATATTTATGTCCAACCATAAAACAGGGATTGTTGGTTTTCCTAATCCATATTTACCTGAACTGCACTGACCACTACGATATAATCATCCACTATAATCAGTCTTAATTAATTAGACACATGTGTTGATATGGAGGTGTTATCAGGAAACAGCCTGGCATCTGCAGACATTCTGCTCTGGCTCAAAGAATGTAGTAACAAAATACTGCGTGTCACTGATCTGAGTATTTCCTGATTTAAAGGCTGCTGAGCAGCTGATTTAATCACGCTGGTTCTTATTATTCAGCAAGAAAAAGGGCGGAGGAATGGGGGGAAGACGTTCTTAGAGACGGAAGGAATGAAGGAGGATAGAAAGAGTCCAAAATAATTCACATCGCTCAGAATAGAAAAACAATACCACCTTTTGTTTCTTCCTCAAAGAGGAAGTTGTTTGGTTACATAGTTGAAAATTTCTGACATGATAACAGGAGGCAGGAATTGTTAGAAAAGTGATCAAGGTGGTGAAAGAGGAGACAAGCAGACACACATAGACAGACACACGCAAACAAACATGCATATATAAAAGAGGGTGTTAAGGGAGATTGTGCTCATCTCCTGTTTCAGTCAATGAAACTTTAAGTGTGTCAGTCACCATCGTGTTCTTGAGAGGTGTCAGGTTAGGGCCATTCAGAGAGAGACCTTCCTAACTGGCAGTGTGTTTCTGTGCGGCTGCGTATGTGTATGTGTACGTACAAGCGGTCAAGTGCATGTGCGTGAGTTCATGTCTGCCTATTTCTGTCTGTTTAATGAAGCGCTCTCATGTGTAAAATGAGTCTTAACACCTGATCAGGCTCAGGGTGTCAGGATGACCAAGAGTGCTAATCTAATAGATTAACTTGATTAGACCATGTCTAGACACACACATGAATTTTGGTACTTTGGCTTCACATCAGTGAGGCCTGATGGTGCTAATGTGAAGTATACCGCAGTGTGACCGTGTTTATGACACTGCACCCATAGCTTCTCAGGGACCCCTACAGTTCCCAGGGAGAGAAGGCAGAACGGGCCGCGGAAACCCGGCAACAGTTTGACCATTCAGGCCATAAAAAGATCTTAGTGTACCTTTCTCTCCTGGGACAGAGGTGTCACTTTGACTTTTGGACGTTTGAGAAAACTGTGTCCTGCCATGCAGCGTAATGGACCTTGTATAAGTCGAGTGTACTGGAAAGCCAACATGGCAGCGTGCGCTCTGTCTCTTTCTACATCTGCTGCTGCTCAGTCTGGGCTCCCGGGTTTATGATAACAAGGCTGTGACATGGCAGTAATGATGCCGCATCAACCGGCCAAATGGGATGGATAACAAGTTTCAGTGACTGACAGTGGATTAGCTGTTCTCTCTCCCTCTTCTTTCGCGCTGTGATGGCCACAGAGTCTTGTGAAACAGTGAATGTCGTTTTTTTTTAGTTTTTTTTTTAAGTATGCCACGTTACGCTTTCGTTATGTAACTGAAAACTATTAGAGTTGAAGTTATAGACTGAGGTGAGGCCCTACAAAGTAAACCATCCCCGGTGGCGCCAGCTCTTCCTCGCTTTTTACTGGATGTTCTGAGTACAATAGGTCATATAATATAGAGAGTAACATAAACAGCTCAGCCTGGCTCATTGGGTCATATGTTAGCTATCATGCAGGCAATTAGCCTGAGTAATTTCATGGTTATAAATACATAGCAATGTCGCTTAATCTTAAAACATTTTCTCAAGACTGAAGACATCATGAAGCGTGCCACTTCTAAAAAAAAAAAAAACAGGGGTCTTGATTCAATTTTGTATAGGGTGTGAACAAGAGTGTAAATAGACAAGAAAGAGATATTTAGACGGAACATTTTAGTGGAACATAGCAGGGATTAGGGTTGATTTCTGTGTTACTGAGTAACACTGGTGATGCACGGTGTTGTCAGGGAATGAAAGGCATCAATACCGACATTTACTGTCTCTCCAGTTTCTCTTCAGTGTCTTTAATTCCACCTGCTTCCTGGAAAGAATCCCGCATGTTTTTTTTCCCCTCTCGTGCTGTCTATCTAAAATCGTAAAAGCACTTTGTAAGGGAAAGTATAAACACACAGCTTATTTTAGGATTCTTTCCAGGATTTGGCGTAATCATTTTATGATTGGTGTTTTAGTTTTGACAAGTAAGGAAAGTGAAGAAGAAATGTTTACTGGCTTGTATTAGCTGAAATGAGCCAGAACACAACACACTTAAGCGCCATGCAGACACAGTAGGACTTTGCATTACCAGAGTTAGTGTAGGACCTGAGGTGTTTACACACTCTAAACTCAAGAGAGTGCATCATATAGCAACAGCTTGGTGAAATTACAGCATGAGGTAATAGCAAAATCTGAAAAATGGAGCCACATGTTGAACACTTAACTTATCTTCAGTTGGGCTCTGTGTGTGTTGTCTTTTTAAGATTAGGCAACAGGATGATAGGAAGCCATGGATAAGGCTGGTGGGGGAGCTTTGAAGTGGAAAAAGGGAAGGGGCCAGGCAGGTATGTGCACATGAAGGGCTGCTGAAAGAAACATCAGGTCAGTCGCAGCAAGAGAATGTGAGAACAAAATAAAGTCCAAGTGCATAACCTTAACCCTTAAAACCAATAACAACAGTATTTTTCTGGAGGAAATGAATGCTGAGAATCATAGATTTTTTAAAAATCTGTCTGTGTCAGTTTATAAAAGATTTATAAGGGAAAATACTGCATGTGATGAATAGATAAAAGACTGACTGTTATTCTATCTTCATTCCTTAATGAGTCTCCCAGCTGTTCCTTAACATACCATAAAAAGCAGGATCATCGTTGGAAATAAAAGTGGAACTCTGTTGCCGTTTTAATATTACTGCTTAAATTTACAACCAAGAGACATGTCCCAAGTGATAAAACCTAATGGCAGTACATCAGTTGAGGACAGTAAAGCCAGAGACAGAAGATGCTTACTGCTTCATTCCCACTGGATTTCCTTAAAGACTGGAGTTGACTGGAGCTATTCAAAGATGGAAGCTGGCTCACTGCTAGAATGCGTTTTCATATCTTCCTGGTCTCTGGTGGCTTTGCACCGGGTCGCATCAGGTATGTCACTGATTCGCTTGCCCCGAGGCCAGATGTGTTTCGGCTGCTAGTTCAAATTGCACTGTGGTTCCTGTCTGCAGCCTTCCAGCTGGTTCACCACGATAAAACCCGCCACAACTTCAAGTCTACAGCCGTGGATCCATTCATCTGACATTGAAAATTCAACATCTTTCATTAGTACAAATTCAGCACAATTTTGTCTAAACTCAACGTGAATACAGTTTACAGAAACCAATTTCAGTGTTTTGGAACGGTAGCGTCACCACCCACCCATTCATTCAGGAACCAGACACTGCCTATCAAGAGGAACAGACAAGAATCCCGCCAAGATGTCACAGTAAATGAAGAAATACAGTATAATCAAAGCTGTGTTTTCTAGTGGATTTGTAGAAATCTGTTCTCATCAAAACTCTTTAGCGATGCTTGACCCGAGGAGAGTAGAGAGAGAGGTGCAGACATTCTAGACAAAGGAGGGGGTCAACACAGATAAAACACAGATAAAAACCAGGAAATAAAACCACATTATACGAGACAGAAAAAAGGGAGTGACTTAAGTAAAGTGCATGAACTCTTTCTTCTAACAGCTACTGTCAAGTGAACATTCTTGACAACGGGAGAAATAAAAACAAAATAATGTAAATGTAAAAATTTTTTCATTTGGAGAGTTTTAAAGGGATTGCATACATCTTTCAGGATGCTATATTTACTCTCTTAATAACATCTTTCTGGCAGCAGGTGGAAGACGGTCCTGGCTGGTTTGAAGAGAGGATTGCTCACTGTGCAGAGTCACAGGACATGAAGAGATTTATTAGATTAAACTACGCGAGTGTCACTGGGAAATATGCTTTGCTTTGGCAACCAGGAGAACACACTTTTTTGAACTGGGGAACACAAAGCTGGAAAAATAGGGGGTTGCCAAGTTGTAACTGTGCCAAGATGCTCCAATTTCAGGGGAGCAGAGTTGTAATGACATCAGGGCAGTGTAATGCAGGTTGTCATGAGCACAACATGCTTGCCTTGATGTAATGTAACTCTGGCAATACTCCCTGAACTCACAGCAAGGACACAGACGGTAAAAAAAATTGATAGCATTAGAGATAGAGCAATCGAAACGGAGCGAGAATAGGGGGATATATTGGCAAGAAACAAAGAGGGATTTCAGATGGAACAAATAGCTCATCAATATCCAATCAATCACTGCATTTACTTCTCCCCCCTCAATTTCCTCTTAAAAGTGCATCTGGCCTGTGTCTTGCAATGAGCCCCACTGATTTTCTCCGATGAGAGACGACATATCAGTGTTCTCAGAAAACCCAGCTCGCAACACAAGCCCACTATTTATCATAAAAATAAAACCAAACAGAAATAGCTCACATGCTCCCCTCACTCTCACTTTGCCAAGAGGCTTTCAGTGCCAGGGCGACCCTAAAAGAAAGTGAGCAAGACAGGCAGGATCCTATTTAGACACAATGCAATAGCGCACCACCACCACCACCACACACACACACACACACACGCTGACCCATTTCTGTGCAACATTTGACCACACTGGACCTCTGACAGGTCAGAAAAACAGGGTACGTAAAGGGCTGGCTCATGTAGCACAGGTGGAATCAGTTTCTCTGCCTCCAGCTAAGGACACAGCTGCAGTAAAAACATATGTAGATGTGCACATAAATAAGACTCAAGTATGCATATAATCATAAGACGTACCGGTATGCACATCCACAAACACAAAGATATGCCTGGAGCCTAGGATTTCCTCCCTGGGTACACAACAGAAAACTTTATGGACTTACAACTTTGTTTTACAAGGCACAAGAAAAGCATTGGCATTGCATAACATCTGCATGTGTGCTTCTTTTCAAACAAGTAACTATGTTTTGAGTATGAGCTCAGAATGGGGAGCCCCTGGTATCTATTGAAGGCTTAAAGTAGTATCAGGGTGGCCAAATTAGACAAGCCAGAGGGACTGTGTAACTCCATGACCCCAGTTCAAGCACCATGTTGGCCTAGAAGTGTCATTACACTGGGTCATAAAACTCCAGCAGTTGCAGAGATGCACATTCTGCAGGTGGACTTGCAAACAGTCCTCGGAGAGGAAGGGGGGGGGGAGCAACTGACACATTCAAATGGTAAAGTACACACTTTCTCAAGGGTATCAATGAAGGATCACTTAGCAGAACTGCGATGCATGTTATCACACAAGCCAGGATCATTCTGCTGTTAAAACACATCCTGTAAAATATATCTGTGCAGATCCTGATAGAGGTTTGCAGGAGTCCTGTGATTTATTTGACTTCTTTCATTTTGAAAGATAAAGTGGTGATGAATTGCTTTAACAACTAAGTAACCGGTAAACTCCCTGTATCAAAGTTATTTATCACACTGTTCTTCCTCCCACTTCTTGCAGCTATAGCCACATTCTCTTCCTCATTCCTCTACAGGCCATCTGTCTTGGCCACCTCCATTCCTGCCAGCCAAACATCACCACTAACCGCTCGCCTTTACCCTTTCTTTATTTTTCTCTGATTAGAGCTGTCCTTGTTGAGGAAGACACCAGAGTGCCTGTGATGAGAAAGCCAAGAGGACACCCAGTAAGCCCAAAACACGCACACACAATCAGTCAGGCCCAAGTAATGGAGAATAGCTGACCGCTGACGTATCTTAATGCAGCTAAGCCATCGCTGTTAGGAAGGAAAAAGCTTCATTGACAGAGAGCGTTGCTGACTGACTGGATGCAGCTGTGCTCTGAGTGGCTGATCGGAGGCAAGTTGATTGATTACAATCACCTGCACTGAAGCACTGTTGATCAACATCAGAGAGGGAGAGAGAAAATGTTCTTATGTAATGAAGATTATGTTGTGGATCTTGGATTACACTAGACTAATATAATGTGTGTGTTTCTCACTTCACTCAAACTGAAAAAAATAAAATCTAAATTTGACCATGTAGGTAGATTTGGTTGACTTGGCCAGCATAGTTTTGAAATATTTGTGTGTTAGCAGCAGCTCCAACACAACAGAGGAGAATACATGTTTTCTACAATGCTCACAATATCAAGAACTTACATTTGTCTCCTTTCAGACAGACAATGTGTCTAGAAAGAAAAGATTGTGCAGAATTTTAAAAAATGTGATTTTTTTTTTTTTTTTAATGGTGTGAGCACTACAAATGAAATTGATGCTCAGCAGCCACTTATTGGAATTTGGTAGTTAATTGTATTTGTAATGTCTGATGTGATACATGTTATTCATGTTATTGTATTTGTTTTGTTCGTTGGGTTCAATGTTATGTGTTTGCTATTTATGTGAAACAGACAAATCTAATCCCGACTCGTATTGGAATGACAGACGAAAATTCCACAGATACAGAATCTATAAAACTGGGCTCATAAAACCAAAATTATTTGCATGGCTATATAACACTAAAACACTGAGGGTAAGGGAGAGTCTCGTAATTTGCGTGAACCAACCTTTTAAAGGCAACTCCTGAAGAAAAAAAAACTGCAAAGCGGATTTTAATAGGGTTTGATGCAAGAACTTAATAGTGGTCCATAAAGGTCAAATGGCCGGTGGTTTGTTGCAACATCCCCCATTCTCCCATAACGCCTGAGCGTCAGCCCCGTGGCATGGCTCCAGTCGGGGCTCTGAGGGAACCAGAGCAGCTGAGGAGGAAGACCGAGAGATGAGGGGTGACAAAGGGGGAAGAATAGCGTCTACTTTATATACAGTGATAAGAGGTCATGTGAGTTACGGTGAGGTAAACAGCCTGAGTGGAGTAAAATTATTAGAAAAAGCTGGTCTGGAGTAGAGTGACTGACATGAAATAAGAGGGAGTAAAACGGTTTAAGATAGCCAGCTGGCAGAAGCTAAAGTACACACGCACTGTATGATTGCATATGATTACTGATTCCCCAGGACAGCTAAATCTAAAAAAGAAGAGCCTCATCAGAGGGTTTCTGCACTCAGTATGTAAATGTACAAAGAGGGGGAACAGTTTGTAACTTTCCCACAGAACTGGACAGATGATAAATCGGCCAATATCATTACATTGGGATGTGCCCCTAGAACCGCAGGCCCTATTGGAGCGCGAGAGAGGGGGACTGGGATTATTTGTACAATATATGAGCAGGAGGTCAGCACTGAATGATGTACTACAATTACGTCTACATGCTCCTCCTCCTGCCGTCTCAGAGGACCCGTGCACTTTATCCCAATGAGACTACGGCCAGAGCATTTTACATACGCAGATGAAACAATAACGAGTTGTTTGGTTTTACCAGGTGAAACTGTAGTAAATGGTTTGAACTTAAATGTTGATCATTTCAATAGAGGGCAAAGCAAAAATCCGCCACGTTTATCCAAGAAACATGTACTTTGAAGCCAAAAGCTGTGAAAAAAAAATAATTATTCAAATTCTTAATTATGTGGAGGAGTCTGCCTGCCAGAGATTCTTGCATCTACAAGTTCCCTGCAGCTTTTGAGCAACACAAAAATAACATATAGTGATACTAGCACATACAGTAGAGTCTGCATTTTGTCTTGCACCACAGTGTATGAATGGAGCACATATGCATACATCTGGGAATATTTCAGCTCCAAGTTTAGTTCATGGTAGCTGCAGAAAGTGGTGTTGCCACCTAGTGGTGAAATGTAAAAGGGCAGTTTGCTATCCAGTGTTGTAAGATGCTGACGGAGCATGACATTGTAAAACAAACGGAAGGGAACAGTGAGCTTTATTTTATTTGGAGCAAAATAATCTTTATCCCCAGCAGGAGGCCACAACAGAGCTTTTCTTGGAAACCGAGGCAACGAATGGAGATAACGGATCTTAGCAATAACACCTTCCTGTTTTATAAAAGATCTATTAACTCGGTAATCAGCTTATTATGAAATTAGTCTAATACAACTGTCAGCAGCAACACCTGCCAGGAGTTTAATACAATTCAACAGCACCACAAACTGCAGTCTCTAAAATTTGCAGGACTTGTTAATTGGACCACATTCATTTTAGTTAGGTGAATCTAATGAGATGGTTTCTGTGTATACAGAAATCTTTTTACTTTACTTTTAAATTCAAACATGTCCCCAGAATGATTAAGATAATTTAGCGTATTTCTTTATTGATGTTATACAGTATATATGCCCATCCACAAAAATGATGAAACCGGTCTTTTCATTTCAGGCTTTAAGAGCAGTTTCCCGTTTAAATTGAAAGACAACAGTAACCTTGAGAAGAAGGTTATGGCACAAGCGTAGATATTCAACGACTCTGATGATACACTATAAATGAAATACAGTTAAAATGATGTGAACATAGAGGGCATAACAGTATTTAATAGGCAATTTGAAATTTAAGTTACAGTATGACAAAAAAAAGTTAAACCATAAAAAAAAAATTAAAAAAAAAAATTGCACATTTCGGTTGATTGAAAAGGCTGTAACATGGTCATAATTTGAAAAATAAATAATCCATTCTGTAGAGTGGACAATCTTATGTCCTTATTTTCATATTATAAATCATTCTGAGCTTGGTGTGTGGTTGGTGTCAGACAAACTGTAAAAGGGCGTTTTAAAACAGTATGTAAGGACACAGATATTCACCTCATTAATTCCAGCAGTAAAACCTCTCCTGACAGAAGGATTTAATAACTACAAAGAGTGATAATGGAGGTTTATCCAATATAAACCGTTTTAAAATGAGTCCAGTATTGGTTATTATTATAAGTGAAAGACACGGGTGGATATTTGGTCGTTTGTATAGTTAATTGATCGGTAAAACATGCTCACGAGGAAAAAGGCCCGACGCCATGGAAACAGACATGCATGGACATCCTGTACACCTGCCCCAGGTACCTGTTTAAACTCACACCACTGATAAGTGAGTGAGTGTGTGTGTTTGGAGAAGGGGGGGGGGGGGTCCACAGTACTGGTTTAGAACTCTGCCGTCAGTTGTCCATTACTCTGGATGAGCCTCATGATGGTATGGACCACCTCTGATGTGGTGCCCTGACCTCCGATATCAGCCGTGTGCAACTGCAAGAAAAAGAACAGGGTGCTGACAAACATGGTCCAAAATTATAATAAAATAATTAACAGTTAATTCAACCCTGAAATTGTATCATTGTGCAATATGTTTCCTGCCACATACTGTATGTGGAGAGCCGCATTGTGTTTTTAACTGTCGGTAAGTAGCAATCAGTTTCCAGATCAGGTATTTAAATACCATAATTAATGCCACAGACATACAATGTAACATCAGATACCATACAGTGTAGAACTTTGTTCAAGCTTTGGGACAGTGAAAGGACACAATGCTGCTTTGTGTGAATGCATTGTGATGCTTTTTAGGAAGCGTGCCAGACCGGCCACCAGGGCCTCTAATCCTCTAATCCGACAATGATGGCCTGTTAGCTTTATGGCAGCATGACAGGTGAGGGGATGGGCCTATCGGTGATGGGAGACTCACCCTGGTCTCATTCATCGTGGTGAGGATGGCATTTCGGAGCAAAGTTGCGTATTCGTAAAGCCTGGAGACGTACACGAGAAAGAATTGTTCACGTTACAAGTATAGCACAGTCGCAACATTACATCTGGGATGAAATGGCAGGGAAACAGGTATTTTATACGCTTACTTCAAGTGGTCCAGCATCATGCAGCCAGCGAGCAGCATGGCAGTAGGGTTGGCTATGTTCCTATTTGCAATACTTTTTCCTGTGTTCCTCGTGGCCTTGAATTTCAGAAAAGGGCAAGATAGAGGTGAATCTCTCTGAATTATAATATATCAGGCAGACATGACTCATACATTTTCATGCAGCCGAAATCAAAGGGAACAGTGTCCTACCAGCCTGCTAATTTTCTAAACACTTACCGTTTCAAAGACAGCATAGTCCCGACCATAATTGGCCCCAGGCACGAGGCCAGGCCCTCCCACCAGGCCAGCGCACACGTTGCTCACCACGTTTCCATACAGATTAGGCATCACCATCACATCAAACTGCTGCGGTTTGGACACCAGCTATAAAACGGAGGCAGCAAAATGATTTAGATCAAGGAACATCTGCAAACGCTCCTTTAATGCCGTGAAATGTTATAAACGTTATCACCTGCATGGTGGTGTTGTCCACAATCATGCTGTCAAATGTGATGTCTGGGTAACCAGAGGCTACTTCCCTGCAACACTGCAGGAACAAGCCATCACCGAGCTTCCTGTGGAAGCACACATGCTACACTCAACATTTTGAGCACCAGAAGAACGTTATGCAAGACTCAGAGGGCCAGACAGCTCTGACAGGATACATTTGCCACCAAGGACCTTACATGATGTTAGCCTTGTGTACGGCAGTGACCCTGCGGCGACCTTTCTCTCTGGCCAGTCGGAAAGCATAATCAGCAATCCTGAAGGAATTGTTCCTGGTGATGATCTTCAGACTCTCCACCACCCCTGATACACTCTGAAGAATACAGTGGGGAGAATAACAAATAAATCAAGACTAAAGTTCAACATTAAGAGTTGAAACATAAAATAATAATAAATAAATGATAATACAATGTACTTATTATTTCATACTGTGTCTGTTGGTGATTGACCACGTCTATCCAATATTAGTCTCTTTAATAAGGTCAGTATTGATCCAAGTGTGTCACATCAATAGTTTCTGCATCATTATTTCCCTTTGCAAATTCTGTATATTCGAAAGTGTATGGACGGTACCGAACCACCATTTCAAAAAAGAACAAAAGAGGAAAGAGGTCTTTCTAAAGGAGGGCGCATGTATTTCAGCAGACAGAAGAATTGATTGTTTTCTCTGTTCTGTCTGACCTCGTGCTCCAGACTGCTGTACTCTCCCTCGGTGTTCTCCCTGATGATCATGATGTCAATGTTCTTGTGGCGAGTCTGGACTCCGGGGAGGGACTGACAGTGCATCACGTTGGCGTACAGGTCTAAGCTTGTGCTGTTGGAAATGGAACGAGAGGGAGAGGGAGAAAACAATGACTCCCACGGACACAAAGGACCAAATTATGGAAGATGTGTGAGCCATCTGGCAAACAAGGGCCTTTCATCAAGGGAAATGAATATTTTATTTACACTTACCGCAGGAGATTGTTTCTGGATTTGACAGATGGCGGCATGGTATGTTTGGTTTCTATGTTGCCTGCCAGAAGAGTTGAGCAATTTAAGTTAAATTACAGTGTCATAGTCATACTATAAGCGACATGCTGCTTACAGCCGTGCCCTGCTTTTCATGTCCTTGCTTACCTTTAAGGGCAACTCCATTACGGCGGATGGCTGTGATGGCATTATTGATATCGTCCTCCGTCTCCACAGCAGAGTTGACGTGCACCACCTCAAAGTCCACGGGCACGCAGCTGAACCTGCAGCACAATTACAAACCACACATTAGAGGCATCCCTCGCCTGTCTGTAGCTGATACTTTCGGTCAAGATTTAGATAAAGTCTAACCAACCTGAAAACCTCTCTGACATGACTGAGAAGCTCTGGACCGATTCCATCTCCAGGTATGAGGGTCACAGTATGTCTGCCTCCATACTTTGCAGGAGGGGGCTGTAATATTTAACACATTATTCACTGCGATGACCAACACGAGTGATTTTGCAAATTTTTTTTTTTTTACCCATATCAACAAATACCCAATGTAAATTTGCAGATATACTACCATATGATTGAATTTGATTTCCAGCCTCCCACTTTTAAAGTTAAATGTCAGTGTTATATGAACATCACTTTGCACAGATGTAAGACTAGGGCTGCACAATATTGGAAATAATCCTGACATTACTGTGTTTCTTCTTACTGCAATTGAAAAATTTCAGGAATTTATACCGGTTGGCTTGAATGGCTCTATCTGAAGGTGAATAATCATGAGTGGTGGTTCATTGTGCACGCAGAGCCTGCATGTCACTCACCAGCAACATGTATCCAAGAACTTTAAATCTAAGCACATTATGTTACATCATACAAAGTGGTTCCTGCAAGTTGAGAATGTTCTTATGGTGGCGGGTGTCACGGCATTTGAACGCTTTGCATGCAGAGATTCATGCAGTTTAGATTGGGGCAGCGTAACCAGTGTTGTTCTCCATTGCAACAATTTACATAATCCCACTAAATGCCTGACATGCAGACGATCAGAGGATGTTCCAATTCACAAATGTGAACCTCACGTGTAGGTAGATGCCAGCTAAGCAGCTGTGCATAGAGAAGCCTCCAGTTACTGCAGCTCAAGCGACACAGGCCAAAAATGTGTTTGTTTGTAAAGACTGAAGTAAGACATTTTAATGCAAGATTTACCTCTTTTTAAACCCAAATAATTTTATCACTGGAGCCTTAGTTATTTACTAAAATAACTTTGTTTATATTGGGTTTTGTCAAAACTATCACCGCTTGTGGGGATCTTGACTAGTTCTGGTTAGACATTTCACTTCACAAAAGACATTGTAAAATTGGGAGTTTTTTTTTTTTTTTTTTTTTTTTTTAAACAGCAAAAAGAGTTTTCAAAATGGCTTATGCATGTCACTTCATGAAAATAGTTCATGTGGAGTATTGTTCATTATGGTGGGTTGACAGTTTCAAATATATGAAAGTCAACTGTCATGCTGTGTTCGAATGAAAAGACAATAAGAGTAAAACGTGTGTAATATTGTCCAAAAGCACAGTTTATAATCAATGGGCAAGAAAATACAAAACCACTAGTACAGGTCCAAGGCAACACAGAAGTATGTATTTGAGGGTGTTATTCAGGGGTGGGCAATATAACGATTCAGCTATAATATAATTTATTATCTTTAATATTGTGAGTCAAGAACCAATTTGATAATTGTAAAGCAGTGGAAAATGTCCCAGTAGGAGATCCCATGCAATCCATCTGACATGTGATATTCCATGACGGTAATAATATTGTGATGAATACCAGTGGTCTTCTGGATCATAGTTACAATACTTACAATATCTCCACCCTGACGGACAGCAAAGAAAGCAGAAGGACAAGAGTCAGCTTGACAGTTTGGAAGAAGAACATGTTAACTCCAAATAATACAGTTGTAGTATAACCTCTTCCCCACCCAAAGAGAGAAAAAAAAAAAACAGATGTATAGCACTCCCATGTGACAGTGAACCCAAAATGAAAAACACCCAAAATTTAATCCAAAGCCATATAGCTTGGAAATAAAGAGTTTAATGAGAAGCAGTGATTTTATGGCATAACAGCACTGTTATATAACATTTCAGTGTAAAAAAAAAGTGACAAACTGAAAAAAATCAGGTTGCTCGTTTTGACAGATTTTGAGCCCCACTGTCAGATTTACTCACAGTATGCGAGGTTTTATTCCTGTGACTTGTCACAGTCGTTCCAAATACCTGAAAAACAAAATGAATACAGTTCATTTCAAGAGTGTTTGTTAGTGGATTTAAATAATGCTGATTAACAAACATTTTAAATTAACAGGAGGAAGCCTGATGGCTTGCTTAAATCAATCCGTATGACCTTGTGTTCATATCGAATAACGGAGTATAATTTAGAGTCACTCACACCAACATTCACAACCGATAAAACGAGGGAAACGTTATATGGTCTTACTTTAACCGAATTTCCAAGGCGTCCACCCAGAAACGGATTAATAATTTTGGACACAGAGAGTACGGCACTGTGAGCAGCCATCTTGATTTTTGAAAAGCATCCGCGTGCACCAAAAGTTAAAAAAAAAAAAAAAAAAAAAAAAAATTATAACACGGCGAAGGCATGACCCGCCCTACCCGACATCTGATTGGCTAGATTTCGTTGGCTGCGGTCGTTACCTTTACGCATGAGGACTAATAATTGGTCAATGTTAGGGCGATAATAACCAGATAACCAATCAGAGCCAGAGTAGGACATGCCATGACTTTACCGTCTTACGAACAAAATCGTGTACGAGGTTGAGGGGTTGTGGTTACTTTTCTTTCTTTTTTTTTTTTTAAATCAGATTAGACATTCAGTTTTTATCTATTGAGTTAACTTTGTGACAATTTAAGGAGACAAATCAGCAATAAAATGTAAGAAATGGTTTAAAATCTAAGATAAGTTTGGTCACGTGATCTTATTGGCGCAGCCGCTGTGGTCACGGCTGGGTTTGGAAATATATCCGGAAGACAAATGGGAGAAACCAAACATTGTTTTCCACATGCTCGTCGAAATCACAGTGACACAACTTCGACTGACCACATCAGCCTGGGGTTGTCTTTTTACTGAAAGATTTATTTTTTTTTACGTCAGGAACGCGTCAATGAGGAAACAGCGCAAGAAATAGTAAAAGTCCCGGTTGACCAGAGCAACAGCTTCTCTTGACGTTCGGTACATCCCAGCAAAAGGCAACAACACGAGGCAATACTCGCCCGAAACGTGGACCAATAAGGTACAATTTACCATTTTCAACTTTTAAGTTTGTTTGTAAAAGTGATTAATGGTGTCGTTTAGAACATATTCTATTTTGGCTTGTCTTTCCGATGGTGTGGGTTCATGTCATAACCTTAAAACGTCATGTCTGCAGAGCCATCTTGCATGGTCACTAAAAAAAAAAAAGCTCTCGGTGAAAGATGTCACAGGCTTTGAGGGAAAGAACCCCAAATTTAATTGGATAGCTAATTTCATTGTCTTAATAGTGAAACGTATTTATCCCTCAAGATTTTTTTTTTTACAAGTTTTTAAAACTCTTTAAAGTTACATGTTTACACAGTAATGTTTGTTTCTTTTAAAAACCTAAAAATATGCATATATTTTGTTTGTTTTTTCTGGTTGGCCTTTCTATTTTATGTCCTTTTTAAACTCTAATAACTGGAAAATGAAATTATAATAGGGTTTTTGACAATAAAGCCCCTGTGTTAAACTTTTAACTACGCATTGTAAACATGACCGAAATTAACCAACTCTAATGTTTCTGTCCAGGTCTATGAGACACTGAATCATGAGATTAACAGGTGGGTGGAAATTAGAGTATGTCAGTTGTCTGGAAGTATTTTCAAAGTGTCTTTTGCTTGAACTGGCATTAACTGTTTCTCCTGACAGGCTTGCGGGCTGCGGCTGTGCTGCTGTTGGTGGGGCTCACCTGGCTGCTCGCCAACACCCTTTTTGGAGGAGATAGTGCTTCATCTGTGCGACATTTCTTCAGTGGTAAGATAAATACTGCTTAAACAGTAACTGGATTATCAGAGGTTCTGGGTGATAAATATTTTCACACTTCTAACATTTTAGTGACTAGAGACTAATTTTGATCATTTAATGTTCGTAAGTATCAACCATACACGCGTATTAAATCTTGATGCATGTTTGATAGAGGTCTGTGTATGAAAATGTGTTTTTCTTATTAGTTCATTCGATTGTAAATCCTCTATTTTTTTCAGGTGGAAGTGACGAACCAACGCCTGGTAAGTAGAAGGGAACTGTAGGACATGGTTCTACTCGTCAGGTATCACCATGATAATGTTGTATCCTTATCTTTCTGTTTATTACCACTGACTCATTTTTTTGTATGTTCTAGCTGAACCCCGACCTCGAAGATATAAATGTGGACTTTCAGCCCCCTGTCCCTCAAAGCATTTGGCTTTCCGTCTGGTGTCTGGTGCTGCCAATGTCATTGGCCCCAAGATTTGCTTGGAGGACAAGATGTGAGACTTAGTTTACCACGTTCTCTCTTCATCTATGTCTTTGTCTCTCCTGTTGTCTCTTTTGTGGTGTTTTCCTTTTTTTTTTCTTTTTTTTTTTTTTTCTTCACACTCTATTCTGTTTTTTTTCCTCTGTGCTGTCAAAACCAGGCCTCCAAGTCTGTCTGGGGAGCTGAATGCAAGTATTGTTTCAGTCTGTTTGTGCCTCATCTCCTTAGTTCTGTCTGTGGTCTTGTCCCTTTTTATGTTTTGTTAGTCCTTCAGTGTTGGGTAGTGTGAATAAGTGTGTAAATTGATGTGTATGTGTGATGCTTGTGTTTCTGTCTAACAGGTTGTTGAGCAGTGTGAAGAACAACGTTGGCAGGGGACTAAACATAGCTTTGGTGAATGGTAAGAAGGTCATCCTTTTAGATTTCAGCAGACTGTGTTGTATTACAATTTTATTTCCTCTTAGTCACAGTATTTTAACATCTTAGTCATGTGTCTTTGCTCCAGGGGTCACAGGCGAGCTCTTGGAGACAAAATCCTTTGATATGTGGGCAGGAGGTAATAAAAAACAGATATTAATATCTACTATGAATTCCCCATCTTGTGGGACATATGGCTTGTTAATAAAAACCCATAAACCACAGTTCACAGCTCATTTGATGTTTGTTTTCAGATGTTTCTGACCTGTTGAAGTTTCTGCGACCGCTTCATGAGGGAACTCTTGTGTTCGTGGCTTCGTTCGATGATGCAGCTACAAAGTAAGAATCCATGATGTGCCATCAGTTCTAGTTCAGCACTTCTCACTTTTCACTTAAGACACACTTCATATTAATTCTAACCTATAAATTGTCAGCTAAATTGAAAGACATTTCATATTATAAATATTGTTGTTATTGTGTTAAAGTCATGTTATTGTTATTGTTGTTATTGTGTTAAAATGTTAAACATTTTGAAGAATAAATAAAATTTCAAATAGCTAGACAACAGCAGGGCTAATATCCAACCAGTTTTATATATCGTCAGCTAATGCTTATCAGGTCATCTTCTGTCATCTTCACAGCTAAATGCATCGTTGTACACTCCACTCGTAAATGCATACATTTTCTAACTTATTGAAAATCATGCATAATATAAAAAGGTATCGTCAAGCAAGCAATTAATAATGCCACATGAGGAGTCATGCATTAAAAAAGTCCTTTTAAAAATGATGTTTTGTCTCGCATTTGGGACAGTTGTGTGTGAGGTGTAACACTGTAAAAATCAAAATGTTCACAGAAGGACATTATCGGTGCAATCAAGAATAATAAAGACAACATGTCCCGTTGGTGATAATGAGACGTCTAATGTTTCGTTCTGTAGTTTTGAACACTTGAGGCCTTTCAGTAATACAAAATGAGCACGATCATAAATCCCTCTTTGTTTCCCTCACAAGCCTTTTGGCTTCAAAACGTATCAGCTTTGTAAACAGGGCTGCGTACATTCCCAAATAATCCAATCAATTTGATTCAATTCAATTAAATCTTGATGTTTCAGTTACAGATAAACCTATCAGTTATCAAATCAATTCCAATGTTGCTTTAAGCACCTCATCAGATTTGATTCCGTAAACACATTTTCTGTTCATTAAACTGTTGACAAACTTTTTTTTTTTTCTCTCGGTGGCAGGATGAACGACGAGTCTCGACGACTGTTTGAGGAGCTGGGGAGCACGGCAATAAAGGAGCTGGCCTTCAGAGACACCTGGGTATTTGTCGGAGCCAAGGGCATTGAGAATAAGAGTCCCTTTGAGCAGGTATGTTATTATTACTAATACTGAGCAGAGGCTAAGTGTAAAGTAGATCTGCTTATTTTGACATGATGATGTGCTTCCTGTTTCATAGTATAAGTATATTTTCAAAAGGACTCACCAGACAAAACCGTATGATCATGATTTAGGCCCGGGACGCGCTGCCTGCATGGAGTATGCATTGCGTCTTGATTTTCATTTCACAGCCCATGTTAACAGCTTAGAGTAGCCGCACAGTGCGTCTCACGCTCAAGTCATGCCTCGCATATATACCGTCATGCAGAGAATAGACCTGACCCCTATTTGTCACGTGTGCTCCATGTGGTTCCCAGTACAAATATACAGGGAAAATATCTGTGATCACGTGCACTATATAATGATGACAGTAATCAACTGTCAACTCTGATTATATCATGCATGCCGTCTCTCCTTCCTTATCTTTCCTCTGTGTCTGTGTGTCTCGCTCTGAATGAAGGCAAACAAATATCACATGCCTGCTTTTTGGTTACAAATCATCACTTGTTGGACCTCAAGCATTTATTACTCATGGCGATTATCGAAGGGAAACTCAATTATTCAATAATAGGACAGGTAGGCGCAGCGCCGCTGGAGACATGCTGCCAGTGTGGACACACTCAAACGCAAGTGGATTGCATGCCACGCAGCCTGTGTGTGTTGGGCCTTAACGTTACCATGTGCGTTACATGGAAGAACGTTTCAAAACGAAAGCAAATAGTGCCATGAAAACAATCACAAACAATGAAAATATAAAGCAACAATGGTAAAAATAGAACAGCTGAGACATGTTGAAAATAGACACGGTGTGCGATAATTAACTTTTACTTTTAAAAATGTTTTGAAAAGTGATTTAAAAGATGTCACCTATCCTGTACGATCAGCTGTCATCCAGAAGCTACTATGAACCTGATCCTTGGTTGGTGACATCAGTTCTGTTTGTCTGTGGTTGCTCCCATTAGCGTATGAAGAACAGTAAGAGCAGCAACAAGTATGAAGGCTGGCCGGAGTCTCTGGAGATGGATGGCTGCATTCCTCTGCGGCCACCACTGGAAGGTTAATTATGCCCGGTACTCTCTCACATGCGTTACACCTAGCAGTATCAGCGAAACAGACTGCTAGAAAGCCAAGGAGCTGCTCCCTCTCATGGTTGAGGCATGAGTTGAATGCAAAGACTGTCTGGACTTGATATATTTAAAATTGCTGGAACCTGTTGTAGAGGATTTATGAATTAAGCTTTGTGAGACACCTTTTAAGCTGAAGTAATGTTTTAGAAATAAGGAAAACAATATCATGTCAACCGAAACTTGAAAGTGCAAATGCTTTGTGACCAAAGTGTAACTGACTAGTGAATGAACACAGCTGGAGTAGGTCTTCCAAAGCCATCATAGGAAATGGACATATTTCCTCCCTGCAAGACTGCCTGTCAATATTCTGTGCTGGAAAATGTTGACTACTTGCACAGAATAAAAACAACACACTGACTGGTTTCACACTACAGAATTGGAAAACCTAATCCACATCAGCTAAGAAAAACCTTTGAGTTACTCTAGTAGTTTAATGAGTCCTTAGCACCAGGTCTGTGGACAAATTTTATATTTGAATATCTTAATATATTTGCATTATATAATATTCATTGATAGTTGTTATGCCTAGTGTTATTTACCATTGTCTTCGTAGAACTTGATGAACCGGAGTTGTTGCTTTCCACGGGTTTACAGATTTCATGTCAAATATTTGTTCATAATACTTAGAAAACTATTTATTTACTTTGATAGAAAACACAGCTGGTTGATTGTTTGAGTTTTCATCATAAAGCCAATAGTTTTAATGTTGTCTCAGGCCTGTGAGCATTTTTCCACTGAGTTGAAGATTCAACATACATGTGTGGGTGTTTTTTTTTTGTTTTTTTTTATGTTGAATGTATTCACTTGCCCTCTTTCAAGCCTATCCTAAATAAATATTATTTTATCTGTATGGTTAAGTGTCTTTTCTTTTCTTTTTTTTTACTTATTTTGTGACATAAGTGTAAATATTATTTTCTACAAAACACTACAATCTGTTTGTATTGTGACAACAATACTGATGAATAAAAAAATGCTGCAATATTTGTATGTTGTTTTTTTCCATGGGTCCCGAGTATTGTTGAATGAACAGTCGTTTTTGAAAAGAATCAGCAGAGGGCGACAGAAGTCCAAATCTCACTGGGGTTACTCGGTTCATTTTGCTGAAGGCGTCTGCCTCATCAACATGCTCCGGTGAAGATCAATGCTGCGGACTTAATGTGGAAGATTTCTGTTTTGGCAGTAAATTCAGTGACAGCATAAAATCATGGTGCTCGTTGAATCGGTACACTAACGAGATGAGGACAAACGATCAATTGCATTGTTCCATTGAAATGTGTTATGGGGCATTCAAGTGTTATTAGATAAATTGTGAATCCCAGCAATACGTCATGTGACGTTCAAACGGGCCAAGAGCCTACAGTCAACTACTAAATTATTAATGATATAGTTTATTGCTCAGATTATTACTGGGACTTAATTATCATATTTAGTGCTGTCATTTAGGCACACTTTAATAATTACTCTGTATAGTTTTTATTTAGCTGTCTTTGTGTCCCACTTAACATGCACTTTATTATTCCACTTGAATACATCAGATAGAAACAGGGGTATTACAACTAATAAAATCGTTATTGTCCCAAGGGGAACTCTGTTTTCAGAGGTTCCACAGCTCACAAGAAAAACAAGATATGTATCAAAATAAACAAATTCAATTATAGATAGATATAGTGGGCATACAGTATCGTTGTACAAACATAAACATTTATGTCTCCATATACAAATACACCAGAAGGGGAAAGTAATCAAGTAGGTTTACTAAATACTGTACTTGCATAAACTTTTAAGGTACTTGTACTTTACTTTAATGCTGCTTTACATTTCCACTAAAAGGTTTCATGAGGCACTATTATACTTTTTACAGTCCTTCCTTTTATTTGACAGCTAGTTACTTGTTTTTGAAAATGATTTTTCATTTTGCAAACACAATTTATGCGATGCAATGCTGACAGTAAAAACTATGAGTAAATAATTAGACAGCTTAACCTCAACCAAAATGCTTTTTGCACTTGAATTCTCATTTAAAATATAACCAAATATATTATAACATCCACAAGATTCATTTTAAGCATTGTTTTTTTGTTTTGTTTTGTTTTGTTTTTTAACTTTTGATTTATTTGACCTGATAACACGTCTTTAAATTTAATCAATAAGTAAGTTTTGAGGGGCAGAATGAAATATTTTTAAATTGTTGTGCTCCTACTGAATACTTTTTCCATCACTACAAAAAAACGTTGTTTTTTTTTACGACGTAGTTGGAATCTAAATTAATACAAATCTACGCCAACCATATAACGTGTTTTAATATCCTTTAATATCCTTTGCAGGCTTGTTACTTGTTTACGAGGAGCGGTGAAGGCAGCATTAAAGTCACATAAACCGTGCACGTAATAAACATGTAGTAGTCTGCCCCCTAGTGGCGGATTAAGGCAACTGTAGGTTTTCTTCGTCCTCTGGATGATGATGATGATGATGATGATGATGATGAGCCCCCGTGGCAAGTGAGAAACTGGCAAGGCAGGCGGCGCGCGCTCAGTTCACACGAGAACCTGCTGAAGGCCGTCGGTGTCGTGCGTTGTAAATTATGTACATAAGTCACCGTTATTTTACGGATACACGTGAATGGCCGGTCGCGCAACTTGGAGCCGACAAACCGAGCAGCGAGCGGGGAAATCTGTAGACCAAACGGCGAGCATCGTCTGAACGGGAACACGGACACTAGGCGCTCTTCTCCGCCTGCCTCTCTCTCACACACAGACCCGAGGCTCGACGGCTCCGGTGGGGATTTTCAAGCACCGCGGCGAGCCTGTAAAATATAAAGCAGATTAAAAAAACAAAATAACAAACGCTTCTGCGATTATTATTATTATTATTATTATTTTATTTTTTTGTCTTTCTAAAGCTTTTTTTTTTTTTTAATGTATTTTTTCAATGGCTGTAAAATAATTTTGTAGGCAGAAAGCCGCGTGTAAATAACCCTGACGTTTGTAAATAGATAACACAAATCCAGTTTTCAGTGAGTTTGCTAGCTAGCTATATATATATATATCGCCGGAACCGACAAGCTACGATGTCAACATTCAGGTGAGTGTTTTTTGTTTTGTTTGTTTTGTTTGTTGTTATTTTCAATTACGGTGTAAACAGTAAACATCGCGGCGTGCGAGAAGACCGTGCCCCCCCCCCCCCCCCACCCCCCCCCCCCCCGGAGAGACGTCGTTGTTATTTCTGTTCAGCATGTTTCGCCTATCCGTTTATCCTTCTCGTAATATCCTGAAATAAATTATGCCGATTTGGAAACACTTAAGTCAAGTGCAGACGTGCGGGGAAACGGGCCCTCAAGACACCTCAAGAGTTATTCGCCCATCATTTAAAGCTGCTCCGGGCACTGAGGTCCAGGAGGTCTGGAGGGGGGGGGGGGGGGGGGGGGGGGGGGGAGGAGGAGGAGGGGTGGAGGTGGTTTTTTTTTTTTTTTTGGATCTGCTGTCAGTCACTGTGCTCTTTGCCCTGTATATGGTGGTGGTGTCTTTCCCAAAGTCAGCTGAGCTACCGGGTAGCCAATAGCTGTACTTACATGGTGCACGTCCAGGCGTCGCCGTGTTGAATATGCTGGTAGCCTATAAATAACATACGTTCATTGCGTTTTTTTGTTTTTTTTGCTTCACTTCATCGGTTCTTTGTGCTGGAAAATGAAAAGTCGCCCTTCTAACATCACGTCTGGAACTGTTTTTTGTCAGTCGCAGAGGTGCATTATTAGTTTTATAATCTTTTTTTGTTGTTGTTGTAATGATTGTATTGGGTATCCATAAATTATGTAAAACGCTACCCATCACCTCCTGAACTCCCGTATTGATCTTTTTATAGATGAAAACAGTGCGTCCTGAGAGCCACGGTGGTGTACTCCCAACGTTAAGGGAGGACGCTTGCTCGCCTCGGGGAAAAAAAGGCTGACAGGTGCTTGACCACTGAAATCTACACTTTGCTGATCTCTGAGTAAGGCATCATCCGGAAAGGTTTCAGAGACCATTTGCAAAAGTAAAAGGGGCCCAGTCGCTGATATGAGCTCCAGGAGTAGTAAGCCACTTTAGTGACATGTAATCCTGACTCATCATTGGATGATTAAGGAGCCTTTTGCTCACCTGGATTAGAGGAATCCGTTGGAATTGGCTGGTTCTGCTCACTGAGGGGAAAGAAAGAGAGTTAGATAACACATGTTCTCTCCGTCTCTCCCTCAGTGAACAGTACTCTGTGTGTGCTACCTACACTCTGCTCTCCCATGCTTGACCTGGATTGGACAAAAGTCCTTGTTGTGTTTTCAGCCTTTAGTTCCCCTAATGGGAAGAGAACAATCAGCGTGTGTTTGATTCTAGTTACTGGCATTTGATATTTTTCGGCCGATTTCAATACACCACGGGGAAGCAACATGTGCTGAACAGCTCGTCTAATCATTGAGCAGGAGGAGTTGTTAGTATTTTCTTTTGCACACACTGCTCTACAAATACTTTTTTTAATTTTTTTTTATCAGGCTAATCTATTCATCGAGACGTTAACCGAGTTTAATTTGTAGTGTCCTCTCTCCCCCAGTAGCGTGTTGGCCATGCTGCTTGTCCTGAACACTGCAATTGATTGTAATTGTGCCACACAATCACAGTTTGAACCAAACCACCGCCTGTTTTTCAATGTGACAACAGCAGACACAGTCAGTCAGCTCTCGGAGGGCTTACACCTGCTACTTACAGTAATGTGTCCGGGTGTGACTGTATGAGAGAAGTCGCGCCTGTTAAGACATGGTGTCACTGAACAAATACAGTCTCTGTTTTTATATCTGTCAGTATGGTCCACAGCTGAGCTGCGGAGTTCAGGTGTAGACCTGTGAGATAAAGAATAGTTGCTGCTCGACATCAAGCCCATTTTGAATTTTGGCCAGGAGCTCACAGACCTTGTGCTACTCTCTGCCCCGTCTCCTCCCATCACTCAGCCTCCATCCCATCTGTAAATCTCTGTGGGAGTAATGCTGAATTGGAAGAAGACAGGAAAGATTCATGTGTTACATTAATGATGCATGGCAAAGTTGGCATCGTAGCCTGCTGTAGATGCATTTTAATTCATTTTTGGATCTTTGATCTACACACAGGACCGAAGAGTGTTGCGTTACACAGTCGACAAATTCAACTGCATTTCTTATTTATAAAAGCGAATCCTTCAATTTGAGAATATGTAATCAGGGGATATTTGGTATTTATTGCTTAAAAATGCCTAAAACAGTTATCAGTTATGAAGTTTGATGTTTTTGCTAACCGATCAGTCATTTGAGCTCAATTCTTTTCCTTTTTTTTTCTTTTTTTTTTTCCTTTAGTAAGTTTGTCATTTGAGCATATTAATTATTAGTCCTGTGCAGTCCTTTCAAACTGCCCTCTCTCATAACGGAAATTATTCCCATGCTAATGTCCTCCCCTAGTGTTTCCAACCATTAAAAACATTGCTCCCCTCCCCTCCTCTCCCTACACACAACTGTAGCCGCTTTTGTTCAGGCCGAAATTTAGCTATAGTCACTGCTTTCATTCACACAAACATTGGCACATATTTTATCAGGCAAAATCCCCCCCCCCCCACCAGCCCCCGATTTTTTTTTTTTTTTTTTTTTTTTGTCTGTGCCACCTCCCCCCTAGCCTCCCCCGCCCTCCCCTCACTTTATCTCTCTCTTGTTCTCTTTCACACACACATTTTTCCCACCCCTTGTGCTCGCCGGCTCCCCTCGCTCCATCTCTCCTTCCCTCTCTCTCTGTTTGAAACTCTGCTGTCTGCCTGTCTCCCTTCCTGTCCCCCTCGCCACTATTTATTCACTCTTTTCATCTAAATGTGCCCCTCTATTGCAAAAACATAGCTGTCTGCGCGCACGCACGCACACGCACACGCACGCACACACACACACACACACACACACACGGCTTCCCCGGCTCTTCCTTTTGTCCGCCTTGCCTAATTTTCCAGCAGCGGTTTGATTTGAGGGATTATCATGTGTCCCCATGAAGTTATTGATTAAAAAAAAAAAAAAAAAAAAAAAGGCCAGCGTATCAACGTATTTGTCGTAGGCAGCAATGTAGGACGTGCGTTTTGTTTTTCGATCTTAAGTCTTAAGTTATGCGGGGGCTTATTTTTACCTCCGCTTCAGACTTTTTTTTTTTTTTTTTTTTTTTTTTTTCCACACAAACCGCGGATAACAACAACAACAACACAAAAAAAACTGGGGGCCTTCAGCAGGTTTCTGAGAATAAGAATAGAAATCGCATCTTCGGCGCTCGTGAAACAAAAGATGTCGCGATGATTTTTGCTGCACATTTCCAAAAATGATTAGGCAGCTGCAGGTGTTCCGCCCGTGGAGGAGCCTCACAGAAGCCTCGGAGGGCAGGCGGAGTGCAGCGTGTCAGATGCTCAGTTCTCATGTACTCCAGCGCTGAGAGAGAAAAGAAGAGACGATGAACTCCGACACGGGAACTTGACGAACGCTTCGCCCCGGAGTCATTTTGCAGCCGAAGCGAGATGTCACAGTTTAGCTGCAGTGTTGCTTTTTTTTTGTTTTGTTTTGTTATCTTCAACTTTTACCACGTTTGCCCACACGGGCGGTTGCTTGGTCATTCGGCTGGCGTCAGGAAATTCCTTTCGGCATTCTTTCATTGAAACGGGACATGCGTTCTTGTCTGTGTATAAAAAGGTGGAGAGGGACAGACGGATAAAGACAAGAGTGAGACCCAACAAAGTTTGTTCTGATTTGCTGCTGTGTGTTTGATATCTGTATCTGTGTGTGTGTTAGTGTGTGTTAGTGAGTTATGAAGAGAGACTGGGCGGGTGTGTGAGAGACAGTGATGCAGTTGAACGTGTTTGATGTACTGTGATAACTCTGTCCGGTATGTGGCTTTCATGGGAACTCCTCGCCCTGGGGACATGGGAGAATAAGCTCCTGTTTAAAGGGGGCAACTTCCCTCTCTTTCTCCTGTTGTTTCTCCTGTTGTTTCTCCCCCTTTACGCTCCCCACATGGGGGTTACCTTTTAGGACTCACTGTACACTAAAACATGTACCTCCTAGGTTGCCCCGATCACTTTTCCTTTCGTTTTGTCATTAAATCTCAGATTAGTAATACGTGTCTCAACATGGCAGTCGTATTCTAGTTTATTGCAGCATTTACATGAGTAGCTGGCAGAAACTGAAGACGGAAACTTGACACACAATTGACTCGCTCCATCTTCTCTAAGTGTGAAGCTATTTAGCTTTTCTTGATTGTGAAATTCAGCATTTAAAAAGTTGGTTGGACAAAAAAATTTGCAGTCTGGTTATATCACTCTAAACTCCAGGAACTGACACTAATATTTTGTCAATGTAGCAGTAACTGTAATATTTAAGGTCACACAAGCTCAGCAGCAGGACTGTTTGATTCACTGGATTAGCCCCAATCAAACCCATAATCTCATGTTTCATTTATAAATAGTTTAGCAATTGAAAATTACAATGTATTTCATTGTTGCATGTAATGTGCGCAGTATGTAATTTAAATGGCCTTGTCCATATTGTTCTCCCATATGCGTTCATGATTTCATAATCAGTTTTGTTTCATTGTGACATGAGGTGTGGGAGGCTACTTGTTTAATGGTAATTACAGTTTGTGCCTTTGTCTCGGGAATGTTGCTGAACTGGAATTCTGCCTTCTTCCTCATGAGCCTCTTAGCAGTTGGTCTAATATCAGTGTATTGTGTTTTATTTTGACTGACAGCGAGTAGCATTGTATGTCCGACCCGTTTCCTTTGAGCCTGGAGAGACAATAGGCTTGATGTGAGTGTTAAAGACTGTGTTATAAGAGATAATAGCTGCAACAAGACAAGTCCCCAGTAGTTCCAGTGTTCTTCGCTCAAACTGAAGAAAAAGTCTAGACTTGCTGCTCTGACTTTGAAGAAAATATTTCAGCTGCCAAAGACTGACTGTACATGTGTAGTCCTCGTGGGTACCTTCATAGCTAAGAGAGCTGTAACCCTAGACAGTTTGGGGGCCAGTGACGGGATGCCTGATGGCAGTGGCCCTTGAAAGTCTCAGATGATCAGTTGTAAACTAATAGGTGTTGAGTTGTAAACTAATATGCAAAGTGAGTTAAAACCCTGACCTAGAATGCACCTTTTACTTTCCATACTGCACCATTACCCTCCCAGGACTTTCCGTCTCTGCAGCTTTTGTTGTTGGTATTAGTGCTCTCTCTCCCCCTGCGAGTTCAAATGCTTCATCATAAATGGTGACTCCGGGCTTTATTGCGTCTTTTATTGGTAGGTCAACCCCGTCTGTTAGATACCGTCTCCAAAGTAACTTCAGGCTGGCCAGTGTCTTAATGAAACAGCTCTGATGCAGCCGCTGTGAGATCACTGGCTGTCAGAGGTCAGAGGAGATACAAGACCTCTGGACAGGTGGAGAGGGGAAGGATGAAGACGTCATCGGAAAGATGTCCGCCAGTGTTCACACTAACAAACATACACGGGAACCTAAATGGGAGATCACCATGTCAGAGGAAAGTCGCTGTGTTCAGTTGCACCTCCATCTGGCGGGGCAATACTGAGGCTCAGCTAGAAACTTTGAATTATGTCTAATATCACTCTGCTTGAATGGTTGACTGGGTCTGAACTAAATACTGGTGGCTGATGCCTGTGCTGATGATAATCATTATCATAGTTGTGTATATTTATGAGCTCTTTGTTGCAAATGTGTGGTAGTCACTCCTGTACAGTTCAACAATCCCTCTGCGTATGAATTATTCAAACTCAACTGGCCCATAGTTCATCATCCATATTTAATGGATGGGATTGCATACTCCTAACTGCAGCTTTCTGTTGACTAATAGACCTGTCGAACACAACCTAAGTCACAGGACGTGCTTGATGATTGATGAAGACGTGTTCGAATCTTGACCAGGCTCGTTGAATATTATTTGAGGACTCTTTTGGTTTAAACAAATAAAAGATTAAGCTTTTGTTTGACATACGTGTTTGCATTAACATTATGCAATTAGTTACCAGCAAGCAGCCAGGAAATAAGACCATTTCCAGACATGGAAAAAAAATTCACACCAAATATGGAGATCTTCAAAACCTACTAACCTCCTTAATCATCAATTCAAATTTGTGTATGGGGGAACCTGTTCAAAATGCAGTTCAACAAATACAAACTTCTTTAGAGACTTAAATATGACTGATTGTCTTCCTCGACCATCTGAGTACTAATGCAGTGTTTTGTTTTTGTCTTGCAGGTTTACTTGAAGATATTGACTCAACAGTTTGAAAGAAAAACACAGCAGCTTCAACAGGCTTGAAAACAACGCCCGCTTTCGTGTGTTTGTTCAAGCTGAGAGACGAGTGGCTTTCGTTGATTAGGTCTGCGCAAGTGAGCTGTGAATGTAAGAAATGGTGAGAAGGAAAGTGAGGACAGGAACTATTCTCTAACGGTTGTGGTCTCACCGTCCTGCGTTACTGTAAAGCAGCAAAGAAAAGAAGACCGAGAGGACGTGGGCAAAGGAGAAGTGAGGGACAGTTGCCAGTTTGACCAAGGACAGCCTTCACCTGCAGCACTGGAACAGCCTGGCGGACTAGAAGGCGAGAGAGACGGGGACTGACGGACCAGCAAAGGTTTGGAGGAGGAGGAGGAGGAGGAGGTCTAGGAGGGGTGGGAAAGGCCATTCTCCATGGCTACTGACCCAGGAGAACCCACAGGCACCGAGGACTCCTCGGAGAAACCTGATGGAAAGAAGGAGGAGGACACGGAGCGGGAGGGCAGGGCCGACCAACAGAGGGAGAGGACACACAGCACCCCGATGGACTTCCCCTCCTCCCAGACTCAGGAGAGGAGAGTGACAGAAGGACAGCAAGGAGGAATTGGAGGAATTGGAGGAGGAGGAGGAGGAGAAGCTTCCCAGCAGTGTGAGGAGACCACAGTCAGACCGATTTCGTCCTCCACGCCCTCCTTACCGGTCGATACAGGTCAGAAACGACTGAGAAGGGAGAAGCGCTTCTTCAGGAAGAGCGTGGAGATTTGTGAGGCGGACGATGAGGTGGAGGTGCCCCCTGAGGCGCCCCACAGTGCCCCCCACCTGGAGCTACGCTCTTCAGACTCAGTCTTCAATAGCAGTGGCCAGCAGCATGGAGCTGCTTCATCCTGTGCAGCCTTGGGGCACGACCCATCATGTCCCAGTTCAGGCCATGAGCCTGGCAAAGACGCTACTGCAGCTGCAGCTACGCAGAGGGGTAAAGAAAGGGACCGCGAGCAGGAGGAGGAGGCAGAGATGAAGGCTGTAGCCACCTCTCCGGGGGGAAGGTTCCTCAAGTTTGACATTGAACTGGGCAGAGGAGCCTTTAAGACTGTGTATAAAGGCCTGGACACAGAGACTTGGGTGGAGGTGGCTTGGTGTGAACTTCAGGTAAGACAAACTGTTTTCTTCATGATGCCAAATATTCAACCATAATTACACATTCTGCATTATCTGACACATTTAGGATATAAACCCAAATAAATCAGGGCTTTAAGCCTGGTATTTCTCTTTTTAAGTGACAGAGAAATTTGGAAATCTCAGCTTGTTGTCTGCTTGCTGGTCACACGTTTAGTGGAGATGGGGATGAAAAGCAGGAGTGTCGCTCGTGCCTGAGTGACATCACAAAGCGAAAGTGGATGCTTTGCCTTTTCTAAGACTGTTATGAATAATAGAATTATCTTCTGTGAACGTGTCTTCTTGTTGTGATAGATGTCCTATTACAAACAGTATTTCCTGCATTGGCTTGAATTACACAAAATGGAAGTATTCATTTTAGGGTTTGTATTGATGGCACTGTGTTGTAGGGGAAGGCTTTGAAACCAGAGAAAGGGACTCCTCACAGCTTTTGAAAAGAAACATCTTGAAGCGTCTAGAGTACGTACGGCCTCTCTGCCTTACTTTATGGAAATGAATTATTACACAGGCTAATATTGTCAGTAATCAAACCATCAATATGTATTACAATTTTTAAAATGATTAGTTATTATTGTGAAATATCTGGTCAACATTATGTTGCTACGTCAGCTAGTTTTAGCATGCTTATGAGTATCGCCGAGGAGACAGCAGTGACAGCCCACTCTTGTCTCGTGTGTCACGTTATGATGTACGAGATGCAAATAGTCACGTGAAAGGGAAACTCTGAATGGGATCCAGTTACTGAGCAATACAGCAAATAGGAACCCTGTAGCATATGTAGGTGTAACAACAGCAAACATTTACTACAAGGAACTCTTTGTCATCTAATGACATTACAGTGGGAGGATCATAATTAAAGATTATAAATGTTTAATGTGAAAGTACTGTCAAAGTCTTTACATACTGGAGCCAACCGGATTTTATTATGCTGAGACGTAATGGGAAACATTGTTACATGGTGTGACTTCAACATGTGGTGGGAGAAAGACTTACGGAGAAGAGAAGAAAGGCATCCCTCCGACTCTTAGCCTCACAATCGAGAGCAGTGTTATGGTAAGCCGTCTGATTTGACTGCTGGCTTTGTGTTAGAAAAGTCAGTCATGTGTTTGGTTAGGAGCTAATTCCAAAACAAGAGCCTTGACTAATCCTTAAGATCAAGCTCTGTCTGTTGAGCTAACAAGCAGCAGGCATGCCGCATCACCTTTTCTGGTATTAGTCCAACACTTCGGGGAATCAGCTTCACATTAACAGCTGGTCTCTGCTGCTTGAGATGTCATACTGACAGTTCTTGTTCAGTGCTTTATTAAATACTTAACCTGTCCTTTTCTCAAGAGATCTACTCAGCTTGCATAGGTAGCATGTTTCACCTTCAATAACAATGTGTCATGAATGTTTTGCCACCAGATAACTTTATTTCATGGCATCAGTAAAGGCATTTTTAGCCTCGGTTCATGATTGTGAGAAAATCTGAGCTGATAAAAGCCTTTTTTTTGGAAAATGAAAAGACATTAGGCTTAAGCTGTACTCAAATTGGATCTATCCAATTTTGTCTCACAAAATACAACAGGTCAAATTAAATCCTATAAAAAGATACTAGATTTTGGCAGTTATTTGTTAAAATAAAACAGGCTGCATCAATCATAAATTACTGAGACAATTAAGAGCACTGTGCACATTTCCCTCTCCAATGAAATTTCACATCATAATAAACAGATGAACAATTTGAGATAAAAACAGAGTGACAGTCTGACACATAGTGCATCAGCGAGGGGAAGAGGAAAAGGCCATGTGAGAGAGAAAAGAGAGACACAGGAGGTGATAGTGAGTGGGAGGAGAGGTGGGGGGAGGATTACTATGGCATCCCTCCCAGAGAGCAGTTGTGGAGCTAATGCTAACTTGCCACATTCAGGGAGACACATGAACACACACAAACATACACACACACACACACACACACACACACACACACACGCACGCACGCACACGCACACACACACACACACACACCCCGACACCGACCTGGTCACACGCTTATAGATGGATCCAGTGCCACATTCAGTGCGAAGTTCTAGTCACTCAGGGCACATGCTCTGTTCTATTTACTCCACCTTACCAACGCTTGTACACAGTTTAAGTGCAAAGTGGCATTAGAATGGACATCAGCGATCGGAGTAAAAATGATACAGTGCTGTGATGATAATGGTAGGCTTGACTAGAGATAGATTAGGGTTGGGGCATTAATTCGTCCCCCTATTAAAGGATGAAGTGTGGGCAATCTTTAAAAGCGGAGTACAGTGTTGATATCTCACTTAAGCTAACAATAGTCTTGTCTAAATTGTGTCATTTGTGAAGCAAAACAAACTAGTTGACTTACTTCTTTACACTCTTGTAATTTTGAAATTCAACGTAATTCCCTCTTCTTAAAACTACAGGGAATCTCTAACGGCCCGAATGTATTCACTTCTGAAATTATAATGCCAAGAGACCACAAAACTGCCTGTGCAAGGCCTCCGGTTTGAAGGCACTGTGTGGGACAGGGTGATAAACAACCTGTATATGACCAGCCAATGCACTATTTGATGCTACCCACTATCCTGTGAGACTGCAGCCTGGGAGCACTATGCTCCTCTCCTCTTGTGTCCATAAAGAGAGGGAAGCCAGGGGATTAGCTGTCCAAATGCAGCTTGAAAGAGTGGGTAATTAAAGTTCACAGTGCGAACACCATCTCCCTCCCGATCCCTGGGAATTCCAAACCTGAAAGGCCAGAGCTATATATCTCACTTGCAATTGCTTCAGTTGTATATTTTGCCATCCATTACTCTAAGTGGATGTTTGTGTGTACAGTATCTTGTCCATGTATTACATTTCTGTGTGAGTGCTGTTGCTCCCCATCTGCCTGTGTCAACATATGTCACTGTATGTGTCTGCCTATCACCCCCCCCCCCTCCTATCCCCCCCCCCATCACTTTTTGTCTGTTTGAGTGAGCATGCAGAGTGATCCAGGGAGTTAATTACAGTGGGTGCCTGTCAGGCTGGAACAAAAACCCTGCACAGACAGCATAACTCGGGCGGCAGAAACCAGACTGGATCAACCCAGTCATCCCAGACTGGTCCAGTTCAGCTCAGCCCAGCCACACTCACAGGACTAGCAACACTAGAGCAACAGTTAGGACTGCAGTATGACGTTTGCCATAATAATGAGTACCACTCGAAACACTTGTTGATGTAACTTTTTTTTTTTTTTTTTTTTTTTTTTTTTACAGAGCTTTTTCTGCTGGTCATTGTCAGCCTCTGACAACACTGTGCCACGTTTCTTAGTGTTCGCATGTATATAGTTGCGACCCCCAGTGGAACCATTAGCACAATGATAGTTTAACTATTTACAAATGGAGATCTTTGAGAGATCATCACAGATTGTTGCCAGCCTCATGTTAAAAACTGTCAATGTATGCTATGATGAGAGTATTCTCATGACATGACAAAAATGTGGCAATATTTACAAAAATGTGTTATTCTGTTTAGAATTGTTTAGCATACCGTAACGAATAACAATAAAGGGAGGAATTGGGGGTTTTCTTGGTTGTTTACTATTATGAAAGACCAGTTGGTCTTCGCCAGGAAAAGCAAAGACATACTATTGATGGGGCCTAAAATTAGTAGTGGCTAAATCAAATAGTCTGCGGCTGAACTGACTAGACCCAATTGGAATCGATCCAACCAAACTGGCTTGTTCAACCAGGACACTGACAGTTGGCGAGTGTCCCTGTGGCTATATCCTCCCATCACAATCTTCATTACCTAACTGGCAACAGAGATTAAATTTCTATTGATTGTTTGAGCCCTAAACCACATAACACTAGCATTTACCATATAGCCTAATCAGAAATCAATAAATGTGAAGCATTTGTAATCGAATTGTTATGATGGGATTACTATCAAAGGCTCTCCTCTGACAAAGTAAAGAAAGACGTTTGAATCAGGTTTTAATGTGAAGAACGCATTTTTATATGTAGAGCAGAAATTGTTTACAGATATGTTTTTAAACGGTTTGTTCTGTTTACGTGCGATTTTGCTGTTTTAGACCTGCTATAACTGAGGTGATGTGTATCTTCCATTTGGTCAGCGAGACATTATAGCAGTTAAGGTGCCTCTGCCACTGTACAAGACCAACACTATAGCTCAAACACAGAGTGAAACTGACTTGCTGTTAATAAGTGGTCATCTAAACACAAATGCCCTGTGCAGTTAATTGGTTAAAGACCTCTATAGAGGTTAGTGAACTTGGCCTACTGACCTCTAGTTTTAATCTGTTGTGCAGGCCAGCTCTTTTCCAGCAATCTATTTTGTTAGTGTGAGCTGTTGTAGCTTACAGTAATCTAATCCTAGCCACCCGCCACTTTGGATTTTCAAATGCTGACATGCTTGCTCCTTTACTCCTTTACTCCAGGGAGACATACACTGCATGAACTGTCGGAAATCTACAAAATATCCAACTACAGCGGGACTGGTGCGCTCCCGTTTGTTAACGGTGCTCTTAATCAACCCCATTAATCCAACTGTAGCTTCTTCAGACAAGAATGTAACCTGAACGTTATCTGTTTTATATCTGATGCTCATACACTTTTTTTCTAAAACAGAGGTTTTATGGCTCACATGCTTTGCGCTCATGACTCCAGCCTCTTACATTTACCAAATGTGCCTAGTAAGCTATATCCTGTCCATTTACACCAGTATTTTATGAGGCCACTGCATAACAACTAGATTACATGATTTTGCAGATATAACTTGATACATTGAAAATATCTTTTTTTTTTGTGTACCAACTTTGGACAAAAAAAAGTATAATCAGTCTACAGTCCGATGTTACGATGAGATAACGATATCACAAACTACAAACCTCAAAAAGTTGAATCGAAATATCTCTGACACAGTCTCAACAAAAACGGAGCATCGTAACCTTCCATCATATTTTCTTTGTTTTGGTTTGATTTCAGAAAAATCTTACATCATGTGACAATGGAAATTGGTCTTTGATGAGGCTCAGATATAACACACAGAAAGAAAATATACGTATACGGTGAGAAACTGTGAAACAGTAAGGCCATTGTTTATGATTTTAATGACAGTTGTCCACCTGCTCTGCTGTACATAGTAATAACTAAGTGTATATATAGTGTAGAGTTGACATGTTTACAGTCTGAAGTATTCATCAGCATAACTGTGCCCAGAAGTCCATGATACACACACAGTATTACACAATTCAACAGTTATTTTGCATTTATATACACATATACAGTGCATGTTTAAATTGTATGAGAGAATTTTTTTATTTGACATTACTGCGGGCTTAGAGAGTGTTTATTTGATGAGTAGAAATGCAAATCAATCTGAACTAACAGGCCATCCACCACTGTGCTTGTGTCATGTCCTGCTGCCTTTCTCTCCCTCGTTTTCTGTCTATTTGTTTCACTGTTGAGATTGTTCTGTCACTTGTTCTCCTGTGGTGACTGTGTGCCTTTTGGTTTTTCAAATCTCCTTTTGTAAGTTGCTGTTTTACCAGCGCACAACTAATGTACTATAGTATCCAGTTTCAGATGATTGCTGCCATTTCCATGAGTTCACTTGCATTGTTCACATAAATCAGTTTGATTAAAGCTTACGAATAGCAATGATTGTATTTAAGTGTACATATCGGTCTTTGGAAAAACAGCAGTGGCTTATTAATGATACACTTGGAGAGATGTTTTTTGTTTTAGCTGCACCTCTGTCTGTGTGAATATCAGTGTGTAAAAGGGGTTTGCAGTGGGGAATAGGTTTGTGTCATTCAGTCTAGACACAGTCTCACTAACTGAACTCTGTGTGACCTTTGCGGACCCCGAGGCTAACTGATGCGACATTAGGAGGAAGACCCAGTAGACGCTGAGGAGGCAGCAGACGGAGACACACTGTCAGGCTCTCTGTCTCACACTGTGCCAGACCAGACAGTGAAGTAGATGGGATGCTCAAAACGAGGAGTGAGACAGAGGACAGAGGCAATACTAGCTGGCAAAATAAAGCACATCGGAAAGGAGACCCATTTAGTTATGGGGAGGCTGGTAGAGACAGGCAGCGCTGAGATCTAAGCATGTTTAGACACACCTGCACACAATCAAGTACACACATTTGCATATGAATGCACACACCCAATGACAGTAGGTAGTTGTTAAAGGAATGAAGGTATGAGGGCAGGCCTAGACAGGGCAAATTATTCTTACCCTTAATAGTGCAAAGAGGAGCAGCCTTTTGTTGATGCTACTTCACTGTTGGGGGGGGGGGGGGGGGGGTCCACCATTATTTCCAGAAAAGGATACTCAACCAGTATAGACCCTGACAGCAAAAGATGTCGGAAAAAATTAAACACAGACAGATAGGAAGAGAAGCAGAGGCTCCGAGCATAGTTAGAAAAGTATATATATATATATATAGATGCAGTGGCATAACATGAAAATCTGTTTATTTGCATCCAAATATCTGCAGCACACCACCTCCCTGTGAGGGGCTTTGTGTAAAGCAAAAACCTCAACATCAATGGAATCGATCAGTGGAAAACGGGTGTTATGATGGCGTCTATTTATAGTGAGATCTGTTTGTGACACAACAATGGCTGCCATCCGACTCCCTCACAGTTGTTAAATCAGACTTTTGTTTTATCTTTATATAATTTACTTTTACTTAAATGTGTGTAGGTTACATACAAACCCATGGCAATGAACTTTTTAACAGTGTTTTCTTTAAAAACTTTATTAATTCCCTTCAATAGCAGGTCACAAGGTTGACAAAGGTCAAAAGACCACAGACCTGAAAAGCTTTGTTATTTGTCCACATGGATATAGAGCACACGACAACAGTTGCTCGTGACATGCCTAAAAATACACACTGACAAATGCTTTGATCGCCCGTATAATGTTTAATTCCTATTGGCATATTGTTATTAGATTATATGCATTTAATGCATATGAAATATGATCCCCTGTTGACTGGAAATTTAAAGATGCATTGTTTGTGAGAATACAGTTCAAGTTATTGATGATGGCACAATGAGTTTAAGAAAACAGAAGAATGCATAAAAATGAAAGAAAAAAAATAGAGGAAACGTGATAGTAAACATGCATTATTTTTTCCTCTACAAAAGAGAACACCTTCACTCCAAGACACACATGAATCTTAGGTCCTATTAATAAGCTGTGCACCAATGTTTCACAAAGGGATTAGTCAGTGGCCGTCTCTGTTCCCATGGGATACTGCTTCTGCCAGTGAATTGAATTTCTGCTGCGTCCATTCTGTCCGCCATGCTGGGGATGTGTGGCAGATGCAGTAGAAATGTGTTTTATAAAGCTAAGGCTTGGGTGTTGTCTAAGCATTGCTGCAACTCTACGTTGCTAGTACCATCTAGTGGCAGTAGGTGTTATTGCAGAGTGTGAGGTAGGCTCGTGATGTTTTGGGTCCTTGAACAGAGTTGGGTGGCAGAAGTCTTGGAAATAAATGTTTGCAATTTTGGAATTACCAGCCAAATAGGGAAGTAAATGTAGACATTCATGCCATGTAACAATGTATGCATCTCTCACCTCAGGACCGCAAGCTGACCAAGGCGGAGCAGCAACGCTTCAAGGAGGAGGCAGAGATGCTAAAGGGGCTTCAGCACCCCAACATTGTCCGCTTCTATGATTCCTGGGAGTCTGTGCTCCGTGGCAAGAAGTGCATTGTGCTGGTCACTGAACTCATGACATCAGGAACACTCAAAACGTTAGTATCACCTCCCTACTTGTTTTTTTTTTTACTCAATGACAGCACACTATTATTGTGTTTAATTTTGTCATTTTTTTTCTCTAATGTTTGGTCTATCAGTGGTTGGTTACAGTATTCATTTGAGTTTGACGGAATTTGTTCTCTCTGCACAGTTACCTGAAGCGGTTTAAGGTGATGAAACCGAAGGTCCTAAGGAGTTGGTGTCGTCAAATTCTGAAAGGCCTTCACTTCCTTCACACCAGGACTCCGCCAATTGTCCACCGAGACCTCAAGTGTGACAACATCTTCATAACAGGCCCCACAGGATCAGTGAAGATAGGTGACCTGGGACTAGCCACTCTTATGAGGACCTCCTTTGCCAAGAGCGTTATAGGTAGGCTTACCAGCTACTTGTGAGAACAATACCAACCATGTAGTTCCAGTTCAAACTGGGTACACTGGGTCAGGGCCTATAAATATACTTTTCTTTGGATTCAGCACTGTTCACATTTTTACAGAAGCCTCGGCTACCTGCAGCAGGAGTTTAGATTATTATTGACAGTCCGTCTAAAATCCATGCAGGGAGCACTTAGTGTAAAAAGAGAGCACTGATGGGATGTTGGCTTTCTTAGCCAACTTAAGTACTGTGAGTACCATTTAACTCAATAAAGTTTAACTCAGGAAGCAAGAGTAATCGCCAAGAAGATGGTTATCAAGGTTTCAAATGAATTTGAATTTTCCTGCTGCGATGCATGCTCTGTGGACAATGCTATATCACAGTAAATACAGATTGTAAACAGTGATAGTATTTAGTTGTTACAGACTAGAAACCACTGTTTGACTTTAACAGGAACCCCGGAGTTCATGGCTCCAGAGATGTATGAGGAGCACTATGATGAGTCTGTGGATGTGTATGCCTTTGGGATGTGTATGCTGGAGATGGCTACTTCAGAATATCCCTACTCTGAGTGCCAAAATGCTGCTCAGATCTATCGGAAAGTCACAAGCGTGAGTCTCTTTTGATTGCATTACTCTCATATAAACTCAGCACATTTGTGGAGCAAACACATAAAGATGTAATGCACTGTTATTTGATTCAAATAACTCAAGTGTCCTATCGGGCTCCATTGTGAAAATCGATTTTATTATTCAATGGAATATCCAAGAACCTAAATCTATAATTTCCTGTTAAATACAATCAATTTCCTATTTCTTTGTCTGCAGGGTATAAAGCCAGCTAGCTTTGATAAAGTGAATGACCCAGAGATCAAAGAGATCATCGAATGCTGCATTCGACAGAACAAAAGCCAGAGGTAAGCAGGCTTTACTTTCACAACACATCAGAATTACTGATCAGCCGATCTTTAAACATCCTGGCATCCGTTTCACCATCTTCTGCTCTTCTCTTTACAGACTCTCCATCCGAGACCTCCTGAACCATGCATTCTTTGGGGAGGACACAGGGGTCCGGGTGGAGCTGGCAGAGGAGGACAATGGCACCCAGGACTGTCTAGCGCTCCGAATTTGGGTTGAAGAGCCCAAGAAGCTGAAGGGGAAGCACAAAGACAATGAGGCCATCGAGTTCAGCTATGACCTGGAGAATGATAGTGCTGAGGAAGTGGCTTCAGAGATGGTAAGGCGAAGAAATAATTTATGACTGATGAGTGGAAAGATGGTTCACAGGTGTCAAATATGCTAAAGGTCAGACTGGGAAAAGGCTTTGATGCTTCAAAGCTTGAATGAAGGTCAGGTGGGAAAGTCCTCTAGCTCATTTCTTAAACACTTTGGAATACCTCCTTCTGACCTAGATTCCCTAAACCTACATCCACCCATTAATTAATTACTCTCTCCTGGTCTCTCTCTTCCCCTCTCTCCTCCCCTCTCTCCCCCTTATCACAGGTGAAGTCAGGGTTCTTTCATGAGAGTGATGCCAAGGTGGTGGGAAAATCCATCCGGGACCGAGTAAATCTGATCAAAAAGTCAAGGGAGCGTCGACAGCAGCAGCAGCTCCTTCAGCAGCAAGGCTTTGAAGAACGAAGAGACTCCACTCTCACCTCCTACACCTTTTCTCATCCGTCTTTCCCATCCTCACTGGGGCAAGGGGCAGCTGCACCGACAGGAGACGGAGGAGGAGGAGGAGGAGGAGGAGGAGGAGGAGTGGTGCAGGACTCTGAGGAGCTGACTGAATTGGACCAGCATGTCAAGCAGCAACATATTATCAGTGGAACAACCCTTAGTCTGCCAGGTAGAGTATGCACCCTCATGTCAGGGTTTTATATGCTTGGAGTTTATCAAAAACTTTATGAAACAACTAAAAAAAAAATATTTTTACATTATGGCTTTTTATTTATTTTTTTTATTTTTTTATTGTCTTTGACTCAGAAGGTGAGAGCATTGGGTCTGCCAGCTGTGAATCTTATGCAAGTGAGAGCCAGGCATACTCTCAGCACGGGGAATCATACACCCACTCCCAGACTACTCTGCCCCCTATGGCATCTGTGAGTTTCCTCAGTGATAGATTAAAGCAAACTGATTAAGTAATTATTGTTTGAAGTCATTAAATTGATAATCACATTGTTATTCATTATTTTCTTGTACTACAGAGCACTAGTGCATTGGCTCATCCTCAATTGCTCCCCATTGCTGAGAGTGGTAGTGTTCCAAATGTGCCTCTTGGTCAGAGTGTTAGTTTGTCCAGCATGACCATTGGTCAAAGTGGAGGGGGACCCGTCGGTCAAACATTTCTTCAACCCACCACCATGGTTCCACAGGTATCATCAAGTGTACCTCAGCAGTATTTTCAGGTAAAATAATACTTGTGTTAACCTAAAAGCCATATTTACACCGGGGTTGCAACATTTAACATTATTGTTCATGAAAGTAAAGCTATGGTTTCACTGCTCTGTCATATTCTGGTTCTTTTCCCTCAAATAACTATTTATGCAACCACAAATCATCCTCATAATCCTCTGAGAGTGGCCATCTGGTTGTACTCTGTACAAGGTTTTCCACAGTAAGCTGGTTAGCAGAGGTGGTGGGCTGATAAAACTTCCTATTTTCTCTCATTAAATACTGTAAACAGCAGCTTGGTGAAATTGGGCGTCTGCTAATTTTACCTGAAGTTTAATATTTCACTTCACTGTAGTGTTTTCACTTTTTCTGACTTAAACTAGCACGGTCTATATTTTTAGGCAGTCCACGTCTGCTACGAAACACTGTGGAAAACCCTGTAGTTAAAAATTTAATGTTTTGATAATTTTTGCATCTTACCAAAGCTTATTCTTAACCTAATTTTCTGCTACTTTCTTTCCCCCTTCTGGCAACACCAATCATCATTCTGTCATTATCACTGAGTAGTCCCAGACTTTCCCATCAGATGCATTTCAAACTGCCACTCCCCATGGATCAATGGCACCCTCACAGTCATACATACCCCCTGTTTCCCCACAAGCACCCATTAATGTTCTCACTACATCCATGCCGGTCAGTGATCCTGCTGGACTAACAGGGCCCATTGTGGCCCAACACACTGCCACTCCCATGCAGCTCACTGACATCATTCCCCAAGCTGCACCCCAGCAAACACAGCCTGTCATGATCCCGCAGCAGACTATTGTCCCACAACAACAGATAGGCATGGATCCCCAGACCTCCACCCTTCAGCAGCAGCCGCGACAGCAAATGGAGGCCCAGGCCACTCTGCTCGAACAACAACAACAACAAGTTCGTGCCACTCAGCCGCCAACAGAACAGCATCAACAGAGCCTTTCAGCTACAGCTATCCAGAAACAACAAAATGAGCCTCAGCAGCAGATCCATGTACAGCAGCCTGTCCCACATGTCCAGCCAACTTCTCAACAGCACGTGCTGACTACGCAAACAGGTATGGAACAGCGAGCTATGTCAGTACCACAGCCAGGGGAGCAACCTCAGACATATAAACAGCAACCAACCGGCGATCCTTGTGAGCAGACTGTGATACAATCACAACAGTTGCAACCACAGCTTCAGCAACAGCAAACTCTGTTACAACAACAGCAGCAGCAGCAACAACAGGCTTTACTGCTTGAGCAACATCAGCTGTATGTCCAGCAACAGCATGAGCTAGAGCAACAAAAAGCCCTGCTTCAACAGCAGCAACAGCAAACACAGCTACAACAGCAGCAAGCCATTCAACACAAGCAACTGATGGAGCAACAACAGCACCAAGCTCTTATTCAACAGAAACAAGAGCAACAACAGCAAGGTCTTGTACAACAAGAGCAACTACAACAAGCACTTTTACAACATCAGTTTGAGAAACAACAGCTTCCTTCACAGCAACAGCAGCAGAGCCAGTTATATCAACAGATTGGACAGCACCAAGCTGGAACCCAAAAAGAACCAGAGATGAAACAGCAAAGTGGGCTACAGCAGCAACAAATTGTATTGCAGCAGCAACCCCAGCAGACACAACAGCAAAAGGAACAATTGCATCAGCAAGCCTTCATCCAGCAACAGCAACAAGCGCTAATACAACAGCATTTGCAACAGCAGTTAATTTTACAGCAGCAGCATCAGCTACAACAGACCGCTCAGCTACAGCAACAAGAGCAACAACAAGTACAACTCAAGCAGCAGATAGAGCAGCAGCAGCAAGCTCTGTTGCAACAGCAGTTGGAGCAACAGCGTCAGCAACAAGTTCTATTACAACAGCAAGCAGAGAGATTACAGCAACAGGCTCTGTTAAAGCAACAGATTCAAGAGCAGCAGCAACAAGCAGCCACCATTCAACTTCAGCAAACTGAAAAACAAGAGGCGGTGCCTATTCCACAAAGCAACAGTGAGCAGCAGATTCAGCAGCAACCAACTGATATGCAGCACATGTGTATCCCATCACCAAACACCACTCAATTTACACATCATAGCGTTCAGCAGCCGGGGATTGAGCAGCAGCAGCAAGTCACACTGATCCAGCAGCAGCAAGCATTTGTTGCCCAGCCGCTGCACCACAATACTGTAATGGAACCTCATCTTCCAATTGGAGCTCAAGTCGGTACTGAGGCGATTCAGCACCAAACTCATATTATCCCTCAGGCCCAGGTCCCTATGACCATTCAGACTACACAGATGCCTATCCAGATGACTGCTGTTGTCGCTGCTCAAATCCTTACTCAGCAAGGACAAAGTGAGGTTCGTGCCCCGAACCAGGGCCAGATTCCAGTCCAGTTTGTTGCCCAGTCTGCAGCCCAAGCACCTCAGGCTATGACTGAGGCCCAGGTAACTCCTCCAGTGCCAGTAGTCCAGGCACAGACGCAAGCCATCCAGACCCAGCAAGTTCCTCTGCAGACTAGTTATCCTGGACCTGTCACTCAAACACAGGTAACTGCTCAGCCATTCATCCAGACTCAGCCTCTGCACACAGCTATTACTCAGCCCCAGCCACTACATGGCCAGATCCCAAATGTTGACAGTCAGATGATGGACCAACAAAGCCAAGCCACTGTCCAGCCTCCAGCTGCACTTGCTTCAATTCCAAGTCAGATCCAACATGAGCTACAAAATGCTCAAATGCCAGGGCTCCTGCAGCCCCATGTCCATCAAAAATCTCAAGGCCAGCCTCCTATCCAACTGCATGCGCAGCCGGCCACAAGCCTTTTGACAGCTCAGTATGTCCCTCAGCCTACCCACCAAACCATGCCACCCGTACAGCAGGATGTAACTCATATGACACAACAGCAGGAGCAACAGCAGACAGTACTTCAATATCAGCAGATGATTCTGCCTCCTGGTTCAGCTGGAAGTGTTGGAACTAAAATGGATGGTCTCAGTTCGGTAGTTGACTCTACGAACTTCATTGCCACTCCTCATCTTGTGCAGGCTGGAAAAGCCTATGTTCCATGTCAAACAACACTACATCCATTTGCTCAGGCCCAGCAGCAGCCCCTCGGAAACACTGCTGACCCTTCAGTCATTCAACCCGTCTCCCAGCCTGCTGTGCCTCAGTCTGCTGGGCAATACCAGCAACAACTAAAGAAGCTTTCTCAAGTGCAGCAACAGCAAGCCCTCCCTCATACACAGGCCCAGTTACCGGCACAGTCCATCCCTGCTCCCATTCAACAACCACTTCCTCTGAAGCAGGCTTTGATACCCCTTGAAGAGAGTCAGCTTCCTCCACAGTGTCCACCTACTTCACATCTGGTGATCCAACCTCCTGTACAGTTAGGCCCCAGTAATGTTGCTGAACCTCAGTCCCAGAGCAGGAACATGCCCCTCTATAGTCACCCAGTGGCAGGTGCCCCTCCATCTCCACAGCACCTGGCCAAGCAGATGCTGCCAGCTCACACACACACACAAACCAGCAATCAGGCCCAAGCACACTCCCAAACACACTCCCAAACACAGACACTCACTCAGACACACACTCAGACACAGATGCATTCTCACACTCAGACACACACTGAGACACTCATTTCTGAACAGCTTGTTCTGCCCCATGCTGTCTTTCCTGCACAACAAATGCCCCTCAGCCCTTCGCATACCTCATGTCCCCCAACTTCACTACCATCTCTCCCATCCCTACCATCCCTCCATCCTGCCGCTGCCCTCGCTCCAGAGCTGCCTACATCTCCGCCAGCGTCCCAGGTAAACTTGCCTGGGCAGGCCGACTTTATACCCACCTTCCCTTCACCTGTCGCTGCTCTACAATCGCTTGATTCTAATGCCCCCAAACTGCCCCAAGCTTCGCTGCAAGACTGTGACCTTTCCCTGCTGGGCATTGCTCAGGTACAGGATGAAAGTTTGCTGTATTACTAAAGAAATAATTTTACTTTGCTGACACACTGGCAAAATGAATGAGAATATTACTATCTTAATATTTAAGAGCTTTTACTGCACCTTTTTGATTCAGACTAACCAATTTTTGTCTTTCAAAAATAAGTTTATTCATAGAAAAGCACATTTGTTCGTGAATGTAATATTATCCATAATTGCATCTGATGTTGCTAATGTTTTTTTCTCTGTGCCTGTCACTACAGGATGGTCCATATTTCTCAAGTGTAGAACATCATTCTGTATCAGGGTATGTCTGATATCTTTACCGTCTGATCTCCATTTACAAGTAATTACTGATAAAAGTCTTCATACTGGGAGAATATTAAAGCCTGAATCTCCCGTAATATATTCACTGTTTACACTACATTTGTTGTTATTAGATAATGTTCTTATTTTCAGTCACTTTGACACTTGGTTATTTATAAGACTGTATGTAATATCTATACTATTGGCCTCAGGTCTGTTCCAGCTAATGGCGACGACACCCTGCAGCTGTTGGTGAATGGGAAAATAGAGAAATTAAAGGGTCAGCGAAGAGCTTCCTGTCAGAGGCCTGAAAAGGTTTTGCATCAGTTTCAACTGAGCATGCTACAGGTGAAAAAAAGGGCAACACATGACAAACTGTATTACTAAATTAGTTTACAGTATGTTTATATCAGGAGATACCAATAGACTATGAAAAGAACAAGTATATCATGATAATTTGTATTGTACTCCATAGGTGTCTGGCAGCGGGGACAACATGGTGGAATGTCAGCTGGAGACCCACAGCAACAAGATGGTGACATTTAAATTTGACATTGACGGGGATGCACCTGAGGACATAGCAGATTACATGGTAGACCGCTCATGTTTTTCAATAGTCTGCACTGATGCTGGAAAATATCATTGCATATTTTTGATCATTAATATTTGGTTTCACTTTGTTTGTAGGTGGAGGAGGATTTTGTCCTTGATGTGGAGAAAGAAACATTTGTTGAGGAGCTTAGAGCAATAGTTAAGAAAGCCCACGAAATTCTTCAGACACATTCACAGGTATGTTAATTTGCACCTTCTCTCCTCTTTTATTTTACTGTTTTGACTGAACAATGAGGAATTTTGAATCTATATTTTTCTATTAGACTGGATCAACCGACCAGTTACATGTGAGCACGCCTACCAGCTCAAGTGAGTTAATGGATATATATTTTCTTCACAACAACTTACTGTTCATGCTATAACTTGCCTTGTTATAACTGGTAACCTGTCTTTATGGTTTCTCAGTGGACTCAGTGCCGCATTCCTCCCCAGTGGGGCGCTGGCGCTTCTTTATCAACCAGACCATCCGCCATAGAGACTCCCTTTCCAGCCAGGGAGCAACAGCATCATCACCCACTGCGGAGGCACAGATTCTCCAATCTCCCAAAAGAGAGAAAGGTGAGCTCTACTCAGGTCAGTTTTAATGCTGGGGCTTATTAACATGGCATAACAAAAACTAACTCTGTGTTCCTCTCTGCGGCTGTAGAAAGTGAAGAATCCCAGAGTCTGGAGTCCTTGACTGGAATGACCTCTCCCCCCTGCCCCACCTTTTCTGGCACCTCCCCCCCAATCTCAGTTACCTCCATGGCCCCCTCAGCCCCTGTTCCTTACACCACTGTGTCTAAAACCATCTCTGGACCAGCCTCTGTCCCTGTCGCTGCCTCAGGAGGTTTTGAATTGCTAGTCCTTGCCTCAGCTTCTGCTGACCAAATTCCCAGTGCTCCTTCAACCATTGCAATACCTGCTGCTGCTAACCTCCCCAACTTGTCCACTGCTCCTACTGTTATGTCTCCCGCACCCACCACCATTCTTCCCGATAACCTTACCTTAACCAGTGTTTGCTCCACTGTAGGTCAAAGTATAGGGGATACAATGACCACTGCTCCAAGGCCATGTGTGTCTGCAGTGGACCCGTCTTTTCACTCCTCTCCTCCTGCTGTAGTGATGCCATCTGCAGTAAGCCAACTTGGCATAGAGCAGCAGCAGGCTTTCACGCAGGTGGCCAAACCAGCCCTACAACAACAACCACAGCTACAGCCTGCTTTACAGCAGCAGGTACCGGCAGTGCAACAACAACTGCAAGCAAGGCTGTTTGAACAGCAGATACCGCAGCCAACACCACAACAACAGCAACCACAAAATCAAGTCTACCAAGAACAAGTTCCGCTGCAGCAGGAACAAGCACTGCAACAGTCTCTCCAGCAGTTACAGCAACAGCAACTAATGCAAACACAAATACCACTTCAGCAGCTGAATGAGGTGCAGGCGCTACCTCGGTCAGGTCATGCAGAGTTGCTACAACAGTCTGTGCCTCTGCATCAGTTTCTGCCACCTTTGCCCCTACAGCACACCCAACAACCCCTTGTTCAACAGCAAACATCACAGTATGCCCCACAGCTGCTGCAGCAGCCTCAGTTGCAGCAGTTACCACAGCAGGTAATGGCACATCAAGTTGCTGTAGTGCCCCAACAGCAGGCTCAGATAGATCACCAACAACAGCAACAGTTAAACCTACAACAGACAATACACTTACAGCAACAGCAAATGGTGCAACAGCAGCTACAGCAGCAGCAACACCAGCTGTTTATGGGTGCTGTGGCTTTAAAACCAGATCAAAGCCAAATGCTGCCCGTCTCAATTAGTCAAAAGTTTATTCAACAGCAGACCCAGCTAAATGTTAGCCCTGTACCACAACAGCAGATTCTACAACAAACCCAAGTGCCTGCTGAGCTGGTACAACAACAACATGCACAGTCACAGAAACAGCTGCAACACGTTGAGCAGCAACAGGAGATGGTTAATGCCATGGACACACCCCAGAAACAGCAGCAGTTTCCACTGCAGAAGCAGTCCTCTTCACAGATGTCAGAGTCAGAGGTGTCCACAGGAGAGATGAGTGTCACAGAGGATGCAGGCAGCTATTCTGCCCTCTTTCACCCATCTTCTGACTCTTCTCTGCTGCCTCTCCAACTGAGCAATGCTGAAACCCCTTTACCCACTCTCTCCCACACAATGACACCATCCCCTGCTCAGCCTTCCTCTGTGGCTGAGTCAGACAGTGAAGGCCCTCCAAAAATAGAATTTGTAGACAACCGCATAAAGACTTTGGATGAAAAGTTGAGAAACTTGTTGTATCAGGAGTACAGTGGTGGGGCGGCACTGGCCGGGGGAGCTGGCCTTACATCAGCTGCCTCTACATCAGCAGGAGGTGATGAGTCATCTGAGCCACAGTCACTCCATCACTTATCTTTCCCTCCACCTGCCTCCTCCTCAGATACTTCCCCCCACTCCTCGTCCTCCAGTACCTCCTCCACAACCTCCCGTTCCTCCTCTACCTCTCCTGACCCAGAGAGGGATGGAAGTGAAGAGGAAGCTTCCTCAGAAGTACCCAACTCCGTGGAGTTGGGCCCAGTGGAGCAGCAGCCTTGCCCATCTCTCCCCTCCACCTCGTCCACCCTGCCTACCTCTCTAATGCCTCCCAATCAGGATGACTCTGCTGGGCCCCAACGCCCACCTGTACCAGGAGAACCAACCATTCTTGTGAGTGATTACCACAGATTAGATTTTGATTAAATTCTCTCTCAGTTTTGTCTTTCAGTGTACTGAATTTTCTTTATTTCACTGTTTATATTTCAGTGTGTAAATGTGCCTCCGCTCTGTTTTTTTTTTTTCAGCTGTCTGTGATTATTTGTAATATTTAAATGTTTGAGTTTCTCTCCGTTTTGAATGTCTCAACCCCATGCAGCCACTCTTAACTGTCTTAACTGTTCTAGGCTGTACCCCCACACTCTGACACCAGTGCCTCTGGAGACGCATCATGGCCCCCCAATCATCACCCGATCCCCCTCCGGCATGGACAGCAGCAGCACAATGCAGGAGGTGGATATTTTGGCCTAAACCTGACATGTCCTAGTATCAGAAATCCTGTTAGCAAGAAATCCTGGACTCGAAAATTCAAAAACTGGGCATGCAAACTGCGCCACTCCGCCAGCTTGTTCAAGAAGCCCAGAGTCCAGCAAGGTAGCGTCCTCTTAGGGAGCGAGCAAGCGCGTGAAAGAGAGAGAGAATGGGATGTGGGGGCATGAACCTAAATCTAATATCTAGTACTAATTTTAACGTAGTAAAATAACTGTCTTAACCATCAATAATTAATCAAAGTTAATGTTAATGGATGTTAATGTTTACTGCTAAATAATTCTGTTGTTGTATATTGTTTTTGACTTTAGTCCCCATGTAATGTCAGTGCTGACATCACTGCATACATTATTGTTGTTGTTTTTTCTGAAATTCCGTTTTACTAAATTTTATTTTCTTGCCAGTCTTTCTTTTTGCATGAGTTACTCACTGAGGGGTGAGAACAGTGAAGAGTAGAGGAGGGTGGGAGGATTGGCCCAGTGTAAGAGGAGGTTGGCATCAGAAATCTGATGCCCTCCCGGTGCAGATGAGCTCTGGATTAAAGCCCAGCTGTGCCTGTGCCTGTGCCCAGGACATTTCCCTTCATATGACACCCCACTTCATTGCCTCAAGTCCACAGGCACTGCCAGCAGCAACCATCTCACCTCCTCACCTCCACCTGCTGGATCAGTGTAGACAGCGCCATGCAACTCGCATCACTACACAGATAAGATAGACGCTAAGTTGTGATGCAGATATTATGTAATCAGTTGTCATACAGAAGATGTGTACACGTTTTCTGTCTGAGCTTGTACAGTATAGCATTATACTATATGATTTGGTTTTATTGGATGCACCCATGCATTACCATTATATGCAGTATATTGTGAAATATTGAGATTCTGACAAAAGTCATGATATTTTGGTGATACATTATGCAAATTATGGGCAGTTAAGTTACTCTCAGGTTCTGTTTCAGGCTTCTCATCTGATTTTCCAGCCTTCTTGCATGTAGCTGTGTTTATGTGTAATATGTGTAGCGATAGCTTAGCTGCTCTGCTACAAGATCACATGCATGAGCATGGATGTTATGTTCCACTTGAGTGACTAATAATGGACCATTATCTGTAAGTAACATCCATATGAGGCTGCATATTTTTCTATGCAATTTTTTATGTTATATTTATCTAAAATAATGCTGTGATTATCCATGTACACGCTTTGCTAATGTAGCAATCCCAAATATCAAATGCACTGGCCAATATCACTGTGGGTCTGGGAACAGATCTCAAATGTGATATTGGGCTTTGTAGTCTGGTATATGAGTGGATCAATGGTGAGTGAGTGAGAATGAGAGAGATGATGTGTGGGTGGGTGGGGTGCACTGTATTCAACTACCATTTCACAACATGCTTTTTTTCTTTTATTTAATGATTTACTACAATTTAGTTTTTCATGAAGCAAGCATTTACCATTCATCCCCACAACCACACGCCCAATACATTTTTCTTTTAAGCACTTAACATCCACAAAAACGTATTTTTCAGTCTATTGTTTATGATTAAGGCAATTACTTTCACAGAACATATGTTTACACATTTCATAGACCTGCATGCAAGCAATGCAAGTCTCAAAGTTCACAGTTGTGTTAGTGGTGGGTGATTTTTAACAGTTTCTTTGTGTTCGTGCCCCATGTTTGTCTGTGTGCACCTGTATGTCTCACTGTCATGTAAATTTTTCTCTGTTTTTTTACGTGTCTATCTCATTATTTATGTGCTCTTTATACACGTGTGTCTGTGTTCTTGTCTCTGTGTCCTCGTCACCCCTTTTTGTTTTTCATCCCTATCTCTTTATCAGATGGATGTTCAAGCAGTCAGGCACTTAGAGATGAGAAAGATGTGGCACCATTTAATCCCCCTCATTCACGCAAAGGACGATTTCACGTAAGAGTAATTGTACTGATTTGACTTTTCACACTTATTAATCTGATCAATTAAGGCAGTCTGAACAAGCAGTGAGTGTCTCTAACCTCTTCTGCCATCAGGTGACTCCAGTGCCCCTGACCTCTCTCCCAAAGGATGTTCCAACCGGCCACAGTAGCACTCACAGGAAAGTCGGTCGCTTCTCGGTAACCCAGACTGAGATGAAGAAAGAGGGCAGGCAGACTGACAGCTCCCCGGTGTCTCCTGATGTGGAGAGGGAGAGGAGGAAATCTCGGGCAAAAGAAGGGGATAAAGAAGAAAATAAGAGGACCCCATCAATGGCCCACCTACCCCGAGGTCCTGGGCACGGCCACTCACCCCTGGACAGCAGTGATGATGATGAGGAGAGTGAGCTAGATGATGAAGACCTGAGAAAGGAACTGCACAAGCTGAGAGAGAAGTAAGTCAGTAGGGAGAAAGATTTAACTAAATTATTTCACAAGATGTGTCTCCCTATTAATTGATTTTTTTAAACTTATGTCTCCATTTATTTATTGTATTTTTTCTTGCCTATATTATATAACAAATCCTTTCCTCTGTAGGCACATCAAAGAGGTGGTTTCCCTTCAGGCCGAGCAGAACAGAGAGCTTCAGGAACTGTACAGACAGCTTCGTTCCCTCAAAGACCAAAGGCAGAGTCTGCCTGTCTCGCTGTACCGAGCACCTCCTCTTCCCACAGCTCCTGTCCTCTCTCCTCGCCGGCCCAGGCCAGCCAAAACCAAGCTTCGTCCCCGGCCTCACTCTCACATGGATAACAATGGAGTTACGCACTCTGGTAAAGGCCTTTTATCAGATCTTTCTGCCTAACGTCCTCTTTTTTATGTTACATGCTCTCAGTGTAACCATTTCTTGTCGGTCTCATGTAGGGATTCAGCAGTCAAGTAGTTTTTCGGGTGGTGAACAGAGCAGACTGTCGCTTTACTGCAACCCAGATCACCACACTACATTGCCTGCTAAAAGAGGTACAGTTTGTAATGATTGTACTAAATCAAGACCACACAAAATTAATTCCAACCAGTACTATGATGAGTCACCTAATTCTTCCACAGATCACAGTCCTCTAAGGAAAAGCACATTTACAGATGAGCTGCACAAACTTGTTGATAATTGGACTAAGGAGACAGTGGGCCCCGCCCTGCCCAAGCCTTCACTAAATCAAATCAAGCAGATTCAGCAGGTGCAGGAGTTGGGGGGCTGGAGCCAGGCAACAGAGGTAAGACTACACACTAAGATAGGCAACAAATGCCTGTTTCAGATGTTCAGATCACACAGCACCAAGTTCATTATAATGAGTGAAGAGTGAACAGTTTTGGGCAGATTTCCTTAGTATTTATCATTATATTAATTACAGGTGGCTCCACCAGGTTGGTTTCCAGTGGCACAGCTGAACCTCCCTGCAGCCCCGACTCCTGCCAGCCTAACCGTGGCAGCCCCTTCCCATTACTCAGGCGGAGGAAGCCTGTCCACCATGCACTCCCCGGGACCGCCACCGCAAACACACTTGGCTCAAGTGCCACAGATGCAGCAAAGTTTACACCTCCATCAGACTCTCCCCCTGCAGCAGATGACCTATCAACAGTCCCCACTCCGCCAACAGATACCACAGGCCCGGATGCAAACTCCCATACAGTCTCAGTCACTATCTCAGACACAACCCATTGCACAGCTGCCCCAGTCACCACCTCAGAGCCAACCGCTGCTGCCTTCCCAAATGCCCACGTCACCGGTGTCGACGACCACCGCCGCACCCGCAGACAGCTCTGCTGCGACTGGGGGGGCCTTTTGCTCTTGTTCCTCATCCTCTTCCACCTGTTCCTCCTCTTGCTCTACTGCTGCTCTACCTTCCAGTGCCAAAATTCACCCAACACCCCCCACCTCTACCCTTCCACTGGGACAGAAATGAAACCAAGCGAAGTGCAAGGTCAATATGTAGGTCCAAGAGAGGGGAATACTAAGTGGGTCAGGACGTAAAGCAGATCCATTTGGAGTATTAGTTCTGTGTATGTGAGAGAGTTGTGACTGCAATGAATATTTGAATTCCAGTGTTCTTCTGGATGAGATGGGAAATGAATGTGGAAGAAAGGCGATATATTCTGGTATGTACAGATTGAGGGTAATATGCAGCTGGGGTTAATGAATCATGATATGTTTGGATGTTGCGATGTATAAAGTCTTTAATGTTTGAGTGTGTGCATTTATGAGTGTGGGTGAGTGTTTATGGATTATTTGGCTACTGTACATATCACTTGTCCTTGGACACAAATTTACAAGTCATGTTTTTGTTTGCAAACCAACTCAGCTGGACCTGAAATCTCCCTAAGCAGAGACAAGAAGGACAAAATATTTGGTGGTGTTGACATTTTTTGTTTTATTTGTCAATGCTTACAGTGAAAGGACTATCAATTTTAAAAGTGCAATTAGTAATGGTCATCTAAATTGACCAGCACGTATTGTATTAATTTGTCTGAGGCATAAAATATTTTTGTAGAAGCACAGTGATCAATACCCGATGCATACAGGATTTTTTTTTTTTTTTCATGATGTTTTAAAAGTGTATGCCTACAGCACAAGGAGTTTTAAATGGGCAATGAAAGAAATGATAACAACAGCATGTTGCACAGTTGAGCACAGTAAACTTATCTGGCTGCCCTCATTACCACAGTGCAACCAAACACAGTTTTGCAGTGTACTACAGCATGTGCTTAATTTGTATTGTTTTATGTAACAGAACACAGTCAGATTAATTCATAATGCGATGGTGAATTGAAATATGCCATCTGTGTTCCGTGAATACCTGGGTACACTCAGCCCAAGACTGCATGACCTTATGACTAACTTGACTTGCCTGAGTGCGAACAGCTTGCACTTGCTCTATATTCATGAATCTCAGTTAAATTTGCTTTCAGTATGATATGCTTTCACATTTGACATTTTTGCTTTCAGTTTGAACTCAGCATATCAGAGTATATCAGTGTCATGCTGACATGGAAGATGAAAAAGAAAAAAACTGCCAAGTTATTATTGACTGGGGAAACCATATATGTTATTCCCATATTGCCTTTTAAATTTACCACATTTTTGTGAGTGGGTGAGTGTATATTTTTTCTGTGACAAAGCTTTGTGATAGTCCCATGGTATATTGCATTCTAAATTGCATCCCTGTTTCTTTCATTCAAAGCAGCCTCTCAAATGTCACTGTTCTCAAACGAAAATGTTTACTCTGCCTATGCTATGGGCTCGCTTCCTCGAGAAACAAAACAAGTGAAATCTTAGATGATATACTGGTTGTAAGTTTGATGTTCAACACTCTTGTGAGATCCTCATTTGTTAGCTTTGTTTGGCATTGTACAAATTCCTTATTTCAATTGTAAACTATTTAGTCTTTGACCATAGGCTGTCAGTGTGAGTGCATCGATCAGAAGCTTAAATATGGGCCATAACTGGGCTTTTATGCACACCTCTAAAGGTTTACTCAAGTAAAAAATGTTCCATTCCTCTATTTCTAAACTCACTTCATTTGCAGATGCAGAGATGCGCAGAGTAATATATCAGCAGCATATATATTACTGTACATTTTATTGGCTTATCAGTGCACTTAGCCATACACACATCTGACCGGCGATGGTCAGGTGTTAATACTTTTTTTTGGTGTAATAAGTAGCCTGTAGTCAAAGCAGCATTTCTGTTTTATTAATGATAGAGAGATGGTGTGCCACAGAACACAGGAGATCGTACAGGGTGGTAAAGACAGGTAAATGTGAGTCAAAGACTTATAAAACATGAATGGGGAAGGAGGAAGAGCTCATGCTAAAGGGTGTGGTTGTTCAGAAACGGCGTTAATCTAGACTATAAATGACACAGTTCTCTGTATTTGTTGCTTTTCCAGACTACCCACATTCTCACAGAGACGTAGTTCATTATTAGTGAAGGTGTCACGTCTGATACTAACATGTATCTAACAAGCTACATTTCATGATCATGATTCATGATATGGAGCTGGCTTTGTCCTTAAAGTGTTACCAAATGTTATCTAAAAGATAAAGATTATTTTTGTATTTTGGAATGGGGTTGTACAAATTGTAAAATTGTGTTCTCATCACTATAAATCAGAGGTTATTTGAACCGAGAAAACACTGGTTTTTCTCCATGTTTACGTGGGACTCCCTGCCTTGATATAACTCTCTGAGTCCTGACAGACCAGGGACATTTAGGATTTATAGTCAGATAAATTTTTGACATCTTATTTCAGCCTAAAAGAAAGACACCAGACTTCCTGCTGGGCTGCAGGTCAGATATGATAAACTGACAATTTAATGCAACGAAAATCTGCGGAGTTCCAAAATGGCATGATTAAAAACCAATGATTAAAAAAACCACAAAAAAAACAAAAACATTTGGGCAGAAAAACTTCAAGAAAAAAAGTATGTTGATGGTGATTTAGCCTCTGTAAATTGTAACTAATTCAACTGTTGATTTTATTTATGTTTTGTAACTAATCAAAATAAAAGATGTTAAACATCAAATTATAACATTGTATGTGTGTTTTGCTTTGCCTGACTTATGCAAACCACAATGGTTTAATGTGGAGGTTTGAGGCAAAACAAGACCAGCGTGGAGGCCATGCAGAGGTCTTTGGTTGTTACATTCACACTCCTCACAAATATTTGGATAGTTTATGTCATTAAACAAACTGTGAGGCCTTTTTAAAAGAAAGTGCCCGTACTGCGAGGTTTAAAAAGTAAATAGACACTTGGCTACTTAATTTCGAGGTTAGTTCAGACATGAAAGAGTTCATATGTTGTTCAAAATTGATTGCGACTTTACATTTAACGTAAAATTGTCAAAATAGTAGACAGAGGAACCTTATGGATGAGAAGAAAATGATTTGCATGATGAAGAAAAAAATACATTTATGACTGCACAGCAAGTCAAGAATGCTCTTCAGGATGTAGAGGTAAATGTTTCTTTGTCAGCAATCAAGCATTTTCACAGAGGATTCACAACAACATGCAATCTCCTAAATTTTAGAAATAGAAGGGGCAGACTGCAACCTCAGATTAAAACTGAGACTTGGCCCATTATTTTACTTTAAATGTCAATTGGCTTCATGTCTGCTTTTGATTTTTATTAAAATCAGTTGTCATTATTGTCCAGCAATGCTGACTAAAACTGCTCTAACACATACAATAAAAAGGAACGGTTAATTTACAAAATTTGCCTTGCATTGACACAGAGCATAATGATATTATAAAATAATAATACAAATTATGAAATTAGATATAATTAAATTAAATTAGGTGTAATTATTCAAATATATTGATGTCATTTTCAATTTGGATCCGGTCAAAAATATAAAAGCATTTGATCTCATTTAATTAAAAGAAATGGAAACATTAGTTTCTCATTCTAGTCTGTAGACTATATTGACTCCTGCTTAAGTTTAAACATTTTTATTAATGCACAAATCTGGAATTTTGATTACGATGGACATATATAGTATGTACTCGCGTTTTGTTTATTCATGCATTTATTTACTATCGTTTATCTATCTAGGCTAATTAAAAAACAACAACAACAACAACAAAAAAACATGTTTACAAGAAATATGTTATCTGTGCAACTTTTACTGATTTATTTGGCTTCTTCACCTTTGTTGTTGCATTAACGCTCCGCTTTGTTTTTGTTTTTTTTTCTTTTTTTTTGTTTCTTTCATGCAACTCCACATTTGACTGGCTGCAACTTTATTGTCCCCTCAACGGCCGACAACGATGAACAACGGTCTGACGTTACTGTCTTTGAAATGGCGTTGATGCTGTTTAATACGCCGTTATTTGTAGTTCTTGAGCTCGTTTAGGTCGCTTCAGGTTTCAGTTGTCTCGTCCAGTGTGCACTCCTGGACCAGGCCTTTCCTTTTTGGGCTTAACAGAGTTGATAAACAAAAAAAATGTGGTAAAGCAAATTGTTTATTAATTGACGTTGCATAATAAGGCCTCAGCCGCCACCGGGCTCGCGTAGGGATTACAGCGGCTTTTCGATGCTTGGCCCTGCCGCGGCGACATTCCGGTGAGTTTGCTCGCGTGAAATGTCAGTTTGGGCGCGTCCTTTGGCTGAAATTATCCTGCTGTGTTAGATTTATTTAAACGTCTCGTTGAAGCTCGGAAACTGAAATAATTGCACGAACTGTTGTACGAGTTAACTTGCTTGCAAATATTTCGATTCTCCAGCTAGCACGTCGTCGGCTAACGCGGCTAACGCCCGCTCGCTAGCTAAACGCGTCTCCGCTAAACAACATCCAAAGCGTGTTTACAAACAAGAGTTACGACTGCAAGTTTGCAAACGTTACTGTTAATAGCAGAAGCAAAAAAAAATATTTACACTTTATCAAGTCTGCGAAGGGCGCGATATTGCTGTCCTTCTCTCAGAATTTATTTTTGAAATATATTAAATTAAACAAAAAGATTAAAAAAAAAAAAAAAAAAAATGTCTTGCCACCAAAACATTATGTTTACAAGTTTGGTTGTCAACAAGTTGACTGAACTTGCTTCTTGCAGGGATAGTTACTTTTAGGGTATAACGTGGTCAAGTTTTAAATCATTTAACTTATCAGCATGCAGTGCGGTCGCACTGTTGTCATCGTGTCTTATGGCCAGCGACTAAATCACGTTGTCTTCTGTGTTCTGCAGGTTCTCGAGTGAATCCCAGCGGACATGTGGGATCTGGAAGTGAAGTGACTGATTCAGAGTTTAGTGCCACAGTAACATTACCAATAATTAAATAAGCATTCAGTATATAGTCTCTCCCATCGGAATTAGATTTGTACTGATTTTACGGTGATAGCTTCTTGTTGTCCTCACACACACACACACACACACACACACTCTGAATATGGCATCAGTGCCGGTATACTGCTTGTGTCGCCTGCCATACGATGTGACACGCTTTATGATCGAGTGTGACATTTGTCAAGACTGGTTCCATGGAAGGTAGGATACTAGATTTCACATTTTGGTGATCATACTGTGCTGCGAGATTCACATATGTTGTGGCATTTATACATCTGCTATCTTTATTGTCTGATTCCTGTGTGTATAGTGACTGATCATACTCCATTCAACTCTCCACTTTGCACATTCTTTGTCTGATATAAGTACGTTTTTGTTTAGCTGTGTTGGAGTAGAAGAGGACAAAGCAGCTGAGATTGACCTGTATCACTGCCCTAACTGTCAGGTCACCCATGGGCCTTCTGTCAGTAAGTTACCATTTCTTATTGATACCTCTCTGAGGTGATTATCTTGTTATTGGTTTACTTTTTTCTAAGACTGCTGCAGTTGATAAAACATTTTCTGTCTCCTTGTTCTCAGTGCGCAAACGCCGTGGAGGCAATAAGCAGACAGATGGAGGTGCCGGTGGAGGAAGAGATCCAAGTCGGCCTGTTAAGACTGGCAGTTCACAGTTTGTTAGGGAGCTACGGAGCCGCACCTTCCCAAAGTTAGTCTCGCCAACAGTCCTGCAAAGGCAAAAGTTTATTATTCACAGGTTTTAAGATAGAAAGTTGATTTCTAGTCAAGGATGCAGTGGTTTTAGTGCACATCACACTCTGATTTAACAACTAAAAGTGAGGTACTTTCATACATAAGGTACTTTGTTGCACTGTTACTGCATCTGCGATTGAGTTGCATTCTACTTGTGTTGATCTTGTGTTGATATTGCTCTACTTAGCCCATGTGTAGTTTTTTTGCTCAGCATTCTGCAGCAGCTTTTGCTACTTGGTTGAGAATATGCCTTACTGTCATAAAATCATGAAGCATTCTCTTCATTATCATGATTTTCTTCTTCTGAGTCACAACATGTGCATATATCTGTCTGTCTTACTATGACAGTGCGGATGAAGTCTTGTTGAAGCCATCAGGCGCCCAGCTGACAGTTGAGTTTCTGGAGGAGCATTCATTCAGTGTTCCTGTCATGGTGCTGAGGCGGGATGGCCTAGGCATGACCCTTCCTCCATCATCATTCAGCGTCAGTGATGTAGAGCACTACATCGGTAAAGTTTTGATACATTTACCACTGAATTTTGATATATATCTCCGTAGTGTTCTCAAATATTTTTAGGGTAAATGTTATCGAAAAATTAAAATCAGTTTCCTTTGTTGTGTCGGACATAGTATCTAAATTATCTGCACTTTTCTAAACCCTTAATTTGGTTTCAATTGCAGGTGCAGATAAAGAGATTGACGTGATTGATGTGTCTCGCCAATGTGATCTGAAGATGCGTCTGGGAGACTTTGTTGAATACTACAACAGCCCCAACAGAGACAGAGTGCTCAATGTCATTAGCCTGGAGTTCTCTGAGACCAGGTATACTAAAAATGTAATTGGATAGAATAATGAAGTGAAACTGCGTCGTTATGGATGTAATGTGTAGAAGACTAAACTCAAGTGTTCAACCTGTCTCTCAAGGCTCTCGAACTTGGTGGAGACTCCCAAGATTGTGAGAAAACTGTCATGGGTGGAAAACCTGTGGCCTGAAGAGTCTGTTTTTGAACGGCCCAATGTGCAGAAGTACTGCCTAATGGGCGTGAAGGATAGCTACACAGACTTCCACATCGACTTTGGAGGCACTTCGGTGTGGTACCATGTGCTGAGGGTGAGAGGAACGATATTTTCAGTCATGTTTAGCAAGTTTGAATTCAGTGTCAGTTTTCCTGTTTTTCTAAATGAAATGGTTTTTATTCTAAAAGCTTCTCTCTCTGTTTATTTAGGGTGAGAAAATCTTCTACCTAATATCCCCCACCACCGCCAACCTGGCACTTTTTGAGCGGTGGAGTTCCTCGTCGAGCCAGAATGAGATGTTCTTCGGGGACCAGGTTGATATGTGTTACAAGTGTTCTGTCAAACAAGGAAACACCCTGTTCATACCAACAGGTAAACTGTACTTTGATTTTGATACTTTTGTCAAAAAAAAAAAAAAAAAAAAAAAAAAAAAACGGTTTTAGAAAAGATGTGACAGTCAAACAGTCTGGGAATACAACAACATCGAACCAGTTAAGTTTTGAAAATGCAAAACTGATGTATTCACACCAGGAGTTTTAGTTTCTCCACATAAAAAAAAATGGGCAACTCTCTCCTTCTACTGGACATGCACAAGAACACACAAGCAAGCCAACCATAGAAAGCCACTGAAGAAGAAACACTATACTACTTTTGTTTCTGTGGTGGATTTATCACATTTCGAACACATTGTTAATTGCAAATATATTACAACCATGTCAGTGAGGGACATTTTTTAGTTATGGCTCCATCACAGAACAAGCAGAAGGTTATTCTGTTTCCTCTTCATGTTTAATTTAAGAAAACAGTGAGAGGCTACAATATGTTTTGTCAGCAATTACAACAGTATTTCTCCACACATTTTCCGTATACACACTGCAATGCCGTGCCATTTTCAGATTAAATCTCTCCCAAGCCCGTTTTGGAATAGCTACGTTTTAGTTTGGACAGATGGCCCAATTGGAGGGGAAAAGACCTGTTTACAAATTTACCCGGCTCAATGCTGACATGGTCTGAAACAAACGATGTTTACACTTTTATTGTTTGTTTGTCTTCCAGGGTGGATTCATGCTGTGCTGACTCCAGTTGACTGCCTGGCCTTTGGAGGAAACTTCTTGCATAGTCTCAACATTGACATGCAGCTGCGGTTAGTTTTCTCAGGACTGTTTATGTGATCTTAATTGGATATTATTGTATCCCTTTTTGACTGAAATGTTCTCGTAAGGTGATTGATATTAAAACGGCACATGACTTTCACACCAGCCAATAAAAACAAGACAAAGTGACAATGAAATGAATATAAACAGTTTTTATTGAATGCTTACAGGCGCTGACATACTACCAGGTGCATTTTACAAGCAAACTATTATTATATAATTAATTTATGTTTTACATATTAAAGTAGTATATTTGTTCTCTCGATGTTGGTGGCGCTCCGTATTAATATATGGCCACTGGTTGAAACTCAACCATGAATGTTTTAAAGAAACTTAGAGTCGCTGCAGTTCCTTTCTTTTTGTTCCCAGGGCCTCCAGTTCTTTGGAAGCTGTTCACCTCCACAGAGGTAATCCTTTGTGATGATAACCAATTCATGTCTGACTTTTCTTGTGTTTTGGTATCATTTTAGGGCATATGAAATAGAGAAGAGATTAAGCACTGCAGACTTGTTTAGATTTCCCAACTTTGAGACTGTGTGCTGGTATGTTGGGAAGCACCTTCTTGATACCTTCAGAGGTGAGGGATTTCAATGAATTTTATATTGTTCATATTGGGTTTTCATGGAACCTTTTTTAGTCACCTGTGTTTACTGTAAATTGTGCTATTCTTTATCCTTGTGTTATGCTGTCTAACAGGTTTAAGAGAAAACCGCAGACACCCTGCCACTTATCTGGTTCATGGAGCAAAGGCCCTGAACAATGCCTTCCGCAGCTGGACCCGTAAAGAGGTCAAATCTTACTCCTTTACTTTGTCTTGGGATAAAATTGTTGTCCTCTCTTCACTCTCTATTTCATGACTTGGTTTATTTCCTTTTCTAGCCAGCTGTGACAATAATGTGCAGGAGTTAGTTTGAGTTTAAACCAGGCACTATTCAAACCTACAATTACCATTTTGAGAAAACATTTGATTTGCTAATACTGCTCGTGTCTGTCAATCAAATATGAATCTACTGCCAACCATTAGTAAGCTTAACCTAGTGCAGAGTATGAAAACCGGGAGGAACAACTAGCCTGACTGTCACATAGCATTTAAAAACTGCCTACCAGCACCTCTGATGACAACTATTTAGTTTGTTTATTCATTATACAAATGACATGCTATGGTTTCACAGGGTATTTGTGTCTTGGCTCTGAGCAGTTGCCAGGTAACCAACAGAGACTTCAGGAAGTTCCTGGTTACTACCAGGAAATAGTGCAGCATGTGTACCTCCGTGTCAAAAAGAATTGTCATGCACTGCAGTTTTTGTACCAATATAACAATTGTAGTAGTAGGTAGGGTACGAGTAGTTTAGTAGAGGTGCTGGTAGGTGGACTTTTTTTTACCATGGTAGCTGTTGCCCCGTTTCCAGTCTCTATGCTAAGCTAAGCTAACCAGCTGCTGGCTGTAGCTTCATAAATGACAGAGCGTATTTATCAATATGTTAAATTATTCCGTTAAATGTGTTGTATTATGTATGTCATAATATTAGTAGTAATAATAATAATAATAATAGTAACTTAATAATGACATAGTATGAGTTGTAACTTTGCGAAATATTTGTCAGACAATTAATAGTTATCTCTCTACACTCAGGCTTTAGCAGACCATGAGGCAGAGATACCAGAAACCATCAATACTCAGACACTAGTGAAGGACCTGGCCAAGGAAATTCGTCTGGTTGAGGTAAAGACTTGAATCACAAAAGAAAAAATGGTTTTAGGCTTGAATTTTAGTCTTTGTTGTAATTATTCAAATGTTTATGTAAAAATATTTACTTTTCCAACTTATTTTCTGTTTAACTGACTAAATGATGCTCTCTTTTGTCAGGACATCTTTCAGCAAAACATTGGCCGCTCTGGACCTCAGTTTCCTGGTTCACCACTGTCCAAAGCTCCCCTGACCACCTCTCAGAATTCAGGACGCCCCCCTGGAAAAAAGAAAGCACCTAAGCCCAAGGAGGTGATAGGGGGTCTTGGGCCCCCAGGAACCAAAAAGAAGAATCAGAAGGGGCTGCTGAAGGCAGAAGCAGGAGAACTTGACCTCATTGAGATCCATACCAAACATACACTCAAGAAATTTCAACCTGGCAAGTCCAAACACAAGAACAAGGTACAAGGTTGCAGACATTTGTGTTGAAAATGGGAACGTTAGTCACCACTTTCTGTGTCTAAATGTTTCATCCTCCTTTCTGTCCTCACAGTTGGAGTTGCCATTAGAGGAGTTTGAAGGGAAGCTAAATAAAAGCAAACTGAAACTTGTGCTGACTAATGGAAAAATCCAAGGGTAAGCTTTGCATCCATTTGGACTGTTCATGTTACTTTTTTGATCTGATGGTCCTGCCAAAGGTTGGTTGTCTTTTTTTACCTGCTGTTTCTCTGGCTTTAGTAAGAAGCACGGCAGCAGTAATGGTGCAGGACGAGCTGGAAACTACAAACATCTTGTCACGGAGGGATCCAGTCTGTCTGACTTGGAATCAGAAGATGAGTTGCAGATTGACGAGACTCCTCCTCCACGACGTAAGCCTGCTGGACCGGGCAAGAAAAAGAAACTAAGCGGTAAGAATTCTACATTTTACAAGAGTATTATGAATGCTTGGATGAATGTAGTAGCCCTTGTCTGGACATCAATTTATTTACCCTCCCAGCAAAGTCTGGTATACATCAGTATAGCTGCTTGAACACCTTGAGTGACCGCTAAATGTAGTAACTAATATAGTTCAGTATTGTGGTTTTAAGTCCACTTTGCTACTGTAAACTAACACTGTTATGCTTTCAGGTCTTCCCAGGAAGCTGCCCAGAGCCAAGCCCTGTTCTGACCCTAATCGCATCAGGGAGCCAGGAGAGGTAGACTTTGACATTGAGGTGAGATTATTATGGATATACCAATGGCTTCCAGTTTAGCTTTATTATTATTATTTATATTATTACTACGGCATTTCTCCAACAGTAACAATGGTGTGTTTGTGCTTGTGACTTCAGGAGGACTACACCACTGATGAAGAGGCACTGGCCGCCCACGGAGTGAAGGGTGGTGCGGGGGGCATTCTGGATTTATTGAAGGCCAGCAAGCAAGTGGCAGGCTTGGACTCTGCAACACTCAGGTCAGATTGCCTTAATCACCAGTGATGCTTATACCTGGTGCTATTGTAAATTATATATATTTAAATAGGTATGTTTAATTGGATTTTTATGGTGTTTGAAGTGATGTATCTGAAACACACTTCCTGATCTTTGGATACCAGTGATGAGAAGGAAAGTTTAGAGTTGGGAGAAAATGGCTCACTGTGTTGGTGCAAGAATCTCATAACCTTTGAAACCTTCATATTTCACATATTTCCAGCGGCTCTCACTCTCTGCTGTGTTTAAGTCTGTTTATTTTTGAGATGATAATTGACTGCTAAACTCTGTCATTTTCTCAGTGAGGAAGCTCCAGCCTCTCCCAGTACTCGTGATGCCATCCAGGGTATGCTCTCCATGGCCAACCCCCCTTCATCGTCCTCCTCCTCCTCCTCCTCCTCATCACCCCTGTCTATCTCTGGAGGCCTGACAGAAGGATTAGGAGTTGTCAAAGAGAAGGGTGGCAGGGCTGTGTGGGTGACTGGAGGGGTCAAAAAGACCGCACATCCCGAGAAGAAACCTGTCATCCAGCGGCCAGGAAAACGGCCAATTAAACGGCCGGCTCGTCACCTTAGTGACGAGGAAAGTCCAGATGAGCAAGAGACGCTGGGAACTTGTTTTAAAGATTCAGACTATGGTGAGCAGTAAAAGATCTGTCATCCGTCATCATGTTAGTCAAAGCATGAAAGTTTATTGCTTTTATTGTTCAAGGCAAAGCATAAGTATGATAATCATTTTTTTTTAGTTTACCCATCCTTGGAGTCTGATGAAGAAGATCATGCAAACAAGACTAAAATGAAGCGGAAGAAAAACTGGGATGATACACCTTGGAGCCCAAAAGGTACCTGGCTTAAACATATCAGCAAGACAGATAAGTCTGTGTTTAACTTTTTGATGGTTGATTTTTCAATAAGTTATTTTCTTTTACAGCCAGGGTGATGCCCACCCTTCCCAAACAGGAGCGACCTGCCAGGGAAGGGGCCAGAGTCGCCTCTGTCGAAACTGGCCTTGCAGCAGCTGCTGCCAAGCTGGCACAACAAGTGAGTTGGGAAACAAAGCATGTTGGTCTTAAAGGTATGTGCACATTAATCATGTGGAGTAAAAAAAAGATAAAGATTCCTGTTTCTTTTTTTGGGTTCTGATTCAGGAGCAGCAAAAGCCAGCTAAAAGGAAGTACACCAAAAAGCAGCGTCCACCTGTTCCTGTAGTCAGTCCTCCCCCCGTTCAGACTGAGCCAGCCCCTCCCTCCCCAACACCTGCTCCAGAGTCTGTAGCAGACTCCAGCCCAGACAGGAGGATGGATTATTACTCTGCCAGTCTGTTGGACCATGAATACACGGCAGGACCAGGACCTTTTGGCCCTGGAGGCCCGAGAGGCAGCGGAGCCATGGCTCCTGGTGTATTTCTCACTTCTCGAAGACCTTCCCTGTCTCCGCAGAATAGCAGTTCTCATCCTGGTACATCCCCTGCAGGTTTAGCCAGCCAAGGCACAACAGGAGTTGGTCAAGGTAAGCATAAAGTTGAATATACTTAAATATTGACAGTATAATATTGTCTGTCTGTGACAGTGTAATTCTCATTCTTCCTTTTTATTTTATTTTAGGGAAACGTCCAAAGAAAGGACTTGCAACTGCAAAACAGAGACTTGGGAAAATTCTGAAAATTCACCGCAATGGCAAACTTCTCTTGTGAAAGATTTTGGGAACGTCGCTGAAGACTTGGTTAGAATGAAGCAAAGACCTTTGTGAAGTAGGTCTGAAGGAAATAGACATAGTGATCTATATTTTGTACTCTAGATAAATTTGTTTACTGTTTTCACTTGTTATCGAACCTCACTCTTGTCCTCCACCAATCACTCTGCCCAGTTCCAGTTACCCATATCTGCATGATGGAATTTTCAGAGACATATCTGTGACTAAAATGTGTTATGTGATTGATTCCCACTGAATGTGTCAAATGACTCTTTAATTATCACATATTTTGGCAATACAAAATTGTGCAACAATTTCCAAAATTACAGGTAGACCTTTATTTAACATGATAAATTGACAAATGGGCTATTACAAGCTATTCTTGGGGGTTGTATTTCTGCAAAGACATCGTACATGCCCATCATACATTTCTAAAAGGGAAAGAAAACAAAAAAAATGTTTGGTCAGGTAAAATGTTGTTTGTAATAACCCCTATTCCCACAAAGACACACATGTGCAAACACTGACACACAAACACACACACGCAGTCTTGCAGTTGTAGTATTGTATTTAGCTGTCTTTTTACCTCATTTTTACCTCATAAAACACATTATTGTGTGGTATGATGATTACAGGACACCAATCTTTACCACAAAAAGCAGTTGTGCAAAAATCCAGACTATGCACAGTCAAATGTTGAAATTTGTCCCTGTTGTTCCTCCATATACTGTAGCTCTATATGGAAAGTGCTTAACTAATGCCAAGACTACCACCATACAATTCTATTTATTCTTTTCATACTTATTTAACAAGGAAGCTTATGCCATCTCTTAGCCTACTTTAATATAGTATGTTTTTACCACCTCATTTTCTTATTAATTATTTTCAACCACTTAACATCTGTACAAAAATACTATCCATTACTTTGTTAAAATATTTTACAGTTTTAAATTGTCATTGTAAATATTTGTAATATTTGTAAGTTATATAGCTACGTTGGAAAAGCAGAAAAATATTATGGGATAAAGAGACTAGTTTCCTGCATGTTGCCATAGTTTGCACCCCAAGTGTTGGCAGCGTTCTTGGGTCAGATGTAGAGATGTGCTTTCTTTCTACAGAATGTACAAGTAACAAAATGTTGGCAGAGGTGTAGATTCAACTGTGTGAAAACATTGTGAAGGTGCAGGATGTGAACTGATATGTACATATGTGTTGTAATTTAAGTTCTTTTATAGTTCAAAAACTTTCAAATCTTTCGTAACATACCTTGTACATGATACGTTGCTGTATTTGGAAAATATCTGAAATAGTTCTTTTTTATATTTGTATGCATTAACTGTCATGCTAAGTTCATGTTGTCTTGTTAGTGTAATATTGGAAGTGTGCTGGAAAATGCCCTCGTTAAATTTCATCCATTTAGTTTTATATTAATTATTGTTGATATTCACTCTTGTGTTGGTGTGTACTGTGTGTTTTAAACATGATGTGTTTAAATACGACCTGGAAAAGATAAAATATACCTTGGGCAAAATTTCTTTTTTCATTGAATTTATTTGAGGACCACCGAATCACCAAGTTTGATTTGCGAGCAAGATAAATGGTTTTCTGTTTAATACAGTCTACTAGAAAACTCAGTTTGTATAACATTCACAAAGGTGGGATTTTGGCAATTTTCTGGATTTCACAAACAAGGAATATTGTGTTGTATTTAACACATCTACACTAGAATTGCATTGCTTGTATTAGAAACGAGACGGTAATAGATATTACTTTTGAATGACAAGTCGTGACTGCAGATTTTCTCAGGGTCTTTTTTGTTGTACGAATTTCTGTATTATTTTTACATCTAAACATTATTCCATTGCTCAATTTTAAAAGCGACTTCCCCGTTCAAGTAGGGGTTAGATGCATTTGTTATATAAATGCCCAGTCTTCATTTCCTAATTGTCAGTGAGTTTGAATACGCTTTCATATTAAACTCTATTTTTCATAAAGCCTGGAGAATTCTGCTGTGCTTTCATGTGCACATTTAATTACAACGTTGAGACTGTAAATACCAATTAGGAAGTGTGTAAATATGTGTCACCAGAAACTGAATTTGATTGATTTATATTTGAATGTGAATTGTCCAACTTGAAAAATTGCAGTAAGAAACTTAATCTGAGGAGAAAAAAACTGAAATTAGATTAATCAGTTTTAAACAGAATTTCAGTAAACTTGAAACTTCATGGAAAGTTCAACTCTTCCACATTCTGTTCTCACAATTGAAATTCCAAAAATTCAATTTCAGTTTGTGCCTCATACATCCTGTCTTTGAGGAATTCTTCAGCTAATCACCACCAAGTGTAGCCCTGAAGGAAAACTTCTCCCGTGTGCCCTACTGTTTGTGTTTTTGACCATTTCCTTCACTACCACTGATCCGCATCAGCGCTGACATCGAAAGTGGCTGATGGCACGCCACTAGTGGTGCAGCGGCATGTGCTGATCCCACAGTTCAATGCAAAATGCTTAATTATTTTTATGTTATGAACTGTCCTCTAGCATTCATGCACCTGATCCTTTTGATCTATTACAAAGACGTGAAAGCCATGTTGTATGTAAATGAGAAATTGTTTAACTAAAGGAATATTATTTTTTTAAAAAGAGGATACTCTCTATTCTTACTTAACGTTCTCATATGCACTTCCGGAGGCATAAAACACAAACAATTGTGAATGAACATTGGTTGAAGATGAATATTTAAGGTTATTGCAGTGATCATTATAAACGTACAACTTTACCGTGGTAAGAATATACAATTAATTGTTATTATGATCATTATTTTTATTTGATACAGTTGTTTTTGAGCACCAAAGAGTTAAGCATTTTGCAGTGAACAGTGAAAAGTAATACTGTAATACAAATAACAGCAGCACAAAAAAATGGCCACTGAAGGGATTGACATATACCACTTCAACCATTAGTGGCATAACATCAGAAACTTTTTGATCTCAATAGTGGTGTGGCTGTGGATCAAAAGGATCTAGCCTAGGATATGCAGTAAAAGTTTCCCTTTAGAGCTACACAAAGTTCTTTTTTTGGTCAAACTATGCTATTGCTCAAATACTGGAATATGTGAGAAACAAACAAATGGAATTTTACAAAGTGAATTTGAATTGAGAGAAATGAAGATGGAAGCAGGCCTATACAGAGAGTTGAACTGTCCGTGTGACTCATTCAGTTTCAGAGCAAATTAATTCAATTTCATAATATTACATTCACTTTCAAACTATATTCAGCTTGAAATGATTGTCTCTCGAGTCAGTTTTTCAATGCAACGACTCAGTTGAGCAATTAAAATAAAAAATAAAAAAATACATGATACAATCCGTCCCCTCTAAATATATAAACATAAATAATCCAATTTATATTTCTATTGCCACATATTTCTTCACATAGCCCTCTTCCAAACGAAAACACACTAACATTGCTCTTTTTTTTGTTTTTTTTTGTTGCAACAATTACAAGGGAGTGCCCCGGGTAAACGAAGGGAGCAGGTATTCTCGCGAGATCCGAACTGCCCTACGACTCGCTAGTGCAAGATGGAGAAGCGAATGTAACACGCATTCGAGGTAGGCAGAAACACTTCTTCCACACTATCGACATGGGGCTTTTAAGCGAACCGGCGGCAGAGGTTTCTCTTCCCTAACAAACTATTATCGACGACTCGCCCCCCTCGCCTCCCCTCCCCACCCCCTCGTCGCGGGATCCGAGACCGCAACACGTTTGTGTTTTTAAGGGTAACGTACAGGTCTTCTGCAGTGTAAAACCGCCATTTTTAATTTAGCCATGATCCCACGGATGGAGCATTGTGCGGAGCTCGCGATGCTAGCTAGGTTAGCTCGCGCGAAACCCCCCCCCCCCCCCTCTCCTCCTCCCCAACACACACACACACACACACACACGCTCATGTTCACTTGTGTATGGGTATGTGTGCGGATCTCTAATACCAAGGACCTGTCCTCGTTGACTGGTTCCTTCCTCTCCCCGGAGATCTCGTATGCGGTGAGAGTAGAAACGTGTCCGGTCTCGGACGTTGACTTCCCGCTCCGCTGATCCGCTTCAAACGTTTTAACCGTTAAAAACGGAATTCAAAGTCGCGTTAGCCTCGAGCTGCTAGCCAACCCGAAGCTAACGTCACCGCAACCGGCTACTAACTTTGCTAACGTTAGCACGGCCGCGCACGCTCAACTGCGTAGAGAGAGAGAGAGAAGAGAGAGAGAGGGGGGGTTTGTCTTAACTTCGACAACACTGGCAGATAATTACGAGCTAATTAAACCGGGGTTTTTTGTTGTTGTTGTTGTTGTTTTTGGTAACTAACCCCTAACCCCTAACCTTGGGGAGTGATACACGAGTATGGGAATGTAGCGGCGCGACTCCCAACCGAGCGGCGTCTTCCAGCCATTAGTGGAGGATGTTTGACGGTCTCGGTCCGTCACAGCTCATGTGGACGTGCAGCGGTGATATTCTCCGTCATATCTTGGATTTGTTTTTTGTACAATTAGTTGGCGTTTGCGAGTCTTTAAAAGCATTATAATGTTAAATTAAGCGGAGTGTTTTGTGTTATCTGTCAGCATCCCGTCGGCTCCTCGTCATCCTGTCAATCAGGGATGCGATGACATGATGGCGAACAGGGGAAGTGGACTTGTAGTCGAGAGTGATGATTACTTTTTTTATTTTTATTATTATTATTGTTTATGTATTCTTTGTTATTCTGTAACAAAACTACGGCTGGGAGTTTTATCAATTCAAGCCGGGACAATAAAGTAACAGCCATCAACAGTGGGCCACATTTAAAAACAGCTAAAAAAAAAAAGTGGACATATGTCTGGAAATGTTTTTGATTTAAGTTACTTGCAATCCCATAAATGTTGTGATATGTTAATTACAAGGATTTAAGTAGCGTCTATTTAAATAAGGATTGTCTTGACATCCGGAGCACGTTTTGAATTTGATGGGGTAGTTGACCTAACAAAAGCTTCGTGGTGGACAAATCACTTAAAGTTCTTATTTAAAATGTTTAATCGGGATGAGTTACTCGTCCCTGCCTTTTACAAAAGAATGAATTGCACCATAAGTATATACCTACCCATAATAAGTTAGCCTGATCTTTACCTTTTGTTAAATATAATAGATGTAACTCTGTCAGCGAGGGTGGTACCAGTAAACTAGCTGCTTGGATTTATGTTTGCTCTGCTATCCATAATGTTTGTTGTCTGTTCAATATTTTCAGACTGTTTACAGAAACTGCGTCGTGAACCAGGGATGAGAATGTTGGAGCTATTGAACCAAAGCAGTTTCTGGTAGGTAATGCTAAACTATTTTCTACATTGACTCAAACTGCTCTGGTGATACACATTAATAAAGGATACTCTTATTTGCCAGCTATATGCCGCTATTATGATCCGGAGTTCACCACTCCTTCGAGTTAAAATCATGAACCACAATTAATAAACCATACTGAGGAGAAGAATATATTTCTGTCGGTGAAATGATGTATATCGGAAATATCTTGTTTAGCAACTCCAAATAGCTTAAGTTATTCTTATTTCTTAATAACATGAACGTTTCACCTCAAACAGTGTCACCTTATTCTTCTCTTTGCTGTGGTTTATCTACCCAATCAGATGGTTTTGGTGAGATTTACAGTGATGTCCATTTATCAGCTGAAGTTGATTCGCCTCAGTAAAGGAATATTTAGCGGCACTGGGTTTCTTCCCTTTCATAGCTGCCACACATTACTTTGGGAAAAGTTGCAAACCCTCACAGGCGGTCCAGTATGATCTTTTTTTTAAGGTTTTGTTTGATAGCTTACAATGATACTATTTTCTCTTTTTTTTTTTTTCTTAAACATTCTAGCAGTTATCCATCCAATTTGCTTATGTTAAAGAGCTGTGACCAAATACAGTTTTATAATAATCTGCAAATATATAACACATTGTCTGTAAAATATCAGCTCATATTGCAGCATCTTTAAAAAAAAAAAATATAAATACAAAAACATGAATATCATTTGTTATGATTATCCAGAGATTTTGTTAAGAGTTTCATGAAGTGACTTCCCACTTGTCTTGGGAACACAAGAATCTGAATTTTCATACAAGTGAATGCAGGAATTAAATAAATGGCAAAACTTAAATATTGATCAAAGAAATACCTGTCGTTTAAAGTTAGGAGATCTGCTATAAGAGAGCTGTCGGACAGATAACCCTGTGCACAAAATGTTTGACAAAGGGAAACATCCTGTATTTTTTATTCCGCCTCTGAGTTTCATTGAATCAAGAAAATTCAGCAAATCTCACCAAAATTACCAAGTTTGGTACACACTGTAGTTTGGGGGTAATCAGGCACTTGCAGTGAGTTCTTGTCTCTGGGTGTGTTAGCGCTTAAGATTTCAATCAAGCACCTGCTCACTTATTGAGATAGGTGAAGTTGGCCTGGCACATATAATGTAAATGTGGCTAACCTAAAAATAAATAAATAAAATAACTTCTGAATATAAACAGCTCATCACCAGAGACATTTAGTCAGCTTGAATAACAGCCAGGATGCTGAATGCCTCTGAGCTTCTTTTTTTTTTTTTAATTATTATCTGTTTTAGCCTTAACATGCTCTCCAGTTCAGTAAATATGCTCTTATATTGCGGTGCTTACTTTTTATTCATCAAACAGCTGCAACTGTCTAAAAGCTGTGTTTCACTACAAAGTAATTTTTGTTCCACTGTTACATATTCAGTAGAATATCTGTGACGCACAGCTAAAATACATACAAATATTGTTACTGCCCACCCCTGGTAGGTTTTTTAAATGAAAAATAATGTGAAGGACTATTTAGTCTTGCTCATTATTATTATTTCAGTGCTTTTGATCGTTTACTGTGGGTGTTGCCACATTTTTATTATTATTTTTTTAGACCTCTGCTGATCCTAAATGTTAAGGACCTGTATAAAACGCGAGGGGTGATGAGTTTCACGGAGGGCCATTGCCCCGTATTAGTACGCACCGCATCGATACAAACAACAGTGGCTACTCATTCCCAGTCGTCGCGTTATTCACTTTTGTGCACACTACCCGGAGTCATAATGACTGTGCCAACAGCTAGTGCCTGTGTGCTATGGAAACAGGCGCGGATACAATAATACACCGGACGGATGAAACACACTTCTTCTTTTTTTTTTTTTTTTTTTTTTTTTTTTTTAAATATATATATATTTCGGACTCGGCCGCCGGTACTCGGTTTGCCAGAAAGAAAAGCAAAAAAACAAACAAACAAAAAATAAAAACTCGCAGTGTCACGTTAGAGCAGCACGAGAATGATTCAGCGGGTTATTACGCGTTTCTGCCCGCTGCTCAACTAACGGCTGCTAAGCGTGCTAGCTAGCGCGTGCCGCGGCTGTTTAGCTGTTTGAAGCGGTGATTCCGAGCCGCGTGAAAGTAACGTTAAACCTTCCCAGGTATGTCTCTCTCTCACACACACACACACACACACACACCTCACCGCCGCGGGGCACCGGGTGCTGTTTACGGTTTCGTTTTTACTCGGGAGAGGGGGACGGCGCAAGGAGTAGGGAGTGCGGGCTTCTTTTGCGGCCTGTGCAGCCCCGACCTAAATTAGTCAAAAGAGTCAGGTCAGGACAGGGTGGTGAATCCGCCGGAGCAGGTTTGACAGCTGTGGCGCAAATGGTCCGAACTTCTCGGGTTTTTTTTTTTGGTGGTTGATTGCATTTTAAACGCTCGTCCCCGGTAACACGGAGGATTTGTTTGTGACTTGGTTGACTTTTATGGGGTTAGGCGAGTTGGTATTTGATGGGAGATCGTTTGCTAACGTTACCGGTAGCTCGCTGTTAGCTGGTCAGGGGTTAACATCATAACCGCAGCAAACGATGCCGATCGATTTCGTCGGTGCGATGATCTTTCCATCGGATCTCGTTTTGTCAGGCTGGTTTCTTGCCCGTCACCGGGCGAACCGGTTTCGTTTTGGGCACGTAACCGGAATCCGGTTTGTGAATTGTGACTTGTTAACATTTGGTAAATAACGTTATGCTGTTAGCAAAGGTGACGTTAGCTTTTTTTTTTTTTTTTTTAGCTGTGTAGCTTTAACTTTAACCTGCCAGCATCAAGTCTCTTGAGTTGACGACGGGCAAACATATAGTTAGGTTATGTACTGTTTTATACTTGATTATTAAAACGTTAGAGAAATGTTTACGGCCAGTAAACGGGGCCTAACCTAATTTAATTAACTTTGTGTCGTATGTTGCTCGCTAGCCACCAGCTAATGCTTTGCCTTGGTCTGCTTTGTGATGATGAGACTTAAAGATAACCGAAGCAAATGTAGTGATTTAGTTATCACCGTCTAACCACTGGTTGTGCCAACTCTTGCATTAGCTACTGCTTTTTTTTATTTTTCTTGGGGAAGATACGGATATCAAATCCATTTGCATTTGCATTGATTGCTATTTACAAATCTTAAATTGTAAACTGTTTGTGTGTATTTTGTTATCTGTACTTAAAGTACATCATGTGCAGTTTTTTATGTCGTTGTGCTAGACTGTTATGAACTGGGTGTCATCCAAAGCATTTATGGCTTCACCTGCAACATTTTTGTACACCATCTGTATCTCATAACTGCATGTACACTGAAAAAGGGGAAGAATAAGTTTGTGTTGTGGCTTTTGTGGACCATCTTTCCTAGTCTGATTTATGCTCTATGTCTTTGCAGGTAACGTGACTGGAACATGCTGTTAAGCGGGATTTGCCAAAAAAAATTCTGTAAGTACATCTCATTCTTCAATCTTTGGAGTAGTCCAGTATCCTTAATTCTATATCTGCAGGACTCATTGGCTTAAAGTATTTGGATGTTTAAGTGCAATATTTGGTTTATTTGCACATTTGAGTGGTTAAGTGGTTCTGCGTCAAAGCACACTGAAATTCAGAAGCACATTGTTTCTTGATGTACATGATCATGTTTCAACAGGAACAGCAAATAGAGATTATCGACAATGAAGGTCGACAGAAGCAAGTTAAAGAAAACTCCTACGGAAGCTGTGAGTATGCATTATGCCTGATGTGTGGTTTTCCTTGTGTCTAGCTTCACTAGTGCCTATGTATGGAAGAAAATATTAATATACTGTCATGTGTCATGATATTAGGTTTTGTGATATTGTGTTGGTTTATAAAAACTTTTTTTTTTTTACTTGCAACGATTTGTGACAGATTTATGCGTGTGCTGTAATCTATCTTCTGAGACAGGAAATAGTGAATAATAAGAGAGTAAATAAAAGATTTGTAATTAGATTTTAGAATCTAAGTGTATTGTCTTGCTTACAGTATTAGTAGTATATTGAATTGTAACCCCTGTGATGTAACACATGTCGTATCCACAGATTCTCACCAATGCACAGACCCACTAGTGCCTAATATTCCTACAGCCAGGATATCCAGTTTACTATGACCAAATGTGGTAGGAGCTTATAGTCAGGACGCAGCCCTATTATTTTAAACAATGGGACAGCTTAGTAAAAGATGTTGCTTACTTTGATGTATTGCCTGAGGTTGCTTGTCACCTAAAGGTGCATAACTAGTTGACTATAGCTGCTTCTTTTACCACTTCTCCCTTACAAAATAATTAGCTGACTCAAAGGGCACAAAAAACAAGGAGAAGCCATCCAGTCGCTAACTTTGGTGGTAATGATTAGGCTGTACTCCCTTTTGGTGATTCACAATAAAAGTAATAGCAGGGGTGAGCAGCAGCGGCATGACAGATTTACTCTACATAGCAGTAAAAATGCAAGTACACCTGTGAGATTATATTGATGGAGAGAAGATCACAAACCTATAAGGCTGTTAAGACACCATTATGCTTCATCAGAGCTTCGTGTGGGATAGTCAACAGTGTTTTGTCATTTTAGTGCAGTGACGCATATCACTTTACAGCAGAGATTGTGATAATTTGGCCTGGCTCATAAGCAAGGTGAAGGTATTGCAGGTCATTGTCTTTACCCCCCTACTGTGATTTCATAGAAAATGCAGATTTGAGGATGTTGGTATGTCATAGTGTCACTACAAAGTGCTAAACTGTTATTTTTATAAAGATGCAAAGGAAGTCCATTAATTCTGTTCAACCAAACATTTTCTCATTCCTCTGAACCGACAGCCTGCTGACTGCAGGATACTTATAGAGAAGCTCAAGGCATGCAGTGATGAGCAACTACTGGTTGAACTGCAGCACATCAAGACCTGGAATATTGGCAAGGTAAGTCCCAAAGAACACGTTGAGGGAGAGTCACCTCCTTCATCCTTTTTTACCACGTATACTCATACTCATACTTATGACAGAATTCCTGCTGGCGAAGGATCTTGTGTAATATCATGGACATCAGAGGTGTATTGCAGGAATTTGACATTTCCTGGGCTGCGTCTACACTGAACTGTCGAATTTTTAAAAAGTGATTTCATAAAAACAACTTTTGTACACTAATATTTCCATATCGTGTTCATAAAAACATATGCCCACTGTGAAACACTCAAACTAAGAAAAACAGCTACATTTCTTACTCTTTTTAGTTGGCATCTAGCATCCGATAAGGAGTGAGACAGATGTAGCCAAGCTCACCAAATATGGATTGTTGGTCTCCTGACAAAGTCAATGTAAATACAGATTCTGAAATAGTGATTTAATTGCAATTTATCAATACTACATGTAAATTAGTAGTCTTTATCAATATACTGTGCTGCAAAGTGTCTTTTAATATAGTATTGTATAGTATATAATAAAATGCAATGTTTCACAAATTCAAATAAACATAGATTAATGTCAACAGCTGTGCTGTGTGATTGGCTAAATTGACATTTAAAAATAGGATCACAGGAAAGGATGCAAGCAACACAAAATCCCCAGTTTTGGAAAAGATGTGTTTGCAGCTGAAAAAACTGTAGATAAAGGGTTGAAAGGTGGATTTTCTTTAAAATGAACTGGATTAACGCAGATGTAGTCTTGGACTTGTTTTCCAACAGGATGCCTTTATTGTTCTATAAACATTTACTATTCCCATATTTTTGTGAGCTTTTTGAATTGGCATAAAGTGCCTCTGCTCCACCAGTAGGGATAAAACGGGCAGCTGACAAGAAAAGGTATACAGTGAGTACAGAGAGGAGGAAACCGAATGTTGATACTACCCTGAATATGATTTATTTGTTTTCTGCTGATGCATGTCTCCTATCTATAAAACTGAACAATCATTTAACTGTCGCCTTTTTATGCCACGTATTGTTGTCATGGCAAACGCATTCTAAAATCCTTCTTTTCAGAAGGCACTACACGCATGTTTTTGAGTAAAATGTAAATGCCTTGGATACTTAACCTTTGATTGATCAGTGATGGTGAATCTATTTCTTCAACAGTGTGAGCTCTACCATTGGGTAGATCTGCTGGACCGCTTTGATGGCATTCTGTGTGATGCAGGCCAGACAGTGGAGACCATGTCATGGCTGCTGGTCTGCGACCGTCCAGACAACGGACAGCTCAAAGCCCTGCTTTTGGCAGTGCTCAACTTCACAGCCTTGCTCATTGAGTATAGCTTCTCTCGGCACCTCTACAGTTCCATAGAGGTAGGTTTGACTCTTTTGCACTCTCAACCACTACTCTGCTTTTCTAGATTTGTGGCAATGTCACGGAGGAAAGTAAAACAACTTAAACCCTCTTTTATCTCCCACCCTCACCCCATTTACAGCACTTAACCACCTTGCTAGCGTCATGTGACATGCAGGTGGTCCTGTCTGTGCTGAATCTACTTTATGTGTTCAGCAAGCGCTCCAACTACATCACAAGATTGGGATCTGACAAAAGGACACCTCTTCTGGCACGTCTGCAACATCTGGCTGAGGTCTCGTGAATGCTATTGTTTTCCCATCGCCATGATTCCAGCTCTCCTTCAAGAGAAAGAACTGTATTGTTTAGTCTCTTTGTTCCCTTCTGCAGAGCTGGGGTGGGAAGGAGAATGGTTTTGGTCTGGCTGAGTGCTGCAGGGATCTGCCTATGACGGTAAGAATTTTACAGGGTGATGTTTAGTAATGGTCAACAGACTACTGCTATTGAACTATAAGTTTTACGTTTTTGAATAAAGGCTGTCAAATGAGATTAATTAACCATTATTTATAAACTATCTTCTGTACTGCCCCCTGTTGGTTGCTGAGCAGAAGTATCCTCCCAGTGCCACCACACTGCACTTTGAGTTTTACGCTGAACCAGGCCCTGAAGTCAAAGTAGAGAGGAAGGTAAAGGCCACGACATTAATTTATGCAATCATAATGTAATAATACAAAAAAAAGAAGACATTTTTGGAATTTGTTGATGGCTCAGCTTCTTCCTGATTCTTTCCAAAATCTAATTTCCCCAGCAGACGAGTAGTAACACACTACACTATATTCACATCGAGCAGCTTGACAAGGTACAGTGAGATTAGAATTGTGTCATTAACAGCTTAGTTATAATAACTGGGGTTTTTGACCTCACACATGGTGTTCTGTGTCTCTTAGATTTCAGAGAGCCCATCTGAGATCATGGAATCTCTGACAGTGATGTACAACATCCCTAAAGACAAGCAAACCCTACTGTTCACACACATTCGACTGGCCCATGGTTTCTCAAATCACAAGAAGAGGTTGCAGGCTGTGCAGGCCCGACTGCATGCTATCTCTATATTGGGTGGGTGGAACTCTTCTTCCTAAGAACGTGGCATAGTTTTGCACAAAGTTTCAGCTGCTGACTTTTTCTGTTTCTTTGCAGTGTATTCAAATGCACTCCAAGAGTCAGCAAACAGTATTCTGTATAATGGCTTGATAGAGGAGCTGGTGGATGTCTTACAGATTACAGACAAACAGCTTGTGGTAAGAAAGGGTTGTTTTTTTTCTGCTTTTTGGCTATGCCATTATACTACCAATCATTTGGTGTTTGTAAAATATGAATAGATATATGTTTGGGGCTTCGTTATATGAAGATTATTTTCAGATTATGTGTACTCATTCCAGTCCAGTCTCATTGCAGCAGTATAATCAAGTCCCTTTTCATTGTCTGTTTTCTGAAACTCTGTACTGGATTTTGTTCTTCAGGATATCAAGGCAGCGTCTTTGCGCACTTTAACTTCGATTGTCCACCTGGAGAGGACGCCCAAGCTTTCCAACATCATCGACTGCACTGGCACTGCCTCCTACCACGGCTTCTTGCCTGTGTTGGTGCGCAACTGTATACAAGCAATGATCGGTGAGAATGTGGTCAAAACTTAGTGTAAAAGTGTAGTGAGTGATGTGCAGGAAAATGGGACAATGACAGTTTGAAAGCTTCTTTGTTAACTTTTCATTTTTATTTCCTAGATCCTCTGATGGAACCTTACCCACATCAGTTTGCCACTGCACTCTTCTCATTCCTCTATCACTTGGCTAGCTATGACGCTGGAGGGGAAGCCCTTGTCTCCTGTGGCATGATGGAAGCCCTCCTGAAGGTACATCTGGACCCTTACCAATATGTCTTTATCAATCATAGTTTTCATTTTAAGAAAAGTATTCATTTATATCTAATTCTACTTTTGAAGGTGATCAAGTTCTTGGGTGATGAGCAGGACCAGATCACCTTTGTGACACGAGCAGTGCGAGTTGTGGACCTCATTACCAACCTTGACATGGCTGCCTTTCAGTCTCACAGCGGCCTTTCCATTTTCATCTGCAGGCTAGAGGTTGGTTATGCACTCCATTTCTCAATTCCTGACACAGCAGTTTGCAGCTATAGTCACTGAAGCTTCTGCATTAACTCATTCGTCTCTCAATCACTTTCTATAGCATGAGGTGGACCTGTCGAGGAAAGAGTGCCCTTTTGTCATCAAGCCAAAGATCCAGAGGCCTAGTGCAAATGTGGAGTCTGAGGACATGGACACAGACATGGAAAGTAAGTTAAAACATGGAATATTCTCATCTTCAAAAATGTATATACCAAGCACTTTATTAGGAACACTTTCATACCAGCTTATTCATGCAATATTCCAAGCAGCTAACCATGTAGCAATGCAGTGCAGAAAACCATGCAGATACATTTTCTTCAGAAAAGTGGAAAAGATTGATCTCACTGACTTTTACCGTGGCATAATTTGTGCCATGCAAGCTGTTTTGAATGTTTATGAAACCGCTGTACTCCTGAGATTTTCATGCACAACTGTCTCTAGACTTTAGTCAGAATGGCGTGTAAAACACAAAACAACCATCAGTTCTGCAGATGGAAACTGCTTGTTAATGAGAGATGTCAGAGGAGAAAAGCCAGATTGAGACCAGCTGAATTAAAGGCGCGCTAACTTGGATAACCACTTTATACTGTGCAACCGTTATGGTCAGTGGGTTCCATCCAGAAACTGAGCTACCGAGAGCAAACAGGGAATATTGATGCCTTTTGCTCAAATTGCCCACCGATGCCAACACAATCATTCTGCTGCAATGAATGTCAACGCGGGTAGTTTTATACGATGCTATTGCTGATGCCAACAGAGAAAGCCCATCTGTGCGTTACTACAGTGGTGTGAAAAAGTGTTTGCTCCCTTCCTGATTTCTTATTTTTTTTGCATGTCTGTCACACTTAAATGTTTCAGATCATCAAACAAATTTAAATATTAGTCAAAGATAACACAAATAAACACAAAATGCAGTTTTTAAATGAAGGTTTTTATTATTAAGGGAGAAAAAAAAAATCCAAACCCACATGGCCCTGTGTGAAAAAGTGTTTTCCCCCTCCTGTTAAAACATAACTTAACTGTGGTTTATCACACCTGAGTTCAATTTCTCTAGCCACACCCAGGCCTGATTACTGACACACCTGTTCTCAATCAAGAAATCACTTAAATAGGACCTGCCTGACAAAGTGAAGTCGACCAAAAGATCCTCAAAAGCTAGACATCATGCCGAGATCCAAAGAAATTCAGGAACAAATGAGAAAGAAAGTAATTGAGATCTATCAGTCTAGAAAAGGTTCTAAAGCCATTTCTAAAGCTTTGGGACTCCAGCGAACCACAGTGAGAGCCATTATCCACAAATGGAGAAAACATGGAACAGTGGTGAACCTTCCCAGGAGCGGCCGGCTGACCAAAATTACCTCAAGAGCGCAGCGACGACTCATCCGAGAGGTCACAAAAGACCCCACGACAACATCCAAAGAACTGCAGGCCTCACTTGCCTCAGTTAAATTCAGTGTTCATGACTCCACCATAAGAAAGAGACTGGGCAAAAATGGCCTGCATGGCAGAGTTCCAAGACCAAAACCACCGCTGAGCAAAAAGAACATTAAGGCTCGTCTCATTTTTGCCAGAAAACATCTTGATGATCCCCGAGACTTTTGGGAAAATCCTCTGTGGACTGACGAGACAAAAGTTGAACTTTTTGGAAGGTGTGTGTCCCGTTACATCTGGCGTAAAAGTAACACCGCATTTCAGAAAAAGAACATCATACCAACAGTAAAATAAGGTGGTGGTAGTGTGACGGTCTGGGGCTGTTTTGCTGCTTCAGGACCTGGAAGACTTGCTGTGATAAATGGAACCATGAATTCTAATGTCTACCAAAAAAAAATATTGAAGGAGAATGTCCGGCCATTTGTTGTGACCTCAAGCTGAAGCCAACTTGGGTTCTGCAGCGGGACAATGACCCAAAACACACCAGCAAGTCCACCTCTGAATGGCTGAAGAAAAACAAAATGAAGACTTTTGAGTGGCCTAGTCAAAGTCCTGACCTGAATCCTATTGAGATGCTGTGGCATGACCTTAAAAAGGCGGTTGGTGCTGGAAAACCCTCCAATGTGGCTGAATTACAACAACTCTGCAAAGATGAGTCGGCCAAAATTCCTCCACAGCTGTAAAAGACTCATTGCAAGTTATCGCCAATGCTTGATTGCAGTTGTTGCTGCTAAGGGTGGCCCAACCAGTTATTGGGTTTAGGGGCCAAACACTTTTTCACACAGGGCCATGTGGGTTTGGATTGTTTTTCTCCCTTAATAATAAAAACCTTCGTTTAAAAACTGCATTTTGTGTTTACTTGTGTTATCTTTGACTAATATTTAAATTTGTTTGATGATCTGAAACATTTAAGTGTGACAAACATGCAAAAAAAATAAGAAATCAGGAAAGGGACACGCTTTTTCACACCACTGTATTTGTGAAAGTTTGCATGCAAGGTATCGTGGCACATGTAGGCAGTGCTGATATCTGAAAAACTCAACTATAATTTTCTCATATAGTATAGAGCAACACTGAGGAATTAATTGCCTCAGCTTTACCAATACTGAGTGATCAAATAAAATGTGGGGAATTTTACCTTTGCGTTTTAGGCTATTCGTCTTTGTTGCTGAGTTATAAAGACTCCACTGGCTGTTGTGTTGATTTGACCAACCTTTTTGATTCTCAGTGTCAGAAGTTGCAATGGAAAGCAGCCCTGGACCATCAACATCTTCTGGTTCCAGACCAGAGGGAGACCACCGAGCACAGAGCAGCACTGCTAACACACCTCGTGCAGGTACACACACTTACAACACGCACACACACGCACACACACTCTCACTAAAACCAAAACTAAAAAAATCACCTACTCTGTACTCTGACATCACTATGACACCCCGTCTCTCCAGGTATGCAGTGTATCCCCCAGCGGGCAGCTCTGTTAAAGTCAATGCTAAATTTCTTGAAGAAAGCCATCCAGGACCCTGCCTTCTCTGATGGCATCCGCCACGGTGAGTCATTGGCATAATGTCGCTTGTTATTTAGATGAACTCAATATCCAAGGCCTTTTACTGATCTTGTTTATGTTGAACAGATTCAGAAAATTCTTCCCTCAACTTCCCCTATCTGTTGTTAACGTGTGTATTGTGCATTCTTTTTTCTTTTTTTTTCTCTAGTAATGGATGGGTCCTTGCCTACCTCACTCAAGCACATAATCAGTAATGCAGAATATTACGGCCCTTCACTGTTCCTCTTAGGTGAGTTCACAGCAATGCTTCAGAAAAGTCTCTCGCATTACAGTGCTAAGTGCTCTCATTTGAGATTTTAATTTCAACATTAATGTTGTTTTGTAATAATTTGATCAGTGCTTTGGACTCTGATTTCTTTTTTTTTCCTCCCCTCTGCTCTCGTCTCGTTTTGTCTTTTGGGGTTGCAGCGACAGAGGTGGTGACGGTGTTTGTGTTCCAGGAGCCATCCCTGCTCTCTTCCCTGCAGGATAATGGTCTCACTGATGTCATGCTGCATGCCCTTCTCATCAAAGACGTGAGTTCAATAATATCAGTCTCATTTTCTTTTATTGTCTCAGCCCAAGTACAGACATTGTTAGTGTTCCAGATGTCTCTCTGTACAGTCATTAGATGACCTTAGTGCTGCCCTGCGGATTCAGACCATATATTCTTCGAATTGATCACACTAAATAATCCAGTCCCCTCCAGTTAAATTAAAATATATTTTGAAAACAGGAGCATGCGTTTAAATGACCAACCACCGAGTTGTGGTCAAATGGCTGATCTAGCTGAGGTTCCGGCATCCTGTGTAAACAACTTGACGGATTCTAGTGTTGATGAGCATTGTGTTAAAAAAAAAACAAACAGGTGGATAATGGGTCTTTGATCCAAGAAAGGATAATTGTTACTCCCTTTTCTAGGTTCCTGCTACCCGTGAGGTGTTGGGTTCTTTACCCAATGTGTTCAGTGCCCTCTGCCTGAATGCGAGAGGCCTGCACTCGTTCGTTCAGTGCCAGCCCTTTGAGCGCCTCTTCAAAGTGCTTTTGTCCCCGGACTATCTGCCTGCTATGCGACGGCGCCGTAGCTCAGACCCTTTGGGTGAGTTGGTGTTTTTGTGCTGTGTCATTCAGATGTTCCCCTCTGAGAAATACTTGTATGGATGACATGCTCTTGTGTTTGACTTCAGGTGACACTGCATCCAACTTGGGCAGTGCTGTGGACGAGCTCATGAGGCACCAGCCCACTTTGAAGACAGATGCTACTACTGCCATTATTAAGGTAGAATTTTATTTCCAAGCTTTCTTTCAAGTGTCACCCAAAATATTTGGAAGAATAATTAAGGCTAAAGTGTTTTTACAGTTGCTGGAGGAGATCTGCAACTTGGGTCGCGCTCCTGAATACATCTGTCAGAAACCATCTATCCAGAAAGCTGATAGCACTGTAGCGGTACCACCAGCACGCTCCAGCCACGCTGCTGAAGAAGCTTCAAGTGAGGATGAAGAGGAAGAGGAGGCCCTCCACACATTCAGCCAGCAGCAGGGGGAACCAGAGAGCAACAGACAGTCAGTGCCACTTGAACTGTATGACGCTGAGTTCATAACACAATAGAACAGAACAACAACTCTTTATAGACTTTAATTTTTCTTTTTTAAGTCAATTGACAAAATTTTAAATGTTTTAGTTGGTAGTTGACATTCTCATGATTTGTGGATTCTTGCAGGGTGGTAGGCACTGAAGAACGGATACCCATTCCTCTAATGGATTACATTCTGAACGTGGTAAGTGTTGATTCTTTGACAGTGTCCCTACTAATTTGGTTATGTTGTGAAATATTTCAAGCTAAAAAGCCACGTTCACCTCTTCTCTGTTATTAATTTGCAATGCCCGTTTTCCAGATGAAGTTTGTTGAATCCATACTGAGCAACAACACCACAGACGACCACTGTCAGGAGTTTGTCAACCAGAAGGGACTGCTACCTCTGGTCTCTATTCTGGGCTTGCCCAACTTGCCCATAGACTTCCCCACCTCAGCTGCCTGCCAAGCTGTGGCTGGTGTCTGCAAGTCTATACTGGTGAGCACAATCACAAAGATCGCTGTTAGAAATTCTTCCTTGCGATTTATTTTTTGGGAATGGTACACATCAATGTGACTATGATGTTGAACTGCCTATTTATCTAAAAGAATGTTTCCCCATAGACTCTTTCACATGAACCTAAGGTACTCCAGGAGGGCCTGTGCCAACTGGACAGTATTCTGACCTCTCTGGAGCCACTTCATCGACCAATTGAGGTTCCTGGTGGGTCTGTGCTTCTCAGAGAACTGGCTAATGCGGGCCACGTCACCGACGCCACGTTGTCCGCCCGTGCTACACCACTGCTACATGCTCTTACTGCAGCACATGCCTACATCCTCATGTTTGTCCATACCTGCAGAGTGGGACAGGTAAATATGGATGCATTTTCTTGATAAACAAAACTATCATGCTTTGACTCTATTTTAATAACCTCAAATTATTTATTTCGGAGAAGTCGATCTCTGTACATATTATTGTGTAATGTCTCGAAACAATTGGCTACATCAGTAATATGCCAAGATGTGCATTGCCTTGGTGCAGCACTGTCCTAGTTTGGTTGAGTTCTGCTTTTTTTGTTTCAATATAATATTATGAACTAATTATTATATAATTCACTTCATATCACTGCAAAGATAATGAATTAAGAAAACCTGTTTACAAGGCTAGAGAATTGCCAATCTTTGTATCTGTATGTTTATGTACGTTTACATATGGGGGTTTACAGAGTTTTTCAAAAACGATCAGCAGCTCTTAATGTTTCTGTTCACTTTCTAAACAGAGTGAGATCAGGGCTATCTCTGTCAACCAGTGGGGCTCCCAGCTGGGCCTGAGTGTTCTCAACAAGCTCAGTCAGCTCTATTGCTCTCTGGTATGGGAGAGCACCGTGCTGCTGTCCCTTTGCACCCCTAACAGGTAAGTCTCATCCTTAATTCCCTTTATTTTAACTCTGCACTCAACTGTATCCCTCTTTAACAACTCTCGGCCATGCCCAACAGCCTGCCTCAAGGATGTGAGTTTGGCCAGGCTGACATGCAGAAACTGGTGCCCAAAGAGGAGAAGCCATCTGGCAGTACTGCAGCAACCGCAGCCTCTGGCTCAAGGAGAACTGGTAATATAACCTTTCAACTTTGTTCACTTAAAGCTCCCATGTCCCTGGAACACTCTCCAACATTCAGGCTTGTTTACCTGTATCCAGCAGAGTCTGAGGCAGTGTCTGTGGAGTCATCGGCTGGTGGTCTGTTGGAAGGCATGGGTCTAGATGGGGACACCTTGGCTCCCATGGAGACGGACGAACCCTCTGCAACAGATCCTAAGGCCAAGTCCAAACTTACCCCAGCAATGGCCACCCGCATCAAACAAATTAAACCCCTACTATCTGGTGAGATCATTTCTATGACACAAACATCAGGTTTTTCTGTTAAAATATTAACAGACACTTTTTTGAAAACAAAATGGGTTAAAACCTTTTTAACACCTCCTTTTCTCTTCAGCTTCATCTCGATTAGGTAGGGCTCTGGCTGAGCTCTTTGGCCTGTTAGTGAAGCTGTGCGTGGGCTCTCCAGTCCGCCAACGCCGCTCCCACCATGCCACAAGCACAGGCACTACCCCCACGCCTGCAGCCCGGGCCACTGCTTCTGCCCTCACCAAGCTTCTCACCAAGGGTCTAAGTTGGCAGCCCCCACCCTACACACCTACCCCTCGCTTTAGGTAAGAACAGACTACTGCTACCACTGCCACTTGTTAATATGTAATGGGCACACGGATTGACTTTGACCTTTTTTTCCTGGCAGGCTGACTTTCTTCATCTGCTCAGTGGGCTTCACATCTCCCATGCTGTTTGATGAAAGAAAGTACCCCTACCACCTCATGCTGCAGAAGTTCTTTTGCTCTGGGGGACATGATGCCTTATTTGAGTAAGTCCTACATATTCTGTGACATAAGATCCACAAGAGTTATTTAATCTTAAAGGTTTGCTTGGTCATATTGGGGACAGACAAAATGGCCAAAAATATTGACAACGTAGTTTTTCATGTTGATCAATAAATAATTGATCAATTGATGATTATCACCTAATACATTTAATGCCATTAATGAGGCAGGACATGCTTTCAGTATGTTTTTTTTAGACGTCAAATGTACACGCAATGTTATTTGCTGAGTAACGGTGAGTATAAACATAACTTGTTTGCTTGCAAAATAACGTCATCTTTGATTGCGTAGATCAAGTAAAAGTTTGTTTCATTTATTTTGGACTCAATAACCTTGGGTATTAATGCACAACTGTCAACTAAGCAATACAAGTTCTTTTTAAATTCAATAAAAGAACATCATGTTGGGACATTTTCACGAGTACTGGCTTTCATTTACTTGATTAGAATGAAAAATAAATAAATTACAAAATGTGCCTTGTAAATTTGAAACCTGTTCCAGTCACAGAAAATACTCCGTAATGACTGAAAAGACAGACACGAACATTAGAAGCTGGCTAGTGAACTTGGGTGCTCATGCTAGCAGTTTGGGAAGGCAGACTTTAGCTCCCTGTAGCCCTGGTTGGATGGTAATCCAATGCTACATTTTGAAAAGTCGCAAAAGGTTTGTTGTGTTTCCTGTCGTCGTGGGCACAGGTTGTCTTGGATAGCTGATAATTTCCTATTTATTATGCATTTATTATTACTCATCAGTTCATCTTCAATAATAATCTTTAATAAGGGATTAAAAAAAATTGCTATCGACATCATTTTGTTGCCGAGCACTAAGAATAATAATGTAATTTCTATGTTTTGACAGGAATTTTATTGGTTGTGATTCTTTTGTTCAGGACATTTAACTGGGCCCTGTCGATGGGTGGGAAGGTGCCGGTGTCTGAAGGCCTGGAGCATACTGATCTACCAGATGGGACAGGAGAGTTCCTGGATGCCTGGTTAATGCTGGTGGAGAAGATGGTTAATCCAAGCACTGTGCTGGACTCACCCCACTCTTTGCCGGCTAAAATGCCTGGGGTCACACCAACCATGCCCCAGTTCAGTGCGCTTCGGTTCCTCATAGTCACCCAGAAGGTCAGTACTCACCAGAGATGCAAATAGCAGTTTTCCATGAGTGATATGAAGACACGTTAACAATCAATAGTCTATTAATCATTCAAAATGAATGAAATACAGTGGACTAGTATGTACAGTTTAAAAAAAAAAATTGTATAACCACTGACACTAAGTTTTCTGCCATATCAAAATGTGTTAGGAATTTAAAGAACTGACAGCAAACACCAAGTTACACAAAATGATGACATTTTAAAATTGCAGGGCTCTCGAACACATCCCAGGATACACAAATACTCTCGCACCAACTGTATCAGTCCAGAAATTCTTTTAATAATTACAGATATAATGTATTCACACTCAAAGCAGGAGAGGGCAGATGACAGTTAATCACTTAGATATGTGTGGATGTGTAATTACACTCTTGCTTGTCCTGAACATTAGAACTTCAGCAATCCACTCTGCTGTCTGACACTTATTGAAGATGCTAGGTTTGCATTAGCTTTGCATCGCTAGCTAAACCGGAATGCCTCCAGAGAGTAGGTCAAAAGATTTTCTCAACCTAATGATGCTGTGTTCATCGATAGGACTGCCTCGGTTAGCTGAGCAAAAACACCCATGACTCCATCTCATTAAACGGCAAATGGCTCCAGTTAGTGGTGCAACCAGATATTACAGTAATACAATACATTTTCTAAGTTCTACTACACACCCCTCATATGTTGTATATTTTGAATTGGTTAACCTATTGTTGGCAAATAATCAGTAACATCTCCCTTATCTATAGACTTCAATCAGTTTGCTGCTGCCTTTATGCAGAAATTGCAAATTTGGGTTTTCAGCATGGGAAGTCAGTCTAACATGATACGTGGCATTTATGTGGTTAAACTGAGAACACAGATGAAATGAGCAAACACAGATACTCTAACATGTCTTTCTAAAATTGTTGCTCTGTTGCATTTCTGTCGTTTAATACCATGTTGAGAAACAAGAAAAAGTTTGGGCAACAAACTTCCATGAACTCTTGAATGTACGTTGGTGTTTTATTACTATAACACCGTCTTTCCTCTTTCAAGGCTGCATTCACCTGCATCCGCAGTCTGTGGAATAGGAAGCCGCTGAAGGTGTACGGCGGCAGGATGGCTGAATCCATGCTGGCCATCCTCTGCCACATTCTCAGAGGGGAGCCGGTTATCCAGGAGCGCCTGGCTAAGGAGAGAGAAGGGACGGTGCGACCGGATGAAGAGGGAGCCTCCACTGGTTCTTTGGGACCCAGCGTGGCCCCAGGAGCATCTTCAACAGTTGGAGAAGCACCAGCAGTGACTGGAACAACTCCTGGAGGGCCAGCAGGAGGATCAACTGAGGAGTCTACAAATTCTACCCCACGCCGCGAGCCCCAGGTCAACCAGGCTCAGCTCACACAAGTATGTGCGAGAGCTGTCTTGACACACTGGCTTTTTTTTTCTGAGAATTTTTGATACGAGTTCTGTCTTTGAATCAGTTAGATATCTTATAGCATATGCTATAGCATGCTATAGTATAGATATGGTACTGTTTTTACAGTTAGTCTTGATACTGGTCTTTCATCTTGGGGTTAACAGTTGAGGGACATGGTGTATGTTTTGTTTTGTTTTTTGAAAATCGGCCACTATTTTGTTGTAGTTTGACAGCTTTTTCTGCTGACTAGCTGTGATGTGTCCCTACAGCCTTGTCAGTATTTTCAGCTTACTATGCCACTACTGCAGGCAGTTTTGACAGCTTGATTGTGGTCTAGGTGGCCATGTAAGCAAGAAACCAAAACAGAGGTGCTGTATTTACCAACCTTCCACCTCCATATTCTGCATGCACTGAATCCTTGGCCACCGTTTGTTTTATAACAGGGAAGATGCAGAGGGAGAGAGAGGCACGCACAGGTCCGCCAGCAGCATCTGCAGCAGGTATTAAGAGCCGTCATAGAGAGAGGGAGAAATTGAGAGGAGGTGAAGAGAGGTAGGGAATAAGGGTAGGGCCAGGAGAGGGAGCACTGATTGAACAAGGATGGTGAGAGAGGAATTTGGACCAGGTTGTTGGATTATTCAGACCTTTTGAGGCAGAATATAATGAGTGTTTTTAAAGGAAAGGTTTTTTTTTTTTTTTTTAATTGGGTGTGTCAGAGTGATAAGGGAGGCCGTGTGCAGAAGCCCCTCAGTCATGATTTCAAAAAGGAAGACAAGTATGTGATCAAATGTTTCCTCGCCGTGATAGCCGGGATCACTGTGGAAGTGTCTTTGACTTCTCCTTACCCTATGAGGCCTTTTTTTTTTTCTCTCTCTTTGTCATTTAAGCCTCATAATCCCCAATCCCCACTTCTTTTTTTCTTTCCCCTTCGCTCATGATCGATATACTGTTCTCTTTTGTGTGGTGTTTAGCTCATGGATATGGGCTTCTCCAGAGAACATGCTATGGAGGCCCTACTGAACACCAGCACCATGGAGCAGGCCACAGAGTACCTTCTTACACACCCTCCTCCACTCCTAGGTGGAGCAGTGAGAGTAAGGCTTCATAATGACTAACAGACAAATAATTAAGTGCTTTATAAGGTCCATGAGTCAAACTAAGGAAACTGATGTTGTTGCTTTTGTTCCATCTAGGACCTGACTATGTCTGAAGAGGACCAGATGATGAGAGCGATAGCAATGTCACTCGGGCAAGAGGTCAGCATGGAGCAGCGCTCTGACTCTCCTGAGGTGTGTCATTGTGACTGCTTAAATTACATTAAAAAAATGTTGTGTAGCCTAGAGTGCTTGTTGCTAAGTGAAACCTGATGAATGAATAATTAGCAGTTTATGTTAGCAGCTGTTGACATTATTTTTGTGTCTGCTTCAGGAAGCAGCACGTCGGCGTGAGGAGGACGACAGGAGAGCGAGGGAGCGGGCAGAAGAGGAGGAGGCACGCTGCCTGGAGCGCTTCATGGAGGCTGAGCCACTGGATCCCCAGGAGTTACATACCTTCACTGACTCCATGTTGCCTGGCTGCTTCCATCTTTTGGATGAGCTGCCTGACACAGTCTACCGACTCTGCGACCTTTTGATGACTGCCATCAAGAGGAGTGGCTCAGAGTACAGGGACCTCATCCTTGGCCAAGTTGTCAACCAGGTCAGTGGATACATGCTTGTTAATATTGAAGTCTGCTGTACACTATTTTATGCTTCTTATTTCCAAAAATTGAGGCTGGGAAATTACAACCTTTGTAGAACACACTGTCATGTTTTTCTCAAGTTAAAAAAAAAAATCCAATTGAAAGTTGTTGAATGCAGATTTGCAGTGAGACGGATACAATTTGTTCTAGTGTTTGGAATCAATCAAAAGATTTAACGCTATTAGCAAGTACATAACATCTCTTTAATGCAAATACAGTTCTGCAAACAATTTTGTGTGTTTTATGATTTAATACCAATGACAATAGAAGGTGATGAGCCTGTACCAGCCTGATTGTATACATGTTGTGTGTAGGTGTGGGAGGCAGCAGACGTGCTGATCAAAGCAGCTGAGCCCCTGACTACCAGTGACACAAAGACGGTGTCTGAGTGGACCAGACAGATGGCGACGCTGCCCCAGGCCTCAAAGCTGGCAACTCGAATTCTGCTGCTCACGTTGCTCTTTGAGGTAACATAAATGAAGGTTCTAGCCATAAAAGTTTCTGTTGTAGAGGGTCAAATTATTTTTTTGTTATTGGTTACCTATGCATTCCTTACAATCATATGTATTCTGTTTTCGGTAGGAGCTGAAGCTGTTGGGTGCCAGAGTGGTGGAGAACAGTGGGATTCTCGATTTGCTGATTAAGCTGCTTGAGGTCGTGCAGCCATGTCTGCAGGCAGCTAAGGAGCACAAAGACATCCAGACACCAAAGTGAGTTTTGCACAGCCCTACATACCTTTTTTTCACTTGCAAGTGTTACACCAGATGTTCATCATGAAAGCTGTAGTATGTGTTATTAATTTATATTTATTATAAAATATGTGCTTGCTTTTTTCTACAGATGGATCACACCAGTTCTGTTGATCATTGACTTCTACGAGAAGATGGCAGTCTCATCAAAGCGCAGGGAACAAATGAACAAGGTAGAAAACGAAGCCAGAGATACAGATTACAGGGAAAAAAAGCATTATCCCTAAATAGGTGCGTCTAGACATAGAGGTAAAGACACGCATACAGGACGGGTCAATGAGTCGAAAGAGTAAGAGTAGGAAGAGAGCAAATACAAAAACATATACTTTTTGTGCGGATGATAGATGGCACATCATCTTGCTTTACAAATAGGTAATCCTTCAGGGTACAGAGTATACAGGTGCTGGACAAAACACATGCAATCCCATACAACACTGCATCCATTAATACAATCTTAAATTCCTAATCAATTTTTTGTTGCATCAGGAGTTCTTGTATAGTTTGTCTTCATTATGTTGTTAGGTATTGATGTTGTGCTGATGCACCTCTTTTGTACAATTAATGAATTCTCTTTGTTTGCCTTCAGTACCTGCAGCCCAATGGGAATAACTGGCGATGGTTTGATGACCGCTCAGGACGTTGGTGCAGTTACAGTGCATCTAACAACAGTACCATTGACTCAGCATGGAGAGCTGGGGAGAGCAGTGTCCGATTCACAGCTGGACGGCGGAGATACACTGTGCAGTTTAACACCATGGTGCAGGTATATGCATTTTTTGTCCACCACTAGAGCATACCTTTTGTGGTTAATTGTCTTTGTAGGGCTTGTTGGCTCATTTTTTTATTATTTTTTTTTAACTACAACCAATTTATCATTTCAGGTAAATGAAGAGACTGGTAACCGTAGGCCGGTAATGTTGACCGTCCAGAGAGTGCCTCGTCTTCCCAAGCCCTCTAAGACCGGTAGTGTTCCTGACGCTGAGAGAGAGGAGGGAGACAGGGGAAAAGTGGAGGAAACCCAGACTGACCTTGACTCTGGGGCAGCAGTGGAGATGAGTGCTCCGAAGGAGGATTCCAGTCAGTTGAAGGAGACCACCACCACTGGCCCCTCATCTTCCGTGGAGTCTGACTACTCTCAGGCATCTGACATTGTTGTACAAGGCCTGACTGAGGACATGACCACCGTTCTTATCCGGGCCTGTGTCAGCATGATTAGTGTTCCCGTGGACCCAGACACCCTCCATGCCACACTGCGTCTCTGTTTACGCCTTACACGCAATCACCACTATGCAATGATGTTTGCTGAGCTGAAGAGCACACGAATGATTCTGGGGCTGACGCAGAGTTCTGGCTTCAATGGCTTCACCCCACTTGTTACTCTGCTGTTCAGACACATCATAGAAGATCCAGCCACCCTACGGCACACCATGGAGAAGGTTAGAGGCTGTTCTCATGCTCTATCAAAGAAACTCACGTTATATAAAAATACTGATTGTTGTGGGGGTTTTTTTTAGAACGGATATGACGATATCTGAATATTATAGTCAAGTTCTGCATTCTACATTAACTAATCCCTCAACAATCTGTTGCCGTAGGTGGTGAGGTCAGCCGTGACCAGCGGAGCAGGTAGTACCACCTCAGGAGTGGTGTCGGGCAGCCTTGGTTCCAGAGAAATCAATTATATCCTTCGTGTCCTGGGACCTGCAGCCTGCCGTAACCCTGAATGCTTTGCGGAAACTGCCAGCAATTGTGTCCGCATCGCTCTGCCTGCACCACGTGGAGCTGGCACAAGTGAGTGTTCAAACTTTTCCATTGTAATCTATAAATAGAAGTGCACATAAAGTAAGTGAACAACTTGATTAGATCTGAAGTTGCTAGTAATGTAAATCGGATTTATTTAGGTGTCCAGTCATGTCAAAATGTTTCAAACCTAATAAGCTCATGCATGTTTTTTTTTATTATTTATTTTTTTTAATTTTTATTTACAGCTTCTGATGATGAGTTTGAGAACCTTCGAATTAAGGGACCCAACGCTGTGCAGCTGGTGAAGACCACTCCTCTGAAACTGTCTCCCTTACCAGCCATCCCTGACACCATCAAAGAGGTCATCTATGACATGCTCAATGCTTTGGCTGCCTACCATGCTCCTGAAGAATGTAAGAACCAGACAGTCATCGATTCAAGGGGGTTAATATGTCATTTTAATGGAAGTAGTCATTTGAGCATTTTAGTTATGTGTGATTTTGTTTGTGTCACAGCTGAGCGTCCAGAAGAACGGGCTGCAGCTGTGCCTGGTGGTCAAGACCTGTGTCAGATCCTACAGGATGTTGGCGATGATGTTTACCAGCAGTACCGGCTCACCCGGCAGGGAAGCGACTTTGACTCCCAGTCTGCATTCCATATCAATGTGAGTTTGAGTGACAAGTAATCCTGTTTAGCTTGCGTATTGAAATATGACATTTATCATGTCTTTACTTAATAATAAAGCCCCCTCTCTTCTTGTCAGACTCAAGTGTTTTCTGCGGATGGAGGTGTGGCTGAGTCTTCCCAGTCTGGCACACCACAAGGAGAAGGTGAGACGACGAGGTTTTTTAACACTTGGGGGAAAAAAATCTGCGCAATAACTGTTCATATCAGATAGTCTGTTGTTATTGTTTTTTTTTTGTTGTTGTTGTTTTTTGGGGTTTTTTTTTTTGCAAAGCTGGCAAAAGTCAGCAGTTTCCAAAGTCAATGTATATTTTCTATTAAAAATTCAATTATTTTAGACCATCAATAATTTAATGCTCATGATTTAATTTTGCTACAAGATTGTCTTATTTTCAGTGCAAAATAAAAACTAAAAAATGCTGAAAATATGCTCCAGATCAGCTGTATATTTCATTTTGAATAATTGACTTTGACTTCATGCGAGTTCACCTTTAATTTATGCAAGAAATGTCCTATCTTTCTGTTGTGCCAACATCCTCAGCCTCCACACCTGAAGAGATGCGGGAGGAGAAGAAAGAACAAGAGGGAGAGAAGGGTACCAGCACAGATGAGAGTAAAGCAGCTAAGGTGAAGGCCAGCAAGCCTTTAATGCCCACCTCTACCATCCTGAGACTGCTGGCTGAACTGGTACGCTCCTACGTGGGTATCGCCACGCTAATCGCCTCTTACTGCTACACCGCTGGACAGTCCGAACTCATTAAGGAGGCAAGTAATTCGACAAAATCTCATCAGCTTTTCAAATTTCTGTGCCGTCATGCCTTAAATGTTATAGTTATTTTCCCCTCAACCCATTTTGACATGCCTGTTTCCTAACAGGATTGCAGTGTTCTAGCCTTTGTGCTCGACCACTTACTGCCTCACACCCAGAATTCAGAGGACAAGGACACTCCAGCCTTGGCACGTCTCTTCCTAGCCAGCCTGGCAGCTGCCGGCACAGGCACTGACGCCCAGGTGGCCCTGGTGAATGAGGTTAAAGCTGCCCTTAGTCGAGCACTAGCAATGGCAGAGGGTGCCGAAAAACATGCCAGGTAAACAGAATCGAAATAAGTAATACATTGATTCTGTAACCATTGATTCATAGTTTATTTGGATATGTACAAAACAAATTCTCACTCTTTTCCTGGAACATTTATTTTTACAGGCTTCAGGCAGTGATGTGCATCATTAGCACCATCATGGAGTCATGTCCCTCCACATCCAGCTTCTACAGTACAGCAGCAGCAAAGACACAACACAATGGCATGAACAATATCATCAGGCTCTTTCTGAAGAAAGGATTGGTCAACGACTTGGCCCGCGTGCCTCACAGCTTGGATTTGTCCAGGTATACACATACTCTATATTAATTACATGTGGAAATTTTAATTATTTGTGGATAACTCCGGCAAAGGCACCTTGTGTGGTTTATACAAATAAACAGACAGTTACATTTACCTTCAGTGTTACTAAGCAAAATGCTGTGTGTATCCCCGAGGTTCTATCTGCCTTTCCTTACAAAATATGCAAAGTCTGTTTTAAATTGTGCATTGTTTACATCAGTGTTTACTTGTAATAACATTTCTTCCTTGTCTTTGTTGGTGCCTTGTGTAAAATCAATGTATATTTCTCCTTATTCTTTCTTTAAATCATTTGCTTTAGTCCCAACATGGCCAACACAGTGAATGCTGCTCTGAAGCCTCTGGAGACTCTGTCACGCATTGTTAACCAGCCCAGCAGTCTTTTTGGGGGCAAAGGAGGCTCCAGCAAGAACAAGACAGAACATGACACTGTGGGCACTGTCAGGGACAGCAACAGCAACCCTCAGGACCAAGGTATCCACACTGAACAGATGATCTACTTCAACACTCAACCTATGGTTCCAAATATTCTGTTGCTGACATGTGGCATTTACTTCAGGAGAGTCTGGTGAGGCCGAGCCAGTGGATGGCAGCCACAGGGTGCAGGGAACAGACAGTGACCTGATGGATGGAGAGACAGAGGGAGACACAGTGGTCATTGCTGGTCAGCCAGAGGTTCTCAGCACACAAGCTATGCAGGCGAGTAACCCTTTATTACACTCAACCATGAAACATTTCCCCTTTTTTCCTGATCTGTGACTACCATTGTTCGTGGTCATAACATAAAAGTGGATAAACCAATTGTAGCTTGTTGAGCTCTAAGGCTAAACCCATTTCTTCACTTTGTTCACCACTTGAGTGCTGAAATTGCATTTGTATATCATCTCCTGTTCATGTAGGTAGAGAATGAGTTGGTGGATCTAATTGATGAGCTGTTGGAGAGAGATGCTGGCACTGTCAACAGCACAATTATAGGTAAGACACGGGATTAATATGGGTGGGGACAGCGAGGGCACATAGGCAAGGAAACGTGTAGAGCAGTTGTGTGCACTAAACCTCAGTGGCATAAGTGTAGGATAGAACATACATTTGTAAATTTGCAACACGAGTGTAATATATATATTTTTTTTTATTAATGTTGTGATTTCACTACTTTACTGCAAACAAACAAATAGCATGTGTATAACTTAACGTCTATTGTCAATCAGTGGGACGCAGCGGTGAAGATGAATCACAAGAGGATGTGTTGATGGATGAGGCGCCCTCCAATATTAGCCAGGCATCCACTCTTCAGGCCAATCGCGAAGGTAAGACATTGGCATCAGAATGGTGTGTGTGTGTGTGTTTTGAAGATCAATGACTGGATACTGGTCTCACTGATGGCTTTGATATTTAGATTTTCTCATAAGTGACTGTGAGTGTGTGTATGTGTTCCTCTCTTCCATCAGACTCTATGAACATCCTGGAACCAGAGGATGAGGAACACACGCAGGAGGAAGATTCTAGTGGCAGCAATGATGACGAAGACAGCCAGGATGAAGAGGAGGAGGAGGAAGAAGAGGAGGAGGAGGATCAGGTATGGATAAATCCAGTGATGTTCATTGAAGAAGTGTTGATTGTTGCATATCCTTAAGACTCATGTCTGCTACTGCTCCTCAAGGATGATGAAGAAGGAGATGAGGATGATGATGATGAAGGTTCAGAGATGGAATTGGATGAAGACTTCCCTGACATCAATGCTGCACCACACATCCGCTTTGAAAGGTTTGACAGGGATGACGACCTCATCATAGAGTTTGACAACATGTTCTCCAACAACGGTAAGCAGGATAATTTATCTATAACGTTTACGACAGTCAAATCTATTGTTTGTTTGGAAGTTCAGTTATTTACCTGAAATATCAAATGACTCCTTTTTGAAGCATTGGTTTTAAATCAGGTCCATCTTAATTTTATAATTACGCAAAATTTTCTCCCTTTGATACTGATCTTGTTCCTTCCAAAATGACATGTGCGGCTGGATTTCCTAAAGAAAGGTCCCAGCTACACATGAATAGATGAATTTACACATTTTGGCTTGTCATAGTACAAACACAGGTGGGACAAATGTTGTCTTAAATGATAGCTCATTTCCATCAAGTGTCCCAGTAAGCAGCATTCACAATATTAATAATTATGCCTGTTTTGCTGTTGTGCCAACCCAGACATCTTAGCTGTGAAAAGCGTCCCTCAGACAATAGCCACTTTCTGAAGGCCTTGGTTGCTTAATTTGCTAAAGCTCGTGTTAGTCACTGTACAACAACACAAAGCCGATGATGCAGAAAATACATTTTCATTAGTTTTATTTTTTTTTTAAACGTTACTTGGGGTTGTGCCAGAGCTGTCCCCCTAATGTTTGCCTACTGTTTTCTGTTATTTTCCATCAGCTGACATCCCTCCCTCCCCAGGCAACATCCCTAGCTCTCACCCACTGATGGTGCGCCATGCTGACCACGGTTCCCTCACCCTAGGTGTGGCGGGCACTAGCAGCCGCCTGGCACAGGGCATGGGTCGCAGCCAGCGAACACTGCGCCAGCTCACTGCCAACAGTGGACACACTATCCATGTCCACTACCCTGGCAACCGCCAGCCCAACCCTCCACTCATCTTGCAAAGGTGAAACCATGTGGCTTTTTTGGATGTTGTTGTTTTTTCACCTGTTGCACCAGCTGTGTTCGTTTGAGTGGTAATTAAAATGCCTTTTCCTTCTTGGTTCCCTTTAGATTGTTGGGCCCCAGCGCAGCAGCGGACATTTTACAGCTGTCCAGTTCTCTGCCTCTGCAGTCTCGTGGTCGTGCCCGCCTTTTGGTCGGAAATGAGGATGTGCACATCATCGCTCGTTCTGATGATGAGTTGTTGGATGACTTCTTCCATGAGCAGAGCAGCACTGGGGGACAAGCAGGTAAGCATTACTCTGGGCTGCTGTCCATGTAACAACTTTTTGGTGAATTACTTTCTTTAATTCCTAACATGTTTGTTCTTTCTCTCTTCTTAGGCACCCTCTCCAGTATTCCCACTGCCTTAACTAGATGGACAGATGAGTGTAAAGTGCTCGATGCTGAGAGTATGCACGACTGTGTAGCAGGTAGATTGATATTAAATTACAGACTTGTGTCAATGGCGATGAGTTAATCATTTTAGCATGAAAAACGTGTACCTCCCAGATTCATAATGTAATTGGTTGATTGCTATTGATGCTTTCAGAAAATATTTACACTAAGAATTGGATCATTCATAATTTGGATATGATGCACAACGAGTTAGAAGTATTCCCTTTTCATTTCAACCATTTACAGACATTAATTTGATCAGACTCCTGTTTGGAGTCTCATCTGTAATGACCTACAGAAGGATGATTAAGAGAAGCATGGCTCTGTTATTAAGAAGATATCATTGAGTTCAGCATGCAGAGGGAGTGGAACATGGGAACCTTCAATTGGGTGACAGTGCTGACAGAAGCATTCAGACAGGAGGATTCAGAAAGACAAAATAATATGGGGGGGAACGATGTAATTTAATCCTGCATTAGATTGTAATTTCTTCTTAATTCATAACCATTGAAGACGATTCTCACTTATTATATTATCACAACCAAGGAGGAATTCTGACATCTGAGTCTACTTTCAGTGGTGAAAGTGCCCATCCTGCAGCATCTGGAGAGTCTGCGAGATGAAGAACTAGAAGAGCGTCGAGAGAAGAGGAGGAGGCAGCTGGCTGAGGAGGAGGAGTCTAAGCAGAATGAGAGGAGGGCCTCTGGAGCTGAACAGGCCAGAGAGCAGAGCCTGCAGGTTGGCAAATAATACAAGTTTTTTGGTTAGGAATTAAAAGGCATTTTCAAACATAAAGGTTAATGCTGCTTTTGGCAGATGTATTAAATTTCGCTCATGTCAACTGTTTTCTGTCCATAGGGTTCTGGATTGGGGACAGTTAATGGTGCAGAGAACACTGCAGGTACTGATATTTGTCTAGATTTTGTTTGTTTTTGTCTTAATGTTAAAATTCCTTGACCTGTCAGGATTGGACAACGCAGTGACGGCCACCCAGAGGCAAATAGCCAGCCAGCTGTGCGTGCTGTGGGATGAGGTAGTAGTTTGTATAGTTTTAGGATCACACCAGATCTGGGAGATAACTATACAGTCTACTGTCTTTCTTATAGCAACGCCATACCAGCTCGACGTCTTCATATCTCACAAAGGAGATCATTTCTCATTTTGTAAATGGTTCATATGATTCTCCAACTGCTAATATCGGAATTGCATTGCTGTGTTAAGCACCTTACTCTGCATATTTACATCACATCTCTGTTGTGCAATGTTGCTTCGTTTGTATGTTGTATTTACTGTGTTTTTCTGCAGCTGCCTGTGCTGTGGTGAGGTAGTAAGTTGTGTTGTTGTTGGGGATCAGGATTGTGCACCCCGTTCAGGAGATAACTATACAACTTACTGCCTTCCTCAGCGGAGGCCTTTGGCGTCTATGGAGAAAATGATCTCTTAGCTAATCATGATATTGCTACTTGTGTGTTCTTGATGTATTCTTGCTCTCTTTTAACATTAGTAATTAACCCATTGAAAAAAGGTTTGAAAACACTTTTGGCTGTTTTTTTTCTTCTATTTTTGGGGGGGGGGGGAATGTTTTGTGAAATTGTTTATTATTGTAAGGTCCAGTATGGTTTTTAAATCTTGTGATCTATATCTATATAGAACAAAACCTATATCCCTGTCTTTACAATGGTGTTCTCTATCTGGATGTTGCAGAGGGTGAGCAGGCTCAGGGTGGTACGGTGTCATGTCTGGACCCACCCAGGGTCTCGGAAGGTTTCCTCACTGCTCCACCGTCTGGAGAGGTCACCCCCACCACACCTGCTCCACATGAACAGGCCCTAGTCTCTCTGGAGACTGCGATTAGTCAGCAGGTCCACCAGCCAATTGCTGACCTACTACTGGCCGAGTCGCATGCCAGCTCACTGGCTGCTCTGGCAGGGGCTGGCCTTCCACCCTTGTCGGCAGCTGACAGGCCTAACAGTGAAGCAGAGGCATCTCAGATGGAAATGTCCCCGGCACCCACAATCGGTGAGAGAGTCGGAGGAGGAGGAGGAGGAGGAGGAGGAGGAGAAGGTGGTGGTGGAGGAGGAGCGTTGGATGAAGGCAGGGAAGGTAGACTAACTTTGAAAACTCTATTCATACAGACTAGGCAACAGGAAGGACACACATTTGTGAAATGTAAATGATGTCAATTGAGGTCAAAGCTTGAATCAATCATAACATTTTCTGAACCCAGTGACATACATATCATTGACCTAAGAAAGTTTGCTCCAGTGCAGCAAATGACCAAATTTCCCAACACTTATCATAGCCTCTTTTTTTTCTTTTTTTTTTTCTCTCTCTCAGCTTCCCTAAGTCCAGACCTGGTAGAGAACTCGGAGCCTGCAGTAGTTGGTGTGTCACAACTGGAAGGGTCACCCATGGATACCAGCAGCCCTGCCTCTGCCACTCAGGAAGAAGCTGCTCCCAACCCTGCCCAGACCACCCAGCTGTCTCAGGAGCTGTCAGGCAGCGGAGAGACTGGGCTGACTGACGGGCAGACGGAGGCAGAGACTGGGTGAGTCACTTTAAATATCGTTGCTGACCCAATGTTTGTTCAAAAGCACTATAATCTCCCCTTTCAATCTTTTATAGAGAAAAGTTAAAGACCGTGTAAATGACTACTCCTTTTTCGTTGGTGGTTTTAGTTTCTGCTGTTTGTTCATTAATCTGCTTAAGATATTTTGTAAAGAACAAACAAGCAAAACCATTTCATGGTTCATTTAAATCTCAAAGCACAACGCATCCAATTTTGACACTTTAAATTAGTTAAGAAAATAATCCAAAAACATTTTGAGTGACAATATTTTTTCTTTCTTCAATGTTTACAGCTCTACTTCTGTTTCGTCCCCTGTGGAAACGATGCCCAGAAGTGATAGTGCTGACAGCCAGTCTCAGGCCATTCAGGAAGAGCCACTCCCATCCACCAGCAATGAGGAGGAGGACCCACTTGCAGGTAAAATAAATTGATACCCCACTTTTTCCTGCAGTTTGTCTTTATTTTTAATGGAATATTACAGCTCATAATGTTCGTGGTGTTTTTGTCTGGGCAGGCATCAGTCTGCCAGAGGGTGTAGATCCCTCCTTCCTGGCAGCTCTTCCTGAGGACATCCGTAGAGAAGTGCTGCAAAATCAGCTTGGTATCAGACCACCCTCCCGTCCTCCTGCTGCCACCACCCTGCCCTCATCCACTGCACCTGTACTCGGAGGACCAGGGGTGACAGAGGTCAGCCCTGAGTTCTTGGCAGCCTTGCCACCTGCCATCCAGGAGGAGGTGAGAGACGCTGAAATAATACAAGATTACAGTAGATGAAATGTTTACCTTTTTTAGATGTATGATTTCCTAGAAAATTGCTAAAGAAGTCATTTGTAAACGTTTTTTTTTTTTTTTTTTTAATTTTATTTTTTACACCAACCGTGCCATTTGTCAACTTAGGTTCTTGCCCAACAACGAGCAGAGCAGCAGCGTAGGGAGTTAGCCCAGCAGCCTACACAGGGAGACACCCCTCTCGATCCAGTCACATTCATCCAGACGCTGCCTTCAGAGCTCCGTCGTAGTGTCCTGGAGGACATGGAGGACAGCGTTTTGGCTGTCATGCCCCCAGATATTGCTGCAGAAGCAGCTGCACTGCGTAGAGAGCAAGAGGCACGTCAGAGGCAACTGATGCATGAGAGGCTGTTTGGTCATAGCTCATCTTCAGCACTATCAGCCATCTTGCGCTCGCCAGCCTTCACCAGTCGGTTAGGGAGCAATCGTGGAGTCCAATACACCAGACTGGCTGTGCAGAGAGGAGGCACATTTCAGATGGGGGGAGGAACAAACCACAGGTGAGCGGAGACAGTGATTTATTTGCCAGTTTTGGGAGAAAAAAAAAAAATATATATATATATATATATACTATACAGTAATTTCAATAGTTGACAAACTGATCGTATGTCGTTTATCTTCTTAGACCATCCAGTTCAAGTGTGGACTCTTTACTGCGCCTGCGTGGAAGACTGCTGCTGGACCACGAGGCCTTGTCCTGCCTCCTGGTTCTGCTGTTTGTGGATGAACCGAAGCTTAACACCAGCCGTCTGCACCGCGTGCTCAGGAACCTCTGCTACCACTCTCAGACACGTGGGTGGGTCATTCGCAGCCTGTTATCCATCCTCCAACGCAGCAGCGAGAGTGAAGTATGCGTGGAGACCTCCCGGCTAGAAGACTCCCGTGGCAAGAGGAGCACCCAGGGAGGCTGCGGAGGAAAAGGATCCGCCACCTCCTCCCTCTCCTCTTCATCCTCATCTTCTTCATCCTCTTCTTCCTCCTTAGAGCTACTTAACAGAGTGGAGTCTCGCAGCTCCAGCCAGCTTTCCTGGCTCTCTGTTTCTATGGATGCAGCCTTGGGCTGCCGGACAAATATTTTCCAGATTCAGCGAGCATCAGGAAGGAAGCACGCTGACCGGCACTCAGCTGGGAGCTCTACAGGATCTGGAACACTTGGAGGAGGAATGTCAAGCGTTGCTGCAGGTGTCACATGTGCTGGTGGCGGAGGCTCCACTGTTCACATCCACCCACAAGCTGCTCCTGTGGTCTGTCGTCATGTGTTGGACACGCTTATCCAGCTAGCTAAGGTGCGGGTCCACCTGTCTCAATTTGCGTCTCTTAAATTATATCTGGTCTATTCTTAACTGTAAGAAAGTGAACAATTTGAAGTAATTAAAGTCCTTGTTGTTTCATGTCTGTTCCTGCAGGTTTTCCCGAGCCATTTCACCCAGCAGCGCTGTAAGGATTTGTTAGCCGTGTCTTCTGACCTAGATTCCCGTCTTTGTTCAGTCTCCTCTGGGGGTGGAGGTGGGGGCTCTCGATCAGGGTCGCAGTCTCAGAGCAACCCAAATTCCTCCAACACCCAGAATTCCTTGGGATCTTCTGCCGCTACTCCCCAGTCTCTGGGAATCTCCACCGATTTTTGGGACCTGCTGGTAAAGCTCGACAACATGAATGTGAGCCGCAAGGGCAAAGCATCAATGAAGACGGTGCCTCTGGGTGGCAGTGCGGAGGCAGAGGGAGCCCAGTTCAGCCTAGAGACCTCTCCCCTCGGCCAGCTGATGAACATGCTGTCCCACCCCGTAATCAGACGGAGCTCCTTGCTCACTGAAAAGCTGCTGCGCTTGCTCTCCCTCATATCCATTGCCCTGCCTGACAACAAGGCCACTGAGGTGCCTGCTGGACACCCCACACCACAGGCTGCCAACCCAAACACAGCAGCCAGCTCAGGAGCTATAGCCTCAGTCACAACACAGGGTGCAACGTCAGTGGGCTCTATCCAGCCTACTGTGTCAGGTCCAGTGGCCTCTGTAGGAGCTGCAGCCCAGGCTACATCCTCAGGGACAAGTATAGCAACCTCCCAGACATCCTTGACAACAATCTCTATAACCACGTCCACTGGAACAACCTCTACAGGTAGTCTTCATTTATTCCAAAATATAATATCTGCAGTTAGTTTAGGCCTCATAATGTCACAGATTTCATTAAAAGAATAATAATGTGTATTTTGGGGGATGTTTGCCAAAACAGGAAAACAGAGGATCACTACTAGCAATACAGAGAGTGACAAGATGGCCTCCTCTGGACTCACAGAAAAACAACTTCAACTCTCTGTGGAGGTATGGAGAAAGAATTTAAAAGTGTCGGTCATGTTGTATGTTAACCTCATCGCCGCCCGGGGAAAAATTAAGCCTTACGTAAAAGTATATTTTTCAAAGTATGAGTCTGGATGATGTTTACTCAGGATTTGTTCGTAAACTCAGGGGAGTACTTTTGGAGTTGATGAAAAGCAGAGCTGTATTTTAAGTGTCGAGTCATATTTGGTTTCTGGCTTAACACTAAACCAAATTAGGGGCTCCAGCTAATCAGTAGCATGAGCTTCAAAGCCGTGTTTGCTTAAAATTCAGTTACATGAGGAATTGTCTGAGATGTCTGTGCCACAAAGTGGGCCTTCTATTCTATTAGTGGTGGGGTTTTTTTTGCTCCTCTTGCAGCAGACACATGAAATGTTACAATGCATGGGGACTGTACAATATTGGCAAAATTATATTGAAACCAATCTACTACCTTAAAAAAAAAAATATATATATATATATATATATATACACATATATATATATAAAATCTGCATTTGGTTGTGATTTTTACATTAGTAACAAAAGGTCTTTGGTACATCCATCTCAGTATTCCCTGACTGCTTCAAGACACTTGATCCACCTCTTTTACATCTCTACTGGGACTCAATTGAATGGACTAAATTAATAGGTACCTGGATTGCGACATCAATCAAAGATCTCTTTCAGCCGGTCTTTCCAGCTAGCTATATTGAGTCTCAGTAGGATTAGTAAGAAAATAAGTAAACATTATTCATGTAATAGTTTTCAGAATAAGGAGAATGAATTGTTTTGCTCAAAAGGACACAATGAAGAGAAAGCCATAGAGAGCAAATGGGTTTTAAGATGCTGTTTGAAGATGACATGGCTTGTCTAAGACTTTGCGTGTGGCTGTTTAGAGTCAAGGAGCATTAACAGACTTGATTTAGGACAACCGCAAGTCTTGCAACTTGTTTGTTTGCACATCTGTTAGCCAAGTGGATCAGCTGTTGATCCGGCTTTCAGTATGTTGACCGTGTTCAGAGAATTGTATGTATTTGTATGAAGTACTTGTGTGAATAATGATCCCTGATATGTTTTAACTAATACCTATTTACCTCCTCCTTACACAAGGTGTTGACATCTCACTCGTGTTCAGAGGAGGGTCTGGAAGATGCAGCTAACATTCTGCTGCAGCTATCCAGAGGTGATGGAGCCACCAGAGACACCGTGCTCAGACTCCTGCTCAGTGGAGCTAGGCACCTCGGATACACTCTTTGCAAACAGATTGGTCAGTTTTGGGCAACTACACGGACACCAGTTCTCATACCCCTTCTTAAACAACTGCAGTTTTCTCATTACACATTTTGTGAACATGTTTTCTCTCTCAGGCACCTTACTGGCTGAACTTAGAGAGTACAACTTGGAGCAGCAGAGACGGGCACAAGGTGAATCACATTCCCCAGATGCCCCTCCTGAGGATACTTCCCTATCAGCCAGACTGAAGGGCAAAATGACCAGCAGGTTAGCAACTGTGGACTCTTGGCTGCTCAATGAGACATTAGGTTCTCGTCACAGACGAGAGTATCTCGAGGGCTGACTGTTTCTAGTTAAATCAGCCCGAGTAACATTACAGCGTGCACTGGTCGTTAGTATCTTGTAAGCACAATTTCTTTTTTGTTTGCATTTGTTGGATGGGGCACAGGTTCGACGGGTCGGAGAGTGTGGTGATCGTGGCTGCACAGAAGCGCACGCTGGGGGGACGTGAATTACAACTTCCCTGTATGAGCTCCCTAACATCCAAGACATCGACGCAGAAGTTTTTCTTGCGAGTGCTGCAGGTTATTATCCAGCTCCGTGAGGACACTCGACGCGCCAACAAGAAAGCCAAACAGACCGGGCGGCTAGGTAAGAAGGTGCTACACGTGTGCAGTATTCTTGATGCATACAATATCCTCATGACATCAAATGATGACACACACCCCACCCCGCACCCCTCTTTCGCCCCTTCGCCCCTTTTCGATGGCCAGGCTCCACCAGTTTGGGCTCGGCCAGCAGCATCCAGGCTGCGGTGCGACAGCTCGAGGCCGAGGCCGACGCCATCATCCAGATGGTGAGAGAGGGGCAGCGGGCACGCCGGCTGCAACAGGCCCCCCCACCCACCGCCCCTTCTGCCTCTGCCGCCGTCGCTGCTGGATCTTCAGTGGCTGCCCCTCATGCTCCCACTGGTGCTGCTCCCCCTGCTGGCACGGCTGCTGCTGCCACGGTTAGCATGGGCTGCACTGACAGCAGGCATACGTTTTACTCACACACTGCACACTCTTACAGTAGAAGACCATTTAAAAGCTCTAAAAACAACATTGCCGTCACATTATGACCACCACAGTAAAGTTACTATGCTGGTCGTCAGGATTAAATGTCACATTTCTAATTCATTTTTGCCCGTATTGGCTTTGTGCATTTTGGAAAATCACATCACCTTTTAATTGCAATGCATAACAGTTGGGTTTTTTTGGTGGGGGAAATTCTGCCGTTAACCTTTTAAATGTTATTGCACTTAAATATCTGTAATCAACATGTTGCTCTGTGCAGTCACCCTACAGTCTGCTAACAAGTGGTTTATGCATTGAGACATGTTCTCGCTGCCGTGATGAACAATGACGGGCCCAACAGAAAGACAGATGTGTGAAAAGTGATTCTCTGTGTCTGTATCAATGCAGTGACATTATATCTAAATGTGAATGTACTGCCTGCCCCAAAATGTTTGATTCCCCTGATGATGTCTGTTTGCTGGCTGATGTGGCTTCATGCTTTTGGCCCTTCCTTTTTCTTTTTTTTTCTTTTTTTTTTTTTTTACCCTTCTTACGTCCTGTCGTCTCTGTGGATGATGGGATTGTCATTTTGCATGGCAATCTCAGTCCAGATGAATAACTATGAAAAGAACTGTCACGTTAATCATTCTTTTTTTTTTTCCTATACGTTTTTTTCCCTTTGTCTCTACTACTCGGTCCTTCCTGGTTTTTCTGTAGTCTGAAGTGCAGTCAGTGTCTGAAGCCCAGGCAGCACAGAGAGACGACTCTCCAATGGATGTGGACCAGCCGTCTCCTTTAGAGCAGGATCCTGCACCTCTGGGTATGACTCACTCGCTGCCTGCTAATAACAGTTTAAAATACCTACTGATTCACTGTTTTTCTCAGTAAATGATCCCCACATCCAATTAGCACAGTGTGTCTACCCTTGATATGGCAGTGCTGCTTAATACTTACCTGGAATAGCTTTCCATTTTGTTGAAATACTCAAACGGTTGCATAAGAAATTTAAGCTGACCAATCCGACATGACATTTAATGTATTGATTTACAGAATAGAGTTGACAAGAGACGGAAGTTATGAAGTGCACAATACAATACTTTGTCATTTAAGTCGATTGATGTCAACTTGTTAGCTCTGCTGAAGTTTTCAAGTGTACAGTATAGTGCTTCTATGGCATACACTGAGATATATCATGATCATGATTAAAAATAAATAAATAGATGGAGCAACTGTAATAACACATGCAGCTGTAATATCAATAGACGGACATGAACTTGTTCACAAACTCTGGAACCGTCCTTTTAAAAGCTAAAAAAAATACTTTGTCCTTTGTAATGTTGGATACCATAATTGCTGAAAAGGTTCAGTCTATATCGCTATTTTCTTTTTTTTTTAGATGAAGAAGGAAATGGTCAGTCAGAGGCTGAGGAGAGACTTCCAGACCTTCCTCTGCTCAGCGAGCAGCTGCTGTTGGATGAACTGTGGGACATGCTCGGGGAGTGCCTGAAAGAGCTGGAGGAGTCCCATGACCAGCATGCCGTACTGGGTAGGTGGAATCCTCCAGAAATGCATTTATTGATACGACACGGTATGGGATTTATATTGTATTCATGTCAGTTGAAGGGGCATAGTTGAGCGACGTGATATTCTGTTTCCTCAGTTCTCCAGCCTGCTGTCGAGGCCTTCTTTCTCGTCCATGCCACGGAGCGAGAGAGCAAACCTCCTGTGAGGGACACGCGGGAGAGCCAGCTTTCGCACATCAAAGATGAACCTCCACCACTGTCCCCGGCTCCCCTCACACCAGCCACACCTTCATCCCTCGACCCATTCTTTTCCAGGGAACCATCTTCCATGCACATCTCTTCAAATCTGCCACCAGACACCCAGAAGTTCCTCCGGTTTGCTGGTGAGCCTGACATTTTTTTTTTTTTTTTTTTTTTTTTTTAGAAGGATAAAGCTGTGTTCTTATATGCAGTATATTTTCTAATTGGACTCCTTTTTCTTCCTTTTAGAAACTCACCGCACAGTGCTTAATCAGATCCTGCGCCAGTCCACCACTCACTTGGCTGACGGGCCTTTTGCAGTGCTGGTTGATTACATCCGCATCCTTGACTTTGACGTTAAGAGGAAGTAAGGAGAATTATCTTACACTTCTGCCTTGTGCTGTGTTATCCACAGTTAGTGTTGATTTTTCACCACTGACATGCTGGTCTTTCTGTCCATCTCTGCAGGTACTTCCGCCAGGAATTGGAGCGACTTGATGAAGGCCTTCGGAAGGAGGACATGGCTGTGCACGTGAGGAGAGATCATGTGTTTGAGGACTCCTACAGAGAGCTGCATCGCAAGAGCCCAGAGGATATGAAGAATAGGCTGTAAGGCTCCATTGCGCTTCTGTTTATCTGCATTTCCTCTCAATTCAGAACCACTCAACCAGTGTTGTACTCTGCTGCTTTTCCATTACAGGTACATTGTATTTGAAGGGGAGGAGGGCCAGGATGCTGGTGGCCTGCTGAGGGAATGGTACATGATCATCTCCCGGGAGATGTTCAACCCCATGTACGCCCTGTTCCGCACGTCACCGGGCGACCGTGTCACCTACACCATCAACCCCTCGTCTCACTGCAACCCCAACCACCTCAGCTACTTTAAGTTTGTGGGGCGCGTTGTGGCCAAGGCAGTGTACGATAACCGGTTATTGGAGTGCTACTTCACCCGCAGCTTCTACAAGCACATCCTGGGCAAGAGTGTCAGGTATTTGAGCCACTAGCAGTTACAGCCAAAAAATACATGAAATTGTTCAATACATCTTTCAACTACACTTTTATCCCAACAAACCCATGCCTTGTCGATGACACAAAACGTGGCAACCAGAGAGCCGAGTAGCTGCATTGCTGCCTTTTGAATATATGAACAATATGCATGCATTTCTGTGGAATTACCAGGTACACAGACATGGAAAGCGAGGACTACCCATTCTTCCAGGGCTTGGTGTACTTGTTGGAGAACGACGTTTCAACACTGGGCTATGAGCTGACATTCAGCACAGAGGTTAGTAAAAAAAATTCTAAATTATTGTTTTGTTGTTACGTCTGTTGAAATTGAGAGTGGACTTCAAAGCTTTGAATCCCACATTTTTCTAAAAAAAAAAAAAATTAAAAAAAAAAATGCTGCAAATGTGTAATTTTCTGATGTCCTCAAAAATACTGTTACCATCTGTGACTAATATTTTTGACTGACACTGTGTGTGTGTGTGTGTGTGTTTTTTTTAGGTCCAGGAGTTTGGGGTGTGTGAAGTGAGAGACCTCAAGCCAAATGGAGCCAATATTCTTGTCACAGAGGAAAACAAAAAAGAGTATGTGCACCTGGTGTGCCAGATGAAGATGACAGGTGAGGTTGTGGTTATTTCACCAAAGATTTAATTCTTATGAGCAAGTAAGGCTTTTTTCACAATACTCGGCAAAAACAGTGTCAATGGAAATGGGAGATTTTGTTCTGGTTGTTGTCACAAGATGGCAGCACTCAAATGTTTAAATTGATGAACGTTCAACAGAGAGTTGAAGGTGTTTGTCTTTAGGAAAGAAGCATCAGCTGCTGCTCAATGACATTATTCAGTGAAGCTTTGAATTTTCAGCTGCATGATTTAAACCAATACATTTTATCGAATCATGTCAGTGGCACGTCAAATATGGGAATTCTCGAAAGAAGCCCCGAGTGAATACTTTGACTTGTTTTCTAGGTGCAATCCGCAAACAACTGGCAGCCTTCCTTGAGGGATTCTATGAGATCATCCCCAAGAGGCTGATCTCCATCTTCACTGAGCAGGAGCTCGAGCTCCTCATCTCTGGCCTGCCTACTATCGACATTGATGACCTAAAGGCCAACACTGAATATCACAAGTACCAGTCCAGCTCCATCCAGGTGTGGATAAGTAAACATACACAGCAGTATTATTTATAGAACTTAGCCTCTGTGTGAGGGAACTGATTTATGTATGTTAAGAGATTCCAACACCAACTTACCCAGTGTTTTACTTGCATGTGTAGCAAGGCGAGTTTACTTGTATAGCACCGTTCAGACATTAGGCCGTTCAAAGGGCTTTACAGAGGCTTAAAAATCCATTCAAATAGCACATTAGAAGACATGAAAGTAGCATTTAAAAGGCAATTAAAGCAAAGCAATTCGAGAGCTTTAGAGTAAGAATACGACACTAAGAAAACATTAACATTGCATTTATAAGCGAATAAAAGCAGAAGGAAGCATATAAATATTAAGAAGAGGTTACATATTGTTTCCACACTATTTGTGGAACTATTTCAGGTGAACTAGCACATACAGTAATGCAGTACTGAATGTGACTTTAAAAAGATGAACATGCTGTCTAATTGAACTGAAGCGTGTCTCAAACCAAAACACTTTGGTTGCATATTGTTTAAAGTCACACAAAGCTGCTGCCATTGTGGTCAATTTTCCTCCATCTTGTAGCTGTAGACAGAAAAACCCCAAAATACGTCGCAACGTAAAACGTCGCTGCCTTTGTCACACGCTTCTATTTTTGAATATAGATCCAGTGGTTCTGGAGGGCCTTGAGGTCCTTTGATCAGGCAGACCGGGCCAAGTTCCTGCAGTTCGTCACCGGCACGTCCAAGGTTCCCCTCCAGGGTTTCGCTGCTCTGGAGGGCATGAACGGCATCCAAAAGTTCCAGATCCACCGCGATGATCGGTCCACCGACCGCCTGCCATCTGCTCATACCTGGTAAACACACAGCAAGTTCATAAGGCATAAATAATGATTTTGCAAAGAACAAACTAGTAAAGGTTTAACTGTCATGTTCTCTGTCTTTGTCCACCCTCAGCTTTAACCAGCTGGACCTTCCGGCCTATGAGAGCTACGAGAAGCTGAGACATATGCTGCTGTTGGCCATTCAGGAATGCTCCGAGGGATTCGGACTGGCTTAATCTACGAGACTCTTAACACACAGACATGCATACACGTAATTTAGATTTGCCTACTCTTGACACATTCACACTGATAACCTTTGAACGCACGCACACACTATCATAGACATTACTGGATTACTTGTTGAATGGCCTAGACTTGCTGGTTTCTATTCCATATAAAACAGATAAAACCAGCAAGTGAAATAGACTGACAACACAGAGAGCCTCATTTTGACACAGTTGTGTCTCCCTTCCCAATTAAATGGCAAATGCAAGAGGGGATTCAGAGGATAAAACATGGACTAATATAAGAGATGTTTTCTTCATTTAGTTTGATTTCTCTGTACAAAAGGTTTGGGAGTTTATTATGTTCAATCTTTTTTGTTCTCTGGCTGTGTAAAAAGAAAAAAGAGAATGTTGTTTGAACAGGATGGTTATAAAACCTTTGGGGAAAAAAATGTTGGTGGTTTCCTGTTGCAAATTTGTGACCTCAAGCCTTGATGATGGGGAACATTTTTATGGGGGGGGGTATATGAACAACTTGAAAAGTTTTGGAGATATTCACAAAAATGCACTTTTCAAAGTTTTGTGGCATTTTTAAGGAAGGATGGTACAAAAAAATGGAGAAAAATTGAAGGAGATAAAAAAAACAAAAACATTAACCATAAATTCTAGAGTATTTTTGGCTATTAAACCGCTGACCCAGCCTTGAGCCTTTGAATCAGAGTGGAATAACTACATGAATAAATGCATAAAATTGCGTTCATTGTCTCTTTTAACAGTGTTTCAACCATTATTTGCAGTGAATTCATTTCATCAAAATCAAAACGTGTCGATTCAAAAATTACTCGTTCGCAGTGTGAAAGTTCTCAAAAGAAATATTTTCCATTATCGGTTCGTCAGTTGAGTCCCCAGTGATTCCGTGATATCAAGCTTAACATTGCGCGCTCGCGTTGTTTCCAGCAGTGAACCACACAAACTGTCTCTGGTGACTAAATCAATTAAAACACGAGGTGGACTGACTGATTCCGTCCGAGAGCGGCGTTCTCGTCACAGGAGCTCGTGGCAGCAGTGCCGACGCCGACCCAGTACGCCCTCCAAACTGTTGCCCCGCACCCTTCATTACATCCCACAGTGTCTGCCTCCCCCCTCCCCCTCTCCTTTCATGCTGTCTTATCATCACTGATGGAATGAAGATGACGGAGCACTGACTTCGATGTCGTGTGACGGTGTTGTCATAAGTTTCATCTGCTCATGTTCATCAACACATCATGGATGGGAATTGAGCCTCGTCACGGCAGACATTTTAGTCATAACAAACGAAGCACGGGTTTCTCTGATGACATGGGGGGGAACGCCACAGGAAACAAAATGTTTCCCCGTTCGCTTCTCCTGCTTTGATGTGCCGAGATATCTGCCGTGAAGATCTTACTTAACCCGGTTTTGACAGAAGACTGAAATATGAAGTTGTGATGTGCTTCGGTGTCCGGTTTCTGAATTCAAGGGACCAACGGGGATGAAGTGGCATCAGCTGTTTGTAAATCCATCGCGTAAAGTTAACGCAGAGTCCTCAAGTTATTACTAACTGCCTCCCAGTTTCAAACTGTTGATGTACCAGAATGGTTTGCGCAATTAAAACGAAATGTCTGGGCGAGTAAAGACTTGATGTGTAAGTTGGCTGTCACGGAAAGCTTTAGCGCACTGCCCGAAGGAAAGTAATGTTTCAGGTTATTGGTTCATTTATTCACTTTTCTTGCCAATTCTTTTTGAATGTAGATATTACTTTGTTTTATTTTAGTATGTCATTGATACATAAATGTGTTTCAGAGTTGGTATTCCTGCAGTTCAGAGTGAGGGATACGTGTCCATTTATGTTAACCGAACCAGCGTCCGCTAGTCATGGGTGGGCATTTTGTACTCGGAGGTATAGAACATATTTTTGTCTTAGATCTGTGAAATGTAAAGTCTTACCAGGTTACATGATTAAATATACTTTTAATATCAGATATATATATAGACCTTGATAGCTAGACATTTTTTTAATGTTACTTTGTAGTTACTGTGAAAGGTTCATATTGGCAAACTAACATTGTTTATTAACAACAGGGATTTATTAAGTAGAACTGACTCCTGGTATCTTTAATAGAGCCCGAACTAGGATGGAGAGGAAAGAATCTCTTAGGGATTTTTTTTTTTTTTTTTTTTTTTTTTTTTAAGAAAAAAATGATCCACCTCTGTTTGGACTCTGGTCATCTACCTACATAGCATTCTTGTGCGCTTTAAAGGTTTATTATATTTTGTCCCATGTAAAAACATCCTCATTCTAATCTGTTTTCAGATTTCCTCTTGTCACTTTGTTTCTTTTTTTGTTTGTTTGTTTGTTTTTCTTCCTGCATGCTCACGTGGACACGGGAAAGCAGTGCCAAGGAAAGTGGAGCCCCTCTATGTTGACAGGCTGATGCTGGAAACTAAAGAGGGATGGTCCTGAAGCCAGATGTAGGTGAAAATCACCCACTTGTACATTTTAGAAGCAGGTTTGTACGAGTTTATATATGAATGAATAATAGACACTCGCTTAAATACCAAAAACATTCAAAGTCACCTTAAAAATGTCATACAAGGACAATCTAATTTAATTTGTGTTACAAAAAACACTTAATTCATGTAGCTGCTTTGAAATGAACTTGAACCCACAGTTTATTGGAAACCTCCACACAATCACTGCTGAATGGAAAACTAGCTACACCCAGTCACACCTGATCCTCATCCGTCTTCCTCCTGTCTCACTGCCTCCTAAATACATTTTCAGTTTGAAAAATGTATTAATTGATGCCAGGGCTTAACCAGCAACAGTCTGTCCCGACATACAAGACCACTTACAGTATTTAAACGGATAAATATGCCTTAACTGCCTGTGAAATACAGATTTTATGTCTTCGAGCAACCAACACGGGCATTTATCTATGCACTTTTATTTTTACAATACTGAAAAGACTCGGCAGGAAGTTGTGCTCAATGACACCGTTAGTCAGGTGGAGCAACAGGCGATGTGACTGACAATTTGAATTTAGGTGAAGACAATATCACAAACATCTTCATTTTCTGTAATGTCCCTCTATCTTCCTTTTCCCTGAAGCCGCCGTGAACCCCAATGTTTTGCCAGTAGTTATGGCTCCAGATCTTAATATTGATCATTTTGTCATAAACTACACATTTACTTCTCTTATTCCCGTGTTCAGCCATCACTCTACATACTGTTATTACAGCCTTATTCCAAAATGAATTAAATTCATTTTTTTCCCTCAAAATTCTACACACAATACCCCACAATGACGTGAAATACAATTTTTTGGAATTTTTGCAAATCTATTAAAAATCAAAAACGAAAAAAATCACATGTACATAAGTATTCACAGCCTTTGCCATTACACTCAAAATTGAGATCAGGTGCATCCTGTTTCCACTGATCATCCTTGAGATGTTTCTACAACTTGATTGGAGTCCACCTGTGGTAAATTCAGTTGATTGGACATGATTTGGAAAGACACACACCGTCTATATAAGGTCCCACAGTTGACAGTGCATGTCAGAGCACAAACCAAGCCATGAAGTCCAAAGAATTGTCTGTAGACCTCCGAGACAGGATTGTATCGAGGCACAGATCTGGAGAAGGGTACAGAAAAAGTTCTGCAGCATTGAAGGTCCCAATGAGCACAGTGGCCTCCATCATCCGTAAATGGAAGAAATTTGAACCCACCAAGACTCTTCCTAGAGTTGGCCGTCCGGCCAAACTGAGCGGTCTTCGAAGGGCCTTAGTCAGGGAGGTGACCAAGAACCCGATGGTCACTCTGACAGAGCTCCAACGTTGCTCTCTGAAGAGAGGAGAACCTTCCAGAAGGACAACCATCTATGCAACACTCCACCAAGCAGGCCTGTATGGTAGAGTGGCCAGACGGAAGACACTCCTCAGTAAAAGGCACATGACCTGTAGTTTACCAAAAGGCACCTGAAGGACTGTCAGACCATGAAAAGCTAAATTCTCTGGTCTGATGAAACAAAGATTGAACTCTTTGGCCTGAATGCCAAGCGTCATGTTTGGAGGAAACCAGGCACCGCTCATCACCTGGCCAATACCATCTCTATGGTGAAGCATGGTGGTGGCAGCATCATGCTGTGGGGATGTTTTTCAGCAGCAGGAACTGGGAGACTAGTCAGGATGGAGGGAAAGATGAATGCAGCAATGTACAGAGACATCCTTGATGAAAACCTTCTCCAGAGCGCTCTGGACCTCAGACTGGGGCGAAGGTTCATCTTCCAACAGGACAACGACCCGAAGCACACAGCCAAGATAACAAAGGAGTGTCTTCGGGACAACTCTGTGAATGTCCTTGAGAGGCCCAGCCAGAGCCCAGACTTGAACCCGATTGAACATCTCTGGAGAGATCTGAAAATGTCTGTGCACCGACGCTCCCCATCCAACCTGATGGAGCTTGAGAGGTCCTGCAAAGAAGAATGGGAGAAACTGCCCAAGAATAGGTGTGCCAAGCTTATAGCATCATACTCAAAAAGACTTGAGGCTGTAATTTCTGCCAAAGGTGCTTCAACAAAGTATTGAGCAAAGGCTGTGAATACTTATGTACGTGTTATATTTTCATTCTTTATTTTTAATAGATTTGCAAAAATTTGAAACAAACTATTTTCACGTTGTCATAATGGGGTATTGCGTGTATAATTTTGAGGGAAAAAAATGAATTTAATCCATTTTGGAATAAGGCTGTAACATAACAAAATGTGTAAAAAGTGAAGCTCTGTGAATACTTTCCGGATGCACTTTATTTATATTTGTTCTGCCTCTCTGTCTTTACATTCCACTCTCCTCTACTAACTCCCTTGCATGTCTACACCTGTCATTCCCCCTTTCTCTCTCAATAAGCCTCTGTGTATCCACCTTCTTTTAACTGCTCTTGCGTGCTGAATTTGTTCCACGTGAGGACCCCTACAACAGTGGAAATCGAATTTATCCCACCCGCCAATGTTTCCGTGCTGCATCTTTGACCCTCCCCCACCCAGAGTCCCACTGAAAACCTGCACACCAGTGGTAGAATAGGGGAAGCGTCCATGTCTGATTTGCTGCGTGCTGAGGCGTGATAAATGAAATTACAGTGCTGTCATGCAGAGATTTCAGACCCCACAGTAAGACCCAGGTTTTTACTGTACGTTGGCCGGCCTCCTCCCTTCACGTATAAAGCACAGATGCCATTTCCCATTGTCCACACCTGATTTACTTTTACTGAAAGCATCTGTTGATGTGTTGAGGCTTTGATATGCAATTAAAAGAAAACATTGAATTAATCCATGCAGGGAATTTTCCTGGCAAAAGATCTCACAATAAATTTCCTCTGAAATGGGATAACCTTTCTGCTAACAAGGTTTTTTATTATTTCTGGTGAATAAATTGTTTTGCAACTCGAATATATTTCCTGGAACTGTCAGCTGGGGATGGAGATATCAGCGGTGTTGACAAATAAGATGTTGCAGTGCATTGTGACAGCAATTCCACTGGGTGGGGATCATTAGGCTGCACAGAGTGAACAGGATGTTCTCCATCAGTGCATTTCGGTTTCCTGCAAAGTCACTCTGGTGTTTTCCATTTCATGCTACAGAAACAATTTAAACGTGACCGTTGCAAGAACAGAAAATGTTTGTTCGGAGCCACTGAGCCCTTTGGTCTGCATGTTAGTAACAGTGGGACAAATGATGAGACCACTTGTTTTCAATGCTACAGAGTGAAATGTATGGCCAGTGAAGTGCTTAAAAGACCTGCAGAAATCAAATGGACTGTGTGTCGACTCCTTTAAGAACAAAACTTGGTGGTGGTGCATTGATAATAGTGACAGTGGAGTGGAGGAAGAAATGAAGGCCGGTGGAGTTCATTAATAACGACTACTTTGTGTGTGAGCCAGAAAGCTCTCAGCCTAATACATTTTAGTGCTGCTGTCCTCAGTGGCTCTGGAATAAATCACAATATTACAGCGGTCACAGAGCTAAATGATAGAAGGCTTTTTTAGCACAGAGCCCAAACGGGCAAAGGGACAAAAATCACTTCATTAGAGTAATTGGTTTAATGTTTCTCATTAGCTAGAGAGATATTTATACTGAAGAAAATTGATGACCGCACTTAACCCTTTCTTTGCAGAATTCACCACTTCTTTCTGAGTCTGGAGTTTCATGATCGTCCAAATAATAATAAACTCTCGCTTCATGTGAGCACCCTGGTAGGTTGTCATTCTTTCTCCCCATCCCAGTGGAAATCTTCAAATCACACATGATTTTTTTTGCGTTTTTCCAGATTTTTCCTCTTCTTCTTCTTCTTCTCCTTCTACCAAAATGGCGTGAACTCAGTTTACCAAATGTAAGCATGAAGGAGAAGCTTGACATATCAAGGAGGACAGGAGCAGCCCTCAGTTTTGACAGCAGTGCGATGGTTTAGGGAGGGTGTTATGTGCTGTTGTGAATCTGTCGGGTTTGTCATCACCTCCTGATTAGGCTGCTATCTCTGCTCTGCCTGTGAGGACGAGGTCCGGGCAGGAGAGCAGCAAAAATTTGTGTCCGCTCATTCCCAGCAGACAAGCTGATCCCCACGCAGAGACAAATGTTTTGGCTTCATGTTGTCTTTCAAGAACTGATACAGCAAATTTATGCATCTGTGTTTAGTTTTTCCTTTCGGGTGAGGAGGAGAGTCAGCTGTGGGGATAAAGTTGGGGCTCAGGTGGGTGCGTATTGGCTGGCCTTTGGTCACAGACACAAGCACGGAGCCCACAGAGCCCACAGAGTCCAGACCCAAACTACAAGTGACAGTCTGCCTACTGTAAAGGTCATAGTCTTTATTACCCATGAGCTTGGTTGCTATCTATCTACCACAAGGCATCTGCAATCCCCCTCCCCTTCCAGCTTCTCCCCCTCCTCTCCCCTCAGTGGCACAGCAGTTGGGCACCTTGTGGCATTTCAGAGGAGAGAAGCCACTGCATGAAATTCAGCCCTGTCACATTATAGACCATAATACGGTCAACAACTGAAGGTTATCATTTGGAGATGTAATATTGTTGAGCCACTGAGAGAGATGTAATAAGGCAGGAGGCAATAGCAGCTGAGGGATTTGATGGTACCGTCTGATAATACAGCTTATTTATCTGTAAATATAGCATGAAGATGTTCACACTGCAAAATGTTCTTCATCTTCTCTTCTTGACATTTTCATGGCAACCAGATTACAAGGAATTCCAAAAATAATGTAAATCATTGGATGTGTAATTCCCAGATGGTGCGTTGTAAAAAAAGATAAAGGACAGTAAAGGGTAATTTCTATATATTTTTTTAAGGGGAAATTTGAATTGAAAGGCAGTAAACAAGTAAGCACAGTCATTCGTTTGTGCAGTAACAAAGTTTTATGCAAAACAGCAATTTGACTATCAATGACAGAAATTTGAGTACACGTAAACTGCAAATGACCATTTCTGCTCTGACTGACTGCCTTCATTTCGATTATCTGATGACAACAATGTCTAATCTCTGATGGTGCTCTAACCTTTAGCGCATAACATCTCGTTTGTCCGAGGTTGACTTGTAGCTATTTACGTTCTGTTAACAGGCCTGATGAGATGTGTTCTGGTGAGTGAAGCTGCTGGATATGTCCAGCAGGTCATATCTAGTAGCTGGGCCTCTGAGCATGGCAGGAAACTAAATCACAGTCGTTTCCCTTCAATTAGTGAGTGATTAACGCCAGGCCAGAGCCGGCTGGCTGACCTTCTGGCCACTTAACTGGATCAATGGGTCTCCAAAAACCCAGCCACATCAGCAACCCAGGAACCGTGCAGTGGGAGTGTAGGAGAAAGAGAGCTGTTGACTTGCGCTTTGACTGCCCACTTCTCACTCTCTGTCTATCTTTGGCTCTGCTGCCATCACCTCTCAATCTATCTTTGTAAAATTGTCACATCAGCTGCCTTTTTCTTTTTCCCACCTACAGTGCATCTGGGAAGTATTCACAGCGCTTCACTTTTTTCCACATTTTGTTATATTACAGCCTTATTCCAAAATGGATTAAATTCATTTTTCCCCTCAAAATTCTACACACAATAAATACTCCATAATGACAACGTGAAATACATTTTTTTTAAATTTTTGCAAATCTATTAAAAATCAAAAACAAAAAAATCACATGTACATAAGTATTCACAGCCTTTGCCATTACACTCAAAATTGAGCTCAGGTGCATCCTGTTTCCACTGATTATCCTTGAGATGTTTCTACAACTTGATTGGAGTCCACCTGTGGTAAATTCAGTTGATTGGACATGATTTGGAAAGACACACACCGTCTATATAAGATCCCACAGTTGACATGTCAGAGCACAAACTATGCCATGAAGTCCAAAGAATTGTCTGTAGACCTCCGAGACAGGATTGTATCGAGGCACAGACCTGGTGAAGGGTACAGAAAAAGTTCTGCAGCATTGAAGGTCCCAATGAGCACAGTGGCCTCCATCATCTGTAAATGGAAGAAGTTTGAACCCACCAGGACTCTTCCTAGAGTTGGCTGCCAGGCCAAACTGAGCGATCGGGGGAGAAGGGCCTTCATCAGGGAGGTGACCAAGAACCCGATGGTCACTCTGACAGAGCTCCAGCGTTGCTCTGTGAAGAGAGGAGAACCTTCCAGAAGGACAACCATCTCTGCAGCACTCCACCAAGCAGGCCTGTATGGTAGAGTGACCAGACGGAAGACACTCCTCAGTAAAAGGCTCATGACAGCCCACCTGGAGTTTACCAAAAGGCACCTGAAGGACTGTCAGACCATGAGAAACTAAATTCTCTGGTCTGATGAAACAAAGATTGAACTCTTTGGCCTGAATGCCAAGCGTCATGTTTGGAGGAAACCAGGCACCGCTCATCACCTGGCCAATGCCATCTCTACGGTGAAGCATGGTGGTGGCAGCATCATGCTGTGGGGATGTTTTTCAGCGGCAGGAACTGGGAGACTAGTCAGGATGGAGGGAAAGATGAATGCAGCAATATACAGAGACATCCTTGATAAAAAAAAAAAAAAAACTTCTCCAGAGTGCTCTGGACCTCAGACTGGGGAGAAGGTTCATCTTCCAACAGGACAACGACCCGAAGCACACAGCCAAGATAACAAAGGAATGGCTTTGGGAACACTCTGTGAATGTCTTTGAGAGGCCCAGCCAGAGCCCAGACTTGAACCCGATTGAACATCTCTGGAGAGATCTGAAAATGGCTGTGCACTGACGCTCCCCATCCAACCTGATGGAGCTTGAGAGGTCCTGCAAAGAAGAATGGGAGAAACTGCCCAAGAATAGGTGTGCCAAGCTTGTAGCATCATACTCAAAAAGACTTGAGGCTGTAATTTCTGCCAAAGGTGCTTCAACAAAGTATTGAGCAAAGGCTGTGAATACTTATGTACGTGTTATATTTTCGTTGTTTATTTTTAATAGATTTGCAAAAATTTGAAACAAACTATTTTCACTTTGTCATTATGGGATATTGCGTATAGAATTTTGAGGGAAAAAAAATGAATTTAATCCATTTTGGAACAAGGCTGTAACATAACAAAATGTGTAAAAAGTGAAACTCTGTGACTACTTTCTGGATGCACTGTATGCTATTGGTTCACTTAAAAAAAAAAAAAATTCTGTCACTCTCTGTGGCTCCTCCAAGCAACTCAACACTTTCAACATGTTCTGTCTTTCCCACACTTTCTTTTAACTCTGTGTTACCTGCACACTCCAGTGCAGTAGTCCAGAGAGCTGTAACAAAGGATTATTTTCAATGTTCATACATTTCTATTACATTTACTGTATTTATTTTCTAATTAGTGCTCATTAGAGCCCACTTACTGGATATTTGGGATATGAGGGAGTTAAAAGATTCTATTATCGATATATGGGCCAATATTCTGTACATATCCAGTATGTATAAACGTACATTTTTCTGCAGTGATAACTCAAATATGACATGATGCCAAAAATCTGTAATGGAGACAGGATGTTTTATAATTTATGTCTCGGCCGATATATCGGTCAGGCTCTGCTTCCAGTTACAACAGTTACATGCACAATTGTGCAACTCCGAAAATAAGCAGTCAAATAATTGTTTACAACTGTGCAAAGAAAGTCTAAATAGTAACAATTATGATTTAAATTCCTCTTACTGTTCCTTTTTCCTGGAACTGTTGCTGCAACGAATCCTGTGGTTTGCCAACTTTTACTGGCCAACTGATTTCTCCAAGGAAGAAATCCAAAACTGTTTTTCCTATGTCCAACTCTTTTCAGTTACCTTAGTTACATGCAGTCTTTCTGCAGAAAATTCCCTTTTAAAAAAAAAAGGTTTTATTGTCACAACACCCACAGTACAGATGTTTCTGTCACATTTCTTAGTAATAAATATTGAGATTAAACATTTCGTTATTGTCTATACGTATATCCAATATTGTCCTTCAGCTAGACTAGAAGGCCTCTCTCGCAGACAGTTGTCTGTTCTGACACTGATCATCTGTGGCTGCTCTCTTTGTCCAAAGAGCCTGATTCTGCAGGACTGGGGGGCTTTTAGCTGTCAGTTGTCCAAAGAGAGCCTTAGGACATTACACATTGTTTGTTTGTTGTCCACCACACCTTCCTCAATGCCCCAGTATCCTCTTCTTTCTCTCTGCTTTAATCTGTTGTCTCCATCCCAATACTTTTCCTCTCTCGCTGAACCGCCACACCCATACTGCAGCCATTTACTATATTACCCCGTCTCCTCGCTTTTTAATGGAATTGTCTCACCCTCTCTGTCTTTTGCTGACTGCATCTGTTTTTTCTGCAGCTCCCGGCTTTAAGTTGTTCATTCATAACCTTTCCTTCTTCCTCTCCCTCACTGCGCCCGTCTTCCCCCTCATATATCATTCCATCTCCTCTCGCCACTCTGCCAGCTGACTCGCGTACAGTCGAGTCGGGAGGAAGGAAAATGAGCAGAGCGCTTTTGCAAGGGCAAGTAAGAAGTCTGTCATGGATGGATGGTTTTGAGTGAAGGCCTGGCCAGTAGGTATGAAAGAGTGACAGCTGAGGCAAAAGACTGCTCACAGATACGTTTATTCTACAAAGGTTAAGGAGGTGGATTTGTTCTCCAGGTCGTGTCTCTTTAACATGAAACTCTTGCCATGAGGAGGTGAAACAAAAACTAAAGAGGCAGGAGAGACACCTATTGATCGGCTTGAGTGGGACTTCCTACAAGCTAGATGTTGCTTTTCCTCCGTCCTTCACCTGAAAATGCCTTCTGAATATTACAGTGTTGGCTTTCGTTTTAAGAGCATCTTCTGAACAGAGGCTGAGGAGATAAAATGACTTGAAATTAAATAACTGTATTTGACTCCAGATTTGACTCCAAACCGAACATTGTCATGTCCACCCATCTTCTATTCCAGTCTCTCACCCAGTTTTTGTGTCCACTCCTGGCATCCAACCAGCCCCAGTTCGACCCTGACCCTCCAGCCTTTCTTCAGCCATCAAGCCTCTCTCTCTCTCTCAAGGATAATGGCAGAAGTTCTCACCTAACGGGCATCATTAATCATTATTCCCATGCTGTCTGCTGCTGTAGCAGCTTTTGTCTGAATGCCTGGCAGATTCTCGGACACCAACGGCAGATGGGCACGCTGGCACCCTCCGTTTGGAGAGGCACAAAGAGAAACCACAGCAGCGCAGAGGGAATGGGGTTTTCTGACTGGACATGGATCTGCCCCAGTTACCTGAGCTTTATTTTTAGGAACAAATGTGGACCGGATGTGAATCATTTCTCATGTCTGTGTCTCTACTTCTAATCTTCTTTTTTTTTTTGTCTTTTTCTTATTTCAGGAACAGGAACAAAATTCACGAGTGCTTGGAGAGGTTAGCAGCGCCAAATGGACCACAAAGTGGGTAGGTATGTAAAGCACACGGTGAAAAACAATGTTATTCCAAGTGCTCTACAGTAAAGTTGCTGATATAAGTATATTATAAAAATTCTGAATTATTACCAATGATGCTAGCTTGAGGCTACACCACCACATATTGCTAAATCCTCAGATCACAAAGACCTGGCTAATGTTAATCATCTTATTTAGCCTGATATCATGCTAATATTTACTAATTAGTACCACTGATTTATCAAACTCAATAGGCTTGATCCTCTGGTCAATGCCAATCTCTGTACCAAATTTAATTATTATCAGAGTTATCAACAGTTGTTATATGGTCTATATGGTCTTTAATTGCCTTCCATAAATACATTTAAAAATAATAAAAACCTCAAAATGTTAGTGCTCAGAAACATGACATAAAAGCCACCATGTTTTCACAAACATGACTCAAAAGCACTGCAGTTAGTGTCTATTGCATTTCACAGTGTTTATTTCTAGTTGCTTGGGGACTGCAGACTCACGAATGAATATAACAGAATAAAAAATAAGTGGTAAGCGTAATCATAAAACAGCGAGGGGTAAAGACTGTTCCGCAGTCTCCAGGCAACAAAGTCCGTTTTGAATTTTGGGGGTGTGAAATTCAGAGGAGTAATAGTTCAGAGGATCTGAAGGGTTTTGGGGAAGGAGTGGGGGCTGAGGAGGTTTAAAATACAAAGTGGCACTTTATGCAGCACTTGGAAAGCAAATAAAAAGAACATTCAGTTTGATATTTGAGGATTTTGGATGAGCTGGAGGGGAAACAAAGACAACTGACTGAAACATAAATTCATACTAATCACGATGCAGCGGATAAATGCATGTGGAAGAAAAGATCTCTATCATCATGTGATTATAGTTACCCCATGACATTTAACAATTGTGTTATCTTGTCACAATAACAAACACAGACAGGCAACCTCCTGGATTACACAGCCCATTATTAGCCTGAAATCAGAGCATCTCTGCATCTCTTTGGCCCGCCCCCCCAGACTCCGATAAGAGACAACAGTTATTCCTGACACATTTTTATTCACCAGCGTTATGTAACATCCTTCCCAGTCATGCCTTTGATTTCACTATAATGAACTGACGCCTATCAAAGTCTTAGCGGTGCAATGAATTAAAAGAGCTTATGAAAGTTGAGCGCAGTGGAGCATACAGATTAAAACACAAAACCTCATACGGACATTATTTCACCTCTGTAGTCTATTAGCTCCTGGAACGGTGCGAGAGGAGAGGGGAGAAGAAGGAGGTGAAGGGCTATAGGCTATGTGCTTTATGCAAATGTACAGCATGCATTATTATCTTTGGCTCTGCTTGGCTTAATATTAGCAGAGTAAAAGGAGCAGCTGGACTCAGTAATCCTGACTGTATGCAGGGAGAGAGGAGAGGAGTACAATGAAGGAATGGTCAGAAACCACAGAGTGAGGTGAAGACAGAGTGAGGGAGGGAACAGAGGAGGGAGGCAGGCAGGCAGGCAGAGGAAGCGGGGTGATGTCACCTCTAACAGGCAGCCAATGAGAGTCAGGAAGGGAGAGGGGAGAGAGAGAGAGCGGCCAAAGGAGGGTGTGTTTTTCTATCACTGCAGCATCAGCAGAGAGAAGAGGGGCACAATCAATTTTCAAAGAGAAGGGGAAGAAAAGGCACAAGTAGATAAGGAAGAGAGGGAGACGCAAGGAGTAGCCAGAGGAAAGGAGCATCACCGTGGAGGTAAGAGGACGTTTTTTTTTGTGATGAGATGGACAGTTTGTCATTTAATGGAAAGTGAGCTGGTGAGCGGATTAATGAGGTGGAGGTGGCTTGTTATGGAATAGCACCTTTACCTCATCTTCCGCTGGCAGTACAAGATTACAGTCTGGTTCATGTAAATTACTTCAACAGCTTCTTATTTCAATGTCGGCTCTTTGGAAATTAATCTCATACGAGCCATCAGGTGTTTAGATGTTTTGGTAAACTATAAAATTACAGATAACACAGCACTTAATTGAAACAATAATGATTGGACAAATGTCAAAAGACGTCTTTATTTTGGTGATAGTGGCTAATTACACTTAATTTGGATTACCTTTAACTGTTTCGAGTTTTGAAGCCAAGTATCGTAGATAACCTGTTGGTGCTGAATACTTTCAGAAAAAGATGTTTTTTGTTTTTGTTTCAGTATTTCTATCATGCTGATTTAACAATCAGTGATCTGCATTCAACAGGGTCTCCTCCAACATGAATAGTGAACATACAGCAGTGCTAAGTGCCATTGTGCCACCTCAACGAACACATTATTGGCCATCATTTCAGTAAAAAATGACCTCATATTTACTTTTTTGGGATGAAATGAATAATAATGAATGATGATGAAGAATGTTTATATATTTTAACAGCATTGAACTACACTTTATAAATTGCTCGTGTTTACAATATCCGAACCAACCTAAAAAAGATACAGTACCAATATACTTAAGTATTCTGCAATGCTGCATTGTTGCATATTCTGCAAACTGGGAATAATTTTTTAAATTCTTCGTTTTGCGTCGCCTCTCCGTCTGCCTTGTTATTTTAATATGAATATTTATTTTCTTCCCCTCCCCCAGCTAATAGCTGAGTGGCTTAACGTTAAGTGTATCCACCGATTGCAATGTGCTGCTATGTTTTCCATTGATGCAGAGGAGGGAACTCAGCTGTACAGGGAGCAACACAGCAGAGTAGACTATAACAATTTTCTGGTCTACCAGTCTTATCTCCTGGAGCTGCAGTGGGTCTGTTTTGCCAGCGCAATGATGGAGTAATCGTAACCTGCAGAGTTTTGAGGAGGAAAGAAAGAGAAGAAGAAAACTGGGAGAAAGAAAGAAAAAAAAAAGAAAAAGAGATTCATCTATCAACTGGGAACAGACGGTGAGAGAGATATTTGTACTGAAGGAGGGGATCAGAGGGTAAATAAGGGTGGGGCAGCGCACACAGCAGACTATGGAGGTGTGCCGATGAAAAGGAGGCACTCACCTGGCTGAATGCCACACAGATGCCTGCTGTCAACCACTGCGGCCTATTAAACATCCTTCCTTTACACGCAAGGAAACGGACTGCTCCACCACTCGTATTAATGATGTAGAAAAACTGTATTGCCAGAAGCAGTTGCTAAAGGCTGTGAGCTCGTTCCATTTGTAGCTTGTTAAGGCGTGTCTGGTGTTCTGTGGGTAACAAATGCATATCATGCACAAAGATATGACTCACAAAAGTATAATTAATAACATCATCATTTTAAAAAGATATCTGCTAATACAATGTCAGTCGAGAGAGAGCTGGTTCACCACACTAGTGGTGTGGTGAACCAGCTCTCTCTCTTCCCTCCCTCCATGCCTGAGTAGCCCGCAGCTTGTCCCAGATGAACCCAGTCAAGGGACTGGAGGGGAGAGAAAGCACTGTGTCTGACAATGACTTGTTACCATCTGTACAACATCCATAAACATACTGCACTGCACACATTCACACAATAGATTCAGATAGAGCTGCATCTGACAAGGGCGTGTTGGAGTGAATGGGTGTGTTTGTGTGTATGGAACCTCTCCGTGGCAGCAATGCTCCAGAGACCTGCTGCTGGTCACATTATCATACTATTTAATGCAGTAGGTTTTGTGTGGAAGTAGCGGGCGGATCTCCAGACTGTGCCCGAAGCTGCTGGTGTTGCAGCGACGTTGTTGTCAGAGTAGCTGGACTTAGAGTCTATGATTACCCTCTCCACAGTATGGTGCAGAATGTAATCTCCCCTCTGACGCTGGCTCGTTAATTGAGCTGTTCCATCAAAGAGATGGATGGAAACAGGGATTTATGTGAGGAGAGAGAGATGGAGAGACAGGGCTCAGCAATGAAAAGGCAGAGGAGGAGGAGGGTGTAAGCAACATAAAAAAAGATAAAGGAGAAGAACGTGGACTTCCTTTTGAAAGGCAAAGCACTCTGCATCCTTTAGTGTATGTTTTCTGCTACAGTGCATCCGGAAAGTATTCACAGCGCTTCACTTTTTACACATTTTGTTATATTACAGCCTTATTCCAAAATGGATTAAATTCATTTTTTTCCTCAAAATTATACACGCAATATCCCATAATGACAAAGTGAAAATAGTTTGTTTCAAATTTTTGCAAATCTATTAAAAATAAACAACGAAAATATATCACGTACATAAGTATTCACAGCCTTTGGCAGAAATTACAGCCTCAAGTCTTTTTGAGTATGATGCTATAAGCTTGGCACACCTATTCTTGGGCAGTTTCTCCCATTCTTCTTTGCAGGACCTCTCAAGCTCCATCAGGTTGGATGGGGAGCGTCGGTGCACAGCCATTTTCAGATCTCTCCAGAGATGTTCAATCGGGTTCAAGTCTGGGCTCTGCCTGGGCCTCTCAAAGACATTCACAGAGTGTTCCCGAAGCCACTCCTTTGTTATCTTGGCTGTGTGCTTCGGGTCGTTGTCCTGTTGGAAGATGAACCTTCGCCCCAGTCTGAGGTCCAGAGCGCTCTGGAGAAGGTTTTCATCAAGGATGTCTCTGTACATCGCTGCATTCATCTTTCCCTCCATCCTGACTAGTCTCCCAGTTCCTGCTGCTGAAAAACATCCCCACAGCATGATGCTGCCACCACCATGCTTCACCGTAGAGATGGCATTGGCCAGGTGATGAGCGGTGCCTGGTTTCCTCCAAACATGACGCTTGGCATTCAGGCCAAAGAGTTCAATCTTTGTTTCATCAGACCAGAGAATTTAGTTTCTCGTGGTCTGACAGTCCTTCAGGTGCCTTTTGGTAAACTCCAGGTGGGCTGTCATGTGCCTTTTACTGAGGAGTGGTTCCGTCTGGCCACTCTACCATACAGGCCTGCTTGGTGGAGTGCTGCAGAGATGGTTGTCCTTCTGGAAGGTTCTCCTCTCTTCACAGAGCAACGTTGGAGCTCTGTCACAGTGACCATCGGGTTCTTGGTCACCTCCCTGACTAAGGCCCTTCTCCCCCAATCGCTCAGTTCCTGGTGGAAGAGTCCTGGTGGTTCCAAACTTCTTCCATTTACGGATGATGGAGGCCACTGTGCTCATTGGGACCTTCAATGCTGCAGAACTTTTTCTGTACCCTTCCCCAGATCTGTGCCTCGATACAATCCTGTCTTGGAGGTCTTCAGACAATTCTTTGGACTTCATGGCTTGGTTTGTGCTCTGACATGCACTGTCAACTGTGGGACCTTATGTAGACGGTGTGTGTCTTTCCAAATCATGTCCAATCAACTGAATTTACCACAGGTGGACTCCAATCAAGTTGTAGAGACATCTCAAGGATGATCAGTGGAAACAGGATGCACCTGAGCTCAATTTTGAGTGTAATGGCAAAGGCTGTGAATACTTATGTACATGTGATTTTTTTGTTTTTGATTTTTAATAGATTTGCAAAAATTTCAAAACATTTTATTTCACGTTGTCATTATGGGGTACTGTGTGTAGAATTTTGAGGGAAAAAATGAATTTCATCAATTTTGGAATAAGGCTGTAATATAACAAAATGTGGAAAAAGTGAAGCGCTGTGAATACTTTCCGGATGCACTGTATATGTGAAAGGAGCAGACAGAGAGAACTATAGGAGATAGAAAAAGGCAAGGTCACAAGAGAAGATGTGTTGTAGCAGAAGAAGGAACCATTTAAATAAAGTGCTCAAACATTAATAAGAAGATTTCTGATGTCTGATTGTTAATGAAGAAGATTATCTGAAAGTAAAGCCCTGCAATGCGCAGTCGGATATTTATGCTTTTGCTGTATTCATTTTTATGGGATGAGTCTGGCCTGTTTCCAAATGCCTTTAGTCCTGCAGTTGAAGTTGGAGAGCTGGTGTTGTGTAGGAGGAGAGAAGTGATCTACTCTCAGTCTGCCAGTTAGGAGCAACTCCACGGTAGAGCAGTGGGGCGCTGTCCCTTCGCTCCTCAGCCACCTGTTATAGCCTCGGAGCAGCTTTGTCTACCCTCATGCTCACCAAACACAGCTCACCAAACACAGCTATATGAACACATGCAAACATAAACACATCTGCACAGTGCATCTTAAGCAACGCTCGGCAAACTCACACTGCAGAACTCCTGTTGCAGTGCACCAAATTAAAGATTCTCTGATGTTGCCTCCCTGGCCTGATTACTTAAGCGTCTGCGACTGATCAAAGACCGCACTCATCACTTTCTGGGGATTCAGCCATTAAAGCAGCAGCGAGGTAAAATATGGGTTAAGAGGGAGAGATATCTCTCAGACTGAAGTGTCAACAATAACACTTTCATGTCTACTTTCCTTTTTATCCTCCTCTGAGAGAATAACAGTTGTAAAGTTACAAACTCACAAGCGCAGATTCAAAGGCTTGTAAGTGATCTCCCTTGAGTAGTCTTCCAGCATGTCTGCGTCTTTTCGATGCTGTGTGTGTGTGTGCGTGTGTGCGTGCGTGCGTGCACAGTTCAGCGGCAGGATCCTGTGCACCTTCAGGATGTTGTCAGGACCCCAACCCCCCCCTGCACCCCTTCTCCTTGTCCGCCTGCAGCTTGGAGGCTGTTTGATTTAGACTGTGCAGATGGGAGTCAGTCTACCGGGTGTCAAGTAGGGGATCGTGGAGACATGCTGTCAGAATACATTGCGGTGATTTAGGGGGCTAAGGGTCAGATGGATTGACGGGCCAGCCACGGGTAAATGACTATAGAGAATTGAGGTGGAGGGAAGGGGGAGACTGAAGTTTTCAGAGGTGAGGTGATGCAGGCAGGGAGGAAAACCTTAAGATGAAAATGATTGATTTAAAAGGAAGCAGGAGGGTATGGAGATGGCAGAAAGGCTCTTATGGAAGATGAGACATGGTGGAAATGGACTTTCGTAGTGTGATGACTCGTCATCCCACCAGAAGTCCTGCACTCTCTTCTCAGACAGAACAAAAATTTCGACCTATCCATTTCTTTTTACTGCCTCGGTGTCTCTTCCTGCCATTTAGTTGTTTGGTTTCACTTGCCATATCCGTATTAATACAGTGGACAGACAAAACCACATTGGGATCTTAATCAAAATAATGACCGTAACTCCCATTAGCCTTTCCAGAAAGTAGCTCTCAGACAAAGACTCATAAATCCAACCCTGCTATACAATTGAACCTACGATGGGTAGAGGGCACAAATAGAGGCGTCATGTATGGAAATGAATTTAATTTGGCAGAGTGAATTACCTTATTAGAGCTTTCAGAAGTGATGTTATGAGAGAGGAGAAATTGTAGAATTCCCTTGGGTGGTAAATATGATATTGGCAGTTAAATTACAAAACTGGAACCCCATCGTGGATATCACTTCAGACCAGGAGAGAAATTAATTATTTCCAAACCAATAACGAAACTGGAGGCCCCAGATATTGTGGAAATAAAATCTTCAAATAAGGGAAATTTTAACTAAATAAATAAAACAAACTGTCTTTATTACATTGTTTCATTACTGTGGGGCAAAATTGTAAATCCAATTCCTTTACAACACATTGTTAAAGTAAAGAATCATACTTGAAAGCAGCAACGCAATAAAGCTACACATTGAATATGAATTAGGGGATATATGAAACTGTTCCTCTCTTTGCCTCCTTGACGTTGTCATCTGTCGCTGGCAACATTATGTCTTTGTCTCGGCAACATACAGAATTCCCCCTCAGCATCACTCCTTCTGGACCCCAGTCAGCTCTATCAAAGAAGCTTTATTGTCCACATCAACGACTATTATTAGACTCAATTGACCCTCTGTCTAGTGTGTTTCCCTACTGCATGTATCTGTCTCTGACAAGTCTTCTTTTGATTGTCAAAGATTATGTGCATGAATGAGTCTCCATTAACAGTGACCAGTATGAGATGAATTAATTAATGCATGAAATACCAGTGTTAGGTTATGGCCTTTTATTTGTGAAAGATAATGTCAAGTGTCTGGTGGTAGCTTTGCTGAGACACATGAATTAAATCTGGAAGTTTAATGGCTACTGGATAGATTCAAAATTAAGTTACATATTACAGTTAACACCATAGAAAACTATTAATGCTTTTATTTTGCTCTGATTCTGTCTACATAAAACTCTTAGTTATATTCATAATACATACGTTTATAGAGTCTAGTTCCCAAGATGGAATCACAAAATAAATTAAACCACAAAAGGCAACTGAATATATTGTCATTATTAGAGTACTAATAGCAGTATTAGTAGTCTATTACAGACTTGTTTCAGTATTCTTTTTTTGTTAGCTTATTAACCATGTTGCAGATTAATCAACCTTTTAGTTTTTGCAATAGTGTAAATGTGCCAGAGCTAGCTGATGAGCTAATTTACATCTGTATTCCCTGGGCTGGTTATTACAAATTAGTGGCCTAATATCACTGTATAATGATATCTTATTGTTGGGTGATGTAAACGCTTATATAGGTTAAATAATTCCTAACGCTGGTAAACATCACAGGATTATATAGAATATATGTTGAAATGTATGCAATATAGCGACAGGCAAAGAGATAGCTTCGGTGGTCAACAGCACCGTTAAACATTTTGTCTTCTGGTGTTTTTTGAAGTTCCATATAGCAATTTTAGTTTTTTTTTAAGCTAATATATTTATTTGACAATATTGACAATATCTCCACACCACTGACCATATTGTGACACTTTGGGGAATTCATGTGCCCTTTGTCCATTCTGGTTTTCATTACATTTCACAGGCTGTTTATTAACAGGACAGGGTAGCATTGGTTTACTAATTCATTGATTTGTTGCAGAGAGGCCGGCTGCATTTTTAATGAAACTTTGGGGCATGATATATCTCAGAGCTGTGGGCGACTACAGCACTGATGCTTTTCTTTAAGTTACATCATGCTGCTCTGCTGAGGCTTTGAAGGAGGTTTTCAGTACGGATGGAGTTTATTCATCTGTGTTTTCCTTGTTAGTTTCCCCTTGGATAATGTTTCTCAATTTCCTTGGCATGACTTTCATCCTTGCCCAGTTTTTACCCTTTGCCAGTAAAAGAGTTTATTCTGATAGTCTAGATTAGAACGTCAACAGAGTAACAGTATCCACGCTTAAAGATGCATCTGTTTCACAGGCAGTCATGACTGAATGTTTTTTGCAGAGGCTGAGTTACTGTCTGTTTGCCTGAAAGACATTTACACTCTGGGACTGAAGCTTTCTCACAGTGAAGTCATGTTTTTTTTCTTCTGCTCCCTGAAAGACTGGACTGGATTGCAACATTGAGGCTTATGCCAGAGTGAAGTCTGTTGAAGCGTTGTGGATGCATGCCTGAAATTCTACTGAGATGAGATCAAGATTATGTTCTTTAGAACTCTTAAAATGTATGAGTTTAAAAACTCAAAGTTTGTGCTGCAGTTGTTGACTGCCAAGGTCTCTATTGCTCTGAAAAGATGGGAAGCATTGTTTGGTGTGTCACAGTCAAGAAGACAAGCTGTGTTTTTGGGGGCATAAGGGTAAATATGTTGAAGTGAATGTGACTGCTCACATGTGAAACCCAGTGTGCTTTGAGTGTTCTGAATCCATCTATAGGTGTATTTATTTGGAGCATTTAAATTTAAGTGTATTGATTTTGCTTAACTTGTCTCTTCCCCACTCTACACCTACACTTCATTTGATTTAACCATAACAGAAATAGATGGGGCGTGAAGCACGAGCATCCAGACAGACACACTCGAACTGACACAGCATCCTCAAGCACTGCAGGTGATGTAAGTAAACAGGTTGTCTGTGTGTTTGTCTCCTTGTGATGTTGTGACTGTAGTTTCTTGCAGGCAGTTTATCTGCTGTGTCAGCCATGATATATTCATTAGGGTTGGATTGCAAAGAGTTGGAGGGGATCAGGTTTTGAGTGGGTTGTAATCCCCATACACTGGCCTAATTTAATCTCACCTACTGTGCCATCCTATTTCACACTACACCCACCACACGCATGCAGGCGCTGGCTGGAGGAGAGAAGATGGTGGGCATACAAGGTTAAAACAGGGTAATGTCAGACAAGAGGCCTGAAGACAAAGAGGGAGGATGGTAAGAAAAGAGCTACAGTGAAGGGAAATTGATTATGAGCAGTGGGAGAGATATTCAAGTGCAGAGAAAGAAGCAGAAAATGTCAAGAAGGCAAGAAATGTCAGAAACAACAGGAGAGACGGATGAGGTTTAGAGGAAAAGGTGCTCTTTAAGTTTGTAACAATGGTCATGTTCGCTTACGTCTTTCTTTTCTGATCTTCGTCTTTCAGCGAACACAGCTGGACATTTCTTACATGAATCTTGTTAACAATTACATCAATATAGAATATAAATGCTGGAACACTGTGTATCTCAGACATGTAGGTTTTTAATTTATAGAAGCTGGTCATAAATAAACACTTATTTTGTCTGTGTAGCTGCATATGAATATATTATGTGTTATAAACCATTCATTGCAAGTATAATGCCTAGGGGTAATGAAATTATATGCCAAAAAAAACCCAACATTTTATTTTGGCATCTTTTCCAGATAGCCTTCTGCCCAATGTATTTTGAGATGCCTCGCCACCTCATTATATTTATTTGGCCAAGTTGCAAATAATTTGCATGTCACAAAGACTTCACACAGTTAAGTAAGGGTTTACATAACCTAATGTCTGTTGTTTTCTTTACCATTGATGACCTACATCCCTTTCATCAGCTATCCTTATCTACTCAGAGCCGGAATAAATTAGGTCATGCTTGCCTGCTATGCGCTCCACACATTTTCCACCTGAAGAGGATGTAGTCTGTGAAACTGTTCTAATTGCCCTCTTCTGAATGTGGACTTTGTGTTTTTAAGTCAGTCTGGTGTTGGAGATATTTTAGCTTGCTCCCTGAATTGGTTAAGGTAATTGGGCATGACACCACAGAAAGCCTCAAACAGAACAAAGCTGCAATAATGAGATGTCATATTTTGCTGTTTTGTTTTTATGCTATAAAATCGTCTACTTACATCAGCCATCATGTTCTGTTGCACAGCGGGAGAAATTGAGCAGTTTTTGTGGCTAAACTTGCGAGGCACATTTGGCGTAGCAATTTCTGCAAATCATTTGTTGAAATCTTTGTTGAAGAGAGGACTCACTAAAGTAGCAGGAAGCGATAAGGAGGCGTGGGGTGAGGCTTCTTGTTAATATGAGGAAATGATAAAAGGGGCAATCCCCAGGAGAAAACACAGAAGCAACAGGAAGAAAAAACTGATTTATTCAGGGGTGCAGATGTCACAAGAACGGGAGGTCTGGAGATGAATAGAGAAAAGATGAAGAGCAGGAACAAACCACATTGAGATAAAGAAAGAAGGGGCAGCAAATCGAGGGCCCAGACATTGTTAACAAGGCAATTATACACATAAGCAAATACCTCATCCACCAAACCTTACACAGTTGGGTGGGGCAGGAGAGAAAGTGGAAGTGCTTGAAGCTAAAGGAAGAACTCTTGTTATCAGTAACCTTTTTATAATGTTGATTGAACCATTAAATTTTGATTCTGCTCAGGGCATCGAGATGGAAGTGTGAGACTGAGGAGGTTAAGATGGAGGGACAATGTGGGAAGATAAACAGAGGAAGATGCAGTTAGGGAGAGATGGGAGGCTAAAGGACAGAGATCCTGTAGTGATTAAAATGTCAGTCTGTGCACAGGCAGGGGCACACCTGCCAACCATGCATTCACATACACACCAGCAAACTTAACAGACAGGATACAATCCAGCATGTGCTCAGTGCTGGCATGACTTAATTCACAGCATGTGTCCTGTATCATCCACCTTTATACATTTTTGTCTTCCTTCGATTGCCCCCATCCCTTCTGTGTTTCTGTTTCTTCCCCCAGTGGCTCAGACAGTTTGTGTTTTATCTGTGTGTGTTGTGAACACCATTTTGACCAGCCTGTGGTTCAAAGGGGGACAAATACGTCTACAGTAAATGTTAGTGACAGGGTTGTTACCAGCTGTGCAGCTGTCATACAGACTGTTCCCTGTGTTGCGACCCCTCAGCCTGCCTGCGGGGTCCGTCCGCCTCCACAAGTGTCAGGAGAGCTGGTTTCTTCTTTCACTTTGAATCAAAGAAAAATGTCTCTGAGGTGTTTGAGAAATGTTGTCATGCAAAAGCTGCATTTGTTTGGCTGGTACTGGCTGGCAGGAGTTGCTGACATGCTGTGTGGGTGTCCTATATAGAAACTAGCACAATCAGCATGTTTTAAGCCGGGCTATCATGAGATGGAGATGATTTAGATATCTGCCACCGTAGCAAGGGATTTAGTTGACTAAAATGTTGCTGCTGGTTTATTTTTGGGTTTATTGTCGGACTTTGTTGGCCTGCCTCTATGAAAAAAAATCGTAGGGTAATTTAGCAGCAGGCAAAGGTCACCACCGTTTCCTCTGCATCCCTGTGGTCACTCTCTCTGTATCAGTTTCTGCCTTCCTCTCTCACTGGAATTGGAGACAAACTCCTTCTGTCATCTCTCATAGCTGAAGTAAAATGGGATGGAAACAGAGATGAGAGACTGTGGTGGAGCTGTGGCCACAGCTGGGGCTTCAATGTACGGGGCAATACCCCAGGAGGAAGATGACGGGGACAGAAAAGATAATGTGATGCATGAGGAGTCGAGCGAGGAAGGGGATGAGCGGTGAAGCTCCACAAAACAATATGAATAGAGAAGAGATGAAACAGCGTCCTCACTTTTTTGCTTATTCACTCTGTTTACCTCCTGGAATAGAAAATATAAAGCCAGATATTCTTGTCACTCCTTTTAAATGTCTAACGGGAGATGACGCACACATAGACTGATGCAAACACAGGCGGGATGGAACAGGTTGTCTGTTTACCCTCTTTCATATTGCGCCTTGCTGAAAATTGGTGCGCGTGCTGGAAAATGTCATGTCCTTGATCTCTTTGCGCTGCTACACACTGGTGCGTGGAGGGGCTGGAGCTGTGTAGAGATGTGCGGAGGGGGATTTACAGAGACGGGGGTCTTCAGCAGAAAACAGGGCTGTGCGCCTCAGATAACACTGCAGCCTTTGATGGAGCTCGGCCCTACTCTGTTGGAGAGCACAAGCTGCTCCGCCTCAAATACATCTCCGCCGCGGACTCCATTGGTAATGATTGGATTTAGTTACAGAGCAGAAATGGTTTGCCGATGATAATGATAACAGATGCGATGGGAGTTAGTCAGCCACTTAGGGACGGGGGACTGTATCGAGGCAGTGCCAGCCTGCAAATTTCCCTTTAGACAGGCTTGTCTCTCTCAGGCTTGATAGAAGTTGATCGAATGCTACCTGTAATTATATTTTGTATGATCTTGGCCTGGTGATTGTAATGAAGATGTAGTGCAGGACAGATGTGTCCCACAAGCTTTTTTCCAAAGGGAAGCAGCAGAAAACTAAGGGGGGAGGGACAAAGAAGTTAAGGCTGAGAAAAAGCGGGGTTTCATAATAGTCAGAGGCAATCAGCAGGGAGCAGAGACTAGAGAAGAGAAGTGAAATATACAGACAGGAGTGCAAATAAAAGACAGACTTTCAGCAAAGACGACAGCCAGGAAGCAGGAACACTTTCAACTATTGGTTGCATGTAGACATAACAGGGGAACTGGAGAAAGTCAGAGATGGGAAAAAGAGCAAGAGATGGAGACACGGGAGACAGGAGATGAAGGTAGCGAGTATAAAGTACAGATACATGATAAAGAGAGAGCGAGAGGGGGTATGGGTATGAGGGGGGGCGGGGTGGGGCGGGGCGGGGGGTGGGGGTGAGGAAGATGAACATGTGGGAGGGGGAGGGGAGAGAGAAATATTTGCTGTGTGCAACTGAGCTGGAGTCAGGAGGTTGTCATGGTGATAGCGAGGTGAGAAAAGAAAAGAGAGGCAGGGGTATTCACACCTACACACATACACAGGCATGCACGCACTCACATGCACGGACACATGCTACAACAAACAAAATGAGTCATGCATAACAACACTGACCTGTCACGTTCTTAGCAAACACTCTCACACTTTTGTACACAAATGCACACACAGGTGGTGTGTACAAATAAGCTGAGGCCATGTATGAAGCCCTGTGGCCATATCACCACGCAAACTCCACGTCCCATCCCTCTCTGCTGTCTTTTAGCCTCAATCAGCTTCATTTGAATGGCAGGCAAATCTCCTTAAACTGACTTGACTGACTTGACAATTACCCAAACCAGCCTGCAGTCTGCTGCTGTATGAACACACACGTGTTGTTGTTGTGTGTGTGTGTGTGTGTGTGTGTGTGTGTGTGTGTGTGTGTGTGTGTGTGTGTGTGTGTGTGTGTGTGTGTGTGTGTGTGTGTGTGTTTCTCTTTACATATCTGAGCTGTGCTGTCTACATGGGTAACAAGCTGATGTAAAGACAAGCAGCAGCTCCAGTGGGGTATGATTTTCTGAGCCAATGCACACACACACTGCTGGCACGCACTTAATAATAATAATAATAATAATAATAATAATAATAATAATCAGAATTTATATATCCATAAAATGTTATAATAAAGATAATAAAACTGCAGTGACTTCTGAAAGAAATGTCAAAGTTATTGTTTTTTTGTATCAGAAAATTATAGAGTGTCTAGAGGAGCAGATGCTGAGGTTTTATGAACTGGAGAACAAAGCATGTTCAAGGAGAATAATATTTTACTCAGATCAAAGTGAAGGGACTTTTCCTTAAAAATAACTTCACCTTCACTTGTACCATTAGAAATGTGTCTCATTGCAGTGAGGGGAGAGAGTCTGAAGCACAAGAGAAAAAACAGCTAAGTGCCAACACAGCAGGAAGAAAAATGATTCCATATTGGACTACAAACAAATCAATAACATCTCTCAAGCAGAATCTTAGCACTTAAATTAAATCTGGTTTTAGATGAGTGCTGGGAGGTGGAGTTAGGTTGGAGATATTTTTCCGCAGGTGATGGGTCTATGATAATATTTAAGTTTTAGTCTGGATTTAAGATACTACACTGTTTCAAGGTATACAATATGCAATAAATAAACCCCCAAAAAATTAATTTGATTTCACTTCTGTCAATCCTTCTCATCCATACACATCACCATCACCTCCCTCTCCTTCCACTCTGTTTCTACTCCATAAGCATTTAGTAGCTGTTCAGGGATGTTGCATCTCTTTCCTCATCCCCAGAAGATCTGGCTTTTGATTAGATGAGGAGCACTTAAGGGGAAGTGCTGCATTTGCAACTTTTAACAAAGTTAATGGGATTGCCAAGGAGTTATCTGACCTGGTTAAGCATTTAAAAGATGCGAATCATAAGTGAGCTGTTTTGTTAAACCTGCCTTTCCTCTACCTCTAATGTGGTCAGATAATTTGTGACACCTGATTGGTTATGCTTGTGTTGTTTTTATAACTTTGTAAAGTGTATTTGTCTCTCGTTTTGCATTGCTTTGACAATGAAACAGTAAGTTTCTACTGTTTATGCATGGATGAGAGCATGTCTGTTGCATGTTTTCATGAATGTACTATCTGTAATTTCATGTGTGACTCCTTTATGTCTCCACAAGCCCAGTGTTAGGCTAGAGATAAAAAAGAAAAAGGTCCAGCCGCTTTTCCACAGTCGTTGAACCACTGGGATCCTTCCATGCAAATGTGCTGGCAAAGCACTGTGTGTGACCTTGCCCTGCCAGCAGCTCATTTCCCTGAAGTGGTGGAAGAGACGGGATTACATCCAACCTAAAGAGACCTTGACAAATGTTTCTGACAAAGTCTAAGACTTGGCAATGAGCTGTCTGCAGGAAAGGTTAAAGGCAAACATTACCCTTTGGAAATATTATGAAAAAACATTTTTGTGGTTAAGAACCTGAAAAAACAGAAACTGAAACTTCTCTGCGAAATAAAGGCGTGTCACAATTTCACATTAGGCAAATTAAGCCTTCTAGTTTTCTCGAGTACTTTCTCTTGGAGGCTGACGTTTCTCAATTGTCTTTCCTGGTGTGATGAAGGTCGTAGGTCAAATACACAGTCCGCCCCTCTCTTCAAGTTGTGGCGCCCATTTTCCCTACGGACGCGGCCACGTGTTCTTGTGTGTCACACGAGTGGCTGGCAGCTGTGTCCTGCAGAGCTATATGGGCCACTTATTACCTGACCCGAGGGACCGTCCCCTCCTCCCTGTCTGCTGATCGACTGAGCCCCTCCTCAAACATCACTACCTGCAGCAGCCAACACAAACCTCCCCCCCCCACCTGCAGTCTTCACTTGATGCAACCCAGACACGCACACAAGTGCACACATATGCTCCCATTCACACCTGAGGCTCATCAGATAACCGTACAACAGCCTTCTGTTTGAGGCTCTGCTGCTTTATGCTGTAGTTATGCATGGCTGACTTGAATAACAATGTGAGCTGTATGGAGAAAAAAAAAATCACCATGAAGTCATATAAAATTCTTATGTTTTGTGCCCTTATGAATGCATCCGTATGGATATATGAGCATCTGCTCCAGTGGTTGGTTTCCCTCTAGTGCTGTTACTGTTTGTGTTGTTGTAGCTGGTTTGTCATCTCCAATTGTATTAAGCTGCTGCATCTGGTTTCAGGGCTAACACTGACAGATACTATACTGATGTCAGCTCCTTTTTACTGGCCTTTCTGGCTCCACTTTGGTCCCCAAAGGCTTTACTTGCACACGCGCATAAAATCTCCTTTTCACCCGTCTGATCTCACTCTAATTTTTCTCTCTGAGGGATGAATGGCTACAAAAATATCACTGACTCTCACTTCCCAAACAGCGTGTGGCGTCACAAAAGTAAAGAAAAAAAGTGGCGGTGAAGGTCAAAATGTGCGTCGAAATAATAATAATAAATTAAAAAAAAATACAAAGTGAAGACATTCTCACCAGAGGAGCAGGAGAAAAGGGGAGAGGCTGACTGTGAGAGATAAGGAGAGAGAGAAAACAGAGAGTGTAGGGAGGGCGGAGCAGACATAAAACGAAGCAGGGAGGAGAAAGAGAGAAGGTCACTCCTAATAGCTCCTCCACGTAATTTCATAACGTCATGATTGCCCCTCTTTACTCAAGCTAACACCATTAACTATCTGCCGTATGACCACTAAACCATTCTGCTCTTCATAAGCTGTACATATTCAACTATCAATGTTTCCACTGTACACAGAGTATCAGTATTACTGTTGAATTATTTGGTAGTGTGCAGGATCAACACTATGAATCCCATCTATCTTATCGCATAGGATGTGTAGCGTGTGTTGTGGGTGCTTGCATGCATCACATCTTATATCTACTGCCTGACACTGAGGGCGTGTCTGTAATTAGCGCGCTTTGTGCTGAAGGCATGCAATCTGATTGATGCTGTTGCTAATGAAGCAAATGACGCACAAGCAAGATTGCAGCAGCCTATGGAGAGTTTATGTTTGTGTATGGGTGTGTGTAAGTGAGTGTGTGCATGTGTGCAATCATAGTAGACAGTAAGTACGTATTTAATTTAGTGTACCAAACAGATGTAACTGGCTTCCTTGCTATTGTCTGGTTATTGTTGGTCATCTTTCCACATTAAATGCGTTTAGATGGCTGGTGAAGTAAACTTAAATTGACAATTCTTTTCAGTGCTACAACACCAGCAACATGTTTAATCTTTAATCTTCTATAAAGTCTCCAGTCATGACTGGAACACACAAACCTGCTCCATATTGTTTATTTTTTCTGTTTTTGATACATCATCATTTCCTGTAACTAACTGACTGACAGGCAAGCCAGAAGTGAATTAGCTTATCAGTTGTGGACTTAAGTGAGCAGCAGCAAACATGCTAGAAGCACGGAGCGCGAGAGGCAGAACTCCATCTGCAAGACTGCCTCCATTAGCTGACAAGAGAGATTAGCTGACCTGCTGACACACAGGCTGATCTTGACTGATACACACAGCAACACACATGGACTCTCGTGCACACAAATACACACACACACACACACACACACACACACACACACACACACACACACACACACACACACACACACACACACACACACACACAGGGAATCTGATACACCGTTACATTAGGATAGCACCCCTGTTTTGATCATTATAGAGCTTTTACTGGTCAGTGATACCATAACCAGATATCTCTCTTTTCATGTCTGTCATTTACACTCTGCAACCCACTTTTTTCTCACTTTGTTCTCACTTTCTATGAATTTTTCAGACTTTTTGTTTGTTGTTAAACCCCTCCCTCTGATCTCCCACCAGTGTTGCCCTTCTTTTTCTCTTTGTTGGTTTTACTTCCCTCCATCCACCTCTCCTGTTTTTCTACCGCCCTCACTGATATCTTAATGAGTCCACTCCCTTCCCCTTCAATTATTCACCACCTCTTTTTTTCTTCCATCATTCCTATTGTGTCTTAAAGGGGAAAACATCAATAAATAAATCACACCAGGGGTAGCTTATTTTGCAGTCTTGGAAATAGGTGGGTTACCTGCGCCTATTGGTGTACAATAAAGGAAGAGCGAGAGAGGACGAAGGAAATCTTGTCCTGTTGTTTTGTACTTTAACTTTCAGTTGGATAAGTCTTTAAATTATTTATCCTTACAAATCCTTAAAAAACTTTGTGCCACGTGTCAGTTTAAGTGTGTGTAAATAGTATAGACATTAAGGCATCCAGTATTTGCACTTGCACATGAATGTGTGTGTGTGTGTGTGTGTGTGTGTGTGTGTGTGTGTGTGTGTGCGTGCGCGTGCGCGTGGGCGTGTGTGTGTTTGAGGGCACGGTCTGTCAGTTTGCACCAGCAAATGAGTGAGTGCGTACGTGCGTCCGCATATGTAAGTGATACCGCAAACCCGTTAGTGTCCATGTGTGTGAATAACTGAATTTGTATGTACAAGGGGGATGCTGTGTGGAGACCACGTTGTCATGGCAACCAGGACAGAGAGGGAGTGGGCGGTTGCCCTCACGGCTCCTCTGACAACCTTCATTTTCTCCTGCCTTGTGCCACTCCAATGTTAACCCCTAACCCTTGTCAAAACAATGGGGGGTTGTAGTGAGGTGGGGTCTTCAAAAGAGGTGCAGGCTTTGGAAAAAAATCAGGCAGATACTGTGGCGTGCATTCTCTCACCAGATTTAACACCAGTGGGAATAGGAAAGTATCTAACGGTTGACCTTATGCTAATAGTGGTATTGATAAATGTGCTGTCTGTGTAGCCTGATTCCTGATAAGCTGTAGCTCTGCAGCTTTTTTCTACTGGTAAATTTCCATTTGGAGTTGACCACGGATCATCAGTCATCACACATGTTACTTGGCCCTTTAAATGAAGAGCCACAGCATGAGGGAAATATTGGTTTCCCACTGTGCTAAAATGCTCCTTTTCCATTAGAATTGCACATATTGAATTAACTAGCTGCGTTGTCTTTTGTCCGAGCCAGACTGCTACCGCAACAGTTTATTAAGGTGATTGAGAGGGGAGGAGAGGAGAGGAGAGGAGAGGAGAGGAGAGGAGAGGAGAGGAGAGGAGAGGAGAGGAAAGGAGAGGAGAGGAGAGGAAAGGAAAGGAGAGGAGAGGAGAGGAGAGGAAAGGAAAGGAGGACAATGAAATGCATTTTGAAAAGCGATCGGGGGGGAATTGAAGAAAGCTTTTAGTGTGAGCTACCAAGGGGGCTGAGAGAGGGGTAGACTGATAAAAAGGTGACAGGAAAATGGGCACTCATCATTCACGGACAGTTCCTATTATAAGGCTGGAAACACTTTTAGAAAACATGAGACAGACTTGCGAGAAAGGCAGTCTTCACTGCGACGAATGATGAAGGACAAATAATTGTGTTTCAAAGTGAGTCGTGGATCCGAGCGGAAACAGGTAGCTGGTGTTATTTCGCATGATTTGTGGTATTTTTCTGCTGTAGCGACAAAGTGGGTCTGAGACTTGTCTCACGGCAACAGGCTCATGCATTAAGTATGACCCTGCCAGGGAGAGGAAGAGGGGAGGGTGTGAACAAGAGAGACAGCCCCACCAAAGACACCAGGTATGGATGGTCAACATTAGTCTGGGACCAAACCAAATGTATGGCAAGGGGAGCAAATGAATTATGAATTTGGGTGAATTTAGGCCAAATTGTGCCGACAGGAAGGGGCTTCCTATGAATAATTCACTCTGTAGGGTGCCTAATCATCTACCCCCACCAGCATCACCTTGTTTCTCAGACAAGCCTCCTCCCTTCAACTCCCCATTGACCCTTACAATTTCTCACTGCCCTTCTCCTGTAATGCATATAACTCCGTCTGTCCATTTTTTTTAGAGTACTCTCTTTGTTTACATTTAAATCACTCCATATTTTTCCTGTCTCTCCATCCGTCTCTTTTTTGTATGATGTTTCTTCAGACAGACGAACCCCGGGGGATGAGGAAAGGGTAAAGGGGGGCATGTATTCATTTATTTTTCTCCCCCCCTCCTATCCTGCATCCTCGCCTTCTACACATCTTCACAGCTGGAGGTTGTTAATATTTAAAAGCAAGGCATGACAGTACACAAGACCTGCACACGTTTGAACACACACACACACACACACACACACACACACACACACACACGCACGCACACACACACACACTCACGCACACACACGCTCCCCCATGAATCCAGTAGAGCAGCACATTGGATCAAAGCACATAGAGACTTTCATAATTTATATTTTTATAACTCAAAATATAGAGAATATACCTACATTCATCTACATGGTAGCTCCTAACACAGATATGGGAGGAAACAGGAAGCATCTCTCGTATGTGTGGGTGGTTGTCACGATGTGGATCAGACTATATGTGAAACTTGGGACATGATTAGACTCTTGAGGTTTGATCCCATCTTCTCCACAGACAAGAGAGACGATTAAGCACCGCAAGTGCTTGGCAACACCCAACATGTCTACTTAATGTTAATTACAACATTTTGCAGAAGAAGGAAGGGTGTCTATGTAATGTCTGACAAGGGGGGAAAACGCTCCAATGGAAGTGCAGCAGTTACATTTTACTAATGATAGCAACATTAACAGTAATGAAAAATGTTTGTGTTATTTGTGTTTTTCCAAGCAAAACGCCTCAAAGCTCATGAATAATTGAAGGAATGAAAACATTTATTTGGTCGATTTGGCTCGTTTGAGTGGCCTGTTGATGGCTAATTTACTGCAGTCAGGCTTTCTTGTGAAAAAAAAAGAAGAAAGAAGCGACCACGCCCTCAAATCTCTCCTCACTCTACAATCTCCCTGTGATTGAATGACTTCTGATGGCGCCCGCTGACATCCCAATGGCGATAATAGTTTTTTAAAAGCACTCAGAAACACTGTCGGGTCATCTCAGCCCAGCTGCAAGCAACCATCCCAGCCGTGACCTTTGACCCTGTCCAATGAAGCAGGTAACAGGGCTGGGATTGGATCACTGACAGCTGCACAGCAGACACCCTGAAGAAGTGAAATCAGGCATCTGCTTCACCTTCAGTCTTTCACCTCTGTGTTAATGGAGAGGCCACCAGGCTCCATGCCATGCACACAGCTTGGAAGTAGCGTGTGTGTGTGTGTGTGTGTGTGTGTGTGTGTTAGTATGTCTCAGACCACATCAGTCTGGGCTTTCAACTGTTTGGGTGGCTGGGTTGGCCCTGTTACATGGCAACCTCTCAGCCTCTCCCTCGCATGACAGTCATTTCCTCACCCTTCCTAACCCATTATAGTGTTCCCCTTTACTGCCCCTACTCAACATGACTGGAATATTCTCTGGTAGGTCTGCCTCCTGACTGGAGCCCACTGGACCGAGCACTTTTATCTTTTTGATCTCCCCTGTCAGACCACTCGAGGTGTGTGTCTGTCTGTCCCCTTTCCTTTCTGTCTGTCTACTCGTGCATTACAAGCTTCTTTGTGTGTCTCGCCTGTGCCAGCTAGTGCATGTGCCACACACTCCCTTGGTGAAATTGTGATTGGCGGCGTGACAAAGTACGGTGCGCCTCATCATTAATCAACGTCTTGCTTTGCTCCACACGGTGCTCCCTCACCATCTCCTTGGAGAGAGAACTGATAGGCAAGCTCCCACCTTAGATCACATTAACAGCAGTACTAATACACTAAAGAGCCCCGCTTCATTCATCTGCCTCTAATGGCATTTTGGAGAGGTCGGTTTAGGACCGGATCACCGTAATTGGCTCCCTGTCAACAAAGAACAACAACAACGAAAGTGGCTTTAGTCTGGTGGTGGGTTTGGTAAAGAAGAAGAAGGAGAGGACCAAGAGGAAAGTGACTGATGCACACTGATTGGAGGAGCCTGCACATGTGTGTGTGTGTACTAGTAGATGGATAGGATTAGCGTCACAGCTGTCACCCTTTGTCATCCGTCCCTCCCTCCCTCTTGCCTCTGCACTCCTCACCCCTCCCTTTTTTTCCCCTCCGCCTCTCTCCTTCCTCAGCTTCACCTCTCCCTCTCCTCTGCTCTCCTCCTCTACCCCACTTCTCCACTTTTTATCTCTCCTGAAGTCCTCCACCCACCCACCTCACCACCCCTCCCCTCCCTCTCTGCCTGCTCTGACAAGGAAAGCAAGTGAGTGTAATAGCTCATTTAATCCTAATGCTGTTAGTTTAAACTGCCTTATTAAGGACTTAGCTGTTGTTTGCTCTTTAATTCAGTCTAATTTGGCTCTTTTGATGTAGACAAATCCCACATTCCTGTTTTTTCTTTTAAGATATTTTTCAACACATTCTTGGCTGAGTGACATATGAAACATCAACTGTAATTAACTGGCCAGCCATTACCGACTTGTTAAAAGAAAATGAGTGATAATCACTCCTCTCTCCACCCTGCATGCTTCTTCATCATCTGTATGTCCTCTTCTTTCTGACCTTCCCCTACTCCCCAAGGTCAATCATCATTCCGTTGTGGCATTGCCAACACACAGTGGTGAGCGGAGCCAAAACTCTATCAATCAGGTTGCAGAGCTGCCAAAGAAGCCTCTCTGTCTCTATTATCGCCATTTTCCTTTTGTCTCACATGTACATCTTAATCATGGTGTGCTATAACAGTTCTTTGTGTGTGATACTGAGTAGTGTAAACAGTCAGCGGGCTGCGCCACGTGGTGCCGCGGGGGAGGACAGCCTGCATGTTGTGGCAAGGACCGACTCCAAGGGTACAGATGGAGAATGGATAGACTCTTAGTAGGGGGGGGGGGGGCTCGCCTTACTCACCACAACTGATAGCATTTTTATCACACACTTATCACAGCACTATCACCCAAGTACACTATGAGCTGTTCAGGCAACGCAGTCCTGACCAGTCAACCTAATTAAGTTTGTTTGTCTTGTGTATTATCAGATTTGACAGTTCATTGGTCTGCATTTGTCTGTCCGAGCCCCATCTGGAAGGCTCTGTTCAGCTTCTTGTTGTGGTATTCTGCCCATCTGTGCTGCTGACTGGCCTCTCCATATGGACCTCTGGTCATGTAATTAAAACCAAATAGAGACTTTTTTTTAAATTCAGGAACAGGTGATGGACATTGTTGGTGTTTTTTGTTGGATGTATATTGTAGACTCTTGATTGGTGTGTTAACTCCATGTCTCAGTCTGTCTATTGGTCTGACCACATGGTCCGGGGTAATTTTTCTCCCATTCTGACACATGGCCCTTCTCTGCCCCTCTCTGCCCCTCTCTGCCCCTCCCTCTTTCTCTCCCCCCCCCCCACCTCTCCCTCCCCCCACACCCTTCCTTTTTTTTTTTTTTTTTTTTCTTTCAGAGAGGAGACCAGCAGGAGGGCGTGGACCTGCTTTAAAGAGGAATACCAAAAGAAAGAGGAAAAAAAGAGACAAGACAAGAGGGACCAAAGACATATGAGGCAAAGCCAAGGCCTCTTGCAAGAGAAACATAACGTCACACCTGCTTAGAACAAGTGTGTGTGTGTGTGTGTGTGTGTGTGTGTGTGTGTGTGTGTGTGTGTGTGTGTGTGAGAGAGAGTGTGTGTGAGCGAAGTTGCCCTCTGTGTGCATCTTACTGGAAGTGTGTGAGCAGGTGGAACTTGGATGGGACAGTGAGCAATGCCTCACACGCAGCGACAGCAGGTTGGCAGTAGGGGGCAGTGCTCCTCCCGCCTCCTCCCCCTTGTCCTCATCCTCCTCGCCCTTGCTGCCCAGCCCAGCCAAGCAGCCATACGCATACCCTCCAACTGTGAGTACTGATTCATAATATTCATAGCAATGGTAGCTGAATGCTTCCAGAAGGTTCAAAGATCTTTTTGTTGTGTTAATTACCTTGTTGATTCATCAAAGCACTCCAATAATGCGCTTTTATCGTGATTAATTAGTACAGATGAGCAGAATGAACATGTGTTTCTCCTTCAGTATCTCACTTCAACATCCAGTGCTAGTGAAGCCTGTTGGCTCAAAATACTACTGTCCGTGGTTTCTTTGGTGAGCCCTCATCTGCGTCTGTGGTGTGTCTAATTACTTTGTAATTGATCCCCGCATACTGCATTGATTAGTCCCACTATTGATCTGGTTTCCTTGGTGCAAACCAGAATCTGATTGGAGCGTAATTTAATCAACAATTGAATTATACAACAAAAAAAACTGAGGTTTTTTCTCTGGCTTTCATTTCTTCCACCTCCTCGATGCAATATGTGGGCATTACAAATACAGCTGAGCTTGTGGCCCTACAGGGAAATTGATCTTCATCTCCTCTGCTGCTGTCGGCCTGCCCACAGACCTCCTCTGGAAGGAGAGAGAATATTGTTTCCACTGCTACTTTTGTTGTTCTCTCTTTATCTAAGACTACTTGCAGTGAGTCACAATCCTTCACCACCCACACAAATTTCCAAAGTGTGTATACACAAGCAATGTGTGCGCTGACACACACACACACACACACACACACACATACACACACACACACACACACACACACGACGTAAATGTTGATGAAATACAATAAATCTCCCTGTTTAATTCCCAAAGGGGCTAGGTGACACGGAGGTGAGGGGGACAAGGAGGATGAAGGGAGGAGGAGGAGGGGGGGACAAGGAGGATGAAGGGAGGAGGAGGAGGAGGAGGAAGGTGGAGCGTCAAAGATGTAAAAGGTCAAGGTGTCCCCTGCCTTTCAATTAGGGAGCCTCTGCCATGTCAATAAGAGTCGGTGAAGCAGTGATCAGGATCAATACAGGAGATGCTAAGAATCTGTATCAAGGAAGACCGGGTTAAAAGCTACGCTCCATTACAGAGGACATTACACTACTTTATCGTCCATGCATCATAAATGTTGTTGAACTATCTATCTATCTATCCATCTATCTATCTATCTATCTTTCTTTCTTTCTTTCTTTCTTTCTTTCTTTCTTTCCTTCTTTCTTTCTTTCTTTCTTTCTTTCTTTCTTTCTTTCTTTCTTTCTTTCTCTCTTCTATAACTAAAATATTTTCCCCTATTGCCTTCACTCTGGCCATCACTGTGGACTAACAGACCACATAAGTAATCGTAAGTACTTTTAACTTTATTGACGTCTGTCTTGTCTTAATGCGGGTGCTGGCAGAGCTTATCGTAAACAAGTGTTTAGAATAAGCTCTGCCAGCACGAAACTTCATTATGCCACAGATGTTATTTTCTATCCATTCATCAGTAAAATTACTTTGCATTGTGCTGCACTTTAATGGATCTGGCATTAACGTGCAATGCGTGACTGTATGTGAGGATGTGTGTGTTGTACTGTGAACATGTACCTGTTTCTGTATGAGGGTGTGTGTTTTAGTCTCATTGGCTCCCAATAGGTGAGATCCCTGTAGGAGCAGGGAGGAGGAAGTGTGAGGAGCTGCTGTCTGTAAGGAGGCAGCAAAGCTGTCAGATCAAAGACACAGGGAAATAAAGAGGAGTTAAAGCACTAAGCTCCATCTCCTCTCCTCCTCCTCTGCCAATAATGGAGCAGAGCCCACAGCCCAAACTTCAATTTGATCAGCTGAGGAAATGGGCTTATTTCCTCTATCAGTGGGGATTCTTTCATTAAATTCCCTCACTCTTCTTATCCGTCACTTTCTGAATCTCTGTGAATTTACCCCTTGTTTTTTTTTTTCTATCTCCATCTTGGTCTCCCTTTGCTCTGTTTTTCCTGTTGCTCTGCATGTGCTCTCTCCTCACTGCTCTTTTATCCGTCTCCCCTGTCCACTTAGCTCTCCATCTTCATCGCCTTTTTCCTCATCTACCGCAGCCCCCCCTCTGTCCTGTGCCCTCCTTTACCCACATACCTACATAATGTAAATGAATCTCTGACTCGGGCTCTGTCTCTTTTCCTCAAGTCAAATTAAGGAGTGTAACCCCAAGTATCAAGCTGAGACTCCTATTCCCCCAACAACAGCGTATGTGCACCGGAGCTATGGAGAAAAAACATCTAGATTTCTGTCTATAATTATTCAATTGAAGTAGAACATAAGAATGGTCTGTAATGTATGTGGAAGATTCACACACACCCCAGCAAGTGTTTCTTTTTCTACAAGTCTGTTATTGCACCATGCTTTATGGCTGGTGACAGAGAAAGAGAAACCTCTTTTGGTGGTCATTACTTTTTTTTTCTTTGAAATCCCTGCTTCATTTCCCCGCAGACTCTTTCCCTCCCTCTCTCTGTCTCAGTCTCAGGGAGCACTGTGCCATATATCTCTTTTACATGAACTCTCCCTCTTACATTATGCGGTATCAATTTCCTCTCATCTCAACCCATTTTCTCTGCCCGTTCTCGTACTCTTTTCCTCGGCCTACATTTCATCTCTTTCTCTAGGGAGTCTTTTTAAGTGATATTGACTGAATATACTTATCAGCAGCGGTTAAACTATGAAAATGAGTATTTCCAGTTATTCTGTAGTGTTTGGTAAGACATTAAATGTTGCTATAGAGTTGTGTGTGATACAGTGGGGTGACTTATGTGTGTGTCATCATTGAAGTTAGAGCAGCATGAATCATAAAAGGAGGTCATGTGAATTCATGTATGCATATCACACTACCTATGCAATCCATCTAGATGTGCATATACACGTCTGCTTTATGTTTTGTAACTGCACTAACTCTGATTGTGGTCCATGCAGTCAAGACGCCTCCAATGATCAACACACATCCGGAGTCTGTCACCGTCTTCAGCGTTGAAGACCTTGTCATGAGCTGTGAAGCCTCTGGCAACCCTTCGCCCATGTTAGTCAGCACACACACATGTACACAAGCAGAATAAACATGTTTTGTCTAAGTCTGAAGATGCCATGAATCAACTGGGAATGCTGACCTTCCCTCTCCTTGTTCAGCTGACATCTACATATTAGTATTACATGAGAGCGCAGCTTCTCCCAGTCAGAGTTCTTGTTTCAACGAGGGATAAATGTCATTAAGCCCTGGAGCAATCTTTTCAGTGTCTGAGCTGCTCTGAAGTGGAAAACTGCGCCGATTGCCAGGGAAAAGATGAATATCGCAATTACACAGCGCAAGCCCCAGAGTCCCACTGGGGGAGCTCGTGTAAATTTTACAGCAACTCATTTGTGCCCTCAAATCCAGTGACATATAAGGACATCTTGTGTGTGTTAAAGCCTGTTCTTAAAGGCGGAAAAATGACTGCGTGACTGATATTTGAATGAACAAATCTTCTGTCAGTGTTACTTATTCTCTATTTTTTCTTTGTTCTAGTTTCCGATGGACGAAGGATGGAGTGGAGTTTGACCCCAGCAGCGACCCAGAGCTGAAGGTTTCTGAGAGCTCGGGCTCAATTGCATTCTTCACGCTCAGTAATACGATGGACACCCTGAAGCAGTACCAGGGCAAATATGTGTGCTACGCATCCAATGAGCTGGGGACAGCCGTGTCACGCGAAGCCATACTCAACACTGATGGTAAGAGCGCAATAAAGCAACCACTGACCAGTTAAGACAGAGTCATCAATTTTTGATGGACGATTAATACTTGATGATACATGACTTGAAGTATTTGATGCTGTATGTGCTGATTTATAATCATTTCTCTTTAGAGACGAGGGTGGAATCACACCCTTTGAAATAGTATCAAACAAATTCAACATCCTCTGATCACATCAGAGAAATAACATATCTTTTAAAATGTCAGTTTTAATGTTAGTTCTTCTGTAAATGCCTTCAAGGTTCAGATTTGAGGCGAGCTGTTCTGTTGTGGATTCATGTAGTTGATTTATGAAGCTACGAGCGGAGCCAGCGTATAAACCGTTTCCTTGTTCTGCTTTGTAGAGAACTCATCTGTTAGCAGATGGTGGCTCACACTGAGAGCTCATACTACAGCCACCCAGAACATAATTACATGCAGTAACATGATAATCAGCATACACTCACACTCACACTCAAGCAAACACACGCGCACACACACACACACACACACACACACACGCACACACACACACACACACACACACACACACACACACACACACACACACACACACACACTCTCTCTCTCTCTCGCTCACTGGGGCCCCTGGGCAAAAGTAAAGAGCACCTCGGTGTATCCATCCACCTGTGTGACTGGCTCTCTCCTGGGCGACCTCCTTCCTTCATAGTTTCCCTGACAACCGTTTCCCCAGAAACGCTCTTGAGTTGATGTCATGTGAAGCACTCCTCAGCAGCTCCTTTGGGGTTATCAACAATGGGCAGAGGGGAGGAGGGAGGAAGGGAGAGCAAACACATATGACTGAAAAATCACGTCCTTTTACTTCTGCAACACAAAGAATAAACCTGAAGATCCCTCTCCTCAAATCCTTCAAGTTCCTCCAGTGGAAATTTATACCTCATACTCCTTACCCACTGCTGTGTGTGCTGACTTGTGATGTGCATCGCCTCAGGAAATCTTCACATGTGTTTATGTTTGTTTATCACCTGTGTGTTTCCACACAGACTCACGGGTGTTTGTATTCTTTCCTCGCTTGCCTCCCTTTAGTCCCCCCCTCCCAGCAGAAAGAACAAAAGGTCAACAAGAAGTCTGAAGAGGGGAGCAGTGCTGTTCTGAAGTGTAACCCCCCGCAGAGCTCCATGGAGCCTATCATTCACTGGATGGACTGGAGTGAGTACATCACTTTTCCATCTCTCCTTCCATTACATGCTTCCTGTCTCCTCGATGAATCTGCCACTTAGACTGCACGTCCATCCTTTTGTTGTCCACTTTGATCACATCAAAGAGAGCTAGCTGATAATATATTTCTGAAACAATATAATCTAAATTGGTCTCTTTTTCAATATCCAAATATTCTTTTACTCATTTTTCTTTTTTTCCTCAACAGCAGGATTTTTTCATACCCCTACTCTCCTTGCTGTCTTTGTAGTTACACTTTTCTGTCTCACTCCTTTTTTTTCGGCTGCCTCAATCTGTCAGCATTTTCTGTCAGTTTCTCACCTCTGCTCTCCCTCTCGGTTCAGGGCTACACCACATCCAGCTCAGTAAGCGGGTGGTGGTGGGGAAGGATGGCAACCTATACTTTGCCCATTTGACGATTGAGGACAGCAGGGATGACTACACCTGCAATGTCCAATACCTGGCGACACGCACGATTCTGGCTAAAGAGCCCATCACTCTGACTGTCAACCCCTGTGAGTTCTGCTCTGGATCAACTCAACTCCTAATCACTGAACTGAACTGACAGGAACTGAAGTTGGTTCCTGAAATGTATCTTTAGGTTAACGATACTAACGTGTTTAATATCAAAATTTAAACCAATGCAAAGGTCTTAATGAATGAGGAGAAATTAAGCTCCTGGTCAAACTGGTATCATGTAAGAAACAAAACATTTTTCTACAAATTAAGCTGGATGTCAGGCTCAAAGGTAATGTTGCATGACATGTAAAGTTATATAAAAGAGAGTGCAGGTTCCCTTGATGTATCTTTCTGAAATGTCAAAAGATAAGTTCACTTGAATTGCACATGTGGAAATTCTCCAAATTTTAAAGAAATGCATCCTTAACGTATTGAGATATTTCGATCTGAAACAGAGTGGTGGGTATACCAACAAACTGACTGAGCAACACTGAAATTACAAATACTGGCCAAATACTGTCTGTGTTCCTTGTCATTTTAGGGACTCTGGACATTAAAAACAAGACTACATTGTCTTTAATACATGTATTAACTATACATTTGAAGTTCTTCAATTGTACAGTTTGATAGTAAGCAACCATGAACATCCCTTTACATCCCGTTCTTATAGTAAAATGCTGCATAAGTCTGCGTGTCATTTTTGCACGTACTGTATGATATTTGTTTAGAACCACCGAGGTCCCAGAGTTATACCAAAGTCAACTCACCATTATGTGGCGGCATGTTCTGCTGACCAAAGCAGTGCCCGTATCCGGGAGACATCCCAGAGCCAGCAGGGGGCCCATCACCTTCTCAGCCCAGTTGTAATGAGATGCAGCTCACACTGAGATGTGGTTTCCAGCATCTGTGGCCCATCTAGAGGTCACATGTTAACATGAGACCTGTGTGTGTGTATAGGAAGTCTGTATGATGATGTTTTGTTAGAGAGGTAAACTTTTCTCCACATGACTCCACACCCTGCATCTGAGTGTGTCAGAGTCTCTGAAGTGGCTGCTGTGTCAGCAGCACAGCAATCTGAAAATTACACATACATATGTATGAGTTTTCCTCCTCGTCTTTGTGTTTCCACCTGTCTTTGTCCAGCCAACTCAGTACTGCGGAACAGGAGACCCCACATGATGAGACCTGCTGGATTCCACAGCTCGTACCACGCCCTCAAGGGCCAGACCATCGAGCTCGAGTGCATCGCCGAAGGCCTGTGAGTGTGTGCGCGCATATGTGTGTGCTTCAGTCCTCATCAATCAGATTGCCCATTTTAATCAATCTTCCTGCCTCTCATCCTCCCCCTGTCTTCCTACAATGTTGCTGTCTCCTACCAACTCTGCTTCTCCTTCTTTAACATATTTCTCATCTTTTCTCCCTTCACGTGTTTTTCTCTCTGCCTGCCTGATTCATTTTATCTCACTTTCACCCACCGTTACACACTTTTGTTTCCCCTCTCTCTGTTACACGTCTTCCCTCACACATGTCGCTCCATTTCTTCCTATACCTCCTCCTTCGTTCTCTCTCCTCCTCTTCAGTCCCACCCCAGAAGTATCGTGGCTGAGGAAAGACGGCGAGCTGTCAGAATCTCGGACCGTTAAAGACATGTTTGACCGCCGTCTGCGCTTCAGCAATATCTCGGAAAGTGATGGGGGAGAATACCAGTGTATAGCTGGAAACTCCCAAGGGAAAATCACACACACTTACATGCTGACTGTGGAAGGTGTGTTTCACACACACGCACACGCTCACAGACATGCAAACAAAATTTCAACACATGTTGACCGAAGCTGAAAGACAACACTGTATATTAATATTTTCTATGACATATTTTGAAGTCGGTATATCAGAGAAATTGTTCTCTTGGACATACAAACACAATACAGTCAGCCAGGTATGAATGAAGGCTTGCAATTATGGATTGAGTCATACACTTACACAAGTCTCTGCATTTTCTATTTCTGTGGCAAGAGTTGGCAGATGTTGAAATTAATATATTGATTTTATAATACACAGACTCCAAGTTCTTGTTGTCCATAAAGATATATAATTTTAAACACAATATGTTTTATTGAACATGAAATAAAGATGATATGAGCTCATGATTTTACAACATAATGGTAAATGGTAAATACAACAATCCCGATATTTAGTAATAAGAAATTACATTTTAATACATTTTGCTTCTGCCTTGGGTACTTGTGAGTGATTGATGAAAATAGTCTCAAGAGATGCAACAGAGACACAGATATCCTTACTTTTTATCCCTAGTTTTGGTTAAGAAACACTTGTTCCTACATTTCCCATAATGTAACTCCATATTGCCTGTCCCTGCTGAGTAAACACCCATGTTTTTCACAAGTAGCCCTTCCTGTGACCAGTATATAGACAAAAATTTTTTTTTATTATAACATAGTTTGGTCAGTTGCTTCATTTTTTTAAGCCTTACAGAGTCTCTTACACTGGTACTGTGTAACTTAAAGATGTGATGTTTTGTTTGCACTGTACATGTTTGTTATATTCTGTCCTTGTAGCTGCTCCTTACTGGACCAAGGAGCCAGTCAGTGAGTTTTATGCCCCTGGTGAGACTGTCAGACTGGACTGCCAGGCAGATGGCATCCCTTCTCCAACCATCAGCTGGACCATCAATGGGATTCCCCTCTCAGGTCGGCACTCACACCCACCTGAACATACCTCAACACACATCCTTCAGGTGTACTGACAATGTTCACTCTTTAACAGAAATTGATAAGGACTCCAGGCGTACTCTGACGGCAAGTGGCTCTCTGATCCTGGCGGATGTCAACTTTGGAGACACTGCCATCTTCCAGTGCCGGGCCTCCAACAAACATGGAACCATCCTCGCCAACACCAACGTCTATGTCATTGGTGAGTTTTTGTTTTATACATGTTTTTATTGAACGGACCTTTGTGTATGTGCATTACTGTGTATCTTATTTGTCTGTGTGTTGTTTCAGAGCTGCCTCCCCAGATCCTTACTGATGCCGGGAACACATATAGGTTTGCAGAGGGACAGGAGGCTCTACTGCAGTGCGACACCTTTGGCTCTCCTAAACCTAAAGTCATATGGTGAGGCACATGGCTATTGTTTTGTATTGCACACTCTAATGTTGTTTGGCACATTTTCATATTGACAGATTTCACAAAGGCAATATTATTGCGTAGGTAGCTCTTCATATACATAAATTAACAGCCAAATGCTGTTACATCTGGGCTGTGACTGAATTCTGTCAGTGTGGCAGGTGTCCAACCAGCCTCAGTTCTTTTTAGTTAAATGGGCAAAGTGGCATTTAAACTGATGAATTTATCAGCCACTGCAGTAGTTTAAAAGCTTTGTTTTGCTTGCCAAGTTTCTGATGTGTGTGTCTTTTTTAGGGAGAGAGGCAAATTCTCCCTCCTGGCAGATCCCAGAGTTAACCCTCTCACCAATGGGGGGCTTGAGATCTCTAATGTCACCCACAACGACGAGGGACTCTACATCTGCTCTGTACTGAACACCAACTTGTCAGTCAGTGCCGAGCTGGAAGTGTTCGGTGAGTGAGACACACACATTACAAACCCACAATGTGTCCCTTAGCATCTGATGTTATTTGCACCTCTTGCATCTTGTATCAGTGTTGTGTGTCTCCTCCAGACAGGACAGTGATCGTGTCACCTCCGCAGCCTCTGAAGGTGCAGCCTGGAAACACAGCAATCTTCACCTGTCAGGCCACCTTTGACATCAATCTCAGCCCTCCGCTTATTCAGTGGAGGAAGAACGATCAGAAGCTGTTCCAGTCCCACAGCGATGAAAAGTGAGACTGACATCTATAAAACAGAGACATGACAATAAGATAATGTTAGACATTACTGAGAGGATTATTTTCTTTTCCATTTTAAGTTATTTCATCCATTTATTTGTTAATTCTAATTTTATATTGGCTTCTGCTAGATACATTACATATCTTTTCACCATGTTTACATTTTTATGTTCATTGTACCAGTTGCACAATCAAATAAATACCTTTCTGGGGTGACAAAAATTTAAATGAGGTTGATGAGATGATGAGGTAGAATACTGATAAAGGGGGAAGATGAGGATAACAGTGATGACTGTTTTTCTTCAGATACACTTTCGATGGGTCGGACCTCATCATCACTAATGTGGGACCAGATGATGAGGGCGTGTACACCTGTCAGGTCATCACTAAACTGGACATGGCTGAAGCCAACGGCACCCTCACTTTATGTGGTAAGTCCATTGACCATATATGATCACAAAGCAGCAAGGGCCTGAGATTGCAAACATAAAAACTATAAACAATAATCACACAATCCTCTAAAAAAATATAAAAGACATATTTGTTTAAACTTGTGGTGTATAGATATGAAGTTTGCAGATTAGTGTGGTAATGTAAAAATTGTTGTCCCTCTCAGATCGTCCTGAACCTCCAGTCCTCCTCCAGATCAGTGATTCTAAGCAACGTGCAGTCACTCTCAGCTGGACTCCTGGAGACGACAACAACAGCCCTGTGCTAGGTTTAGTACAGACACACTCATGCTTACAAACACCCACATCTGTACTTGTTCTGTTCCTCTTCTGTTTTTCTTCTAATTAACACACAAATGCAACTCAGAGTGTCTTAAGTATGATTATGAGTGTTTATTAATGTTTTATTTATCTCTCTCCTTTTGGTTGACTTCCCGTCTTTTTCCATCACGCTTTGACTCTGTTTCTACAGAGTATGTGGTACAGTTTGAGGACCAGGGTTTGAAGGAGAGGGGTTGGGAAGAGCTGAAGACAGTAAAAGGAAACGAGGAGCGTGCCAGCCTCCCCTTGTGGCCCTACATATCCTACCGTTTCCGGGTCATCGCCATCAATGACGTGGGCAAGAGTGACCCCAGCAAGCCATCTGAAATCCACAACACCCCAGCAGAAGGTAAAAGCCCGTGTTTTGTAGTGAAACGTTTTTAATGTAACGGTAAACCCCAACAAACACTGGACTCTCCTTTTTGCCAATCACAGCTCCAGATAATAACCCAGAAGATGTTAGGAGTGAGTCCGCAGACCCAGACTCGCTGGTCATCACCTGGGAGGTACATCTGTTACCTGAATGTACCATCATCTGAAACTAAAGGTTTAAAAAAAAAAAAAAAAAAAAAAAAGGTCTGTGTCTTATTGGCCTCCTTCCATCATTATAGAAAATGGACAAACGTGACTTCAACGGACCGGACTTCAAGTACAAGGTGCTGTGGAGGCGAGCGGTGGGCAGTGGGCCTAACTGGCACATGAGCTACACAACGGAGCTGCCATTCGTCATCAATGACATCGGCAACTTTTCTGCGTTTGAGATCAAAGTCCAGGCTGTCAATGAGAAAGGGGAGGGACCTGAGCCAGACCCCATCATCGGCTACTCAGGAGAAGATTGTAAGATATATATATAGATATATTTTTCGATGGTTTTAATCAGGTTTTTTTTCTGGGAATATTTTGACTTGGTATCCACACCTATCACATTCCTGTCTGCTGTTGTCTCTCAGTTCCATTAGAGGCTCCGATGGATGTGGGTGTTATACTGATGAACAGCACTACAATCAAAGTGACCTGGGCAGCAGTAGACAAAGACACAGTCAGGGGACACCTGCTGGGATACAAGGTACTGCTCCTGTGTCTCCTTTGCTGTTATTAATGACTAACATGTTTGGTTTTACAGCAGAGGCAGCCATATCGTAGCTTAGCTTAGTTCTCTGTTGTATCAACGCTGTGAAGAATAGACAATTTCTTTTTAATTTAGATTATCTCACCTTTAACCTTAGAGAACTGTTTTTAATGCTGTCATAAGAAAATGTGTAACTACCTAACTCAATGCAGTCATGATATGAATTAAATTAAGTATAAACATGTATGTAATGTTTAAATGTTCAAATTTAACCCATGATTTCCTCTTTAAATTTCTCTGACTTTATGCTTCCAGATCAGCCTGACCAGGTTAGGGTCCAAGAGCCATCACCGAGGCCGGAGGGCCAGGGAGTCAGCGACCACTGTGGTGGTGGAGATTGGGGCCAATGAAGAGAAGAAGGTGATCAGTGATCTCAGGCCGTACTCCCACTATGCCCTGTCCATCACTGTGTTCAACAAAAAGGGAGAGGGACCCCCTTCTGAGGCACTGTCCTTCAACACTGAAGAGGGAGGTGAGAACAAGGAGAGGCGTGATCGTGGGGAGGAAGAGGGATGGATGACAAGGCTGTAATGGGGGAGGTGATGGATAAAGGGAGTGAAGAGGTTTAATTATAGACAAGAGTGACAGAGATGGAGCAATATTGGATGGAGGGGGGGAATATGGGATTACAACGAAGGAAATGACACTGATATCCAGAGAATGACTGGTGCACACTGAGGAGAAGGAGGATAGATATTCTGAGCAGAAAAGTATCTAGAGGCGAATGGTGCCAATATATGAATAATCCCTTTGAAATCAAGTGCATTTTAATCAAGCCTGTTTGTGCTGCTGCTTAGTTCCTGGTCCTCCCACCACCCTGATGCTAGACAGCCCATCAGAGACGGAAATGACCCTCCGCTGGACGCCTCCTGGGCAGCCCAATGGAATCCTTAAAGGATATCTGCTGCAGTACCAACAGAGTGAGCATCGTTTACATTTCATCTTCATCCAGCCAGTACACATACAGTAAAATATTTTCTATGCTGCATTAAAGATGTCAGTAAAAACATTGCGTGTAGTGTGAATGATACCAATACATCTCCAGATAAATCAATAACACTTGGAAAATGTCAAAAGCAGAGCATCCTAATGATGTTCATCAGTCAGTCACATGTCACCCAGAACTGTGTCCTCCCTGTGTTAACGATTGCACAGTGATTGACTATTTTATTTGGCTTTTCTGTGTTCAGTTACAGAGAGTGATGATAGCCCCATGCAGGTAGAGACAATAGATGACCCCACAGCCACCCACCTCACCCTGAAGGGCCTGGACCGCCACAGCCACTATCGCTTCTACCTGAGGGGGCGCACTGGTGCTGGGGACGGAGAACCCATCATGATGAAGGGTGCCACCATACTGAATGGAGGTCTAGAGCTCTTCATAGTCGTATGGCACATATACGGCCAGTTTGTATTGGATCATAAATTAGATTTTTGTTTTTGCAGCACCTCCTACCAACATCAGCTGGTCTGTGGGTGAAAACTTCGTCAACTTCAGCTGGGTGGCCAAAAAGAGACACAGGAATGTTGACTTCCAGATCTACTACCTCAACAAAAATGGTATAATATTCACACTAATGCATGCATACGTTAGACCTCATTGCTTCATTTGTATCTAGTGGGAATAGTTTCAACAATCTCGAATAACAACAAGCTAAAACTGAGCTTCATGTTGTGCCTCTGTAGATAGCAGCAAATGGAAGAAGACGGAGAAGGTGAACTCCTCTCAGTCTTTCTACCAACTCCAGGGCTTGACTCCTGGCTCTCATTATCGTCTACGCTTCATCTACAGTAACACCTCCTTCTGGGATACTGTCATCAAGACAGATGGAACAGGTACTCTGAGCTCTCTGCCTTCATTCATCCCCTCTGCTTTCATCTCTGCTGTCTCCTCTGGGTTTCCCACATCTAAATATAAAGCCCGATATAGCAGAGAGAGTGTCTTGCAGTTCTTTCTCTGCCTGTGAAGTGCTTTCAAAGACTCATGTGAAAAGAGAGCTTGGTTAGCCATATGAAATGATCCATTACTTGTGTTTGTTTGGGGTATTTTGCTGTATTCTTTGGTTCCCTGGCGAAATGCCACCCTGTCAGAATGCGTAATGCTCTGTCTCTTTTGCTCCAGATTCTGCTCCCTCTTTTGTCTTTTTTTCGCCTACCCTTTTTTATACTTTCCATTCCTCTTGCACTTTTCATCCTGTTTCCCCATTACAAAAAAACAACAACCTAACTCTCTTTTTTCAACCTCTCTCGTTTTACCTCTGTAGAAGTGACAGAGGTGCAGCCAAGCTTCGCAACACAGGGCTGGTTCATTGGCCTTGTGAGCGCCATCGTGCTGCTGTTGTTGCTTCTGCTCATACTCTGCTTCATCAAGAGGAGTAAAGGCGGGAAGTACTCAGGCAAGTGCAGCTCACAATCATGAGCACTCATCAGTAGAGATGTTAAACTGAAAGAATGCACTTAGTGACGATGAACACAAAATGATTGAGGGCTTAAGCAACTTATGCACAATCAAATTCCCAGTTGTTTAAGAGGATCACACTCATACATAGAAAAGGGTGTTTGCAGCCACCTATAAGGTGCGGCATGTAGACAGAGGATCTCAAACCTGTTTATTATTATAGCCTTTTATTATTTTACCAATGTGTTTTCTTCTCTCTCTGCTTTGTCTCTTTCTCTCACTCTGTCCTTTTCTGCGTCTGGACCTCTGACCTGCTTCTTTCCCTCACAGACAAACAGCTCAACACAAAATCTCTCAAAGACTATCAGAGTCTGTAGTAGGCACTCTTTTATAGCTAGCCTTAGATTTTGGATGCTAAAGGAAATGATGGAGCTTACCTAGGTTACCATATATATTATTATTACAAATGAATGAACAAATGGATGAATACCTAAATAAATGATATGTTAAAATTAGTGATGAGTTTTAATGTTTGCCAGTAGTAGCCGCCCCCCTCAAGACACAATTTTGTTGACATTTTTTGTGATGCTTTTTTTGTAAGCTGAGCCTCTTAAAAGCTCTGCCTATGTAATAGTTTCTCCTTCAAAGCCGACACAACCTTTGTGTGAGTAACTCTAGCCAGTCTGAAGCCATAAAGCTGTCTGACACTGCAGTACAGAAAAAAAAAAGCAAAGCACTTATAGGAATGCACCACAGTAAACCAAATTATTCTCACTGGAAAAAAACACTGTAAAATAAAACTGCACCATTTAAAAAAAAAAGAAGAAGAAAAAAAAGCTCCCTGCACAGTTTCTTTAACTCTGTAATCCTTATAGTGGCTACAACTCCAAATACTTGCTCGGTTTCACTCAGCCTATACCTTCTCCCCTGCAGCCTTCACATGAAACATGTAGTGAAGCAGACCTCTGTGCTCTCACTTCCTCGCTGAGTGAGAAAAAGGCTTTGCAGAACTGTGAAATAATAATCACAAACCACAACAGTAACTGCAGCTGACTGGACAGAGAAAAACACCAGCTTTTCAATCATTTCAGTCTCCCACACAAGGGAGAAGCAAGTGGCTGGTAGTGTCTGTGCTAAACACAAGAACTAATTGAATAATAACTGACCACACACACTGGCATTATACTTATGGAAAATTGTTTATTTAACTTATTTGGAATTTAAATAATGGTTATTATTTTATCATATGGAAGTTAGAGGATAAACTAGGTCAAAACAACAATCCAGATAGATAAACATGTTGTCTGATAGTCTGAGTCATTTTGCGCCACAGTGACTGGATGTTCCTGTCTGACGGAGAGTCATTATCGATGTCTGAGAGAGTGGCTTAGAGAGTAACATGATTAAGATCCTACTGATAATGACATCCAATGATCTGTCTCCTTTTCAGTGAAAGATAAAGAAGAGGGTCCGATGGACTCAGAAGCACGGCCTATGAAGGATGAAACTTTTGGAGAGTACAGGTTTGTCATCTGAAACACATTGTTTCTTTGAATGTTATGCTTCCATAGATTAATTAATTTCCTAACACAGCCCTGGTTCCCTCAGCACTGCTTGGTTTTCTTAATCCTTTGTGTTCCTTTCATTGTCCCTCTTCCCCCTGATGCCTGCCCTGCTTTGCAGATCTCTAGAAAGGTATGCTGTGATGTGATTCACTACCCCAAACCCACTTATTTATTATCCCCTTCCAGTGCCTTACCTACCTACTAACCTCCCTGTAAGATTTGGTGTGATTACAGTGTAATATATTATACAAGGCTGCAACTAATGATTAAACATTTTGCTGGGTAATTCTTTGATTTATCATTTAATGCAAAACACCCATCAGGACATCTTGGAGCTCTAAGTAACTCTGAGTCTTATGTCTGACCAACAGTCCAAAACCCAATAATATTCATTTACTTTAGTATACGACTAGAAAAGAAGAAATGTTTAACATTTTAGAGCCAGGAACTATCAATATTTTAGTGTTTTTGCTTGAAATATTTGTTGAAAATTGATTTTTAAAAAAAATTAAAAAAAAAAATCTTTTCAGATCTAATGTGAGGTATTTTCAGCTTGCATGTTGGCATATGATCATATGTTTTTTGAGATTGTTACATAAAGAATGTTATCAGATTGTGTTCCATTTTTTATATGGCTTGTGATAATATTTCTTGCTTTTGACCTCCTCTGTGCCCTCACTTACTGCAGTGATCTTGAGGAGAAGCGGACTGCCAGCCAGGCATCCCTGTGCGAGAGCAAGCTGTGCAGCGAGGACAACCTGGATTTCAATGGCAGCAGTGCCATAACCACGGAGCTCAACCTGGACGAGTCTCTGGTCAGCCAGATCAGTCGTCCCAGCGAGGGTCCGGAAGGGTTCCACTGCCTGCCAGATAACTCCCTGCTCAACCCCACCTCCATCTCTCCAGCCACCAATGGCATGCCCAACTCAGTCACCATCCTCGATTAACTCCCACACATTCACTGGGACCCATCAGACCAAAATATGTCAACACATACGTGCCCATACGCTCCTGTTCCCTTCTGACTCGCTGATCTGTATTTTGACGAGTAATACACAATCATATATTAACTAATCATATATTGACTATTCAGATGGCAGTCATCTGATTGACTGGACTATTTTGACCAAAGGAGTGTCCAAAGTAGTGGACAATGTGATACAAGTCTGACTGACGTGAACATGCCCCCCCTCCTCCCCTCACACCCTTCATCTGTGTAGTTTACAACATATCTAAACAACTAACATTCATTTCTCTCCCTAACTTCTCTTTCTCTCAGCAAACAACACTGCAGAAACTTATTGATAGAACGTTGTACATTTAGAGATATCAGGGGTTGTAGGTATGGTCATATAATAGAGATGCAGAGTAGTGCATTAAAAGAGGAGGATGACGGTGGAGCTGAGTGTAGGGGAACAGACAGCACCTGCTGCTGTGGAAAGTCTTGAATCTTAGATATTTATCAAGTCTGATATTATTTCAAACATGATTTTGTACGTCTCATGCCATTTGATGTGTCAGATGGTACTTGTCAGTGAAATTTTTTAAACATTTTTCTACAACTCTTTCAATAGAAAGAATCATTTTTTTGTTATCTACCATTTTTATTTCTATCATCATTTTTCAAATTGTTTTTTTTACACTTTTTTATATAAAACCTATGACTTCTCTTCATTGACATATTTCATATTTAATTAAGATGTTTTCATTTAAATCGAGTGAAGCCAAGTTTCTTAATATAAATAACATTGGATGCGTTAAGGGGAACTTGCAGTGAAAATGCTGAGTAGCATCTGGTGTATATAGCTGCATCTACATCTATCTATTTAGCCATAATACAGTATTATAGATATGTACATGCTCCCTCTAAGTTCCTGTGCCTGCTGGGTCTGCATAAAGCACCAGATTGATGTCATTACTCTCTCGCCTTCCCACCAGAAGTGTAATGCCATTATTGGAAATGATATTGTAATTTCTTTGTGTCAAGACCTATATGTAGCTTTCTGTATATGTCTTTGTCTCTTTCTACACTGTATTAAAACATCGTTGTGTCGAATTAACAACCTTTTCATACCTGTCCATCTCATACTACACAAAGTGATTGAGGAGCAGTATTTATGTATATTTACAGAGCAGAGAGTGGAGTCTTGTGGGCAAACACTCTCTCGAGTTTTATTTTCAGACCTTCATCAATGCAAGTTAATATTGACAGGCATAATGGTTGCCAGTTGATATGTGAAAAAGGCAAACAGTTGGTATTTATATCAAACACAGAATGTATTATTTTCAGGGTTAGGCAGACATTGTATTTACATGCTACTGATTAAAAAAAATGTGAGTGCAAGACACTGGAGGGATAAGAGTTGCTATGGCATTGAACATTGAACATTGAAGAAGACGTTGAAGGACAATTTTTTTTTCCACCTTATGTAAATACAACCCTTAAAGAACCATGTTTGATATAAAAAAAAATGTGAAAAATGTGCAGGTTTTAAAACACTTCACTTAATTTAAAAATGTTGCAAGTTGTAATTTTTCTTCTTCTGTACTATTGCTATGAAATCAAACTTTCTGTTTTTAACAAATGATTGCAGTGAAATTTGGGTGTAGCAAAAATGGTTCATCGTGGGGAACGAAAAAGAAAAAAAAAATCCACATTGTTCTGTAGATGTTTGCAAACATATCAAAATTTTAAAATCAAAACATTGTACATTAGTGTCATTTAGTGAAAGTAGTTACGTAACAATGAAAGCTGAGATAGTGTTCATGCCCATAATCATCCAGCAATGCGATGCAGTGCAGTGAATATCTGTGGAGTTTTTGACTGATGCAGTTATGCAGGGCAGCAATGCAGTGAGCCAGCTAGCACATACCACAAGGAGTACCTATATGCAATGCTCTCCCTACTCAAACAAATGCCTGCCACTGGCCAAACATCACCTGACAGTCCCTGAGGTAGTATCTGGGATGTCTAAAAAGGTTGGTGGCACTGAAGGAGGTGTTGTTGGTTAAACAGACACACTCAGGACAAATAAAGCTTTTAAAAACAAAACAAAAAAAAAAACCTCTATTTTCCTACAGGAGCCATGACTAACACAAAATATGCCGATACTCTAACTCAACTATGTGCTGCTAAACATCTGTGTTCGTTGGTGTTGGGGGCAAATGTTTGCTTTGAATGAGGAATGAGTGTACACACACAGATACTCACTCGACTGCCGCTCACTCTTGGCTCTTCATGTTTCAAGGGGAAACCTGGGGACAAGGGCCTTTGCTTTTCTGTTGTTGATTTTTTTATAGTTAAAAAATAAAAATCTATGAAAAAATGAATTGGTTTGTTTTGAGAAACATTACCAGAACTCAAATGCTGACAGATTAAATAACAATACCTGAGTGAGAGAAACTGGGGGAGGCAAGGAGTGGTAGGGAGTGTGTGCCACTGCCATGGCGAGATGTGACACTTTGTGATGTGTGGGGTGCTCTATTAGCACCATGATGAGGCTTATATGTATCACAGGTGGATGACAGCAGTTGGGTGGACTTGTACCACATAGTGGGGCCAATATAACTGTAACTGCATTGTGAATCTACTACTGTAACTGGACATATGACTGAAAAATAAAGTACGTGGAGCAATCTGTACTAAAAAGAGGGTCCTTTTTTGTTAGTATCAGGAAATACATGTGTTAATAATAGTCACTTAAAAATAAGCAGCATGTATTGACTAACAGTGATTCAATTCCCATATATTTATGCAGAACAATTAATCAATTTTATTAGCATATCGTCACAGAAGGACAAGCTGTTGGAGGGCGTATGGTGGTCAGCGGGAGCTGGTGTTGAATTGATTAAAGTAGTCCCTGGTGGGTTTGTTGGTGTTCAGCTTCTTATTCAGGTAGTCCCGACTGAGGCAGAAAAACAAATGAGCACACAGTGAGTGTCTCCAAAGGTGGTTATTTAAATCTGAAATCTACATTACAGTATTTCATCACTGGCACCCAAAATATACATGCTGACTAGTGCCTGATTAGAGAGTGTTTGTTTGTGTGTGCAGTGCTCACTGTGCCTTCTGCTCCCTGGCCAGCTGCATGTTGCACTGGTCCATCTGAATCCTCTGCGCTCTCCTCAGTTCTGCTGATTTCCTTTCCTCCACCTCGGCTTCTCTGGACAGCTTCATGAGATTGAGGTCCCAGGAGAGATCCTGAATCCTTTCAGCATTACGTTGTTTCTGAAAGTAAACAATAAGGGACTAAAGTGGAACACTCAGTTTAGAAAAGTACTAGAAGTGTTCTTCTAAAGCTGTCGCTCCCAACCTGAGGGCTGAGATTACCCCAAAGAGTTACATGATAAATCTGAAGGTTTGACAGAAATTAGAAAGGATAAGAAAGCATAGAAACATGTTTGTTTTTTTTTTATTTTTTTTTTTATTATCAGACTCTCTTGTAATGTTGCATTCTTTTTGAATATTGGATATATTTTTTAGCTTTGGGTGTTTAAAAAAAAATTGGTGAATGAGTAATCTTTTAGTTGAACTGATGCATGAGACGTGCTGTATCTTACCTGACGTAGACACAGATAACAAAATAGTGGGGGAAAAAAATGCATGGATAAACTTGGAGAAATAATTCAAATCCCCACTCAGTACAAAGCTTCACTAAATGGTTACATGAGCATGAAAATGACATCAATGATTCTTTTAAGATGTGACTTACACCATGAATTACTTGGGAGTGACTCCAGTACCTGTCTCTCATAGTGCTGTTCTTCTCTCTCCCTTTGAATGGTGCTCAGCTGCTCAGGGCTCATCCCCTTCCACCTGTCTGGCAGAACTTGTGGAGGCCTCCCTCCTCCCACCTCTCTCTGTGCTGCCTCTGCACACTCTGTCATCATGTCAGATGTCATCGTATGCCATATCTCCGCAAGATTCTCACTTTCCTCTCTTCTGTGTTGCTGCTTCAGTTCCTCTGCTTGCTCTGCAGCCTGTGGGAACAGGACATGGTGAGGCATGATCAAGGGACAATTAATTGATTGTCCCATTGAGCTTTACAAACCTCAATTTATAAAATGGGCTTACTTCTATCACAGAGCCAAGAGTCAGCCATACAGCGAATGTCCTCCTGAGAGATCCACTCAGTCAATTGTATTTGCTTGTGCATCATGCATGTGAGGGGTTATTACAGAAACATAATTGTCATGAAAAATATCATGACCTGAAGGATTTGCAATGATGCCTCCCAATGGAGGATTCAGCCAAGTGCATTCAGGCAAATTAGGGGAGTGCTAAATGGGGGCTTTTAAAAGCAAACAGGCCCCACACATACATCAAAGCAGTTTAACCATCCATGTTGCTTGCCACCAATTAACATGAGTGTTGCCTTCATGCACCAAGTGTGTGTGTGCATCACTTAACATTTCCAGTTAGCAATTTTAATTTTAAAATCCCACCTGAGAACACCATGTCACAGCTCAAAAAACACACCGATTTGCTTTGAGCATTGACATCAGCAGGTGGTGTGTGAGCATCTGTGTGTCCATCAGTGTGTGTGTGCATATGTATGCACTGTACCAGAGCTCGATTGTAGTTGTCTTGTGCGATGCGGGCAGCTTTCCTACAATCCTCCTCTAGTTCATCTTGCAGAACCCCCTTTAGATCTTGATGCACCAGCTCTCTGTTCACGAACATCTCTGTGACACACATGAATTGGATTTTAGCCATCGCACATTGTACAAAGCTCTTCAAAAACACACTCACACATACATTATGGCTCTCTGGGATGAGTATCCATCAGTGTCACCTGGCAATAAGGGCTGTGCGTGGGAGTGTGTGATTGTTTGCGCAGGAAAGCATGAAGCATGTGTGTGATTTACATAGACTACAGCGTACGGCATGTAAGCTCATCAGTAATCACAGAATGTGCTTGTTCCCGTGTGTGTGGCGCTCGTCTCTTTTCACCTCTGCGCTTGTCTCCCATGTGCCTTCTTTCATTGTCTACCATCTGTGCTCGCAGATCTCTCTCAGTCTTTTGCATTTGTTCTCTTCTCATTTGCTCCTCACCAGTACCCTCTCCCTGTACATGAAACAAGGACACAGACGGTGATTATTTATTTAACCATTTACTGGATTTTGTTCCACTGGTCTGGGAAGTACACCAACTACCTGTCTATCTGTGAGCCTACCTGAAAGATTGTCATACTGGCAGGCCCCAGCTCACCCTCTGGAATGGTGATGTTGAATGCCCCCTTGAGGTGACACTTGAGATCAGCATCACGGTAGTCCTCCAGTCGCTGTTGAGTGGCCCAATACCGGGTCAGGTCATCATACAAAACCCCTCGCTTCTCTTTGTCATCAATGTCTTGCTGCACCAGTGCTTCATCCTGATATTTTCTCAGCTGCTCTGTAATGTAGGTATTAAAAATACACCTGATCAATGCTCACAGGGCTGAAGGGTGATTATATAAATGGAGAGGGCCTATGACAATACTCTGCTGTGGGAGTGAGCGGTCCTAAATCCCATAGTGAATAATGGCTATGATTCAGCTCATTTAATTCTGTCCCCTCTCTGTCTCTCATCATATCACATAATGAGTTTACCGAAAGTTTGGTCCCGTTGTTTCTCTATGTTTTGCTGATGTGATTTCTCCTGGACTTGTTGGGTCAGAGTATCTAGGTCGAGACCCATCACACGTAGCCGAGTGTTGAAGATGCGGGCCCTGCGTGCTGTTTCTGCAGACCTTCGCCTCTCCACAGCCCATTCTATGGAGTGGTCCACAGGCAAATCCACTTTGTGCATGTTGACAAGTTTCTATTGAGTTTCAACAGAGACAGCATCACAACATGGGTTTTTATAGCTGACAAACCTCGCTGGAAATAAATGATTGTGCTGAATAAATTCAGGCAAAGTTTATCCTCAGACAGATTTTTCTCCTGTCATGATGTAATTACATCACACACACCGAACTCTGGAGAGGTTTATGGCCTTTGGATTGAAAGCAAACTCTTCAATTGATTTATACTTTCCTTTAACAACAACAACAAAAAAAGGTGGTAATCATTGATTAAAAGCAACACTTACCTCTGACGTTACAGATGTTTGAAAATTATTTCAGCTAAATATCTGTGCCGTGAATGAGACTGCTTTGCTGCTCGAACCCTGTTGTGGTTTGAAGTCCTTGGTAACCATGGTAACATCTGCATGTTATAAATATATCGGAAGAGTGTCGACGACAGCTGTATAAAAAGGCTTTCTGAGAACCGAAGGATTTATTTTGTAACTTGGATAATTTACTCTTGGCAGATTATCCAATTTACTCTCGGTAAATTATTCAAGAAATGGTACAATCATGAACCCATAAGGAGGACAAACTCCAGGCGGCTTCATTTCCTCTCGCGAGAAACTACGAGGTTTCATGTCTCGCGCGCTCGAGGGTCTTCCTGTTGGATTGTAAAATGGCGCATTGTTGTGCCAACCGTACCGAGTGTATTTGATAAAGATTATGACGCTGTTTATATTACTAAACTGAACGTGCACTTCATAATGTAATTCGTGCATAGGTCACCAACAGATCGAACGGAGAGGTTCATTCATTTGCGCGCACACTTCATCTTTGAGATAACCTGTTCGCTAAACATTGATTGTTAGCATTAGCTAACCAGCTAACATTTGCCGAGCTAATAGTTTCTTCTTAGATCGGTGTAACGAAGATGGGCTATTTAAAACTCATAGAGATCGAGAACTTCAAGTCGTATAAAGGAAGACAGATCATCGGACCGTTTCACAAGTTCACTGCAATCATCGGACCCAATGGATCTGGTATGTTGTGATCGCCGTTATTATCTTGCGGCTAATGCAGAAGTGCTAACTGCTGACTAGCACCGCCGAACAGTAAACACGGAGCTTCAAAGCTCCGCAATACTCAGATTTTACAACCTGAACTTTAATGCACAGAACACGTGTCACAATCTGCTAAACAGCACTTCACCTACCTGACGTGCAATGTGTATTATTAGCTGTTGTTATCATTTTGTTCTGAGATCTTTATTTCTGTTATCTCGGTTATTGTTAGTGACCAATTTGTACAATGTTGTTTGTCTTTTCATCCTTTAATGTGTTACAGAGATAATCGAAGTGATTTTGTCTGTTTTAACGTTTAGTATCACGTTTTTACCATTTTAGCAGAGATGTTTCAGTCAGCATTGCACTGGACACTCATCCTATCATCCCATTGTGTGCAGCATCACAACCAGCTGGACTTGGGAAGTAGTTGATGAATAACCAGCAGAACATAAACGGAAGTGGTTATTTTAAAAGTCATTAGGACAAACCTCATTGCAGGACTCTTGTCTTGGTTTGCATCAGATTGTTCACGTGGATCAAAATAAAAAAAGGTCTCAGCTTATTTTGGGTGATTTCCGTATAAGTGTTTATACTGAATATCTCAATGCTGTTCTTGCAGGAAAATCTAACCTTATGGATGCTATCAGCTTCGTGTTGGCAGAGAAGACCAGTAACCTCCGTGTAAAGACTTTGAAGGATCTAATTCATGGGGCGCCTGTAGGGAAACCGGCTGCCAACAGAGCCTTTGTCAGTATGGTGTACCAGGAAGATAATGGGGAGGAACGCTCTTTCACAAGGGTCATTATTGGTATGAAGCTCCATTGACCGTCATGTTGAAATGTATGATTCATTTGTGGTTGTGTGACTGTAAAACATGTCAGTCAAATAACTTTCTTTTGTCACTTGTACTAGAAATTTGAAAGGATGAGCTTTTTTGTTCATGTATTGTGCTGCCCATTTGAATACGTTGATAGTAAAGCAACATAAACATTTAGGTAGTGTTACATTAGAGCTTCTGTAAGCGTAGGTGCCCAAGTACAGCTGCACAAACATGGGTACCCAACCATAAAACTGCACATGACAAAACTCATTTTCAAATCAGGTCTCATGCAAAAAAAAACATGTGCATATATAGATTTGTGTGTTAGTCATTAAAATATGTTGCATTTATCAGTTAATGAAACCAAAAAAAAAATCACAAGTGGTTCAGTCCTACAGAACGACAAGTTCCATTGTGGGAAAGTTCTTTTTTCCCTGAATGACAGTTTTTGTGAATGAAACAACAAATTGAGCTGAACAGGTAGCATTGAATGATAATTTTTGAAAACAAACTCATAATTAAATGCATCCTAAAATCTACCCAAGATCCTGTTGAGATCTTTAATCGGTCTCTGTTGACCTCTTTGCACAATTGAAATTTTGTAATTTGACACATTTTTGTGACTTAAATATTTAAAGATATGTTTTATTATCAGTTGATTGTCTTCCCTTGGAGAAGTTTAATGCAACACCTTTGTAACCATTCTCTGTGTGTTTATGATGATCTATCGAATACTTATGGTGTTTTTGCCGTGTGCATCAGGTTCTTCCTCGGAGTACCGCATCAACAATAAGGTGGTGGGCCTGCCCGAATACAGTGAAGAGCTGGAAAAACTTGGCATTCTGATCAAGGCTAGGAACTTCCTCGTCTTTCAGGTTAGACAAAAATTTTAAAATAAACTTGAAGAGAATATGCACGGGCAATCTTTCATTTAATTTACTATCAGAGTATTGTGCTTGTTGTTGATTACTACAGTAAAATGTTGTGTGCGACTTCACTGACTATCGCAGCTTTGAATGTGACTTTAGACCAGGACCCTAAAATACCAATTTCATTGTGTTAAATAAACATCTAGTAACAAGCTCTCAGCATCTGCTATTGTTAACTGCAGCTTGGTGCTTGTATTCCTTCCAGGGAGCTGTGGAGTCGATTGCCATGAAGAACCCCAAAGAGCGTACAGCGCTGTTTGAGGAGATCTCACGTTCTGGAGAGCTGGCCCAGGAGTATGACCGGAGGAAGAAGGAGATGGTGAAAGCAGAGGAGGACACACAGTTCAATTATCATCGCAAGAAAAACATTGCTGCGGAGCGCAAGGAAGCCAAGCAAGAGAAAGAAGAGGTATGTCCTCGGTGTTGTGTCTAAATACAAAATCTTTTGAGAACGTTTTTCTTCTGTGTGCTGGTCTTCCATTTAGATTGAAATGAAAATACTTGTCTAACTTTTGCTCTTTGATTTTAAAGTTGTTTCTCCAGTAAGGAACATTTATGTCACATGTTAGTTATCTACCTAATGTTTTTTTCCCCCAATAACCCACAAGTATTGCTGCCTGTTTCGGCCAGGACATTTTTTTTACTAAAAAATGTACTGCCAGTGGGGCTTTCCTGGTTATTAAAAGGCCGTATACAAAGCATGTTTAATTTACTTCATTACACTTGTGCTTAATGCTGAATAATGCGGAGCATTGGTGTTGACCAGGAATGGGGCTTAAAACCCAGTTATGAGTGTTATTTTTGCATCTCTCTCATCTACTCCGTGTTGCTCCCTATTTACAGGACGTTTCACTCCTCTCACACAAACAGAGCTTATATCTTTGTTCAATAAATGATGACAGTGTTTTTTTTTTTTTTTTAAATCTCTGTAAGTGCACCAAAAGCTGCCAACGAGAGAGTCAGTACGAGCTTTTAATTGAACACCAACATAAGCTTGCAGAGATGCGACATCTTTAACTGCTCCCTCCCAAAGTCAACCAGGGACAGAGGGACTGATTTGTTAAGAATAAAGAGAACATGTGGATACACAGAAGTCAGGATTAGCGATCAGCCAAAAGAGTTGGAAAGTATCAGCATATCAGCAAAATATCTAATACTGTGCATCCATAATTTAATAGTCCAACCACATGTATTTATGTCAAGTTATTCTAATGTTTTTGTAACCTATACATACAAATTAAGTTTGGTAATAATTAAAAGTCTAATATTAATACAAATTAACTAAAGTAAAGGTTATTACAAAAAGATATACAATAAATCAATATATTCTTAATTTGCTTTTTAAACCTTGGTGTTGCATTAGAAAACTTGATTGGAACTCTGTCTCCTACTATCACTCTACCAGGCTGAGCGTTACCAGCGTCTCAAGGATGAAGTATGCAGGGCCAGTGTACAGTTGCAGCTCTTCAAGCTGTACCACAATGAGACTGAGATTGAGAAGTTAAACAAAGAGCTCGGTCAGCGGAACAAGGAGATCGACAAAGACCGTAAAAAGATGGACCACGTAGAGGAGGAGCTGAAGGACAAGAAGAAGGAGCTGGGCAGGCTGATGAGGGAGCAGCAGACCATTGAGAAAGAAATCAAGTCAGTGACAATGTCCTGAAAGCCCTTCTCACAGCTTTCTTATGCATATACATGGAGCCATGCCATTTACTATTTGATTTATTGTTCATCTTTTGCTCGCAGAGAGAAGGACTCTGAGTTGAACCAAAAGAGACCTCAGTACATCAAGGCCAAAGAAAACACCTCGCACAAAATCAAGAAGCTTGAGGCGGCACGAAAATCTCTGCAAAACGCCCAGAAGATGTACAAGAAGCGCAAAGGTGACATGGACGAGCTGGATAAAGAGATGAAGGCAGTGGAGCTGACCAAGCAGGAGTTTGAGGAGAGAATGGAGGAGGAGGCGCAGAGCCAAGGCCAGGACCTCACGCTGGAGGAAAATCAGGTCGGACATGTTAGACTGATGTTCACATTTAAAGGCTTCCACCATTCCTTTTGAGTAAATAAAAAAAAAAAGAAACGGAATTATGTGTTCTCCCATATCACTAAACACACATGTAGTCATGTCATGGTTTGTGTAAGTTTTGGCATTCAAAATTCAGTAGTTTGGCATTAAGATGATGGTAATATTTAGAAAATAAGTGCATGTAACTCCCTGTGTTTGTTGTTTGAAAATCATCTCAGATTTTTGTTCAATCATGAAGTCAGATTGATGTTAAAATGTACATGACTTTGTGTGACCCTAAGTTTCTCCCTTCCTCCAGGTCAAACAGTACCATCGTCTGAAGGAGGAGGCCAGTAAACGTGCTGCCACCCTGGCACAGGAGCTGGAGAAGTTTAACCGCGACCAGAAGGCTGACCAGGACCGCCTTGACTTAGAGGAGAGGAAGAAAGTGGAGACAGAGGTAAAGAGGAGGATGATGACAGTTTTGTCTGTCAGACCAAATTCATTTGCACTGATTTGATACAACCATGTGATTTATTGTTTTCCCTCCAGGCCAAAATCAAACAGAAGATCCGTGAGATTGAGGAAAACCAGAAACGTATTGAGAAATTAGAGGATTATATTTCCACCAGCAGGTACGCTGCTCTTATTTCTCTATTGATTTTAAACACTGCGATGTGCAGCTCATTGATTTTATAGGTTTCTCTGCCGTCCTGCTTCATTTTTACCTTCTTGTCCTGTTACTCCTTCAGGCAGTCACTAGATGAGCAGAAGCGCATGGAGGAGGAGCTGACTGAGGAGGTGGAGATGGCCAAGAGGAGGATCGATGAGATCAACACGGAGCTTAACCAGGTACTCAAACACAGGAGGGAAAGAAAAGCAGATGACTTCAAAAGGTTAACTTAGCTGACTGTCAGTGTTTTTGTGTGCTTTCATTGGTTTAATTCATGTTTACATGTGTTAACTCTGTTCTGAAGCAAAAATCTCAGGCTTCCTATGCAGCTGACCTGTTCCCTGAAAGCGTAATTTATTGATGTGAATCAATAGACATTTCTCACTGCAGACATTTCATATATCACACGATTGCTCAGTGGGCCACTAATCCATGCTACTTGGCTAGCAGACATAGTACCGCATTGTACATATTACTTACATCTTTTGGCAAGTAAAAATATCAGCTGTGAAGAACTCGATGACAAATGCTGTTATTATTGGCTTCTGCTGTAGGTAATGGAGCAGCTGGGAGACGCCAGAATCGACAGGCAGGAGAACAGTCGCCAGCAACGCAAGGCAGAGATCATGGAGAGCATCAAACGACTGTACCCAGGCTCTGTGGTGAGCATTCAGGGAAATATCAGCAAAGTTTCTCATGCTGTCTTCAGTTTTCAGTGACTAGATTTAGTAAAAGTGGTGAATAAACTTGACGCTCAGTTTGGTAAAAAAAAACAACAACAACACGCTGCTCTATTTTCAGTATGGTCGTCTTATCGACCTGTGCCAGCCCACTCAGAAGAAGTATCAGATTGCTGTGACCAAGGTGTTGGGCAAGAACATGGATGCCATCATTGTCGACTCAGAGAAGACCGGCAGAGACTGTATTCAATACATCAAGGAGCAGAGAGGAGAGCCTGAGACCTTCCTTCCTCTCGACTACCTCGAGGTGAATACTAAGAAGTACAGATGATAGCTCTATTCAGGAGTAATTACAATATGCAGAATCAACACACAAAACAATGTGTCAAAGACCACTGGGAACACACTTGTCAACGAAAAAGAGAATGAATGTTTTTATTTTAAATCTAAGAGATTTTAAAGAATCTTTAATCACTTCAAATTAAAATGCCATTTGAATACAGAATATTTACAGCCAAATTATCTTTGGTTATTCATTTCTTGGTTAATGTCATTAATTAAATCACAATGGGAATTAAAAAACAATCAAATTGTATTTTGTCTCTTCAAAGGTGAAACCAACAGATGAGAAACTGAGAGAGCTGCGAGGAGCAAAGCTGGTGATTGACGTGATCCGCTATGAGCCCCCCCACATCAAGAAAGCCCTCCAGTATGCTTGTGGCAACGCCCTGGTCTGTGAGAATGTGGAGGATGCACGAAGGATTGCATTCGGAGGGCCATACAGACACAAGGTACTTAACTTCATTTAGGATGGGAGGATTGAGAGCTCCATCTGGTGATACGGTACATGAGAGAATTGTCCCTTTTGGTGCCTCATATCTCCTTGTCCATCTCTGTCCAGACGGTAGCCCTGGACGGTACCCTGTTCCAGAAGTCTGGAGTCATCTCTGGAGGAGCCAGCGACCTCAAGGCCAAAGCCAGACGCTGGGATGAGAAGGCAGTGGACAAGCTCAAGGAAAAGAAGGAGAAACTCACTGAAGAGCTCAAGGTGACTTACTGATTGTTACCTGTATTCATGGAGGTCGTTTATTTGATCCTATTAGTCTGATAGTTAGCAGGACATTGCAAAAAGCAGTGCCTAAGGATGGCTAACAAAGAGTTACAAAATATACCTTTCTGCACTAATTTCAGTTTAATTTTCACTTAAAGTAAAGTCACTTCATTTTCCCTGATTTTTGATGTTTTTCTTTGCAGGAGCAAATGAAGGCCAAGAGGAAGGAGGCAGAGCTGCGTCAGGTGCAGTCTCAGGCCCACGGCCTGCAGATGAGACTCAAGTACTCCCAGAGTGATCTGGAACAGACGAAAACCCGCCACCTCTCCCTCAACATGCAGGTACAGCCTGGTCGCAACTCAGTATTTTCCTCTTGCCATTTGTAAATAGTGATTGTTGCATCAAAAGCCTATTTCATTTGCGTCATGCAGGAGAAGTCTAAGCTTGAGAGTGAACTGGCAAACTTTGGCCCTCGCATCAACGACATCAAGAGGATCATCCATTCCCGCGAGCGGGAAATCACGGACCTGCGCGACCGCATGAACCTGGTGAGGCACAATGCGAGATCTATTTAGATGTCAGTGTATGAATCTCTGGCATTGCAGTAACATCAATGGATTTTGTTTTGCAGGTGGAAGATGAGGTGTTTGTGGAATTCTGTAAAGAGATCGGCGTGAGGAACATCCGAGAATTTGAGGAGGAGAAAGTGAAGAGGCAAAATGAGATCGCAAAGAAGCGGTGAGTTTAGTACTTCAGTCAGTACTCATGTTGGTCAGTTCTTTATTGTTACTGAATCAGTCCTGGGTTTGCTGTCTAGTCTAACCTCATGTCATTTTGTTTCAGTCTTGAGTTCGAGACCCAAAAGACCCGTCTGGGTATCCAGTTGGACTACGAGAAGAACCAGTTGAAGGAGGACCAGGAGAAGGTCATGATGTGGGAGCAGACTGTCAAGAAGGACGAGGCTGAAATAGAGCGACTTAAGAAGGTAAAAACATAGAGTGACGGATGAAAACGTAACTCGGTATTTAGTCTGTCCTCAATTTGAACATCATGCTTATTGTCACACGTGTGTTTTGTGTAGGAGGAGCACAGACACATGAAGATCATTGATGAGACAATGGCCCAGCTTCAGGACCTGAAGAACCAGCACCTCACCAAGAAGTCTGAAGTCAACGATAAAAATCATGAGATGGAGGAGATACGCAAAAAACTGGGTGGCGCCAACAAGTCAGTGGCTGCAAACGCACACATTCTCTTAAACATTCCTTATGTCATGTTACTGTAAATGTTACCTTTTGAGATAGTTTTTCTACAATTATTATTTGTATTATTATTCCAGGGAGTTGACTCAGCTGCAGAAGGAGGTGACGGCCATTGAGACCAAACTGGAGCAGAAACGCAGTGACCGTCACAACTTGCTGCAGGCCTGCAAAATGCAGGATATCAGGCTGCCTCTCCGCTCGGGAACAATGGATGACATCAGCCAGGGAGAGGTACTCAAACACCATCACAAGTCCTCTAACTATTGTTCTACTGAGACAAAAACAGACAAATTACACTTTTCGTTTCTTTTGCTCTTTAGGGAAGCTCCCAGACTGATGAGTCCAGCAGCCAGAGGACATCCAGCACTGTTCTGGCTAAAGAGGCTCTCATAGAGATCGACTACAGCAACCTGTCTGAAGACCTTAAGGTACCAAGTCCAAACATCACACCTGCCTTCATGTAAACAGTCCAGCATGTCCTCCGCTCCTTATTTTAAATGCAACCTCAGCTCTCTGAGTTTGTGATACTTGGTTTTCTTGGTTGCAGTAATATTAGCAACATAGCACTTTTCTTCATAAATTGCTTACCAATACACTAAAAACGAAAACCAGCCATTTCCTGCAGAGATATGATAGCTGCATAGCTTAAAGTACACTTTGGAAATGTAAGAAAATTAAGTTATTTGATCCTTATTGACTCCTTACAGGATGCACTGTCAGAGGAGGAGATCAAGGCAGAGACAAACACACTGCAGCAGCGTCTGAATGAGCAGCAGAGCATTCTGCAGAGGATCAGCGCACCCAACATGAAGGCCATGGAGAAGCTCGAGAGTGTCAGGGACAAGTTCCAAGAGACCAGTGATGGTGAGATGGCAGGAGAACAGTTGACGCTGGGGTCAAATGAGCACCTTTGACAGAGCTCTGAATATGAACTCTGTGCGATCTCACGGGTTCATTTGTCCTTGTTTCAGAGTTTGAGGCTGCTCGTAAGAGAGCCAAGAAGGCCAAGCAAGCCTTCGAGCAGATCAAGAAGGAAAGGTTTGATCGTTTTAATACCTGCTTTGAGTCTGTGGCCACCAACATCGATGAGATCTACAAGGCCCTGTCACGCAACAGCAGTGCCCAGGTGGGTTTGAGCAATGACTTTCATGAAGTTTGTTACATTATGTATAGCGTTAACAGATATTTCTCGGTTATCCCTCTGTGCAGGTGCAAAACCTTATGATATGCGTGTCTTTCTTCTGCAGGCTTTTCTGGGCCCAGAAAACCCCGAAGAGCCATATCTGGATGGTATCAACTATAACTGTGTAGCTCCAGGAAAGAGATTCAGACCCATGGACAACCTGTCTGGAGGAGAGAAGACTGTTGCTGCCCTGGCTCTGCTCTTCGCTATTCACAGGTGAAACAAGGGAGACATACAAAGTTTGACTTGCTTGTAAATTGATGTAAATTTCTGCTCCACTTGAACATTGTTAACAGCATCTCTCCTGCTTCTCTGTAGCTACAAACCCGCCCCGTTCTTTGTCCTTGATGAGATTGACGCAGCTCTGGACAACACTAATATTGGCAAGGTCTGTTCAGAAATAAAAATCTGATTCAGTGATTCGAACTTCTATCAATGTTGATTAATGCCGCTCGTCATCAACCCATAATTTCACTCTGTACCCTCAAGGTGGCCAATTACATCAAAGACCAGTCGGTGATGAACTTCCAGGCCATCGTCATCTCTCTGAAGGAGGAATTCTACACCAAGGCAGACTCACTCATTGGGGTTTATCCGGAGGTCTGTTTCTGTTGAACGTGTAGTTTACAAAAAAATTAATCAACATAATTCCATATATTGTGGACTGGATTTATAGTATACACGTGTTTCCTAGTATGAGCATGTGCTCACACAAGTAATCATAAGACTTCTTGAAGTACCATTTGAATGTTACAAGAATGCAGCTTTTTTTTGTAGTATTGCATTAAACCAACGCTACAATATAAAAACCATGACAGAAAAAGAGTAAAGAGAAACAGACATGAAGTTAAAGAAAAATGTGAATAATGAAACTAAAAAAATCATGCCACACTGTGATATGGAGTCTATATATATATATATAAAAAATAAAAGCTTGTGTTTTGTCACACAAGCCATTAAACTTTAAAACCTTTATATTAAAGAGTATTTGCCAGACCTTAAAACTTTCAATTCGGTATCCTCCAGAAAATGCTAAATGTGAAGTAAAAATAAATAATTTACTCGGGTCAAGCTGTTAGTGGATGTAAAATATCTCTTAACTACAAGTGAGACTGGTGTGATGGTAGATTTGGGTTCAGGAAGTCTTTCAAACTAAAAGCACTGCAGCAGAAGTTCTGTAGACTTCAAAGTAAAACTACAAACCTTTTTCCCCTCAACTGTCTTTATTTCTCATGCGGCCTCTTTTTGAGTTGCAACCCACCAGTTGGGAACTATTGTCATAAATCATATTTGGTACATCTGGTTTTAAACTTAGTATGATTAAAACAAAATAACAAAGTGTTCTGAGATGTTAAGTGCATGTTCAATAACCTGTTTTTTCTTCTTTTCCATCTACAGCAAGGAGACTGTGTCATCAGCAAAGTGTTAACCTTTGACCTCTCGCAGTATCCCGATGCTAACCCAAATCCGAATGAGTAAGATGAGCTCTCCAACGCTGGCAAGTTGGATGTTTTATTCTCTATTGTTATCTGGATTGCTCATGTACTCTGTAGTCACAGATCATGTATCCATTAGGTCTCACGTTATTTCCTACTGTTTTTTTTTATGTTGTGTATTTTTTTGGGATATGCTAGAGTAGTGAATTAGTGAGGTTTTTTTTGTTGTGTGGGAGGGGGGGGGGGGGTTCTTTTTGGATGGTGACAACCAGGATGTATGTAAATTTATACAAGCCAGCCCTTTGTCAATTTGGCCATTACAATACATTAAATGTAATTATTATAAATCTGATGTAATCAAGTAAAAGTGTGCAGGAATTCGACCTTTTTAACAAACTGTAGAATTTGTATCATGTGGTTAAATGTCCTGAATATACCCAAAACGACTTTTATACTGTTGATGGCCCTCTTTACAACCGTGTGCTTTAAAGCCCTCGCCTGTCCTCTGTTGTATGTACTAAACGATGTATTGGCATTTTCACATGTGCTACTTTTTTTTTAAAGCTCGATCAGGAAACAGTTGTTACAGTACGGTGGATACATTCCCTTGTGTGAAAGCTTAAAAAAAAAAATAAAAAAAAAAATCCACAATTAGCTGCAGCAGGCACAGCTATAATGAGATCATGGCGCTTTGTAAAAACTCATCAGAACATTTTTCAAAGGAAATGTGCTGATGTCATTGCAGATGTATGCTCAGCAGTCTCTTTTTATTCCCTGAGTAATATTCTGAATCAGCTTTAGGTAAACTCAGCATTAGTGAGATTATTCTGTCAGGTCTGTTTTATTGATTGCTTTGCCTCAATAAATAAAATTAGAATTATTTAAGATCCTTTATTCTGTTTACTTTGTAATGCGTCCATGCAACTCCGTTTTATTTAGGTGCTGCTTTGGCAGCTTTACCGTCTGTTTTATGAATTCTCTTACTTTGATATGAATCAATTTGAACCCTCAATGCAGCATGCAACCTGCTGCTTTAGTTTTCATTCCATATGGGGGAGTCTGTGCTTTGCGACGCAAGGCTATTTTTGGAGTCTCAGTTTTCACACCAACTTCTGCAGAGGCAGCAGCCAAAGCTGTCTCCACCACAAGGCAGTAACCGCGTCATTTCAAAGTATATTTCTATCAAAATTGTAATGCTTTTTTCTTTTAAACACACTCACCAGTTTCGTCTTTTTATTTTTTTCCTTCTCCAAATCCCAGCCTGTGTATTGTCATATGTCCATGATGGTTTGCAGAAAGAAAACTAACACAAAGGCAAATGTTTGGATGATTTATTACTATTTTTTTTGCCAATGGTGAAAATACCAAAATAACATCAACCACAGTGGCACAAGAAGTGAAGGAGAATTAAGGTGAGGTTCTGACTGAACCTCACACCTCGCAAACTGCAAGTTTGACTAAACTGCAGTATCTCCAAAACCTCAAAACATAATGTAACGTACAGCAAAACAAAGGCAGATCAGAGGATAATGTAAAAAAGAAAACAGTCCTCTGGAGGGACTATCAATGTTTGCATTCAGACGCAAAACATTAAACAAGTGCAAAAATGATGCCCACGCAATTATAAGATTGTAAGCCTCGGGGAGATTTCACGCTAAATCAATCATACTCCAGGTATGCTGAAGAGTCTCTGTACTAAACTGCCCCAATTCAACAGGATTACAAATTCATGTAAATAAAAAACACTTAAAATCTGTAGCAGTAAAGTGACTTAACGATCACATGCACTGCCAGACTACGATGTGACTTCAAAGTGATCAAATACTTATTAAAGTTAGATCTTTGAAATGTTATTTTATAGATTAAATATACCTGCATGTTCAAAAAGTTTCCGCCCTAAAATCTGCTCATAACAACTGCATATAACAACAATTGTGAGCAGAAGTAAACTTGGTAAACCTCAGTTTTATAAGACAGCGAGTCTGAAGAGACGCTGCTTTACAAACAAAAAAAACACATCCTGCAACCTGCACTGTCAGCACCAGAGCCCCTTTCAGAGAAGTTTAACTTTCCTGGGCCTGAATGCTCAGAAACTCAGTCATTGTTTCCTCAAAGTGGAGTCCTTTCCCACTGTCCTCAATGAACACAGCACGACGACAGCTGCCCTCATTCTGTATTCACTCAGTCACTATCCTACCTCCCTCAGTGAGGCTTCAGTAAGACTCTCCGCTCACCCACATGGTTGTCCCATAAGTCTGTGGAATGGATAACCTCAACAAAAAGAAAGAAGTGCGTCAATAACTTTTCTCAGAGTAAACAGTGTTTTTATTAGATCAATAAATCTGACGAATAAGTCGTTTAATTATCAGATATATTGTTTCTCCAATCTGTCTTAAGGCCTCGAGTCCGTCTGGCACATACAGATTGTCAAAGAGCCAACAAGCCTGATGAGGTGAGGTGGAGCCACCTACAAGTGTAAAAAAAAAAAACGCATTATACTGCAAGTGACAGCGTTTAAACCGCAGAGTCGGCCTCAGCAGGCTCCTGTACGGAGGGAACCATGGGAATTGGACGTCTTTTTCTCCTCACAGCCGGATCTGGCCGGCCTTTTCCCTGTGCTGCCGCAGCAGGGACAGAGGGAGGGACGGGGACGGGGCGTCTCTTTTTGACAGAGGAGATGCTGCCGGACCGTTCGTGGAGGATGCCCCGAGCCATGCCCTCCATTGCATCGACGGGCATGCGCATGGCGTCAGCCATCTCCACCTTAGTTACAGAGACGAAGCCCGGGTCTTTGGCCAGGGAGACTAGACCGCCCTTTACAAGAGCCTGAAGAAACACAACATGGAGGATTCTTGTTTACATACAGTAACAGTTTTGTATATTATATTTTGTATTCTATTATTTGTAATTCAGTAATCTTAAAGATCCCATATTGTATAAATTGTGATTTCTGTTTAATTTTTGGATTATGAAGCAGGTCTAGGTGAAACACATCCACAGAAAAATGCACATAGCCCTCATTCAGCAACCAGCAGTTACATACAAAATCAATGCAAAGACGCGAATGTCCACGAATTTGCGCTGGGCGACGCAAATTTGTGTCCACGCAAGTTGAAAATATTGAACTTGAGCGGCCTTCCATGCGCGAGTAACACGAGGCAAAAATATATTATGTTACATAAAACTACAAAAAATATTGTCTTAGGAATATCAAGACTGCAAAAAAAAAAAAAAAAACAACGCCGGAAAAGTGTAAAATATGGGACCTTTAAAACCACTAGTCTTGCAGTATTAAGTTATGTTGTTATTATGCAGCACTTTCAAATATCACAAAATTATCCATTCTTGAAACACTGTTAAAAAGTGGTAACACTCAACAACCCCAAACTCCTTTTAAGTTAAGAGGAACTGTTCGAGTCATGACGACGCTAAAGAGAAAAGAGACTATTGATGAGGTCATGTAAATAATACAAAATTTGTGATTTGTGAAGGTTGTTTTTTTTTTTTACAACAAAAACTAGCTCAGTGCGATCTGCTTGGTTTTCCAGTTGATGAGCAGTCTTTAAATAAGAGATGCTCTTGCAATAAAAAAAAATAACAACCTTAACTTGTGTCTATGAGGGAGTAAGGTCATTATCAATATCACTATCAATGACAGATCTGACAGCTGATCAAAACACGCCCTACAGACAAAGGTGGTGATTAATTAGAGTGAAATAAAAAGAGTTGTCACTTCCACACTCACCTCCTGGACGAGCTGGTCAGCTGCTGTTGAGGAGACCTGACTCTGACTGTCACCATAGCTCGGGTCATGGGGCACCTGGGTTTAAAAGAAATATATTCATGCATTGCCAATATGATCTCATCATCATGTACACTGGACGAGTCAGCCTTCAATCAAATATTACCCGAGTTTTGTCTGTTCCCACTGAGAAGCTCCAGGACCGTCTGCTCTCTAAAAAAAAAAAGGAAAAATGAATAAAAACAATTATGAAGTACAGGTAAGTCCCTCTTTTTTGAAGTCTTGAATGTTTCAATCATTTGCCAGATTTCATCCAGGCAGTATCTGTCTGTTTCATTTTAAGTGCTGTATGCAGGACTTTAAGGGGGCAGTGTGTAGGATTTAGTGGCATCTAGTGGTGAGACTATAACCAACTGAACTCTTCACCCTCCCCTTCCAGGTATGCAAGAGAATCTTTGGTGAAACATGAAAGTCCCTCTAGAGCAACTGGTTGGTTTGTCCTTTCTGGACTTGTGTAGAAACATGGCAGTCCAAAATAGCACGCACCTGCTCCCTATGTAGATATAAGGGGCTCATTCTGAGGCAACAAAAACACAACAATTCTTAGTTTCAGGGGATTATACTCTCATGGAAACATATTTATAAATATTTTATTTCATTTCTGCCAATAGATCCCCATAAATCCTGCACACTGCATTTAAACATTTAAAATGGAGGAGTGCTCACACTGACAAGTGCAATTTAAAAAATAATTTTCAAAGTGTCTTGAGGCCTGTGAAGACCTCGTTTATATGAACCCGGTTCCTGTGCCATACCTGGCTCTGCATCCTCACTGCGATTGTAAAACTCTTCTGGACTGCCCTCCCTTTCAAATGAAAATCTGAAAGACAACAAGACATATACCTGATGCATGGCCACCCTGTGCACATGTCATCAAAGCAGTTTAGTGTGCGTGTTGGTCCTCACTCTGCAAAGGCGTTGTTGTTAGTGTTGCTCTTTGGGGCGGTTGTGGGGAAAAATTCTATATTAGGGTCCAAGCCGGAGGAGTTTGGTGGAGACTCGGGCTGGCTCTCGGAGAACTGGAGCGGCCGCTGGCTGGTCACCTGTGAGGACTGAGCGTTGGTGGGTTCAGCGGAGAATGAGTCGACCCGGTTACCAAACAGACCGTGGGAACGCTGGAAATACCAAGCAAGACAAGCACACGTGCAGGTTTAATCCAATGTCCCATATCATAACAAAGAAGTCGCTATATTTCATATCATGTAAAAGCAGGTTCAGGACAACACGTGTGTATGTGTCCGCATTTATGGCCACGATGATGCAGAGCTTGAGAACAAGTGCCCTGTACTTTGTAGGAGACAGCGTTTCATACCTGGTAAATTCCCTCTTCCCCAGCCTCCTCCATGGCTCTGTCCATTTCTTCCTCATTATGCAGTTCTCCTGAAATGGCCCTGTGCATCTGTGGGGCAGCTTCTTCCTCTATGTTCCTCAGACCAGCCTAGAAAAACGGGAAGGACAAATGAAGACAGAGGTTAAAATTGTTGCATTGTGTTCACAGGGATACGAAAAACACAGTGAAGTTGAGTACTGGTGTAAAAAAAAACAACCAAAAAACAGGTGAGCTATAAGAAGCGTTACACTGTAAGCTGGTCGTGTGAAGTGCATGAAAATCTTGGTGATTCAATATCACCAATTTATTTAATAGACAGCTCACCTGGATCTCTGGGCCTGAGGCACTCTTCTTAGTAGGCCTATAGCCGTAGTACTCCTCCTGACACTTCAAGAAGTTGCGGAAATGTTCTTGGAGCAGGAAGGTGGCGTAGAATTTCCCAACTGTCACCTCATCATCTAAGACACGGCGTAGCCAGTGTTAGGAATACTAGATTCTTTTTAAAGGTGAAATGTAACTTTATGTCTGTAGACTCACCTCCAATAGGGGGGATGACCTGGTCTAACAGTTTCATACTGGTGCGTTTCCAGATTGACTTTATGATGGCTCTCAGCTCCTCGTTGGCCTGCTCAAAGTTACCTATTAAGACCATTTCAAGAAAGTTTAACTGAATTGCAATAAGTACATCAAGTTGAAAGATATGCATATATAAATCAAATAAATGAAAGTTAACAAGTCGTTTTGAAGGAAATGTGTATATTTTATACAATATATGCCATCATGGTATAAAACCGGTTCTGATGCACTCTACCTTCTGTTTTGATTTTGAGTGCAGTTCTGACCAGAGCGAACAGGGTGGCGTTGAAGGTGACGGTGCCATCACTGTTGAGAGGCATGTTCATACCAACCAGGCGCTAGAGATGAGAGGAAAAGACTAATTTAACACAATCACAAAACATTCTTTTTGTTTCCATGTAGGATTTTTGAACTAATGTCCATCTACAGTGTTTACAGTTGAATTATTTCGCCGTTTAAAGTCCCCCTTCACTCAAAAATATGTTCTGCTTTTTGTTCCAGAAGGGTAGGGAAGGGGGGCAAAGTTCTTCTGCACTCATTCAAAATGTGATTATAAGAGCATGATTTGTGACATCACAAATAGTTTGGAAACCAATCTTGATCCAATTCAACTTACACAAGTACAATGTGGAAATTTGAAACAAACACTGAGAATGGACTTCACAGTGAGGCAGGAAACATCTTGTCTCCAGCAGTTAAACTTTACAGATGAAATCTGTTTGCATATTCATTTTTTTAGTTTTTGGTCCAAAAACAAAGTCGAGTATTTATATACCTTTAAAAAACACATTTGCTGGTTGCTGTTTTTTTTTTTTTTTTTAACATATGAGCTCCTACTAATTATGTTACTAATGAATTAAATACTGCAAGCACCACACGGTCTTTGCTTAATGGCTGTATGTACCTGGCATGCAGCCCGATGAGGACAGAACTTGCCGAAGCCCAATGGAGGCTGGATACTTCGAAGCAGTGTCACCACATCCAGATGTTTGATTCTCCCCCTGTTAGATCACAGAAACATTTTATATTCTACTTGAATGACACCCACTAAAATCTGACCTTAACCCAAAGGTTTAAATGGAAGTAAATAACTTAAGAATTGAGATTTCTTATGTGGATCTCATCATGGTGTTTATACTCACGTGGCTTCAGGGTCATATTCAGCCCAGATCTTCTTAAACTCATCCAGATGGTGCGGACCGAGAAGAGACCAATCGCGGGTCAGGTAGTCAAAGTTGTCCATGATGACGGCTACAAACAGATTGAGGATCTGGAGTAGGAAGGAAATAAAGATGCTTATTTACACTAAAGGTTTCTGTTTTTACATTTCTTTCCTCATATGAAAAATAATTGTTCAAATATTCATGTAGCTAATAAAAAAATGACTGCTGAATTTCTGGTTGGCTCTCACCAGGAAGGCACAGAGACAGTAGAAGCTGAGGAAGTAGAAGACAGCAAAGTTGGACCCGCAAGTGTACTCTTCTCCTGGCAGGAAGTCAGACTTGGGGTCACACTTCTTCCCATACATTGAAGCCATCATGACCTCCTGCCAAGCCTCTCCAGTAGCACATCTGGATACATTAACAGACACCAGACGGTGAGATCTTGGCCCAGATTTTGAACTTGCAAAAAGTCCCTTTTGAAGTTGCTTATTACTCACCGGAATAACATCAGAACAGCCTGAGGGAATGTCTGGAAGTTGTTGTTGCGGTTGATTTGGGTGCCGTCCACTAAGGCTACCTTTCCGAAGATCTGCAGTTTGTTACAATCCAAATAAAATTCAGAGTCAGTCAGCAATACAAGAACTTGTCTTGACGACATTTACCAGAAACATAATGACAAGCTTCAGAAGCTTACAATGTTTTCCTTTACAAAATGAATACTGAAGATTGTACCTGCATCCCAATGACAGCGTAGATAAAGAAGAGCATTATGATGAGCAGAGCTACATGAGGGAGAGCCTGTAGACAGAAAACATTGACGTTATTGAAAAGTGACCACTGGGAAGCACAGCGGAAAATGGTAATTAAAATAATGATGATGATGATGACCTGGAAAGACTTGATGAAGGTCCACAGCAGGTTACGGATGCCTTCAGAACGGTTCAGCAGTTTGACCAAACGCATAACACGGAAGAGTCGGAAGAACGTGATGGAAACTGAGGCATTTTCAGAGGCCTGTGGACAAAAAGACAGCGTTCGATGAAAAAGACAAAGAAGTAAAACATAAAAACATAGCTATGTCCAAATGTAAGGAAGTTTCAGCTTACCGCAATGGCTTGCATAGGATTTGTGTCCTGCACAAGGTAGATGAAGAATTATTGTAGTTGCATGAGTCGTATTTTATGTAATAATATAATTAATAGTGAGCAAAATAGGGTTAATAGTAGTATGACTTTCCACTTTTGATGAGTTACAAAGCTTCCAGGCCTTTACTGCGAAAGAGTTGCAACTTGTAACTCATGCGAAATCGACAAACTTCACACACGTTGCTCTAAAAATATTAAGTTTTCAGTCAGTCAAGCTGTCACTGATACTTGCTTGTAAATATATATACACAGTGTGGAGATGTAGCCCTGTTTACACAATCAGAATGAGCCATACTGTAAGACAATACAGCAAACTCCCTGAGGTCTGTAAGATGAGACGAACAGTAGAAATGTTTCACCAGCAGGTTGAGTGACACACGATTCGTTACAGTAGTTCTACAGTTTAGCAGAGAACATAGTGGAGTGCTCACACAGCAAGGCGCATGCAGCAGGGCAGTGCAGATCAGATATTTACAGCACAGCCATGGAGACAGTACAGTCCTCCACTGGAGGCCAGGGCAGTCTGTGGAGGATAGACAGGTGAGGAGTGAGGTGCATGGAGTACAGAGGGATTGATGGGGACAAGAAAAAAAAAAAAGGGGGCTGATGTGAAATATGGTTGTGGATGGAAAAACTGTTCAAAGCTCGTGTTTAAGGGGGAAAAATGAGGACAACGCGGTGCAACAATGGCAGGAAAAAACTGTGACTGGCCAGAGAAAACACGGAGTCCGTGTACATAGAATTACACTGAACTGATATTGTGTTCTTTTTAAGTGCCCACACAACACATATAAGACATCAAATCACTGAAAATGGAGTAATTAATAATTGTGGGAATAATAATTGTTTTTGACGTTTTGGTGATGGAAATGCACTGAAGAAGGTGGAATGTGGAAGAGGTGAGGTGGAAATGGACAACATCAGTACTGACCATGTCCTGTGAGCTATTGTTTTCCTGGCACCAATCAACTGTTGGGCCACAATTAAAACCTTCTGGGTCAGATTACTGAATAAATACACAAACTGAATCAAATATTTAACTGGGAGGGTCTTGTTTAGACAAAATAGGGGACTTTCATATGACGCACTTGCAATGACAAGCTTTAGGATTGATCATCATATGTACTCACATCCACTTCACTCAGGATGACATCAACAACGCTACCTATGACGATGATGAAGTCAAAAACGTTCCAGGGGTCGCCAAAGTAGCCCTGCATGAAGAGGGAAAGCATGCTGACACATTAAGAAATGAGAGCGGGTGGGTAACCACCAGAACAACAAGCATGAGAGCCTTTACCCTCGCTTTGAAGGCCATGAGCTTGAGAATCATCTCCACAGTGAAGAGCACAGTGAAGATCAAGTTCAGAGTGTCCGATAGCTTGGTGACGTGGTCCGACTGGTTACAGTGCTGTTAAAAGCATATGAACATGTTAGAGCTCCTGATTTGACAACATTTATTTGCAAAATGTAGTTTTTGTGAAGATGACTTTATATAATAACAATAATAATAATTGATTTCAAATTAAGTATCTTGTAAGAGGGATGATGGACAAACCTAGACAAATAATTTCACAGTTGTAATAAACTGATAAACCTTTAGTAATAAATAATATCAGGCCCATATTTCAACTTTTAAAAATAGTGTCCTCTGCTATGATAATTACACAAAAAACAGCCACCCAATTTACAATTTATTGCTTTCTGGAAATTAATATGCACCATAAAGTTTTGTAAATTAATTGAGAAAAAAATATGTAGGGGTTTAGGTGCTGCTAATTTTCTCCCAAAATAAAAATTCTTGGATTTGTTGCGTCCCATATTTTAAAAATCATTTAAAATGTTCCAGTGCATTAATTAAAGGTTGCAATAAACACCAGACCCACGAGATTTAGGTACAGAAATGACTGAAATCAGCATTTAAGGATACTAATTAATGACACTGAATACTGAAGTATGATGTCAGTGCTTTTAGCTTGCAACATGACCCTAATTTACATACCTGCATCCCCAGACACAAGGTGTTGAGCATAATTAGGAAGAACATGAGGTACTCAAAGTAGCAGGAGGTTACGATGTACCAGACCCTGTACTGGTAGGGGTTTTTGGGGATATAGCACCTCAGAGGACGAGCCTTCAGAGCGTACTGCACACACTGACGCTGAAGGGAGGCAGAAAAGACAGGAGGTGTGTTAAAAGAAAAACAATCCTACTTCAAAGTAACATGTTTTATATTTTACTGAGACTGATTGGACTCTCGCTGTCCTGAGCTACATCTCAGTGTACCTGGTTCTTGTCCAGCTCGCAGTCCTTGTACTCCTGCTCGCCCTGCTCCTGGAAGGTGACTATGACAAAGCCCACAAAGATGTTCATCATGAAGAAGGCAATGAGGATGATGTAGATGATGAAGAAGATGGACACATCGACACGGTTGTTGAAGACTGGACCCATATCTTCTTCGTCTGAATCTATGGCTCTGTATAAGAGTCTGGGAAAAAAATACAGTCATGTTGAGAGAAGGCAGGACATTGGCAGGACAAAAATAAAAGATCACAGATACAGTAAAGTTATTTTATACGGGCTCCCATCAGGCAAGGGAATTACTTCCAAATCAATATCTACCTAATACGATAAACTGACTTCTAACTCGATCAAACAGATAGAATCAAAACGGTCTTATCAAAGATGCAATGTAACAAATCAAAACTTACTTTGGCCAGCCCTCAAATGTAGAAACAGTGAAAAGAGCCAGCATCCCTCTGAGCACATTGTCGAAGTTGAAGTCGCTGTTGAGCCATTCTCTTTTAGCTAAGACTGTGTCTTGTAGGGAATTGTCCATGTGCTTCCAGAAGAATCCCCTGAGAGCAGACACAGTGAGTGGTTGCTCTGAAACAGCATTACGGTTTCGATAAAAGAAATCAATGATGTGTGAGCAGTATTTGTCTTACTGGCATTCCTCCCCTGTCACTTTGGAGGAGTCCGTGCAGCTGTAGAATTTACCCTGGAAGGATTAGTGACACATTAAATACACAAGCAGTGAGACCTCCGTACTTACTGAAGATTAGTTTGGAAATGTGACCTTTACAGTATCGTACCACATGTAATGCAATATTTAAAAAAAACGTACCTTAAAGAGTTGAACTCCTATGCAGGCAAACATGAAGTTCAGCAGCATGGTGACCAGGACGATGTTGCCAATTGTTTTGATGGCCACAAACACGCACTGGACCACATGCTGTCAATTAAGATGAACAGTCACAATAATTAGGAAAGGTGCAGGTTTGTGGAGATGGTGGCAATCTCTAATTACTTTACTTAAGTTCTGTATTCAGAGTAATACAAATTTGAGGTACTTCAGTATTTCTATTTTCTGCGGCAATATTATACTTTAAATTGCACCACATTTATCTAACAGCTATGATTAACACTTACTTTTCAGCTGAAGATTTTACATAAAAAGAAAATTCAAATAAAAAATAAAATATTATAAAGAAATTAAGCAAGTGGACACCAATTTTTTTGTGCTTTTCGCTGAAAGTCCTTTTGGGGCCTTTAGTCACGTTTCAGATGTCTATGTATTGTCTTGTAAGCAGTTCTGCCACATAGTCGTTTCCTCTCTAAACTTTTCAGATGGTTTCACTCCTATAATATTTTCAGTTGAAAACTATTTTGCAAAATAAAAAAGTAAACATTAGAGAGAAGGATATTTTTTCTTCTTTCCCCCTTTCATTCATCTTCCATCTTGTGACCCCTAAGATTTATCCTGTGGCCCTTTGAGAGGGGCTGACCCTTATGTTTGGAACAACTAGACGAAACCACCTGACTGCATCTCCAGTAGCTAAACATGCAACACCTTAAAAAGCTACATTAGTCAAATGAGACAAATAAATGCATCAGTATTAACAATCTAATGATGATTAGTAGCAATATATCATTCACATGCACTGCAGAATAAGAACTTTTAATATTTCAAGTAAATGGTATGTACTTGTATAGCGCTTTATCACCTTTCGGTCTCAAAGCGCTTTAACATGGTTTTTCCCATTCACACACTAATGAGACAGATCACCATGCAGGGTACTGCCTTCAGGAGCACATTCGCACACCGATGGCACACCATCGGGAGCAACTTAGGGTTCAGTGTCTTGCTCAAGGACAATTGGGCATGTGGACAGGAGGAGCTGGGGATTGAGCCACCAACCTTCCGATTAGTGTGCAACCCACTCTACCGACTGAGCCACAGCCTCCCAAGTACATGTTGCTAATGATACTCTTGTACTTTGACTTAATTATGTTTTTGGTCAGGGCCTTTTTACTTGTGATGCACTATTTTCTCCTTGTTGCATTGGTCCTTCTGAAACATCTAACTAATACTTCCATTTGTAAACACAGACATCTCCCATGAGGACAGATTTATGCATGTGTTGTACCTTTAAGCCTTTGGCTCTGTTGATGGCTCTGAGAGGCCTCAGCACCCTCAGCACCCTGAGAATCTTCACCACAGAGATGGCACTGGATCTGCACACAGCACATTACAGAAAACAGTCTTGATATGCAAAATCTAAAATCCTCAACATTGTAATTTAGGAGAAAAAAAATACCAATTTTGATATTTAGTATGTAACTTGGTGATCCTAAAATATAAACTCACTCCATTCCCATAGACAGAAGAGAGACTCCGACCACAATCAGATCCAGGATGTTGAAAGAGTTACGACAGAAAGATCCTTCGTGCATGAATGCTCCATACACTGTCATCTGTCAGTGACACATAGTACAAGTATGCTTCTCAAATATGAGCATTTGGTGCTTTTTTACATCAAATCTATTAAACTGAATATCTCTATAACACAACTGATGACATCCCCCTGGAGTCTCAGAAGTTGTGTTGGCCTTTTTACTTTTAATGTCCAAACAATTAGCAGATTATTTGATAAAAATCATTGTAGATTAAATCACAATCACAAGAACTGCTAGCTGCAGCCCTAATGTTGAAAATGTCATGAATGTATTTCTATCAGTATTGACATTCAGATCATTGAATTTAGAGTTGGCAATTCGGCAGGGCAATAACTGGTGTCACTGTGTGTTAGGTTGGTGATTTATTCATCACACAAGTGAATATGTGATCTCAGTTCATTGATTTCCCAAAGAACCTGCAAAACCCTGCCTCATCACAATGCGGCAAAACCTTAGGAACTTTTCTCTGACCTGTAATATTCATAATGCTGTTCTCTGCCAGGGATACTATTGAATGGAATAAGAGGCAGTTGTTTTTTGGCATAAGAATGTCAAATTTGAAAACACAATATATATATATATATATATATATATATATATGTATATATAAAAAATACAGTATAAAAATACAAAAATCATTGGCTTCAGAGAAAAACATTAATGTTACCTGGTATCTCACCCTCAAAGGACCAAATCAGTCAAACCCAAATAAAGCAGTACATGAAATATACGACACACTACTCGCAGTTGAATCTACCTTGAGTACAATCTCAATGGTGAACACAGTTGTGAACACAATGTCAGCATAGGCCAAGATCTGAAAGAAAGGCACAGACAAACTGTTATCAAATTTGCCTTCATTAAACAGTTATTGTCTGACGTGTTGGTCTGGACATGGTTGTTACCTTATTTCTGTAGGACTTAGGATCGATGGGATCCTCAGCTGCCAGCGAGATCGAGGAGAGCAGGATGAACAGGAGGATTAAGTTGGTGAAGGACGAAGCATTGATGATCTTGTAGCAAAGCTTACGGAACCTGGATGAAAAAAATTAACAGACAGCTGTAGGAACACACAGCCACAGATATTTATGTGCATTATTTGCTGTAGTATTGTGTATTTTCAGCATGGTGCAGGATGAATGTCAGTTACTTGTTCTGAGGGCCAAAAATAAAAAATGAGCTGGCTTCAGGCAACGGCACCGCTTCTTCTTTCAGCTGCAGGTCGGCCATTGGCCGAGGCCGAGGGCTGATGGGGATTTCAGGCTCTACCTCCTCGTCATCACCTATAATGCAGAATGGACTCTATAGTACAATGACATATTTACTTTCTGGGGGTATTCATATAAAAACCTGAAGCAAAGACCCAAGAGAACTCTCCCAATGCTGAATAATGCAGTTCGCTTTATATGGTAGTCACCAGAGTGGGGTGAAAATAACTTTTGACTCTGCTATAAACACAACTCGGGGGATCGGCTGAATCTAATAGTGATGAAGGGTTACTATACTTACACTGTAACATAGCCAAGACAGCAGCACTGGTAAACAGCTGGTGTAATGAATACGAGCTCCTGCAGATAGTGACCTCCTTCTGCTACAATTACATCGCTGAGAAATGTGGGAGGTTTGACATGCAGGAAAAATAGAGGTTTAGACATAATTTGTTTTACCTGGGAAGTCTGCAGGTGGGAATGGATCTTTCACTTCATTGACATTGGACTCAAATTCATCAATTTTCAGCTAGAAAAAAAAAGGAAATATATGTGTATTATAGATACTTATTCTCCAAGTGAATAAATCCTTCAGAGTAAACATGTGATATGAAACCAGAAACAACACTAACCTTGGCTGTGGTAGGCATGCCCTCTATCTTGGCTCTCTGCTCTGCCAGTTTCTTAGCTATCCTCTCCCTCTCCTCATCAGTCTTGTCAGGCATTTTTGACCTGGAGTGTAAGAAGGAAAAGGAGCAGAATATAAGTTAGCTATGCATACACAGAGCAGATCCTGCCACCTGGGTTTAAGTTTTAGAATTTTTTTTGTCACCTGAGTAGCTTCCTCCTAATCTTCTCTTCTGCCTTCTCTTTCTGAGCTGAAGTCAGACTCTCAGCCTCTGCCAGGTTGTCAACGGCGATGGCCAAGAAGACATTGAGGAGGATATCTGGTGGCACTGAGCTCAGGAAAACCAGAACCTTGCTTGTTAACATTAACGCCAAAAATACAGGTTTTAACTCCAGGATGACATTGTGAGTGTTTGTGAAGGATACAGTTTCCACAGACAAAGAGGACAATGAAGTAGATGGCAACCAGGATGCCTGGGATGACGGGCCCTCCGTAGGCCATAATGCCATTGTACATGATGGAGGTCCAATCCTCTCCTGTGAGGATCTGAGAGACAGATAAGCATTGAGAAGCAGCAGAATGATTTATCATTGACATGTATGAATAGATGGTGTTTGAGCTGAAATGAAAACTGACTTTAAACAAAATCAAAGCAGTCCCTGACCTGGCATTCATTGAATTCCCCAATACTTTTTTCTTTTTCCCCAAAAAACTTTTTTCCAAGAAAATAATCCCCTAAAAACTTAAAGTGGTTTATATGTACCTCGAGACCTTCGCCATTATTCACTACGTGCAGGTCTATGAATATGCAAATAGTCTCTATCTCCACAGCTCCATATATAAATCCCCACCCCATAAATTGAGACTGTTAACGAGGGTGAAAACGCAGAGCATCTAACCTCACCTGAAACACACTGATCAGGGCCTGAGGGAAGTTGTCAAAGTTACTGCGTCTGGGTCTGTGGTCGGCAAAGTTGAATTTCCCTCCAAACACCTGCATGCCCAGGAGTGAGAAGATGACGATGAAGAGGAAGAGGAGGAGGAGCAGGGAGGCGATGGAGCGCACAGAGTTGAGGAGAGAGGCCACGAGATTACTTAGAGAGGTCCAGTATCTGAACAACAGGAGAGAGGAGTTAAATGGAAACAAATTACAATATAACTGTTTAAAATGAGGCAACATGACGATTTGAGGAAACCCAACTCACTTTGTGACTTTGAGGATCCTCAGCAGCCGGATACACCTGAGTACAGAGAAACCCAGGGGAGCTACAGCCCCTGCAGACAACATGATCATCTCCAGGATACCGCAGAGCACCACGAAGAAGTCAAAACGGTTAAATATGGACATGAAATACGCTCTGGGTCCTAGAGCATACATCTTCACAAACATCTCTGTGACAAACAGCACCAGCAGTACACGACTGGCCACATCTGTGGGAATGACAGAGGAGAGGGACAAATTAACAAAACTCGGGGGGATTGGAATACATATTAAAAAAAATCCTTAGTAAAATATGTACATTATTCACCAACCTTGCAGGGAAGTCAGTGAATTGGACTGGTGGTGGTGCTCTGTGGCTATAGTCAGAGTATTGAGGAAGACGAGGAACATCACCAACCAATAAAAGCTCTTGGTTTTCACATACACCAGGCACTTCATCCTGAAGAAACGGTTCCAGCGTCGGGCCAGCCGGCTAAACACATAAAAAACTCAAAGCTTACCGATCCAAGCTGCTGTAGATATTACATGCCAGCATTTATAAGTTTACAGAAAAGGAGACTCACTAGTAGTAGATGATTTTACTCTTTCCTTCCATTTCATACAGGCTGTCTGTGTCAGAATCTCCACTCGTCAAAGGCAGGAGACCTGAAAACATAATAACAGCTGTAAGTTGACAGTGTCTCTGCATGTGTTTAGTGCCGAGATGGTTTATAGCGCTGACCTTTGCCTTCTCTGTCAGCATCCAGGACTTCAGCGTGAGTGATCCACTCCATGTAGCCGTGAAGGTCCTCATCCAGCTGCTGGCGCTCTCGCAACTTCTGGAACTCTCCACGAGACCTGGCCTTCTCTCGCTCTTTGGTAAACTCTCTGTGTGGATCGACAAAAAAAATGTGTGATTTATTTGTTTGTTTATGTGAAGAATAACAATAAAGAGTATTGAGGATGATAGCTGTCTTACCCACTGAGCACGCCCAGAACCAGATTGAGCACAAAGAAGGAGCCCAGCAGAATGAGAGGAACAAAGTAGAGGCACGGCCATTCATTTCCTATGGCATCGTTAACCTGCAAAATAACTCGAGATTGTCAGCTAAAAGCAATGATATTTGTCAGGTTTACACTATTAAAGCTTTGCCCAATCAACATCTAAAATGTAGACTGATGTAGAGATGTTGGTGTGCAAGCAGCTACTGACCCAGTAGAGCACTTTGGTCCATCCCTCCATGGTAATACACTGGTAGACGGTAAGCATGGCAAAGCCAATGTTATCAAAGTGAGTGATACCATTGTTGGGACCTTCCCAGCCAGGCCGACACTCAGAGCCGTTGATGGTGCAGCGGCGTCCGTTACCAGCCTGAGCGCATGGAGCAGGCAGCTCACCCTCTGCTGTGGCATAGATGTCTGTAAAGAGATACATTTATGTAACCCAAAATATAAAGCCAAGTGCAACTATTTCTGAATGTGTCTTTTCATACACACTTGTGCCAGTGTAATAGCAGGTCTTATGCATTTTGCACTTAAAGAGCTCCAGTCCCATAATGGCATAGATAGTGACGAGTAAGAAGACCAGCAGGGCGATGTGCAGCAGAGGCAGCATGGCTTTGAGGATGGAGTTCATTACCACCTGAAGGCCTGAGAGGCAACAGTAAAACCAAACAATTACAATAATACAAGACCACAATACGTAATACACAGCACATCAGCAGTATACCACAGAAACAGGGTCTCTACAGTATTTGTGGATTGAGACTCTTACTGGGGACTCCAGAAACGAGGCGCAGGGGCCGCAGTACTCTGAAGGCTCTCAGTGCCTTCATGTCAAACCCCCCGCCCTTCTCCATGGGCACACCTGCTATCTTATTTATGGTATCCAAAGCAAAGGTGAAGAGACTGTAGGAAAAGATAATACAACCATAAGTGCATACAAAACAGCTGCCTTGATACAAAATAAGCAATACAAAATTGGCCTTCAGCATAACTACTGTACATTCCCCTTTTGAAATTGACTTTCTCAACTATTAAGACTGAAGTGTCAAAGGGAAGCTGTGTCCTTTGGCAATAGAGACATCCACCTGCAGCTTAGAGCTCGTCTTACCCCATGAAGACGATGACAAAGTCCAGTATGTTCCAACAGTTCCGTAAATAGGCTCCTTCGTGGAACACGAGGCCGTACGCTACTATCTTCAAGAAGCACTCTAACGTGAAGATGACCAGGAAGATATACTCCAGACTCTCCTGCAGGAAGACAAACAAAACGAGGAAATTACATCGTATAAAGGTCACACCTCTCACATTCAATTCTCTAATCAGATATTGAAAGATCATACTAAATTCCAATTTTGGCAATTAAAGAACAATTTAACACCAGGTGGAAAAGCATTGTTTTGCTGCTCTCTGTATTTGAGCAGCCAGCAGTGATGTCGTGAGTCCTGAATTACATCTGTACATATCTACAGCAAGGTGACAAGTAAAACCACCAGAAGTCAATGAAGACAAGATGTTTAGGAGGCGTTAGGTTACTCTCAGAGGCATTTGCTAGAGGGAATAGCATAATATGTTGTAGATTAACTCATTAGTTTTAATAGCTTGTTAGCTAATTTTGATGGAAATTAAACATAACCTCAGGAGGTTGGAATAGATGGATGACCCATGACTCAGTGATTAATGAAACAATCTGAGCCACTGACGTTACAAGTAAGAGATGTGTCTGTGAAACACAAAGCAAACTGTTTGCAGAAAACTGAAAGGCTTTGCTCACAGATGGTAAACACATAAAACATCTAGGTGGCAAATTGTCTCTGTCTCTTTGCTTTTATCATCAGTCTCGACAGACACAGAACTGAGACATGGTTTTCCTCAGACGGTTTTTATCTGAATAAAAATATTGTAGCACAAGGGGCTGTAAATGACAACAGTGAAGTGGAGCTCTGCTAATTCGGTCCCACAGGCACTGTCAGAATTGGAGAGTTCATTTGAGGTACACCATAAATTATATACGATATGCTGTTTCTTGCCCATTGATTCCTTTAAACAAATCAGATCAATAATCTTTAGCTGAACCGCACAGCAGCAGTCAACAAGTCCCTACTCAATTAGAGGCTGCAAGGCCATCCTCACTTCCACTAACAAGAAAACATACATTTATAGACTGAAGGCAAACAAGGGTAGTTGCACTTTTAGGTTTTAGTCCATCAACGTTAGAATCCTTTTTCTATTTGCATATAAGTGCAGTCACACGAGACAACTTTTGACGACTCTCCCGTGTCCACCTGCGTCAGTGGCGTGACGCCATGTAGGCCGACCTACTTCTAACAGCACCGGGGGGTGGGGGAGCATCTCTTCTTTCATTTTTCACCTCTCAGGAATGGCAGAGTTATAAGTAAGAAGGATTTGTGAGGAGGCTGGTAAATAGGCCAAAGCAAATATATTAAAGAGATAAGGTCACATTTGGGTACATAAACTGAAGGTGTATCAACAACATTGACAGAAGCTTTAACCTCGTGATGTGTGGGATTTATTGACTGAATGTAGAATAGTAAGTGATAGCTGGCGATGGGTGTTTCATATTGACATTTGTGCTGAAAGTGAAGCCTCTCAGAGACAGCAATCCAAACCAAACACAAATGTCAATATAGCATCTAACATATCATCACTGCAAAAGATAAAACATATATCTTTTGCTCACAATACCTACATGCCTCGATCATCCCCCGAGTTATGTAGTCGCTGACCTGTAATAAACTTCTGACAGCCTCCCCACAGTGCAAACACACACCTGCGATGTTGAAATGTAATATTTCTTTGGACACACATCAACAGCAGCCAGGGGTGGAACATCTGCCAGCAGCTTGTTCACTCTACTTTAAAATGACTGTGAATCACCCACAGTAAGGAGTCATGAAACCCGTCACTACTCACATTTTCTGTCAGAATACATATCAAATGTTTCCATAAATGCCTGCTTAGCCCCCCAGAAGCCATACATCTTCTGCATTATCCAGTAAATTAATCAATCAGATGAAAATTCTGCACACATCATATCCCGCACATTGGCAGTTTATTCTCATGTTTTGCACTTTTGTCTTCTTTACAAGCCAGTTTATGATCAGAAAAGGATACACTTTGAAAGATAATAAAACAAATTTGATGGCACGTTGTTCTGAAGACACAGATGGGACTCCAGATAAAGAACTGAGTTGGGTCTGGACATATTCAAATGAAGCTTGGCACTCAGACCAATGAGCAGCTGAAACCCTTAGCCATAAATTATGACTTTGATTATGCTTCAAAGATGCAGCTGTGTTCAGCAAATTAAAATGACTAATAAAATTGACTGAACACAGTGAAACAGTCATCTGCTGGTCATGGTAATATGCTGGACCTTCTTTTCTAGCATTTTATGATAAATAAATCTCATCCTCATCCACCAGACTGAGGTTTCTCATGCAGTAATGTGTCAACTATCAAAGAAAGTGCTTGTGTTCAGACTCATACTTACCAAATTTGTGTTGGTGTTATTACCGTCTTCCTCAGGCATAGGTAAGAACACAGCCAAAGCAATACAGTTCGCAAAGATGGTCAATAAGATGATGATCTCGAAGGTTCTGGATGGGGAAGCTCAGGATCATAACAACACATGAAGAGCCCCAGAATGAATATCATCAAGTAGACGATAAATAATTAAAAGCAAAGAATGACTCACACAGATAGAGAAACTGACTCCCTTATCTGTGTGAGTCATTCTTTGCTTTTTGTGATGTGTGAGTGTAAGAAAACAACCCAAACAGTTCTGCAGCCCTGTTAACATTGATCAGCACCTTAAAATACGGCCTGAAACATCATCCCTATAGTGGCCCATAGGGTCGCCAGCAGAGCTGTCGCAGCTAATGTAATCTTGTCTGCTGTACTGCTTCATTCTTGTCCATAGGGGGCTCACCGGCAGAATTCCCCTGCCAGGTCAGCATCATGTCTCTCTGTGATGCAGAGGGACAGCTGCACAGCCCAAGAATATGACCAAACCATTTAAACACAGGCTACTCATCATGAAATAAGTGCTTGGTTATCCTATTAGTTATATATTTACTCTGAAGTCGGTGCTTATGGATAGATTTTATTGGCATAGTTTAAGAACTTAAGGAGTTTAAGTAAATTTCTGTATTTTTGCTCTAACCAGCACCCACGCCCTGTGTTACAGAATCACATACCAATGTGATTAAACTGCCACTGTAAACAATTTATGACGTGGCCCAACATATGCAAACAAATTATGAGAAATATGATTCACACCATTATAATGTATTAAAAATGCTGTCAATGTTAATGTCCAAGTCCATATATCGGATTTCAAATGCTGAAAAGATGAGGCTGTTGTCACTGGATAGATATGATCAACTCCTTCTACTTTGGATGGAAAATATGTATAATCCAGACATGGTCAGGCTGAAAGCAGGAAACCCCCCTATACGGGCCACAACTTCCCTCAACAGCCTGTGTTGTGTTCATGCAGCCCCACAGACCCCCTTGCATGTCAGAGCGACTATTTCCACATGAAAAGATCAAAACATGTGTGAGTCAGGACACTAAAGAGGAAATGTTATGTTTCCATCTATCAGATGTGACCAGATTAGCTTCAATTCACTGCAGGTGAAAATCCGAGGGCTACAACCCCGACTTTGACACACACCGGGAACATAACAAAAGTCTTAACACTTCAGGGATCGCCTTAACACTGATTTAAAGGGAGACTTGGCTTCAGCATGGTTACCACAGGTGAACAACATGGCTGATAATTTACAGACATGCAGATACATGATTTTTGTATATCCCAGCTGTCAGTGTTCTTAACCAGAGCTCTACATGCTGTAAAACCTCTATAATACTCTTGAGTTTCTTACGTTCTATATATTCAAAGGATATATCCTTCAGCCAATGTCTGCTTATTACAAACACAAACATCTGAACAATGTGTATAGTGTGTGTGTGTGTGTGTATATAGTGTGTGCATGTGTGTGTGTGTGTGCGCGTGATATAAAGGATACTTCCACTCCACAATGTTGATGCAGGCTTTGCGGAAGGGGTTTTTGAGGTTGAAGAGGAAGAGGGATCTTGCGGGTCGTGGGTTGCCCCCCGTTGCCTGGAGCTTCTTCAGCTTCTCCCTCTGCTTCCTCTTCAGCTCCTCTTCATTCATGATGACCGGCTTGGCCGCCTCTGCGTTGGTCGCCATCTTGATGCCTCCACCTGGGACGAGCTCCCAATCCCAGAGAAAAGTGGCCTCTCACTGTAAAATCCCAAATTCAAGTCCTCTGTGGTCCAGACTGGCCGATCCTACGTGGGCTCCCTGGCCAACCTCTTCTCCTTTTCCTCGGACTCTGTCTCCCTCACGCAGAGCCACAGGCCTCTCCTCCTGGCCAAGGACCTCTGACAGAAAAAGCCCACCTCGGCAGGGAAAATATCAGGAGCCCATAGAGGCTGGAGGAGCAGTTGGCCTTGCTGTAGTTTAAATTTAGATTGTGAACCAGCGACAGGCCATGCTTGGGGATGGTTAAGAGGGTGGAGGGGGTGGAAGAAGGGAGTGGAAGGGATCAAAGGGGGCTGGGGCAGGACAGCAGTGGCAGACCAGAGCACAAAAAGGGGGAAAGACACAGTTTGAGGGGGGCCCTACCAATAGAACATATTGACACCAGTCTGAACCTGCCCTCCCTTTGAAAACAGACTGCTGGACACTAAAGCTGAAATCTAAACTGACAACCAAAACAACAGAGTGAGCAAGGAAAGAAGGAAAGGAAAAAGGCCTCCACTGTGGCATTGTGCAGGTGGAAATAGTTTTTCCTGGGGGCAAGAAATGATCACTTTAACAGTATGTTTACATGTAGGTCTTTTTCCATGCAAGTCCCTCACGCAAAGATTTTAGAGCTGAGTGATAAGTTTAATAACCCTTTTAATCCAACTATTTAGCAGTTTTAAGTAGTATATAGGCATTAAATTAAGGGTTTATGATACACTATAATGTAGTTGTGAGCAGATATACAAGTTTACTAATGTATTTCTGAACAAATAGCCCCTGTGAGAATTCATAAGTCGAGGCTGGTGTATAAACATATATTAAAGGACAACATAGTGACATACTGTTGTAATATTATAATGTCTTCATGGGTGAAGTTATAATTGCTGACAAACATTAATGGCCACTATATAATGTCCTTATGTTTAAGTACAACTACAATATAGTATGTTATGAACCATGTATTAAATATTTTGTGCTTATAAATGATATATAGGGGTGTTAAAGTGGGGTTTAATGATGTAGGTTATAAACAAGAAAATGCAAGCACAAAACTTAATCAAACTGATCTTCAGTGATACAAACTGTTACAAAAACAACAACACCTTTTTGTACTCCTAAATATTTAAATAATTTTAGGTAGATTTGTTCCTATTCATTTATTTTGACCACAAAAGTTGTTAAAAAAAATGTTCAAATGTTCATCATCGGACAATTTAAATGAAAGTCAAACCACCGACTTATCCTCAAGCCTTGAAAAAAATGAGTCAAAGCAGTGCAACATGAAGTTTTACGTATTAAAAATGTGTACTTTTTTCAAACTGACAGCACATCACAGGTAATTGCTGAAAGCTGAACACCACCTAAAATGTGAGACTTAATGTAATGGTAAAGAAGTGCTTTTTTCGAAGTGCTGTGCGAACAGATGACCCACATGTTGTGTACTTTGTCGTCCTCTAGTGCTGACGACTACAGGCGAAACAAACAGGTAAAAGTGTGCCACAACCAAAGGAGAAAGACATTCGCGAACGTCGGGAGGAATGAACAAAAATCTATCACCCAGTGTATTTTTTTTTTAATTTCACATCGAGCTAAATGCATGAACACGGGCAGTAAAGTACTCCAAAGAGGATGGAACTTAAAATACATACAAAATACTGATAGCAGTGATATGAAACAATACTTAATAAATCAATCAAAATGACCTTAGTGATAAACAAATCACTAATAACAAATAAATTCAGCAGTTCACATTGTGCATGAGGTAAAGTGTGCCTTTTCTTTGTCGTATTAAAAATTCCTTGGCAGGCAGCTTCAGGACGCGAAAGGGAATTCGCTGACACATAATGATGCACACAGGGGCCCTTCAAAGCCATGAGGCATCCTGATTCTGCCACACCAAACCGAATTATCAGCAGCTTTACCGATTTAGGACGTTCTCCTGTGGCAGATTGATCTGAGGAGGCTTTAAAGCTCTGTGAAATGCCCCGTTCTCCATTTCTCTCTTTGAATGGAAAGTATGTTACACCAACCAACAAATCCTTTTTCCAAACAGGCTCCACTGGTAAATTCAAGATATAAACACACAACTGTTAGTGGTGTAATAGATGATATCTGCCAAAATGTCTTGATAGAATTACCATCTGCCATGTTTTGCAAGCTGTGACTTGCCAACATTTAACAGTCAGATTTTATACTTGAGTTTGTTGAAACACTTCCACCCACACAAAGAGAGAGACAGAAGAAGGCACAGACTGGGGCTGTCTTGAAGGTAGCAGTGGCAAAAATGTTAAATTACAAAGCCCAAAATTAACAATAATTTAATCGTACTACGAGTGCAAATGACCTTAAATATGCCCAAATGTATATACTACTAAATTATTGGAGTTAAACTAGGAAATATGCAATACCTAGCATTAGTAAAGACAGTGTACTGCTGTCTAGCTCATCCTTACTTAGGTTATGTACAAGAAAAACTGCTCAAGTAGCTGTTTACAAATGACCACGAGGAAGCTTAAAAGCTATTCACAGCCTTTCTGAGATGGATAAAAAAAAAAAAAAAGGTTCTTACCTTAATAAAACATTCCAAATCTATTGCATTGCAATTTGCTGAAAATGATTGAGACGATAAGAGCGGAAAAACATGCGGCTTCTTTCACAACTGCAACCTAGCCTAAGTTGTGATATATGGTAAATGAATAATTATTAAATGTCTGCTTGTTAGATCGGTGTGTTTAAATGCTTTTGGTGAGGAAATAGTAATTGAGCGAGTGCAGTGCACAGCCGTGACAATAGTGCTTGTGTAATAGTGCAGCTGGTGACAGTGTAGAGGCGCTGAGCCCAGGGAGGTTACCTACTCTAAACCTGGTTTGAGGTCAGCCGCAGGGTTTAACTTAGCATCTTGTGGCGGTCAAAAACAGTCTTGCGCTGCTCCTGGACCTGCTTCTTCCAGCGCTGTTGAGCTCCCTCGACCCGCTCCAGCACCGTGTTTCCTCTGGCCTGACTACTGTCCGCCTGCGGACGCATCTCCTGGACACACAAACCAAGAACCTTTGAAATCAAAAACTTCACATTCTGCTGAAATTAAATGAATTAATGAAGTGTGTACACGAGTTTGAATGGTTACCTCAGAGTCCTCCTCATTGTGCAGTGGCTGAATGTAGGGGTCATGTTTGCGGATAAGAGGATCGACCAATAGCAGAAAGAGCATGTAGAGCAGCAGTGCGCCCACGACAGACAGGTAAATGATGATGGTTACCTGTGACATTGAGTAAGAGTAGCTTCATTATCATGCCAGAACCAATGTCCAACAACACAGTTTCCTGCTTGTTTCAACATAATTGTTCATTTCAATTTCATTTTCTGTATTACACTTAAGAGCGAAAAAGTTTATTTCACTTTTAAATTGGAACAACTTCTCAAAATTCCGTAAATCCAACTAACTTCAATGTAAACTTAACAAGTGGATATAAAGTCAACTTAAGACTAATACTTACATTTACTTTCCCTTTTAAAGCCAATTGATATCCTATATTTTTTTACGATCACTTGTTTGCTGGACATAAACCAATTTCTTGGACATCATTCACATTACATATTAGATATCAAAAACTTTATACAAAGTCCCACTTAATTTTCTTCTGGCTGACGTCTGCCAGGATAGTGAATGTTACATAAGCTCTCTGTAAACACTGACACTATTTCACACTTTTCTTACAACTGATGACAAAGACAAACTAAACAGACTTCCGGATGCTTTGAATGATCATGTGACCTCACAATCAAACTGAAATGCTTCTCTTTCTTTGTGTCATTAAAGATTAAAGAGTAAATGAGATGTGGTGCCACAACACAAAAAAGCCAGCGGTACCTTGATGGTGTTGCTGCTTCGCTCTTCATACTTGCACTCACACAACAGACAGTAAGCCTCTACATCATAGCCAGGAACCGGCATGGGCTCCACCACATGGAGGCAGTTACTGTAAAACACATCATGATGTTGGTCCTTTTTCTACACAGCCGACAGATACGCCAGCACAGTGGAATAAAGCATTCAAAAAAAAAAAAAAAAAAAAAAAAAAAAAAAAAAAAAAAAAATCACGTGTAACTTTAATATTGTTGCTTTGTGAAACAAAAACAACATTAGTGTGTAGTGACTGAAAATCTGAGTTTTCCTACCAATCTTTCTGGGAAACATTTCTGTTGTAGATGTGGCCAGTGATGTTTCTGTATGGCGGGCAGATGCACTTGCAGCGAACATCTTCAAAGTTCTGTAATAGTCAGAGAAGAAAACTTGGTCAAAAAACTGTTTTTTCCCCACAAAATTAACCTCACCTCTCCTTTATTAGTAAAACTGAGTTGTACAAACAATCACATACATATAAATTAAAGCTGTAACAACAAAACACATATTTCACCAACTATTTTGATAGTCAATTCTTTGATTTAAGTCTTTTTTTTTTTTTTTTTAATCTAAAAATGTGCTAAAATCCTCTGATTCTTAAATGTGAATATTTTATTCTTTGGTACTCCATGAAAATAAAGAACCTCAATATGTTTTGGTTGTGAACAAAACAAGTAATTTAAGGCTAAAATCTTGAGCTTTGGAAAACACTAGCATAACATTTGTTTTTACCATTATGCAACATTTTAAAGACCAAACAGCTCATCTATTTATTGAGAAAATAATCAATAATGAAAATAATTGTTGTTTATAGCTATAGTATATAAATATAAATGAAAAGTTCCAATTATTCCAGCTTGAAAGGGACAAACATATTGAATGTAGTTTTACATGACATGAGATGGCAGACCGTAAAATCACACAAATGAGTCAAACAGACATCCTATAAGACACCTGAGAGATTTTATCCAGTTAATCATTAAGCAGAAAAAAAAACTAATAAACGTTTGATTTGTGGGAGAGTCAGACCAATGCTGGTGTTTTTGTTTTGGTCGGCATACAGGACAACTGTGACGAAAACTGTCTCTGCTTTTCGCTGATTATTAACCAATTATTATATACTTATCGACACAAAATGTTACACACGTTAAGATTTACAAGGTTTTAATATAAGTGCGTTACACTGAATAAACACACGCATGGAAAGGTAACCGAGGGTCCTTAGATCAACAAAATAACAATAACTGATGAAACTCTTTCAACACTTATACAACATCATTTAAAAAAAAAAAAAAAAAAAAAAAAAAAAAAAGTGCCTCTTTAATGAACGGCATTTAGTTTGTTACAAATGCCTCAAGTAAAAGTAAAGTAATGACAAAAACATATCGGTCGTGTCACTATAGCGATCCGGTGTGCATCAGCAGGTTTGTACCTTGGCCTGTACAAAAACAGCAGCGTCCAGCAGGAACAGGGTCACTACTGCGGCGACAACACGCACAAAAGATCCGTCCATGCCAGGCGACATTTCCCCACCCCACCTCCTCGGGAAAGACTTATCTGCACGACGGCTGTCGGATCACCACCGGAGCCTCTGCCAAAACACAACAAGGCAGCCAGGGTTATGAGATGTAGCAGGAAGCTAACAAGGAAAACAACGACACAAATATCACACTAAAGCAGTAACACGGGAGCTAAAACAAACGTCCTGACAAAAAAACAAAAAACAAAAACAAAACCCGCATCAAACAACGCAGTGAACTCACGCTGAAAGTGGTGACTGAAGGGTTTGTTTCTGCTGCGCATTCAGGACGAAGCTAAACATTCAGTCGTAGCGTTTGCCGAAAGAGCTCGTTTTCCGCATTCCGGGGTGACGTCACACAGGAGATTTAACGTGAAACGTGCAGCGACAGCGCCACCCTCTGGACAAAAAAACAAAACAAAAACGCCGCAATAAACACTATTTTATGTCGCTTTTTGAATAAAAAGTTGGACCAGACCATTTGTTTTCTAAACAACATTCAAGCGTTTCAGCCATCTTGATCAGTTGTATTACTGTGCTCACTAACTGGTTTGAATAAACTTGCAGCAGCAAGATTCACAAGATTTATTGCCATTTGCACAGGTACCACACGGTAAAGGTACATTGGGATTATTGTGCATCTCTCTTACAGTCAGCTTTGTAAAAAACAAACACAAAGAAAGACAATTAGAAAAGGAAGCGGAGCAATTTAAATAAAGAAAATACACTGTATAAATAAACAAAAAAAGGAAATTACACAAAAGTATTCTGCACTTTATTGGGGGGGGGGGGGGGGGGGGCTGTATTGTAGGGAGGCTGTTGCTCAGATGGTAGAGTGGGTTGCATACTAATCAGAAGGTTGGTGGTTCAATCCCCAGCTCCTCCTGTCCATATGCCTAAGTGTTCTTGAGCAAGACACTGAACCCTAAGTTGCTCTGGTGTGTGAATGTGTTGCTGATGGCATGCACCTTGCATGGTGATCTGTCTCATTAGTGTGTGAATGGGAAAACCATGTTAAAGCACTTTGAGACAAAAAGGTGATAAAGCACTATACAAGTACAGACCATTTACCATTAAAAAAAACTTACCCTTAGTTATGAAACTGTCAACAAAACAGCATTACATACATTTTATAAAACTGCCTGAGTTATACATTACCAGACAGTCACTTAGAAAGCAGCCTCTAATCCTTTGTTTTTAGGTCACTGGGGCTAACTTTTTTGTGCCTTTTTATAGTTTTATTATGCTACTTTGACAGAAACAGACCAGGCCCACTGTTGGAAACTAATTCCCTTTAATTCTGCAAATGAACACAATTCCACTGATGTCTATTTATTATGAAAATCACTATTAGGGTGCAGTGGCCAGACTTAGAAGGCTTTACACTTTTGAAAACCTTAAAAAAATGACAAAAACTAATGTTCTGTAAAGTTCTAAAATCTCACAGTTTAGTACACCTGTCACATTTGTCTGTGTTCTTGGTTGTTTGTATATAATATATACAGATATATACTGTACTGTATATGCTGTGCATTTTATATTTTATATTTAATATTTTACTGCTATTTTACTGCTATTTTATTGCTTTCTATTATTCTATTATTATCTATTGCTTCCTGTATGCTGCTGTAGCGAAAAAAATTTCCCCTCAGGGATTAATAAAGTAACTACCTAACCTAACCTAACCTAACCTACACCTGCAATTAAAACATGAAGAGTGCTGAAATGTGCTGAGATATACATTGTGTAGGCTTTTTTTTTTAGACTTATTACATACACTCTCAACACTGAATATAGTTGCTACAGGTACTTATAAAAGTTAGTAGTTATACAACGTACATGAATTTATTTAAAGTGTGAAAGTAAGGGATCACTGAGGCTGCATGCACTGTGCCCAGATCTGCATCACTGCTGTTTACTGAATAAACAATCCAACAGAAGTGACTCATCAGAATATTTTCTCATATCTTTAAGTCAACAGTGTTCTTTTGTCAAATCCTGTCTTCCTGTTGGAATTTGAAATGCAAGCCTCAGCTTCTTGACCCAATCAATACCTCTATTTCCTGGTAATCCTGCTCTCACATCTCGCTGTATAGTAAGATACTCATACCTTTAATAAGCCATAGAAATCAATGACTCACAAATTCAGCCTGAACCACTTGAGCTTGTGGTCACACAGATCAATTGAGACCGTGGTTATTTCTCTAATGAGCTATAATATCAGCGTGAACAACACAACACCAGCCTCTGTGTAACCTCAATCATTCGTGTGACCCTTGATTCAACCATTTAAAACAACAGCAGAGGACTTGTTTATTATTTTTATATTATGAAGATTTGGGATTTACAAAGGATGTGAACAGATTCAGTGTAGGTCTATAAGATATTTGTTGGCTGCACTGTGTGTAAGCTATTTGGATAAGTAAACAGTGGAAGGGAGCATAAGTGAGAAGCTACTCATGTGAGACACAAACACAGGCAATTTAGAGCCAGATTATTTTCACAATAAGAAAACAGGGCGTGAGGAAATGTGTATCTTGAGAGAAAACATCAATACTTTGGCATGATTAGAGATTGTGTTTTTAATGGCTCACCAAATGTGTGCCGAGTTCAGGAGAGGGATTTTTGTTATCACATCTTGTAGCCATGATTGCACTGGTGAACAGGGTTTAAAAAACCTGAAAATTATATGCATTCTTTTGTAGCTTTGACATTAAAATAGATTACTTATTTTAGAACCACTAATAAGCTCATATTGTTCATGTAAAAGCTTAAACAATAACAATTTAAAAATAAAAACTTTTTTAGCTCTTTTGACAATATAATGCTGATCTCTTCTGAAAGTTACTCTTTGAAGTCACATCCAAATTAGATCTGTGATACTTTAAGGAGTTATATTTTAGTTTTTCTTGTGAATGTGAGCGCTGAATGCTGAAAGTGTGTTTTTAACATCATTGCATTATCAGTGAAAATGCATTTTTCTTGTAAGACATGACAATATCTCCTTAATAAATGAATAAATCAACTAATCAAGTACTGCATGTATTTATGTATTTGTGGAACCATTACTGTCTGTGTGTCATAATTCGGCTTATAGACTCTCTTTAGGTGGTGATTTGTGCAAGCTCTATACCCACAGTATATTTGGTTTCTTCACTTCTGTCATTGTAAGCCACTTAGTTCTCTGTCTTCTCTCTGATGCATGACTGCCCTTTACACCCTTAGGCCAATTACAGCATAAATGACACTGACCAGAGCTCAGTGCCAGGCCTCATTATCAGTCTAGAGTTCTCAGGAAAAAGAAAAGGGGATTCAGTCCCTTCTCAGGTAGACTTTGTTAAATCAATATATGGATAGATAAAAAAAATCTAGTTATCTTATGTAAAATACTTTATTTGTACTAAACTGGAAATACCTAATTGATAATATTTGTCATATTTTGACTAAGTCTCTGAGAAGTCAACTCGTATGCACACACCCTGACTATAAAACAGCTAAGCAACATTATCCATAATGCAAACACTGCAGAGAAATTCACCTTATAAACAACATCACAAGGTGTCAAGTTCTCTTATTTGTCAAGGTGTCTGAGGGTATTGACTTAATCAAATTATTCAAAGCATTAATTTTCCAGGGACCTGAAAGCAGCCAGCAGTTTGCCCACTAGGAGATGCTGTAAGGCCCAAGGCAAAGCAAACTGAATCCTGACCAGCAGACTTCAGTCGAGTATGCAGATACGATGTGGGACATGTCATGTAAAACAAGACTAAATATATTGTGAAACCCACAGGTGACCCTACATAAAAAGCACAAAGCAACAACCGAGATGTGGTTTAAATTAAATAATGGCAGGTTTGTGGCATCACTGATTAGCCTACGAAGGGGCTGAAGAGCTTTATATGATTGTAGATATATGCTGTGTGGCCACGTTTTAATGTGGGCAATTGCATCCCAAAAAACTGCCATACACGACCACCTGTAGGAGGATATTGGTTTCTGTCCTTAATCTCACATTTTCACTACACCCCTCAACCTTTCAGCGTGTTTCTTTTTGACCTTTATCACATTATCTGCAGTGTCTTTTTGCTTTCCACTCATCCTCTGTATCATGATATTGGAGAGAACACTGTTTGAATAACAAGACAATCTCTTGGAGATATCTCCTCTCCTCTCCTCTCCTCTCCTCTCCTCTCCTCTCCTCTCCTCTCCTCTCCTCTCCTCTCCTCTCCTCTCCTCTCAGGTGATGCATGGTGGGCAGCAGGACTATTCTAATAGATACAGGTGGTAATTACAGTCGTGGGAGGTAGCAGACAGTGGTGGTCCAGGGACAGCACAAAACTATAAATCACAACTCCTGGTTCCGCCCTCCTGAGCGTAGCCGATCACGCTCAACCAAAAAGCAATTCTGCCAACATGTGTTTGCACATTTGTCTTCATCAGCCTCTGGCTTGTTTTGGGCCCTTGCGACTGAATTTTCCTTTCCCATGGTAATCAAACAAGGACTACTTCTCAACTGTTTCAGTCAAAGTCATCTGTATTCGGCTCAACAATTAAACACACTTGAAATGCGACAAGTAAATTTACTCCACATGAGCAAAAAGCAACAACTTAAACTAGTGAAAAGGATCTTTTGTGTATATTTCGAACATGTTGGAGTAAAAAAAAAAAATCAAACAAGAATTAAAGTACTAGATGCTTAAAAATATAACCCTTGTGTTCTTTGATCAAACCTCAGTAAAAACAGAAAAATATTGCCTAATATCAGATTCTTTGCTGGAGGTGTAGCGTGAGAGGCTTCCAGGAGAAGAGTCTAAACCAAAGAGGTGTTAGAAGCAGTGATGGTGTCTCAGAGTACAGTGTGTGTCCTGTTCTGCTTTATCCGTACGGACAGCTGCCTATCAGCCAGCTGAGCCCGTGCAGGGGAAAGGTGTCTGCAGAGGAGCTGGTGTCAGCAAGGTGAGAGCAGAGCCCAGCTACACTGAGCTGAGCTGAAATGGATGCAGAGACGAGAGCGTCTCCTGCCTCCGAGGGACACAGATTTTCAGCCAGGAAACAGAGACTGCTGGAGCAGGAGACTCAGCCAGACAGAACATGAAAGCGAAGAGCAGCCATGACACATGATGGACACAAACGCGGGAAGAGAAGCTGTCTCCACCCCCCCACCACCCCCAACCGCCGCTCGCTATTCCTCTCCTAAGCAGCGCTGCAGAGATACAAGAACCCCTGAAGAAGAGGGGGGAAAAGGGAAAAGGAGAGATGGTGCTTGAATTGTTGCGGCTCTCACTTGAACTCTGGCCCCTTGTAACGTAAGGTCTTTGATGTTGCCCAAGATGTTTAGCGAGATGCAGGAAAACTTCAAAGGGAGCTTCATAGACCGATCATACAATTTGTTGGAAAAAAAATAACAGCAAGCTGCCAGAAATCCACGTGCATATTTCAGGGGAGACCAAGGGGTCAGGCGAGACGACAGCTGAAGACAATAGCAAGAAATGAAAGGTGACATGAATTGAAAGGTAGATAAATAGCTGCAGGGGAGGAAGGAAGTTTGTTGTTGGTACAGAAGGATGCAATGTGGGCTTTGGTCTTGGAAAAGCTGCCAGCTGGTTTAACAAGGCTTGACAGGCCAGTCAATAGACTGTCAGCCATTAATGTCCACATTTAAGTGACACCGACCCCCAGACTGATTTAGACACCCAGTGATGCATAGAATCCTTAAGTACAAAAATGCTAGCACCTGGCTGATCCAGTCAGTGAGCAAAACAGGTGTGTCCTGTTTTTTTTTTTTGTTGTCCAAATGTGTCTTGGCAAAATGGACCCATAGAAATGATATGTGACATTTTTTTCTGTGTCAGCTGCCTTAAAGCTTAAGAGGGAGGAAGCCAAGTGAACAAAAGTCACACAGAGTCGGGGGGTTTGTCTGGCTATGCAATGACAGATCAGAAAATGTTGTCAACTCTAATCCTTTGGAAAGGGACCCCACTTTTGGTTTGTGTTGTCTGGTGGTGGGGATGAAGGTCTTTACTTGATATGAAAGCTTTTTCTTAATGGGTTGGTGTTGAGTTGCAGGGATCTCATTAGTGTCACCCCCTTACTTCATCTCTAGTGAGTCCCTTGTTGTGGCAGGCTGTGCTCTACCTGCCCCAGCTGCAGGCCACGTCTGCAGGCATGATGGATTTCATCCGCAGGGGCCTCCTTCACCAAATGCCACTGTGACTAAGCTTCCTCTGTTTCGGCATTTGCTGCAATCTGACCTGGCAGCTCAGTGGTGTGCCACAATGGACTGCCCCTGGCATTTTCACAAACACAAACTGAAACAAAACTATTCTTGAAACATAAAGGATATAGAGTAAAAATTATTGTATACATGGAGCATGGCACAATAACAGGTAGCCATCTTCTTCAAAGGGAAAAAAATAATGTTTTGTTTTTTTCTCTGATTCCCTATTGTTTTGGGGCTTGCAAGAACTCAGAAGTAAACAGGCTGATCTGAATCCAAACTTGTCATCTCACAGCTTCAGAAATCAATAGAGCCCCACATTTTCCCTCTAATCTCGGCACACATGTGGAGCAAGCTTGAGTTGAGTGGCCCTGAAACGGAGACAGGGATAGACAGAGGGGAGTAAAGGAGGCTGACTGAGAGGTAAGAAAGGTGAGGATGGAGGAATAGGACCTCTGCCAGGAAGAAAATAAGGGATGTTCAGAATGTGAAATTACAGACGGAGGTTAAAGGTTTGGTTCACAAACTTTAAAAGATTACACATTGGGTTTATAGCCATGCACATACTTTTTGTTAAATTTTTCCAAGATTTTCTATATTCATCTTTTAGATTTCTGCCTTCACACCAGTACAATGGAGGTGGATTGAATTTTGTTGGGGGTGCTGATAGCATAAAAAAACAAAACAGAAACAAAATTGATCAGCGATGTGTCTTTTCAGAGATGCTGCCCTCATTGATCCAACTACCTCACCGTTAATATTTTTCATTAGCTTTTGTATTGAAGAAACAGTTTTTGTGAGCCTATTGAGGTCTGTGGCTGATCACGAGTAACAGAGATAAGGCTGCTGAATTTTTTTCAATTACATTTTTCACAAACAAAGATTCTACTCACCTCACTTATTTTGGGTAACTAGTAAAACAATATGCTGCAACAGACTAAGCAAAAAACTGATGACAGACCAAAAGATCCTGCTGCACTTATGAGACTGTTTACTCACCTTTTGCTTTTTATATCACAACCAATTTCACCTAACAGTTGTTTCTATGCGTCGGTGCAAAGACAAGGCATCGGCACAAATAAAACAAATGGTTCAATCCAACGGCAAAATGTGTTCAACAAAAAATGTATAATCAAAAGGCCAGTCAGGTGAACAGGTAAGTGCAATTACTTCTAAACACAGAATACACAACCATAATGACGCACCCATCACCCAAGTGCCAATGCCCATACAAACCAAGCACATGATTGAAAAAAAGCTTACATACTGTATGAGGCTCCTACTTCCATTGTATTCAGAAAATGGTCAAAATCCTGGAGAAAAATATCTCAAAATTAGGAAAAATGTCATCTTTTTTATTCCACACATTCTTCTTCTTTGTTAAAACCTGGTGCAATTTCACTGCCAACATTTTGGTCAGAGATCTAGATGTCCGTTATGATTGTATAGGCTACCTCGAGGTGCTAGCCTCAAGTGTATCTAAGGAGCAGGTTACAAAAGTATAGTAAGCTCACTTCTTTTAAACTCCTCACCTCGAAATTATTTTGTACTTTTGAACTTGTAGTCTTCAGACCATTGATTGTATATAAAAGTGGACATAGGTTCTGGGTAAAAAAAAAAATGAGGCTGCTGTGGAAGTGCCACAAAGTGGAACCTAACCCATCGACTCCAATTTAACTTCTGTCATGATTTTTTTCCACAAGTTATTATGCTGTTGTTAGTTAAAGTCAGTCCTTTTTATTCGTTTTCTGGCTGACCATTTGAAAATAAACCCTTCATTAATTGGAAAGTAAGATTTTTGTGGGCTTGACAACCCTTTAGTAGAGTGAGGTTTTCATTATTGGTCGGCGAGCCACAGTATCATCTGGTTTTCAATCAGATCAAGTCAGATCCACTGCTTGCTCCCCCCCCAGCTTGTCCAAAATGGTCACTTTTGGCTCTGAACCGTTCCGAACTTGCATGACGGTAAAGGCCAAAAAGTCGATCTTGAGGCTTTTCAACAGCAGTTCACAAACCAATAGGTGACGTCACTATTGGTTGCCGCTTGCTTCGGACCCAACTGCCTGACTCAATTGACATCTTTTGCTGCAGCTTATCAGATCTCACAAAGCTCCCGTTGGATCTACAAAAGGCTTTGAATACAACTCAAATGCAGTCATATACCTGAGATGCAAAAATAGACTCTGAGGTGTAGAATTGATGGCGTTTCCCTTTAAGTAAGATTTTATTTATTGCCTGTTTACCACGGGGCTTCTCATGGACACCTGCAGTGATGCACAGTACAGCATAATTGTAAGTATTGTAGCCTCACTAGGCTTCAATCAAAATCAGAAAATCTTATGATGCTACTTGAGTGATTTTCTTTTTTTGCCTCCCTTCCTGAAATAATTGATTTGCCTCAAATTACTTCCCACCATCTATCCCTCTGCTTTGCACCTATTGGCAAATCAAACTGCCCCACCCTGTTTAACAGTCTCTGTACTATCTGTCTCTTTATTGACTTTATCAATAGGCTCTCTGTTAAAGGAGGAGTAGAGAGGCTGTTTAACAGACCTGAGGAAAACAGGGATTGTGAAAAGACAAGGCAATCAGAGCAAGAGAGAGGTGGAGGTTTAGAAAGAGAGAAAGAAAGTGAGGAAGAAAAGGGAAAAGACAGAGAACGAGGAGGAGGTGGGGTTAGAGAGAGACGCTCCACTGCCTGGCTGACAAACAGAGGGTCCCTCCAGAGCCAGGCAGATGAGAAGGAAAGGAGGAGAAAGGGAGAGGGGTGAGAGAAAAGGAGGGGAGTTTGATGTGGGCAGTCAAGCCCACCACCCTCCAACAGCCTTCCCTCTCTTCATCCACCTCCCCCCCAGCAGAAAATCTATGCCTACTCTCTTAGTATTCCTCCCATTTCTTGTGAAGGCTCTGCGGAGGGGAGAGCAGACAAGTGGACTGCTAGTGAGGCCCTGGCCAGCCGTGTGTGATGCTATCTGGGAGTTTTTTTTCCCTTCCTCCTTTTTAGGACGGGGTGTTTGCTCAGGGCTGACAGGACAGACAGAGCGCCCAGCCACTTGAAAACCTCCACCAGGGACCTGAACTGGACACATCCTCCCTGTACACCCCCTTTTCCTCTTCCCTTCCTCCCCCTTTTTTTTTTGTTAAACCTGTAGATCAGTGGGTCTTGTGTGCAAGCTGTTCATTCCCAGACTGGACCTGAGTGTGCAGATGACCAGATTGTGATGAAACATCCAGCACAGTCAAGATGTTTTCTTGATGGAGCCTGCAGTATTAATTCTTTATATTGACTTGTGAGTCACATGTCAATCTAATCGTCTATAAAACGTATGCCTGTGGATGTAAGTCCTCTATGACTTGTGGACTGATTGAATACAGGAGTACCACTTGTGCATTCTGTGTGTTTTTACATGCTGATACAATGCCGACAAATTTGTTGAGTCTTTGGCTTTTTATCTAACACCATGGTCAGGTTTGTGTAAGATCAGGTCTTCACCTACAAAATGCCCATCAGCATTTAATACCTTAAACATGTTCTCAATTCTACGGAATCAAATACTGCCGTTTTGTCAGAGCTGTTCGCGTCTCATTAAAATGCATAAAGTGATGCACAGGTTTAGGCACCAAAAAAAACACATCGCTCTGCATTAAAAAAAAAAAAAAATCACTTATGTCAATTCTATAATTCACAATGTAAGCTATGTTATTTAAAATAAATCCACGTTGACCTTTTTTTGTGATGGACTGGGTAACCTGTCTCCTGGGTTAAAGTCCATGGTTTGTTCATGACCTCCTCCCTACACATACTTGACCACTCTTTGTACATCATTACATGACTTTCTTTGACCCTGCTCGTCACAGTGCATAAGACATATGGCTTTGTGCGTGCATCTCTTTGACGCCAACACCCTGGGAATGAGAACGGGCTCGTACTTTGGGTTCTGTGCTAAATAGCAGATGTTATGCTAACATCCTAAACTAAGATGGTTAACATGATAAACATGACACAGCTTTGCACTTATCATGTTAGCTCTGTCAATGTGTGCATGATAACATGATAACTTTAGCCCCAGGAGGAGTGAATTTAGCAAATGACACCATTGTGACTTTTGGAAAAAAAATGATTGACTTTGTGTTTTATGCAAGTGGCAACCAGCAGTGACATCACCCATTGGTTTGTGAACGGCCGTTATGAAGCCTTGAGTTCGGAATTCAGCCGGCGCCATCTTGCTAGTCTCGAGCGGTTTGGAGCAGATAGTGACCATATTTGGGCGAGCTGGGGAGGAGCGAGCAGGGAATCTGACTGATCTGATTGGATAAGCCGGCGATACTACATCCCGCCCAACAATTACGGAAACCTGACCGCTCCATAGGTCTTTCAATCAAACAGACACGCCCCCCTCCAAAACACAGCTTTTTGAAGCTTATTTTATCATTCATGATGGGATTATTTTCAGATGGATGGCCAGAAAACTAATAGGAAAGAGCGACTTTAGCTAACAAAACCAAGATAATTCATGGAGAAATTTTACTGACTGAGAATTTTATGAGACGAGTTGAAAGCGAGTCTATTGAGTCGGAGGCTTTTTGGAGCCAACCTCTACTGGCACCTGGTGATATTGCACAGCAAGGCATTTCCGCATTGGCCTCACTTTTCAGACCAAGATGCTATAACATTTGAATACAGTCTATGGTCTGAGCACAGTCTCAAAGATCTGCTAGCATGGCTGTGTATTATTTGAATGCAAATGCATCTCAAAGACAAAGACACATCTTACCAAAAGAAAGGTGACAAATGGTCCACACTGATGGATTCCTTATTTTATGCAAATCTCAAGCTTTGATATATTTACATGCAATGATGATATTCATATGAAACTGTCTGGAAAGTGGAGAATCAATCGAAGAAACCTTCGTCAGCATTCTTGTAAACTAGGCTACATGAATTGTGCAGGCTGTGGGCTTAAACATGCAAAATCACTCAGTGTGGTCCTTAGGAGATGTCAAAACTCAAAACACACTGGAGAATTTAGGCTGGTGTAAATTGAAGACAAAACCTTGTTTGCTCTAGCAGTGCATCAGCATGGCACATAGCATGAAGGAGCACATGTGCACTGTTGACTTTATTTTACGTGTCTGTTTTTTGTTATTATTTTTTTTTTTAACTGCATTTACAGTTAAACATAGTTCCAAAACCATGACCAAAATTACAGTGTTATTGATCACCTGTGCTATAATCTCTATTACCACTGCCGCACCATGACTGTTAAACCACAAACACACAAAGCTTTGTTGTCTTTAATATCCTCTTCCAAAGTAGTCGGTTTCTCTGTCACCTTCAGCCTGGTTCGTCATGCTTGTGTGATTGCTCGAAAGGTCACAGCTTGTAGCTACTGTCATTAGCTGTCACTCTCCCACACTCTCTCCCGTTCCCTGCTTCTTTCCTCCTTCAAGTTGCTCTCTGTCATGCATTTCTTTCTTTGGCTCTGAAACAAGGATCAAAGCAGCATCCTTAGTTGGACTTTGAAGGTTGAGAGAAGTGAGAAGCGATCCGGAAGCATGCTGCTTTGTGCATCTGAAGTGAAGATGTGCAGAAAGTGGAGTCAAGCAGATGAGGGTAACTCTGCTGGGATCACGGTATCTTTAAGGGTAACAGCTCATCAGACGGTATGCCCATTACAATTACACATGTTTTTGAGACAGAGTCTATCCACGGCTATTTGAGGATTCACTGCCTGAGGGGAGAGGAAGGGAAAAGATGTTTTCCAGCACTTCAAGAGCAGCTAATCAAGATCTAATATTTCAAATTGCAGTCAGAGAATAGATTCATTGCATTTTTCATCAGGGACATTAAAACAATAACACAATACCGTTTTCTTTATATAAACACAGCATGTAATGGACTGAATTCTTCTCAAGCGCACCACAAAATAGAAGAAATTCAACCTGTTGCAGAATGTTCAATGGACAATGTGAGACAGCAACAATAGTGAAATGTGATGCAGTCCGCCTCACACGGTGTGACCACATGTAGCTAATTGAAACATGTTGGAGTGAGAGGTGAGGGAGAGAGAGAAAGAGAAGAATTAGTAAAGAGACAGCAAACACAGGTGTGGCATCTTATCTGTTGGGGAAGTGCGGGGTAATCACGGCAAACTTTAATCAGTTCAGATCAATTATTCATGGTCAGGGGCCTAGCGAGCTGATTTCTAAAATGCCCCTTCTCTCTCTCTCTGACAGCCCCGTATGAATTATTCAACCTGCATTTACACAAAGAACTCCATCTCTGATACCTGATCAGTCAGTTAGAAACATTATGCAACAGGGGATGTCAATTAGAAATGGGGAAATGGGTCTCCTGGTATGTGCACAATAAAAAGGAAAACAAAGCCACTCAAGGAGAAGCAAGACGATAACATACACCATGAAAAGTCTTAAAACGTCCTTTTCTTGGGGAATTATTATAAATTATTATTCACTGAGGAAGAAGTTCTCAGCTTTAATGGGCTCAGCCAAAGTCAAGTTTGTCCCTATACGCTTTGTGTCTACTCATCATCCATCAATTTATCCATTCACTAAGTGAACTCCACCTACAGTGTGAACCGCAGCCGACCAGGTACTCAACCCGGCTCCATGGTAAAGCTTTAATCATTTACCTTGCAACTCCTTCCTCCAACTCCATCAAAAAGACTTCTTGCAGCCCCCGCTGCTTATTCAGAATGATGCGGCTGTTAATCACTGTTGTCCCTTTCCTTTTGCAGTTCTTTTACTGGCTGCCGCAGGTTGTTTGCAGTTAGACTAAAACCCTAGCGCTTGGGTTCGAGCCTACACTCCTGCACCTCAAGGCCAGGCAATATGCACCGGTCACTGCCAGCAGTTTAGCTCTCCTTTCCCTGCATCTTTCCACGGTCACCGCCCTACTCCCTGAAGGAGAAACGACCTTCCCTCTCTGGTCTGTTGGGTGTGACATACCAGAGAGGGAGGGTCAAAAATGATGATGGGGTGTCATAAAAAACAAAACAAAAAAAAACATTTTTACAACCATCTCCATATCCTTATTAATTAATTATCAGCTAATTTCTCAATCTTCTTTCTTGGTATATAATTGTTTTGTTTCCTCAGTTGTTTTTCTCCTGTACATGAGTCAAGCCATCATTTACATATTTCACAGATGTTGAAATACTTCACAGGATAAGCGAAAAGTTTGACCTAAGTGTGGTGCTGCTTCTGTCACAGCAATCTCTCAAAAATAAAAACAGACTGAGTGACACCGGTTGAAATTCGTCCTTTGGAAACATGGATGAATATGTGCTATACATTTTATGACAATATCAGTAGCAACTGAGATATTTCAGTTTGGAATAAAAATAATGGACCAACTGACCAACAGATAGACATTAGTACAGTCATACTAACATGGCTAAAAAAATAACTTAACCACACCTATGATGCACACCACAGTTGTCATGCTACTTTATCACAGGACTTTTGAGGACATGCCCTAAAAGTCAGTCTGAAAACTTCCTGGTACAAGGACAGAGGAGGTAGTGGGATAAGTGTTGGATAGAGAAGGGGTGGTCAGGCAGAGAAAGGCAGATAAATAGACAGTGGAGAAATGAGAAAGTGTAATTCTTGCTTGGCCCAATTCATCACACCGTACCTGACAGCCACCAACCATAAGTCACCAAATAATCATTCTCAATAATTCAGAGGGATCTCTCGTGTCCTCCCTTCCCCTCTGCCTGCCCTTGTAACGCATTCCCATGACATGAGGTCAAACCACATGCCCACTGACACTTCAAGCTCTTCGTGAAAGCAGTTTGACCAGACCATGTTTAACCTGACTGACTGTACAGCTGCAGTGCATGACAACAAGTTAGAGGGAGGGTTGGAGGAAAAAGCTGGATGTGTTGCTCATTCTTGCCAGCGTTTCTGAGCAATCCTGTATCTCAGCAGCTGAACTAATGGGCTATAATAACTGACATCTCCATGGGAACATCCCACTGCATCTCTAATAAACAATGCACCGCTGCTACCTTACATTCCAATAATATTCAGATGTACTGTGAGGACATTAAGAGGACCAAGCTCTGCTTGTTTATGTTTCTCTGTGTCCTGGATTTCCATGTGGTGTGTTGCAGAGACCACAGATCAATGCAAGATGTTTCAGTGGATATAAATTCTGCAGGATAAAAAGATGTCAGTGATATGAAGGTAAATAGGTATTGGTGACACAAGAAGCTCTATATTGCAGGATGTGTGGCCAAAAAATACTTGCATGAAAGAACTGAAGGATAATTAAACAAGTGCCGTGAAGGACCTGAAATAAATGAAAGAGAATATGGGGCAGATAAATGTATAATTTCTCCTGCAGCATGTGTTTAGGTTGGGATCGCTGGAGAGTCCATTCATCCTCGTCATGTTGCTGTCAGAGCCCCGCTGCAGACGAGTGATGACCACCCTTGTCAGACCAAGCGCTGTCTGTCTCCCTCTGAATGATAGAAATGTAGAATGTGTCTGTACGGAAGGACGGATCAATTTCTTTCACTCTGTCCTCCACGTCTCTGTTCTTTTCCCTGTCATACCTTAAAAATCACTGTAATCTCTCCTCCTCTGAAATAGAGGATTTGGGTGTTTTTTTTGTTCCGCTATCTGAATCTTAATCCACACCTATGCAGCGGCAAAGGTTTTCGCTCTGACATCTGTCCCTGCTGTGTGTCACTTCTCGACCTTTTCTCTGCATGTGTGTCCATCATCTCTTTTGTCTGTGACTGCTGGCTTGGGTGATCATGTGTGCGGCGTGTGTTTATTTCACAGTGTAGCACAGGAGGGGATCGCCTCCGACTTGAGGATGCTCTGAAAATGTCACTGTTTGGTTGTGCTCTGCTTTATGACACAGTTTATACAGCGCCAATGATTTCTATTTCCCAGCAAGGCCCTCTGCTTTTTCTGCCTGGAATCGTGAACGGTAAATAAGTGGTAATGGGAGTGAATGGGAGGGGAAGTCAGCCAACGTCTTTCTGTCATCACTTTAGAAGGTTGCGACCCTAAAGCACGGTGGCACAGAGCTGCTAAATTATTCAGGCTGTGTCTCAAGCCCCGATCTCTGGAGAAGACGGGCCTGTGATTGCTGGGAGCGGACTGACTGACATTTGCACATGAAAATCTCCTCTGTTTCCCCCAAACACCGGTCCTGCTCAAAGAAAACAGTAGAGGGACCCTGGTTGTGTGTGAGGGGGCTGAGGGTGGTGGAGGGCAGCACTGAGGATTGGAGGCATGGTTGGGGTGGTGTAATTAGAAGAACACTGCTGCACAGCAGTAGAGACAGTGCTTTTTAGATCTGCTGCAGCAAACAACCAGACAGACTTTACATGGTTGTAACTCCTGGAGAAACAAACTTGGAGCAAAGTTCTGCTGTGTGATGAAATTGGATTTGAGGGTAAATTAATATCCTAAAAGTGTCAATATAATGAGCATAAACGTAGCTTGAAAATTGGAATGGCAGAGCAAGACCTCAGGGACTTGCTGGCTCATAAATCATCTTTCTTAGTGGGGTCAAGGGCCATTTGAATGAGACATGAGCAGAAATGTGATTTTAGTCGTTATGGAGATATTTTCTCACCAATAATGCAATAATACATTGTGCATATCCCCAGCATACATATTGATTTAATGCCAGCATTTGTGTACATAGAAATTCCAGATGTCTGGGAAATTAATCAATGTGTTCCAAAAGGCCATTGCATGCTATCTCAGTGAATGGTTGAACATCCATATAATGATGTATTACACTGTACAAGGTTTGGATGTAAGGCCAGCGACGTGTATCATAACTATACTGTGTAATTACAAATTGAGGTTTGTTTAATTGTAATGTATTATCATCTTCAGTAAATTGTTACCAAAACAATCCACACAATCCAGGTTGTTAATTGTTATTTGGCCAATTAAAGGTGGAGAACGTTTGATTAATCAGATTGCTTCCAGAGTGCAGTTAAAGCCTGTGAGTGAGCAGAGTAAGAACACATCTCTGTATGCTGGACCATGTCTCTGAGCTGATGGCGAATGGAGCTGGTGTTGAGGGTGGGAGGAGATGGAGGTGGAGGGGATAACTGGCCGTGCTGGGTGCGAGGAGAACACAACGAAACAGAGGGAGGGTGAGAACGGGAGAAGGAGAGGGTGGAGCGTCGGACAGATGACAAATTGTGATTAATAAATGTGGTTGAGGACGGCAGAGTGGAGGGTTGTTATTAATAGAGAGAATTAGAGTGGCTGTGCAACTCAATCTGCACACTGTCACTCTGCATCAGGCCCCATAATCAGAGCCTAATGAAACAGCACAGCACCAGGATGTAGACACATCCACTCTCCGCTTACAAGTCTTCACTTACGGTACAGTAAACACACATGCTCAGGTAAGCATGGGAGGAAATAATGCATATCACAGTGCAGAAACAATGTGATATATGAACTAGCAGGTCCGAATAAACAAACGTCACATTCTTCTTTGAATTGTCTTGCTAAAAATATGACATATTTTCTGTGGCAGGACCTCCAGTTCTTTCCCTATTACTCCACGGTGCAACCCACAGTGGCCTTATTTTTAAGGGTCAAGCCAAATAAAAGCATCAGATGTGTATTATTGATCCACATTTACTCTTCATGTAATGACATGACTTTTAAATGCAGCAATGAGAGTGTCTTTCCATTGCTTTTCCACATTACAGTTTTGGACTTGCACCAAACCACCTTTTATATCCCTAATGACCTCTAAATTGATTTACAAGAGAGTAATCTGCATCGCAAAGAATGGGAGCTTGATAGCTGGATCTTCTGTCAGTGTTACTGTGGAGAACGTGAACAGTGGGCCCCCCGGGAGTGCTGGCCCTCCGATAGCTAGCTGCCTCACGGGGGACAATATGTCATTATCCATGTCAGAGCTGGTGCTCAGTATGTGCTGGGCGCACTCTATGTGCTGATGAGGATTGTGTAATGGTGCTGCTATCTCAAAGGAAAACCCAACATGTCACATACATTATACCTGTATATGATATGTGACATAGGCTATATCACTGAGAGCTGAGACACTTGGTTACTACGCTGCTCACAAGAAAGATTTGGTTTGTTTAAATGTTGCTGTGGATGGCTGAAGTTAAGAATTAGTATGTCTTTAAGAAACAATGGAGACAAAACAGTCATAGCAGAATAGAAATACAACATGAGTAATGTGGCCATAAATAAGTTTCTGCTCCTGTGTACACAGAACAGTGGAGAGAAATGCTAGAGCTCGAATTATGCAGGCGTGTGCACAAAAGATTTAGATTTAGATTTATTCTTGGTGTATCATAATATAGGAAATTAATTATTAAACAAACTAATAACTCAAAAAGCCCAGTACTGATTCTCCTATGGCCCTTTTTTCTATTGGTGACAGTTGAGTCTATTCACTGTGAAGTCAAAACAAGTGACATGATAAAGCAAGCGCACTGAAAAAGAAGACAAATTTCATCAACATAATGCATAATATTGAAATTTTAGTTGAGTGTGAATACTACAGGGAACGAATCAAGAAGAGAATGGGGAGAGAGCGAGACAGACAGCTGAAAGACATGCGCATATTTCAATATTAATCACCTCAGTAATATTTTAACAGGCTTTAAAAATCCAATCCTGAGCATATTGCCTCTGACTGTTGGCAATGATTATCTGCCCCATGCTGCTGAGGACCTCTGAGCACTGTTCTAGCGGGCCAGACTGACTGACCTGCAAACTGGGACTGACACAGCATTTAACTCCTCCCTGCGCTGCTCGGCTATACCAACATTTCCCACTGGAAATATCACAGGCTATCGCTCCCCAAACCCCCCAAGCCCTCCACCTCAATTTCCCACTAAATCCGATCCATCCTTGGAAAACCACCCTAAAACTTGGTGATTATCCGCCTTTACGTGTCTGGTGGGATCAGGTCTGGTGATCCCTACGTTACCAGACAGTGGTCATCATATCTGAGGAGAGAGAGGTCGAGGAGGTGGTGGTTGATGAAAACGGAGTCATCAATACTGTATGTAGACCTATTCCCCCTGCTGCCACTGGTTCAGCCATTAAACTTTAAACTCGCAGATCTGCGATTGTGCCTGTCAGATAGGTGACAAGGAAATGATTATATGAACTAAAATCCTGGCCAAGATGTTTCTTAAATTGAATGTGATCATCAGGAAATGTGTAAAATTGTGGGAAGTGCGTATGCAGGAATACAAAACATAGGTCTCCAAAACTAATGATGTAAAAACTCTATGACTATCTGTTCCTGCAGATGTCTATGTGCATGCATGTGTGTTACACCAGAGTGTAGACATTACATGTGCTTATGTGTGAGGTTTTAGGCAAAGGAAAAAGAGCAGCACAATGTCTGGGGCAGGGTGTCTCACTAATGAGGCTTTATAACTGTGGGATGCAAGTCACACATACAGACAATGATCTGGGGAACATTTAGCGTCTCCTCCATTCCTCACACATCATGCCGAGGCAGCTTTTACTTAGTCACCCTCCTCTGTCCTCCCTTGCCCGGCACACCGAAGATGAAAACATCTGCCTTCATTTTCCAACACTATATCAAACATTTTGCTTGCAAAGAGTTTTGCCTCTAACAACAGGTGAATGTCAGGCTAACAAGACACAGACGGGAAGCATCAGTGAAGACTGGTCTCCATTTATATCAGACTATAATGAAAAGAATGTGCCATGATATCTACTGCAGCAACATATAACCCAATAATGTATACCTATAAAGACAAAATCTGGAACAAATGTTCTATTTAGCTATATAAGCAGAAAATGTCCTTTTCTGTAAATTTGGCTTTAGGAAGGAGAAAAAAAATGAAGATGCTGGTGAGAGTGAGAGAGAGAGAGAGAGAGAGAGCGAGAGAGAGAGAGAGAGAGACAGAGAGAGAGAGAGAGAGAGAGAGAGAGAGAGAGAGAAATGTAACAGGTGGAGAGTGGGACTGCCCATGGACCAAACGCGGCGAAAAGCGATACAGTGGACAGACACTGTGGAGCGTCAGATTGCTGTGCGCTCCTCACTTGGAATTGCGTCAAAAAGTGTTTCAAGCAGGTATTTTCTGAAGTTAGAAGCGTTCAGACTTCATTTTCTACCTGGAGAGAAAAGAGGGGATTACGCTCTGATTAAGAAACTCGCTTCACTTTGCCTGGCATCCCCTGCGCGCCCGTCGGCTCTCCACCTCTCCATTTGGCACACGAGCGGCACAAAGTCCTGCAGTCATTTTGGGACTCGGAGTGGACCGATGCACGGAGATTTTACTCTCCAAAAATATTTTTATATAGATAAAAAGCAGATGGTGAGTTTTTCTTTGGCTTTTTTTTTTCCTGTTATATTTAGCACATTTTAATTTAACATGAAACAGGTTCATTACTCCCAGATAATCACATATTGTATGATATTTACATGTATCACCTACAAAAAAAGATCATTTCGTTTATTACTTTATATAAACTATTACCACCTTTATTCTAAAATAATTATTTTGGTAATTATTTTATAATTTCATTTTTGATTTAATGCAATACATTACAGTTAGTTTATATGCATAATGTGGTAAATGAGGACAAATTAATTCTTGAGTGTTTTTGCTCTTCTTTTTTTTTTTTTTTTTTTTTTATCCTTTCCAGATCCAGATATAGTCGGAGGAGGAATCAATCAAAAACACACCCAAGTTGACCAAATTGTGTGTGTTCCAGAAAAACACCGCCTTTTAATGTGGACACATAAAAGTGGGGGATCATTGGATGACTGTGTCAGGAGAAGATCTCTGATGAACTTTTTTAGACTCACAGCCATGGCACTATTTGAGACATCCACATGAAGTGAAACCCTTGAAAGAAGATTTTTCTGCAAATTCTATATCATCCAACAAAACAAACAAGCTGAGCTGAATTTGGCACCAGCTCTCACTTCAGCATACTTTTAATAAGCTCTGCTTTCACAATATCTGTCTCAGTGCCAGTTGTTTTCAGTTTGATGCTGAAAATTTAACAGAACTGCAGGACCACAGTAGTCAGAAAAAGGCAAGCCAGACTTGATCAATTAAATTATGATTTTTGGAGTGTGCCACCACAAATCTAAAAATTCCTGACTTTTGTGTTTTTTTCTGAAGCTGTGGTGTGTGAAGTTTTCATCTTTTTGACCATAATAGGCCTTTAAAGATCTCGTTTTGGGTCCTCTGGACATTTTTTACACTCTTGGATCTTATCTTCCGGCTGTTTCCTTCCTGGCCGTCTGCCATTTTGTGTTCTCGCTCATTCTTGACCAAGTGATACATTGTTTCCCCCCACTCCTCTTCTTATCCTTCTTCACCTGTTCATACCCTACTGGTTCTCTAAAGGGCTTCATCCTGGCCGGCACTATTCCAGCCAAGGGGGAAGAGGACTTCCTAACGCTGGCCGCTTCGCGGCTCAGCCGCAGGAAACGCGTCATTGGAGCTGCTGTAGGTGTGGCCATGGTTCTAATACTGTTGGTGGCCATTCCCCTGCTGGTCCACACAACCAAAGGGGGAAACAGCGGAAATGCAGGGAGCCATTATGAAATGCTCGGAAGCTGCAGGATGGTATGTGATCCGTACACTACATCTCAGCCAGGCCAGGAGCTGGCAGCTGTATCTCCACCTCCCCAGGATTATTCTGGGAAGAAGATAAAGTCTGGGCTTCGAGGGCCTCCGGGGATCCCTGGCCCCACAGGTGCACGTGGACCCACTGGGGAACCAGGCAAACCAGGGCCACAGGGGCCCCCAGGTCCAGGCCCTGGTGGCTACTCTCCCTCGCCTTACACTCCCAAAATTGCCTTTTATGCAGGGCTACGCAAGCAGCATGAGGGCAATGAAATACTGAAGTTTGATGACGTGGTGACCAATGTGGGTAACTACTATGAGCCCAGCACCGGCAAGTTCACCTGCCCTCTACCTGGCATCTATTTCTTCACCTACCATGTTCTAATGAGAGGTGGTGATGGGACTAGCATGTGGGCAGACCTGAAGAAGAATGGACTGGTTAGTAAAAGAGTGTGAGTGTGAGTGTGTGTGTGTGTGTGTGTGTGCGTGCGTGTGTGTGCGTGTGCGCGTCTGTGTGTGTGCGTGAAAGTATGTGTACAATAGAGGGTGTGTAAGTATGCATTTGTATGTGCACACACACATGTGACCGTGCAACAGATTCTCTTCGCTGTTGACCATCCCATCTTTCCATTGACTCGTTTTCACCTCTGTAACATTGAGCTCTTCACATTCAGAGCACATTCCACTTAGCAGGTGGCAACATGACAGCCAAAGAATGAAATAGCAATCCCTCTCCTCATTAGGAGAAATTCATGCTATACAGTCTAAAACTGCAGCTACAGATATTTGCATTCCCACATGTACTTGCGGCTAAATGACAGGTAGCAGAATGCAGCCGCTGCCGCCAAAAGAAACAGTCTAATTAGTAAGTATCATACACAGAGCTTGATTATCGCCTAAACAGAAGTGCAAAAGAGCACAGGAGAAATGTCTGTCAGTATTTGCACCAGTCAGTTTACACCTTAGCTAAATAAATAATGAATGTAAAATTGACAGTCCACTCATCCACTCCCTCATTCCCCAGACACTAATTAAAGATAGAGGGGCTGATGGGGGGTTGGTTGGTTGGGGTGGAGGTGGGTGGGATAAATCACAGGGATTTCATCAGAGGACTCCGAATTCTGGAAACATTCTTCAAGTTGCTTCATTCATTCATCAAGGACTCCAAATGCAAACACTGTCTGCTCACACCTCACTCTCCAGACATGTAGCCAGTGTATCAAGGACTGGTCATACACATGGCCTACTGCAGGGTCACATATACAGTGTAGTTTATCAGCACAACTGCACAAAAAAAATAGGCTTATTTAGACCTGTTTTATATAAAGACGGAAAACTAAATGTTGAAAATAATCTATCATTTACCATTGTTTGATTGTGTATGCATGAGACCACAAAGGTGAAGATGTGTTAAAGGCTGCCTGCCTAATGTCCTGTATTGTCATTCAAGTCATTTTATCCTGCTAAATAATTTATACTTCTTAGATTAGATCCCCAAACACCCGCTATACTTTCCTCTCCTAACCCCTTCCCAGCTTGTTCATTGATTCTCCATTAATTATCTTTTCACTCAACTCCATTATTTAACCTTACCCAGGTCCATTTGACATCCGTCAGGTGGCCTCTTTAAATGGTTCTGCTAAATAGAGCACTCACCTAACAGGGATCTACCCAAACAGAGCTGCTTCTAGATGAAAATGGACTGTAAATGAAATTCTGCAGAATGCCTTATCATGTTTGGAGTTATTGAAGCCCCGAGGCAGGTGAGTACTCTGCCCGAGGCCAGTCGGTGGCTGGGGTTTACTAAATGGGCACTGTGTTTGACAGGTTGCATTTCTGACTATAGAATCAAACAGCCTGTTTGATTATTGCCGTAGGTGCTGATGCTTTATTGGATACTTTGTCTGTTTTTTAAAACCCTCTAAAAAGAACTGCCACGCAGCCTCCTTCGTTTCCCGTCTGTGTTGTAACTTTCAGCAGAGAAGGTAATTTGTAACCTTGTGTTTGTTAGGCAGCCAGTCCAACAGATTCAGCACAGACAGTTTCAGCGTGAATGAATGAAACACAAGAGACTCGAAATGACAGGGCCATGCTGAGACGTCCACTTGAAGACACTGAAAGGGAGAGCAAAACAAGACAAGTGAGTTGACGGGAAGATCAGGGGTGGAGCAGAGGAAGATAGATGACTTAATGGAGGTGTGGAGACAGTGGGCTGGTAGACGAGGCATCTGGGAGGCTGGTGGTGAAGGCCAGGATGAGATCAGGCATGATGACCAATGGACACCCACTCAGAACGTCTCAGCTTGACAAGTGATCAAGGTCGACCATAAAAAGAGAGAAAAAAATGGTTTTACAAACTCTGTTTATTAGGTTGAGCAAGTGCAGATGCTTGATTGAGAATGTTTAAAAGCAGTAAATTAATTCATTCTAAACTATTTTTTCAGGGAATATTGGCTGTATACCTTCACCTTTATCTTTGCTAATGATGTTTAAATTGGCACACTGCATTGGCTGTTGGACTGAGAGGTATCGTGACATGAGTGTGGTACAATGTGGTGCCAGGATCTCAGGAGGATGTGCTGACTGCGGCAGGGCTTCCATGGGACTCCTATAGATCCAATACCTATTACCTTCACTAAATCCCCACCGTGTAAAGCCTACCTGCTCACACCTTAATCTAACTTTCACAAATCATTGCAGCATGACACCGCTTCAGAGAGTGGGGATTTGTGATGGAAGGGGGGGTCACACTTCAGCTGCTTCTATATTTTGACAGAGTTTAATTCCTTTGTATGATGTGAAGGTTTGATCAACACTGTTACAGCCTATTCTTGCTCAGCTGATTAACCTCCACTTATGTTGTTTGCAAAGTTGTTACACCTAAGGCACGATATTGGTAAGCATGTTTGGGAAGGTGATTGATCCACATTATGTCATTATGAAACTCAATGATTCAATAATGATAATAATGATTCAGCCTTGCTCAAAATAAATAATTATGAAAAGCCCTTCTCATTGCTGCCATTGCTATTATATATCAGTTGAATCCATCTATTTCTAAATCATTGTCAAGGATACATGAGATGTATACTACTTAATATTCCATCTTGGTAGCAAAACAGTCTATGCTAATGTTGGCATGCTTTATGCTGTGAAGGGTGGTAATACGTCATGCGTACCTTCTCAACAGAACATTTCCCTTACCCCTCATTAACTGGTGTGTGAGCTTTTCACCTACTCATTTACATTTCAGTAATGCTTCACTGTAAATCTATATTAAATATTCTTGATGCGATGTACAATGTAGACAAATACATACTGTCTCAGCTCCCATTTAATCTCTCCCTTGTTTTTTCACCTGTCATAGACTCTTTTAATAGCTAATTTAAAGGTCAAGTTATTTCACACAGTAGTGTTAAAATGTCATCAGTTGCTGTAATGACTGGTACCTGTATTAACTTCCCAGTGAGGAGACATAGCTGTGCTACAGGTGAAATCTAATTAGCTTCAGAGAGACAGCGACTTGGATACTCAGCAGAAAGTGTTCTTTGGAGATGAGACAAATGTTGTCTTTTTATTTCATAGGACATCTAAATATAATATGAACATTCACCTGTGATGAAACATGGTAACTTCATTTTGTCTATCCTAGTCCGCCTTTTGCGCCACAGCTTCCCTTGTATAGAAAATGACGCTGCTGCAGCTGCTCCTCACCCTCTCCCTTTCCTCCTTCCTCCTCGCCTGTGGCCCTCTGCTCCCAGGCGTGTTTACTGGAGGCCCTATAATGAAAGGGCTAGGAGGAGACAGAGACAGCCACAGGCAAGCCCTGGGGGCCTCTGCCTCACGGCTCACAACCCTTCCAACTCCAGGATCAGCACTATGCTGCCTGGTTCACACGGATCAGCCTGTGTCCTCGAGCCGTATCCATCCCCTCTCTCGGCTTCCTGTCCTAATCCCACCACAGCTCCCTCATGCCTTTCTCTGTCTGGTATCTGCATTAATGGATGGCTTGCATTATTCCTTCAAGCACAGGAACATCTGCTGAAGCACCAATTCATATATCATATATTGGAGAAAATGGTATCTGCTGAGAGATAAATATTATTCTGTTGTTAAACAGCACATGTATTAAAGTCATTAAAATCTGTGAAGGACTGAGGAGGGGAAGATCTCCCTACATCTCCTACCATAACACTGTTTGGCCAAAATAATGAGCAGGATGACATATGCCTGGTGTCGATAGGAAGTCACAACAACAGCATCACTGTCAGAAGCAGCCAAAGATGCAAATGTGATATTGGCTGTCACTACACATGTCAAGCAGAACAATATAACCTTTACAGATGACAATGTATTGGTGGTGTGGTATGAGAGATGGTCTTATGGGGGCCTTAAAAAGAGAAGACTATGCTCAATGTTTAATTAAATTGTTTGAGCAGTCCCCAAAGGTCCCCAAACTTAAAAGAAAAAAAAAGAAGCCATTTGTCTTGGTTAGATCTGATCAAATATATTTCTATAGATGCTGAATATACAACATATATTTAATAAATGCTTTAACTATTCACACTTATGTGCTAATGACAAATTATATTCTGTTGAAGCTTTTGCTGCCAATTGACTCTTTATGATATCCTGTTAAATGTAAGGGAAAAGTATTGTTTTCTTGTGTTGATATTGCTCTGACAAACAGCACAACATAGACAGACAGTATAAAGAGAATGAAAGATATGAAGAGTTGCTAACTTCTAATCATATGTTTACATCAAATATACAATATTATTGACTCCCTCAAAGAAAATGTTTGTGTTGAAGGGAAATTCTAACATTACAGCAACTACTTGATTGGCATACATTAAATTTAAAATTAGAAATTAAACAGATGGAATTATAAATTTCTTTAGAAATATATACTGCACATTGCTCACCTTATACTATGGAAGTAAATTATTATAATGCAGCCTAAAATGAACTATTATCCTGCATTTAAATTAGGAAAAAGTCTGCTTTAATGAGTATAACCGTTTTAGACATTGGCTTCCTGGGTTATCCGAACTAACAAATTCCCCTGTGGACTACAGAGTCTCAAAATTTAATGAAACAAGACTTGTATTAGTGCAACAATAGCTGTGGTCAGTTTTACTGAGTGACTGTTGAGCTGTGAACCCTCAGGAGATTGACTCCTGCGCTCCCTTAATCAATCTGATTTAGAGTGGACAGGGACACGCTTAACTACTGGTCACCAACACGCTGCATGTTGGAAGCTGCATCTCATTCAAGGACACCAACAGATATTGTCCGGGCGATGAAACACAGCTCCAGGGTTGATAGATGGTGGACAGTGTGTTCAGACAGGGGCAGAATGGATTAGTGCAGGAGGAAAAGAGCATATTTTTTTTAGTTACAGTAATTCAGGCTCTGTTACTCAGCGGGTGACTGTTTTCAAAGTGATGCATGCTCATTGGGGAGAAATGGGGCCCCAGTGATGGGGTTGACATGATGGTAGTTGAGTTGCAGATCATATTCTGTGGCTGTCATGGAGATGTGCGTGGCTTGTCTGGCTGCTGACATAGATTGAGTGCTCCCACCGTGGATGGATACTGAGCCAGACACAAGGCCACTGATGGCTGACATATGTCTAATGATTGGAGCTGCTACACCAGAATTATTGATACATCCTACTTAGGTTTTTTTTTTCTGAGGAATACTTCTGTTCTGTTAATTTTTAAAAACACTTGTGACACTTTTTGTGTGAAATTTAAACAAGAATCTGAAGGTGTTTTTTTAATTTTTTTTTTATTGTTGAGCTCTACATACCGTGTTCATTTAACCCCTTGCATGTCCATGTACATGCACATTTAAAAGCATTAAATAATGCAGCAATGTATACTTGATATGTTGTTTTGTCATAAATGGACAAATCCTCGTTCCTGTACAACAGGAACTCAATCCAGGTATCTGTATTTATGTCCACACTGAGTAAACCCAATTAAATGTGTTAACAAACAAGTAAAAATCCACTGCTGCTGGGTCAATAAGACCAAACTCACACATGGCATGCAAATTTGAAACTGTCTAGTTTAGGCATAGCCACTCAATATCATGCATATTGAGCTTCCCCAGCATCATAAGCAACAGGTCAATAGCTGATGTGGATAGTGGTACTGTTTCTCGGCTGAGCCAGGTGCCCCCATAGACAACCTGTTGTCCCCGGTGAGTCCGCTTATCTCCACGAGCCAATCGGATCTCCATCCTCCAGTCTTTTAACCCGAGTCCCATCCACAGCTGATCAATAAGAGACAGAGTTGGTGTGCCCACCTCTGGGGTTACAGGTCACAGTCCCATCCATCTGTTTACCCATGTAGAGGTGGTGTCATACTCATGAGTGTCTCGTTTGAAGGCTGTGATAACCGGTTGACCCACCCTGAAAATAAAGAAAAATACTAAAATGAGATAAACGTAGAGAATAAGATGCAATACTTTTTTTTTTTTTCTCCAAAAAGAGGTGCTAAGCTTTAGAGGATGATGCAGTGGCATTGGCAAGTGTTTGTGCAGTTTTGTCCATGTTCTAATTGTTAATGTGTGTGTGTCCTCTGTCGGTGACAGGTAAGAGCAAGCGCCATTGCTCAGGACGCTGATCAGAATTACGACTATGCCTCCAACAGTGTGATCCTGCATTTGGACGTAGGAGATGAGGTGTGTGTGCAGCTGGACGGAGGCAAGGTCCACGGAGGAAACACAAACAAGTACAGCACCTTCTCCGGCTTCCTCATCTACCCAGACTGAATCTAAAGCAGAGAGAGGAGCAGTTAGAAAACACCAACATACATCGAGACATATTGACACTTATACAGACATTTATGTATGCAAATGAATGCACACACACAGACATGCAGTGTACACACAATAACATGCACCCACATGCATGCATGCAAGCACACACATGCACATACCTGCATACAGGCATCATGAGGTTGCAGAAGACTACAAAGGGATGGAGTGAAAATCTGAGATAAGTGGAATTAAATCAAATTGTGTGATATTAAGCCAATCATCATGAGCAACTGCATTTCTTGGCCCCCTTTGTGTGCAAAAATAAATTTCAGTTCATGTGCAAGCTAAGATTTCACATTGTGGCTCTGAAATATCTCAAATCTTATAATGTATTCTATATTTACTGAAATTATGAGAACTAGAATAAAACAAACACAAGTCAGATTTTTTTTTTTTTAATGCAACAGTGGTGTTGAGGATGACATTTAATTAAGATGATAAAGCTGAGACAAATGCACACTTAATGTGTTCCAGTCTTCATCTAAACGGTATTTATTTCAACATTTCTGCTCTCCATTCCAGTGACTTCGAGTTAAATGACCTGCCCATATTCTGCAGCTCATCATTGTAAAATATTTCCCCTATGCCTCAAAGTGAATTACGCCAATCTGAAATGAATTAAATCTCTGTTGTGATTCAGCCTGCACTGGGACAGTACACTGATTAAAACGAGGCCATTTGAATAAACAGATGTTTGACTCTGCTGTCCTGTTTTTATCACGACACTGGATGTCACTCAGCAAGAAAAAAACCTGAAATATCAGCACATTAAAAAGCAACATATCACAATGCATTTCATGGATGGCATGAAGATTTAATTGCCAATATTGTGTGTGTGTGTGTGTGTGTGTGTGTGTGTGTGAGTAAGTGAAAGTCAGAGTGAGTGTAAGTGTGTGTGTGTGTGTGTGCGGGAGTGGGGGGTGGTATGAGTGGAGTGGATGTATAGACACTGTAAGATACTGGGGCAGGGGGAAAGTGACAGGTTCAGTGTTTTACTTACATTTGATGTTGTACAATAAATTCCAGAAATGCTACTAGAATTACACTGCCATATCTGGTTAGTATTTTATTTTTGAGAGACCCTGAAAGTATATTATGTAAACACAGTAATTTTGGGATGAGCTATCTGGTATATTATATATAAAAGGTTGAGTAGACAATTGCTATTAAAATATCTATACCTACCTTGTCTGTGTTCGTGCACGTTGTTTTGGCTCAGTGAAGGTCAGACCTGAATACAGGCATGTCTATTCTACAGTCGTACACACACGCAGACCCTCGTGCGGTTTAACTGAAGTGACCACTTGGACTGACTTTGGACAACTGGACATATGACATGGCTTCGTGGACTTACAGCTGAGATCGAAGCAACAGTGGCTGCTACAACATGGATTCCCATTATGTCTTAAGACACTGTCTACGACACAAACATTAATACAGCTATATTGACCTCAAGATCTACAAAAACCAGAGCAATGTGTCCATTTTAAATGCAACAATATCGTGATAAATTGTACAAACAAACTGGACTGGTCCCGCGTTCGATAAGGCTTGAGATTATTTATTAGGGTTTAAACAAAGAGCACTTAAGCCCACCTTTAACAACAAATATATCCAGAGAATTGGTGAAATTATTCTTAAATAATATTGGTAGCATTCTCTCAGTTTATTGATAATCCTACAGTGATGTCATGGATGTAATGCTGGGCTCTCTCTCACACTCACACACACTCGTTCTCTTCAGTCTCTTTCCATTAATCCATATTTCTGAACATATACAGTATGTTTAGAGTGGTCTGGAAAAACATCTTTGGCCAAACATCCCAAGCTTTATCACCACTGTTTGATTGAATTAATCAAAAATGGGCTGCAACCATTATTTTTATTACTGGTTAACATTGATTATATTCTCAAATAACTGACCCAAAAAAACATGCACTTAAAAATTCCCCAGAGCCAAAGGAACATCATTAGATGTCTTGTTTTGTCTGTCCAAACCCAACAATGTTCAGTCTAGTACTATATGACAGAGCAGCACATGCTCACATTTGATCAGCTGCAATTAGTGAATTTTGCTCATTTTTGCATGAAAAAATTATTTCAATGATTTTCAACAGTTTTTAGAATTTTCTGTCCATTGACTGAATGTCTAAATCAAGCCCGACTTTGCACCGTTGAGCAGTCATCCGTTATTTTGTTTCTTTTCAATCACATAAATGTTCATTTGTTTTGGTCATTTAGTTTAGTTAGTCATTAGTTTGAAATGGCAGCCCTTTGTTTAAAAGGGAGAACACGTGATACATTGACAACCTTTATGTTTATGAAGGATTGATGTTACACCTGGCTTAAAAAAAAAAAGATAAACACCATGTACATTGAAACTGTTGCTGTTATTTCATGATATATAATTACTTGTGCAACACAGGTCAATACATGAATATGTTTGCAAACTAATGATTGTGACATAAAACTAGTGCCAACAAATATTTCCTCATTAGTGTTTTTTTTCTCTACACACCTAATCTCAGCACTTTATTCAAAGGGCCACTTCTAAACCAGGCAGAGAGCGAGACATCATCTCCATGTTAAAGAGAAGGGATCTTGATTATTGGCAAAAAGGAAAGTACCTAATTAGAGTAGAGAGGTGATGACATTCTAGACGTTAAAGGATTTGGTGAATCTGTTGCTCCTGAGCAGAAAAAGGGGGATGTAGCCTTGCGACTCCTGGGCCCAGCCCCCGGCTCTCACTCCTGGCAGATTCCAGCTGAAAGTTAATTGGACGGGGAGAGGTCTGAGACGGGCTGTGCTGAGGCCCATTAGTGATTCCCCTGTCGAATGCAGAGCCACGAGGATCACAGACTCACAAATAGGAGGATTAAAATAATCAATAGCCTTGACTTCCATCGACCACACACACGCACACGCACACAACACGCACAAAGAGAGAGTAATTAGTGGACAACCGATTCAGTGGACTATGACACCCTCATGAGCCTTACTCCACACACATAAGCTACACACTCCAATAGCTGTGGTGCCTAATGAGGGGAAATAGTTGTGGCTGCTTTTGTGGAAAATGAGGAAAAGGTCATGAAGCCACTGAAAAGCTACTGCTCCTTCCTCAGTTCTTTGACACTTTATCTGAAAAATTACAACATAGCTACAAAAGCCCTATAAATTACTCGTTTCAAACTGTAAAATTTCAAAACATTTGCTGTAAATAGGAGAGACCCAAAATGATCAATCAAAAATGGCTGATGTTGACTTGAACACCGAACTAAACCGATAATTTGCTTTTCATTTGGCTTAAGAAAGCACAAAGAGCTGATCAAGATACTCCTGTACTGTCCGGTGTATATTTGGATAATAAAGTGGTACCTTAAACATGGCAGATTCCAACAGCAACACTGCCCTCTTGTGTCAGTGGGAAAACAGCACTAATACATCAACATTTGGCAAAACCTATTGAGACACAACAGCAAAACGTTTTTTCACTCTATTCTACTGAATCAAATGAGTCCATTCAAAACAACCAAAATACGTTTTCAGGAAAAAACATTTATTTAAATGCAGCAACAAAATTAGGGTGAATTAAAAATATGGGAACCCAACTGAAATGTTTCTTTCTACCTCATGAGATTATGACTTTGAATATACTAGTTTACTGCAGCCAAAGCGAGTCTTAGCTATTGATACAGCAGGTTGCTGACAGTATTTTGTGTGTGTGTGTGTGTGTGTGTGTGTGTGTGTGTGTGTATATTAATGTCCCATCCAATATCATAAACTAGTATCAACCATTACAGAAAGTCATTGTCAATTTTTGTTGGCATAAATGCTGCGTCTTGAAATGTTTTTGCAAACAATGCAAGCACAAAGACTGGAATGACTGAAAGGAAGTTGGTCACACACATGGACAGACCTGGACGTAGCAGCCAGGGTCATGTGTGGTCTTTTGTGGGGAATGTAAAGGCACTTCTTAAATTAAATGTGGAGAACTAATCTACGGAAAATGTTGGAGAGGACTGTAAAAGCTAAATGCAAAAAGAGGGTACATGTGAGAGGATTTAAAAAAAGAAAAAATGTAGGATGCTCTTCTTCTTCACCCGCTCATAACCATTCTGACCAGTTCTGTAAAAGAGACAATCAGAAAGACACAAGTGAGTTTCATGGTCTGAGACCTACTCCAACTACAGCATGTGGAGCTAAGGCCCCCTCCTCACCCAGCTTTGGTGAGCTCGGGTGAGGAGATGCTGCATTTGGAGGCAGATCCCTCATTCTGCTCACCCAGAGCAAAGAAGGGTTGAGGAGGATACTAAGAGAGAGAGGTGAGGTTATCATCTCTATCTCCTATTCAGCCGAAGCAATTGGCCCTCTATGATCCAAAAAGAGCTGGTTAGAGAAGCCATCCTCGCTGTATGCTTTCCTCTAGCCGAGAAGCAGAGAAAACGGGAGAAGATCAGGGGAGCTACAGTCCAGTCAGAGAGCAGCCAGCTACAAATTCAGTTACCATCAGTACAGAGAAGAAAACAGTCAGCACAAGAGCAACTTATTGCGGTTCTCTGGTTAGTAGAAAAAGGGACTGGTCCACTCTCCCAAAGCTGGTGGCTTTAGTACAGTATGTATACAAGTAAAACATTTTCTATTGTGCGTCGTCATTTTAAAAGAGCAGCACCTCTGACACCAACATAGGAACAAATGCTATTTTAATAGCACTGATGACATGCGAATGAGATGAGAAAAGCTGCCCTCATAATCACCACACCAATTAGTTCAAAAGCATCGACGGTGGCCACCAGGCTTCCCCTGAATGAGACCAGTCTCTTCCCTATGTGTCCACCATATCCCCTTATAAACCGAGGGGAGCCACAGACACATGCAGAGGAGCATGCTGCAGCCAGGGGCCAAGACAGAGGGCTGCAGGAGAGAGGGACAGAACAGCAGGAGGCTACACATGGGTCAAAGCCTCAGGTCTAAAGATGAGGGAGACCACCAGGCTTTCCCACACACAGATAAAAGGTCAAATCTACTTTGCAACAGCACATTGCTCCTGTTTGCCGATGCGAACGGAGCAACTGCTACTGACTAGTGTTAGGATGACCTTAGGTGGGGAGATTATTTAGAAACTATAAAGCAGGAAAGCCTGGAGGTGCCATCCCATGGTATACACAATGCCCGTACCGGCCCTCAGCCTGACATGATGTGGCGAACAAATGCTGTGGAAGAAGAACAGTTAGCACAATGTCAGAAGTTGACATTTATATGGTGCCCCTTTAAGAAGTCTATTAAACACAAGTGGTAAAAACAGGAATCAGACAGAAGACGTCAACATGAATAGCACAGAGTCCCCTAAAACATCACCACTCTGATGGTTTTTTTGTGGGTTACTTTTGCATTACCTTGTAGTAATTCTTTCTAATTGATATGAACAATTGGTGTATTGGTCAAGTCCAGTTATAAAGCACTGCCAGTTAAGAAAAACACGTTGCAGATACTACAGAAAAGGAAGATGATGTGACACTTGACGTGATATATTCAGTGCTCATTATTTATTTTTAAAAGACCAATCTCAGAGTATCCAGCTGCTGGTTGTGACTGGTGATATTGTTTGGACTTCTGCTGCTGCTTTGTTCCCACCTACGGCTGATGGTTATGTCCAGCTGCTGCTACTTGAATCTGAAGTGCTTCTATGATCGATATGTTACTAACACAATCCAGTCTTTTAGGGATAAAGTAGCCTCAAAACAAAGCTCAGCCAGCACAACCACCACCGCATGTAGTCAATGTTATACTCATTAAAAACCAATGAGTCACAGCCGTCATCGGAACAACTAAAACAGCTCAGGCTACAGCTACGATGACAGCCGTGTCGTCCCATGGCTGCAGTCATAATCAGAACTACAGTCTGTCCCGACGGTGATTGGGGAACCAGCTCCTCTAATTGTCTTTCTAAATGCAAATGTAGAGACTTGTTCCTGAGCAGTCACAGCTGGGGGTGCACTGCCTGTGATTACAACAAGCAGCGGTCTACTGTAATACTGCATCATCATGATAATACAGCTCAGCCTTTCTCCATGGGTCAGAGGAAATGCAAACATTATTACCAGGCAACGCAAAACTCTGACTGTGACCTTTTGGGCGCTCTGTAGAACAAACATCCAACTCACCATGAGACTAAATCAAACAGTGACTATCTGTTTATTATTTGAAGTGCTTGCAGTGATTCCCTTGGCAATACTAGGATTTACGGAGAACTAAACATTTGCATTTACACAAACCCAACATACATTTTTCTTTTTCCTCAAACAATTTCCCTTCGCAATTACACAATTTTTCAGGTCAAACGTAGACTGACTTCAACAGTGCCGTGCATGACGGTGGAAACTGTATCACATTTCCAAGACTGGGTATGATGGCTGCGTTGAGTAGCCTTACGTCAGCCTAGTTACAGCGAGCATCCCATCTCGAGCTTGTTTGTTTCTTTTGCTCTCACCTTCATAATTGATGCAGCCATTTGCATCTTCGTGTCCTGCCAAAAGCGTCTCCACTTCCTCCTCTGTCATTTTCTCACCTGAAGACGGAACATAAAAACATTTATTCAGATGACCAGAGTGACATTATCATGTTTTTTTTTTTTTTTTCAACCGTACAATTTACAGAAGAATTAAGAGCACAAGAAAGAAAAGTAAATAAAAATGATTACAATACTAAAAATACTTTTGCGCACATGCAAGTCATTTTCTTTTAATGCCATGTACATTCAGTTTTCAGTAATTAATCTTGCTCTGGTACCATCTGTCCAGGTTATAGTATTTTCCTTGAGATTAAAAAATTGTAATAGTGTCAAACCAAAATAGTCTTTCCATTCACATTTCTATCAAAAGGTGATAAAAATGTAACTTGCCTAGCGTGGTCAGGACGTGACGTAGTTCTGCTCCCATTACTGTGCCGTTGCCCTCCTTGTCAAAGACGCGCAGTCCCTCCACAAAATCCTCCATGGAGCCCTGATCTTTATTCTTAGCGATGGCCTGGAACATGGGCAGGAACTGCTCAAAGTCGAGCATCTTGGTGTTCATCTCTGCAAAAAGACAAGAAAAACAAAAGAAATGAGAAAAGTCAAAATCTCATGTGTGCAGAGACTTTTCTGTCACCGCAATTTAATAGTGTACATTTAAGATACACTGTAAAACATTTTCATCTCACCCTCAGCCTTGGGGTTGCCCAGGACTTTAAGCACCTCAGCGTTGACGGGATTCTGTCCCAGGGCCCGCATGACGTCCCCACACTGGTTGTAGCTGATCTTCCCATCTCCTGTCCTGTCGAACAGCAGGAACGCCTCCTTAAACTCTGCAGGATACACAGACACGTGACGAATTAAGAGTAGGAACATGAATTACTGAAGATATGAAGATATAAACAAGCATGTACAGTACTGAATGAAGGAATGATATAGATATAGGAAGGGAACGGTATATAAATGGAGAAAGGAAAGCTGGACAGATTTGAAGAAAATGACAAACAAGCAGACTGGAGAAAGCTCAGATTATGTAAAGTAAATTTATTCACTTGTGCTTCCAAATGATCTGGTTTTCTGCTGGCAAGGCTTCATTCAGAAGAGAATGAGCAGGGTGCAAAGCACCACACTGACAAACCTGCTGAGGTTTTGTATGCCACTCTTGGCAAGATATTTCTAGCCAGTCTAACCAGGATAATAAAAGTATTGATCATGTTGCATAAATAAGCATTTAACACACAAAACCTAAATTTCAAAGGTGAAATTGTTTTAATTATAATGAAGTCAACATTTCCACACATTTGGTAAGGTGTGGTGCAATGATTACAAACAACTTGCTTTCCTTACTCTGATGGGTGACATTGCAAACACCCCTCTAACTTCCTCAATTCAGCAAATATCTGTGTTAGTAAACCGGTCAGTGTTACCATTTAATTATACGTTAACTTCACCTTTAACACACTAGACGCTCTGTCATCTTTGTTTTAGTGTGACCATGCCAACATTTATGGATGAAAGTTACCAAACATGTCTCGATTACAAGGAAATGTGTTAAATGTGTTAGCTTAAATATGTGTGTCCCTGCTTAAGTACAGCCCCAGAAAAAAAACACATGGATATGCTATGTAAAAATGTTTACAAAGCTCTGAAGATGAGGGTAAACGTTAGGAAAACTGTACTGTTTTATGAGCATATTCATCTTGAAGAAAATTAGAGCCAAGAGCATCCTAAATGATTTTACTCTACATGTCCTATAGATTATCAACAGTTAAATGCTTCAAATAGTTCTTAGATATACTTTACTAACATCCTGTAGTGTATCTTAAACTCTTGGATTACACTGATGGGTGCATATTTGACACTCAGTGTAATCCAGTGTAAATTAAATTATTTGATGATGCTTATTTTTTAAAGGTGAAAAAAGAACCTAAGAGAGGTAACTAAAGTTCAGCCAATCGCAAAATTTTTTTACTTTAATATTAATGATATTAATTAAGGATCCTGTTAATCCAGTATCACTTATAATAATGTATCATTATGGTAAGAAACAGGATTAATGTATCAATAGAAGACAACATTTTAGTTAATAGTTTTTCAAGATTCAGCAGCAGTCTATCTGGCAAAATGGTCTTACTTGGTGGTTTGCAAAATTTTCTTTCCAAAGCTTTAAAAAGCTTCATGTGACACCATGACTGTTTTCCAACTTCACTCATCAATATTTTAAACTACTGATCTATAGTTAATAAGCCTGTTATGTTCTCGAGCCTTCTGAAGCGCTCATTATTGAGCATCAAGTATGGAGCTTTTTTGTTGTTGTTTAAGTGGAGTCACCTTGGCTTTATCTGCTAAGTGAGCACGATTGTTTTTTTTTTAATCTCACACCCGCCAATCTGCATGAATTAAAAAACAAACAAAAAGCTCTGCTAAGAACTAGCAATCAGGGAGACATGAGAATTGGATTACACAATATCCGGGCAGCAAGCTGTTCCTAATGTTATGGGACAAACTCTTCACCAAAAAAAAAAAAGCTCAGGCACTGTTGTGAAGTTTTTTCCCCCCCCCTGTTCTGAGGAATGTGCCTCTTCCCTTCTGGCCTCTGCGCACTTTTCCCAACACCATATTTGGTATTAGAGGAGTGGAGGAAAGGAGGAGGAGAGTGAGAGTAGTTATGGCCTATTATGTCAGCGGTGATTAAACAAACCAGCCCTAGGACAAAAACCATCCACCACTTTAGCCAGCACCAAAAATGGGCACACTGGAGATGATCAAGCCACTTGGAAGATAACAGGCAAAGTTTATGGCAAATTGACAAAAGCCAAGAATGACTACAGTCTCGCAGAACAAGACTTATGAGAACAGATATGAGGTTTTGGCCACCGATACATGACCACATACAAAAACACTGCAACACCGTAAAAGCTGGTAAGTATTATACCGTTGTGTGCAAAGTCTGAGTAAGTTTGACCAAACATCAGTGCAAAGCGGCTCTCATTCACATTTACGACAAGTTTGTTTCCAAAAGTGACATGCAGATCACACCCTAAACACTCCGAGATAGCAATCAGTTTTGGGTGAGGCGGTCTCTTTTTACTGACTTACCATGAATCTGTTCCAGGTTAAATTCAATCTGGGAAGGATAAGCAGTTGCAAGTGGAAAAAGTGGTGAAACAGTAAGGGAATAAAATAAAGAGAAGCCAACCTATAAGTACTGCGACAGGAGAGTACAGAGCAGGGTGACAGTGGAGATACAGGGCAAAGTGTCGTCTGACACAAGCGGGAATGAAAGCATGTCAAAACAAAGAGCCTACATGGGAATGTCACGGCACAAAAACAAAACTTACCGAGGATTTGATCTTCCGGGAAGTCAGACTGTTCAAAAAGAAATTAGGCGACATGAAAATGGTTCCTTTAGCAGCGCAAAGCTAGTTCTGGTTGACGTCAATGGCTCAGGGATATATGTTGCAGTTAAGTTAGATTCACTCAGAGAAAATATTCTACAGCTATTGCAAATTTAGCAACGTTTAATGTACACACAAATACTTTAATCAAATTATTTAGCTCGTTTTGAGACTGTTAACTTACGTGCAAGCTAACGCTAGCTTATCAAAGTTACACTTCCGCTTGCGGCGGGACGAGCAAACACAAGATATTCCAGCTCATTCTGACATTTTTATGAAGCCGAACCATTTTCTTGAAAAAAAAAATACTGACACTAAGAGCTAACAATCGGGGGTAATGCTCGGTAAGTCGAGTGAAACGAAAATACCCACCATGGCTGCACCTGGCTGAGATGTGACCGAGACGACGGCTAACCAAAGAATGTGACGGCTCGACTAGAAGGGCAGGGTGAGAAAACCCCTCGCAGCCCTGCGTCATGACGTATGCACGTACGCACGCACGTACGTACGCGCCAACGTCCCCAGCAGGAGAGTCGGCAACCGCCGCGCTCCATATATAGAAACAAAGCTCAAGGTACGGTCGGTCACTTCCAATACACGAATCATAAGCATTAAAATGTCTTCCGGATTCCGGTCGTTTTTAGCAGAGTTCGCAGTCTCAACACCTGGCTGCTGCAGTCTGCCTGCAGAACTCACGACCTGGCTTTTATTGGACAATTTTAACTTGTTCTGGAATCGTTGTTCACTTTTTTTTTTTTTTTTTTTTTTTAACAAAGACGGTATCTATTTAAATAAGTCGGGCTGGCGCATTCTCGCTGCCATTATGCGGTATACCGTATGGTCTCATCCGCGTGACTGACTGTCCACCTCTCTCTCAGGTCCATCGGAAACGCCCTCCGCTTCTTTGGTTCCATCTGAATCAGGCAACCATGGGGCTACCACATCCTACTGTCCCTCTATGTCCTCATCACTTTTACCACCTCAGCTCCCTATCAGAACCATAATAACCAAAAGAGCAATTCTTCCACTGTGCACTTTTTTTTAGCAAGTACATACAAGCGATCGCCACTACATAAAGTGTACCTCTGTCCCACCAAAAACACCGCCTCTGCTCCAACTACTGCATCCAGCCACAGTCTACTTAAAATGGCTCTTTTTAATGTAAGGTCTCTTAATAACAAAACTTTTATTCTAAATGTATTGATCTTATCCAACAATTAAAATTTTGGTTTAGAGTTGGTTAAAACACTCAGGACCACTGCCAGCTTTGTGAACTGTGCCCCCCTCACTATGAGTTTTTTTTTTTTTATCAGCACTTATTTTAGAGTATGATAGGATTGTTCTTTGTGGGGATTTTAACATTCATGTTGACAATCCTTCAGATAATCATGCTACAGATTTTTTAAATATAACTGCATCTTTTAACCTTGAACAGTATGTCTATGGACAAACCCATAATTGTGGTCATACTTTGGACCTAGTCTTTACACTGAATGTGAGTGTTCCCACCATGGAATTAATGGATATGACTGTCTCGGATCATAAGTGTGTAGTTTTTACCTGCAAAAAAGACTATTTTAATACTTGTCAACCTCCCTCTTCCTGCACTCGCACTTTTAATGAATTTAGTGCCTCCAAATTCTCTGCACTTTTTAGTTATTTTAGTCCACCTGTGTCCAACCATGCCAATGAATTGACTGACTGTTTTAACGCCGTCTGTGCTTCCATATTAAATTATATTGCACCTCTTAAAATCAAATCCAAGCCCTTGCAAAGAAAATGGCCTTGGATAAATCGTGATATTCGACGATATATGACTGTAGGAAAACAGAACGGAGATGGAAGAAAACAGGTCTTCAGGTACACTTATGTGGCTATGAGGGATTTGATTGAACATTACAATAACACGGTTAAAAATGCTAGATCACAATATTTCTCCGAACTTATCTCTGCTCATCATCATAACCCAAGGTTTTTATTCAGCACTGTTGATCGGTTTTTAAATCCAACTCCTCACGGTGCCTCTGCTGAAAGTGATGCTGATTTGAAAAGTTTTTAATCTTATTTTATTGATAAAGTAGTCAATCCGAGCCACTATTATCCCTACTGCCACTCTCTCTAATGACAATCACTTACTACACAGTACAATAAGTGCCATTTCCCTTCCGCAGTTTTTAGAATTAGTAGCTCACGTGAAAGCATCTTCCACTCTGCTTGACGTAATCCCAACCAAATTTTTAGTTGAAGTCACTGAATCCATTGGGACCTGGCTGTTGTCAATTGTTAACAGTTCCCTATCCACCGGCTGTGTCCCAGACTATTTCAAAGTTGCTTGTGTGCAACCTCATAAACTCCCACAGAATTACTGGCCGATCTCCAAGCTTCCTTTTATCTCAAAAATTTTAGAAAACTATGTATCCAAGTTTCTGGTTTTAGCAGTGGAAAGCAATAACATTTTTGAAAAGTTCCAGTCCGGCTTCCGAAAACACCACAGCCGCGAAACTGCCCTTCATAAAGTCACCGAGGCCACTTGATGGCCACATACAATGGAATGTGCTCAATCCTTGTTCTTTTAGACCTCAGTTCAGCTTTCGACATAGTCGACCACCGTATTCTTTTAGACAGACAGAAGCACTGGGTTGGAATATCTGGCACAGCACTGAAATGCTTCTCCTCATATCTGACCAACAGGAGGTTCTGTGTGTCAATTCATAATTTTAGGTCGTCTTTTGCCCCTGTAAAATATGGAGTCCCTCAGGGGTCCGTTTTGGGACCAATTTTATTTTCCCTGTATATGCTCCCCTTTGGACAAGTTATGCACAAAAATGGGGCTTCCTTCCACTGTTATGCTGATGACACTCAAATACACCTACCCGGTAGGGTCTCTGATCCTGGCATGCTGAGCTCTCTACACGACTGCCTTGATGACGTGAAAGCTTGATGTCACAACATTTCCTACAACTCAACCAAAGCAAAACAGAGATTCTTGTAATTGGTCCACCATACTTAACCAAACAAATCCGCCCATCTGCCGGCCTGCTTGTAGAATACATTACACCTGTCGCAAAAAAATTTGGGGTTTGGTTTGAAAGCAATTTGAGTTTCGAACATCATATCACAAAGCTTGAGCAGTCCTGTTTTTATCACCTTCGAAATATCTAAAAAAATCTGTCCTATTTTATCATTTCATGATGCTGAGACCATTATACATGCCTTCATCTTCTCACGCCTAGACTACTGCAACAGCCTCTCCACCTGCCTCAATCAAAAAAATCATCAGTCGACTTCAAACTGTACAGAACTTAGCTGCCAGACTTTTAACTAAAACCAGGAAAAGGGACCACATCACGCCCGTTTTAGCCTTCTTGCACTGGCTCCCAGTATATTTTAGAATATTTTACTGTTGACTTTTAGGACACTGCATAGGCACTCTCCCTCCTATTTAGCTGACCTGATTGTTCCATACAAGCCTGCCCGTAGTCTGAAATCCTCAGACAAAAAACTTTTATCTGTTCTGGAGATACATCTTAAAACTAAGGGAAATGAACTGCCTGAGGAAATAAGGTCTGCAGAGTCAGTGACATCTTTTAAATCTCTTCTTAAAACATACTTTTATCTGAGAGATTTTAGTTGATTTTTGTGATCAACTCATGTCTTTTATATCCTGTTTTAATTTGTTTTTAATTTGTTTTTATGGTTGTTTTATATGATCATCGAGTGTTAAGGTTTGTTAAAATTCACTTATTGTTTTGTTTTAATAGCTTTTTTATGTGAAGCACTTTGTAACTGGAGTTTAGAAAAGTGCTTGCTTGAACAAGAAGCAGGAAGATTGTTTGTCCCTTTGTGTCTAACTTTGGTCATTTTGACCCCAAATTAATGCATGATTGCACTGATTGATTTTTGCTTTGGTTTTGGATTAAATATGTGAGTGTCGGGCCATGCAGGAATGATGAACTACTGGAGGCCAGTGAGATCATGAACTGATGCCACATTTCCTTACTGCCTGGCCAAAGTGCTGTCTTTGCCCAGGGAGAGGTCTGGCCTCCTGTCATGTCTGTGATGTGCGCAGAAATGAATGTCTTAACATGGCCCACATATCCTCACAGGCTAAATGGGGCAGTCTCACCGAATAAAACCATGCAGTACATGCAGTGTGACACTTAAAACTCATGAGGATGGCAGCAAAGCTATAAAGCACCAACCAAGCTAAGACATACAGTATTGTTACAAACTCGAATGTGGGGCATCATTAAACTGTGATATTGAGCTTCTTCATCACATTTTTACAGTGACATTTTTAATTTTAAACTACCTACATTTGACCTAATAACATTGTGACAGTTTGGACTTATAATGTTTAGATTTTCCATAATGGTCAAGGTACCTTTTGGTTCACTGAACTGCTATATTTACTGATGTTTTGTATTTGCTAAGACTCAATATCCAGTCATTCAAAGGGTTGGAGAAATGGACAATCAGGATGACACAATAACACAAAAATACCCAATAATAACATTGATTTGTATTTCTTTTTAACATATACAGTCATTATTTAACATATGTCCCTCCAATTCTTTATGTAACAAAGAAACAACTGTATTTGAGGCAGGGTATTTAACACTTGAAAAAATAGATATAATTCTAAACACATCTGGCATATTCCCTGTCCAAGCAGTTTGAAGTTTATAAAAATTAAGCAAATAAAGGCTAACATTTTTTTAATCTACAGTGAAAATGACAATTTGCTCACTTTAAGTTTTGAATTATAGTTTTAGTAGTATTGTGTTTTGCTTGTTAAAAAAAACAACACCAATTTGCAGGCTATTAATTTGTTGGACTCCCCTTTCTGATGAAATAAATAGCACACATGAAACAGCCTCTATTTCCGTAAGGAGGCCACTGACTGACTGACAACTTGCCGTCAGTGCCCTATTTCTTTGCTTATAGTTTAGATTCCCCACTATTTCAAGAGTGATGCTGATAATTTGGTCTGTTTAATTAGCTTCTGAATAGAAGGTGTCTTGTAAACATAAGTAAATAAATTAATTTAGAATCAGGGCATGTGATGTTTTTATGCTCTAAACTATCTCACAATAGATTACTATTGTGTATCGCTGTCTGAGGTTGACATGTTGTGTTGAAGTAATAAGCGATAGGCATAAAATGAGACTGGATAGTTGCGACATACAATTTCCACATTTGGTCAAATAATGAATACCCCACATAAGATTTGTTACAAAAAAAATGTACTGCAGTTTGTCCACTCACCTCCAAAGTACTGGGATCAAACGGTGAATCCGAAGGACGCAGCATCCTTGGCTTCTGCTCTGGAGTAGATTTTGGGGCTGTAGGAGTAGCAGGCAGGTAAGGGTAAGGAGGACCCAGTCTGGGTTGGGAAACTGGTGAAGGAGACTTCTTAATGGAGGGTTCTCTTTTAGGAGCCATCCCCTAATATCCTCGACAACCTAAACGTAGTGTCAGATCTCTGTACAAGCTGCCAGTATGAATTGTGAGAGGAAATATCAAAGTGTGCCAGTTGTGTGTATCCTGTCGATGAGAGGGGGAGGAGAACAGATTTATGATGCTGATGATGCTCAGGGACTGGCAGGTGGACGAGGTAGAGGTGGATGTATGGAAGAGCGAGTTAGTGAATTTGTGAAGCAAAGTGTAGGAGGAGTGGAGATGAAAGCTGGAGTGTAGAATAAAGAGGGGGCAGATATAGAAATAACCAAGCTCAGCTGACTCCAAGCACATGCTTTTATTTGGGTCAGAAGTGTGTGTGTGTGTGTGTGTGTGTGTGTGTGTGTGTAGGACCATAGCAGCAATGAGAAGGCTTTCTGTGTCAAAACACAGATGTTAGCAAACACATATCAGTCAAAGAGGTGTTATAGGTGGTATCATAAACAACAAATACTGTGTCTCTTCAATAACCCAGCATGTAGCTCATAATAGGTTATTAAAGAATGAAAACATTCTTCACATCTTTGCTCCTCCTCCTCGTCGTTGCAGAGTTGCTGTCACTGGGATGCTACATGCCCTGAAACAGACACTAAGGTGTCAAACAGCCCACCATGGCCTGAGCCTAATTTAAACTCTACAATATGTTTTGCTGTGAATTCACACAGAATACATTGTTTGAACATGCAGTGTGCAAGGAACTGTGATATTCAAAGTGCATTAATGGATATTATGTGCAGCAATCCTGTTTTTTTTCCCCACATTACTGTATATAGGTTACCATATAAAAAAAACAGAGGTTGCCATTTAGCTTGTACTGCAGAACAATTGGAACCAATTCAACAATTCAAAGCATCTTTTGGTGGTTGAATGTAACTAAATACATTTATACTACTGTTCTTTTTATTTGCGCCTCGGAGGTTTTTCTTTCTGTTAAAGAGTTATTTTCCTGCCACTCGTTAAATTGTTGGGTTCCTTTGTATTATGTTGTAAAGTTTTGTTGTAAGAACTTTAAGGACTTTAACATATTAAGTGCCCTAAAAAAAAAAAAAAAAATAAAAAAAAAAATATATATATATAAAAGTATAAGTATAAGTATATAAGTATCAACATCATATATATGATGTAGTTGTAATAGAGTATTTATATACTGATACTTCTTTTACTAATTATACAAACATTTAATTTAATCTTAACTGACAAAACAACATTTGAACGTCAGGGAGATCGCAGTCCTTAGGAGTAACACTAGATGTCACTGTTACACAACAGGAAGATTCACATGACCCCCGTAAAGCTTTTCCACTCAACTGAATACAAAAAACATTCAGTTAATTGAATCGCAGGTTTTACACAAGCAACACGTTTTCTATCTATCTATCTATCTATCTATCTATCTATCTATCTATCTATCTATCTATCTATCTATCTATCTATCTATCTATCTATCTATCTATCTATCTATCTGTCTGTCTGTCTGTCTGTCTGTCTATCTATCTATCAAGGAGTGTTTTTGAAGCTATGTTTAATGTCGCTTCGCAGATTGGAAAATAGATTTACAACTTGAGGCGTCACAACACCCGCTCATCCAATAATCATTGGTCCCCACTCGTCAGCGGATTTTGGGCACAATCCATCGCGCGCTCAATGGGCCTTGAAATCACCGTTTATGTGTCTTGTGCGTCAAAACAATAGAAACGTAAGACCCTTGCTGCGAGACCAACGGCACTTCTGGTGCTTTAAAAGCGGATCGAACATGCAAAATGAGGAAAACAGACCCCAGCACCAACACAGTAATCTGAGCGAGTCCATTGTCACAATCATAAAGAATTTATAAAATAAAAAGAGTGAAGAATTTAGAATAGCTTTTTTTTTTTTTTTTAATTCGTTATTTTATTTTATTTTTTTAAATGTTAATATATTCTGTCAGCTTGTAGCCTATTCACCACAGCCAGATGATTGCGGATGAGTCTGCCGAGCAGACAGCTCAGTGTCAAACAGTTTAAGAAGATTACCAGTGCCTCACGTTTTGCTCATCATTTCCAACAATAATCCACCACAAGAAGCTAATAATAAATTCAGGAATATCCTATATCGCCTTTGAATTAGATTATCTACTGTATGCCTTAATTAGCTAATTGGAATACTATCCTATTATATCCAGGTGTCTGCATACATGTCTGAAATTAATTTTCTGAATTATTAGACACTTAATTGGAGAAATTGCCATCATCAATTCCCGTTTCTTCCTTTTTGTGTGAAGTGTTGTGAAAGCAGATTCAATTACTCCAACTTAAAGGAAATGTTTCAACAGATCCTCTGAGGTGCCCCAACTGACTAATGAAATTATGGCAGTTCTCCCACCTAATGTTATTCAAAGTCCCCCCTGCTACAGCAAATCTCCAAACCACCTGATTTATTTTTAATGATATTACACCCCTCTGTTGGCTGTGTCATGGTAATAATCGGGGCTGCTCCAGCTGCCTCTAGATCACATTAGCCAGGCTTAATATTGACAGTGCCGAGCCCACTAAACAATGCGGCGATGGGGATAGGGAGCTTAGAGGCTGCCTAGCCAGTGGGTATTCTGCAGGAGGTAGAGGAGGTGCAGGCCAGGATGCTCCAGTTCCCTATGCCCTAGAGGACTGGCACCATCATTAGGCAGCTTCTTCTATAGTCCTGTGGAGCTTTAAACCCACCAATACCAGATCCAGACCCCACCCAGGCCCAAGACATCAAAACCATACTGAAAGGGGACCATAAAAGTAGTGGCAACTTGATTCCCTGCTATTCTTTCAGTGGATGGAAAGACCTGCCAGGACAATAGCTCAGCAGCTGCACCTTGTGTAGATTCCTACTGTGACAAAGTATTTGGATGAAACTCAGGAATAACTGCTCTGCCAGCCTCAGGAAATCAGCTGTTAGAAACTCATCTTCAAGAATATATGGATCATTGTTTCCTAAAAGAAGAAAATTAAATGTGTGATTTAAAAATCTAATGCTATACAATTAATATTTTTTAATTTAGAAACTGACCAATATTTTGATATTTTGGCTCCTAATCTCCGAATGTGATATATGAAAAATCTTTCACTATCTGATTTGATTAGAAAAGTGCTTTTATCCATTGGACAAATTTATGTTGCAGGCTTGTCTAGTTGCTGTATTTGCATAGTAGTCACACTGGGATTTAGACTAGGCCACTTGTGGGACACTTGCACCTGATCACAGAGACACGATGGCTCTTTGCCAATCACACCTCCAGAGTTTATTCTCCCAATTAAAAAAAAAAAAAAAAATCACCTGTATTGGTCCTTGTATCTGTCAGGTTGTTCTGTAACAGTGAGATGTCCCTGTATGCTGAGATTTTTTATCCTCTATCCCAAATTGTTGTTTGGATCGGAGGGGATTTTGTATGGGGGCCCACAGATTACCGTCCTTGATTAGTGGTTGGGTGTAATCCTTTCAGACCCTCTCTCTCCAAAACACCCCTGGGATATGCCCATCTCCCTGAGGACCGGCAGCATGGCAGATGGATCCTCCTCCCCCTCTCCTGCCCCCTCTAACAGCACACCCAAAACACTGTTGATGTCCTGGGACGGAGGTTGTAAAGTATCCTGAATATGAAACCACAAGCACCTTTGTTTAATGGCTCTCTCCCCACTTAGTGAGAATTGCCCTCAGGCCTGATTCCCATTCTGTAGCCACATTTCTGCTCAATTGGAATGTTTTCCAAATCCATTAGCCCAAAGGAAGAGGACTAAGCTGCGAACAATCTGCTCATATTGCCGAGATGAGATGCTGCTAGATCTTATCAAAATTCACTTTGTGATCCATGAGAGTTGTTGACATTACGGTTTTATGGATATGACAAACCATTTTTCCAAAAAATAAAATACCCTGTTCTGAAGTCAAGCATGGGATCATGTTTGACTTCAGACACTTTAGGACGCACACCTTTCTTGGGTCTACAGCTATCGTGTGTCTTGTGTGTTAATGTGAAGAGGTATAATGTACGCTGATTGGGCTGCAGATGGAATAGTGTAAAAACATACAAATGTAAGCTTCTATTGACACAGCAGACAGAAAAAGGTCTTATTTGTTTACATAGGAAAATGTTTGATCAAAATTTCATCAAGACATTTAACTGAGGAGAAGTCTATAATTCTACCTCTCTCTCTGTGTGTGTGTGTGTGTGTGTGTGTGTGTGTGTGTGTGTGTGTGTGTGTGTGTGTGTGTGTGTGTGTGTGTGTGTGTGTATGTGTGTGTGCGTGTGTGTGTGTGTGTGTGTGCGTGCCTGTAAGTCCCTCCTTCAGGAGAGTCTGCTGTGTAACTATATTCAGCCATGATAAACAGCAAATGGAGAGAAATGAGCTTTGGGACTTCTTAACACACACATAAATGCACATACAACAATCATAGTAAAGCATAGCAATAAAATAACTTGAAAACAGTCAGATAAAGTGGATATGCACAGAAAATAGTTGCATTAACTTTTTGAAATCTACAAAGTTTTATGGATTAAACACTAAAATGTGTAAAAGTAGACACAAGTTCTTTACATTGCCAAAGTTTTATTTTTAGTTTGGCAACAATACAGTTTGATCTCTCCAGCCTCACCACCACATCACCCCCACTATTTAGCATGCCAACCCCTCTCACAAATCCAAGCTCCCTCCATCTTTTATGATCACTACAAGGGGCTCAGCTTTCAGGAGGGGACCAGGGAGCATGTGTGTAGAGCTTTAATTCCTATTGTATTCGTGCAGTCTTGGTGTGTGTGAGTGTGTCTGTGTTTTAGCAAAAGAGGGAGAGGGGAGATAGAGATGAAGAAAAAGACAGAAACAAGGACCCATCTGTCAGCACAGTGCACGAATCCCTCCCATTCCACTCCGAGTCCCGGGGGAAAGGAGTGCGAGACAACTCACTTGTGGCAGTGTTTTTTGTGAGGAGAGGGGTTTCCCCCATTAAAATCAACAACAACACTAATAGCTAATAAGACTGGTACTCTTTTGGTCATATCTTCAAACAGAAACGTTCTGAAAAGCTTTATCTATTTAATCCTAACCATTCTTCAACAAAAACACTAACAACAAAATCATACTCTCAAAACTTTCTTTTGAATTTTTTTCCGTATTGCCTATACTTTAAATGTCTTAAGAACAACATAAGCCACTAATAGACTGTCTAACTACCTAGGTTAAAATCATGCAAAGTCATCAAAAGTTCAGATCATGTGTTCACTATGACCTCTTCCGGAAGGTTAGCCATCTATGTTACTGCTTAAAATGGGAGCAGGGCAATTCCCTGTCCATTAGTAAGTCAGTCATTTGGGAAACCGATGGGGATTGTGGGAGACTGCGAGGCTCCAATTCCCCATGAAGGCTGCAGGTGTGGTGAGGCTATGCTGACACTCAGGGGACAGAGGGGGATAGTGCGTGTTCAGGGGTAGAAGTGCATGTACCTGGGGAGCTTTGGGCACATCATATTAGACACACACAAACACACACACACACACACACACACACACACACACACACACACACACACACACACACACACAAAGGACAAGGCTCATTTTTCTCTGTGCCCAAATGCCTTTATGGCCAGTGCACTGACCAGGAGTGATTAGGGCCGTCGGCGAGGTGGATAAATGCTGTTCCAGCACGAGACATCATCTTGGGGTGAAGCGAGTGACGCGTGAGCATCCAAGCAACAGATGCCCCCACCCCCCAACGCTTCCTATATTCAGCCATCTGTTAGGCTGTGTCCAATAAGTCGTTGGATAAGTGCCTGTTTTTACGCTATGTTGCCGATTAGCCACGTGACTATATCTTATTTCCAAGACATGGAAATATATCGCACACTTAAAAACAACGAGAGCCCACAGTGCAGTTGCCAAAGTTCAGTCACGAGCACAGCTGTGCGCAATCGCGCGCACAATGGGATCAATGCGGGGGCACGTGCGACTCGCAAGACCCCGGCTGTCAGTGGCCAGTGATGACAATAGACCCCCGCTGCGCTGCGGCTCGCCACGCACGAGGACTGGCGGGCGTTTATTAAGCCGTGGTATTTGTATCCAAAACTGTGCAAAAATAATCAATATTGGCAAACGATTAGCGTAATAAGAGACCATATAGTAGTTTTAAGGGTTCTGTTTTGCTGAGAAGTTAAGTCTTATAGGTCAATGCGTTGATTATCCCTTTAACATACAAAACAAAACACAAATAATAGACTATAATGGAAAAAAAACAACAACCCGAAACCATGTAACTAAACAAACATAAAAATTGTCTATGTAGCCAAAACTCATGACATAAAGCCCAAACTATTTATATTATCAATAACAACATAGATTTATAAATGGGCGTGGGTATTGTCCATTTACATGTAAAATGTAATTGTCACGGTGGGTTTAACCTACCATAAAGTACCTGTGTCAACAGCACCAATCGATTCAATAATCAGATAGTCTTTTCGAGGACACAATATGACGCTAAATATGGAAGAAAACAATTGAATGAGTGGGTGAACAACGCACACACCTGCTCTCTGCACACCAAGCTGTCAAAATCACTTAAATAGGGACACAAGGAAGAGCGTCTCTTAACTCAGCGAAGACAAGGCCTACACTGTGCTTAATTAAGTGGAAAATTCTTAATCCAACCGACTAATGAAGAGATGGACAATCGATTAAGATTGTTAACAAAAGCAAAACAGAACAGTAGGCTTTTTTTTTTTTTTTTTTAAATGTATTATTTCTTTCTATTTTCAAGTGTGGCAATGTCGGCATGCACATGCCTTTTGTCTTTTTTTTTTTTTTTTTTTTTTTACAAATTATGAAATTATAGGCTTTAGGTTTTTTGCTGACTAGGCGCAACATAAACCCAACATTACGTATTATTTGAGTTTAGATATTTTTGCCTGATCTGAAGCTGAGCAGTTTTGCATTTGGGATGTGGGGAAAAAGAGTCAGTGGCTAATGATAACTGCAGGTCATGTCATATCTGTCCTTAACTACTGTGTTCATATTCACTGAGTGCTCTCAACTTCCTTTAAGATGACCATATGTTTTTTCTATTGTGCACGCATTTTCTGACCTGCAAGACTGTCACTCTCTCTGTGTTTCTGGACCTATTACTTCACAAATAAACAATTGAATATCTAGGCGTGCACCCATGCGCACACGCTCTCTGTTCCTTAGATTTGGAAACTCTTGGTCACGAGCCCGCCACGCGTGTGTGGATGAGTTGTTGGTGGGTGGGGCGGCAGAGGGAGGGGCTTACCCAGCTAAAGGCAAAAAAATCAGCCCGGTCGTGCCAGTTGGAAATGAAAGTTCCAGGCGCACTCATGGGCATCTGAGGAAGCACAAGAGTTTGGGACACTGTCAGGAAGAAGAAGAAGAAGAAGAAGTAGTAAGAAACGCAGCGATCCAGGACTTATCACTCAAGAAATTTTGAAAGAAACAAGTTATCTGTTCGTACCGAATCCAAACAGGTGAGTTGACAGTTTTGTTTATTTTTAGGACTAAGTCCTGTATACAAAAAAAAAAAAAAAAAAGGGGGTACAAATATATATATTTTTTAAACGTGAACCAAATTTGGGCTTCTAAATTCAACACATGCACTTACATTCCTTCCAACGGGTATAAAAACATCTTTATAGCTGATTTAAAAGATTTAGAGTTAAAATAAACATTAATTTCTTCTATTTGCACTAGTATCCTTATTATATCCAGTGACATATGCAATCCCAACAGAATTGCGTTCCCAAAATTCTGAATTAATAAATTACAGTAATCTGTCCCATTTTTAGGCATTAGTGCACATTAATTAACAAGGGCCGTTTTTTGCAAAACAATGAAAAATATTCTGTCCGAGGTCTTCGTTTCACTTAACAACAATTATAAAAAGAACAATATATATATTTAATTCATTAGAATTAAGACTTGGGTTCTATATTCTGCAAGAAGTAAAATAGAATACAAATAAATAATAATCATCTAATAGAGAAATGTACTCGTCTGTAACATTATAAAGAGTATGTGGACGGCTTGTCCACATGTTTGTTGATTTGTATGTTGCCTATTTAATCAGGGTTTTATATGATGAGTAAATCCTGTGGTGTCCCAGATTGACAGCATCTCTGAAACGACTGCAGCATAACAGCAGGGGACCAGTCCTCCATCTCATTCTAAAAACAGACATCTATTCCTTCATATCAGAATATCACAATTTTAAATTATTGTAGGCTTTCTTTCAGATATTAAAGACACTGGTTCTTGAATGAGATGAGTGAACTGTCTACACTGCAGTGCTGAAACTAGAGCACCCACTCTGTATTTAATGGCACATGTATTGTCAGTCACTGCATGCCCCTGTGCTGCTTCTAGTCCCTGTCACTAATCAATCATTTTTAAAAATATTTTTCATTGAAGGTTTTAGCTTCAAGCATTTACATTTACAGACATACACTGGATGAAATACTGAGTTACTAATGTTTTTGTGCTTCTGCAGATCAAAATGATGACCAAACCATTTGGGAAAAGTGGTGATGTGAGTGAGCTGGTGAGCTCCCTCGGCTGGCTGGAGGAGGACGGAAGCTCCCAAGATGGAGATGAAAGCCCAGAAATGGGTGGGCATCATGGCCTGACTTTAGGGGGCCGCATCCGCTCCTGCATAGAACTGGGCAGTGAGGACATGGAGGAGGAAGATGAAGAGGATGATGAGGAGGAGGTTGGACCAAATGGAGAGAAGGCTCCCAAAAGGAGAGGCCCCAAGAAGAAGAAGATGACCAAAGCCAGACAGGAGAGGTTTCGTACCCGGCGGGTCAAGGCCAATGCCAGAGAGCGTTCCCGCATGCACGGGCTGAACGACGCCCTGGATAATCTACGCAGAGTGATGCCCTGCTACTCCAAGACACAGAAGCTGTCAAAGATTGAGACTCTACGGCTGGCACGCAATTACATCTGGGCTCTGTCGGAGGTGCTTGAGAGTGGCCAGTCCCCAGAGAGCCATGGGTTTATGGAGATGCTGTGTAAAGGTCTGTCGCAGCCCACCAGTAACCTCGTGGCTGGCTGTCTGCAGCTGGGACCCTCTCCGATGATTCTCAACAAGCTGGAGGACAAGTGTGGAGGCCCAGGAGTGGGTGGTGTGGTGGCTGGCCATCCCCTCAGCTACCCATCCCCAGGTCTTCCCAGCCCACCCTACGGCTCCCTGGAGGCATCCCACCTCCTCCATATGAAGGGATTCAAGGGGCCTGTATACGACAACCCCTCCCCAAACGAGTGCAGTAGCGGCACCCCACCATACGACGGGCCCCTCACTCCCCCCCTTAGCATCAGTGGCAACTTTGCCCTGAAGCAGGAGCCTTCTCCCCATGAGTCAGAGAGGAACTACACACCCCACCCTGGCCACCATGCCCACTACCTCTCGTCCCACCATTACCCCTCTTCCACGACTGGCAGCCTACCAGGGGGGCCTCAGGCCCACCCACTCTTTCAGGCTTCTCGTTACGAGCTGCCCATGGATGTGGCCTTTGACTCCTTCACTCCCTCTCACCTGGTCACCACTCAGATGGGCACCATCTGAAATGTGATAGGACCCGTGGTTGACTGTTGGGAAGCGGGCCAGAGGAGAAGTACTGCTCCTGTATAAACTGCTGTAAAAATGATGACCATGGTACTGACTGTATAGAGAAAATGGTTTGCATTTATGTTGTCTAGAACTCTGGGAGAGCACCAAATGCTCAGAGAGAGACTCATCAACTCAACTCAATCTACCTGATACAAACATGCACCCGTAACATTTATTATTTTATTTATTCTTTTTTTTTTTTTGTTCTTATGATTATATGTTGATATTTAGATTATAACCATTTCTGAATATGTTGCCCCCTCAGCAGAACTAAAGATTAGTTTACCAAATCAGATTCTTAAGCATGACTCTGATGCTATAAGGGTTTGTGGTTGAACAAAAAACATGAGAACTTTGTAAGACGGTTTGCATGTCTACATATCAAAGGAAATTGATCAACAAGTCATCCAACTTAAATTGTGCACTGAGGCCTACAGCCAATGTCCTTCTCATGTTAAAAAAGCAATACATCTATTTATATCTGTATTTAATATTTATTTTGATAACGTCTTGTCCTTTTTATATTTTTCTCAGCACAGTTTTTGTTTCACTGTCTTCTTGGTTTGCTGCCAGTCACTGGTAGCTGTACTGTATTTAATTTATTTATTTTAAGTCTTTCAGGTATGTGTTCATTTGGTGTCACAATTTTTTGTCATACTGTACTGTTAATATTTTGCCGTTTCGCACTTAATTGAATAAATATTCTTATATTATATGCTATTTCCATAGTAACAATGTGTGGCATGTGTTTTCTGCTATTAGGCTTACATTTCAGATCAACAAAAAGACCTATGCAGCTCCAATACCTTCATTCTTGCAAACATTAATTAAGTAGTAGTAGTAGTGCGGTTTCCATTAAAATAGACTTAATTTTGCATTCTTACATTGCACTTGCCGTAATATTGAGTATAGTAACATGAGAGAATTACTTCTTTTCCTCCACATCGCATTTAATATAGCACGAACCATAAGAGTAACTTGGATTTTTTTTTTTTGTAATTGCATCACAAAAATCTAAATTATGCAAATTAACTTCCAGTTATTACAGTTATTTTAAAGATATGAGTCAATGGAAGCATACATCACACTTCTTTTGCACAGTGTCAGTCGTTTTTAGAAATTTGCCTATAATATGCCAATGATTAAACACGTTTCTAATAAGTAGTGTAAAAACATTTCTCAGTACTTTCACATGAATGCATCACATAAAAAAAACAAACTCCAGTCCCAAACACCACAATGAGTACTTAAATAATGTCATTTGAAGTACAATAATAGGCACTTTAAAGTTCAAATTAAATCTTACTTTAAAGAAAATAAATTTTCTGACCCTTGTGGCTCTATATCATTTCACCACAGCTAACACGGATAGCAAAACCAATGAAAACTCACAGGACTGAGCTGCTGGATAAAGAACTAGTTTTCTGTGTGGTGGGGATCTGTTGTAGGATGTTAGCGTGCGTGCGTGTGTGTGTGTGTGTGTGTGCGTGCGTGCGTGCGTGCGTGCGTGTGTGAGTCTGTGTATGATGTGATTCAAAGACTTGCTCCGGGGTTTCCATCAGGTCAATCGGGAGGCTGTTGTGGGCCATGGGAAAACAGCTCTGAGGAACAGGTGAATGTGTCAGAGGCTTTTCTGAGTCCGTGTCGTTTGCTTTCTCTCCCACGTGTTCCATTTTCCCATCCAGTTCATGCCAAAATACTGTGGGGCAAGAACTCATTTTAAAATAATTAATGAACATTTTCTGAAAGAGAGATTAGCTTGAAATTTCTGTTCAGAGAACCAGCATACGAGTATGAAAGTTATTTTGTATATAAAAAGACACATTTTGAAAATATTATTTTGAAAATAACCTAAACATACAGAGTATCATAAAGTTTTTTCAGGGTTAAATATTCAGCAAAGTGGCAATAAGATATACTAACCTCTATTTCCACATTAGCTCAAACCTAACACATTTATATCGCTCAGCTAATGACCAAAGTATCAGTTTTGACTTTAATGATTGAGTTGAAGGACATGATGGCTCTTGAAATAAAGAAAGAATGGGGTGGCAGAGCTCAAAGATGGAGTGATGAGAACAAGAGCTGGTGTGTACAAGTGTGTTTATCCTCGTGGCCCTTTACCCAATTGTAAGAAGGGGAAGGTGCTTTGGAGGCTGTTGTCCAAGAGGACTTCCCCCCCTCTTCAGCTACCTCTCCAAAGGTTTGTCTTTTCCAGTCCTGGCAACAGTGGAGAAAGGCTGGAGGAGAAAAGGGAACGATTGTTTTAGTGGGCGCCACTGGTCTATTGTGAACGCAGCCTGTTCTTTCTCTTAACCTGTGACCTGTATTGTTGTTGGGCTTCTCGTTTGGGGAGGGCAGACAGCTGGGGGAACTGCAGGGGGCTGATGGACAGCTGGGCCAATTTGGGGGAGAAAGAGAGAGAGAAGAGAGTAAGAGCATGAGAGCGAGGGATGAAAGAGGGAAAGGGAGAGGGGAATTAGTGTGCTGTAGAGAAAAAGGAGAAGAGGAGAGAGAAGGAAAGGGCAGCAGAGGTGACCGAGGTCCTTGCCCCTCATTCACAAGTTTGTCCTCTTTGCTCTCGTGTCAGCCTTGGCACAGCAATGACACATAGCTTTACACACAGACCGACACTTGGCCTGTGAGAAAGTACTGGCAGAGTTAGCTAGCACACACCCTCTTTGTGTCTTTGCTGTTTTGTCACGGCAAAAAAAAAAAAAAAAAAAAAAAAAAAAAAAAAAAAACTGGGGGCGGGGGGAGGCAGGGAATGTGAATTATCCTCCAGAGTACAAATACATGAGTGGGTGGATATGGAAATAATCCCCACAAATTGACTTTGGACACAAGATTACAAAACACAGAGATGCAGGACAGTCTCAGAGATTGGGAGTGGTGGACAATTTGATAGTTACATGGAACAATTTCAGACAATCTACACATAGTATCCATGTTGAGTTTTTAAGGTTTAGTATTTTCTATTTATCTCGTAGTTCACTGGTGTAAAGAACATTAATCATTTTAAAATGATTAAAACAAATTCTACAAAATCTTAATTTTACAGCTATTTACTGTATAATCCAGGCTTCAAACATATCAAGTGTGTCTGATTTATGATAAGGGCATGAGGGTCTCTTATTGGGAAGGGGGCACATGCTCTGTAATGCCATCTTGGATGAGGTAACAGGCAGCAGAGCTCCACCTGTAGCTCAATCCCCTGGGTGAGCGAGGTCAGCGAGACTTGATCGTGCTCTACTCCAACTCTATTGTTGTTATTTATCTTTACAGACATTATACGATTGATGCTGACAACATAAGCCCTAGTAGCCCTAGCAACATTAAGTGATAACTTTGAAGTTCATTAATTTTGCCAGAGGAAGCCGACATCATAGACAAAAACAAAAATATACAAACCTGAGCAGACAAGAGTTTTTGAAGCGCAGTACGAAGCTTGTTCTCTCTTTTCCTCTCATTCGCTCGTGCTTATATTTTAGTTTCTGTGTACAGCACACTTAATCCACGAGCCAAACAAGAGTGCCTCACACTAAAATGAAAAGGTCCTGATCCATAGGAGCTAGATGGAGGGATAAAGCATTGTGATTAAGATTGTATTAATGGGGCCATAGGAGGCTGGAAAGCTTTAATCAGTGTCTGTGTGGCGATAATCCCTCTGCCTTTAAGCTGGGGCGAACACAGTGATCCCCCTCCTCTTGGGCCTCAGCACGCACATGCAGACACAGACGCGCACACACAGACATACACAGACACACACACACACACGCACACACACACACACCCACACGCACACGCACGCTGTGGGGTGCATAGGGATATGGGTGCCCAGGTTGAGAGGCGAAGCATCCTGAAATGGAGACGCCCTAGAGTTTGAAGAGCAGCTGGTAGAAGAAAGACCAAGGAGATGGATGGAGAAAGAAACATGGGCAAAGACGGAGGAGCACTATGAAAGATGGCAAGTCTGGAGTTGTGGCAGATTTGGAGGAGGGGTAATTTAAAATGATCAAAATTAGGGTTGGTCATGGACAGCATGGTGGAGGAAATGGAAAGTAAGTCAATAAAACTTTACTAACTGACCCTGGTTGGATTCATTATCACATAGAATAGAATATCATTTATTAACTGAACTTTTGTGTGACATGAAAAAAATGAATTTCAGGTTTAAATTATAAATATCCGAGGACGGTCCTCAACGTCAGCATCTTTTCTAAAGAAAAACAACATTAATTCTCCTGCAAAAAAAAAGGTTCAAATAATCATATTATTATGGTCAGAAAAGCAGTGCTAAAGAAAATGAAGTGATACAAAATAACAGATTGTTCTAACATGGCCAGAAAAATAAATAAATAAATATACATAATATATATAAGTAAAAGGGATGTACGGGGGAGGAAAAAGGGCAGCTTGCAGGTTCATTACCTATGGAAGTGGGTGTAAAAGGTGACATTGTGTGCATGAGGATGAGGGGTGGACCTTCCCCTCCCAGACTTCTCTCAGAGTATGAGGGTGTAGGAGTTAAAGAGCTTCTAATGGGATCTGGATGCTGTCGTGTTTACCCTGGCCCCCCTCTGCACGCCCACTGCATTGTGGAAGTTGCTGAGCTTAGGGACACCACAATGGGCCGAGGGTAGGGACAGATGGAGGTCCCTTTAGAAGAGGGCACACAAAACACAGCCAAGGTAGGAGGGCCATCATGTCTGGGAGCAAGCAGGCAGCATGCCCTGCTGCCATGGACATGGGAGAACTTTAGAGGTGGAGGAGGGAGAGGAAAAAACTGAAACAGGATTTGAGTTTTCTTCCTAATTATGATGCAAGGAGCAGTGTAACCCAGTGTCCTTTTTCTCTGGCAATAAATTCATCATGATCTAGACACACTGACAAGGCTTTAGTCCACAAGCATCAAGTCTGTGTCAGCTGCTCTCTACACATGCCAGACTACATAGCCATTTATCTTGCTTGGTATATTCTCATCAGTATTTTTCAGAGCAGAACAAGTCAGTGAAAATACGAGAACTAAAAAGATGTAAGGTGTTTACATCTTTAATGCTCAGATGTGATATGTTGTTTTATTTGACCTTTGTTTATGAAAGTTAAACCAGGTCATTCAAGGGGTTAAATGCTGATGACATTCATTTAGGGCAGTGCATACGAAGCATCAAGGGGAGAGGGTTCTGTGATAGATGCTGATGAGGAGCGAGGAGAAGCATTGGAGGAGGGAAGAGGGAGGTACCGGTTGCAGGAGCAACAGATGGGCCTGATGGAAAGCTCAGGTTGTAAAGTTTCTGTTAGTAACATCTGTCAGTTTGTCCATCTGCTACACTCGCTGTTTACAGTTTGTTTAGCAGAAACTAATTAATTAGGAAACTGCAGTCGAGGTCATTGGTGCAAACCCTTTCTCACAGTATATTAATTAGAGCCAAATCTATGTGCAATACAGACTCCTGCTATTTTAATGACTCATTTTATAATACAGTTTGATAGGTTTATACTGATTATTGCTTAAAAAAAAAAAAAAAAAATAAGCAGGATGGGGGAAAACATATTTCCACATATTCCCACAGATAAGCCCATCTATCACATCTGTTCGACTCAGGCACAGAAGTCACGCCATGCTATTCTGTTTGAGTATTTTCTGGAGCACACACAAATAAGTGGATTGACACGGGATGTGGGTATAAGCTCTGATTAGAGTTACATTAGCAATTACTGCAGACACACTCCTTGTGATATGTGTACTTATGCAAAACCACAGTACTTACTCAAATAAACCAACCATCTCATAAGTAAATGATTAGGACTTTTTTTTATCTGGTACATTTAGTAGATGTTCCTCTCCACACACACACAATAGCTTTTATCTGAAATTAATACTTTAGGCTTTGACAGAAAAATAGGAAAGAGAAAATATCTGACAACAGCAGTGTTAAAAAAAAAGAAAAAAAAAAAGCATGACCGTTTCATCAGAAATGTTACATCACCTTTAGGGTATTTTACTTTTTTTTCGTCTAAAAAATATTCTCTCTTCAATTTGTTCTGCAGTGAGCGGATAAAAGAGAATTAAGCAGCTGATCTGGGCTCAGTGGCCAGTGTGTTACATTAGACATTAATCCAGAACAGAGGAAGGTTGGAGAAGGGATAGCATCTCTTAATCCTGCACTCCATCCAGCGAACCCTCCCATCAGACACAGGGAAAGACAAACTGAGCCCAAAATCTTGTTTCTGCTACATAATAGTCATGGAAATCCCTACCAACTTTGGCAAAGAATTTTACAATTGAAGCTTACTTCATGAAAGGCTAAATAACCAGTGAGGCATTACAGTGTGACAAAGCTTCAGGAGTGTTTATTACATTTCCTACAATTCCCATTGTCAGTTGAAACATCCTGCAGCATTTCTTAAATCTCAGTCCTGCTCACAGGGTTAAGACAAGTGTCCTGGCGAGCCCTCTCAGTGCACTGTCTCCCCTATATGTAACAGATGTTACTGGAGCAACAGTTGGTATTGAAAAGGAGGGGCTTCAGGCCATCTGTCCAGGGTCAAGGTTTGAAAAGGGGTGGTAGAGATGGTGGCACGTTGAGGAAAATGGTAAGTATTTGGTTGAAAAGAGGGGAATATAGCCCACATTGTAAACCAGCTCAATGTGCTCTTTCATTTCTTTTGGCATTTGTGAAGGTTTTGAGTGAGAGATTGGGAATTCCACAAAGTGTCTGTGACTTGGGAAAACTACAACTTCAGTGCAAAAGCACCATCTTGTGGTTAAAGACAGTACTGCAAACAAAGTGTCATAAGACTCAAAACTTTATTGATGTTTTAAAATGCCATTCCAGCAAACTACGGAGTCAAGATTAATGGCTCTTGCTGCACTCTTAAAATTAAGTATAGAAATAAAATCACAATATATAGCTATATAGAATCATATGGAGTCCAACTGAGATTTAAGGCTCTTAAACATATGGTCTATGTCATCCCGAAAATATGCCATCTTCTTATGACAAATCTTTTTCTAAAGAAAAAGACAAAAAAAAGAAGAATGTTGAACAACCACCGCACAAGCACTTTAGCAAAGGCTTACCTCACTGCACACAGTCTAAGGCCACTTACAAGGTAGACCTTCAGCCTCTCCTTCTCCATGTGATAGAATCCAGCCACAGTGAACTCGTTTAAGTCTTTCTTCAGGTTTAAGAATCCACAGTTGGGGGAGCGTTTTACATGTTCCAACCTGGTCAGATAATATTTTATGGAATAAATTAGTCTTAGACAAAACAGCTGAGCGTGGCACACAAGGGACTGCAATGCTACCGTTAAATAATTCATGATTTACTGTGCATAAGAATTTGTCCCTTAATGGCTACAGATCACACTTCCTTCTGAGAAATATAGATACTGCGCACCCTTACACTCCTGGCATTGTATACTTCACTGATTCAAAGCTTATATCAAGGTAGCTGACTTAAAAATAAAGAAATAAAGAAATTAAAAAAAGTAAGGGCCTGTGTTGCTTTACTTACCAGGGCTCGTCGTCTGGCTCCCAGCCCTCGAGCTCAATCAGACAGAAGAAACAGCAGGCAACGTCAGGCTCATTCTCACTGGGACAGTGGACAAAACCAGCCTCAGCCATCTGCAAAGCCAAACAACAACAAACTGCATTTTAACAAAAATCCAAGCACAAAATTAAGGAATTTGTGTGGAACAAGATCAGTTTCAGTGAGAATGAAACCAGATGAAGGTCTCCTTTTGGCTCTTGGGGGGCAGTGTTATGAGCTGGTAACTTGGCACATAGTGTAGCTCACCAAGTGAGGTGTCAGCAGCCCATCCATCATGACAAGACTAGGGTGGGGAAGAGACTCTGCACTGGACACCTAATGAAACTGAATCTGGCACCTGCTTAACTGTAAATCACAAGGTGTCACACTATTGGATAAAAGGCGGTGGTATAATTGCCGTGTAAACAAAGTTAGGGTATTTTTTATAAGCCTATACAATGAAGTTTAATCTAAATAACGCTGTTGTCCTGCGAGTGAGCTGTCTACCACGTAGCATAGTTATTGCATTTCTTTTCTTCTTGATCAAGTATGGCAACAACATTGTCAAAATGAGCTATCGTAAATATTTCTGAAAACATTTGCCAAGTTCAACATTGCTCCGAAGCATCAGGTCTTCCCAACAAAAGATCCTCACTGCAGCACAGTGGCCTTCTTACCTTTTCAGGTGTGCACTTACAGTCCTCTCTAAATGGCCAGTCTGCAAAGGTTTGTTCGCGCAAGTCGTGACTGTACATTTTGCCATATGAGTAAAACCTGGTCGTCAGTACATCTATGCTTGCCATATTACACTCATTTCACAGTGTTAGTGTCTCTGTGGACATGTACTGAAGCCCAGACTGCCCCACACACTTTCACAGGTGTTTTCAGTTTTGGCTGATTAAACTCTGCTCAGGTTCAAGGTGGGCATGGCTATGATGGGAACCTGAGGTCACCTGACTCCATCCACCTATAGGCTAAGTTGTAGCTGTATTCTTAATATTTAGCTGTTTTAAATAAATACATAAACTGTTTGCACATGTTATCTTGATCTTTCCTAAGTTATTTTACACTTTAAATGTGTTTTTTTTTGTATATTTGCACCTGTATGTTTTTTCATGTAGGAAGTAATTTTGTGTTTGTATGCTAATCCGACCAGAATATATGTATGACATCCGATTTGGTGAGAATTGGGATTTTATCTGAAACAACAAAGTGCTTTTGGCTGTTAATTCAGACTTTACTTTTATGAATTACATCAGCAGATGGAGAGAATTATGTTTGCTAGTATTAGTAACTTCAAAACCTGCATTAGTACATTTAGTACAGGTTTGATGTGACCTCCCTTGCGTGTGTGTGTTACAACATTCTTGTATAATGCAGAATTTGAAGAAATGAGAAAAATACATAAATTCATGTTCTCCACATGGGACATTTCAGAAACTTGAATTACTGCCCTGTGGTTGTATGCCTCTGCGGAACAGTCGAGTTCCAGTCTACATCCATGTCTTTTGCAGACTCATATAATATATGTAATTAATTGTAATTATTAATTGTTGGTGCAGAGAAGATATAAATTCGGACACGTGGATGACTCACATACATCTTCAACCCGACAGCTCACAAGATCTATAACTGATCAGATATATATATATGCCTCCAGCCAGGGCTGTCGCCAGCAGAGGCATAAAAATAATTACTTTACAAATATGGTCATTTACTAAATGAGCATTTTTATTTAAAATTAATTCATATTTAAAACTTAATCTGAATAATCAAATTACTGATTAAACCTACTGGAGAACACTTTCTATTGTGCACTCTTTTATCTCTGCAGAACTCTTATGCAACTCCTTTAAACTTACATTTTCATGTATTGAAAAAAATTGCAGAGCACTTACACACAAATATACATTTGCTTTGAATTTTATGACTATATCTGACTTTCTATCCTATGTTCTTTCTAAGTTAAAGTTGTATTCTTATAATGATCATTATTTCTTATTGCACAGTAGCTTCTTTTAATGTCAAGGATCATCCTGCATTTCGTGGTACATACGATGAGCATGTGATAAATAAAACTTACTTCTTTTAGTCGAATACAAGACATTAAAAAAAATCAGCTGGAGATAATATGAGGCTTCAGCAGGTTGACATAAACAAATCAAGGATTATTACCACTCTTTTAGTGGGGTGCAAATTCTTTCTTTAAATTTCCTCTGCACTGACTGAGCGGCAGTGGAATGAAAGTCACACAGAGGACATTTTGTACTAATTGCAAAAATAACTAATTGACATGTCTGAGTCAGTCTGCTGAAATCTCCTATCTTCTGGGATTTTTGTGAGCATCAGCGAAATTTGTGAAGCAACTTTCTCTGACCACAAGCCTGTTATCTTTGAAGCTGTTACCGCTGGCTCAGACACCCCCTGCTCGTTTCCCTTGTCTTGTCACCTCCAACACTGCAGAAGAGTTTTTAAATGCTTTTAGAGACACTCCACTGCTTTGTTTTAATCAGACTCCCCAATCTCACCTTTTCTCCAGAGGATATTTTAACAACTTTTAACGACATCTGCTCTGTAATTCCGGATAGTGTCGCCCCCACGAGGTCATGCTGCCCCAAGCTAAGCTGCTCTTCTCAACAGGCCCCCTTGTCCTGTAGGGTACCGCAGTGGTCCATTTTGGGTCCAATTCTGTTCTCATTACACATGCTTCCTCTTGGATCCATTTTCAAAAAACATAACATTTCTTATCACCTATATGCCCACGATATTCAAATATACCTTCCCCTGAAATCTGGCACCGCTTCTGTAAATGTCTCAACGAAGGTAAAACTTTCTGGTCAACCCCTCTCGCCTTTCAGCTGTGACACCTGACAGTCCTTCATTTTGTCCTAGCCCTATGGCAACCCACTGTAAATTTCATGTAAAGAATCTGGGTGTGATTTTTGACTCCTCTTTTAAATTAGATCTCCAGATTAAATCTGTTGTCAAAACAGGTTTCTTTCAGCGAAGAGCTTTCGCTAAGGTCAAGCCCTTTCTCTCCTAAAAAGACCTGAAGAAAGTCACTCATGCATTTATCTCCTCCAGGTTGGACTATTGCAATTCTCTGTATGCTGGAATTGGCCAGAATCTTTTATCTCGACTTCAGCTGGTGCAGAACGCTGCAGCGAGGCTTCTCACTGGTACACGCAAGCGTGAGCACATTTCCCCACTCCTGAAATCTCTTCATTGGCTACCTGTCCAGTATAGAATTTATTTTAAAATCTGAATGTTTGTTTACAAGCGTTTAAATGGAGCTGCCCCTGCCTATCATATATTATACAATATATCATATTTTTTTGTAGAACTAGGACTGATTTGGTTCTAAAAAAAACACTTGCAATTGAATATGATCCTAAATAATATCTACTTTAAAATATTACATTCACATCAACAAATATGTATCATTGGGGAATTCATGAATACTTTGCTCATTTCTCCAGCCCTGTCTGGTTAAGCAATGAATTACACAAAAAACTGAGTTCAAATATGTGATGACTTCTTGTTTCTCACTCGTCTATTAAGGGGCTGAAAAAAACAACTAATATCAAAAGCCTGTGCCACATCATGTTTTCCACTCCGTCACAGATGTGTATATGATAGATGACTATAGCCACAACAATGAACAAGCATTCTTATTTTTTCCAGAGCGTAGTTACAGTTTCCAGATGACAATGTTTGAGAAATTAAATAGAGACATAATAGCCAGAAAGCCGATTGTCAGATTAAATGTTTTATGGTGTAACCTTTACAAGTATGTTTATGACTGAGAGACAGGGACAGTTCTGGTCTGCAGTGTCTCTGTAACACTACTCCTACGGGCCCATGGGTGCTGAAATGTGCTTACAGCTGTAAACTGCTGTCCTTTTCCCCTTCTAACCTTATCTTTCTGCAGAGTGCAGTGAGTGAGATGCAGCGTGCCTGCTTATAAGGCTGAGAGTGTGCCGTTTTTATACTGCAAGTGTATTACTCTAATAGTTAGCACAACTCTGAGAGGTGATGTTATCAAACAGCAGGCCTGGAGCGAGTTGGACATTTACTGTGCATGTGATGTCATATTATAGTCGCTCTGAATGGTCTGTGTGGTGGGAGGCAGCTCACTGCAGATGCTGCAGAATAGCATTTACCTCTGAATTTCTGCATGTGTGTGTTACTGTTGTCACTCAGCATTTTTCTGTACATTCAAAATGTTCACTGTTTCGCTCAACTTTGTCTCGACATGGTTGAAGGTGTGAGAGTGAGTCAGTCATAAAACCCAGCAGTTATTTACAGAGGTTTTGCTTTGAATTGTCTTTGTTACTTTCTATCTCCATTTTGGTTGTTTTCAATGAATTGCAAGGCTTTTGACAGTTAGACAATTCAGTCCATGTGCTGTACCACAAATCGCCTTTTCGTAGATTGATATTTCTCTTCCCTCTGTGTACAAGACCTTATTTTTTACTCCTCATGCCTTCATTGACACTTGACTCCAACTCTTGCCTTCTTAGCCTCCTCACTACAGCATTCAACAGTCTTCCCTCTCCCTCCTCTGATATAAATTATTAAGGTCTGCCAAGATTAGCCGCTAGAATCTCCTGCTTTAGCTTTGTTTTCACACAGGCGTGAGAGGGAGGGGAGGAAGGAGGGAAGGAGGGAGGAGATATGATGTAGAGAGGTGGACGGGAGGTGACAGGGGCAATGTGTTTTCAGTCTCTGTGTCCACCTGTCCTTTACATTGTCAGCATATATGCTGTTTGTAAATGCTGCTCTTGGAATCTTTTTTGAATTAAGGAGAATTTAATCAATTTTATTTCACCTGAAGAGCTCTGACTGGTTTCATTGTGGGAAGGATTTAACACAGGAAAAAGCTCGTTCCTATTATACCCAGCCAAGGTTGGAGATTGGACTCATTTAGTGAGAAGAGCAGGAGTAGAGGTGTAGTCAATGTGGAGCACAGGTAAGACATCAGTACCATCGACTGCTGTTGTGTGTGTCTGCTTCCATTGAAATTGATGCAGTACTGTCCCTGTAAGTAGCAAAATACCATCTAACATGCTGGATATCTTTTGTTTTGCTCCCTTGCAGCAAATGTTAAGTGATTATTGCGTGACTGTCCGATGCCATAAATATTTTCTGGTGCTGCCTAAATTAGATTAGATTTGACAAACATGTACGACGTGGTGCATTTGCATGGAAGTCTCGGATCCTCATTCTTGGCTCAAATATAATCGTATTTGTGGAGCTGACAACTGTCCTGACAGCTCCACCTGTCTTCTGCTGCTCTCACGTTCAGACTGTACACTGCACATTTGAGCAAAACTGATCTTATCTACTGTGTGTGTGCCTGCATTTGTGTGTTTGTATAAACAGGGAAAAGGATTAAATGTTTGTGTGAAACTTGTTCATGCTAATATGTGCAACGCTTGTAGCTGTTTGTTGGAACAAAACCAGATAAAATCGACATGCTGTTTGATGAGTGCATGAAGGAGAGTACGTTTTGGAGCAGGGTTGTGGTTGACCCTTCTTTCACTGTCAGCTGAGGAATGTCTGAGCTTTAGAAATAGACCATGATCCGTGGCGAAGATGATTACTTCAAATTGCTGTGTCCTAAGATACTCTGTGTAATAGCAAAGTACGAATGTGTCAGTTTGAAGCACAATAATAGAAATGATCAAAGCAAAGTTTCCAGAAGCATGAACTACAAGCAGTTATGATTGCAAATGTGTGATGTGGATGTGGCTGGAAAGAAAGACAACTTGTCCTCTGGTGCTGGTGGAAAAATGTCAGGGACGTGTGAGAGTGTGACAGTCAACATCAACATTCTCCATCTCCGTAGGCAAGTGTTGTCTCACAGGATGGGCACACCCACCCGTGTACACACATGCACATAAAGTATCCCCACAAAACCCCAAGTCTCCCTTTGTCTTTCTGTGAATTCAATTAAAGTCTGTGAAGCTTCACTGGCAGGAATGTTCGATCAAAATCGTGTTATCAAAATATGAACATAGCAAAACAAATCACACATGCAGTGAATTAACAAAAGAAAACTTAAATAAGAAATTCTCTGAATCAAAATACAAGTAATACAATTCTTTAACAGTTGATTACATTTAAGAACAGAGAAAAAAACTGTCCCACTGTAAATTAAAGCAGGTCTTTATCTATGGCAAGCATTTATATTCTGTTGTTAGAGCTCCTCTTCTGTGAAATGGAAGGAAGATGATGGATTTTAGTGCAGTAAATTAGATTATTTTATTTATTTTAATATATATACTGTATCTTAGGCAGTTGACCATGTAACCTTTTTTCTGTTCTCCACTGTCTGTTTCACACTGCTCACAGTGTTGTTTCTAACCTACTTTTTTTGTGACAATTGAAACAAAGTGTCCTGAATGATAAAAGTGTTTCCTGAATGCAAGAACCATACTGTCCTGCGTGCCACATTTCCTGCACATATTCACACCTGATCAATAGTCTAAATTTAGTGAGATGATTATACCTCACAGTTGCAAAGTGATATGACTGTCAGACTTGCAGGCTCAGGACAGTTCAAGGGGAATGCAGAGGTCGTTGTGTTCACACTGAACTGACTTACTTTTTATGTGTTATGCATTCAACAAGACTGTGCTCACTGTTACCCAACATTTCCTAGACTAATAAGTTGTGATTTATTGTCTGGTAGCTTTAGTAACTGCTTTGCCACATTCCGAGGCAAAGCTCAAGTATGCCGACGCCTGGTGAATGCCTGGCCAGCTCACCTTTGACCTTCATAGGCAGCCTCTAAATTCACCACCAAAGTGTCAGGAAACATAATATATGACGCAGTTGCGGACCGTGTATCAACAGAAATATTTTTTCATTTCACCATGCGAGCAAACTCTAGAAGAAAAAGGGCAAACCCACATTTCTGGAATGTCACGTACTGCCTGCAGGCCGCACCTCCTGAAATATGACGAGAATTTATGATCAACTGAAGCTGCATTTTGACACTGTGCTTGAGCTGTGGTAGAGAGGTGAGTTACAGTCTGTCAAGCAGAATTTCAGTGAGTGCAGATTTACTGTGTGTTTCCCCTGCAGGAAAGAATGAGGAGGACGGATCTTAGCATTATTTGAGTGGCCGAGTTTGATGTGCTCACTCCCTCAGGTTTGATGACTGCTGAGTATGAAAAACATGTAAGCATTTATCCAGCTAATGTGCAGCTACAGCCTGTGAGAGATACAGTGCATCCAGAAAGTATTCACAGCGCTTCACTTTTTCCACATTTTGTTATGTTACAGCCTTATTCCAAAATGGATTAAATTCATTTTTTTCTTCAAAATTCTACACACTATACCCCATTATGATAACGTGAAAAAGTTTTTTTTTTTTTAATTTTTGCAAATCTATAAAAAAAAAAAGAAAGAAAAGAAAAGAAAAAAGAAAATCACATGTACATAAGTATTTATAGGATTTGCCGTGACACTCAAAATTGAGCTCAGGTGCATCCTGTTTCCACTGATCATCCTTGAGATGGTTCTACAACTTGATTGGAGTCCACCTGTGGTAAATTCAGTTGATTGGACATGATTTGGAAAGGCACACACCATCTATATAAGGTCCCACAGTTGACATGTCAGAGCACAAACCAAGCCAAGAAGTCCAAGGAATTGTCTGTAGACCTCCGAGACAGGATTGTATCGAGGCACAGATCTGGAGAAGAGTACAGAAAAAGTTCTGCAGCATTTGAAGGTCCCAATGAGCACAGTGGCCTCCATCATCCGTAAATGGAAGAAATTTGGAACCACCAGGACTCTTCCTAGAGTCGGCCGTCCGGCCAAACTGAGCGGTCGGGGGAGAAGGGCCTTAGTCAGGGAGGTGACCAAGAACCCGATGGTCACTCTGACAGAGCTCCAACGTTGCTCTGTGAAGAGAGGAGAACCTTCCAGAAGGACAACCATCTATGCAACACTCCACCAAGCAGGCCTGTATGGTAGAGTGACCAGACGGAAGACACTCCTCAGTAAAAGGAACATGACAGGCCGCCTGGAGTTTGCCAAAAGGCACCTGAAGGACTGTCAGACCATGAGAAACTAAATTCTCTGGTCTAATGAAACAAAGATTGAACTCTTTGGCCTGAATGCCAAGAGTCATGTCTGGAGGAAACCAGGCACCGCTCATCACCTGGCCAACACCATCCCTGCAGTGAAGCATGGTGGTGGCAGCATCATGCTGTGGGGATGTTTTTCAGGGGCAGGAACTGGGAGACTAGTCAGGATCGAGGGAAAGATGAATGCAGCAATGTACAGAGACATCCTTGATGAAAACCTTCTCCAGAGCGCTCTGGACCTCAGACTGGGGCGAAGGTTCATCTTCCAACAGGACAACAACCCGAAGCACACAGCCAAGATAACAAAGGAGTGGCTTTGGGACAACTCTGTGAATGTCCTTGAGTGGCCCAGCCGGAGTGATGGAAAAATAATTAACTAATCAGGCTTGTCAAATATTTGTCTACCTGTTACACAACAAGTTCCTATTGTCTCTGTACCTTTATCTTGTGACCTACGACCTCACTCAGTATTACCTACAAAACCGGACATACAAGAGGAAGTGGGGGTAACTGTCAACTGTTTGTCACACTGTATAAAAGCTGAACTACGGAGGAAGGACTTTGAGCAATGCTGGACATCTTTCTTTGAATAAATGTCCGATATGTTTGATTTTGAAAACAGCCACTGAGTAATTTTTCTAACACAGAGCCCGAACTTGAACCCGATTGAACATCTCTGGAGGGATCTGAAAATGGCTGTGCACCAACACTCCCCATCCAACCTGATGGAGCTTGTGAGGTCCTGCAAAGAAGAATGGGAGAAACTGCCCGAAAATAGGTGTGCCAAGCTTGAGGCATCATACTCAAAAAGACTTGAGGCTGTAATTGCTGCCAAAGGTGCTTCAACAAAGCATTGATCAAAGGCTGTGAATACTTATGTACATGTTATATTTTTGTTCTTTATTTTTAATAGATTTGCAAAAATTTGAAACAAACTTTTTTCACGTTATCATAATGGGGTATTGTGTGTAGAATTTTGAGGAAAAAAAATGAATTTAATCCATTTTGGAATAAGGCTGTAACATAACAAAATGTGGAAAAAGTGAAGCGCTGTAAATACTTTCCGGATGCACTGTATCTCTCACAGGCTGTAGCTGCACATTAGCTGGATAAATGCTTACATGTTTTTCATACTCGGCAGTCATTCCTTTTGCATTTGACCTGCTGCACCGAGGCTCTGTGCACTTTGCCTAACTCTCCATTTATGACCGTAAAAACAGTTTCAGTAAAGGAGTCTGGCCTCGGCAGCTTTATCTATAAAAGTCTGTTGTATAGATAGTTTTCAACTAGTTGGTGTCCTTGTTCACCCGGTGTGTGTTGACATGGTTCTGGGAACAAATTTTCCTCTCAGTTTGCATGGGATAATTTTACATTATGGAACTTTTCCAGACTGCTGTCTAGTTGCAGTTGGGAATCTTTCTGACAGAGGGAATGAATTGTGTGTTGACAGGCTCACACCAACAGAGGGCAGCATAGGTTAACCACCAATCACTATCCAGGCTCTCCTGAACATTGAGGGACATCACTTCTAATATCCATATGAAAGCTCACGTTAACCATTTATTTTAGGGTTACGACTTGGCTTTAGAATCAGGGTCACTTGAAGTTAAACTTAGGGTTAGGCACATGACACTTAAGGCCGAGATTGGGATAAGTATTCATGGGATGAGCTCGAGTCAGTACAATGTCCTCACAAGCAACAAAAACAAATCTATGTATGTAGGTAAATTGAGAAGTGTCTGACAGGTAATACAATATTCAAGCAGCACAGTAAAAAAGTAATGTATGTTGATCCAACCCGCTGATCTTCCACAACCTTGCCATCATCTTACATACCCCCGAGTCCACAACAACACATCAAAGGCAGAACACAATGACAAAACAGAGTATGCAACACTAGAAAACTCATCTCAGAAAACAAAACTATCCATCTGTCCATCTATATAATAGATAGATAGATAGATAGATAGATAGATAGATAGATAGATAGATGTCTGCTAAAGTTATTATTCCTCTTTGTTTATTACATTATTAATTTTGCATGAAGTGCCTGTTATTCTACACGTAAAAGTTATATATGAGCTCAAATTAGCTTAGAAAGCTAAGTTTAATTACTTGATCAAAAAAGCCTGTCCAAAAACATACAAAACAATTAATAAACTACAAAATTGTCTTACAACAATATAGGCTGCTACGTAATTGGTCAAAATTTTGAACAATATCCCAATCATTTCCTGAAATATTTTCTAAAACTAACCATGTAAGATAATTTTATTAGAAAAATAGAGAAAGTGTTCAGTTACTACACTTCCACTTAAATTATTACAATTAATTGCTGGTGCAACTAACAGTCAGAGCAAAGCAGATCAGCTAACAATGCAAACATGTGTCCCCATCAACACATACATACTTAAATAAATAATAATATATGAAGGATTTTAATGAAGCACCTCTTTTAAGGAAAATCTTTTTCCTGTAATTACCAAATTACCAAATATTCTTAGACATGTCCTGAGGGAAAGGTTTTCAATAAAATATCACCACATACTCTTTTTCTCTAATCACTTTTGAAGTGACATTGGCGAGTAAAGTACCGCTAGCAAATCAAGTGAATGACAAATTAAATAATGTAATTTCATTATTCATTTGTAACAGTCCCGTAGTGGCCACTTGACGCGTGTCTCATGATGCCCTCTCATCCAGAGGTGAGCGAGATCAGCACAGCATCTCCAGACTGATGATGTGTAGCCTTTGGCAAACAGAAGAACCTAATAGCCCAATTTCCTCCCCTCTTCCTCTCTCCTCCTGTCATTTCTCTCCATCACCCCTGTGCTCACATACCTGTCCAATAATGCCATCTGTCCTCTCCCCAGTGTCTTTCACCCCACCCCTGTCCCCTCACTCCTCTGCCTTATCTTCCCTCCTTCTTGCCTATGGATGATACCGGATCTCCATGCTCCAATTTCACCCTCTCATCATGACATCCATTAAAGTGGCGCTGGGCCCTGGGCCCCCGTTGGCCCGACAGCACATTAGCACTCGGCCCATTGAACGCCAACAAGGACCGACTGAATTATTGATACCAACACAACTAATGAGGAAACCCTATCTCAGCTCTTTTGCTGACACACGAACACACACAAACGCTCCTGCAACGCTTTACACGCACAGCTATTTGATAATAACTTTTGTTCCAGCTGCAAGTGTCCCATTTTCAAAAACTAATATTCTCAGTGCTCGGTCCATTTCCTGCAGACACACTGTGTTTGTGAGGTTGATCCGAGGACCCACAGGCTCAAATACCTTTTCTAATCTTTTTGTTCTTTTGCACTACAAAATGTTTCTCTGAATTCATTATTCTGAGTGAACAACTGTTTAAATGTATTGTTGTTTCATGGATCTTGGCAGCAGTCAGGACAGAGGGAGGATTTTGTGCTGCCATATGTTCCATAAAACCAGAAGCTTTTCATCAAACTTGCAATCTGTAAGATATGGAGTGGGTGTGTGTGACATCTCAGTCTGCCAATGTTTACATACAGTGGCTTAAACGTGTGCAGTGGAGCTGCTGTGCAGGGAGGTATTGGGGGTGTCAGCCAGCCTCCTTAGTATTCACTCCAACACCCAGTGACTCACAGCCTCAGCCAGCCTGAGAGCGTGAGAAGGGTGGTGGTGGTGGTGGTGAGGGTGGTGGTGTGGGGTGGGGTGGGGGAGAGATAGAAAAGAAAAAGGGAAAGAGAGAGCAGGACGACAGGAGGCACTATGAACATCAGGCAGTGTTTTCTGTAGCCCCAGGCTCACGTGTTTGTATCTGTGTTTGCAAGCATGACCACCCAAGGGGATTAATTTTTTGACAGCTTTGTTAAGCCTTCTCCGAAGCTCTGAGCTTCTCAATAACATCGTGGCTGTGTGATTTTCAAAACGTTTCTCTTTAGCCATCCTGTGATTCCTCTTCACAAGGGGAACTGGAGAGGGAGACTAGTGCTTGAACATGATAGCAAACATTGTTTGAGTGGCTTCTTGGTGTGGAGGAAGTGGACCATAAGAAGCTGGCTGTGAAGCTCCTCTTCAATTAGCTACCGCATTGCTTTGGTCCACAGTTTAATTCTCTGCAGCCCATCTCCTGTTTCCGACTGTCTTTGCTTCTGTATTCCTTCTTTCTGGTCGTCTCTTCTTGTCACTCTACGTCGCTTCATCCCTCTGTCAGTTTGTATTTAGTTTAATCTCTGCCCCTCCTTCTGCTTCCTCCGCTCTGTCGCTTTCCATTCCATCTCTCCTTTTTGCCCTCCCTCCTATTCCCAGTCTAAATTCCATCCCTTTGACGAAAACACAGAGGCTGATCAAATGTGTAACCTTGCTTTGGGCAGGTTAAGAGATGGAGGGAGAAAAGGAGAGAGGGACAAAGCCACACAGATAAAAGGTTAATCCACTAACAAGTCCTCGTACACATGGAGTCAAAGGACAGAGAGGGGGAGGGGTAATAAACAACAAATGCAATAAAGAAGATGTGACAATCAGGCTGTTCGTAAAGGGGCAGATGGGTGAGGAAAATGTGGCAAATGAAGGGGAGAAACAGCGGTTGGGAGGACGGCATTTTCAGTCAAGCTGTCTCTCCTCCATGACTTCCACTCTGCATGATGACAAGTGTCTACCGTCGTTCCCATTGGTCGAGCCTGGCACCAATCAGAGCAGAGGCATGTAAGGTGCCTTTAGGTTATACCCAACCCCAAAAACAAGAAGCAGAGAGAGGGAGAGACAGCCAGAGAGGGGAAAGGAGAGTGTGTGTTTTACAGAGACCAAAGCAGGCGCTGACTTTACAGTACAATTGAAGACCTTCCATTTGAAGCTCCCTGTGAAATTGTACACTTGAGAGGAAACTACTTGTCAACTGTTTGTTGGAGACCACTGCAATTCCTCCTGGCTGCTGTGGAGAAGAAGATCTTGGCTCTGTAGCCTCTCCCCGTGATTGGTTGTCACAGTTTAGGCTCCCCCTCTTCTCTCTTTCTCCCCTCTCTCACTCCTCTGCTACTATCCACCTCCATACTGTCCTCAGGCTTACCTGAGCCACTACTGCAGAAACACTGGACCCCCTCCTCCTCACACATATTCACACACAAACACATTCTCTCTCTCTCTCTCTCTCTCTCTCTCTCACACACACACACACACACACACACACACACTCAGTTTTTCACCTGGAGAGGGCAGGCGCAAGAGACGGCATGTGCAGCAGCAGCAGCAGCAGCAGCAGCAGCAGTCTCTCCTCACATCTAGTACTGCCTCTCTGAGTTTCCTCTTTCTGGAGAGTGGAGAGGAACTCTGAAAACACATTTTGGAGCCATTGTCCCTTGGCGAAAGCGGGAGAGACTGGGGGCGGTAAGGGAACACTTGTCATCCCAGGGACACCCAAAGCAACACACAGCATGATTTTGGGTGAGTTGTCGCTCTTTTGGTGCATGGGATTTTGGTGAGGTCAATCATTGTTGCTGTACCACTAATCCCTACTTAAACTTGACCAGCAGCAGCTCTTTATTAACAGTGTGTCCCGCTCGGCTTTTATTACACACGGACATCTGTCAATACTGAGAGCTCTCGGGTGAACCTTTAAATCATGGTTAGTGCTTGTAATTACGATAATAGTGTGCCATTAATATGGCAGGTCTGAGTGATGACAGGGAAGGTCAAAGTGTTTGGAGATGGACTGTATCATTATGGGCTGTTTGGTCATGTGACCAGACTCCACCATTCCCATGTTCTGCCAGAGGAGCTGAAGACCTCAACTTACTGATAACTGATGGAATGTAATTTGATACAAATAGTCAATACAAATTTATATTGATTTCTTTTGTTGACGTGTTACACAAGTTCCCTCTAACCTTTCCAAATAACAATCTGAATCAATGATGGCAAAACAGTTCATCAAACTAAAGGCATTTTTAAAGGAAGAAGATTCAGTTCTTAGTATGCAGGACAGCGTGGTTCTCAGTTATTATACATTGTTGCTCTGCTCTGAGTCAGCCAGCTCTTTCTTCTTTAGTATGCTGGTCTCATAGTGGCAATGTCTGACAGAGGAGATTCTGTGTGGTCTGTGTGCTCTACATAGTCAGCTTGTACATACAGAGGATGGGGGTTCACCACTACAAGTCGAGTGATGCGACCGATCCTGGGTGTGCTGCTCTGTGGGCTGGATAGGAAGAACATGTGTATGTTTGATAAGCAACGCCGTGCTTGTCAGGTTGTGAAAGTGTTCCAGAGTCTTCTAATTTGTCTACAGCTGTGTCTGTGAGACTGTGTGTGGTTACTGTTTGTGTGTCTGTGTGTTTGCTCTAAATGTGTGTGTGTGTGTGTGTGTGTGTGTGTGTGTGTGTGTGTGTGTGTGTGTGTTGCTATGTGCTCTGCCGGAGGCCACTTTGTTTTAACGCATGCCTGGGCTGATTCAGGCGCAGCTCTGCTCCTCTGCTCTCGCGGCAGGCATGTTTTTCAAGCAGACATCTTTAATGATTATCGGGAGTCATGCAGTCGGAGCGACTTTGAAGTGTGCACATTGAAGAGTATGTACACTTCCGAGCTAAATCCTCTGAACAACTCAGTGAAGTTCATGTCTATCAGAATGACTATTAATTAGAGAACTTTTTCACATTCTCATGTTTGTTTTTTGTTGCATTACAGTGAAAATAGAGTCATTTTTTCCCCCGTTTTTACATTACATTTCTATAGCTGGTTAAACGTGAACAATTACCTGATTTGAGCCTAACAGTTAAACAGGCACTGTCTTGATCAGGTTGCAGGCGGTAGCTGCTCCCGTAAATGATATTTCGCCGGGACGTGTTAACGCCAGCAGTATCCCACAACCAAAGCCCTTTGGCTGCAACAAACAGCAGGAAAACTAACCCAATGGTTTTAGTTTAGGATAGTTATCACACTATCACTATTTTAACTGATGTGTATTTTTAACTGTTACGCTGGAAGTAATAAACAATGGGATGTAATTTCTGTTACATTACATTTACTTCAGCAAAACTGAAGGCTGTCAGTGTTCACTGCATATAGGGCAGATATTTCTCGCAGACTGAAGTGTGTTTAAACAATGATAAGGAACTGTAGGTCAGAAATACTAAATCTGTGTTTTTCATTACATCTAATGGTTTGCTAAATCGTTCCCCTTCACACCTGCCGAAACTGCGGACCTAGACTTATCCTCATTAAGCTGTCAATCAGATAGGTATCTTCTATTATTTATGTCTGAATGTTGAAATTTTCCAGCGCATAGTATTCTGCTCTATTTGCATGATGATGTGGCTACTGAGTGATTTGACATTTCTGCTTTTTCTTTCCCCTGAAAAGGGTAATGTCATTGTAATGACCTTTACAATTCTGCGCGCTGGTTGATCGCGACCTCCAATCAGCAAATTTCCTGATTCAGCTCACTGATATAAATCTGCTCGGTTGTGATAACATATCTCTGACGAATGGCTGTATATATTAGTTTAAAAATACGATTTAATTTTTTTTTTTTTCAAGCTCGGTGCACGGTGTGAGTATGCCTGTGTAAACCGCATGCATTGCCAACTGTGTCTGCATGGCTATTAGTCTTTTCCTAACCATTAGTTTCTATGACCTTGAGCAAATAACCTTTACCAGTGCCACTCTGTCCTTCATGCTGTATTCACAAGTCTACGGTAACTAGCTTTGAGGCATTCAGGGGCCCTGGCAGCGGTCTTTGGCTACTGAGATGCCGATGACAGTCCTGATGTTGATAATGGCAATGGATATGTGATTGTGCTGTACAGTATGCTCTATACAAATCCGCAGGCAGCCAGCATAGCTGTCTGCCTGACATGGGCTCTGCACCAAGTTATGGGTACGGGGCTGAGGCTGCTGCTGTGCGCATTTGTGTATCAAATTGTGTTTGTTTTTGGACTGAGAACAGAGTGAGGCAGGGAGAGAACAATGGCAAGCTAATAGAGAACATGATCACCGGGCTCCTGTTGACATAAAACCTCTTGTTTGACTGTGGTGTCATTGTGATCAGCCGCCATGTTGTCTTAAAAAAACGACCCTTTCAGCTCCCAGGTGCCTGAAGGGAGCTCCTGGTATAGAATCCACTTTTAGATAAGAACTGTCTGGAACGTATTGTTGCTGTCATCCCAAATGCTGCTTGATCACTGCCTGACAAGCATTTCTTGGAAAATGTACTTGATCTCAAAATTTTTGGGGGAGCCTCTGTCCTATCATGATCAGTTCGTGTTTGGATGTTGTTTTACGTCTCATCCTTCTTGTCTGCTTGAGTCGGCAGTGACCTCCTGAGCTCACCGCCATGCAGTCTATCTGTCTCTTTGTCTTTGTGTTTGTTCGCCCATTCCGGCCTCATCTGTCTTCATAAAGTCTGTCTCTCTCTTGACCTGTCTGCATAGCTATTGCTCATTCCATTCAGCCAGTTGTCGGACCCCCCCCCCCCCCACCTCCCCCTCTCCCCTAGCAGTCTGCACACACTCACCTGGTTCCAGAGGTCAACTCAAAAAAGAGACACTGTAGACTGTGTCTTTGAGCAGATCAGCAGTTTTTTCCTTCCCATTTTCTCCATGACTGCTCTGTTCTCTTTGTTTATGTCAAAGTGACATAGTAATTATAAGTTCTTAATGAGCCAGATATTTGGTATGCATAGCACAGTTTGTCCCTTTAGGCTTCTTTGCATAGCCGAGATATAACTGTAACGCTTTAACGCAGCTGAAAGTTGAGAAATCTGCAGGGCCATTTTCTAGCATTCTGCAATTCTTCTATCAAGTGGGCCACTGGATTCAAATTTCACCATGTTGTTTTGCAGAATATTGTAATTCCTTTCGGTGGGAATATGACACATGACGTGTGTGATGAGTAGCTCACTGCACTTGATCCGGTTCACCTTTCAAAAGCTCCTCTATAAGGCAAGGCACTGAATGAAAAGACGTATTCCCATGATTGTAATTACAATAGGCCATCTATATATCATCTATCCTAGTGACCTAGGATGCGAGATTAATGTGACGCTCATCTGAAGGGAGGCCGCATCATGTGTGTGAGAGATGATGCGAAGAGGCCGCTCTCTCTTTTCTCTCCAAGTCTGGCTCGCTCCTGTTTTGTAGAGGGTTGGTACAAGATTGGATCAGTAGGGGGGACACAAATCCTGTGATTGGCTGTTATGTTGTGGGAGGGTTCCAGTTATGGTTAGGATTAAGAATATCTGACTGACAGTGAAACGACCAATCACAGTCATGTACACCTTACAACCTTTCACAGCAGCTTAAAGTTTAAAGCATGTGTTCCTCCAGCTGCTCCAATCTTGCACCAACCTTTGAAGACATCCCTCCTCAGTCAAAAAGCCACAATAACAGGTCTCTTCCCTTCTCCCCCCCTCCCTTACTCTTCTCTATTGCTCCATTTATTTATGCTGGAGTGACTGTGTGTCAGCAAGCTGTCAATACTGTCTGTAAGAGACTCTAATGAATAGGTCTGTTATTGGACTGGTGGGAAGGCAACCCATTGTGTCTGTGAGTGCATCTGTGTGTGTAACACTGCAGAGCAAGAGGGATGTGGAGGTGTTTGACTCCCACAGCTCCACTGGCCTCACTACAGAGCCCTCTATCAAAAACCATCCACTAAAAGCAAAAAGGCCAGAATGACGCAAGAGCACGCATAGATTCATTTTGTGAATTGCAGTGATGAGGTCTTTTTTACTCAGTGTAAACATCACGCCATTTTTTCCAGCACATGCACCCACTTGAATGAAATGTACTGTTTATGCAACACGCACCAGGGCAAGCACTTGCCGCCACCATCCAAAGCCTGGTGCTGCTGCTGCTCTGTGAAGCACAGAAATGCACCTGTGCGTGATTATGGTGTCACATTAGTCCATTCACCAAGGCAGCTTGGCTGACTACTTACTAGGAATCCTGGGGCCACAAGACACCTGGGAGTTGAAGCCTGGAAAATGTTGTGTATGCTTCAACAGTCAGTCTGATCACAAAGTGGAAAGAGGCACAGATGATTCTTCACACTGTAGCTCTCTAGTGTTTGTATAGAGGCACTGCTGTCTTTACCCTTGTAAAACAATAATTGTCATCCATTCTCCTAATGTTTCAGTAATTTACCCTACTCTTTAATTCTGATACATCTTATTAATGTCTTTATTTCAATTGCCCTTTGTTTTGATTAATGCTTACACACTGTGACATGTGGTTCTTTAATGTGCAGTATTTGGATCTTGGGAATTTTTAACAAACTAAACTAAACAAATTTCCCACGAGTACTTGCATGTCTGGTGCATTGTTTTGCTCACACCTATTCAATTACTTGGTGTGATGAAAGTCTGGAGGCCAACACCCTGGCTTCCTTAATAAATGCTTACATTGCACCCAAGTGTACAAAGCTTTTATCTTCTTATCACTATAACCGCAAAGCATTTTAGAGCGCTGGGGTGACACATACCTCATCATTTTATCCTCACTGCTTGTTGCTTTTAAGTTTACATTAGAAATTTAGTTTGCACTCTATAGCATCGGTACCAATTCTGCAAACAAGATACAGGGATTTAAAATAGACCACGGACCAACAGTGTAATACTGACGTAATTAAATTTTGTGTTGTACATGTCGTATGAGCCCGTTCTCATTCCCAGGGCAGAAAATACTATGGGTTTGCCCTTTGGCATCGCCACCGCAACCACCTGGGTCAAACAGGGTCATATGATGGAGTAGATAAACTAATGTGATAATTCAGCAACAGTGTTGGAAGATGCATGAATTCCTACTTCCTAAACAGCAGCAAGCGTAAAGAAGTTGAGAAAAGTTAACGTTTGGCGGCGATAGATGTTGCATTAATCATGCTTGCTCTATTTCTGTGTGCACAGAGGAGAAGACGAGTTGAAGAGGAGGAGGAGGGGAAGAGAGAGAGGAAGGCAGATTGATAAAATGGAGTGAAAAGTGTCCTCATGAAAGAGAATTAGCTCCATCCAGCTTTGGGGGGTGGGGGGCGGGAGAGGAAATTCCTCTGAGTGCTGTTGAGATAGGGTTTCACACAAAGACCAAAAGAGAAATCAATTCTCCTCGAGTTGCAGCAAGGTCAATTCATGGGGGCATGGCCTGCGAGGAGAAAGCTAAAGGGGACGAGGAGGAGGAAGTCTATGCAGCAACCATAGAACGGGAGAGCAGGATTGAGCGAATGGTGTGGGAGGACAGAGACTTAAGAGATAAAGAGGGAGAGAAAATGAGCAAACAGTGAGATGAGACACTCTGGATATGGGGTGCGGTGGCAATTTTTTGGTCACAGCTACGCTACAGGGAGAAATCTAAGCATTCTTCTGACAGCATGCATTGAGCCGTAGTCTCTCTGTATCATCTGACTCATGCAAAGAGGAAATGTGAGCTGTATATCTGATGCACTGTTGGGAATGTCATCCTACAGCTCTGCCTGAACTTTACTTATAGCCACAAGGACATCTCCCCACTATGTGACCTCATCCATCCAAACAGCTCTCACTTCACTACTACTTTACTACCAAGCACACAGACTTAATGAGTGGTACTAGCTTTTGCTTCCAAGAAGCCCTAAGCTAACCTTTAATCCTTAATGTTACATGAACAGCTCAAAATAGCCTAAGTCTCCACTCCCAACACCTTCTCCCTGCCTACTAAATCTCTTCCAATGTGTTGTGATGGTGTGTATAATGGTTGCTGGGATGCAGAGAGGTCTGGTGATAAAAAGGTGACAGCAGGTTGAGCTCGGACTTGCCCTCTATGGAGCATTGCCTGTTGACAGAAACAGTAGCTACAGCTAGCAGAAGGGTTCACTTCAATAGGTTTAGTTGTGTCTTGGATCCGAGCCGGGGAAGCTTCGTTACCAGGTAGTTATGGGATCCACGTGGCATAGGGCTTAACACGGGCGTCTGGCATGCACACCTGTCTCCAAACAAGTTCTCCCGTGAACAAGCGGCCCTTCCCCTCAGTTAGAGAGAGAGAGCGAGGGATAGGGAGGGGGGAGAGGGAGATCTGCCAGGACCTGCACCACAGCTCCCTGCCCCTGCCTGGGGGATAAGGGGGAGTAGAAAGGGAGGATTGGGAGGGTGAGGTGCCAGAGGTGTGGATTAGAAGGTTGTAAGGGACACAGGGGTAATGAGGTACCTGAGGTCATTCATTCATGCCTATGTTTATGTGGTGATAGGAGGGTGTGGTTAGGGTTTTGAGGACATTAACCAATATTATCAATAAGAGTACAACAACCCCACCTTAGGAATTTCACCTAAAGAATACATTTGCCCCACACAGTATCAAGAACTCAGAAGGCACTCAGGTTCATTATACTGATGAGCAGGAGACGTGGTTCCAGTCCAAACAATTATTCTTTATTATTCAAAATTAATATTCAACACAGTGGTTCGATAAAATATAATTGTAAGCACTAACTACTAATAAAAGAGCCTTAACCTATACAATTATTTAAAGAGATGTTCAGGACTGTGGCTTACCAGTGGAGAGGTGGACTGTTAAAGGTGAGGATCCCAAAAAGGCACCCCGATCACACGTGTGCACACAATCACACTCACACTCGCACACACACAAACACGTGAGGGTTCAGAACCAGGGGTGCACCAAACCACACAGCACACGACGGGAGACACCAACACCGGGAAGCACTAACCCCACCACCTTAGGCCCTGCAGCTCCTACAAAGACAGGGAACAGAATTAACAAGGCTCCAGTTAACAGAAAGAAAAATAAGAAAAGAAACTAAGCAGACGGTCCAGCACACACTCGGCTGTTAAAGGGTGAACTGCGGGTCTGCAACTTAATATAAACCACAAAAAGCAATATTAACTCAATTAAACAAAATATTCTTTGAAAGAGAAGTGTTAATTGCCAGGCTTAATCAGCCAAATAAACTTCTGATCAGAACAAAAATCAACCTAAAAGGAAATAAACCTGTGGCTATAAATCAGAAACAAAAGAGAAAACAAACCAAACAAAATAATTCACATTATCTGATCATCCAGGTGGGATGATCCCAAGTTACTTAAACAAAATGACCAAGGTGGGCCTAAATCTCCCTTGTCAGAGTACAGGCACAGTTAAAACAGCTCAAGCTAAAAGGAATTTTCTCCATTAAATCAACAGCGCGACACTGACATGAAACTGCACGAAGAAGGGCGCAGTGCTGTCGAGAGCAAGCAAAGCCCAGTAGATGAGCAGCGTCAGGCGCTGTTGACAAAAGCAGCGCAGGGTAAGACGAAGCCCGGTAGGCAAAGCAGCAGCGTTCTTAAGAGTGAGCAGGGTTAGCTGTCGCCACTTTCTGGCAAAGTTCCACACCGACCCGGTCAAAAGTCCCCTGCGATACAGGATGAACATTAAGTTAACAGAATAATAATAATTACCACCAAAGTATATAGAACTAACATACTAAAAAAATCATACTCCGATCAGGCAACGTTTGGAAGGGGAGAGGAGGGCATGTAGCGCTGCTACCGGCAGGTATGTAAACAAAACGCGGTTACGAAACTTAACGCACTAATATAATAAAACCAGGAGCAATCGAGACCTACCGACAGTGATACGCGGGTGAGTCACCTGTGCAGAATGAAGGCAGCCCGAGAGGTCTACAAAATTGCAGAAAGCCAATATAAGAAAAGCAAAGCACGACTGACAGAGACACAATACGGCAGCACTCGTGCATACCTGCAACAGCGGCGGAAGTCTGATAGACCGGAAGCGGGACCTGCGTTTGACGTCAGGGGAGAGCTCAGAGAATCCCCACCGGCATTTATATGATGCCCGCCCACAGTGATTGCTTTGTGATTAAGGAACAACGTTTATTTTTTTGCTGCCGGTTGCCACATGCTTCTACCTTAAGAAAGACACACCTTGAGAGGAGAGATTTGTGGTATGTGAAGATCCAAGTGCAAATCTCTGAAGGACGAGTGAAGATGGAAGCCTGGACTGAATTTTCAATCTCCCGCTGTCAGTTTTGCCTAATGCAGTAGCAGCCTTTGTTATGGGATGCACGGATGGATGAGCGCCTGCTTGCATGTTCTACACAGCTATTGACTAACACAGAAACTCAGACAGTGGCTGTTAACATGGTTCCAGAGAGCACTGATGAAATGTAACAAATGGGTGGAAGAGAAACAAGCATTTCCATAAAATTAGCATAGTCTGGATTGGTGCAATTGGCCCGATGAGACAGGAATAACAGCACAAACATAAGCGACTTCACATTGCATTCTTCACATCTGAATTATGTTGGTTAATATTTGGGCTTGTAATGGTTTTGCTTATTAATTTAGCATCAGGAGTTTGATGGCATATAAGAGCACAACAGTCACCAGCCCGTATGACAGCACTGTTTCGGCCTCCATACTACATTTACTAATTTGCGCCTGTGATGGCTTGTGTAAATGTGAGAGATTGTATTTACAGTAGCACCGAAGATGTTTTTTGTGTCTGCGCCTGGCCAATAATCACCAGCCAGCCACTGCCACAAATCTTCATTAGAGGATTAGCCTGCAAAGAGACAGCTTGTGTTCTTTTGCTTTTATTGGTTGACCCTGTGTCCACTGCTCTCAGCCCTGGTTTCTCCTCCTTCTGTCTCCTTCACTTAAACTTGTGAACATGGCCGCAGCTCACCTGAGAATCACACATTCACAAACACATGCACAACATGCACACCTATATACTCTCTTTGTAGTTCTTTGTTTGTCTCAGTCTTCACCCTCCTTTCTCTGTCTGTCTCTGTCTGTCTCCCACATATGCTCAAACCCATATGTATATAATGCTCACACATGCTGTCAGCTTGTTCCCTTGAGGTGCATCAACTGCCCGGTGGGCACTCATACTCAAGACAGAACAAATTAAGGTCACAGCAGGGAGAGCCGAGCCAGCAAAGGACAACACGATCTGCCGAGTGTGTGTGTGTGTGTGTGTGTGTGTGTGTTTGTATTTTTTTTTTTTTTTTTGTCTCTTCCGACCTTTAAACAATGGCATGACTCCAGAGACAGCCGTTGTCAAATGGCTCCTGTCCCACTCAAAGGACGCTGACCCTCCCTGCACCATTTTGCTGGATAAAAGGGGCGATCTTCCACTTTTAAATTTAGACTGTTGTCTGTCTTATCCAGGGATGGTAGTTAACTTGTGTCTGTACTATAACATTACTTTATTTAAATTAGTAACACTTTTAAAGCAGTGCCAGACTATTGCACCTGTTTAATTCAGATCAATTTAACCATCTCAGAAGGTGCTCTAGTTAAATGAATAAACCAAAGAAACAAACAACAACAACAACAAAATCTGGACAGGCTCAATGGAAATGTAAGAAGGTCACTGCTTGTTTCATTTCAAACAAGAAATTGAAGCCTTTCTTATCATCTGTACTTACCGTTCACCAATAAACTTATATTAGACAACTGATCTTCCGGCGTCCTATAACTACAGACCACTCTGTAAACCATGACATCCCAGCTCCCTCATGCACACTTTAAAGAACACAACTGAGAGTCTAAACTAAATTTTCCACAGACTACATTTCTCTCTAAAAGGAGTTTTCTTCTGTCAGCCCTAGTATTTTATTTATTGCAAACATCTCTATTTCTATTAGCAGTTTTTCCTCAGCCTTAAAAATGCAATAGTTGACCCGTTTTTCAAGAAACCCAAACTAAACCATAGTTCTAGAACCAATCTCCATGTTACGCTTTTTTTTTTTTATCAAACAATTAACAAAAAATTATTTTGTCAAGGCAGATTTATTGTATGAATAATTGTATATGAATTATTCCAATCACTTTTTTCTACTTGTCAAAGCATTAAAACAACCCTCATCAACTAATGACCTTTTACGAACAGCTAATGCAGCTAAGTGTTCAGTGCTAATTTTACTTGACCATAGCTCAGCCTTTGACACTGGATTATGCAATTTTGTTGGGCTGCCTTGAAAAATGTATTGGTCTCAGAAATATTGATGATGATGAATATTATATTTGTTAAACAGGACCATCTCAAACTTGTGGTTTCCTAAAACGCCCCGATCCTTTATCCTCTGCTTCCACTTGTTCATATATTTACAAAACACAATATTAATTTTCATTTGAATCTGTATATATTTTTTCATTAAAAAACAGCAAAGAAAGCAACCTAAACTAACTGTTATTTTCTCTGATAAAAAATTAACCGTATTGTTTTATGTCCCAGGATTTACGGACCTAATTCCTCTTCCAACTTAACTGAGCTTTATTTATATAGTACCTTTCATGCAAGCATGTAGTCCAAAGTGCTTCACTTTAGAGGACTGAGGAGTATATCTAAAAACAGCATGTTCCTTTCTGGTGTTGATCTTGTGAAGGTCATAGATGCTTTTATATGGTCACGTCTTGATCACTGTGACTCTTTATATTCAGAAGTAAGCCAAAAATCAATGCCATGCCTTCAGGTAGTTTAAAACACTGCTGCTCAAAGAGACAAGATCACATAACTCCTGTTCAACCCTCTCTTCACTGGTTACCAGCCAGAGGTAGATTTTAAGATTATAGTGATCTCTTTAAACGCACTTCGCAGCTTGGCTCCTAGTTATATTGATGAACTGCTGCAGGCTTATGAGCCAGAACACAGCCTCAGAACTTCAGGCAGGACTTTTGTGGCTGTCCCTTGGACCCGGATAAAGACCAAAGGAGACTGGACTTTGGCTGTCAGTTTTGCCCCTCATTTTTTATTTTACTAGCTTTACCTTGTTTGTGTTATTGCATGAGCCTATCATGTTTTTTTTTTATTGTTCTAATTCATTTTATTTTATTGTTTTGAAAAGTTATATTTAGAAAGTTCATTGATATTATTATTGCTACTATTATTATTATTATTATTAATAGTAGTAAAAGTTGTAGTCGCTTGTGTACCATAAAATATATTCTAATGAAGTAAGTATCTCCAAATTATACTTAAGTGCAGTAGTACTGGAATATGTACTTAGTTACTTTCCACTGGATGAATAGATGCCTGGACGGAGATACAGACAGAGGGACAGAGGGAGAGAGAGAGAGATGGATGTACGAATGAATGGATGCATTGAAGCTGTGCCTATTTTTCTCCTTTCTACCCTTCTACCTTTCAACACCTGACTAGCGGTAGGGACGTTGACTGTTCCTGATGGGTCTAGAGAAGTTCCACAGGCTCGTTTCTGCCAGCCCGAGCCTCAGACCTCCCCTCAAGGGCAGTATCGTTTTCTGCCTGACGGTGCGCGGCTGTGTAATCCATAGCTGCAGGGAGGGTGACCTTCACAGCAGGCGGCCTCACAGCGGGCTGCGGCACATGCACTCAGGGAAGAGGACAGGCTGGACAAAAAGGGTGCTGGGGGCAGGACACGGGCAGTTCTTAGATAATTACCCTTTCATATTAAACTCTTTACATGTGTTTGCTCTCTTCCTAATGCAGCAGATATGATGAATATTAAAGTGTTATTTCCCACAAAGATATGTTCTGATCTGAAAAAGGAAATAACTCATCTGTATTTGTTTAATTCCTCAAAAATTACAGCGATAACCTTTTTTTTTTGTTTTTTAGAAGTCTGTCACTTTGACAAGAATATAATTATATTTGTTTAGCTTTGAACAGTCTTCTCCATCTCTCAGAGTGAAATCAAGTGTCATGGGTCATAATCGAGTGGCCAGAGAACGTGTGATGGAAAGAAATTTGTCACCATTCATTCAGCATTAAAGCAACTTTCTGCAGTTTGCTTTGTGTCTTCAACAAAAGACTATTTATCATTTAAAATGGACTGTATGCATCCAGTGCACCGTGCTGCCAGATTAAAGGTAAAGCCATGGCCAGGAAAAGTTATTGACAGTTATGTGAGGAGATGATGCAGCCAAATAAGTCTCTGCTCATGAATGATGCATGTCCCCACTGGCCCTGATGGAGAAAGAGAGTGAGGCTGGATGACAGCTGGGGTGCTGTGTGTGCATGGTGCAGAACAAGGTGAGACTCTTTATGGTACTGCGCTCCACCTCCCTCTCTTTCTTTCTTCTCTCTCCCTCCTTCACCTTCTCCTACCCTCTCACTCACAAATACAGACTAAATCAGGAGTTCTCAGTGGAGCTGTTACTCTTTACAGTCTCCCCCGTGCCTGTATTGCCACACAGTGACCTTAACAATGGTCAGCTCTAATACTCTCTTTCTCTCTGTCTGCCTTTCCTCCATTGTCTGGTCCCTTTGCTCTGTCATTCTTTGAGACCCCCCCCCCCCCTCTCTTGCTCCTCCTCTCTTTTAGAGTCTCTCTCTCGCTGAGGCCCTCTATTTTCGTCAGAAACATTCACTGTATTTTCCGTCTCACTGCCCTGCGCTGCCGCAGTCTGAGACTCTAATAGCAGGATGGAGAGAGATGAGAGTAAAGGGGGGGGTGGGCGGGCATGGGAGGCGACACAAACAGGGAAGGCTACATAATGGTTTGTTGTCGTGGCCACTGTAGCGTCACATCTGTCTTTCCTTTTAGCAGCGCACGAACGTGCACTGTCTGCATCACCCATGTCAGTGGCCCCACGCACTCATGCACAGGGACATGTACAAGTGTGTGAGGTGCATATGCATACATAGTGCATCATTGCTACTGAGAGGAGCCCACAGTTGCTGCCACACTGTCTTTAGTTTTATGTGCCATGCAAACCAAAAGTAAGGTTGAAAATATAAATTGTATTCAAGACACGAGCAAATCACAACTCTGATACCACAGCTGTGTCTCTGCTCATGAATGACGCTGTGGTCAAACCCAGCATCCCTCCAAGACCTTCAATTACAGCCTATTATACACACATGACATTTCATCACAGTAAACAATTTTAAAATAGGCGTATAAACTTGGAGTCAAATGGAAATGAAGACAGTTATTCCCTCTAGCTGACATTTTGTTTCAGTAAACCAGTCTACCAGCTGATCCTCTTTGTCCTCTTCTTCAGACAAATTCACCAACATGCACACGCATATAGATATGTCAGCATTGGCCTTCGGGGCTGCATCAATATTCATTGAATCTGAGACTCTGACTTGTCCCATTTGCTTGGTTTGAGACAGACCAGAGAAGGTATTACTTGGAGGATAATTGCTGGTGATAAACTACCTCTTTAGACATGACTACATCGATTTGAATGGAGTGTTTGTGTAAGGGAATGTAACAGTGATAGATCTCAACACTTTACGCATGGACCCAGCAAGCATTTGAATAAAACATTGTGCATGGGAACAACATCATTGGGAGAAAGCTATTAACTCTTAGATTAGTAGTAAGTGGCTAATGTAGTCAGTCACTGTGTAAAGCTGTGAAAGCCCTGCACCACTCAAACAAACACATCAATCTGACTAACAGTGTGTGTCAACATGCTCCATGATTACCATGCTAATCCCTGAGCAACACACAGGAGACCAAAGGAGATCATTAAAATCGGACTTGAATATAGCCTCAACACAAATCTCATTTTTACACACACTCGTATTAATATTCTTTATTTTACAGGATGCGGATGAAATGTTTGTGACAATCAGCACAATAATGGGAGCTGAAATGCCTGTTGTGCACACATACACAGAGACAAATAATGCATCTCAGCAGTTGCTATTCAGGCACCAATTTTACAGCACTTCAGCGGTAATGTCATGTAAATGTGTTGTGAGTGTTAGAGATTTCATGGTGTGTTAGCAGAGCAGGGATTGCCTGGAGGGTACAAGAGAAATATATGGTGTGTGTATGTGTGTGCATCACTGTGTTTGCATGTGTACAAGGTGCAGTGTTCAGGTGTTCTGGACTTGCACTGAGTCAAGACCTCTTCATTTCGCACATTTACATTTTTTGTCATGAAAAAAAAAGGGTTACAATGGATGCAAACATGACTGTGGAAAAATGGAGAAAGGAGAGCTGTATAGTGGTGGGATGGGGATTATCCTGAAGAATTTGCATGAATTTAATAGGCCTGGTTCAAGCGTGCTCGAGGAATAATGTGGCAACCTGGCTTTCCTACCTGATGTGAAATGCATCATTGTCAACAGCAAGGGTGATGTTCTTAATGGAAAGTGTTGCAGTGCTCTTCTGAATTCTTCTTGTGTAAAACATATGTTAACTTCGATACTTTTATAGCACCAACCGATTTTTTTTTTCAATTGCTTTGGTACTGTCTGGTATCAAAAAAGGTCTTGTCATTCGGTACCAAAATTCCTATCCTACTCTACATCCACACTGACACTATCATATTTAAAAACTGAATTTTTCCTACTTTTACACAATAGCACATCTCATCAGCGTCAGTGTGCTACAGTGTTTAAACATACACAAACTCTACTTGGGCAGCGCCAAGATAGACAAAATTACTCTGCTTTTTAATTTCGTGAAATGAGGCCTTCTGTTGTAAGATTTAGCTGTTGAAGAGTGCTTGAAAGATATTTCTTAAAAATAGTTTAATAGTCTACTATATGTGAAACTAACTGAGCACTTTACGTATGCAAATTTAGGCGGCATGTCCGATGGACTCCAGAACTGACAGCAAAAACATTTTTTACATTTAAACAAGAAAGGAGAAGTTATTTTTTAGTTTGTCTGGCATCTAATTCTGTCAGAGAGCTCAAAATTAAACAATATTATTAAAACAGCAGAACTTAAAAAATAAATATATATATATATTAAACCTGACATATGATGGTCATTCAAAAAGTTCAGAGACTGCTCCTGTGGCGTATAGGGTGCAGCACCATGACATGCGCGGAGCAGGGGGATGCTATAACTTTTGCGAGTAAGTATTCCAAGTTCCATCAAAGCTGGGCTTTGACTCACTGGGCATGGCCAGTTCAGAGGGAGGCCCATTACTCACACTCGCTATTTCTTCAGCTCCATAATTATATGCAACATTCAAATGAATCCCAATGTCAAATAAAAAATATCTTTCTGTAGCAACTATATCTACAAATTTCATGCAACACTTCTGACACAGTAGGAACAGTAGCAAAAAAATGATATTGTTTTATATTAATTTGATGAGTCAGGCTTTTATGTGGTATGTTGACAATACTGAGAGTTCCTCTTTTGCAATGTTGTGCAGATTTGGGATATGTATACCGTGTGCTTGACATCTTTCATTGTCACCTGTCCTGCTTAGGATTGAAAATGTGCTGGCGCTGCACATGCTAGTCTCACATATACACTCTCACTCACCAGGGTACCACTGGGCTGTATTCCAATGTTAATACACAAGGCTGACGATGCTGAGGGACTGTATGCATGTCACACTGTCACAGCAGAGCGAAGGAAAAGGGAGCAAGAGAAACAGAGGGAGGGGGTGTTAATTTTGGATGCATGGCATGTGGAGTTAAGATAACCATCTTTTCTGCAGCTCTCCTCCACCACATGGTTTGTTCAATTACCATTTACTGCAGAGCAAGAGAGAGAGAGAGAGACACCGAAAGAGAGGGAGAGGGAAAGGGAACAGTGAAAGAGAAAAGCAAGGGCAATGGAGGAGGAAGTGGAGGGGAGGTGCTCTGTGATGCAGGGGATGAGGAAGTAGATGTGAAAGAGTTGGAGAGAGGGGAGTGAGTGTAAAAATAGAGGGAGAGAGGGGAAAAAAAGCGAAAACATTCTGTATACAGAGGCAGGGGGTGAGCAGAGGACACAGGGTGAGATGTTGTGTCCCCGTCACATAAATATGTCACGTACGCTGTCATGTTCTTACAGCACACAACACAGCAACTCTTGAATATCATGTGTGTTTTGCTTAGACTGAACATTAATAAACATCAAATCTGCGCAGCAGAATTTCCTTGTGTAACCGCTTCGCACATGCAGGGGTTCTGTTATGAAACACCGCCAATGTTTCTGCTTTGATAAGTGTCGTGGGCTGTGAGTGTAGCTTTAAAAAAAAAATAATAATAATATTCAAACAGACTCGCTGCATGGGGTCCCAACCGTACCAAATTGAGATATATAGAGATATAGCTCGATCCATCAGCCCCACTCATCAATTTTCCCCCTCTTTCCAGCATCCCCACTTTTAAATCCTAATCCCTCCCTCCTTATCTTTCTTCATCCCGCCCTTCAACGACAGTCTCCCTCTCTCTCCCTCTCGCTCCCTCTCTCTCTCTCTGTCACTGTTTCTCTCCCTGGCTGGTTCTGGGTCCAGTATATGGAGCAATTATAGAGATGATACCCACTGTCAGTCAGCGGCTCACAGATGAAGCCGGGCCTCTTTAACATGCTAATGGAACGCCAGATTCAATCAGGCCTTTGTATGGCAGAGGGGAGTGCAGCGCTGCTCATTAAAAAATAAATCATAATAACAATGAGGCCCTGGCTGCAAAGGCAAGCAGTACCTAAGCCACAGCATTGAAATGTCTCTTCCTCCCTGCTTTTTCTGTAAACTCTGCTGTCCCTTTTTTCCCTCCGATCTTCAGACTCACTAAGTCGCCGAATGGCGGCATTGATGGTGTGGGGATGGATGTGAGTGTGAAGGAGGTGGAGGACAAGCAGCGTGCGTGAGGAAGCTGAGTCCCTGAATCATCTGACAAACAAAAAGAGATTATGTCAAGTCAGCACTGTGTTCTATCAAGCCTTCTCAATCTTTCTCCCTCTGTTCTACCTCCCCAATGAGGCCTCTGGCATTTATGTACATGCACAAACACACAGACACAGACACACACACACACACAATCTACATGGCTAATTTGTGGACCAACTTCATCACCTTCAGGTCTCACATAAGGTCAAAACTACGATGCACTCCTGCAAAACAGTTTTAAGACTTAACAGCAGGAAATGTTATTTGATTACTCATGCGCTTAGTCACGCTCATCAGTCTCTCTGGGAAATCACGATGACAATAATTAATGCAAATTCAACCAGTTGCTGCTAGTTCCAATTTCGCAACATTCCTGCAATTTGTCCGCTATAAAAGGTACACAAAAGAAACTCTGCTGAGGGCATTTTGAAACAAAGTACACCTTTGCAAACAAAACTTGATGTATCAGAAAAAATAACTCTTCATTGGCACTCTTCAATCTCTCCTCTCATCCTCAAAACAAACCACATGCTGGTTGACCGGACAACAAATTGGAAAAACTACAAGTGCTGGTCTTAATGGGACATTTGGTCTTAACATGAGAATTACACCCTACCAGTTGTAAGAGACTGCACTTTGTTTTTGTGCATTCAGTATGTTATAAATTATTATTAAAAAAGTATTTAAAGCCCTTATTTTATCAGATTATGTATTCTATATTAGCCCGGCTAGCTGCCCCATCTGATTTCTAGTCTTTGTGCTTAGATAAGCCAGCTGGTTACCGACTTGAGCCTGGAGATACAATTGTGATATTAACCTTTTCATTTCACTCTCTGCCAAAAAGCAAATAAGCATATTTTCCAACTTGACCAATTATTGCTCTACCATCAGTATGTTGTTAAAAATAACACTTCAATGATGTTGTATTTCACTTCAATGAAATTCAAGAGAATGATGAAAAATTACTTACTTTTAGTTCTTAATGTGGAGCCGAAAACTATTTTTTTTTCTATAATGAAAATGAATCATCTTTTTATTAGACCCTCCAGCCTGATATACGCCAATGTCTTTCAAAGTCCACGCTTTAGTAATTAATGTGAGACTATGGTAAAAAAAAAACAAAAAAAAAACAAACCCCCAAACCCAAAAAGAGATATCCGAATCTTCCTCAGAGCCACAGAAGAAAGTCACAGGGTTGAATAGCTCTCCCTGTGACAAGTCAATTGATTTTGATGTATACATTCTGGGAAGTTGCTCTTTGGTGATTCTATGACCCTTCATTGTTGCCCATCACCAGGTGTCCCAGCTACCATGTTATGAGTGAACGCACCTACAGTAAGGTGTCACTAAATGTCAATGTGAACTGAGGAACCTGAGGACAGAGTATTTGCTTCAGCTGTCTTTTGCCTCACAGGGGTGAAGCTCTGATGTAATTCAGCTGTCACATTTAACAAGCATATTGCGCCGTGTTCAGCGTCTGATATCCTCATTACTCTCATTACCATGCTGCTTTGGATAGCATTTCAAAAGCCAAGCAGCGCCTTTCATCCATGGTGTGCTTTGTTTAAGATCTCTCGAGGTGTGATTCATAGATGCTCAGTTCCTCTTTATTCATCATGCATCAACACTGGAGAAGGTGAGTTTGTGTGCGTGAGTGTATTGGGGTTCACGTGTCAATAAGTCCCGGAGATTTATTACAGCCAAGATCAACCAGAGCTCACTGAATAATGCATCGCCTGCTATCATGGAAAAATATGCTGAATATGCCTTAGCTGAGCATAAGGTGTGGGAAGAGGTATGAAAAAGCATAAAGCCTGCTCTTGACATAGCTTCTATGTATGAGACAAACGAAGGAAAACATTGCTCTCTACTTTGACAAATGAGCTCAGGTCTGGTTCAAGGAGCCCCCCCCCCCCCTTTCATATAATGAGCTAGGCCAAGGGTAGCAGCTGGAGGACTGTTCAAACTCGCAAATTACCATTTTGGTAAACTATATCATCCCAGCATTTTAAGTTTCAGATGTAGTTTTAACCTTTAAAAATGCTTGATGACTTGTCCTGATTCTCTGAGTGCACACGCCTCCATAGCTGCCTGAAATTCTCAGAGGGGAGGCGATTGGTGCTGATTTAAACACAAGTGTCATTTGCGGTCACACCAATGACAAGTGACATTACAGAGGAGCCCCCTCCAGGCATTTAAAGAGATTGGGCTGTGGTAGGAATGCCCAGGCATGGACAGAGAGCAGTGTGTTAGAGGACATGCTCGCTTGTTAGGGTACTCCATATTCATAGACAATACACTTCAGCGCTGAAATGAAAGCAGTGGTTGTCAACCACATAAAGTCTCCTCCCCCTCTCTATTAGGCCGATAGCGTATTGCCCTCCATCCTCCTTGGGGAATAGGAGTCAATCAAATGGACTGGCAAACACTGGCAGGGGCACAAAATGGTTGGCGGTCCTCAAACAGCGCAGCTATATATTTTTCAAATCCAAACATCCCCCCTCCCCAACTCATCGTGCCTCCTGCTTCTCTCCTCCCTTCAGGCTGGGGGTCTAATCTCAGAGAGAATCTACTGCCTTTGTTGCTGCCCTCTAAGTGTATTTGGGTTGATCCACCAGTTTGTTGCTGAGTGATAGAATTCCATACCTGAGGGCGCTGGTCTCTGGGAGGTGCATGGGAATATAATCACAGGCTTTTGTTCCACCTGGGTGTGTGACCACTACCTTGAGAACAAGGGAAGAAGTGGGAGGCGATGGGGGAGAAATGTGGGTTTGGGTGGCAGGGAACAAGTGGGAGCAGATATGAACAGCCTGCCGGGAGGAAAACATCGGACAGCAGAGGACAGGTGGAAAGAGGGGGAGAGGGTACATGTTCCGGTGTGCTGCCTTCTCAGACAAAGAATGTCACCTTGTCTTCTTTACTTCTGTCCCTCCCTCTTTTTCTGGTTTTCTCCATCTCTTCATCCTCCTGTTCCTGTTGCAGTGCACTGATGTACAGACTATCTATTTGCTCCCCTCTCTACACAGGTCTAGCCTCCCGTTGCCACGGTGGTTCACTGTCTTTCAACAGAGACAACAAAGCAATGCCCTGCCACCTCCTCCATAGCATTCCCAACAGTTCATCCATCACTGACTCAGACATTGCCGAAAGCGAGTGATATTGAGACACATCTCCCTTGGAAAACAACTGTGATCATCTTACTAAAATGACTGGTTTTCGACAAAGGGAGGAGCATTCAGTACAAAAGAAAAATACATAAAAAGATAGAAACCTGATAATGATAGAAAGCAGACAGCAGGGAATTTAAAAGAGGACAGTGGTGGAAGAGGGGAGGAACATGGAATCTGCTGTGAACGGGTTTGTCTTTTTAGCTGCTGGATGTCATGCAGTTTATTCCCTTTTACGGTGTAGTCCCTGAAACCGCTAAAACAGCTGGGTTTTACATGTAACAGTTGACCAAACACATATGTAATATAAGGGTTGTACTATGTTTTTAGTCTGTTCATTTATTTGTGCATTTTATATTGTTGTTGTTTCACCTAGGGTTGCCATGATTCCCAAAAATTTGGTAGGCAGCCCGAATACCACCTAAAATCCATGATTCTTGAGAACTAATTCTGATACCTTAGCCAAGAGTGTGATTCAACCTGAACTCTTTCATTTGAAAATAATATTCCAGCCACAAGAGTGCGATGGAGCTTTCAAATAATAAAAAAAAAGGCATTACTGCTTTGTCAAACAGCAAAATAGTGTCAAAAACGAAACAATAATCAACTTTTTTCTGGAGGCAAAAGCATTTTTACAGTAATGCAGCTGCCTGAAATATTAAAAAGAATGCAAATAAAAAACTGAAAAAAATATTAACGTTACAAAAACAGTTGCATGTAGCCTTCAAGTCTTTAACACAAACACAGGAGTTGTATAAAACTCACTCAACTTGTGCATTACAACTGTGGTACAGTACGAACCACAACAACACACAGAGGTAACCATTTATTTAAAGATGCACTATACAGTACATACAAGGAGCTGTAATGTTGGTATGATATGTATTGCCCAATAATATAAGCTATCACCACATTACCATAAACAAGCTAACATCAGCATCCGTGAATGTTGTCTCGAGCATTGCTATAACTTGAACAGCTGTCACTTTTCACAAACAATAGCAGTAACAGTTTATGATGGAAACCTTGTCACTGATGACATTTTGTTAATATATAGTTTAACAACAGACTCTCTCAGCTTCAATTCTGTGTACAGATCCGGATGTCTGTCTTTTAGCTGCTTCGATAAGTTTGAAATGTTTCTTTCTTTTGTCCAAAATGCTCTGTGACACTATTTGCATTCTGGCTTTTGTTCATCTATAACTTGTAAAAGACCATTTGACTCAAATGCAATATATCTCCATACACGACATTTGGATTTGTTTTTATTTTGTATGTTTGTTTATTAGACAAGTTGCAGCAGGCCTGTTGCTCTTCACTGCCCGAGCACCGATGGTGCGAAAGCCCTATTGTTAAACAAGCGATTATTAGGATTCTCTGTAAACAACTGCATTTTTGGAGGCTTTATCATATTCAAAAACTCATGAAAGTTGGTACACACAGTCTCTCCTGGCGAAAAATGTTGTATTTTAGTGGAGTCGTGAGTGGGCGTGGCCAAATGGCTTGCTCGCGCCCCTTAAACAGATGCCCCGGCAGCTCCATTTACCTACATGCACGAAATTCGGTGGACGTGTATCACACCGAGATGTACAAAAAACTTACTTGCACCATTACGTCAACTCAACAGGAAGTCCACCATTTTTAATTTAGTTGCCATTTATGGCGATTCACACATGTTGTACTTTAACAAACTCCTCCTTCAGATTTTGTCGGACCGACTTGAAATTTAGTCTGTGCCCTCTTAACATGTTTGGGATTAAAAGTTATCACAAGAATTTGTTTTTGTTGATGGGTGTGCCCGTGGCGTGGCAGCCAAAAAGTGACCCAAATATCATACTAAAGCATGTCGTCCAAAAAGTGACCCAAAAATGACTTTTAGGTCACTTTTTGCTGTATTTTGACTTTTTTTTTTTTTTCATAATTTGGATGACATGCTTTTAAAAGTCATAACAAAGGGGGGAATTGAACCCCCAATCTTCTTACTAAGAGGCAGCAGTGCTAAAAACTGCACCACCAATCTTCCCAGGTGATGGTCTGCATTGTGACAAATCTTTGGCTCACTGCAACCTATAATTCCACCGTCCACAAATATTCATTCAAATGCGACCAAAATTGCCACAGACATTCTTTGGATAGTAGATACACGCGTTTTCAAGGGGGTCTGCAGTGATATTAAATATCTTCCTGTAATGTGGAGTGCATGCAAAACTTTTTCAATTTCTCCAAATGTTTCAACTTCACTAAAAGTTGAATCACCATCAACAGGTGGAATTTGAACCATTAATAGCAACCTTGGTGAATTTAGTCGACATTTTTGGCGATTCACACATGTTGTACTTTAAAAAACTCCTATAGATTTTGTCGGACTGACTTGAAATTTAGTCTGTGCACTCTGAACATGTTTGGAATTAAAAGCTATCAAAATAATTAGTTTTCGTCGATCGGTGTGCCTGTGGCATGTCGCCCAAAAACTGACCCAAAATTAATTTGTGTATATAGTATACAGTGTAGAGTATAGAGTATAGAGTATAGAGTATATAGTATAGAGTATAGAGTATAGAGTATATAGTAGAGTATAGATTATATAGTATAGTATAGAGTACAGAGTACAGAGAATACAGTATATAATATAGAGCATAGCCAGGGCGATGCGGCTAAGTTTGATGTTTCGCCGTGACACAGGAAGTTGATGTTTAAGGTCAAATGATGCTCCAAACCTCATGAAACTTGCGTCAGGCACCAACTTTCATGAGTTTTTGAAGATGTTAAAGCCGATAAAAACAGGCTTTTTTTTTTTTTTTTTTAAAGAAGAATAAGGAACAAGATCACGAAAAAAAAAAGAAAACTGCAAGCGTGAATATGCGGACCTTCGCGTGCTGCACGTCGGGGAGCCGGCGGACCCAACCCGCTGGTTCCCCGGTGTGCAGCGCACGAGGGCCCGCATATCACTGCTTGCAGTTTTAATTCCACATATTGTTGTTAGCTTCCATTTCATCAGTACCTTCAGCACCATAGAAAACAAGTACCGTCATGTAGTTAGAACTGTTACCGAAGTATTGGTTCTTGTGGTATCTTGTTTCACTGCCGTGCTCTGTGAAGAAATATCAAACTGAACGACCTTTTGATTATCAAACACTTGTTGGCTATTGGATTGAATTATGGCTCTGAAAAGATTGTGAATTGCTTCTTCATAGAGGATAGACGCATAAATTAACAGCAGTTACAACCTAGCTATTCTAATGGTAGGTTATAAAGTGTCTATTAAAACTCATCGTACCATTTAGTGATACGGTAAAATCCATGTTCCTGCTTTCTATAGCTCCCATTCTCTAAAAAGACTGCTTCAAAGTTTTCAGAGCTACTTTTCAAGAATACTGTACATATAGGGAGTATTTTATACTTGAAAGACAGATTACTTTGGTGACGTATTGCTTTATGGATCTAGATTTGTATATACAAAAATTAGGGTTACATAAAATATGTTTAGCTACGTAACCATGTGGGTCAGGGTTAGTGCTACGGGTTGAAGTTGAATTGTAGCCGATGGCCTGACGAGGGCAACCACAGAGGGGTGTGCGGTTGCTGATGTTTGTGTGCTTGTTTTATGCTCTCATTGTGACCCTCTCTCTGTGTGAACACTATACAAATTCTGTATGCCTCTTTTCCGACTTCTGCCTGTGCTGAGCTGCGCAGCGCTGTTCTCTGTGTTCTCATCATCCCTGGCTGTCCTCTCCCATTAACCCTGACAGCTATTTGTCTGTCATTATTGACCTCAAAACAGCACAAACACTCACCGTCATCATACAAACACACACACACACGCACGCACGCACGCACGCACGCACGCACGCACGCACGCACGCACGCACGCACGCACACACACACACACACACACACACACACACACACACACACACACACATAAAAACAGGCTGCACTCTTGCTGAGCCTTGCACAGCCAAATCATTTTGTGCCTGTGCTATAGTTCAAACTTAATTACATGGTATGCTTTTATCACTCTAGGTGCTGCGGAGATATATATCATGTTGGAATGTAATGAGTCTGAGGCCAATTTAGACATATTTTCATTAAGTCTATTAATCCTGTCCTGAATGGGTTGGTGCAAGTTGTAACATGATGCCCAACAGACGGCTACTCCACCAAAGCATCATCATTATCACTGCTGTCATTGATTTAAGGTGGACCGTAGGCAAACCTGTATATCAATCCTGAGCAAAGTGATAGAGATATATAATTTTACCCCGCCCATCTTTACTGCCCCTGGACAGATAGTTAATACAGATCCAGAGTAAAAAATAAAAGGGAAACTTAGAGTCAAAGGGTTTGACTCTGCAAAGCTGATCCAAGCTCAACGACATATTTACAGTTTGGATCGGGAAAATCGGAACCAACTCTAGATGTGTGTGAGTGCCTCTCCGGGTTTGTGCATTGAGGCAGCTCACAATCCTTCGCTCCACAAGTAACAAAAGCGAACAGCCTCCAAAAATTCAGTTGCTGCTCGACGACGAGCAGAAAAAAAATGTATCTGAAGGATTAGAGGATCTGCCTCTGTGGCTCGGGCATGTGCACTGGCTCTAGTGTGTATTCTAGACAATTCTGGATAATGTGTATTGTGGAGTTGTGGGTTTACAGCCACGGTATAGATAGGTAGGTATCAGAGGCAGGCTGTCTTCACTTCATTCCATCCCATTATTTTTGCATTATACCTCCTCCCCTCACGCCCATCTTTTTTCTCTCCATCTTCCTTGGAATCCCCAGTCAGCTCCTCCGTGTCTACCGGAGAGACAGACTGGCAATTAAATCCTCCCAGCCTTGATTCAGCTACTTAGGAGAGATCAAGGTAGAATCTTTTGGGGGGCTTTTTAAGGCCTGCCACTGTCATATTATCTCGCTAGGGTGTCATTATCACCCCATCCAGTCTGTCATTAAGCACCATATTCCCCTTTGGGAGAGACAGAAGGTTTACCCTGGCTTATCTGGAGTATATCTAGTGCCTTTATGAGAGTGTGCTTTTTTGAGGAATGAATCTGCGTCTTGAGTTATTTGTTATATGTATTATTTTGGAATAAAATCTGCCCTTGAAATGGACCTTTCTGGAATTGAGTCCTGTGATCAGATTGTAAAGGACAATAGAGATATAATGAACTCACAATTGTAAACTATGCTTGTGAGACTTGACGTTTTGGAAGCTTTGATCACACAATGGAAGCTGTTTTAACTTAGTTTGACCTTCATGTTGCTGGTATTTTGTTTTTATTACAACCACTTAGCACAATTGCCCTACATGCTGCAGTCTGAACTCCACTTGTGTTTTACAGTACAATAAAATAGTGAAATAACTTTTCTCCAAATTGGTAGGTTGGTTAAAATGTAGAAGCATCTACAATTAGAGATGTTTTACCTCCCGGCCACTCATGCAGAAAAATGTACACAGACACAAACACTGTGCAGTTATGCTGCACTGATGGTGGCAAAACAACGCAGAAACCAAGATGTTTTTTTGCACCATTTAGATATTATAACATATTTCACCCACCACTGGCGCCGCACTGCATTGGGTTGTTTGCAGATTTGGGAGGGTGTGTATGAGCGTTCACGGCTTTCACTGCAGTGCATATATTTTGGATTAAGGACTGAGGCATGTTCTGACTAATACTTAGCACTGTGATGAAGTCTTGAAGTGCCACCACTGTATCATTTCACAGTAACTAAGCTCCCACAGCCTTTTTACATTACCCAACATACACAAGCACACACACTCTCAGAAAGAAAAACATGCACGCATACCTTTCATGAAACACGAGCGCAAACAGAGAAGCAAAGTCTCATTTGTGGCAATGAAACAAGTTTCAGCTTTCCCCTGCATAATCCTCCCATTAAAGCGTAGCATAACACCAGCAGTTCCAGGCAGCAAATCAAACAGATCTTTATCTCTCATCCGCCTACCTTGTGTGCATGTATTAACCTTCATAGGAAGTTAGAAATTAGCATACCATGATTAGAAAAGATAGGGGAAGATAAAGTTTGATAGAAACATCATTTTAAGGTGCTAAAATAAAAACTTAAAGTGGCTGCTTTGAAATCTACAGAGGGGCTCAGCAGCACACTCTTGTGGTCACTTACAGTCACACCTGCTCATGTTTTGGATTGCGCTGCATGCTTGGCATGAGGGAGGAAAACTTGTGTGACTCGCAGCACTACGTGAGCCTTGTTGCACTCTGTGCTTTCTCCAGTGAACCACATCACTACCTGTGAGTCAGACACTGCGAGTCCATAATTCATTCCTAGCACAGGCTGTGGCAGCTACAGTATTTGGAGGAAGGATGCTGCTGCCACAGCTGTCTGTGAAGGAAGCACCCAGGCAAGTAAACGGCTCAGCATACAGCCGGCAGACCAACACTTGGGACTAGTGACCTGCACCGTGCTCTGTGTTACAAGGTCTCGAGGTGACAGGTAAGACATCAGGCTGATCCTGCGCTTTAAATAAACGAGTGCGTGTATGTGCGCGTGTAGTCGTAAACATAAAACAGAATCATCTGCTTCATGATGGACACAGCTATAAAGCCTGGGAGACATGCGAGTAAGGGGAACGTCGCCTTCCGTGGGCCTGACTGGGTCGTCCTCTAGATATTTGAAAGTGGGTGTTACAGAAACAGTAAACTCAGTCTTTTAGAACTCTCTGTGTGTGCACGTGTCTTTGATATGCATGTATTTGTCTGCTGTGTGTATGCATCAGTCAACCTTAGTGTGCAAGTGCTATTTTTTTGTGCATTGGTGCAGGTCCTTTAGCCAGGCAGGTTATGATTCTGTTGATTACGCTTGTGGTCAGGTGAAAGGGTGCCATAGTGTCCTGTTGGGACTTAGACTGAATGTGAATACTGAATGGAAAAGGGACACATTTTCAATCTCTCTTCCCCTCCTGCGCCCTATCCACACTATCACGCTGCCTCCACGGCTGGAATGAATTGGCTATTCCTCTAGACCCGGGCACAGCTGTGTACAGCGCAGAATTCACACTGAGCTGATCATGAGCGAGACAAGGAAGAAATCAGAGTGAGAGATGAGACACAGTTGGTAAGAGGAATGGAGACAGACAGACAGACAGATGGCCAGCCATCCGTTGCACACTACAACCCATATGAAAGAGTAGATCAGCAGAGACATAACAGCTTTCCCTGACCACAAATCCTGTAATTATAATAAGGCAGTCATTTTAGGCCACTAGAATTCTCCTTTTCCCTGGTTATGACAGTATGGTAACTCACCTATGTGTCTCTGCCATGAGTTTGTCAGTGTGCAGGCAGGAACCATCCTCTGAACTGTCAAACTGGGACTGAGAAGCCACTAATGGTGTTTCTACAGTACGAGTCTGGGGAACTGTTGCTTTTACATGTGTGTGAGAGAGAAAGTGAAATCATGTTCGGGTTATGTTGAGGAAGCTCCCAGTGCTACCTCCAGTCTCTTTAAATCATCTCACTGACTCAGAGTTCTCTCAATAATGTATACATAAGCCAAGGGCAGGTTTTCTCTGGATTTAGAGCCAGCAGTTAGTCTGAAATCTCAATGCGCCACACACGAGGTCGATAAAGTAAATTATGAACGCTACACAGTTAATCACTAAAGCGATTGCTTGGCACAAAACTTTGAGATGCCAAAAAGTATTTCTTAGTTGTCGTTTCATTATGTTAATCCCAGTCAGAGACTTAGACTTGAATTTTATCAGCACGTCTGTTGGTAATATTCCAACATCAAACATATCAGCAGCGCTGACTATAAATCAGGAATGTATTCCTGATGTCTCTCTTCCCTCTACGCCATGAGGAGGACAGGTGCTCGCTTCACAGCCTGACAGAAAGGCAAGTTGGCAGCCTCACTGCTACCACCTCCTTCTCCCTGCCCCCACTGCCAACAACCCTGGCACATCTGTGCCTGTCCAGCATGGCGAGTGCCAACTACCCTGCTCCCATTGTTCTCTCCTGAATGCACCCAACGCCCATGGGATAAGACGGCTGAACAGTGTGGCACAACCTACACAGCCTGTTAGATAATCTCAAGACATGAAAAGATTCTCTTAGCCTACATTCTACAAACAGCTTTTTGTCTTGCAGCATCGGGAAGGAAAACACCCTATGGTGTTTTCTCATAAGGTCCTTCCCACGTCAGCTTTGTCAAGAGGTAGACATTCACTGGCATGAACAAAAACCTGCATGAGCATAATAACCCCAAAACGTACAGTATGCATTATTGAAATTTTATAATACGCAAAATAATACATTGCTTTGCAGTTGTGAAACCTCCTTAAGTATTATGTTTTTGCCTCTTTTTATTAATTCATTATTCATGAGTTTGAGCTTTCCTTGATGACAGTGCATTCTGTTATTTGCTTGGTTTTTATATGTTGCCTCCACTTGTTTAAAATCAAACACAACAGACACATAAAGTTTGGGAATTAAATGTGTCAAATGGAGAAAAAGGATTGGGGAGCATTAATTTGTGTGTGCATATATGCATTTCCAAAGTGGAGGTGGGAAAGTGGCCAATAGCAGATTTATCAGAGCCACGCAGGCTGGCGAATTATTCCAAACAGGAGAATCAGTTGCTTTTCCCCCTGTGATCTCTCTTCTGCCTGCTCTCTAATTTGAACTCTCCTTCTTTCCCCCTCTACACTCTGTCTGTACTGCAGCAGCTTTAATTTTTAACTGTTTCCACCTGCAGTTGTTTTGTCCTTTGTCTCTCTTTATTACTGTTACCTCTTATTGTGTAAGGACAGTGGATATATAGCAATAGCCTCGAACATAACTTCCCTCTACTGCATTGAGCATTTTATTTTTTTTTATTTTTATTTTTTTTATCATAAAAGTGGATATTCTTTTTAAAACCTCCCTCTGAGCCAGCAAAGCACCTCAGAGGGGGCGAAAATGACAGCTGATTTGTTGACACCGGCACCTCCCAGATCTAGAGTAAAAAGTGAAAGTACAGTTCTTAAGTGTCCAAATATGAAAAGCTCCAGGAACCAGCTGAGCTAACTACAGGAACTTATTGCTTTATTCATTGGCCTGATGTTCTGTTTTATGCATTCATTTATTTAAGATATACAGCTATATGAATAGATGGCTTTCATTCAGAGGTGGTCTCTTGTTCAGATAAATTTGAACAATATGGCATAATATTTGTATTGCCATAATATTAAAGATGCTTTGTAAACATCTAAATCTTACTTTCTAGTTTTTTTAATAGTTGCATACTTAAGTGACAATGGTGCGGTGGGTAAAGTAGTCTATAATGTGGATGTATGAAGTAGTCAATCCATCCCCACCCCCTAATTTATAGTACCCCCTTCCAGAAAATAGCTCCAACGATCCTGCACACTTCAAACAAGCCACTGACTGCAACAGAGAGCCTTCTGGCAGTGTCCCGCAGGCTGTTTTAGAGGTCTGATTATGGCCTCTGTGAGCCTGATAGGATTCCTGGCATGTCAGAGGGTTTAACAACATCCAAATCACTGTCTGAGCCCTCTCAGCTCATCCAGACTGGCCTGTCAGTCAATCTGTCTCACACAGACATTAACACAGATCAGGCACCAGGAGTGAAAGCAAAGGGGGAGAATATTAGAGTAGATAGAGACACTGCTTTGTACTTTTCACTTTACTTATGGCTGCAGCTTAGTTATTTTATAACTGATTGTCCAGGATTTCTGTTTTTTAATAGTTTGGATTTATCAGTAATCAATTAGTCCTGAAAATGCCAGATAACAGTGTAAATTCCCCATCAGTCACATTCCCTGACTCCAAATTGCTTGTTTTGTTTTTCCTACGACCCAAAAATATTAACTTATTGTTGTTGTGAAAAAAAGCAAAAGACAAATCCTTAAATTTGTTCCAAGTTTATCATTAAAATTGTTGGGGATTAATGAATGAATCAGCACATGTGTTATTGCTGTATGTGTAGTATTTAGACAGAAGCAATGTTGTATCAATACTAGCTGTGGTTTATTGTGCCATGCATTTGTACTGTTACACAACAGTTTTTGTGTCTGTATGCTGGTAACAGCTGTGGCCGGAGGCACAATGTTTTCGGGTTGTCCATCCGTCAGTGCGAAGGCTACAACAGATTTTAGAGAACACGATATCTCAGCAACACCTCGAGGGAATTTCTTCAAATTTGACAAACGCATACACTGGGACTCAGCAATGAACTGATTAGATTTGGGGGGAGGTGGCAACAACTCTAGAATTCATAAACTAGTTATGACAGAATTTCACATGAACATCTAATAAGAAAAAATTATGAAATGATTACATTTTATATCCAAAAGGTCAAAGGTCAACTTCACTGTGACATCGTCACAAATTACAATTTATCTTTTTAGTAGCTCATTACACAGAATTGAGCCAACTGAGACCACATACACAGCACTTGTTCACACGCTGCACAAACAGTGCACAAAAATGTACGCAGCTTACACAGTCACACTCCTGCACCATACAGCGATTTGTTTGATTTACACTGTAAGAAGATCCCCAAAGAGAGATTAAATTAATGGGGTAATTATACACTGCAACCACAGTCTGATTTATGCACACTGACAAACACACACGCCTCCACGTGCACACACCCGTCCCTGATGGGACAGACTCTGTCTTTGCTCAAAGGACGATTGCTCCTCTCACTCTTGTCTAGTCCTCAGCTCCATTACCTTTCTCAGATTCCAGCTGCCTCCTTCTGCTGCAGAGAAATGTTCCATTCTCTGATCAGCCAATCTGCCCGTCTGTTTGCCTGCCTGCCAGACACTACCTGACCCACTGCCGGCAACGGTCTCCATGTTCAAGTGCAGCCTCACTGGGGAGCTGCAAAGCATAACTACTGTGCCATTTCAGCTAACAGAGTGTCACTCTTTTCAAGTAAAATACACACTCACAAATATGCTTGCACAAAGCATGCGAATACAGGCCATGTATCAAGACGTGGCATAGTGTTATGATAAATGAAGTAAAAAAAGCACCATATTAGTCATATTTTAGTGGCGCAGCCCCAGAGGACAATCTGCCTTCATCAGTCATGGAGGTAGAGGTTGGGGGAGAGAACAGCTACAGGTTCCCCATCCGCTCTCCTCACATCAAACAACATTTAGGAATAGCTCAGCTTAGAACAATGGAAACTGCATGTTTGAACCTCTGAAAATATGTGACTGATCACACTTTTTTTCTTTTTAATTTGGAACAACAAACATTTTAATTAAAATGTAAACACAAATGCCTTTGTATAATAGTGCAAAGACTACATCCACACCAATAATAAGATTGCCGAGTAAATCATGGTGTAAGAATAATTGTGTCTGTGAATTTGGCCTAGGGAATTTTCAACTAGATTAGCCTCATTTCCCCAACAAATGCACAGCAATATAAGGCTAATCATACAAATTAAAAAGTAATAGATATCATGTTGGCAGCTCTGCTGAAGCTCCGTTAACACTGTCACTCCACATGCACAAGAACGGCGCCAGGTTTTATTTTTGTGCAGTAGTTGCAAGTCAATATTCAAAATAAATAAATAAACAACATATAATACCAGTGGGCCAAGAAATAGCTTGTTCATGTTATCATTATCAACACAACAGTTATAGTATCACTATAGCCTCAGCCTACACGTAGACACACTACAGCTTGCCAAAGTACACTTTAACACATGGTACGCGGTAAATGTACCGTGCATTCGTTGGCTAAATTGTTTGACACCTCATATGCTATGGCATTTAACCTCCCCCCCCCCACACACACACACACACACACACTGAGGTAACGGAGGGAAGCACCTACTCAACGTCTGTTGTTGTGGCTTGAGGCAAAACCATCTATGATGTTCTTCTCACTCACTCTCCTTAGCTCGCATGCAGTCCACACATCAATTGCATATTTTAATCCAGTACTCACATTGTGTATGGAGTTCTAAACTTTATAACCCAGGTGCTAAATCTGCAGTGGCGGGCCTGGAGGGAAAAAAACACAAGGTCCATGGTTATCAAGGGCTCAACCCAAAAATATTGTTCATACATCAGCGACTAAATAACCGGATTGTCAGTACATACATTCAGGATGGGTATTTATTTAGCATAGGTACCATTACTGTTACTGATTAATTTGTTAGGCCGCATCTGTTTAGCAGCATCAGCCTCAAGGTATTTTTTTCTTTCTGACTTTTTTTGCTCCACCTTTTCTCTTTTTGGAACCTTCATCCATTTGTATTTTTGATTTGTTATCTTTATATTAGCACCTTTCTGTCTTGATTCTGTATTTCCTGCCTGACCTATGTATAGTAGGTAGCCTATTTGGGGCTGCACAACTCCCAATAAAATGAGCTGCTCCAACATCAAGTGGGTAGCAAAAGGCAGGTTACATTTTTTTTTGCTGGTGGCCTCTTGGCAGGCCCATCTGGCATTTGCCAGATTTGCCAGATTGCCTGTCCAAAGCTGTGTGTGTGGATGGGTTTGTGCAGTCATTCATGTGTTTGCATGTTTATATTTGTGGTTTGTTCAGTGGAGGAAACTTACATGCCTAACTAGAGGTAATGATGCAGTCCTCTCCACCTCCAGGCCTACAGATGCGCAGCAGAAGGCAGCTAAACTTCGGCTGAGACAGCACTTTTACTCCCGTCTGACAAAGTCAATCTCTCTCTCTCTCTATCTCTCTATCGTTATCTCTCCCACCATCTCTAATCCAAACTTTGGAGACTCCATCTGGTAACATCATATTCTTCCATGCAGCAGTCACATTATTTTCTCTGATCACATTCAGTTGACATAAAGCTTGATGAAAATGCAGAGGTGTCAAATAATGCCAAATTAACATGTGAAAGTGTGGAGGCAGGTAAAAATGCATTGCAGTAGGTAGCAGAGCGAGGGACAGCAAGTAACAGAGCGAGAGAGTAGCTTAGAGCAATCCCAAAAAGGAGAGCGGCAGAGCTTTAAGTCTCAGAGGAATTTGAAAGCCATAGAAATCGAGTTGCGGATATTAAGAGGCTTAATCTAAGAGCTTGCTGAGGCTGAGTTTTGCTGTGTGGGCCCCATCACTATCATCCTTGACAGAGGTTAGAGAGGAGACGTAGGGGGATAAGGAGGAAAGGAAGAGAAGGCAGATGGGAGCAATGACGAGAATAGGGAGCTGTGTATCATTAAGACGTGCTTTTATAGGATAATTAAACATTGGCATCGTGCACGTTTGTGCGTGAGTGTGGTTGTCTGCTGTGTTTGTGTATTGAGAGTTCCCTTGCAGTGGATTTCACAAGTGACTGTCTTTTTCAACTCCCGTAAAAATTCCAGTCAAACAGTATGTTGGACACAGTCAAAGCCAGGGAGCATGTGTCAGGCGCGAGTGGAAGAATCAGAGTCCATGATTCATTTATACCATAATTAGACACAACTAAGCGATCCAACTGTAGTGCGCAAGTCCAGATGACATAAAGCAACACATGCTGAGATTAAACTTATTATCATCAAGCTGCAGACATCTCCCAGGAGAGGAAAGGAGAAGAGAGCAGACTGGCAGGCAGTTGGATAAGAGGAATCCCCACTGCCTCTGTGGCATTCTTTTCTTCTCTGTGTCATTCCTGCTTCATTTGATGTGAATGTTTTAATGTAATGATCTGCTTCTGTTATGTGAATTCTCCTTTGTCAAGTGCACCAAACGCATCACACCATTTGTGTGCATAGCAATGTAACTCTTTGGTGTTTCAGTCTTGTCAACTTGTCAGGAAAACCAGAATGCCTGTCCACAGCAATCACTGGAGCGTCCTTAAGAGCCCAAATGCGTCTTTTTCTCGCAGTTTAGATATTGCATGCTCTTCTGGGGTGCCACATAGCTTTGCTCTGTCCACAAATAGAAAATTGCTTTTGCAGTGTAATTATGGCTCATTGTGCTTTTTGGAATTCATTCATTCCAGGAAACAGCAGCTCACATTCTTTTATAAGCTACACATTTCATTTCTCTCTGTCTCTCTCTTATATTTTTATACTTTGTTTAATTATATTAACGAAGATATTTACTTCACATTGCCAAAATAAACGTAAAAAACATGGGTATATATACACCCATGGGTATATGGATAAATAGCATGTGTAACTATGTATCTCTGTCTCTGTGTTTTTCTGTGTACAGGAGGCATTAACCGGATGGGGGCAGCAATGCCGGCGTTCCTACGGACCCCCACGATGATCCAGCCCCACCTGGACATGAAGCCCTTCCTGCAGTTCCCCATTGAAACCCCCCATCCTGCGCACAGCATGAGCCTCTTCCACAACTTCAATACGGTGAGAGTTGACGCAGACACAAACAAACACATATACTGCAGTCTTTTAACTCATCCACTGCAGTAAGGAAAACGCACAAGAGAGACCTATATGATAATATGTAAACTATACTTTTAAATACATGAGTTTGCTGCTACATCTGCATTAAAAATGCACATTGAGCCTAACAGACCTTTACAGAGAAGCAGGGCATTCCCAAGACTTTGCCCCATTCCTTAAATCAAAGTTGTTAGAATTGAAGGGCACTTTTAAGGTCATCCTTATTGGTGTTTACTTCAAACACCGCAGTTTGTTTGATGTGGTGTTTGTTTTAACAATCTTATAATCAGATCGTACAGACATTTAACATTTCACCAACTCAGCATAATGTGGCACCTGCTCCCTCAGACTCCATCAAACAATGTCAACACATGTCCTGTCGGCAATATGTAAAATCTGTGAACTTTATATGTTCTCTATGTAGGGCAATGCTATTCCTGGTCCTTGTCTGCAGCAGTTATATTCTCTGCATGTGTCAGCCTGGTATATTTGACTGCGGTTTGCAAAGGAGCAACATAGCAACCTCCTTTTACTAATTGAACATATCTGGCTTGTGCTTTGACCACGCTAAGCACTACATGAATAGTAACAGCAGTCCAGACACTGTTAAACACATTGTAACGATAAAGTCCTTTTAATAGCCCTCAGTGGGCCATGACATAAGTGGAATCATTTTCACCACCAAACTGCACTACACCCAGCAGACATGGATTAATAGAGATACTGAAATTATGTAGGCACTCAGTTTCCACCCTTGCCTCTGTTAGCACAGGTCTGAAATCGGTCTTACTTGCTCTTTCTTTATTCTTGCTGCCTCTGCAACACTCCCTCTGGATCTCTCTCTGTAACATCCCTCCGCTTCCCATCTTCCCCTTCAGACGTTAACTACGTCTGAAGGTCCACAGGGATGCTATGAATTTGAATAGCTGTTGCTGCAGATGACTGCCAGTCAGCCCTGAGTGAGTAGTGTTTTACAGCTCTGTGGCCAGGAGATGGGGCCATTGGAGAGGCTTGGAGGACATTCTGACCTTTCGGCTTTACTCCATCCCAGCACAAACACATAAACAGGACTGAATGATTGTACTGCATTAAAAACTATGGAGAAATGACTGACTAGCAGGCTCACCCTGATATTACAGTTGATATTTAATTTAAATGTCTAGGAGAAAAGCGTTTGGTGCCTGAGGTGTTTCACACAATCTCAGTTTTTGATCTGTATCTTGTATAGTATGCCTTAAAAATATGGAAGAAAAAGGAAACTACTATGGTTGTTGCCAGTGAAAGCTCTGTCTTGATGTTTTGCCATGGAGGAAGTCATAGCCTTTAGCTTTCCAGGGAGGTTTGATTTAGTAAATGTAAACAGGAAGACCTACAGTAATTGTTTGTACCTGTGTTTACATCACTGATTGTTTTTATGGCTTGTGAACTAGGATTATTTCACATACCATTTTCAGTGTCTTAGATGTTTCCTGGTGCTTTTCTGCACCAACACACTGTGACAAATTTGGATATGCATAATATTCCAATGAAGACACAACATTATAGCTGCAATAACACTGAGAAATGTCCCTGCACTGAGCTGGCAGCTTGTTATCCTATCATTCTGACTTAATAAGTGATCTGTGCTGAGTTTGTACAATCTTAATGAGACTCTACTTCACATTGAAGGTTGTTAGCCCCATAGCAGAGGAATTGCCTCTCCTAAATCCATATAGAGCTTTAATAGTCCTCTAATGTGATTTGTCCTCTACCTGCCTGTCTGGCTCAATGTGCCTGTAGACAGTGACAAGGCTGAATTATTTATCTGCAGCAGTTGGTCCTGATATAGACACATGCTCATACACCTCTGAGCTGAGTTGCACTAATGTAGGCTTTTCTAAGGATACAAAACCAGGAATTTCCATGCGATCTAATCACACAAAGCCATGTGCGCACTTGTTGAGTCTGATTTGCCATCCACCCTCCGTTCATTGCTTTTTCTACTCTCCTCCTGAAGAACTCGATTTGATTTTCAACAGCACAGGTTCTCCGTCACAACCCTTGAAGTGCAGCACTTACATTCATCTCAGACCAATTGACTGATAGTTCATCATTCCTGTTGACTCCCTGTTCAGAATGAGCAATCAAAATAAAAACTATCTATTGTGTTTTTATCCAGCGACTCATGTGGTCTTATGACTCCTCTATGCAATTATGTCTGGCTAAAAGCCATCCCATACTGTATGTCTTCAAACCACTGTAGCAAGTACAGAGTTTTATTTATTTGTGACTGGGAGGATTGGTGGGCAGGGCAGAAGCTCCAGTGGCTGTCATGACATTTGATAGATAATGTGAATGTGAACTTGGGGAAGAGTGGGAGTCACGCAGGAGGACAGCAGGACAGCAGGGCACACACACAGTCCTGGCTGCATTTGGGCAGATTGAGTATGCATTAGGAATGGGGCAGAGTGAGAGAGAGTGAGAGAGAGAGTGAGAGTGAGAGAGAGAGAGAGAGAGAGAGAGAGACAGAGAGAGAGAGAGAAGGGGGAGGAGAAAACTGGAAAGCAGGGAGAGAGGGAAATGCACTGCAAGGAAGCGAGAGGCAGAGAGAGATAGAAAGTAGTTGAGAGTAGAGGAGGAGGAGGCTGAACATAAGGAACAGGCACTTGTTAGGTCATGTGTTAAAACAAAAAGGGGAGTGATTTCTGTTGCAGCATCTCAAAGAGAAGCAGAGTGTGATAAAAGGAAGAAAAACAAAGAAACCTTTGCTGGCAATGCATCACTAGGAACAAGCCCTGTTTATATTTTTTTGTGAGCTATTCTGTATTCTGCATTGAATATCCACTAGTAGGCTGAATGAGTGAGGAAGGTGCACTACACACTCTCGGTCTCGCACATGCTGAGATCCAAACACATACCTCAGGCAGCAGCACACACACAGGAGGACCAATGCAGCTTCAAGCTTCTACAGACACAGAGGAGAAGAAGGTGAGTACCCAAATTCTTGGAGCTTTTCACAATTTGTTTTATTCTCCACCCAACTGTGTTTGGGCACAACTCAAAAGTAGTGAGGAGCTGGTGCATCAAAGGCTGTTTTCATCTGGCACAGTGGCGACCTCACTGTGACCGCCAGATAGGTTCTGCTGAGAATCACAAAGCGGTGCATTCTTTACTGATGGAATTCAACCGTTCCAAACATTTTGTTTCAGGGAATTAATCAAACGTGCATAAGAAAAAGAAAAGAAAGAAACTAAGAAAAAGTGAAAAACATGAAAAATGAGATGTCGGTGAGTTCCAGGGTATGCTGTGGGGCAGTGCCGGGTGATACTTGGATTATGTTTCTCCACAGAATAAGTTTTTGGGTCTTCAGGCCCTGTGGAGCTGTTGACATGCCCACAGAGTGATGCTGAAGTCAGTGGTCTATGTGGTTTTCCCACATCTGCCAGAGCTCTCACATCCCTCTCACATTCAAACAACTTCATACTGACATGACATTTATATTATTTGTCAAGACATTTATATATGTATCATTTACTTAATAGATTTTAGAGATATTAATAAAAAAAATCGAATCCCAAAATTGTGAGTGAGTTTTGGAAAATCCCTCTGCGATTACATCATAGTGCTCTGCTCCTATTTCATGAGTAAATGTTTTGGAGAGCACTTGGGTTAGAAGGCATGTGAGTTGCCTTCCAAAAAGGCTTATTGGCAGCTGGACTGTGTTCTGAACAGCTGAAACGACTGGATGGATCATCGCTGACCCACACCCAGACTATTGGACTGAGTGGCTGGGGAGCAGCCATGATTCATGTACAGTTACTCCACCAGGCCTGTGCAGCCTCTTGTTAAACTTTCTTCAGAGGGGTGGGATAGCAGGTCACATTATGGACACCCAGTGCCTGAAACAGTGAGTTGATTGTTGATATAAATGGTTGGTTTATTGCAGTCCTTGAGTTGGCTTGAGGTGGATAATGCAAAGCCATATAAGCTGAGCTATACTTGTTGTGTATGTTCACGCAGTTAATCACCATTGCTCAATAACTCCTCCAATTCCACCCCACTATCTATTTGAATTCACAGCAGCAGCAGAGCAATAGACTGTTTCCGGGGAGAGAAATAGAGGGAGTCATGGAACGAGGAGTATGGGAAAAAGAGCCAAATGAGATAAGAATGTGTGATGTGAGGATGGCCTGGGCCTCTCTCTCTCTCCCTCTGGACATTTTCCCATTTCTCCCTCACTTTCTACTATCTTTTATCTGTCCCAATCCGTCTTCCTCTCCCTCTGTCTCACTCATTCACTCCTCCAGATGGTGTGTTTCTCCATCCCCCTTTATGTTTGAGTTGCTGAGTAACAAGCACTGTGCAAAATTTGCAGTTGTTTGTGCTTGAGTAATGAAAATATTCATTTCCGCCACTCTTTCCTATCCGTCACTCTTTGGGCCATTGAGCCATTTGTATATTAGATGAGACTATGGCTCTGGGTGTGAGATAGCTTCAGGGAACGCTTGGTGATTAGCCAAATTAAACGCAGGAATGAACTAAACTGATTCAGTTATATTCTGGATCTCCGAACCAGCAGGCTTGCATTAGACTTGGAGGACTCTCTGGAACATTCCCTCACTGCCTCATGAATTCACAACACCAGACATCTTAGCCATTTTATTCTTTAGACCACAACTTTTGTTGTTCTTCATTCTCTTTGTTCACCAATAAATTGATAAATTTTTATAGATGTTGCTTGCTTTAGCTGCAGACATGTGCCAGACAGTTGTCGGTGGTGGAAATCCAGACTAAGGCTAAGGTCAACTAACAATGATTGCTTGATAAATTCAGCTTCAAACACAGATACATAATTGGAATGGAGCCCTTTTAGATTAGTGCAGGCAGGGTCTTTGGTGTCTGGGACAACATTTATACAGGGGGCTTAACCACTGGCACGTTTGGAGGGCTGCTAAGCGAGTTAGTTAAATTTATACAAGGTGCTTAACGCTACATAGATGATGGACGTCCCAGCTGAAACAATTAGTGCAGGGACCGTATGATGCTTCAACGTGGTCTGGATCAGAACGAACAGATGCCTGAGCTTGGGGATGCAACTGGTGTCTCGGTTGTAGCAACATGCTGTCAACACTGTTCACCACTGTTTGCTGAACACAGACATGTAGTAAACACTGGACAGAGTCTGTAAACACTCTTGTATGTGCACTTTATCCAGCCTGCATGTGGCCATTTAGTTTCAGTCTCTTAACTTGAAAGAATGTGGACTTCTCTTCTTCACACTGACCTCCACCATGAGAGGTAGAGGTCAAAACACATTCACACCTCCCATCTTTGTGATAGATTGGCCTATCAACTTCACAGATCTACAGAATGTGAATTATAGCTCACAGATTTCTGCTCTCCTCCCTTGTCCTTCACTTTGGCAGATGGACCCGGTGCAAAAGGCCGTGATCAACCACACCTTCGGAGTTCCTCTGGTCAAGACCAAGCGGCCAGTCATCTCCTGTAACGTCTGCCAGATCCGCTTCAACTCAGAGGTACAGAAACAACAACACATAGTGCCTCATTGTCCCTCCAGCTCTCATGTTGTCTTCCTTTCCCACATACCATTACATATGTTGTATTTTTCTCTACATATATGTACATCTTTTCCTTAGGACTGTGTTTGAGCACTATTTGCCTGGTTTACTCTCTCTAAAAGTGGATATTGACACAGATGATGTAGCAAATGTTTTGGCAGTTGCGACCCCACTGGAATTTATTTTGTTTGAAGGGAGCGAAGAGTTAGTAGAAGTAATAATCACTGAAGCACAAAGCCTTGAAAGCTGCTTCTGAAGCTGAGAGTGAGAAATAGAATTTTAGATTTTCTGTAGCTTGACAACAGTTTGACTGAGGTCTTGAACATGTGGCATTAGCATGAAGTAAGAATCTCTTTTAAATTAAATGCAGAGTTGTTCTTTTCAGGATTTTGTTAAGAGCTATCAATTAATTTTAACAGCAACTTCATCTGTTTGTCCAGATGGTGCAGTTTATCAAAACTCACAATTGGAGTTTAATTGCATATTCTACCCATGGGCAACTTGCATACATGATTGATGACAAATTAACGAAATCCAAAATCATGTGAGTATTTTAATAGAGGTGATGCCAAATCTTTCTCTGTCTTTTCTTTGTTGTGTAGACGAATAGGATAGACACGTGACAACATCAGTGCCAAATGTTAAGTGTGTAGTGTATAATTTGGCTGTGATTCTCCCTATTCAGTGGTACAGACTTCAGGTCCAGGGCGTACATCCATCCACAATACACAACATTAAGGAGTGGACCGGTGCTATATATACTCCTCAGATCTGCAATCATGGTTTTTGTGTGGTGAGGGAGCTGCAGGGCTGTAATCTGGAGCCTCCTCTTTGCAGCAGATTTCTCTGCTCTATATCTTCACAGGCAACAGGAAACAGTGGGACAGGGATGTTTATATAATGAAATACTTTGAGACCCGTCGCTAGCGATTGGATATTGGCTTCCTTAGTGAAGACGTGTCCTGTTGGATTAAGTTAGGACAGTAAATCAATGAAGAATTTAAAAACTTTTAATATTTGATTTTATGGTTTTTAAATGTTGCTTTAATTATGAAAAAGAAACAGTTAGAAAAGAAGCAATTAAAATGTCCAGATACTAGGGAACAGAATCTGCAATATCGTTTGCATTATATGCAGGCTAGTATACAACTCAAACGAGCACAGTTCTGTACATTATGATACAGGGAAGAGCATTTCTGTCTGGAGAGCATGTGCTGAGTGAGAAGAAGAATACTGTTTATGGCTACAATATACCTGTCAGAGAATCATTGTCTTTTTTTGTCTTTGACTGACATGATCATGACAGTGATATCAGGCCGTAGTCTTCTCCCATCACACTGCCATTGACTGGGTGACTTCACTTTAAATAAAATGTTACTAATCAAACCTATTTTTTTTCAAGACCTTGCCAAGAGGGCAGATTAAAAAAAAAATCTATTACCATAGAATTTCCAAGATATAGATTTTCCAAAACCTTTTCAGATGAAGTAAAAATTGTTAAGGTGAAAGAATACATATACGGTATCTATGAACATTTGGTCTGCTCGTTATGTACATGCATTCAAACCCGTGAATTATGAAGATTGTGATGTGCAGGACTACACCAACTTTCTGCTGTCACTGTCACTTTCATTTCCTGTGTACACAAGAGAAAAGAACACTGCAGTACATCAGCAATGTCAAAATGGCAGCTGTGTTGTTTGTGCTCTCCTACTAAGCTTGGTAAGAGAAAAAAAAAAACTTTCTCCTTATTGTAACAGAATGACTTCCCACCCACAATGTTTTCTTTTACATAATTTGAAGAAAAGATTAATATTTGATATTTCATTGGTGAAACATTTTGTAGAATTCTGTGCTGCATTCGCTGCCTCATTTTCCAGTTCGGGCTGTGCCCTTGATGTTGACATTCTATGTCTTTATCTGCCATCTGAGAACTGCTTGGGTTGCTCAGGTGAAAGAAAGCTATGAGGGGCTTACCATGTAAGGTCATGGTCACTGCCTTTGTCTTCCAAAGATCCAGCTTTGCCTTCTTGCTCCCACCCCTTTCTCCCCTCATTTCACACATAATTTTTCCATCATTCATTCATCTCATTTGATCTTCCTCCACTGTGCCTCTCTCTTTCTCTGCCTGACTCTCTCTCTCTCTCTCTCAGAAACCTTCTCCTGCTCTTTCCATCTGTCTCCCTCTCTCATGCTGCATTATTTACAGTGTGGAAATGCCTAAAATTGCCTGCCACTGCTTATTATATGATGCATTCGTCAAGGGCATGGCATAGTGTCTGGCTCTGACAGCCCCAGTGCATCTTGGGAAAGTGGTAGAGAGGAGACTTGGAGGGGAAGGACAGGAGGGAAGGATGGGGGAGGGCTTGTGCCCCATCGTCCCTGCATTGTGCGAGGTGCTAAATGGTGGTTTATGCAGAATAACCTTGGTGGCATGCTGCATTAGTGACATCACAGGCTCTGGGGCGCTGCATTGACCAACGTCACAGCTGCTGCAGCAGAACCAGGCTGATATGCATCTCTTATTTTCATCCTCTTCCTCGCTTCCTCATTGCTCTCCTCCTCCCTTTTCAACCCCCTCCACTCTGCCTCCTGCTTGTTTATTGTCCCGTATCCTTTTTTCTTCCTCTTTGTCTCATGTGAAGCTCCAGCTGTACAGTAGCTATGCTTTAACATTGCAGCTTTTCCCTCAGCTTGATAATCATGTTGGAAGGCACTTGTTCAGTTTGAACCCTTTGCATAATGAAATAGGCATCACAGACTGAAGGGGTGCAGGTTTTCCTGTCTCTGAGATTTTTGTCTCTTATCTCATTCCCATCCTCAGTGCAGCTCTCCTTCCTTGTCTTGTAGTTCCCTCGCTTGGCATCATGTCTGCCTCATCTTCCCTTTATTCTCTCTCCCTCCTCTCCATCGAGGACCCCACACTGACACTCAGCTGCCTGGCAGTTGATTCCTTTGGCTTTGTGGGAGAAGTGAAGAAAGACTCTATGGCAGTGTTGCCATGCACCACGATATACCTTTCTATCTCCCCACATTCAATACTTCTTTTGAGAGATCACTTCTCTTTCAGCAGTTCCCACCCTGCTCCGCTTTTCCCTTCCGCAGCTCTCTCCACCTTGATCTGCCGGCTTTGCTAGAGCAGCTCCTTAAGACCCCTTTGACAGGGTGCAGTTACTGCCCGGTGTGTTGACATGATTTACACAAAACATATGATCTTCTTACTAACTGCAGCCGATGCCAAAGGTTTACCGTGCCAGCTCACGTCCGAGAGGCCATCAGACACACACATACGGCAAACATACACAACAGGGCTCAGTGACATTACTCATCACCCTTTGCCTGCTTTGCCAAGCCGGTCTATCTCCACACTTGAGCCTGTGGTCAATGTGGTGTCCCAAGTGTCAGTCAATTTCTTCTAGCCTTTCAGCACCTACGGCAGCTGTCAGCTGCTCATAAAGACAGTATCTCCCTGGCAAACTAACTGTAATCCGGCCACTTAATAAATATCTTCATTGGCCTCTTGATACAATTATATGGCCGACACAGCACATGTCATGGCACACCGGCTGACGTATTTGTGGAGTCAAGTGCAGGACTGACATCATCTGTCTGTATAAGCAAGGAGCCTATTTGTGTTTTTCATGGAGGGTCACATTAACTGTGATAGAGGGGAGATAAAGACAGGATGAACCAATGTCAAATGCAGTTGCACAAATTCCTCTTTCCCACCTGTGTGTGTGGTGTGTGCATGCGTGTGCCAGGGAACTGATTTGTGTTTCTGTTTTATAGTCTCTATAATGTAAAGCCAGACTTTTGGCGACAGCTCAGTATAGCAACCCTACATCTCATCCGCCATGTGGTCCGTGACTCACATACCTCAGTACAGACACATAGAGACAAGAGACTAGGCTCCCCTGATGTCCCGGTAGTCTCCTGACAAATGACTCACCTCTGTTGTTTACTCTGTGAACAAACATATTAGCCAGGAGCTGGCCTTTCATCAGGAGATTAGCCACACTAGCTTCTGTAATAGATCTCTGCACCATTTTTTTTTTCTAGGCTAGAATGTAGGAGGATGTTCAGTCCCTGAAAAACCTCCAGACTTAAAGTGCAGATCCCCTTTTTATGATTAGTGAGATATTACAGACAGCGACTTTGCTGCCTGGTACTGTGTATATTTAGATTTTGACCACTCGATAGGCAAGGAATTAAGTCAGAGATTGTGCAAGAGCCTGACTGTGTCCAGCTAGCAGCTAAAACTCATCACAGTATTTATGTTGTAGGAACCCACGTATGCCAGGCTCACACTGATAATATGCATACTGTAGTAATGTGAGTGTGTTATAAGAGGGAAGTTAGTGTCAGCGATGGATTAATGGGCCCTCCATGCTGAAGTGGCATCCTAGTGACCCCAAGTTTAACTCCCCTTGGCATGCCTGTCAGAATGGCTGTAGTAATGAAAGCCGGAGCCAAGTGCTGTCAGGGTTTACAGTGTGTGCAGTGTACGGTTTACACTGCAGAAGATGCATGTCCAAACTTTAAAGCCAGGGTAGTCATGTCTAATGTCGACAAACTGATGATCCAAAAACAGGTGTACATGTACTGTCTGACTATGCTACATTATAATTCAATGTAAATTCAAAAAACCTGACAAGAAGACAAATAAGGGACAAGGGGTCAGATATTCAATATTCTTTATTTCTTTGGAGTGGACTGAAAGTAGGGGCTGATAAATGGTTTGTTTCCAATATATAATGTCAAAAATGACTGGTAGTAATGAAAATGAGTAAAGCTATGAACATGTGTAGACTTGGATATTTTCTATCTTATAGCATAGGTGGTCTGTAATGTCTCAAATGTCATCATTGCATCATTTTTGTTATCTTTTGTTTGTAATCTATCTATCAATTGTACATGTGCCTGCTGCCTGTCATGGCTCCAGTCCCCAGAGTATATTGAATAACACGCTATCACACTGACATGCATGCATGTGCAGGTATCATGGTGACTCTAATCCAACCTGTTGTCTCCCTCTTGCCATCTGTGTTTACCTACTACAAAAATGTGTTTTCTTTTCCATGTTCTTCTTTAGAGCCAGGCAGAAGCCCATTACAAAGGCAACCGCCATGCCAGGAGAGTCAAAGGCATTGAGACCTCCAAGAGTCGTCCTCAGGATGGGGACAAGCCTCATACTCTGCCTCCCAACTCCTCCCCATCTCCGCCTGGAGCCCCTGCCACTGGCCCAGAGAGTGAGTCCAGCAAAGCAGGTGAGAGAACAGAAAAGACTACCAGGAGTAGAAAACAAAAAAAAAGTGCTGGTGTGAGGCTTGTTGTATAAATAATCCTTCCAATCCATGCAGTTTGTTCAGAGGCTTATGGTTTCACTGCAAAATGAAATGGACCAATACAAGAATAACAAAGGCATCCAATCACAGTGGTTTGGCAATGTATTGTTTTTTCTTGTGAGAATCTCAGCTCCGCGTGCAGTCTGATTTGACTGCAGCATATCTTATAGCCATTGGTATTACAAGTATTTATCATATGGAAGAAAAAAAAATTACTTAGAGGACTTATAGCTAAACACAACTTCAAGATAGCAGAACTGTAGGGATGATCTGACAATTATAAGTAATTGTGGTGAAAGTTAAAATTTATTGAAAGTTAAAAGCACTGAAGAAGTACTTTGATTACTAAAAGTGTGACACATTCCCACTACTGCTCTGGACACATGAAATTACATTACTCAATTAAATTGAGTCTTAACTTCAAAGCAGTGGGTCAGTCTGCATGCTGCTACAGTTATCAAGAGCTGGAAAATGTTTGATGAAAACAGCCAATGATCACATGACTAAAGGGAAGCAGGTTCATGGGTAATCTTACCCCATTTTCCAATAAGCTTAAAAAGTTTGAATAATCAAGAATTTAATTTCAAATAAAATTATAACATAACCTATATTACATTCAATACAGTGGGTATTCACTACAATCACTTGCATTTTGTGAGAAGAGCAGACACAGTAGCACAGACAGAAGTAGACTCATTAACGTGATAACCAAACATCAGATGTCTGAATGACAAGTTGATCGAAGAGGAAGCATATTACTGTGCCAGAGACAATCCTCACTATTAGTACAGATAAACCACAGAAATACTTTGTTCAGCTCAGCAATGTCAAACTGATTTGATGTCCATCCATTTAGACTGTGAGCAGGTGAGTTGGCATAGAACATGGCACAACAACATGGCAGTTCTTTGGCATCTTTTCAAGGCACCCAACTGTGAAGTGTATATATATTTGTGTGTGTCTTTACACACCCTTGACTGAGCTAACACACCATTTGCCACAGAATGGAAATAGACCACATTGCCTGAGCCCCCACGTGGTGGTAATGAGTGCTAAGACTGATTGAGAAAAGTAAAGATGACACCGCTGTGGAAGAGTCTGACAGACTAGAATCTAAGCCAGCATCTGAAAGGGACAGAGACAGCAGCTGATCTGACTTTAATAAAAAGTAATTCATGGTTGACAGATTAATTTATTAGTTAGTAAGGCATGATCAAGGCATTGCAAGGTCTTTCTTTAGCAGAAGGCCTTTAGCTGTGTCCCTGTTGTCTTAATTCATCTCACCCTGTCTGGCTCATCTTTGTATTTTGAGCTATAATTCAGAGGCTGGATACTGTGTGCGTCTGCCCTTCTCCTCTGTCCACCCAGAATTTTCCATTCCCTCAGAGTCACCACTCTGTCCCTGGACCAAACACCTGGCAATGAATAGACCTGCCATGTTTTGGTGACATTTACAAAGGTTTCTGTAGCTGCCTGTTTACCAGGCATTTCCACCTTGTTGATGGGAGGGCACAGAGCAAACACCATGAATGAAAAGATGAAACTCAGGTCAAATAAAGGCCACTATGCAGCATGTCACAACAAGGGCCTTAGCATTTCACTGTCTTTTTCTATCCATGAAAATAACACCTAAGATTTTATGCTAGCTGGTCCCAGAGAAGTAGGTGGACCAGTCCTTTTTACTCTCCTCCCTGATGCGAGATCTCCGGTCAGCTAAAGACTAGTCCGCATTAGTGAGACTTCCTGTGGCGAACTCCAACTGCATGTGGAGCCAAATCTAGCCTGCCATGATCAAAATCTGAAAGTAGCAACATGTGAAAGAATGCCTTTTTCCATCCAAGACTCTTTCTCGTGACCTTGCAACCTTGATTTTGCTGCATGCTTGCTTGTGAGTCTCTCTCTTTCTCTCTCTCTCTCTCTCTCTCTCTCTCTGTGTGTATATGCATGACCCCAGTGTGAACCTCTGCTCCATGGTTGGGGGACAGATCTCTGTGAGCAGGCAGCTGTGTGTTGGGAAAGCAGTCTGGGAGACAGACACTGCGGTTTGGGCTGTGGAGCCTAACGCAGTTCACCCTGTGGAAGTTACAATAAAAATGACAGACACACATTGAATTGTACACCTAATTCATGTACACACTTATGCACACATACACAAACAATGTGGTTAGGCCCATGAAAGCAAACAAATAGAAGAATGAGGAGATGATTTCCCACAGTGCAAAACCCTCATAACATAGAGCAGCATTTGTTGATGTTAAGTGATTTTTTTTTTTTTTCCAGTGAATGGGCCTTTTACTGAGCTCAGATTTTATGCAATATCAGCGTGCAGTCTGATACATTTATCTATGATGCAGTAGTAGCCAAGTTTATCATTGGTATTATGACCTTCACTTTTATACTACATCACTTCACATTAGCATAGCAGATGCAGTCAACAGTGATGACCATAAACAGGACATGTTAAGACCTTCCTGATGGCTAAAACAATGAAAGGTTATTTTATACTGTTTGAATGCTGTTGCCTCTTCATCTTTACGGCAGGTCATGTGCTTTGCAGCCCTCAAAGGGGTCCGTGGTTAGCAGTGCCCCCAAAGAGGAGGCCCTTGGCTTTGGGGGATTTGGATTGGTGAGCTGAGGGTTTGGCAAGGCCTGCGGTCGATGGCGAGGCAGCTGTTATATTGGAGAGAAACTCTGCTCCTCCCTCCCTCCTTCCCTTCCTCTGTATCCCTCTGTTCTCTGACACTCCCATTCTAAGGAAGGGCCCTGTTAAAACAACCCTGATATTATAGCACTCTTTAGTCCACACACACATTCACAGGCGCACACACACCCAAGGTCAATTAAACAGATTACTTTCATGTGAGGGCTTGGGTTGCATGGCTATTAGGTGGCTGTGGTATTGAGTTACACATAGCTGATGTGCTTTTCATGCTCCATCTATTTATTGTTGGTCTTGGAGTTTACATTTTATGGGAATTTCCCAGGTTTTTGTCTGTGTGCAATTTGATCAAATCTACCTGAAATAACAGTACCTGATCAACATAATTTGCATGACTGTGCATGTGTGTGTGGTTGACTCAGGATATAGATGCAGGCCAGACTGGGAAAAGGCACCCACATGCATTATGAATGTGGCTCAATTCTTGTAAGGCCAGCATTGGGTTTCGTAACTCGTTAATCATTAAGAATGGGCATGGTGGGGGCATTGGTGGCAGATGGAGTCATCCTGTCTAACCCTTACACTTACACTTACACACACACACACACACACACGCACGCACACACACACACACACACACACACACACACACACACACATGTTCAAACTGCTATCCTCACACCTAGTCAAATCCCAAACCCTTTGGTAATCCTCGTGGTATTTTTGCTTGAGCAGCGGGATGATGACTTGTAACTCAAAATATTGCAATCCACTGTAATCTGTTTACTTTGGTTTAAATTACACCCCTTTCACTTGACGTTTAAAATATATAGAGTATGCACCATGCATTATGTTCCACCTACACATAGGATTCATTACAACAGTAACGCTCTTTTACTTTATATTTGATATATAAACAAAAAGCTTACTCTTTGTTTCGAAGCCTTGTGGGATCGCTTACATTGTGTGTACAATGAGGAACATTTGCTTACGTAGGCACTCCTCAATATACTGTCGTCCAATTACATTTTCAGATTTATTGCAGACTATAGAAAATCTTACACTTAAGAATAAGAATGAACTAAGACTGTAGCGGGAAACAATTTCTTCTGGCTGAATTTGAATTAGTCTGTATTAAATCCCTTGGCTTTATCAACAAAACCTTTCCCCATGGACTGCATACTATACATAGTTTTAATTTCCTGAAGTGGATTAAGGCAATACAAGACACACCAGACTATAGTGAAAAGCATCTGGACCGAGTTATCTCTCTCTGCTGACCTCTCCCCATGAATAATACCTTCTTCTGTTTGGCTATGAGGTCAGCTAGCAGGGAGAAAGGTCAGTTAACTGCCTTATCAATGATTAATTAGAATTACAGAACATAAGGAGTTTTTGGAGAATACCTCTGACAGTGGGATTCTCACTGTAACAAAAATATAGTCATTTGTACCTGCTAGACAGAGTTGAATACATCTTTCCTGCTTTTCATTTAGCCAATATATGTGACAAAGAAGAAAACTGTAAAAAAAAAATATTTTAAATTGCTGAGACAGATTACGGTGAATTACTGTAGCTAGAAAGATCCTGGGGGAGTTAGCCTTAAGGTGAACTTGCTCTGAGGGGGATAAGTGTTGGAGACATACGCTGTGGTACAGTATAAGGTGAAACAGTGACTGGATGTTGGTTTGGTACGGCAGACCTCCAGGCCACCGTGAATCATGAAATCCTTCGTTACTATTTGGCCAACCACCTCTAATCCCGCCCACTTGATTTTTAACTCAAACCACATGTTATGAACACTGTGGAGCCAGGATGTTTCTCTGCATTGTGAAGAAGTACATGCCTGCATGTGGGTAGAGCTCATCAACAACACTGGAGAGTGCTGCTCTGCACTTAACTTAACCTGCTCAGTCACTGCTGTGATAAAGAAGGCACATTATGAGTCATAAAACCTCAAAAGCAAAACCCCTCATACAGTACTTTGATCCAGGACCGCTTTATGGAGCCCTCATTGCCATATATGGAGTAAGAGTAAGAAATATTCATTTTTTTAACATCTGTTTGACAAATGCTTTTTGCTGCCAGCAGCTCTGCAGCTGGAAACTTCCAATATGGAAAGACAGGGAATTTTGATCTTGGAAAGCAGTGGAATGGAAAGCACTCACAATGGCATCTTCATCAGAGATGAGGCAATGTAGGAGCCACACCAAAATACACAAATTATCATATAGTCGCATTAGACTCTCGAGTGGAGCAAAATAATAACTATATCACAGCCTCTGTCATGTGACAAAATAACAATACATGTGGGAATCCCTAAAAGGAAATCAGGCAGTAAACGTTAATATTTGTTTTCTTCCCAGAAATACTGCGCGTTATCCCTTTAATGCCATGATCCAGTGAGGCTTTTCTGCTGCCTGCCTTTGGCGCTACATCCTGTGGAGTTTGGAGAAAGGCCTCCTATAGTCCCTGCTGATGGGGGGAGTTCTGAATACCCCACCCAAATTTAGGGGGTCTTTTTTCAGCCAACACTCACCGCTTAGTGAATACCGAAGGCCTTGCATATGGGAGTGGCTGACCAGAAACATGTGTCTGGAAATATATGTATAAACATGTTCTGTGATAAAAACAGAACAAGAAACCTTCATGTATTCAAAAACATGCAACAACAAGAGTTTAGATAAAAGAAACTACAGAGTACCCAGAAAAAGTGAGCAGAGAGTCAGAGAGGAGCTCACTTAATGATGTTTTCTTTGGACTTCCTGTATTTCCCAGTGACAAAGCAAGTGCCATTATTGCTTCAACCTCAGCCAGAAACAACAGGTGTGTGGGACAGAGTCAAAACATGCACAGGGTGAAGTTTCCTATTTCTCCCTTCGGAAACACTTCAATAAGATGAGACCACATCAGTGAAAGATTGGCTTAAAAACTTCAAAACGGCCAGAGACATATTAAACACGTAGCCATCCCTTTATACACATGGGTCAAACGTTTTCCTCCTCTGATCTACTTTATTTGTGACTTTAATTAAAAGGAACAGTTTTTAACCAATTACAGTCCACAGTATAGGAAATAAAAAGCTCCTCTGAATGCAAGAGCTTTATGTTGGTTTGTCTGATCTATGGAGCAGACCAGGCCTTCCACAGTCAACTGGGAGTGGTTAACGATGTGGTTAGACATAGTTATATTTTCAGGGGCACTTTGCTTCGTTGTTTAAAAACAACAAAGCACAAAAAAACACATTGCTATTTGAGTGAACCGTGTAATATTTTAAAAAAAAAAATGTTTTACTTTTATTTTGTTTCTTTCTTTGTTTTTGCAGATGAAACGCGGCTTCTGTCACAGTTAAACGGGCCCCTACTGACCCCGGGGCCCCTCCCCCCTCTTCCGACCCCACCCACCCCACCCATGGACTCCCCCGTGCCGACGGTGTGCCCTCTTCTTCCCACCCTTACTCCTGCCCTGATCCCTCCGACCTCCTCCTCCCCAGGCTGCAGCAGCGGCAGCACCAACTCAGAGCATCCCGGATCCGGATCCCCAGTTTCAGGAGCTGCTGGCACCTTGGCCTCCAGCAGCCCATCCAATCCAGAGACAGAGGAGGATAAGGCCAAGAAGCTGCTGTACTGTTCCCTGTGCAAAGTGGCTGTCAATTCCTTGTCACAGCTGGAGGCTCACAACAAAGGTGGGTAATCTGTGAGCTCTCATACATTGACATTGCAGCACTTTCTTGAAATTAGCTGGCAATCAAACCATGAGGAATTAACTGTGGCGTCAGTCTTCTTGGATCTCATGTTACTGGTGAAGTATGAGTTGCTGGAAGTTTCTCCCTCATCTTTTCAGCTACGGCTGGATTCCTCTCTGTTTACTCAAACCACACTGTTGTTGTTATTGGAAACAAAGTGTGTCACATCCTGTGTTGGAAGATTTTTGCCAAGAAAGTCATATGCAGGCATTTCTAAAGATGCTGTTATGACTTTGTAACATGGAATACAAAAATAGATGTTAAAACATTTCCATTGGTTGTTAATGTTGATTAAAAAAAATAATAATACTCTTCTAGATAATTCAAACAGACAGGAAGAAATTTGTCGCAAAATAAAAATTGGTCAGTTCAAGAGAAGCAATTTATTGGAATGGCAGTTCCCAACTTTGAAAGTTTAACAATTCTGTTTTTGCCATATAAATAAAATACAGCAACATAAATAAAGTTATTTTTTTATTGTTAACTAGTTATCTAATAACACTTGCCCTTACATTCTCTCAAGATATAACTGTATATACTGTATGTATATTTTACAGTGTAAAATGTCTGGTTATCATGTTAATGCAATATCCTTTGGGCTCCTCATAGTTGTACATAAACACGAATACACAAAGATGACTACATTCACTGTAAGAGTACTCGTCTCCTGACTTCGATTTAAAAAAAAAAATTCCCCTCGTAAAAGTCTCGGGTTGAGTATGACTCAGTAGAGGACACGACAATACAAGGAACACTGATTGGCAGATAAATGACCTGTTTGACACTGACATGCTTGATCCCTGTAACTGAACACTGCTCTCCTGGTTTCAGGAGCTCTGTCAAGGTGCCTTACCTGTGTGTGTGTGTGTGTGTGTGTGTGTGTGTGTGTGTGTGTCTCCACTCTCTCATTCCACAAACACACCCAAGCACACTCTCTGCTCTCAAAAAAAAACGATTGTTCTAAAAAATCCTCCCCCCACACACAGACACACATACACACACAAACTCAAAGAATCATGATTTGTCTTGTCATTTGCAGCATGCTGCGTGAAAAACCTTCCCCATCATCCCCCTTTTCATTTGAACAAATTTTGCAGAGGAGAATGGTTAAGGCGCATAATCACTGCACAAGGGATTTAAGCAGGGAAATAAGAGAAAAAAAATGGCTGTTATGTGGGTCAAGCCTCCACAATACCTGTTCAAACACTGTCAAACAGCTTTCACACATGACGACACTTTCTCAGGGCTACAAATACCTCCGAGATGCTCGCGGCTTTAATCCTTTCTCCCCTACTAACTGAGGTCTCTCTTTGACCTTGATCTCCCTGAGGACACTGACCATCTGCTGGGAATCCACGTTGTCTTTTGAGAATTATAACTATATGCATTCTCCCACCCGTACATGAACTATATATAAAGAAAGATACAAAGGGAGAAGCAACACACAATGAATGAATGTAACTGTATCCTACTTGCTGGGAGTAATGCTACCCCCAGTCGGCTCAGCCAGACATGAAAGCTGCCAACAAATACCTCTTCATGTTGGATAAAGTACTATCAATAATGCGGTCATCAGTGTCACCATTCTGACTAGATTAACCTCTGTAAGGCTTTTTATAGTCCATGCCTTTTCAGGCTCTGATTAATTATTTAACATTGTTACACTGACACATCAATAAATTTGTGTTGTATCTGCCTGCCAGCACACCATTTACTATGTGAATGCACATGTAAGTATTCAAAAGATCACACACATTACATTACGGCTTCTAAACATGATCCTGGGTCACAGCCTGCTGGCAGCAAGTTGGCTCCAAGGTTCAACTAAAAGTTGAGACAGCTGAAATTCTATCAGAAAAACAATCTGGAAGCAATCACTCTAACTCATTCGCAAAATGAATACTGTGCATGTTAGCAGGGTTCAAAAATAAAAGCATATGTCATGCAGACACCAAGTCATGAACAGTGTGCGTGGCAGAAGGAACTGCAGAAAAGAGAAAGAAAAACAAAACAAAAGAGGTAAAAAAAAAAAAAGATGCATTATGTCATTTTATTTCAACATTTATGCAACAGTTTCCTGTCAACCCATTGCCTGTATTTGTGTTCTAATGTTGTCTACTTGTGTGTTGGTTTACTGTATGAGTCAACCTTACAAAGACCAAAAAAATTCCACTGGGCCATCCATTGTCAGACCAAAATAGAACAAAGGCAAAAACAGACACCCCAGAGCACATTTTTGGCCAAAAGCAAAATCTGTCATTCCAGCCCCTTTCTCCCCAGTGAAGCCCGCAGCTCCATGCCCCCCACTATCCACATGATTTCTCCCTCTTTTGTAACCTTAACTCTCTTCAAATGGATTTTAGAGAGTGACTCAAATTCATATCTCAAAGTCAAAGCCAATGACAGAGGGAGGCTTTTCTTTAAGTGCAGAGAGACTGCTTTTCAGCCAATTTACAAAACGTGATTATCTCATGAGAAACTTTTCTGGCACACTCTTAATAATATGCAGAATGCAAGAGCACTTCTCTCCGTGTAGTCTTCTTTGCAAATGCAGCCAAATAGCATGGGATTTGTCTGAGTTGAAAATATATAGATTATATTGTACATAAAATGTAGGTAATGAAGAATTTGGTCTTTTGTCATGTCTGGAATTTCTGGAATTGTGACTGGATTGATAGCAGGGTGCCATCTGGTAGATCTGAGATCACATTCATCTGTTTCTAATTTGTATTGCTTTATGTCCAGGAAACAAGTCTGTTGTATTTGTTTTCATCTGTAATGAAACATAATGAACCTATTTGATTGCTCAGCAGTATTAATGGTTAACAGAAAGAATAGCTTTGAGACATGACCACGCCAAGTTTTATACAGCATGACCTTTATTCACAATCAGGTTCAATAAATCTTTTTTTGATCCCAGTAAGACAGTTTCAGTTTTTAATAGCTTGTAAAATAGTGCTATTTCATCACATAAATATGTAGCGAAAGAATAAAAAGTCATGCTCTTACAAATGTTTGATTGCAATTCCATCCTAAAACCAGAATAAGCTGCATAATAACATGGCCTGAAATCTCCAAACTTTGACATTTATAGCCAGAATTATTGATTTTGAAAATTAGGGTTCAATGATCCAACATAATCACTGATATTGGCATGTGGTGGATTTAATATACTAGAGTACACAGTGTATGACCCTATCCTACCCACTCCACTGAATCTAACATTATCAATCACTTAACATAACATTAACATTAGAGAGGGCTTCGAACTCGTCCTCCAGATCGCCAGCTGCACAGCTGTCTGACTGCTGCACTCTTGTGGTGAAAGCTTAGCTGTACAACTAGACATTTTGTATGTTGTGCATACATCATGTGATTATTTATTGGTACATATTCTTTTGTGCCAGGCCCTAACATTTATCACCGTCATTGTTCCTCCAGCAGTAATTTGAACTACAGAGAAATGCTGTCTGATCTCATTTTACTCCAGACAGGAGGAAGCACCATGACTCATGTGTTATAAATAGTGATTCATCTCCGCTGTATTATTTCATTCTGTTCTATTAGCATCTAAATATGTAATTTCATCTTGGTTAATGACTTTGCTGACCTGTGTTTTTGCTTGTGTGTGTGTGTCTGTCTGTCTGTCTACCTGCAGGTACTAAACACAAAACTATCCTGGAAGCACGGAGCGGCCTGGGCCCTATCAAGGCATATCCTCGCCTGGGCCCCAAGCCCAGTGGAGAGCAGGGAGGGGGGCCAGTGGACCCCAACACTCAGGAACGAACCTTCCACTGTGAGATCTGCAATGTGCGGGTCAACTCTGAACTGCAACTCAAACAGGTAGGAGGAAGAAGAATATGTAAGAATTTTAATTCCCCAAAAGATTAGAGATCAAAAAGATTTGATGAGTGTAAAATAACATTTGATTACATACAATGTATCTTACATACAAAAACAGTGACTTTCAAAATGTATGTCTAAAAGCTCAGTATTTTATTCTAACAATAATTATTTAGTCAGAACAAATATGTATTTTTTTCATTAAAGCACAACAACTGTACAAAATTCTGTAGCGTCACATAGCTGTGTTTTTTGTTTATGCCATGAAGTTTTATCTAGTTAGTGTCCACTGTAAAAATGGTCTAACGTAATGGGAAATGTGTTCACAGAGTGAAAATAATTGGTGCGCCTGGGTTCTTTACTTTCAGCACATATCAAGTCGAAGGCACCGGGACGGCATGGCGGGCAAGCCTAACCCCCTCCTCAGTCGACACAAGAAGCACAGGGTAGCAGATCTGACGGTAACATTTCAAGTTTCACTTCCGAATTCTGGCTCCTGTGACGCAGAGAGCAAACCTGAGATCCACAGACCAGATAGACAGTGATACTTGAGAACATGAGGTCTGCGAGGCCTTGAAGCTGTTAGAGCATGTTGATTTGATTGCTACAAAAGCCCATCAGTATTTCTGTTTCTGGCTTTGTCCTCCTCCTGAAAATAATAAAAGTCACTGAACTGAAGCCTCTGCATTATGAAAGTTAAAAAGAGGAAGGTCTAAATCTTTTTCCCTTGTATGTGTTTACCCTCTGAAATTCATCATTTTAACTCTCGGTCTCTTCACTTGTGCTTCTTTCATTTCTGTTTTTCAGTCTTCTTTGAGCTTCTCCAAGGATCTCACCAAAGCTTTGGGCGCAGGGCTCCTGCCCAACCCCTTGGCTGTTGCCGCAGCAATGGCCGCCGCAGCGTCCTCAAACCCACTGGCTCTCCGTGCAGCTGCCTCTGCGCCTCACCCGCACCATCATCTCTTGCAAGGTCCTCCTCTCAGCCACGCCATCCTGAGACCCGCCCCTGGGCCCATGCGTACCACCCACGGGCCAATCCTCTTCTCTCCTTACTGACACATCACCCTCTGACTTCAGCCAGTCAGGAACATCCACTCCAAAAGCACACTGTGAAGCTACAAACGTGATCAACAACACAGCAATTGATAGGGGGAAAAAAAAATCCAATCAATTAAATATCTGACTGAGAGAATAGCCAGCGGAAAGAGCAGTGGAAAGGAGTACACGTCTCTCTTTTTCCCTTTACCTGAAACTCTCCATTCACTCTCCCTCCATTTCAACAGACTTCTGAGTGAGCTGCAGATGGAGTTGGCAGAGGAGAGACACTCATTATGCATTGAACTCCCATGTACATTTCTCACCTCCCCTGGTCCCTCCTTTGCAATGTGGCCCCATCGAGGCCGCCTCAATAGCTACAGAAGAAACACATGCAGACCTTTCTAGAAACACTAATCGACACGTAGTGTTACGTAATTATTCTGGGCCACACTGGTTTTCTCTTCTCATCACGACTCAACGTGTTCTTCTCATCCTATGCACCTCAAAAACCAAGACAATAATGTTATGTCAGTAGGGTAGCTGCTTTCATCGGTCTTTGCGCCACATGTAACTGTGGCGGCCTCCACTGTACTGTACATGTCCTGCTCTGCGCCGGAGGCCAGCAGCTCGTCAATTTGTGACACTAGGTCCTCGCTAGATACAACATGACTTTGGCTGACAGGCAGGTGGTAGTCACATCTGAACATGTCTGATGGTTGGGTGGGGAGAGGTTAGGAGAGCAGAAAAGTGACTGTGGGGGATTGCACTGCCTGTCATTTCCTGAGAGGGTGAGGTGAGAAGAGGGCTGGCACGGGTCAGTGGATGGATTGACCACAGGCAGCATGCAGACACACACACACACACACACACACACACACACACACACACACACACACAGGCCTGAACAAATCTATGTTTTAAAATAGACTGTACTGACAAAAACTACCACAGGGCACATCTGACAACCCCCATAACAGTCAGAGAAGGGCCTCACCAAAGGGGAGCAGCAGAAGTCGCACACTGGTACATACTGTACTGTGTTTAACACACAAACCCAATCCTTAGCTTAGATGGTGTTTGATGGAAATAATTCTGTGCTTTAACTTACAGTAATGAGAAATATTGTACAAGAGAGAGCATAGGTGATATTCAGCGAGACTTTTGTTCTCTTTTCAAAAAGGTTATCGACATCCTCACATTACCCAGGCCTTCAATCACAGGGTGATTCACCATGTAGGTGGGCAGGTATGACTTAGGTGTGACCCTGTGTACTGATGTATTTATGTCGTTTCTACTTGAAACCTCATAAGGTCCTGCAGGAACAGGCCTCTGCATCACTGGGTTGACCTCTTCCATTCCTGTCCTGCCCTGTCCTCCTCCTTCTCACCTCACTGATATCCAAAGGTTCATATGAGTTTATTGTAGAAGGCACATCAACACTCACCCCTATACTATGATGCTGAAAGGGAACAAATTAAATAGAGGAAGATGAAAGCCAAATACATTCTCTGAGAAATGATCTTGAGCTGGAGTGACAACCAAGCCAGAAGCCTGAGGGAAGCCGCCCGGAGCGGGAGCCGAGACATCCAGCCCAAGGCATCTATTGATACTTCCTGTCTTACAACTGAAAGCCATGAAATGCACCATGATTTGTTTTCCTTTACAAAGACTGGTGAGCACTTTGTTTTGTTTGGTAGGGACTGTTGGTTTGCATTTATATCACACATATAAAAAGAGCAAAACAGAAAACTCAATAAAAAAAAATATTTTTGTAGGTAGGAAATGTTAATAACTTCATCCATGAAGGGAAACAAAGAAAGGGGTGGAATTATGGTATAGAGGATTATATAAGTGACAGGCAGAACAACTGATGCAGTGGGGAGCCACAAAAGCTTGCTAAGCAGCAGCAGACCTATCTTGCCTGACAGCTTGAAACTAACACCCTTTTCTGAACGAGATGTACACTGTGCCCTTTCATTGAGAAGCAATGAGCTCTAATGTCTTACCTTTGTCTGAATATTGCAATGCAATGAGCAATTTTTATCGGAGTGACTTGTTATCATTGTGACATGTTGTAACATGTTGTCTGGAGTCATGTGTAAACTGGGAGCACGCCAGCTGACAGACTTTTCTGTTCTTCCACGGGGAGTACAAGTCCTGGAGGGGTTTGAGAGAGGGACAGAGAGAGACAGAGATGTGGCTGAGCATAGGGACCGACCCTTCATATTAAAGGGCCTTTTTACTACGGTAATCTCTGCTTGGGGAACAGGGTACAACACTAGGTATCAAGGGATTAAAGCTAGATCTGTTCAACAGGCTTTTTGTATTATTATTATTTGGACTTACTGAGTTGCATTATTTTTTTCTGTTTGTGAGAAAAGTGAAAAATCCTGAGGAACATTATTATCAATGCCATTACTTAAAGAAGAGGCTGGCTTGGTGTCAGCTTCCACCTTTGTGCTCTTTTTGTTGCAGAACGTAATGTTTCAAGTTCATTTTTGTGAGTGAGATGCTATTCCAGGATCCGTGCTCTCCTTCCTGTTGGTGTGTGTACCATATGTATTCTAGTGTGTGTTGGGACCTGCTCTCTCCCCACTTCCCACCAATTAGAGACAGAGGCAACCTGGAGCTATAAAGTGGCCTGAAACACAATAACGAGGACGAAAAACCTGCACGTATTTGGTTTTTGGAAGATTGATCAATCATCCTGGATTCTTTCAGACTTGATCAATAACCCAACCTAATCAAAATACTGCAATATTGTCCCTGGTAGGTCAGTCAAGTAGCAACACAGATATGTTCATAAAGTGGTAATTCCCAGAGAGTCATCCTCATTATTTACATTTGGGAGATAAATGTTAGATTCCTATTTTCTGGGCAGGTATTTCATGTTAGATGTGTTTAGGCTACTAGCCTTAGCCTTATTCTTCCCTCAGTCTCTCTCAGAGCAGAGAGAGAGAGTTGGAGAAGCTATGGTGTAATTTTTGTCTTGCCAATAAAGTTATTTTTGAATTTCATTGTCAGAGGGACAGAGTTTGTATGGCGAATTGTAGCAATACCTGACTCATTCTGGCTACTCTTGTTTATTGCAATAAGAAAATTAAACAATAAATGTGTATGTGAGTAAAAAAAATTATAAATGTAATTTAAATGAAAAAGAAACTTTATGGTAAATACTATTGGTATCAAGAGAAACCATGGTGGAAAAAAGTAAATGTCAATAAATCATGAAATGATACCGTCTGCAGAGTTTTTATGAATCAGTCTGTGTGGTCCAGTGTTTTCTATCATAATTCATTGAGAAAAATCATCTCTCATCTCTAACTCCCTGAATCAGATTTCAAGAGAATTGCAGCTCGTCCATTGACAGGGGATTAGAAACAGACTCATAGATTTTGTTTCTTTAAATAAAGTCAAACACTGCTGCAAGGCTTCCAGCTAAGATTCATAAAATGATATATTATTTATATTCTTCCCAGTAAAATCACCCTCACGGCACTCATAAATTTGGAGTTGATTTATTATTAACTATCCATCCTGCAGGATGACCTCGATGACAGCATCACTGGTCTGCGTGATTTTCAACAAAGCACAGTCTTGTTTAACTTTGATCAAGAGATACCCACACACTTTTAGTATTTTAGTCTGATGTCTCCCCTGAATTTCCTTTGAAGCAGTGGTTCTCAGACTTAAAGTTTGGACCTCTTCAAGGCACAATACAAATTTGAGGCGTCACAAGTTTGTTTGGTCAACAAAGAAAAAGTTATTCTGTTGCTCAAACTATGATGTATGATTATTACTTTTCATTCTGTCTCAGAAAATTTTCTTTCTGCTGTAAAATGTCTGAAAATTTGACCTGTTCAGACCTCTAAAACATTTATATGAAACTCACTACAAGCAGGAAGTGACACACTTTAAAAAGGTCACTAGCAAAAATTTTACAGAATCACTGCTTGCAAAATATCATTCAGTTAGAAAATATATTTTTCCTCACAATCCTTACCACTATCTGGCTTGTCCAAAGAAACACATAGAATATAACGTACACATATTTCCCAATAATTCAGCCCAATATATACACTCAGACATCACTTTATTAGGTAAACCTGGAGTTCAAAGTTCAGTTTTTTTCACTCTATTTAGTACATCAGTTACTGAAGTAATGTAAACAATACCACCACTTTCACCTTGGTGCCTAATTGCCTCCTCGATGACATAGATTAGAAATAACCGAACATTATAAGCATCAGAAAAGACAACTCAATGGCAGAACAATTTTTCCTAATTGAACTTCAGTGTTTTTTGTACCGTTAAAAAATGTGGAATGTTCACTACAAATTAAAACAAATTTGTGAAAGTTTGAACAATTGAGCATTTTGTTTCACATGATCAAAAGCAAGAAACTTTTTAGTGAGTCATTCATCTCAGCTGCTATCAGGCACCGCTGAACCTCCTTTGTGAGCAGCAGAAGCTGCAAGGAGGAGGAGTAGCTGACTGGTGCTGCATTGTACTGTCAGATGAAGAGCAGCATTGTACTGTCTGGAGAGAGTTTCCGACTTCCCGTAATAGACAGCCCTCATGTTGTTCCCCTGAGACTTTTTGTCAAGCATTCCTAAACACACTGACAGCTTGCCAACAGTTCTCTGCATTGTGTATCAATACACAATACAGCCACTAGATGGTCCTACTGTGATGACTGGTCCACTAAAATGGTGCAGCATGGTGAAAGGAGTTGTTCATTCTGCAAATACAAGCCCTCAAAACTATTTACATGTCAAGCTTGTACAACACTGCAGGATCTTATCTCTTATCTAATAATGACGAATAACGTCAAGACCATTCAGTCTTGATATACCAGTATGCAGAAGCACCTTGCTCTGAATACATTTATTATGTAGAGCTGCCCTTTCAGCTCTGTGAACGTACAGTACAGCAGGGACAAATAGGACAGATGGTTGCTATGATATTTTTTCTTTATTGCCATGCAAAGACATTGTAAAACTAAATGACCCAGAGTGGGATAAAAAAAAAAAATCATCAGATGACACTACTCAAAGATGGATTTTCCCATGGTTTGTTTCTATCTGAAGAGCTGCAGTCTCGTACATCTTAAAGTTTTCTTTGTCTGCAAAGCTTCACAGGCAAAACATTACTTGCTTGCAAATGTTGGAACATGACCATTTTGAAAAATAGTGATAAAGATAAAAAGGAAGGTTGATTTTTTTTTTTTTTTTTTTTTCTTAAATTGCATTTTAGTCAAAATATTTGTTTAAAAATCAAGTAATATCGAATTAAATGTCTATGGTTGGGCTGCTTTACAGTTAAATATGTAAATTCTCTATATTTTATTTGTAATGCCTTTATTTGAATTTGTATTGATACCATTAATTAGTTTATTTTCAGAACAAGACAGACAAAAGACAGTCTTCAAACTGTTTCTATTTGTTGGTCATTGTAGCACAATTTCTTTAATTTTTACATAGGTCAGAATTGGTGAAAGCCAAAGCACAATGGCATGGGCTACTTTTGCACTAGATAGCTATCAGAGGCAGAGCCAGCAGCTATTTTCATGAGAGCTCCATGCATTGAGATGTGGCAATAACACAGTGAGATGGTCAGATAGGGGTCTTCAAATGGAATCTGAAGAGGCAGAGATATGCAGCTGTACTTTCCTCTAAATGGAAGTCTGCAGCTGAGAGGAGAGGGCATGTTTTTTGGTCTACCTTTCTATTTCTACTCAGTATCTCCAGTAAGAGTTTTGAATCACACATACTGATCTTTAGTACTGCCGTGAAAGCAAGATGATGATGAAAATGTATTTTTCTTCATTCTAAAATAAAACTCATTCAACAGTTGTTTGTTAACCAGATCCAAATTCATTTTGGTGAGTTTTGAGCCACAAGAGGGAAAAAATTTGACAAAATAATCGATCAATTTAGTGCATGACAGACAAAGTTATTATTACATCCTGAACCCACATTTCCAGTCTAATTCAAACAACATATTCCAGTCTTTTCAGGCTGGAATAAGCTCAGAAAATAAGAGACATTTGCATTAGAATTACAAGCAAACTGCAAAATTGAAATGCAGGAGATAAGAACCTCTGCATGTTTCTCGCATATTTTAATATTAATGCTGTAAATATTGTAGAAAATTTACTCAGTATTACACCTCCGACTGAACCCTTGTACATAATATTGTACTGCAGTTGAAAGAGACAGAAAAGACTGAATGAGTGAATCATACAAAATCAGTATATAATCTGAATACAGAGTAAGGAAGAAGCACTCAAATGGATGAGAGGCACTCTCCAAAATTCATGATTAAAAGCACAAAAAAATCATGAATTAGGAAAAAAAATGCAGATTGCAAATAGGTGCCACCGACTGAAAGTGTGCTACACAGTCCTACAGGCTTCATTTCAGCTACAGAGTGAACGAGCTCAATCATGTGATCACAATGCAAATTGTCAAAACCCACAGATGAAACCATATCAGATGCAGAGTGAGCAGAACAGTACATCATGAGCATGAAAACAGACCTCTCCTATTACAGCTAAGTTTAAAGACATGAGATGTCAAATTCAGATGCAGAAGTGAGCAGATAATTAGTCCAGAGTCCAAACAGCATCTGGGAGGAGAAACGGCACGGACACAGTGGAGCAAATGAGCCTGTAATCTCATTGCCTTAACTAGTTGCAAAATTGTGTTGAGACCAAACGTAGCTCCTTTCAATTTGGCTTGTGGTCTTTTTTTTTTTACATGTTAGATGTCATCATCAATGTTTGTGCAGCTACCTTGGTTTGCTACATCTGCGTATTGTCTCCTAAATTACACCTCAGCGTAGGTCATCCTCTCAGGGTAACACAGCTGACTTCCCTCCTGTCTACCTGAATCAAATCTCCCCAAGTGTAAGTCATAATCTTTGTCTGTCATTTTACCTCTAACGGTAACATCCTGCTGAAACGAACATTTATCTACATGGAAACCCACCCACACAGGCATCTGAGGAAGACATGAGATAGATGGATCAGTCCTCTAACTAATATCTTGTTCTCTACAGGGAAATTAAGTAATTTCTCAACAATTCACACAATAACCAAACAGCCACTCAGGGTCACACAAAACAACACTCCCTTCGGTAGTCTCTGGATTCAAAGGGACCATGTCATATAACATTCATTTAGGTAAACCTAAATGGTAAACCTTGAGCCTACTATGCTCGTCATTAAGAGCATTAAGAATGCGTCGCTCCCACGAGGTATCTCGGCAGTTTGAAGGCGGAGCTGACAGCAGCTCGACGACTGTTATGGTGGCATAGCAGCATCTCGTGACAAAAGCCACAATTGTGAGAGAATGGTCTGTAGTCCTTTGTGCAGGAGTAGGCGGTCATGTGAAATTGCCCATCTGCTCTGACGCAGCACAGGCCATGAATGGAGTGAATCTAATTAACCGTTTTCAAGCAGTGAATTCCTTCAATAAAACCTCTAGAGGTTAAAATTTACATGGTATACAGATTTTTATGCTTGAGTGAGAATGTGGCTTCAGAAAAATAAAACTGGCACTGTATAATCACCAGATTTGCCATGAAATCAAGCTCTGTGTCCAGACGTACTATAGGTGATAGAAGAAAATAATGCAAACACTTCACTGAAGAGTAACCTGAATGCCCTTCATTGAGACTGTTGCGGTGGTTCATCATATCTGAACAAAAGACAGACCCAGAAAATCAAATCAACATGAGTTCCAAACAGGTCAAATCATTGTGCCTAAAGTGCATTATGTTCCTGTACTAAACTACTGCAGCACCATACAAAACACAACAATACGAGAACATACAGAATACCAAACAATCAAAGCTGAGGCGCAGTCACAAGTCGAAACTATGGCGAGTGTTATTGGAATGAAACATTTTCATGAGGTCAAAACTGACAGCACACTCAGCAGAGACATCAGGAACACTGTCAATCATTTTAAGCTGGTTTAAATAAAGATCTGAGTTCTGATGCTGCTTTAAAAATGGAAATCATCTGAAATCCTTTTGAATAACAAGTTTAAAGTGGTGCCCTGTGTTTTGGAAATGTTACCAGGGAAAACAAGTTCAATAAACTGTAAAAAAAAAATTAAAAAAAAATGAATAAACACATGAACCTTTTGGAATTATCTCCACTTTGGCAATACATAGTTGATTCTTTGAACATGGTCAGACTTTAATCTAAATTACAATTATTAACAAACTAAATCTATTTGAACTACCAAGACACATCATTATATTGTCCTCGTTTCATACCAAATACATCATTCAACCATTCACACTAGAGGAAGGGAAAGTAGGCCTACGTAAACATCAACAAAAGCTAACTGGAGTCAGGTGTTTGAAAACTTGGAGTCCAAAAAAATGAAACGAGATTAGACATGTGGGTTAGATCTACAAACATTTTGAAAAAAGCATGTGTTGATGTGAACCAAGATGTCAGAGAACTTACCATCAATAATTGGCTGTACACCTAATGGTTAGCTCCAGGATAAGATGACTCCAAAAGCTTAATGCAGAAGATTCAGCAAGGTAAAAAAATAAAATTAAAAAAAAAGATCCCAGGAGTAACAATCATTAGTGCTAATTAATATCTCTGTTCATGACTCTACCACATACAAATCTCTGAACATGCAGGAAGTCCATTGCAGGATACCAAAGACGACGCTTCTACTATTCAATATAATATCACTGCCTTACTTTTGCCAAAAATCAACTTGGGTTGTTTGGGAAGAACATCTTTTTCTTTCTCCTTAGATTTTGCTGGTGTTTGGCAACCAGCTTGTAGGAGTATTACCGCCACCTACTGGACTGGAGTGTAGGACAGTAGATGTACAGAAAAAGAAAAGAAAATTAGATCTTATTTGCTATACCCTAGTTAGTTTTCCAAACCAGATGAGTACATTAAATTACTTTTGAATTGTTACCCCTTTATGTGTAATTTAATTGCAATTAATGTGTTGTTAACCTGTGATACCTTTTATATTTTATAGCTGAGATTGGCTACTGTGTCATAACGCATGCCAAGTGCTTGATTCACATCCAATTCTATAAACTAAAGTCAGCCTAACAAGGATAGACCACATGAGTGGCAGCAGGTTTGAAACAAATACAAAGTAAGCAGATTATATAAAAAAAAAAAAAAACTGAGGCTGCACAGGAAGCTCAGGAGAAACTACTTTCAAAAGTTCAATATTCATTTTTATTTTCAAACGTAATTAATTCAAGTCTACAATTAACAAAAACAGAACTGTGATAAACAACCCTCTGGTATTCAAGCTCCAACCCAGCAGATCTACTACTGTCCGTACTGTACAGCTCCATGCTGTTGTGATTACCCAGAAGGCACAGTGAGTCACAGATGTCCTCCCAAGAATTTTCTATTTAAATCTCGCATAATACATGAGCACAAACCCTTAAGCAGTTCTGGAAATGATTTTGATGAGAACGATGATGGTGCGAGTAAGCGATGAAAGAAATAGTGACACTGAGGCTTGATGGTCAGACAGTGGATGTAATGTGAAAGATAAGGTGCCACCTCTAATTAGAAGATGAGTTACTGATGGAAGGAAACAAATGATGTTGTCATTCAGCAGTATCCTGTTGCGACAGCCACTCACTAATTATCTCTCTGTCATCTGACACATGCGACTTCCTTTCCTTAGGTCCAAAACAATATCTCACTTTTACATCGACACTGTTGTAATTAAATATCATCCTAAAAATTACAAATGAGTCTTGATGAACTCTCAGTGATACTGTGTTTATCTTTTAGATGAAAGACAGGAGTGTTAACAAGAAGTGCCAAAACATGTAAGAGGTGTGAGACAAGAGAGACAATAATATTTTGTTTATATAATTCAGCAATTGCAGTAACATGCAAAACTTAGCCTCAAAGGGTGTTACAGCAGGTTTCCTTATTGTACACATAGTTTCATATTTGCTACTCCCAACGGAGACAAACTGTACCTCATCAGTATTGTACTTTTCTAGTACCTATTAAATGTGTTTTAATCAGTCTGTGGTTTTAATAGATTCATAGATGTCATAAACAAAAGATTTACCATTCGTTTTCATTCTGCTCTACAAACACACCCACACAGGTGTTTGAAGTTATTCTGGCTGACTGGACCTTGGCTCCGGCTGAAGTTGGCTCAAGCTTTTCACAGCAATTCACTCTTTTCAATAAAGTAAAATGACACTTAATGGAAGCAAGTTATCATTATTAATGATGTTAAGTGTTAAGTGTCCCAGTCATGCACAATACCACACAATGCTTCTTAAATAATGGTATAAATTGTACTTGCTTTTCTTACAATGACATGTCAAGGGACTGACATGAAAAAGTAGCTGTGCCCATTTACAAATTACATATTCAGAGGGAGGTTTTAGGACAGTACTGTGAATAATAAATAGATGTGATTTTGCTGTTGAGATACACTGTTGTTCTGCAAAACTGTACAATATCATTGGAAAACTACGACACTTTAGAAGAGGTCTAATCAGGCAAAACAAACAAACAAAGCTGTGCACACCCATGACGTCAAGCCCTTGGTCACAGCAGGATGTTTGACTCGTGATGACATGGCGAGCACAGGTATAACTCTTAGTGTTCATAGCAGAGGAGGAAGACATACTGAGATAATTAATTAAATAAAAGTAGCAATTTATCAATGTCAAAATACAGGTGAAAGTAAAGCATAAAAACCAAATAATCATCAATTAATCAATTTACTTATTTAATTATATACCTCATTAATATATCTATGATTCATCTAGTTGTGAAAGGAAAACTGGGGAATAAAAACCAAAATAATTTAAACTTGTCAACTATTTGATAAATAATAAAAACATAGCATTCTACAAAAAGAGTATCATATATATTAATTATAATTAATCTGTAGTAAACATCAAATTATAACAAAAGTACAAATTATTATCTACAGTCACAGCACATCAACAGGTCACAGTTTGTCAGCTTGTCAGAAGGTTTTTCATTAAGTATGAAGTATTTGAGTGATAACTTTTAATAATCAGCAAATAGATTCTGTAAAGTCTTTTATTTAAGTAAGATTTTAGAAAAAGGTTTTGAATTTGCTTTTTGGTTTTTACCCTGAAGAAAAACAGACTTCCTCAACAGCTGCTGACTGGTTTATTACTGTTTTATCATTGTGGCTGTAATAGAGGGTTGTGTTATTCAGTTTTTCATGTGCAATGATGATGGCTCCCTAATAATGTTTGAACATCTTCCTAAAAGATTAATCAGCTTCACAGTGTTGTTCTGTCCAGCGGCCTCGGACCCTGTATTTGTAGATACTGTATTATCATTAGACTATCATAGTATTGCAATCAGGAGATGGTACTGACAGATAAAAATTGCATTACACAAATTAAAATGCATGTGATGATCAGATAATGATGCATAATGAGTTTGTGATGTGCTCCTCATGCTCTCAATAGACTTTAAGTCTCCCCCTCCCGGTATCTTATCAGTTGTTATCATACTCGACCGTCTCTGACATCCTCTCATTCAGACAGTGAGCTTCTCCAGTAAGTGAGGTGGAATAAAGGTGCAGTCCATCTGCCGTGTCAATGACAAACCTCTCTTAAGACAATCCTAAAACACAATCAATAATTCTACATGGATTGCGCAATTTGCCTTCATGTCTAGCCTGACAGACATGGTGCCAGCTGTGTTTACCAGGACATCATGTGTTTCGAACGTAATCACTTTACCAACCCTTGCCTGCCTGTTATGGATGGCGCTTGTCATTTACAGAGGAGAGCCCAGGGCCATCAGTCATCTGTGTGTGAGTGTGTGTCTGTGAGTGAGCGTGTGTGTGTGTTGAGGAGGTGGGGTTGGTAGGGTTTTCATCTGTCTGTCTGTGACTCTGTACAACAGCACAGTGAAATCTCCTTAAATATAATTTGAGAACAGAAAAATTAATATGCTATATCCTACAGGGAGTACTCACAGTTGCACACACAAACACACGTGACCAGTAACATACAGAAAACAGAGATCAGTTATGACTGGCTGCATTATAGTCCTACTGCAAAATCTTAATTTCATAATGCAACTTTCATGTCATACATGATCATGGCATTTAAAAATAATTTGTAAACTTTGATAAACATAAAATATCTGTCTGAAAAAATGTAGGCTACACACAGACACGCACGCACACGCACACATACAAACACACACACACACACACACACACACACACACACACACACACACACACACAATAGCGACTGGGATCTGGCTCTGAGCAAAGCCAGATTTAAGCAAATAATTTTGATGATTATACAGTTACCGTCAACAATGTTATTTACTTGCAAAGCAGGAGATGAGATGATGTGACCATACACAAAGTATACACAAAAATGATACAGCAGCAGCTATACACTGCCTGTCATGAAAACCATCCACCACTGACATATTTAGTACTCAGGTGACTGTTTTTGCACTTGGGATTCACACTGATGAAACTGCTCATGTCAACCGAGCATCCAGACACCCTGCGGGGGTCTCTAAGGTTTAAATATCCTTTTATGTGCTCTGTACGCACTGAATTGTGTATTAAATTTGCTATAAAACAAACTTGTCGTGACTTGTTAGTGATATTTTCATCTGCTCCTTTTCGCTATTGGGTGCTGTTAGCATTAGCTTCCTCCTCTCCTCTTCCTTCCTTTGTCTAATATTTTATTCATTATTATTTTATAAAATCAATATTTACTACTACTTTGAATCCACAAAATCTGACACTATGCTAACATTCCCCCAGCCAGGAGACCTCTGTATTTCACTGATGAACTGAGTTGGTATTAGCTGCTGTAGCTGTGCTTTCAAGAGAAACACTAATACCTGGACGTGTCAGAATCGATCAATAGCTGACCCTTCACACCATGAAAGCAATAACAGCTATTTCTTGAAGGTAATGGGACCAACAAATTAGGTGAGTGCACTATGAATAATGTGTTTCACTGACTCGGTCTCCAGTGAAAAGAGACAAAGTGGAGAAAAGAAATGCCAGAGGTCATTCACAGCCAAGTTTTTTTATTGCCTCTGAAATTAACTTTATGCAGACCTTCAGTCCAGTCGTATTGTATTGGCAAACTGTGATATATGTATTTGGTTTTGAAATTCAACAAACATGAGTACATCATGGGCATCAGCCAGTGGAGGATCACAAACTCAAACATTTTATAGTTTTTTATATATCTATGCTGAACCTATTGACCACTTCAGCAAGTTAAGAACAAAGGAGGCAATCCCTGCAGGAAATGTCTGAGGAAATTGCTATAGAAAAGAGCAGAGATCAATGTGGCCTATATTATTTCCAGCACTGTCCTGGGAAATATTCCACATTGTCTCATGGGTAGCTATCTATCACATTGCATCTGAATAAAACATGGGTCGTTTGTTTGGTGTTTATGTGTGTATTCAGACTTTCTCTGTAAATATTCAAGCTGTCATTACTGCATCTATGGAGTGTGCATGCAGAAACAGACTTATACAACAAAAAGAGACAAATCACAAAATTCAGAATATCAAATGCTCAAATTAAATCAGCGGGTGAGTAATGCACCCGTGGACAGTTTCCCATTTATCTCAGTCACTGTGTTGCACATTTTGATCTCCAGATGCCATAATTTCACTTGACACAATTTTATGAGCAGGAAGGACAAAATGAATTAAACAGCAGAGGGAGGTCATAACCGAGCCCAGCCAGTCAGTTTAATACTCAGGTATGATGGAAGCTCAGCTGCATCACTGTGGGCTCTCTTTCACATCATATTAATGAGCTATGAACTATATTTTACATCAACATCATGCATCCATTAAGTCCAAAACCAGACACATGGATCCAGCCCAAAATATTAATTTAGAGCCTGTTCTTTGAGTTCCTGAGAAGAACAAATGGTTCACTGCAAATTCTCAGGCACAGTATTAAAACTTTGTCTGCATATTGGTCAGATATGCAGAGATTGGCAGAGATGTAGCCAAGTTTCAAACAACATCTGAAGCAGACAAAAAAACAACAGACTGGATAAATAGAGGTGGAAATTAGAAATCACTTTTGATTCAAAGCACAGTGGGTTAAATACTAAATTCAAATATTCAAAACAAATGCAAAAACAAAGCTGTGACTGGTGACGATAGTAGCCAAAAGGTTTGGAAAGTGGGCAGCAGATTAGGGGCCAAATTGAGGAAATCTAACATTAACCAATCAGCACGTCTCTCCCTTACAGATAAATGGATGTATTCAACAACACGCTGCAAATGAAAAATCTTTGTATCTTGGATATGACTGTGTTTGATAATAGTTTGTCAATAAAAAGCAAAAGCTTCTGGCAACAAACAAAAATTCTACAACTGTCTCATTTATAATATGGCCCCTCTTCAAGATAGAAAACACATTTCTACAACTCAAGCATCTGATTGCACCCATTTCATCAACTACAGTGCAAATAAAAGGATGTAGGCAGGATGAGAGACTGATTGTGTTTGTGATGAACAGGATGCTAATATGTCTTCTGGAGTATTCTCACCGCATGATGGGTGGAAAATAGGCAATGCTGTTTTGAGACAGACAAAAAGAAGTTTGCCAATCTCAAAAAGAGAGAGATTCAAGAGCCGAAACAACATCAGAGCTTCTTATTTTCTCCCATAGGCCTCCATGCCGGCCATTGTCGCCAAGAGAAGATTAAGGGGACAAAAACCTTTTGACAAGTAGAGAGCACGAAACACTTTTGGAAAACAGTGAAAGAAGAGAATGTACTTTGGTTTAGAGACACCACAGCTTTCACATATCTGTGTGGTCTTATGCAAATACACTTCCAAAGCACATCAGCATCCATTCCAGTTTTAAAGCAGCAGCTTTCAAATTAACATTTAGATAAAAGTGACACTTCAGGACCTAACGAGTCAGAGATCGAAGGGGTGGGTGCAATGAAAAAAAACCGCATTCATCAAAGTCATTTTGCATGCCCCAAGCAGAAGTATAACATGGACTCCAAGTTAAATTCCCCCATTAGATTAGAGCCCATTAATTCAATTATTGACAGGTGTGTCTTATGATCTACCGTGGAGTGGCCTGGAATCATCTCGATCTGCTTATTTTAGTCTTCACGTCGCCACAAGCAACAGTGATCAGCAGGGATGGCCACTGAGTGTGTCATGGACTGTTTTCTTGTGATGGTGTTCACACATGCAGAGTACCCTTTAGACCTATCAGCCAAAGATTTTAAAGTGTGCGTCCAACCCTAGCCTGTATACAACTATAGCTAAATCAACACCCTGCAATTTCTCTCACAATTTCACAGTCTCGTGTTCTCTTCTCATCCTCACACATTCTGCCTTTCTGTCTCCCTGTGGTCGCTCATTCTTTCATAACATGTCTTCCATATAAGGGCTTTAGCGTCACTGTCTCCTCTCAACTCTAGGGTGGACTTTACTTTGTCTTTTCCCTCTCAGGCCATGAAACCCTGCACAAATGGATGATTGGCAGCTCCATTAGAGAGACAGGAGAGGAATAACAGTGTGACTGTGCTCCAGGCTCTATATGCTGCTCTTCTGAACCGCATACACATCTACACAGAGAGATGAATCTGTATTCTCACATCCTTACATGGACCGACAAACAAACTGGACTGCTAAACAGTTTTAGACATGGAAATTTCAACTAAAGAAACACACAGCATGATGTGTCCCCAAACACACACAGAAAACATATATTCTGCTGTCCTGGTGTCTGCTCTTCATATACATGCAGAATAATCTCAAATAATCGAAACCAGATGTTCGTTTACTTTATAGAACACCTAACTATCGTGCAGAAATATTTCAATGTTTTCAAGTGGCAAACTGACTGATTGTCACTTTAAAAAGCAATAGACACAAATTTGCCATGCAGAAAAACACACTCTTTCATATTAAATGATCTCAGTATGGGGCTGAACTATGGCTTTTTTTCTTTTCCCTGCTATTTCACCTATAGTCACTGCAGGCTGCCTGCTGTTACTGAGCCAACTGTGAACGTCCAGCTGACCTGTCAAGGCAAGAGATTGTCCAAACACCTCAGCAGCTGTCCGTTTCTCTGAGTGGAGCTCATACGTAATGAGAGTGCAACAGATTTGATTGTGACTCAGGTGCCAGGAATGGATGACATCCAAGTGCCATACAGCAGAAGGAGCATATCATATTATGCAGCAGTCTGCAGGGCATGTGACTACCTGTGATGTATAGCAAGATGTTCATCTAGCCCTACAGCACAGCCATTGGCCTTTCGGTTTGATGAGAAGCCTCCCTTGCCATGGCATGTTGTTAATAAACAGCCCCTGGCCCTCTTTCCTTGTGCTCTGTGTTTCTCTAAACTCAGGGCCGCTTTGATTACCAGGGAAGGTCAGAAAAAAACACTCATCAATAATGTAAAAATGCAATTAATGACTTCCCCACTTCTGTCAGATCTCCCGTACTGAACCCCTACACCGCTGCAATCCTCTCATCTCTGCGGCCCCCACTATCACACAGGAACAGGACAAATATGGTAATGGGAAGTCATTGCTAAAACATATCTGATAACCTTATTTGAAATGCACAATTCAGATTCTGGCCTGTTGCTTTGTTGTTGGTGTCACACCCTCCTCTGTCGGCCTTAAATCTCCAGAGGCCACAGCAAGTAATATCTGCAGCAGTTCCCCCTGCCTGGTTTACAGCTATGATCTCAAACTTTGCTTTACTGAAATATTTATGCTTGTTAGCATTCTGAATGTGTGTGCAGACACCAACACAGGTGTAATTGCTTGTGTAATTGCAAAAACATTATTGGTTTGGTATGAAAACTGAATTTGAGTAGTTTGTTTGTAAGGACATAGCTTTTTATATATATATATATGGTGACTATATATATATATCTTTTCAGGATTTACATGAATACAAAATGTTATTCCCCAGCTTGTGTTGATTTTATGGGATAATCATACCTTTACTGCAATGCTGGAGCAACAAAATCATGTAGTGCTGCGTAGATGTAGATGTTAAAAAAAAAAAAAAAAAGTGCCACATTGGGTGCTTATACAAGTTACAAGATATGGCATGTATTCTCATCACCTGTCAGAGCCATTTAACAGATAATTTAGCTGCTGTGAAAACAATTTCAAGTGACTCTGAATCACGTGTTACAATTGTGTCAATCCTGGTATGAAGATGTGTCTGTCCAAACAACAACTCAGCTCATCTGTTTGCTGTGGCTGTACTGATGGTGGCTACATTCACTGCTTGACTTGTGTTCTTGGTGCAATTGAACTTGAACTGAAGTGAAATCTTGAATTAAAACACACCACATAAGTCATGTTTTTTAAGTTTGACAAAATATGCAGAGACAAATGCTAAAACAATTACCTTCACAGTATGTCAATTCAGTGGAGAAGAAAGTCATCTAGATATCATGTAAGCAGGAATGATATGGATTAATTAGACTGAAAGTTCAGGTTGTTATTTTAGTTTTTTAACCAAAACCATCTGTAATTAGAGCCTCATCTTTAATACATTTTACAATATGACCAGAGGTGGGCTTGAAAAAATGTCTTCGTCACAGCCTAGACATTTTTTTTATGGCCTGTGTGCGTGTTTGGGGGTTTGGGTGGGGGGAGCGCTCGGCAGCATCACAACCCTCAATGACTAGGGTATTTAGCCGTCAGTACAGCGTGATATAAGACCTGAAACCCCACCTACGTTCCAGTTGCTGATTGGCTTTACGCAGGTATCCAGCTATTATTTATTACCCCAAAGCGTGGACGCCTCATTTATCCTGACTGGATCTTACTGCAGAATCTGTCTGTTTCCACTCCACTCTGCACTTTAGCGCTCAGCTGACTCGTTTACCTAAGTATCTTCTCGACAGAAAACAGGTAAAGATGAAAATGCACGTAAAAATGTTTTTAAAAATGTTAACTTTTACTTTCAATTTGTTAACAGTTGTTTTCTTTTATAAGGAAGTTAATTTGAGGTTTGTGATGTCTCTTTGGAAAGGGAAGACCAGAGCACTACGTGAAGAGACTGTTTTCATGTTTTTCTTTTATTTGCTGAACATATACGAGATAATCGAAATATAATTTTTTTGATTATTATATTTTGTAAACCTTAAGCCGCTCGCTTTTACGCACCAATTACGCACTGGGTTTTGCGCAACAGTTAAAATTAGTTCGTTGACAAAATCAGTGTATTTTCCCATAACGAAGCTGCCTAATAAAAGAGAATAACTGTAAATATTTTCTCACACAGGTGGTGCTGAGAAAATGAGAAGAGGATTGCTCCTGGTGACTCTGTTCCTCATCATGAAACTTCAGTACAGTCACTCTAGATGCGAGGAGCCCGGATCGCGCAGATCAACCTCAGACGTACGCTTCCTGACGCGTAACAACCTAGGAGATTTTTTAAGCATCTGTTAAAAGAAACTGATTTTTTTTTTTCCCTTATTATTGCAGCAGACCTCAGGTTTGGATATCCTCAAGCGGAACATTCTGAAGAGGTATAGCGACTTGGATTATGACAGCTTTGTGGGTCTGATGGGCAGAAGAAATGCCGGTGAGTGTTTCAGATTCCGTCTATTTTTCAGATTTGGTAATGTGGCTTTGAACATCTGATATGAATTTTGTTTTAGTTTTCAAATTCCCCCTTGCGATTTATTTTTCATTAACATTTTTTTTTTGTATTATTATTAGAGGTAAACCCTGTACCATCACCACAAAAAAGTAAGACCTTTGTCATTTACAAAGGATATAATAACGTGACTGTTATTTCCAAGTTTTTGAAATTGTCATAAAATATTAAACTGAATTTTTGTTCTTATTATTAGGGGAAATGCATGACATTTTTGTTGGTCTTATGGGGAGGAGAAACTCGGAGTCTGGTGAGTGTGGCAATTTACAAGTCAAATATCGAAGCCCTTTTGTGGGCGTACAGGATTGTTCCTGTCTGTGGTATTCTACTTATAGACAAAAGGTATGATCTGCACGGGTCTACCTTGTAATGTTTGCTCTCACAGATAATGGTCCCTGGAGGAAAGAATATCCTGAAAGGAGAGGTATTTTTCTCAACAAGTGCAGGCTGAGGTGAGTGCCTCTTCTTTTTGACTCAGGTGGAACATCAAGTAGCTGATGAGAACAATAAAGTTAACACTTCATCCCATTAAGGATAAACCCATACTACACAAAACAGCTTCTGAAGATTTCTGTTGTTCAAGGTTTAACATCTTTAACATCTATTTCTTATAGCCTCTGTATTCAATGACTGATTTTGCACATGTAAAATGCCTGGTTAGGAATCATACTTACATGTATGGTATGTTTTGTTGCAGGTTACTTCAGAGGCTGTAGACAATCATACTGAAACAACTTTCATTTGGCTATGATGACAGAGGATCACAACCAACCCACTCGGTGTCTGATTGAAACGACTGAGCAGATGTGGTCCACGTTGTACACCTGCCGGCTGTCTTATGAAAGTGACCATAAACCAAGCAGATTGTATGTTTTATCTGAAGACAAAGCATAATTATAAGTGATAAATTATATTTCTTTATCATGTTATTCTTTTTCTTCAAAGTTTAAAATAAACATAATTTTTATACATAATTCATTCATTTCAATGTCAGTGCATATTCCTGTAGATTCTTCAAGTTCGGTTCTGGTGGAGATAGTAATGTTCAATCACTGTTGAGTTACATAAAGCGGCTTGATAAGGGATTAATTGGTGTTTTGTATAATACTGTGTCCATCAGCTACAGTGTTCTCAGACAGAAGCACAGGTGGTTAAAGTACACATTTCTACATCACAGCATCTCATGCCTTTTCTACAGCAAAGTTTTTGCTTTTTTTCCTTAAAAAAAAATCATCTCATCACTTCTGGCTGTGGATTTGAAGTGTGCATTAATTATTGAGCAGCAAATGAATCAAAAGGAAATTAAAAGGCACCCCTCAAAAACCATAGACACAGTCGTATAAATATCACAGTCATGTTTGCATGTTGCTTCAAAAAAAGAAGAGATGCAATAATAATACAATTTAAAATCAGTAAAGCACAGTGGCAACAAAGAAAAATGTTTTACTGCTCTTCATTTAATAATAAAAATGAAGACAATCACTGATCATAAATGAAGGAAATATCTTCTACCGTCTCACGGTATCAAATCAGGTTCTGATGATAGCTCCAAGTACACTGTGGCTTTGCCCAAAAATTTGTCAGAAATTTAAGTGCTGGTGATGTCAAATATAATTAAGTGTTTATGTTGGTTAAAAATAGCCAAGCCATGCATAGCTGCTATTAAGTCATATTCAGATTTTAACCACTCACTGTGGGTACTTTCAGTGTCATACCGGGAGGAATATATACTGAGCACAGATGAAGGGAGCATTATTAGAAGACTAGTTAGCCGATACATTGTGCAGGTTAATACACTTCTCTAAAAATACTCGTGTTCTCTACCACAGTTCCTATCGCCAAATACAGAGTGAGAGGAGTCACATGTGCTTCTGTAGATTCTAATGTAGATCAGACTCATTGAAGATTAAACACATTCGGGTGCAGCTGAAATACAGTAATTCAGCGGTGTCTGTCCTGTGTGACTGCAGTCCTGTTCTCAGGGAGGCGTGACTTTAGATTGTCTTTATCTCCCTTCTTGGACTCCGTCTCCTCTTTGGTTTGATTTCCACGAACAGAAAAGGCAGCCGTTGTGTGACTCCTTCCATCCGTCACCCTCTGAACTGCTTTAGGTTCCACTGTCACGGCTGTCTGTGGGTGCAGGGTGAGGTTCAGACCCTGGCGTAGGGAGGGCCGGTAGCGGGGCATGTAGCCGTATGCTCTCAGGTGGTAGGTGAAGTACTCCAATGTGTACATCAGCTCTGCTTGCACATAATGAAACGATACTGCCAGGTCTGAGCAGCACTGTGGACCCTGAAGAAGAACACACAGTTCACACATGTAAAACAAACACGGTATACAAAACAATAAGACACATATCATAACTGTATTTTAACATACTCAAAATATGCTCGCATTTTAGTTAAAATTTTTTTTTAACATATAACCCTATTTGTCAAAATAAGTGGGAGCCTCCATCTTCCACCTCACTGAAATCTGATTGCACCAATGAGCAGTGCTTCCAACCACTGATCATCTGATCAAAAAAAGCTGTGAAGAGTGCACACTGTTTTATTCTCTGAAGTGAAAAGTCATCATGTCCCAAAACTTAAACTATTAAATAACGATATATAACCACATGCCATTCAAGGGAACAGAGAGAAAGCCAAGTAGGATAGGATTTTGTAATATTGTGTAAATATGGCATCAATTTAATGAAGTAAAAACTGTCAATGATCCTAAACGGTTGAGATTACTCATTCCAATTTAATGTAAACTCTAATCTAAAAATGATCTGTTCTTTTGTGAGCTCTGCTACATGAAGCACCTCTCGTGTTTTCAGACTTGCCATTAGAATTTGTTTATAGGATAAGGTTGGCATTATTCCACAAATCCTTCCCATCTGTCATACTTAGTCCCAAGCCTCACCCTGCAGGACAGTTCACAAATGTTCTAAATCTGCTGAGCACTACAGGAATTTTATCAAACGTTACTCGGGAGTAAATTTGTTTGGGATAATTTTAAGATACGGATTAATATATCTTTGTATACTAGTGAGTATATGTGGCACCAGGGCAGAGTGTGTGAGATTTAATTAAGGTAAACAACAGTATTTGTATAGTATTTGTATGTTAATCGTTATAAGAGCTGCTATTCAGTGCAACAATGTGGCTCATTTATGTGTTTAAAATAGTTTTGGTTCAACAATTTAGGTCTGTGGTTCTGAGGAATAACCTACATCAAAATCAGGCTACAATGAAAATACAAGAGAAAATATGGACTTTTACTTGTCTTATTCAGTAAGTGTTTATAAACTATCACATACAGAGGACCCCAAAACTCATATTTCTGTCAATACACTGTGATAAAAGCACAGTTACTTTAATATTGAAATGAAATTTGTTTTCTTATTACCCTTTTTAAGAACAGGGACAAAGCTGCTCGTACTCCGGCAGGCAGTGAGTGTGTGACAGGATCAGTAATCTCATCTCATTTTAATTGCAAAATACAATAAATTAGATGCATCATCAGTGACAAATTGACCAATTTTCCTTTTGTTGATGGGACATTGTCTGTGCTGCAATCATCTACTTTAAAATGAACTATTTCTACTTTAATTCACTCATTCTATGCATGGGTCAGCTTGAATGTGCTAGATACTCACATATTTATTTATTTAGATATTATTCCTCTAATGAATCATTAAAAGCAACATCTATTTTGATTTATTCATCAAAGCAAAACAAACAATATATTGTACACTACTCACTTTCAATTAGAAAAGAAGCCTCTGCTGCTCATTTCAAAATAAAAGAATTCTCCCACTTGAGGGGTAGAGGCACATTAATGATATTAAAATGATTTTGAACAAGAGGTTCAGTCTCTCAACAGCATTTCTTCTTCACCTGATGCTCCTTTCAAATGAGGCTAATCCACTCACAGGATGTCTGTCACAGCACTAAGCTATGTGACTAGCTCACAAATAAACCAGATGTGTAGGGACTTACCTCAACAATTGGGTAGTAGCAGTAGCTCCAGTACCAGAAGCTCTTGGAAAACTTGCTGGTTAGATGGTGCTCCGGCACAAACGGATGAAAAGTTTCTCGATGGAAAGTATCTCTGGAGTCCCCAGCCAGGACGCCCATCTTCTCCAAACACTGCCCCAGCGCTAGGTCTTCTACTGGGGTGGTGTGTGTGCAAACTTTGGTCCGAAAACCTTCCACAAATCTCTTGAGGGCCTCTTTACTGAGCACGTAGCCTGCCCCCCCACTCATGTAACCTTGTTTGGTGTAAGGCTTGAAGCGCTTGCCAAAATAAATGGGTTCTTCAGGGGTGTGGTTGGACAGAACCCAGCGCAGGTTGTCCACCACCACAAAGGTGTCATCATCTGCTTTTAAGAACCAGTCTGCTTTATCCACGTGGTGTTCGTACACATAATGGAAGGCTCGGATGGTTTTCCAGTAGAGCTGGTCACGGCCCTCCTTAGTGCCTAGGCCCACAGTAGGAAAGTTAAGGTCCTCTTCCGAGCTCATGAATACCATTACGTTGCAGTGCCGAGTCCAGGTGGCCCTGACATGGCGGGCCCTGTTCTGCAGGTTATACGGCCCTGTCATCACCCAACAGAGAACACGCACCTTCTGGTACAACACATCGGCCACTCGGCTGTCTTCATCTAGAGGGGGAAAAAAAGTACAACATCGAATGATGTTACTTGTTGTGCAGTGGAGCTACTGTATGTGTGGTTCTAACAGGAACATCGCACAATCCTGGCACATTTTTACACATCTAACTGTCCTATCAGTTTATTCCACATTCTTCCTGCACAATGCACCATGATCACAGAAACAATATTCAACAATTTTATCTCAATAAAAACAGATTCAATTTTTTTTTTTTTTAATAAAGTGCAGTGGAAGTGGTTTTTTTTTTTTTGCCACAGATGCTGACTGAAAGCTAAAATTAGTCTGTCGAGTAAAAAAATATATATACATAAATTCAATATAGCATGATTCAGGGTGATTCTTATCAGAGATTTTAAGTTTCTGTCCCTCTTCTAACTTTTTCTTGGTCTTTCAGCCCATTTCCCTCTTTGACCGAGGCTACTTCCAATTCAATCTAAGCATCCACAACAAATATTACACACCCTATCTGCTCATCATATCAGTGCCTTTTAGTGGGCCATAATACTTAATCCTTTTTGTTACCACCACCATCAAGGACCTCAAAAGGCTCACTTTCTGGTGTAGCAACCAGTCCATCAATAAACTCAACATAAAGGTATCTGCACAAACATTCACTTAAATGTGGGATATCTGACTCAATACTGAGATTTGATCAAAATAGATATTTAGATACTATTTTTCATCCCATACATACTAGATGATATTATCTGTAGAGGGCTGATGTGAAAGAGTGTGAAGCACCTGCATGGTGAGGGTGGAGCAGGTTGATGAGAGCAGCGCCCTCCTTCCTCCAGCTGGTTGGTATCTCCCCTGCCGCTGTAGCTTTTTCCTGAGCCTCTGACAGCACAGGGTAGCTTCTCTCAAACCACACTTGGTGCAGGAAGAAGTATGTGCTGCAGGCCCCCAACAAGAAGCCCAGCGTGAAGGCCCATCTGGAGCCGAGGCCCTTCATGGTGATAATGTCTCCAGCACTGGATGTCCCAGTTACAGCGTTAGATGTACAGTCAAACCTAAAATATCTAAGATACATTCACTTGTATCAAAAAGGTGTATGATTTTGAGCTGATTGTATGTAGTTGCTGATACAGTTTCAGACCCAGACATATTTTAAACATTGCTTTAATTGCTATTAAACAAACATTTCCTTGTCATCTTTGCATGGAAATTTTCCCTTAAAAATAAACTTAACATTTTGTTGTTGCAATAAATCGTAACATCTACAACCACTGAAAACTGTTTCACTATGTTGGAAACCAAAATATTTAAGACAGAGTTGATATACTGACACTGAAATTGTTTTGTTCTTGATCCAAATAATTTTAACATAAGAATATACCTGCAGTCGATCTGAAAATGGGGACCAGGATGATGTGCCTGTCACAGTGATTTGTCTCACGCGGTGGACGTCTAGGATTTGTATTCCTCCTTTTGCTTAAAGATGGTTTAAATAAACAGACTCGAACAAATTTGTAATCTGCTTTCAGTTTTCCATTTTGACGTAAGGACTTTAGAGAAGTCTTTGTGACACAGATTTTACATGTGTCACGGTGTGAGCGCCAGAATATTTTCGCTGGCGTCTGTGAGGTTAAAGACCCCAAATCCGAGACACATGTTAACGATTAACATGACGCGGTATATTTTGCGCAAAACATTTACTCTCCTGTTTTCTGCTCCCCTTCATTGTCCTGGCAATAAATAACACTGAGCGACAATCCAGTTACCCTAATCGAGGATTTCCGAAGGTATACACTAAAAACACATGTCAGAGAGTGCTGTTGCAGCGAAATGAGGCCACAAAGAACACAGATCTGTTTCAGTACTGACATCTAAACATTATAAATAACCGCAGCTGCTTGTATATGCCCACTCAGGACAAATATTTGAGATCTGCACCCGCTTGTGTATTATTTACCTTTGCTGGGGGATCAGTCATTTGTGTGCACGATGTGCTTGGCACCCCTTAAGCAGTTAAGTATTTCCTGAAAGCGGCACGAGCCCGCTACACCTGTCGGACATATGGTCACATGCTGGTCACTAGTGATGTTACGAGATGTGCCGACGCTTCGAAGCGTGTGTCGAGTAATGGAGGGGGCATTTCCTCGAAGCGTGTGTCGAGGCTTGCTTCATTTAGGGGAGGAGCCAAAAAATGATGACGTCCGAAGCCTCGCTGCCCGGCTGTACCACGTGACTGCTTCGGGAAGTGGTTCAGATTTTGCCGGGAGGTTTGACAGCAATATAGACCCCTCAGGCTCCGTTCAAAATGTGGGTTGTTGGTGGAGAGTTGCGGTCAGTTGAGAGTTTGGATAGTTTGGAGAAGTTAGAGAGAGAGAGAGAGAGAGAGATAGTTTGGAGATTTAGGAGAGTGAGGAGAGAAGGATAGGTGATAAGATGGAGCCAGATAGGAAGAGGAGGATTTCCCCTGTGTGGGAACACTTTGATTTGATAACTCCTAATAAGGTAAGCTAAATCTAACTCTATTTCAGACACATTAGGTTTGCTTATCAAGAACTGTATTTTTCACAGTTTCTTATTTTATTCAAAGGTGAGGTGTTTATTGTGCTCCAAGGAGTTGGGGTACAATAACAACACCTCATCCATGCTAAGGCATTACCGTGCCTTGCATGAGAATAAGGAGGAAACTGGAGCTTCACCCAGCCAAGGTAAGTCATTACAATATTACAAATGCACCATCACAATTTTTCCCTGTTCACTTTTGTTTATTGTGCAAATAAAGACAGGTAACAGACACTGTATTTATTCTCTTTTAACCAGCCACCAGAAAACAAGAGCTGGATGAAGCCCTCGTCTCCATGATAGTGAAGGACACACAGCCCTTCAGTATTGTGGATGATGTTGGATTCAGGGCATTTGTGTCCAAACTGGATCCTAATTATGTTCTCCCTACAAGGCAGGTATGTATGGGTGCATGCATGAAACAAATGAGTACTTTATTGTGTCTCACAGTTCAGCACTATATATTTTTTCCTTTAGGCTCTGAAGGCCATGGTGGAGGCCAAGTATGAGTCAGCTAAGGAGAAGGCTAAGGCTAAAGTGGAAAAGGTGGCTGCTGTTAGCCTTACTTCTGACATGTGGACATCCACAAAACCAAAAACTGTTGAGAAACTGTTATTTCTGAATAAAAATGAATAAAATGTCCCCTGTCCTGTACATCATTGTCCAAGTTACACAAGCATATTCAGTCCCCTCTTGCTAGTTCCACAAGCACTTTCACTGTCCTCTGCCTGCTTAAGCCCATGCCATTTTCCTAAAGTGACAGAAAAACATTATTACACAACCTGCCATATCATATGATACTACCATTTTGGGAAAATTTACACACACAGAATACATTAAAAAAAATATTTTATTATGCACATATGTGATAATTTATGTACAGAAATTATTTGGTCATACATTTTTGTAATTCATAGTCATTCCCAACAGCCATAACAGACACAAAAATTCAATGCATCACATGTGGTTCAGATACAGCTGCCTGTGATTATACACTTGGCCAGTAGGTGGTTTCGTGTGCACATGAAGCTTCGAGAAATGAACCCTTTCTCGAACCAATTGGCTGAAGTGGTTCGATGCCTCATGAGGCTTCATCTCACCATCACTACTGGTCACATTCTTCCGATGCACTGCTTTTGATTTGAAGTCCTCTCTATTTTGCGTCGCCAGATACAATGATTACTAAGAGAAAAGCCGCCGGGCAGATTTACATTCTTTAACATAACGCGCTAAGCTCGGAAAATGCCGTGCTCTTATTGGTTGCAGGGCTGATGACGTGGGAGGAAGCTGCCTTTCAAGTCTTGAAAATGTAGTAACGACATTTCACTGATAGTTTTAGTTGCACAAGATTTATTCAGGCTGTTATAAGTGAAAATGCGTCATTGTGATATGCAAAGCAAGAAAGCAAAGTAAAGAAAGGTAAAATTGTTGCTGTTAATCCTTAGCCCACTAGGTGTCACCCTTGCCTCCAAATTAAACATTTTCAAGCCACATGTTCACTGCTACAATTACATTCACTTTACATTAAAGCATAAGAGGGAGCCTATAAGGACATATTGTAGGCTGCAAACTTGACTTGAAACATCCCTGTCTGAACAGCACAAGCATTAAACAAAATGCATCAGCACAGAGTCATCTTAGTCAATAATAAAAGACTTAAGTGAACTGTAAAACTAAAAAGCAACACAACATAACATAGGGACGGAAACAAAATGGTTCAAGTCATTTCTGACCACAAAATGAACGAAAAAGTGACAAAAACAAGCTACTGTAAGATTTAAATTGTGGGGTGGGGGATTCCATTTCATGAAATTTGCCTTCAACAGAAGCTTCTAAGGTCAGAAAGTGGTGAGAAAACACCACACCGCAGAACAAGTCATCTCAAATACGAACACACTCACTATTAGGAGTCTATTTACTCTCAGATCTGTGTAACACTGTCAGTGTAAGATTACAACAAAATATTACATCTAATATGCAGCCAAATGTAAATCACACAAGCAAAATAAATAAACACATAGGAAAGAAAATAACGTAGCATAGCCTATTACTTTCCCAAAAGGGTCAAATGAAAATAAAATATAGCAACAAGGCACCAGCAGGGCAAGCAATAGAAAGAGAAATGAAACAGTTAAATATTACTCCAAATATAATCACTTACAAAAAAAAAAAAAAGGTTTAAGATCAATATGCAAGTCTTAACAGAGCAAAACTGACGCAAACATGCCCTTTTTTTCTGGAGGTATTAAACTGGTCTATAGTTTAAAGTTTCTGGAGTCTCTAAAATACTCAAAACACACCAATGCTGATGGTCCATGTGAGTCTTTCCCACCGTGCATACCTCTACCCGAGTGGTGGCGGCATTGGATAGCCTACTGTACTGCGTCCGCAGAATGTCCAAATCCAGAAGAAAGAGACGTGTTAAAATAGTCGACGAATAATCCAGTTTTACCTGGAAAAACCGGGGAAAAGTTTGAACTGTGCCTTTCAAGTGAATGTTTACCTCCAGTTCGATTACAGTGTGCTGCTGAGGAAAACGTGCAGAGTGATGCCGGATGCGACTGAATGAGGATGTGAGCCCCCTCAGCTCACCGACGCCATACTGTGAGCAAACTCAGCTGTCATTTGAAAGTTTCTCCATTGTAAGCAGAAGTCACTCTCCGTGGAAATATTCATACCATGAAAACAACAACAGTAAGAAACCGTCTTTCTCCAGTGTTTTTTTTTCCTTATTCCTTGATGACAAAAATTTACCAAGACAATGTTTGTAGGACTAAAACGTGTAACTAATGCTATATTATATAATGCGCTATATAATGCTACGTATATCTATCTATCTGACATATATATACACACATATATATATACATATATACACACACACATATATGTGTGTGTATATATGCGCGCACACACACACACACACACACACACACACACACTAATTTACCTATGGTTAATCGAAATTTACCATAGGCAAATGTAAAAGAAGTACAGAGAACAATCTCAAACCCTGAACAAAGAACAGAAAATGTGTAGGAAGTAAAAGTGCCCAGCCTACTCTGCAATGAGAAGGGGGAAAAAAAGGACAGCATAAGGACAAAATATAATAACGGAATCTACTACAAACTTAAAATTAAGCCACATTTTTATGCAATGAATATTTTGTTCTTTAGGAAAAATGTCCCTGAATAAAAAGGCTGCTTTTATTCCTGTGGAGGCACTACTGGGTCTTCACCTTGAAACTGTTTCTTATTCTACAGTTTGAAATACCTTAAAAATGTGTTGAAGATGGCAAAAACATGCACCTCAGGTTGGTTGGCGCCGCGGTCGTGGCAGCCTGTTGCAGCAGCTCCCCCTCGGGAGGCTGCTGTAGCGAAATAATTTCCCCTCGGGGATTAATAGAGTACAATAAAAAAAAAAAATTTAAAAAAAAAAAACAACAACAAAACACTAAATTCGAAGCAATAAAAATTTGAAGTTTCACATAAAACAACACACTAATATGGATCAATTACTTACAAACAATCTTAAATCAACAATATTATTACCCTGCTCTTTTGTCATAATTTACAGTATATCAAATAAAATATCTATGCTAGCAAATCATTTATAAATGTGCAGCTTGTTTAGAGGGATAAATGCAACTGTCACAGACACACTTTACTTCCTCTCACATATGTATTTACAGAACACTGAGATAACCACATGGGATAAAATGTCACATATGACAAACTAAACAAGCTGCCTCTGTTTTAACTCGCATGTGGTTTCACAGTTAAACAAGGTCCATATGCAAACACACAGGGATCCAGATCCAAAAGAGGAAGAAGCTTTATAAACTGACTTCTGAATAAAAGTTACTCATTCATTTTGCTGATAGGGTTGATGAGTTTGACCACGAGGAATAGGCCAATATACCAGGGTGACAACTTCCTGGACTCTGTACGGAGAGGGATGTCCCAGGCAGAGAGCCATACTTGTTGGCCAGGGCGGTAGACAGGAGCAGGAACGCGGCGACAGTCCGCCAGGCATTTGTTCTGGTCCTTGGTTCGGAGGAGAGCAGCCGAGTGCTCCTCCACATCCTCCTACAGCGCTGTACGTTGTGCTGCACCGAGGGAATGGCGATCTCAGCCTCCTGACTGGTCGGCGGTCTCATGGGCTGAGGCCAGTTAGGATAGATGGACAAAGTGGGCGGCCTTAGAGAAACAGTCCACTAAGGTCAGGATTAAACCATATAAGCCACTCTGGCATTGTTTTATGCAAAGGTACGGGGTTGCTTGGTAAACACATGCGTGCACTGAAGCAGGAAACCTCTGCACTTCCCTAGGGCTCCATCATAGGGTTCCGTAGAGGGGACATAGTATTCCTGAGATGGAGACGTGGGTTCTGGAGAGGGTGGCCGGGTTGCTGGTCGGTTGGAGGAGAGGTCCTCCATCATGCAGCCAATCTCTGCCACTTGGGACCCGATGGACCGCTGAGCGTTATCAACTCCTGGAGCAGTTGGTGGTGCTGCCCCAGGAGGATGCCTTGGTTGGAGATCGCCCTTTGCAGGTGATCTGCAGGGCTTGTTACTGCTGTAGCTGGTGGGTCCATGCTGGTTAGTCCGTTCTGTCGTTGAACAGACCCAAAAGCACACATACAGCAGATGACTTGATGTAACACAGATTTATTTTCAACATAGAACAGGAGAATAGTCCAGGGGATTATGCACGAGTACAGAAGCAAGTCCAGAATGGCTGTAAGCCAACAACAGTCACTACCGACCCGGGATCCTACTGGGGTCGGTGCAGGAACTCTGGCAGAGTCCAGAGGCAGAGAAGGTCCTGAGACCTGTTCAGGCTGGTAAGAGTGTCCTTGTAATTCTCACCGGAGCTGAGGCAGGCGGGTTCCAAGCTGGCTAGTGAGTGCATTCCCACGCTCCACACCGGGCAGCATGGATTCGGGCGGAACCGCAACAGCGGCAGGCAGGCAGACAGGTGGTCTTCAAGGACCGACGCAGAGCAGGGGGGCTGACACCTGGTGATCTCCGTGCACCGACACAGGACAGCAGGCAGATTCGACTGTGTGGTTTCCTGAGGAACGACACAGGACGGTTTCTTCGTGCAGGTTATCTCCATGGATCGACACTGGACGGCAGGTACCTACCACAGGGTAGCAGACAGGCACACTGGTAGGACTGCAGCAGGCAGGAGACAGACAGAGGGTCAGAACCGGAATTGCAGAACATGCAAACGGGCTTACTGAACTGCAGCGTGGTACCAGGTGAGATGATCGGACAGATGGACGCAGGTGGAGTGCAGGACCAGGGTTGGTATACTGCCAGGTGATAGTTACTGGAATGAGAGCTCGCTGTGCCAGCTGAATGAGGTGTGGTAGTGGGAGGTGACTAGAGACAGGCGGTGGAATGAATCCACACCCTCCAGACACAGACCAAAACATAGAACACATGACAGACAAAAACAAACACGGGAGAAGACAGGAAACATGACGAAAAGGGTGATCAGGGAAACAGAGGGAACGACAAACAGGGACAGGCGGAGATCCTGACAACATGTCACATCATCTACAAGCTTGATTTGAGCATCTGCAGTATGATACATGACTAAGATCCATCCAGCTAATCTGACCATCCTTAATATTCATAAAACGTCATTTCAAATTTAAGAAAATTCTGTGACTTTTAGGTTCTAATATTTGTACTCTACTGACCAATACTTGTTTCTGGTAACTTAAATTGTCCTTGCAGCTCTAGAGGTTTTCAAGGACTTCCAGCAAAGACTAATGAATCTACAATCATGTCAAATTGTCAATAATCCTGTCAAACTCACATGCCCCTTTGTCATGTATGCTATTTTGACATTTCTATGACTCTTCTTTGTAGATGAATTGGACCTATAAAAAGAGTCTTGGACTGATTTTGGCTGGTGGACTATTGCTGCTAGTCCTCTTTGGTTCCTGGAGCTCTTGGACGAGCTCAGGAGTTGACATATGGCCGAGACAGGGCAGTCCAATAAAGAAACTCCTCAGTGGGAAAATAACAGACACCAACAGTGATTATGATGACATTGCCTATAATGTAAAGGAGGATGTGGCCAGGTGTGTTGTTAGACAGCTTGACTATTGTCTAAATTCTGTTCCAAATTCAAATTATGATCACTATTAACTCACTTTGTTCTGTTCCTGGCAGTCGTTTGGCTCAAAATACATGTGTATGCCTGGCCGATCAGGACACCTTTCACCTGCCATTCTCCAGTCTGCTCTTCCCACGAGTGTGGGCCTTCAATCTCCAACATGCATTCTTGGAGTCTCACCATGATCCTGAGGCTATAAAGCGTCACAGGGCTCAGGAGTACAGCAAGTGGAGGTAAAGTTCAAATGATAACATGCATTGAGCAACAAACCTGTGTGTAATTCTCTCTGATCAGTACATTAGATTTCATTGAGCTGACACTTTTATCCAAAGCGACTTACAACACACTGATGGTACACCTTCGGGAGCAATTTTTTAAGGTTCAGTGTCTTGCATGGACACTTAGGCATGTGGACAGGAGGAGCTGGGGATCGAACCACCAACCTTCCGATTAGTGTGCAACCCACTCTACCGACTGAGCCACAGCCTCCCTGATCAATTTAAAGATTAGACTCCTGTTAGATGTTGAGAAAGTCTGTGTGAATTAAATATTGGCACTTTGATTCACAAGATTTGCTCATGAATGACCAATGACTAGTTTGGCAAGGCACCTGTGAGTTATGCTGTCATGTAATCAGCTGGCAGATAACTCGCCACACACACAACACCTCTATACTGAGACAGTGCAGTCTATTCAAAGGCCTCACTCATATTCTGGCTGGACACAAACATGTGCTCACGCTAGTCTTCACATGCTTAGCTCTCTTTGCCTCCACCCTTGTCGGGTTATATTTGTAAGATAATGTCGGGTTTAGACTACAGCAGGCATGTCAAGTGACTGTTATTGTTATTATCATAGTTGACAACAACCGATGCTGTATTTTGATCATGTCACAATGTCTCAACATAAAGATACGTATGTGGGATTTCCCCTTGTTTTACACAACTTGAACAGAATATTAACCAAAGGAGCACAGAGGGCTCTTCTTTGCACAACAAACCAGAAGCCCATTTCAGAGAGAATTATCAGTGTTTGAATTAAAGTAGCCTTCTTTATCGCAAACGTGCAAGGTTTCCTCAATTAGTGTCACCCTTTAAGTGTCTTTTCAGATACCTGAGGCTCAAATGGTGTTACAGTGCATCCAGAAAGTATTCACAACGCTTCACTTTTTCCACATTTTGTTATGTTACAGCCTTATTCCAAAATGGATTAAATTCATTTTTTTTCCTCAAAATTCTACACACAAATACCCCATAATGATAACGTGAAAACGTTTTTTTTATTTTTATTTTTGCAAATCTATTAAAAATTAAAAAATGAAGAAATCACGTACATAAGTATTGTTGGACTCGGGCTCATGCTAATACAAAGCCAATATGTGTAAGCCCCCAGTCCTGCGTGTTCTTTAATGAGGCAATAGGAGAAGATGTCAGGCTTCAAGGTGTTTATTTAACAGCAACAGAATAATCAGTGTTACAGAGCTCTGGGTCTAGACTATGCTTCCCTGACAACAACAGAGTATGTGTCAGTTCACGAAGTCTGAACCCTGACTCTCCCTGACCCAGTCTTCTTATAGTACAGGAACCAAAAACTCATGTATGGTGACAATTCTTTGGACTTCATGGCTTGATTTGAGCTCTGACATGCACTGTCAACTGTGGGACCTTATATAGACAGGTGTCTGCCTTTCCAAATCATGTCCAATCAACTGAATTTACCACAGGTGGAGTCCAATCAAGTTGTAGAAACATCTCAAGGATGATCAGTGGAAACAGGATGCACCTGAGCTCAATTTTGAGTGTAATGGCAAAGGCTGTGAATACTTATGTGCATGTGATTTTTTTCGTTTTTGATTTTTAATAGATTTGCAAAAATTTTAAATTTGTTTATTTCACATTGTCATTATGGGGTATTGTGTGTAGAATTTTGAGGGAAAAAATGAATTTAATCCATTTTGGAATAAGGCTGTAATATAACAAAATGTGGAAAAAGTGAAGCGCTGTGAATACTTCCCGGATGCACTGTAGATAGTACTGAGTGAGGTCGTAGGTCACAAGATAAAGGTACAGAGACGTTGTAACTGAGACTACAGAACCATGTTGTGCACAGATAAATGGGTACATCCTTCCTGAGACAATAAGAACATGTTATGCAACAGATAGACAAATATTTGACAAGTACGATGAGTTCATTATTTTTCCATCACTGCCAAAGGTGCTTCAACAAAGTATTGAGCAAAGGCTGTGAATACTTATGTGCGTGTTATATTTTCATTCTTTATTTTTAATAGATTTGCAAAAAATTTTAAGCATACTTTTTCCACTTTGTCATTATGGGGTATTGTGTGCAGAATTTTGAGGAAAAAAATTAATTTAATCCATTTTGGAATAAGGCTGTAACAACAAAATGTGGAAAAAGTGAAGCGCTGTCAATACTTTCCGGATGCACTGTATAGCACATAGCTGCAATTGTTACACATTTAACACTCATCACTTATCATGGCTGCAAAAAAGTGAATGCAGATGTTGACATCTCCAAAATCATCTCTGCCACATAATGCACCCCTTTTTAAATCAAATTAGTTACTGTACTGACATTATATCAGACAATTAAGTCACCCGAGGTCACAGGAAATCTCATTATACTAACTTGGAGGCAACTGGACTTTCTTTTTTTTAAATTACATTTCATGTGTCACTCAAGAGGCTTGAGCGCTTGTATTGTCTTCTCTGTAAATATTAGTAATATGAAATGTATTTATATGGGTACTAAGGCCTTGTTCTAATATGTATCTAATATGTTGAAGGTCCTACAATCCTGACGATGTGCTTATTGTAGCCGAGGCCAACAGTCCTCTTCAGTATCCTACCCAGGGTGTGGAGGTGCAGCCCTTCAAAACTATCATCATTCCTGGTAACAGCATTTGACACAATATCAAAGAAACTGCCTAAATTACCTCTTTTCTTGCTAGTGTTGCTGCAATTGCTATTTAAGTCTGGTATTTAATAAGTTTCACCCTCATTCCAGTCTCATATCTCCAGTAATAATTACTCTCTTTCCATAGGTTTGGGTCTTAAAGAAGAAGCAAGATCAGAGCACATAGTAAATCCTTAATTTTGAGGTTCCATTGTGGTTGACATACAAATGTTTTTCTGTCTAAATGTTAAAGGTTCTTTGTGATTTATTTTCCCCAAACCATGAAAATTGTGTCACAGGTATATTTTACAGCATCACTGGGTACTTTTGATGTTGCTGCTACGGTGGACGGGGTCTCCATAAAAGGGGAGGGAGAGAAGCATATGATACTGTCGAGTCCTCTCCTCCGTGCTCTGAACAGGCAGCTGCAGTTTGTCACATTTACAAACACTGTGTTCCACCCGAGGACGGCAGATACGAGTAAAGTAACCATATTTATTCTTTGTTGATACTGAAAGTAAAATAACATGGAGTAGAAACTCAATAGTAGTACAACACATTCTTTTGGATCAATAATGAATGAATAGACTTCATGGTAAATGAGTTAAAGAAGCAATAATTAATTCAAGGTTAGTTCTATAGTTGAAATATACGACATTCAGATAGACTCTCATAATAACCATGAGATGGTTAATGCCTAGCAAAATTATTGACTCCAAAGAGCAACACTCCCTTTTTTCAAAGGGCCGTATTATTATTATGCCACATTATTGTATGGTAGTAAATCAGTGGAGTAGCATAGGCTTGTTACTTGCTGTTTACCTTTTTTTTAATTTTAAATCAGCTGTTGCCTTTAAATATGAAAAGACTGATATAGTCATTTAGCATGTTAAACAGTGTTGCTAACATTCAACTTTTGTTGTGAGAGACTTCCATATTCAGAAACTGTCGCTCATTCTCAAACTGGATTGTGATAATGCACATCATGATAATGCACAGCCATATGTTGCAAGGATCTGTGTTGAATTCCTGGAAACTTAAAACATCATAGTTCTTGCATGGCCTGCATACTCATCAAACATGCCCTCTATTGACAATGTTGAGGATACTCTGGATCTGAGAATATGACGGTGTGTTTCAATTCAATATCATGCAACTTCGCACAGCCATTGGAAAAGAGTGGACCAGCAGTCCACCCGCCACAATTAACAACCTGATCAACTGTGTGAGAACTACCCAAAGAAAAAATGCACATCTGTGGCCATAGGTGAAATTGTACTTGATACTGTAAAATTAATTTTCAGGACAAAACTGCACATTTTAGAGTGGCCATTTATTGTGACCAGTCCGAGGCACACCTACGCAGTAATCCATCCACCTGTCTGGTGGATGGATTACCTTGGCTACTGTAAACAAATTTATGAACAAAAAGAGAGAAATTAACCTTTTTTGTGCATAGAAGAAGTCTTAGATCTTATACTTCAACTCATGAAAACAAAAAGTGTTGCGTTTATATTTTTGTTAAGTGTAAAATACGCCCTGCTTCATCCTCTCTCATAAAATTTTAAACTTGGATTTATCACTGTTTTTGTTTCACTTTGTAGTTCAGTTTGCAACTAAAGGCTACAACTCATTTTTCAACATTAAAGTTGGACATCGAATGATTCCCAAACTTTACAACTCTGGATACCAAGGAGGTGTGTGAGCAGTTCCTGTATATCATCATCAGTTTTATTTGATGTACAGTGTTTGAAATTAACTTTGGCATATTGGTTGTTTTTTTTCTGTTCCCACTTAGAGTACAATATTAGTGCTCTTGTTACTATCGCCACCAAGACCTTTCTGCGCTACGACAAACTCAAAGATCTCATTGAAAGCATACGGAAATATTATCCAACCGTCACCATTGTGATATCAGATGATAATGAACACCCTCAAGCAGTGACCGGTCCTCACATTGAGCATTACATTATGCCATTTGGAAAGGTGAAGACGTTAGTCCATGTCTTGTCTGCTTTCAATCATTAACAGCATAGTTAATGTGTGCTTCTTCTTTGTTTAATCAGGGTTGGTTTGCAGGAAGAAACTTGGCGGTGTCTCAAGTGATAACCAAGTATGTGCTCTGGGTGGATGATGATTTCATCTTCACTTCAAACACCAAGTTGGAGAGGATGGTGGACATCCTGGAGAAGACCACTCTGGATCTGGTGAGATGCATGTCCAGAGACGGAATAATGTGTGACAAATATCATCTGCGTGTATTATTATATCTAATAAAGCAGTAAACTCCCACACAAACTGGGGTGAAGACCATGCATGTGTCCACATCAGCTCTGCTCAAATTAGCTCTAACCGCAAAATATAGTTATACAAGCAGTAGGCAATAAAGTGCAGCTGTACACTTTAATGGTGTTATAGCAGAGGTCCTTATTACTGGCACTGATGTTTGTAGCAACAGCAAACCTCCGAAGCAGTTTCACCTTATTTCTCTCCAATCCTGGCTTTAAATCACTGACGCGAGTGAATTACAGGATGTATTTTAAGATTCTGTCGATCCCTTACAAGGCTTTCCATAAGCAATTCTGACATTCATCTGTGAACTTTTTACTCCCTACTCTTCTAGCAGATGTTATGACCACAGCTATCTTGTAGTCAAAACCAAAGGCATGCAGCCAAGGCCAGCAATTTAGATCAATTTAATTTATATTTGTAAACATTCTTGTGTGGACGGGCCTGTCATTGATATTTGTTACTGTTGTAGTTTTGTCTGTTGTATTTGCTGGATTAGAGAGCCAAAAAGGGAAGTATGAGTGAGTCCTGCAGTTTACTGAATGTAATTTCTTCATCAGAGTTTTGAATCGTTTTAAACTCCTACCACAAGAAAAAAAAAGAAAAAAATACACAGTGGCAGATTCCTGTTTTTTACTAGAAGATTACTATAAATCCTCTGGCATACAGTGAAGGAAATAAGTATTTGATCCCTTGCCGATTTTGTAAATTTGCCCACTGACAAGAAATGAACGGTCTATAATTGTAATGGTAGGTATATTTTAAGTGAGAGACAGAATTTTTTTTTTTTTTTTTTTAAATCCAGAAAATCACATCATATAAACGTTGGAAATTGATTTGCATTTGATTGTGTGAAATAAGTATTTGATACCATAGCAACCAGCAAGAATTCTGACTCCCACAGACCGGTTAGATTAGTCCTCTCGTTTTAAGAAAGTACTCTGAATCTCAACTCGTTACCTGTATAAAAGACACTTGTCTCAACTTTCTTAAAGCGAGAGGAGTAATCTAACCTAATCTAATCTAAAGAATTCTTGCTGGTTGATAGGGGAACAAATACTTATTTCACACAACCAAATGCAAATCAATTAATAACTTTTATATGATGTGATTTTCTGGATTTTTTTTTTTTTTTTTTTTTTTTTTTTTGGGGGGGGGGGGATATTCTTTCTCTCACTGTTAAAATAAATCTACCATTACAATTATAGAATGTTCATTTCTTTGTCAGTGGGCAAATTTACAAAATCTGCAAGGGATCAAATAATTATTTCCTTCACTGTATATCACCATCACTCTACACTCAGAATGTAGCTCAGTAATCAAAAATGTGCACTGCTTTAGTCCAACAATGCTGGTATTTATCATTCAGTATGCTGTGAGTTGGGTCTAACTTTTTAAGGGCCATGCTACTGTTTCTTGCAAACCTTACTCGCTGTAGTTATTGTCTGTAACGGTTACTTTCTGGTTGCTTTCATGACTTCAGGTTGGCGGTGCAGTGAGAGAGGTGACAGGTTTCACTGCAACATTCCGTCACACCATTTCAGTGGAAGAAGGGGGTGAGGAGGGAGAGTGTTTACATATCAGACTTGGCTACCACCATGTCATCAAGGGATTTCCCAACTGTGTGGGAGCTGATGCCGTCATCAACTTCTTCATGGGGCGGACAGACAAATTGCTGCAAGTGGGCTTTGACCCCCGCCTATCACGACACGGCCATCTGGGTAAGAATCTAGTTATTTGTTATTACCTATATAGAGATGGGATTACACTGTTGGTTAAAAAAAATGAAAAATGAACCAAGGCTTGTGCAAAACGACATTTTCTTTTGATCCTACAGAGTTCTTTATCGACGCTCTGGGCATCCTTCACATTGGCTCCTGTAGTGACGTTATTGTAAACCACGCATCAAAAATCAAACTTCCGTGGAGTAAATCAGACACCCAAAAGACCTATGAAAAATTCCGCTACTCATTTTCAAATAGAGATAGTGAACTGCGTAATGAAATCTTCTACTTTAAGAACAGGTTCAAGTGCATGAGCAGCCACTGAAACCAGCGAAGTTGTTGTTGTTCTCAGAATTCAAATATGTAGAACCACAATGTGGTATTCAACCGACATTTCTGCAAAGGTGTGAGCATTTCCAGATAATTGACCTTGTTTTTGCATGAGTGAGTCACGATCGACAAGTGGGGGGTTTTTGAGCTCGTGTGGGGTATACCTTGATGGTTTAGGTTGTAGAATTATGTGGCAGTTGGGCCCAGGACACATCGTCAGTAGTGTTCCCTTGTCTCATCAGGTGTTTCGGCCTTTCAACATCATACACCCTGCCCAAAGGCGGCCAGCTGCAGAATGATCAGCTCTCAACTAAGTTATTACTCCAGAAAATTGCATTGTTCTTTTTTTTTTACATTATGTTTATTGACTAAATACACAACAATGTTACATTGCATTGACATTTTTTGTCCTCAACAAATGTGGTTTGACATTGAGCATAGGGGATGTTTTGTAAGTCAGTGCTTTCTAACCACTTTTGTCTGACATACACTCACTGCTCGATCACATGATCCAAGTCAAGTTTTGTCACTAATTGTGAGTGTTGTTGATTTCAGATTTAAGTAATTATTATTCAGTAGTAATTCAAACACAAAGATCCTGAGTAGCGCTTTATAATGGCCAGTGGCCAGCCATTAATCCAAATTAATGCTCAGTTTGTCTTGTGTATGTTTATACTGTAAATATATTGACTTCTGGTACTTTAAAAAAAAAAAAAAATTATTTGCTTCTATAATTAAGGACTTTTTATCCCATTTGGAACTATTCACTGTTATAGAACCCTGTGATTTTTGATATTGTCTAAAATCTGTATTTTTGGAATGTGTTTGTGTATATAAAATAAAATAAAATTACATGGACAGGAATTAAATAATTGTCAGTGTCAGCTAAGTTGTGAATCAGCTTTTCCATATAATACCTGTAACCAGTTGTAGTTTGTACATTTTTCAGTTTTCTAAAATCAATCTTTTCCCAACCAAGAATAGACAAATCTGCAATTTTTATTTTTAAACAATGTGCATATTTTTCAGCCATGCCAGAAATGATCAGAGACATTTGAATGCATATTTTAGGTCTAAACAGTGTTATAAAGGCTCTTTGTGGGATTTTCAAAATTGTATGAGGGAGGCAGCTTGGGAGTGCGTACCAAAAATTAGGTAAAATGTGACATTTGAAAGATTGTAATTTGGGTATTGACAAATGGGAACATAAATAGTGTTGGACTTGGGCTCCTGCTAAAGTAACCAAAATGTGTCAGCCCCCAGTCCTGCGTGTTCTTTAATGAGGCAATAGGAGAATATGTCAGGCTCCAAGATATTTATTTAACAGCAGCAGAATAACCATTTTACAGAGCTCTGGGTCCAGACTATGTTTCCCTGACCGCAACAGAGTATGATCATAGTATGGCTTATATTTCATCCAAGAACTGGTTTCGATCGTCACCGGGTTTCCTGCACCAGGACCTGGAAACTGCTGTCCAGTACACAGTTCAAAAGGGGTGAACCCTGTGGTAGAATTCACAGAGCTGCGCACTGCCATCAATGCTACTGGCAGAGCCTCCACCCAGGACAGCTTGGTTTGCGCACATACTTTACTGATTTTACTTTTCAGTGTCTGATTCATTCTTTCTACCCTCCCCTGTGACTGAGGGTGGTAGACCGTGCCAAATGCGTGTTTTAGGCCCAAATGTTTTTCTACTTCTTGTAGATCTTTATTTTTGAAATGGGAGCCGTTATCTGAACGGATGCGACGAGGAAACCCATGCACGGGTATGTAGTGATTTATCAAGAATTTTATCACTGTTTTTGCATCCTCTTTTTTAGCAGGTATTGCCTCTGGCCAGCCAGTGTATGCATCCACGGCTACCAGGAGGTACCTGTGTCCTCCCACTCTGTCAATCATGTCGGTGTAATCAATGATAATTTCCTGCCCCGGGAGCTGTGGCAGGGGAAACTGTCCTTGGTGAGGCTTAATGGTTGCCTTTGCATTGTATACCATACACACACTACATTCTCTCACGTGGTTTTCTATCATAGCTGGTAGAAATGGATGCCACCAATGGGTCAGATGTCGCTGCATTTGTTTCTGTCCACAGTGAGTGAGACCATGTGCTTCCTGTAATGTACTCTGTACCAGGCCTGGTGGCAGAACTAGTCTACCATCCGGGGCTCTCCACAATCCATCCTGTTCTGTGGCTCCTCTGTCCTGCCATACACTGGTGTCCCATGGAGAGGCCTTTGTCTGCTCCTTTCTTATCATGTCTACATCACACTGGGGCAGCATGTCCTGTATTGTCCTGTCGGTTTGCAACATAACATATGCAGCTCCATATCCTGCCGTTCTCTTGGCAGCCTGGTCTGCTTGATCATTGCCCATTGCAATCCACGTGTCTGTTTTGTCATGTCCTTTACACTTCATGATAGCCACAGCTTTTGGCTTCATTAGTGCCTCCACCAGTCTTTTCATGTCTGTTTCATGTCTGATGGGTGTCTTGTCTGCAGTCAGGAATCCTGCTCTGATCCATTGTCTCAGCTCTATATGAATAGCACCCACCTCATATGCTGAGTCTGTGTAGATGTTTACAACTTTCCCTTCTGCCCATTCTAATGCTTTAATCATGGCCTGTAGTTCTGCTGTCTGAGCTGACTCTTTCCCAACTAGTGGCTCTGCTACCACTTCCTCAAATCCTTCCTGTGTTCTCCTGACCACCGCTAGGGCTGCTTTCAGTCCTTCCGTTGGGTGTCTAACAACACCCATCTGTGAACAGGGTTTCATCAACATCAGGGAAAGGAGTGTTCTGCAAGTTCTCTCTCACCCTGACATCTTTCTGCACTCTTTCCTCACACACATGCGGCTCCCCTTCTCCCATGTTGTCTGCCATGTTAATGCCTTCATGTGTGTATGTGATGTGTGGTGATGTCAGCGTTTTGTCCAGCCTGGTCTGTCTTAGTGATGACATGGTGAACGCTGTAGAAGTCACATATGCCACTACTGTGTGTGTGGTGAGTACTATTAGTTGATGTTGCATGACTATGTGTGCCGTTTTCTGCAAAATCTTTGCCACACCTGCTGCATGTCTTGTGCATGGTGGGTGTCTGTTCTCTGTAGCATCTAGTGTCACACTTACATACATCAGCACTTTCCGCTCACCCCCCTTTTTCTGAAACAGCACACCATTTACTGTCTGGGCTGTTTCAGAAACATCCAGATAGAACGGAACTTTGTAGTCAGAGACAGCCAGATCAGAAGCAGTGCTAAGAGCGTTTTTGAGTGATATAAACGCCATTTCCGCCTGCGCGGTCCAGATTAAGGCGGCAGTAAGGTTCCTCCCAGGCTTTTGCTCATTACCTTTTCTTTTATTTATTTTATGTTGTGGTCCTAATGTTCTATTATTATTTATCTACTTATTCTAATCCGCCCTTCTACTTCTGGTGTGACTACCGCTCTCCTATACTACACTGTCTTTGGGCCTCTTTAAACTTTAACTTTTATGTCTTAAATCTCAGTATTCTCTTATTTTCTTTGATTTATCTTATCCTTAACTTTGATCTATTAACTTCGGTCTATCTTTTCTATTAACTCATCTCTAATTAATCTCATTATTTTAAGTTGATTTATTTTACTTTATCTTATCCAATCAATCAACTATTCTTCTGAGACAGGTACTGTTTCAGAAGTTGAATTGCTTGTTCATCAGACTTCCTATTTGATTGTTTAACGCATTTTTCTACATCACCACCCCCTTTGATCCCCTGTAGCATTCTGTTGTTAGCGTCTCCTATCAGTGATCACGTGACAGGTATGAAAGGAGTTGGAGTTGGTGGAGTCTGTCGAGGTCAGCCAACTGTTTCTGACACCCAGATTGTCCGTGCCTCCCGTACTTGTGCCACCGGATCCATCTCGGTGTTTTATTGCCTCTTGTCATGATTTCAGTGTCTTTTCTTTTTTCTGTTTTTATTTTGATGCCTGTTGCTGGTGGTTGCTCCGAGGAGGAGTGTTTGTCTCTGTCCTCACTCTCTCTGTCCACTTCTTGCGGTGCTGGCATGGTGCTGGTCTGCTGTATTGCCTCCTTTGCTCTCAGGGTGTCTTGACTGTGTTGTCACAGAGTTTCATCTTCCTCTGCACTGGTAGAGTCCTCCTGCTTCCCTCTCTGGCTACCACACCCAAACCCTCTCAATCTGTCCGTGATCTTTGCATCTTATAATATCTCTCGTTTTTTTACTGTGGGTTTGTTTGATTTTCCCACCTTAGGGCTCTCACGGGGCTGCGATGCAGATTTTGCTGTCTCTAACCTAATTTTCTCCCTTACTCTCCCCATTGTTTTGTGTCCTTTTTACTTATCAGTAGCTTTTGCGTCTGGCGTCATCTAATTGGAGTTTCAAAAGCTGAGCCTGTGCCTGTCTCAGCTCCTCCTCCTGTTCCTTTTTCCTCTGTTATCTCTATGCTATCACTTATCTTAGGTTATTCTTGTTTATTCATGTATTTTCTTCAATCTTTAACCCATATTTGTTTGTTTCTCTCTTTTTTTTTTAATTGGCTTCCTTAACCATTGGCTTCTCTCTATCTTTTTTATTATTTCATTTTTTAACTATCACTTTTATTAATTGTTCCCATTCTTTTATTTATATATATTATTACATTCTGGATTATTCTAGTCATTTGTCTGTCTCCGTTGTTCTAAGTTTTTGTTTGTTTTAGCGCGATCTTTCAGCGTTCGTTTTACTCTGTTCTGATTTTATTTTTCGCTTACTTCAATTTTGTTTTTATTTCTGACTGAGATTCTGCCTCTGTTTATGTTATCCTTCTCTCTCAGTAATTTTGTTCATCTGGTCTTTTCTTCACCTGCTCTTTCCGTTTACTCTCCCACACTTGCTGTGTGGCTCTGCCTACTAATGCCATATTATGCAAACTTCTTCTCCTATCCTGCATCTCTTCCTTTTCCTTTTTCCACTTCCTTTTTTTTTTTTTCCCACCTCTTAGGACCACCTTCTTCACATTTCTTTATGTCTTTTCTGGTCTTATTTTCTGCTCTACTCAGCCATGGCCACACCACCATCATGTCCTGGTCTGAGGGGAATCCTTCAGTTCGTCCCATAACTTATCATATTCTCTCATCTCTCTTTTTCTGACTCCCTTGTCACATCCACCACTCAACTGTATCCTAATGAGAACCCACTGTTCTCCTACATTCACTTCTGGGCCACAGCCCCCATACTCCAAACACTCTCGATCAAATTCACCTTCCAGCTCCTTTTTTTTTTAATTTGTTTTTTTTATTGTTTATTCAACACTACCACACAGTGATAATTCAACACACACGTGGAGATTGAGTGTGAATGACTCCTTTAGGTCAATTTGTGGATCTAGTGAGACAAGCTTCTAGGCCAGGGGTCTCAAACTTAATTTACTTGGGGGCCGCTGGAGGCAGAGTCTGGGTGAGGCTGGGCCGCATCAGGTATTCCACAAGAAAAGCTTTGTTAAAAAAAATTCCAATCTTCTCAAATGTCTTTATTTTTATTTTTTTAACACAAAATAAGATGAAAAAATAAATAAACAAATTAAGAATTAATAAGTAAATAAATCAGTAATAAATAAAATAATAATAATTAGATTTCTCTAGTCAGCAACTATGTGTGGTTTCTTCAGTCTTCTATATCTGCTGTATTTAGATTTACACGTCTTTATTAACAGTTCTTTAACCTCAATGGGTTCTTCTGAACATGAATTGTCCTGAACATGAATGGAACATTGAAGAACATGAACTGTTCTTCTGAACATGGCTTCTGTTGCCTACTCCTTGCTGCTAGAGACCTGGCAGCGCTTCCTCTCGCATAGCATCCCTGGTATTTTGCATACTCCTCAGCATGTCTAGTTGTGTAATGACGTTTCAAATTGTATTCCTTGTGCACCGCAACTTTCTCTGTGCAAATAAGACACGTCGGGGTGCCCCTGTGCTCAACAAAGAAATATTGCATCTCCCACTTTTCCTGGGATTGTCTGTGCTCATCACCAACCTTTCTCTTCACTGCAGGCTTTGAAAAAGACATGTTTGGGGCTGTGGAATATATTTTAATTCCACTTGGTGTCACTGTCGTGTTTAGCCGTGTTTATGACATCATCTAGAAATATATGTAGTGTCCATCGTGTGAGGCAATGCAAATTAAAAAAAATAATGACCCCCCCCCCCCCCCCCCCCCCCCCCCCAAATAACGGTGCGACCCTATAATTGGTCCGGGTTATCGGGGACTGTTATTGCCGACGGACAGGTGTCGGTATGTGACTGCAGACCACATTAGGCTACATTGTTTCCTTTCTTTTATCTCGCCGCGTACGCATCACTTTGATTTATTTTGTCAGAGAGAGACATATATACGTATAATGTCCCGCTGGGCAGCAACTTAAAAAACTTTCTTTTGGAAGTGTTGTGAACGCAGCGCGCTGGGACGGATGTCCGCGTTTGCCTAATAGAAACGAGGCAGCCAGCCAGGCACGGAAGAAAACTCTCCATGGCGACGCTGCTGTCACTTTCACTCATTGAGAAATGTTTCTCTGCTTGCATCAAGCCCGGTCGATGTCCCGCCCCCGAGAGCCATATACCCACCGTGATTGGTCGGTTCGTTCAGCTCCGCACACAACACTGTAAAGTGCCATTCATATAAAACTCGCGGGCCGCACTAACATTAAACTTTCATATTAAGGTGGGGGCCACAAAATATCGTCTCGCGGGCCGCAATTGGCCCGCGGGCCGCGAGTTTGAGACCCCTGCTATAGAGTATACATCTAGCTCCTCCTCAAACTACAACAATAAAATGCATCTTGCATGCTGTTGCATTAACAGTCTATTCAGTCAATCATGAGCACAAATGGTACTTTGAGAACTTTTTGCTGTAGGTAGGCTACATTTAGCCTACTTAAAGAGGAGTTTGAATCAGGAGTTTTACTTGTAATCAAGTATTTTTATAATATTGAAAAATAATATTTTTAATAAATCTGAGAACACCTTTCACCAAAGAGTTGCGGATATGAAAATATCTGTCTGATGGTGTGATCTGGTTAGGTTGTTGTTGTTATGGGGACACCTGATCCGCACAGGAAGGCCATGTGATCATTAAGGATCAGGAACCTACAGACTGTAATTCCAACGTTTCACCACAAGGTGGAAACATAAGATCATGCAAAAATGCCTCAAGTTGAGTGGTTCATCTACTTTGAGAATTAGAGAATATTTTGCTGTATTTCAACTATTGTTCCTTTTGTACGCGTCCAAATTGCATTCATTGGTAATATTAGGGATCACTTTGGGTTTTAATGTTTTATTCCACTGTAATTGGAATTGTTGTTCTGTGTTTCTGTTTGTTTTTCCTTCTTGGTTCTTTTTCTTTGCTGTAGAAATAAGCGATCGGTACTGAAAGGAAATATTAGATTTTTATTTTTTTTTACTATGGAGGTCGACAACATAAATATATCCTGTACACATGCTCATTTTTCCCATTTTTTCAGAATTGCCTGCAAGCACCATCTCACAGGTAAAGCTAAGCCTTATACAGCTGACCTTGCTGTCAGTTTTGCAGGGTTACTTATTGAATATGTACCTTTTGGTAATGTTTGTGCATGTTTGTGGGCCTAACTGTAGAATTTGGCTTCGTAAACATTTGGCCACAGCCTTGTGTACCGTGTTCTAATTGAAGTGGACTACTTCCTGCCAATTAGCGAAACACTCCTTGAGCTTTAAAGGGAAAACCCAAAGGGTATAGTATCTGGAGGCCTCTTTGAAATATGCACAGGAAAAAATTAATAACTTGGCTATCCAACATCAAGCAAGGAAAATAATTAGCTTTTTTTCTTTTTTGTCCCATTTTTGAACTCGTATAGTTTGAGCAGGTCAAGGTAACAGAATTGTGATAAGGAGCAAAGGGAGGAAAGCTCAACTGTTGGACAGCAGAGGGCAGCATGGAAGTAAGATAGCTGTCACTTGTAATTATTATAAGGGCAAATATAAGCATCTGTCAGCCTTGCTTTATACTATGCAACATTTTTCTTAGAAAGTAGGAGTTAAGGTGTATTTCCTTGTAGATTGATTGTTGCATAAACCAGTAATCTGTAGGACTGATGACCTCCAGTTTTACTCTTTGCATGGGCAACATCTGCTTTCTTTGTTTTCATTTCAATTAGAGAATATTTTTTCATTGCATCTCAGTGCACACACACACAGATGTACAATTCCTCAACAAATACAAAGACTGCTCTTCTTCCCTCCTCACAATCTGACAGTGGCATGCTTCACATTCCACACCGTGATTCCCTTCAAAGTGTTTAATAACTACCATGACCCAAACACAGATATAGAGGCCTACAACCCAAGTTTCTCCAATATTTATTAACTTTAGCTTTGATTCACTGAGGGGGAAAAAAGCACAGTAAAAGCTCTACTTTTTGGAGGATCTATTTATTGTCAAATCAGCCACTGGATGGCAAAGCTGCTGTACAAAAGGTCTCTCTTATAATCTTTCATCAGTATGGAATTTACTGCACACAGTTGAATATTCAAGCACTGGACTTAAAATATAAATATACATAGTAATAAAGTATTTGAACAAACTATGCAGTGCACTTCATATTTATTTGTATTGCAAAAAAACAGAAACTAAATAAATATTACAATGCCAAAATACAGCATATATGACAATAAAAACAGTTAAAAAAAAATGTCTTCTGTCAAGAACAGTATTATGGACATGGCTAATTGTTTTTCAGGCTTCTTTACACTAAACTTTGTGTTGTAATCCCTTTTGCCGGATTTGAACCCATCTGATTTTTGTTAATGTGTGCCTGGAGTATCTGCAAAAAACCGGTAACACTGTACTGTAAAAGTTATTGTAAATCATGGTAAAGCGCTACAGCAGGCTGCTGCTTCTTTGAAACACTGGTATAAGGTATAATCCAGACCAAACGCTGGAGCGCTCCCATACAGCTGAGAGACGTTGTCTCAGTTAATAAAACAGAAGTCCTGGTGCTCTCTGCCATTTCAGTCCCAGACACTTGGTTGAGGGGAGCATGACTCATCACTGTCCTCCTGTCTCAGACCCAAACTGTCGAGGTGTTCTCTGGAGGCTTTTCCTACAACAGATGACAACTGTATCATAATGTTTTTCACAGAAATCCAAGTCATAAAAAAAAAAATCTAAGTCTCCTCTATATTTGTGGAAAGATTCCGATCTCTACCTTCTGCTGCTGAATGTACATCACAGCATCATGAACAGTGACGAAAATATGTTGGGGGTTCATGTAGTTCATTAGGCCACTTGATGTGAGAATTTTTAAGACACTCTCTAAAAGGGACATAAATCAGTAGTTGCAGTCAGTATTTGTCATCCTTCTAAAAATTAAGAACATCTTTTTGATAACATAATATACACAGAATATACGAGATCAATTCATTGAAATATTTTGGATACATAGGCCTTACCATTGCAGTTTGACAAATATATATGAACTCCGACTTTCTGGCACTCAGTGCACATCTGCAAAAAAGCCAAAATCAATCAATGACTTTGACATAATAATCAGACAAGAGGGAGAGATGCCACCAAAGGCAAGTGTACATTGTGTCTTACTTTTACTGACTAACCTGTGTGAAGAGTCTTGCTCCAGCAACATCAATAAATATCACACTGCTGCAATCGATTAACACTGCCTGGACATCACTCGCAGATGTTTCTGCAGAAAAAAAAAAAGGATTGTCATTTTACTTGCAATATTTTAACCAAAAAATATCTATAAAATATAAATGCTTTGTACAGTCTGCATATTTAGCAAGGTTCACACAAGCCACTATAAAATGCATTTCTTACCAGATTTAAAGAACTCATTTTCTGAGGAAAACGATGTGTTTGCAATGCCTCTTTCCTAAAGAACAATGTAGGGGCGGACAAGAAGACTCTGAAATTAAATTGGATTTTACAGTGTGTGTATGGCGTAATCTGTATATTTTTTTTGTCGAAGCTCATTCAGAGATTGCTGTCGTCATACCACAGTGTTGACGGTGGACTCTCTCTCCCGTTTCTCCAGGGCTTTCCTGGCCTTCTCACGGCTGCGGATCTTCTCTGGCGTCAGGCCCAACAGCCTGCTCATTTCATCCCTGAAGAAGCTGCGGTTGCCGTAGTAAATAGGCCCGTTGTATGTCAGAATCTTCACTCCGGGCACTTCATAGCACTGAAAGGAAAACAGGGTAGTCTCATCTATATTCTAGGACATTCCCACTGCATCCTCTCTGAGATTAAAATTATTAGTTGCTGGATACAAAAATAATATCATACGTGCCTCAAAGTTTGGGTAAAAGAGCCTGAGGTGGATTGTTTTTTTTGCACATATTGAAAGAAACAATAACCAGAAACGTTGCTCACCTTGCCGTGGTTCTCCAGAGGTCTGTAAATTTCTGTGTTGCTGGCTCGGCCAAGAACTGAACAACCAGCCCTGTGGAATTATTGGTCATCAATTTTGAATTAACGTAACAAGTTATGGTATATTATTTCTTGGTCAGACAAATATTCATTGTTGTGTCTAAAAATATATATATATATTTCCTGCCTAGAAGATGCCTTTCTGGTGTTTTATGGAAAATATTTTCCTGCTTTTGAGTATGACATTTATCTTAATTTGGGTTAGGGTTTAACCTCCATGATGTGCATGGTATTTCTTACGGTTGAAACTGAACCACATTATTCGCACAGAGGGAACATAGATGTACCTTTGTGTGCGGCAAATGACGGTCATCATAGAAAAAACCACCCCGATAGCCAGGCCAAGGTCCACATTGAGTACTACCACAGAGAGCCAGGTTACAAGCCAAACCATCTACACAAAGACACAGACCCAAAACATACAGTTACGTCAGGATATATCAAACAACAACAGAAGCATTTTACTGTAAAGTATGGTCAATTTGTAGCCATGCGACTAGTGTGAAAAGTATCCATCGTTCCATTGTAGTAGCCCAAGATTTCATGACTTGATTACTATACTTTTTGGCTGAAATAATGTTTATATTTAAATAATTTTGCAACTGTGAAGCTATAGTTATTGTTTAAAGTTATATGCATCTTATATTTTTCAGGAGGCAACTAAGTTGTTGCTCACAAAATTTCAGCTATACTGGGGAGATAATTAAACAATCTCCTTGCCAATGTTTTGCATTTACTGTTGCACAGGGACCACAAGTCTTATGTCTATTGTTATTAAACTGGCCTTACAAAGTCAATCTTGCTGATTCTCCACAGCTCAGGTAAGTCTTGGAACTGCAGGAACATCTGCCTTAGGCTGGTCACATTGATGCATGCCAGAACTGCCTGAGGAGAGAGACAAGACAAAGGATGAGATGAGTGAACATTGCCCCCCTCTCTTTGTCTTAGGCTTGTACAGATACACACATGATCACACCTTAGGCAGGAAGTAGAACAGTGGTCCAATCAGCAGCAAGACAATCAGGACAACCAGACTAGTGAACAAGCCAGAGAGCTGCAGGAATAGACACACAAAAACATAAGTTATGTGTATGTTAGAGGTAAAATAAGCTTTTTTATATTTCTCTGTTCATCATTTTCATATATTTTTCATATATATTTCATATATATTTTTCATATATATTTCATGTATATATCTCACACACACACACACACTATCTCACAGCAACTTGTTTTGTTGCTATGTGTTTAAAGTACCAGTAAAAATAACATTAATGTCATTGTGTTTTTCCTGAAGAACATTTCAACCAGTTTGCATTGCATGTGCATTTGGCATAAATATAAAGAGTATTTTATTTTCTCTTGGTGTGACTCTTCTGTTTACATTTGAATTGTGGATTGTGTCTTTAATACAAAGATGGTACCAGTAGCACATAAATGAAGATGCACATGAACTACTGTATATCATATACACTACCTGTGTGTATCCTCCAGCACTCTCGAGTATATTAGTGGTGGCTAGAGTGGCAGAGCTGGGGAAGCAGGTAAAGAAGGAGGACACTGTGTTGGAGATACCATGAGCCAGAAGCTCCTGAAATCAAACAGGTTAAAAATAGTTAGCAGAGTGTCAAGAATCTGAACTGACATTTCAGCAAGCAGTTGTGACATTCCTGGATTTTACCTGGTTGGGGTGAATAGAGTATCCATGTTTATCAGCATAAATCATTGCCAGTGACACAGACACAGCATAACCAACAAATGTTATGGCTATTGTGTCTCCAGCGATGGCAGGAAAAGTGTGGAAAGCAGGCATTTGTGGCCTCGGGAATCTGAGGATAGAAAAATTTGAAAAATTACTCAAATTAGCTACTGAGCTCAGTTTTTTTTTTTTAGTTTTTTTTTTTTTTTTATCCAAATCTAAAAGATTACCCTGCAGGAATATGGCCAACTATCTCAATGTTGTAAGTAGAGTCGAGCGAGGAGGCATAGGCCACGCCTGTAGCAATAATCACCTGAAAAGAGCATAAAATCCTAATTCGTAACCCGTTAAAACATTGTAAATATTTAATATACCTTCAGAATTCATAAACCCAGCTGACTAACCGTGAGAATCTCCACGGGTATAGGTGTGCGCAGGCGGTGCCGGTAACGCATGTTGATCTCCTTCACTGGGACGAGGACAGCAAGACACAACAGAGAGATCAGCAGCTCCGCCATGTTGGTGTGAGGCAGGTTCTCCATCACTGATGCTAAAGTCTGAGCACACAATTCAGTGAGTAGATGAAAGGCTCTGTGCTTAAAGAACAACATTTTGGGAGACAGCATCATCATGAAGCACTGCTTACCTTGAAGAGGGAGAAGGTCCCCGTGTGGCGAGGGAGCCGCAGGCCCAGCATGCTTTGCAGCTGTGAGATGGTGACATGGAAGGCAGCAGCACTGGTGAAAGCCTTAACAATTGGCTCTGACAGATAGGTGGAGAGGAAGCCAAGCTGAAGACCAAACATACAGAGCTGGGACACAAGAGATTAACATAACGAGGTGAGTGTCAGAGAATCCAGTCTGATACCAGCCATCTCAGGTGCATTCAATATTTTGTTTTGTGACTTTTCAACATTGTGATTTATACTTTGAGCATCTCTTACCATAATAATTCCTGAGAGAAGTGCTACAGCTGAGGCCACTGCAATTCTCTGGGCCTCGAAGTCAGCCACTTCAGTCGAACTTGAGTTAATCTCCAGAGGAGTGGGAACCAGCTGCTCCACCACAGAGCCTGTCATCAGACTCACTACAGCAAAGGTACCTGAGAACAGGCCAGACATCTCACTAACACTGGAAAACACAACTGACGCGACTTCAATTTCAAGATGGATGTATGAGATCATATAACTGTATAATATTGTTTTCATGGCAAAGATGCCATTTCTTGTTTTCCCTGATATTTAAACAATGTTGGCTCCTCTTCTCAAAAATGTAGCCTATGTAACAGATGCAAAGTAGACCATCATCTTACCTGTGGACACATGGCGACCTGTGCCAAAAAACATATACAGGACAACAGGGAAGAAGGATGTGTAAAGGCCAAATATTGGGGCCACAGATGTCAGTAAAGCAAAGGCCATGCCTGTTTGGAGAAAAGACCATGACAAAAAAAACAGTTAATATACAAAATTAACTAAACAGTTAATAACACTATTAATAACTTAATAATGTGTTTGTTTTCTTTTTGTTTGTTTCAACAGACTATTCTCCACTGTGACCATATATATTTGAAAAGTTTCAAATTTAAACACTTATTTTAACTTTACAATAACATCCCTGTTCAAATTCAATAGGCTACAAATTCAAAGCATCTGTATCAATGTTCAGAATCAACACTTAGAAAGCATTACTGTTATGATAATAAAAATAATACTATTATTAAAAATGATAATAATAATCAATCGCAAGCACAGTGCCTCCAGCAAGAGAAAACAAGCTGCGAGTTATTAACTGCACTCTAACGTTTTCATGATGTTATGTTTCCTCACCTTGCGGAATATGAAGAATACCAACAGTCAGGCCGCCTATCGTGTCTCCTAAAATCCATTTCTTGAGTCTGTATCTCGGCAGCCAGTTGAAAATGGGGACTCTCTCCCTCAACAGGTGAAGGCAGGCGCGTCGCGAACATCTGCACCTCCCGGCGAGTTTTTCTCGGAGCCGCAAACTTTCACTCGTGTTATCGTCGGAGCCGAACGTCTGTTTGAAACGGTCCTCCGTGTAAATATTCCTGTACACGGCCACAGAAGAGCTCATATTGACCCCGTAGAGATGATGGTTGTTAAACCATGCGAGCTGCTGTTGTTGACTCAAGTCAATGTGTTGTCAATTGCAATACATTTATAGCAGACTCTGTGGCATTTTCCTGTCAGACTCTTCGTAGCCAATGACAGGGCTCATGGCTCAACTTTTTTTTGTTTTTTTGTTACAGTATTGAACAACTTTTTCACATCTTTGTCCTGCCTCTGAAAACATAAAGGTGTGCTGGACCATTTTCATCCTGCAGAAATCCTCTGGGTCCTAATGCTAAAAGGATTTTCCTGCAGAAATTAAAAAGTCAGACACACAATCTGCCTGTTCTTCATTCACCATCCCTCCTCCTAAACACACACTCTCACTCACACACTCCTTCACACTGCACAGCTCCGCGGTAGGTACAAGCTCAGAGGAGGCACAGTTGACCAAGTCATACAATGTATGGCACTGTGAAATGCCTAAAGAGATCAAAGTCATATTGTTGCTGGAGCTGAGGTGTAACCTCAAACCATGTCTGTTAGCGAGGAGTTCATTTCCGAGAAGGATGGATGTCTGTAATGGCTGGGTGTTTAAATTGTGTAGCCGCAAGGAAAAGAGTCTGCATGGTACCCTCTGTGAAACTCAATCACACATGGCAGCTTGGTTCATGGATCAAACCACACCTTGACTCTGATCAGAGTGAGATGTTGTTCTTCGTCAGCCAGGAGTGAATACAAGGGAGCTCTGGATACATACAAGATAAAACACGTATAACAGAATCTGTGTGTGCTTCATATATCATATTGTTTGAAAACTCCAACCATATAATCAAACTAGAAATGGTCTACTTGAAAGTATGATTAGGATGAGACAGACAGAAGGAAATCACAGTCTGGAAGAGGGTTTAGTCTGACTGGTGAATACAAACACGAAGGAAATTGAGAATTTTTCTCTGCTAAAAACCCAGTTTCTGGGCACTGTGAATGAATACCTCCCGTCTCGAGACTACGTGATAAGGGGCAGGCAATGCCACTTTCCTATTGTTGTTCGGGACAACACCCAAGGATTTTGGGTTGAATGGGCCTAAGACCTTGGCTACATGGGCACCTCCTTTTAAAGTTGAACATTGTACTGTACATGCACTGTACCACACGTTCAGTCTTCAACAAAGATCACAAAGGATGGAATGCACATGTAAAAGTTGTTTCATCTTGTTTGAGGTGAAATCGTCATCGACCATCCCGCCAGTTAACATCAACTCAAACATACACTGAGCAACTGCAACATTAAAAACACTGAGAGATGAAGCACTTTAATATAACAGCAACACATCTCCCTTCATAAGTATTATAATGTTCAGTTGTTATTCAGGCAGATTGAGAGGTGTTGTATTTATTTTAATTGTCATTTTGGGGACTAATTTGTGGCGCTGTTGAAATGCACTGGGTTACACTGAGAAGTGTTGCTAATATTTTGCCGACCCAATACATTTCAATTGGGGTAACATAAAGTCAGAGAATTCTCTCAGCTCAAGGGCACCACCAATTACACTCTGTAAAATGACCATTGACACCTCTCCCAATCAGAGTGAATAACAATTGAGCATTATAATCCTCATGAAGCTGGTATTTTTTGTTGGGCTGTTTTAATGTTACAGCTGATCGGCGTATATGGCAACAATTCTATCAATGTTTCCTATCTCGTATACAAGTGCCATAGTGGCTGTGTAATGCTCATAAAAACACTTTTAGACCTTTAGACCACACTAAATCTACAAAAATGTCTGGTTGGTTTTGGACACTTGAGGTCAACACCACAACCAGCTGACAACCAACAGCCTGCCATTGCATCCCCCTACAAAAATTGTGATCATAAAAAAATAAGCAAACTAGCAAAATTAGACATCCTGGACACATCACTTGCCTGTGATCTGCCACAAACCAGTGATCAACATTAAACAGTGACAACACTGTAGTTCAGATTTGGTTGTGTTTAGATTACAAAAGCAACTTCATCAGGTTTTTGAAAAAGTCATGGTTTGTGTTAAAATAAGATAAGATGCTTTGTCTTTGTTACAATAAAAAAATTTTTTAAAAAACATGGTAAAGCTTGGTCATGTTTTAAAAACAATGTCGAGTGTTTTAAAGTATGTTCTTTTATTTATGTTTTTCAAACCAGCACCCAACTTCCTCCTGTGCTCCTGTCTGACAGGGAAGAGGACTCAAACGCACGAGACAGGAGGCGGAAGCTGAAGCCAATTGCAAGCTTTACTAGTTCTGCGACTTTGATGCAATAAAGCAATAATCGGGAAGCTGGCAAAAGTCATACAGGAGGAGAATAATAAGCTGGAAAGCCTGGAAAAACTCACCCGAAACAACAAAGACGTAACGATATGGCGACTGAAGAGACTAGGGATAGGGCTGGACAGTGGGGCTGATTGGCCGACGAGACACAGGTGAGTATAAAAACTGGCGGGAAAAAATACAGGCACTAAAAGTAGGAAGTAAATTGACTTAATGTAATGGGGTGGGTGATTAAAAAATAAAACAGGAAATACAACAACTAAAAAAGGCTGATTCATGATTGTCACAATTAAGACAAAAGGGATTATGCTTTTGTTCTGAACTGTCATTGGACAGTCTCTCTTTAATTTACTAGATGTTTGATGTTTTTTACTGGGCCCCAAAAACATCAAGCTGTAGAGCTGCAGAGTTGATATACCTGTGAGTTCATCACTGCAAGAAACCACAAACACATTACATTAGTTTGCTCCATTAATACAAGAAAAATAATCACGTTTGGAGCTTTAATGTAAGAGACATGAAATCATTTTAATTTTTACCTCAGCCCAGAGGAAGCAGGGGGTGTTTGGTAATCGCACATTCAGCAACAGTGCTGGAGACAAATCAAATGAGTTAACCCCGATTAACCTTCCTTTCTAATGATGAATGTTCATTCTGAAGTTTAAAAAGGAAAACATGAGCTAATTTGAGCTAAATGTGTGCTGTTGTTATTCTATGAAAAAGAAACCATTGCTAACGATGTAAGTGGAATCAGTGGTGTAGTGGGTGTAGGGGAAAGGATCTACGATTCAAAGCTCTGCATTGACACAGTATGATGTATCCCTGATTTTAAACTAAATTAAATAAACAGACATACATTCGGGAAGTTATTTTTGTGCCTGTGTCATATTCCTAGAATTTGTGTTTCTGGTGGAGAGGAGATGCACTGATAGAAGGGACTTCCCTTAAATGCCAGGAATGTGGGCCATTGTGTTGATCAGCTCCAGAGGATTTATGAACACACCAACAGAGTGATGTGTCTGCAGACTGTTTAAACAAGATATTAATCAGTGGTTAAAGGAACAATGCAATGAATGGGAAAGGATATGGAGTGTTAAGCCCAAACTAGATGAAACACTTGTGCTGCTTCATAACAGACAGTTCTTCATAAATTCAAACAATGAAAATGTGCTTGAGTGGCACACCGGGCCACAAACTTGTGCCTCTTACAAAATGTGCATGAAATTGGCCTGAAGGCAACAACTCACAGGTTATCAGTACCTTTCTGTTGACAACTGACAACAACATGCTTAAATGTAAAGTCACGTTGTAAAAGATCAATATTTAAATGTATGAAATTAGACAAATATTCAGTACTATGTGACAACACAGGTTGTTTCACCCCACCATCTGAAAAATCTTACACCAATACGACAATTTTTGTGAGCAAGGGTCAGCGAGGGTCCGTGTGAAGTTACGTTCATCATCACAGGTTGTATGCATACTGCTCTGTGGGGACATTGGCGTACCACCAACTCATTTTTTGTGACTGATATATCAACTGCTGCAGGGGGAACCAATGCTGGAAAATCAAAATGGATACTGAATTTGAAGGGAGGCTGTGTAAAGAGGTCTATTACTACCTGCATATTCATCTTTAAAACAATCAAATGTGCAACAAATTGTGAAGAAAAAATGTTTGGGGATGCATCTTCCTCTAAACGCTGATCTACTGCGTGGAACGTGTCCTCCAAGCAGAACGGCCATTAAATGACTTTTGTCACTTTGCTGAAACAGCTGATGCTGTCTCACAAAAATTGTTAAAGTTTGCTTAGCAATAAAATGTAACTATGGGCTGTAATAAGTTACTTGCACAAACAACTTATGGGGTCATTTTTTTACAGTCTTGTTTTTTTTTTCTTTTCTATTTTCAGTGTTGGTGTCTCTGAAGTTCAGCATTTTCCTGAAAGTCAAACAATCAGCTATCTTGTCTTGAAAAAAACTCTTAAGGAGTGTTGTGAGGCTTGCAAAAACATAACGTTTGTTGGCAGCTGTAGTTATGTTTGGCAGCACACCTCATGATCCCACTTTCCTTGTTGCATTAGCATTAATCACATTATAAAAATACCTCATCCACCCTGTCTCCTTCATACTGAGTGTGGGTCCTGATCTTACAGAGTCTTTCATTTATTGTCTTCCAGGGAGAGTCTCCAGTTACTTTGTGGCATATAGTTCCTGCTATTGTTCTTTATCTGCTTTATGGGGCGCTTGTCCCGACCCCCATAGGCATGCTGCTTTGGAAGTGACCTTGTCTATGAGATTGACTGCTGGAAGCCAAACCTCTCCTCGTGTCTCCGTACCTCTCCCAAACCTTTCCGTTTTCTGCTCCTCTCCATCCATTAGTGCCTCTCCTTGTGCTCTCCAAGTATTGTTTGACTTCATGAATCATGTTCCTTCATGAATTTGTTGTAATTTGTTAGTTAGGCCACACAAAGTTTCTGCCGGGGTTAAGAGCCGAACACGGACCAGGAATTTGTCTAACAGCCCTTTGATGTGTATTGAGAAGTGCATATTTTAAAGCAGCTTGTCAGGCTCTTATTATTTCAGCAATACAATAATCAAACAAGTATTGTATTCTTTAACTAAACTCTTTTTCTGCTCATTCTTCGTTTCTTGACTGCACCTGTACTTAGCCATGTCTTGATCCCTGGACATCACATGATAATCGAATTCCTTTTTGTCGAAGATGGTATGGTGACCTAATTCTTATTCTCTCAGTTGAGTCATGGTTATTAAACATAAAGATTTTCACTGTGTTTATTTCAGACCTTCTGTTTTAAAGCAGTTTCTTAACTTTGCGTGAGTCCAGCAGATTTTGGAGCGAGTTGCTAATTTCCTGTTGATCCTTGATGAACGTCTCCTGACCTCCACCACACCTACTCTGGTCATGTCCATTCATCAACCATCTGGGTCATGCATCTCCTGGGCGGGTAAGGCAGTACCTACATCCACAGGCTCCCCAAGGGCTTGTATCTGAGTGTGCGGTCACGGAGCATCCTCAACAATTAAGTTTTATGTTCTTATTACGGTAACAACAGGATGCATTGAAACTGAGGTTAAGCACTTGATCATACTACGGATCTGATTAAGTCGCTCTTGGATTATGTACAATAATTGTTTGGTGGTGACGGATGTGAACTTTGAAGAACGTTTCTGCGCTTCCATGTTTGAAGCCAGACATACCAGAACAGGACTAAAAAGGTTAACGCCTTGCCGAAGCAGCATGTCTGTCATCTGAAGAGAACAAAAGGTGAGACCTTCCCTTTTTACTGCTGATAGTCACTGTCCTGTACGTCCTCTTTCAGGATATGGTGCCACACATGAAAAAAACAAAGCCCTCAAATCCGTTTAGTCTCATCAATGGTATTACCGTCTGACAGTGAAAGCTGCCCCTCTTGCAGACTCAGGCTCCTCTTTTGTCTGGTGAAGAGATAAAGTATTTGGCGCTACTCTTCACATAAAATCTGCCATCGCGAAGAGGCAGTCCTGCCTGTCCTCGGTCACTCGGAATAACAAATTTACTTAAAGGGAGTAAGGGAGCATGTAAGGGAGCTGTTTTTACCCTCAGCGGCCCTGGGTTAACGGCACAGTCTGGTTTTGGGACGTGTCACTTCCTAGCCTCTGCCAAAGCATTGTGCAGCTCAAGTACACAGCGGCGACACAGCCTTGAACCACATTGTAAGAGCCGCCGCTGCATTGTGTGCTTCACCTCAACACTTCTGTCAACACTGGATTCACTTTCAGCTGCAGAGCACTTAGAGCATTCCACACAACTAAGAAACAACCTTTCCCTGTGTTGTCATTTCTTGTGTATGTACACTAGAGTAATTATTAGTCCCATATGCTTTAATCGAAGAAATAATAGGCTAGAAAATAGAAGAAAGATATGCTTCTGAAAATAATGTGTTGAGACACAAGTACATTTGTTTTGCATTGTACAAAAACATGTAGGGTTTCTCTTGAAAAAAATGCACACAACCAAATTATCAGACTGTAAACTTAGTCACATGATGAGGTAAAAGGGAATGGGAATTTGCATTGATCCACTATAGTGACTCCAGTATTTCATCTTGTGCGTGAGACTCTGATGGAGTGGGTCCTTGAGAATCACCAGTGCAGCCAGGCTTACCTCACACAGAGTTCAGGGTGGTTATGTTGACTCAACAGCTTTGGGTAGTTTGTGTGCACCAAGTACAGAGATCCTCAAGGTTGACATTCACATATTAAAGAGACATATTAAACATATTATTGTTTTACCTCTAGTGGAATCTATTCAAACAGGTAGTTTTGTTTTAATTCAGTTTTTCAGATGTAATCTCTTAGATTTCTTCCCTTAGGCAATGTCTGTTCTAATGTAACTTGTAACTGCCCACCCCCATCATATCCTGTCTGTATCTATGCTGATGTTATTCTATAGAGGCAAAATGCCAAATAAGTAATACTTTATATTGCCGAATGCGCGCAAAAAATGTGAAACCAGCTTTTATCTAACTGTCTGAAATCATGGATATATCATTTCCATCCATCCATTATCTATACCTGCTTTATCCTGAACAGGGTCACGGGGGATATATCATTTAAAAAATAAAATCTGCAACCATTATCTTTTTAAACTTCATAAATGTTGGCTGGTGTAAGAAAGATAAGGATATTAAAAGAATCGCCCTTTAAAATTTTAGCTAAAAACGGTCATGAATGCAGAACCTACTCAGAGTAGACGTCACATTCATTTGCCTTTTCTTGTGTACAGAGGTTACATATTGTTTCTTGTTTAACCCCTGTCGTCATTAATCCCATTCTGTAATATTCTTACACTGGATTTCCGGATGTCAGCCTGAGAGCTGTGTGGTTCACAAAGCTGCTGCGCCACCAAACACCCCCTACTGCACGTACCAGGCTGAAAGTAGCAGGGTGGTGCAGACAGGGAGATGAGGATGCTGAATTGCTATGGCTGCCACTGCCAGACCACCTTCCTGCCACAACGTGCCATCACTCATGTAATCACATTTGAAGCTAGACAAGAAAAGAAAAATCAGAAGGAGGGGTTAGAAACCAAAACAAAACAAAAAAACACTGGGTGAATTCAATGTGGGTGCATTATCAGGCTTTCTACCCAAAATAGAATAACCAGCGTGTTTCAAAAGTCGTATCCAGACAGAAATTTGAAAGATGAAGTATTTATTATTTACCCTGTAATGAGGACATTAAGTAAGTTTCGATGGAAGAAATGACCCAGGACATACCATCAGTGATTAACCTGACAGTAAATAGTATAACAAGGTTAACAATAACCTTCCTCTGAAATCATGAGAGTTTAAGAATTCCTGTTTTAGTTTTGCATATCCCTCTGAGGTGAACACTGATGCAGTGATCAAGTATGTTCTGCCCCATTTTTACAGTTGTAGACCAATCTGCTTCAGTATTTTAAAATGTCACGACCAGGTAGTTTGTTTCTTATTCTTCCTTCCCTCTCCTCTCCATGTTTCTTCCTTCTCCCTTGTGCCTCCTTCTTTCCTTTCCATCTCTCTCATCTCCTTATTCTCCCCTTCCCTTGTTCCTACCTCTTCTTACCTCCCTATCACCTTTACCTTGCTCCCGTCCTTATTTATTCAGCATCAAAGGGCCCCCATGGCTCCAGCTGGGTGGCTACTAGCTTCTCATTTCCTCTCGTGCTCTGCAGCCATTCAGTAGTGGCGTGCTCCATCAGGGCTGAGCGGACCCCAGGGAGTCCACCAGAAGCCTCCGCTAGGCGCTCACCGGCGCTTCCTGCTCATTTAAGTGAGCCCTCAGAATGGAGCACCATTGTCCTCGCTGTTATCTGATGGCTCCACTCAACACACAGACAAAGCCAAGAGCCTGCCCCCCTCCACCTCACTGGCTGTGTTGAGGCTCTCCTGAGTTTTTTTTGTTTTTTTTTGTTAAACATATCAATAGCTTGAGGAAGGAGTTCTGCAAACACTGATGGATGTATAAAAGAACCACATATTTTATGGGTTTAAAAGGAAATTATAGCCAACTAGACCACACAGATAGGAACCTGATATATGCAGGTCAGAGTATAGGTACTGGCCAGGCCTATAGACGGTTGAGCTAACAAAGTGAGTGACTGATGTAGCAATACGATGATATCATATCAGTGAGAGTGAGGGAAAAAAAGTACATGTTCAGAGTTTGGTTATCTCCAGTGCTCGAAGTGGGCCGGTACTCATCGGCATGAAGTAGCGGTACTTCTACACATTTTACCCTTTGGTGTACCGTTGCTTTTTCATGTACACCAGCGCTTCTAACAAGCTGCTTCTACTTTTTTTATGCTCTCTCAATATCAGGTTATATGGGCAATTTACAATCATAGACTGTATTTAAAAAATTTATGTATCCTCCATGACATCACCCATAGGTTTCCTGAAGAGCAATTTTTGAATCTCAGCTCTGGGTGGCTCTGGCTTTTGCCATCTTGGCCGTGCCTGACTGCTTAACTCCGGGCTAAACCAAAAATGGGCAAAGAGGTGGTGCGTGGATGGAGCTGAGGTGGGCTGAATGAAACCTGTTTGCTGAAACCTGCAAGCAGCTCACCAAGTGTCATGGCATCCACCTGTCTTAAAAGCAGCCACGTTCTTTAATGATGCAAAACTTTTAGCAAAAATACAATTTAAACTCGTGAGTTGTGTAAAAAAGTGGCCAATCAAGGAACTCCAGTTTTTGGCACTTCTGCATTGGGTTTATTAATAAGCCCCGGAGGTTGCCGCTTGTTCATGGCCCTAAATAAACAGCATTGCCCAGAGGGCTTTATGTGACGCTCACCTGTTCTCATTCTCGCTGACAGCTCTGCTCTGTTGGCAGGCTCGTCGGGGTAATGTTACATTAACCTTACAATAATGTTGGCCTGGCTCCAAAAGCTCACAAAGAGATCACAAACAGAATCAGATGATGACACAGCAAAGCTTCGAAATTTAAATGCTTTCCAACTAATATTAAATGCAGGCGGGAGCAGCAAGTTAACGATAGAGGTACTGTTAGCAGAAAGAAGCCTATTGATGTAACGTTAACATGAGCAACAAGACCTGCGGCTACAATTCAGTTTTTCATATTTGCTTCAGTTATTTAAATAACATGAGAGGGATCAGGTTGAATCAGTAATGAGTGAAGCATGTCACAGATACAATCTACAGTTATTTTTAGCACATGTTTTGAGAATGACAAGAAAAATTCTTAACATATGGCACAAACTCAATTAAGTGTCTAGGGTAACACAACAGTAATATAGCAAGTTGGCTCAAAGCCTTTTAAAAGAAATGCCAAGTGGCTGCCGAACAGTTTAATTTATATATATATATATATATATATATATATATATATATATATATATATATATATATATATATATATATATATATTTGTATATATATATATAAATTAAACATGTATATATATAATTTATATATGTATAAATTATATATATAATTTATATATGTATAAATAATTTATATATGTATAAATTATATATAATTTTTTTTTTTTTTTTTACAAAAACTGTTTCGCAAGAACAAAAGAACTAATAATGCAGAAATGGAAGCAAATTTGCGTCATGGTCTCCAAGGCCAAAATTACAAAGACATAAACATGGAAGAAAAAAAAAAAGTAGGAGCCCAATAAATGGCAGAGAACCCCAACAAAGCTTCCTTGAAATTACCAAAAGTTTAACAAAACACTTCTATCGTCGAGTTGGGCCAGACAACGGGTGAGCAAAAGAGCTGTAACAAAGAGCCACCAAAAATCTTAACAATGCCATGAAGCTACGAAATAACAACCCAACACACAGGTCAGGGCCAAGTGGCAAGGAGCGCTGCATGGTTCTGGGGATTGATGTACAACTCCACTGATAATCATTAAGTTCAGGGTGATGGGTTGGGTGATGCGATCACACAGAGGGGCATGGTGAGACAGAGACAGCTCTTTCAACAGGAGGCCAGAGGAAAGTCAGCAGATACAACAGCATTAAAGAAATAAACGTTCAGACTTGGTGCATTGATTACATTGCATGGCTCTGTGCCCTTTTGACCCCGTGTTTTGGCATTTGGTTTCAACAATGTGCGATACAAAAATTATTATTTAGTCTAAAAAAAGAATCAGGCAGAATGTGTGACTGGTCTACTCGTCTCCCAATACATGTTTGAATTTTGCAAAAAAATACACAAGAGACACCAGAAATACGAATTTACTGAGGCAGCCTGGAGTCGATGCAACAAGGGAGCAGCGTCCTCTTGTGGAGAGATTTGGTAAAGCAAATGCAGGTGTTCCCCTTCTTATCCAAAACCAGATTTTTTTTTTTCTCACTTAGAATTGTTTTTTTTTCCGAGCTGTTTTCTTTTTCAGCTTGAGACTCTTTGCCCCACACACAGAGAGGTAAGGGGGGGTTTCCTATAGAGACACCATTGTGTGTGCTGTATCAAAGGGAGATTTGTTAAAGGAGCTTTGGTGTGCTGTGATATCGCCCACATCAGTCAGGACTACCTGTGCAGGTGCTGCTATTGGGGGGGTGGAGTTGGGGGAGGGGGGGGGGGGCTGGATTCTGCCTGCTCCAATTTCATAGACTTCTGACCTGACAGGGAAACCAGTAACAGCAGAGGGAAAGAAAACAATCAAGAGGAGTCAGATTTAAGTCAACATAAAGTAGAAAATAGATCAATCCCCTTCCTCCTTTACATTTATATATATATATTAAGCTATAAATGTTTGCCTTCTAAAGATGTGATCCTGTCTACCTATTGTCCTTGGTATCTGTGTTAGTCATTGTTGCATCCTCAACAGCTCTCCCCAGTGGATTGGCAATGAACTGTATACTACCTTACCATGTGTGGTCGGAAAATATCATTACTGTAATATAAAAGTAAAAGTCTAGGAAATGCTGAGCTGCCTATGTGCACAGGATGTAAGTCACTATTGAGTAGAAATCTCCCGTACAATATTAAGAGTCCAGGATCTATTGGGTGCATTTAATAAAACAGTGATTAAAGTGATCATATGAATGCCTGCTGGGCAAAATAATGAGGCAGCATGTTAGTTGAATTCCTTTATAGCACTTGAATTGCATGTCTTTATATTGTGTGCAATTTTGTTTAAAATACTGACATTTCATTCATTTAGTCTTAATGAGTCATTCTTTATGATAGAAGCGGGAGAATTGAAAGACCTGAAATTAAAGTAGCGAAATGATTACAGGAAGGAATCTATCATTTTAAAGCACGCTTCAGAGTGGTCTTAGTGACATATCGTAGCATATGGTTGTTTTACCTGAAACTGAAGCAGCAGAGAACTGAGACATTAAAGTCATGATGTACAAGTAAATACAACAGATGAGAAGTCGAACGCTGCTAAAACAACTGAAGAACACTCCAACTAAAACTCATTCATCCATCTCGATTTCCCCTACTTTTTCTCTCTTCTTTTTTGAAGATCAAGCAATGGCAAAAAGTTGAATAATTCTGCCTCTTTGATCTGCACACACAAGTGAGAGTTCATTTCCATTTTTGATTTTTTTTTTTTTTTTTTTTTTTTTCTTCCTTTCTGTAAGAGTGCCAGCATCAAGATTTACCTTGGTGTGCAAATGTGCTGGAATAGGTTAAAAGGAAATCTCGCTGCTCTCTCAAAGCACAAGTGCAGATGTTATGAAGTTAATTAAAAATTTAGCAATTCGTTTCTCCCGTCCCAATTTAGGCTGCATCAAATAGAAGAAAACAGACGGAAAAATGACTTATGAGAGAAGTCCATGCAGTCTGTCTTTTTACATGTATGGCAACATCAACAAGGAGGAATACTTCTGTAATGTAAAATTCAGGATGATACATTGATCCTTTCCACCTTTTACTATTCTTCATTCAGCACGTATCATTAGGAAACATCCTGTATATACATCCATGTTTGTTTTAAACACAGAAATCTATTTAAAATTCTGGATACACATATATATAGATATATATCTATATATCTATATATATATAAAACCCATCATCCTGACTTTTTGAATTTCTTTTTTTCTTACGTTTAGCTTGAAATTACTGAAAGATCTTAAAGATATTAGTCCAGTCAGTTATTATCTGTTTTCTCCAAGATATTTCCCACCGCCTGCCTCATTTAGTAGACAACAGAGATAAACAGTTAAGTTAAGCCTCCTCCCCCCATCCACCAGTCTCCCCAACAAGTAACCCAGCTTTATCCATGTTTACCAAAATTGCATCAGTATGTTGACATAGGCCCTGCATCTCCTACCAACTCTCCCATCTCCTCCCAAATAATAGTGCCATCCACAGAAAGGATGTCAAGTCTCAAGATGCTGCCCACCCCTCTCCACTCCCCCTGTGTGGATGATGCTACAGGAGGGTAGCGGAGGGAGGAGGGGTGTCGTTTCTGCACAGGTGCTGCAGCTGCAGTCGTACATAATTCCTTTCTGGGCGAGCGCTGCTCAGCGTTAGCCTCTATGTGCTGCTTCCCCCCAATGGGACCCCTCCTCCACTGAGTGATATTACAAGCGGCAGCCGTGCGCCTCTGATCTACATGCGCTGGGCTCCCTCCTGGTCCTGGGTGAATAGCGCTTGACTTGTTCAATTTGTTTAGAAGCCGCGTTCGACGCTTTGAAGCCACACATTTTAGCATAAATCATAACCTGTCTCCTTGCTCACAACTGCTTTGAAATGCAACATCTGCTTTTGAATCCCCTGCTTTACAATTAGTTAAGCAACATCAATAGATTGACTCTCTATAATTTTCCTTGATAATGAACTGCTTTGTACACGTGCAAGGGCATTAGTAGAGGGCCCATTTGATTTTTCAAGGCCAAGGTCCTAAGATGGATCAATCTTCATCAGCGTCACGATGCTGTGAACTTCCTGAAGTTCTCAGCATGCTCGGAGTACAACCAGACACACGTGTTAAATTGGGTTACCCTCCATGGTAACCTACTTAGGAAGTGTCATGGTTGTGGGGCATGTTACCGGGCCGTGTTGTTTACTCTTTCATCACACTCTTCAGGATCCCTGTTTGTTGGTTTGTTTTGCAAAGCACAGCCTTCTGTTCAGCTGTGGGAAAAGTGCGGAATCAAAGTCCCGGAGAGCAGCCTGACGTTGACATTGATAAGCTTGGCCTGTCACTATCCATTTGTCTGAATGACATTGATGCTCAGGTTGGATCTCTGGAGGAAGTAGTACTTACAGAGAGCCCAGGTGCATATGCTACTGCCACGGCTGTGCTGCAGGAAGAAAAAAAAGTCTTCCCCCTCCAAGTTTGCTTGATGAAGTTTCCAGTTAAAATCTAAAGTTAATGGAGTGAATAAAAGAAAATACATAGATATTGGTGGGAGTTGTAGTTGTTCACCATACTGTACCGAAGTTCAAACTCTCAAACACTGATCCATCAGTTAGAAACCTCTCATCAGGTGCATTAAGAATTCTTTTTGCAGGTTGAAGGGGAAAATAACAATCCCAAAGATTTTATTTTCAAAGGCAAGCATTTGATCAGTAGTCATCAATTAAACTTACTGAGGTGCAAATTACACCACAAGGATTAGATGAAAGAGCCTCTGTGTCATTTTCTCCCCTCCTCCTCAAAGCTTGGCTTGATTCGCAGTACACACAAACAGCAGGCTGATCCCTGGCATGGTGGTGACAGGGTGACACTTCCCCTCACATTACGCAGCCTGAGCTGACTGAGGGGCTTAACACATAGTGGCATCACAGGCGTACGTTTACAAATAAATCTACTGCTCTGGCTGTGCGGCACTCCTCTGCACATGTAGCCCTTGTATCTCCGCTCCTGCTTTGCATTTCTGATTTCAGCTGGAGCATTGCCACGAGAGCCGGTTACCATACCGACATCGGTGCTTCTTCCCAGATGGCATGTTTTGGCCTCCTGGACAAAATTCATGTAACAGGATCCATGACATTTTAGGTTTGGTTTCGTAATGCTATAGGCCTTCTGCAGGCATAAAGATAATAATCTACACTAACAATTCTCCCTAAATATGGCCAAGATACAGAAAATTAAACGCAAACCCAGACTTTTTAATAACTCTTAGGCTTTCATTCTTATTTCCTTCTAGAGTCAGTCCCATCTGAGTACAGTACTTTAAATCAGAAGCCAGTATCACTGTGACAGGTGCTCACATCTCCTGCAGCTGCTAAACAAATCTATAAAAATCAATTGACAGAGGTCCCTGCATGTTACAATACACACATTAATTGGATGACTGTAAATTATATTGTCGAGTGTTACAGTTAATTATTTACCCGTGTTCACTTTTGTCTGGATGTATTTGTATATGCTTTATGATTGATAATCCCATTGTTTCTTTTTTCTTTTGTCTCTGTGTTTGCTTCTTTATTATTCATCTAATGTGCCATTGTACAGACAGGCAATTGTAGGGAAGTCATCTTTTTAGGGAATTTACACAGCGAGCCCTATGAATAAACAATTCATTTTTTCCCTGGTAAATTAGTTATCATTAATTTTAAATGCTGTGTAGGGGAAATGAATTAACATAAACTTATCATGCTCAAAAAGGGCGCACCAGTGGATACTTTGAACACCAACAGGAAATTCATGGAGGATGTCAGACAACTGACAGATGCACAGACAGCGGCTTTTATCAAGCAGCCCCTTAATCATAATCAGTATCAATTTTATTGGTCATGTAGGCAGAATAATATTATTTAGACCGTCAGTTACTCGCAAATGTACACATACAACGAAGACAACAGAACGGTCTTGAGGTGTGTGTGTATTTTTTGTGCGATTAATTTGCAAGTCAGTATATTTTTTCAACCTGGTTTTTTTTTGTGTTTTTTTTTTTTGCTGTTGAGAGTATTTTCGCACAGAATGTGAATATTTTGTAAAACATTTTTTTTAATTAACCTCTTTCTCCTTTGGAGAAAAATAAATACGTTGCTTTTCCATGGAATAATATTGGGATTCATCCCAGCGCGTAGGATGTACAGTATCTTCTAATTTTTGCTTTCCGAAGGAAGTTATTCTGAGCTTTCGCACTGCAAATAAAGGCATCAACCTGAGGGAAAGTTACATGACACAGGACTCAAAAATTATAAAGACAATATAGGCCCTTTGGAGTAGCATTGCTCAACTAGACTATCAAGATCAAGAAAATGAGTAGTTCATGTAGTTTTCTTCTGGATGGTAGTAAGCAGGCAACAGTGTCATTGCAGATTTGGCTAACGGAAGTTAACTAGCTATCATTAACGTTATATTAATCAAATACGGGAGGTGCTCTGTGTTGCTTTTTACGAAAATGCTCATAAACTAACCAAATTAACAAAAGTCACTGGAACGAACATACCGCATACCTTTTTTTCTTTTTCTTTTTTTAACAACTGTCGCAAATTTTCATCACTGCCCAAATAGTTTTTATACAATATATTTGCAGGAGAGTATTCTGCATTTTTGTCATGTTCCTAAACAAAGATAAGCAGACAAACATTGTTTTGGTATCATTAGTATGATACCAAAACAATAACCACACAAAGTGTCGCTAAGGAGATAAAATTGCCGTTGAGTTGATGGTGTGCAACACAAATGTATGAATATACAGCACATTAATGTGACAGGTGTTATAAATTCTGTTACCTTTGGACAGAGCTAGCTGTTTCCCCTGTTCCCAGTCTCAAAGCTGAACTAACCAGCTAATAATAATAATACCAGTATATCAGTCTCAAGAATTGAGAATTGGATTGCTCTTCTCAGCTCACTCTTAGCAAAAACAAAAGCTATAATAATGACTCCATTCATTTCTCTATTCTAGTGTGCAGTAAAACAAATTGTTTTAGCCTTTAGTAGCCCTGTCACTTATTATCTCTTGATGTACTACATGTCTTGCCGTGTAACTTTGCCACAACTCTCTTTTTCAGATCAAACGCCATATTTTATGGGTCAAAACCTTCAAAGTATGTCATATCCTGTCGAGATGATGAAATGATCATGAAGCACCATGAAAGTGACATTTGGCAGATGGACCGTATTCATCTTTATCACTGCAAACTTCCTGTACTACTTTCCTTTGATAAAACATGAAACACCTCCTCTGCTCAGATTTTCACCCAGTGACAAGTGTTTTACTTTCAGTACACTGATATGTTTATGTATAAGTGAGGCGATTCCTGTGAGTCTATGGAACAAAAAAAGGGTACTGATTTTTCTGAGTTTCATTTTCTGTCATAAAGTTTCCAGGCAAAAAAAACATTTAGTTGTCTATTCCTTAAATCTGTTGAATGGTAAAAAAAAAACTTCCCTGCTTCAACAAGGAAGATTACAGATCTTTAGATTTGTAGTGTAAAGGGCACCTCAGTTCATTTTATACAACATCGCTACAAAGGTGGCGAAGGTAGGGATTAATTCAATCCATTTCTTTTACTGTATATGTACTTCACAAACCCCCTCCATCTTCTCTGGATCTCTCTCTCTCTCCCCTTTCGTCTTTCGTCTCTGGGAGTATGGGTGCATGTCAAGTGATTGTTGAATTGAAATATTGATGTGGAGTATCAAAGCGTGGCGTAGCACTCCTGTGTTTCCAGAACTAACCACGAAGCGCTTTGATCAGATACTCCTGTGATCTGACTTCTGAAGTTGTTAAGAGTGCTGGAAAACAAAATGCAAACAAACTTCAAGTGCTCTTGGTATTGATAAAAGTTTTCTTTGACAAGTGGAGATGCGTGCTGTCTGCCCATGTCTGCCCAAGACTGGAGATTTTGGGGTTTTCATACATGCTAATGGACATGAGATGAGGGAATTATTATAGTTTTCTGCTTCTCTCACACCTAGCAATGTAAACTGAGGTGCAGGGATGGGAATCTCCACAGAATCATGCTCTGATTTCAAGCTACTCGAATAGCAATACAAAAACATTGTACTACTGTTATTCTTGTGTTGATTTAATTCGGATTACACGTGTTACAATTTATTATTTTATTTCATTGGAAAACTGAAAAGCTAAATTAAGACACCTTTGAGTGATAACACCTCCAAAGGAATCACATTATGCAAAGAAAAATAAAAAAAAAAATAAAAAAAAAAAAAAGAGTGGATTATTAATTTGGATACGTTTTTGGAGCTATAAATACTCTTCTAAAGTAAAACATGACATGTATTGAATGACAAAATTATTTAATGAGGTGACATATTCTTCCTAAACTGTGATGAGACACAAAAGAAATAGAAAAACTATTTCTTTCAGTTTTTCACTCATGTTCCAGAAACAAAATACTATTTAAATAGGCAGCATACCAAAGTGTGTAATACAACCGCCAGTCCACTAGAGGATACCGGGTCAGTGTCATGTTGTCTCTCGCCGAGGTGTGAAAAGTACACGCATGTATGACCACCTCGTTAAGGTTATGTGACAAAGTACAAACAGTGTTAAAGTCTGTATACAGATGAGGCTGGGGAGGTTGAATAGAACAAACACATGAGTATCAGCCTTACAAGCAGTGTTTGAGTTCACGAGAAAGCAAATGTTCACGTCAATGTAGTAACATATGCAAGTTACTTACGTAACGTAACGTATTTAACTCGCGTATCATCTGTTATGTAATGTATGTGGCGTAACTGATCTTACCTAAGTAAAATTATTTATTTTAGCCCCAATCATGATCTTTTCCCAAACATAACCAATTAGTTCTGGTGCCTAAACACGTTATAATCATGTTACATTTAATCTAAACCATAATTTTCTTCAAAACTTGTTTTAATACCAAAAAGTACTGCACCTTACTTTTCACGCTTGGGTGAGGCAAAACGTGACGCTGACATGGTATCCCCTAGTGGACAGACGGTTGTATTACACGCTGTCAAGTGATCGAGAGTTGTGCAGCAAGCTATTGGGAGCAGAGATATCTTTAACGGTGGATGAGGAAAGAGTTTGAGAGCAGAACAGTCCCAACTTTTGACGGGGTCAGCTGGAAAGAGCTTAACCAATTGGGCTTTTAGGTTTTCGGGTGACACAATGTTCACAGATAAAGAACTTCATGTATCTGCAGAGATGAACTGGCAAGTGACGAAATGAAATACCATTACTTAAGTCGAAAGCACAACATGGTGTCATAATCAAATCAAATTCTCCAATGGGCCAATAAGAAAATTATGTGTCCCTTAATCTGAAGAGGTGAACCTTATAAATATGCCTTTGAGTATAAACATCAATCATTGCTCAATATCTCTCTCTGCACCTCCCTCTCTGGCAGTCACATACATTTCTAACTTGGTAGAAAACAACAGACTCCTGAATGAAGTATCAAATTGTTGCACTGTAAAGTCCAGCTGTTGGTGTTGCTCCTCACCCCAAAGAAACTGAGTGTCATGGTAATTATGCCACATCTTGTCAGGTCTTGGCTTGCTGAATGGTTAAAGGGTGAAGCACCACAGTTAGCAGCAGGCTTTTACATGCTGTCTGTCTCATCCATTAGGCCGCATTTGTCACATGAGGGCCGTTGAGTCGGCACAGTGCAGTAAAACTGGCTTTTTGACATGGCCACCAGTACAAAGGCTGCTCTCCTCTGTGGCTGCCCTTTTCGAGTGCAGATGGTCAAGACAGCTGGGACAATTTAGTGATCTAAGGCTTTTAAACTGCCCCCCAGGCATGATAAAAAAAACAAAAAAAAAACAGCTTGAGTACCCACTCACATATTCTACGCCCTGAATTTAAGAGTAGGATTATGTCAGCAACAAAAGCAACACCATTTGTGTCCTACAATGGGCAGAAGAACTTATAAACTCCTCCAAGATAGTGAGATTTCAGAACATCAAACGTCCACAAAAAGCCCTGTAGAGTTTTAAAATCTGTTTTTCTATTTTGTTGGATTCATTTTCTGTCTCGAAATAGATGCATGAGAACACCTGCATCATCTTGTTGGGATTTTAAGTCCATGTCAGTTTTGAAGTTGAAGTTGCTGGTAGCCACCCAGTCAGAGCGTCGTGCAGCGTATGACGGAGCGGGCCTGATTACCAGCCATCTCACCAGCTGTTTAATGAACACAGGGACCTCTTTCTCTGGAAATTAGTTTTCCCTTGAATACTGTGGAAGCCGTATCCAGGTCTATTTAAATGAGGTAACATGGGGAAGGTAAGCACCACCACATGAGCATTGTTTTCACAGTTCAAAGTGAGGAGAGAGTACTTTGCACTTCAAAGACACTCATCTGGGAGGCAGTACAGTGGGGGTGGGGTGGCGTGGGGGAGAGGGGACAGGAAATAAGAATCAGGGTAATTAACAACTTCTGCTCCGTAATAAACCAGAGACACAGTATACCTCTGCCTACAAAACACACTCCTATTTTCATGTCCTCCTCTCTCTTTTCCTTTACTACTGTTTTCTTTCATCCTAAATGTTCACTTTAATTTGGAATTAAACTCTTTTTTTTCTCTCTCAATCCTGTTGTTACTACATCATATTTATTACGACTTGCGAAGGGGAATCTGTATCATAAAAATCTGTTTTATTTTAACTGCAGTAGTGATCTGCAGATTTTGGTCTGCCTGCTGAAATGATTTTAGTTGAATTTGTATTTCAAGCCAGAGGCATTAGAAAACATTTAGACAATTAGAATTCTTTAAATGTTTCTTTCCTCGTTGTTTTTTCTAAATCTGCTCAAACATTCAGTAAATATTTTAGGCAAAATAGGACCGTCCTTTTTTTCTTGGTAAATGACGCACAGATTTAACCACAACCTGAAATAATTACAAAATGTGTCTTTTGTTTGGTAAATGACGCACAGATTTAACCACAACCTGAAATAATTACAAAATGTGTCATTTATTTACATGCCACAGCTTATGTCTGCACATCATTGCGAGTCTGGAGAAATCTTGTGATTCAAGATGAGATACCTCTTGCTCTCTCTCTCTTTCTCTGTCAACGACACGACATAAGCTGCATTCTGTCTGTTCAGTTTTCACACCAATAACTTCAAAACAGGCCTTAACTAAATGGTACAGCTCAGTGATTATCATGACTTACATTTATTTTTTTTATTTAAAAAAAAAAAAAAAAAAAAAAAAAGCTGTTCATTCAATTACAGACTAAGTGGAATACAGGACATTTTAAATTTCTCTTCAAATTCCTTTATTAGGTATATTTTGTCTTTTGTTACGTTTCTTTTCTCACATTAGATGGTTTCTCCTCGGGGTGTGTTTATTTAAGGATCACAGTCTGTGAAACAGTGAGGAGCAGATAAGTGAGGAACAAGGAATTTACATGAGAAACAGGTTCCCAGCCTGGATTTAAACTCTTAACATTGTAATGGTGAACAGACTTACAGAATGAGATTAAGCCTCAATCTGCATTTAATGGAACAGATCTGAGGCGGCCTCTACTTGAACTCTGAAATGTGAGAATGTCACACAGGGCAGCCTATTTGACATGTCACCTACTGGTGAGAACTCCAAAGCTTTGATTGAGTTTTATCAATTTGCTTTGTGAAGGGAAAATACTGTGACTCTCTTCAAAGTGTGTGAGTCTCATGCCTGCCAAGTCAGGCTGCTGCCTGCTGTAGCGTTAAAGACGCAAAAAGTTTGTGTCATCTGGAGAAAACAAATCAAATAGAGGATTAAATTACTATTACAATTACCAAACTGTCTATATATTCATTCATTTTCTGCACAAGTAAGATCAAGTTTGCATGTTTATCTTGTTCAGTTTCATTTAGTGATAAGGACAAGGTAAATTTGGCTTTTTGTGCTTGTCCTGTAAGTATTAATCCATTATTTGTCTTACTATTATTTATTATTATTATTATTATTATTATTATTATTATTTGTCTTGCTATTTGTTGATCGGAGATCATTAGTTTTCCCATATTTTTATTTGACACTGCATCACTGTTGGTTGCCAAAAATAACAATCCACTCATCTTCTATCTTTACTTGAAACCCCACAATGGAGTTGAAACAGTATGCAAATACTCCCAGAGTGAAATGTATTTTTGATTTAGCTGCATCCATTAATCTTAGATCTTTTAACAGACTAAGCATTTTGTTCTCGTGCAAAATGTGGTCCTAAATGTGGATATTGAAAGTTGCTGAAACACATAATGTTAACTCTTTGAATTTTTTTTGGGGGGGGATACTTATGTGGTGTATTTTAAATGAAAGAAGTAGGACATGGCAAAACATGTCCAGGGAAGTTCTAATATATATTCAACGATAATCTGAACAGTGGATATTACATGAGGCTTTAAAATCATGCCTCAAGACTCTTTTTTCTTTTTTTTTCAGAACAATTGGGGGAGGAGTCAGCTTTTGGGGTCAGCATTTGGTTGAAATTGAGTGAAATTATGAGTAGCCCACCCCATTCACCTAACAAGCCCCCCTCCTTCCTCCCTCACATCGCCCCTCTATTGACGGGCTCGCCTGCATCATACTGGAGACCCCGTTGAGAGGATCTTTTCTCTCTATAAAGAGAAGATGCAGCTCAAGCGCCTTTGAGATGATCGCGAGGATTTACTGCTCGCCCCTCTGCCATTAACTTCAGACGGCCACCTTTCCACGCCGAACGATCTGGACTGGCAGCATCTATTGAAGATATTTACCTCGTGGACAGAGGGGCGTTTGAATGACGCGGGATTTCCCGGCGTACGCCGCCAAAGCGTCGGGAGTCCGCTAAGACCCGAATGTGAGCATCTTTTCCTCCTGCGCTGACAGCTGTAGTTCAGACTCCGTGCGTCGTCGCCCCTCGGCGCAGTTTGTGTTGCAGGTGCGTGGAGAAGGAGAGCGCGAGGACAGATGGCTGCGCTGACGATACAAAGGACTGACAACTTTTTGCACACATTTTTACAGGTTTGTTCTTTATTCGGCTTTTTGATTGGAAGCTGGTGGCTTTATTTCCTGCTTTTGTGGCAGCGAAAGCGCGCCTTTCCACAACCTGCGAATCCAATATATGCTCAACCCAGTTTTATGTAGGCCTAATTGAAAATTAATCAACTTGTTATGGTGGTAAAGTTTTTTTTTTTTTTTTTGTTTTTTTACTTTTTGCAAGTAGTAACATAAACAGAAAAATAAGCAAGACTACAAATATCAGAAAAATATCCAAGATTTATTGATTGAATATTTTAGGATTTCATCATTTTCCTCACATGATAAAATAAAATGTTGATTTAAATTAAACAGGCTTTAAAACTTCCAGTTGTTCCATAGGTGGCACATGTAACCTGTTAAGTTTTTGTGTATGACCACACAGGACCGGACACCCAGCTCCTCCCCAGAGGGAGCACCTAACGCCCTCTCCTTCCTGGCCACCACCTGTAGCCAGGCCTGGCAGGTGGGAGGCCCTATGGGCTCAGAGGGTTCCCAGTTCCCCTACGAAGGCACCGTCAGCTCCACATCTGGAATGTTTCAGCTCTGGAGCAACGACATGCCGCCCAGCACAGCCCTCAGCACGCACCAGATGACCTTCACCGTGCCCAAGGTGCAGTTCCCTGGACACATGCAGTCTAGCCTGGGTCATCACCATCACCACCCCCATCACCACCACCATGAGCTGCCTCTCACCCCTCCAGCTGAACCTCCGTCATCCTACTCCTTTGAACTGTCCCCTGTTAAAGTGCTGTCCTCACAGCCACAGGCCAGCGGCCCCTACTATCCTCCGCATAACAGTGTGGGACAAAACTTCCCCAACTTCCTGCAGAATTCCTCAGCCAGGCATCACCTGTCTGGAGGCCATGTGGAGGAAGGGCAGCAATGGTGGAGCCTGCCCCAAACCAACGCCACCCCTTCCAACCATCCCTTCTCCCTGGGCAGACAGCTGGTTTTGGGTCACCAGCCCCAGATAGCCGCCCTTCTCCAGGGCACCTCCAAGGGTCTGCTGAGCTCCACACGCCGCTGCCGACGCTGCAAATGCCCCAACTGCCAGGCGAACGGTGGAGGGTTAGAGTTCGGAAAGAAGAGATTACACATCTGCCACATCCCAGAGTGTGGAAAAGTGTATAAGAAGACCTCTCACCTGAAGGCACATCTGCGCTGGCACGCCGGGGAGAGGCCCTTCATCTGTAACTGGCTCTTCTGTGGTAAGAGCTTCACCCGTTCAGACGAGTTGCAGCGGCACCTCCGCACACACACTGGGGAGAAGCGGTTTGGGTGCCAGCAGTGCGGCAAGAGATTCATGAGGAGTGACCACCTCTCCAAACACGTCAAGACCCACCAGACCAGGAAGACCCGGTCTGGGCAGCCTTCACAAAGCACGGACCCTCTGCTCACCAATATCAAGAGAGAGTAATCTCTGTGCTCCTTCATTCAGAAATAATAATCAACAATCAACAGACTGTGAGACTCACACTTAATGCCATAGGTTTGCACTAGAGGGTAAGCATCAAGCTCCCCGAATATTTTCTCTCGTCAAAGACCAACTTCTGGCTTTAGGTAGTACCATAAAAGTATATTTAGTGAGCATTTTGACAAAAATAAATTTGTGCTGTTTGAGGCAATGCACCTTTAAAGAAAACCTGAAGCCTTTTTCAGTGATATTGTTAAGAGTTTTTGCTGCATTCAGTGTACTTTTCAAACCTGCCACATTAACAGATTTGACCTGGAAGAAAAACGGATTTTATGCCTTTCACAATTTAAAATATATTTAAATTTGAACTGATGTGAAAATCAATTTTTTTCAAACTTCATTCTGTAAATATTTTATCCATGTGAAAGATGTGCCAGACGTGAGAACATTTCCAAAAGGTTTACCTTAACATGTTGTCCATGTTATCATGTTTAAAATAAATGTATGCCTTAGGACATCTTAAGGTTGCTGTAGAAAAAATAATTCCGGCTATTTAATTCGATTTTTATTCCGAAACATATCCTAATTTGTGTGCTTCAAGGTGGGGATCTATTTTGAAATGTAAACATGAGGGTCTTTGATCTACTGCTTTATCTGTTCTTGAGCAGAAATGTGAAACACCATTAATGCAGATTAGCAAACATTTTAAATTTGTAAGTTCTTTGTAAATTATATATAAATATCATGAACAGTTTTATTGGCGTTATTGCAGCATGTACATTTTAATAAACATCGTCCTTGAAACAATCACTCTGTTTCTGATAATGTTATTTTGTTCTACATTGACTGTTTGTGAAGTAAATAGACAGCAAGAGTCAAGGGATTTAACCTTCTTTACCAGCTCGTCTAATAAATGTGTGAATTTCTGCGAGTGCCCTGTAGCGGCTAAAGATCTGACATTTTATTTAAATGATAATTTGATTGCTTTCAGAATACAAATGCTGTTCATTGTACTGTTGGTGTAAGGAAGGACACTCCTAAGGCCTAACATGGTGGGCTGTTCAAAGATTTTCACATCTCAAAGTAAATACTCATCCCATTGATAGGGCTGTTTGTCTTGCCTGCTGCAATCAAGTTCACAGTCATGTGGCTTTTAATGAGTGTTTTCTTTCTCTCAATGGAGGAGATTGAGTCAACAGATGCAACACAGGGCAGTGAAGAGGAATTCCCTGTGAATGGGACCCCTGTTGCTGAGACCCCCTCAGTGGTGACAGGAACTCCCTTTGATTTTGCACCCTTGTGAAAGTTAATACCCACCCACCCCCCTCCGGCACAAGCCTCCATATATCACAGGCGTGTTACGATCGACCCCGCTTTACTGCCCAGAATGGGGCTTTATTCGGAGGCCAGCCAACCAGATGTCTGCTCATCCAGGGGTTTCTTCTCTTTGTTTCTAATCCTGTTTGAACTTTCTCCAAATGGGATGCAAAAGCAAGCAAAATGCTTCACCCTTTGTCTTGGTCGACGGTCTCACAGTGGAGTGCGAGGACCTCCACAGTAAATAATAATACTTTCATTTCATTAATAATCCGATTTAAACTAAGAAGTCCGTAGAGATTGTAAAGCCCAACTGAGGTGAATTTGTGAATATTTACTATAAATATAAAATTGGTCACTCAATATAAAATATCCACAGGAAAAATGACTGCAGGCAATAACAGGTTATTTAGATCAAGGCAATAAAGAGAGGTTCTGTTGAGAAACACAAACACTGCACTCAGTTTCAAAAAGACACTTTTTATTCGATATGATACAACTGTTTCTACTCAGTCAAACATGGCATTAACCAGCCCGCCCTTGGATTTATGTTCTTGCTTTTGGTTCTCTGTAGTGGTATTCCTTTGTGTTTCATGCAAAACCACCTGATCAGTAATTCTCATGAAAACTCACCAGTTGAACTGCAGATGGTTCCTGTGAGTGGTTCAACACGACTAATGTCCCACATCTTTTAGTTTACTCTGTGTAATCTATTCCTGTTGGGGGGGTTTATTTTGGACTGATTATTAAGAAGCTTCGATGTAAGCACTGAAATACGAGGCATATTGATCTTTGGTGCAGCTGTATGATCCTGCTTTACTGGTAGTGAAAGCCTTATGGGGACCTCTACTGGCCACAAAGAAAAACACACCTGACAGGAAAGCCCCTCTTTACCTTCCCCGCGCTCCTTTTTTTTTTTGTCACTTAGGCTTCACAATCCAGATAGAATCACAGATATCTACGATTGTTCTGTAAGAGTAGTGGCAAGCTGAACTAGAGTAAGAGCATGAAACATCTGAGACATGAGCTGCTGTTAGTTTTGGCACTGTTATGGACGAGGGATCATGCAGATTTGTCAGCATCACTCTGTTTATGCAACATGTTATAATTTTCATCTGAACCAGCTGGAACAGTGACATTTCATACGACGACCGGTACATGGGCCAGTCTTCATCTTACAAGTGGAAATGCATGATTGCCTTTACAGTATGCACTGTACAGTATTTAATCCATGAGGGGGAAAGCTAACAGAGACTATAGAAATAGTGCACAGCCTTGACATGACAACAGTGGACAAATAAAACAATTCATATCAGTTTAAACAAATGCATTTTGATGGATCCCTGTTCCCCAAATCAAAGGCAATCCACTTCAGCCTGTAAAGAAAAGAGCGATGCAAAGTAGCATTGTGCCAAGGAGATGTTGCATGCAGCACTTTGGGTCAGCACAGCAGGCCCTTTGAATGCATCTATCTTGCAACTCCTCTGGAGTTACCAAAAGAGGAAAAGGTATTCTGAAGTGACGTCATGCCCACAGAGAACCTCCAGGGGGCTCCCTCATGCCTTCTTGTCCATATCAAAGGAGGGCCAGTCAAACAGAATAATAGAGCACACAGGAGCTCTCAACACTGTGGCAAGAAAGAAAGTTCCTCACTTTCACATGAAATTTGAGTGAGTAAAGTCCTTGTGGCATGTTCACATCAACTGTTCTGCCTTTCCCATTCTTGTCGACATAAACAGCAAAAATTGAGTTGTCAGCAGGGAAATTAAAAAAAATAATAATGTAGCTGTATTTGTCTTCACAATAGGGCATCAGAAAAAAAAAATTCATCAAGGAAATTCACCAGAGGGTACAAGAAGAGCCAGCGCCACTCTCTGCACTCTCTCACGCACACAAACACATCCCCACGTCATCATTTCATAGACATACATTCAGGCACACACGTAACTCCAGTGACTGCCCCGATTAGGAATGAACTCATCAAACAAATTCCCCTTTGAAAGAGAGAATAGTATGGAATACAAACTCTCACAAAAAGGTAGAAAGCAGAAATTGTCCTAACAGTGAGCGTCCGCGGAGTGTTTCATAACAGTGACGTCCCACTGGGTGCTGTTCATGTACACTGAAGGTGAACTATGTCACCTCCCTTTAAATGGCTCTTGAAAAAGGAGCTTAGTGATTTGTTTTTAGAGTTGCAGCCCATAATTCTTTCATATGTTCCTTCAGGTTCCTTCATCATCGTCCAGAAATCTTGACTGAACCAGATAAAGGGTCCAGCCTGGCATCAACAAACAGTAGACAAGTCTTGTCTTCATGGCTGTGGCATCAGCTGCTGTCCTCCTGACCCAGGAGATACAGAGTTCAAAGGTCATCCTCAGCTAGTTGGGCAAGGTTACTGGGACGTCGTCCAGCCGAGGGGCCCGACAGTGGAGCCTGGCTCCCGGCATCAGCAGCCTGAACCCTGCGACAGCCCTCTCCTGCTCTCTGCTGGGGAGACAGGGAACATTCATCACACAACTATAAAGCACTTTCATTAATTCTTATTTTACAGCTTCAGTCTAAAAACATGCACTTCCCCAGCACAAGTATGGGAAACAATTATCTGCGTTTGATAGGCATCTCTCTCTGACTTCCCAGACTGCCTCAGCCTACTTCCTGTTTTGTTATAATGTGCCAAGCCTGTCCTGAGGCTGGCCTGAGTGATCAGAGAAAGAGGTGCAGAACAGCATCTGCTGGGCTGTCAGCACGGTCCCTCTGATGACAAAACCCTGTGATGACAGAGGGAGACGTTGCTAATGGTAATTTAAAGCCAAACAACAGCATGCTCCTACTGTTGACCGGCCAAATGGTTAAAATTTTAAAGAAAGGACAGACAGACCTGGAATTTTTTAGCATGTTGTATTTCATGTGAACCACTGGGATCTGGGAATTTCCCTTCTAACCAAAACTTATTGTAAAACTATTGTAATCTGTTTCCTTAAGAAATATCCAGATTTTTATTGATTCCTTTTTCATCCAATTGAGGAAGAAATAACTCTTGTTATGACTGAAAAAAAAAAAAAATCCTTTCATGTTATGTGAGTCTAAATAAATGGTTACCATTTACTAAAGTCTTTCATCTCTTAATTAACATTAATGAGCACATTGGACTTATTGTTAGGTCTATTATTCCCCCAGTGGTTAGCTTCCTGTGGCTTGTTTTGTCTGTAATTTTCCCAATGCTGCTGCTGCATACTGACTGCTTGACAACTCAGGAGCACAATGTTCAGCTACGTGCAAAATAAATTACAGTTTTCCTGTAACACTGAGGCGGTTTTATAGGCAGCTTTGTCTCTGAACGCATACGCTACCTGTGCACTTTGTGTGGTTGGGGTGTACAGCCCATTTGACACAGCTTGACAGTTTGGCTGATCAGTGAAGCCCAGTTGGACGTGTGATGGAGAAACAGCGTGGGAGTCAGCGGGGCATGGCTGGACCATGGTGGGCTGCAGTTGCAGGTAAGAACAAGGTAAGTCACTCATTACTGGACCGCATGCACACAAGGATGTTTTTATTACTTCATTTTTACAACACCCACAAAAAACTTAAAAGATAAGCCGACCTATCAGCGTCTCGGGTGTTTTATAAACAGATATACTGGGTTTGAGGACAGTGTCGCGGTATGTAAGGGAAGAGGAAGACGCAGCTAAAGACACTTACATCCCTCAGTGAGAAGGTCTCGTTGGATCCTTGGCTCTGGCCTTGGCTCGGCAGGTAAAGTGTGGGCAGGGACGTGTTGTGAGAGTGAAGCGAGGGCAGCTTGTGGCGGTCAATAGAAGCAGAGGAGTGGGGCCGCAGGGCACTGGCAGCTGACAGAGGGAGCCTCATGCTGCGGCCCAGGCTATTAGACTTGCTCTCTCGACGCTGGTACTCAATCGGCGACTGTAAGGCTGCAAGAAAAGAGAACAGAACAGAGACAGGTCTTATAAATCTCTACTGCTGATTCTGGACATTTTACATCAGGTGGATTCAGCATGTATTTGTTGTAAGGAGATAAGGACATCAATGATCATTAATATTCAGGATGTGTCAAACATTAAAACGTCTCCTACAACAACATATTTTAACATCATCACAACATAACGTTATTCTACTGATCAATATAGGCAGTCATCATACTTATAGTTGCTAGCAAAAATATTATTAATAAACTATTTAATACACGTCAATATACAAGTTATAAATGCTATCGAGTAAAGGTGAGTGTTACCATTCTGTTTGTCTTGCAAAAAGAATTCATTAATGAAAACTCTTCCTCAGAGATATAAATTTAAGAATGATCAAAAATACCTATACAAAGTTAAATGAAGTACCTACGATATAAATGAATATGCACTGTAGATTTTCAGTCAAACTCCAAGTCAAAATGAAGAAATTAATATGACTATTAAATATATGTCCGAAATTTGACCTTCCGAATCAGAACCACGAGAGCCAAACTGACATTATGGCTTTATACTTACCATCTTACAATTATGATCTCACATTTAGTTTTATTTTTGATTCTTAAATTATTTTTCTAGCTGTAATGGGCTTCCATATAAAGATTATAGAAATAAAAAAAGAAAATCATCTTGACTCACATTGATCCAACTGCCCACAGTGCACTTGAACTCACAACATAGTCAATAAATGGAAAATATGCCAAGGTGAAACATGATTTATGGATTTGGGATTACGTGGTGTAGTCCTCAGAGCTCAGCTGGGTCTTACCATTGAGGAAGTTGCGCTGGCTCTCCAAGATCTGAACCACATCATTGAACCAGGCTCTGCAGATGTCAGGGGAGGAGGCCTGCAGCTGGAAGCGCACCACGCTTCCGTCGGGGTTGCGTGACGTCAGCACAAAGCGTGCATCATCGCCATCCACGGTGGGCTCCACCCCCAGGCAGCTCACCTGGAACACATCGTTTCCGACAAGCATCTGTGAGGAGTTCGTCCTGCTGAGCTGCTTGTTAAATACTTCACTAAAACATGCGAGCCTCTAAAAGTCCCCACCATGGAATTATGTAATGTGCTGATTTAGGCAAGAATTAGTGTGGTGTGAATCTGTTGTGTAACTCATAACCTTGGAATAGGTTGTACCCTAATTTTTTTTGCTGTTTTATTGTTTTTTTTTATTGTTTTATTGGCTTAGCAGGCACCTACCTTGATGCTGTTTTTAAATGTGTATCCGGGGAGCAAGAAGCCTTTCTTCCTTTCTATTGGCTCACTAAAGATGACCAGCTGCTCAAACAGGAAGACCCGTCTTTCCTTAGGTCGAGACAGGAAGCCGCTGTCCTGCTCGGTAACAGTGAAGGTGTCTTGTTGGAGCAGTTTTCCCTGGGCCGTGATCTTCCCCTGGTACCATAGTGAAGATAAACAAAAACAAACAGAGGAAGTAGTTACAGCGGGGTTTTCACTGGGCTGAATAGTCGACATGAGAAATGTTTTGAAGGATGGTCTTAAATCCTAAAATGCACCTCGAAGCCTTGTAGTCGGCCCACATTCATCATGTCATTGCAACGTTTTGGCACAAAGCACATCACTTCTACTGCTTTCTGTTTGAGATACAAAAGGGAGTTTGTTATCGAGAATGCAAATAAATAACTTCACACATTCAAAACACAACTTCAAACCTTATATTTATGGCTCAGAACACTCACCTCTAACTCCTCTGTGTCCATCCCAGCTTTGGTGTAATACTTTAGGAAGTCCTGTTGAAACAAACACAGAATGGTCACCAGAGCATACCAGATTTACTGCCTAGAGTTAGACAGGGACATCTGGAGAAGTATTTATGGGTGTTAAACTCAGTTTTCATTTGTGTACCAAAGGGCAAAGTTGTATAAAAAAGGATTTAAATTTAAGATCAACTTGAAATACTTATACATATCATTGTTTAAATCTGATGGTAGGGATCTCTCTTCCTATCCTGAAAAGATAATATACCCATGTGTCATCAGTGTTTATGCACAGAGGGGTGTACGTCAATGTTTTTGTGTACTTGCAAGTTAACAACTCCATGGCAGAACCCTGCTGTGTGTCTGACAGCTGCTCAGTTTGTGTGTTTAGGTGATGTTGTGTGATCAACAGCACAGCGGTGTCCCTGCTTTTCACCTTGAGCAGTAGCTGGTACTTCATGATCCTCTGGACGGGTTTGATGAGCAGGTCATTGAGCTGCAGCCTGTGGCCCAGCTGCTGCCGGAGCTCCTGACGGCCAAGACGGACACGACACCAGTCAACATGACAGCCGCGGCACTTAACACAGCAGCTGATGGCCAATATAACCCCTCTAAGACAATAACCCACCACTGTATGTCTTGTGTTTACTGTCAATGAAAGCTGATTAAAATTTGAATTATAAATGGCAGCTCAAAAGAGATCCACATGGCCATGTATAATATAGAGTACAGGCACATTCATGCAAAAAATGTCTTAACTATAGGCTTGAGTGACAGGTGACTGTTGTCAAAACCAGCATTTTGAAGATGTCATGTTAGACTAAACCCATCCATTATATTGATCAATTTCAAAAAACTTAAAGGGTAAAATGTTAAGAGTCACTCACCTCAAAATAAGTCTCAATATACTCTGAGACGATGTGCTCCGACTTGGGCTTGTTCTGACAGTACACGACATACATATGCAGACGCCTCTCCTGCAATACAAGCCGAACAACATCAACAAGAGGTTCACTGTGAGAAAAGCTCATCTTTAATAACATTACAAATAAATGAAAATGCCCCTGAAAGTGAGCAAAAACAACAGCAATCAATGTGAAGAGTCTCTGGTTGCTGTTTGGAATGAAAGGGAGCAGAGCCATAATGATTTATCTCAGCCTTTGAAACTGACTGTCTCGTAGCGCCAACTCTTCTGTGACTAATTGGTATGGGAGTGCAGATGTGGCAGTCCTGAGAGTCCTAATGGAGTCACATGTAGATGAGCATCAGGTTATGTATAATTTACCTGGGTTACCCTCGGTGCAACCAGAGCCTTTTAGAGCCTGTCGATATAAGGCTGTACCTAGCAACAGGCTGTGTGGCTCTGTAACCTAGAGAACAGCGAGCTGCTCCGCCTGAATATAGACATCACGGAACACTGCAGACAATGACTGCTGAAATATGAGGGAGTGTACTGTGTGTGTCTGTCTACCAGCACTCTGTATAGGGCTGTGGTCACATGCTCACATGTGTTTATATGTTGCATGTGTGTAAGTGAGCACACATGTTGCATTTTGGTGACACAGCTCTTGTTAAAAGCGGATTGGGCTCTCTGCTTTTCATTAGGGCCGTGTTCTCAGTCTGCTTGTTTTCACAGTTTGACACCACGCTTAGATTTTGTTACAAGTTTCTTTATCCCCCCCCACAACAGGCTTTTTAAGTTGATTATCCAGTGGGTTGAGCCTTATTGAATTGTTTGAAGAGCTACAATTAGGGAGAGAGAATATAACAAAAGAGAGACAGAGATATTTAACTTAATCATCTTCAAACCAGAAGCAAAGCACAGTTGTTCAAATTACCCATCATGTCTACCTAGTCTGCATGTGCCACCACTTAACCAATATACATAAATCTAATTTAGTTCCATTTATGAGTCCTGTGAAACCTATACTGACTCTGGCTCTATTCTATTCCAAGAACAACATACTTAACAGTGAATCTTTCTTGCACGCATCATTTTGCTTCGCTCTTGAGACATTAACGAAGAAGTAGGTCACAGTTTTGGGTGGAAAAAAGCGTTTTTATCAAAGAGCTTGAGCTGAGGGCTTGTTATTCATCGGCTTATTTCTGTTGTCTTTTCTGCCTGTTTTTTTTTCCCTGGTGTTTCCTGACCAGTCCAGCTCAGACTGTGAGATCAGTCCGCGTGTCGATCGTGCATAAGTGTGTGTTAGCCGTGTGCGCTGTCGTAAAAACACAGCCTGGACCGAGACGTATCAGTAACAGGGAAGTGGAGGGAGTGATGCTGGCAGCTGAGAGAGAAGGAAAGACATACAGTGTGGGATAAACAGGAACTCTGGTGTGTTTTCTTAGCTCATTTTACCCTCACTCCAAACAGCACAAGGAAGCCAAACCAGACGCTTCCACTGAATTGTGTGTGTGTGTATTTGTGCGTCGACATGGTTGTGGCACTTACATGTTTAATGAAGAGCTGAGCAAGCCTCTCTGGCTCTGCCAAACACTTCTCCAGCTCTCCCAGGAAGTAGCTGCAGAGAGGAAACACATACGGACACACATGAGCACAGACACACACAAGTATACAAACAATCCCCAAAACTGAAGGTCAGATTTGCTTCCTGAACTTTTGTTCCCTTGGTCTCCTCTCAGCTAAAAACTTAGGACTCTGCAAATCCCTGTTTATCTTTCACATTGAATCCATTTGAAACACATACATCTTCACAAATGTTGAAAACAAATCAGCAACTTACTCTTTATGCCAGTCAAATATTTGGTGAATGTTTCCAAAAACAATCTTGTCTTTTCCCTTCATGTCCTCAAGTACACCTTTGGAGTTCATCGTGGCCATGTAGCCCTGCAAGGGATAGACAGAGCTGCTGCTGATGTCTGTTCACACCTACAGAAACCCACAGCTGGCTCCTAATAACACCAGTAAATATAACCAGCTTGTTATAACATAGAGCAACAATCACATACCAGGTGTTATTGAGCTTTTATTAACTTTCAAATGACAGAAACCCTTCTCTGAACCAAAATATCTTCAGCAATTTAAAAGCACCAGGAGATGGATAGCTATGCAACATAATACTCTTCAAGCTAATAATTCACAAAATCAGCTTAAGTTTGAAGACGGTGGGATGGAGGCAGACCAAAGTATGGAGTAATTTGGAGGAACTGTGATGATTAGGATTTAGAGCTCTCTCTGACAGACTGACTGGATGACTAAGTCCTCTTGTCTCTGTCAGTGCAGATTGTTAGTTCTTAGCTGGCAGACTGTGAGCTTTACCTCCACGATGAGCCCCAGGTCTGCCACATAGTGATTCTCTGTCTCAATAAGCTCCTTCAGTACATACCTGTAAAGATATAAACGAGGGAGGATTAGTGTTAGAGTTGTTTATTTTGCACAGAGCAAAACACACAGTAAGACTGTATTTCACAGGTCCCAGTTTCCAAATAATTTGAGTGGGTACCTATTACTATATGTGAGCAGTCTCTCAATGTTGTGTCTGTTTTCAGTATAATTTGAACAAAATCACATCTTCCTTCCAGGAGGTATATTTGGAAACCAGATCTTCCAACAGTGGCGGCAGTGGAAGAGTTTCTACACACAACATACAGTACGTGGTGGACAATGCCGAATAGTGAAAAGCTGCTCCAATAGTTTCAAAAATTAACCCATTGTCTACGACCATTAGGCAGAAATGATGGGAAACAATTCTCAAAAGAGTGTAGCAATTGTCATGTATTCAAATATATGCCAAATTATCCAGAATTATCTAGCAAATGACACAGCACCGTGGCTCCAGCAGGGGCAATGCCAATCGGTCAGCTGGTCTACATTTTTGGTCCAGACTTGAATTATTTGTAGATTATTGTACAATTGGCACAGTTGATGTATCCAAATAACTTTGATGATCCATGACAATTTAAAATACTTTGTTTGATAACTCTTTAACAGCCTGCTGGAAAACATTCCCATCCGTCTGTTAAATCTGTCCTCGATGACATTCTGCAGTTACGCTCAATCTAATGCTGTTTGTGCCATATCACATTTATTTAGAGAATGCATGAAAGCATTATTGCCCTGAGAATTATCGTTGGAGATAAGGGATGTGAATGATGTTTGGATCATTTCATTGATAAAACACGTACATGCTTTTCTCTAAGGCACTCCTCCTCTCCTCCTCATTGTCAGCCGCTGCAGACCATTGGCTGGAGGTGTCGTCCATCAAGACAGACCCACTGTCATCTGGCAGGACACTGGTGGACTGACTGTCCTGAGGAGACCGAGACAGACAGACAGACAAATTGTTAATCAAAGGTCCGATGCCACTGATGTGGATCATGCCAGGAATAAAGTAAACAATGAGAGATAAAGAGCAGGAGAGAAATGGTAATGACGCAGGTTGCCAAGGTGACCAGGGAGAGCAGAGAGGCATGAGGAACAGAGATTGAATGATAAAAAGATCTGATTCAGATTGTTGCTGTTAATGATCCATGCTGTGATAAAAGATAAAGACAAAGAGTCAGAGGGAGCAACAGACTCCATAGTTGCAGGAGATAACGAATAAAACTGAAGGTCCTCAATGGAGTTTTGCCTTCAGAGGAAAACAAACACAGTAACTACACATCCACGCTCGAGGCATTACATTTCTGATGTGTGAATTAATAAACTGTTTTGTCAACCTGGGCACTCAAACACATTTAAATGCATCACACATTATGTTTGATATTATTTCCCTACCGTTACTACAGAAACATCTACGTCAAGCATTTACGAGGACTGCCTGATTGGCTGCAGAGCACGCAGGATAAACCCAAGGTTATTCTAATCGATTGTGTTCATGTGTTATAAACATGACCTCCTTTTCATGCTTTTTCCTGGAATTGATATAATTTCCTGTGGAGGCCCTGGTGCAAATATAGAGACATTGTGAACATTGCAACAAAGCCTGCAAAAACTGTGGTCATGACTAACTCGATGGACACATGCTTTGCATCTGAACACGACCCTCATGTTTGTGTAACCAAGTATTTCTGTCTCACAATAAGCACACTTTTCCCCTTTGTATGGTCATGAAATGCAATATGTCTGCACAATTGTACCTCCTCACAAGAAACATTTTCAACCTGAACCTCAGGCTGGAGAGAGTCCCGGTCCTCTGGAAAACTTCCTCTGTGGTTCCAGTCCCATAGACTGCACAGCCCAAGGAGCTAAACCACTTCAGACCTGTAGCTTTAACTTCCCACCCGATGAAGAGGATGGAGAGGATCGTTCTCGGCTACCTCAGACCCCTGGTGAGCACTTCACTGGACCCCCTACAGTTCACCTACAGAGCAGGCGTTGGTATGGAGGACACGGTGATCTACCTGCTGCACAGATCCCTCTCTCACCTGGAGAACGCTGGCAGCACGGTGATGGTCATGTTCTTTGACTCCTCCAGCACGTTCAACACCATACAGCCATCACTGCTGGGGGGGAAGCTGGAGGGAGCTGGAGTCGAGGCCGTTTGACTGCGTGGACCAACGACTACCTCACAAACAGACCGCAGTATGTGAGGCTTCATGACTGTGTGTCTGATGTGGTGGTCTGCAGCACGGGGGCCCCTCAGGGCACGGTGCTCTCCCCCTTCCTGTTCTCCCTGTACACGTCACACTTCAGGTACAACACTGACTGCTGCCACATCCAGATGATACAGCCATCGTTGGACGTGTATCAGAAGGGAATGATCTGGAGTTCAGGAAGGCAACACCAACTACTCCGGTGAACATCCAGGGACTGGACATTGACATTGTGGACACTTATAAATTCCTGGGTGTTCACCTCAATAATAAACTGGACTGGTCGGACAACACGGATGTCCTCTTCAAGAAGGGCCACAGTCGACTCCATCTGCTGAGAAGACCGAGGTCCTTCGGAGTCTGCAGGACTCCGCTGAGGACATTCTACGACACCGTAGTGGCGTCGGCCATCTTTTATGCAGTGGTCTGCGGAGGTTGTGCAGGCACAGAGAGGGACGGGAGGAGACTGAACACGCTGGTCAAAAGGGCCAGCTCTGTCCTAAACAGTCCTCTGGACTCCATAGAGGAGGATGTTAGCCAAGCTGACATCGGTCATGGACACCACCTCTCACCCTCTCCATGAGACTGTAGGAGCTTTAAGCAGCTTCTTCAGTGGCAGACTGCTGCACCCTCAGTCTGGGTATTTTATTTGTTTTTGTGTATATAGTTTGTGTGTGTGTGTGTGTGTGTGTGTGTGTGTGTGTGTGTGTGTGCATTTATTCATTGCTCTTATTTTTTTCTAAAATAATAATTTTTATCTATCTTATTTTATTGTATATGTATTTGTAATTTTTTTTCTTATTGTGTTTCTATGCTTCTGTGATGACTAAATTTCCCCATTGTGCGATTAATAAAGTCTAAGTCTAGTCAAGTCTATTTTTATCTGTGTTCTTCAAGCCATTTCTTTCCACCCTTTTCACTCTCTCCTAGCAGCTGTCTGTCTTCACCTAAAACCCCGTGTAACCTTGTCCTGGTCAAGCAGAACCACCCCACCTTAAACACATACACAAACCTGCACACAACACAGACACACACCTAATCACTGAGACTCCCCTGGCAGATGGCTGCCCAACGGAGAAATAAGAAAATATATGGATAGATACACATATAAGCAAATGAAAAGAGGGACAGGACTTTCTCCCTTTCTTCTCTGCTCTAGTTCAACGTGTCCACCGGCCATCTCCTTGATAAACTTGTTGACGTCTACAAATATTGAGCTTTGTATTTTGTCACAGTGATGTGTGATAAAGAGACAAGGACAGACTTGTAAGGAGAGACAGAGAGGCTCCATAAAGACCCTTGCTCCCCCAGCTCGTCTTGCCCCGCTAGGAGAGCTCCAGCCTGGCTGACAGGTCTCCCCGGCTCCCTGATCATTTCCAGATGTGTTGTGGCAAAGCCCACAGGAAAAATTCCCCGTCTCCCTCCGTTGTAAGTTTTGTTTTTCTACCCAGAAGCCCACAAAAAACAAAACTGACAACAGTTTTAGGATAAGCTGAGTTCATGCTTCTTTCTGTAGAATTTTTAAAGTCCAGAGGGAAGTTGTTATAAACATTGTTTTCTCTCAAAATAGGAAAGAGAGTAAAACAAAATGTAAGCTTAAGGGTTCATATGAAAGTCCGCAAAGAAGATGTTTCTCCTTAAAAGTGTAATCTTCAGGATATTAAAGCAAATATATCAAACATGTTTTAAAGGTTTGTACCACAGTAGGACTTGTTCTCTGTGTATATTGTTGTCCAAGGTTAAAGCAAAGTGTTGAAGTCCTACAAATAAACTGTCCATATCATCATAATTTGTATACGTATTTGCATCTTTTAAAGTATTTAATATCAACTATTTTAATAACTGTGGATCATGTTGTGACTATTTGGACACTTCCTGTTAGAATGAATCACCAGTCTGACGGTACAATTAATGGGATTTTAGTATGAAGAAACACTACCCATAATGGCTTTTAATGTCATGTTTTAACATCAGTTGTCAGCCATCATACCCCTGATACCGCTGATGCTTGAAGCTAATGAGTTTTTAATATCTTATTTTTAACGGGAATGGAGCCGACCATTCAAGTGGCCCATCAATTCTTGCATGCATGCGAGCACAAATCAATATGGTACTGGGCTAAGGACAAATAGAGTTAAAGGGTTCATTATGCCTCAAGAGCAGAAAACTCCAATTCAATAGCGTTATTGTTGGTGTCACAAAGCAAACGACAGCCTTGAAGGGATTTCACAATAACTGCACTGCTCAATTCTTTTTACAATTTCTTCTCCTGATTGACTGAAAAATTGTTCCATGGTTATTTATTTTTTTATTTTTTTATTTATCAATGGGTTGAGATGGCAGACTGCAAAAACTGTTTTTCAGAAAAAGCAGTTTAATAAATATTATGATCTGTAGTTCTGAATTGTTTTTTTTTTTTAAACAAATATATATATATATATATATATATATATATATATACAAATATATTCCCATATTCACTGTGGTGTGAAGAAAAGAACAAACAACAATACAACACTGACCTGTGGGCAATGAAGGTGGGGTAGATGACTGAAACCTCCGCTCGGACATGACCTACATAATTTAATCTCTCTACCTCTCTTCCTCTGTCTAGTTCTCGCTCTCCCTACAAAGATTGGCAGTAAAAACACCAAAGCACTGACCTCACCCCTCTGATGTAATCGTATTAATGCCTTTTGATGTGTTGTTGAGGCTGACATAAGGATTTAAGTGTTCAAGTGTTGATTCACCAACAGGAAACACTCCACAATGTTTGAATGCTCAGACATCATTATTGTTTCATATTGATAAGGTTCAGCCTCTGCTGAATAATGCAATATTATTGCTTTTTTAGCAAACCCCAGTTTCTGCCACGCTTCCATCTCTCAGCAACAAAGGTACCCAAAGGTAACACCTAAGAAAAAGAATTTCCCCTTGGGGATTAATAAAGTAACTAACTAACTAACTAACTAACTAACTAACTAACTAACTAACTAACTAACTAACTAACTATCTATCTATCTATCTGGAGACACTCCTTTGCCTTGAGCAGGAGCTTGACAGAGAAATGAAAACGTATGTGTTCGCATCGCACTCTTTGTTGAATGTTTCTTTTTTTTTTCTAGAAGTGGAGTCATCTTTCATCACATCTGCCATTTCGTGCGATTTCCTACTTATCTCCAGGCATGTCCTTTTGTAACATGTTGAATATGAGTCATGCATCACGCAGGTTGCTGTCAAACTCTGCCCTCTGGTCCTCCGGGAGAATCGATCTGCTCTGAGAGAACCTTGTATTCATTTAGACTCCCTTACATGTGTGTCTGTCCATGTGTGTGCTCAATGTAATCTGTATTTTATGGCTGTGTTGCAGGTCATTGTTCGTATATGTAGTTGCACAAAGCAGACCTTCCAACGTGCTCCGTCAGCAACAGAAGAGTTAGTCATTTTCAGATCTGGCTGGAGGGCCATGGAGACAAAGAGCACTGATGTCACTTCCCCATCAGGCCATGTCCTCACTGAGGATATCACTGCGACTCCTCTCAAAGACTTTCTATATAAGTAGAGGATTTATTGTTTATACTTTGAATCTCATAGCCAGACACTAGATACTATAAAAAAAAAAAAGAAAAAAAAAAAAAGGTATCCGTTCAAAAGATAACTACCCATCTTTAAGCCAATAACATGCATATCATGTAGGTCAGCTTGTTGTGAAATCCATGTAATATGAATAACGTGATGACAGACACAACAGGTTAGATTAGAGTGTTAGTTTTATAGTATATTATGCTGGCAGACCTGGGTGTTTGGCAGTGACGTGCAGCCAATCAGCGAGTCAGTTATGTAGCTGGGTGACTGTAGTGTAGCTGGTGACAGGTCCTCGGGGCTCGCCAGGCCATCTTTCCACTCCTGAAATACATACACACACACACACACACACAAAGACACATGTCCAAAGCGTCCAAATAAGACAATGTCAGCATGATGCAAAATGTCCGTAGCATGCTCATGTATTTAGGCACACAAAAAACACAGACAGCTGCAAAACAGCAGAAGAGAGCACATGAGTCACAGAACATGGCGGCGTGATTAACTTCAGGCTGAGCCAGCAGTGCTGCTGCCATGTAGCAACATGGCCACCTGACATGATACTTAGTCCTCTGAGCATCAAGTCCACATCAAACCTGTATCTCCGCCGACATTCTTGAGCTACCTAAAGTAAACAAGTCGCAGTCAGGATGTTGTCTGTAGTTTGTATTTACATAAGACTTAAGGTTTCCATGTTTACTTCAGAACCAGTTCATGCAAAAGTGTTGTGATAAGAAGATGTGGGGAAAATGTACTTATGAGGTGGTTCATGTCATGTGTCAAAGGGAACTTGAATCACAAAGCCAGCATTAAAAAAAAGGCCTTGTTTGATTTGTTCATTCGATCGAGAGAAAAAACATTCTTGTTAGGGCTTTGATTTTCTACTCCTCACCAGTTCTCTGTGGGTGACAGGCAGGATGGTGATAGTATCGTCAGTCCTCAGCGGGCTGCCCAGATCTTGGCTCTGGCTGTAGGACGGAAAAGGTGGAGGCTTTCCCTCAAGTTTGCGGACCTGGCGCTCTCCTTTGCCACTGGATCCGACACTGAGTTTGCGCACCGGGTTTGTGAGCCATTTCTTCAAGGTGCTCACAGAGCGTCTGGGGCCCGGGGAGCTGGGGGCCGAGCTGCTTGACGCCTGCGGGGGCAGCGACGCCACAGAGGTGGAGATGCTGCCCTCACTGCCCGCTGCCGAGTACGAGTCTGGAGAGAAGATGCCGAGAGAGCCAAAGGTTATTGGTCAAATGTAGACAACTAATAGATAAGGGTTAAATGGGTGACAGGGCAAAGTACACTCTCCACATTCAGACCTCAGCTAATCAATGAATTAATCTATGGACTAAAACAAAGTGCAAAAAGAGCATTATGTAAACTTGATTGAATTTTAGATGAGGGCAGAAGTGCAAGTCTGAGAGGTGAAGTAGTGCTGGAGGCAGAAGACGTGTCAACACACCAGGACAGAACAAGTAGAGAGAAATCAAAACAAATAGAGGATATATAAATAGCCTGCCTTTCAAACACAGCTGTGCAGCCACGCCATAAAAGACTAACTGTTTTGTTTATGTCAAGCAGATCATAGCTTTTTTTTTTTATTATTATTTTGAGCTGTGCATCTGTGCACATGTCTTCATCACATGACCACAGTCTGATTCAAGGTAGACAACAGAGGTCAGGATTGTTGACATTTGATATGAAAAGTACTCCAGACCAGTTGCAGACCGACTGCTGCGCGGTGATCTCAGGAGGACATCGGAAGTGAGCCGGGGGTCGAGCCGGGACCGGACATCCAGTACAATCCTTTGTAAAAGAGGAGATCCTTGCTTGCGGTCATTTGTTTTTTCTGCATTGTCCTCTATTCCCATCCTGCCTCATTCACCCAACCTGCCGACCTTCCTCCTCTTCTCCTTTCTTAGCCCTGTGCTCTTCCTCTAAGCTGTGTGTCTGGAGTACTTTATCTGTTCAGTCATGCTTCCCATCCATCTTCACGCCCCGGACCTCTAACCTCTTGGTCACCACTTTCCTACAGATGGAGAAAAACACTCTCTCATGCTGACTCACTGCCATGACTTATTATTGTTCAAATACAGCAGTTTACTCAACCCGATTCCCAGTAGTGAGTGACTAAATTGATAAACATAAATAACTTGCCTTTGGACTCCAAGAAAATGTCCATTAAGTTTTTATTAAGATTGTAACTTGGTTATGTCTTTGTTTGTAGGAAGACAACACTGACCTCATTTCAGTGTCCCTTATGTGAGCCACTGAGGAAGATCTTATCACATCTCCCTACAGTAAAACCCACACTGGAAGCCACACTGACACAGCCTGGCCCATTTTGTGAGTGTCCCGACTTCAAAGGCAAAGCGAGAATAAATCCAGTCCTCCTCGATGTACATACTTAAAGCAATTGAGCATTTCCACACTTTATTCATTTAATTTCTTTCTCGCAGAAATACAAAGGCAGTCACTGTACTAATCAATGAAAATTAGCTTTGTGCTCTGAACTGCACTAAACACAGTCACAGTGTTAGAGAGATGGTTAACCTCAGAGCAGAACATCTCACGGTCATGACATAACATTTTTGCCAGTGCATGAAATTTAGATTAAAAACATAATTTGTGGCTGCTAACAAAAAAAAACTCTGATACAGTTATTTTGTATTTTTACCACACTATTTCCTCGGAAATCGTTCATATCTCACAAGCATCATGCATTCGTGTCTGTGATCTCAAGGTAACCAATTTTCTCATTTTCTCGTCTTCCACTCCAATCCCCCTTTCCATCCTTATAAAAGACTGGAGTGAGTAGGGAAATCTGAGCCTGGCAGGACAGGGAGCCGAACTGAGGGAAGACACTGAGAGAACATTAAAATGCATCTGAAAGTCATTTTATTTATGGCTGGATCTGGAAAGAGCAAAGCATACACCATCTGTGAGGGTCCCAAGTCAGAGAGAGAAGAAAGGATGTGAAAATAATGGCCGAGCACATGCGATACTGTGCACTCCCCCAATCTCAGCTTCTCCGACCTCTAACAAGGCCCAGACCCAGAGGTTTGTGTTTCCCAGTGTCCTCTGCTCAGGTTCAGTCAAGTCAGTGTTTGGGGTTCAAAGTGCTGAGATACAGCCAGTGACACTATTGCTAACTATCTCCAGACATCAGCTGAAGAAAAATAAAAGACAAGCAAAGAGAGACTGACACCCTCTCAGTGCCTGGAGGTGATTAAAAGTAAGTGCAGTGCAACTTTATGATAGGAAACTCTGCAGGAGAATAATACAGTGGCTCTGTCATTGCGCAGATTTACAATTCACAGAGCGCACATTATTTACTGGTTTTATAATGGCGATCTTTACATCTGTAACTATGGCAACGCTGCCAATGGTAACAGTGTGTATTCTGCTCATCAATGTGTATATGGGTTGGGTTCCCTGATGATCCTTTAAAGTTTCATCTCTGTATTTTCTGTACCTTATAAAAGCCAGTACAAAGACATCTAAAAAAAAATAACAATAACAGAGGAAACTGTAAAACACAAAAGGAGATGATGAGCTTCTCTGAGGAGCAACATGCCTCCGCTCCCACACATTGCAAGAAAAGTGGAGTTGATATTATTATACACCTACAAAGAGAAAATTGTAAAAAAGAAAAAAAAAACGTTCCACTCTCTCCCTGTGCCCACTGGTATTCATCTCCATAATGGCACTGCTGAGAAAAGACAAACCCAGGCTGATTTTGTTAATGCAACTTGACTATTGTTTATGTGCTTATGATAATTAACAATTGACAGCACAGGGCAACGGGACTGCATTAAACCGGCCTGATCTGTAGTGATCTGTTAATGCCGGGTTTTCACCAGTCGCCCACTCACTGTCTGAAAGGCTGAGTAACTGCTGGGGTGGGAGGCTCGTCCAAAACTGCTGCACTATGTAACTTCAGAGCCAAGTGGGTATCTGTTGCAAAGTCGTTCCAGATTTTCTTTTGATGCTGTTCTCTCACAATACTGAAATTTGATAGTACTCATCACCTACAGTCAGAGGATAACTTAAAAGAGTCAAATCATCACAGTATATGTATTTGTGCTGATAAGCAGCAACTTTTTGTTACACAAAATCAAGCCCTTACCTCCGTGCTCTAATCATTACAGGGCTCCAACTATTCACTATTTTCTTGATTAAATAATGAATCATTTGGCACAAAACTTGAATAAACTGGGAGAACTGTCACAACCACAATTCTTTGGTGGCCTCAGGTGACTTTATCAAATTACTTGTTTTGTCGAAGCGCAGTCTCAAATCAAATTTTTTTTCAATTTACTATAATGTAGGACAAAGAAAAACATAAGATCAACATATTTGAGAGGCATAAATCATCAAATGTTTGGCTGTTGCTGCTTGAAAATTGATTTAAGCACTGAATCACATTAAACTGCATCAAAATAGTTGCCAATTAGTTTTCCAAACAATCAGACAAATTACTTTGTTGATTGTTGAGCTCATTTGATATCCATCTTTGTTATGTGGTTTACAGAGAACCATGTATCATCACCAAATTTCAGTTTCATTGCAGCTGAATTGAATTAACCAGTCACTATCAATGGTAAAGTTTGCCCAGTCATGTGCTAAGGGAAAACATGTGATGCAATGTTCTCATGAAGGTTACAAAAGTTTTTATTTGGATATGATTGAATCCAAAGTAAATTTCCTGATGATTTATATTTGAAACACAAAACTAGACAAGAAAGCAAGGGAAAATTACACAGGCAAGACTCCAGTTTGTGGGTGAATAATGTGGCGGGAAATGCTTTAAGTCAACCAGCAGAAGTCTGGTCTAACTTCTCTTTATTGATCAGCTGATGAGAGAGTGGTGCTGAGAGGACAAATCAGGCTAAAAGCGTCAGCTGTAATGGAGCAAAATTGTTTACAGCCGGTCCGCTGTGGACCTCCCTGTCAGTTCTATAGCCTCGCGGGACTATATACAGGCAATACAGGCATTTTAGGTAGTACTGGACTTCACCAATAAACACAAACAGACAGACATGCAGGTGCCCGTATACGTGCATGTACACACAAATTGCACAAACACATTCTTCCAGAGAAGGTTTCCTGACAGGCGCATGGCTGCAGATTGTGTCATCTATCTGTCAACAACACAGCGCATTTGAGGTGGTCACCTCGCAGGTCACCACAGTGGTGAACATGTCAAATGTGAAGCTGAGTCTAGGAGATTCTTCAAACGGTCAATCACTACCAACACCACGCTATATTCTGTATCATAGACTATATAAAGGTGGGGGTCTGAAAAATGAGGCAAATGTGGAAGTGCTTCATTGAACACTATGGAGACTGGCTCCATAGACTCCTATTCAACTTCTCTCATGAATTACAGAGTCAATACGTTTTTTTTCACAAGTCATAATGGTGTCATCTGCCAAAGTCACACACTCTTATTAGTTTTCTGGCAGTCCAACTGAAAAAAAATTCCCATCATTAATTACATAATAGGCTTTAAATTTGATTTCTTTATTTATTTGCTGGGGGGGGGGGTGGGGGGGTTGATTGACAGGCCTATGGTGTAATCAGGTTTCTGCTATAGGTAGGCGGGCGTAATGTCCCTGGTTTCCAATCAAATCGAGTCAGATCCACCACTTGCTCCTCCCCAGATGGTCCGTACTGGCTCCAAAATAAAGAGATGGCAACAACCAAAATCTAAACTCATAACAGCAATTCACAACTAAATGGGTAACATCACCAGTGGTCTGTATATAACAATGGACAAAATGTGATGAAACGTGAAGCTACTGTGAAAGTGTCTTAAAGTGTAATACCACTGAGGGCCACAAGGGGCTGGCCTAAAAAATAAAAAAAATAAAAAACTGGCTCCAATTGACTTCCAATCAACTTCTCATTCTCTGGACTATTCTCAGTCATTCTTTCCAGAAGTCATTATGGTGTCATTCGCTAAATTCACTCCTGTTCAGTTTTCTGGTGGTCCTTCTAATAATCTAAACTAACAAGGTATGTTTGGGGGGGATGTCTGTGTGATTGACAGGCCTGAGGTGCAGTCAGGTTTCTGCTATAGGTGAGCAGACGCAGTGTCCTCAAGTTCTTAGTCAGATCCACCGCATGCTCCTGCCCAGCTCGTCCAAATATGACCACTTCTGGCTCCAAAAGAACAAAATCGCGACAGACCTAACGGCAGTTCACAAAGCACTGGGTGACATCATGGTAGGTTAGTGCTTCAACCTCACAGATCACAACCCTGGGGGAGAGTGGTGGTCAACACACAGGCACTGAGCGCCTGCCTTCGTCATTGCAAACAACTCTGAACACCGTCATGTTCATTCTCTCAGTTCTGTTTTGTCTCATTCATTGCACTCTCCACCTTATGTTCTTCAGCCCAGACTCTACCGGTATATTATATTTCACCCACTCAGAGGAAATGGACACTTTACCCATCAACCAGCAGGACCTGGGTTGCACTCAGACACTCAAATGTGCAAACTGAAGGACCTGAGAGACCATGAAGCACTTAGTATCTACAGCATGTGTCAGGAAATCTTCTAACTGTCAAATATTACAAAGTGTTTTACAACATAACATTTAAATTTTGACTTTATACTTGTTAGCTGTGATCCCCAAAGAAAACATGAATTTTGGACCTTTTGAAACTCCTGACTTTTTGTTTATCTCTGCTTTTTCTCTTTGTTTCTCATATTTCATCCTGTTGGCCCCAGGCTGGTTAATGTGTGTTATATTTGTGCTGCTAGTGATTTATGAATCCTGGCACTTGTTTCTATTCTTCTTTGTTTTTTTTCCTGTTCTTCCCTTCCCTTTTCATCTCAACTGCTTCGCCTCTACAACATGTCCTTCAATTTGCCACTGTCGTCTGCGCTCTAACCCTCTCCCTCTGCCTCTCTGTGCACTACAATGTTTTTCAGACGATGCTTGGATCAGGACACACAGCTCCCTCCTCTGATGCAATGTCTTCTTCTGCTCTGCCCCAAAGCTGCTGAGAAGACCAAAAGCTCGATACGCAAACCCAGCTGGCAGACAAGACAGGGACACAGGAAGAAAGAAACTTGGAAAATATCATCTTCTTTTCCGATTTGGGAGTAAACCTCAAGCAACTGAATCCACAACCTTAGAAATTCTCCAAAACTAGAGCGCTGACACATCTTCCAGTGAATTTCCATTTTAATAACCAGCAGATGGGCTGACGGGAAGAGCAGGGTAAATGAAAGCAGTAAATGAAAGTCAAGCAGGAGGGAGGCAGCGTGATTGCCACTAAAAACTTCAGTGAGAGTAGGGGAAGACACTGAAGAGAGGAAGGAAGGCCATTAGGGCATACACTGCATGTGAAACTACAGTATATTTGAGAGCTTATTAGCAGGAAGTGTGCTAATTTCTAATCATATGCGTTGTAACATGAACGTGTGTGCAACAGCACCATATGCGAGTGTCTTTGAGTCAAAGTTCTGGAGTGGCACAGACAAGTAAACAGTGGTTCCTGTCCTCCTACTGACCTAGTTCATGCAGAAACACACACATGCACGCACTGCTGTGATTCCAGGAGCACAGAGGGAAATAAGTGGTAGACGCATCAAGTGACACAAACAATCCATCGGGCTCGGTCTTATGCTATCAGCACTCACAGCCAGACTCCGTGGAACATTTTTCATCAGTGTAAAGCATCAAAGCAATGTCAGGCACCAGAAAAAAAGGGCCTGAGAAGAATTAATCCTATTGTCTATGGAACAATGTGAAAGAGCCATTCAAACACTTCTCCTGATGAGAGCTTATGAAACGACTTTAATTGATAGATCTAAATCGCCGCCAGTGCCGTTGGCTGTCAAAATCGAATCAACATGAGTAAAGCAATGGATTTCAAGTGGTTGTGCATTTACGGCACAGTTGCTGCTTCCTTTTCATATAATACCCCTGACATCTCGACAGAAGTTGCAACCATTTCTCCAGCACCTACTTTGCATCTGAATTTCAGCTTACTTTTGCCAAAAAAAGGATGCATCAGCATGCTGTGACACTCTCACCACAGACACTGGCTTTCCTGAACCGCTGCTGCATGCTCCTTGCAGTGAGAGACTGGAACCGTGTTTGTGGTTAGTGGCCCTGAAAACTCCAGACATTCCTCCAGAACCATTCAGAGAGAGACTTGCCAAGTTCCTGCCACCATCTGCCTTTATTTATTTGTAAGCTCTGCGGAATCAAACTCACAAAGGATTAAGGTTCCAGTGTGGTCCATTTCACACTCTGCACCATTGCATCAGCAGGTAAGCAGAGATGGAAAGTCCCATATTCATTAATCGTGATTTGCTGATTTCATTAAAGGGGAAAATCCCAGAGATTTAGCACTGCACTTTCACTGAACTATTAAGAAAGATCAAAACCCAAGCAGCAGATGCTCGGATAGCCTGACTTTAAGGACCAAGTCCCAAATACAGCAGACCCTAAATTTCCAATAATGCATCTCAGTGTGTCTATCACTACACTCTTCTTGCTTGGTAAACTCCACATCCTATGTTTACTTCCTGTTAATAATTAAGTCTAAAGCCTAGTCCAAGATTTATTTAAACTTTAGGAAGCTCCATTCATAAGGAAGCAAATAAAGGCACCACAATTTGAAAGTTCTCAGCTACTGAATACCTCATTTTGAAATGTCATCAACACTGAAAGTTTCAAAAAAATGTGTATACCGGGCACTTCAATTAATAAGGGTATATAGGAATGTATGATTCCTAAAAAAGAAATAAGAAAGAAATACCATTTTATCAAACTGTACAACTTGAATTTGACAACTGAAAAATATCATTTGAACCACATAAATTCAGATAAGTGAATATTGCAGTGCTACAAATTTATATGCATTCACATTTCAACAGGAAAGTGTACTATTTAATAGGTGTTAATTTTCGAAATAGGTTTTCTGTAGCCTTTCTTGATCTTGATTTGCTGTCACACATTCATGGCTACATTATACAGTTGTTTTCACAGGATGAGTTCTCCTCACGAAGTAATCTGATCTTTACATGTAAAATCAATGGAGGACCCCTTTACAGTAATCCATGTACTTTACACACACACACACACACACACACACACACACACACACACACGAGAGAGAGAGAGAGAGAGAGAGAGAGAATATCTCTCTTCTGTAAGTTTGTGTCTGAATGATGTCTTCCTATTGATAATTGTAACCTTAATTTTTTTCCCATGCTGTCCTTGGGGTAAATATTATCAATCCCTATTGAGCAGTGAGACCAATTACGTCCTTGTTAGCATAACAACAAGTGAGAGCTTCTGATTCTGAATGTTTGCTCCTTTTTGTGTGTCTCAAACAATTTTGACTGATGTTCGTTTTTAACTAACAAAGTTATCGCGGTTCTTTTTTGTAACTTTATTTAACTGAATATAGCCAGATAACTGACTTTTCACAAATAGAGGTCATTAAAACGTCACTATGATTCTGGATGTGTATACGGTGATGAGGAAATCACACATTTGTTAATTTCCCTGTAACTCCTACAGCAGGGTTTTTTGTCTCGTGGAAGCAGGTGAGCAGAATTTTTCAACTTCAGGCCTCCATCAACAATACTCGCTTTGCTTTTTGAGAACTGATAGAGATATTGATAAATACAAATATTTAAACAGACATGCTGTCCAATGGGTTAGACTGTACTGTAAATTGTAATGCTACAATATTTTATGCCTACAATGCCTGTTTACTTTACATCGTCGCTCCATCAATTTAACACTTCCTTTTTTTCACTAATACATTAGTGGGGGAAGTACCAGGATCCCTTGAGTAAAAGTAGAAATACTACAGTGTATTTCTCCTTTATTTGTCTTTAATGTTGTGGAGTAGAATAGAAAAAAAGAAAGAAAAAAAATTCTAGCTCAATTCTCACTTCTGAAAACAAAACCCAATAAGTGACATGGAATTGTGCTGAAAGAAGATATTTATCAGCTGTTCTGAAACCTGGAAGTTCTTTTGATTTTCCAAACCTTTATGGAGGTCCACTGAAAAATGCTAAACAGCAGTCCTGCCTGGCACTGGCATGACCTTGCAGTGTAAACAGGTTACTATGTTTTAGTGTGTGGGTTTGTTAGTGTTTATATATGTATGTGTGTGTGTGTGTGTGTGTGTGTGTGTGTGTGTGTGTGTGTGTGTGTGTGTGTGTGTGTGTGTGTGTGTGCCTAGATAATCACAGTGATGATAAACACCACCATTTTTGCCTCTTTTGCAGTAGGCAGCACACACACTGGGCTCTGTTGATCATCACTATGATTATCTGTGCACACATGCATGCGCACACACCCTAAAAAAAAAGAAAGTGAGAGAACGACTGGCTCACACTTGTGTTTAGGGGTAAACAAGGCTGCCATTAAGCCTGAGGTGGCTGAGAACACAGAGCAAATTAAAAGCGATTGTGATTTCACATGGCAGCTGGGGCAGTGCCACTCAGGAGGCCTGCTAGGAGAGCTGGAGACAGAGCTGTGGTGCCTGCTGGGCCGCTGAGATGTGGAGCCTCTCCTCCTGGCCCCTGCCTGCCTGACAGCTCTGGCACTCTAAGCTCTGGGCTCTTGCTGTTTTTCACACTGGCTGTGAACAAGGTCACTATACAGGACTGCAAAAAAAACCAACCACAGAATTAAACCAAAAGTGCACTGCATCCCTCAGTCTGAGCTGGTACACTGTTTCGACCTGCAGACGTAAAGATGTGCTGGTGTAATGATTCTCAGTCAGACTTAATGGGCTTTCCAGACACATATTCTCATTCCTTTTCATGGCTCTCCAGCTCTCCCCACTGTCATTGCCATAGCAACTAAACCCAGAAGGAGAGAGAGTGAGGGACAGATGCACAAAAGATTAGCCATTAGCAAGACATGAAATCAACCTACATATGTGGGCACACACACTCTACCTCATGTTGTACAAAGCAACACACACATGACTTTCTGTGGCACACACACACAGAGGGTAATACTTGGCGTAGATTAGCATCAATACTCATACAGTAACACACCACTAAATGTTTTCATGTCTTGTGGTTATTTGTAAAACAATAGCATGTACACAAAGGATGCTTTTGAAGAGATAATTCCAAATTCAAGAAAAACCATCTGCACCAGTCAGCTTTTGTCTATTTTTGATCAGATCCTGCATTTGGAGCAAGAGCTCTCCATATGGCCATCAAGAGGGTGTCTAATGACTACACACAAACCATTCAAGTGTTATAGAGCGACCTGAAGCTCAGTTCCACCCGTAATCCATGTTCTCATTCCATGCACTAAACTGCTTTGTTAGCTAACCATAAACTGAGCCCAAGTTTTTATCCATTGGTCAGTTGGTTTCATTTGATTGTTACCACAAAAACACATCTATAAATTTTGAGAAAGCCTCAGGGTGATGTTTCTAACATTTTGGTCTTCATGATCATAACTATTGTCGTCTTTGTTTTGCTGTTACATTGATTTATGGAGTTGCATAAAAACAGAAGCTGATTGTTAAGATTTCTGGGGTCATTCAGCCTTTATTGGATAGTAAACAGCAAAGGTGCTGACAGGAAACTAACATAGAGATTGGAGGGGAATAAGCACAGGTCCCCAGACTGAATCAATCCAGGGCCAGTTATATGTTTTCTGTCTTAACATTGAGGCCGCCAAGACAGACAGATTTTACACCTTAAATATTAGCAGTGGACTGGCTGCAGGCTACCACTGAACGAAGAGCTGTGTGTCTCTGGTAACAATCAATGGTACTATCACTGTGTGATCTGCTGACAAAGAGGTGGAAGACAGGTCATTTTGAGGTTTGCTGACAATTTAGGGGGGCAGGCAGATATGAGGGAAAAGCTTTATTAAAGACTGCAGGAAGGTTTTTTTTTTTCTTTTTTTTTTACTTTTACTTTCGTCATTATTGAATTTAAAAACGTATTGTGTTTTTTCAATTCTTCCACAACACATGTTTTCTGCTGGAATGAACAGAGCCAAAAAGCAAGGTCCGCTATTTTTATTAGTTTGAAAAGAGTCCTATTTTAAAAATACATTGCGATTGAGTAATATTTGAGATACGCGAGACACTCTTGTGAAACTGATAAACCAAGAACTTGTACAACTATCCTTAGTCACAGAGGGACAAACATGAGGGAGGATTCAGGTCAGAAGTCAACACGTATCAAAGGGTTTAGAGCTGCCTTCAACAAAGGCTTCTAGGAAACTGGTTGGACCCTTGTAACCACTGTTTGAACTGTAAATTTGATTAAGAACAAGCTACCTTTTCCTTGGCCATTGTTCTCAGGGTCCTCGAACATTGAAGCAACACACTCAGTTCCTGTGCGCTGTAGTCAAAGCTCAAGCACACGTCTTTCAGCACAACACCAAGTCACTCTCAATATTGTCACTTCTTATTGTTTGCTTTTGTTTTGTGCACTGTTTTGGAAAGCCTGTATCGAGTATTCCCTGGGGAGAGCTGCAGAGGAGATCTCTTTACTGAATTAATTGTTGTAGTCAACCTCTGGCTAAGACTGAACAGCGTGTTGCAGTCTTGCTGGATGAAAAGATGTTCTGAGGAGAAAGTGAATAAGTTTTGTTTTTCCACTACTTTTAGTCATTATTTCATTACAGCTACCTTAGATTTTGATAGGGCATAAGGAAGAGTGAGTAAAACAAGAGTTATAACAGAGTATTAGTGTAGAGCAAATGTCATAGACACCCCTAAAGAGTGCGGACATAAAACAAGCCATATGGGCTGAAAGTGGGGGTAGAATCGCAGGGGGAAGTGGCTCCTCTCCCCCTCAGCGCTGTTGGAGAATTCTTTCTAAACAAGGTATGGAATGCACTCCTGTGTTTCATAATTTGTTCCCTCATTCTTCTCCTCTGAACGTTTACAAACAGAGTCCTGAGGAGGAGAAAAAAAAAGAAGAGCGGGAGATGTAGAGGTGCATGGGAGGCCTGGAAATATGTCAGGGCAAGGCCGTTTAGTGGAGCAAAAAGGAAAGGAGAATTAATTGAGAGAGAGAGAAAAAAAAAAAGGGGGAGATGGTAAAAACAAAAAGTGAAATGGGGAGACAGTGTAATTAATAACTGACTGGCTGTATGTTGATCAGACTGGAAGAGAGAGAGAGCAGGGGGAGAGGAATGAAGAGAGGATGATAGAGAGAGACAGAGAATGAGAATGCCCCAGGAATAATCTTAATGCTCCACTTGGTGTTCACATTCCACGCTGGCAGATCATGAAACATTCAGCCCAAAATTCAGACTGGCTGATTTCCTCATCCAGCTGGGAGACTGGGAGCACTGGATTGTTACAAGTCTGCTTTTCCTTTCTCCCAGTCTCACTCTTTTTTCTCTGTTGCATGTGAGAGGCAGAGAAACAATATGGAGGAGATATGCTGCTAAACAGCAGAGAGGAGGCAGGAGGTTGGGTGGGAGGGCAAGAGGAGAAGAAGAGGTGGAGGGTGGGCTGGGGTGCAAAGTTTAAAAATATCTCAGACTGCTGAACACAAGGCTGGGCCACAGCAATCCAACATACCTTCAATTTCAGCTATTTTTGTTGCTTTTTCCATAATGTCTCAAGTCTGCCTTATAAGCTGATGACAAAGAAGGTTCTTGAGCTGAGACATAAAAAGACACACTAGTTCTGTCACAGCAATCCCCACCCTCCCCCGCATATGCAAGCAGTGCTGCTTTCTGTCATAAGCACACTCCACTTGTTATCAAAATGTATTCTTACATCTTAGGGGTCTCAGGTTAACTGAGGGAAACCTTGATGATCAAGTTCTCATGTCAGAAAACAACCACACTACCTAAATGCCCTTGAGCAAGACACTGAACCCAACTACCTCCACGGTGTGTAACACATCATGCTCTCTGACCAATCTGTGAAGGGCAAGAGGACAAAAATTCCCTAAAATGTTCTACTTTTTCACTTGAAATGCGAAACTGCAGCAAACGAACCGTGTGTTGAGGTTCAACATTATATTGTTGGATCATTGTAGATGTCGCTGTTATGTTGTCCGGGGCTTATATATGCAGTGATTGTGCAGCACAGTTAAATGCAGCATGTTGCCAACGATGCAGAGGATGCCATTTCAAAGGCCTTCGAGGCAAATGAGTCAATTTGCGATTTTAAAACTGTCTTCAGAGCACTGGATATATGTGTATATGCTTTTGCATGCGTGTGTCTATGCAGTGGACACACGCATGCACAAGCAAAGAAGTGTGTGGGAGGCAGTTATAGTCCCATTTGATGTTTATTAAATCACAAAAAAAGGTTCATGTGTGCCCCTGTTCTTTCTGTCATTTCCATTCAACCATGTAAATATATGTGTATGCGCATGCGCGCGCGCGGTGTGTGTGTGTGTGTGTGTGTGCGTGCGTGCGTGTGTGTGCGTGCGTGTGTGTGCGTGTGTGTGGTGGGGTGGGGGGTCATTGCTGTGGGGGATCCTTGTCCTAACTCACTGAATGAGTCAACAACAGTCCCCAACACACACACATATAAACACCCTCTCAGATGCACGTGAACACATATAGATGCATTTTTGAGACATCACAGAGCCTTTTTCGTTCTTTAGAGGAACATAAATCGAGAGAAATGTAAAGAGAGAAAGAAAGTGATAGCAATAGAAAGACGGAAAAACGTACGGAGAGAGTGGGATCCACAAATGGACACGCTGTTTTTGTTGCAATGCCACTGCTATGGCTGCTGCCAAGTCATCTTTAACTCTCGGACAGGTAAAGCTACTTACTGCCACAGTTGGGGATCAGAGTGGATGAGGGAGAGTATATGTCGAGAAAAACACTTCCAAATTATTTGAAATATTTGCATGTGTGTGTGTATATAGAAACAAGACAGACATAGAGAAGGGAAGAAGGCTCAGATAAAGCCCTCTTGTCAAGCTGAATCCTAAATCTCCCTGCATTTTTTTTATCACCTCTGTTTTCTTCATAAAGCCCTCTCATAAGAAAAAGTATATTTAGTTGTACATTATAGCTTGCATTTTAAAATACATTCACATCGTGTGTAGCTTCAAATATGTTGATGTACGTACTTTATTGCAGTGCATGTCTTGTTTAAATGCATTTCCAGTGTTTCAGTAGATATGTGCACCTACTTCGTATTCATATAACAACCTCATATCTTCCAAATACATTTTTAAAATGCTGCAATGTGCCAAACCAATTTGAAAATCCTTTCAGAAATGCATTGTCTTTCTAATTCAATTATATATTGTGTCTTCAAACAGCTTCTAAAAAAATACATTTTGAATATGTTTTCTTAGACCACATTTATAAGCACAAATAGCATGAGTATTTTAACCTGCCTAACATGCATTCTGCATTGCCAATTCAATAATAATTTGAAATATAGATGTATAATTAATTCTCCCACGTGCTGACTATCTGCTTTTAAGTGCGATCGTACCTCCACTCCATTCTTATCTTTGTTTTGTTTCTCTGACAGCCTCAATGTATGCCTGTTAGATTTACCTCAGGGTGCATCCCAAATACCATTAGGAGTGTGGGAGGCTGTGCCACTGAAATTACTCTGTTGGCTTAGAATGCATGCTTAACATTACCATGTATGCAAAAGGAAAGCACTGTCGGTGTCATCATCTGAAGTCTGTGCAGCCTTTTTATGTGAATTCCTTCCTGAGTTTGAGCCTCCAAAAGGAGCAGACATTTGTTTAGCTGCCACAAGCTCTGATTTTAGTTGCAAAACTTGCTTTATTCCACTTTTATTCCAGCATTTCCCAAAACACAACCCTCCTATCAAATCTGATTTGGTGAATCAGCAGATTGCATTTCCCCCCTTTGGATTATTAATTTAACTGACAGTGGACAACATAAAATAATATCACCACCATCTATTTTAAATGGTTTGTCAACAGTCTTTGCTGGGAAGCAGCCCTCACTAATGGCCCTCTGGCAGCCAATCTGCTAATGTACAGTGCAGAGCAGCGCTATTATCCAAGCCAAAATGATACATGCTTTTGCCTTTCATTATACCCATCTCTCCACCTGTCCATCTTCCTGTCTTTCTCTATCATGAGGAGTATGGGTCAAATCAATAATCCCTCCCCTCCCCCTGCCCTCATGTTCATATACACTGTCACATATTTCCTCTAGCTCTCTTCTTCATTCTTTATAGCACTCTTCAGGCATGTAGTAAACACAACCGCACATATGGTGCAACAACACCCAGGCACACATTCACTCGTTATCATGCTTAACTAAGGACCCTGCTGCTTGTGCTCCTGTTTCATTCCATATTTATTAAGATGTGAAAGAAAAGTGTGGTAAGATAGTGTGTATAAGGACACAGAAAGCCACTGATTGGCCTGCAGTCCCTTTTCTGTGTGAAAGCAAATGGGTTGAAGGACAGGACTGATGACCTTCCAGGGAAAGTCATTTAGTCCGACTGACAGCTGCTGAAGTTACTTATGTTTAGCCATTTATTCACTGAAAGCTGCGAGATGATCTGAGTGCAAGTGTGAAAGGCATTCGCCGGACTCACATATGGTGTGACATAATAGTGTAACGTGTGTCATCATCCAGTGTACAAATAAGTGTCATTATGCCTAAATTGGGAACGAATCATGCAGCACAAGATTATTTCCTGTCATCTGAGTGGCTTTTTCAGAATCAGTGAATGATGCAAACGTATCGTCAACAGTTTGGTCTGATGGAAATGACTATTAGGAAATTATTTATTCGCTGTAGATATCAGAGTCCCATTAGAAATCTGTCAGCTCACACTGAGCTATTATTTGTATTTTGACCCCGATTATCTCAGTTGAGAAAATCCAATCACCGTTTCAGTAAGAGTTCTGTAAAAAGACAGACATTATTTCAAAATAGTGACATTCTTGACCTGAAAGAACTCAGGAGGTCTTACATATACAGGTCTCAGGACTGACAGAAGTGCTGAGGACCTTGCCTAACGAAGTCAAGCCTTTAACACCACAACAGAAACAATGCGGTCGTGAGTGTTGAGTTAATTTCTGCTGCCACTGTTCCTGATGCAGAAATTTACAGTTAAGATTGAAAAGGTAAATGTATCAGAAAAAAATTTCCTAGATGCAAGTTGCAAGAGATTAAATGAAAAAAAAAAAGGGGGTGGGGGCAAATCCCGTTTTAAAAAGTCCACCAAAGATGACCACACCACTTCCTCCTGACATTGTCTAGAAATTGCTCTGCAGCAGATGAATGGAGAGGGCTGTATGTAATCTGTATGAGCAGGACGAAACCAGCAGTAGCTACATATAAATGTACTTCACATGCTCTGTGAGGAGGTTTTATAGAGCACAAAGCTTCACATTAATAGTTAAGTTACACTAAGAGACTACTCCATTGTTATACTGGGGCTTCTCCACAAGGAATGGAACACTCACATTTCTCATGTTCACACTGTAAAGAGACATCTAGAGGTTTTCTGTTTCTAACTGTAAAGTATGAAACATATCATCTCATCATGTTAGACCAAAAACACCCTCCTGAGACAGCTGAAAGTTGTTTAAAGAAATTTTGACTGCTGGAATAATGTTCTTACTGTATGTTTGTTAACATTTCTTTTTAATAGCCTGAAATGTTTCATTCCTCCAGTCCCCTAAATGTTTATATATTATGATCTAAGTGTGTGTGTATTTGCTATGATAACATGGTGGGGGTGCATTGGGGGAGCTGAAGGCGATGGAAAAGGAGAATATCCATTACATAAGAGATTAAACTGGAGGAATCTGAAGAATGCCTCCAACAATGCTGGCCAATAATATGAAAGCATACTTCATGATTCCCCCACACCCCCCACCTCCCCCACCCCCTGCATAAGTACAGCGCCTCAATGGGTAGGTCCACTGTTTATGCCTTTGATGTAGGCTTGTAAAGGGAACAAACAGGCAGCATGGCACTGCACCATAAACTCGTATAGTGCTATTAGATGCTGCTGTTGTTTTAACTTTGCCTCTGAGCCAGAGGGACAGAGGTCATGTGTGTGTACAAGACAGAGAGCCACACCGAGGCAACTGACTGACAGAGTTAGAAAAGCCAGCGAGAGAGAGGTTTGATTTCTAATATTTCCTGCTCTTAGCTAGATGTTAATTACAGTGAGTTTTGTATCAACTATACCATATGCACCTGTCTGTGGGTGACTGTGTGTGCTCGCCATGCCACCCACTGCAGCCACACTATTTTAATGGGCTGCTGCCATTTATGTTGCATTTCACTACAACAAACAACAGAGTTGGATGGAGCGACAGTGAAAGGGGATTTGTACTCGTTCAGCTCCCACTGTTTTCGGGTAGAGGAATGTTTCAGTCGCTTAGTTCCCCCCCACCACCCGTCCCGTGTGTTTCATTCATCCACATGCTGCACATAACCAAATGACACACACTCATCATGATGAGGACAGTCACCCCCCCCCCCCCCCGTCGGTCAGTCGGTCTCTCACACACACACACACACACACAGTCTCTTTTTCCCTCTATCTTTAATGGAAGAATGTGTGATGCATGTCCTCTTTCCTGTTCCTGTCATCTGTTGGGAGGATTTTTTTTTTTTTTTTGCCTGCTCTGATGTGTATTTGACACACATCTGTTGCTTTAGCTAGCGGCGCAGAGAGCAGGGGAGAGGATTGAGGTTTACATTTAAATGATTAGCATATGCTCAACGGAAAGGAAGGAGAGATAAGAGAGACATGAGTGGACATCTAAGAATATACAAGAGAGAAGGAAAGGAGAGGAGAAGAGTTGAGTTGCTTGAGTTATGGCTTCAGTTCAGTGTGATCCAGAATAACTACTCACTCACTCACACACACTCAAAAACAAGAGACGCACAAAAGCATTTCTGAAGAACAACACCAACCAACGGGCAACGAAACTAACAATGATATTCTGAATGGAGATCAACATTTCTCGTGTTATTGTGTCACACTGACCTCTGACTCTGGCATAGCAGCAGCCACACTTGGCCAGGACTTTACGGAACAAGTGTTGGCAGCCACAGCCTTGGTGGTGGCGATGGTGGTGGTGGCGGCCCCCTTTCATGCTGTTGAACCATGAGCAGAGGTGGGCATGGCCTGGCACTCACTCACTCTCTCTCTCTCTGTCCCTTCTCTCTTTCTCTCTCTCTTGGTGTCTCTTCGTCTCCCTCTCTCACCTCCACAAGCAGAGTTTTACTCCTTGGAGTGTAAATCCCCCAAAAAGGTGTCAGTTGATCGTCCTCCCAGTCATATGCAAACAGAGTTCAAGCCCACATCCAAGACAGCCAAGAGTCCAGAAAAAGCAGTAGCCAAGAAGAAATCCATACTAACAGAAGGAGGTTTTCATCTGGTGATAAACAGCCAAAAATAAATTCCAGCAAGCTTATTGTTATATTGAACGTGCTCCTTTCCCTCTGTCTCTCTCTTTGCTTTCTTTTTGGTGCTGAGCTCTCGCCTCTGTGAACTGCCTGGTCAAATGACAGACTGGGAGACTGCTTCAGAGAGAGAGAGAAAAAGAGAGAGAGATAGTATGGCAAAGAGAGAGACAGAGAGAGTAAAGGGAGGGGTGAGAAGGGTGGAGTCTGCAGCTCCAGTTGCTGGCTATTCCAGGATAAGGTTCCCACTCCCCTAGTTTTCTCTCTTCCCTCCTCTCAGCTGTTTTTCTCTGCTGCCTTCTGTTTTCTCTCTTGTCAGCTGGCTCCCCATCTTGCCTGTTATCCTCTTTTCTACATGGCTGAGTCTCATCTTGGCATAGGTAATGCTTATAGGGGGCTCCTAGATATCCAACCAGATGAAATGACATGCTCTCTTGTGTTGGCAAGGAGCTGACCCTGGAAATAGTAACACCAAGGTCTGATACATAACACTATTTACAGAGGATAGACCATGTTAGGTCGAAGGTGTCACGTACTTTCCAGTAAATGTGTTGAAGTGTGCTATGTTTTATGGATCATTGTGGGCTTTTCTGTCTGGGACAGCTCCAGTATTGACTGCTGTGTTCATTTATGATAGTGGAGTCAGCAAAGTGTTTTTTTTTTTCCTCATGTTTCCATGGAGCGAACAGGCGGTCTCATATTTCACAATGTTGGCATTCTTGGTGTGTGTGTGTGTGTGTGTGTGTATGTGTGAGACACTTGTCATTTAGCCTAATAATTCACTGTGGTCCATAGTGGGGCAGTCTAACCAAAGAAATTTGTGGACTAAAGAACAGCTTAGTAACTCAGTAAGTCTACACAAGTCCCAAAACTACTGTCCATTCGAAAATTAAACTGAAACTTGATCATCTGAATGATGTAAGGAAAGGAATTGTATCAAACGTAAACTACGCTATACTGTGTGTGTAAATTTAAATTGTGATATTATCCATTAATGTGCGTGTTTTTCAAGTTAATTAATTGCATTTGTAACAAACCTCACAATGGTTCCTATATCATGGCTGGTGGTTTACCATTGTTAATTTAGCCTCTGTATAATGAGCAAACAAGTGTTTTTGCAAAAAATTTTGCTTTTTTTAGTTGCACTCATTAGCGCCTGTACCAAGAAGTCTACTGTAAGTCCTGCCAGTTTTTGATTTCCCAACTGTTCGTACAGGAAATAACGTGTGTGATACAACACAAGTAGATCCGTACATGTGTGAATGTGTGTCTGTGACTAAATGAGTGTTGAGATCCTAGGACAGCGCACACATGGGTGTTTGTGTCTAGTACTCCACGAGAGTGCATATATTATGGAGGAGCTGTGTGTCTCGAGGTTAAACCAAGGCGCCGTAATGTTGTTTCCTCTTCTGAGGGAATCCGATAAACCTGGAAGCTTCAGAGATTGTGTAAAAGTCTGTTGAAATGTCAGTAAGTAGAGCAGGTTCATTCAAGTGAACAGGTCAACATATAACCAGCACAAGAAGCAAAATCGAAAAGGTTTTATGACACGCTGTGTTCTGAAACACAACCAATTATTTTCTGACCAAGAAAAAACATTTCTTAAGCCTGAAGTTGCTGAGTTCATGACTCACTATGTGACCTCATCTCATTTTTGCAGGCCTCATCAAGCAATGCCCCTTTAACAGGCTTTAATCCCACTGTGTGGAAATCACCACCTGATTGCTGCAACAAAGACAGGCAGCGTCACAGCACCCACTCAGGTTCCTCTTTGTGGGCATCAATGGAAACAAGAGACAGCTGAGTATTGGCTGGCACCAAAACACCATCTACACGCACGCACACACACGCACACGCATCCCTGAGGTGCACTGTCAAGTGCTTCAACAGTTGGCAGGGCTGTCTCCAGCATCCATCTCTCCACAGTGACAGGGTGGTGGCAGATGGCTGTCAGGATGTTTCTGTCATCTGCAGGAGACAGTCAGAGCAAACAGAGAAGCTTGGCCACCTCGCCTATTAGCCACACAAGTAAAGTATACACACAGAGTTGCTTTAGACTATTTGCTCTGTCTTGCTGTGTCTTTTCCCTCACTCACAAACATAAGAAACAAACTAACGCATCTTTAACAGTAAGAGAAGAAAGTTCTTCACTGCTGAGAAAAAACTAAACACTGAGAGATGTATTATCCATTCTCAGGCTCACTGGTTTGTCACACTTGTACAAAAATCATACACTCCGTACAGATACAGATGGGTCTGTACGGAGGTCCTCCCTCTCTCTCCCTTCATCTCTTGATTTCTTTGCTTATAATGGATGCTTTAAGCGCTTGTGATTGAAGGGGCAATACAGCGAAGGAATATTGAACAGCGCTGCGGAATGTCTCCACTCGTCTGATGCTGACATTGCTGCCAAACACCCTCTAAGCACAGGAGCACAGTTTACAGTGGGATGAGAAACAATGGATTTGACAGCAGAACAGAAGGTTTAAAAGAAACAACATAAAACAAAGATACTGAGACAATAATCTGAGGGCAAAGCATTACAAATTGAGTGAATGCCGCCTGCACTATCATTCAACACAAACAACAGCTACACAGAGGAGAACTAATAAAGAGATGCTTGAGATGCATTCAAAATTCATGAAGTGAATGCAGGGGAATCTTTTCATGTGCTCTTAAGTTACATGCCAACAGAGTATGGTTTTATGAGATACGAAGCAGGGGGAATTTGTACTTGTTGCATAAGGTTGCCTATGAGTGTTGGTTCACTCAGTCAGTGGTGCTGCTTGAAGGCACGGCAAACATGAAAAAAACGTTTTAGTCTGGATTGACTATATCAACAGTTTCTCCATTAACAGTCTTACAAATGTTTGGAATACAAAACATTTCATAAAGGAGCGTTTTAAAAGACACTGAATAGCCAAATCTGAGAGTTGCTACAATCTGTGGATCAGCACTGACATTCAACACCTACTATATCACTTTCTCTGTATGGAATGAAGCCTTTTAATAAATGAACACCGGAATTGGCCCATCAGACATGTACAAAGCTAACACAAATATGGAAAACATTTTCCTCTACTGGCTTGAAGGGAGGAGCGGGGGTGTGAGGTGAGGCATGCATTAACACACATTCATCTCTCTCCCCTTTTATCTGCCTGCTCCGTGCCCTCGCTCCTTGTCTCTCTCTCTCCATCTCTCTCACGCGCACACGCACACACGCACACGCTCACACACGCACACAGGATCTATGATTCATCTGCACACATATGCTTGTGCAGATGTGGATGAAGAGACTTGGATGACTGAAACAAATCAATACATGTACGTTCACACTGGACAGGACTTAAAGGCTTGTCTGTGGGTAAGCACTCGAGTAAACAGCAGTGAAAAAGGAATAATATTGTGCATTTCCACTCTACGAAGGAGACAGTCAGTCACATTTAGGAGGTGTGCTCAGAGTGAAATCTCAAGCATGATTTATGAATGAAAAGCAGCTCATGCAAACGCACACAATTTCCTAATGTTCTTCTGATGTGACATCCTTGTAATAGCCATGCTGTAAAGATTACGCACCAAGCTGGAGAAACCTTATTTATAATGTGCAGTGATAACATACATTTTGCATACAACTGCAAAAGGAACGGGCAAATACTGAGAATTCATGTGACATAAGCATGCATACTAATAGGTACAGCAAGTCTCAGTTCAGCAGATTTGCTTATTCAGTGTGTTCCCCAGCCCCCTACTGACATTAGCCTCTCCTCACCCCATCAGCCAGCTGAAATCCTGCCAAAATATGCTCACTTATTTTTATTTTCCTACTTCCTTCTCCCTCGCTTTTTCGTCCTTAGTTCCTCTCTCTCTATTTTTTTTTTTCCCTCCCTTCATTTCTAAGCTGAGCACCAATTAAGGCAAACTGGCATTCTGGACAAGCCGGTGTGAGGGGGAGGTTTTGGGTTTGCTGGCTGAGGTCCCATCATGGAGTAGAAGTCATGGAGGAACTGTCATGTTCTCCCCTTTTCTGTCTCACGTAGAGCTGCTGTTTTTGTCCAATTAGACCAAACTACACTGCTAGGCTACACCAGAGGGACCGACAGGTGTGTCACTCTGTGTGCATGCATTAGTGTGTGCACTTCACCACTAGTACAGCTCAGTGCCTCCCACTGTATCATACCAAGTATTGCTGCTCTCAGGCAGCATGCAGGAGCTCTGCTCTACACACATCTGCGCTGACGTATTTCTTATTATATTTATGATATTCACATACCATCCACCATAGCACGCATGCACACTGAGATCTGCATTCACACAAACACACACTCGTTTCCCCATCCAGCTCCTCTTTTTCCGGCAGACCATGGATATTACTTCAACTGGATCTTGTCAGAGTTTGACTCCTCTACTTGACCCACAGCATCCCTTCCACTCTTTATGTACGTAGAGCTGAACTGTGAACCTTGCTCTAGAAGCAGCATGCTACCACTGAGACTGACACTGCTGGTGACTGTGTTCAGGGTTTATGTCTAATCTAAAATGCCACCCAACGGACAAAATGTTAATTAAACAAATGCAAACCCAGGGACGAGGTTATCTGCTGAAAAAGGATTTAGAGATGATTCTTCCACATTCTGCATAGATATTTTGCCTATTAGGGGTGGGTAATATGGTACTAAAATAATATCATAATATTTCAGATTATTTCTATATTCTGGACAATATGAAAAAATACTGTAAACTATTTCATTATCCATTTTAAAAACATTCAATTTCAAAAATTAAGTATTATAGTGTTATTTGTCAGTATAAACGTAAATGCCAGCTGTGTTGTGTTGCAGTTGCCTGTGGGGAGTCTGAGTGACCTGACTGACCTGCACCTACCAGCTAGCACGGTCTGACCCACTTCTCTGGAACACAACATGAACTTGACAAAAATAGACACATTGTTATTTACGAAAGATGACAATTCACAGGGTGAAAGGTGGCACTCTTCCATCCCACAGTCATACCCCCAGGACAGCCCTCGTAAGCATAGACCTTCTGATAGACTTGTAATCCTCAGTTATTAAAAGCAGCTATAACTGATATTTTTGTAACAACAATTTATTGAAAGACAATGGAGTAACAATGCCTGTAGAGATGAATCTACAGAGGATCATCACTTCAATCCGCAGCTCCCAATGGCTTTTCAGAGCTTTATAGCTGGCTTCAGCACATTGCTTCGCTGTCTGGCCTGCAACTTAACTGTTTTGATTCACTCTCAATATTTACATTACATTACTCTCAGCCACAGCAGGCAGCAGTTTTCAGTGAGAAAGTTATAACTCACTGCACACTACCTTCTCTATACCAAACAGCAGCCAGTTGGGGACTAGCTGTTTCTGTTTAGCAGCTAAAAAGACACATATTTCTTTGAAGAATTGGTAGAGACAAATACATAGCTAACAGAAAGTGAATACTGGCCTGGTATTACCAGACATAATTTCACTGCATGAATATATGGGTCTGACCAGGCTCCATTCAGGATTGTTTCCAGTTGTTGTATTCTAAGGGGCGTAGCCCTAAGGTAAATTTTTTAACTATTGGAGGAGCCTTTAAACAATTACCATTTAGAGCAAACCTTATCATCACAGGTAAGACTAAGGCTATGAGAAATAGTTGGGCGGAGCCAGGCTAAGTGAATATTGGAATTAATCTAAATTCACCAGGCATAAATTGTTGCATCTGCTCAATATGCAAATAAGCAATAGATTGTAAAAGGTTCAAAACACTCAAAAGGTGATACGTAAATGTCATGTTCACATTGTGACAGACATCTTGCCGTCACCAAGGGTTCTTTCGGCCTGAACGCACAACAACCAGCCAAAGTAAAGTTTGTCAACGTGTTTATTCCACACAAACAATGTCTTGCATTCCTTGTGCTCTCCTGCCGGCCATTAGAGCACTTGCCATATGTTCTGTCCGCAGCCAGCCTGCTGCTCAGTGTCCCCAGGAGTGAGAGATGTCCGGTGACCTCCTCGGGGCTTTTATGTGAAGAGAGACAATCAGTGATTCACTGCAGCTGTGCTAATTAAGCCTCTTCCAGGCACCCCCTGAACCACTCCCCCAATCAGTCCCTCCTCCAGCTGAGCCAAACCATGCCCCTCTACCACACACATATTGTTTCCACTGTCAACAAGTGTGCAAAAACAAAATATGATAACAGCTTAAATCTATATGAGAAGATGTCTGCATATATCTCAAGCATATACTGTATTTTGAAAAGTGAAGCTAATGTAGAAGTGCTTTATTTTGCAATACCACTTTACACAAGTCATTATGATGTCATTGGCTAAATTCGCTTTTTCTGATCAGTGTTCTGGAGGCATGTCTGAAAATAATTCCATAATCAATTAGATATTAGGCCTCTAAGTGAGTTATGTTTAAGGGCTTGCCTAGTTATTGACATGCCATACAGTCAGGTTTATGGTATAGGTTAGCAGGTTCAGGTCCAAATACGGTCACTCCTGGCTCCAAACCGCTCCCAACTAGCAAGATGGTGCCGGCCAACATCTGAACTTGAGGCTTCATGACAGCCGTTCAGAAACCAGTGAGTAACGTCACTGTTGGTTGCCGCTTGGTTCAAAGTCAGATCTATGAGTCAGATCCACACCTCGCTCCTTCCCAGCTCGTCCAAACATGGTCACTTCTGGCAGTTCACAAACCCAAGGCTGACGTCACAGATTTGACCACATTTTAGGTTGGTCATACACAAGAGAAACATCGTTATTTTGTTGGTACAGTTGCACTACTTACATTTACCAATTAAATGTATCTGTAGTGTAATAACTATAATTATATTGCAATTATATTTGAGGACACGAGCAGCAATTCTGCATTTCAATAGAGTATGGGCAAAACATTAGAATTGTGTAAATAAACACATAATTATGCTATTCTCCTGTGTAAAGTAATGCTATTTCATCTAAGGTCCTTACAACACAATATGATGCAGCATCAGTTTGATTTCTGCACCATTAAGATCACGTACGCACACGCGTAAGCACGCACACACACGCACACACACACACACACACACACACACACACACACACACACACGTAGAGAAAGTTCAGTCCCAGGGTCTTTGGAGATCAGCTGGTCTCCTTGGATGGGGCACTTCCCCAGTTTCTCACAAAACCCTATTTGGACAAAGCAGGGGATTTTCTGAAGTTTACCTCACAACTAATTATGAAAATGGTTAAGGATTTAATTAATGCTCTAATGAGGTTCTGGATGCCAAACTGGGTACATAATCCTCCTGAAAAACATTATTTCTGCTGGTATTTCTCTCTGCAAGTTCTCTTCAGTCGTTTGTTTTGATTTCTATATACAAATAAGGAATTAGATAACTTAATAATTTTTACATTGGTTGAAAAGTGTGAAAATCAGAAGAAAAACATAAAATGATATCACTAAAAGTATTAGATAATAAGTGCAAGTCTTGTGTATTTCCAAAGAAAAATTTGTAGCACAGAAATTATTACGTAAGTGTTTTCATACCACTGTACAATAAATGTTTGTTTTTGTATTTATAACAGAATATCAGTTTTCCAGTTTATTGCATTTCAGTTGAATAACTTGGTCTTCTTTGACAAAAATAACCAGCGTGTGTATTTTCTTACATATCAGCACATTTAAAGTTCAATAAAGGCATCCAAGGTGTATATGTCTGTACAAATGAGCACGTATTAGTCAAATACAACCCTGGTATTTATACTGGTTCAGTGCAGTTTCCTGTTGGTGAGGCTTTGTGCATATTACCTTAAAAAATTAATAAAAAATTCGCTGTAGAAATATATTGTCTGGGGAGAGTGACAATATGAGCTATAGGGCTGGGAGTCTAAAGAGCCAAGCAGCAGAGCAAAAACTGATGAGATTTATCAGAAAATGACCAGCAAATATGTGTACTCAAACGAGAGGCCAGCCAGGTTTGAAATCCCAATGCTATGGACATTGCCTTGACTCAAGATAAAACAAGCGACACTCATGGTTTGGAGAAGAACAAGGTGGAGAAGAGAGAGAAAAGCAACTGATCAGAGGAAAAGACTAAGTCAAACTGTAGTATAATTCATTTCTAAGACAGAGAAAAGAAGAGCAAAGTAAGCTACAATTGAAGATGGGAAGACACTAGCAGAAATCTTGTTTCTAAACCATACCAGATGGCCCTATGGCCCTATGAACCATGTCTTTAAAAGAAAGCAGAGGCCCGTCTTCTTTCCCTTCACATGTATACAGTTCTACATGTTTGAAGGTTTACTTATTATATGTATTAAGTTAGATATAATAAGGACTGTATAACTACCTCTAAACATGGAATGAAGCCTTAGGTACATTATATTATGGAACAAAAAAAAAAGTTAAATCCAGTTAAAGAGACAAATGAAATATTAAAATGCGTTCAAGTCTTTAACAGTAAAAATGTACATTTAAGTGATCAAACAAAAATGTTTTGGAAGTTTGGAGTTTAACTTCTAGCTCAACCAAGCTTCTAAATGGCACATTAATGCCAAGATTATAAAAAGCCTATTGGTCATTAAATATCTAGAAAAAAAAATGTGATATTATGTAAAGATGACGAACTAACTAAAAACTCTTGTGTTTTTATATGTTCTCTGCACTGCCAACTCTGGGCAGCAGATGGGCGATACACACAATAACTACACCCTATGTGAATGATATAGACAATGCAATAACAACAATAAATACGGATGAAATCTAATATCTACTAAAATGTTTAAAATTACCTATTAGAACTGCTTCTTTTTAAAAATCATGTTTTTTTTTTTGTTTTTTTTTAAAAGCTACAGAATGTTCACTGAACAAATGGTAAACATAAATGATGAACCATTCTTCATGGGAATTTTGCCATGGTTTGATGACATGGATGGCTGATAAATGAAAATACCTACTGCCCAACCTGGGTTACAAACAAGTCTGTATCTTGTTGTGGTTCAGATGTTTCATTTTCCATCCAATTTCCCATCCATAGGAAATTGGGCGGCGCAAAAACAATTGAGCAGAGGGGCTTGTCTGGGGCTGAAATAAACAATCTCCTATTCGGTCATCATCCTCCCGAATAATGCATTTCTTTGTTTTTTGTATTTTGCTGTCTGAGCTCTGAGCTGTGACCTAAAATAATATTTGGCTGCATTAACTTCACCAGCATACCCCATTGGAGCAAGACCATTGCAGATAAGTTTCGATGACAGCTTCCTCTGGCCCCACTCACACCCCTTCTGTGAGCCATATACTGTTCTGCACAACAGTAAGTAGTCCCGCCATATGGTACACACCACCAAACCTCCCATATATACACACACACTCTCTCTAACCCTAACCCAGATCCAGCTACAAAGCTCCTTTTGTTCCATTCCACTCAAGGAAAATGGCAGCGCACGCAAGCCTTTCACAGCAAAATCAGGATAAGTTCAACCAGCAGCAATGGGGCAGAAGGGGAAGGGAGGCAGCTGAGCATGTTTTCTTGCCCCATCTGGAAAGTATTGCTTGTGTATATGCATTCACACAAGAACTCTTTCTCTCTCTCACATACTTATCTATGGTACATTACAGCCAAGCAATTTACTGCTATCAGTGCTAATAGAGGAAACACAGGTTGGAGTTTAATAAGAGTAAACCACTAGCACTCAGGTGATTCCAATCTGATACTTTCGCTGAAGTTATTACTGCCTAATGACCACCATCAGATATGGCAGATGGGCCTGTTCTGATTCACATGTGGCCAAAATGCAAGAACAGACTGAACTGAAAACAAAGAAGTGGGCAGTAGCTCATGCTGCATGTTCACAGCTATAGATTCGAGATTTGTTTGTTGTCATGAATCTTGATCAACTTATCAATATTGCATCTATGTTGACAGCAACACAAACTGTAGCCTGCAGATTTCGTTATGACTGTGTGTCTGAGGAGGCGGTTTTAGATGTTCCTGCTCAGAAATCGGAGACGTTTCACGCAAAGAATCAAAGCTGAGTCTGGACGTTTGTGTTTCGTTGAGGCTCCCAGCTCGGACTGGTTTGGTGAGTGTCAATGTTTGGATAACATAGCCAATTTGGGTTCACAAAGCGGTCTGTCACACTCAGTGCAGCTCTTTCAAGTCTTACCTGTTCTGTCTCTCTGCTCTGGGTTTTCTGTGGTAGTGGCCTGCTGCTCCCACTCGCCCAGGACAGGCCCTTTTTCCTCCTCGCTTGATGGGAGGTCTGCCTCGCCTCCCTCTGAGAGCTACACACAGAGATGCCTTTGTCAGCACTGGAGTCCTGCTCTCAAGGAGGAAGTGATTGTAAGATTGTACAGAGTACTTATGGTCATAACCACAAAACATTATACAAGTGACCGATTTTGTTTTCCACCAGTCCCTGTATCTTTTTCATCTTTTCCTCCATTACACACTGAGCAAGAATGCAGTGGAAACGAGGTCCTAGTTTTGCACAGAGCTCGGATAAGAGCTTCTTCTCAGAAAGCAGTTTGAATCTGCATTTAATGCCCATCAGCTCTAAAGAAGAGCTTACTAGAAGCAAGTTAGGTTCCCCTGCACTGAGATTAGATTCACCGTTATGGCTTTTACCACACTCTGCCACGGAGGAAATGATTTATCAAGATAAACATTTGTTCAAAGAGAAAAGAGATACTCAAAGAGAATTCCAATGGACCTTCTGGTACACTCTGACATCTGCATCTGGATTTCCAAATGTGTGTCTAAATCTACACTGTGTTGTCCAATCAGGTTCATCACATATAATTAGTTTATCATTTCAGGGTAAACGCTATATTGGTTTAGATAATGAGAGTTTGAATTGGAATATTAAAATAGTATTGTTGAAAGGTTGAAAACGAGCTGAAGTTGATGTGGCTTCCATTGCAAAAATTCCTGAAAACACATCAGTTTCTAAAACCAAATGACCTGCAATGTTTTCTGTAAACTTTCTCGTTGTAATGGTGCCTGCATTTTTGTGAAAAGGAGAGAAGAAAGGTAGGGAAAATAAAAGGGGAGGAGGGAAGAGAATACATTTTCACAGTTGCAGTGAGGCATTTAGACCTGCATGACTTTGTTTATGGTCAGATGTTTTAATCACCACTACTCTGCTTCTTGTTCCTCTGAGTCATCTGAGATTCCTCCCAAGCACTGAACAGAGACTAGGAGACCCTTCATCCCTTTCTCTTCCTCCTCTCTCTCCTTCTGCTCGTCGGCTTTGACCATTTTAGGGTTATGACCAAGCTATAGTGAGGACACAGAATAAACTCGGTATGTGATGATGTGAGTCAGAGTTAAGTTGGACGTCATCCTCGACACACCGTGAAAGGTACCTCCACATGTGCTTTCACTTTTATTTTGGGCCACCATAGAAGCAGACAGTGATTACACAAACAGATCTCAACAGAGCCAGCAGTTTAACTCACCCACTGTTGATTGGGCATGGCCACAGAAGTAAGCACATCAGCCATGGCTCCCAACATCTGGTCTGTGCGTCCCTGATTCTTCTGTAGAGCCTTCATTCTCCCCAACACCAAACAAATATTTCCTTCACGTTAGTCTCCTCTGCTGTTCCAAACTTTGATCTCCAATGTTTCTCTGTGTGCTCTGTTTCACTTGTCCTCCTGTTTTCTGCTCCTTCACCGTCCACTCAGCCGCAGGTTGGAGCTGAGCCCACCTTGTCCTACCCTGACCCACAGGAAACCTCTCGCATGAATGGGTCCAGGAGGAGGAAGGCTTGTGTCTGTCTGGATCTGGGAGCATGCACTCAGACCTGGTCTCTGCCAGTACGTACAGGTGAGCTGCCTGCAAGTGTCTTTCTGGCTTGGTCCAGTGGACGTCTACTTTGTGGTGTCAATAGAAGCTCCTCCTGGAAACACAGGTGGAAAATTTTCTCGGGCCTCCATCTGAGTCAGCTGTTTTCTTTTTCGTCATTCTTCTAAATGATGAGATTTGTCAGTGCGGAAGTATTTCTCTTTGAAGTTGGTCTTCTTCTGTCTTCTCTGAATGCTCAGATAGAGAGTGGTGACTGAGCACATCACCCTCCCTGAAATCCTCCTTTCTTGTTCTTCATTGGCTATAGAAGATCACCACCCCCTGCCCAAAACCTCACCTCTTTCTGTCATTCTTTCTCTTCTTTCCGTTTGTCCTCTTTGTCTTCACTACCAGAATATTTTTCAGTCTCAGTTTCAGTCCTTCACTTCTTTCTTCAGGTCTTTCTTGAAACTATCGTGGCACCCTGCACTCTCTCTTCATCTTTGCCCAAGTCTCAGGCAGTGACACAGGGATTGTGTGAACTCTTGAGCAGTAGGGCAGCCCCAAATAAGGCATGAACACACAGCCCATGAAGCTTAACTATTTAAGAGTCTGTCACCAGTTGCACACACACATCTTGCTCAACCTTTGCAACTGCTGAAGTACTCATTAAACACATCGGCATTCTTTGTTTGTGGCTACTGGAAAGATTATTTGCCATTAAAATTGGAAGGCTTGTAACATTATTCACTGACAGCCTGCTGCTACAGGCCATGTAGAGCGCTTGTGACACAAATACAACTGTGTGCGTCTTGCAAATATTTAATTTTCATTGGAGAACACCCTATCAAACCTCATTCAGCTTTAATGGTCATGTAATCGAAATGTCAATTACTATGATACTCGTATTTGTCATTGGAGCATTTAATAGTGTTCTCCCAAGAGAAACACATTAATTACACTTCCTGCCCTGCTTGCTTTCTATATGCATTTTTTTAGAGGCTAGTCTGCACTACACACAAGCCACACACTATCTACAATTTCAACCTAAATGCCACTGCAACCTGGTAACCCACAACCCATAACAAACGGGCCCTGAGTACAGCGCTCAGCTGTCTGTAAACTGAAGAAAATAAAGCAGCTGGATAGATTAAATGGATGTTATTAGAAGTTTAATGTTGATTTTATTACTAATAAATACTAAATTCCTATTTTCATTGGTACTACCGGTAATCCTTTTAGACCTCAAGTCTAAAACATGCCAGGCTGTTACAGATGTGTCTGAAATCTGAAGACAACTTGCCCAGACTAAAAGTACGCTGATGTCTTTGCTGTAGACATAATCTATTGTCTTGAATATTTTTTGATTATTCTAAAATTCTTGAGGATGAAATGATAATTCATGTAAGATACAATGTAGAACTTTGGACAAAACCTGAACATAGCTGCTAATCATTCTCAGATGTTGTCGATGTAAACTGCAATATAGGCTTGCAGTTTGACAGTTTAAAGAAAAACTAGTAAAATTATTAAATTCAGATTAAACTCAGAGAAACACAGAACATATCCAAGCACAATGGCCAAATGACAGCTGAGTGCTGTTTACCTGCTTTAGTTTCAAGTTCCTGGTATTTTGTATGTTGGCTGACTATCACACAGTCATGGCGTACTGGGACACTTGATTAAAGAAGAGACGTTGTTAATGTAACACCTGCGCAAGTCAACATTTCTGCTGTGAAATGACCCACACGTCTCCTTTATGGCCTGTTGTGAACAGTGTGAATCCAGAGAAATATTTTTAGCAGTTTTTACTCAGCCTGGTATACCTCCACTGATAAAAAAAAAAAAAAAAAAAATCCATCCACATTATTTTTTTAATGACATGAACAGTCTTTGATGTGAATAACTTAAAAAAAAAAATAAAAAAAATTAAAAAAAACTTCCATAAGGTTTCTGTGGGCAAACAGGAGAAAATTTAAAAAAAAAAAAAAAAAAAAAAAAAAAAAAAAAAAGATGCCCAAGCATGAGTGTCCCACAAAATGTTTAAAACTGTAAATTTCAGAAGTGGCACCAAATAGGAATTTACTACCTCTTATATACTGGAATGCAGTGTTTTCCTTTCTCCAAACATTACTCTTCTCATTTAAGCCAAAAAGAGCTATTTTTGTCTCATCCGCCGCAAAACATTTTCCAACAGCCTTCTGGTTTGTCCACATGATTTTTACAAAATGCAGACGGAGAGCAATGTTCTTTTTGGAGAGCAATGGGTTTCTCCTTGCAACCCTGTCGTTCACACAATTGTTGTTCAGTGTTCTTCTGGTGGAGGACTCATGAACATTAACAATATCCAACGTAAGGGAGAGCTTTGGTTGCTCAGAAGTTCCCCGGGCTTCCTTTGTGCCCTGCTTCTGCTTTTGGATTGATCCTTGTAAGTCAGCCACTCCTGGGTAGGGTAACAATGGACTTGAATTTCCTCCATTTGTACCAAATCTGTCTGACTGTGGATTGATGCAGTCCAAACTCTTTTTCCAGACTGATAAACATCAATAGCTGTTTTTCTGAGCTTCTGAGGAATCTCCTTTGTTTTTGTTCCCTTCTCAAACATGTTGTGAAGCTCAGACTTTGACAGATCCCTGTTATTTAAATAAAACAGGGCACCCACTCACACCTGACTGTGAACACACTGACTGACAACACCTGATTGAATATCACCTTCACATTAACTGCTAATTCTGGAGGCTCACATACTTTTGACACTCACAAATGTGTAAAACTGGATAATTTTCCTCAATTAACTACAAGAATAATATGTTTATCTCATTTCTTTAATTGGGTTCTCTATACTTTTAGGACTTGTGTTACAATATAATATGTTTTAGGTCATATTCAGGGAGGACAATTTTAAGCAAAAATACTATCTAATATTTAGTGAGAACAATATGCCTATCTTTCAAAGACCCCCTGTCCCTCCCACCACTGCACCCACACACACACACAGAAAGAGAAAGAGAAAGAGAGTTTTATGTGCCATTCTGTTTTCTAGATTTCATATTATCTTTAAAATAAAGGAGTTGGGATCTTGCAAAAAAAAAAAAATAACAACTTCATAAGGGCTGGGATGGATTAATCTGTGGCAGCACTGAAGACTAAGATAAATTACCGGAACCATCAAAGTAAATATGTAAGAACACAAGGGAATGGTAAATATGGAGTTGGAAAAAGCTACAATCACTTTCAATAACTGTATTAATACAAAGTTTCCACATTACACTACCCATATATCACAAGGTCAAGACTGCCTGTAGACACATCAGAATGAGTTTCTATAAACCAGGACAGCTCAAAGTGGAGCCTATACACCTGAGCCCATATTCTGGACTGTGCCATTTCAACTTCTGTAATTTTGTGATGTCACAAACTCATCCTCATGTCATTAAGTCACAGCCTACTGTCCAACCTTTTATGTGAAAGAAAACACAGAGCAGTCATTCTGTCAAGTGGAGCCAGCAAGCTACAAGACCACAGAACAGATGTGATTGGCCTGGCTGGCGTCACTCAGAAAAGAGTGAGCCAATCAGAAGAGAAAGTCATTGATCTCAATGAGCTTTAAGGACACAAACAAAAAACAGCCTGTTGTTGGAAAAGCTCCACAGACAAGCTTGTAGTGTAGCTTGTGTCGATGTACGACATTGAGATTTTTTTTTTAGAACTTAAAACCACAATATACCTTCATATGGATATCAAGACTGCAAATAAAACACCAGAAACGTGGGAAATGTGGGAACTTTAAATACAGACTATAATACTGTTAGATTGACATCTAACAACTTTTGGCATTGAAAAGTTTGCAAATTATATCATCACTTCAATCTCCAGTCACTGTCAGACAGGCGAGCATATTTCCCAATTGTCAGGTCTGTGTCTATACAGATATTTTTTATCTTGACATTATATTATATTCACCGCATGCCTTTTCTATACTGACAGTAAATATTACAAATGCATTTAAGTGTTTTAGATCTAATCAAAAGATTAAATATTTGTTTTCTCATTGAAAATGGCTTTACATTTTTAATTCAATTGGTAAAATAAAGCTCAGAGAAAAGAAGAATATATTAAGGGAGCTGTACTGTTTACATTTTCATACCTCACATTGTAATTATGTATGTTTCCTTAAACCGAACTACCCCAACCCTAACCTAACCCACATGAAGTTTCATTTTTGGTCTTTGTACTTCTGCTCTGAAAAAAATTATCTTACTCAAATGTGCCATTTGTTGGCTTATTCACCCACCCTTCCACTTCCACTTCCTATTATAATAACTTTCCCCAAATCAGCCAAAATCCTCCTCTTTGCCTTGCATAAACAAGTTCAGCTCTGTTTCCTTCCTTGCTTTTTTTCATTCACCTGATTCCAGGAGGTTTTTAGATGCTTTAAAACAAGAAGCACAGGAGTTGCTCTGTATTTAGCCACATAGATAGAAATAATATAACAAAAGCTGACAGAGTGAATGCTCACTGAGGAAAGTGCTGGTCAGACCAGAACTGGAGACACTGCCAACAACCTAATATTAGCTGACCACATGGCTGTCTTCAGAATCAGTCACTAAGCTGGCTAAACTTAGTTCATTGCATCTCAAGCCTCTTTCCAAGTTCTTTTGCTCTACCACTGACTTCTCCCAGGTACTGGCTGTCTGGGGAGAAGTTGGACAGCCTTTTGCAGGAATGATGAGTGAATGACTCTGTGAGGAATTTTCAGAATAGAAATAACTCTGACCCTAAAAGGAAAGTCTGAGTATTATCAGGTGGTGGGAATCAGAACAAAATGTTCTTCAACTCATGCATCAGATTCGTAACGATTTGTAAAATCTGCTGGATTTTCTTAAAGAAACCAGAGGAGTGCCTTTGCACCTTGAGATACACACAAAGTTTACTGTATGTGCTATGCTGCCCTCATCTGGTAAAGCAGCAACATTCTTGTATATGCAAAAGGATAAAAAAGCAAAACACACTCAATCACTACCCTGCCCTGTCATGCCAAACAGACTTCCCCTTCCTCTGGATTATTTCCTGTCAATTTCACTTTTGTTTTGGTCTCTCAAACTACAATCTTTGCCCCACAGCGATGGCCCTTTTTTTTTGTACCTTTCCTGTGTCAAGCTTGTGTCTAAACATAGCACCTTTTGAGTAACGGGTCAAGCTAGAGTCATGTACTAGGTCTGATTTAATTGTTCATGGCCGAAGAGGCAGCTTCTGATAAGTAATTGCTGGGTCATTTGATGGGATTTAGTAGGATTATGTTGTTGGAGGTTTGTCAGATTCAGCAAGCTGCTATCAACAACATGTCTCTGTTTGTTAACTCTTCGGAGCACATAAGCAACTTTAATTCTCAGGATCAAAAGAGCTTTTGAATGAGTGTCCAATTCATGAAACTGGCTTTACTCAGTCGAGACGGGGCTCTGAAGTGAGGAACATCTGATATTGAAATAATGTGGCTCAATAATAATGCTGGAACAGAGAATATTTTATAACAATTTGTTGAAAGTAGAATAAGTTCAAAGCAAACAACATGTGTCTTGTTGTAAGTTTATTTATATATTTGGAGGTGATATAGACAGCAGCTGTGAACTACAGCAAGGATTAATAGTATGGCTCCATTTCCAGAGCTGTCTGAATATCTTGCTGAACAACACCACGTAAACAAAGCTTGTGTTCAAGCACTGCATTTCCCATTTTGATCAGATGGTGGTAGCCTGCATCACTCTAAAGGAAAGGAGCTGTTGCATAACACAGCCTACAGTCATGTGCACAAAGTCACAGCTTGGCCTCACTCCAAATCAATATGAGGGTTAATCTGTCGACATGCACCTTTGGTACCACGTGACGCAGTCACTGATGCCATGAATAAACCAGTTAACACGATATTCCTGTCCACATATGAGATTCAGCCCCATTAACAGAAAGGTTTGGGTCATAGTTCAAACTTAACCCTTAACCCAACTAAGGGAGTAAAGGGAAAACCAGGTTTCTTGTCATTAATAATAAGATTACTTTTCAGAATTATGACTACGTTAGCCGAGTAACCAAGTCAAAAATAGAAATAAACAAAAATAGATGAACATGTCGGTACTGAAACTCCCTTTGCGTGTGTTCAACACAAACTATAATGTAGGGCAACGAAAAACTTTCAAAATACACTTTGGTTTTTTTAATTCTTTGCTCCAATTTGCTTGCTTCCACTTTTACAACATCTGTGTCCATGCACAATAACTTTGTGTTTGTGTGTGCTTTGTGTCTTGTGTTTGAGTGTTTGTATTTGAGTGAGCATGTCTGTGTGTGTCATCCCCGCCATGGGAATAATCACTACCAAGCCCCCCTGGCTAAGAGAAACAGCAGGGTTTAGTTTGCTGTCCCAGCAAATGGATTTTCATGGGAAAACAGACCCAAGACTCCATCTCCAATCACCAAGACACACAGGAATTATTCAGGCAGGGGGTCCTCAGCAGCACAGCAGATTTGGGAGCCGTAGCCTCCGATGATTCAGTCACAGCACTTTTTTGGACAGTTAGAGACATTTGCTCTGACACAACAGACGGTCAGCAGGGAGCTGTGGACGGGCAGATTCTCAGAGAATCTTGGTGACAAGTGAGAGAGCAGAGAAAGAGAGAGCACACTAACCCAACAGACTGAAAGGGGAGCAAGGTTGGCTGCTGTCTGTTTCTTTCTCTTAATCCTTAAATCTTCTGTAATCAGGATGAGAGGGAGAGAGCATGTTGCCTGACTTAGGACAGTAGACTCTATGTTGGGACCTGCCCGAAGAAGGCAACTAACTGGTCAGTCGGAGAAATGGAGGGAGGGGGAAGGCTAGAGCTCGAGTCAGTTTGGGAAACTTAACCAATTTCTACTAAGAGCCAACAAGAAGACTGGAAGTCCAATGTAAGATGATGGTTTAACTATCAAGAGCAAATTCAAAAACAGAGAAAACAAAAGAAGAGGACTTAACCATGGCTGGATTGTTTTAGGGTGAGACTATTATCATTTGTTCTAAGATTGTTTTTTACTTTGCTTTTAGCACAAATGTTTTTTGTACATCTTCACTTCACAGTTAAAAGGCGACTCATTTAGAATTCAGAAGAAGAAGCTTGGCCAGATTGCAAGGTGTTGCTTAGAAGGAAGTGCAGGCCACAATGGCAGAGTTAACTTCTATGTTTGTGCAGAAGGAGGAACAGAGAGAAAAAGATCTGTGAGATAGTTATCTTCATTCTTCTATATGACACAGTGCTAAAATGTAGTATGCTTGTGGGATTAAAGGAGTTTAGCAGCTACATTAGGCATTTAGCAAGAGCTTATTCAAAAGCTACTATTACTCTAATAACTTAGAATTAATGCGATTGTCAACAGGTGCAAAGCTAATTCTATGTAAGCAAGTATCTGCCAGAACGTGTGCCAAGTGTGGGTATGGTTTAGTGATGTATGCAGGGCCAAGGCAGATTAATGACTGAAACCCTCAATCCCTCACTGGAAGACCTGACAGTGTTTTCCTCGGTTGATATATCACTGATACACAGACACATCGAGCTCCTTTTTCACACTCATCCTTCAAAACATCAAGAATTAGAAGCAGCCACCTACATCCTAAGTCTGAGTCTCGACATAGCACCACTGGTTTTATGATATACTTCAAACTGTACCGTTTTAAGGTTGATAGTAAAGTTTGTTGATAAACTGTAAACCACTGTATAACCTTATGTACTTGTACTGCAGGGCAGTGTGACACTGTTAGGTCACCATGACAGACGGTGTCACTGGACTGGCCTCCCAATGCTTCTGGCACCATATGGCCTCTCTCAAACCAGTACACTCCTCCTACTATGCCTTCATTCATAATACTATCACAGACAGAACTTCCTCAGGTTCTGATTCTGTCTTTTTTTTTCTAGATATATGCTTTTAAACATTTTAAGCTGCAATTATCTTAAATATACTGACTGATATAGTGTAAATCACAGACTTACAGATCAGCCACTCTGACAGCAGGGCGGAGATGAGGTAAAGCTCCTCAGCCTCTCTGGCTGTCACACCCTCGAGATAAGGCTTTTTCAGCTCACTTGATCTATTCAACATGCTAACTTCAACAGCTGCCAGTTTACCGTCAGATGTGAACTCATGGAAAAGGCCTATTATGCAGAGAAGAGATTATAATATACATTTTCCTTAAGTAGCCTGCACCAAACAAAATGCAGTTGTCTTGATATGCCTCTTGCACCCATATATTTTCATCATCATCAGCACCTTGCTACCTATCCTACCTTTTGGATATTTTGACACCACCTCTAATTGAACATGGCATATGTGAGTTTATAATAAAGCCATGTGGCTACTCAGCACAGTATTTGTCTAAAGAAAATGAAGGCTCTTCTCCTTTTGCAGTAGCATGTTTTTCACCCAAAGAAATTGCATTATAGTTAACAAAACTGAAAATGAACTCTCCACTGCCCTCACAGGGTTTGACAGGGACAGTAATGCAGGGTTTTTCTCTTCTTATATCCTCTAATAGACAAACATTTTTTGATGGAGTAAAAAAAAAAAAAAAAGACCCATTGGGCAGCAGCAGATGATGGGGGTAGTTTGCATTTTAATTACAGTGAATAAGACTCCTGAATAACATGTGATGGCATTCCTGAATAACGTGGTGGCACTGATGCCTTCCTGGGAAAGGCCGACTAGAACATGGGACCCGAGTGGGTTATAAGGCAGTGCTTGACAATTTCACTTCAGTTGCCCTCATGAGAACACTCAGTTTGTAGACACCCTTGTTTTTCAATAAACCTACATTGCATCAGACTCCGAAGACTGTTTGATTATGACGACTGTGAGTGGTGTGAAGGGACCAGGCCAGTTAGGCCCCGGCAAAAACTTTCCACCACAATTTTTCTGACAAGTCCTGCCTGTCTATAAAATCTGAACTTAGATGTAGAATGGCACATTTCTAGGGGGAAACTGTCTGAAAATGTGTTAATTCTTTGTATGTGATAACAACAGTTAATTTTTTTTTACTCAAGATGTGGGTGCTGTACAGCAGTGCTGACACCTAGGTGTGATCCCAGGCAGAAGGGGTTCGTTCTGATGGCTACTGCAAATGATGACCCACATCTGGGCAGTGGCCCATCTGATGACTCAGAGATCCTCCTGGATGATTCTGACTCGGGCAGTGTGCTTTCTGACGACTCTGTGCTTCCCGACTATGAAACGGATGCTAAATCTACAGAGCCGGCTAAAACACTATACGAGGCCTGCGCTAAGAATGACCCCAAGTCCCTGCGCAGCATCCTGGAGAGAGGAGTCACGAGAGAAGAGGCCATGGAGCTGGACCTCAACGGCAGGGTGAGATGAGTTTAATTTTGATTTTTATCACATAAGGAACGTGACTTTATACTGTATACAGTAGGAAATATATATTTCTACAACAAAAAAATAGAAAGATAAACTTAATATGTAATGTATTTCTATCTTGTTCCCCATCAGAATGGAGTGATGATTGCTGTGGCCAAAGGTTTTGTAGACATTGTCACCCTGCTGCACACATGTCCATTAATAGACATTAACCACCAAGACAATGATGGCAACACTGCTCTCATGATTGCTGCCCAAGCAGGTATTTCTGAGGACATATACGCCATAATCACCTTAAGATCTAGTCTCAAATTAATGTTTTTTTGTTTTTTTTAAATCCAGGCTTCATTACCATTCTAAACTATATCCTTAACTACTACTCTGGCGTGGACACTGAGGTCAGGGACCCTCGTGGCTTCACAGCCCTCATCAAAGCCGGTCTGCAGGGCCGAGAAGAGTGTGTGTGCGCCCTGCTCATGCATGGTGAGATGAAAATCGACATGTCTTACCAGATAAAATCTCTGATGATGGAAAGCAAAGTCTACGCTAACAGTCAAAATGCACTACAAATACTTTTGTAGAAACAAACATACAGTTTGATCTGGTGAGTGCAGTATACACTTCATAATCAGGAAAAAGTATACTTAAAAACTATGAATGCTGTACACGTGTGATATAAAGGTAAACCAGGACATCTGACCTGTGAACTAATCTGGTCTTTCTCTGGGATGCAGGGATTAGTACAGGGACACATTTAGGATAGTGTTTCTACAAATTCCATTCAGGTTCTATTTAAAGTTCAGTTATGTCAGAGACAGATTGACAACATGTCATTGCTCCTAAATCTAGTTGTATTTAAAGTGTAGGACAAAAAGTGTTGTGATCTTGTATTTGAATTGAAGCTATATTGCAAGACTTTTATTTACGTCCATCACATTCAAGCCCTTACCAAACGAGTTCACACAATACTGAAAAAACATCTGTTGTCTGTTGTGACATTCCTATGGTGTGACATGCTGTATGAGCAGACCATGCACACCAGAGACGTTTGTCAACCAAGCAGCCTAACTTCCTAACTTAAACAAGGATAAAATAAATTAATCAAGCAGCTCATCAAGGCGTTCCAAATGTTATTAAACCGAATGGATTGAATGCTGATAGTGAAAAGAGTCATTTTGCGCAGGTTGTGACGCCTTTTATTTCATTGGTCCACTATTACAGGCACAAGATGCAACGGAGTAGGCCATGGCGGTGCCTATGACATAATCATGTGTTGAAAATCATGGGTTTAACCTAGAATCAGATTGCAATGATGCAAATCTGCAGGACTGTGGTACAAAGAAGTATATTGCTTTTCTCTAACTGCAGGGTATATCGTATTCCATCATGCTGTGAAATGGCCTAATTTGTTTCTGGAAGACTTATGATTCTTCCTAAATGAGTTGTGCTTTAAAAGAGACCACACAGTGGGGTCATTACATTGAGTTGACAGCATTTGATTTCTTCACATTCCACAGCATCCAGTGAAATTTGACTTGTTCCCCTCTTTTCGTTGCTTTCTGCTAAGTTCTCCCCTTTTTGGCGTGCAGGTGCAGACATGAATGCAATGGACCTGGTCCAAGGGAGAGGCTTAAAGGATTGGGTCCTTAGGACAGGAAGGTTTGAGACTCTGAAAAGAATACGCCGCCTGCAGGCTCATCCTATTGCTGAGCAGTTTTGTGAAAGCTACATTCCTGAGTGGTCTGATTTGAGGCAATTGGTAGCAAAGGCCACCGCCATCAAAACAGCCAGTCAGAAGCTGAGGCAGCGCCTAAAAGACAGCGTTACTTTCAGCTTCCCGCAGGACGCCCAAGACAATGGGGTCATGGACCATATGGTGCGGATTACTACGAGCATCCACAGCCCCCTGGTAACTACTGGTTGTCGTCCACTCTGTCCCTCCAGTCCCCCAGAGATTGGAAAGCGGCGGTTTGCTGTGCCTGAACTGCTCGAAAAGCACAGCAGCAGGGAGTTGGAGGAGAGCACAGTGTCCCACAGTAATGGCTCCATAACCTCAGCTTCTCCCACAGAAGTGTCAGCCACCTCTGTATCTCTGACCTCCTGCTGCCAGGACTCAGAGCGCAGGGAGAGCATGCAGCAAGGTAGCATGAGAAGCTTCATTCCCCGCAGCATGACACAAAGGAACAGTATCTTCCCGTCAGGCTATATTCCAAAGATTGAAGTGACAAAATCTGGGGAGCCCACCCCAAAGAAAGAGAAAAAGAAGAAAAGGCAGAAGGGTTACCTGGAGCCTCCTATCTGGAAGTACAAGGAAGCCAAGGAGGAGAAAAAGAGAGAGAAGAAGCTGCATCAGGAAAAGGAAAAAGATAAAGAGAAAAAATCGAAGGGGTCCAAACGTTCATCAAGCCAAAAATGAGTCAGTTTTCTCTTTTCCACTGAGACTTGCACTGTGATAATGTAACGTATAAAGGATAAGGATGTGATTACATTGACTCTGAAGTCAGTTTTAACAGGAGACGAAAGGAAAACAATTTGTGAGAAAGCGACTGACAAATACAACCAATGGATGGATGTGAACTTTGGCTTGGATGAACGCAAGTAAACTGGAATTACTTAATGTTATTTCTGATGTGTTTTTCAGCCTCTTTGAGCTGAAAATTCTGTTAACCAAAAATTATTTGCTTAGAGATATACAGTGAAATGTCTGAGCATGGCTGTTTATTATCTCCAACTTGGTTAGTACGTCTCAAATCTTGCAAAGTTGTACTGGTTGCAGACACCTGCAATGGTATTTAACTGCAAGATAACCAAATGGCCAATATTGTACATATACACGTATCTGATCAAATGCCTTCAGGAAATTAATTTATACCACAGGTAATCGAAGACTTTGTAATGTTGAGAGGAGAAAAAGGGAAAAACTATGCGTTCTGTTTGTCTACACTACATGTTCAAAGGGACACGGGTCTATTGTTGCTGCTTTTTACCGGGCCCAGCACTGAAGTTGCATTACTGAAAGATCTTCACTGGCACAGTTTCTAGTTTTGTTAAGATCATTTTGTAGCTCCCTGAAAGCCATCAAATGTTCACTCTATGAAACATGTAGCATCTACCAGATGCCTTTTGTCTTTTTGACTGAATTTTAAATCTCCAAGCTGTTTTGCGGTGTCATGCAACTGATGTTTGCAAGATACTGAAAAAGGAAAATTGCTGCAATATGTTGTCTTATGGTGGGGAAAAAAACTGCCACAGGTGCACAAACAAAAACCCTAAGTCTGGCACTGTTTTGTGTGTTTGTTGGGCTGTTGTTATAAACCAGAACTGCTCCTTACAATTTTACTTTCATAGAAACTACCAACAGACCTCACATCTGCAGAGTTACCTATGAGGGAAACCTCTTGCACATATGTTACTCAGGGACATAGCATTATCAGAGCTAGCATCAATCACAGCAGGACATTTTTCCTGGAGTCCAGCTTGTGTTGGGACATTTTTAAATATTTTTTTAAAAGATCAATCAACTAGCTGAAATTATATATATTAACTTATAACTGCATAAATACAGATGACTATATAAAATTATGTTATCTAAAAAGTACATATACGTATTTAGATACGGTTCTTGTGAAAAATTAGGGGAAATCTGAGGTTCATTTGAAAGGGAAAGCAAGATACTCAGAAAAATCAGATCTATATCTGCATCTTTATAAAGTATATGCAAGTTTGGAATAAATTCACTGACCTTTGAAAGAGTGAAGGAGTTGGCTCTTTTTGATTTGCAGTAAACTGAAAGTACCTGAAAATAACAAAATACTGTACATCAGTGTGGTTGCTGTGGTTACAGTACATATTACACGTGATGTACACTTTCTGAAAAGAAAATAGATTGTAAAGTTACCTCCTCAACACTGCTTCTAAACAACTACATGAAACACTTGACTATTTGAGTCCATGAAATTATCCTATTTACACACTAGAAATGTGACATTGGCGTGCATATGACTGAATAAACTCTTGTCCAGCTTGTACCTTTGGTTACTGTTTTACAATAAAGTTGATCTGAGCTTCTTAAGGAAGCCTGTAATGCGATCTCTACAGTGGCATGGGGTGGCCTTTGAATCCCGGCCTGTAACCTTTTAATCCACAGTGCAGTATCATTACATAACAATTAGCTTTCATTGGTAATAGCAGAACATCAAAGTGATTTGTTATGTTTTGGAGCATTTCTTAGAATTATTCCTATTAAATCTATTCGGTTGTGTTTCATGGTGACGTTTAATGTGCCAACACAGAAGTATCAGCGCCCAATATAGAAACAACCACGTGTTCTTCTGTTCAGTCAAACACTGTCATGTTACATTTTCACTATTGTGGCGGGCTTCCTTTCCAGAGAGCGGTCAGCTCTAAAATAAATGTCTTTCTAGAGTTCAATGAAGGAACTTATTAGATTACGATCATATCTATGAAGACTCATGCAGTAAACTCAATTTCAATTGCTTGAACTGGACCAGATTGTGCGGATTTTGGCCTCTGAGAAGGAAGCATTCAAAAAAGTCAGCATTACATTTTATATTCATGTGCTGCGTTTCATTTCGTCCACAGCTAAAATATTGACTGTGCAACAGTCATACATTTATTTTCTTTATCAACAGTTCACTTTGAGAAAATGTAGCCTATCACATTTCCTCCATTCTGGTGGATTACACAACAAAAAGAGTCTCTTGAGGAAAAATCTCAAAGGAGTGTGTGTCTCTGAATAAAAGAGATTAGTGGGAAAGAAAAATAAGTGCAGATTTTTAAAAGAACAATTTGCTCTCTTTTCCGCATGACAGCTGATGTGAGTGCTTCCAGCTGTGTCTGCAGCCATAAGCCAAAATGGAGAGATTACAGAGCCTGAGAACAAGGAGGGGGATTTATATTACAGACATGAAGACATCTCTCTGAGGCTCTACTCAACAAAGTGTTGTCACACAGGGCAGTCTATCTGGCATCAAGAGACAACTTGGTATTTGACATTAAGACACACATGGATTGCCACAACTGCTGTGGCAGAAGTGTGTTATTCTCAGTTTAACGGGACATGAAACCACGACAATAATCAGCACATTAGACATACAGAGGAGAAGGATAAATAAATCTTAATGTCCCCCTCCACTCAAAAATTACTTTACATTACGCAGCAGGCTACTGCAGAAACAAGCAATAAAGAAAAAATACTGTATACAACAGCTCAGCTGACAGGAACAGTTAGCGACTAGCTGGTGAACATAATGGAGCATTTAGCAGCTGAAGAGCCATATATTTAACTCACAAGGTGGTAGAGATCATAACAGATCAACATATCAGTCTGATGTAGCATCCCCAGCTGGTTCACAACAGTTTTAATGATGAGCTATTAAGAGGTGCTGTGGCTCCATAAACAAAATGGCTACCTTGTTGCTCACAAGCTTGTTAGCATTTAACCTGGGAATGTTAAACACCATTTAAACAAGACAGAAATTGGCCTAAAAGAGCAGTTTTACTAACTTATATATTCATACTTAAAAAAAAAAAAAAAAAAAAAAAAAAAATTAAAAACCAGAAAGTTAATTTTTTGAAAAGCAGAATAGTGTCACTTAATATTGTTCACAACATGAAATAAAATGCTTATCAACCTTGTGCCCATATTAGTCAGGCGCTAAAGAATCCAAACTCTTGCATTTCTTGGAAGACACTTTTGTCAATTCATCCTTCTTCTATTGGACTAGTCTTCCCCAATAAAAGCACCGGACATCACAATAAAACTAACAGGAAGCACAGACTTCAGAAAAATTAAACATCATTGATACGGCAATGTTGTGCTACTATTATAGATTTATACATTTTGTGGAAAAACAACTTCAATTGCAAATATTGTTCCAAGAAATGTATTCAAAGATGTCTGGAGGGGGGGGGGTCTTAAATTCAGGATAAAACCTCTGAACTCATACAAGAAATGGGATCATGGCTTAACACATTTAAAATAATAATAATAATAATAATAAAATGTAATGACGGTACTGGCTTGTTCTTGGTTTTACTTGCAGAAATATTATTGTATCATAGTGGGGTCTTTGAAGCACATTCCTGACAGCGCAGTGCAGACACGAGTCCACAGGGGAAAAGGAAAATGAGAGGTTTAGCAAGCAACAGGAAAACCGCTATGGGAACACATTCCAGGCCGAGCAGACTCTGTACGGGACAATAAGGGGTGGGACAAAACTGTAAACTATTTAAAAAATCTCCAATCTCGCCTTTAAATCAGGAGAACAGACAACAACCAAAAGTGTTCTTACTTATGGGAGAGAGGACTTGGAGGGAGCCGTCACTTGTGAAGTTGTCAAAGCGGAAGGAGTCCGGGTCCAAGCCGAAGGTTCGTGTTTATCAGCACAGATTTGGACCGAGATGAGATAATCTACAGCTCGCTGTTTGTCGCCATGCCAGGACTCAGCCAGCTGCCAGTCCCTTTTTATTTTCACTTCTTCCTCAATTTTTTTTTACGGCTCACATTTTGTGTGTAGTTGTGTGAGCGATTTTTAACTTACATTTTTTTTAAAGGAAAAACTGTTGACGAACTTTTTTTGCTCAGAAACGGCGGCTGGTCGTCATCGAGGCAGGAAAGGATGTGAGTTCTCTGGAAGACACACAAACGCATCTTTTACTTTTCTGTGAAACGTTTCGGCCACGGAAGGACTCTTTAAGATATCTTTGATATGGGAGACGTGTGGCGTTTACGTCCGTCAAGTTAAGTGGCGAGCAGAAAATAGGTAATGGTCCTTAAACTTTATATTTCTCTCATATGGGTTTTGTGTGCCGTCCTTTGATTCCTATATCCTAAGATGTAAAACTGTAGCGATGTAACCCAGTAACATTGAACTCAAAGTTACCTTTGACAGCGCCATACATCACTCCGCGTGTTTCCAGATGAGAACAGGTGTCAAGTGGCCTACCTGACCAAAGACAAATTATTATTCACGCATGTTCTGATATCTTAATATTGTATTCTGAATCATATCACAGGTCAGGGCAGAGAATAGGCTACATTACAGGCTGCAGTGTGCAAGAAGTACTTTAAAGTAGCCTACATTTAGCCTAATCAAGTACTGTAAAATATTGACATATTTGTGTAAATGGGTATTTCTCTTTTCATTTTATGCTATTAACTTGTGGCCTACTACATTTAAGTGGTACGTTATTTTTAGTGGGGGGATGGCCCATTAGGAGCATTTATCAAAAACAATGTGACTTATTAATTCACAGGCTTCTGATATTTCAGAGCCATGGTCGAGCCAGGTTATCAAGGGGGGTGCAATCTTCCCATCTTCCCCCCACAAATCACCTAATGGATGAAAACATCCAGAATTTTAAAGTTGTTTAAAAAAGAAAAAGAAAAAGCTCCCCTATTACCAACTACATCATATAACTGTTGGCTACATGTTAATGGATCATTATAGTAACATTTTCTGATTAGACATCTGTATTTTTACCTCATAAGATTTTTACTTCTTAAATTAGTATTTTATTTTATTTTTTCATTGTTTGGCTGCTTTCACTCAAGCAAAGGATCTAAATACTTCCTAAACCACTGGTTTGTTCTTTGTGACAAGATCCCTCTTTGAACACATGCTGGGGTCAAAAGTTCATTCCTCTTGAAATATGCAGAACTGACATATTTGCTCATGCCTTTCTGTGCGGAGTTTGCATGTTCTCCCTGTGCTTGCGTGGGTTCTCTCCGGGTTCTCCGGCTTCCTCCCATCATCCAAAAACATGCACCTCAGGTCAGGTTACCTGGCGCAGCGCTAGTGGCAGCCTGCTGCAGCAGCTCCCCCCTGAGAGCCCCCCTGCTGTAGTGAAGAAATTTCCCCTCGGGGATTAATAAAGTGAATAAAATCAAATCAAATCAAAATAAAGTTGGTCGACATCTCTATTAATGTAAATCCTAGTTGATTTGTCCTGCCCTCACAGTTTTTACTGGTGAACATCCATCTCCTTCATCTTTCACACACTCACTTTTTGACTGCAATGTTAATGGAAGTCAAACGTGCTTTCTCCAGGTTGGTGCTGTTGTAGGCGTCACTCGTACTCATACCCAAACTTTATGTGTTTGGCGCTTTTATATTCTTCTTTTTGTGTGTGTGCACAACATGTCTGAGGTACAGTGTTGTTGTCCTTTTCTTTCCCAGACAAGCTTTCATTGTAGTTATGCATGTAAGAGCATGCAGGCAGCAACTGAGTCAAAAACCCTGCCAAGCCTGTCTTTTTCAATGAAATTTAGATGTAGCCTGTCGCTGTAACGAGCAGACGGTCGCATTCACCGGATTACAGATTTACGTTTTTTGACCACTTCGAAGTCATAAAAAATGACTCGATGTGATGTGGGCATTTAGATCACATGAAGCTTTTACAGTAACACTGCTTTAAGTTACTTTCCAGAGACAGACTTGAAGGGCGTTTTGGTGCGATGAGGCCCAGTGGAGGGGCTGTTGGAGACTGCTTTGCAGTGCCCATGCCCCCACAATCCACCACTGCAACCACACAGTCATCCAGATGGAATGAGAGATCTGCCTACCCAAGTCAAAGCTTTGTAGATGAGAGGAAGAGATGACAATGGATCTTTTCCCTTTGGGTCACACGGGTGTAGCTTTGGACAGAATGGAGACAAACAGGAGAGAGCTTAGACAGGAAGTGTGCAGCAGTATGATTCCTATGATGGAAGAAATGATTACTGTTCTGTCATATGTTGGGACCCTGTGGATAATAAAATTATTTCTAGAGAAATGAGACAATTGCGCCTCCACTCTGTGGATGAAGTTGTGTTCATGCTTTTCTTCCACCAGAAGCATAGATTTACCACCACTGACATGCAGCGTGCATGATTCAGGAAGTGCTCTTTGCTGTTTGGTAAAATATGGCTTGAGGTTTTAGCATGTTCGAGCTGGGTGCAGTGGGTTCTTATCGGTTGAGCTGGAAACCGAGAGAAGAAGAATATCTAAAGATAGCTTTTCTCGTATATTTAAGAAAAAAATTTAGCCTAATCTAGCAGAGGTTTTCCATTTGATTTTACACTTAGATAAACATAGGAAACTCCCTTCATTGTATGTTCTCGTTTTCAAGACAGCTGGCTATATGTTTTCTTGAAATAAAAGTATTTTAAACCTTATCAGAAATTATAGTTTTTTAAAAAAGACATCAGAAGTATAACATCACAGAATTTACAAATATTCATTATGAACTATTTCTCACATCAGGTTTCTCTTGAGTGACATTTAACATGACTTGATGAAATGACTGATGGCTTCCTGTTGTTTGTACTTAAATATTTCTCACGAGGTGCATCAAAACTAAAGGAGGATATCCGTGGTTTTGTGCTGATGTGCAAGTTTCACTGCCAGATGTGTGGAGTTCAAGGGTTATCAACTGTGAGAGATGTGAAGTGAGATAACTACTTCTATAAAAAAAGAAACCATTTCAATCTGTTTAATTTTATGTGCGAGTTAGGTTTTGGTTCAGACTTTATAACAAAAGTCCATGAAATGAAAATGACTAAAATAATTACTCGGTTATAATTATAAATGCAGTTCAGTTTTCTGTTAATAGATTAATCAATGAATTTGCCTATCTTTGAAGTTTCCTACTGCGACCCTATCATGTTATTTTTTTATTTTCTTGCCTCAGGGTCAGGAAAAATGTATTACAGGTCTCCAGTGTAATCTGTAGATTTCTGTTTAATCTGATTTGCACGAGTGGTCTTTTAAGAAAGCAGGCAAAACTTGTTTGGAACGTACATCAACATACATCCAAAATGTGTTATTAGACATTTTGTCTTGTTTTAAGGTTAACTCAAACGTGTGGAACTTAGCAGCCTGCAGTCAACCATCCTTTTTGGACTTTAGTCTCACTCACCTGGCAGAGTGCACACTTATCCACAGCCCATTTGGCACCCACCTCAGTCCATGTAGTTGCACATATTTAAGGACTGAAGAAGAAATCTGCCAACATTAACCTGCTGAACTTCTTTGCGCTCTTAAACAGCATTTCCAATAGACATGCTTGTTAGTGATGGAAAACTCCTTCTGCGGCTCGTGATCAAGGCACAGACCTTGAAACTGAGGTTGTATTGTTGTACTGAACTGTAATGTGGCTTTCCCTTCTTAAGGAGTTAGCCCAAAGGCAGAGCAAGAATTTCCCGCAGAAATGTATAAACTATAAATTGGCTTCCTTCTTGAAAACCATTTTGTAAAACCAAGAAAATTATGGTGAAAGGGAATTTAAAATACATCAACATTGACTTGGGGCTTTTGTCATTTGCTTATTTGCACTTGAAGAAAAACAAAAAAGTATGTTGAAAAAAAATTACTTTTATAGTTGATGTAATTATTTTGTGAAAAACAGCAGGATTAGATAAGGTAATTAAAAGTTCTTCACTAAAATATTTAAACTACATTTCATCACTTATATTTCTAATTAAATGTAAGCTGTCTAACATCACCTGGATGTCCAGTTATCGGCTAGAGTGTGCTTTAGCTGCAAGAAAGGCTGACTTGTGCATGATGGTCCTCTTACTTGCGTGACTGACCACTGCAGCCCAAAACAATGAGCAGACCTGAGTCTCGCCGGACAGCTGGGTGGGGCCACTCAATGGCAGGAAGCAAAGCCATCAATATTTACTCTGTGAGCGGGGTAGCCGAGGAGTCGACAGGCCTGGAGCCTGGGCAGCACAGCGCCACACACAGTCTCAGCACACATACACAAACACTCTGGAGTGCTGTTCCAGCCTGCTTCCCCTAAGCCCCCTTTTCCCACCCAGTGCAATTACAGCACAGGCAGACAGGCTGGGCCCTCGGACTGTTGTTTTTGACCTCATAGCTTCCTCTGCCTCCTCGGAGTGCGGCCTTTAACCACTGTTCGACTCCTCATAGACACGACTATTAAGTTACCATCTGGACATTTTACTCAAGCATCTTTTAAAATGTCATGTTTTTCCATAACACCTTAAATTAGATTTCTGGTTTTCATTATGACAGTTCCTAATAAAGAAACAACCCGAACTGTATTACGTTTATTTAATTACATCAACTGTTATTCATTATTTTGTTCCTGTTTCACAGAGATGGGAGGGTCTGCTCTGCTCACAGCGGTGCTGGCTGGAGGGCTTCTGTGGATTTCTGCCATCCATGCAGGTGAGTTAATGCTCAAATGTAAAAAAATTCACTGTCGGGGTTTCATTCAATGAAAGTCCCATTAGAGTGTACTTTAGATACTGACATTGAGCCAGACCCCTACAATGTGAAGGCTTTTCACTGCAGAACCCACTTGAAGGTATTTGTTTTGGATCTCTAGCCTGCACATAGACTATGTGGTTCATTCTTACGGTTCTCGCCAACAAAAGTAGTTGTTTGCTGCGAACATGCTCAGACAAGACAGGTGTATACTACCTGCCTGACATGGAAAGGCAGAGTACAAGGAAATAAGTGGCAGCGGGAAGATTGTCGAATATCAGCTCAAGAGTTGGTGGACCTGTGTCCTCGTCATTCTGTCTTTAAGTTGTCTAAAACTGGATAAGGCAGCTCTAACTATTTTTTAAAATGTAATCTGTCTGTGTCCGAAGAGTACTTGCTTTTACACTCATGTATGGGTTAAATGCTTTATCTGCAGAGTTTTGTTTCTGACAATAGTTTTTATAAGAGAAAGCTTTTGCTGCAGGTTTTTGTGCCTCTCCATGCAAACACAATATACGTCAACATTTCAAGTTCTGTGCTGCTGTCTGCATGCCATGACTTCCAAAACAGACACTGGGCATCCGATCCCCTCAATTCTAATCCACAAAAACAAAGACAATCTGTATTGGCGAAATGCAGAGGCTTGCAAAGATAGGAGCATATAGAATATGAAAAATGCATGTTCTTATAATTTCAAACCAAAAATACTTGCTACCTATGTGAAGTCTTATAGCTGCCAGGAAATGGAGTAAACATGTTTCTTTCAATTACAACCAGGAAGCCAAGAATAGTGTATCACTTACATTTTCTTCAAGGTAATGTTTTGCCTTGCTTTTCCCCAATCAACCCTCTTTCATAGTTTGGTATTGACCAGTGTACGCTTGCTGCACTTGTGTCCTTGCCCCTCTGTTAATACTATTTTTGTGCATTTTCTTGTGCTTCAGACACCAATGATGATGGGAAGCTTCTCTGTGTGTGCGAGAATGACAAAAGCACATGTCAGAATGGAACGTGCAGAGGAGACTACTGTTTCTATACCTGGGTGAAAGGCAAAGAAGAGAAGGGCTGTTTCATGAAACGCAACTACAGAGAGCAGTGCTCTGGTTCCTTTGAGCTATTCTATGTGTCCTGCTGTCAGGAGACCACGTGCAATGCCAACGTCATTGTACCTTCAGACATTGGTCAGTACCTAAATTCATTGTTTTACAATACTTAAACATCACATGCTTGAAACTTTAAGAACCAGCGTGGTGTTCGAACTTCATGGTTCAGCAGTCCATTCAGGCTTACCCCACAGTTAACTGCACATCTTATTTTGGACAGACAGGCCTATGGCTTTGCTCTAGATAGTAGCTGGTTCCCCCTTGTGGTCAGTTACAGCAAATGAATACTATATGACTTTTCTGTTTGGATTGATGATGCACTGAATATTATGCCATTACCTTCAATCAGAAAGAATGCCTAAACTAGAACATCTCCTCTGAGATGTACTGAAATGTGTGTGTGTGTGTGTGTGTGTGTGTGTGTGTGTGTGTGTGTGTGTGTGTGTGTGTGTGTGTGTGTGTGTGTGTGTGTGTGTGTGTGTGTGTGTGTGTGTGTTTGTGCGCCTGAATGTTCATGTGTAGTGCCAGCAACAGCACCCCCAGCACTCCCTCGTCCAGAGCTGTGGATCCCCGTGTCTTTGCTGCTCTTATTCATGATTGCCATTGTGTGTGGCCTGGTGATATTCCTGCGCTTCCGACGTGCACACTGCAGACTGAGAGACACTGAAGACCCCGATGCCACGATCCTCAAAGTCCCTAGTGGAGATGATCCCACCTACGGTGTAAGAGACATTTGATGTTTGAAGACAGAATACTACCACGAGATGTTCACGTTTTTGAGTTCTCGCATATGAATTATTTCTGCATGTCTCTGTTTCCTTCTCCAGGATATCTTCGATGAGTTTTGTACGTCAGGGAGTGGGACAGGCCTCCCTTATCTGGTCCAAAGGACTATGGCCAGACAAATCTCACTCGTTGAGTGTGTTGGTCAGTCTCCTTACTCGTCACTCCTTCTCTTCTTTGCCATGTTTTTTTTTGTTGTTGTTTTTTTTGTCATCATTATTTGTTGCAGCTGTCTAATTGAGTCTTCCTGTTTCCAGGTAAAGGCAGGTATGGAGAGGTGTGGAGAGGAACATGGATGGGGGAGAGTGTAGCTGTAAAGATTTTCTCCTCAAGGGATGAGCAGTCCTGGTTCAGAGAGACCGAGATCTACAACACTGTACAGCTGCGACACGACAATATACTGGGTATGGCGGCAGATTAAAGTTCCAGAGAAATTATTCTTGTGTTATGTTTCATGTGCAGAGAAAGAAGTAATGTCTTTTTAAAATGTGTCAGACAAAAGACAGATTAATATACCGTTTTCTATTCTGTTTTTTTTTTTTTAGGTTTTATAGCATCTGACATGACATCCAAGAATTCCAGCACCCAGTTGTGGCTTGTCACTCACTTTCACGAGCTGGGTTCGCTCTACGACTTCCTGCAGTACAGAAGCATGGAGCCAGAGAGCTGCTTGAGGATGTGTCTGTCTGTGGCCTGTGGCCTGGTCCACCTCCACACTGAGATTGTGAGCTCCCAGGAAAAGCCAGCAATCGCCCACAGAGACTTGAAAAGCCGAAACATCCTGGTAAAGCGGAACGGACAGTGCTGCATCGCTGATCTAGGTATGGGTTGAAGTAGGGACAGTGAGTCACCACGAATCAGCTGGACTTGTAGTTGTGACTGTTTCCAACTTCTGCTGACAGTTATGATTAATGTGTCTAGACAAAACAGCCATTTAATTATTTGATAGTATTGCTCTTGGTCGATTATATTAAAGCTGATATTGCACTATAAATTAAAAAGTTGCACCTGTGCTCTCTGCCCACTCTCTCCCCAGGTTTGGCTGTGATACACTCTCAGTCCCACGACTACCTCGATGTGGGCAACAACCCTCGGGTGGGGACCAAGCGCTACATGGCGCCTGAGGTGCTGGATGAGACGATTCGTGTGGACATCTTTGAGTCCTATAAGCAAACTGACATCTGGGCTCTGGGTCTGGTTTTCTGGGAAATTACCCGCAGGACCCTTGTCAATGGTAAAGTGACACTAATCTCTTCATATTTAATGACTTTGCCGTCATTTGCGGAGATATTCAAAGATATATGTTTGTACCTATTCTGGAAGTAAATTGTATAGTGTATGTATCTGTAGATCTTTTTAGAAGTTAGTGTATTACTGATCCACACATCCTCTTAAAAATGTCTGTCAAGCTGTGGTAGAGTATACATAGGAAGCAGTTAGTCCCATGTCTCTCAGCAGTGCAGTGTTTTTCTAGTCTGTGTCTGTCTCTACTATCCTCTCTCATGATTAGCATTGCAGTAATTATAAACACTCTTATCTGGTGTCAGCACTCACTTCTACATAGTTCAGCTGCTTACAATTTGTAGATGCACACACACACACACACACACACACACACGCACACACACACACACACACACACAGACAGACAGACAGTTAATCATCCATAACTCTGTGCTTTGTGGCTCACCCAGCGAGAGTTTTCCAGACATTTTCATCCCAGTGTAGTCACCAGGGAATTGATATCTTTTGCTGCTCTCTCGTTTAGTCAAACATACTTTTGAAAACTCCCACTACAGCCTATCTTAAACTCTGTGTGCTATATCAGGCCTTGTGTGAAGTGAAATTTATGTTCTAGAAATGTATGAGAAGATAATACCACATGAGGCTTATAATTTGACAAATGTTTCATTTTCTTGGAATAGTTAAGTCTGCTTTCTAACCACAACCAAGAGTGTTGTTCTTCTCAACTGAAGGAAAAAAAGCAAAATATATGTAGATTTTCTTTGTGATTTTTTTTTTTTCTTCTTTTTTTTCTCCAAGGGATTGTGGAAGAGTACCGCCCTCCCTTCTTTGACCAGGTGCCCTCAGATCCCAGCTTTGAGGAGATGAAGAAGGTGGTGTGTGTGGACCAGCAGAGGCCCAGTCTGCACAACAGACTCCACTCCCACCCAGTAGGCCATCTGATGACACACACACACACACACACACACAAATTCTATTATATTTTCAGGGGTGTGTAAATCTCTGCACAGTGTCACCTCTTCTCTCCTTAAGCATCCACATAATCCTAAAAACAAATAAGAACACATCCCTGCTGTGATGACCAGGTGGTATTTAAAAATGTTCTCGGTGTCTAGATCCTGTCAGCCATCGTGAAGATCATGAAGGAGTGTTGGTACCAGAACCCACCAGCCCGCCTCACAGCCTTGCGAGTGAGAAAGACTCTCTCCAAATTGGACCAAGACAGCGACTTCAGCATCGAGAAACTCAAGCGGGACATCTAGAACAGAGCACCAGGAGGAAACGGGGATACAAGATTGATAACACCAAAGGGGATTTTGAACCACATTCCAACAGAACGAAGTGCATAACATTAGCATATTTTGAGCTAATGACTCACACAGTAAGCGTATTATATTAAGATTAAACCCATATGACTTTGAGCAGTAACGTCTGGACTGTCTTGCACCTAAGGCTGTGGTTTGTTCTTGTTTGTTTTGCATTTGTTTTTTGGGGGGAGGAGGGGGGTTGTGGCTATGTTTTTTTGCATGGGCTAATTTTCATCTTTTTGTCTGGGGTCCCAAAAAGTTACTTTTTTTTAAATGTTATGTTCAGCCAATAAACGTTTAGATCAGACATTTCAGCACAGAACTATTCACATATACAGTTTTTGTCCGCATACGGGGTTACACTCACTATTATATTAATCAGAAGAGGAGGAGTTCTGATATACAGTATATTATATGGGTTTTCCTAATGTCCAAAGCCACACACAGTATGAAGTGTTGGTCACCTTTATTATAAAATGCAGGAAATATGTAAGTAATAACATGCTCATAAAAAAACAGATCACATTACCTTCTGTACGCACATTTAATTTAAATGAGCATTTATTATCTGCACATAGACAATTTTTTAGTTGTACATATTCTAAAAGCATTGAAGCTGTTGCCTAGTACTGCCTTTGGGTTAATTATGATATTTTAAAAAGGGATTTTATTTTATATTCAACAATGAGACACATTTTGTATACTTTTTTTATATCACAGAATGTTTTCACACAGATTATTTTTATACATTTCTGTAGGTGTAAAATGTACCATCACAATCATTAAGGTCAGTAAAGGACTTCACCAACAGACATGTAATATTGTCTATCTTGAATAAAGGATTGTATTTTTCAAATGGTGGTGCTATGTATATTGTATTGTAGCACTAATGTTTGCAACTCTCTCATTGTCCAGAAGAGGTCATCAGATAATAGATAAACAGGAATCCATGTTGCTTACAGTAGATCACTCAAAAAGAGGTTTTATTGACAATTCCCTACATTATAAATACTGTTTTAATATTCTCTGAAAAATACCCTTTTTAATGTTGTAAATGATCAAGAAAGAATGCAAATACTCAGGCCTATGCAATATTGGGAGTTATATATCAAAGTATTTTATACTGTGGATTCTGTTTAAAAGGGAAAAAAGATCAGACATAATTTTTTTTTTTTTTTTAAACAATACTCTTCTCAAAATCAAAGCAAACATTTTCGTTCACTCCTCAGATGAGCAACACAGCCGCTTGTTCGGGTGTCAGATTTATCTCCTTTTTGTTATCATAAAACAAAATATTTAGCTTTACCAATGATCTGGAAAGAAACTGTTCAAAGCAAGGCATAAAAGCAACAAGTTTGACATGGAGAATGTCAGACCGTCACAGGATACAAAATGTCCTATAAAAATCAAAATCAGCACTAAGTTCTGTAACATTAATGAATGTTTTGTTATCAGATGTTGAAAATAATACTGCTCTGTCACCTCTGTGTAACATCTGCACGCCAGTGTTTTCTTTCTGTATCAGTCCTGCTTGTTCTTCCTTTATCTCTGTGTGTGTGTGTGTGTGAGTGTGTGAGTGTGTGTCTGTCTGTCTGTCTGTCGGTCTGTGTGTGTGTGTGTCTGTGTCTGTGTGTTGTCTGTCTCCCTGGTTGTTGAACAAACTCCAGGGAGATAATACTCCCTCAAAGTCCCAGTCTGTCTCGTCAGTCAGATGAAGAGCTGGTTATTTTTAACACTGCAGGGGGGTTGTCCAAGTATGAGAGAGGCCAAGCTCCCTGTCTGTAAGTGCTGAAGCCCATCTCTCTGTTTTCCTCCTCTGTGTATTCTTTTTCACGGTGGGATCATTCGAAGCGGCTCGGTAGAGACGGAAGGATTTATTCAGCAGACAACGTGCACTGAAGAAATGTGGAGATAAATTGGACAGGGCTGATAATGGACAAATATAAAGCCACAGAGGACACTATGCAGACACAATTAGACTTGGGGATAAATCAGTGAGAGTGCAAGCAAGAGAACAGGTGATAAAATCAGACACAGATAAAGTCCCAAATGCACCAAGTGCCGCCTGACTCGCCTCTACCTGAGCTACGCTCTCAGTCAGAGGCATATGAATGTGTTGGTGGGGTTTAGACAGGCTGCTTCCCCAAGCTGGCAGAAAACTCTAAATGGAGCTGGACCAAAACACCTTTTGCTCTCTGTTGGGCGGTGATTATTTTACACTTTAACACATAAAAACTGCAAGCGGATGTAGCTTTCTGAAAATCCTGATAGAGCAGCTGATATGTGATCTGAGAAAAACTGGAAAAAATGCAGAATAAAATACTCTTTTTATGCAGATTCAAACAACATTTTGATCAGGGACTGCAGTTGAATAAATTACACAGCTGCTGTGCCTGACAGATATAATATTAATGAGGGATTTGTTTGATAATTGATGATTCATGGAAGATCGATGAATACCCCCAAGTCACCTGAGTCTATAAAACAGATTATTTTAAACTCTTCCCCTGCTTCTTTCTAACTTTCATCTGTGATGACAAAAAGGGTTTGGTAAGCAGTCACGGTCACATTGAATTCCTCTTTCATTTGCATGACAGGACAAAGTCATGCCTGACTTCTCTGTGTCTACTTTAAATGTTGGCTCTGTGGGAGTTTGATGACTGAATTCAGAACATTAAATCTTTGTGTAAACATTTTGACAGAACATTAAATTATCAGTCATCAGATTATGTTCACAATCTTTATTGTTGTTTTGGAATTATCTCCAATAAAAACAATTAGTCTAATTTAATTTAATGAAAGGAACACTCGATGGTTTTACATGTTGAACAATAATGTTAGTGGAGGCTGATAAGACACATTTTGTTCTCTGAATACATTTTTGTTCTGAGTACAGTTGTGAGTAATAAACTCAATCCGGACGTGATCAATTACAACTGAATCAACCCTGGAAGCTGAAGCTGACAAAACAAACAACTATATTGTTTCTGTTTCTTTCAGGCATTGATGCCAATAAACAGGCAAAATACTTAGTTTGGCAAAATCTTTTAGACACAAAAAACATAATGCAGTCATGGAAACTAAGTCTTATGTAGATAAGAATTTATAATTTTCTGATTTTCAGCAACAAAGATGATTTTCAACATTTTTAGCTTTTCAACATCATTAATATATTTATGTTTCAAATAGACCTTTCCAGTGTTAAATAATATCCTCACATAAATTCATCAAAACGTATTTTTACCCAAAGAGGTCTAGTATGGCACAATCTTTTGACATAAAGTCACAGTAAGGTAAACTGAATGTCAATAAATACTTGTATAACTGATTGTTTCTCTATTAAAACATGGACTAACTTCAGATCATTGAATTCCTGCATAGCCTCCAATTTTGAAGAAACAACAACCATGTCATACTTTTTTTAAACATAATCTTTTATAAATGACAACCAAGTTTTTACATTTCCAGTACAACCAACGGTGGAACATAGCCACACATCTAATAGATTAATCATGACACGCACAATGCTATGCTGTATATTGACCTCAATCAAGGTTCAAGGTTAAATGTGTTCATCCATAAAATCACGGAAAATACAATCAATGCTGATTACTGAAGATAAAAAAAAAAAGGCTTCTTAAATAACTAGACAACAACCTTTTCTGAAACATTTTTCAGGAACGCATTGGATAGAGAGTAAATTTACCCACGTGTTTTATTTATTTTTTTTGGACGTAAAAAGTCGTTATTCAGACATGCGAGGTAAACTCACTATTTGAATATACCCGTCAGTTTTGGTGTTTACCATCAAATGTCATTTGCACTGCGAAGTGCCCACTCCGTGTTTAGATAACGAGACTGGAAAGTTGTAATTGAGCCAACATTTTATTTACCACACAGAGAGCCCTGACCTCGGTGGCAGCGAGCAGGCAGCCCTCCCCTTTAAACATGCGCGCGCACACACACACACACACACACACACACCCCTTTAAACACGTCACTCGCCTGGCTGGCTAGTATCTGGCGGTGTGGTGTGTGCGGTCGGACTGTGGTTGTGTTTCAGGTCTGGTCGTGTTGATAACGACACACTTCGGACGCATTTCATCGCGGAGAGATGGGAATTTTGAAGACATGGCTCTAAAACAAATTGCCCCAACGCTGCTGGCCCTGCTCGGGTTGGCGGCCGTCGGTAATGGTAAGTTTCATCCGAGCAAGCGCTCCCGGCTTTTGTCTCGGATGTGTTTTCCCGGACCGGGCATCGCCTGTTGTCGCTAATCTTCATGGCGCTCTGTGTCGGGAATTTGGCTAGCCGTGTCTAGCTAGCGTCGACCTCCAAAAAAAAAAAAACAGCAACAAAAAAAAACAAAACACGGCGGCTCTTTTACCCGAGTCCCAAAAAAAAAAGCAAGAAAAAAAAAAAAAAAAAAAAAAGCCGTGTTGTTTGTTAGTTTGTCGGATTTTGTCGACTGATTTAAAACTGGACGAGTCGCTATTGAGCGTGGAGCAAAGTAGGTGAACCACAACAACAACATGGTGGGGCTGTCTGTGTCGAGGCGCCAGCTAGCGTTTGCTAGCCTCCCCGTCTAAAGTTGAATAATGTTGATAATAATGTTTTGTTCGAAAGATATACAACCTAAATAAAATGTGTGTTTTTTTGTTTTTTTTAAATTTAAATTATTATTATTATTATTATTGTGTCACAAGCGACCAATAATGATGGAGCGACTGCTGGCGATTCTTAAGTTAAACCTCTCGGCCGGCCGGTGTGCTAACAACATATTTACAAAACAATCTCTTGCCGGCTGCTTCTTTCTGACTGTTAACACCGACGCTGGGGAGCGACACCGTGCGATGGTTGCCGCCTGGTTAAATATGCGCAATGTGGTCAATTACAAGCGTCGTCACACGCTGCGAGCACCGGTTTCCACGTTGGAAAGGAGCGGAGAGGGGAGAAAAAAAAAAAAAACCCGCTTGAATGAAGGCCCTAACCTACTTTTGTGCATGTAAATGTGTATTTGAGGGTAAACACCGGCAGCTCTGCCATTTACCATTTTGTAAAGGGAGTGAAAAGGCTGCTTAGTAGCCTCCAGCAGAAAAGTGAATGCTGGCACAGGGTGACAGCAGCCGGGTACATTCAGCCGTCCCAGACAGAAGTCGGACTGCGAGTCTGGGTTCATTGTGATGGAAATGTGGCAAGTGGGGTCTTTTGAGGCGCTGGTTATGGGGCTGCTACAGCCTGTGGTCCTCCTCCTCTCTCTCTCTCTCCCCCCCCCCATCTGCCGGGGCAGCTGATGCACAACTTCGCACCACAGCCTCAAATCAGCATAACCTCTTGAGTGTTTTGCCTCTGCGGCATGTTTGCTCATCTTTTGTTCCCTTTACCCCCCTACCTCAAGGTTTAATAGATTTAAATACAAGCAGGACTGCAAATAACCATTGCTTTTATGACAGCTTAATCTTTCAATTGTTTTCACGATTAATCAATGGGCTGTTTGGTCTTTTTTTTTTTTTTTAAATAGTGGAAAATGTCACGGTGTTTTCCAAAAGACTGAAATGTATTGTTTTGTCCCGAACAACAATCCACAACCAAAAATATGTTGAGGTGGAGTTAGATTTAGTCTCGTAGCACATTTAAAGTCAACAAAAGTTGATCAAAGTGCTGCACGAATTCAATCGGATAGGCATGAGAATTTAAATTCATTACCGGCAAAGGAAGCGATTTAAAAGCAGACACATGATGCTGATGATGTAAGAGCAGTTAATACTTCTCGGGAACCAAAAAATAGTTTATTTTTTATGGAGGACTAAATGAACCTGAACATATTCACATTTAAGAAGCTGGAATCAGAGAATTTCAGCATTTTTGATGACAAAACAATTATTTGATTATATAGGTGATTAATTTTCTGTCAACCAACCAATGGCTCAATTGACTAATTGACATGCTCTATCACAAGCATGTCTTTGGTTATGCATAACACAATTTGAGCTTTTCCTGTGATCATTGCATCTGTAGACTTTGTTTCAACTTCCCACTCACCAAATAAACTTGATGGTTAAAAAGAAAAAAAAAAAAGTCAACTCTATGTACCAAATGAAATATCTTAACTGCATTGTCATCTATTAAAGCATATGTTGTGTTTTAAACAGGTGAGTCATCTCCCCCCAAGAATCATTAAAAAATATTCCTCCCCCGCTCAGTTTAGACAAGGGTGGAGGTTTAAAATGATCACACCTGAGTGGCCAGTTTGTTTGCCTGGGTTAGTCCAACATTAACAGTGATGTGTGAGGGGTGGGGGCGGGTCTGTGGCCAGACCAGACCAGACACCGGGGTGACGATGGCTTTGTCCAGCTGGCCCGGAGTCTGTTGTGCAAGGGGCCCAGAAGTCTATAGTTTGACACCTTGTAATGGATTACACCGAGCAAGGGCTGAAACCTGACAAACCTGAACGTCGCTACGCCAGAGCAGATTCCAGCCCTGTGCGAGTATGTTTCTGTGAGAACGTGCTTTACTCACAGGTTTGATGAATCTGTCACGTGTTGTTGACTTCATAGGGATTAGGAGTTGCTGGTGTTATGGGCATTACATGCCTGTGTGACGCAGTCTGCTTGGGTGAATTCAACACAGTAGCAATGTGATATGGGCACTGTCAACCACACTGCTGTGAGTTAGGGTGCGTCCCTCCCTTTATTGCTCTCCATTCTCTATCTGTCTTAAATAAAAAAAAAATAAAAAAAAGGCCTGGTGCTTTGTGAGAATTTAATCTGTACTTTGTCATCTGTGGTCCCACTTCTGCTTTCATTTATTCACTGCTACTAGAGTGTTGAGGAAGGCTTTAGGATGGGTTGTTTTTTCATCCCTAGGTTAAAGGAAGGCCTTTGGTGAGTTGAGCTCCTGCTATCTCTTGAACTCTGCACTCACTTTTTTTTTTATTTTTTTATAGCCCTTCCATATACTATCACCCGCCCTGCCACAGTCTTGTCACTCCCTGGCGTGCCTCTGTGTGAATCAAAGACTGGGCAATTGGAAACTGAGAAAAGTCCCCTCTTTTCAATCTGTTCAGGGAACTGACTGTGCAGAGCTAAACTCTGGTACAGGTGCTGTTTAATGTCAAATTTGATATGAAAGCATTCAGGTGGTTGAAGCATGAGCTTGTCAGATTGGAACATGTGTACACCTGCCCATTAGATCAGAGCCAAGGGAATGTACGGAGAGAGGTTGAAACTTATTGGGTTCAAAGGTGTGTGTCTTTAAAGACTGGGACCGGGGGTGGAAGGAGTGACATTTGCATTTACAGCTGGCGTCACCTTTAAAAGGAAGGAAGTTGGGTTTACCCCCCCAAAAAAACAAAAAACAAAAAAATATGTGTAGCAGTTGTCGAGACCTGTTTTCAATAGATAGATGTTTCGGCTGCTGGATCCCTGCAGCAAAATTATGATCAAATGAAGTTGCAGCACGTCGTCTGTGTGAACTTTCTGGTTGCTTCCTGGCCCAGACACCTTCTCCTCAGCAAGTTGTGTTTACCAACAGATAATAATAATAGTAATGTGGCCCTGAGCCTCTTGGTGTGTGTGTGTGTGTGTGTGTGGGGGGGGGGGTCATGTCAGGTCAGGTGGTCTAGGGGTGGTCTAGTTTTCCCTGGATAATGACCAGTGTTGATAATGACCTCCGGAGGCACAGACCACTAATTGCTATAGCAGACAGCATAGCCCCTGACTGACCCCGCTCCGCAGTTCCCAATCTTGGACCACAAGGGATTACTACCACCTCTGAGCAAGTCCACTTCTTGGTTGCCCACTTCTATGCCTTCAAGTTCCTCTGAACACTTTGTCCTTGTTCAGTGTTTTTGCATGATATGCATTGGTGTTAATGTATAGAGGCAGAGAGTTGTTATTGTCACAGGACACCCAAACAGTCAGTGTAGCTGTGATTTCATGTCTATAGGGCTAAACCTGACACCCATCCACCATTACATGTCTCTTTTGTAGATCTCTTTGATTTTTTTTTTTTTTGTTTGTTGGGGGGGGGGGGGGGGGCGCTATTATTCACACATTTAGATTAGACCTGCTCTGCCTTGTAATTTTCTGTTGGAAGGTGTTCATCCTACTTGTCAAGTTTTCTCCAATACGCTCCTCACAATGATTTGCTTTTCTTGGTGTGATCCGGCAGGATCGTTGGTAAGAACGCTTTGTTCTGAGAATACAGTGCCTTATCTAAATCGCTCTTGAAATACAATTTAAGCTCGCACCTCTGGCCTTTGTTGTGCTCCCATGGTGACCTTATTTTAATAGCGCCCCAGTGTGTTTTACTTGACAGTTAAGCTATCATCCTTTCAAGAGAGAGTGTGCAAAGTTGCTTCTTTTTTTTTCTTTTTTTTTTTGAGTTGGAACAAGAGTTTAGTGAAGCCGCATGTCATTTCAGTCTTCATGTGACAAATCACATTGTATTTCCTACAGCAACACATGATGGCCGGACTATTTGTTTTGGTGGAATTATAGTTTCTACTTACACATTGTATGCAAAGTAACATTAGATATAATCCTTTTTTATGTTTGTTTTTCCAAATTTAACAATGTGGCATAATTAACTATATAAAATGGTTTTTCTTTTTCTTTTTCCTGATTTCTTGCCAGATGTCTTTTTTTGAAATATATTTTTTATTGTGGTTGGTTTCTGTTGGTAATTAAGATGCTGAAAGTATGCATCTACATCACCAAAAAAAAAAAAAAATGTGAAGGGCAACGTTAACCTACCGTGTAGTTAGAGCAAGGTATTGAGTGTACATTTTCTATTTGTTTAAAATACCCAAATTTCAATGCTAAATCATACATTTTTGATGCCTCGTTTATTTGTAATCTTACTATAAAATCCTTTTTATTTAATAAAACCGTTAAAATTCTTTAGCTGTGAAATGTTGTCTCATACAAGAACTTGCTTAAATAATCGGTTAAAATGTAAAATCACAAATCTTAAGGCATTTATTGTCAGTTTTTTGACACTTCTGTTTTTTGTTTTGTTTTGTTTCATGCTCAAGTCAAATGGCAGAAGAATTCACCTGTAGCATCTGCAGTAAAGCCTGTGTACCTTTGAGCTGGTCCAGGACAGACAGACAGACAGACAGACAGACAGATGGACAGGATGTGATGTAGCCGGGAGGATGGTGGTCGGTAGAGATAGTAGAAGCAGCCTCAGCCCCGGAGGCTTCACTTTAGAATCAGATCAGTAATCTGACCCTGAGATGCAGACAAAGGTAATGACTTTCCTCCTTCCCGAGCATTGATTAGGACACAGTGGTGTGGGGTGTGTGTGTGTGTGTGTGTGTGTGTGTGTGTGTGTGTGTGTGTGTGTGTGTGTGTGTGTGTGTGTGTGTGTGTGTGTGTGTGTTGCACTTGCACTGTCTGGTGGCGTCTGCTTGTCTTGATCAGCTCTCAGTCTGGTATCTGCATGGATCTAATTTCAGCCTGTGCATTTTGGTAATGGTCCCCCCCCCCCCACCCACCTGTACACCCATGTACTGACCATCTGGGTCAGCCCTCCGAAAACTCGTTTGTGTAACCTGCCCGCCCTGCGCCAAGCACGCTTTACAGTATTTCCCGCAGCCTTTATGATGTTACAGTACTCAAAAAGTTCACTTTTTGTTATTGTTTTTTTTTTTTTTTGGACAGGGTCGTTTCGCGTGAGTAGTTCTGAACAACAAGTGCGTACAAGGAGCGCCGTCATCCAGGTTAATAGGAAACGCTGTTTGGAGTGGGACTACGCTGTGGTTTTAGTTGGGTCCGAGTTAAGGCGGCGATGTTTGTGGCAACAATGTTTTATTAATCCCTTCCTCACGACTTCTTTGCCGTTTCCTGTCTCAACATGAACGGAATGATAGGAACTTCACACGCTGGCATCTCAAAGCAGTCGCTCTGCTCGCCCCGTTTTCCTCCACTGTTCCCTTTTCCTGCTGCCTCCCGTAAGTCAAAGTCTAGACTGGGTTTTAATGACAGTCGCAGCTGGCCACTCCAGCAGACCTCAGTCCCAGCTCTTTGCCCCCCCCCTCTGTATTGTCCTGCCCAAATGGGGACCAGCCCCCATCCTGTCTGGCCCAGAGCTGCCCCCCCCCCCCCCCAAGTATCGGGGTTGTACTGTAACCCCAGTCTGTCCCTTGCACTGCTCCACCACCCATCCCCCCACACTGCTCCACGCAGAAGTGCACTCCCCCACTCTGCTCTTTGTTCATGTTGGGCCAGTCCAATCCCTCCTCATGTCGCCTTAATCTCCACACAAAGGACCAGTGTAAAGACCACCAATTATGTGGATACAAGAGCAGAGTTCACTCTCAAAAAATGCACACACACACACACACCCTTTACTCAGATCCGTGTGTATTTAGGCTTGATATTATTCCTTCAAGTCTAACTTTGTAACACTTTTGCTCTGAATCCAGTGAGATATGCGCAGCACTGTGCAAACAACACAGCTACTGGGTAAATGCTAGCAGCCTACTAGTTCTTGTCTGATTTACAGCGGTGTGAAAAAGTGTTTGCCTCCTTCCTGATTTTTTTTTTTTTGCACGTTTGTCGCACTTAAATGTTTCAGATCATCAAACAAATTTAAATATTACTCAAAGATAACACAAGTAAACACAAAATGCAGTTTTTAAATGAAGGTTTTTATTATTTAAGGGAGAAAAAACAATCCAAACCCACATGGCCCTGTGTGAAAAAGTGTTTGCCCCCTAAACCCAATAACTGGTTGGGCCACCCTTAGCAGCAACAACTGCAATCAAGCATTGGCGATAACTTGCAATGAGTCTTTTACAGCTGTGGAGGAATTTTGGCCGACTCATCTTTGCAGAGTTGTTGTAATTCAGCCACATTGGAGGGTTTTCCAGCACCAACCGCCTTTTTAAGGTCATGCCGCAGCATCTCAATAGGATTCAGGTCAGGACTTTGACTAAGCCACTCCAAAGTCTTCATTTTGTTTTTCTTCAGCCATTCAGAGGTGGACTTGCTGGTGTGTTTTGGATCATTGTCCTGCTGCAGAACCCAAGTTGGCTTCAGCTTGAGGTCACGAACAGATGGCCGGACATTCTCCTTCAAGATCTTTTTTGGTAGACGGTAGAATTCATGGTTCCATTTATCACAGCAAGTCTTCCAGGTCCTGAAGCAGCAAAACAGCCCCAGACCGTCACACTACCACCACCTTATTTTACTGTTGGTATGATGTTCTTTTTCTGAAATGCGGTGTTACTTTTACGCCAGATGTAACGGGACACACACCTTCCAAAAAGTTCAACTTTTGTCTCGGCAGTCCACAGAGGATTTTCCCAAAAGTCTCGGGGATCATCAAGATGTTTTCTGGCAAAAATGAGACGAGCCTTAATGTTCTTTTTGCTCAGCGGTGGTTTTGGTCTTGGAACGCTGCCATGCAGGCCATTTTTGCCGAGTCTCTTTCTAATGGTGGAGTCATGAACACTGACCTTAACTGAGGCAAGTGAGGCCTGCAGTTCTTTGGATGTTGTCGTGGGGTCTTTTGTGACCTCTCGGATGAGTCGTCGCTGCGCTCTTGGGGTAATTTTGGTCAGCCGGCCGCTCCTGGGAAGGTTCACCACTGTTCCATGTTTTCTCCATTTGTGGATAATGGCTCTCACTGTGGTTCGCTGGAGTCCCAAAGCTTTAGAAATGGCTTTAGAACCTTTTCCAGACTGATAGATCTTAATTACTTTCTTTCTCATTTGTTCCTGAATTTCTTTGGATCTCGGCATGATGTCTAGCTTTTGAGGATCTTTTGGTCGACTTCACTTTGTCAGGCAGGTCCTATTTAAGTGATTTCTTGATTGAGAACAGGTGTGTCAGTAATCAGGCCTGGGTGTGGCTAGAGAAATTGAACTCAGGTGTGATAAACCACAGTTAAGTTATGTTTTAACAGGAGAGGGAAAACACTTTTTCACACAGGGCCATGTGGGTTTGGATTTTTTTTTTCTCCCTTTAATAATAAAAACCTTCATTTAAAAACTGCATTTTGTGTTTACTTGTGTTATCTTTGACTGATATTTAAATTTGTTTGATGATCTGAAACATTTAAGTGTGACAGACATGCAAAAAAATTGGAAATCAGGAAGGGGGGCAAGCACTTTTTCACACCACTGTATGTATCAGAGCCCGTCGATGACATTCATTTTGAATTTACATTTGATTTGTGAGATCTTTAGTTTCGCGCTGAGCCATCTTTTGCGACATTTAGTTTGAGGCTCAAAGTGATGAAAACTACTGCAGTGTCTCAGTGAGTTGAAGACTTTTCCATGGACGCGTCCCTCTGTATCTCCGGTCGTATTATATTTGTAATGGGCAGTATTACCAATCACTGACCTGAACTCTTTTAATACAGGATTTATGTTTAAATGGCATGAGTGACTTTCGTTTTTTTTTTTTTTGTTTTTTTTTTAGGCATTGAGGCAACTGGATTAATCAGAAACAAATATTCCCAGCAGCTCATTTTTTTTTTCATCTATAAAAGGTTGCAATCTCTTATCGGTTTCAAAATGACACATTCTGTCGTAAATATTCTCCGTTTTGGCCACCCGGACTGTTTTTGCTTGTTCGTGTGGAAACGGGCTAGACGTGGTATTTTGTCACCAAGGTCGCCCTAAATGAAAGGGAGGATCCGCCACAAGCCAAACTCTCGGTTGACCACAAGCCATCCACGGCAGACTCGCGAAGCGATTGTATGTGTTTTCAGCCATGTTTGGTTTCCTTCCTGAGCTTCTGTCTTCATGTCTGTGCACCATCTGTCTTACCGCACACACACACACACACACACACACACACACACACACACACACACACACACACACACACACACATGGAGTCTCTATGATGGATGCGCCTGTTCCTCTCCGATCGCTGCTGTTGCTACATTGCTGTGTGGTTGGTGCAATATGTTTGTCATAACTCTTTCGCAGCATTCACTTTGGGTTCTGTGAGTGAGGGGAGGGGGGGATAACTGGTGAGGAGAAACTCTTAAAAAAAAAAAGTATGTTCTTACTTCAGAAACATACGTTCTTGCGTCGAGGACGGGTCGATCAGAGTAGCTCCTCTCCGGGTTCACGTCGATCGATCGCTTTCGCTGGGAACCTGCGAGCAGGCGTCCTACGGAAGAGTTTGACGGAAGCGGGGGTTGAGGTTGCGATGGAACTCGAATGTCGTTGTGCTTTTAAACCCACTACTGTTACTCCCGTCATCCGTTTCATCGAGCTAAACTATTTGCACCACTAATGCTGCAGATTAGCGTGATGTGGCACAGGGCTTGTTTTTTCCTCTTTTTTTTTTTTTTTTTTTTTTTTTTTTTTATCAGTCCCAGCTTGCTTCACCTCTGTGTAATCTGCAGGAAATTCCATCTGCATGCGAACTTCGGTGAATTTGGACGCACTCACCCTCGAGTTCCTGCCACTTTCCCGCTCACCTCCTGGAGAATAACACGTACACACGCAAACACGAACCAGATAAGAAATATTACTGAAACCGTGCTCACCATTTCCAGTTACTGCTCCGTGAACAAGCATAGACACATCATCAAACACGCTACTTGCAGGAGAGGAAAGAAAAAAAAAAAAAAAAAAAAAATGCTCCCACACAGAAATCAACCTTTTAGCAGTTCAGTTAAGTGGAAACCACTCCTCTGACATTTGTGGTTTTGGCCACTTGCGTGTTACAATGCTGATTGCACAATCAGTGTATCAGTCATTTTGAGAATTTCTTCTTTTTTTTTTTTTATCTAAACGGTACTGAGTAACAACTCGGTCGGTTAAAGAATGCGTTAAATGTGCCGACAGCTTTTGACAAACCCCCAAGTTGGGTCAAAAAGGGGAGATCAGTGAGTTCCTCTGGTCAAAGGAGCCCTCGATATAAGACGCAGAGGATTAGTGGAATCTTGCCACTCTTAAAATCCTTTCTTTCCTCTGAGCTAAACCTTGTCAGCGGTCCAACCGATGCTGAGCCTTTTTTTCTTTGTAGGACAATAAGGATTGAAATTGCCCTCCTCTTTGTGTGTCCTCCTGTGTTGTTTTCGGTACAGTGGTCTTGTCTTTGCCGATTCCACAGCGATTAGTCTTAAGTGGTCCTCTTTTGTCTCATCCAAGGATCAGATCCTGGTCTGTCAGGACTCACTCATGGTCCTGATGTCAGCTTGTAATTTGTGTTGTTTTTTTTGTTTTTTTTTTTACCATGAACGGGGGGGGGGCCAAAATAAAAAAAAAAACAACTAGTCCCACAATCATCTAACCATGCCTGGTCCTGCTGTGCACCGTGGCAGCAGAAAGCCTTTAGAAGAAGTCTTTTGTGCTGACCTTGCTCTAAATGAGAAGCATGTGTGCTGTGACTCAAAATCTAATTTTGCTCCAAATCTAATCAGTTTTCAGCGTGTTCCTCTCTGGGTTGCCCAACCAGCACAGGTTCTGTTTTAGATGTGGCAGATTTGAACGGCTTCTCTTGGCGCTGACCTCATTTCCCTGCGTGGATGGACCACCGGAGTTTCATTATGGCGGCGGCAGGCGTTCCATTGTGTCACCTCTAATAGGTCCCCGCGCAGGACTCTGCTGTGTTTAATAAAACTCCTGTCTCATTAGCTAAAAACAGTGGCGGCTCTCAGTGTCCACGTGAGGGAGACGGAGGAGAGAGGAGTGGAGCAGAATGCTGCATTGGGGATTTGGCAGGAACCTTCTCCCCCTTGTTGGGTTTCACTTTGTCTGTCCCACTGGGCAGGTCTGTCTCCACCCTGCGTGTTTGGGTTCATCTGCAGTGAAGGATCTGATTTCAGAGCCGTCTGGCTGCTTCTGCTGAACTGGAAGGTCTACACGTCATAAAATGCCCACAATTGAACGGGGCACTATTTACATTTTGTGTTTTAACTGTGGGGTAAGCTTGCCCCCTGCTGGACAAAAAAAAGGGGGGAAGTAAAGTAGGTTATGTTTTTGTTTTTTTTGCCCGTTTGATACATTGTCATTTACGTCTCTCTCTCTCTCTCTCTTCTCTCTCCAACAGCTTTACATTGTAACTGCACAAACTGTGAGAAGACGGGCTACGAGTGCGAGACAGATGGCGCCTGCATGGCCTCCACTTACTACATCCAGGGGAAGGAGCAACATGTTCGCATCTGCATCAACCAGGACAACCTTGTCCCCCCTGGGCAGCCCTTCTACTGTCTGAGTGCTGAAGGCTTCCTCAACACTCACTGCTGCTATATAGATTACTGCAACAGCATTGACCTGAAAGTTCCAGGTGAGGCGCCGTCACCGAGCGTCGGAGCTCTTCCGCCAGTTCGTCAGTGGCGCCCGCTCAAGTCGGTCGGCTTTTAAATGAATCGCCTTGTTTCTTCTGTTTGCCCTCCTAGTCCCAACAAAGGAGGGGCACTATTCGGGCCCAGGAGGCACCTGGGGCCCCGTGGAGCTGGTGGCGGTCATCGCAGGGCCCGTGTTCCTGCTCTGTGTGTTGCTGATGGTCGGCGTGTTCCTTTTCCAGTATCACCAGAGGGCCTACAGCCACAGACAGAGGCTGGAGGTAGAGGACCCCTCCTGTGACCACCTGTACCTGCCCAAGGACAAGACCCTGCAGGACCTCATCTATGACATGTCCACCTCAGGATCAGGCTCTGGTTTGTACTCGCTGCCTATCTGAAAAGACTTGCTGGTGAAATGGTGGAATATTTAGTGCTTCTTCAAGGACACACTGGCTAATTTTTGTTTTGGTACGTGTGCTGCCCCCTGCAGGTTTGCCCCTGTTTGTGCAGCGGACAGTTGCCAGGACCATCGTGCTGCAGGAGATAATAGGAAAGGGTCGTTTTGGTGAGGTGTGGCGAGGGAAGTGGAGGGGAGGGGATGTGGCTGTGAAGATCTTCTCGTCCAGAGAGGAGCGCTCCTGGTTCCGAGAGGCTGAAATCTACCAGACAATCATGCTGCGGCACGAAAACATCCTGGGATTCATTGCGGCCGACAATAAAGGTGAGGACGGGTCTGCGTGTCGAGACTTAGATCCTTCGTGTTTACGTTCCACCAGTCCAGAACATAAAGCGACATCGTTTAGGTGAATTTCTGGACCATCTGTATCACAAGAAAGTTGAAGTAAGAATAAATCCTTTCAAAATACGACGAATAGGACCGACAGGTAGGTTGAAGGGATCGATATTTAGCTTGATAATGTTGGCTTTTACGTTTCACGCTGCTCAGTATTCGTTGAAGGTAAACGGCCCGTTCACTTGTGTCCTCCTTCAGACAACGGCACATGGACGCAGCTGTGGCTGGTGTCGGACTATCACGAGCACGGCTCCCTCTTCGACTACCTGAACCGCTACTCGGTCACCATCGAGGGGATGATCAAACTGGCGCTGTCGGCCGCCAGCGGCCTGGCACACCTGCACATGGAGATCCTCGGCACTCAGGGTGAGATGAGCCGCCGCGTCAAGCGGTCTGAACGAGTCGAGCGAGCGAGCGAACACCGCGTTTGCAGCAAGAGCGTGTTCCCGCCGTGACGCCTTATCTGTTCTCCCGCAGGTAAGCCCGGCATTGCTCACCGTGACCTCAAGTCCAAAAATATCCTGGTTAAGAAGAACGGCATGTGCGCCATAGCTGACCTCGGCCTGGCAGTCCGCCACGAGTCCATCACGGATACGATCGATATAGCGCCGAACCAGCGCGTGGGCACCAAGAGGTAAATGTCTCCACGCTCGTCGGCATGTAAAAAGGATGCGGCTCCACTGGGGAACTTGGAGATCCCTCTGTATGTCCTTTTTTTTTTTTTTTTTTTTTTAAAGTCTGGCAGCCTTCTTCATTTTACCTTCTGCCGGCAAATCCCGTGGAAAGACCCGAAACGGCAGTGAATCTTTGTCATCCGATGACAAAGAACGTGGTCACTGCAGTAAAAGTCTCGCATTCATCACTGTCTAGTACTGCGGTAGATTCTGGAGCAGCTGTACAAGCTGAAAACAATCCCCGGCAAATGTCCCATTTATTTCCGTTTGAGTCACGTTTGATTTAGAAACTGCAGTTCCCAATCAAATTATGTATTTGTGAGCTGTTGTTTTTGCTTTCAATCTGCTGTAGGAACCAAAAGAGCTTAAAGCCGAGAGCCACAAACGGGATTGCAAAGTGCATGCATTGTAAATTCCAAAACACCGAATATGACCAGCCTTAATCCTTTTTAAAACCGCGGAGGCTTATGGAAATTAGGCTTTTATTGTCGAGAAATGTGTAAATAGCTTTGCAAAGGCAAACTACTTGTGTGCCTTAAGCTCTTTTGACCTTCAAGGACAAAGCCACTGGTGGACGTTTTTCATTCTGATTTACTGTTACGAGTCAAACCTGTTGACCAGTGACGCGTCTTTTTTCCTAAACCAATACAATTAAGATTTCCCTAAACCTTGCTCATTGCTGCCCTTTGCCCCCCCCCCCTCCTCTGCCCCTCTCCCTCCCCCCAGGTATATGGCTCCAGAAGTCCTGGACGAAACCATCAACATGAAACACTTTGATTCCTTCAAGTGTGCCGACATCTACGCCCTGGGCCTGGTCTACTGGGAGATAGCGCGTCGCTGCAACGCCGGAGGTAAGAGCGCAAAACGTCAGCTGACGACACGGTGAACGGTTAACCCATTTTATCTGACGCGACCGGAAACGCGGAATCGGGAGACTGACAACGCTTCTCCCATCACGCGCCGCAGGTATCCACGAGGAGTACCAGCTGCCCTACTACGACCTCGTGCCCTCCGACCCCTCCATAGAGGAGATGAGGAAGGTGGTGTGCGACCAGAAACTCAGGCCCAATGTGCCCAACTGGTGGCAGAGCTACGAGGTATTTCACACTCTGTACAGCAACAGCTGCACGCACAGTTTTCTAAAGGAAAAAAAAAACAAAAAAACGTTCAGCGTACGTGCAGGGAGGCAGTCAGGCCGCTGTTAAGTTCGGTACCACAGCGATGTTCTGACTGGAGTACAAATATTGACTTGTGGTATCGAAATCGGATAAAAGATCCGACGGGTTCTTCCATCTCGTCACTTCACTTCTGTACAATAACTCGCCTCTGGCAAAAAAAATCCATCACACAACAATAACGCCGTCTGTTTTTCTTGGTTGTTTCAATATAACAAAATTAAAAAAAAACTACTTTGCACTATTGTTTAGTTAGTTTTAATTTAATTATTCTATTTTATTGTATATACTGTGCATTTTTATATTTAATATTTGTTACTGTTATTACTATCTATCTATAATAGTGCTGGGTTTAGCAGTGGAAATGTACCGACGCGTCGGTACGAAGACTTCTCTGAAGGCTTCCTCTTGAACTCGGATGCAGCTGCTGGTTTAACGTTTTACTAGATACGACGATATTAAACGCCATTAAATGACCATTTCATGGGCAATTCAAATATCAAAGCTCTCTGTTCCACCGCCAGCAACCGGCTCGCAGCACGACTTATTTTTTTTTTAATTATTATTATTTAATTGGGCAAAAGTATCTCACGCGGTCTTTGGTATCAAAAAGTCGTGTGAAAACACCGCAGACCAGCGATCGGTCAGAGAGAGTTTGTTACGATCACCGCACGCGTGTGTCGCGGGGGACACCCCGCGCAAAACCTCCCGTTGCTACAGGCCGCCGTGTTGCCGTAGCGACTACGCCCTATTGAGTGTGCACTGTCCGTAGGGGAAAATCGGACCCGGAGGCGAGGCGAGTCGGTACTTTCCCAGGAGAAAGGGGTCTTCCTGAACACTCCCCCGTTGTGTAACTCTAACCCGCGTGTCCTTCGCTTTGCAGTCGCTGCGTGTGATGGGGAAGATCATGAGGGAGTGCTGGTACGCCAACGGAGCGGCCCGGCTGACGGCGCTGCGCATCAAGAAGACTCTGTCCCAGCTCAGCGTGGAGGAGGACGTCAAGATGTGAGCGGCCGGGCGGCGGAAGGGGCGCGCTGGAGACGCACAGCCAGACCGACCGCACTCCCATAGGAAACGAAACACTAAAGACGGACCGCAAATAAAAACCCTGCCAGTTTTAAAGCCACACTCCAAGTTGTGACAAGGCCTACCTCACCTTTTTAGCCAAAACTACTGAGAATCAACCTCCCCCCCCCCTCCCCCCTTTTCTCCCCCTCCACCCCCCAGCGCCTCCCTTCGTTCCTCGTGTCCCCCCCCCCCCCTCCGCTCTCCACCCTCCCACCTCGTCTCCCTTCGACCCCCTTTTCCACGGGCCACAACACTACAGCACTACCACTGTTAATATCATCACGCTCAACCTTTTTGTTTGGGTTCGTTTCCCATGGCAGGAATTATTACTATTGTACAGTGACAGGATTTTTATTTTAAATTTGGGTTTTTTTGTTTGTTTTTGGAACTTTTTTGTATTTTTATTTTCATATTTTTTTTTACCTCCTACGAAATCATCCCATGACTGACGACACTTGTCCAGAAAGAGTTGAGCATGTTGTGGGTTGAAGAAATGATTACACCCAACATCACATTCTGTTGCTGTAAGTGTGTGAGGGGGGGGGGGGGGCTGAAGCACTGTTTCCAGTGTGTGTGTGTGTGTGTGTGTGTGTGCGTGTGTGCGTGCGTGCGTGCGCGTGTGTGTGTGTGTGTGTTAAAGGTGTCTGGACTACTAGCATGTTTCTAAGACACTTCAGATGTCTTCTGGTATACGCTGTAGTTCATTAGGAAAAAAAAAAAAATCAGTTAATGGATATTTGGTTATAACGCATGAACAGCCAGATTGTGTTTTTTTTGTTGTTGTTGTTGTTGTTTTTTTTTTTTTTTGCAATCCCTCACTTGAATATCCTCCAAACAGAAATGAGTTGCACCTCAACTGTAGCTTCCTCATCACGCGTGAGACCTGCAGGGTGGGGGGGAGGGGGAGGTCGCCCAGCCGACGTGGTCCGGTCCCGGTGTCTAGTCCGAAAAGTGGCAGGGATAATGTTTGGGATGGGTTTTTATTTATTTGTTTATAGTTTTTATTTTATATGGATGAACACTGTGACAAAACCTGAGGTGAAAATTTGATGTCGTAGTTCAGTCCGAGTCTTTTACTGTCTTTCAGACGTTTTTTTTTTTTTTTTTTTTTTAAAGGGTTATCGCATTCAAATTCAGTGAGACGCTCACTTTCAAATATGAATGTAGCCGTAACCCCCGGCGATGACGGGCGATGACATGGTCCACGCGGAGCGGTAAGGAGGCGTATGAAGTGGCGATGACAAACACGGTTTCCTTTTTTTTTTTTTTTAATATTTTTTTGTGTGTGTGTGTGTGCATTTTGTGTAAAGACATCATGGTGGGTGTGTTTTTTTTGTTTTTTTTTTCCTGACTTTGACATTAGACACTACTGATGGTGGGTACATATGATTTGTATATAAAACATGCATATTTTTAGTTGGTTTTTTTTCCTTTTTATGCCACGAGCTCCTGAGACATTTTTGAACAGTGATTTTTTTTTTTTTTTTTTTTTGACGGGATGGTACTTTTTCAGAAGGAAATAAGACTTGTAATCTGCTGGAATTTTTTTTTTTTTTTTTTTTCTTCATTTGCTCCTCTCATGGCAATTTGGTGGTACTACTGATCCCAGATCATTTTTTTTTGCTGTAACTTCTCAGATCTGTTTTCCCCCACATACTGTATGTCCTCTGGGGTGACATCTCTCTCTCTCTCGCTCTCATATATATATATATATATATATATATATATTGACACTGGAATACTTCGGAGCATCATGTAAACCTTAAAATTCTTGATCCTGCCTCTGGCTATTTATTCCGACCGACTGCTGACGGTTCACACACACTGGGAACGTAACGGTTTAAGATGTAAAATGCAGTTTGGTGACGTTTGACCTTTTTTTTTTTTTTTCTCAGAAGACTTTGACACGCTGCAAAGTGAAACTGCATGATTTCATCCCAACGTCTGCGGGTCGGGGAGCCTCGTCTGCCGGCGAGGCCGTGAAAGTATTACACTGACATTCGTCACCTTCGGGCTCTGCACTGTTATGTCCGCCGGGGTGGTGGGGGGGGTGGTGGGGTGGGTAGTTTTAATGTTAGCTCTGCCATCACCTGATCCAGAATCGACGCGTCATGTCGGTATCCATTTTGCATGCTGTCTCAAACACTGGGTCCTCTGCACTGAGGTAGATGAACTTAAAAGATAATGTTCTTTATTTTGTTTTTTCCCTTTTTTTTTTTTTAGTTTTTGTTTGGGTCGTTGGCTGTGCACCCCAGAAATGTTGCTGCTACTGTTAACATGGGTAAGAAGTTCAGCAGGGCGGAGCGGGGGGGGAGGGGGAGGGGGCGGGCGGCGGGAAGACGGCTGTCGGTTGAACCAAAATTGTCAAAAACAATCCTGTCCACGTTTTGGTTTGTTGCCATGGGTATATGACCATCAGACATCCTGTTCGTAAGACTTCAAAAAAAAATAATATTGTGCAGATCTTTTCAGAATTAGTTCAAAAGTGTGTATATAGCTGATATACAATAAAATTCCTCTTTTTCTTACCCGTGACTTCAGCTGGTGCTCATTCAAACGTGTCTCGCAGTGTTGTTGTTTTTTTCCTTCTGTCAGCTGGTGTCGAGTTAAAACGCCCACCGTGATGAGAACATGGGTTCACGGTCTCCGCAGGTCCGTGTTGAAGCGACGGCGCGGTGACTCATACTCGCCGTGATCGCTCCTTCTGTCCACGCCGGTAGTTTTAAAGAGTTACTCCGCCAACTCGACACTTTTTATAAAAAATAAATAAATAAATTAAAAAAAAAGCATCGAACCAGAAGCGGCAGACGGGAGATTTGACTATTTTATTTTTATTTTTTTAATATTCCAACACGTTCCTCTTTGTCAAAATCTGGTGTCTTAAGCTTTCCCGCGATGCAACTCGACTGCTTGACGGTACCCGGGTTTTTTTTTTGGGGGGGGGGAGGGGTGAATTGGTGCCGAGTTACTGGCAGAGCGCGCGCCGCCTTCGAGGTAACGCCGCTGTGATTTGGTCTCGCCGCTGTCAATCAACTGGTCCCTAATCTGTAACTTTAAACCCTCCCGCAATTAAGAGTCTCCCTCCTGCAAATCCAATCGAGCACCAAACCTTTAGGGGCCAGACGACGAGTCCGGGAACCAACTTCTTTCCTTTTTCAATCTCTCTCCCCCCCCCCCCCATCATCATCATCATATTTGCATACAGTGGCCCCAAAAAGTTGATTTGGACACGATGTATCCACATTTCATTACATTAAATAAGAAAATGTTCAGACAACCGTTTCTTAATTTTTAAAGAGATATAACGCGCACACGTGTCAAATCGAGCAAAAGTAATAGATAACGACCCAATAACAGTCGCTGGAGATCACGGTTTCAATGTTTTTAGTATTTTACTTTACCACCTCTTAGTCGGCAGAGCTACTTCACAACATCTGGACATTAAATCCATTTCATTCTTTCGCCAATTCTTCCTCCACGGCACCGTCGGGCGCTTCAAGTTCAGGGTTTTGGAAGATCTTGTTTTTGAAGGATCTTGTTGATCCACTTCTGTCGCTTAAGTGTATATATATAGTTTTTTAGATATACATTTTGAAGTTTGCGTACAAAAAACGCTTCTTTCGAGTCACTTCTAAAAACTCGCTTTTAGACTTTTTATTTATTTCCTCGTTGTACCGTTTCTCATTGTATTTTATTAATTGTTTATTGTTTTTTTTTTAAAAATGCAAATAAAACGCTTTTTAACTCGGTTTGAAAAGTGCTCCGTAAACGAAGGTACTGCCGTTATTATTTCTGCTACGAGTGGACATAAAGCATGAAAAATGAGCACATATTTAAAATGCATTTTATTTTCCTTTACAAGAAACAAAAACCAGACAAAGAAATAAGATGAAGGGGGAGAGAGGTGGGGAGGGGGGGAGTGGGAAACCAGTATATAAAGAGATGCAACCTCTGGCGTCCTGAAAAAAATATGTACAGTTCAAAATAATATCCATACAAAACATGCCACATACAATAAAAATGATCATTATATTTATTCATATTCCCTAAAAGTATCTCTGCTGTACAGATGCAACATCTTTTTAAAAAGTAGGTGAGGTTAAAAAAAACCTTCAATTTGAGCAAACTTTATTTAAATTAAAAGATATGCAGAGAACTTAAATTAAGATTCAGAGAAGTTAAGAAATTACGTAGGCTAAAATCCAGTGAGCGGCATAATGTCTCGTCATGGTCTTCCCTTGAAATAGAAACATACCAAAAAATATATATATATCACTGCTTCGGATACTTGATCAATATCTACCACTTTAGAGAAGTTCTCTGGTTATACTATGAGAGTGCAATTCATTACCAGGTTAAGTATGGGATTAACTTTTTTTGAGTATTACATTATAACATACATTAGGCCAAGTAACCATTTCACAAGGTTTACCAACACATTCACTTCTATAGGGAAGATAGAAAAAAGCAAAACACTAACAATATTCTAAAGGGAGTTTCAAGATTTTCCATTCAAGACGATATTAATCCAATTGCGACCGATTAAGGGACAGGTTTTGGTAATCAACAAGCAGTAGCATAAATAAAAAGAAAAAGAAACACGAACAATATTACATAAATACAAATGCTATGCACCATTGTACTGCTTTATGCGAGAAGTGATTTTTTTTGTTTGTTTGTTGTTGTCGTCGTTGTTCATGTCCAATTATCGACCCTCCTCGTGAATCCAAACGGTTCCGTGATCAGCTCGGCTTCTCGTCGCAACTGATCGGAGAAGACCAGACGTTTTTTCCTCAAACCTATTTTTTTTTAACAAACTTGTCTCTGAGAGCTTATAGCAAAAAACACTAATAGAAAAACAGGTAAATGCAAAACACTCTGGTTCATATACATAAAGATATTAGTTTGCCATTTTACATATATTTATATTTATGTACAGCTTTATCTTTGTTAAAATGATATCCAGTGGTTGATTTTTTTTTTTTTTTTTTTCTTTTTTCTTCAATTTTATTTTTCTACACTTTTGACTTTATTGATTACAAAGGGGCTGGATAAAGAGTTGCTGTCCCCTGATGCATATACCATATTTACAGTTTGTACAACTTTTGCATTTTTAAATCATGTGAGGTCTTAGGTTAGGTTAGGAGGGGGGAGGAGGAGGAAACAAAGTAGTATGGGAAGGTGGAGTTTTAGTAAAGCTCCCTTTAAAGACTTGTTTTTTTTTTTTTTTTCATTCATCTTACACAGAAATGAAAACAAATGCCCTTTTTTCCAATAAGTCTTTCCCTGCCATCAGTTCAGCCTCAAGAACACAGTACCAGCACTAAGAAAAAAAAAGAAAAGAAAAGCACACTACCGGGGGGGGGGGGGGGGGGAGTAGAAACACTGCAGGCTGGACTCAGGCGGAGGAAGACTTACTACAGTAAAGTTTAAACAACAGTCCATTAAATAATACAAAGAGGAAGAGGCATGATTCTAAGTTTAAGGTTGAGTCGTGACAAGGGTTGAGTTGTTGGGGGATAATAATAATAATAATAATATTAATAATAAAAAAAAAAAAAAAAAGAAGAAGACAAAAAAAAAAAAGAAGAAGCATTAAATGGGACAGTAGTCGTGCATCCACTGGCTCATTTTCGACAAGTAAAGCAACCAGCTGATGGGTACTTTGTTCATTTTGGACTTCCGCAGTCTGCTTCAAAAGACTACGTGGATCCTTTGAGCCATTCGCTCGCACCATTACTGTCTCGAGCAACTCAAAAGATGGATGTTATTGTGCTTTCACACAGCTAATTAGCACGGTTCCGAGATGCATAAATAGAAACAAAACAAAACAAAAACAACAACAAAAAAAAAAAATAGAAAAGAAAGAAAGAAAGAAAAAAAAAAAAAAAAAAAGCTACATCGATATCCAGGATGATTTGGTGGCATTTACACGACACCCACTAAGCTTGATTGTGATTTTAATACAATATCTTATCAAAACTGTCATATATTTCCTCTGTATAAATAATTCATGAATAATAATTATGTTGGCTCATTATTGTAAATCATCATCAGCATAGAGTAGACAGAGCAAACCTGCTGCTTAAGATTCCCTGCTTGTCCGAGAAGGCTAAGCCCCATAAAAACAACCCCCCCCCCCTCCCGCCACCACCACCACCAACAACAACAACAACAACAACCTCACCCCACCCTTCCCTCTCTCCCCTCCCACAGAGTAATTCCACAGTAGCAGTTAACAGTTTTTTTTATACAAAGCAGTCACTTCCCGCTAAAATCAGTGAGGTAGACTGGGTCCAACTAACCCACCTTGGGACTCCACGCGGTCAGAACGTCTGGCGCCGCTGAAGCTGCAGATCAATATAGCAATCGCAAATTTCATATGAACTCGCATCTGTTTTTTTTTTTTTTTTTTCCATCGATCACATGTAGTTCTTAAACAGAGCCACATCAAGATTGTCTAGCTAGCCGATGTCCGTGTTGTCGTCACGAGTCGTCGATGACTTGATGGGAAAGTGCTTTTTTTTTTTTTTTCTGGGAGGATGTGGAAGTGGGGAGGGGGCGGGGGGGGGGGAGGAGGTCGGGTGAAACAGGAAATAGGTCCGACTTGGAAACGTAAAAATGCATCCTTAGTTCATTCTTAGTATTTTTAAAATGGCTTTTTGTCGACGCTCCGGACGAGCCCTGCACTACAAAAGTACTGATATCAGAGGGTCAGAATCATTTGGTAGATATTGAGGATTGTTTTCCAGCCACTGTGAGCTTATTGTGAACAGAATAGTCGAGGTGGGGGCGGGCTGGGGGAGGAGGAGGAGGAGGAGGAGGAGGAAGGGTTTTGGCTGAGGAGAGGGTGATTCCCAAGTCCAAACACGAGTCAGAACCACCATCAAGCCGCCGCCGCCGGCTGACGGAAGGTGGTCGGGTTGCTTTCACTCATTAATTCTCTTCAAACCTTTGGCTACGGGTGTCGACGCGTTAAAGTCTTTCGATAGCGGAGGCCAGCCTTCCTCCATTTCTTTCAGAACAGCTTATGCACTGGCTATGTAGGATTCAAAGGCTTTGGCGCGGGAGTGTTCCGGTACCAAGTGAGGGCCGCGCTCCACGTTTCTTTCTTTCTGTCTTAGTTCATCCACTTTCTGCAATTCCAGGCTCCACAGTGGCAAGGGATCTTGTGCTGATCGTCCTCAAAGTCAAACTGGTAGTCGTACGTCAGCTGCAATCAGATGATAGAAACCGTTAAAGGCTGCCGACAAATGGGGGTAAACATTAAGGGTGTGTGCGAGAGTGAGGAGGGGGTCGGCTTCCGAATGCACCGCACCTCTTCTCCCTTCGGGATCCTGCGGCTGGAAATGATGATAATCTTGTCTTCTTTGTCGAACGTTACAACCTCGGCGACACAGTTGGGAGCGCAGGAATGGTTGACGTAGCTGGGAAGGAGAAAGGAGAGAGAGAGAGATTTTTTTTTTTTAAAAAGAAGTGAGTTTAAAACAGCGACGACGTACCAGACTCGGGGGTTTTACGGTGAGGCAGGCGCTCGCAAGGGCAACACTCACCGAGCCGGGCCGCCCGTTAGCGTGGCGTCGATCACCTGCTCGTTGTTGATGCGGAACATGTAGATCCCACGGTTCTAAATTGGACAAAGAAGAAAATAAGTAAAAAAAAAAAAAGAAAAGACTTTTTTTTTTTCCAAATGTAGAATACAGTTTGACAGCCCACCGAATAAAAAAATGTCCTCACTGCAAATAGCTTAAAAAAAAAAAAGAAAAGAATATATATAAAGAAAGAAAGAAAATCAAATTCCCACTTTTATGTCCATCCCCTCAAAACTTTCACCCAAAGGGACGCTTTTTTTCGAGTACCTGCGCCTCGTAGATCTTCTCGCGGCGATTGGCCACCTCGTTGCGTATGACGGTGCCGATGTACTCGATGACCATGGTGTGCTTCTCCAGGTCCTTTGCGGCGTACAGACCGAGGCCCTGAATGCGGGACCGGGCCAGGTACACGTTGTTCTTCCACTCGGTCTTCAGGCGCCGGTACTGGGAGGACTTGGAGTGGACAAACTGCTTGCTGTAGGGCGTGTTGAGCTCTCCGGTGAAGGTGCTCTGGTAGGCCTTTGACACGCTGGTGCTATTTAGAGTGTGAGGCCTGAACAGAAGAGAAAATGGGATGAGTAACCCACGTCATTTGTAAGATTCATTTATATATATATATATATATATATATATATATATACATAAAAAAAATTTTTTTTTAAAAAGGCAAGGTTCTTTGACAAAAAGTTTATAAAGCTGTGGTCCTTAATATGGGGCTTCATATTTGTTGAGTGGCAGATGAAAGCATTAACTACCAGACAACCCCATCTATTTTATCATCATACTTTTTTTTTCTGGTACTAAAATAATAAAGACTTTCACCTATCGAAGAATAAACGTTAATATTATTGACACGGTAGTGAATAAAAACAACAACAAAGCATGGTTGAGAGTTTACGCCCGCCCTTTGCTGATGCTGAATAACTGCACTACTCTCTACCGCCACATGTTGGGTGTTCATCTGAAGTTCGGCTTCTTGCTGCTACGATGAAACGTTTACCTCTTGCACTGCGTGGGGACTTTGGGCTCGGAGCGAGCACAGCCGGTGGGGTTAATCATGAGCGGGAGCTCCATCAGAGGGTGCCGGCCATATCGGAACTGGTAGTTCTGGCAGTTCTCCACTCCGGGCAGCTAAAACACAGCACCAGTACCGCAAATCACGTTAGTCACGCACTTCTACGGGCAGTAAAGCGGTTTGTGTCGCAGCGGACTCGTGCGGTCGTGAAGCGCGCGAGGCTTCCGGTCTCGGTCGGTGCTTTCGTACGACGTCGGACCTGCTGGCGGTGTTCGCCTCAGTCCGGGACAGAATCTTTTCTGTCCGCCGCCCTCAGGTTTGAGGTCAAACGCGAGCTTCGATTGAGACGAGAGGAAAAAAAAAAACGGGACAGTAAGCGCCGCTTCTTCTGGCTGCGCGGTATTCTTACCGACTCCGTGATCCGCATGACGGCGTGAACGGTGAGGCCGTACATCTCCTCTCCCTTCACGTGTTCAGTGAACAGCTTCAACATGGACGAGTCATCTCGGAGTTTAGCCACCTGCTGGACCACCCGGTCCCAGATCCCTGGAGACAAAAGGCCGCAAAGTAAATTCCGTCATTTGGCGAGAGAGAGAGAGAGGGGGGGGGGGGGGGGGGGGGGGGGGGGGTGGTCGTCGGAAGCGGAAAAAGCACAACACCAAGGGGACAACCACATAACGCGAGGCGGCGGAGCAGCTTCTCTTACCCTCTGGAGTCGTGTCTCTGTACTGCAAATCCTCCATGCCGTGCTCCAGGACGCGCACCTCGAACAGGGGACGGCCGTCGTCCTCGCCGACGCGGCAGCGGTAGCGGCAGCGCTTGTTGGGAACGCGCGTGCTCCAGTAGATGCGCGTGGCCTCGTAGCCGACGGGGAAGATGGCCGTGGGCGAGTGGAAGTTGGCCATTTGCGAGGGCAGCAGCTGGCCGATGGCGTGAAAGATGAGGCCGCCGACGCGGAACAGGTGGATGCGGTCCCCCCGCTGCAAGATGCTGGCGATCTGCTTCACCTCGTCGCGCTCGATGTAGACGCGGCGCAAGACGGCAAACGTGCTGAGCTCGTCGTCGCTGGGGCCCTTCAGCTTGTGCTGCGTGCACAGCATGGTCTTGTCCTTGAAGAACATGCAGCGCGCCCGGATGGCGCAGGCGAAGTGGTAGACGTTCGGGCACCGCAGTCTGTTGCAGCTGTTGGTGGCGCCGGTTTTCTGGCAGTACGCGCAAAGAGTCCGCAACCCGCGGCGCAGGGCCACCTCCACGTTGATCAGCGCGCCCCCCTGCGTCTCGTACACCTCGGTGGACCACAGGGCGCAATTGAGGTGCACCCACAGGTCCACGTCGATGTTGAGCAGGCGCGCGGGCCCGTCCGTGGCGCCGTCGCCTTCCTCGTGGCAGAAGCAGCACTTGCGTTTGTCCCGGGGCAGCTTCTCCGGCCGGAGGGTAATGCGCAGGCGCTCCATCAGCTCGGACACCTCGCGGCTGCTCTCCTTCTTCGACCCGCCCTTGCGTATCGTGATGACGATCTGAAGCCGCTTCCAGCGAATGCCCTTCCATTTTTTCACTTTGGGATGCACCGCCTCCTCGTCGGGCGACAGAGGCCGACGTTGCTTGACAGCCTTGGGGGAAGACTCCATGGCGCTGGGAGAATCTTTAGGAAGTTCAGCGGGATCGTTGCCCAAGTCCTCCTCCTTAATGGTCACGCTCAAATGCTCTTCGCTCGGAGCGGCGGGGTCGGAGGCCGCGGGAGCGGTTGCCGGATCGGCGACCGGCTCTGGAGCGGCAACTTCTGGGATTTCAGACTCTGTGGCATCGCCTGGTTGAGCAGCGTGAACGGGAGGATCAACATCTGGTTCGGGCTCAGTCTTGGTCTGGACATTGGTGGGACTGGAAGGAGAGGGGGATGGAGGAGCTGATTTTTTGGAAACTTCAGCTTCACTAGCTGCAACTGGGAGAGATGGGGAAGGTTGAGGAGGAGATGGTGATGGAGGTGGAGACTCCTCCACTGGTATAATGGGAAGGTGACGCACATCCAAATCATTTACTTTGGTTGTGTAACAGTGATGGACTGGTTTGTCTTCACTGTCTGGGAATTCCTGAGAGAAAAATACACATATGAGATCAACAGCTTTCAAAGCAAATGATTAAAAAAAAAAAAAAAGAAAGAAAGAAAAAAAAAAGGTAAATAATTCAAAAAGTTCTCAAGAGACATGCAGTGACCAACCTGTTTAATAAGTGCCAGAATGTCCACTTGTTTCTTCAGTGTACAGCCAGGTAGAGACACATCAAACTGCCTCAGCCACTCATCCTGATTAGGTGAAGCGCTGTCCTTTGTACACATCGCCCCTGGAAGACATGACCACCTTGACATCAGTCTTATTTTATCGATTAATATCAACTTGAACTCTTGCATTCACGTCTTAGAGCAATGACTCGTGTCTTCGCTCGACTATAGTGGCAAAAAAAAAACGTTGCGGTAGAATTAGGAGTAAATCAGGCGGGACATTTGTCACATGACTTGGTGAGGCAGAGTATCATAAGAAACAAACTTGTGATATCAAGTTGATAAAGGTTTCGCACCCTATTGTTGTGGATCACAAGATAACCGTCCTAATCCAAAAAGACATCAGTACAATGCAAATACACGTTATAGAGTTTTAATGCCTACCTGACTGTCCGGGTCCTTTCCCAGAAACATCCACTGCAGGCATGTCGGGGTTTTGTTGAGGGAAAGTGACCTCATAAGAACCCGGCATCCTAATGTTAAGCAACTGGGCCATGGCCATCATCACGTGATTCAGTTTCTAGGGAGGGGAGGGAGTTAAGTTAGTTCAAGGTTTTGTTGATATTCATGGAGATTTAAAAAGAAAAATAATAATAATAATAATAATTTGACATCACGGCTTAGTACCTTGGCAGCAGCAGAGGAGAGTGTGAAGGTAACAGACACCTCATTACTTTTGGCCTTATCCCAGTGGTTGGATGTGGAAACAACCTTGCTGTCAGGTGCTTCAAATGGTTTATTTTCTGGGAATGCTGTAAAAAAACAAACAAAAAAAACCAATTAATAAAAATAAATTTGTAAATAAAACTTCTAGTTAGTTTAATAGTATAAATCAATTAAACGTGAAATGCAAAACATTCTGAATGAAGTTCCTTGTAAGAAGCTGACGTATCCCTCAAACTGTTTAAAGGATGAGTGATGGCTCATCACATGGTCTTCTGTTGTACGAGTAATGTTGCTCTTTTGGTTAGACATTCGCTTCATAACGTTGTATAATACCTGGAATGGCGGTGCGAGGTATGAGGGGTATGATGGGGGATATTGCTCTCTCCGTCTCCTCCTCTTTAGGCTCCCGCAGCTGAGGGAAACGTGGCGTCTCATCTCCTACGTTACTCTCAGGTGATGATGCCGGGATGATGCTTTCTGGAGCATCCTCATCGTCGCTCTCCATCCTGTTAAAAAAAAGAACATTCCCCATATTGACAGCCATTAATGAAAGAGGAATCCGTGCATTTAGACTTCCAAAAGAAATCCGGATAATTATTGTACGGTACCTGATGTCCTCATTCTGGTTGTGTGGAGGTGTGGGGAGAGCTGCAAGAATGTCTACACTCTTTACCTCCTCTGTAACAGAATCTGCAGAAAAATGATAGTATTATAGTACGGAGTATTTAGACCCAATTGCTGTATAACGGCAGTGTGAATATTTATGATAAATGTACCCATTGGCTCCTCTGCTGGCTCTGTGTCTTTCTGAACCTCGGGCAGGTCCTCCCCAGGAGTCACTCCATTCAGCAACTTGTGCTGTACTGATGGTGGAGGAGTAGGTGGCAGGGAGGATGGGGGTGTTGGGGGGTTGCTGAGGTTACTCTGTAAAAGGCACAAAAAAAAAATAAGTGCTTGAGGTGCGAAAGCAGTTTTAAAACACAACCAAAAGTTGATGATCAGTGTGCTGCTTAGCTATACCTTAGTAAGTAACTGAGAATAGTAGTCCGGGATGTTGTCCAGCACTGCATTTCCAAATGATCCTTTGAGCTGGGCTTTGCCATTGACTGGGCTGCTTCCAAACGGGGCAAACAGATCCAGACTGGCAGTGATTGAAGGCTCCATCAGGGGCAGAAGAGAGAGACCCTGGAGGGTAGATTTCCATTTGTCAACATAATGAAGAATCAAACTTTACAACTTAGTGGCACATATGACTTAGAAAATACATTTTTGCTATTCTCTTAGGCAAGGCAAGTTTATTTGGATAGCACATTTCGACAACGAGGGAATTCAAAGTGCTTCACATAAACCCATTAAAAGCATCAAAACGTAAGACAAAAGAAAAGCACATTTAAAAACAATCCACTTTACCTGTTTGAGTTGTTTTATCAGCGCTTCGGCACTCTTTCCAACTTCGTCCTTCTTATTCTTCTTCCGCGAGTTAGACGCTCGGTCTCCGGTTGCCTTATTAGTGCGCTTTGGCTTTTGTACAGGAGCCCTTTTTGTTATAGACTGTAAATCCTGTAAAGTTCAAGAAAATTAAAGAGAGGTTTTTCCCCCACAAACAACAAGAGGGCAAAAATAAAGAATGCACTATAGAAAGACATACCTCCATATTTCGTGGAGTCCCTTGAAGTTTTTGCTCAAGCATTGCCAGTTTGTTGTTGATGTGACCATTGATCTCATTGTGGATGCCTTCAGCAGGCCTCTGGGCGCCTAGCTGAAGGTTCTTGGTTCTCAGGAGCTTCTGTAGTAGCTGCTGTCCAGTTTCAGATCTAGGGCCCTGAGTCCCAGGGTCTCTGCCCATGTTTCCAGCATTAATAAAGCTCGTGTTGTTGCCAGAAGTAACCGTCTCACCCGTCGCTTCTCGCTTTATAGTGCCAGAATGAGCCACTGCTGCACCGTCGCACTGAAACTCCCTGGGCTCCTGTTTAATGTTCTGTATTGTCAACTTGCATAGCTCCCCTTGTTGTGTCTGAGGCACATGGCTTTCCGTAACTTGCTGTAACTGTTGAACATTCATGCCTTTCTGTGGCCCGTTGGAAATAACTGAAGCTGAAAGACATGTTTCACTGCCTGATGTTTGAGTCTCTACTTTAAGTCCAGGACAATCAAGTGGACTCTTGGCTCCGGGTGATCGAAGTGGAGATGCCTTGACTTGGCTGTATGGACTCCCCCTTCCAGCCCTACTGTCAGCTATAGGTGAGGAGACATGGGATGAATGGGGTGAGGCCGGGTGGGCTGGGCTCATGCCAAAGGGGCCTCTTGGAGAATATGCATGCGATGGTGAGCCCTGTACACGGCCTGCTGGAGCTGCCATTAATGATTGTTGCTGGTTCTGGTTGGGAGTGGGTGGACGCATCCCCATAGCTTGATTAAATGTGTGCCGTTGTGGATCCCCGGGAGAGCTGGCTAATGGCTGACGTGGCGATGCTGGCCTCACCATGCGTCCCTGGTCCATAGGGGAACGGGGCACTGGTACCTGGCCTCTCATAATATGTTGCTGCATCATTTCCCCTACTTGTGGCTGTTGTTGTCCAGGGACCATCAACCCTTGCTGTATCTGAGGAGGAACACCAGGTTGTTGGCCCAACATGACCGACTGTTGCTGACTGCCCAGTGCTCCTGCATTCCCAATGGGTCCATATGGTATCTGATGGCCCTCCATGCCTGGCATCTGCTGCCCAACCTGGGGCACCTGTGGCCTCAACTGACTTTGTTGGCCTTGACTGATGGACATTCGCAGCATCTGTCCCTGTTGGAGCTGCCTCTGTGCAATCATGGCCTGGATGTGCTGTATCTGCTGGTTTGGGGGAAGATTACGGAGCTGAGGATTCTGAGCAATAATAGCCTGGATGTTGATGGGGGTGCGGATCTGTCCAGGAGGAACTCCGGGTCTCTGTACCATCATCCCCTGCTGCTGGGCTCTCATCATGCCAAGCATGGCCTGTTGTTTCTGCTGCTGGGCCATGAGGGCTTGCTGTTGTGGACTGGGGCCCATAACAACAGGTTGTGCCTGGCCAGGATGGTTCTGGCTGATGATCTGCTGCTGCATGGCTGGATCTTGTAACTGCTGCGTGGCATTTGGAATAGTTTGCTGCTGCTGTTGTTGCGCCAAGAAATCAATTGGTTTCCCCTCCTCCTTAACAGTCATCAAACTGGGCTTGTCAGCATTGAGGGAAACTTGCCTCTGGAGAGTGAGTGGAAGTTGCTGTTGCTGTTGCTGAAGCACACCAGTTTGCTGGTTTCCCACCAAACCTGTTTGTTGCTCATGTACAGTTTGGGGATTTGATTGTTGTTGCTGGGTTATATAAACCTGGTTCTGAAGCTGCTGTTGTAATTGTTGTCGTCCCAGTTCAGTTAGATGATCATTTACAGAGCCTAGTTGGGATGTCTGATTGGGAGTGGATGGTCCACTCTGCTGTGGTGGCGTTCTTGAACCAGTATTTAGGATTCCACCCTCTTTGAGTCCTGAGTTTTGGCTGTCTATAGATCCCTGTGGTTGGGGTGTGTTACCTCCTGCTGAAGGCGTGGAGGGTTGGGAGAGCCCTCCATGCTCTTGGCTAGACTGACTGATCAATTGTGTCGCCTGTCTTTGCTGTGCCATTTGCTGCTGCTGAAGGTGGACTAAATTCTTTGCGGCAGTCTGCTGCTGTTGAGATGCAAGCATGCGCTGGGCCAGAATGTTCTGTTGTTGGGGGGTCAATTGTGCCTGAGGTCCCCTGAGACCGGGGTGACCTGGAGATCCAACCACACCTTGCTGACCCATCATCAGCTGAGGTCTTTGTTGCTGTGATGGTGCAACTGGTTGGTTCCCCATAATTCCTGGTTGAGCTGCCATCATGGCTTGACTATGGTTAATGGACTGGCCGCCTACAAGGTTCTGTGCTGGTGGAGCCACAGACTGCCCTCCAACCATTCCTTGTGGAACCTGCACCATGCCCTGCTGATTAGCCTGATTGGCTAACATGCCCTGTTGAGTGTTTGCTTGTTGTTGGGCCATAAGTTGGTTCCCCATCATACCAGGCTGTGGTTGAGTAAGTAAACCAGAATGTTGATTTGGGTGTGGCATTGGTTGCTGGCCCATCATCACCTGCTGCTGTTGCTGTAGCTTTGCCATCTGCATCCTATGCTGAAGCTGTCTTTCTTGAAGAAGCCTGGGGTCGGCACCTTGCATTCCGGCCACCTGTGGGAAAAATCCTCCAGGGGCCCCAGGGGGAGCGGGGGCCCTGACACCGCTGGCTCCAAGAGCCGCAGGAAGCTGTGGCTGGGCTCCTCCAATGAAGGGCTGCCCTTGGGGCATCCTGACAGGCATTCCACCTTGGGGCATCATGCCAGAGTGCTGGCCCATCACCGGTGTTCCTTGCTGGCCCATCACTGGTGTTCCTTGCTGGCCCATCACTGGTGTTCCTTGTTGGCCCATCACTGGTGTTCCTTGCTGGCCCATCACTGGTGTTCCTTGCTGGCCCATCATCATCTGGCCAGGCATTTTGGGGAACATGTGAGAGGGCCCCCCCTGTGCTGAATGACCAGGGGTAAGAAGACCAGATCCTTGCTGGTGCTGCTGCTGTTTGCTTCTGTACTCTGCAATAAGATTGGTGTGCTCTTTCTGTTGCTTTCGTACCTAAGAAAAAATAATAAAAATAATAAAAAGAGATATAAATTTGCAAATCAACATGCACGATGCTTTTGATGTGCTATACAAGGTTTTTGAAGTTGTCTGCACCGTTTAAAATCTACACACCTGGTCAAGCTGTTTCTGAATTTTGCTTTGCTCCTCGGTTACCAACTTCAGTTTCTCTGCATCTGCCTCAGCAAACTCCCTGCCAGCTTTCTTAGCAGTGCGTTGCTTCGCACACAGTGCCTTGCGCGATTTGCGGTGAACTCCAATCTGTTCTTCCAAAAATTTCAACTGCATTTGGAGTAACTGCTGGGTGTGAAGAAGCCATTCTTCATACTGGTGCTGTTCGGCATCATCTGTAAAAGAAGAGGGAATTTTAACCTGGACACAAAAAAGGGTGACATGATATGTTTTCTAAATGACTGAATACATTTCTAACAAGAGGGAGTAAAAGTAAAACATACTGATGATTCCTTGCACAAACTGGGGAGGGTTAGGCCTCGACTGGGTAGTATCACTGGTTTCTTCCTCCTAAACATAAAAATAAACTATTTCAATATCTAACGATTTAGATTGAAATTAAATCAATCATTTCTAAAGAGAAAGACAGTATACCTTTGGAGGGCCAGATGGAAGCTGACTGGGTTCTGTGCCTGGGCCAGAGGCCAGCCTCTGAGCAAGCAGAGAAACTTGTTGCCTGAAAAGAAAGCCAAAAATAAAACAATAAAATAAACATGCAGTGTACTAAGCAATGGTGTGTGCTGCGTTTCTGAGCTATTTTGGATTTATTTAATATAATTACTTTCTTGAGGGGGTTGGAGTATGCTCTGCTGTGTGGAGGTAGTATCATGATGTTTTGTCTACAGATGTAACAGCTAACCATTTTTTGAACAGAAGTCTGTCATTTTTTGTGTAGCTAAAAATGAACTAAAACAACAGTTTGTCTCCACAAAAATAAAAGAACAAACATGTAGAATTCAAAACAGAAAATGTCCAAATGTTGTACACAAAGTTTTATGATTAGCCAAAGTACCTATTAACGCCAGGGGGAACAACCATTGGCTCCTGTGCCAGCACTCTCTTAATACCCTTAAGTGCCACCATCTTTGCCTTGGCAATGGGATCCATAATGTCATCAGTAGCAAATTTGTCCAAATCTGCAATAATAAAAAGAATCTTTCTGATAAAGAATGAAAAAAATAACATTACAGAGAGTAGTGACAGTGACCAGGCATGGCTCTTACCTTTATCTGGGAAGAAACTATTGGCCAGAGGTGATTGTTTAACCACTGGCTGCTGCTGTGGTTGATGACCGAGACCTGCATGGATGCCTGGCTGTCCCGTCCTCATCATGGCTTGCTGCTGGGCCATGGCAATGTGAGGTGGAGGAACCATTCCTCCTATAACCCTTTGTTGCTGCTGCAACATGTGTGGAGCCCGGGATACCATCCCTGACTGAGCCATCATTCCTTGGGGTGGTGGACGATGGTGGTGAGGCAGCATTAGTTGCCCAGGTGCCTGTGGGTTTGGATGTTGACTTGGGAGGCCAGGAAAAGGAGGTGCCATGCCTCCCTGGTGGAGGGAACTGAGCTGTTGCTGTTTCTGCAGTTCTTTCTTCTCATGCTCCAGTAGATCCTGTATTAGAAGAGGCAGTTCGCCATCTAAAGAGCTCTCCACCTTTGCCAAATCTACAGCTGGTGAGTGCTGGCCCCCAACATCAGGTAGACCTAGTGGATCATCACCAATATCTCCATGTGGAGCAGCTGGAGGAAAAGGCAATGGATCACCTTGGCCTGGCAAAGGGTATGAAAGTCCCCCTAATCGAACAGAATTGAGTGAAGCTGACTGGTTTTCTGCTTGTGCAGTCTTGGTTCCTGGTGTGGACCCACCAAGAAGCATTGATACAGCTTCGCCCATTTCATCTTTTACCATAGTCTGTCCTGGCTGCAGCTGAGGGGTCAGACCTCTGTCCTCTATCTTGACTTTGGAGATATCAGCAATTTCTGCAGAGGGTGCCAGTTTGTTAGCAGACTCCCGTGCAGTAGCAGGGACTGTTGTTAGAGACTTTTGTCCTGGCTCCACCTTGGTTTTCTCTTCCACTTTAACATGTGCAGATCCAGAAGATGATGAAGGTGCTTCGCTTTCTGCTTCTACCAGCCGCAGCTGGTCTGAGAAGACATCTTTAGGGTCTCCTTGGTCCAGTTCAGGGTCAGTGTAAGCCAGCAGGTCAAACTCATCACTGTTAAGCAAGTCGTCTAAATGTGGATCATTGGTTTCAAGGTTGTCCAGGTTGCCTAGGTCATCATCTCCTTTGTCAGGGTCCAAGTCAAGAGCCAAATCATCCTCATCCTCCACACCTCCATCCCCTGGAGCATCCCCTAGCCCCTCAAGATCAGGCTCTGGTAGTTCCTCACCGTGTTGTGCCGTTGCAGGCTGGTGTCCTGTTACTAGGCTTGGTTGTGGAAGTCGATGCTGCTCAGTACTAGCAGTGTTTGGAGTGGATGTAGTTGCCAGAGGCTGCAGGTGGGACTGTTGTTGTTGTTGGTGCTGAGACAGTAAAACTGGTAGTCCACCCTGTGGTAACCCGAGCTGCGACTCATTGCCTCCTTCTGTTTGAATACCACCAGCTTGAGCTATGGGATGTGGCTGAACATAAGGTGCTGCCATCTCTTGCTGTGGAACAAAGAGTCGTGGTCTGGGCTGGGGTCCACGGGGCATAAACTGTGGTCGTAGCGGTAGCCTTTGTGAGTTGTGTCTTAATTCAATGAACTGTGGTGGGGGTCCTTGACCCATTGGCTGCATGGTCTCCCCTCCATGTCCTGGCATCATGGTGTGAGGGTTACTCATGCCTTCCATACCCTGGATGTTGACAGCAGGGTTAAGGTTGTGCCTTATACCCATAACCTCCATGCCCGGCTGGGGAAACCTCCTTGGACCCGTAGCCTGGCCCTGCCATTGAGGAGGGAATGGTGGACGGGCAAACATGCCCTGAGGTCTGGTGGGCCCTTGGAGCCTGAAGAACAGAAGCACAAAAGAAAAGATATATTTCAATTTAGATAGTGCTCACGGTATAAGATAATTTTGAAGATGTAAGAAGAGTTGGGACCAATTTCTTTCTTTCGGGGCAAGGAGTTGTTTCTGTGATCAATTTGTGCTCATTACATTCCAGTAACATTACTAGAGTAATAGTGCTTGCCTTAGTGCACTTGGATCCACAATAGCAGGGGGTCCTGCAAGTGGTGGGCGAATAAGCTTATCATCCATGCCTCCAACAGCCATGGGCATCTTTCCTGCCACAGAAACCTGAGCTCCAGAAGTAGCAGCAACACGATCCTGAAAGAGGTACCAAAAGGTATATGTAGCATTCTGTTTATTTTAAATACTTTTCTACTTTGTCATTTAACTTTTACCATTAAACAGAGGTCAAAGTAAAGCTAAACAAAAACAGCAGCTCTAGCTTTAATTTAGTGATTCACTTTCAATCCAGTTTTGAGCAGATATTTAATATAGAGACAGCTTCCTAATTGCAACCTCATAGTTTTGAATCATACCTGTGGATAAGGTGGTGGTGCTCTATGTGCCTTATCTTGTTGAAAGGCCCCCAACTCTCCTCCAGACCAGCCAGCAGATGCACTTCCAGCAGCAGCAGCAGCAGCCTCCTTCTCTTGTCTAATAGAATTTCTCTGCATTTGTTGTCTGATTAAGAATTCCCTCAGTCTCTGGCGCTAAAAACACAAGAGGCAATAATTAGCAAAACATCAAGTGCACAGAATGACTGTAATATATTATTAATATATAATATATTTTGATACCTGTCTGTGCTTCTCCAGCTCAGATGGGCTAAGTCCTACCAGTGAAGGGTCCTGCACTGCTGAAATGTCAGCCATTTCTTGAGAACCTGGCAAGGATGGCTGGTGAGGCATGTCTGGAGGGTGAACAGTTGGTATTTCTTGAGATCCAGAAGAAGGTGGCACCCTGGAGCCGAGGCTGTCTGCTCCTATAGTCATCTGAGTTTGTGGTTGTGGCTGCTGAAGCTGACCCGATACCATCTGAGTCTGCTGTTGGGAGATTTGGAAACCTCCTGTGCTGGGACTGCGGCTGAAAGTATGGGGTGCTGATGGTTTACCAGAAAGAGGATCACTCATAGAGCTGTTGGTGGGATGGCCTGGAGGTGGCTGGTTAGGATGAGGGGAAGTTTTGTAACTTGCTGTTCCCTCTGGTGCAACAGAAGGAGTGCGAGGAGGTTTGTGAATAGTAGCATAAGGGTCTCTAGATTGTGGCCTTGAAGGTGGCTGCGAACAAGGGTCTGGGGATTGGAAACGAGGGGTAGCAGGAGACTGGACAGAGTAAGCATCATTGGCTAGACCACCCGGAGTGTGGGGAGACTGAGAGCTGCCCTGGGACTGTGGGCTGGAGGGAACTCTCGGACATTGATCCTGTTGAGCTCCAGGGTGTCTCTGGGGTCCAAGAGAACAATTGTCACCTGACTGCGGTCTGGGAGTTGATGGTGGATGAGCGTGGGGGTCAGAGAAAGTGTGAGAGGGAGACTGCCGGTAGACTTCAGAAGAATGGCTAGGGGAAGCACCTGGATGAAGTGCCCCACTCTCCCCTTGGTGCATTCGTGGCGTCATCGGTGCCTTGAATAAACCATCTCCAGACTCCAGCATCCCAGCAGGGGAGCCAGTGGATAGCTCAGGCCTTCCAACTGCAGAGGAGCGTGGAGAAGGTGCACTCATATCAGCCCTGTACTGCCCTGTGCTTACAGGTGAGGAAGCCACTGCAGAGGGTGACTGGGATGAACCATAGTCTGACCGTCCCATCCCTTGCTGGGTTCTAAAAGGGTCTCCGTAGTGGGTATTATGGGATGGTGAGAAGATGGGTGACTCCCCAAGGCCAGGACCTCTCGAATGAGGACTTTCTGGAGGTCCTAGGGACTCCAGAGAACCATGTTGTGATTGTGGGAGATGACCCTGTTGCTGCTGCAGCTGTGATCTGAAGTAGGGGTCAACCTGCTGAGCCCGTCTGGGGGTTCCAGGAGTTCCTGGTTGCATGTCAAAAGGGCCAAGACTAGCTGGCCGTCCCTGAGGAGGACCCTGTGGGCCGGAAGCGGAAAAACCTGAGGAAGAGGCCTGTAAGGGGCTGGCCCCAGCATGAGAGAAGGGTGTGGATGGGTGTGAGTGAGAATGGGGTGACTGAGGAGGAAGCTTAGCCAAGGGATCTGTCCGGATGTCAGCTGACAATGGCGTCTTAACTGGTCCATCTGAGAAAAAGACAGAGGATGATCCTGAATCTGGAGGGAAAGGAAATGGGCTTTCTGCAGAGCTGGGTTGAGAAGAGATCGACGTCGAGCCTGAAGGTGGAGGGATCTGGAGGTGTAAATTCGGACGTTCTCCCTTCACACGCCCTGGCTCCGTCTTGACTGGCCTGCACACCTGACTCTCTGCCTGCTGTGAGGAAAAAAAAGAGGAAACATTAATAATATGTGCCAGAATTCTAATGAAAGGTACCAAGTCTTTCACTTCACTTGGCAATACAAAAGGAAGCTGAGGTTTAAACTCACCTTCTGGGCCTTATTGATTCTCTGAGCTGCTCGGTTGTCTTTGGCCTTTTGCTGCAGAGACATTTTTTTTTACTTGTTTACTGCATGATAAAAATATTCATAGTTTTGAAGTGCAAAGAAATCATACATTGTGTACGCTGCACCTTGTATAAAATAATCTTAATGCCAAATCTCTCATTGTCGTTCTAATGACTCATGAAGATTTCACGATTATAGTTTCCTGTATTTTGATATTTGGGAAGTGACATTTCCTGCACAAAAGTGTGAAAACAAGCTACCAGTGAGAGTATGACCAAACATGGAATAAAAAGAACCCAGTGTCACTAACTGCATCGTAAAGATTTGTGTTAAAAGAGAACTGCAGCAACAATTGTTAATATATACATCCATCCACAGAAAAATAAGAGTGAGAACCTACCAGATATGGAACCTTGTCAGCAGCAGACACCTTCCTCCAGATCTTCATGATCTGCTTACAGCGACTGGTCCAGTCTGTGACAGGAGAAATAAGCAGCAGCTACTTTAGAACAGTGATACGAATCTTACTTTGAAAAAGCAAGACTGTTTGGTCTAATAATAATAAGTAAATGTTGGTATGGTATTTTTTTCCCACACTCGCCTGGGTAGTCCTGTCTGAGAGTAGGGAAGTTGGTATTGGCATAAAGAACAGGGGAAATGGTTGAGAGCTCTCCAAGCTCCTCATCTTTCTCCCAGCGCTGGAGACTGCGCTGATTGTAGGACAGCCCATCACCCTCTGCCTCTGTGGGGGTTGGTGGGGAGGAAGGAGTTGCTGGGGTAGATGGAGTGGCCCAGGGGCTGTCTTCACCCGCATCTGGACTAAACAGCCCTCCCCGGTCCCTGCACACCATATGAGAGGGTATTGTCTTTTGCAAAATGAAGGGCTTACATTTTTTTTTACATCAGGAACAACAGTCTATTGCAGTGGTTCTTAACCTGGGTTCGATCGAACCCCAGGGGTTCACTCTCAGGGGTTCGGCAGACACACACTGCGGTCAAGTGAGCCGCCGCTTTAAAAATTAATGACCGTCTATTCCTTAAGGTGCGTTCACACCGAGCGCCCCGTTCGGTGTGAACGCAGCATAACGGTACAGTGGCTTGGGTAGCCCAAAAAGCACAGAGAAAGCTAAAACTTGTGCTGTGTTCACACCGAACGGGGCGCTCGGTGTGAACGCACCTTAAGGAATAGACGGTCATTAATTTTTAAAGCGGCGGCTCACTTGATCGCAGTGTGTGTCTGCCGAACCCCTCGGCAGACACACACTGCGAGGTAGTTTACATGTAAAGTTAACACAGACGCGAATGGTTGCGAATGACGCGAATTTCCGTCAGGCAGCGCGAATGACGCTGGAAGCGGCCGTCATTCAGACGCAGTTGTGCGACTACGGATAATATTATGAACCCAGACATCTTTGTGAGCAATCCTTTTCGAGGATGGTGGACATGAAAACTAAGAAAAGGAACAGACTTTGCTGCAAAAATGATATGAGAGTGGCACTTGCCAAGGTGAAGCTGCGCATTTCTGAACTTGTATCTGAAAGGCAACAGCAAAAGTCACATTGATTTGCAGTAAATATTCACTGAGTTATGTTTTTGTGTGAAATTCATGTTTTGTTTGTCGACAAACCGATCCTCACAGCATCGTACGAAGTTGCGTACCTGATCGCAAATCATTCATTGAGTTATGTTTTTGTGTGAAATTCATGTTTTGTTGGTTTTGTTCTTTGCACACAGTGATTTTGTGTGCAACTGATGCATGGTTCATTTTGTGCACTAATAAAATATACACCTATGTTTTGAAGAAATCATATTTTATTTTTCCAATTACGAAGGGTTCGGTGAATGCACTGATGAAGCTCGCAGGGTTCAGTACCTCCAATAAGGTTAAGAACCACTGGTCTATTGTAAACTGATTTAAAAAAAAAAAAAAAAAGGTAATCAAGCATCTGCTTCTACACAAATTGTGGCAGGATCACATAATACAGACTATTGTAAAATAGTATGTACTATGCAATTCAGTATTGGTCCTACCGCATGTCAAAGAATGGTGACTGAGAGAGGCCAGGAAAGGCATCCATCATCCCAGCTGAGGGCAGGGACCCTGCAAGAGAGTTTCCATGTTTGAATTCCAAGTCAAACATCACTTGAACTTAACTTGTGTACTTTGTGCAGAATCATAAAACAAAGATGGTTTTGATCGCTTGTACACACCTGAGAGGAGAGCTCTCTGTGGCAGAGCGCTACGATTGAGATCTCCCTTACTGCCCTCCAAGATGGGCTTCATGCCCCCCAAAGAGGAGCCTTCTGATACTCCCAGAACCTTCCTGAAGAACTGCTCAGAGTCCTGACTCTCCACCCCTTGCGGAAGACCTGTCCCACACGGACAACCGGATGTTACAATCAGATATTAAATCTTACTCTAAGTTAGTGTTGCATACTTTGTATAAAGTACCCTCTCAGGCAATTACCTTCACTTTTTTCTGCATCAGAGTCATGAGGATCAGTTGAGCCTTGGTCCTTCAGCGATGAGGATGGTGTAGGAATTGCTAAAATTTTAACATTTTGAATAAACTTAGAATTATCTCGAGACCGTAACAGTAAACTAATAGTTTAAGTGTCAATACAGACACTGACCTGCACCGTCTCCCTGAGCCAGGGGGGTCTCACCCCCCTCTTGCTTGAGAGGAAAATTACCTTCCACCACCCAATCCTTGGCCTCAGCTAGTGAGAGAACCACAGAAGTCACACACACTATACTGAGTATACCCAGTATCAGAAATGATTAGTGGCCTGCGTCATTAGTCAAGTTTGTGTTCTTACTCTCTTGAGTAGCAGTTTTGACCCCTGTTGGTGCTGGTAACGAAGGTCGGACAAGGTAGGCGCCTTGCCTCTGCCCTGGAGGTATCATCACAGCTTTCTTGCCCAGGTCAATTAGTGTCTTTCCAAAGAAAGCCTCCTGCAGTGAATCAAAAGGTTTAAGAGAAAAAACATTCTATCATTGGATACCATGAGTTTCAAAACAGTTTAAAGCATGGAGCATAGAGAGACAAGAAACCTGAAGATAAGCTGGAAACATGTCCTCAAGTTTGCTCTTCTTTCGGCCCCGACGCTTCTTGGCCTGTTCTTCACCCTCCACAGGTTTAGGATCCATTATATTATCCGTATCAGGGTGGGGTCCTACACACACACACACACACACACACACACACACACACACACACACACAAGCGCGCGCGCACACACACACACACACACACACACACATACATATAGATATATATATATATCATGCAATTCAGTTTCCCAATCTTACATTAATCACAAAACATAAATGATATTAAACTACAATATAAATATTTCAATGATGGTTGAAATCAAGTACAGCTGTCCACTTTTGTAACGAACCTTCTTCAATGGTTCGCTCTATTGGGTGTCCATCTAACGTCTTTTCTCCAGCCAGCTGGGCAAAAAATTCTTTCTTCATTCGTGTGTGACATTTCCTTTGTCGCACCATGAAGCCTCCAATTCCTAGTAAAATGCATAAATATGACATTTGTATGTTTTTTTTGTGAATACATGCATAAGTTGTTCCGTGGCATTCTGGGTAGCTTACCAGGCCTGTATGGTTTCCGCTTTCTCTTTTTGCTGTCTTCTGTGTCCTCTGCTCCCCCTTTCAGACCGTCGCAGTCAGCCATGCCTTCAGCGCCTCCCTCTGCACCAGCATCCCTCTCGGCACCTTCTCTGTCAGGACTCCCAGGTTGCTCCATCTTGGAATCACATTCCATGGGTTCCCCTAGTTATAAGGAACATAACATTTAAGAGGAGCTAAACACCCCTGAAAATTGCTTGTACACCAAGGAATGAGTGGTAATTGTGCAAACCTTTTCCCTCGTCCCCGTCTCCTTCGACCTCCCTCAGATCCATTCCATCAGGACCTCCTTCACAGCACAGGGTGCCGAGACGAGAGCGACGCTGGCGTCTCTTGTGCAGAGGAGACATGGAGATGCTACGAAGCAGGGACATACCCGACTCTGTCAGCCACACACCCTCCAGCCGGTAGAACTGGGGTTCTGTGAAGTAACATTTGCAAATCTGAGTTACTTGAAATAAAACAAACTGAGCATAGTCACACAGAATGTGCTTGCGATAATGAACATGAATAAGCAAAACCCACTAACCTGGCTCTTTGATCTTTATTGAAGCCATAATGGCTGACTCTACTACTGTGAACAAAGGCAAAAGGCAGGGAGAGAAAGCAAAAGAAAACGGAGTTATCACGACATAAAATAATATCCTGCATATGCTTTTTAAGCCCGTCTTTGTTTGCAGTCATAAAATCTTGCCATTCTGAGACTTACCCACAGGTTTTGGAACATATGGGGTGCAGGAAGTGCATGCAAAGCCCTCATCAGAAGCCTGCTCCACCTCATCCTCTGTGTACAGACTCTCACATACAGCATGCACCCATCTGCATAGGCAAACGGAAATGCATAGCTAAGCACACTTTTCAACAAATCACACAACAAATCAAAGATGTATTGGAATAATTCATGATATGAAAAATACATAAATAATCCACTCCCCGCTCGTCTTAATTAGCTGCAGTGTCATGAATTCCTCAGTGTCTGTGTCTGGTGTGTGCATGTGTAGTTCTAATAACCAGCACCCACCGGTCGCAGTACTGACACTGCAGTAGCAGCTCCTCCTCCATGAAGTTCTCTCGGCACACTGGACAGGTGACGAGGCTGGCACAGGGCCCACAGTGTGTGTAGTTGTTCTGCCACTCACTATGGAAACCCGGTGAGTTGGAACCACACTGCACACAGCACACACACCTGGATAGAGGTAGTAAAGCACTCTGTAACATTCTAGCTAATTTGCAAGATTTATAAAAAAAAAATAAAAAAATAAAAAATACAGACGCCAATGTAAGTGTTCTTACAATTTTGCTACTGCGACAGAAGCAAAAGGCAGAAGGACGGGCCTCTGAATTGCTAATGCAGGTCTGGGACACCAGTGTTTTACATAATATGCAAATGTGCATGTATTCATTTCCATTTGACCCAATTCAAAGCTACAAGGCTGAACAAAGCATTGTGCACTTACCATTTGCACTTCCAACCACCCTTGGGTACAGTGTGAAGGGGTGGGTCCAAGCAATAGGTGTGATAGCTGACATCGCAGTCATCACACAGCAGCAGGCGGGAGGGGTCCGAAGCCTTTCCACACACCTCGCACACGATACATTCTAAACAGCGCCAGCCCTTACGGAGCATCGTCTTGGTGATCTGCAGAAGATGTTGCGTTTTATTTTACATGAATTTACACAAATAGTGTCACGAGAACATAATCAAAGCGTAACATTGTTCTTACTTTGCTGTTCACACAGTAAGGATGGTAACACTGGGAACACTGAGCACAAGCCAGCAACTGTCCTTCCGAACCCTTTCCAAAACTGCCACACACAACACACATATCCTGAAACAGAGGAGAAGTGAGAGAGAAACGGCAGTTAGCATTGCATTTTAATGTGACAACTGCAGTATTTGGCCCACTAAACGGACACAGAGTAATTGAGACTGAACTGTACCTGAAGCAGGACAAATTTATCTGTGTTTGAAAAAAGAACCACTGTGTTCTGCATGGTGTCATCCTCCTCTTCTTCTTCCTCCTTACTTAGTCCAGTGTCTGTGGTCATGCTTAGCTGTGGATGCGATAACAGCGATGCCAAATCATGTAACCACATGATAAAAGTTAAAGAACATAAAAAAACCGTGAAAAATGCGTATCGGACAGCTCACCAAGAAGGCATCGATGCAGGAGGCCATGGCTTTGAGGCGTGACCTCCCACCACGCCCTCTCCCTCCCCCACCCCCTCGAGGTCGACGCTTCCCGGGAAAACTACTGCTTCGCCCCTACAAGTCAACAACAAAACTTTTTTAATATAAAGTCTTGTTGTGACGATGACATCCTACAAACAAAACAAGACTTGGAACTCCATAAGCATGGACTAACTTGTGCACGGTGACCTCACCTGTTTGACCCGGGAGCGGCCTGGGGATCCTCTACGTTTTGCCTTCTCTCTGTCACTTCTGAGGGGTTCGAAGGGAAGTGAGTCATCGGTCTCGGTGAGCAGGTTATCCGTGTGTGAGCGGGCAGAAGGTACAAGGCCAAGCTCCATGGAGAGCTGAGCGTCGGGTTCTCCTGGAGAGCCTAGGAAGCCACTACTGCTCTCATCTCCATGGCTCATATTGGACATTTCATCCAGCAGCAATTCTGGCTTAATATCCTCTTGCAGTTCCTGCTTAATGTCCTCATTATGTTCTTCTTTCATTTGCTCATCATCATCCTCTTCCTCCTCCTCCTCCTCCTCTTCCTCCTCTTCCTCCTCCTCAGAGTGAGGTTGTAACCTCCCCTCCATGTCCGCAGCAGAAAGGGCCTCTTGCGTGTCTACGGATAAACAAACAGTAGAAGGAGACTGGGGATCCTGACGTGGACTTCTTTCCTGCTTATCATCTTCAGAGAAAGGCTCTGTTTTGACCACAGAGACCATAGAAGCTGGTAACTTTTGTGGATCATTACTGAATGGTTCTGCAATAGGCATGTCATCAGGTCCACTCTTTGAAAACTCTTGTGACAGTTCTTTTTCAACTGAGGGAGTGGCCTCTTGCTTCTCCTTCACTTCCATATTTTCGGGGTCTTGCGGTGACGCCGGTGTTGGTTCTACTTTTACTTTGTTGTTACACTGTGCCTCTGCTGTGTTGTCCTGTGAAGGGGTGGCTTGGGTCGTCTGGCCAACTGCCTCCTCTGCTCTCTCTTCATCAGCAGGTAGAAAAGAGGCCCCCTGTTCTGTTGTTGCACACTCTACATTTGAGATTAAGGAATGTGTGATTATCAGTATTATCATGTATATATCTGTCATTAGCTACAGCACACACCAGACAAATAAGGTACTGCTTTATATTAATTTTCATATATGTATGTCTACAATGTGGTCTGAGTTTACCTGTAGACTCAAGTGGAGCAGCTGGCGCCTCAGAGATGGATCCTTCTGTTGCTACCTGCTGCTCCCCTTCCAAGGTTCCCTCCCCAACATCTGTCGTCTGAACAACTGCAGACTCCACCCCTAAAAACAAAAGAAATGAACTTAGAGACACATCTCAAGACACATACTTGTACTAATCCAATGAAACTCATGTGAGGCATATTTTGTAAGCTTGGTCTTATTCTATTGTCCAGTTCAGACTTACCCAAGTCCATGGGCGTCCCTTTATCAGTTGAATCTTCAGCCTGACCCAACTCTGGTGTTCCTTTCTGTCCTGGTGTCACTTCTGTTAAGTCTGTCTGCTCTTCTGTCACCATGTCGGCATCCATTTGGATTGTCATCTCTACCTTCACATGTCCTTCAGTCTCCTCAGACGCCTCTCTTGTCTGTACATCTGCTGTTTGTGGTTGAGCAACTGGCTCCCGCCGTTCCTCCTTACAAAGCTGGCAAATGACCTTGGCTTCTGGAAGCTCCCCTGGTAAAGCACACTGACTGTGTACCCATCTAAGACAATAATGATATTTTTAAAACATATTTCATTCCAATAAGAGTCACATGGCCACACATTATAGTAACCTCCATTGGGTGCTCCACTAACCTGTGGCACATACTGCAGCACTGCAGAGCAACAGATGGGTTGGCGGCTTTGCTGCACACGCAACACGTGGAGCTGCGCTGATGCTGGCATCCCTCACACACGGCGTAGTTATCAAACCACTGGGCAGAACCCGGCAGCATCAATCCACGGACACCACACTCTATACATATACGACACCTCTGGCATGATAAAAATTATCGGGATGAAAAAAAAAAATTGTCAAAGAAGCACGTGAGAAAAGCTCTCTTACAAATGCACTGTCAATAAACACATTTATGTATTTTCCTAAGTATGTGCACTTGCTTATCAGTATGCTCCCAAGGAGAGGGAATTTCTGTGGAAATTGTTGAAAAACAAATGTTGTGACTTACTCTGCACTTCCATGGGTCAGAGGGAAGAGAATCCATGGCTGGCTGAAGACAGAAGGTGTGGTATCCCTTATCGCAGGCATCGCATACCAACATTTTGGAGTCTTCCCCTGGTTGTCTAAGAATCAAGAAAAAAAATAAAACTTAATGTCAAGTATAACAACAACAACAACAACAACAACAAAAATCTTAAAATGTAAATACCAAGCAAAACTTTAAGCACAGAGTCTGAATCTCTCAGATGGTGAGCAGTTTGACTCTCAAGAATGGACTCACCTGCAGGTCTGGCACACTTTACACTCTGGACACTGCCATCCTGCCCGCTGAATGGGCGTGGCACCAATCTCTAAACAGGCCGCATGATAATGTAGGCCACAACCCGTGCAGAAAAGCAAATCCGTGAGCTCTCCTGCTGAGTCACACACTGCACACCAAGACTCTTCACCAGCTGTAAAAACAAACAAACATATTAAACATTAAATTCGAGAATGTAGACAGTCATTTTATGTCACCAAAAAACATTAAAAAAAAGCGTCAGCAAATTAACAGTCTACAGCAAACAAGCCAAAATCAGCTTGGAACAGATTTGATATCTGATAGAGGAGTTCTGACAAAAAAAAGGTTCAATTTCTGGACTTCAGTGTAGTTTGATTGGCAGCAGAATATCATCTCTGTAATGTGTGCGTAGCAGAAGCCTTGTACTGTGAGCAAGTAAAAATGACATCACAATTTTAATGAAGATGTATGGTTCTCTTACCCAACTCCTCTGCCTTGTCTATGTGCTCTGGACAGAGGAGGACCAACTGCTTCAAGGACTGGAAGGATCCACTGGCTGCCGAGCAGGGGAAGTGGTAGAACCGTGAGCAGCCCTCAGCATGGCATTGAATGGTTGCACCCAGCCTTTTGCAGTACTTGCAAAGCTGAAAGGAAAATGTTGTCAAGGAAGTTAAGTTTCTAATTTATCATCTGATAGCATCTAATCCAAGTCTATGAACAGTACACTTACCCGCTGAGTCCCTGAGATAACAGCCTTATCCACGTTCTCCAGATCCTCATCCTCCGTCTGCTTTACTCCTTCCGACCACACCGCACACCAGTGGTGAACCCAACAACCCCCTATTCATTATAAAGCACAACATCAGTACAATATCTAGCCAAGCTTCAGTTCAATACATGTGGGCAACATATCTAGTGGATGGAACCTATGATTCATTCTTTCAGTAGTTGTTACACTGATTGAATATAATACAAAACACATTCATAAAATGTTTTGAGTTTAACCTGAGTCATCAAGGAGTGATGTCAGACAAGAGGAGTCAGAAAATCCAATGGAAGACAGGTCATCATTTCCGGGCTGTGGCAGTGGGGAAGCTGATGGCTTGAGGGTTGGCCGCTCAGAAGATGGCCCAAAGTGTCTCAGTTCCCGCTGTCCATGCAGGCTCCGCTCCACGCAGTTACAAAGCGCACAGGCACGAACGCGCTCTCTGTGCAGTCACAAAAACAAGAACAGACATTCTGTTTGTGGGATACCAAAAATGACCATCTTATTGGGATAAAGGAATGGGCACAATAGTGTTTAAGATCTGGATGAAAAACTTACACAGGTGTGCTGGAAGAGGCTGGATTAGCACCAGACTCATCCTCAGCAGCAGGAAGGGCCTTGCACTCCTCCTCAGAGGAGACAAGCTGCTTTGCAGTAGCGTTGTCATCAGCTGGAAAGCAAAAAAAATGTTTTCAGAAAAATTGAAACTGAGTCTCACTAGCAACAATTGGATAAAACACACAAATACTGACTTGTAAGTCATGGGGAGATAAAACCATACCAATTCATTCTGCTCTATTATTCCCACCCCTAATTGATTGCAATTGCAAATCACTGGTCTGGGAAAATAAAAAAAAAAAATCTACATTTGTTCTAAACCAAGTGCATTTCTCTTTTGGAGCAAAGGCACATCATGATAGTTATCCTGCCGCAGAACACAAAGACCACATTACCTGTTGGTTCAGAATCATTCTCTTCGCAGTTTGATTTCTGCTCTTCCATCCCCTGTGCAGATTTTGACCTCCTTGACAGAGATCTAGATTAAAAACAAAAATAGCATCAATTTGTAAATGTTGTTAAAGGGAATGGTTCAATATTACTCACAACATGCAAACAATCTGAGCGTTTTACTTTGACTAATGGCCAGTTCACCACCACATAACGAAGAGGGAAAACAGATATGATAATATGAAAATAAAACCCACTAAATACACGAGATTGACAGAAAGGAACAGCAAAAAGCAACCCAGCTCCATTTACTGAGATAGAAAACGGCATTGTTCATAACCCAGCATATATTTATCATTATCAAATGGAAAGCCCTAAAATGACTCTTCCCTTGACACAACATACCACACACTAATCTCCCGACCCGTCCAAAAGCACTTTAAACATAAAAAAACACAACAACGAACAGTACAACTAATTAAAGATGATTGTTGTCTTTACTTTACATTATTTCCTTGTGTTAATCTCAATAACGTCAGTACTAATGAAACCGAGCTTTTTCACAAACTCGTGAAAATTGCGCACGAGAGATCGGAAACCGCTTTAACAATTCAAGTTATTTACCGAGCAATGCATAATCCAAAAAACGTTGAAGCAGCTGCGAGGAAAAGCACGAAATGTTACAACTAAAATGGTGTTTTGCTAAATAAAACAACCATAAATCGGGATACACAAAGAAAATACAACTTCCGTATGTGGAACTTCCTGTTGCAGCGGAGCTTCTTTCGTGCAGAACCTCGTCGCTCACATCATAGTTCCGCTACGAGATTCACGCTATTAACGAAAATACTGTAAAACAAACAACGAAGGGCTCAACATATTTCATACACGCAGCTAAATAAAAAAAAAAATAGTGAGTCTCATCGTGATTTTAACATCCAAAGCCATTCACCAACGATATCACAAAAGGGGTCGGTCGGCTTCCGCAGCCGGGCATCGATTCGCATGGTATATTTTTATGGGTTTATTACATCCTCGTCAGTCTTTGTTAATAAGATCGTGAATCTTCAAATGTTAGAAAACAGACAACCCCGAGTCTCACCAATGAAGCAACGCTGTCCTGATCTAATTGACTCAAAAGGACAATACATTTGAGAATGGCTTTGAATAACAGCTCCAGCCGCGAGTGTCTGTTTTTCGCGAGTTACAAAACAAAAATTGTGCCATCAGACTTTGAAAAAAAAACCTTCCTGTGAAACACATTTCGTAATGTTTCCTTTTTTTTTTTTGGTATTATTCTTGCTGAGGCAGCTGGACGGTGATCTCAGTCCGAGGACTTGGAGCGCTTTTCTAGCGTTAGATAAATAGGAGCAAATCAATAATCACAAATCAAGAACAGATTTTTTTTTTTTTTTTAACGCAACGATAACCAACACCAAAGAATATGCATCTTTGTCGTAGTTATTTAATGTAAAATGTTTTGATGTCTGCCGACTTAAACGTTACAGCCACACGCAAAAAAAAAAAAAAAAAAAAAAAAAAAAAAAAAAAAAAAAAAAAACTCCCATCACAAAATTCAACATGTCGTGCACGGTTAAAATAATTCACAGCATGTGGCGCCGCTTCATCAGCAAATTGAACTAAAAAGCTTAGTTGACAGCAGATCGCAATTGAGCTAATGGACAAAATGAACCTCTTCATCTGTCCGACGTTCACGTTACATCTCCGTAATAATTGTGGCAAGCAACACTGGAAACGCACTTTCTCCTCCACAACAACAAACTAACGCGAAATCCAAACTCTCCACAAAAAAAACCTTCATGGTGTTTGTTTATACGACGGCTCGGAAAGATCCTAAAATCGCTTCTTTCGTTTCCGACGTGAAGTTGTGCACAAAAAAAAAAAAAGTAAAATGACATGACGGCTGAGTTTAACATCCTGGCTAGCGAAGTTAAAAGTGTTTACGTTACAAATGAACTTTCACGTTTGTTTGTTTTTTTTAGTTCGTGGTGTTTAATCGACAGCAGCTGCGGTGCCGTCGTTGAAGCCCGCTCCGGGTGTTTTTTTTTTGTTTTAAAGTTTGTACGGTTGCGGCGCTGAAGCACTTTATTTCTCAATGTAAACATCGACTTCAAAGGCTCCGTCCAGGAAGTAGCCGCGTCCCGCGTCACCGGCTGCTTATGGGGGGGGAAAGCTAACAACTTCCAACGGTGACGTCGCAGCAAAAGTCTTCCCGAAGCGACAGGAGGGGGGAAAAAAAAGAAAAAAAAACTATGATAAATACACACAAAACCCTCGAGAACATTTACTTTAAATAAAAAAAAAAAATTAAAAAAAAACGCGTCAACCAAGCCGGCGCTGTTTGAATAATCTCGTGAATCAGCGCGCAGCACGTTTAAAACCAAAAAAATTAAAAAACACCCTGAAGTTAGCACCCCCGGGGGTAAACGCGGCTAGTTCTCCAGCGACTAGACGGGTCCCGTCTTCGGTCGCCGAGCTAGCAGGGCTCCGTGCTAACACCCCGGTCCGAGGTCAGGAGCTGCTCGGGTGTCTTCGGGCTGCGGAGGGAAAGGTCCCGAAGAGGGCCGTAATTTACCACCAAAAAAAAACAAAAAACAACAACACAGCTCACCTCACAAAAACAACACAGTCGCCTCGTGCATCAGCAAAATCCAAACAGCCTCGCAGCGTCCCAAAGCGCTGATGGTCGCTTCATTTTCTGTCGCCGGACTAACGCCGCTGCGAGCCGGCTGGAGGGAGAGCGAGAGAGGGAGGGAGAGGGAGAGAGAGAGAGGGGGAAGTGCACGTCGGCGGAAGGTGCTAGCTCGGTGGATAATGCTATGATTACCTAAGCTAAGCGGCAGGTTGAGCTTTTCTTTTTTGTGTGTGTGTGACGGAGTTGGTTCCTCTACTGCCGGGGGGACCTCTTGAACACAAGTCTTCGGCCGGTCCAGAGAAAGGGTTCCCCACCTCCCCCTTCCCTTCTTCTGCTGCTTCTTCTTCTTCTTCTTCTTCTTCTTCTCCTCCTCCCTTCCCTTCCTCCCCTCCTCCCCGGGCTTCATGCACCGAAATCTCGGTGGCTCCTTTTTTTTTGCTCGGTTGGATTTTTTTTATTTTTTTTTTTTTTAGCTCTGAAGAGGCTAACCAGCTAACCCGTTAGCCTCCGCTGTGTTCAGGAATCTCCGCTCGCGAGGTCGTTTTTTTTTATTTTTTTTATTTTTTTTTATATAAAAAAAAAGCTGCTTTGCGAAGTTTGTATAAAATATTATATCCGGAAAAAAACAAAACTACAGCCCTGAACTTTTTTTTTTTTTTTTTTTTTTTTTTTTATCAACACGCCGGTAAATACGTTTTTTTTTTTCTTTAGGTTTTTTTTTTTTTGTTTGTTTTTTTTTAAATCGGACTGCAGACTTTTCATCTACCTAAATGTGCAGCTCAACTTTGCACCCTTGTGCGGGTCACCAGCATCTCTTTCACTGCGTTGCGTCTCTGCACACGGCTGCTGCTCCGCCAAGTGGCTAGCCGCTGCTAGCACGGCCCGGCTAATAACAACTACGTCAAAAAAAAAAAAAAAAATGAACTCGTGCAAAACGAGCGAGCAGGAATTGTGTTGTTGTTGTTGTTGTTGTTTTATTACCAAGATATACCGAGTGAAAGCGCGACAGCTTTAGTTGATCGGCGAACAACAGTGTTTCGAGGTCGATCATTGCAAGCAACACAACGCAACGTGTGTGTGTGTTTTTGTTTTGTTTTTGTTTTTTAATGTGGAGCGCGGACCCAGTGAAATATGGTGGATTTAAGATATTAGGTCATTAGATTTTCGGATCCGGGGAAGCCATGTTTTCATTAGATTGTTGTGATTGTAAGAGCTGATGTGACTTCAGCCTTCCGGTGAATGGTTCGGTTCTGTTAAATGAACGGCGACGATCTGGTTGGGTTCATTTAACGTTCACGTTTTTCTTAAAGTGTTAAATTCACTTTGTAATTAATATAACCGATGTGGTTTGTGTACTTCATCATGGTGGGCAATTCTTTATTCCACCTCTGTTTTTTTTTTTTTTTTTTTTTTTTTTTTTATATAAGCATTTAGCTGGAGCTATCTGAGGACAACTGGAGAGAGCCAATCGATCACTGGAATCAGCCGTGATCTCAAATCAACCCTTAACCAATTACATTTTCAGCATGTTCACCGAAAAGGACTGAAATAAGTCAGTTCACGTAAATATTTTGGGATTCGTGGCAACACTTTTACCATCGGCTTCATAATCCATCAAGCAGTATTGGAGTGAATAATTAAAACACACGTAGAGCCCTTAAATAGGCCTAATTATAGTCTGTGTTAAAACATGCTCAGCCATCCCCTATCCCCTGATATCCCCATTATTAAGTTGATGTTGAGTAGATAATGCTTCCATTTTTTTTTTTTTTTTCAATTATGAATCAGTTTTTAAATGTAAATTACATTTCCAGATAAGGTTCAAGAGCAGTAATAATGTCACAGAAGGAAGACACCACAGATCCTGTGGGAGGTGGGGCAGGGTTGTTGGCCTTTTTTCTTTTTTTTTTTTTATCTATCAGCTGTCTTATTACTGTGAGAAAATTAGAGGCATGGATGACCCAGAAAGAATGGGTTCAATAGAGTTGCTCGACTCAATTCCTTGATTGTTAGTTTTGAATGGGACTACTACATATTGAAATATGATGGCATGTTAAAAAAACAAAAACGTCCTAAACTTTCCATAACAGCAAATCACTTCTTACGCAGATGAAGGCAGAGTCGTTCCAAAAATACTTAGTTTTAAAGCTTTTATTTATTTAAGTTTAGGAGTGGCTCAAACCAGGTTTTAGTAAGAAAACATGTATTTCACTTGGTTGCCCAACTATCAGTTCTTGTTTGTGTATACTTCTGACTAAATCAGGACATCAAGATCCCCATGCCGGCTTTTCATGGGCCCACAAGGAAAAACCAAGGGCCCGAGGCAGTACGTGCATAGGCTAAAGCTCGGATGTCATTGGGATTATCTTGTGAAGTTACAGAAAATTCAGTTGGGTAACAGTCTGTCCCATTGTGAGAAGGTCACACGTTTAATCCACATCAGCTACTGTCTATCTCCTGTCATGCCTCAGAGCAAAGCAACTCAACTGTTGCAGCTAAGTAGCTTACTTAAACTATAACATAGCACTTACGAGTAACTAGAGAAGAGCATCTGCTAAATGTCTCAAATGTGAAGTTAATGTAAGTAAATTCACATGATTTCTTCACGTTCATGGCCTATTCATGAGCACAAAATGCAATATGTTGTGTGTTTTTCTTTAGGCAATGAACAAGTACCTGCTGCAGGGGGGTGATCTGCACGTAACCCTGCACTGTGAAATTTCTGCAGTAATGCATATAGGCACCTAAATATTCAGTCTTGGCTTAAATGAGCCCACTAAAGAGAATAATATTACAAGGATCATTTTTTTTTAACTGAAATCACTGAATGCAAATAAATTAAGAATTGTCTTCTAAATGTGAAACCTGAAATTCTAAATGCTTTGGTGGTGATGAAACATACTATTTATATCAGAGAAAATATACAACCAAAAAAAAAAAAATCTGTTTTAAAGCTAAGCCAATAATTGTTTTCATAATTGCCATGAGCTATGTGTGTATACATAAACTGAAATAGTTGACAACAGTTGAAACGTACTATTTATATCAGAGAAAATATACAACCAAAATAATCTGTTTTAAAGCTAAGCCAATAATTGTTTTCATAATTGCCATGAGCTATGTGTGTATACATAAACTGAAATAGTTGACAGCAGTTCCCAATTAAATCGGAACCATGCATTTATTCATTATCTCTCCTGTCTGCCAAAGAGAAACTGTTGATCCTAAGGTCTGGCATATGGGAAACATTTCACAATGTTTGGGAAAATGTCCCATAACACAATTATTTTCACATTCAAGATCATGAAAAAACACCCTTCAGAGAGTTCCTCAAAATATTTCTCATTAAAAGTTTTTTCATTATTGTTTGAGTATGATGACGCTGGTTTTCGTTTATATTCAGTAATGTTTGGTCAGCTAATGTTTGAGTTTCCCAGAGCCTGAATGGTGGGTGTGTATGTTCTCATTTTGAAAATAGGTTGTTACTGGTCTCCCTGACAGGATTAGTTAACTCCCCATTCAGCTTTAGTAAAATTGGATTAGATTTTGGGGGCCTGAGACTGGGTGGAAGAGAGGGACTGATTGGCCCATGGATGTAAATAGAGGGTGGTATTAGGACACCAGGCCTCTCCTATTGGCCAGTCAGTGGAGCGTGTGCTTTCCCATCTGCCTCCTGTATCTCAAGGATAATCCCCTGGAATACCTTCACAGATGTTTACCACAGAACATGGTGGCACAGAATATATTTTAGGTCCTCAATGTGGTTTTTTCTTCTTTTCTTTTACAATTATAAAAAAGCTACTGTAAACAGCACTGGTTGAAAAAAAAAATGAAGCTGTGTATGCTACTTCTCTAACATACAGTTTGATCTGTTTTTGGTTTGTTTTCTTAGTAATGTATTGGTTTTGAGTTCATAACATGTGACATGATAACAGTGTAGAGTACTTATTTAGTATTTATTTTAAGGATCTATCTATATGACAATTATTTTCTGTATAGTCAGTGCTGTAAAAGTGCATTCTTTCACAATATTACAAATTAATTATATCTCATTGTACATAGATGATTACCAATAGATAAATATGTCTAGCTCTATCATAGATAGTATTTTAAGCAAAATCAAGGTTTGTTAAATTAGTTTATTAATTTGAGCAGCTAAGGAAATTTAGAAAAACAGGTATAGTATGAGTTTCTCCACAAGGGGGTGTACAACCTCACACTACTTGTATTGAATACAGCCATACACGTTTTGATGAACCATTGAAAAGTTGTTTTATTTGAAACATGTTTGAAGTAGATGTTTCAGGTCAATTTAATTTGGAGCAAGTCAAAATGTACTTTATAGTACAGATTGGTGCAGTATATCTTTTGGTGGATAGCTAGAATGTAAAAAAAAAAAAAAAAAATGCATTAACACATCTAACAGATACAGTATTTGTGACCTAAACTGATGCATATCAATAAAACTGTCTCCTCTGAGAGTGTAAGAAAACTGTCAGCCGGCTTCAAGTAGCCCCTAAGTGATAAAGTGGTGGCACAGTGTAGGGAATATTAAGTACATCTGGGCTTTTCATTAACCTGTCATCCCGTTAAACTAGGTTTCCACAGACGGCTGCACACTGCAACATAAAGCTCAACTACAAGCCCCGGATATGATCTCCTGCACATGTCAGTGTCTGTTTTCCACACAAAGCAACTAATTTTTGCATAACATGCATACATTAAATCACCTTAAAAGGTCAAATTTACTCCATTGGTGATGAAAAAGGCAGGGTATTGTTTCATAAAATTACAATTTAATTGGTTTTATGAGATGACAAGTGAGGGCATACAATACAGGTAGTGGAATTATTATAAAATGAAACATTTATATATTATGATTCAGAAAGTACAAAAATAAAGATTCTATTGTTCAGGGAAATTATTCCTGTCCCATCAGAATAATATATATAATTTTACATATATAACTGAAACAATTAATAGAAATAACAGATGTACAAATAAACTATGATACAGTCATTTTGGTATTATCATTTATACATTAACCTGCTCAGAAAAACTGTCGCATTATGTTCAATTTCTTATATTCCTCACCACAGTGTTAGCATGTATATCATTATGTTAGATTATAATTTTAAAAAACAGTGAGAAAAGCATGCAAGCCATTCCAGTGCTTTTAATTTATTTGTGAAAAGAACAGGAGGTGTAAATGTAGCAAAGTTGCAGTATAACATCAAAATCTATATTCTAGGCTTTTAAGGATGAAATGAGCTGGAGTCTAAAAAAATACATCCAAAACTGTACAGTAATCTACCATACCAGTGTACATCCGATGTCCGTCTTTGCGGGGAGTGCTTTTCTTTCTTTTCCATCCTCAGAGGTTCACTCAGATTGTCTTGTTTGTTCAGAATGCCATCATTTACATCTACAAGTGCTTTGTCCTTCATGGCCAAAGTGCTAAAATGCATGAGAGTCTTAGTGCAAGCTTTTTGACTGTCCGTGGTCTGCTGCTCTTCTGCTGCCTCCCCCCAAAGTAGCTGGTTGAGTGAGGAGAGTAGTCGCAGAGGTCCAAATGCCCAGTGTGCGAGTCCGTGGTCCTCCACCAGTGCATAGCTGGATGCCAGCACCCCATCAATGAACAAAGTTCCAGCTTCTGTCAAGGGTGCATACACTCCCACACTTTCCACGACTGAAACTGAGATGATTTGAGATGGACGTACTTGACCCCCTGCTGTATGGATGAGAACACAGTCTCCTGGTTTGGCTCTGCTGGCAAACTGAGCCTGGTACTCACAGCTGTCACATCTGCAGTGGGGGGCTAGAAAAACCAAGTGATGTGGAGTAAGGGTCAATCTATGCCCATCTTCTGTCTCCAGAGACAGAAAAGTAGACCAGCCTTCTTGGTCCCAGTGAAGAAACAAGAGGACTTGGCTGTACACGACTTGGCCTGTCCCAGACAGGGCCATAACTCTGTCCCCAGGAACCAGGGATGACAGGCTCTTCTGCCTTCCCCCAGCAACAGTCACCCGGGCCCAGCCTGGGAAACAGCCACCTTTTTCCACAGCAACAGAGTGATCTGCAGGAGGATCAGCAGAAAGGCCCAGATGACTAAACACAGATCGTGATCTCTCTTTGTCTTAAATATCCTAATGCACTTTGCAGTGAAGTGAAGAATTTTGACTCAATTTCCAGTATGATCTGTATGAAAGCGCCCTCTTTAAACTTACCAGCTTTTACTGAGCAGTGGATGTGATATTTGGACTCATAGTGGACCCAGTCGAAGCCTGCCTCCACAGCCAGCTGGGCCAGAAGACCGTACTTCTCCGTTTCTCTGTCATCAGTGGTTATATCCACAGCCCGGCCTTCATAGTGCAGAGAGCCAGGAGGGTGGTGACCGTCCTCATCCCAGGCCTCTGTCACACGTAGGTGCACCCCTGGCCACTGGTTCATCACGGCGATGGCCAACCTGTTCAAACAGTCCTTACATCGCTAGGAACAGAGTGAGAAAGAGGGTGGGGTTTCAGTGCGGAGCAGTGTTAACGATTAAATTGGCTGCTATATCGGACAATTTTAGTTTATCATAGATATATCAGTAGAAGCACATGCGTCAGCCTATACCTGACAAGAATTTGTAGCACAGACATACCATGGCTTCATACAGTAGTTTGTCTGCTAGAAAGCCTTAACTAACAAGGTATAAAATATCCTGCAGAGTGCATGTCATCACATCTTTTGAACCAAATCTAAAGGACCCTTTTTTAAAATGCTCATAAAAAACTATCGCTCAGGAAATTGTTAGTAGAACTTTAAACTCTCTAATACCAGTGTTGTTATCAGCTCCAATAAAATCCAGTATGACATTCTTTATTTGGATTTGATAACTGGTTTTGGTAAAATAGCTACATTTATAATGCAGAGAGTCTTAACAAAATCCAGTTTTCCCCACAAAGAATACAAGCAAGGGCGGCACAGTGGTGCAGTGGTTAGCATTGTCGCCTCACAGCAAAAAGGTTCAGGGTTCGAATCCGGTCCTGGGCCCCTCTGTGCGGAGCCTGCATGTTCTCCCTGTGCTTGCGTGGGTTCTCTCCGTGTGCTCTGGCTTCCTCCCAACATCCAAAAACATACACCTCCCCAGCTCCTCCCGCCCACATGCCTAAGTGTCCTTGAGCAAGACACTGAACCCTAAATTGCTCCCGATGGTGTACCATATGCTGTAAGTCACTTTGGATAAAAGCGTCAGCTAAATGTAATGTAAAAGTAGAAATACCTGGAAACATGTTAATATTAGAGCTACTTGAGCATTTCATTCTTTAGTTTATGGTGTTTTGTTTAAATTATTGAGTGACTTATAGCACCCTTTATGTTTAAGATTTATGGATGGTTAAGTCATTTGTTTCCTTTTTAAAATTGTAACCCCTTAAGGGAAGGGTTGCATTTTGTGGTTGGGTGCTTTTAGAGCTAAAAAAAATAGTGCATGAAGTTTTGTATAGTTAGATTTTCTTTTGAATGTTTGGATATTTATGGTTTTATTTAGTATAGAATTTTTGTTTTTTTTGTTTTAGTAGTTTATTTAATACAATAATTATATTTTAGTGGCTCAGTTTGCAGCAAATGCCATGTATACTGCCTGAGCCAAACTTGGGTACAAGTAACAGACACTTGTAATCATTTATTAACCTCAGCAATGGCACCACCTAAGAATACACGAGGTATGTACAGTATGTGAGTCTACACACCTAAGTGCACAGACTGTTTCAGGGCAACTCAGCAGAAAATGATCCCAGCATTTCAACACCATCTCTGGCTCCCAGGTTATGATTGTTTGTCTGCTGGCATCATCACACAAATCCTCCTCTACTCTGCTAAATGCCATCTCAACCTTGCTCAAACAATCAGAGCACAAGAACAAACCTACTGTAGCCAGTTTGGCACATTCCTTGGCCTTTTCAGCAGGGTGACAGAATAATCAAGGCCATTCTCTGCCTTTTCAGATTGCTTCAGTCTCTCGGTTTCACCCCTGAGACATTTGATCAAATATGTGCGCAGTGACTTTTAACACCCCCGTGGGCCATAATGTTACAGACTGTGTCAGCATTGTCGCAAAATAGCAGGCTGAAAAATGATGTCAGCATACGAGGTGATAGACTCATTATCATCTCCTAAAAGCATATTCGCATGTGACTTGTGATGTGGCCCAGTCAAATGATAAAAGCTGATTTGCAGCTAAATTAAAAAAAAAAAAAAAAAAAAAAAAGAGTTAAGAGAGAAAAGTGACAGAAAGTGATGAGAGTTTGAGCTGGGTGAGAAGAAAGCAGTGTAGTGGGGAGCCGAGGTTGGGACCAAAGAGAGAGGGCAGAGGGGAAGAATGTATGGGCACGGACTTGGGAATGTGACAGCAAGAGTGAGAAAGAGCGAGGGACAGAAAACAAACTGGGTACATTTCTCTCGCGATGCCATTGAAGAGAGGCGTTTCATTGTCACAACTACAATAGTCGCTTTTCCGACGGTGCCATTACTTCAGCAGGCGGGAATTTTGTATAGGCGACCTCTGCAAGTCTCCAAATGATGTACAAAGAGTGTCTTTCACATCTGGGACAAAAAAAAAAGGGGGCACATCACATCACACACTAAAACTGGGTATCATAAGGGCACACATATACAACCACAGATTTTCATCACATACAATCACCCTGGGAGGGGAAGGAGCACAGACTCGTATCCTAAACAATCACAAGGGGCCGCAGCATTCAAGACAGCAATATCTGAGTGTCCAGATACCTGGCGTTCAAAATGTTAAAAGCTGTTCATCTCCCTACCTAGATGTTAAATTCTCAAATTCACTGATTGTCTTGTCAAGGCGTTATGAATTTGTTTACCTATCCCAAGTAAACAATCTAGATTTCAAGCTTTAAGTGCCATATCAAGAATTAGAATATCTCTTCTAGCAGGCACACTGAGAACCCGTCATAGGAATCATTTTATTTCCAGTAACAAAGGGTTTGGTTAAAGATTAAAAGGAAGTGTTCCAGTAGGGGAACTCGGTCTCTTAAGGAGTAGTGTTGAATTACATCCTGATCTTCTTATCTCCAGAAAAAAAAAAAAGGGAGGGAAAGTTTGTTTAAAACTTACTCTGTGTGTGTTAAACATTTGTTTGCCTGTTAAGAACCTGGCAAGGGGAGGTAGAGTAGAGCACACCAAACAATTAAGGATATTATACTATATAATTTGAAGGTACTGTGATGCAGTGGCAGCAGAATATGAGCTTTAACCTGTTGACTGCTGTAATTGATTGATTATCCAGCAAAGGGATTGTTAAAAGGATAGAGACCCCAGTCAGAGCATCTTTCAGTCAATCTGCAGCTGATTGTCTGCACTGTTTGCCCATTTATTGTACTTATTCTACAACAGTCACCAGGTATCACTTGATTTAATGGAAATAAGTGATCCAGTGAAGCATCCCATTCAACATATTCTTCATGACATTACCAACTTGATGAACCAGAACACACCAGTCTTACCTTAGTCATGAAGCGGTCTGCGTTGGTGTTCTCCTCATCTTTGAAGACAATGTCTGTGTTGTAGTTGCACACAAGCTCATTGAAGAGCTCAGAGTTGCGTGTGATCTTGCCCTCTGCTCTCCCACTGGCCCCGAGGTTGTTTTCTGAGAAGTTGGGGAAAAACTGCTTGTAGTGCATGGCTGTGAGTTTCCTGGGCCTGGGACGGATGCCGTATCCAGGGCCCGGTCCGCATCCCTGGACCAGCCATACACAAGTCCACACAGCAAGCAGGCCGAGCGGTGCCAGACGGGCCCACCAGGACTGCTTCATTGGGGTGGGTTGGAGCTCCCAGGGGTCAGTGGCCTACAGTGACAGCCCAGTTCCAGGTGTGTGATGACAGCAAGTGAATGAGGGTCAAATCTGGGTCCATTCCAAATCATGGATTATCAGTGCAGATATTTCTATCACAAAAAGTAACAGTGCTGCGACATGTAGGCACTTCTTGTTGCTGTATTCACTCTTGATATGAAAACGTGTTCTGATTTACTGTTTTGATGATTGCAATGACCAAAAGCAGCCCAATCACCTGATTGGCTGAGACTAGCCTACTTTCTGAAGTTTGGCATCAGTTATTCAAAATTAGAAAAAGGAGTAGCTCTTCAGAGGTTTCTGACAAGACGTTTCACCAAGTATCAGCTGGTTTTAAGTCTCTTGTGAACTGAAAGTAATCTTCAATCGTCCTCCGCAGGTAGGTTACCTGTCTCGACGCAGGTGTTGTGTGTTTCTGGTGACTTACCACGTCCCTCTTCACGCAGTTCCCCTGAAGAGACACACAAACTGACGCACGGCTATAGCCCGACGGCTCCCTGACTGTGCAATCCCTATGGACGCTCCTGTGGCACTCTCATCCTCTTTGTCCATCCAGAAATGCCTCTTTCGATACTTTTTTTTTTCCTTCTCTCCTTCGTCCACCGTCTTCTGTCGCGTTTCAGTGCTGCTGGCCACCTTGCGCCAGCCATTGGGTCTTATTAGCGTCCGGACAAGATTGCCCTCCCTTCCTCTGCGCGCTCCCACCGCGACAGCACACGCCTCCAATTCAACGATACAAAGAACATATGATTAGCCTAGTGTTAACACAATGACCCCAACCCCCTCCACCTCAATAGATATTTTAGTGACAAATAGTTGAGGCAATTTTTCCATTGTAAACCCCAAAGTTAAGGGTACTGAACAAATCACCAAACATTTTTGAGACTTAAATAATAAATTCAACTAGCTGTAAAATGCATGAGTCATATAGAACACAGATACCATATATTTAAATTCAAAGACAGCCCCAAACTCTCATGTCCAGTGAGCTGAACCAACATGTCCTTGCATGTGTTTGCTCCCCCCCCCATCACAGTCACACTCTGCACGTTATTAATAGACAGAGTTGAAGGTGAGGACCTAGGAGGGAGCACAAGAGTGGAGCCTTGACACCCCTGACTATGACTTACAGTGCCGCCTTCCTGTGTTTGGGGAGCCAGCCATGCAGACCTACCTGACCCCAGTGCACCCAAGACTGGAAACACCCAGTGGACACATCACCAATTTATTATTTTTATCCATCTCAGAACAATAGCTGAGGGGGATTCATAAAATGTGTCAGATAATGCCAAACAGGGAGCAGAAAAGAAAGTCATCATTGTGTCTCAAAAGTGTGACATCTGTAATCATGGAGGGAAGCTTTGATTCATGGCGGATTAAAGGTCAAAGTGTGTCACCATCCTATCTCTGGCTTCCTGGAACACTTGGGCACTCAATGCATCATGGGCATTTTCTTCACAGTGGCTTTGTTTCAGATATTTTCACAACAGCGCTCCTCAATGTTTTCTGAATGTTTTTCAAATCCGTGTGTCTTGATGGTTTGCAGTGATTCAAGATGAAGATGAAAAAAAACCATAAAGACATTCTCTTAATCTAAATCAAAGTACCTGTGAATCTCTCATTTATTGCCTGATCTAACCAGAACTAAACATTTTCTTTTGTGCAGTGATGGAGCGCAGGTCACTGAGCTCCACATTGACCATGAAAAGGCATCCTTGTTAGGGAAGTTTCCAGATGATCCCAGGATGTTGTAGGGAGGGGTGGCAAGGCGAAGCTGCATCTTCCTGCCCTGATGATAAACACGAGGAAGGCTCCAGTAGCACAGATGAGAGATATCAGCCTTCCTAACAAATGCAGGGAATGACTCAATCAAAAAAGTAACAAACACTTTCACATCTACAATTATCCACCGACATTTCTCTTCAAAGCCTCACAAGCAAAAAGGATTTTCATCTGACATGAAAGGGAAAGAAAGAAAGCAAACATCTGTGGGTTGGAGATGGAAATAAAGTCATTATTATTTGTCTTTATTTTGGTGCCCCTCATCCTCCTGCCTCCCCCTGCCTCCTTCTGGTTCTTAGCATTTCACTCCCCCATTTCAGGATGGGAGTACATGGCTGGGTGAATGGTTTGGTTTCCTGCAAAGCCACAGCACAGAAAACGAGATCTTTCCTGCTTGGGTTAGCCTCCCCTGCTTTGTTCTTTGCAAATGAACTCCTGCGCTTGCACCTGAGCTGGTGGTCAATTACAGTATGGTTTAGGTTTTCCTATTTATGTGGAGTTGTCAGTGAATAACAAAAACACCAACTGGCTAATAGTGGACATCTCGAAGTGCAGCCAAGGATGAAATTAGACTGGTAGTTGCAAGTTTTTCTAAATGATAAATTTATTGTAAAATAGAACTTTGTTTTTTTAAAACAATGCTGGCTTTGACATTTCAAGTGTTTGTCTTGTCTCTTAGAGCTGAATAGACACTCTGCAGGATCTACTTCCTCAGATGGAGGCCATTTGAAGGATTGGGGGGAAAGAAAAGTCAAGGAACTGACACCTAACCGCCTCTCTCCCCTCTCTCAGCCAACCACTGCACCACCCATTTCACTGTCTTTCAGTGTTATCTGTGCAGGAAGAAGCAGGGTGGTGCGTTCTGATGTGGCTCCTCACACTGGATGATTCTTGGCTTCTGTATCGTAGTTTTGTGTTAGTAGCAGAATACACCACCGTGTTGAATTCAGGTGTGCCACATAAAGTGATGTGAAAGGTGTACATAAATCTGTGTCCATGGTTGAGTGTATTTTCCCAACCTCGACATGGCCTATGAAAAAGAGCACCAGTGAGCTGAAGTTGAGGCGATGCTGCGTTGAAGTGGACAATAGACTAAGAAGGGTGGAACTTCCTGGCTGCAGACAAGCAGGTCAAAGGTCAGATATGATGCTGTACCTTATTTTGGGGACCTGACCCAGCAAATGTACATTGTATAGATTACAGACTGTGTGCTTGGAGTTATCTATTGAACTGAATTAAATTGTGATATTAGGAGTTTCCCTCTTAAACTCCACATCATGCCTTCACCCAGAGTTACCCAACGAAACAAAGGCCTCTGCCAGTCGACTGTGTGAAGCAAGTGTGCCGTGAGTGTGCACACAGGATGGCGGGGAGTTATGGCAAACGGACAGTGTGGCCCATTATCAGTTGATTAGCAAGCAAGTCTCGCCTTTTCCTGAGCGATTCTGTATTTGCAAGCGTAGAAAAGAGGGAATAACAGGCCTTAATGCACTTTGGCACAAAGTTCAAACGGCTGACTGTCAGGAAAGCTAATCTGACTCTTTTTCCCCCCTTCATTCTTATGTTTAGACAATAAAGATAGCCTATCTTATCCCATTACAAGCTGCCCGCCTCCCACCTTGTCCCCGATATGCCTGTATCAAGTGTGTTACCCAATTGGACCACTTGGAAACTTTGATTTTGCACTGATGTCGACCTTTACTTTTTGCTGCAGGGAAAGGTGCCATCTTAGTGTTTCACCAACTAAATCCAAGGTTAAGTGTGATATGTCGGGACGCCTCAAGCTGCATGTGTGCAATGTGCCCTAATGAAGGAAAATCATTCAATCTACTTGGCATAAACTGTGCACTATTTCGCCAAAGTGTAAAAGTGTGGTGTCCAGATTGACTTTCAGTGGCAGAGTGGGCAATTGGCACAGATTAAACATTCTATTTTACTACAGGATGTGTTTCTACTCACTTAGGATCATTTAACAATACCTAGGTAATGTCCTAAACGTGCATTCCTAGTCAAATCTCAAGGTAAATAGCAAATAATGGCTGTAAATTGCATTTCTTGAAATATTTTTGGCTCTCTGAATCCCCATCTCTTAAGACAGCACCAGTCTGAGTTTGTTCAAACATGAATCACATTTAACAAGCTTTTCTTTCTTACAAAGCTTTCTGATAATGTAACATGTCTCTTGTCTCTCATACACCTTATGTCTAGCTTACATGTCACTTCCTCAGAGGGCAACCAGCCTCCAGATGTGCAAGTAATGTTACGGCGAGATTTGAGTTCATTTCCTTTTAGCAAAAGGAAACGCAGTGCAAAACAAGACCTAAACCAAATAAGCTTAATTAAAACATCCAACAAAACAAAACAAGAAATGCAAACAAAAAATCAAGAGAAAGAAATTAATCAGAGCTGGGGTTTTTCTTGAACTGACTTCAGAAAAAGGAGACGAGGAAATGAACAATAGCCGAGGAAAAGGAATGGAAGAAAGGTGGTGGGTGGCGGGGATGTGAAGAAGTGAATGTGAGCAAATGTCGCTTCTCCTGATTTGCGGGGTTTTTATCTGGCATTTGCATCGAAGTGGGGAAAGCGTGGGCTATGGCTGTAACGGCGTCGTGGGTGGACGCTGTTGACAGACAGGCCAAAATATGGCTTTCTTCTGCTACTGATTAAAGAAGTACAACAAAAGGGTGGAGGGGCGGGGAGGACAGATGCCCTTAGCTGGCACATACACCCACCACAGGCCACATCCGATCGCTCACAGCATTGCTACATTTCATAAAATATAACAACATCAAAGAAACAGTTTACAGTAAAAATCCACCTTGATGTGCACCTAAAAAGGACACAAAGAAGTTACAAACACAGAGACATTTTTATTTCTTTCTGCTCATAAAACAATGAAAGTTAAAAACAAAATCGGTTTTAAGAAAATCTGAAACATCAGAGCATTTCATAAGTAAACAATAAACACATTATTTTCTTTTAATCTTTGAGAACAACTTTAAAGATTCTTTTGTCCCAAATGTATCACATTCAACAAATTTAACTGTTCGAAAACCCAATGAGTACTGAATCATGGTGTGAAGTATGGATCCCAAAATGCCCCATAAATAATGATAAAAACAATACATTATAAATGTTGTATTTCCAACAACCTAAGGAACATTCCCAGAAAAAGTAAAATGAGTAAACCTCCGAGTGCTCCATATATAATACATATAATAACTAACCAGAGAGGGAGAGAGAATCTTACACAAAACTGAGGTTGGTGGTAGATTTGAGAAATACTGTCCCCTGCTGGTCAAACCAACAGCAAATAACCTGCTGATACAGCAACAAAAGTAAACGGTGACACATAATCACCAACACAAAGTCGATGATGAGATAATGATGATATTAGGCTAACAAAACCTAAAAAAAAAGATATACTTATAAGGACTGCAAGGCCTGACAGTCACATTTGCTGATTGAAAATATGATGAAATTATTAAAAGCATTCACCCTAATGTCCACTACACAGGAATGAGATGTATAAAAAAAATAAAAAATAAAAAAAACACGACAGAAAATTAAAAAGATATGGAAAATTAAAAAATTACTTTAGGTAAAGTTAAAAAAAAAAAAAAAAAAAAAAAAGTGTGCTTTTACTTAGGAGATATTGCACTTCCCCCACACAAATTCTTAATGATTCACAGTTTGATTGGTCAAAGGCAGAAGTTCCTCCGAGTGAGTGTCAAATGGCATTCAAAAGTCTTGCACACACTCCGGACACAAAGTGTAAAGCTTTCTGTTTTTTCAGTTTTATAAATTGTAATACGCTTACTGTCATCTAAAAAAGTAAAAGCCCTGCTCAATAATAAATGCTCTGAATTCCACTAATAAACTAGTTTTGTGGAAGAGCTCCCACACAGAGTATTATGTCAGTCTCATATTCCCTGTGTAACCTGCAGATCCACAGATAGGTAAGGTACTCTGTGTCCCATTTTCTGCCAATAACAACTTCCTCTTATCAACCAACATAACACTGGTGCAGACTGAGCCACCAAACACATGGAAGCAGAATATTCCCAATCTTAAAATAGTGTCACAACCTCAGAGGAAAGCGTGGGGAAGCCACGAAGAAAGAAAGAGCACTCAGTCGACCTGAAGAAGGAAGAGGAAATTATGTCACAGCTACAATGCAATAGTTCAAAATAACTCTGCTGACTTTCTCATGTGTCGACAGCAACAGCAATCCAAGGATCCTCTTTTTTTTTTTTAATTTTTTATAAGGCATCAGGTTTGCAGAGAATCTTGGTCACTATAGCAGGACTGCCAATATGGCTTAAATCCCTTTTCCCCTTGCTCCAGTCATACCCATGACTCAGTTAACCGCTTGTACCTTTGCAGTCAAACAGCGGCACAAACTTGGACCCTGATACACTGGTCATTAAACACAGCATCAAGCAGTGCACCCGCTGGAACACAGTGCAGACAGACTCGTCTCCAGTCTCTTCACACGGGGCGACCCAACCCATGTGCCAACTGGCAAAGGGACTGAATTGCAAATTCCTTTAATCCAACAGGTGCACGTGTGAAGTGGCTCAGTATGTGAAGGTTCAGAAGGGCAGGGGTGAAGAGGAAAAAAGTCACTGGATTTTAGATAGTCCACTGGCCAGAAGAAGTCTGAAGGGGACGGTGGAGCGTGACACAGTTAAGGGTAGCCGGTGGAGACCTGCAAAAACAAAAAACACACAATCTCAAGGTGGAGCACTAAATTTGCAAAGCTAGGAAAAAAGTGTGATTTAGGTGAAATGAAAGGCTATTAATCACAGAACAAAAGTAAGTGGAGCAGCAATGGGAAAGCTCAAGAGAGCTGCCATGGTGCAGAGATGCTATCTGTACTGCGAGGAAGGGGATTGCGTGTGTGTGTTTAACGTGCCCATGCTCCGAGTGCTTGTTTGTGTTGGGTGGAGGTTTAGAGGGTGTGTGTGTGTGTGTTGCGAGGGGTCTAGGGCGGTGTGCCTGAAGGTTCCCCAAGGGGACCCGACTCTCCTCTTGTCCCTTTACAATTTCCTGAAAGAATTGTATTCTTTCTATCTGAGGAAGAGAGACCAGCCCACAGGGAAGTGGGGCCAAAGGTGGGGGAACTTAGGACATGGCTATCCAAGTGCAATGAATTTTAGCACAGCAGTTACAGACAGAAGAAAGTACAAGCAAACAAAGTACTTTCACTTTGCTTCATGAATTCAAAATGAAAGAAGACTGACCAAAAGCACGGATGAGTTCTCGCTGTACTGCCCAGGTGACTGTCTTTATCAGCGAGGCAGAGGTGAGACCAGCGAACAGCATGTTATACAGGAAGACGATATAGAAGTTCCCAAGCCAGTTATACCGGCCATAGTCACCCAGTAAGTCGAAGCGGGTGATCCCTGACAGAACAGAACAGAAACAAAAGAAAATGGTCCACATGTGAATGAACTGCTCAAACCAGGCCTCACCTGCAGCTACAGAATTCATGGCAAACACATGCCCTCTAGTGGGCATTATAAAAACTGCAAGTCAAATTAATCCATTTCAGAGATGCAAAATGCAATTTACTGCACATACCATTTGTAAACATTGTATTGTATACAAATTAACTTTTTTTTTTTTTTTTTTGCAGTGAAATCTATATAAGATGAAAAAGAGAAGAGTGACAACAGAGGATTGTTTTTCCAAAGATTTTATAATTGCTTTTATGTTTCCATGACCTAGAAACTTTCTCTTAACTGTCCGCAATTTCATTGAATGTTTAGCAGCTGTAAGCAGCTCACTACTTTCTTTGATGCACTGCGCTGGGACACTAAAGGGTACATTAACAGCACATTCAAAATTCAAGCCTTTTTGGTACGCTTCCTAAAAACCTGCTTAGAAATAGTTTGTGGTTCAGAAAGGACTAAGCATTTTAACTGTGTGCTTACCAAGTGTGCGTGAAAAGACAGGCAGTGCAGAGCTCAGGATCAGCAGTGAAACACAGTTTGCAATTATCTGAAAGAAAGAAAAATTTAGATGTCACACGTGAGTAAACACAAGAGAATCACCAGTTTCTGGTGATATCTCAGTGACATCAGATATATGCAATTGCTGACTGTCAGGTACCTGTGTGAGGTTGGTGTCTTGTGCTCGAGGCAGGAGGCCGGTGAAGAGGGGAGAACTGTAGAAACCCACCACTGACGACACCATCAGGTAGCTGGAATAAAATTTAAGGACAACATTGGGAAGAAGAGTAAAAGGCCTCACTGATGGGAAAAAAGGATTTGTCCCTTCCTCTTGTTTGCATTGTGGCTCCGGAAAGTCTTCGTCAAGCAGGCGCCGAAAAGTTTCCTTTGTTTTCTGTCTTATTTGCAAATGATTTTTTTCCGCATCTAATTGACGACTCGTGTCGTGTCAGGTCCTTATCGTGTGACCTACAACCAACTCTGTATTACCATACGAAAGCGGATACAAAGGGAATGGGGGTGACTGTCAACTGTATAAAAGCTGCCCTAAGGGAGAGGACTGCTGGGGAAACCAGGCTGGGGAGAGCACGGCTGGGGAGAGCCCGGCTGGGGCGAGCCCTGCTGAAGAGGACTGCTGGAGAGGACTGCTGGAGAGCCATGCTGGAGGACTGCTGGAAAGCTATGCTGGAGGACTGCTGTAGAACCATGCTGGAGGACTGCTGGGGAGAGCCCTGCTGTAGAGAACTGCTGGGGGGAACACTGCTGCACACCTCTCTTTGAGGGTGCATGTAGTTGCTCCTTCTTGCAAGAATAAAATGTCCAATGTGTTTGATTTTGAACCAAGCCGCTTGAGTAATTTTTCCAACACTCACACAGACAATATCCAGGCAGAACATCAAAATGTGTTTGTTGTGAATAAATGTGACAGAATGAGTCAACATCACACACACTGGTTGAATACTAAGGGCAGTCTGTAAGTGACTAGTTAACATTTCAAGTTAATGGGATGAAAGGATACAGGATGAGGAGCACTTGAACTGCAGCGCCCAGTGAGCCAAACATTGAGAAGGAGGCCATTCCCAGGTGAGGGTCCTACAACACACATAAACATGTCATCAAATGAGTAGCTGTTTCACCAAGCATGAAATGTTAACAATGCCTTTAGCAGCATCCTCACCTCCATTCCTCTGGGCATGGCCGTCTCGTCCAGCAGCAACTCCAGCACATTGAAACACACCATCAGTACACACATCACCTGCAGACACATGAACAGAAATTACACAACAACAAAAATTTAAATAAAAAAAAAATAAATAAAAAAAATCTTCTTAATAAAAGAAAGTTAGAGGGTTATAGTGATAATATGTGTACCGTGAGTGCAAGAAGGACAATCATGGCCAGTGGGTAGCCCAGGTTTCGCTGCCATGGGGACGCTTTCCTACGCATCTCTGTGGTGGAACAAATAAAGAAAAGCAACAACAAGTGAGTGTACAGCAACAAATGATTATACACTGTAATCAGTGTAGGACAAACCCAGCAGAGGGAAGCCTTTTCAGTTACTCTCACCCAGGGCAACACGCTTCCTCCGGACTGTTTGGTACTCTTTTTTCATCGCCTCCACATTCAGCTTGACCCAGCATGACGTACTGCCACCTACAATCAGATACACGACAGACAAAAAGTCAGTCGGTCATCTTTAAAGGGCAAAAAGGAGAGTGATGATGGTGGTCGTCCACTTACAGTTCAGTTTCCTGGAGAGTGAATCTTCCTCAAATGCGGTGCAGCTCAGTGTATCTTCTACATCTTCCAGCAGCTTAAGAGGAAGTCAGTCAGTCAGTCAATTAAAACATTACAATTCACAGCCACAAGTTAACTGTAAATATAAAGGCCTTTTAGACATGCTAGCAGCTCTCAAGGACAGCAACATCAGTCTGTCCATCCGGCAACCACTTTGGTCCAGATTAAAATATCTCAACAATGTACATAAAGATCAAATTTTGTACTGAGAGGATGAATCCTATTTATTCTGGTATTCCCTCGAATTTTCCTTTCATGCAACATGACCTTGAAATTGCGGTTTTGAGTGAAGTCTTTAAAGAACTTCTGGATGGATTGCAATGAAATATAGTACTCATGGTGACCCTGACCATCATCAGGTTATGACTTCAGGTTGTCTAATACTTTGATGTGACTAAATACTTACAAAACTAAAGGCATTCCAATTCTCAGCTGTATTTAAGTGGTAATTAATGTCAGCATATTAACATGCTAAACAAAAGCCGTGTGTCACACCCACATGGCATTACTAATTCTATGCTGTGTGTGCCACATACTAATTGTCATAATGTAACATTTTAGAACTTAGTTTAATGTACATTTATGACATATAACTGAGGCTTTTGAAAACCGATGGCAATTAAATCTCACACAGACATTAAAATCGTTTTCGTAAGATTCAACACTTCCTTTTTTTAAAAGGAATTTAACTTAATTTTTTTTCCAGCTGTGATTAGTTCATCCATTTCCTTTGCAATGCATTGAGACAGTGTATCAACAGCACACTCCTAAACTGACCATATTCAGAATGCATATCATCTGCTTTCAGTGTGCTTTATTTAGGCACTTTTCCAGATTTCAAATTAAAAACCTGTCCAGAATCAGTAAGTGGTAGAGATTTTGAAGATCACATACAATGTGTTAGCATTTAGCTCCAAATAAAGCTGTTCTTAAATACAGCCGCAGAGAGCGGCTAGCACGGCTGTTGACATTTAGTCTTGTGTTTTGACTCTATAGACATTGGATCTGTGACTCACCCGCGGTTTGACAAGCAGGCTGCCTGTTACACTGAACATTCGAGACAACCCGAAGGGAGTGCACACTGAGGAGACAAACGCACAGATGATGATGATGATATGCAAGAGTCACACAGCACAGTTTAGAACAATTGCAGTAAATTGTGGTTGAGATATACTCACATAAAAGCAGCAGCGCTCCAAACAGAGAAATACCCGAGTACAGGTAGGGAAGGTAATACTCCCACAGGTCTGAAAAGCAGAGAAGGAAAGTCTAAGTAACTATACAAGAAACTGTAAAGCTACTTGTCACTTGAATCTACGGGTATAACATAAGTGACTCACCGTAGAGGCTCTTTCGGGCTACGTTGTCGTGGAGGAGGGCTGATGCCACCCACACAATGCCCAGCACAAGCAGAGCCAACAGCAACAGCAGCACAACTGCTTCGTACACTCGTGCCATTACTCCCTACACAACCAAAGCAGATGTTCAGTGATCAGTGGGTTCAAATACAGATATTGTGAACTTGCAGTTAGATCTTTATTTTGGGTTTTTTAATCTAGAGCTGCCAAAACTGGTACCTTTTTGGACCCTGCAAATCCCTCGGACTCGGTGAAGAAATAGGCGAAGGGCATAAGGAAGACCAGGGACAAATTGGAAAAAAGAAATACTAGGTTCCACAAGCCTGACAAGAGAGGAGAGAATAGTTTCAACATTTATTAGTGCTAGTGTAGCCATCAAGACTTTTGGCAGTACCACTGTCAACCATTGTGAGGCACAGCCCAGCTAAACAGTGTAACATGACGTGAAAGTCACAAGTGCTGATAAAAGAAGAATGAGCAACAATTAAAAAGGAATTAAATGTGAAAACGTGAGATAACCATCATAATGTTTCTCACGTGAACCAAAACTACAAGCCTGATTTAATTCAGGGTTTCATGACTATTTACGCAACACTTTACAAAAAAAACATTGTCAGCTCAACTGAAGTAAACAGCAGCAGCTAATAAACAGCTGGACTATTTTTTGAAACCCAAACAATACACACAGGAAGGTCTTTCCATAGTAATTATCTGTTTGGACTCAGGCATGTGTAGAATTGATTTGGAGGTTATCACCACTCATTAAATGTGTTCCAGTTTTAAACAGCTATGCCTCGTGTTGTTTGACAAAGTCCTGCATTTATATGAACCGTTTAACGCTGTCGACCAAAAAAAAACCAAAAAAACCCCGTAAGATGTACCGTGTATAAGAGATCCATTGAGCCACTGCATGTAGTAGCTATGCGGGAAGGTGAGCAGCACCTCATTGGACAGAATGGAGATGGGAAGAAGGAGCACAGCACACACTGCAACGGACAGGGTGAACGTACACAACCACAGCCTGGGAGGAGGAGAGAGAGCATTGGTGAGTGAAGTAACAGGTGTTTGTGTTTAGCCTCAGCCCAACAACACAGCGTAGGTGAAAGGCTAAGGTGGCCCTTAATAAGGTAATAAAGGGCCGTACACACACACACACACACACACACACACACACGACAATGGTGTCGGATCACCTCACATGTCACATTGACTCGATATCTGTGCAGTCATTCAGAGACACTCAAAGTGAGGACCGATTACTGTTGGTCAGTTAATTATTAGAGGGTTTCACTTACGCAATTTTATTGACCGTGGCATCTTCAATATCATCTGAAAGAGGAGAGAAACAAGTAGGGTTACATTCAATACTAAAATGATAGACTGGTATGTTATTTTTGCATGCATATTGTATAATCAGACTTTGATGACCAAGGAAGACTTAAGCACACATCATTCTAAGTGCAATCAGATAAGGTCCCTGCCGTCATAAGAGAGCTGTCTGGAGCAGTGAGTGTGTACGGGATATACATAGGTAAATAGGTATTTTGTAATAGAAGTAGTCCAAATGAGAACACACAAAAAAAAAAAAGGAAAAGCCTCGTTGACCTCAGAGAGGGGAGTAAAAGGAGACGAGCATGTTTGGAACATTCTGTTCAAGCAAGTTCAAGACGCTAACCAACTGAAATACTTATGGGTGGGAAACTGCAAAGAGCAGCAGAAATATTGCAATGTGTATCAAACACTATGTTAGGCTAAAAAAAAAAAAAAAGGAAAAAAAAAAAGTTTTCTTTCATGCCTCATATTATAGATCTCTAAACTTTGCTGTGCAAGTACATGATAACATTCCATCTTCTTATGCAAATGTTGCACAGCTGTTTAATTATGTAGCAAAGCCTAAGGAACAAAAACCAGTTCTTGGCTCCTTTATGTCAAAAACAACTTTGCACAGTGGCATTGCACAATTGTCATTTGACTGCAGGGCACAACTGTTCTGCTGTTGTTGATGCACAGACAACATTTAGACAAGCAGAGGGCTAATACATAGCAGGTTTCCCCCTCTGGGTTCCAGCCCAGCCACAGTGGAGCACAGAGATCTGGCTAGCAGGACATCCTACATCTGCTTCGAATAGTGGCGAGTTATTGGCTATATTATGTAATGGTGTTCCCAGTCACACTGCAGAACTTTAAATATTTTGTTAGCTCTAATAACAGAAAGCATTTAAAATATCCAAGTACATACATCTGCTTGTATGCTATAAAGTTGTTAATTGTCAATACTGAATTGACCAAAATATGCTTTTCTGCATTGTTCCTACTGCCAAAGACAACAAAAAGCCTCAGTTTTATGATGTTAGCTTTAAAAGAGAGAGAGAGAAAACAGAAAGGGAACACTTGTTTTTTTGGGCTAAAATTCAGAAGCTTCATGACTGTGTAACTGAACATAAACACAATCAACAAAGTTGTTTGTCTAAATTGTTTTTCCAGTGTCCAATTTCTATTTCCGGTGTTTTTCTCAGTTGCTCTTACTGGGTTTATGTTTCTTAGTGCCGGTTCCTGCTGCCCTGCATCATGTGGTTTAACAACATGTTGTCATTTGTTGACGCCAAGAGCTTGTTTTGATGCAGCTGATGTCTCAAATGGAAATGTGACATAAGTGTTGTTATTTAGACACGAGACCACATTGAGGTATAAACGGAGAATGGGTTTTTAATACAATTAATCTTGCTGCCTAAACAATTTCCCATTGTGGGATCAATAAAGTATATCTATCTAAAAATGTAAAGATGCATTCAACTTTAAATTTCATTGTGCAATTATTTCAAAGCATAAAATTATGTTGATAACATGAGTTTGTGAATTTGGCAAAATGCATTTAATCGTTTGTCCGAGTGTTATCAAGCTTTCTGAGGATTATTCGAATCAAGCTAGAAAGAGCTCCAGCATTCATGTACTCCCCTCCTACTAGCAAACAGGAGACTGTTTACTCTGTTCTTTCTAAACAGCACCTGCACCTACTTGAAAAGTGTTGCTTACATACTCTGTGGAAAAGAAATGCCAAAACACCAATGTAATCAGTATGCTGTCACCGACGTTGGTTCCAATCCCCTCCAGGCAAGTCTCCATACGTCTTTGATGGGAAGCTGCTTTCTCAGAGTGGTGTTTACAGTATGTGGTGCATATATTCACACTCAAAACATTTACCTGTGACAAACTCGGCAGTCTTCCTGAAGTGGGTAAGGATGAGGTAGGACACCATGTAAAGGCATGTAAACAGCAGTACACAGATCTGCAAAAGAGAAAGAAATGGAAGCTATTTGTCATTTCTGCAGTGAACAGTGCGAGTAGACGACTCAAAAAAAAAAAAAAAGGATGATTTTCAAGCAGCTAAAAGAAAATGTAGCCTTGTAAACAGCATGTCATTCTCTGTCCAGTGCTGCTCATTGGCAACACATTCATTCAGTTTGGCTCACATCTGATTTAGTGTATTTGAACAGGTCTTAAGAGTCGGGGTGGATAAGCAGCATGGATACCAAAAACATCCAGATGAGACAGAAAAGAAGTGGGAAGGGAAAGCGAAAGAAAGAAAGAAAGAAGAGACAGGGTTACAACAGCTTGATTCCTCATAGAACAACCAAAAAGCCGAGGCCCAGAGAGACAGATGGGGCCTGAAAAGATGACAGGCTCAAGTAGGTGCAGGTGCTGTTTATTCCACCAAAGAGAGTAAAAACAGTGACTGTGACTAACTGAGAAGGATTAAGGATAGTAAAAGAAGGAAGGGTTAATCCCAGTGAGGGATAGCCCCCACACTGCCCGCAAAGGGGCAGACACATTACATTAAATCTAGCAACATATTTAGGTCAAACCTATATTCACGCAGCAATCTGTCGTCTGGCAAAGATCTTAACATTTCAACTGCAAGTAAATCCCTTGTACAACAATTAAACAAAATATAAGTGAAACTTGAATTAAAACAACCACATCTTTAGATGCGTTTCACTCCAGTCCCTGCAGCAGAGTGGGCGATCGGCAAAACTCTTACAGCAGCCACTGTTCAAACACACACACTCAGGTGTATACTCAAATATATGTCAGCAGTTTGGTTGAGCTCTCCAGCGTCATGCAGACTTGCTGGTTGTGTAGGGGAGGCATTTCTTCAAATGTGTAAATTACATTTCATTTGAGCGATGACAATCACCACGTGTTTCACAAGAGAAATAAATCTCATGCATCGATTTGATCCGTGCACCAAAGTGTTGGACTGACTGATGTATGAACGGATGTTTCCAGATGCCGAGCGTCAATCAAAACATTTTTGCAGGGAGCTCAGAGGGGGTCCGGTATGCGAAGCAGGATTTAGACGTTTGTCCTCGAGGTAACAGCAGCAACAGCGAGAGAAAGTGTCTCTGTGAGAAATGTGTCATGCTCAGAAGTGTAAAACTGTCAAAATAAGAAACGTGCTGTTTTTGCTGTATTGTATCTCTGATGTTCTTTGGCAACTAACGCCTCCCAGGCTAAGATCTACAATTCTCTCAGTAACTATCAAACAAGGGTGCCTTCCATTGTCACATTTAGCTTGAAACCTTGTGTTGCAAACTAAATACAAAGGTTCATCTGTTGAGAAATATGCAGCGTTTTAACAGTGCCAGTGGGAATAGTCAGTGGTAACATATTAGCTGCATCATGCAAACAACAAAGTACTGTACACAACAACTAATCAGCTCAGTCTGTAAATGTGTTCAATAATGCAATCAAATTTGGCAAGGAGCTTGTTATGGTTAATCCAACAATAGAAAAAGTAGAGAACAAAGCGAGAGCACAGGGTGAGAAAAAAGGTGGAGGCCAGAATAACACCCTTTTAGTCCACGTTTGTGGGAACACGTGCTACCTGGCAGTGTTTACAGCTGGCAGCGCTCAACGAGCCACTGAGAAGAGAGTTTAAGGGATTTCAGGATACAGAGGGGACATCTTTGTGTTGAACACAAAGTCCCACTGGAGAGCAGTTTAAAATTCACAGAGTAACTCAAACCTCTTTGTGCCGATGCCAACAAAAAACAATGACGCTCAAATGTTTTCACATCTTACCTAACCTTGTAGTTCCTGTTGAGAAAAAAAAAGAAAATCTGAGGGTTGGCAGTGGCACAGCTCGTCTTTGCAAACTCAAGAGTGGTATTTCAGGGCCACCAGCGTCTTACCCAGGTAAACACGTTCAGGCAAAGTATGACTGCCTGCCTTTACAAGTTTATAGATAAACCAGCAAGACCAAATCATCAGCCAATAAAAACTGAAAAAAAGGCATAAACAACCAGGCCCGAAAGAAGCATTTACTGAAGCTACACGATTGTATATTTCATGGCAATTTGTTGTCCAATATTAGATTTTTTTTGGGGGGGGTTTTTGTTCATATAAGAGAAGAGAAGTTCAGAGAAGTAACAACTAAAATTTCAGGTGATTAGTTCATTGAGGATGTAAATTAAGAACAAGTGACAATATGTCCCCGCCCCCATAGATTTAACAGCCTCTCAATCACCGCGACACGACCGCGGAGACGCAGGACAAAAATGGATGGATGGATAACCAGCCTCTCCCTTAACAAGTCAACTAAAACACAGTGGGAGGAAGACCTGATCCATCACCCCACAAATTAACCAAAATCAGTCTCTCGTAAGCCCTACAGACCGTCATTCTTAAGACACACAGACAATGTAGTGAACTATTAAAGAGTCGGCCATGTCTCATAAATACCACAGGCCTGACACAACTTTTCTTAGAGTGACTTGTTATCTTGGCTTGTGCTGATTCTGGATGTCCCATTTCTCCACTGCAAGATCTTATCGGTGCCTCTTCTTCTGCTAGACATTGAACCTTCTTGATCGCCCTCGGCTCAAGGCGCGGCTGTGCCCTCCTGGCTTTACCATTTGCATCATCTCACAAAGACAATTTGCATGTATAAACAAAATGTATTCATGGTTACTTTGGCCAGGTGCTGGTCTCGAAGATGATCTACAATGTTACATCAGTTCCAGTGAGCACAGACATTTGGCTGCAATCAAAGTTTTTCCAGTGATGAGCTGGTTGTTTTGCCGAGTCCTCCCTGGTATGCTACATTTGGCCAATGCATGAATTTTTAGCTGCATTTCTTCAAAATAAGACATAGAGTCTCATCTGATCAGAATTTGTAAAGATGTACTGTTGACTCTCAGGAATCTGACACCAAGTGGTACTGCTGCACAGCAAAAAGTCACAATTCACAAAAACATTGCCTTTTTCCTCAGTCAAGAACAGACTTTTTCCACTTGCCTGTGTTTCAACAACATATTTCACCGAGTATCATGGTTATTGTTCTTTTTATCCAACTGATCCTTTTAGTCCTCACAGAGAGGTCAGTGCAGGTTTTCTTCCTGCCCTGAGGCTTGGCTTGTGCGACCTCCACCCTGCGTCTCCGGAGCTCAAATTTTTGTCTCCAACCTGAAGAATGTATTTACAATACACTTGCTATCAAAATGGTTTTCAAATGTTCTTAAAAAAAATAAATTAAAAAATTAAAAAAAAGGAAAACGACTTTTAGGCTTTTCTAGATGCTTAAAAATACCAACCCCTGACTGTAACTGGCCTTCATAGTGACCCTGCATTAAACTAATCTTTCCAAGCCGCACACGCACACGTCAGATCTTTTCATCAGCAACCAAACACAGGAACATCTGCAACTCCTCAGTTGGCCACAGTGTGGTTTTACAGGTTGCCATTCACCAAATAGTCCAGTGAATAAAAAAAATAAAAAAATTGCGAGAACTGTAGTCGCTCGCCTGGCAGGTTTGTGCAGGATATCTCGTGTCGCGCAACGATGACGCAGTGATGACTCTGGTGACAATTCCCTCTGACCACTTAATGGTCTGCAGTGTTTTCACGACACCTTTTAATATCAACTCGGCTAGCTTGGGACCTTGATGGAGGTGATAACCAAAAAAAAGTACCAGATAGTATTCACAACTTTGAGCGATGGAAAACCAAAAAAGGTGAGTAGAGTTGAGCCGTAGCGTGCGGTGGAGGAGCAGCTTTACAGGTTTCCATCAGTAATTTCTGCCATCTTCTTTGTGAAGTCGCAATGGTTAGTGGATTAAACGATTAGCTGATCGACACAAAATGAATCAGCAACTACTTCAATAATCATTCTAGTCATTTCTAAAGCAAAACCCAGAAATATTTTCTGTTTCCGACTTGTCAAAAGTAAAGATTTGGTGCTTTTTTTTGTCACATAATAGTAAACTGAATCTCTATGGATGTTGGAGCATCAATCAGACAAAAACAAAAACAAAAAAATCTGTAGGGGAAGTTATTATAATTTTGATTATTCTCTGACATTTTATATAGTAAACAGTTAATGGAACAATTGAAAAAATAATCCTCAAAATAATAGTTAAGGAAAATAACAAAATATAATTTGTGTTTTGAGTGTTTTGATCAATTTGATTTACAGATGCACTTTGGGGGATTGAGGAACTGTCCTTTGTTTGTTTGTTAGATCCCCATTAGTCCTTGCAGCAGCTATTTTTTCACTTCTATAAAAAGTTTAATCCTGACCCAAGTGTTTCCTACTTTTTCTGCCAGGTGAAAATGCTATTCTGTCTAGTACACCAGTACTTTTACTTCTGTCAAATATTCACCATTCTGAAATAAGCTAATCAATGACAGTCTAGGCCTAAAGTCACTAGTAACCAGAGGTGCTGGGGCAGCTGACCAGACTGAGAGGGAGCACTGTGAAGAGGTGCTAAGCTTGAGACTTGAAGCTGCCAGTGGCTAATAGCATTAGGTCTTTAGGTGAAAGAGACAATGACAAAACAAGGGCATTCGAATCAATACAGGAACTTCATTTGTTGGGCATGAAAAATTAATTCAGTGGGTAATTACATAACTGAAAATGAACGCCTGTCAGTAGAAGCAGTTTTATTGGGAATTATGCAGAGAATATCATCGATTTTGCTTTGATACCTTATGTGGGCCGACACTTTATATTGCCTAAGACTGGTTTGCTTTTTATATTTTGTAATAAATAAAGAAGAGCTTTTTTTTTTTTTTTTTTTTTTTGTACAGCATACATGCTGTCTTGTCATGCTAAGAAAAGCACAGTAAACCACATTAATAACGTCCCGTAAAAAAAAAAAATCAGAGTTTTGGAATCTGGGATACTGAATGCATTGTAATCATTAAAATTGTTATCAGCTACTTTTGCGGTTTAAACATGTAAAACTCAGCATTGAAAAAGGTCTTTTGGCGTCACAAACTCAATAAATCTGCTCTATTATTTCTTCTTTGCTGCTGTAATGACTCAACCTCCCACCGGGATCACTAGTTTATGTTAAACACCTCATCCATAAACATTGGCCTATTTACCAGCCTTCAGCTGCAGTTTTCCCCTCATCTCCTTCTACAGTACAAGTACAGTTTGAGCTGAAAAGTTTTTATTATCCGTTTAGCGCTGAGCAAAGCAGAACAAAATGATACGTCAACCACCGATGCTAAAATATGACGCAGGAAGAGGCTGTTGGGACACCATCCCTTATCGTACACTGTATCAGCAACAGCTCTAATCTGACGAAATTAGATCTGATTGTTCTTTGTCAGGGTTAAAGGTCTGTGCCTGTGTGCCATGCTGTCACTGAACCGATCTCCACGCCAAGTCTGAAGTTCATCAGGGACTGTTGCTTTAACACCAAACGGAGAGAGAGAGAGAGAGAGAGAGAAGCGAGCAGGTAAAATAATGCATTATAAACAGGAAGAGAGAAAATGCTGCACCATCCCACTGCCTGCCAACCAGCTGCATCCGTGCAATATGTATAGTTGTAATCACCAAGAAAAAGTCACGTTACTGACTGACGGTGCAGATATTGTAGTCCAGTGTTGAAATGCGAGTTTTACAGCTCACGGACGAGAGTTGAGCAATCGCTGAGTAATGCATAACGGGGCAATGTAGCGACTTGATTAGGCAGCGGACTGTATTGTTTGTGGCGACCCCTCATGCATATTCACCGATCAGCTCAGCGGTACTTACTATGGTCTCCCGGACACGATTGTGGAAAAGTTGCTCCCTAACCGACACGTCGTCCGTTTCCATCCTCCGAAACCATTACAGTATCATCAGGCTTAAAGGCGCTGGGAGAGGGGAGAGGGTGGGGAATTGTTAAAAAGTTAAAAGACTGGGCATCTTCTCAGACATGCCGAGGACGTGTAATTTAGCTCGCGAGCTGCCCTGCTTTTAAACCGCTAACATGCTGCTACATTGAAAACCAAGCAGGGAGGGGTCGTTAGTGGGCGGGGCGACACGGGGAGGGGGAGGGGCCAGAGGAGCGTCTCAGATTGCTGTCAATCATAATTAAGAGTTCAGTGTCAATATCAAGCAAACGCATGAAAATGTCCATACACTTTGAAATTTCGACTTAAAATTTCGGTTATGTGCATTCACCTCGGTTGACACTTATCTGTGGCAATGCCAGTTTTTACACAAGTGTACCTAATAAACTGGCAACTGAATATGTGCAACATGTTTTTCTTGAATAATGGAGAATTAATTACACATTGCTGGTGAAATGGCACATGTTTAAACGTTTTCTCTTTCTTAACATTTAATTCTGAAGCACAGCTGTTTCCATAAGTGGTAGGCAAAAATACAGAATTATACTAACTTCTAAACTTTGTCTCATATGACCTAATTCAATTCAGAAAAAATTGCTATATAGGCTAAATGTAATTGCATTAAACTACATGTATTGTTATGATGCAGGATATATTTCACACATATGAATTAGGATTCTTAAAACCTATAATGAACATATGATATATTGCAATATTTTGAACTACCCGACACCATGCAATCTATTTATTTTCACAACAATGCTGCTAACATCTTAATGCCTTAGTCATAATAATAATGATATATTATTATTGTAATATTGTCAGTATTATTGGCATAATATGCCAATAAATTCCCTCTGCATAATCTTACATTTGATGTTCTAAGTATATTTTCTTCATAAATAGTTAAAAATTTGAAAACAAGATTTTTATGTAGAAATAGTTTTACACCGGAGCATTGCTACTTTTATTTAATGTACGTATAAATAATCTACCTTTTTCACCACAAATGTATTTTTTCTGAGATACTTTGGGGATTAAGTTTTTTTTGTCATTTTTGTCATATAGAGAATTTAATTGTGGGTTTTAGTTCAGATTAAAAATTCTTGATATACGTATATCAGACTGTTTACAATTCATCCTTCCTTAAAAGGTTTACAGAACAAACTGAGGCACTCTATGAAATGCTAACTTTAGTTTCCTGTTTCTCACAAATGTCCCTTTAAGAGCTATTTCAGGTTTTTTTAGTTTGATGATCGAGGGGTCATGCTTATTCAGAGCATTGGGTGATTTCACTGTCATGATCCAAAGTCCAACTGTTGCAACAACATGCAGCAACTTCAAATACGGAAATCACTGGACAGGATTTCTCGGGAAAAGGATTTAAAATGATGGGCTCAGTAAGTAACTACATTTTTTTTTTTGACAAAAATGAATGAAACAAATATCGAATGTATAGAAATAGCAAATAGCCTCTGCCTGTAGAGAAAGGTAAATTCCTACCGTCAACATTTCTGATTCTTTGGACAGGTCATATGTAATGTCTCCTGTCAAAAAAATCACTATGTTCTGGATCACGTAATGGGTCGAGTTAAATGACAATGCCCATCATGGGCTAAAATAAATCCCTGTTATATAATATATTATTTAACCATTGGGAAGTGGATCGCAGAGATTAAAAATCCCTTTGACTGTCCTGTCCAAGACACCAGCAGCTCACAGATTACAGAGGAAACATATAACAAAGCCTCACAGTGAAACGTAATTAAATCAGTCAAATATTCAAAAAGTGGTGAACATATTGAATTCAAAGAAGAACGTGCCTTTAAAATTGATGAAATGGCAAATATATATTTCCCTTCTTTAAAATCAAAACATGACATAATAAAACACTTAACACTGATGATACACAGTATACCTTAAAATGTAACCAAATAAAATGATTTAGAAACATTGAAATAGATACATACATTGACTCACATTTAATCTTAAAGAATGATTATGGACTACATTTCAGATAATTTAGACTTGGAAGTAATGCTAAATTTTTACTCCATTATAGGTACCTATGAAGGATGACTAATACTCACCTGTACAGGGACTGATCCGCTGAGGCCTCAGGATGGTGAAAAGTGTAATGGTGGCCTACGCCCTGTGGGCAGTAGGTGGGACTTTAGGCCTTCACCATGTGTATTTAGGAAGAGACAGCCATGCTCTGTTATGGATGCTAACTCTGGGAGGATTTGGGTTTGGTTGGGTCAGAGAGGTCATACGTATTCCTGCATATGTTAATGAGGCCAATGAATATGCAGAGAATGCAAGAAAAAGGCCCCCCACCTCGGTCCCTCCACCTGTGAACCCTATCAGATTTGCCGGACAGGTGTGCGTGGGCATCTACTTTGGCACTGTGGCTCTGATAGGACTGAACTCCCTCAGTTTCTTCTACTTGATCGTTCTGCCTTTATGTGTAGGCGCAGGGGTGTATCTGGTGGCCAGTGTTGGACAGCAGACTTCCGATCTCCAAAAAACGTTGACTGCCTGTCTCATAACCTCCCCAATATTCTATGGCAGCACCTTATCACCTCTTCCTATAAGCCTGGCTGCCAGTGTCACCGCTGCACACCATCGCAGGTTCAAACCTCCACCGACACCTGAGAGCTCACAGAAATTAGGTGAGCGAACAATATCATCTGATGACCATTTCCATATTAATAATACAGCATTTGTCTGACATCTTAAGGCCTTACGAAAATGACATTTGTTCTTTTGATTCAGGTCCACGTCTGTACAAGCTCGGTCTGGCTTGGCTGGCCTTTTCCGCTCCACTGGGTTACTGTATTTTCCATAACACCACAGCCACACTGTACTACCTGTCTGACTCCATAGCAGCACTGCTGGATATTTTCTGGTTCCTGCCTTGGCTCAGAAGTGTGTTTGAGTATATTATTTTAATGCCATATCGGATCTTGTGTGTGCTTACCGGAGGAGGATACTACGAAGAGGCTTGGAGGAAGGTGTTGGAAATACTGCTCAAAGAGTACACACACAGAGAAAAAGAAGCACTGCAGGTGAATGGTGTCATAACTCTGAAAAAGATTTTAAGTGATGAGTTAAAATAGTTGTTCAGCATATGTACTGTATGTCAGTCTGGATATTTTCTGCTTGATATTGTCAAGATTTATAACTTGTATATCTGTTTATGTTGTAGGTATTGTCATTGCAAGCAGAAGCCTCTCTTGAAGACATAACTCGAAGCTATAGGGAGCTGGCCAAGACATGGCATCCAGACCACAACCCCAGCAAGGATGCTGAGGCAATGTTTGTGAAGATTCACAAGGCCTATGAGGTCCTTCTGCAGTGGCACAAGCCCCAAAGGTTCAAATAGTTGCCCTATAATCCTTTCCTTTTTCACATAAATCAGGAGCATGCAGAAAGACTTGAACTGTGTTGACATCAGCACTTGATAATTGCATACTTCCACTTGTCAAAGCATTTCACAGCCGTCCGTTTGATTTGCTGGCAATTTGCTGCCCCCTTGTGGCGCTGCATGTATCACCATAAACTATGTCATCACAACAATTTTAACCAGCGTTTGAATTAAAATCGGCTTGCTTGCTTTTAGACGCTATGTGTGCGTGTGTTTGTGTGTATATATAAAAGCCAATGTACATGGTGGCTTATATATAAATACATGCATATAGAATGCATTTTACTAAACGTTGCATGCTTAGCCTACAGGCGAGCCAGTATTTCCTAAAACACACATTCATGCAGCGGTCTGCAGTGTTGTGTTGAGCAAATGACACAAACTTCACCACATTTTTGCCACTGACATGCATCGATGCATTCGACAATCACTAAATCAGGAGCTCTGTTGTACAATTATTCGGTCTGTATCCCAGCATGGGCCCGGAAGTTGTTTGGGATTCCCAGGTAAAAAAAAAAAAAAAAAAAAAAAAAAAAAAAAAAAAAAATCCCGGAGATGCTGTCGTCGCCTGGGAAAACAAACAGCTATTCAGACAATTAAAAAGGAAAACACCGATCGGTCGCCAGGTACGGAAGAGGCTTGTGGACTCCACCGCGGCACTTGGTAAGACCATCCATCGGTATTAATTCGGAGGTACGGCATGTTTTTGAGTAGTTGGTAGGGTGAATGCCATTTGTCGTGTGGTCGGGTGCCATAGCAACGGCTCATGAGAAACATTGTATAGCCCAGGCCAGTTTGACGCGGTCAGTGTTGGATGACAGCCGCGTTCATGCGGACAATTTGGACAATCGCAACTCCTGCAACAAATTGCCGTTGTGTCTCGTCGCTGTCTCGACCGTCCACAAGCTGGTTGGTGTCATTACGGAAGAAATCCACCGAGCAGCTGAGACAAGTAGCCACGGATGTATGGAGAAGCGTGATAGTTATTTGAAAATATACATGTTTTAATGCACAGTCAGCCATCTGCGGGCAGAGAGGGTTGTCAAGCAAGGGTCGGTGCTTGTGCGCGTCCCTTTTTTTTTTTTTTTCTCTTTTTTTTTTTTTTTTTAATCGCCGTGCCCTGGTGTGACTGGCGCGTCTCCCGGCTGCATCAGCGCCTGTTGCTCCCCATGCGCGGCCAATGCCAGGATATTAATTTTCCCTGCGATGCGTTGTCTCCGCCCCCCGCTCGCTCCAAAGTCCACTGTTGTCATCCATTTGAGCAAAAGGCGCAGCCTTTTATATCTTGGTCTTCTGCAGTTCTCTGTTCAACGTGTAAGCGTCGTCTATTCTGGTCATCTGAGATCAACATGCTGTATGTCTGAGGAAGACGTTGTAACCCAGCAACACCAGTGTAGTCTGCTCTTGGTGTAGTCTACATACCTCACTTTGTCGACAGGGGGAAATTATCATTTATTCAACCGACAGTACATTTCTCACACTGTTAAATATTAGTGTGTTGCATCCAGAGGGGGTGGACAATATAACAGGAACAGTTAATAAATAAATAACAAAACATTCCCCCCAAAAATTTGCTAGATATAAATACAAGCTATAAGCATAACCTCTCAACAAAATGTAACATTAAACTTTATTGAGCTGATAATATAATATATGATATGATATCATGAACATAATATAGTACATTTGTGATGGTGTTGCACTGGCTTGCTTTATATTTAAACGCGTTGCAGCTATTATGTCTACTCCCTTAAGTTTTAACTCCTCCTTCAACACTCTTGGGCATTAGCTTTCTATAAATGTGAAGCCTCTCATATTCATTCACTGGCCACAGTGGAGAAGAATCTACAGGATACAGAAATAGCAGGGCAGAACCCAGGTTTACTTGATTAGTTTATCACAGTAAACTTGTAATTAGACACTTAGAACCGAGAGCAGAAAGCTATTTGCTTTGTAACCTCCTTCTTGTAGCAACAAATAACTACTAAGTATAATTTATATTAGTATCAAAGGTACGATATAAAGTTTTCACGTGACAAAGAGTTGGAAAATTTAATTTTTTTCAGAAATTCTAATTATGAATGGGGAAGTTCATATTTACAATGTGTCTTTGAATTACATTTCTGTAGGCATTTGGTGAGAGAATGAATGCTGATGACTGCAATGGACGCTCATATGCACAAGGTAAGTTTATATGTAAAAGAAAAACTATTGTACACTTGTGTAAGCTGTCTCCAGACATTAATGTTTACTTTAATAACATGGGCATATTTGTATTTCAGGTAATGGAGGAGAGTCATCAATGGAACAGGATTTTTATGGCAGGTTGCAGGGCCCTTCTGCGAGATCTCCAAACAGTCAGCAGTCCTCTCCACACCGCTCCCTCAGTGGTTAGTTATCATTACTTTGTTACACTGTGGCCATATGGTCTGTGTAGCATACTTCATTCATATTATGTATGAAAGCAAAAATGTTTTCCCCTCATTCTCTTTACACAAAGCAAACTCCATCAAGGTTGAGCTGTGCAGCGACGATGAGTCATCAGGTGCTCCACAGTTAGAGAACAAAGAGGCTGTGAGGGGTGAGAGCGGGAAGGATGACAGAAGGGACCCCATGGAAGAAGGGAGCGCAGAGTTTGCTGGGGCTGGAAGAGACAGAGCAACCACTTACAATGAGATGGCCAGTCCGAATTCTGCGTCACCAGCACCTATCCGGCTTCCCAATGGGAAGCTCCAATGTGAGGTGTGCGGAATGATCTGCATTGGACCCAATGTGCTGATGGTGCACAAGCGTAGCCACACAGGTGAGAGCAAGGCCTAGGTCATGACAGTGTAAAACAAAATATATGGAGAACATGTATTATTGCCCCCGGGTCAATAAAGACAATACTTAAAATGATTTCCCTCTAAAATCCTCAGTCCTTCCATGTGTTCATAGGTGAGCGGCCGTTCCAGTGCAACCAGTGTGGAGCGTCCTTCACCCAGAAGGGGAACTTGTTGCGCCACATTAAGTTGCATTCAGGAGAGAAGCCTTTCAAATGTCCCATCTGCAACTATGCTTGCCGTCGGAGAGATGCTCTGGCTGGACATCTACGTACACATGCAGGTAAATCAATGAGCTCCCTGAAAGCAAAATTATTCTGCCAAACACGCGGGCCACAATTTGGTGTTTCTTCTTGCCACGTATTACACCTGGGTATCTAGCCTGAGCCTGCCCTACATACAGTATGACTGACAGATGCTACATCCACATCTGGGACAGTTTTGGTGCACACACGTATAATCTGGCAGGCTGACACTGATAACAGCCAAAATCAGCCAACGATTGATGGCTATCTCGGTTTTAAGTGCAACAGCACCGAACACATCTTCCATGAAGAGCTCCTTTAGTAGTGGACTTGTTTAGCTATTGAAGTTGATGGATGTAGTTGTTGCAAAACAATACTAATCCTTACTGCGATTCAGTGTAATTTGTGAAACAGTAGTGATGGTCCATTTCCTTCTTCTTTGAAGCTCAGAGGAAATAGGTCTCCTTTACGAGAATTTTCTGTAAAACACATGACAACTATGACATTTAAGTTTTTGAAAACAGGAAATCCTGTAAGTGCTTTCAATTTTTCAACAGCAATTCACAGGTGCGCACATACAGTTTTGGTACAATAGGTCATGGTGGATCTTTACGGGGCTCAGGTTCATTTTCGAAGAAGAGATTGTTACAAACTGGATTTCAGTGAAATGACGTCAGTTTTTCCGACTGCTTACGACGGTGGAACGTTGCGGTGAAGGGGTTAGGCGTTTTTTCGTTATCGCTGTCAAGCAACATAGTTTAATGTCAGGAATTACAAATTAAGGGGGAAATCCAAATTTAGCCTGTAATCATTTTTTTTTTTTTAAATAAAAATCCCCTCTCAAACAAGTAAATACCATTACTCCAACAGTAGGCATTTTATCAAGCTACAATAAGCCATACATTTGATCTAGTATCCATCATCTATCGGGTAATATTCTGGCCATTTTTTTTTTGTTTCTCAGTAGAAATCAATTAAATAATTTTTCTCTGAATTTTAGTTCCTTCTCCGACGGTTGGAAAACCTTTCAAGTGCAGCTACTGCAGTCGCAGCTACAAACAACAGAGCACGCTGGAGGAACATCTGGAGCGCTGCCACAGTTATCTGAAGACTCTGGACCACCAGACAGCAGTCAACAAACAGACAGCGCAAGGTAACACATCACAAACATGAAACTTACTCAAGCAAGTTTTGCTTACTTATGCACGTATGTCTTTGGTATATCGATGTTTGAGTGGGGTTCTCTGGTTGAAGGTGAAGAGTCCGCAAATATGGAGCGAGTTACCAAACCTGCAATCCAGCCGTCCACTGACAAAATCCATTTTGTGGACAGACTGGCTATTAGCATCACCAAACGCAAGCGGTCAACACCACAGAAGTTTTTGGGTGAGTTATTTTTAACAGAATAAAGTTTTTCATATTTTCTGTGAGTGTAGAAATATATCTAGAACTCATTACACCAAGGTAATTTATATCTACAATAAGAATGATATGTTTTCAGCTTCATAGGGGACTTATAAAGAAAGAGTTTTAACATTATTACCCGTCCTGTAGTGCAAGTCAGCCAAATATCAACATACTTGTGTCACTATGGAGCCACTGGGTTAATGTTGCATCTGCACAATAGGCCTAAGAAAGCAGATGTGATCAATCAAAGGGACGCTCCATCTGAATTGCTGTTAATCGCTGATATGTCCTTTTTATAGGTGAAAAGCACATGCACCTTGACCCACCTGAAGCACCTTACGAATTGTCCTCTAGCTCTGAGAAGGAGGGGGACCTCATGGGCTCTCAGTCTGCTGGAGACCCAGCTGGGCTGGCTGGTTCACATCTCCACTGTGCGAGAGGAAAAAACGAGAGCCATGTGTCGCCTGCACTGTCTCAGCTCCATCCTGCCTTCCTGTCAGAGCTCCGCACAGTTATGGGCTCCATCAACAGCAACGTGACTCCTCAGGGCCCCCGAGCCCACACTGGAGGTGGGCTGGCAGCGATATCCCTTAGCCTGGCTGGGCGGGAGGCAGGCGAAGGCCGTGATGACCAGCCCTCAGCACATAGCCACACCACCTCACCCAACGGCTGTCCCGACTCTACAGACACAGAGAGCACAGCAGAAGAGCAGAGCACAAGGGCTACAGCCCCGACAAGTACCTCCAACAACCACCACCTCCACTACCAAACCCCAGCACTGCCCCGCAGCCATCCCACTTCCAGCCCCAGCCAGGCCAAAGACTTGAACCCAGAGTGGGAGCGAGCGTGTCCTGTGCCCCCTACCATAGTTAAGAGGCGCCCTGGCTCGCCCATTTGTTCCAGGGACACTGTGCAGGTGTTAGACCGGGATGGAAGGCCTGTGCGCTCCTTCCACTGTCGGCACTGCCGCATCCTCTTTCTGGACCATGTCATGTTCACCATCCACATGGGTTGTCACGGCTTCCGCCAACCGTTCGAGTGCAACATCTGTGGCCACAGCAGCCAGGACCGCTACGAATTCTCGTCTCACATCAGCCGTGGAGAGCACCAGGTGGGCTGAGGAGAGGCGAAAAGTGTCTGGATGAGGAGAGGTGACTGCTGCTCTCTAAAGTTGTGGGCTCACGTTTGTTCTGCACCAGATCAGTTGCTTTAAATCCCCAGTATAACTAGAAGGATTTGTGATTTTATTGTGCGAATATTTATTATACTAAATGCGGACGCGCGTGAAGAATCTCTTCATTGCACCAGTTAAAGTTCAGTGGAGGCAAATTACATTCTATGATTGATTGCACTCCCATATGAAATCATATGGCAGAACTACTGGTTTTACTTCAAAAGTGCCTTCTTTGGGGATTTCCTCTTAAAAAAAACAAAAAAACTGGGGGGGACTGGTGCTCAAAAATCTTGACTAGCCATCTTTGAGTGATTTTGAGTAGTTAGCGCTTTCAGGAGATTGTGTGCATGTGCCGTTTAAGAACAGCACGGCATTTACATTTTGAGAATCATATTGCTTAGCGTGCACTAAGAGCTTTGCTTTTGTGGTTGAGGAGGGTATTTTGTGAAGTGTGCTTCAGGTACGCTTAATATGCACTGAGAGCTTTGTGCCTCTGGGTTTGGGAGGAGCTTTTGTCACAGACGAAGCACAGAAAAATGGATTGCCTTAACTCCTACAGTGGTACGCTGTTGTGGGAATACATATTGTTTACAGCACGGTTTTAACAGTGTGTGAGGTCGACTCAGAAGTGGGAATATTCAGGACAGAGCACGGAGGAAACAAACTTGAAAACACTCCTGAGGGTGAAATGGGAGTTTAGGGCTCAAACATAAAATAGGTTTTTGGATTTTAAAGTGAGCCTTAGAATACTGGTGCAGATCAGACCATGAGCCATGTACTGTAGAGTAAGAACTTGACTGAGATGACGTAGGGTGCTATACCTATACAGGATTGCACTTTTAGGTTCCCTGCTTATATATGAACATCTTTTTCTGAAACACTTGATGGATTTACAATTTTTTTTTTTTTTTTCCTGCGATTGTTCTACTGCACTGATAAAACTGCATAATACTCACAATAACTGATCATCTAATTTGCAACACAAGATTATTTTTAACGGAGCCGGCCTTCTACAGAATCCCACAGCGCTGCACTGGTTCTGCGGTCTGCACTCAAGTTTGCTGCAACGTGTGACTGAGTTAAACATCAGTTCAACTAAAACAATTGTTTTGTGGTTTTGCGCTCAGTGGCTGAAGCTGAGATTTTAAACAATTTCCATAATGTGAGTTAAGAAATGATTTAAAATACAACAAATCAGTTTGGATCTGTTCAGTTATCACTTGTGATTATCTATTTAGTGTTGTTTGTTTCAGCCTTGGTGTATTTAATCAGCTATATTCCAAATCTTATCCAGCATATTCCTCAAGTCCATGAAATGTTACCTCCTGCTTCTTTATAGCACCCAAATACCTTATTGCTACAGTATGGTGAGTTATCTGATAATGTTAATATTGGGAACATGAACGAGACCAAACTCAGTATTCTTACTTGTTATTGTGGGTTTGCTGCTTCATAGTTTAACTTGATTTCCTTTTAATAGCAGACAAAATGTACTTGAAAGTTTGAGAAAAAAAGTAATTTAAAAATGCACTTGGTTTGATAAGTAGAGAAATGTGTGTGTGAATGGAATATAGCATGTGTGCTTGTCATTTTCTGCTTTTACCTGAATTGTGAATTATTTTTTTGAAATGTGAAGTAATTTCAAAAAGTGAAAATGAGGCATGGAATTTTTTTTTGTCTCCTTGTGTGGACTCAATGTTATACAATATTTTGTGAATGATGTAACATGACAAAACACTTTACCTCAAAGTTAAAGATGTACAACTGCCTCATTATTTCAAAAAGTCATGTTGCTTTCCAAGATGTTCTTGCAGTTACAAATGTGTGCCCCTCGATATTCTCAAAACTTTTTACTTTCAATAAAGTTACATTTATTGTAAAAGGGATTTTCTCTAGTTTGCCTTTGATGGCATCCACACCTCCTTGCTGATTTATCGCTCAAAAAAAACTTAAGGACTTTCTCCTTAGTGACAATAAAAAAAAACAGACCAGAGTCGAGATATTTTAAGTATAATATTTTACAAAAAGCCCCAATGTTATTATATAGGCTTTTGCAGGAAATATATCACCATGTAGATACACTAATAGAACTACTACCAAGAAACAAAATCTGCCACTAAGAACCCGTGGAGAGTGAAAAACAACCAATATAACGATCAATAATTCATGGGTCTAACATGTAGGGAATCCCATGAGTGAGTTGCTTAAAAGACCTGCATTATAGAAAAAAAATTACATGTGAAAAGCAGATATTCACCATGTAACCACAAGTTTTATCATCACTTTACCAGTGAAAATTATAGTAGTTCCATTTTTTTTTTAATATATACAAGATAAATCATTCTATATGGACAGTAAAGGAAGTTCATATGGACTGTAAAGGGGTATCATAATCAACCCATAAAATATTTGATAAAAATGTCTCTGAAAAGAGATTATTACTCCCTTTTGTTTTAATTTTTTTAATATCTTTATTAAAATAATTCTTAATTATAAAAATAATTTTGTGCTTTTGAAATTAGTTTACTCTCACAAAAAGCACATATTATACATCATTAGTCTTACTTTAACAAATATGTGGTCCACTGTAATAAATCTTTAAAAAAAAAAAGAAGCATTTAACAATTTTTCTATAGCTAATGATACAACTTTACATATACAGGTAAGCAATGTATTGTTTATTGAGAAACATCTGATATAGATGTTAGTGTTCAAAGCAGGGACTAACCTGAACCAACCTGAAATTGCTGTGCTTTGTGCTCATGTGACCTTTTGGCCTACATGTCAGACCTTTGCTGTGTCTGTCTCAGGTTATTTTGACCTTTTCTGTCTTCAGCAGTGGAAAACCTTGTCTCGGCAGCTCCTACATACAAATTCCAGGTGCCAAAGTACATAAATAAAGTCAAATCTCGCGCAAAACAGTCCCAATTACAAATAAGCATTATGTGTGCAAAAAAAAAAAATCCCTTCACGTGCAAAACGATTGTACAGCTGCTTTGCTTTGGTTATTCACCAATTCTTCTAGTTTAAACCCAGGGTATTTGTAACAGCTGCATTTAAACTAATTTAAAAAAAAAATCTGGTATTACAGTCTGGCATTTACTTGTGACTGGATTAGTAAAAACACAATGGATAAAGCCAGTATTATATAGAAACAACACACACTTATGAAGGTGCAAACCATTATGAGCGTCAATGCACTCATCACCACTCTGATGAAGGCATGTGGCCCAAGCATGCTGTACTGAAAAAGAGTTGTGCAGCGGGTTTTAATCTTGAGAAAGAGGGTGTTCTGACAATTTTACTACATGTGCAGTTTAAAACCACAACTGTAATCATCTCCAAATGCTCTAAATCTGCAGCCCTGATATAAACAGACCATGCAAACACACCCCTATCATCCTCACCCAATGCCAACGCTCATGTAAAACATCGTCAACAAATTAGTTGACGAAAGCAAGCTGCTTTGAAGCAATGGAATCTACACGAGACTATTGTGGCTAATCTGAGTACTCGGAACAGCTTGAAAAACATTGCGGTAGCCTATATATGCAGATTTTACAATTCAGAGGAAATAATCTGCTCAATCCCCGTGCGAACGTGCCGAGCTTTACTTGTGAATTTACAAAGAATCACCACCTGTCTTCAACAGGAAGCTTTCAGACTGCATGCTTCTCTGATAGGTTTGTTTATCATGTTTTAATCCATTTGCAACACACCACTAAAACACTGTAGCTGACTGTTTTCCAATCAAGTTTGATCATTTTTAATGCCACTCTTGCCACTAGATTGAATCTGTGGGTTTTCCCTGTAAGTTTCTGGGAGATTTAGGTGCTGTGGTTCCAGTTAAGGGTGGGTGCCTTTATTATTTGTGAGAGTTATGTTATTTTCTTTTGATACTGCAGCTAAAAATAGCTTGATTAACTAACCTTTAGTAATTCATTGAAATAAATCTAAACATCTGGCCTTTGATAAGAGTTTTTGTTGATATGTTGTGCTCTCTGAGTGACTGTATTATGGACAAACTTTGTCATATCTGTGAACTCTCCATTAAGGTCTGTTTGACTTAATCATGACAAATACCAATTGGTTCGAGTCATAGTATTCTCTTAAAGAGTGAAATTCTCTGTGGTTCAATTTGTTCTTTTATTCCAAAAGTCCAAAACCTTAAAATTGCAAGTGGAAAAGTACAATAAAAGCAATTCAAGTAGACGGCTAACGTGAAAAAATTATAAATGTTGCAATTTCTGCCATCAATACCAGCCTACATAAATGTTATGCTGTCACAAACCTCTTAAATTAGGAGAAATTGCTATTCGTGTTTCCACACCGGTAACAGGAAGACTGATAAAACTACATGTGGTCCGCACGGAAGAAAAAGAAGAAAACTGGTGGACTACCCCCCCAAACACATGTAATGGCAGGCTGAGTTAACGACAGCTTCCTGTCTGCGCAAACAAAACACTGACGCTGCACCATCGAATCCAGCTGATGTTAAACAGCTGCAAAAAAAAAAAGCAACAAACATTTTTTTTTCTTTTATTTAAATTTGTTTAAATTTTAGTTGATTGCACACAGACACGGTTTGTTAGGCTTTAGCTGGACTGAGCTGTGGTTTACGCAGCGATCCGTAGTAGTAGCAACGTGGCCTTACCTGTTGCTCCTACTGCCACAGCTGCGCCTGCTCTTCTTCCTCCTCCTCCTCTTCCTCTTCCTCTTCGTTACCTTCTTTGGCGGTTGCTCAAACCAAGATATTAGCACACGGCTAAACTCACGTCTAGCGGCATACACCCACCTGGTCTCCAGGCCGCAGCTGGACCTTTCTCCACCTGCTCGAAACTACTACAGGATACTTGCAGGTCGGTGCGCAGTTACTAGTTGAGCTGAAATCAGCACACCTGGCTGGTAGCCTACAAACTGCTGCGGATTTGTGGTCATGTTTTTTTTTTTTTTTTTTTTTTGCCGTGGTTGTAGTTAATAGCAAACTTGAAACCTTTTATTCATGTACATAATACAACTGTTCGATTTTAAAAACAACAACAACAACAATAAATTAAAAAAAAAACCAAAAAAAACCCAAAACATTTATTTCACATCGTTGTCCAGTTCTGTGTATATTTCTCCAGAATATATGAATAAACCAATTTTAGATTGTAATGTAAATATATTGCCACTAGATGGCAGCGTTTAACAATTTACCGGTCGACACTGGTCATTGTAACTGACATGATTAGAGGTATCTGCGTTGTTGCACTCAGTGCTGACTTAAGGCATCCAGCATCAGCAATGACCCACAGTGAAAGCGTGCAGTGACAGCTGCACAAGGCTTCATATGTGTATAGCTAACACAATCACTCAACATGAAGAAAAATGTTGGAGATTACTTTAGTCTGAGATGCAGACATTTACTCCGGTAAACAGTACGATGTGTCACATTTGATATTCACTTTGAAATAGTTAACTACATTTCCCGTGAGGTAAGGTGTATTGGCTCGTTAGTTAGTATTACTATCTCGAGAGTCGAGATGGTTTGAGGTTAAAATACCAGCAGAGCTGATTGTGGTGTGTGTTGAGCAGCCTGTGTGCAGAACTAACTCATGAGCATTTAAAGTAGGTGAAAAGCACAGGTTCAATTTGACCTAAGGGATACAAATATTCTACCCTTATTATTTCTTCTCCAGTGCCTCAGGGGAGCATGCCACGTGTTGTACAACCACAAAGATTAAAGCTGAAGAAGAAAGAAGTACACTACAAACAAGGCAGGAAACCCCTTCCAAAAACGTCCGATCCTTGCAGTATCTTTTAAAAAGTGAATCAAGCTGGACTCAAACAAAGTTGATTTTATCCCACAAGATTTACAATGGAAACGTTCTGGCTGCTAGACAGATGTGTAGCTGGTTGCCCATCAAAATCACAGCAATTATTCTATCAAGCTAACACACCCATTTGTGTTTTAGATGATCCAGATGCCAGAAACGCTATGAGAAGCAGCCAAGTTAAACAAAGATGTCCTTCCACATGCTTGCTGTTCATTGCAGCTGTACCCTGAATGGGCCACACACTGCACATGGTATTAAATAATGCTCTTATCGTGCCATTTCAATTATACTAAGAATGTGTTTATTATTCAGAAGCTGAGCGTCAGCCCGGGACACGTTCAGGTGCACTCGGTGTAATTCATCTGTAAATCTTCTCCTTCACAAGTCAGCGTTGTGGGTTTGAGGCCTTTTCATCCCAAATTATGATATTTACAGAGCAATTTTCTTTATTTAACTTAGCACTTTGGACATTGCTGATGTCAAAAACATGTAGTATTCAATATCACTAAGTTGAACACATTTGTACATAAAAACACAGCACTTTGAGTCCAACCAGCCAGGCCATGTATTACACTCAACAATAAAACATTATTCTTTTGGGGCCAGAAGGAACTTTTTAGGGTGCAAAATGTATTGAAAGATTGCTGGCATGTTTTGCAGGATGGCTGTGGTTCTGGAAGTGATTAGGCCTCAAAGCTTGGGTGAGTATATTGCAGAGAGACAAGGGGAGCAGGGGTGGGAGCAGTATGTTGTGTGCGTAAGTGTGAGTGGGACACGCAGAGAAAATGCATGTGTTTTGAGCGAGAGCGAGGGAAGGACGCTGGGGCGGTTCTCTTATGCAAACAGCTTTCAGTATGCATGTAGATTGGACGATGTGTGGCTCCTGTGGTTGGCTGTCCCCTGTGTCACTGCCTTTAAAAAAAAACACTTGCCAAGAGAAATGTCTTCTTTACAGGCTTTGGCTGCCAGATGCTGGGGATAATGGATGGGACTGCTGAGGGAAAGATGGAGATGTGTGCTTAGCCAGCCACACAGACATGCAAGTGAGCAGATACACATATTTGCACACTTTGCAGGCAGGGGTCCTCATAATGCTGAAGTAAGGTGTGAGTAATGCATCTTCAAATCACTGTACAACTGCCACACACACGCACACTTTTCCACTAAGAGGAAGTATGAGGCATACACTTGCATACACTTGGGGCATGTGTTCAGACTCCAGAGGTGACACATTTTGTGGATGTGTGCACGACACCCTGGAAGGGAATAGTTGCGCATGTCTGTGTAGCTGTGAACTTACACATGGGGCGCCAGCGTCTGAATGCAAAAGTGCTTCTGCAAGCAGCCGAGCCAGTGACACAGGAATGTGTCACAGTTCCTGCAAGCCACTCGGCTCCTAAACTGCAGCAAATAAACATTCCTCTACTGCTGTGTCAGTGCTGAGCCCTCGCCCACTGTCGCTGTAAAGCACAGCATGTAATTGAAACCAAAACCTGAGCATTTCTCTTTTTGTTTCCAACAATATTACCCGATTAGAGATGATTACCACATTTCTCAGTGCTCTTTATTGAATCAAAGACAGCGTGTTGTGGTCCAGATAATAGTCAGCTGTTCATTAAATGACCAGAATCACTGGTAAAATGCAAAGCAGATGTAGTGATTTTGACCTGCTCCGGTTCATCATATTTCATTGTACAGCACCAATGAGCTCATATTTACCAAAGGAAAACAACATATTCTATATAAAGCCAGCACACATTCAAATCCTGTGCGAAGACATTTTCACGAAGATACATGTGGATAAGGAGAAGTCTTAACATTCAATATAGCTAGACGCATATTGCTGCAATTTATCTCTGACAAGTCTGTTTGATTTGAATAAATACATGCTTCATCCCTGCTGACAGGTGAAATTATGCACAGGCTTATGTTGTGTCGAATGTATTCCATCACAGTTTGTGCTCATATTTCATGTGGATGTCAGAGCTGAGACGTTGCTGCGCTCTACCCATACATTGTCAGATGTCTGTAAACATATTCTACTGTTGGTCGTCCTGCCCAGAGTCGTTCTCTATCATTACCGCTCTGTTTACAGGAGGTCATCTCCTCTCGAATATATAGTGGTTTCGAGTCGCACTCTGACGCACAGTTTTCCATCTAAAACACTTAATCCCAGAGGAACCCATTCTGACACAGCACTTTATCCGTTTGTTGTCACTTGTCTGGTCGAGCCAGGTTTACAGTTCACAGATGTGGAACTAGGGAGTTTTACTTTTTCTGCTTGGATAATTGTTCTTGCCAAATTATTGCCTGTGAATTCTAAGTCTTTTGTCAAATTGTACTTTAGGTAACAATCTCGAAAAAAAAAAAAAAATCTCCATTTTGCTCTCTTTGGTGGCAATAAAAAATAATTACAGTCATGTTTTGGACTTCATTTCCCAGAAATCCAAACAGTGTCGACTGGGTGATGTCAGTCGGTTGGTAGTTGAAGAGTGATAGCGTTAGCTCCGTCTATCCTCCGCTGCTAGGTGATGAAAAACACGTCACTAAATGTGCCTCGCTTGTAAAAACAAAACAAAAATTCCAGGTAATGTTGCCACCAACACCCAGTGTGTTTAGTTCATACCAGGGGCAATCAAAAAGGTTGGAGACTGCTCCTGTTGCTCGCAAACAGAGCGCAGCACAGTAATGTGCACTGAGCAGGGGGGGAAAAAATAACCATGGACTATGGATTTCACCATAGACATGAGCAGATGGTGCACATCAAATTTTGTGTCAAACTCAGGAAATCAGCAAGAGACCCTTGATTTAAAAAAGAAAAAAAAAAGAAAAAAAAAATGATTTCCCCTGGCCTATCCACTTTGATCTTAACTTGGCACTTTTGTGTGATTTGTGATTGTCTTGATTTTAATGTTACGTATTTTTATTAATCCAGTCTTGTCGGATGTATGACTGTTTGTCTATGTGCAGCACTTTGGGCAACCTTTGTTGTGTTTTAAAATGTGCTATACAAATAAATTGTGAGTGATTGATATGTTTCAGAAAATCTACAGCAGTAAAACAATGCGTCAGGTGAGGCGTTATTGTGGCATTGTGTTTAGAGAGGGGCAGAACGTCACTGTCCAAAACCGAAGAAGCTGCGTCAGGTCAGGAACACAACCAGGCGGAATTTCTTTGACATTCGTGTGGTTGTGCTCTGTGAATTCGTCACCCGGGGTCCGACTGTCAGTACTGACTTCTATTGTGATGTTCGGAGGCGTCTGAGGGAAACATTCGGTGCAAACGACCTGAACTGTGGCGCGATGGCTCTTGAGTTCGCCACCATGGCAACGCGCACGGTCTTATCGTGGTGAAAACGGGCACATTTCTCGCCGTCAACAACCCTGTCGTCTTTCCCTACCACCCCTACTCATTGGATTTGGCTCCCTGTGACTTCCTTCTGTTCCCATCAAATTTGATGTGCATTCTCTGCTCAAGTTTTGGGTCTATGGTGGAATCAAAAATTCAGGGATCACAAAAACAAGCGTTACTCAGCTTCTCATTTTGATTAAGCAACATAATTTGGAGTACTTACTCACGAAGGCTATATTGTAATATTGCGAATGCATCTGTTTACATAAGTGGGCCACAGGCTCAATAATCATTGTCATTTGGCAATAGGTAGACATTTACTAACTACTCTACTCTACTAATTTAACAGACATTTATTTGAATTAGATTTTCAAGATTATCACTTTAAAGCTGGCTTCAGTGTTTGTGATGAACTGAAAAGCACTTTTAGGTGTTCAGAGCGAGGTGATGTTTCAGGGTGTTTATCTCAGCAGTCATGAAGTTGAAAAAAGTATTTAATGTCAACAAAAACTTGGCCAACAGAAAAGAGGCCATCAAGCCAAGACAATCCAGAGGTCATGCTGTGTGTATGTTTGTAAGTGTGTGTATGTGTAAAGGGGGGGGGAGTTTGATAACCCAAAATATATTAGCACGCCATGCAGATTCACTCGTGTGTGTGTTCACATGCAGGGGGCTATAAGTTAGAACATCTTTATACAAGTGTGACGAGCGCTCTGGCATATCACACACACACACACACACACACACACACACACACACACACACACACACACACACACACACACACACACACACACACAGCATGTAAAAACACTGCACAGTTTTCTCCCTCCCACCTTAACTGCAGGGCTTGCTCTCCATCTCGCTCCATAGGGGCACAGAGTCTGACCACAAACATCATACTGATTGCTCACCGTGGTCGAGTGGTCTGTCCACATTCCCACCCTGATTCACTATGTGCAGAAAACCCAACAGCGGAAAACAGTGGTTTGAGAGTGTCTGAAGGTTTGCAGACAGCAGTGAGTGTCCAGTGTCTCTCCTAAATCAGTCCTCTTCTCATGCCTCCCTCTGCCCTGCTGCACACCCAGGAAACATGAGAACAGTCAAACGCAGACTCAAACTAATGTTTTGGCCTTCAAGAAGAGGATTAAAAAATAAAAAAAGAGGTGTGTGTGTGTGTGTGTGTGTGTGTGTGTGTGTGTGTGTGTGTGTGTGTGTGTTCACGCGCTGGGCTGAATGTAACTTGTAACCTTCCCTTCTCTCCTGTGTGACAGGTTGTGGCAGGCCAGTAGATGATGAAGTGATGGAGATGTTAGGAGGCCACGGCCATTGTGATGCTGGGTGGCTGTTACTCTGGAACTGCCATCTGCCGAAAAGGTCAGTTGCTAGGGGATGATTCTCCTGGACCGTGTCTGCCTCCCAGCTGCCATCCACACCCACACACACACACACACACACACACACACACACACACACACACACACACTCTGCCTTGACTATGCGCACAATCTCTCATGTGAACACATACGCACGCTCATGCTGTTTTCATAATTTTCTTAGAAATCTGAGTGAATTTCACAAACTGGACTGACCGCTATTTATCCACTCCGTAGTTTCTGGAACTTTAGGTGATGTGTAGCTGATTATTTTTCTTTATGTAGTATGTGAGTGATGAGGCTGTAAATGCACATTTTTATTACATAATAGCCCTGTGGTCACTTGGTGGCACCAAACAAATGCTTCTGATTATTACACAAGCTTCATAAGGGTGTTCCTACAACAACAAGCCCCCAATTAATTGGAACTTGGCCCATAATTGAGTACTAGGATTACAATAAAATGTTGGGTCAGCTCAGAAATCAAATCTGCATTGTGTGCCAGACCCATGCCACACCACATTGTCCATCACAACTATTGTAAGCAGCCTGTCATTCAGCGCTGCGACTCGATTCCAAATTCTTTATCAGACGCCGTCCAAATTAAAGCCAACTCCACCCAGCAGGCGAACTTTTTTCCAAAATTCAGCTGGAATTTGAATACGAAGCTGCTGTGCCTTCGTCGTGCCATATCATCGTGTCTGGGTGTTCTCTGGTGAGTGACCTGTTCACGTCATTACTGTGAGGAGAACAGTTTGTACAAATGAAAACCCTTTCCTGGCTTAAGTCATGAACACATTTTCTTTTAATGTGAGACTATTGTTCTCAGGTCAACTGCAGGCAATGTGATTGTATTTCTCATTGTTAAGTTACTTAATTGGCAAAATTGCTGTATTAACCTTGACCTTTTACCCTGATATGTCTTGTAAAACCTGGAGATTGTTTTTTCCTGATAAAATAGAAAATAGATTTATTGTGACAGGAAACTAACCATGTAACACTTGGTTTGTCCCAGGGCTCATGACCAGCTATAGCTAAATGTCAATGTGTTGTTATCTTGAGATATTCGCAAACAGTAGCTGTCAGGATCCAAACCTAAATGGGACTAAGCTGCACAATTTTGTACCATCTCTATTTCTTTCTTCTTCTTCTTTTTTTTTTTTTTAATCCTCCCTGTCACACTCTCCTGCTCTTCTGGCCTCTTCACACCCTCAGCTCCAGTCTGCGCTTCTCCACTGGCCTTCCTTAGAAAGTGACTTTTGTGTGGTGGAGCCGTTGTTTTTGTTTGTGCCCTTCTCACCATGGCTGCCTGCTTGCCGCCTGGCAGCCCCGTGTGTCAAAGGTGGCTGCAGCAGAACAGACTGTGGGAACAGCCGGTTAGCCTCCCTCGGTCCCCTGCTCCCCAACCAGAGGGGCAGCCATCAATCCAGCGCTCCCCCTGCCCCTGCACACACACTGAAGCACAAACACACAAATGCCCCACCAAACTCATGCTCACACAAAAACCCTACAACGCTCACACCCTCTCCCAATAATCCTCGGAAGCAATTTCATCTCGACTCGGGTGGCGGCCCATTGTCGCCAGCCCCTTCAATCTTTCCTTATTAACTCTCGCTTTGTCCCGCATCCGAGCTTCTGGACTCATCTCTCCTACATTCCGATCAGTGCTGCTCCCAGCACTCCCAGGCAACCTCCATTCGCTAATCCCACTGCCTCCCCCACCAGCAGCCCCACCCCAAGGAACTCTTACTGGGTTTTTTTTTTCCCAACCTGCCGATCACCTACTTGCAGAGTAAGGTAGGGGCATTAACTCCGTGGGTTTTCTGAAGGCAGAGTGTGAAGGCGGGGTGAGTGAAAGAGGAGGCGGCCACAAAGTGACTCCAGCCCAGACAATTAGAACAATGAGCTGGGCCTGTAGGGGGCTAACTCGCTGCGTCACGCCTGGACGGTGGGGTATTTTGTCAGTTTAATGAATTGTCCGTCAGGCCAGGGCCACATCGCAGGCTGCGCAGGGAGAGGCCAGCAGGGACCCAGACACTAAGTCGGTATTTATTACACTGCCTTTGTCACTAATTGAGCTAATTATCACTGACTCCTCAGCACTCCCACAGGCAGCACCCCCTCTACTCACTCTCTTGACCAATTCTTCCACCTCACTCTCATGCCTGGGATTTGAACTCAGCCATCCCTCTTCTTCTTTTTTTTTTTTTTTTTTCAAAAAATTCTAACACTTTTTGTCCATGATTGCCTATTATTATTTTTCTTTCAAACCAGATTTGTCTCATTTTCAAATTGTCTGTGCTATCGCTCTCCCAGTTTTTTCACAGTTCGTCAATTATTTCTCTGTAAGCCCTATCACATTGTAGCATGTGTTCACCCTTGTTCTCCAGTGATAAAAAAAAAAAACAACCAGAACATTAGTTTTGTATACATCAGATGTAATATTCTGTGACCAGTATACATTCTTTAGCTTTCATTTTTTGTTTTTTGTAGGCCATCCACCTCCAGTGGTCCTCCTAATTTGCAGTATTTCAACTCAGTTTGCTCTGATTTGTTCTTATATTCTGTTAATTGCCCCCAAGTCCAGATAATTAAACACTCTGCAGTCTGCTGATCAATTTCTGCTCATTTTATTCCTTAACTTCTCGTCTAATTTCATGCCACCGACAAAAAAAAAAAAAGCCCCTTTGTAAATTTGCACTTTTACATGTAAGTCAGAGACTGTCTCATTCCTGTTGGTTGGCTTTGCCTTCTGCTTTGCATCTTCTTTGCTCTATCTAAGTGACCCTGCCTGCTCCTGTACTGTGGTGGGCTAAGGACTGCAAAGCTTTCCAAACTCCTGTGGTTAGTCAGGTTGCCAGGCGTTGGAGGAGACTCTTGGTTTTCATTATGTTTCATATGTTTTCTTTATTTCTTTCAGACATTAAGCAAATGAAGTAACACATTCAATGCGGTAAACTGCTATACTGTCTGAAATAAGGTATGTGGCTGTATAAGCCGGGTCTGTCTCTGTGGTTGGTAGCACAGATGCAGGGATGTTTTGTGAGCTGGAGAAAGAGGCTGCTTTGGTGGTGGTAATAGGATTAAGCAAAGGACACCCAGGGACAGGCTTATATGTTCACTTTGTCTGTTGTCAAAACTCTCTCAAACACCGAAACTACAACAGACATAATAGCATCTTTTGACACAGAGGAGGGCAACTTAATTGAAAATATAGACTTTATTGTTCTATCATACAGTAAAAAAACAACAACTGGAACCAAAATCATTTGATTAAAATCTAAAAGTCTTCTCTCACTTCTTTCTATAACAGTATAAAAATCCTCAGAAATAAATATTTCATATTTACACTCATAAAAAAAGGTAAATATTCAGTGCATGACCAAACACGTTTTGTTTTTTTACAGAAAACAAGCAAAGACATGATAATGTTCTGTTTCTAGCACAAGTCGTTTTTTTGTCAGCTACATTACACCAAAATAGAAATAGGCATAAGATTAAAACATATCCTGACTCGACTCTAAGGAGAGCATATTCTCCAACCACTGACGGGCACATAAACCACTTAGCAAACTTACAAGTGATGTCTTCATAAATATATCCAGATATGTTAATATTTACAGCATTTTGGTTCACTTAGCTGATATACAGTATCATTTTTTTTTTTTTTTTTTTTTTTTTTTTTCTGTAGCGGCTGCATTCTTCAAAATAAAACGTTCTTCCATGTTAAACTTTTTGTACAACCTTGCTTTAAGTAATTTACCATGTACCTAATTTAAACCTGGAATAGTTTCATCCTGCACACATGTATTTACAGTAATTTTGTGTATTTCTGCGTTACATCAACGTGGATCTTTGAGTGGCATCAGTTTTCACTTTGAGAGCATGGTGAGATTCTGCAGGTTGCATTTCATTATTATTATTTATAATTTTTAGTATTGACCCCTCACATTTGCTGAACTTCCTCTAGCCATGCCATATTATTCAGTGTATTGATAATACATTCAAATTAAATTACCTAGGTAAAATGTATTCAGTTTGTTTCTGTTCTCATTGGTGAGCTCTGGTCCTGGTTATGTAACATCAGGACTATCCTGTGGTAAGTCAGAGTGGCAAATCAGAGTTGAGGTGTATTTAACTCCAGAGAAATTTAAACAAAAAGGGCAAATGTGGTTAGGGAATTAGAAGTGGTCGCGTTCCATAAGTACAGATAGCAAAGATAAAGTTCACACAGTTTCATGTGAGAGAAATCAAACTTCTGCAAAAGAAAAAAAAAAAATGCTGTTTTATTATTTTTTTTAAATAACCTCCCTCTTGTTAGAGGTCCTCACCAGTTTATGTGAGCACATGTTTGTGGCTCTGGCCACAGAAACATCTGTGAAACATTGTGTCCAGTTTCTGCCTTCAGTGGGGGAGACGAAGGCTCTAGAAGTACCTGGTTACAGCAATCAATTCTCCACCACATCCTTTTGTCCCTTTACTTCTATTTATCCACAGTGTAAACACTTGAAGGACATTGATGATTTCCATTCTACATGGGTTGTTGTAATGTTTAAATACTTAATATTGTAAAAGGCAAAGAGCAAGCACATACGGTACACCCTGTTCATATATTTGTGCTTTTCTCCATCTCCCGCTTTCAAAAACACTGATTGAATTTTTGTGCCTGAAGGTTCCTTGTATCAGTTTACCTGCCTTGAAGCTTTTCTAGCTTCCTAATATCTCCAACTGCTTGTGTGCTAGTGGCTTTCTCAGCCAACGGCCTATTTTGCTAAGAAGTTCGTCTTTGCTCCTCTTATACGCCTAAATATTCTTCTAGTTTTCCACCTTTGATCATAGACACTGGTGTAACGTTCGTGTACTCGTGCAGTTCAGGCAGCTGACGTGACAGCACCAGTGGAACGTGCAGTGGCAACGTTCAGACACACTCTCAGTCCGGGTCTTAAACCCACGTCCACAGCATAGCAGCTCACATCCATCCAGGCCTGGAGAGGAGCTGTTGCATGTTCTCCCTGAGGTTCCCAAAGTGCCAGTTTTCCCATTGTAGGAACAGAAGTTTGGGGATTTCTCAAAATAGACTAGGTCCATGGCAGAGGGGGGTTTGTGAGCCGGGTTTTCAGGTTCTAGATGTCGGGGGTCGGCTCGGTGAGAGGCACGGTTGCTGCCCTTGTTGGCATAAACAACTCTGGATGCACCATCAAACCGGTCCTTGAGGAAGTCTCCCACTGTGCGGAAGCTGGGCAGCCGCATCCAACAGGTACGCACCGTGCAGGAGCCTGACATGCCGTGGCACTTACACTCCTGACGCATCTCTGATGACACAGTCTGCAGTGAGAAAGACCAGAAACTGCAGATGAAATCTCAATCAGAGAACGTGAATCGGATACATTTGAATTCATTTGATGCTGACAAACAATTCTACCAGACAATTAAAGAAAGTTGAAGTATCAAAGCCTTACCATTCTGCCGGCTTCGTTATTGTGTAGGTTGGTGAGGTAGCGTAGATCTCTGCCCCTCTCGCTGGAGTCCACAAACTCACGGCTGAACATCCGGCCAAAATCCACATTGTCACTGCAGCCCCCCCAGTGCCAGTCTGGCCCTCCAGGACCTCGGCGGCGATAATCGCAAGTGCACGACTCAATGGCCCCTTCTGAGCAGGAGCGAGCCACAGCATGGGTCACTCCAGCACTGGTGATGGCAAATACAAATGCCGTCTCTCGGCAACCTGGAGAAACAACATCAGAGCTTCCCATCAGAACCTTATCCAGCCTTTTTGGACTTGAATTTGCCAATTTTTCACCAAATTGGAAAGTATTTACAGACAAAGCCTTTTAAATCTGTACAAGAGATTCCATTACATCCTGCCCAGAATTGTCCAAATATTGCCTGGTGAGAAAGACAAGGGAGCCTCACCACGATTGACAATTTTGCCAAAAATTGCTGGGCTGTGGGTGGTCGGGCAGTTCCAGCGCCGGTTGCGGAACTGCCACTTGCACTCCTTTATGGCAGTGTGCAGCCCAGCGGCGATGGCATGCAAGATGCCAGGATTCTGCCGAATCAGCCGTCGCTGGCGACGGCTCAGAAGGGCCAGGCTGGGGTCCAGGACCAACTGCACATTCTTGGAATTGGTGAGGAGGTTGGATGAGGAAGCCACATTGACAATACCCCTGGCACACCACAAAGACAAGGGAAATCAGAGTCAAGGGGATGGCTGTTCATGCATGGAGCTCCTAAGGTGACCCTCTACACTCTTACACTGATGTCTCTTGGCATGTCATGAGGGTTGTGCCTTTTGAATTTACAGTTTTCATTATGTACAAAATTAATAAACAGAGAGAGGCAGAGTCTGAGTCACAATGCAGTTTTCAGATGACAGGAAGCTGCGTTATTTTTTACCCCTTTGTAAAGCACTTGCATCAGACACAATTACCTGTCAGTTTCATGATTAAAATATAAAACCATATTCTTCTGCTCAATTTCAAGCATGTTCTGCTCTCATCATAATGAAGACAACATCACAGTGAGATGCAGAGGCTGTGGTGAATACCACACTCAGGAGCTTATCCTTCGAAGATTCGTGTTGTGCTATTAAACATCAATCTTTTCTTTTCTGTTCAGTTTCTTATCGGTAAACCAAGTTGAAGAGAAGCGAGCAATGATTTTTTTTTTTTTGGACAGCATGACTCATAATCAAGGTTGAATCTCATCCGCAAATATGTCCCTTCAGTTAAAGTGTCCCATGAAGTCACTTAACAGTAGACCTTTATACACTGTCTGCAAATTCTGAAAACAGAAATATTAAATTACCATGCTGATTAATTCTTCACAATTCAATTTTAGTTGTCCATCTCAGGTGATATCAGAAAATATTCAGGGTTTGTAATCTGCAATTTGTGTCCAAACATGCTGCTTCAGTTGAACACACATTTTTGGATCACCGAACAGGGTTTAAATGCACCTATGGTGGCCAGGTTTCAGAACACTTGAGTGTTTCAGTGCCTTAATCCAGCATTTTCCGTGAGATTTATGTGTCAACATTTTCTGGTTCATGTGTTGTCTATTGGCTGTGTCTCCTGTCATCATCCGGAAAAGCGGGCGAGTCTTGGCCTGTTAGAGCGTTGACCCAGACTGTGGTGCGGTGAGGCCTGCATGGGAACATTAATAATATTCTTCATGTTTTCCGCCATCCAAAACTCGGCAGTCTTTTTTTTCCTCGTTTTTTTGGGGGGATTCCAATTGACATTTTTAAATATTTGAAAACGCGCTGCCGTTGTGCGCAAACACTGTCCATCTCATGGCACCGCAAAAATCTTTCGTTAAATCGTTACCTCAACAAACCCAACCCATAGTTTATAGATTTTTAAACAAGCAAGACAATCTGCTAACCTACCCAGATCCGATTGTATTTTTGTTTTTAATGTCAAAATATTGTGCGGTTGGTTGTTTTAGTTTGAGGTGGCTGTATAGACAAGGGGAATGTACAGTATTAGATCAACACGACCCCGGATGAGACCACGTATATGATTCCTTTCAGCTATGAAATAAATCCAGATTTAATTTATCCCAGATTTGACTGAAAAATGTTGTCTCGTGTTCAAACCACACTGTCCCGTCCCACCCCCCCCCAAAAAAAAGGGGAGCCAGACAGAGAGAGAGAGAGTATTAAATCTACCGCAAATAAAAAGTAAAACTGTAATTATTACAAATGTAATTCGTTTGTGTGCTGTAGCTAATTTCACTGAAGGGACAATAAATTGAATTTTGAAAAGTTAAATAGTTGGTTGTTGGGCTCACGTGGAGCTATTTGGAAACGACAGCTAAAATCCCACAAACCTTAATACCATGCGGTTGCTCTTTTATTCAGACGCTGAACAGAAGTTGTGAACGGTGCCAAAACTAACACATTATTTCGAGCGTGCATCGTGGAATGTGGTAACCCACTAAAGGCTGTTCATGCAAAGAATCGCTCAAACTAACAACGTTTTCATGAGTAGGATGCTGATAACCGAATCGGTGCATCATTACGCGCAACATCAGCTGAACTCACCACCACCGGCCGCTGTTGTTGACGGCCCCCGTGCCCGAGAGTGAAGACACCAGAAGGATGCAGGCAGCTTTCACCCCTAGCAGCAGCGCCAGACTCCTCATCGTGACTTCAGTTCAGACAGGAGGAAGAAAATAACACTTTAAACTTTTATTTTTTATTTGTATGGATGTAGCTTAAACAAAGCTGTAAATATCTCTGACGGTTATCTAAACAATCCAGCATAAATGTGAAAATCTTTTAATAAATTTAAAAATAACCCTAAAATAATCAATCAGCCTAAAAACAAGGGGAAAAAACAATCTCTGGCAATGTGTTGTCCTACTCCGCTGTGGCTTACGATACAGTATTTTTGTGATAATTTCATTTTAATGACCGTCTGAATAATGATCAAAACGATTAAACTGCAAGGTGTAGATATACTTTTATATACTCACCACAGCAGAGTCCGATGAGAGGGCTTGAAAGGTGAGAGAAGCTGGCAGCTCTAATTGACTTAAATTGATCTTGAGTGGAGACAGGTTGCTAAATGATGTGAAGTGTCCAGGCAGGATGCTACTGCTGCTGCAGTCCTCCTCACTCTGTCTCTCTCAGTGATGCTTTGCACGGCGCATTGAACGCGTGGGACAGTCCCGAAGACTTGATCCCCTCGGTGACTGATAGGCAACACATTCTTCTCTTATTGAGCGCTACGAGGGGAATAAAAAAGGGATTTGCTGCTCTCATCTCCCTCTGTTTTTTTCGGAGCCTTTTCAATAGGATTGGAGGGAGGGATAGTTAATGCTCTTCATAGGGCGCACAATGAATAAGGAAACACAACTGAGCAGAAAGGAGAAAGGAAGAGAAAAAAAAATAGGGCAGTCCACAGTGTTGCGCATATTACTTGTGGAGTCTCACGGTCATCACAGAATCGATTCCCTGTTAAAGTTTGCGGCGCAGAGTATTTTTCCCACTGGCCGCGCGCTTGCTTCCGTATCCAGTGTTGCTGAGAGGAGAAGTGCTCCCTGAAGCAGTGATGTGTTGGTACAGATGCTGTGGGTGCGCCCGCTCTGGTGCTCCGCCGCTGCTCAAAGCTGGTGTCACGGTACAATACAGTTACAGCGGAATATGAGCCATCTGAAACTGCCCTTTTTACCCGGTGGTTGGATTAGCCTACTCCCTAACCGCATCTCCTCCTCTCTCCAAATGCGCTCTCAAAATGTGCAGTGACTAAAGCCATTTCTGTGCATTTCCTTATACTGTAAAACCTTTAAGGATACTTCTACTTTTTACATCACATGTAATCAGTACTTCTTCTTTTTTTTTCTTTTTTTTTTTTTATAAAAGTGCCTTTTATTAGGGACTCACGATTAACTGAGTTGCAATAAAATTATTATCACCGGTTTTTATAGTCTAAGACGCGCACACGCACAACGAAACGTGAACTCGGAAAGAAGTTATTATAAGCTTTTAGCTGTCCTACACACACTGCCTGCTGGGCTACTTAGATATTTTTCAAACGCGGCAGAGATGAAATATGGTCTCCAATCAGGAGTTTGATGAATGATGAACCAGGAAAAGAGGGGGACGAGTAAGGATAAAAACCAGCTCAAACATCTGGTTTGCAGACCTCCCTCGACGCAACGTTGCCCAGTGTAATCACAGCTTGAGACACTTTGCGGCATCTCCATCAAACCCCAGACTAGGAGTAAGCTTAAATGTCCCCAAACTTCTCCATATTGGTTCATGGGTGAATATTTCATTATGTGACATTTATCTGCTAATTTGCATGTAACACTGCAGCGGTTGTAGGTTGAATAATCTCTCTCCCTTCCTCTCCACCTCTCTCTCTCTTTCCCTCAGATGACAGTAAAAGGAAGTGGGCTTTTGTAAAAAGCTTTAATGACAGCCATCCTACGTTTATACTCGAGCCTTATATGAAGGTGCTCAAACGGGTTTCCTGGAGCAGTCATGCGACACCGAGCAGATTAGAGCTTCAATCCGGATAAAGGGGGCCTTTTATATACAAATCAACTTCAAATCACTTTTTAAGCCACTTAGATATACACACCAAGGCAGAATGCTAATGCACTTTTCATTGCTGCAGCTTAGGGAATGGAAGGAGATTAGATGAATTGGTGTCACTAAGCGAACCTTGTTCGAGGGGGGTTTTAACTTAATTTTATGAAAGTAGCACACATGCACCTTTCGGTTCCAACAGCAATGTTTGCGCGTTTGTTGGACAACCAAGATCAATATAGTGACTGATCCAAACCCGAGTCCACACAGGGGGCCATGGCAACTGGTTTCGTGGGACTAGCATTACTGACCATAAAAATTAAAAATTGTATCGGCTAAATACCTGGATGTTTTTTTTCTAAAAGTCTGGACATTGCATCACAATCATTTTAATGAATCCATAATTGACATTACTTTTTTTGTCAGAGCACGTGATGCCATGATGTGATTCACATCACAAAAATCCGATCTGCCATTGTTTTAATTTATAATTTTAATCTGATTCTTTGAAATAAAGATTTTAGATTGACCAAGTGAAGTTGTTTCAAACACAACAATGAAGAACAGACGCTCTGATGGAGGTGGGAGGAAGGGGGACCACATGACTAAAAACAGTATTGTTGGAGGGTCTGTTAGCGGAGCCGCCTGCCTGCTGCTGCCTCCCTGTCGTACAGTGAAACCAGCAGCTATCCCCTCCCCCATTCATTATTTAAAATAACTCACCCTTTTATGAGCAAAATCTTCTTTGGCCTGCCATGTTTCATTTTACTGAGCGTTTCTTTTGTTTGTTCTATCAGAAAATGGAAACCTTTGCTATCGAATCCACCGACCCACCAACAAACACCAGGAATAAATACATAGGTTTTTTTTAATTCTATTAAATATGTTCATAATATCCACTATTATAAATTTCCCACGAAGCATGACACCTTCGTGCTTGTGCGTAAAAGTTTGGAGACGCCATTTTACGCTCGGACGAATGATCACATTTTAAAATAATAAAATGATCAACTGGGGATCCAATATTGGCCAATATTTTGCAAACAGCCGCCTGTAGCGGCATCTACTCCCCCTCACTCCCCCCTCCCCCCTCCCGTTTACTCTCGCCCCCGAGCTCCTCTGTTCTCCGTCTTCACTCCTCGGTCGTTTGGCGGTGCATCGATAATACTGCACTCTTCTTCCTTTTGATATTCTTATTCAGTACAGGACCTTATCACTAGTGTTTTAATGTCACGTCGCGAAAGACGCTTAACAAAATGGAGCTATCAAACAAACTCCGCTGGGACCAATTCCTGATTTTGGCAGCAGCACTTATGTCACCTGCATTAACGTAAGTGCACTTGAGAGCGCCGGGGGACTTAATGTTACATGCGGGATGTGGCTACATGGGATTCGGCAAGAGTTTAAAAAAAGTTATTGTATGTAGTTTATCATTTAGACGATTATTTTACATATTTAGTTAAAAAGTGAGACATCTGCCTCTGATTTCGCAGACCGATTTGGTGTAAAAGGCCTATTTAAACACTGGAATAAATAGGACCTAATTTCTTAGTCTAAATCTAAACTTTACCATCATGAATTCAACTTTAATCTCACAGTTGTTGTTTCTCCATAACATGCATTTGGCAATTGAATGTTTTTGATACTTCTCAGCTGGATAATCTGTTTGGAATTATATTTTCCCTGCTGTAAGCAACTATTACTAGAGCAGCACAAGTAAAAACACTGTGGCAAATACTTTTACTTACATTTTATTGCTAAGTGTATTTAGCAGATCCCACAAATAAGACATTCATTTTGTGATTTATTCTTAATTTTTTAGTATATGCCACTTCTGTCTTTACTGGCTTTCTATTTTTCAGAATTTGTTAAGTATTCCAAACACCCTCCCATTGCCACATACCTTTCTTGATTTGACTAATGAACTCCTGACCAGCACTGATGACACCCCGCACCAACTCTCTCCCTCTGTCTTTCCCTGTACCTCTTTCTCCCTGTAGGGTGCTGTGTAATGATATCCTCAGCCTGAAGGTGGCAGGAGATCCAGTGCTAACCCCTAACTCTGTGTGCCTGAGGCTGGCAGGCCTCAGTAAACGTCAGATGCGGATGTGTGTGCGGAACCCCGATGTGACAGCATCTGCTCTGCAAGGCATCCAGGTGGCCATCCACGAATGCCAGCACCAGCTCCGGGACCAGCGCTGGAACTGCTCCTCGCTAGAGGGCCTGGGCAAGCTGCCCCACCACAATACCATCCTCAACAGGGGTGAGAGTCTGAGGCAAGCTAATGATAGTCAATATGTGACCTGGGGTTTATGGGAGAAAGGTGTAGGTATGAGAGGAGAGATTACTCTTTACTCAGACGATGACCTTTTTAGAGCTGTACAGTTTTTGTGGTTTTCAAATCTGAGTGTGTTGCTCCTGCATCCAGGTTTTCGTGAAAGTGCCTTCTCCCTGGCGCTGTTGGCAGCGGGTGTGGCTCACTCTGTGGCCTCAGCCTGCAGCATGGGCAAGTTGCGGGGGTGTGGCTGTGAGGCCAAGCGTCGCCAGGATGATGACAAGATCCGGCTGAAACTCAGACAGCTGCAGCTGCAGACCCTGCAGAAGGGTGGGGTAGGCATCGACATAACGCGGTCATTACCCTCAGAGCTAAATGGTCACCATGGCAGCCTGCCCACTAACCTGCGCTCTACCCACCCTGCCGCCCTGCTCAAGCCTTTACCAGATGAGCTTAGTTCTATGCAGGACACCTGGGAGTGGGGGGGGTGCAGTCATGACTTCCGTTTTGGGGACCGTTTCTCCAGGGACTGGCTCGACTCCCGGGGGTCTCCAAGAGATATCCACGCTCGCATGAGGATACATAACAATCGCGTGGGACGACAGGTGAATAATTTGTTTATCCTCTCGGTTCCTCATGTGTTTCAGAGAGCAGTCCTGGTCACATACATCATCGTCATGGTGATTGTCGCGGTTTGATTTGCTTACATTATTTATCTCTCTTCACACAGATAGTGAATGACAACATGACAAGGAAGTGCAAATGTCATGGAACATCAGGGAGCTGTCAGTTTAAGACTTGCTGGCATGTGTCTCCAGAGTTCCGGCTTGTGGGTGATTTACTCAAGGAAAAGTTCCTGTCAGCCATCTTTGTCAACTCCCAGAACAAGAACAATGGGGTTTTCAACCCTCGAACTGAAAACAGCGCCAGAGGAAGCACAGTTGGATTCAATGGAGGCCGTCGTCGGAGCATGTCCAGAGAGCTGGTGTACTTTGAGAAGTCTCCTGATTTCTGTGAGCATGATGCATCCGTGGACTCTCCAGGGACACAAGGACGCATCTGCAACAAAACTAGCTACAGCACCGACAGCTGCAGCTCACTGTGCTGTGGCCGCGGGCACAACATCCTGAGACAGACACGCAGCGAGCGCTGCAATTGCCGATTTCACTGGTGTTGCTACGTGCTGTGCGAGGAGTGTCGTCTCACAGAGTGGGTCAATGTGTGCAAGTAGAATCCAGTTCCCCCATGTTCCAGCTGCTTTTACCCATCCAGGACTCAAGATGGCGAGCCTGTCCCTTCGCCCACTACTGTTGTTCAAGCTTTTGTTTTGCTCCTTGTGTAACTCTCCCAGAGAATCTGTTTATCCGCCCCGTTCCTTTTTTTGGTCCATCATCTGGGATCTATTTTCTCTTTGTAGCCGTTGTTATTCTCAAAATGCCAAGTCAGAGATTGAAGAGGTGACTCATGTCATTTGTCTTGCCATGGTCTGTTTAGACGCTGGCCTTTCAGCCATGAAAACAGCCTATACCCCATCGTTTCTATCCCACAAAAAAGAAGGAGCAACAGCAAAGGAGCATTTCTATTTCAATGTCTACAATTTGGCTTATCTTATTGTACAGTAGCTGTGTATTTGAATGTTTACGTGTATATTTGTAAATGTATTATTATTAATATTATTATTGTATTAGAGCCAGTCTTTTTGGTTCTAGTGAAGGACAGACTGATGATGGCCAAGTGGCTCATTATGGTGAACCAGTGCTCTGGACAACAAGGTCTCACTGCAGTTTATCACACATGTTAACGGGTTCTTGCACCTGTGACTCAAACAGAGCAACAGTACTTGTTTTGGAGTCAATTTCTAAACAAAGATTTTACTAATAGAAGAATAAAGCCAGAGGACAAAATATTTTTGACTGATGTATGTGATAGAAAGCTTTCTCACAGAAGCAACAAGACAGAAAGCACATGCCAGACTTTTATAAGATTATCATAGCTTATATACTTGTAAAACTCTAGATGTGAAGGTTTTGGAAACTAATTCAGTCCTTCAGTTCCTAACACTGAACAACTAACCATTCAGATTTATTTATATAATTGAAACAATCGTAATTACTTCATGAGAAAGGCTGCTATAGGTCATGTTTTCTACAGATTCACATCAATATTATGACAGAAATATGCTTCCCCTTGGTATAACTGTAATGTGATGTGTGTCAATTTCAGATGAAGACATGACTGAATTCTTGATATTATGTGTGTGCTTTTGTCCATTTCGTCAGTCTGAGCACTCCTTAGATTCTTCCCACATGTAGCACATGTCAAAGTGAGAGATGGACCTACTTTAGTCCTGAAATGACGCTGAAGGGTGTGTGTATGCTTGAATGTGTGTGTGCCTGTTGCTGTGTAAATGGGGGGTAAGCTCTATGCACTACAGATTTGGGAGGTGAGAGCCTTTTTTATGGCCACTTCATGCTGAGAGAAGGACTTTTTATGGCTGCAGGATATTGTTTCCTTAAAGTATGACTTTTATTACTGGGGAGAAGCATCAAGAGAGCAGAGAGTGGGGGTGATTATACCAGTCTTTGCTGTGTGAGCATCTGAGGGGATCATCTGTCCAGAGTTCATAGCCAAGGAAGGGACTTGCTGAACCACGTGCTGCTGGGACACTGTATCCCTGTTACCTGGGAGACAGACTACACAAACATAAACACATGCACATAAATACATGCATGCGTTTGTGAATAAAGACACTTACATGTAGAAATACTGGGACTGATGCACAATCAAAAACATGCACGCTGGTGCACACACATGAACTGTAGATTTAGCAAAACGCTAGTGTCACCACTTGACTTGATTTATGATAGCAGCATTCCAATATATCTTGGATAATCCAAACTGTCTCCACGCTCAGCATGCTGGGAAAACCTCTTCTGCCATATAGGATTTAATGCCAATTTAGTGTTGTTTGTATGGACTTTGGTAAATATCCCTTGACTCCCTTGGAATGGCAGTGCCAGTGGCTGAATTGACTGCTCTGCCTTTTTGGTATTTAGTCAAGGAGTAAAAAGGAGACAGCGAGTGGTATGGAATGATAAGGGACTGGATTTCTGGTTCACATTTCTTCATTCCTTTATCATTTCACCCTGGAGCTGTTGCAAAAGGGAATTTCCTGTCACTGTTTCTCTCCATGTGTGAGACAGAGGTTGGTGGACAGTTTTCTCTCTCTCTCTCTCTTTCTCTCTTCTTTTTCCTCTCTTTCCCATTCTCCCCCTCATCGTTGCAGACAGAGACACATGCATAGCAACACATTGACTGCCCCCCCAGTAATGACATCCAGACTGGGCTGAAATTAAAGAGAGGCAGGCCGGAGAGAGGAAGTTAAGAGAGATAAAAGTTACCCACTTTGATTGACAGCATGATTATATGTATAAAGTAAAGCGATTTAGTGTGTTTAGTTGGATATAGAGAAAGGGAGATAGATCCTTGCGTTATACAGCAGAGATGCAGAAGCAAAGGACAAATGGGGTATGGAGAAGGGGGTGAATAAAGTGTACTCTGTAAAAATACATGCCTCAAAACATCTGCTTCTCAACTCCCCTTTCATTTTTGATGTGGGACAGGCAGAGAAGGAGAGCGGGAGAGAAAACACAAGGAGCCAGCTACCCAGAACATCAAAGCCCCTGGCCTCAACGTGCAGGCCCTCATTAGTTCAGCTAGCAGAACCAACGAGACTTGTGATTGTGTTTGCTGGGGTGCACGTTGGCAGACACTTCAGAGGGAAAGGCTCCTTTAAGTCATAACTCCCCACCCTGTACCTCTCCTGCCACAACCCGAGCCCGCTGTAACCCCCCTGTAACCCTCTCTCCAAACTCCCTGCGCACACGAACTCGGCATGCTCCCCCACCATCCACTCCACCCCGTAATCTGGTCTGCAGCTGCAAACATCTGCTCCCCTCTTTATTCCACTGCCTCTACCGCTGAATTGATAAACACATCTATTACTGGATCTGGAAGGGAAGGCAAATGTTGGATTCACCTATGGCTGCAGGGCTGGTTTCGGGGCAGGTCCTTTCAAGGTACTGGGTTAATTTTTTATATTTTTTTTATATGTGAACCCACACCTTGAAGGTCAATGACGTTTCTCCCTAATTTCTAAGTTTATTGTCAGCTGAAAAACACACAAATGTACAGCTTGACCTTGTAGACTACCTCAGATCTTTAAAAAGAAAATCAGTATTCAAGGTGAAACCTGCTAGAATATTGATTCAGTCAATGTTTGGTTGCCTCCTGCCACAGCTCCTGCCAGGAAGTATCACTTTGCATCCTATTACCGTCAGCCATTTACTTATTCATTAAGATGATTCCTGTGTTAATTATTCAAGCATGTTTGCCTACAGACTCTCTGTTACATTTGATATTGGTTCGGTTGTTGTTGGGCCCCTGGAACAACACACAATACCTAGTGGAAATCATGTAACTAAAAGATGGACTCTGCAAAAACAAGTCAAAGATCCCCCAATAAACATGGATTGAGATAAAATTGGCCTACTTTGAACAATTTCAGGTGTCTGATATGGGTTTTCCACACATAAAATAATTTATAAGGTTAATTATCATGTTAAACTCCCTCTAACATTGCAGAAGTCTGTGAATATGCAAATTAATTTGATTTCAGATATTTTACAGCTGGACACAAGATATTTCCTTCTTTTCTGTAAAGTTCTTTCTCAGTGTATGAGCACTGGAGGCCTTAAGTTTGTATCATAGTTGTATAGGTTTAATATTGGACCAAGATTTTCTTCCAGACTTAGTGTAATGTCACAAATCATGCTCATTAGCCTTAGACTTAAAATCTTTCACAGAGAAATTTTACAATTTCATCAGCTGATTGTGAAAACAGCTTTCTCCAGTCAAACTCTGCACATACAGTAATAGATCATTCTGCACAGTGAAGCTGAAACATATAATGGGAGGAACAGAAAACTATATTTTTGTGTCGAAAGGACTTAAAGCCTGGAAAGCAGGTTGGTGTAGATGTTACCTGCAGTTGTGAAAAATAGACAAAAATTTTAGCCAGCTAGTGCCCCTGGCTTTTAACAAGTCATCGGGGATGACAAGTGTGAGAGGCGTTCATGGGGCTTCAACTACCGCGAGAGCAAACATTACCACAGCCGTCAAGCATCGCGAGACTACCATCCAGCCCTCCGCCTGAATCCAGCTGGTGTCCTGCTGCCTGCCGTTGACGGGTAAGTGTGAATGAGATGTAAACGGTGAAAATGCTCATTACACGCATTAAAGGTGACCGCGGCGGTGTGTGTTGCCCTTTTTTTTTAATGCCTCGAGACGCGTCGTCTTGGCGAATGAACGGCCGCTAACCGACGACATGAGGCCGACTGGTGCGTTTGTCGTGACCGTACGAGGGGATTATAGCGCACAAATTGACCCGGAGATTTTTTTTGGTTTTTTTTTTTTTGCCTTAATTACCGAAGACGCGAGCAAATATCACTGCTGGCAAACTACGCTCCAATAATAATTATATCCAGCTATTATAAGCGTAATTTGTTATCAGATTCATCGGCCGCTTGGACTGCAGCATCAGCCGTCTCTCTTCCCCTCGCATTATGACAGATGTACATGGATGTGCGGTCACTGCAGCTGGAACGGGCAAAGCTGGCAACCTGTGCGTGTAAATGAATGGATGCGTAGCTGGTCGTCCCTTACAAGTGCTTAAATGATCAGTCATTAAAAAAAAAAAAAAAAATTCAACGCTTCCTGTAGTAAAGACAGATGCTCCACTGCGGCACAAAGACTGTGAAGGCATTTCTGCTGATATAAATGCCCCTGTTGACATCAAATGCACCTCACAAGTAGCACAAGTTGACAGCTTGTTAAAGGGTCCATACCCTGAAGAACCGCAGGAAATTCAAACGCTACAGGCTGTATGCACCACAGTGTATATCCTTGCAGCTTTAGGTTATGTGTCATATAATGTAATATCAATTGATTGTTACTCCGGCATCTCTTCAACTGCCAGCAAACAGCATAAAAGGTGGTTACCCTGCACCACATGAAAGCTGATCCACATAACAGAGATCCAGTGTGGCAGCCGCTTTTCCCCAGTGAGCTGTCACAGCGTAAAACAACAGCCTTTAAATCGGGTCAGCTGCCTGCCGAGGTGTGAAGTAAGCTTTTACTGGCTTTCCTCTGAGGTGGCTTCAAGCCGTAACGAGGTGGTAATGCCGGGAGCTGCTTTTGAAGAGCTACTGTCCCACCGCATGATTTTTGTGTGTGTGGTTTGGACTTTCTAGATGTGGTTCACAGTTTGTTGCGGCTGCTTGTGTTGCTACGTATAGAAAGCGGTCCTTTTCAGCTGCCATGTGTAACAGTTCTGTTTTAGTTGAGGTGAGAGCCGCCGGTCGCCATGGGAAACATCTTCGGGAACCTGTTGAAGAGCCTGATAGGCAAGAAGGAGATGAGGATTCTCATGGTGGGGCTGGACGCTGCCGGGAAAACCACCATCCTCTACAAGCTGAAGCTGGGGGAGATCGTCACCACCATCCCCACGATCGGTCAGTGACGACAGAGTCCCTGTCTGTCAGCATTAGAGGAGGTTTTGTTTTTTTTCATGAAACTCATTTTGATCTGCTTTTTATTCAGGTTTCAACGTAGAGACAGTGGAGTACAAGAACATCAGCTTCACTGTGTGGGACGTGGGTGGCCAGGACAAGATCCGTCCCCTTTGGAGACACTACTTCCAAAACACCCAGGGTAAGCCAGACCAATAGCCTTAAAGATGACACACCATGTTGGAATTAACAAGGCCTTTCCAGTCCTGCAGCACATTATCACCCCCAACACCTGACTAATGCCTTAGATGAGATCATCTGCATACAGGCTCCAACTGTTTCAAATTATCATCATCTTAGTCATATTGAAAGCCTGGACAATGATTAAACTTTTTTTTTTTTTTTTTTTTTTTTTTTCAATATGATGTCATCATATTGTTAGAAACTGGGATGAAACTCAGTCTGGTATAGGAGAGCTGATGGTTTGGTTTTGTTTGACCTGCTGCAGGTTTGATCTTTGTGGTGGACAGCAATGACCGTGAGCGGGTCAATGAAGCTCGGGAGGAACTGATGAGGATGCTGGCGGAGGACGAGCTGCGGGATGCTGTTCTTCTAGTCTTTGCCAACAAACAGGTACAGACTTTCTTCCATCTTCCCTTCTTTCTGCCTATTTTCACCCGTTCCCTGACTGACGCCCCCCTGACTGATACTGTTTTTGTGCTCAGGACCTGCCCAACGCCATGAATGCTGCAGAGATCACAGACAAGCTGGGCCTGCACTCCTTACGTCACCGCAACTGGTACATTCAGGCCACCTGCGCCACCAGTGGAGACGGCCTCTACGAGGGCCTGGACTGGCTGGCCAATCAGCTGAAGAACAAAAAGTGAAGGGCCTGGTCAGTGGAGAGGGGAAGGGCCTGGGCGCCAGCTCCAGGTATTGGTTATAGTGGATCCATTGTGTTTACATAGAGAGGAAATGCTGAAAAGCTCCCAGGGGGTGACTCTCGAAGGCTTTCTCCCCCACAAATACTTCTATTTTATTTCCTTCCTTTGATTGATTTAATTTGTTTGGATCTGTGGTGAGAATTTTCAATCATTTACAAACAAATGGTGTCAAAGTCAACCGAAATGATTTACATTATATAAACTAAATACAGGAATATATTAGTATAATAATACTGTAAAAGTATATGAATTTCCCTTACATTGCAGTGTATGACCTTTGACCTTCACGGACATTTTATTTGTTCAGAAAATGTGATGAATCTAGCAGCCTTGCCTCAGATAAACTTGTAAATTATAAAGAATGTCATAATAGTATAATGGGAGTACTATTAACTAGTCATAATACTATCACAATGTTTAAAAACAGTATACTCAGATAAATGTAATGTCGTAATTTATTGTCCACACAGAGGTTTTTACTACTATCAAATAAGACTCTTAAGAGCTCTATTATTATTTAATTTAAAACTTCAGTTAGTTCAGATTTTATTTGAATATTTTATTTATTTTTTATCAAACACAAATTACGCTGACATGCTGGATAGTCTTAAATAATATATTTTTGTCAACATTTATTTATTTTATTTTCTAAGTGCATCATATGGTTTCTCTCCCTTTATTGCAACGTACATTTACTGCTATGGTGGCAGGTGGAAAAAAAGAAGCCCCGGTATCACTGTACATTACCTCTTCCCAATCTGCATGGAGATATCCCAGTATTGGCTCGTGGGCCTGAGAGCTGTGAACTACTGCAGGCCGCTGCTGTAAATAAAGATTTGTTCTTAGTCGACTTGCCTGGCTCGGTAAAGGGTTAAAACAATTTGTCTGGCATCAGCGAGGTTTGATATCTAAACTGATACAGATGACAGAACAGGCACACTCAACCAGCTCTGTGAATTAGAAAAAAAAAATGCTGCTGCTATTGGCCTGCCCTGTGGAGAGTGATGCAGCACAGCATGTGATTGAAAATATTAGAGAGCTTACACGGTTTCGAATGTTTATTTTTTAAATCAGTGTGTGCGAACAGCTGCACCATATCCGTCAAAAGAACGACCATCGCTTGTCATCCTGATTTATTCATCCCTAACTGGCGTGACATTATACGTGTTTCTTGTGTTTACCAAATATGTCGTGTCAGGCACAAAATAATTCTAGATGCATTATCGTGGACAAAATGTAACGTCTGTTTTTTTGTTTCTGGTGTTTGCAGTGTTTCATTATTTTGTTGATTTTAGTGTTGTTTTGTCTTAATTTGCTATCTAGATCTGGCAGTTGTCTTTTTGAGTTTTCACACAAAACACGTACTTTGAAAAAACAGATTGAGGGTGATAGGAATACTGCATCATGAGGCATGTTAATACTGTACAAGATCTGTAATAAAAGTGAATTATAATAGCCTGTTTCTTCAGACTATATTTGTTAGTCGAAATCTCTGCTGGTTGGAACAATGCTGTACTAATAAATGTTATGGATTCAGTGTAAAGTTTACCGAACAACCTTCTAATATGCAAAAGCATGCTTTTCTATGTCAGCGCAACTGTATATATCTTTATGTAACAAGAAAAGTATACCATGGTATTTGCAGTTAAATTGAAAATGCTGTTGATGCGCCTGTAGATATTGGGCTCAGTGTGTTGGCAAATATTTATAACTGACAGCAGCTTGTGCGTGTGTGTGTGTGTGTGTGTGTGTGTGTGTGTGTGTGTGTGTGTGTGTGTGTGTGTGTGTGTGTGTGTGTGTGTGTGTGTGTGATGTGCCCTCTATTCTGGTGTAAAAAATTGTTTTTGTGGCCTTATTTTGCCCGTGGTTAATTTCTCTTTGATAACAGGTTTGTATGTAGGAATGTCCAGCATTCAAGTATCTCACCACTGATCTGTGACACTGATGCACTCGCAGCACTGTTGTGGCTAAACATCCCTCTTTCAGAGACGATTGGCAGACGGTAACTTGCAAATTGAGAAAAACGAGGCTGCACAGCACAACATTCCAAATATTAATGTGTTTTCAGAAAGGAAACAAACTGAAAATGAATTGATTTAAGTGAACAAATAGAAGACTATCAAGAGGAAGAAATAAAAACAACACAAACCGGTACAAAAGTGTTGAATGACTTGATGATTCCTGGCACTTCATCGATCAATAAAAAGACCAAAACATACATTTGCTTTGCCTTCCTCATTTTTGCTCATGCAGTTATTTACTCTTGCGCACTTTGGTTGCTCATTTATATACGTGTTTGGTTAGATCTCAGCCTTTCCCACATTTTGATCCAACACAATTTTAAGTTCCTTGATAGATCTCTATAAATTGTATCCACTTCTCCCTCATTGATAAGTTAACATGCACCTACAAATCTGGAAAACGTTTGCCACTTGACACAAGGTGTCTGTTACTTCACTGTCAATTCATTTTAAATGTGCACTGGAAGTTTCAAATTCCACATGTGTACATTGTAAACTGGTTGCAATGTCACAGTATCCTCTTGTGTTGAACTCAGATTTAAGGTGAGCACAGAGGAACTTTTCTCATTCACAGCAGATAAATGTGAAACAGCTTTGATGTGTCAAACTTTGCACATACTTCATTCTGCACAGTGAAGGTCAAATATCCAAGTCAGATATCAATAAATTAAACATCAAACGTAGTTAAAATTCAGATTTCATGATTAATTTTTACATCAGCAAACTGTTGCACCAGTTGCCAACTGAGACTGAAGCCAGATTAAATAACAGGACACATTACGAGCTTGTTTGTTGAAAATGTCGTGGTGGACAGAGGCAGGGAAAGAGCAGGTCAAATAGGTGGGAAGGACATGGCTCTACATCGCCTTTCTCTTTTGTCCTTTCCTAACTGCTGTCATCAAGAGAAGTTTGGCACAATCAGGTAGTTTCCCTGTGGAATTGTTGCACTCCACAGAGTCATTTTGTCTGAGCCAATCAGAGGTTCATGTCGGGGAGAGTGCCGCTGTGTCTCCAAGGGTGTGACAGCAGTATGTGAGTCAGAGCTGCTCCCAGGGCCACCAGCCCCCAAGGCCCCCTGCAGGACAGCTACAATAGTAGCCCCAGGGCGGATGCCATAGCTGGGATTCCCACCCGTAACCGGGACACCTTCGCCCAGGGCACAGACACACTGGCAGCAGCCCCACAATCAATTCATCAATCTCTGAAGGGAGTGGCAACCGCAAAAGGCCACAGCAGGCACCCCTCACAGTTTGCCTTAGAAGGGACAGGGCCACCAGGGATGACGTGGAGGCTGACACCATAGTGGCGCTGTGAAAGTGCCAAACTTTGCAGCAATCATCAAGCCTTAATCAAAGCCACTCGTCTTGTCAAAACAGAGAAAATAATCTCAAAAAAATTTACGGTTTGGTGTTGCCACTGTAATATTTTAAACTATTTCACTAGAGTGAAAATTAAACACTGATTGCTGTTTATGTTACAGCTGATTTAGTTTTCAAGAGAAAATTTCTTCAAGCTTGTTGGCTACAGATGTTCTGTAAAGTTTTCCATCATTCTGTGTGTAGTTGGATTAATGGCAGCCGGTCATGGCAAAGATTGGCCCAAACCTCTGATAAATTATGTAAAATTAGTATTCGCAAACACTGTCTTGAGTCCACCCTCCACAGGCCGTGCAGCAGCTCTGATATCTCACAGCCAATTCTCAGACTCTGTCGCCACCTGCTGGACAGAAAACTGCTGAGGGAGGGCAGTTTATAGTTCATTAATGACTACAATAATTAATGTGAGCTCATACCAGTAAAAATGCTTTATTTTTTACACTTTGTATAATTTCCTAGTGGTTTTTATTTGCATCAGAGTCAAATTTCTATTGAAAATCGTGTTTAGTAAAACATCATTTGATTCGCACTGTGTTCAATTTTCCCTCACAAGGATACTTCCAAACAAACTAGGGACTGTTCATCTATCTCCCTCTCTCATTCAAAAATAAATAATTAACAGTACATCTGTCAGAAGCAGTTACTGATATCCATCCATTAGTGGCTATAGTCCTTCCCCTCTTCATGCACAGCTTAATGTTCAGGAATCTTGACTGCTCAGAGGCCATTTTCTCAAATTAACCATGTTCTTGTTTTGGGTTCAGAAGTCATTGGGCTATCTGACAATGTTCCCATTGTGACAAGCTGCTCCATACGCATCAAAGAAGTGATTAACCAGTTGACAGGGCTGTGGGGACAATACTGCTCTTTACAGGGGGGAACAGTGCGGCCACTCAGCGCGCTGGGTGCTGACTGGGAGACCACAGCGCTGCTTCCACATACAGCAGCTGAGAGCGTAAAACCAAAACAACTGGACTCTAATGACACATATATATGATGTTCACGCTGGTGCACATGCACAAGATTGTTAGAAAATACAATTTTGGTATTCAACTAAAAGTCCGTTAATTTACACACTATTAATCTTTAACTTTTGCATGTTAGGGATTTGTACCTGAGGTTTACATCTGTGATATGGTTAAATAGAATACATTAAGTCGGCATCTATTTTAAAATACTCCTCATAAATCTAGTGTAATTTTCTCGTGTTTGTTCAGTGCAACGACTGGCTGCAGCTCGAAATAATAAAAAATTTTAAAAAAAGGGAAAAAAAATGACGGACCGACCTCTGATTGGTGAATAAATCGGGCTCCTGGCCAATCAGACGACCCTCCCAGGGAGGGAAATCCCAGCAGCAGAATAAACTACAACTTGTTCGTGGTTTTCAGTTTTGCACTTGATTTGCGTGATTTATCTCCTCTTCTTTCTAATGTTTTGAGGACGGAGCTGCATTTATTCTTCACTTTGACTCCATGGTTTTGGATATTTTTCCCTCTTCTTAAGGAAACAGATTGTGAACCCTGATATAGCCTTTATACATATATATAGATATATATAGATATATATATCTATATATCTATATATAGATATATATATATATATATTTTTTTTTTTTAGCTATTTCTATATTTTCTTTTGTACTTTTATGCTTACCTTCCCAACACTGACTGTTTGGACGACTACCTAAACCCATGTGACATGCTGATATCTCGGTGAGCAGGTTCGACATCAACATGGATCAGTGGCGAGGCTTATTACTGTGCATGACTTTGTTGTGGAAGCTACAAGCAGCAGCACCCCAAACGCACGAAGGTAGGAGAATTCATAATTCAATATCAAAAACTTTGTCTTGATTGATTCTGCTATTGTAAGAGCTCAACTTCACTCAACTTCACCTGTTTGCAGTTACTCTTCAGCATTATGTTTTGTGGAACAGAATAGACTAAACTAGACTAGAGTAGAATGATTAATAACACATTTAGAGTTGTCAGGAGGATCATTGTCACCCTCCTTTTCTTTGTTTCAGATCACACAACACTCTCTGTTCTCTTCCTTGAGAGCTTTTTTACTATTGTGTTTCATCAAGGCTGCAACAACATATCACCACTTGTTTAACAGTAGTGATAAATAATACCGATGTTCGACGATAAATAACAGGACGGTTGTAAAAAAAAAAGCCACAGAGGACACATAGACTGTATGAGAGGACAGTAACACTTTACCTCAATTGCCCCTATTTACTGTTAACTGTGTGAGCACTGTACACATTTAATACATGGTTTGTGTTACACTATAATGTGGTTGTCAGCACTTACAAGGACATTAATGCACAGTACAGTATTTGTCAACATTTATAACTTCCTATGAAGACATATTTCATAATATTACAACTGTTTTAATATTTATATTCCCCTATTCATTTATTCACCAGCTTTCATTGAGGCATTTACCAAATGTTTTATACTGCTTTGAAATGCTAAATAGGGGGATTTAAAGTAAGATAATGTCAGTAGCAATGATAAAGTAATGCACCTAAATAATCACCTTTTTAAAAGTTTAAAGTTTTAAGGTTTTAAAAGGTAATTTTAAGTTTGAAATACATGTGTTTTGTGCGTGCATACGAGTTTTAATAGTCATAATAGTAAAAATGTCTTATGCTGCTCTTCCAGATTAGTTTAGCTCTCCACTCAGTGTCAGTGTTTACTTAGGAGAATCATGCACAAATAAACAAGTGTATGAAGACACGACATGTTACAGTCAACTGTCAACATGCAACTCTCCATTCTTACCCTTGAAAGTACATGCAACAAGCCTTAAAGGTTGTTTGAGTTCATCAACTTCACTATAGTTGTGCTGGTGGAGGATTCTGTTTTATACCTGCATGGTCATAATGAGGACATGAAATGTGACTTTTATTGACTGCTGCAGGTGTCTAATCTTTGCATGTAAAGGGCCAGTGCCACAATTTTTGTTGGTCACTTAGAGGTGGTGTGCATATCTCTTTCCGTTCACGATATTTCCCTCCCCGCTGCCAGAATGTCCTACTCACACATGGCCCTTTGTCTTTTGGTATGATCTCAGCAACACACCCTACACACACAAACGCGCGCGCACACACACACACACACACACACACACACACACACACACACACACACACACACACACACACACACACACACACACACACAGAGATAGACAGACACACAGATAGACAGACAGACAGACAGAAGCACTGTCTGTCACTGCATCACTCTTCACTCAGTGAGACACACTGTCCACATTTATAGTTTTATCACAATGAGCCACTTTGTCTGAGAAAAACCCTGCTCCCTGGACCCTCGCCCTCCTCTCCATCAGCCTCGGGCCTGGACTGCTGCATGTACCGCAGTTACAGCCTGCCTGTTTCATTCTGCTTCATCTCAAACTCTGCAGCACACACAGCATCAGGGAGACTCACCAAACACATGACCAGTGAAGAAACAAAACAACCCAAAGCACTTATATTCATCATTTGTTCAGCTTTAAAAGGCTATTGGTGTATTCTTTACTTTTCTCATTGTCATATACATTCCATTTGCTTTCATTCATTTCTTAAAGAAATTAGAATATTCCTAAAATTGAGTGCAAGGAGAGGATTTTGTTCCACTAACTTTGGAGTATAATCACTTGATTTGTCTTACTGGACGTTACATGTCATTTATACACAGAATGAGGACTTTGTAGGAGGTTGTTTGTAGCCAGTATGAACAAGACAAATATTGACAGGGACCAATAACCCTTCTGATGTACATATAGGTGTTTGAATACAAATAATGTTTTAAAATAGATTTGAGAAAATTTAAGGCCATCCTTCATCCTTGTGTGTGTCAGAGGTGTGTCCAGGTACGCAGAATGGTCTGAGCTCCACAGGCTCTCAGGAGAATCAGTACAACCTGATCAAGGACCGATATGATGGCTGTCAGATCATCATGGGAAACCTGGAGATCACTCAGATTGAGAGCAACTGGGACTTCTCCTTCCTCAAGGTAATCTTCATCCTTCTTCACTCCATTGTCTTTTAGCTGGTTTGTTTGTACGACACCACAGAAGTAAAGTAGATCAAATCATTTCCTTGTGGTCTCACATGCTGACTATCATCTTCTTCCCTGCAGACAATCCGCGAAGTGACTGGCTACGTACTCATTGCTATGAACCACATCCAGGAGATTCCTTTGGGGCAGCTACGAGTCATCAGAGGAAACAGCCTGTATGAAAGACGCTTTGCCCTCTCGGTCTTCTTCAACTACCAGAAGGACGGCTCTAACGGTCTGCGGCAGCTGGGGCTCACTAATCTGACAGGTTAAAGATCCCGTCCAGGGAAAATCCCATTTTTCACTTTGATAATATGTCCATGGGAAGTTTTTAATATGCTACAAGACATATCATGAGCACCAATATCAGTTAATGCAATTGTTAAACACCTCTGTTTTGGAACTGCAGTGACAGCATGTCTGAAAAACAGATTCAAACAACCACGGTTTCATATACAACAACTTAAGGAACCAATCACGTCAACTTGTGTGGTGAGGCTTTTCATATGATTGAGTTGCCAACTCGAGCTGTAGGTGGGGACCAGTATAGATCCACGGGTACTGAATGAAGGCAAAGGTGTAGGTTCTAAGTCACTTTAAGGCAGCAGGAGACCAACAAATACAAAACCAGGACCCTCAAACTAAAGCAATAAATTAAGTAAAAGGGCACTTGGAGAGTACAGACCTCTATCAAGGCCAAAAGTCAATTCTTCGATGATGTGCAAATCTGCAATCCCAACCACTATATACTGTATGTTTAAATATTCCAATTGGTACCGGTTCTGCCTAATGAACCTCCTGTTCAAGAGTGCTCTGTAATGACTGCCTGCTGTATTAAGTTAGAGTTAAGTACATGTGTAATTCAGAGGATTAATGGTACCCGTTAATATGGATTGTGAGTTGGACTCACTTCTAGAATTGCTTATGTTTTGCCTTTATTGAACTTAACCGCCATCAACTTGATCTTAAGATGTATTTTGCTATTTTGCAATATTAACTGAATTCCTCTTACTGAGGTGGGTAGAAGGGCCGAATCTTGTTTTTGTTATATTTTCTCTTTCTCTCGAGCATTATACTGTATTTCCTGGAAACTTAAAGACTTACAAAAAAACTGCACACAACCTCTTCAGCCTTTGTAAACTGCATTTATCAGAAGAATTTTGACACAAACTACTTCCCGGATTGTGATTAAGTCAAAAAATACCCCAAAAGTAAAACATGCTTTATTATTATAAACTGATCTACCTGCCATGTTACTGTAACATCTGCTAAATGTGTTGTTTGTTTTCTCCCTGTAACTTGCATCACGTTTCACCCTTTCATCACAGAGATTCTGGAGGGAGGAGTGCAGATTATCAACAACAAATATCTGAGCTATGGACCCTGGATCTTCTGGCAAGATATCATCCGGGACAACAGTGCTCCTATTGACATCCAGTACAACGGAGAGAGAGGTCACTATTAGGATGATTCTATTTCACCAATGATCTCTAGATTATTTTTTCCTAGATGCACTCTTTCTGTGTCTTCCTTTCTCTCAGGCCCGTGCCACAAATCTTGTAGAGATTATTGCTGGGGGCCAAATAAGGAGCAGTGTCAGATCTGTGAGTGCCTGATTGTTCCGCTTCTATTTTTCTCCCTGATTTTCTTTCCTCCTCCCTCTTTCACTTCACTGAATGTCTCAGACACACAGAAATACACAGAGAAGGAGACACTCTCTCACACACACACGCACGCGCACGCACACGCACGCGCGCACACACACACACACACACACACGCGCGCGCACACGCTCACACACACCTTGGTGACCTCTGTTGAACCCGTCTCTCCTGTGTGTCTCAGTGACGAAGACGGTATGCGCTCCACAGTGTAATGGCCGCTGTTTTGGGACCAGCCCCAGGGACTGCTGTCACATAGAGTGTGCAGCGGGATGCAAAGGCCCTCTGGATGTGGACTGTTTTGTAAGTGCTTTGTCTTTGACTCTCTACAGGAATTTGCTGATAAAACCAAGAGAAAGGAAGTCTTTGTACAATATAGTGTCAGTTTATATTCTTCATAATATGAATTATATGAGGGGTTGAAATCCAAACTGCTTTCTGTCCCTTTTAGAAAAATAATTTGCTTCCTCACACTTCAATTCCCATTTGAGTCTTTGTAAGAGGCTATATATAGTATATAGATACATTAATGGTAAAGGGTCAAAGTCTTTAAGGACGTCAATGTTGAAATTCCATAATTCACCTAATTGTAAACTTTGCACAATTAGATTTATTAACAGTAGCGTCTTCCAGACAGCTACTGTTTTTGTTATAGTAATTTTACTATAGTATGCATATCTCCATGAATAGCCAGCCCCCCTGTAATATTTGTCAAGGTATCAATGTGTGTAATACAGTTGTGCGTCAGAACTTTTTTTTTTTTACTGGTGCAAGTAAATTAGTCTTTTTGAGAAAATATGTAATTTGATTTTTTTTTTAACAACTTAGCTTGTGAATGGAAAACTTTGGTGCAGCAGACTTTAAAATACTGTGTATCTGGACAGTAAACTAGGCCAAGCGTGTACAATCATGCTAGTGGCTCTGTGAGGCTGTACTGGGACGGCAGTGCTTTGAGCTGAATGCTAACTCTTAGCATGCCAATATGCTGATGTCAATTTAGCATGTGCAGTTTATTAGCATTGAACACAAAGTACAGCTCAGGTTAATTGAAATGAATTAAAATTTGAGTTGTGACGGTGACAAAGTTCCTTACTTTAATTAATTGTAATTACTCCCGAGTTGAACATGCATCTGTGCACCAAATTCCACACCTATTCATTAAATAGTGGTCAATACATTTCATTGAAAACCAAAAATCTCAGCTTCTCAGCGACATGAGGGGATCATCAAAATCTGAAAGATCCAACCTCTGGGGGCCAAAAAGGTCGGTAGAAGATTTAATGGCGATCAATATTAAAGGAGATATTTTAGTGTGAAACAAAGTGGAAGAGTGACTGGGTGATGTCATCTATCTGTGCAACTATCATGCCTAAAATTCAGTGTAAAAGCTGTGTTAATATGGAAAGCAGGCAGAAGTCACATTAAACAAAAATTATTTGTATAATGAGATAAATTTCATAAAAACCATGATTATAAGCTCCTTTAAGATGATTTTTTTTTTTTTTTAATTTTAATGGGCTTCAGGAGGCATAAGTTTGACACAAGTGATGTTGGTGTTTACAAATAGATATCGCATTTAGTAAAGAAATTGCTCCAATGTAATTGTCTGTTTGTGTACTTGTAAAGGCATGTCGTCATTTCAACGACTCCGGAGCCTGTGTCCCCCAGTGTCCCCAGACTCTGATCTATAACAAGCAGACGTTTCAAATGGAGACCAACCCTAACGCCAAATACCAGTACGGATCGATCTGCGTGTCTCAGTGCCCCAGTGAGTGACCTGATTGTGTGTTTGTCTGTTTGTATACTCAACAGGTTTTCTTGTTGCTACATATGCCGTGTAGAGCATACTTTAACTATTTCATGTGTCCTGTGCAACTCATAGAATAGCATTAATACTGCAAAACCTTATCAGCACTGGAATAAGTTATCATTCTAATAAACATTGCCAGTGGTTGCCGTGTCTTGCTGCAATGTATCTCCTCTGCTGTGTTTTAGCTCATTTTGTGGTGGACGGCAGCTCCTGTGTGAGCGTCTGTCCACTAGACAAGATGGAGGTGGAGAGAGAGGGCCAGAGGCAGTGTGAGCTCTGCAGTGGACTCTGCCCAAAAGGTTGAAACTAATAGACACTTTCCACTTCCAACGCCAAGTTTATTTGTCAGTAGTCAAAGCTAATGCTGGATTTTGTTCATCCCTGTAGTGTGTGAGGGCACCGGTGCTGAGAACAGACAGACTGTAGACTCGAGCAACATTGACAGCTTCATCAACTGTACCAAGATCCAGGGCAGCCTTCACTTCCTGGTCACAGGGATTCTCGGGTAATTGTATATGTTGAAGGATCTCAGAGCGCAGTGCTGCACAGTCTGCAGATTCTTATTGTGTGTTTTATTCTTCACAGGGATGACTTTAAAAACATCCCACCTCTGGATGCCAAAAAGTTGGAAGTGTTCCGCACCGTCAGGGAAATAACAGGTTTGTATATACAATAAAGTTTGGTCATGTTAATTAGGGGTAATAATATTTAATTGTCATATTGTGTGTTTTAGCACACTCAACTCCAAAATGCACATAGTTTCAGCCATTTGTTAAAGTATCCCGGTGGGTTTAAGACTGATTTTCTCTCTTTCCAATGAGCTTTACTTTAAACGATACAGTCTTGTAAAAACAAACTTATTTGAGGTGACTGAATAGTCACAGACCTACAATCATGCAAAAAAAGCTTTTATTCATCCATTGTTATATGCTCTACTTCTGAAAATTTCCATTAGTCAATCATAACATGCACAATGTAATATGGTTCTTAAAACATACTTTACTATCATCACTGTGTTTTATTCTCAGATATTCTAAACATCCAGTCGTGGCCCAAAGAGCTGAATGACCTGTCGGTTTTTTCGAGTCTCACTACCATTCAAGGGAGGTCGCTCTACAAGTAAGGCTTGATTAAATGCAGTAATTTGTAAAACTGAAAATGAGGAGCATGTTTATATATGCATCAGGCAAAGCCTTGGTAAAACAAGTAGTTTCTTAAATTTGAAAAGAGCAGATATTTAAACAGCACAAAGGTCATTATGATTACATATTAATTAGAATTTAATGAAAAAACAGAGGACAGATCGAGTGACTGTGAGGCTGTAAGCACCTGCTCTATTGCTCAGGACGGTTCTGATGTTTGTGTTCTTCCCCGCACAAATATGCGTCTGCGTGACGTGTTTAAGTGTGTTGCATTATCATAATTATTATTATCACTGTGAATTTACACCCAACAGTCTGTCGTTTTCGAAGTGCTGCTCTGTTAACATTTTCTAACGCTCTCTTCCGTCTCCGTGCTTCACAGCTGTGAACATGTATGGACTATGTGTGTATCTGTGTGTGTGTGTGAGTGAGATTCCCCATATTAACACTGACATCCAGACAGCAGCATGCCATTATAAGGCTTATAACTAAACATTATATGCAGATTAAAAAAAAAACAGTGTCTCAAAGTTTGATTCATTTTTTGCTTTATTGTAACTATTTCTCCACTCATTCTTTTTGTCCGTTCTCTTTTTGTCTGAATCCTCCAACCCTCCAAACCAAAGGCGGTTTTCTCTGATGGTGATGCACATCCACACTCTTACCTCACTGGGTCTGCGCTCTCTCCGGGAAATCAGCGATGGCAGTGTGTACATCAGTCAGAACGCCAACCTCTGCTACCACCACACTGTAAACTGGACGCAGCTGTTCAGAGGGCGCAGAGTCCGAGTCAACAGCTTCAACAACAACAGGCCGCTGGCAGAGTGTGGTGAGGCGAGCTGGGGGACAGAGAGAGAGAGAAAAAAAACCTCTGCTACAATCAAAATGAAATGTTTCATTTGTTAATCTCTGAACTAAATGGGAGCTATATGTAACAGTTGAAGGAGCATTATACAATCAGTGACTTTTAACAAATCGATATATCAAATATGATTACAGTCAGAAACATTTATTCTTCATCATCTTTTATTATTATGGTATTTTGCAACTTTTATTAGTTTGAGTGAAATGTAAAAATGGTTGATGTTTTGCAGCAAGCAGGCTCCTGATGCACTTCTCACATGGTTGTGTGTGCAGTTGCAGAAGGGCATGTGTGCGACCCGCTATGTTCAGACTCAGGCTGCTGGGGCCCGTGGCCCGACCAGTGTCTTTCCTGTAGGAACTACAGCCGAGACGGCACATGCGTGGGCAGCTGTAATTTCTACTCCGGGTCAGTAGTTACATGTTGATGTTTTTGTCAATGGTGTTGTTTGTGTGTCCAACGTTTTCCCTTTATGGAGTGCAATGTCTTCTGAATATTGTGTCCGCAGAGCACCGAGGGAAGTTGCAAGACCTGATGGCGAATGTGTCGCCTGTCACCCAGAGTGTAAGCCTGAGACTGGGAAAGCAAGCTGCAGCGGACCGGTAATCACTGGATTTGATAATACAGGGAGTTTGTAGCCCAGTGCCTTTGTATGAACCCTCACTGGCATTTGACTATTAACCTGTTCCTAACATGAGTCCAAAAATAGTTCTTTAAATTTGTTCTGCTGCACTGTTTTCTTGAACAGTCTTACTAATATCACCAATATCTTTCCAAACCGTGTCCTATTACAGTCCAACTTTTAACATCCAGAGGAAAGAAGAAACTCTGACTTCATTGTATCCCCCCATTTCTGAACTTAAACTAATCAAAGTGATGTACACTGAAAACATGAGTTGCTGTCAGGGGTGAAGAACCATTCATATCAGATCCTATGACCACACTGTAGAAATAATCAATTCAAATCCTGTATTCAAAGCTTCCCTTAAATTAAAGTATTAACAACAAAATGTACTTATGAAAAGGTTTCAGCTTTGTGACATTTTCCAGCTCATCCATGAGGGTTTTTAAATAATTTATTAATCTTGAAATATCAGAGAATTTTCTCAACCCATAAAGTAACAATTAATTCTTTTAAAGTAACATTTTGATCAACTCATTTGCAGATACATGGTTTTCATTAGACAGGAGGGATATGAATACGTGTAAAAGTAACTTGTAACTAAAACTGTCAAACAACTGTAGTAAAAAGTAAATTATTTGCATAAAAGATGCTGTGCAGTAGTAGTATAAAGTACCATAAAAATCTAAATACGCAAGTAAATTACAAAAACCTCAAATTTGTTTAGTACCAAAGCAAATGTACAATGTTACATTCCACCACTGGTTGTTGTTTGCCGTGGATTGAAAGAAAATCAAAATGATGACCATCTGATCTATGGAAATGATTTTTAATCTTCTCAAACAGCTGTAACCTTTCATGTCTGTGTAATACCTTCCGTATGATGTAAAACTGACAATAAACCTCAGCAAAATGTTGTCAAAGTCACTGCTCTCTTCCTTTAATAAATGTAGTATTGACTTTCTGCCACTTGTTGCCCATTAGGGTACAAATTATACTGAAAGGCTTTAACACTGTCTCGGTTCGCTGCTGGTTTAGCTTCCCAGCAGAGTCTGTCTCACTGTCACCATTTCCCCTCTATATTATCCGTCTTCCCTTCTCTTTCTTCGGTAGGGTGCAGATGAGTGTGTGGCTTGTGCCAACCTGCAAGACGGTCCTTACTGCATGTCCTCTTGTCCCACTGGAGTGAATGATGGACAGAGGGGGCTGATTTTCAAATACCCCAACAGGGAGGGTCAGTGTGAACCATGCCACCACAACTGCACACAGGGGTGAGACTGGACTTAAAGTGTTTATATTTCTGTGTTTCCATGTATTGAAATGACACAAATATTGAATCTCTGACTGTTAAATATCACTGTGCCTTTATATGTTTTAGATGCTCTGGCCCAGGACTGAATGACTGTTTGGAGACAGGGAGACTGGTCGTTAGTAGGTGAGTGTTTCCCCCTGCTGGTCAACATAAAGCATTACACTTTGATGTCTGATTTCTCCACAACTCAATTAAATTGCCATTTGGCCAATCTGAGCACAAATTGTAGCACCATCAGAAAAAAAAAAACAACCTGCATCTCATAACTTCCCAATCAGCACTTCTAAATATTTTTTTGGAAATATTTTTGCCAAGTAAAAACAAAGAGAGTCTGACAGAAAAGTCAGATTAGGCTACATCATGAAAATGACCCCTTTGCCTCTATTTATCGCTTCCCTGTAAAATAATTGAAGTATCAGGTTGAGTTTCTGTTTTTATTATGTAAAACTAATCAAAACCTTTTTAATATGTATGTAGGCCTACTCTGTAGCTTATATTTTAGGCTAAAGTCTGTGTATCTCGTATGATTCCTGGCAGATAGAGTGCTTTCCGATGCCTCATGACATTTTTAAGAAATCTTTATTATTAAGAATTTATTGCTGAGAAATCAGTCAGAAACGGACTTCAAAAGGATCACTCTATTACACACATACACATTAACAAAGACGCACAACCACACAATCTTTACACACAAGCAGACAGGGAATATCCGTCTGTTTCTGGGCTGTCTGGTAAATATCCAAGAGTGGACACATGCTAGTTCAAACACATTTCAACAACACACCTCCGTTACTAATTGATCTACTTACCTTTGTGTGTTCCCGCGGCTTTCAGATTCAAACCGAAGAAACGTCCAATCAGCTGCTAAATGACGTATTGGTCATGTGGCTCTTACGAACGAACGTAAAGATGATGTGCAAAAATAAACTTTGTACATTATGTGAGGGCATTGTTTGATCATTACGAAGGAAAATGTTTTTAATCTCTTTTTCTCTGTTCTGAAAAATTATTGACTACTTTGGGGATGAGAAAATTTAATTTATTTTATCTGTTGCATAATCAATTAGACTGGTGGGAGGGGCTTTACAGAGTTCAATAGGCCGTGAAAGGTGCGGGAGTCTGGGTGGGTTTGGTTACCACAGAGTTAACAAATACTTTAGCTACGTGCACTGTTAAATTATTTGTCTTCAGAGCTTTTTTTTCCCCCATATCAACCTTTTTATATATCTTTGCCACCAATCTGCACTTTTTAGAGGTGAGCAGAATAAACCTTAACCATTTCTCTACCTGCTACTACATCTATGTGTTGGTCATACATAAAAGTTATGTAATAGGCTACTTAAAAAAGAAAGTGTTTGCCAGATGAAGAGGCTATGACAAATAAAATTACCCCATTCAATTTACCTCATTTACAGGTAGCCGATAAGTAGGCCTATCCCTGTTATTTATCGCCTCGAACAAAGTCGAATGCATTTTATTTCTCAGTGATGAAAGTCAGAATCTCTGTCTGTCTGTGCATGGCTATTATCATCTTGATACACTCCTTAGCACTGGTCTCCAGGAATATCCACCACTTTCTGCTAAAGCATGTGGTTTAATCTTGACATCATCACTTTATCTTTTGAACCTGTTTCTTTTAAGCTTGTATCGCCAACACTGTTATCTCTTTCTCTCGCCGCTTCACTCTGCAGTGGTCAGATCACAGGCATAGCTTTAGGGGTCCCGGCCGGCTTGATTTTCTGCCTGGTGTTGTTTTTCTTGGGCGTGCTGTACCACCGGGGCCTCGCCATCCGTCGCAAGAGAGCCATGAGGAGGTACCTGGAGAGTGGAGAGGTGAGACTTTAGAGACCATCCAACTTTATGAGCTGCCATACAGGCTGCCTCTGATTTGACTGCCGTATGCATTTGTTTACACCAAGAAACCAATCCCCCTGGAAAAACTGTTCTGTTTTTGGCAGAGCTTTGAGCCACTGGGTCCTGGAGAGAAAGGCACCAAGGTTCATGCCCGCATCCTGAGACCCTCAGAGCTGAAAAAGATCAAGGCCCTTGGCTTGGGTGTTTTTGGCGCAGTGCACAAGGTATTTATCAATTTCCATTTCCTACACATTCATTGATTATCCACTGGTTTGTCTATTACCATAGTTTTCTTAAACGACATTCACGGACCTGTATGAACTCATGTGACTGCAGCTACATGTAATTTGCATTCAAGGGATTTTGGACTCCAGAAGGAGAGACAGTGAAGCTACCTGTGGCCATTAAGACCATCCAGGATAGCTCAGGCCGACAGACCTTCACAGAGATCACTGATGTGAGTCTGACACTCTAACAAAAGTTAAATGTCACACAGATATCAATAAATGTGATATAATATACAGTAGGATGTGTAGTATCTCTAATTTTTTTCATAAATCACAAGATTATGAATATTTTTTAATATATACTATTGTAAATTTCACAACCGTCTTGTTTCTTGTATAGCATATGCTGTCCATGGGCAGCTTGGACCACCCCTATATTGTCAGGCTGCTGGGCATCTGTCCAGGTGCCAGTCTGCAGCTGGTGACCCAGCTAAGCTCACAGGGCTCTTTACTGGAGCACATCAGGCAGCACAAGAGCAGCCTGGACCCCCAGCGCCTGCTCAACTGGTGCGTGCAGATTGCCAAGGTGAGTGCAGCTGGAATTGCAATCTTTTTTTTTTTTTTTTAACAACAAAATGTCATTAATAAGCTGTCAGAGTTCAAGTAGAGCATTCATGTTTGTGTCTCAGGGTATGTACTATCTGGAGGAACACTGCATGGTCCACAGGAATCTGGCTTCCCGCAACATCCTACTAAAGAACGACTACCAGGTCCAGATCTCAGACTACGGTGTAGCCGACCTCCTTTATCCTGATGACAAGAAATATGTCTACACAGACACAAAGGTTGCTGTGACTCAATCAGTTTGATATGCACTTTAAATTATCAAATGGTTTTCAGTCTCTTCCAGTAATGCAATCAAACTTAAACCTTTCTACAATGCCTGTCGGGATTTTTTTTCCTCCTGATTCAGACACCCATAAAATGGATGGCACTTGAAAGCATCTTGTTTCGAAGATATACTCATCAAAGTGATGTTTGGAGTTATGGTAAGAGGCTTTGTGAGAAGTGTTACAGAGTATGTACCAATAAACTAACTTTCCTCTTGAACAGTACTGTTTGTGAATTTTGGGAAGGAGCATTTATAAATGTGGCGTCTCTATTCCTGGACAGGGGTGACGGTTTGGGAGATGATGTCGTTTGGGGCGGAGCCGTATGCATCTGTGCAGCCTCAGGAAGTGCCAAGTCTGCTGGAGAAGGGCGAACGTCTATCGCAGCCCCACATTTGTACTATAGATGTCTACATGGTCATGGTTAAATGTAAGTCAAAACATTATTCATATGCACACACCAATTCAGACACTCACCATTATCCATAACTAAATACTGGTATATATGCTTCTGTTTAGGCTGGATGATTGATGAAAATATAAGACCAACCTTCAAAGAACTGGCCAATGACTTTACCCGCATGGCTAGAGACCCATCTCGATATCTTGTCATCAAGGTGCGACCCTCCCTTGTTTTATAACTTTGTAATGTAGCTCTAATTTGCAGACTAGGGCTTTAACATTCCATATTATTCTGCAGCTGGAAGGAGAAGAAACTGCTCCGGATGAAATCCACCGAAGAGAATCAGAGCGAGGACTCCTGGATGCAGATTTAGACGACCAAGATGGGGAGGGACTGGAGGATGGTTTGGCTACACCTCCTCTCCAACACTCTCCATCTTGGAGTCTGTCTCGTTCACGGATTAATTCGTACAGAGTAATCAAACACATCTTGCCTCTAAAAGATTGACTGGTTTCAGACTTTTGTCACTGGATCAGTGCCAAATCAACCAGTGCATAATAGTTTTTCCTCCATGATTTGTAGAGTGGATCGTCTCAGGCCGGACCAACTGGATACCTACCAATGACACCGAGCCCTGTATCAAGCATGCGCCAGGTGTGACAGACACACACTTTTACACAAATGCATGCAAAGATATTGTATTCCCATCGTATACGTCTAATGCCAGTGGATTCTTTGCATTTCACAGGTGATAAAGTTTATATAAATAGCTGTAACTCTGAAGAGCTTCACTTTAATATTTTAATATTTTAAATACTTTAAGATTTGAATACCTTAGTATTAAAATCAATATTATGACCTGGCACTGCCAGTAGGTCATTACCTCATTAAGTAAGGCACGTTGAAATGAGTTATTCTGATTGGATTCATTTTTAATAGCAGTCTTGGCTTTTCTGTCTCAGCTGTGGTTTCACAGGTCTCGACTGAGCTCAGTGCGGACGCTGCCTGAGAGGTCAGAGGTGAGAGGGAGCGGCAGGGAGGCGGAGCTGCGTGAGGAGGGTTTACTAACTGGAAGCCTTCACAGGGCCAGGTTTGGCTCAGAGAGGAGTACTGCTCGTGTGCCCAACAGTCGACACAGGAAGCTTTCAACAGCTTCAAGTCCATCCTCATACAAGGGGTGGACGGCAGAGGAAGAAGAGGAGGTGGACCACTATGGCTACGTCCTGCCAGGGTCACCTGGTACACCAGAAAGAGGTAAATAAACAGCAGTAAAATAGGAGCATGCTGACTTGTCCTGTTATTTTACTGGTTGTTTTGTTGCCTTTGAAAAAGTACTGTTAATTAGAGCATCAATAATTTATAATCACAACTTCTTCCCCATTCTTCTTTTTTCTTCATCTCTGTTTACAGTCTCCAGAATCTCTAGTTCTGGCCGAAGAAACTCAAGACTCAAGAATAATCTGTTTCTGGTGGTGATAAATCCGTCCCAGGAATATGAAACCATGAGCACAGAGTCTGGTGCTCCTCCTTGTTCGACCAACAGTGGCTCATCACCAGGGGATGATCCTACGGTGACGCTTTGTCAAAAAATCTCCCCTTTACCCTCTCCAACTTTAATGGCTCTGTTACCTGGAGAGGACATGGCACTCCAAGAAACTCGAAAACCAATCTCAGCTGTAAGGAGTGAGCAAGTGCATGAGGCTTGTAAAGGAAAGGTAGCAGAGCAAAGAGACTCGATAGAGAAACATCAGCTCTCCAGAGACTTTCATAGTGAGATTAAAGTTTCGGATGACCAAAGAGGGAAAGCCTACGGCATTGGCAGGTATGAATACTTGGATATCGGGCGCTCTGACTCTCTAGGTGTAGATGAAGCAGCACGGGAAAAACATGGGAGTCAAACATCTGCAAAGAGTGCAACAGAGACAGAGGAAACAGACCAAATAGTGGAGGTGTTGAATAAAGAGCACAAGGAGGAAGAGGAAAAGGAGAAGTGCCACAACACAAATAAACAAGCCACTCTTCAGGGGAATCTGAGCATTATGGTCATGCCCAGGCCAGATGTGCTGACAGCTGGGGGAGAAAATGTGGAGGAGTATGAAGAAATGACCGGATTTGCAGTGGTGCCTAGTGGGTGGGAGCACACAGAGTACCAGAACCTCCCGGTGAAGGGAAGAGCTGGTTCTGAAGAGATGGGCGGCGGCAGGTGTGCAGGGATCGGGGAATACATCAAGGTGTGTGCTGGCATGGGGGAACCTGGCAGCAACACATCATTTGACAACCCCGACTACTGGCACAGCAGGCTGTTCCTCAAGCCAGATGCTGTGCGCACCTAATGACGTGGACTGGGACAGACACATAGAAACTGTTGCAAGTTCCTATCATAAATTTGGGTTGTTTTATAATGTTTTCCACTTCTTTCTGAATTCTCTGTATCCAAAAAGCTTTGAGGAAAAATATTAAAATAAATCCCTCTTTGAATATTACTTCTCAGTTTTATGCAGTAAATAATAATTTATGAAAGCAACTGTGACACAGTACAGAGCCATAAAATAAAGAACATGGCAGGCTTATTGTGTGATGTCAGTCCGAAGTTTGTGGTGAGCAGCTCCTGAATTAACTATAGGCATATCAAATTTGCCTGGCATCAAATGCTTCATAGTTACAGTTTTGTCAATTTTCTATCAGTAAGGTGAGATAACCCATTCATGTTTCTCTTTCTGTGCTTTATATATAATTATTATATAATTAAATGTGATTATTTTGCAAATATCCAATCAGTTGAGTGACTGATTTGTGTCGTGTAGTCTTTTTTTAAGCATTTTCTTGGGAGTGTATTTATAAAATAAAACATTATAATGTTGATAGATCCAAAAAAAAATAACTTTTTCAGTTTTTAATCATTAATGAAAACAAACGAAACGCACATCTCCAGCTTGTGTTTGATGACACTGGCGCTGCTACGATAAACGGGAAATGGACTTGGAAGCACGTGAACGCAACGCTGCCTCGCTCGCGCTCAGATCAGAGATCATTTTAGATGTGAGCGATAATCCTCAACACTTTTCCGGTTTCGTTCAAACCAGTTTTGGAGGATAATACCGCAAAAATGATCGTGAACTCCCACATAAAAGCATTATGCAAGTCCATAGATGAGGGATGCACCAATGGAATTAATCACAACAACAATTATGATCATCTTATCATCTTTTGATACAAGTCGGTACTATCTTTTCCACGTTTCCATAATTTCTAAACATAATCACTTCCGGTAGCTTCTGAAACACATAAACAAAAATAGAAAATCGCTTACTGTCGCTTTTATTTGAGCCGAGAGTTAGTTTGAATATGATAAAGACAAGTGGCATATGTACCTTGTAATGTTAATGTTATTGTACATTGTACAATAACTCACCTCTGGCAAAATCCATCACACAACAATAACACTGTGTTTCTTGGTTGTTTGTATATAATATATATAGCTATATACTGTACTGTATATACTGTATATAGTGTGCATTTTATATTTTTTTACTGCTATTTTATTGCTTTTCTATTATTCTATTATTATCTTATTGCTTCTGTATGCTGCTGTAGCGGAAAAAATTTCCCCTCGGGGAATAAAATAATAATAATATAAATAATAATAATACAAATAATACAAATAAAATAACAATAATAAAATAAAGTAACTAACCTAACCTAACCTAACTCTTTTAGACCGTCAAACCGTCAACTCCGAAGGAAGCCGTGAACTATCTTGACCGCAGCGTGTCTTTGACGGGAGGCGGGATCTCCCCGTCGTGGGTTGTCGGGTGAAGTCGGGTGGGCCGGCGCAGAGAGCAGCGTGGTCCAGCCGGAGACTGACTGACACTCACCCGGGGGAGGGAAGAAGAAAAAAAAAAAAAAAAAAAAAAAAAAAAAAAAAAAAAAAAAAAAAAAAAGTTACTTTGACTTCGCGGACACACTGCCAACATGTCTGGAGATGACGAGACGCAGGAGCAGACCATCGCCGATGACTTGGTGGTTACCAAGTATAAGATGGGCGCCGAGATCGCGAATCGTAAGTACAAGACGACGTTCACGAGCCGCTTCGGATCAAACCCGTAACGAGCTCCCCCCGTCTGATGTTGCAGCTAGCAGTGTCGGCTAAGTCCCTGCTCGGGGCAGCAGCTGTGCCATGTGCCGCCGCAGGAGCAGCAGCAGCGGTAGATCTGATCGGAAAGAGGCCGTTTGTTTCTGACAAATAAAACGCGATCCCCGGGGAAACATTGAGGCGGAGGTTTTCTTTACAAGTTAGCCCCGTGTGCGCTTGGACGCCTTGTAGCTGTCACACCAAGCCCGATAAAGCTCGGTGGCTATGTGGCTGAGCTAACGTGGCTAAGCAGGCGTTAGCTAGCCGCGAATTGCTAACGTAACAGATAACAATGACAAGTGAAAACTGAATGACAACGAGGTGGTGGTGGGGGGGGGGGGGGGTGTTACACACAGCGTGGGGCCGACGTTTAAATGTGTACCTGCAGCTAATTCAAATGCACACAATCAATATTCTCTTGGAACTTTACTGAAGATTTTGTTTGCCACAAATAGTGTAAATAATGGTTATAATTGGAGCCAGTTAACTCGTCCACGTTTCTGGTGTATTAAATTATGTCAAATATAGATAATGTATCGTCCTTTGCAGAATGAAACGCAAAGGTGGTATACACTTATATCATGAAACGTAAACTATATATTAAGCAAGGTAGTGTATGTATGCACCCAACTTCGTTATTGTGTTTCAGTAGTTCAGAGCTGGTTTAATATATATATGTCTTTTATTTCAATCTAACAAACCTAAAGTATGAAAAGTTTGTTTATAGATGTACTTCAAGTATCTGATCCATTTCTGCATTGGCAGAAATCTGGTGATACGATACGTACCATGAGACGGGTGTCATTAAATTACAATACTGTAAGCAAGGTGATTCCTTTGCAGTTTCTTTAAAATCTACTTTAGAACACAGTTATAGAATAATTCTTGGCGGTGCGCCCTTACACGGCTTCCTGCCTCAGTTTATGTTCTGGTGGAAGAGTCAGATGGCTGAACCTGAAGATAAATTATAACTGTTTGCCACGACGCGGGTGGGGGGGGTGGATGTGGTTGTGGAGTTTACCACGCCTGATGCATGTGCATAGTTTCGTGAGGTTTGGAGCGTCCCTTGACCTTAAACATCAACTTCCTGTGTCATGGGGAAACATCCAACTTAGCCGCATCGCCGGAGTGACCCCTTTTGACAGAAACACAAAAGCTTCTTAATATATCGTAATCATTGTCTTAAAGCTATTCTGACCCGATTTGAGGTTCATGTGATCAACCAGCTTGAAGAAGCACGTGAAAGTATGAATTATGTCATTTCCTGTTGTCAGTAGGTGGCGCTACGACTATGACTGAATATGACCACGCCGATGTCTTCAGGGCGGGACTTTTATCAAACATGCAAAGTTCGAGGAAGATCGGACAACGTATCTCAAACTTAAAGCAACTTGTAGTTTCGTGGCGAGACGCTCAAAATGGCCGCCACGCCACGGGCACACCGTTCGACGAAAACAAATTGTATTGAAAACTTTTCATCTCCCAGGTGTTCAGGTCGGTCCGTCAAAATCTGTAGGAGTCCGTTAAAATGCAGCACGTGCGAATCACCAAAAATGGTGTTATTTGCAGCCCTAGAAATGACCACATGCTCAGTTTTTTCATGGCATACTGGAGCTCTTCATCAGTGTGTCCTTGTTACGATTTTTTTAAGCGACTTGAACACAATTCACCGTCTGCCTTGTGCTGTTATGCAGCTGTCAGACAATCTGTCAAATGCTAATCTCTTCGCAAAAGTAACATCAGTTTAATAAAAAAAAATCAAATGAGCTGGTGTCAGAACCCATAAATAACTGATTGAGCCTTGAACAAGAATCTTTCTGGATGTTAATGTTGACAGCTATCCATCCTGTCTATTCACAGTGGTGGCAGCCTGGCACATGGTAATTTAATCAGAAAAATTAACAACTATACTAGCCCTGAAATGATCAGATAATTAGCTGAGCAATCAGATAAAAGAAAATTATTAGATGGGTTTGTAGTGTTTGTTTGACCAAAAACAAAACACTATTTTTTCCACTATTTCCTGACAATTTATTGACTAAACAGATTGACTGAGTCTGGAAATAATTGCTGTACATTGCTTTTGACCACATCACTGTTTCTCTTGTCCTGCAGAGGCTCTGAAGTCGGTAGTCGGGGCAGCTGCAGCTGGAGTCTCCGTGCTCAGCCTCTGTATAAAGGGAGATGCCTTCATCGCAGCAGAAACTGGGAAAATCTTCAAGAAGGAAAAAGACATGAAGAAAGGTAAGTCTGTTGTTGTTTTTCACGAGTCACTGCGAATGTCAGCGTGGCTCTGCACAAGCTCATTCACTCTCTTTCTTTCGCAGGTATCGCTTTTCCTACTTGTTTGTCAGTTAACAACTGTGTATGCCATCACTCCCCTCTGAGGAGTGACCCTGATGTCATACTGAAGGATGGGGACATCGTCAAAATGTAAGCTGTCCATGTTGTGCAAAATAAATGTACAGATTGTTTTTCCAATGCACGCTTCCCTTACCTCGTGTGTTCCTCTTCTTTGTGCAGTGACCTGGGTGTGCATGTCGATGGCTTCATCGCGAACGTGGCTCACAGCTTCATTGTCGGAGTGACGAAGGTACGTCTCATTATGCCGTACTGTAGCTCTCTGCAGGAGCCACCACTTGATTACCGCTGGTAATCGCACTACTAACAGCCAGTAGTACTTTGTAAGTGTGTAACTTGCCTCCTGTGTGTACCTCAGGACAACCCACTTACAGGACGGAAGGCTGATGTCATCAAAGCAGCTCACCTCTGCGCTGAAGCTGCTCTCCGCCTTGTCAAGCCAGGGAACCAGGTAAAGCTCTCTCGTGGATTTGACAGAAAGCGTCACTGTTTACACTTTGTCTAATAATCGTCTGCGTGTCTCCTCCATCAGAACACGCAGGTTACAGACGCCTGGAACAAGATCGCCAAGTCATTCAAGTGCTCCCCTATCGAGGGTGGGTGTTCACGAACATTTTGCACCCGCAGCTTCTGTGATCCTAGCGATGTACGGCACATTTGCTTACTGTAATTTTCGACACGCTTGACTCATTTTATTCCTTCAATGTGCGCAGGCATGCTGTCCCATCAGCTCAAACAACATGTGATTGATGGGGAGAAAACTATCATCCAAAACCCAACGGATCAGCAGAAGTGAGTTCACTCAGCAACTGCCTGTTGTCACTGACGTGTTCTCTCTTTAACCAGTGCATGACCTCATCACTTTGTATTTATAGAAAGGACCATGAGAAGGCTGAGTTTGAGGTGCATGAGGTGTATGCAGTGGATGTGCTCATCAGCACCGGAGAGGGGAAAGTGAGAAGAAATTTGACCCAGATTTGATTTTTCTGCTTCATTTGGAAAATTGCCCAAATTAAGGGTTGTATGCGTGTTGTGATTCAGGCAAAGGATGGAGGTCTGAGGACAACCGTTTACAAACGAGACCCCAACAAGGTGTACGGCTTGAAGATGAAGACGTCTCGGACGTTCTTCAGTGAGATGGAGAGACGCTTCGATACAATGCCTTTCACTCTGAGGTAGCGTCTTTTATTTACTTATATTTCATTTTTATTTTATCTTCAGTAAATCAATAATATCATCTCTCAAAGTTGCAGCCACTTAAATATTTCTGTCTTTGTGTCTTCAGAGCGTTTGAGGACGAAGCCAAGGCCAGGTTGGGGGTGGTGGAGTGTGCCAAACACGAGCTGCTGCAGCCATTCAGTGTGCTGCATGAGAAAGAGGGTGAGGGAACAATGATGGATGCAATTATGAGCTTTAGTGACCAAAAAAGGTTCTTGAAAGATGGTGTAAATAGTGGCCAAAATGTTCTTAGAGTTATAGGAAGACTTTTAAATGTACTTGAATCTGAAGGAAAAAAAATGTCACAGTGCAGGTCAAACAGGTAAAATGTCTTTGCTGTCACTCAATAAGTAAAAGGCTGCAGGTCTTGGTGAACACCTGTGGGCTCGACTAACAGTCAGACCAGCGCTGCATGGTGCTCCGGTCAACTCTACACTGGGCATGGTTTGTTTCAGTAAATTTAGATCAACGGACACATGCAGACAGAAGCTAAACCAAATACTGTTTGAAGAGGCTTATCGTTTGTTATCCATCAAGGTCTCCAAAGAAAGAGTGATCCACATAATCGTGCCTTTATTTTGAAGTTCCCATGGCACATTTGTGTCACCATTTCCATCCAAGCGCAGCTCTTTCCTAAATATTCAGTATTTCAAGTCATGTCTGTCTTGCTCCAGATAGACTTTCATTTTCTCAGCTATATCTGTAGCAACACAACAAAGCACAGTTAATTTGTTGTCTTATATTTTCATAATATTGCCAAATTTCTTCAACGAAGTTAATTCCGGGTGAAAATCTTGAAAGTTTCATGAGCAGCGCTGTTGTGATATTAGAAAAAGGGCAGTGTTAATAACTTAATGATGCATCTTTTGAATTGGAAGAGGTCCAAGTCTTCGAACAGATTAATGATGTTAATAAGAATCAACCTATGCCTAGTTTACTATTCAGTTCCAACACCTGTTAACCACAAAACTTAATGTCCACATTTTACACCCTGTTGGACTTTATTTGTTTTCAATGTAACTTTCTACTCTCTCTGTGTTCAGGTGAGTTTGTTGCCCAGTTCAAGTTCACCGTGCTCCTCATGGCCAACGGACCTCTGCGAATCACGAACAGCCTCTTCGAGCCTGAGCTGTACAAGTCTGAGCACGAGGTGGAGGACCCCGAGCTGAAGGTAAAATGTGTTTGATGGATGGGATATTGCATCCCCCCCGAGAAGAAAGGATAGACTAATGGGACCGCTATAGCATGCTGTTAGCTGACTTAGCATTTTCAAAGTGATTGTGTTGATGTATTGCTTGCTGAACCTCATGAGGTGATGAAAGTCATTGTCTTTTCTTTTTTTTTTTCCCCCTCTATAAAGGCTTTGCTTCAAAGCTCAGCCAGCCGTAAGACCCAGAAGAAGAAGAAAAAGAAGGTGAGTTCTAGCGCAGAGTGATATTGTTTAATAGATGAACATGATTTGTTTTGTTTCTCAGTGTTTGATCTAACTTCAATCATTTCTTTTCTTTTAAAGGCTTCAAAGACTGTTGAGAACGCAACAGGACAGGCGATGGAGACTGAAGCTGCAGAATAGATTCTCTCTCCAATAAATTGTGACAGACATCCGATGACCCAAAGACCAGACGTCACGAATCCTTCTGTCCCAGCTGTCTGAGGCACTAGTGGGCACTAGTAGCCTCTGTGAACACCTCTGAATCTAACTGATGTCAGTCTGGGATGATGCTGCTCTTAAATTCTGTCACTCCACCTGAAACGCACACAAACGTACACCCCTAGTAAATTTTCTTGTCCTTGAGGCAGCCTTTTTCTCCTAACAGTGGACACAATTCTACTACAGGAGAGGGTATTTTGTACAAGGACAGATTCTCACTGGAATATTTCACCATTCGGCTGACCTTGAGCCTTCCATTCATTCTTCAGAATAACTGTAGTGAAAGATGTGGAAAATAAAATGAGTTTGACAGAGCGGCCCGAGGATGATGAATGCATAATACTGCGTCAGTGTAATTGTGTGGCATTTAGATAACTTCCTGGAGGTCATACAACTGAAGCCCTGCCTTTATGAAATGAGTGTTAACTTGTCGTGGGCATAAACGTGGAACACCTATCTCTAACTCTGATGTCATACGACATTCTCACACAGTTTATAGGCATGACATCATTAATTATGACTGTTTAATTGAGCTTAATTACCGCATTTATACTGCTCTTGCTTAGGTCTGTGCACTCGTTCACTGTGTACGCTTCTAGGAATCTACTGTAGGTTACTCTGCTAACAATTTCTAAGACCTACCGCTTGAGTAATTTAACTAGGAAGATGAGTTTCTTTTTCCCACTTGTGGATGGTCTTAACTTCTGCCAAGGGTTCAGCAATTCAGTCTGTGGTGCCACCACTGAGTCTGACAGTCTGTGTTTACATAAGAATTCCATACCTGTTAAATGGATGCTTTTGTAAAACAAATCCCAGTTTCAGAGACTATTTTTGAAAACATTAAAAAACCACCTGACATCATTTGTGTGCTTTAATTTTTATTTTTTTAATTTTCACCAGGTTGTCGTGAGTGAAAGTGTTTTTCATTATTTTGAATGATCAATGAATCAGAATTCTGAGTGATTTTACTCGTTGCAGCTCAGCTATCAAAATTCCAAGTCAGTGGTGGAAAGTAGGTGCAACTACTGTACTTAAGTATACTTTTGAGGTACCTGTGCTTGGGTTAAGGTCACTTGGACCACCTTTGACCAATAAAATATTACAAGTTCATCCTGGAGTCAAAGTGAAAGTGCCAAATTTGGTGAAAATTCTTTCAAGGCTTTCCTGCGATATTGTGTACATGAGAATGCAGTGGGCAGATGAGGATGGACATTAGGTCGTATTGATCTTGACCTACGACCTTTGATTACCAAAATCCCTTCAATTCAAAGTTGAATGATGAAAAAAGACATCTTTTCAACGTTCAACCAGCAACAACAGTAACATGCTGCTAATCTAATGATGTATGTCATATATAATAAAAACATTCAGAGGGAACAAACCAATACTTTACTGCTTATGTACCTTTGGGTAGGAATTTTCATGCAGAACTTTTACTTGTAATGGAGTATTTTTACATTGTTGTATTGGTACTTTTACTTCAGGAAAGCATATGAATACTTCTTCCACCAATAAATCAATGGCAATACCAGTCACTAACCAAGTGGAAAGACCAGCTTTAAGTGGTGCTAACTAGTTCAACATACATATGGTATGGTATGGTATGGTAGCACCATATTTGACGTAGTAAGTTCTTGTTGCATGGATATTAGAAATACAATGGTCTCATATCTAACAAATGCACACCTATCACCCCAAGATACCAAAAAGAGGATGTTTCATGTTTTAGATACTTATTGAAATAACTCATTTACTTTCCAGAAATGTTATTTTTTTCAAATATATTTGTATATCATAGACTGGTGTCTAAATTCATTTTGAAATGATTCATAATATTGCCAAGAATGTAATGTTAGAGGATAGACGTTTAGGCATCTACACTGCTCCAAAAAAATAAAGGGAACACTTAAACAACACAATGTAACTCCCAAGTCAATCACACTTCTGGGAAATCAACCTGTCCAGTTAGGAAGCAACACTGATTGTGAATCAATTTCACCTGCTGTTGTGCAAATGGAACAGACAACAGGTGGAAATGAGGCAATTATCAAGGCAACCCCTATAAAGGAACGGTTCTGCAGGTGGTGACCACAGACTATTTCTTTGTCCTCGTCCTTTCTGGCTGATTTTTGGTCACTTTTGCATCTTGCCGGTGCCCTCACCACTAGAGGTAGCATGAGGAGGCGTCTACAACCCACAGAAGTTGCTCAGGTAGTGCAGCTCATCCAGGATGGCCCATCAATGCACGCTGTGGCAAGAAGGTTTGCTGTGTCTGTCAGCACAGTGTCAAGAGCACGGAGGAGATACCAGGAGACAGGCCGGTACACCAGGAGACGTGGAGGGGGCCGTAGGAGGACAACAACCCAGCAGCAGGACCGCTATCTGCTCCTTTGTGCGAGGAGGAACAGGAGGAGCACTGCCAGAGCCCTACAAAATGACCTCCAGCAGGCCACTAATGTGCATGTTTCTGCTCAAACTGTCAGAAACAGACTCCATGAGGGTGGTACGAGGGCCCGACATCCACAAGTGGGGCCTGTGCTTACAGCCCAACACCGTGCAGGGCGATCAGCATTTGCCAGCGAACACCAAGATTGGCAGCCTCGCCATCGGCGCCCTGTGATCTTCACGGAGGAGAGCAGGTTCACACTGAGCACATGTGACAGAGTCTGGAGACGCCGTGGAGAACGTTCTGCTGCCTGCAACATCCTCCAGCGTGACCGGTTTGGCGGTAGGTCAGCGACGGTCTGGGGAGGCATTTCTTTGGAGGGCCGCACAGCCCTCCGTGTGCTAGCCAGAGGTATCCTGACTGCCATTAGGTACCGGGATGAGATCCTCAGACCCATTGGAAGACCATATGCTGGTGCAGTGGGTCCTGGGTTCCTTCTGATGCATGACAATGCTCAGCCTCATGTGGCTGGAGTGTGTCAGCAGTTCCTGCATGATGAAGGCATCGATGCTATGGACTGGCCTGCCTGTTCCCCAGACCTGAATCCAATCCAGCACATCTGGGACATCATGTCTCGTTCCATCCACCAACGCCACGTCGCACCACAGACTGTCCAGGAGTGGACTGATGCTTTGATCCAGGTCTGGGAGGAGATCCCTCAGGAGAACATCCGTGGTCTCATCAGGAGCATGCCCAGGCGTTGTAGGGAGCGCATACAGGCACGTGGAGGCCACACATACTACTGAGCCTCATTTTGACTTGTCTTGAGGAATTGCCACAGAAGTTGGATCAGCCTGTGATCTGATTTTTCCACTTTTATTTTGAGTATGATTCTGAATCCAGACCTCCTTGGGATAATGATTTTGATTTCCATTGATCATTCTTATGTTGTTTTGTTTTCAACACATTCCACTCTGTAATGAATAAAGATTTTAATTCATTGAGATCTAAGATGTGTTGTTTAAGTGTTCCCTTTTTTTTTTTTTTTTTTGAGCAGTGTATATATGAATGTCCTGTTCGTCAAAGGTACCAAAGTTATGCACACACAAATAATGGGCTTGTCGAGTACAATAATAATTTCGTGTTAATGTTTTTTTAAGTTTCCCTCAGTAACTCCAAACCAAGACGCATCAAATTCACACCCAACCTTAAACGAGACCTAATGGCACTGACATTTCCTCAACCGCGTTGCCTTTCTACAACCCTCAGTTTCCTGTTTACACTGCGGTCCACTTATAGTGACGTGTCAAACGGTATATAAATTTGACGTCCCACAGATATGACGTCCTTCGTGGAGACGGTTCCTTAGCGTTCGGTAAGTGGAGTCGGTCGGCTTCTGAATCCAAGTTAATCTCCGTGTTTTTGAGTCAATCGAAGCGATTCATAACTGTAATCTTTCTGCTTTCAGCCTCCCCTCTTCGACATGAGAGCCAAGGTTTGTGTTTTATTTCTTTATGACCCGATAAATAGAGTTTATAGCGGTGCTAACATTTGCTAGCTAGCCAGCAAGCCTGGCCAATTTGACTGACAAACAGCACGTCTGTTAAAAGTCAGCTTTTTAAAAAAAAAAAAAACAACTCGTGCTTTACCAGACGGAGTCGACTTCAGTCTGTTTGTGTACTTTAGAGTTTATTTCTCTAAATGTTTCATTCAATCGTAAAATGAACTAAACGGTGTTTTTCTTTTGTAGTGGAGAAAGAAGCGCATGCGCAGGTAAGACTCTACGATCCGTGTGTTTACGGTTTTAGGCCGCTCTCTGTTTTAGTTATACTTTTCATCTAACTGACCTCTTTTTTTTTTTAAATATATATATATATAATTATCACTGTACAGGCTGAAGCGCAAAAGGAGAAAGATGAGGCAGAGGTCCAAGTAAACTGTTCTCCGCCATGGCTGTGACACCACGTTACCCGTGATCGTAGCTGGAGACCCAGGACCCTCCCATCGTTGTCCATGTCAACCAGAGACAGCGGACCAAGGAGATTCAACACCTGCTGGATTTCAGGCTCTTCCTCTGGGACATTCTGAACTCTTTGATCTTAATTCCTCAACTTTTGTCATTTGTTTTTTTGTTTATACTGTGATTAAAGGTTTTGGTTTAAAAAAAAAAAAAAAAAAAAACGTTTTACAGATCTCTTTTTTTCCTCTCCTCCTCTCTTTTTCAGGTTTTTATATGCTCTTTAAATGGGTGTAGTAATGTTCCCAAGTGTCTGTCCTCTTCTAGGTGCACTTGAACCGAGCAGCACTGAAACCTGGAAACGGGCCTAACCAATTCAGAGCCGCCATTTTAAGTGGACATTAAGTAAAAAAATACCATTTAATAAAATTTACTTGAGTCTCAAAAAATGAGAGACGGCTTCTCGTTATTTAGAATGGCCTTTTCAACAGTGCTGCAGATAATTAATTACTTATGCGTTTTAAGATGTAAAATTGTGTTATGCAGATCATCAAAATGAAGCTAATTTATATTCTTAACTAATGAGCAGTTCAATTTACAAAAATGGTTCATTCTTGTACAGACTATTAATCTGCAAACTAAAGCCGTCAGATGTTTCCAATGATGCAATAAGCACATTGATGGGGTAAAGAAATAAACAGGAATTAATTTAAATACAAATTGTGCAGCATTTAATTTATGTAAATATACATTGACCCTGTAACTGTTTTAAAGGGCTTGAGCATCACCTGCACAAATGCATGTACCACCTTACTTTTTTCTCTAAATGACAAGATTCAGTCGGTCAAAGCAACAAGACAAATTCATTGTTAGATTCATTTACTATTGATAAAATATGTTGCAGTTACTAAATATCTTGTCTCTATCTGATCTCATTCAAATTCAAAGGCTTAAAAAAAAAAAAACTTAAATACTTCCATGTGCAAGGCCCAGAAGAGATTAGAGTTTCTAGATTTTTTTTAGATGAAAAATGTGGCAGATACATTGCAGCTGTTTGATATGTCCATTTAAGGACCATAACAACCCTGATCAGCATTCTGAACCTCATTCATTTGCAGACACGTGTAATGGGGAGCTGTGGAGAAATTTAAATATAATATTCTACCCATGCACCATGACTCAAGTGGGTGTGTCAATGCTGTAACCTTTAGATAGAGCTCACTCCAGACAAACTTGTAAATATGTCTTGTTATTGCTGTTGAAGGTGGTCTAATAATCCCTCATGTTCTCAGCTGAGGTGAATTATAATCAGGCTGTTGCTGGAAAACATTATTAAAGAGGAAGGTGTCCCTGGACTTTCACAAGTTCATAGTCTTGTCCATTTGCAGTTACGTCCTGAGCAAAATTCTGCTGGCAGCATTAGCTGATATTTAATGCATTATCTCCCATGAACAGCAGACAATACTTCTCTATTAAGACTGATGTGGCAGAGCAAAACATCATGTAAAATACTTAGAATTTCTGATCATGACTGAAATACTCCCAGAGCTGAGTTAGTCACAGAAAAGATTTAATGTATTCCAAGGTGAGGTGACTCATGTCCTTGCACAGAAACATCATCTCTATCCATAACTTGAATTATGGCCCCTTTGTTTATTCATATTTATTGGTGGTGTAGGCTTGAGCTCATGCTGGCAGAGCTTCATTAGTTGTCCTGGTCACACAGATGATGTACTGCTGACTCTGCCCGTGAATACAAAATGCAGTTTTAGGATTCTGTATTCTTTTAGGGTCGTAAAGCATTCAGGGTGAAAACGAGAGTGTTTCTTACAGACTGTGGATAAAAACCAACAATCAATTTAAAAAAATCGAGACATTTTTTTTTGTTTGTTTCTGGCCTATAATATTAGCTCAAGGATACCCAATCTTGTTCTTGTCTTTCAAAGCCGAAATTTCTATGCTGAACTTGCACTACTGAAGTGGGAGTCCAACATCAAGAAAGCCCAGGAACGGATGTACTTCCTGCGGCAGCGAAGGAAACTCAACATGCCCCAGGAGCTGCTGGTCCAGTTTTACAGCGCCATAATCTGTTCTCTGCACCTCCATCACCGTCTGGTTTGGCTCGGCCACCAAAGAAATAGACTAGAATAGACTACAATGGACAGTCAGGACTGCAGAGAAAATCATCGGTGCCGACCTGCCCTCCATTCAGGACTTATACACATCGAGAGTCAGGAAACGGGCCGGTAACATCTCTGCAGATCCAGCCCACCCTGGACACCCGCTGTTTCAGCTCCTCCCCTCTGGAAGGCGCTACAGAGCACTGTGCGCCAAAACCACCAGGAACAGGAACAGATTTTATCTGCAGTCCGTCACTCTGCTAAACAGTTCAAATGTTTTACATCACTGGACCTTTTTGCACTACACCCAACCGCATCAGCACAATTTGCACTAGGCGCAATTGCACCATTGTTTTAGGTGTATATATTTATATATGCGTTCATTGCTATCCTGTAAATATGTCTATTCATGTCTGTCTGTCTGTCTTTTTTTTTTTTTTTGGGGGATGCTGAGAGCGAACCTAAAACCGGAGTTAAATTCCTAATATGTGTCAACATACATGGCCAATAAAACGATTCTGATTCTGATTCTGAGGAAAGTCAAATAAACTTGCACCAAATATCTTCTGCTGGGTTTGCAACTGCAGCCAACAAAATGTTCAGTAGATGGTGCTGTTAATTCTCTTTAAATTCAAGAAATACACACAAAACAGATGTATTTTCCACAGTGCCCCAGTTTCCCGTTATCTGGATGAAAAATGAACTTCCCTCAACAAATAACAGTTTTGTGCCCAGTATTATATGTAATATTAAGGTGATGCTGAACATGTTTACAGTAACATTGACATGAACACCAGAATTATTTGTTGTACATATTCTATTTTACATTTTGTAACACAAAACCAAGAGGGAAACTGGAATTTCACTTGTCAATTCAATCCATAATTTTTCTTGCAGCCTTAAGACAAATTTGCGCTGTTGACTATGTCACTGACATGAGACTTACTGCGTCATTTCAACATCATAGATAAGACTCATCATCCTGTGACTGTGACTTCTGCTCCTGCTGGAGAACAAAAGAGCTGTTTTAATTTGCCATGTCACATTTGTTCCTTATTCTGTGAACTTAAAGACATTTTGGTGATTGGTATCAATTGCTGTCAACAATGATGAGACAGTTTTCATGATTTTGCCGCAGAGAAATTAAGCTATATAAATTTGTGAACATTAGAGCTTATGAAACAAATAACGGATGACAAAAAGATTGATAATGGCTGGTTTATTGTGAATTGATTGAATACTTTTAAATGGACAAATAGTACATCAGCTACTTCCATCTCAGTTCTTAACAACACTGTTCAAAAAAAATAAAAAATCTTTGTAAAGATCATTTCATTTGTTTGTAGTGTTTTCCAAATTGCAAACAGTGCTGTTTGTTTGTAAAATGTATGAAAAGGCTGGAAATGAGATGATAGTGCACTTCTTTTTTTTTACAAGAAGAAAATTCTATTTTTATGGACATATCAGTAGTTGCAAACAAGCCAAACATTGTACCATAACAACTAATTGATAAAAGGAAGTCAAAACGTAATAACTTAATATAGGTGAGTTCAATAGGGAGATACGGTTTTAAAAACAGATGGAGAAAGTGTGGAATATTTCAAATTTATTGCACATTAGGAGATAAATTAAGGACCTTACTGTTGCTTGAGTGACTGCAGCATGTCTATGTACATAAAGGATGATCAAGCTCTTCAACCCCTTAAGCAAATACATTTAACTGGTTGTATCCAGGCAACAAGGGAGCTTTAAACCTGGGCTGTTTTGAAGTGCCAGGTTTAACGAGAACCAAGCGGAAAACCACCAAAAATAACGCAACCAAATTATACAATTCTGCATTATGCTTTGTCGAAATTGTTCATTTTGCCTGCGTTTCACGGGTGCGCAAACATTGCGATAGTGTCAGGTGGCGCAGATCCTTTTGGTGTCACGACTCGGCTGCAGAAAATGAACACCACGGCAGCATATTTAGACACATGTGCAGCTCAATACACCTGTCTGTTAAAGAACCTGTTGGTGGTGTCATGCTCAGTTGCAGAAGCTGCTGCAGTGGAGATGAGCGCGTGCGCATGCAGGAGGATTTATTCTGGTTATGTAAGAAAGATAACAGACTGAGCAGCCTGTGCATTATAACCGAATAATGGGCGCGGCGGTGCCTTTGATTTACACGGTGGTGATGTACTGTTAAACTCGTCCTCTGGTGTCTTCAGATAGAATAAACACGCGTGCATATAGACTGTAATACGCTCCGCCCGAGTCGGCGCGTGACGCTACAAGTTAATTCTAGGGTTTAGGTTTTTACCGGATTTCATCTGAAGGAGGTTGAGGCTGAGCCCGCCCTCTCAGGTCTTGGTCTCTGCTTGCCCTGCTCTCTGAGAATGAAACGCGGAATAGCCCGTCACAGTGCTCTACGGAACTGAAAGGGGGGGGGGGGAGAGCTTCGAAGAAAAGTCGTGATCATGCTTTAACCTTTTGAAGACCGCAGTTTATCGCCAACTTCTCGATGGTTGCTATAACAAAACGGTGGTAAGTGTTCACTGCCGCTTGCCACTCAGCCGCAGAGGCAGAAAAGCCAGATCGAGCTAGTGAAGTCGAGCGGATCTTGCAATGCCAACTGCGGATGCAGAGCCGGGTATGAGCAGAGGCACGGTGCCTCCTTCCCCGGCCTCACCGACCCAGCTTCCCGGGGAGCGCGCAGTGAGTGTGCTGTGGTCGTTCGGAAAATGCCTGGGTGCTCTTCTGCCGGTGTACCTGGCCGGATATTATGGCTTCAGCATCAGCGTTGTGCTGTTCGGTCTGATGATCTACATGGGATGGAAACACAGTCGACTGGAGAAAGTGATGAGGCTCAAGTCTGCCATGTACCTTCTGGAGAACGAGAGGGAATTCACCACGGAGAAGGCTTTCAGAGCCAAAAGGGATTTGCCTCCCTGGGTAAGGACTGACACAGTCTGCAATGGCCTTTCCCTGCACGTTGTGCCACCTGCATCATCCGCCGCATCTTGTCAGGTTGATCTGTATCTAAGCAAGCTTTGGTTCTTGCATGCGTATTACTCACTGGTATATTAGTTTAATGGGTCCAGACTTCTCAAAGTGAACACATACATTAAAAGACAGAGAGACTATTGCTTCATGGTAACCCACATAATAAATATGTGCATGACTATCCGTTTTGTCCACTGTATTTTCCTTCATAGACATTCCTAATGTGCAGTGCCTGGGGAATTAGTCTGAACTGCTGCCACACAGAGGAATGTGAATTAAGATGTCAGATGAGGTCTTTGAAGTGGAAATGTGAAACACATGATGATGTTGAGAATAACTTACACGAAGTCATCAACAAAATGTGTGCCTCCTGAATACAAATTATTTGATCTAAAAATGGAGGAGACTTTCTTGGGATTTTGTTCTTCCTTTTTCACTTCAGTGGAACTACTGTTGACCATATCTGGCTTCAGAAACTTGATGACTCATGAACATACTTCAGAGCAGAGCAGAGGCAGTGACCAGGACCACCATATCTGGATAGGGATAAGGAGAGAATAAACTTTGTGTGTGTGTGTGTGTGTGTGTGTGTGTGTGTGTGTGCAGGAGTGTGTTTGTGGAACAGAAAGGCCTGATCTCCAGATCTCATGTCTGATGTGCAGCATGATGGTTTCCTGAAATTTTGTCATTGACCAAATTAGTCTAACTTGTTACACCTGTGTTCTCTCTACTTTTATTTAATTGTGATAATGTACTCGTGAATATTGTGTAAGTAGAAAGCTGGGGAAATAGTTTAATTAAGTAAAAGTAAAGCCTAAAAATCAAACTCAAATGATGTCAAACTAAGTACGTGTCTCCTGAAAGTTAGTCGTTTCAATTAAAAGTACCCTATCAGAACTTTTATTTGCTTCTGAGTAGTCTTGTGCCTTAAAGATTTTAATTACACTGTTAAAATCTGGAGTTCATTTCACACTTCCCTGTCATATTTTCCACAGGTGAACTTTCCAGATGTGGAAAAAGTGGAGTGGCTGAATAAGGTATGTTTTCTTCCTGTCATACTTTGCATATGTTTAGCTGGATATTTTTACATATGAAGTTCATATTTTTGCACTTGAATGATGATGATGGACTGCTCTGTTTCATTCAGTTGAACTCTTGTTCAAGAAAAAGAAGAAACAAATTAATTCAAGATAAGGCGTTCACAATTCAATTGAGTAACTCCAACAGCAGCGTCAATGTTTCACAATAAATATAAAGATAAAGGATGCTTGTGTGGACTTTTTGTGACCCGGGTCCCGTTGTAGCCTCCACATCAGAACAGATTATGTACTGGTGTAATTAAGAGGCAGGGAGAGTGGCTCAGATCATATCACACCTTCTTTGTCTCTGTCGGTGCAGTAACCTCACATCGGCACAGGGAAAGTGTGGATATGAATACTAATAATACAAAGCGCCCTTCTGGATGGAAAAAAATTTAATGAACTCGCTGACAGAAGCTCCGATTGTGGGATGGCAATTTGCTGGACTCATCTTTCACCCAGCCCACATCTCTCCTCGGGTCTTCCTGACATGTGATCCAGTGACTCACTTGCAGTCATAAACAAGCCAGACACAAAATGTTCTCCCCTTTTATTGTATTTGACAACTTACAGACGTGTGTGTAATGTCCAAGAGTAATGCAAGTGAAAAAGCATGTAAGGAGTTTATAAATGTCATTATTCCTAAATGCATGCTTGTAAGTGTGACATGAGTAATGCACAGGACATTTACCTTCCTTTAGCTGCAGGTTGTGATCATCAGCAGAGTGGAGCGGTCAGAGCATCAGTAAACAGTAGCTAGCAGAAACTCTCTTGAAGCTAACACTAGTATGAGGATGTGGGGAGTGATAACACTGACACAGTTAATCAGAATCAGTCTAAATTAATATATAAATACAAATTTATTAAACTAAAGCTTTATATTACCGACCAGTAGTTTCTTAATCATTACTTAAAAACCTAGAAGGAAGTTATTAGCTATGCAGTTTGGTCCTTAGAACTAAAACCTATTGAAAAAAAAAAAGGGATTTCTTTATTATTATATTGCCATGTATGCAAACGCTAAACACATTTGAATACATTGATTATATTACAGCACTGTTTTTGACACGTTCAAATTTGTGCAAGAAAAAAATTGTGAATGGCCATCTGTTCTGTCCTCTAGATCCTGCAGCAGGCCTGGCCCTTTGTAGGCCAGTATTTGGAAAAGATGCTAGTGGAAACCATTGCTCCTGCCATCCGTGCTTCCAGCATTCATCTGCAGACTCTCAGCTTCACTAAGGTCAACATAGGAGACAAGGTATCTGATTGGCCTGTCATAAACATAGCAATTTATCCCCAAATATCTAAGTTATAAATGAGCCACAAACAAGAAAATACAATATAACTTGGGGTATTAATGTGAGTAATATGTATGTACATCTGTTAATGAAGAGCTATCCTCATGCTTAATGAAGTCAGCAGATGATAAAATATTAATGTGCATCTGTGCTCCTATCAGTCTTGTTTGCTTTGTTTAATAGCAGCTGCTGTGTTCACAGGCCGTGAAGGTGATTGGTGTAAAGGCTCACACTGAACACGATAAGAGACAAGTTATGTTGGATTTGTACCTGAGGTAATGCATCACAACTTTTATTAATTTATCATTTAATATTGATGCAGTCAGTCTGACTGAAATGTTCCTGAATTACAGCACGTTGTTTTTGTCTGTAGCAGCAGATCTGTGTTTACTTAACATCAAACAGAAAACAGCTCGATCATAACTCATATCAGCTGCTGCCCTTAGTCAAATATTTATCTTAAGATTTGTCGCTGCTCTTCTGTTATAGCTACGCCGGCGATGTTGAGATCAATGTTGAGATTAAAAAGTACTTCTGCAAAGCCGGAGTGAAAGGAATCCAGGTACAAGAAGAATCATATTTTTACATTGTTAGTGTTAAGATGCCTGAAAACACATTTTCAGTATAAAAATTTCTCTTTGTAGCTCCATGGAAAGATGCGTGTGATCCTTGAGCCCCTCATTGGAGATGTGCCTCTGGTTGGAGCCATTACAATGTTCTTCATTCGCAGACCTGTGAGTGTTTTCACTTTTGCATTGCAATGTTATCTGATGCCTACATTTATTCATAACTCTGCTTTCATTTGTATCCTACGTGTAGAAACTGGACATCAACTGGACTGGACTTACCAACCTGTTAGACATCCCCGGACTGAAGTGAGTTTAAATGATAGAGCTCTTTGTAGATCTTTTAGGCTGCATTGATCTGGTGTGTTTGTTGCTCATTTAGGTATGACATCCAGAAAAGGGTTTCACTTTTTGGAACCAATATGTTTCAGAGAATTTAATATTCGCATAGTTGCTCGTAATCACAGAGGCTTTTCCTTCAATTAAAAAGAGCTCCACAACAAACTGAGACAGAAAACAGAGCTTAAGTGTCTTATCTGTTCAGTGATGGATCTGTTAGTCACATCCTTAAAAGATAAGGGTGTTAATATTCTTAATTTCTATTCTTGACAACAATCTCAGTGGAAAGGCAAAAACCAACAATAAACTAAATGTACTAAAATGTAAGAAATATTGAATATGGAGCCAATGTGTGTGTTTTACTCTTATATAATGTTCTTTTGTTCAAATGCAATCAAAGCATTATCAGAGTTGTAAATGTAATTACCTTTGGGCAATATTTTTAATGACAGTTTATCACTATTCTTTGTTGTTGTATTCCTCCTTCAGATGACATTTGCCCTCATGTTTTCACAGAAAACTGTCCTCCTCTTTACCTGTTGGTTCTGTTTATAGCCCGTTCGATCTTATCGGCCGATATGTGTCACAGATAAATGGGTATCAGTGCATATGTTGGCCATAATGTATAAAAATATACTTGGGGTACATTAGGAATTTTTCAATTTGTGTTTTTTTAATTTTTTTTATAATTATTTATAATTATTAAATTCCCAGTGAAGTTTACAGTTTCAGTGCACTGATGTCAGTGTGCACATTAAACTGTAAAATATCCTGTCTATTGCATATTTTGTTTATATATACTGTATATACAGTTTATATATAAAGAAAAATAGTTGATATATCGATATTGGAATTTTTTTACTACCTAATATCGGTATCGGCCCCAAAATATCAGTATTGGTTGGGGTCTAGTTTTGTTGTTGTGAACCTTGATTTCATGTTATCTATGCATGGAAACATGGTCGGCGGTGGTAGATAGCCTATGTCTGTCTGTATGTCCCTTCCCTGTGCAACATCATCCTTGCATTCATTTGCAGTGCCATATCGGACACTATGATAATGGATGCAATAGCCTCCCACCTGGTGCTCCCCAATCGTCTCACTGTTCCCCTGGTGGCCGACCTGCACGTTGCGCAGCTCCGTTCCCCTCTCCCAAGGGTAACCGTCTCAATAATGAATGGCCTGGAGAAACATGGGCCCACATAGACAAGCAGATCTGTCTGAGAATATTACTTAGATGCAAACACATAGCCTTAAGGTCAAACAGCAAATCACACTGTGATTTTGTGGGGATGCCAGCTGAATAACATTTTGATTTTATTTGTGCACGCATTTTTTTTTTTGCCTGTGTACGCACATGCTAGGGAGTTGTGCGTATCCACCTGCTGGAGGCTGAGGACCTGACCGCCAAGGACACAGTCATCAAGGGCTTAATCGATGGAAAGTCAGACCCATATGCTGTTCTGCGTGTAGGAACCCAGATCTTCACCTCTCATCACGTGGACAGCAACCTGAACCCACAGTGGAGAGAGATGTATGAGGTGAGAGGGCTGGAAGGGAAGAACAACTGAAACTAAAACGGGGAAAAAAAAACAATAACATGTGATGTATGACTTCTCCTTTATATTCGAGTGCTGCGCCTCCGACCAGTTTGTGTGTCAAAAGTTATGGCTTTGTGTTGGTATCCTGGCTTTGTAGGGACAGCGCTAAGTCTTTGAAAGTAAACATGTCACAGGCGTTTCAGAGATAAACTGTTCTTTGGAGAGTTTATCTTCTTCTGAGGTAGCAGGAAGCTGCTGCCTTTGAGATAAGCAGGTCTTATGAAAACTGCTTACTTAGGGACACATTTATCTTTTTTGGGGGGTTAGCAAATTTGAGCCAAACACTAAATAGAAATTAGGTTATATTCATCTGCCTAACACAATAGTGAAAAGTTCTGGTCATTGTGGTTCTGTTTGCATGCCCTTGTGTTATTATGTCACGTATGGCTGTATCTATATTTGTATATCTGTGTTGTGTATTGTGTATTTGTCCATTTATGTGTGTGTATGTGTGTCAGGTTATTGTCCATGAAGTACCTGGTCAGGAGTTGGAAGTGGAAGTGTTTGACAAAGACCCAGACCAGGATGACTTCCTGGGGAGGTAGCTTATTCATTCTCATTAATTTACTCCGTCTCTACGTGTTTGTCATGTCATTTCCATAACTGCTTTTACCATGTGGGGTGATGACTCTGTTGAAATTTGAACATCTTTTATTCACGGCTTTACTGATCCTCTCTTTGTCTTCTTCTATCTGTCTCTATTCAAGGGTCAAAGTGGATCTTGATATTGTAAAGAAGGCCAGAGTTGTGGATGATGTGAGTAGTAATGCTTCATAGATTTTAGACAAAATCCACTGTTCTATCATTACATTTATTTTCTTTCTCTCAGGTCACAAACTGCAATCAAAGAATACAGTTATTACATTGTCCTGCTCTTAAAAACATCTGAGTAAGAGTGCAGTAATCCTGTTAGCATGTGATGCTAGACACACCATGTGCCTCCTCGTGGTCTGCTTTGATCTCACCGTCTTCATTCCTGCCACCCTGTCCAGGCTCAAGAATTTAGTCAGATGGCAAAATTATGTGTTTAATGAGTGCTCTGCTTTTGTGCTCAGTGGTTCAATCTGAGAGACGTCCCATCTGGCCGGGTTCACCTCCGGCTGGAGTGGCTCTCTCTGCTGTCCTCTCCTGACAGACTGAGTGAGGTGAGGCTACAGCGCAGCCTAACGGTGCTCAATGGATCTGTTATTTTGCTCAGTCAGCATATTTGTTAGTATGACAGTTTAGAAAGACATAACACATTGTAAGAGAGAGCAATCAGACTGGTGACTTTAATAATACATGGCACACATCATGTACTAAACCACACAACTACCAGTATGTACTGTGCTCTAGGATTAATTAAACTATAATTACAAATCAGAAAATTCTGAAATTCTCACTAGAACACAATAAAATTGTTTTTGTGGTACTTGATTTCTCTCACTTTCACAGTTTAAGGTAAAATGTAACTTGTTTGTTTGACCAGTAAGACCTATTTAGATAAAGTCTATTGAGCGTCCTGGCCAAGGTAGGCAGTTGGAACAATAAGTTACAGATTGACAACATTAAACAGGTAATGCAAAATCTGTCACAAGATAGAATCAAGCAAAAACAAAAATTTTAACTTGCCATCAACAAGCAAAAAGAAACAAGCTACCTTTTTAATGTAACAAATAATTTTTGTTTACATTACATTACATTACATTTCATTTCATTTAGCTGACGCTTTTATCCAAAGCGACTTACAATAAGTGCATTTCAACCATGCTTAATGGAGATGGCTGGATTTGATTTAAAGTCATGTCTTCTGATGTCCACTGTTTCACGTGAGCTTAAGTGTGTGTTTTATGTCAAACCTAACTGCAAGACAAATTTTCCAGCAGGAGCAAGAAGGTTAAATTACAGTGAGTATAGGAGCAACCTAAAAACATCAGTCCAAATCAAAAACTGTCAAACAATAAATCAACAACACATCCTTTATCAGCTTGTTATTTATAGCATCAAATTCAAAAAATTGTCTGTGGCCCCAGTTTTGGCATTGGACTGGAGGCTCCTCGATCATTTTCCTCTCATGTTCTTCTACCAGGTGATTCAGAAGAACCAGAACTTGACCAGCAAGACAGCTGATCCTCCATCTGCTGCCATCCTAGCCATTTATCTTGACCAAGCTCATGAACTTCCTGTAAGATCCTTACTATTTAATTCATGCGATGTGTATTGAATTAAAAATGTTTTTACCCACACTGATATTTTTTAAATGCTGCAGATGAGAAAAGGTAATAAGGACCCGAGTCCCATGGTGCAGATTTCCATTCAGGATACAACTAAAGAAAGCAAGGTAAGAATAAGACCATAACCATGTCTTAATACCTCACATCAAACTCGGAGCATAATACATGTTTTTTTCTGTAGACTTGCTATGGGACTAACAACCCTGTGTGGGAGGATGCTTTTACCTTCTTCATTCAGGATCCTCGCAAACAAGATATCGACTTCCAGGTAAGTAATCAGTAAGAATTGAACTCATCAGTTAAGCTTGCTGGAAAGATTGTGCGTACATTTACTCTCAATGTGTCGAGGTGATTAGAGCATTAAATACCTCACAGATTTTCCATCTGTTTTTAATCAGTTTTTCGAGTAATTCTCCGTCATTTCTATAAACTGCATTCATCCTAACTCCACATCTCTGTTATTGTTTTACAAACAGGTGAAGGATGATGACCGCGCTCTGTCTTTGGGCAGTCTGACAATCCCTCTGAACCATATTCTGGGGACCCATGAACTCACCATGGACCAGTGGTTCCAGCTGGAGAAATCGGGTTCAGCCAGCCGCATCTACGTCAAGATTGTGCTTAGGGTTGGTATTTCATACATACATATAGACTCCTGTTTTGTACACACACACACACACACACACACACACACACACACACACACACACACACACACACACACACACACACACAGGCACGCACACACACAGGCACACACACACACACACACACACACACACACATGCGCACACACATGCACACATGCACACACACATGCACACATGCACACACACATGCACACACACTCACACTTGTATTGCATCATGTAGTGTACTAAAAGAGTGTGTGAAGGTGAATGTAAGCTGGAAAATGTGAATTCAAACCCACATTAAAAAATGTTAACCATGTGTGCCTGTTATGCATGGAAGTTAAATATTGTTAGAAAGAATAATGTAAGATGTTGGAGTGGTTATAAAACATGTTACCACATGCACCAACAAACTTGCATCACATCATTATCCGAAGATGTGAAACAACATTGTGAAGTAATTTGCTGCTTGGTATTTGCTGACATAACTTCCGTCATCTCCTGTTAGGTTTTGTGGCTAAGTGATGACGCCACTCCTACCACTCCATCTCCTCGCCCTTTACCCTCTGGGTCTGATATGGGTGAGGGGGGAATCACATCAGAGCTGAATCCTATGGGGCCTGGCGGGTTAAACAAACCTCTTCCAACACGACCACAGCACACCACACCCGATCCAGAGTTTGCAACTGAGGTAAAATAAGTAGTTACCTGGAATTAAACAGCAACAGACACCACTCTCATACACACTATGGTAACAGTTCAGGTCTTTGTTTTGCCTGCAGGGAGTGTTGCGAATCCATCTGGTGGAGGCCCAAAACCTGATAGCCAAGGACAACTTCATGGGGGGCATGGTGAAGGGGAAGAGCGACCCCTATGTCAAGATCCGTGTAGCTGGAATGACTTTCCGCAGCCACACCATCAAAGAAAATCTCAATCCTGTCTGGAATGAACTCTATGAGGTATTATCACTTTTAATACTTTAGCCTTTAGTTCTTAAACTCATTTGATGAGATTACAAATCTTTAGTTTACTTTTCTTTTTCTATGATTTAGATAATTTTGACCCAGCTTCCAGGTCAAGAGATCCAGTTTGAGTTGTTTGATAAGGACCTCGATCAGGATGACTTTCTGGGAAGGTGCGACCTGACGTCACAAATACATCGCTCAGTATTTTTGACGACATTGCTCCACAAAGTAAGTGTTTGAAAAAGAGGATAACGTGTTAATTGATTCTTGTCTTTGCAGGTTCAAGCTCAACCTCAGAGATATCATCAGCTCACAATTCATTGACACGGTATGTGACACGTAGTTGAAATTATTTGATCAGATTTAACAACTAATATTTTTCATTAAATCTGTATCATAACCCACATGTTTCTGTGCCACTCTGGTTTTAGTGGTACACTCTAAATGATGTGAAGTCCGGTCGAGTTCATCTGGTGCTGGAGTGGCTGGCCAGAGTCTCCGACCTACCCAGACTGGAGCAGGTTCGATATGTTCTCTCTACTTTATTTTTATTCTCTTTTCATTTATACCAAAGCAATATACTATACAAGTAATGCTGTTATTGTAATATAAAGTGAAAGCCTTGACTGTCCATACTTCTTTTTAAAAAATAATTCTGCAAAAAACAATGATAAAGTAAATAATAATAGTGTCAATAATTATGTTAATCCAGTCTTTAGCTGAAGGTTTTTCTGGCTGAACACATTTCCTAGAAAAGACCTTTCTGCCTGCAGCACTTACATTCCAAAGCAGGTATTACATTACATTACATTGCGCTGACGCTTTTATCCAAAGCGACTTACACACTGATGATACACCATCGGGAGCAATTTTTTTAGGGTTCAGTGTTTTGCTCAAGTACACTTAGGTATGTGGACAGGAGGAGCTGGGATTGACAGAGTTAACCCAGAGTTAAAGTTTCTGAGGGCAGGGCCTCTTAATGGAGTTTTAAGTTCAAATGAGATGTCTATCAGGTGTCTGTTTTGCAAAACTTTATGAGCCTCCTACCTGAAAGAACTTACAGATGGGAAAGACCAGAGTACATAATGATATGCTGCAGTGCAACTGAAAAATTTGGTGTAACAAGTCAGGAATAATTAACTTTTAGATCTTACTCCCTTTAAAAGATATATTCAGATATTTTAAAGTTTATCTTGATACAGAGCTCATATGCTGTATGTTCAATGAAAGAGCTTTTGGTTGCTGTAATTTTGCCTCCTGTTCATACTGGCCGTAAAGTGATCCTTTTTTTAGTGCAACTTCAATATAAGAGAGGAGGACAATTTCAAAATGCATTTCAAAGTTAGACAAAGTTACTATGAAGCTTTAGGACAAGTATTGAGTTATGTCTTCTAAAGTCTATTTCGTAAGAAATTCCCACTTTGTGCTGTTTCCTTGCTGAGTGGCAGCAGTGATACTTTAAATGTAGGATTGTTTTTAATCAGGACACATAAACAGCTAAGATACCCACTTCAGTTCTCTCACTCTGCTGATGCTGATGTCTCTTGTTAACTTCTGAACTTTTCATCTGAACTTTACAAATATTTTTTGCACAGAACATGCTCTGTGGATTTTGTCACACATATTTTACAATGGAGTTGAAGAAGAAAATATTAAAAAAAAAAAACTATGGTTTAACCTCTTGTACAGTGAAAACCTGGTACTTTTGTGCTGTAGCTTTCTTTCTTGTAGTTTTTAATCAACATGAAAGAGCTGGATTTTTGCAACGAAGGTTTTCAGAGTGCTTTTCATGTGTAAACAGCACACAAACTTGTAAATAATACACTCATCTTTGCGGATGCTTTTTCTGTAGATCACTATTTATGTTATAATCTTTGTTGGTAGTGTTGCGAAGGAAACGTTAACCACATCTTTCATATTGCACAAGAAACTCTTAATAAAACTGTCTTTTTGTTTCTCTGTGTCACACAATTTCCTGTTTCCCAAAGATCTTGCAGTACCAGTCCCAGCAGTCGTACCAAAACAAGGTTGTGCCATCAACGGCTGTGCTGTTTGTGTATGTGGAGCGTGCCCACGGCCTGCCGGTGAGACCATATACATGAGTCCTTGGGGTTCAGTTTGTGGTTTTAAGTGTTTTTCCTCGCTTCAAGAGTCGAAAAGTACAATAGTTTCTTTTAGTGTCCGCGCACTGCACTTAGCACTACACTGTTGTGTGCCAATATGGCTGTGTTTATTTATATTCATTAAATCACTGGTGATGTAATGTGTGTTAGTTTTAGTAGATGCTGTTGAGAGAGTTTTTGTACTACATTATCCTTTGTATGTTATTTCAGTTGAAGAAAAGTGGAAAGGAGCCAAAGGCTGGAGCCGAGATTATCCTCAAAGGTGTTTCACACAAAACCAAGGTAAGGTCAAGACATAAACACCGAGCATTTAACAAGAAAACTGCTGTTTGACAAACGTTGTGAATGGTTCCATTGGTTCTTCCCTAAGATTTGTGAGCGTTGCTCATCGCCACGGTGGGATGAAGCTTTTAATTTTTTGGTGCGTGACCCCAGAGATGAAACACTCACAGTCAAGGTGAGTCTTTGTCCAAATTTGTCTCAGCTATGTGGCTGTAAAGGAGATAAATTTGATTCACACCTTCAAGTCTGTCATCAAAGTCTGTCATAATTTTCTGTCACAGATGGCATTTTATACAGATCCGATCATAGTCTAAAAAATATGTGTCTTTTTGATTTGGTTTTCATCTAGCTCTCCCACAGCTGGGGCCAGAATCTCGGGTCCTTAACACTTCCTCTGAAGGAGGTGCTGTTTGAGCCGGGCTTAGTGCTCGACCGCTGGCTAAGTCTGGATGGAGCTCTGCCAGAGAGCCAGATACTACTGAGGGTCACACTCAAGGTACCGAAAACATACTGCGTATTTTCTCAATGCTGCATAATATGTGTGTGGAAGCAAGCAATGTCCCGATTGTCATTTATTCTGTACTCTATCACTCATGATCGCCAAAAATACATGTTCTGAAGCTTTTTTCAAAACTTTTGTCCAGTTTCCCTCTTTTCAGTATTTATGCTAAGTTAAACTAACCATCCTCTGCGGGGTGTAGCCTCATAAGTGTATTTTTGAATACCGGCAGAGTAACCATCCGCAAAGTGTTGCTGAAAGTAATTCTGGGAAATGTAGGAGACCACAGACCTGGGCCATATTTGTGCACCAGTACTGGACAGTGGATTTCTTCCTGAATGGCTCTCACTGGCAGATTCTTAATTTTTTTCCCCATCTTAAATGAACAGTGTGTAGGATATGGTGACATCTAGTGGTGAGGTTGCACATTGCATCCAGCTGAAACGCCTTGCCTCACTAACCTTTCAAGCATTTAAGGGAATGTATACTTTATATTATATTCCATTTCTGGCTATAGATTGCCCTAAATCCTACACACTGGACCTTTAAGTCTTGCTTGCTGTAGAGACATGAGATGCAAAAATATTGTGTGGCAGCAAAATCATGGTAATGATTTTTTTTATCTTGTAGATATTGGACACTCAGCTGGCAGTGTGTCGCAGGGCTCCAGGGGATAATGACGGCAGTGGAGAAGTAGTCATACCCAGATGGGATCCTTCCCATCTAGACCTCAGACACAGAGGTGGATTCTCCATGTGAGTCACATAAGCATCAGTGCCCCATTGTGTAGTTACTGTACAATGTAAAGACAGTACCCATCACAGCTTCCTCAGTAGGCTGTTATCCAGTATATTTCCTCTTTTTGTGCACAAAATGCATTGCATCCTCCTTATATGTGCCTGCTTTTGCCTTCTAAGACATCATAATGTAAATTAAAAAAAATTCTCCTCTGTGTCTGTTGCGCCAGTGATAACGCGAACACAACATGCCAGGTGAAGCTAACCATCGGCTACTCTACAGAGGAAAACAGACTTTTCATCACTGTTCACTCCTGCAGGTTTCTATATGAAATACATTAGCCTTTTAGCATCACAGTTTTCTCCCGGCATCGTCAAATGTTTTGAACGTCATCTCCGCTTACCCGCAGAGCCCTGGCAGCCTGCTCCAAGGATGGTGCAGACCCGTATGTTTCCTTCATCCTACTGCCCGACAAGAAGGGCACCACCAAGAGGAGAACTGCCACCAAGAAGAGAGACCTCAATCCAGAATTCAATGAGAGGTAAGACAAACGGATAAGACACTTATGAGACTGAAAGAGGTGTGAGGATTTGAACTGACCTCTCCCACCTTTCTCCTCTCTGCAGGTTTGACTTTGATTTTTCTCTCGAGGAGTCCGCACAGAGACGACTGGACTTGTCCGTGAAGAACAGCGTCTCTTTCATGAGCAGAGAGAGGGAGCTTATCGGCAAGGTATTTATGATCAGTCATGTATGAAATGCAGTTAGTTTTTACCCAAGGTCGCATAAAATTCTTTGTTCTGCTGCAGTGATTATCACGCAACCTTTTTGCTTTTCCTTGTTGTCCTCAGTTGCAGCTGGACCTGGACCAACTTGACCTCAAGACTGGTGGCACACAATGGTAACAATTTTAACAGCTACTGAAGAATATTTTATGATTATCAGTTTATACTAACAAATTGAAGATATTACGTTGTTCAAGATAAAATAAACTACTTGTGTCCTTTTTTTTTTTTTAGGTACGATTTGGTTGCAGAACCCAACTAGAAGAATCCATCTTAAATATTATATAACTTTAGCGTTGCTTCTGTGAGCCGTGATTCGTGCATTTGTATATTGAACTTAAATGAAAATTTCCACCATCACTGAAGAAAAAAATGATGACATATCTGCTCCACAAACACACAGTCCATCAGTATTTATGAGAAGAAACTTTACATGTAGCCTATCATTCGTAAAGTGGTAACTGTGCTGAATCCATTCTGTCTTGGACAGATAGTGAGTAGATATTTGATAATAATGCAACTGTGTTGCACGACAAACCAAGGTTATATGTGTTTAAAAGCATGTAAAAGTCCTCTTTAAATGTATTTTATAAAAGGACTTATATGTGGTCATTATCCAAAGGTAGAAAGGTGAAACTATGTTTAATAGATTTGCAGCATCCAATACAACTGAGAGATTTCTTTGAATTTTATTTTTTACAGTCTCCAAACAATTTCCAACATTATTTTGTTTATACGTTTATATTATTGCCTTAAGTATTACAAAACTGTGCCCAGTCTGTCAGTGTTTATGAAATGTATTCCAGATGAAGTTTTATATGTTTTAACCAGAGGTTTCTGAATGTTACTTTTATAAAAGTATTACAAGCCTAAACCGTCACATTACCGCTGAAAACAGAGGTATGATACTGTTAGCAGAGTCTAAATCACTGTGCTTTTATGAAGAGAAAACTTTGTACATACTGAAAACGCATCGCTGAGGTTTCAGCACCCAAATGGCTTCTTTGTGTTCTTATGTGTTGTAGCGCTGATGCAACAGGCTGATACGGTCATACACTTTGCTTTTCAAGCTAAACAGTTATGACCTTGTTAAAGCAGGCTAATATTGTTGTAATCCAGTGGTGGAACGGCCTCCATGTCCCACTTCTGTCACCTCATCACAAAGACTTGGACACTGATTTGTAGAAAGAAAACAGTGCTCAGTGTCAGAAGTGAAGAAGAAAACTGCTGTGCTTTGACATAATTTGAACATGTCATCATGTATCTGCTGAAGTTGTTGATTAAAGTTTGCACTCGTTCATGATTCAAAGCAGTTTTGTGACATTGTTTTAACTCATTTCTCAAATACTGCGTTTATGGGGTCGTTGTGATGACACGTCGTAGTCATATCCTGCCACCAGGTCGCGATAAGGTGCCGACATTTCTCCATCCAACTGTCTGGAGGCTCTGTCTGTAGATGTGAGGGGCGGGGAAAGAGAAGCAGATGAAATGATTGACGTGCCTATGAGCCAATGGGAGCAGCGGAACCCCCCCGCTGGGGGCGGGACTAGAGAAGAAAACCTGCTCTCTGAGTGGAGGCAGCAGCAAAGGAGCTTAATCAGGATCACACACAACAATAATGAATGGAAACACGTCGGAGCCAAGAAAGTTAAGCAGCAACTAAAAGCAACTGTTGGTCGGCTTTTGGATGTTATCTGTTACAGGGGGAAGTCTGCTGTAAGTAATGGATTGGCCGGGCAAATTAGAAACTACTTTGTGGCAGAAGAAGCAGCTGTACTTTTTTTTGTAACTTTTGAATATTTTGAAGGGAAACTACAGTGCAACACACTGTAAACCTAAACGCGTGGTAAAGGGTAAATGGCATTTTGGGACATTAATACGAGACTACTGCACTGTCAACTTTTTATCTCGGTTTGGATGAATGGATTATTTGGATTAATCCGTAAATGAAACAACTTGGAATATTTAAGAGACTTTTTCTACTTGGATTACAACCACTGAAAGAAATTGAAGGGATTGCGGAAATTTCAAGTTGTCAAGAGGATACAAACACAGAAAAATGGGTAATATAGAAAGTGTCGATGGCCAGTCGGAGATGAAGCATCACATCATGCCTATGAAGGTGCCCATGCCTGACCCCACTGAGCTGGAGGAGAAATTTGCCATTGTTTTGGTAAGTTATAATGAAATGGTCAAAGAGACAGCTATAAGACGGTTTTTTTTTTTTTTTTTTTTTTTTTTAATTTTTAAATAATGTTAAATTAATTCACATTTACTTAATGTTGCGTTTAGTTTTTACTTATTTTGCTTCCATGTGCAAAACTGCCTCACAAACAGAAACAATTCTGGTGGTGGACTGTTCTTCCTGGAGCTCTTTTGTTTCCAAATTAAAGTATGTGTGTTTTTACGGTGACTTCTCTGTCCTTATGGTCCACTATGAGGGGCTGACGTATTAAATGAACCGACCTGTGCCGTCCCGCCCCTCCTGCCCTGCCTGCTGTCCCCCTCTCCTGCGGTTCTTTTGTCTCTCATAAAGTCAGACAGCTCAGCGTTTGGCTGAAGTGGCAAATACTGAGCGCAGCATGCGTGGTGAGAGTGGGGGGTAGAGAGATGAAGGGCTTTTTTTTTTTTTTTTTTTTCTTTCTGGAAGGACATTACACTATATCCTTGACAGTGCACATCTCGGCAGTCTCTGTATGGGTTTATTTAGTTAAGTTTTCTCGCTGCAGGCGAACCATCTGAAAACAACATTTTCTGAATTCCCCCAAAACTCCCACACCCGAGCAACCCTCCCCTCCCCTTTCTTCCCTCCCTCCACATCAGCCTGGAGCTGAGCTGTTTGAGCGCTTTGTAATAATGAGCACACAGTCGACACCCACTTTTACTGTCTATCAACACACTAGTAAAGATGACAGAGTGAGACTGTCATTTTTTTTTTACGTCAAGGGGACATTTCAATTTTGAAGAAGGGACTTTTTTTTGTCTCTTTAAGAACAATCATGCGAAGGCCTTCTTGGAATACCCGCCATGTCGGGCTGTTATTATTAATCTTGACAGAGTAAAGAAGAGGCTGCTGAAAGTAAATCTGTCATTTTGTTTTTGTGTTTTTTCCCACCTGCATGGGCGGAAAATAACCAATCAGCAGCTCTACCTTCACTGAAATACAATTTTGTATTTGATTGCAAATTAGCTATAGCCTGTAGAGGCAACTGGTTCCAAATCCCATTATGCCACAGAGTGATTAAAGAAAAAAATATATAATATTTCATACATTGTTACTTATTTAAAATGTTTTCATTTTGTTCTTGTTGGTAACAATCATTAGCTGACAAAGTCCTTGCTTTTAAAAAAAAGTTTTCAAAACTATAGTTATGAAAGATCCCCAAGCATTCCTAATTAATATTAATCACTCCTCACTTTATGTATTAATATTTTATTCAGCTTTCAACCAAAGAGTGGAAGCAACAAGTGCTTTACAAAGGTTTAGGTGCCTGATTATTTCTCGGTCTTGCGCAGTAATTTCCTGGAGTCTTGTTGCCACTGTGGGGTTGCAAGGCAACCACGTAAGACTTGCACATGTTGTTAACTGAAGAGTGGCATCAGTCATCTCATCTAACTCTTGACAAGGAAACTAATAATCGTAGATCCTGAAACTTTGACTTTTTAGTTGAGACGATTAAAAAAAAAAATCACCCTTTGCTTGTGCTGCCCACAACACTCGTCCCCACTGAGGCCCTGAGGTGTGACGAGGGGTCACAAGTTGCTTCATTTTAAAGGGAACACAAACCAAACAATTTGGGGACCAATTTTAGGCCACTTTCGATATTCGGGTAGTCTGAAAAAATATCCATGTAGAAAAACAAGTGCCACTTTAAAGAGCGTCACTAAAGAGAACTGCACTGGACTAGACTGCTCAATTGGTGGTCCTTACTTTATTTTACGTGTAGTTGAGTAATATTTTTGTTACACTGTAATTATGACTGATCTTATTTAAATCATATATTTGAGCACTTTTTCCATCCCCGCGCAGCTCCACGTGCACCCTTACAGAAACAGAAATAACTTCACTTCTACATGTTGCTCTGCTAAACTGTGAGATATCTGGAGAGCCAACACAGAGTCAGTAGAGAACGGAGTACATGTCTGTTTATTTATTTTTGTCAAACAGTAGCATCTCAATTTCTCACGGGTGCTCATTTTGTGCTACTCATTCCACCTTTCAACACAACCACACCCAGCCTTGACCTCAGCTGTTTCAGACCTTAATTACAGCTTCAATAGCCAAAGAGCTGGGATCCTCACAGTGTTACTCATTCTTGGACACTTTTTGGACCCTCCATGTTTCTGGAATAACGGTGTTTTTTTTTTTTGCTTGCCAGAGCTATCAGCCACCACAGAGTAAAGCCCTCATGTGAAGAGACTAGCACAGCAAGAAGCCATTCAGTCTCTGCTTGTTGACTACTGTGCTAAATCTCAGCTATTATGACAATTACATACTTTACTACAGTGGAAGCTCAATTATGACAGCTCAAGTCATGTCACTTTCACGCAGAGAACTTCTTCATCAAGCAGGCGGTTATATAAAGACAGTTTAGATAAATGTAATGTTTTCCCATGTGACTGATGGGTACAACATCCTCAAAAGATTTGAAGCCGTCACATTTCCCATAAAGAAACACTGGGAATTGTTGCTTTATCAACATGCATCCTGCCCAGAGCGGAGCAGTCGGTAGTTGTTTGACTGCCCTGCATCTCAAAGTCAATGCCTGTTATTATGTTCAGCTGTGCAGAGCAGAGGATTGCATGAAGCAGTAGACTCAACATTTCAGTTGTTTTTGAGCGGGAAAAGTTTTTGACCTCTCTCACCCCATCCTCCGCTGCCCCATAATAGCTCCAGATTTCCTTTACTTTGTGGGAAAGAACAACATGCTTGTATATTTTTGTGTCTTTATCAGACAATGGTCCTCTCTCTGCCCTGCCTGCCTCTTGTTGCAAGATAAAGGTACATCAAAAGCTTCTGACTCTGTGGTTGGAGCTCTTCAGGAAGTCAAGGCCATGGCTTTGCTGTCGGGCAGTGGGTAAAGATCTGACTGCTCCTTCCAAAGTTTCATACTGAATGTGCCAAGCATACTCCTGGACACTTAACTTTCTAAGCTGAGCTGATTTTTCTCCTCAGTATTTGTAAGCAGAGACATAACCGGCTTTGTTGCAGCTTGAACTCTCCATAAATGGATATTTTGAAATGGGTAATTTCCCCTCCTCCGGACCACTGTGTTTCCTGCTGCATGATGGCATGCTGGTGGAAATGGATGTGTCTGCCCTCCTCCTCTCTCAGACACAGCAAGCAGACGTCCCACTGGAGTGACAGCGGCCCATAATGATGTCATTGACACAGCGCCTTTCAGGAGTGTAGTAATATCCCTGGGCTAATGACTTTAACAGGGTCGCTGTCTACTGTAGATGGAGGAAGGCAGTGGAGGGGCGAGACCCCTGGGCTGGCTTCGACTACCTCATGTGGTCTGCTAATAAAAAGCCTGGTTCAGGTCTAACCGGCAGCATGTGCTAAAGGCATTGTCTCACTCCTTCTCGTCTCTTTTGTCTCAGCATCCTCAGAAACAGCTTCAGCTCTGTCTTCTGTGGCTGGAAACAGCTGCCAGGCATTTTCTCCCTTCGTTTTACAGGGGAAATTGCATTGTAGCCAAGCGGTCGTTGTGGTTGGTTCGCTTTACAATAAGAACTGTGTTCACGCAGGCTGCTACTGGTGCATAACGTGACATTAGTTAAGCTAGCGATTTAGAATCAGACCTCACAGATTGACAAGTGTAGATCCACAACATCAAAGCCATATATATGCAATTATATCTTTGTCATTGGCAGCATTCTTTTAATAGCTTTGGCTCTCTTTGCCTCTCTTTTTCTGGTAACTCTTTCTTATCCTTGGCTTCATGCGATTCCAGATGGAAGTGGAACCTCTCATTCACTCACCCAGTCAGTGTTTCCTACCTCCCCATTCCCTGAATTCACTCTCACTGTGGGTCTGCCCTACAAAATAACTTTCTCCATATGACTCCAAGTCCTTGTGAAAATGATGTGAGATGAGTGAGTGGCATTTCAAAGCCTGCGATCCTCAAAGTTCCACAACTGAGCACCAATCCGCTGCTGGATTCCTGCGGCCTCGTCTAGGCTGAGGCCACAGGAGGACTCAAAGAAGGAAAATTCCCTTTGAACTGGCGGTCTGCCACTGTTCTCGGTTATAATGACTTTACCAACATTTTTAAACAGCGCACACATATTTAAGAGCTGTTACAGGAGCAGTCTGGGATTATTTTCACCACTTGATTGCACTGGAAACCATCCTCCTAACTGATTTGCTCAACTCCCCACATCTTTTATTCTCTGACATGGAGTTGCATCATGCATAGATGTGCCTGAGCAGCTTTTGAGTTATGATTGTTCAAGAAGGAGAGCTCACGATTAAAGTGGCTACAAATGCTGGGAAAACTACAGATGGAGAGGCTAGCTTTATGTCAGTGGCAGTGAAATCAGACATGCTGACAATGTGACTCCAGCACCCGGTCTGACGTCACTGTTTCTTGATGGCTGAAGTCTAAAGAAGGCTGAGGGTCTGCTAGATGCCACTAATGTGAGACTAATGGCGTCAACCTGTGCGATGTGTTTATTGGATGTAAAACCTAAATCATTTTTATTTGTTTAATGGTGGTTGCAGTTTTTTATGTACCTGATTTGTCTACCACACTTAGTTTTTAAAAAGAAAATATGTGTTTGTCCAGTCACTTAAATGAAGTGTTTACATCTGGCTGAGCCACCCAGTGTGTCCCAAAAAGAGGGGGATTATGGGAGCTGAGTGCACACAGTTAACTTGGTTTTAGATCCACAGGGCAGGCAGACGGGGGGTCAGTGCAAGGCTGTCCACCTGGCTCTCTCCACCCTCAGGCTACAATTCTACAATCTGGCCTTGTCTTTATAGGGAGTTTCAGTGCTTCACTATTTCATGCCTTGCAGTTATTGTGGAAAGCAAAGTTCAATTTAAAGATTATGACGGAGCAGATATAACATGTTTACATACTGAAGATTGTGTGTGTTGATTTCTTTGTAAGGAATAGTTACATTGAAAATACACTTTTTGTTTTCTTGTTCTTCTGGATGAAAAAAATTGACACAGCTCTCACGACTGTGTGGTAAATATAAAGTTGCAGCTATTAACTTACCTTAGCATAAATACCTAAAAACAGAAGGCAAGCTCGTCTCTGTGCAAAGTTATAAAAACAGCCTATGCGCTCCTCCTAAATTCACTATTTAATTCTATCTCCTGTCTCCAGTCTGTAAAAAACAAAGAATAAGAATGACAGATTGTGGTTGGACGGTGCCAGGCTAGCTGTTTACCCCGGTTTTCCAGTCTTTATGCCAAGCTAACCAGCTGCTGGCTATAGCTTCACATTTAGCTGACTCCTTAACTCCCTGCAACATGTAAATAAGTCAAGATGTCAAGCTATTCCTTCGAGGCAAAAAAAAAAGCGAAACTGTAAGTAGTAATTATTTATTTGGAATTTTCGATTTGTCATTTTTTGACTCTTAAGTCTCAGAAAAAGCAGCCTGTATAGACCAAAGTCGTATCACTGAAACGTGTGAACCTTGACTTATTTAAAATGGCATGTGTTTGCCATTTATATGCATATGTAAGTGTTTTTTTTTTTTTTGTTTTTTTTTTTGTGTTCGTGGGTGCATCCGTGTGTGTCAGTGGGGGTTTGCATGCAGCTCTAATGCAGCTGTACGGAGGCTGTAGGTTGTAGAAGTGGTTTCCTCTTCACTACAATGGGGACTCTGTCAGTCAGTGTTGTTTTAGAAAGGGGGCCTCATCCCCTGGTGCCTTTTGTGCAGCTACACTCTTTTTACATGCATGCTCAGGAAAGCTGCTGTTATCCCATTTAAAGATCCAGTGGATCACTGGTGTACGTTCGTATTGGACGTAGTTATTTCCCATGCCAGTCTTGCATGACTCATAACTGTTTCGTTCTCATTTCATTTCTCAAGACTTCTGTTTTTGCTTCTTTTTTTTTTAACACTGACACTTCCAGTGAATGAAGTCACATTGTGAAACAAGGTGGAAATTTTTGAAGACTCATGACTGGTGAGGAGACATGACTGTCTTTTGGTCTTGATTTTTGTTCCGCTTTATTTTATTATCACCTTCTTCCGTCCAACACAGACCCCCTCCGAGGAGACAAATCCTAAAAAAAGTACACATGATTCCAAACAATTCGCCGCCTGTCTTAGTCAGAGTTTCATCTTTTTAACTGGGCTGTGCGTTAAAAGCCCTGGTGGGCATGAGTTATTGAGGCATTCATGTACCTGCATTCCCGGCATTCCCAGTGCGTATTGCCTTTTGGCTGGGACTTCCTTGAGCTCTGCACGGATACACAGAGGAGAGCAAACAGGATGTTCACCACACAGGAACGAACAAATACAGTACCTCTGATTCATGACCAATTGTAGTATTTATTTATAACCTTCTCTTAACCACAAATATCTTGGTTTGTGTTCACATTTCCTCAGTAGACTAAGTTTAAAAAAATAAATAAATTGGGCATTTTGGATGTCAGGTGGGATTGTTTTAAGTCACTGTTGTTTTGGAAAACAAAACTTTCCAAGATTAGTACACGTAAACAGGCATGCAATTCAAGTTCACTCACTTTTGAAGCTTGGGGAATATCTGGCTTCAGATGGTCCATCTGAGCTCGAGACATTTTCTTTTTTTTTTATCTCAGACTGTGGCTGTTAGTTTGGCTTGAAAGAAGCCTGTGATGATAATGGTCTCAAGCTTGAACCCTACTATCACTGCTGTTGATCACCGGTACATCACCGGTTGAATAAACGGATTAGCAAATGGGTTCTGAAAGGAACTTTGCGATTTGTGAACCGGAAACGGCATTTCACGAACTTCCTGTTGTTCTGTGGAATGTCCATTTGGTTGTGTGCTGTAAAGAAGAGATTGGAGGGTAAGTTATTTGTCAACAGAGTGATTCCCAGATTATAGACTAGAAGATGTAACTTCATGGGAGAAGAAATTAAGCTTTAGAGACCGTTGACACTGGAGTAGAGAAGACTGTGGATGAGCTTGAAGGCAGAGAGGTTGACAGGAGGCTGAAAACTTAACCCCACAGCTGTAAACTGTTGCCTTTAACTCCTGATGTAATGCGGATTTAACACCCCCATGATTTGAGATGGATGGATTTTAATATCTTTTATTTGTGGACTTTAACTGGTCAGATGTGGAGATGTTGTTATGGGCCGTAGTAGGAAGAGTGATTTGCGTTTGTCACTTTTATATATATATATTTTTTTAGCCCTAATCTATACCTTACTATAAATCTACTCCAACTAATATTAAATTAATAAGATTTTATTTTCACTTTATTGTTTGGGGGTTGGAAAAGAGAGCAATTAAGGGTAATTTGTTTGGATCTGTCTTGCAGTGTTTTTACTGACATTCTTTAGGTTTCACATGGTAAGAATGTGGTTTGCCAAGTGACTCTCTTTTTACATTTAAATGACATTCGTGGCCTTACCTGTTATGTTAATGTTTTAATAATCCAGCTCTTAGCTGAGCCTGTTGATATTTGCTTTGTAAAATAAGACCAGTATCAGGAGGAGGAGATAGGAGAAGTACTGACCCCAAGAAAAGTTAACTGCCTACAAGAAAAATGTCTTCTCCTCTCCACTCCCTGTCCCTTCTGTCCCTCCTATCTTCAATCTCTGTGGTAATGGGTAGCGTCTGCTTTGTTGGCCATCTTTGTGCAGGACTCATGCTTTGTTGTGCTTTCAGGTTTGGGTTACTTCGCAAAGGAGCGATAGGGTGATCGGATGTCTGCGCAGAGAAAAGGGGGCAGTGTTTTCTCACACTCTGCTCTGTTGCTATCAGCTCAATGAGGCTTTACCTGGGAGCTGGAAAAGCACCTCCTTACATAAACACATTTTGGAGTGGATGTGCATAAACACACAGACACACACTCGTATTACACATAACAGCCCCAGAACAAATCTAAAATTACTGAGTGCAGTTTTTGATTTCCTGAAGAGTTAAGGAAGTCCCTGCAGCCCTGTGACGACAACAGCTGAGCCTCTCATCCTGTCTCCTCTCATTGTGTTTCAAAACCGAGGAAAAGCAGGAATGAAAACAATAGCACTGACAGCAGCATTCATTAACAAAAAGCTAGTGATGTATGTTAGAGTCTGACATAGACTGAGTCTGATTCATGCTTTTATTTACAAGGAATGATGTCATTTAAACAGGTCATCTGGCTTGATGAGCCACACCTCATGTATTCATGAGCTCCTGTAAGTGTATGTGACATGTACAGTATGTCAGACAAACACGTAAAAGTTGGTTCTGTAGTTGCCCTGTTTCTCATTGTTTGTTAGCATATAGTCAGTTATTTATTTCCCTTCTTCTCTTTTTTTTTTTTTTTTTTGTCCTGAGGGAAACATTTATCTTGAGCCATTTCTGGTACAGTATGGAACTAGTGCATCACTTTCCGCTCTAAACTATGCTCAGTTAATATGCTTAAAGAAAACATAGTCATGCCAGGTCCCATATTCATCGTGTTTTCTTTGCCTCCTTGTTGGCGCCACTTCCTACCAGGGATCAGTGGTCTGGCTTTTTGCACCTTCCTCAGACAGCACCCTTCAGTAAAGAGCATCAGGTTTTATCTTACCCTCAATGGCTCTTTCATTATGTTCCTTTGTTACCGGATCATTAAAGTGAGTTGCTTTTTCAAGTGCAGCCGTGTTGCTTTAAAACAGGATATGATAGTATGTTTAGTTTGTGTTCATAAAAAAGAAGGCAATAATTAAGATTATTAACAATAACATTAACAGTACACATTATGTTTGCTATTAGTTCTATCAGGCCAGACTTTTGGTGATTATTCTGGACTCGCTTAAATTTTAGCAGCTGTATTATATAACATGAATCTTTTATCTTTTGAGAAGCATTGCAAGAGTCACAGGACTAACGTCCAAAAACGATCTGAAACAGCTGAGACATGCTTTTATTTACAGTAGGTTTTGTAACTGGGTCTTTCCAGGTTTCAGCTGCAGCAAAAACAAAAAAATCTCTCCACATGCTACTAAAAAGAGAAGGACATTTATAGGCTAGTAACATCATATTAAACATCATTGTACTAATTTTAAAAGCAATGAATAGTTTGACATTTTGGTAGACAGTCTAATTTGCCTTCTTGAAGACAAAAAACTTGATAACACTTTCATGTCTTTACATTGAATATTACAGTAAGCAGCCGAGTGGCCTAGTTTCAGTGGAATCTGTGAAACCCATTGATTTGACATTGTGGAAGGAATGTGCAATGAACACATGCAGCAAACTGTCACACCTTGTCTGGTATAAATGTGTTTTCTGAGTTTACTGCATTGTTGTCTTCGGCTGTGACCCTGGATTATGTTAGTGGGACATCTTATGGTTGAGTTGAGCCACAGGTCCCCTCTTCCCGGACCCCACCCTGATGAGCAGACGCAGACCTGTTTGGGGGAAAAGAGACGCTGTCTGGGCCTCGCTGTCTGGACTGCCACAGGCTCTGTCCAGCCCGGTGAGCTCTTTAGCCACCCACTCTTTTTCCTGTGAGCCCATGATAACTAAGTCTGGTCTGTGTAAACCTCCCAGAGTAGATATAAAAAAATAAATAAACAGACTGTGCATCTCCAACCCACTGATAGAGCACCAAGGAAAGAATCATTGAATGCATCTGTTTAGTGGGACACTTACAAGGTGTTTAAGTCTGAGCATTTGATTTACATTGGATAAAGCAAAGCCGAGGAAATTCATCAGGCAGAGCTCTAAAATTCGGAATAATTTAGTTTGGTGGTGTTAAATGGTATCCTAACTGAAAGTGTGAAGCTGTGAGAAAGGCCACGGAGGAAACATCCTGTCACTTGTTCACACTTGTATCTTTGGGGGCTTCTGGCTGAAGTTGCAGGTCATAAACTCAACTCTAGGCTAATTGTAAATCAGCTTGGATTGAGGCTGTCCAGCGAGAAGGCAGATGGAGCTGCTCTGTTGACTCTTAATGTCTGTAGTGACCGTGGGCTCTTCAGCACTCCCCCTCGGTTGTGGGGGTCTGTGTGTGACTTGAGTGCTCTGCCGAGTCCTTGATAGCTCTCCAGGACTCTCTCTGCCTCCTTAACCAGTAACATGACCCCGTGAACTACTTTAACTGTTTAGTTGTTAAAACCTCCGTCTTCCTTTGTTAAAGGCTCAAATGTCTCCATGTTTTAGAGGTTAAACCCTCCTGCTTGGCCTGTGCTAAAATTCTGCTTTACAACTTCCCATTTCTATTCTTTCTTTGTCCATAACATGTTCTTTTTTTAATTTACCTATTATCTATCCAAAGAGATCAACCAATGACTGTTTTAAAGTCAATCTGTCATAGGTTTGAGTAATGGTTTAATCCTTCAGTCCGTAAGATTCCAGAAAATAGTGGAAAATGAGCGTTGTAGTTCCTCAGAGCACAAATTAAAAGCTAATATATCCAATATCCAAATTTATTCAATTCTCAGTGATGTATAACAAAAAAAAAGGAAAGAATATTTTAGGATGAAAAAAGGGAATGTTTGGTAATTTCAGTGTTGATTGATGTTATTTCTTCTATTTCATGTTTTGAATACATCTTTTCTGTAATTGTGATTTCAGTGACAGAGATTTCTACATAGAAAATAAAGAATTTTAATGTTTTAACAAGTTAAAACAAAGAGGTGGGGAAGGAAAGTGAAACTGTATTAGAGTTTAATACACTCATATTTTTAATTCTGCCTCCGTAATGGTTCTATTTGGAGTCCTGCCTCACAATGGGGACCTAATGATTTGGAAAATAGCAATGATAATAGAAGCAGTTCCTCTGGTTGTGCAGTGTTTTACTCAGATTTTGCTCCACACAGCACCAGGAGGCATACACTGACCCTGCCCACCAGCCATTGTTAGCGATTTTCTATGAGGAAAAAAATAGCTCAAATGTCAAAGGATGGGAATAGTACAGCGCAGAATCAAAACAAAGCTCCACACTGAACCCTTTGTCGAGACAGTCTCAGGTCAAACAAGAAAGGCCACGCTGGAGGAGAGAGTCTGTGGGCAACACGGCAACATAACAAGAACCAAACATTTTTGGCATATTTGTAGTATTTTTTACCTTACAATGGGCCGGTTAATCCAAAAACACGAAGGGCTACTGCTCTACCACAAAAAAACAACCCCTCCCCCTTTGTAGCTTCTTATAAACACAGGAAGTGCGAGATAGCATCACTATGGGAGAAAGTGAAATGAAATTAACTAAATTGGGTTACTTGGCTCAAATTACTCAAATCTAGTCAGAAAGGAAACCTGCCCTCTGCCTGCTGCCCCTCTCTCATTCAAGCACACATTTTATGTTTAAAAAACAAACAAAACGGTTATAGCTCCACACACTTTGGCACAGAGTCTCACCTGTATTTGTTTACAGCACCGGAGGCTCAAACTGACAGCTCAACATCATCACACAGCAGTCTTTAGTGTGTCTTCATTGCTCATATAGATTTTTCTGAGTTGGGGTCAGGATTCCTCGTGCATTTATTGATTATTATTGAAATTCTATACATTTTCCTTTTGATTAATAGTTTTATAACTGAAATCATCCATTAAAACGGAGTAGCAGCAGGCAGGTTTTGCTTTTGTCTTTACTAACTGGATGAGGATCTGTGTGTACGTCTGGTCCACATGTTTTCCAGTAATTCTGAATTAAATTATTACAAAAGGAGGCTCTTTGCCCCACAGTTCTACTTTACTATGCATGACTGACCAAGAAAATAAAGGGAAGCAGGCTTTAAGGCTGGACAGATGCTGGAGCAGATATCCAGGCTTATTTTTGGATTTAGCAAAGAGTGTTTTATATCAAAACTGAGCCTGTTGAACATAATCTGAAGTGTATTAACAGTATCCACCGGGTAGAATAGGTACTTATTATTCATTACTTTATAATGAATACAATTAAGTGCTAATTCACTTAAAATTAGATGGAGTCTCCACAGTAACTTTATAAATCAGGGCTCTAATGCATCTTCATCATCTTTGATTGTCTTCTTAAATTTGTGTTTTGTCTGATGATATTGAAAAAAGCCAGACAAAGACTTCCAGAGCTGGAGGTGAGGCCTTCAAGATACTAAAATAGTCAGCTTGCAGTGACATATGGCAAATAGAATAGTTATATCTGCACATTTCAGAAGCTAAAACCAACAAATATTTGCCACCATGAAAATAGTTGTTAATTTATTTTTAGTCCAGCCAGTGCATTCGTTAAAATTTATTAGAAATGTATGTACTGTAAATTATTAGTGAAAGCTCATTCAATTTCTTTTTTGAAATACTTTTGCTTTCTTATGATGATCACCAACTGAATGTTATTATTTAAGGCACTGATTTTTTAATCTTTTACTAATGATAAATAACAAAGAGGACCAACCTCTAATTAACATTTGTCCATCTGGTTGTTGAAACATTGTTTTATATACAAACTGCGAAGAGCTCAGACAGATAATTTATTTAAGACAGATACAAATGGGTGATGCTCCTCTTCACTTCCGAGTGTGACCTTCATGAAGACTGAGTTGTAGGTAAAATGTCTCCCAGGAGAGGCAGGGCAGGAGAGAGCAGCTTGGGGGTCAGACAAGAGAGAAAATGTACTACTATTAACTACTACTATAAACAGGACACATTCCTCCTGTAATTCTGAACATCTGCTAGGCATGTTACTTCTCCCCTGTGTGTTTTTTTTTTTTGGTCAGTCAAAATACCCCACGTGTAACATATTGCCGCTGCTTTCCACTACAGTTATAGCCTCTTACTACTTTTTCATACATTTTTAGGTTTGCATTTTTAAGAATTTGTTCTGTTTTTGAGTATGTTATATTTGTGATAAGAAAAAAAGAAAACCATGTAATTTTACGTGAAATTATCACCTCTATAAAAGCAAACATATCATGCCTCTGTCCTTAGTCCTCTCTAGACAGCATGATTCATGATGTGCTAACAGAGTGACCAATGTAGTCCCGATGTGGAAAAAATTATTTTGATATCCTCACGTGATGTTCCGCCCATACCAGTGACTGAAAGGTTTTTCATAGGAACAGTTATATGTTGGTTTCCATCTATCAACCACTGGAAAAACGCCATCATGAACATGACAACTGGTCTGGGATGGGTTCACAGGGCAGGGAGTTTCATTTTAGATGGCAGGCTGAATTATAGTTGCAGGTTAAAAGTCATGCTGACTGGCTGTTTTGTGGCTGAGCTTATGACGTTCTGTGAATACTGCTGTAAATACTGGTTTCCAGTGCAAAAAAATTCCACACGTCTCTTCAAAGAGATTTGCTGATGTGATCAGTTTCAAAGACTGGCGATCCCCCTCATATTGTTGCACTTCCTAATTTTTAAGATTTCCATGTCAACCCCTGTTTACCTGTTTTGGCTCAGCAAAGGAAGTAATTAGTCAAAAGCTTGTGTCATACAGTTTGTGTTATTTTTCAGTCATCATGAGGACATAAAATGCTCAGAGAGTTTGGTCTCCAAACACAAATTAAAACATTTAGGGTTTAATTTGAGCATAGTAAACATGTGGCTTAAGGACATCTCATGTGGCGCTGAAGTGTTTTAATGGCTGGTTTAGATGACACATCTGGTAATAGGCCCGTAGTCTGATAGCAGCATGCTGTGGTTAAAAGCAATGTGCTTCCTGAACGATATTTTGTCTCAAGAGGGCAGAGGAGATGCGGATCATCTCCAGCAAAAGGATGCTGAATGTCAACACAGGAAGTGAGGTCATGGTGTAAGTCCCCAAAATTTTGTCCAGTATTTTGCCGTTGGCGCCAGAGGCCTGTAAAGCACACTGACACACAATCACAGCTACTATAAACAGTCAAATAAACAGAAAAAAGGAAATATGTCGCTATAAATTAAACTAATGCTCCCATTTTTTATTTTCAGAATTCTATGAACCTGCCTCCAGACAAAGCCCGGCTCCTCAGACAGTACGACAACGAGAAGAAGTGGGACCTGATCTGCGACCAGGTGAATTCATAAACTCTGATTCACAAACCATACAGTACACATCAAATCTCATTTGCTGCTCACTCTGCTACAACTACAGCAAACTCACATTACACTGCCTCCTCTGTTCTTCAGGAGAGGTTTCAAGTGAAGAATCCGCCTCACACTTACATCCAGAAGCTACGAGGATACTTAGATCCTGGAGTCACACGAAAGGTGAGAGCGTACAAATTATCTTGTAGTGTCCACTTAAAGGGAAACTCCACTGATTTGTGCACATAGTCTATTTCCAGGCCCTTTGGACTGCGTATGTGAAGTCTAAAATTATGTGAAATCTGATAAATTACTTTAAGCTATGTCACTTAAGAAGTTAAAAATGAAGGCTGCTCCTCATTTCTGCTTGAAGCTATGTCAACTAGTAAAACAGCACTGAATCTCTGAATAAACTTTCGTTTTTCATGTTGGCACCAGGTCCTGACAGGTGAAAGAAATGCTTGGAAACGAAAAGATATCTCTAATTCTGCTTCATAGATTTGAATGCCTTTTTTTTTTTTTTTTTTTTACTGTCCATCGTGAATCAGGCAGTTTTATCAGTAAATCCGTGGGGTACTTGTTTAAAGAAACCTGTTATATCTGACTGCTTATTAACAGTACCTGGATAATAATATGATTTCCAGCAAACTCTTTGCCTTCATTTGTCTTACAGAAGTTTCGCAGGCGTGTGCAAGAATCTACAAAAGTCTTGAGGGAGCTGGAGATATCACTTAGGACAAACCACATCGGGTAATCAAGTATTATCTTCCATTTTTCTGTTGAATTGCGCAGATCTGTTCATTGAATCACAAAGTTTAAGGAAACCACATTACTGTGTTCCCTTGTACAGAATATTCCTTTGTGTGTTCCTGCTGCTACAGGGACCCAGAGCTGTCTCTGGTGCCCAGATCGCTCCCTCATTGTTCTAACTTGCCAAACTCTGCAGCTCCACTTCATAGGGCTGGTCCTCATAATGCCCAGATGGTAGCCATTGTGCTGCGTCCTCCACTCCCCCATAGAGCTGAGCAGGAAGCTTTGTTGTGTATGCCAGAGGGACAGGAAGCCTGGCTGACCACTGCTGAACCCAGTGAAAAGCACAAGAACAAACACAAGGATATGTCTATGTTTACACATTTCTCACATAGTAAAGCTAACAACATTTTATTTTGTCATACTTTGTTGGTGGATGTTGCTTTAAACTTTTCTAGCCCTAAGTGTTGCAGACATGTTCCTTGACTTTATAGTCCGCTGTCATACAGATACATGAATTAAAAAAAGGTGCTGCAGTGACTTGCCACTGAATTCCCAATCCAAACTGCAGCATGTAAAAAAGCTCTGATTTTCCGTAGCATTGTCTGAGCTCCATGAATACCTCATATTATTAGACTTCAACAATAAAGGTCCATTTCAATGTATTTCCCAGAAAGACTCACAGGCAAAGGAAAAAAAAGGAAGTCTATTTTCAGAAGACTTTTGTGGGTGGGATTAAGTGTAACAGATGCTGGTTTACTGTGTGAGTGTGTGTGAATCCTGGGCCTTTTCTGCTGTGTTATTCCTGAGATTGCCAAGAAAATCTGAAATAGCAACTGTTTGGAGAGAAGTAATGGGAGGAATGAGTGAGGGGTCAGAGACAAGGAGGGATGGAGGGGAGAGAGGGGGCAGGAAACTGATGATCAAGCCCACCTCCTTCTCCCCCCTTATCTCCTTCCCTCCTGCACCAAGTCTGCTTACCTTGTTCACTTTCCTCCGTTCCTCTGCTCACCCCTCTTCCCTTATCCCTCCCTCCTTCTTTTCCTCCACAACTTTGAGGGTCTTGATTGGTTTCCTGCCTGACTTACGATTGGCTGACCAGCAGTCTGTCATCATAATCAGCATTTCAAGACTATTTTAAGAACCTTTTACCCCAATCCTGTCCCCCCCCTGGAGTTCCCTGAAGAAACAGGGTGGAGGTAAAGGGGCTCTGTGGGGGAGGTAGACTAAATACTGTTGAGTGTCAGGGCTTCGACCTGAGCCCAGCTCTTTTAACCATATGCCCTCCACATTCTTTCTCTCGTTGCAATGGGAATTCCTTTGTTTGGAGAGAACTGAAATGAAGAAATCTAAAGTTTTGCTCTGGTCTATTTTCCGTGGAATTCTTGCCAAGTTCTTCCAGTCAGGGGAGGGGTCACCCCAGTCAGAGCTACCTCCACAAATAATTCAGGTTTATGACAACTTTGGTCATATTTTTGTATCTTGGAACATACATTCTGTTAGCTAGAAGAATAACTTTATACTCACCAAAGTGACTGCTGAGATCTAGATATAGAATTGATATCACTATAACAATAAGTCAGATGAGGAAGAACCATGATCACACAATCAGACAGATTGTAAACCAGCTAAAAAATAAGCTAGATTATTGAAACTATTTTATGGCCAAACAGAGAGTGAAAGCTCCCTAAATGTCTGGATGTTTCCTCTATTGCAAAGGAAAATTGTGTTAACACACCACTACAGCAAGTCCAGGAGGCCAAAGGCTAAAGGCTAAGCTAAATCAGCTGACAGATGAACAGACAGTTTGGATAATAACGAAACCTTTATTTTCTTCCAATAAATTTGGTATACCTGGGGTTTGTTTAAAATCTGTTGATTTGTCTGACTGTTCATTTTTATTGCTCCATCTGACTTCTTTCTGACATCAAATCAAATTAAGAAATAAAAAAAGAAATATAAATACTGCTGTGTTAGTTACGACTCAATTTACAGATTTATCAAAATATTTTCTAATTAGCTAATTGATTAATCAACTAGTCTGTGCAGTTCTGTAGTTAAGCCACTTAATCCTTTACATTTATGCATCAGGAAGGAGAGTGGGCATATGTATACTGATACATAGATACAAACTTATATACACATAAATGTATGTGTCACCATGCATATCTAAACATTTAGTTACATTAATATGCATCCAGCTGTCTCCATATACCCGTACACATTTATTTAATCCATTGCCCACAATGATTTCACAGTCATTTAAGCCATCTTGTTTAATAACAGGCAACATTGCCTCAGATTATAAAAGTGAGTTCTGCATGCTCATAATTTGCTGTACTGGTTCCGTTTGTCCATGCTTCCCTTCTGCCTCCAACGTCTTGTGATTACTTTTGGAGAACTTTTTTTGAGTCAATCTTTGGTCTTTTTCATTTTAGTAAGCCTAACACCCGAGAAGACAATAAATAATATTAGTGGTAGGAAGGATGACCATGAAAAGATCCGAGTTGTTATAAATCAGATTTTTTTTTTTAGTACAAAAGGACCACTATGAAGACTTCTGTGGAGCTCCAGAAACACAATAATCACAGTTTTCTTTTTGTCTTGCCGCTTATCTCTCTCTTGTTCATTAATGGATAAAATGCAGTCCTAAAGGACACAAAAAGGTGTGTTCCTGAGTTGGTGCCCTGCTGACCCCTCTCTGTTCCTTTCTGTTCCCATGCGTCACAGGTGGGTCAGGGAGTTCCTCAATGATGAGAACAGAGGTCTTGACGTCCTGGTGGAGTACCTCTCCTTTGCCCAGTGCGCTGTTATGTGAGTACACGCACAGACACACACACCTCTCCTAAGGAACTGGGTTGGGCTGTGAATCCAGCTGCTGAGTTAACATGTGTCCTGTAGAGCCTGTAGTAAAACTGCTTGTGCATCTGAGATTGGCACATTTCATTCTTTGGATGTGTTTGTATGTCTTGTTGCATACTTTGCAACCTGAATGTGTTTCTGGACAGTTGCTGTGTGGTTTGGTGCTGAGCTGCACCTTGCCTGAATGGGACAAAATCTCTGTGCTGAGCTTTATCGTGCAGCTTGATGACAGTTCTTGTGATAACCCCCCCAGCTCTATACCAAGCAGCCTTGCTAACCTAACCTCCCCCGTGCCTCTCATCTACACCCCTGTGCCTCTGTGTTGGCTTGTCTGTTTGTCTGTATGTGGCCCAGGTTGGATTTTGAGGGGCTAGAAAATGTGGAGGATGGCTTCTTGGACAAGGCTAAATCTTGGAGCAGGTCTATAGAGGATCTGCACCATACCAGCGCCCAACCCTTCTGCAACACACTAGTGCGCTCTGCCCGCCAGTCTGTCCTCCGGTACGTATTGCTACGCTAGCCTCCCTGCTATTGGCTATCCCTGTTATTGCCTCGCTCTGCTAACCTTGAATGCTATAAATGCGAATTAGCATGCGAGCCAGTTGTCTTGGTGCTGTTTTGTTTCAGGAAAATGCCCTGAGTGGTTGATAAATTGTAGGTCTGACCTGTCTCTTGACCTCAAGGATTTGCTCTGCACAAACTCAATCAGACATAGAAACTGAAAGTCTTTGACCTTAAGCGCTATGTGTCTCTCTTCGTCAATGATCCTCCTTCATCTGCCCAGATGTGCGTCTACACTGTCTACAGATGAAAGCCAGCTGTGAGCAGCCGCATATGTTTGACAGTTGTAATTCTCTCTTTTCACCACAGCGGAGACAACAGTCAAAGAGACATTAGATAGAAGTCTGGGTGGATTACATTTTTAGGGTGTACTGAAAAAACAAATAGTCTAGAAGAATAACTTTCAGGCTTTATAAAATGTAGATATACACTACCACTGATTCTGTATTCATATTATGTATTATTCCTTTGGAATATGTTGTACAAAGTTTGCAAAACTTAATCGTGAGGCATGGTTAAAGTCATTTATAAACTGCACAAGAAAGGTAACATTATGTGCACATGATGACTGTGCAATACAGTTGCATAACTGCAGTTTGTGTGCATAGACCTCGGTCTGTTGACAGCAGCAAGGAAACCAGGCATCTCCCATAATGCATCTGTAACCTCAAAAGCCAACTAAGTTTTTTTCTGTCAGTCTTCGTTCTCTGTAATTTTCTCTCTTTGTCTCTTTCTGTATGATACACTGAAAACATGAGTCATATCAATGGCAGATAAAGTTCAGAAATGAATGAAACAAGCTGTGATTGAATAATAAATTAAAAGTAAGGTTTGAGTTTGATCACTGAATCCCTTGGAGATATTAACTTCAGCCATGTATTGCAGCTATGGCTCAGTTTCAAACAGCAAAACCCTCAAGAACTCCCGCCTCGTGAGTCAAAAAGACGATGTACACGTCTGCATCATGTGTTTGAGAGCAATCATGAACTATCAGGTATGAAGCAGTAACACCAACACTCATGTTTCCTGTGCAGACAAGTGTTGAACTTATTCTCGGGTTTTCTAACCACATCCTGCTCTCTGTCTCTCTCTCTCTCTCTCTATCTGTCTACGCAGTATGGCTTCAATATGGTCATGTCTCATGCACACGCAGTCAATGAAATCGCCCTCAGCTTGAACAATAAGAACTCACGGTAAGAACTGAGGACCCCATCTCCACAGAAGCAGGACTGGGTCAAACAATAGGGGAAACCCTGCAGCCAGTTCATATGATATGCTTACCATTCTCCATGGGGCTCGGCTTCTCTCTGAAGTCGAGGATCAGAGGCGTCTGTACAGGCTGCTAAAGGGAATGTTTACTAAAGGGAGATTAGTGGTAAACCACTGGGACTGATCACTTAATAATGAAGGCCAGGAGTGTAAACACTTAAAAAGCAATAAAGACCTGCCCTTGTTTCTGACTTTTAGTATGAATTATAATTTTCATCCCATGTATGTTGATATTTCCACCAGTTTTGAGGATTGCATGAATAGCGATACATTCTGGTTGTACAGATATTATAGAAAATGTGTTTTTCCACATTTCTTGTTACATTTTTTGATTTATATGTGAGTGAGTTGGTGTTTCCAGTTGAACTCTGTCCAGGTGTGTTGTACTGATGAGTCTCTCCTGCACCTCCAGGACAAAAGCTTTGGTCCTTGAGCTGCTGGCTGCCGTTTGTCTAGTCCGAGGAGGTCACGAGATCATACTTTCAGCTTTTGACAACTTCAAAGAGGTGCCCATAGAAACTTTTTAATGAAATTTGGACCATTACCATCTACAGTTGCACTGTTTATAACTCGATGGCAATATATTGCCAACCCTGCCAGTACTGTATGTCCTAAGAAAGGTGAACTGACATTAATTAAATTGCCAAAATGTCCCACATCACTGGTGTGCACAAAGACATAAAGAGCTAGTGTGAAGGGATGAAAGTTGAGGAACTCTGGGAGATTTCATGTCCACTGGGGGTGTAAGCAAAGCTCTATGGTGGCCTGTCTGAGGTTATTAGTCTCATTAAGACATCAGATGTGAGCCAACCTTGAACAATGATAAGGATCAGCTCCCCGATGGGAGCCAGTGGACCACAAAGATTTGCTTGGGCTCTCAGTTTCTGCCTGCACAGTCATCTAAACACCAGAACAAGACAATTACCATGCAGTCGAAAGCCCTCAGAGAAAAGCAAGAGCTAATCAACTCACTTGTGGAAACAACATGGTAATTTTGTAATGGTACCTTCCAAAACTATCCATTTATAGAAGGTGACAGCTCTCTGAAATCTCAAAACACCTTCTTCAACCACAGCTGTACCAGTAATTCAATATTACTCAACATTACCGTCAGAAGTTGGCATGCGGTATAATAAACACTTTATAACATGAAATACTATGTTTGTTTTCCATTTACCCTTTTATTGTATTTTTGTCCAGGACACTTAATTGAAAAAAGGGCTCATGTCTTTATCTCTTGCTGGCTTCCCTTCCCATAAATTATGATAATAAGATGACATTGTTTTTGCAAACTGAGCAAGCTGTTCTGTGTTTTACATACAGAGGACTTTGAAAATATTATGATAAATATTTTGATATACTTTCATATTTTTCTAAATATCTTTCCTAAAATTATAATATCACATAATAATTGCTGCGTACTTTAATAACTTTTGTATTTTAGGTTTGTAAAGAAAAGCATCGCTTTGAGAGACTGATGGATTACTTCCGCAGTGAAGAGGGAAACATTGACTTCATGGTAAGACAAGATTTTTATTATGTATAATTATGTGCTTCTTAAATGTATGTCCACCTGTCCATCCAAATAAATATATTTGGATCTAATACTCTGTTTTCACTTGGCAATAAAATGCAGTTTATGTCTGGATACGGCCCAAGGTTTTGATGTCATTATCCAGAAAATGTATCCAAATACCGATCACATGTCCAGTTATAAATTGGCCTGTTTGCATTTGTGGTCCAGGTCGCTTGCATGCAGTTCATCAACATTGTGGTCCACTCAGTTGAGGACATGAACTTCAGAGTCCATCTGCAGTTTGAATTCACTAAACTGGGACTGGATGACTACCTGGAGGTAAGAAAACAATATTGTGGTTACAGTGAGACAAAAATTCTCACGTGCAGACTATTTTCCCAGTTAGTGTCACTAAATCTGACCTATTCTCCCTCATGTCAGAAATTTAAACATACGGAGAGTGACAAGCTGTCGGTGCAGATCCAAGCCTACCTGGATAACGTGTTTGATGTGGGTGGCCTGCTGGAAGATGCAGAGACCAAGAATGCAGCGCTGGAGAAGGTGGAGGAACTGGAGGAGCACCTGTCCCATGTAAGTGCACCACCCAGTCTGGACCACCAACGCTGCTCTCTGTGCGCATTTATGAGATTGTTGTGGCTCGCTAGCTATGTACTTAGCTTCGCTGTGTCTATGTGGTAATTAGAAATCTACTGTGTTTGCATGTCACAAGTGGTTGAGGATAATAATTGGGTGGAGAATGCTGGAAAATACTGTGTGTGAAACAATCTTATGATTGTTCTTGTGTTGGCTCGCTCTTTCTGGGCAGTTGCCTTTGTATCCCACGCTGCTCTGCAAAGACCTTCTTCACATGGAAAGGTCGTAGGCAGCCGTGACATCATTCTAGGAATTTCAAAACAAACTCTGCTCTCAGGGGTCAGGAATGATGGGGGAGGATGAGGGTGAGGATTCTTTTCGTGAATTCCTGTGCAACATGTGTAATGTGGTCAAAATCAAAACCAAAACCAAAAGCTGTGTCATGCTCCTGCTGCATCATGCTGCTGGGTATATCCTATTTCTTATTGATAATGCAGTGTATGGAAGCCAGTGGGAGGGAGTGGGACTAGGAAGGATGCCCGTTGTTTGGATCAATTCCTGAATTCACCCTCTCTCATCTCTCTGTTGCTCCTCTTCTCTCCTAGGTGACAGAGAAGCTGCTGGAGGTTGAGAATGAAACAATGATGAAAGTAGCTGATCTGGAGAAGCTGCTGATTCAGAAAGATAAGGACCTGCAAGTAATACGGGTGAGCCGCAGTCGTAATGATGTAATGTTGCTTGCCTAGCTCGCGTCAGAAAGGCTTCACTTACTCTGTGTGTTAGCAAAGATCACTTTCAGATGCTTGTGGCTAAATTGCTGTGATAGCAAATTAGGTCATAAGGAAACAGGATGTTTCTTTAGCTTGTGGAGTCATTGTGCTGTGCTCTATATTGCCCCCTGGTGACTGCTCAGGAGACGTACGAGTCGACCAACACCCAGGTCAACACCCTGAGGAGGATGATCAAGGAGAAAGATGCGGCATTCCAGAAGCACTTCAACATCGAGAGGCGGCTGCTGGAGCTTGAACAGCAAGGCACCATCCGTTTGCACAAGAAACCTGATGGAGACATTGGCATCGAGCCGCTGGGTGTCGGTGGTGTGGGGAGTAGAAGCCTTGGGGTCCCTTTGGGGGACATTGGGCAGCTGTCTTTGGGTTCTACTGCTGGGTTGACAGAACTAGGAGGACCAGACTCCAGTTTACCACCAGCCAGTGAAGCTCCTCCGCCTCCACCGCCGCCTCCTCCGCCTCCCCCTCCTCTACCATCTGTCTCAGGTGATGGATCATTATTATGTGCGTGACACATTCATGTGAAAGTTGACTTTTTCATCGATAAACCCTCAGAGAAGGTCTATTTTCAGTACCAAGACAGGTGATGTGTCACAGTATTGTTCTTCTAACCCAGACAGGAAAGGGAAACACAAAGCTTGTTTCCTTTGTGTGTATGTGTGTGCAGAAAGACTGCACTTGGCTGCTAGAGCATTTTTCAACTTTTTTATTTTTTTTATTTCCAACTTCATTTAACCAGGCTTCACTCAAATTTAATATCTTTTTTGCATGTAAATATCATAAAATCCAGAAGGTGAAAAACAATAATATACTCTATATGTATAGTAATTTCATATTCTCTTCTACATTAATTACAGGCCAATCTGCACCAGTCCCACCTCCACCTCCTCCTCTTGCTCCTCCTCTGCCAGACTCTTCTCCCTCTGTTATCCTCAGTTTGGGTTTGTCAGGTGAGATGTTTTTGTTTGGCGCTTTCATACCTTAGTGTCTTTGCTTTCAGTTACACTGTGAGCAGTGGAGCACGTTTTAATCATTTATTTATTGATTGATTTACAGCCATCCGAATTAAGAAGCCCATTAAGACTAAGTTCCGCCTGCCCGTGTTTAATTGGACGGCCTTGAAGCCCAATCAGATCAATGGCACAGTCTTCAACGAGATTGATGATGACCGTGTGCTGGAGGTGAGTCAAGAAGCTAAAATTTAATTCACAGACAGCTGTGATATTTCTAATGACCAAGGTTTCAAATTTTTCAAATGCTTATGATAAATTAGCAACAATCCAAGTAAAAGTTGTTTTTTTTAAAACATTCAACTTCCATCCACATTATTTACAGAGATTTTAACATTCAAAAGCCCATGTAAAAAGCTTCAATAGGACTAATTGGAACTGTCTTATTGTAGCTCGGTAATTTTGGTAAATCACTTTTTCCGGCTGAATTCATACTTCAGAACAAAATCAACTAAAGGAAAAAAAGAAAAGCATAAACAGGAAAACGGAAACAGAGAAATGTGTCATGAAAGACGCACAAATGTACCAACAACCTAGAATAGTACATCATTGCAGAAACTTACTGTTTATAGTAAGAAGCTGGTTAAGAAAATTAGTTTTCAGGCCGTTTTGATATAAATTTACAATAAGTGAATTCATGTGCAGGAGCTGGATCTAGAGAGGTTCGAGGAGCTGTTTAAGACCAGAGCCCAGGGTCCAATTGTGGATCTTTCCTGCACAAAGAGCAAGGTAGCCCAGAAGGCGGTAAACAAAGTCACACTTCTGGACGCCAATCGCTCCAAGAATTTAGCCATCACTCTGCGAAAGGCCCACAAGAGCACAGAAGAGATCTGCAAAGCAATAGAGAAGTATGCACATGTCATGAACTTAAATAAGATACTTTTAGACTTATCAATAGAACAAGTTCCTGATACATGTTTCGTTTGCTCAGGTTTGACCTCAAGGCCTTACCTGTGGACTTTGTTGAGTGCTTAATGCGCTTCTTGCCCACGGAGTCAGAGGTGAAGGTGATGCGTCAGTACGAGCGAGAGCGGCGTCCACTGGATCAGCTAGCTGAAGAAGATCGCTTCATGCTGTTGTTTAGCAAGATTGAGAGGCTCACGCAGAGAATGAACATCATCACCTTTGTTGGTAACTTTGCTGACAACGTCAACATGCTCACACCGCAGCTCAATGCGATCATCGCTGCTTCTGGCTCAGTGAAATCTTCACCTAAGTTGAAGAGAATGCTTGAGGTGAGAGGTGTTTATTTGCCTGTTGTTTTCATTACAGCAGCATTTTTATTTTCTGTTAACCTTCATTCATTCTTTTGCTTCACTTGTAGATTATCTTAGCTTTGGGAAACTACATGAACAGCAGCAAACGAGGCTGTGTTTACGGCTTCAAATTACAAAGTCTCGATCTGGTGAGCAAAATGTTAGAGATATTCAAATGCTCAGTTTCTTGAGATACTAATCAACACATAAATGTGCCTCACAGGTTATTGTTGCATTGCTTTTGCTGATAATGTCATTCATTTTTTTTGTCACTCAGCTGCTGGATACTAAGTCTACAGACAGGAAGATGACATTGCTCCACTACATAGCTCTTATCTTGAAGGAGAAGTACCCTGAACTGGCAAACTTCTACAATGAATTGCACTTTGTGGATAAAGCTGCAGCAGGTGAGTTTGCACAAATAAACCACACGAAGATACAGCGTGTTCACCCTTAGTTTCCAATGTTTTTTACATGGGACACATGTGAATCACATGTATATGTAGAAATGTCATGGATTTATATTGAAATCAAATTCTGTATAATGTGTTTAAAATGTCTGTAAATATGACATATTCTTTACTGACTGTATGTGAAGTATCTCTGGAAAATGTGCTGCTGGATGTTCGAGAGCTGGGCAAAGGCATGGACCTCATCCGGAGAGAGTGCAGTCTCCATGACCATTCAATCCTGAAAGGCTTCGTCCATTCTAGTGACACACAGCTGGACAAACTGCAGAAAGACGCCAAGACTGCTGAGGTATCCAACACTGTCCTCGCCACCGAAACCTAAAAGTATCCCCTGGAACAAATGAAAATAGAGATGAAGCAAACCTCTGGCACACGTTCAGCTCACTGACCTCTAATACACAACCAATCATGGCTCTTAACTCGACAATGTTCACAAACGTTGCTTCCACTATGGCATTATCCTCCTTCCAAATTCTAGGAAGCCTTCGGCAGTGTGGTGAACTACTTCGGAGAGAGTGCCAAGACGACTCCACCCTCCGTGTTCTTCCCTGTGTTTGTGCGCTTCATCAAGGCCTACAAGGTGAGGATGCCAAGCAGACAGTAGCACTCCTCACCTCTGTGCTGACATGCTGCAGCTCTCTCTGCTGGTCATTTGGGAAGTTCCCTGGTTTTTGTTGTCAGTCTCACTGAGAGGGCAGAGCTTTGGCCGCCTCTGTGCCACAGGATGTGGCGTATCGTCAGAGGCCAAATAACAGGAAAGGCCAGCTGGGTCTGACTTCGGAGCTGCAGCTGTGGTGTTTAGACTGGTTCTCCCCCCTCCTCCCCTTTTACCTCCGGACAGCCTCGCCCTGCCCCACCACACAGCACACTTCCTGAGATTGTTCTCAGTCTGGATTTATGGGATCTGCTTAAGGAAATGTGCAGCACAAGGATTTCTGGATAGATGTGTCTGTTTGACTGTACTTGTGTGACTTAAAGGAACAGTTTGACAAACAGGGAAGCATAAAATTAGAAAATTTGAGGAGACACTTTATTAATTTTTCGTCTCTTATTGCCACATATAGAAGCTTAAATTTAAATTTACCTTCAGTAAGAGCCGGAGCCAAAATAACAAACAAGGTTTCATGTTTAAACCTAACTTCAAATCAACACAAAACAGTGAAAGATAGCTTGTAACAAAATTGGCTTGTCCTCTACAAAGTTTCCTGGCCATGGGTTAAATGTAGTTACACTAAGATACTAAAGAAACGGTAACTTAAAAGAAGTCATCTTAACTGTAAAATCACTACCTTTCTAACTCGAGCCCCGTAACAACACATCTCTGAGCTAATTTGTGTTTCTCCTAAGAGCTCGACTACGAGATCGATAACAACTTGTGTGTCTGTTTGTTAATAAGTCTTTTGCAACTCATTCATTTAAAAAAGATCTTTAGAGGTTCTTCAATGCAGATAATGTTGTCTCTGGTCAGAGCCAAGCTTAATATTTCCCTCTGTTTCCAGTATTTATGCAAAGCTGAGCTAAATGAATGTTGGCTGTGGCTGCATTTTTACCATACAGATATGAAATAGTTGTTGAACTTATCTACTTTCACAAATGTCAAACTATTCCTTTAAGATGTGAAAAAGTTGAAAGGGGGACTGAAGGAGAAATGCCTTTCCTGTTTATGTTGAACTTTTGACCTGTTTTCTCTGCTAAAAGGGCAACACAAGTGTGTTGACTCTGATTTATTTGAGTTGCAGTTTCTTGACTAGTCACCTTATTCTCCTCTCAACAGGATGCAGTGGGAGAAAACGAACAGAGGAAAAAGCAAGAGGAAGCAATGAGAGAAAAGTTACTGGCTCAGGAGGCTAAACAGCAGGAGCCCAAGGTACATGTCCAAGTGCATGCAACTGAGCTGAACGATACCTATCAGATGTTGACTCTGTGCTAAATAAAGCTTTGTGTTGTGCCAAAAAGCACAGCGAACAGTACAAATATCCTCTCTGCTGCTTCAGGTCCAGGCCCAAAAGAAGAGGCAGCAGCAGCAGGAGGTGATTGCGGAGCTGCGCAAGCGGCAGGCCAAAGACCATCGGCCCGTGTACGAGGGCAGGGATGGCACTATTGAGGACATCATCACAGGTGGGCCAGACAGAATTGTAAAAGGACCCCATGTGGGCACCCGTAGCCCGAGTGTTCCCAGGCTGAGGATGACTGTGGTCATTCACTGCTCTGCTCCTTTGAAGTGCACCTTGTGCTACGTGGTCCAGACACCAGCACATCTGGAACACAACACATAGCAGCGTAGCAGTCGCTGGATATTGCATGACGTGCTGTCTAGTTGGCTCTGAAATTCACAGCACTAAAGTTGTTGAGCCTCAACGTGAAGATTATCAGTCAGGCAGTATACAAGAAATTCAGTATTCAATGTGGGATTTTTGTGTTTAATAAAAGCATTTTTTTTAAGTATTCTGTTCGTAGAAAAATAGTGGAAACAGTTTGGGGATAATGCAGCTGTCGATATGTTAATATCCAACATTGAGGGGCTGTAAATGGAGAAAAAAACCCGAATCTACAGCCTCAACATGGTACATAAGCTAACTGATGTTTTTTTGTCAAGGTCATTAATCATTGTCTAAAATGTAAATAATATAAATGTTGCACCAATATAACTTTTAGTCATGTAAATAATGCTTCTGTGCCACTACTATCAGAGCTAAAGACATGCTCATTGTGTCCTAATCCTATTAAACCTGAGGGTTTTACAGGGATAACTTTCATAGATTGGAGTTACATTCTGCACAGCTCCACTTTTATCAGATTCATGACACTCTCCTGAACAAAATACGGTCCAATATCCCCCAAGAAGAACGGCAGTGTCTCAGGTGTGACGTGTTTTCTCTTCCTCCCCCTCCTCCCCCTAGTACTGAAGAGCGTGCCCTTCACAGCCCGCACTGCTAAACGCGGCTCACGGTTCTTCTGTGAAGCCAACCTCTGTGACGACGCCAACTGCTAGCCCTTCCCCCCTAATGCCAAGGTTGTCCAGGTGTCTTTCGTACGCCTCTTGACCCCACTGTGCATGCAGCATGATCCCTGTCAATCCATCTGACCCACACCAATTACAACTATTCTCAACTAACTTGGGCCGTCATTGGTTGTTTGTGTTCTACTTAAGAAGGCTCCTATCAGGCGTCTGGTGATAGGAGTCAGCCAAACCTCTTTGCCTGGCACAGATCTCTGTGGAAAAACATTTGTGCAGAGTGCTAACATGTTTTTTTTTTGTGTGGGGAAAAAAAACATGTTGACACACTGACGGTACAATCATGACTGTTTTCAAAGATGCAGAGAACATCGTGCATGACACAAAAGGCTGTGCATTATTTCTTTTTTAGTTATTCTGAACCCAATGATCTTCACATAAAGAGGTTTGGCTATCTTACTGGTTTTTTTTTTATCAACAATGCCTTGTTCCATGAGACTAACTTGTTTGGTGTTGGTTTTCCGGCTAACATGTGACTCTTCTTTCCTCAACCACCACTGTTTATTCTACCCCCCTTCCAGCTGAACAGAAGATTAATGACAGTATTTCCCTCTCCTAAGAGCGGGTAAGGAAGGTGGCCTGGCTGAAACCTGGCCTGCTTGGCCCTCCAGCTCCTGTGTGCTGCTACAGTGATGTCAGCTGCTTCAGCTAGTGCTTCAGATGCAAATAAAGAAACAAAACAAAAATCTTTACAGCAGTGAGAATCGTTTACCCCACAACAGAAACATAGACATTTGAAAGTAAAGTGTTGTAAAAAAAATAAAATAAAAAATAAAAAAAAGACTTCTCAACTTTAAAACATTAAATAATGAATTCAGTTATTTAAGTTCCCTCTAAGTTTTTGCCTCAGAAAAGAAGCTCCTGTGGTATTTTAGTTTTTAGTTTTATTTCCTAACTGTACCCTTAAAGATTATTATTATTATTATCATCATCATCATCATCATCATTCTCACCCCTCCTATTATATGTTGCATGTTGTCCAGTGTTCATTTACCTCTCACCTGTCAACAACGTCCGCCATGTTTGTCTTCGCTAACTGTCATCCGCGGTGTGCTCAAAAGCTATTTGGTCAACAGGCTCTGGAAAAAACAACAACACACACACACACACACGCGCGTGCGCTCGCTCGCTCAGTCAGTCAGTCAGTCAAACATGCATAACACAGTCTGTAACCAAAGCTTAAAGATTTCATTTTACTTTCACTGACACCGACTTGTTCGTTACTCCACAAACGGAAGAGCTTGTTGACCATCGTACTGTAACTACGAAAGCTACTTTTTTTTTTTGTATTGCTGCATTGTTTGTGTTACAAAGTTGCCATAACTACATCCCCAAAGCCTTGATTTTCACTGTTTTATGCAGCACTACTACCAGCTGAAAAACAAGGTTATGGGAATGTGTTGTTCAATGTTAATTCTGCATTGTTTATGCCTTTTATTTGCTAATTTAATAATTATAATACAAAGCTAACAAAGTTTTTAACTGCAGAAATGAAGAAGTTGATTTTCTGTTCGATCAAAATATACATCAAACACTCGGTTGCCACTTTATTCGGTACACCTAGCCAAAACGAATGCAGTCTAATACTGCACAATAATCCTGTCATAAATTCCCTTTTTTTGTGAAGGTTATGATAGCATGTTTTAGCTCTATTGAGGATGTGGAGCTATTGTACTGCTTGATAAACAGATGTGTTTCTATTATTTAGCTCACTCTATTTAAGATGAATGGAGTGGACTACAAAATAGAAACACACCAGTTTATTAGATGTATCTAATGAAGTTTGAACTGAGTGTGTGGTTTTTGTTTTTTTTAAAAACATTTTTAGCACATCAAAAGAAAAAAAAAAAAAGGATTTAAAGTTAGTAGAAGAAAGTTTGCAGATTGACCTCTTGGTCCTCTAACATGTGTGTCCCCCATGTCTCACCGCTCTCTCCCTGCTTACTCAGATCTCCGAAACCAGCCTTTCCTGCGAGCTGACGCGTTGATCCGGAGCGGTTGGAAGAGACCCTAAACCACTTATTCGTCACTTACACTCCCCTCCCTGCTATAACCCTCCTCCCTGTGTCCCAACGGTCCATCTCAACCCTGAGGCTGCAGATCACAAAGACTGAAAAGGGAGGACAGGACAGAGCCCTTGTTTTAGCTGGGTAATTTATTTATTTATGGAGGCCCTTTTTCAGCCACTTTAAGTGAGAAGGCATCTTTACAGAAGCACAATAGGCTGCTCCTCTGTCACTGCAAGACTTTCCCTGCTCTGTTGGCACTGAGAGCGTGACCCGTTGGAGGATGACCGCAAGACAAGTAGAGGTGAGTTGAGGACTGCCGGACCACAAAGCAGGTGGAACTGTGCTCTCACTAACAAGTGCCTGCCAGCATGTGGATCTTCTCAAAACCTGTTCATTTTCTCAGATTATACAGTCGCAGCAGGATTTAGACTGAGAGGCAGCCAACTCTGCTGCCTTGAAGACACTTGCAAAACATTCCACTAAATAACAGAGAAGCTTCGATATCACAATGAAACATTTGTGGACTGTTTCATAACCTTACACAAAGTCTTCATTAATATTGACAATTGTTGTATTTAGATTGTATCTCGGTGGAAAGACCATCACTTTTACTGGTTCTTCTTGACAAAGCTAGCCAAACCAAAATTTCTCAAATGTCTTATGTTTGCTTAAAAAGTGCCTTTTGTGTAAACAGTGTTATCTCTCCTGAGTCAGCCATAATTTGTTTATCTTACATCTTTCATTTGTTAAAGATTGTATTTTTTACCTCCATGTACTATAATATTAGCCTTATAAAACCGACAGAAATATGCAAATTGAGATTTCAGGCTTTAAATGCACACAATGACTAGAAGGTAGATACATTCTTTTTTTTATTTTTTATTTACCTCTCTAGTACATCATTGTCTTTTAAGCTCAGATGAGTTGACATGAGGATTCTCATGTCTTTGTGCCTTGTCCGCGTTGTGGTTAAAAACTGAATGTTACGCGCCTTGACAACCCTTCCTGTCACACCTTAATTGACATTTGGGAAGTAACAAACGTATGAAGACGACTCCACATGGACTGCCGATTAAGGGCAGACAGGATGTTGGGTTAACCTGCTATAAATGTGTTAATAGATGAAGGATGACGGGTGTTTCAAGGTTGTTGTTTTTTTTAATCTGTTTTACTACAGATGATGCGTTTCCTCCTAACAGATTCACATGACATTGGCACAAAGGGAGCGATACATCGTTACACTACTTAATTTGGCTCAACATTGTATGTAAACACTATTCTTTAAGTGAACATTTATATTAATGTACATTCAAATCAAGAAATTTACTTTTTAGAAGAAGCCATCCTTGGCATTGCCTATTGACTGAAAAAAATGACACTTTCTGTTTAATAAATATGATGAATCATGTAACTACAAGACCAAAGATTGTCATTATGGTTTGGGGGTATAAAAGAAAAGGATGGTGGCCTTTCTTTGTTGAAGCAACATTCAAACATGCCATTTCTACATCTACGTGTTTTATTTCTTATATCTTCAAGATGCTAATTTCCGATGTTCTCCAGCATGAAATAACGAGGGACTGCTTTTCCTCTTCATCTCTCCAAATGACAGACAGGGCCATCATACATTTCTACTATAAAAATCCATTTAATTTCTTATATCAAAAAGAAATAGAATCATAACAAAACAATCAGAACCACAAATATGTGGGTTTTTGCCACCGAAAGAAATTCTCCAACTGAAACATGATTGTTCTAATTTACATGGTCACATAAAAATTTAACAGAGCAGGATGTTTCAAAAACAAAAAAAAGACAAAATGTGATGAATACTGTTAACAAGTGAGGGGCAAAGCAGGGTTTCCTCTAGGTTGGGCGTGTGTGAGCACCATGCAGAGTGACATTGCGGGTATGTCTGATAACCAAAGTTAAAAGCAGCGTGGTGAGCAGTGAGACACACAAGGAGCAAAAAACTTTCAAAGACAAAAAACCAGGCCGACAGACAGATGGTTAGTGTTAGCAGCAAAGCAAAGGAATTAAAAAAGGAATGCTTATCAGGAAGCTAATCAGTCTACTTCCTGGGAATGCACTTAACAATTATCTAAAATTACATGTCCATGGAATTACATAAAATAAAAAATAAAAAAAGAAAGAAAAATTCAATCTCCCACAGAAGTTCGTACCATCAAACAGTCTCCCTGGCCTTTTTCTGGAAGTACGTTTACAATCAAAAGACAAGGAACAAAACCTAAATGCAACCACTCTCAGCTAATTACGGGTCGCAGATTGTTTTTCAGTGATGACCAGAAATTCACATAAGCTTGCCTTCACTCCTAAAAAACAAAAAACAACCTTCTCAGAGCAGGTTCAGAGCAAAATCCAGCTCCTGTCCAGAGTGTCCTGCAGTAGGCTAAACCAAGGCCACGGATATCCATCCAAGTCTTTTCATCCTGGAATGTGGACTTTGTTACAATCATCTTCATCCAGCTCACTCACACACTGCCATTCATCGCTGACACAAAGTATGTCAATTATACAATGACTTAAAAAACTCTTAAAAAGTACAGACTGCTATTTGTTACTGATGTTTGTATTCCTGGGTATATTTTCAAGACACTTTGTTAATAGGTTCATATATATGGAAATATATATACTATATATATAACTTTAGTCTGTGCAAGGAGGTAAAAGACAATCACTTGAATGTAGTTCATTGTGACAACAGAACAGACACCATCCGCGATGCTGAGTCTTCCATGTGTACATGTGCGGTTAAAGATCATCTTGTTCCTCCCTTCAGACCTCCAGCAGCAAACATACATATACACACAATGTGAAAGACTGAGCTCAACCAGCGTCCAGGAAGCATTTATAGTAAGCACTGACACTTCTCCTTTCTTTCATGAAAAACAAAGACTTGGCAACATTTTTTCTAGGATGGAACAATATTCTTTTTTTTCCCTATACAATTCATACAAAAATAAAAAAATTAAAATTGTTCCACTGCCATTTGTATCTCTCTATCTTTTACATTTGCACAGAGGTAGTGGCTATATGCGTGAGAGAGGATGGGGAGTTGTGAGAAGGTGAGCAAAATTAAAAATAACTGAATAAATGTCTATAAAATGGTTCCTTTTCCATCACCAGAGGAATTTTTTGTCAAAGAACAAAATATAATACTGCAATCACTTAAAAAAGTAGTCCTTCATTTTATACATTTTATACAGTGTTCTCGCTTTTCTTTTGTTGCTTTTCTTTTCAGTTGGTAAAGGCATAAGATGAGAGAGCTTGCTGGCTCAGCACTGGGTAGGGCACAGCAGGGCAATATTGGCATAGTTCAATCCATGCTGAGCTCTATGCCAGCGGGTCACTCATGTCCTCATCGCCCTGGGAGAGAAGCTCCTTCTTTTCATCAGTACTGGCCAGAGAGTTGCGGCTGTTGTGGGCGCCCATGTACAGGGTGGCATACACTGGGTTGGTGAAGTTAGTGGGCTGCAGGGCAAAGAAAATTACACGGTGACTCGAGGGTTGAGAGAGAATTGATTCTATAAATGTGAAAGAAGCATTTACTGTATTTTGTAACTTTAAAAAGGGTGCGTTAACAAATCCAACAATAACAAAACATTTCCCTCTTAACACTAGAGCCCTGACAAATAGACACTGACCACCTATTTTGACAACCATTTTCAAATTATACATAAAAACAACAAATACAAGAAAAAATAAATATCATGTTTTTTTGTTTGGCTGAAATGCAACAAAATGCAATAGAAATGCATGAGACTTAAATTTCACTTTAACTTCCACTCCGCTGTCAGACAAAAACACTAAAATAAATGAGCACCTGTGAGGAGACTGTGAAGCTCCTCAAACTAATAAGTAAAACATAAATGATACATTTTCACCCGATTTTCTAAAGTTTTCCATGACTGAGGTTTGACTGGCACTCAAAATAACATTATCTTGTTATCTTCTTTGCAGTAGTGTAATTGCACCACACTGGGAATTGGCGCCACAAGCTGAACTAACTGCTAGTACTCACATGAACCAAAGATTTGTGATTACATTTGGATGAAAATCTGGATTTTGGTACCTTACAAAGCTTCAAAAGTCCCTACCTCCCCCTCACTCTCTCAGCCAAAAGACTCTGGAACCAAAATCTCCACATGTCGTTTTCCAAATTCATAATAGAACTGGCTTAACTTTGGTCAATTTGACTATGTTCCCTCATTCATGTTGCCAACCCCCAAAGCAAGGGGTGTTACAAATCTTGCTGACTCAAGATTTGAGTCTGAAATTTTTGCTATCACCCCAAATAAAAACTGAGCTCAAATAATTGAGTGTATCTTTCTAGAAACAATGTCCTGCTTGCTCTAGGCAATTAGAGGATATTATTACAGTTTTCATTGGAGCTAGTTTTTACTGAGGAAATGACAGCACCATCACAAAAAATAAGCTCATAAAACTGAAAATATCTGCATGGTTAGAAACTGTCAGCATATATGAGAAGATGTGTTTTTTTGGATCCTTTAAACAAGCCAGTCTTTAGCTGTGTTACCTTGTCTGGGTCCAGAGCGAAGTCTGAATCCAGGAGCTCCCCAGCGTCATCGTCAGGGTCTCCTTCATAGATCTTATAGGCAGGATTCCCAATCTCAACATTCATGGCTCCATTTGTCATTCGGTGGTGCTGGAAGCCTTTGGCACTGCAGAAAAACAAAGATAAACAAAGTGAATAACCATCTAAACAATATATTTAGACCCTTGTTTAAAAAGATAATGTTCTATTTTTGGGAAAAATCCTTAATTTAACAAATCATATTGGCTAGAAAATAATCATAAATTGGCATAAAGCAGGTACTGACTCAGCACCAGCTACACACAATCCACACATTCAAGACAACATGTATTAAAGGTTGTCAAATGAGCTTTATAGTCAAAAGGCCATTTGATCAAACCCGTAAGATATACAGCAGCATGTCTGTCATGGAGAATGCTGGAATTTCACAATATCCATTTGCAAATATTCGGCTGTTTGCAAGTAAATAAACATTTTTCATAGATGCACAGCTGTACATTTTTACTCTGCAAGCACATAGCGTAAGCCTAACATGTACACATGTAAACAAGGAGAGGTATGGAGACGCAAGAAGGATGTAACAGTTCAATTGTCTGTGCATCACCATCAAAGCTACTTCAGATAAGAGTCCCTGTGTTGCTGGGTGGGAAATCCCATGGGACGCAAACAGGAGATGGCAGGCAAGGACAAACGGACAAATTTCTGCACTGACCAACAGAAGGGACAAATGGACTGACATGAAGCATAGCCAATCTGACTGTATATTTAGGAAAGGGAGGGGGAGAAGATTTGTGGGTCAACAGTTGAATTATGTAACCCTATCAAGTTACCGCGAGCACTGAGAACGAGATTTGCCCGGGCATAGAGACCTGGGAGACAGGAAATAGATGGTTATCAAAAGGTAAGCGAGAAAGAGAAGCTAGATAGCACAGGTGTGAGGACCAGATGAAAAATGGAGTTTGAATAAAATGAAGCGGTCTCCAAAACCAGGACTCACCCGCGCATTCTCCGCTTGTACCACAAGATGGCACCGACCGCCAGCAGTGCCAGCAACAGCAGGAGAAGCACGGGGATGACGATGGAGGCCGTGCCTGTGAGAGCAAATAATGTGAGCAAACAGTAGCAAAGTCTATGTTTTAAATCACAATACTCTGTCAGGAACGGTGTGACTTACTTCCACTAGAGGCAGAAGAATCCATAGAAGCAGCAACTTCACATCTGTATCCCCGCCATCCAACAGGACACCTATACACAGCCAGAGGTACGGAGTGTGTGTGAGTTTAAAACACAAAAAGAGGAAGCAAGTGTATTCATGCGTGTCTGATCAGTTGGAGGTTGTGAGGATCATGTCTTACTTGCACTGAGGCAGCAATGTGCGAGTGTCAACTGTACATTGTCCGTTTGTGCAGTAGTCCAAACAGGAATAGCAGCTGGGTTGGGTCTGACCATTCGGACAGCTACACAAATACAAACACGCATAAAAAAAAAATCAATTAGTTCCTTCAGAGTCCAACGCAATATTAATGCCAATGGTTTTAGAAGGAGAACTGGGCTAGGATGTACACAAACTTTTGATAATGTAGCAAACCTATTAAGGAGCATAATGTCAGCAGAAAGATGTGTGACCTTGGTACATGCTAACTGAGAAGTCCAAAATAAAAGTAAACAAATATTTACTAATATATTTTGTGCAGAGACCACGTTGTCCCTGGTCCTTACCTGCAGGACACCTCCCCTGAGGATGACGTCAAACATTTGCCCGTTCCGCAGAAAAGACATTTATTCAGCTCACACTGGTGCCCGATGTACTGGGTGGGGCACATACAAAGTTTGGTGCCATTGGAGGTTTGTAAGCAGGTTCCACCGTTCTGGCAGAAGCCTTCACATTTACCTGAGGACAGGGAGGAAGACAACAGAGTCAATAATTGGTACGAGTTTGTTTTTCCCATAGTGTTAATCCACAGCACACCTGTGTGATGTCATGTGAAAGATTTTGACATTTTTCATGAATTTAAAGGTTTGTTAACACATCTTTTTTTGTCTTAAGTACAACAGTAGGCTACATATTAATAGAGGCTCAAAATTCACACAGATTGTTTAACCATCATCTGCAATCTCAAGTCTTCCAAGAGTGGAAACATGTGAAAATGCTGCCACTTACTGTACTGGCACTGGTCTCCCTTGTACTCTGGCGGGCAGCTACAGGTGGGCTGGTTGCCCATGTTGACCGAGCAGTTGCCTCCGTTCAGGCAGTAGTCCTGACAAGTCTGGAGGTTGCAGTAGGGTCCTGTGAAGCCCTTAGGGCATCTGCAAGTTGGTGCACCTACAACACAGTTTGGGGTTTAGAGTTGATAGAAATCTCAGACAAACGTTAACACATGCAACTCCACATGCTAACCTGGGAACCCTCTAAATTTTCTTTGCCGTTACTAGAAACGTAATCTGGTTTTACATAAGGCAGAATAAATGAAATACAAGAGACCAAGAGTTGGAAATGTGTGGAAATCACTTGCTTCATGCCCTCTCAGCTGCAGTTGTTTGTTAGTTACTGTCACTAATAAATAATCCAGAAAGGTCTCCCATACATCAAAAGGATGGGAATTTTTTTTTTAACAGTTAAAACAATTTTCAGAACAAATAAAACATGTTTTCTAAGCTGTGATAAGGGGGCCTAAATAACTTGCCAAAGTAAAATTATCCTTTCTAGTTTGAAATTACATCTTTATTTCACTTTGTTATTTACTAATTAGAAATATTTCTACAACAAGGAAAAAAAGCTCACCCTCCCAATTTAGCTTAGCAGCATTCCCCAACCCACACTAAACAAAATGTACAATTACTCTCAAAGTAATGGACAAACTGAAATTTTGACCCAAAGAAGGCACTGGAGATAACATCAAGGATTCAAGTTAACATGGTCTGTACCAAATTTTGTGGAAGTCTGTCAGATAGTTATTTCACATAAAGCAAAAACTTTGAACTCCTTCATCCTCTGGGGACCATGAAAGTGAAAGTTTATGTCAATCCATCCAAAAGTTGTTCAGATATTTCCGCCTGGACCAAAGCAGTAGTGGTAGACTGATAGTAGTAGAGGACACCAGGCAGACCAACAGACAGATTACATTAGCATCTATGAAGCCATGATGTGAGGACCTTACCTCTATGAGAAGCAGTGCAGGTGCCTCCGTTTTTGCAGTAGTCTCTGCACTGGTTGATCTCACATCTCTCTCCAGTGTAGCTCGGCTGACAGCGACACTTGGCCACCTGACGGGCGTTGAGGAAGCAGCTCCCGCCGTTCTGGCACTGAATATTGCAGGGCCCTGAGGGGGGAGCTATGGAGGATGAGGATAACAATTTGAATGCAGCGTCTGAATGCAAACAGCCCAGATGGTAACTTGCTGGAGTGGAAGTGCTTTTGTGTGCAGACTTACAGAACGGTGACTGGGTGGGGTTCGGTCTCTCGACACATGTGCCGTTGTCGGCGACGTAGTCGTTCGGGCAGGTGCACACCGGCCCACTGGGGCTGAGCAGACACAGCCACTCACACTTTTTCCTGTCACATGGATTAGTCACTAGTGCAGAGAGAAACAAGACATCTGGTGAGAAAATCCGCACAGCGTGTGCATAAAACAAAATGTTGGAATAAGGCACATGACGTGCGTATTTAAAGCAATGACATCAAAAATGTACAACAAACTGTGTGAAGAAAAACCCTAGCTTGACTGACACTCACTCTCTGGCTGCTTGTAGCGGTGGTACAGGACTATGTCTGTAGCGTGGTTGATGCCTGTAGTGAGGTTCTCCATGGGGCCTTTGCCAAACTTGTTGACACGGAAGACAAAGTTGTTTATATATGTGACCCCGTATATGTAGTCCTCGAAGATATCTATGCTGAATGGATGTAGCAGGTCTAGAAATAAGAGAAATGAGACAAAAGGGAAAAATATGCACGCAATGTGTTAATGTTAGATTTGTAAACTTCCATGTTTCATACAGTTTTGTAGGGTGCACAAAGAACTCAACTGTTTTTGAAGCCAGAGACAGCGATGACAGGATCCAAACCGTCCAGACGAACACTGCCAATGACTGAGAGTTTGGCATCTGCCCAGTAAAGACGCTCGTTGAAGTAGTCTACAGCCAAACCTGCAGCGGCAGAATGGAAGAGACATTAAAATCTATATAGAACAAAAGGCTCTGCTGGACAGCTTCAGAAACAATCAGGGTTAAATTAAATCCTATAGTGTCGATGCAGCACTGACCTGTGGGCCACTGGATGTTCTCATGGACAAGAGTTTGTCTCAGAGTGCCGTCCATGGCAGCTGTCTCAATTTTAGGGTGGTTCCCCCAGTCCGCCCAGTACATGGTACTGAAGGGAAACACAGAGTTAGAACAAGCAGTTACAAAAGATATGAAAGCAGAAAAAAAGTGACTGTCATCATAGAGCGTAGGCCTCTCTCTTACCCTCTCTGTGGATCCACAACAATGGCATAAGGCTCATCTATCATGCCAGAGATGAGGGTCTTGCAATGCTGGCCTGACATCTGAGCCACTTCGATCACATCTCGACCTGAGTCAGTCCAGTACAGGTTACCAGCCACCCAGTCCACAGCTATACCACGGGGCATCTTCAGCTCTTTGATCTGAAAATACGAGCAGAAAGGACTTTACAGACTGCTCATGTGTTTGTATGATGAGTTTTTCTGTACATATCTGACCAGCATCACCTGTAGGTTCGTGATCCTGCCCTCGCTCTGCCGTCGGTTACGGTGAGAGTTGGAGGAAGACAATGATGTGGACGACCCTGGGAGTTCATAAGAGGAGATGCGGCCTGTGTGCCAGTTGGTCCAGAAGATGCGGTTGGTCTTGACGTGCAGGTCCATCGCATCAATACGTACGCTGGCATCGCCCTGGAAGGTCTGCTCATAGCGCCAGTTGGGCATGCCAGGGTCTAGGCTCCGGATTTCATTGTCGTCAGCTATGTAGAGAATCTGTCGACTGCTGTTCATGTCTTGAGGGAAAAAATAAGAAATTACAAGGAGTAATTATTATGACAGGTGGGGAAAAAAAAATGCAGCATGTAAAACCAATAAAGTTCTGATCCTCACTGTCAGCCTTGCAGGTGTCATTGATCCTGGTGAAGTACTTGTGGCAGCTGCATTTGTAGGAGCCTTTGGTGTTGTTGCAGATGTGGGAACACACTCCAAACTGTAGACACTCATTCTTATCTGAGAGACGGAGAGATTAATATTTCTGCCAAACTCTCAATCTTAAACATTTTGAAAAAAAAAAAAAAAAAGCAGCTTTTCTGCACGAGTACCTCCACAGGTGTGGTGTCCTATTTTCTGGAAGCCTGGTTTGCAGGAGCAGAAGGAGTCTGTGCCATTAGTGACACAATGAGCCTCATCTCCATCACCACACTGAGTCCTGTTACTGCGACAGTCATTGAGCTTTGTGTCTGGGAACAAACACACAAATGGAAGTTGAGCCAGTGCATTTAAAGATGGAAGGTTTCAGACCACAGATCTGTGGTAAGTCTTAGTATAAAAATATGTCAAGATGCACCTGTCTTGCAGTTGATCTCATCAGAGCCATAGTCCTGACAATCATTAAAGAAGTTGCAGCGCAGAGTGGAGCTGATGCATCTACCATTGGTACACAAGAACTCGTCCTTCTCACATGTAGGAACAGCTGGAGGAGTCTCTGTAGACACAAACACAAACACGTTAGCATCTCCTTTATCAAAGTTTAAGGAGTGAGAACATTTCACCAGAAGATTTGTAACATAAATGACAGCACAACTTACGGCAGTTCAGTTCATCTGAGTTGTCGCCGCAGTTATTAACACCATCACATCTCTTTGATAATTGCAGACATACGCGGTCATTCTGGCAGCGGAACACTCTGGTGGGCGGACACTGGAATTTCCCTAAGAGTCGAGCAGTGAGAGAGGCCAAGAACAAAAACAGATCAGGGACAAAGATAAAGACTGACAGACGTTCAACATGTGTGGGATTGGCAAAGCTGCAGCACTCACTGCATTCTTCAGGATTCTCGTCAGAGTTGTCCCCACAGTCATCCTCTCCATCACATTTCCAGGCGAGGGGTTTACACAGAGTGTTGTTACACTGGAACTCATCCAGAGGGCAGTGATGCCCAGCTGAGGAAACCAGCAAGAAACGGAGATATTTTTACTACTGGAGTGTCTTTGCATAAAACCTGATCCACCTTCTTTTCATGTTGTTCAGCTTTGAGGATTTGTGGCACAACTAGCCAAATGTGTGACAAGTCATAGTCACACAATTCTGTCTCAATAAATGTCAAATATTTAATTTACTTTTCCCAGGGTTCCCACTCCAAGTCAAATGTCAAATTCACTGACTTGTACTGACTAAAAAGCTGAAATTCCATGACCTATAACGAACAGAAAAAGCAGGCTGCTGTTGTGCTGAGCAGTCATGAAACAGCCACCTTATTTTATTCCCATCAATTTGCAAGCTCATTTCCAGTACAATACTTTTCACAGCTTAAACCTACTGCACAATTATGATCACACACAACTCATGCACCCTTATAGACACTTTTTGTAAGTTCTGCAGAACTTACACAAAAAAAAAATTCAAACGGGAACGGTAAGAAGCCAGCATGCTTCTTACTGGCGTGGCTGCCAAGGTCTCTCTGTCCCATAATTTGACATTTAGCTTTTCTGTCATATATTTTTTATCACCTAGTCTTTAAGTTCATCATTTTGTAGCCAAAGCTCTTGAAATTTACAATTTACTGGCATGTTTGCCTTCCTAAGCAGGTACAAGAAAAGTAATCTCTTTGCTGAAGTGCTTGCCACTTGTTGATGAACCCAAAGGGGGGTGAGTCAGTCAGACAATAAGGGAAACACAGAAAATAATTTGATTAAAAAAGACTACATGCAAAATGTTATATTTTGATGAATGGAAACTAAAATTTTAACATTCAAAATTCTCTGATATTCCATGACTTAGCCCAGAAAATGATCAAATTCCTTGACTTTTCTTGTTTGGAAAATTGAAAAATTCCCTGACATTCCCTGACCCAAAGGAGCCCTGTTTTCCTTGCTTACATACAAACACAATAAAAACAACAAATTTAAAGATGATAAACTTCAAAAATGCGCTTACCAGCACTGCCGCAGTTCTGCTCATCACTGCCGTCCATGCAGTCAGGGTCAGCATCACAGTACCAGCGGAAGGGAATACAGTGTCCGTTCTTACACTGGAACTGGTCGTTGTCGCATTTCAGAACACAGTCGTGCTAAAGAAACATCATAGCCCGTGGGCAAGTGAGAGTCAGCTGTCATTCTTACAAAGGAGTAATACACACATACAAATGTCAGTTACAATAAATATTATTCAAATAACACCCTAACACCCAAACATTATATCCCTGGTCTGTACCTCGTCAGATCCATCAGCACAGTCATGATCTCCATCGCACTTCCACCTCCCGGCAATACAGCGGCCGTTAGTGCAGGCGAACTCGCTTTCTGAACATTGTCGAGGCACTACAGAAGAAGAAAGACAAAATTAATGTCAGTGGCAGTACTGGTACAAGATCAGGTGACCTATAAATTTGAGCCTTCAGCACAAAACACAAGACAAGAGTGTAACACTTATAGGGACGACAGTATACACTGCAGGAGGTGATGTGAGAGAGTGAAAGGAGCTCAATAAGCCTCAATGTCACGTTAATGTATTTTTATATAACTGATTTAATTTGAGTGTTTTATTTATATTCACATAAGTTATATTTGTGGTAATAATCCAAAATTGCATAAAACATTTGGTTTTATGCAGTGGCATCTAGGGGCTAAAGGGAAAGACTACGGCAATGTTACTAAATTAATCCATGTAGAGCTCAGCTTGCAGACTCTCACAGGTTGGTGGAGATGATAGCGGGACAGGAACATGACAATGAAGACAGCAGAGAGGTAACACACGGAATATGGGAGCAGTTCACCTATGAAAGTGAAGGAACTTACCTCTGGCTCATGCCAACAGGACAATATGAAATGAAACAAATATCAGATGAGGTGAGATGCATCAGAAATTACAGTGAATAGACAATGAATGAGCACACAACAACTGCCTTAGCATGTCTGGTTAAAAAGTTAAAGGTTACCAGTGGAAAAAGGGTATGAGTATAAGTGACAGTGGACAAAGTGAGCCAACAGATGCGGTAAGTATGCAGTATGGAGGCATTGTTTCTGAGACACTCACTGCACTTGTCTTCATCCGAGTTGTCCCCACAGTCATTATCGTAGTCACACTGCCAGCGGCCCGGGACACAGCGGTTGTTCTTACATCTGAACTGGTACGGCTCACATGTCCTCTCAGCTGCACAAATCACACAAAATGTTATTTTCAACAAAATAAAAATAGTTGGAGCAAAATCCTAACATCAAAATTTGGCAACGCATCTGTCTACTTTTAAAAAGAGATGATATTCTTACCACACTCCTCTTTTGGCTCATCCGACGCATCGCCACAGTCGTCCTCACCGTCACACTTCCAGCGAGCAGGGATGCAGCGGCCGGAGTCTTTACATCGGAACTCGTCCACACCACAAGTCATCTGGGCTGGAAAAGGAAACATTTGGGGGCAGTTATACACTGACAGCTAATTAGGATGACTCAGAATTAGTAATATTTAAAACAGGAATGGAAATCCTACTGCAGTTGGCAGGTTCATCTGATCCGTCCACGCAGTCGTTGTCACGGTCACACACCCAAACACGAGGTATGCAGCGTTTGGTGATGGCACACTGGAACTGGGTGGGTGCACACGTGACCTCAGCTATGGGAGGGAATAACCAGATTTATAATTGCTGTGTGATGGGAGAAGAGCAAAACCAGAGAGAGGAAAGCTACTTACGGCAGTCCTTTTCATCTTCTCCTTCTCCGCAGTTGTCCTGGCCGTTACAGCGGAAGATACCTGGGATGCAGCGGCTTGGGTGGGAACATTTGAACTGGCTGGGCAGGCAGACATGAATATCTGCAGAGCAGTAACACAGGTGGACAAACAGACACTTTATTGCTCCAGACAGATTAGCATCAAATCTGTTGTTTGTTTCTGTTATTTTGTGATATACTTGTATTTGTTACAAAGTAAAAGTGTAAGATAATTACATGGGGATGACATACATTAAAAACTGTATATAAAAACAGAGACATACCACAGTTGGCTTCGTCTGAGTTGTCCTGGCAGTCGTTGTCTCCGTCGCAAATGTATGCTGGGTTGGTGCAGATGCCTGTACCACACTGAAACTGTCCTGGCCGGCATTTGAACTCCGCTGCCAAGACAGAAAGAGTCACAGTTTGTCAAGATCAAAGTGAACTTGTCTGACAATATTCAAACAATTCAACTCCTTCCTGTAGAGCTGTCCCTTTTATGCCAAGTTATGATCAAAATGAATCACATGCATTGCCGTTTTGTCGGTATCCAATATGACAACATTTTCTTACAAACAAAATGAAAAGAAATTTAAAAGTTTCTTCCTAAAAAGTTGTGACACTGCGTAAAATATAAACCTGAATATATTGTTCAGCATTCATGGTACGTTTCCAGATGTGCAAACTACCCATGCCATGTGCACTTATGCACCCCTGTACCATCATGGATGCTAGCTTTTTAACCTCTGCTCTTTAACCTGGAGGATGCAGCGATGAACTGTGTTCAAAGACAATGGTTTTCGGAAGTGTTATTAGCCCAGACAATGATTTCCACTGAAGAATTATGTCCGTTTTTAATGCAGTGCTGCCTGAGGGGCCGAGGACCACCAATAATGGTTTACAGCCTTGTGTACAGAGAATTCTCCAGATTCTCTGAATCGTTTTATGATATTATGTACCGCAGATGATGAAATCCATAAATTCTTAGCATTTTTATGTTGAGGAACATTATTCTGAAATTTTTGCACTATTTTCCCAGTCTCTGTGATGAACCTCTCCCCATCTTCACTGCTAAGAGACTCTGCCTCTCTGAAATGCTCTGTTGCCACCTAACCTAATTAGTTGAGATGTTTGACCAGGTGTTTTATTTTTAGCATTACGCAATTTTTCCAGTCTTTTTCAGCCCCTCTCCCAACTTTTTTGAGACGTGTTGCTGGCATCCATTTCAAAATAAGCACATATTTTTCTTAAAACAACTAAATTTCTCAATTTCAACTTTTCATATGTTGTCTTTAGTCTACTTGCAATTAAATGTGGGTTTAGAAAATCATTGCATTCTGTTTGTATTTACATTTTGCACAGTGTCCCAATTTTTTTGTAAACAGGGTTTTATTTAGTAAACCACGGAGCATTTAGGTGTAATTAAAGGTTCATTTTAGAGGCTTAACATATCAGCAGATTGGTTCCAAGTTGATTCTGATTTTTCATTGTTAAAGCCTTAATCAAACAATCCAATCACGTTCCAATGTTCTCATACACACACCCCTAACATGTACCGTGGTACAGCAATGTGACACGCGATCATCTTTCTCAAACACTTACGACAGTCTGTTGGCTCATCTGAACGATCCCCACAATCGTCCTCGGTGTCACATTTCCACCAGAAAGGAATGCACTTGTCGTTTTTGCACACGAACTACAACAGGGGGAGAAATTAATCAAAGTAATGGTAGGGTATAACAACAGAGCTTCACTATGTCAATGCCTTTAAGAGAGGCAGAAGGTAGTTACTGTATGACTGGGCAGCCAGCCAGCTGTCAATACACAATTGCCAGGCATGAGCAGTTTATCAAATAAGCTACAGGGAGCCATTGAGATGTGAAAAAAGACTTATAAACTATAGTCACTCAGTCATATTTCAATCAATGATGATTACACAGCCTCCTCACCTGGCTGGCAGTACAGTTGGACATGCAAGTACGCTGATCATTGGCCAGGTAGAAATTGGTCGGACAGGCACACTTGTAGCCCCCCCCAGGAGAGAGGAGGCAGAGGTTACTGCAGCCACCATTATTTGTCTGGCACGGGTGGTTAAGTACTGGGAAAGATGATAAATGTTTGAAACTTAGATTTTATATATATATGTTTCTTAGCACAAGACTGAGGTTTTATAATATCTCAATTAAAGGAGAGAAATATACAATCAAACATGTTTGTGTCTTAGAATGGTTTTATCTTCAGAGAAAAAAAAACACAACCTAATGAACCACAAAAACAAGCCGAACCTAGCTTTGACATAATAAAATGACATTTCATGAAAACAAATATAAACAGTTTTTTCCTTCAAAATTCCCAAACATCTAAAGTTATTCAAATGGCCACATTCATTTATCTCTACATGCTTCTACTACAGCACATCTCTTACCCTCTGGCTGCCGGTAGGGATGGTAAATGTGAATGTCCATGGGTCGATGCAGGGTGCTGATCAGCGTAGTCTTGTTGGTACCCAGAGACTTATGAGCTCTGTTGATGGACTTTGTCTCCCAGTCGGTCCAGTAGATGTACTCCTCAAACAGTGTCATGGCAAAGATGTGAGGGATGTCTTGAGTAAGAACTGTGAAGGCAAACAATAAATCAGCCACATCATTTATGAGAAAATAATCAGTCATAGTAAAAGTTTTCCACAGGATTTCATGACTTAACCTGTGCACATTTTCCGGTTGTATTTTAGCTTGAAAGTGCTCTTTATCAGTAAATAGAGGGACTTCAGGTGTGCAGGTGAAGAGGAGGAGAAGTGTGTGCACAAAATAGGACAGCTGGAGTCTAATCAAATAAATACAAGAAACAGGAAGATACCCAACTTTATAATTGACGTCTAAAATTGAATCTTCCTGAAATTCAGAAACCACATACAGTGATTTTAGTAATTAATAATTTCCTCCTGAGATGATGCTAAATTGCAAAGATTAACTTTTGGCAAAATCTTGCACTTAACTGAGGCACACAGTCGCTCCACTGTATCTGTGTTATGTAACGAGTTCTACACCTCATTAGGTTTTACACTGTAATGGCACTTTTTCTGCACTTGCTTGATCTCAAGTGTTTGATCTTGGTGTGTTACGGAAACACATCCAGATACGTCACATGTTCACGGAACTATAAACGCAAGAGTAAACACACAAAGTACATGTGGCACGAGTGCAAAACATCTAGCCTTTGAGTGAACACATTTTCAGCAATTATTTCATCAAACAATGTGCTTTAAAGAAATAAAATGCTGTTGATAGCAGTTTTACAGCACGTGCATGAACAGAGATATTAGCTCGATTAGCATGAACCGGCCTTTGGTCCATCCTTATCCGAATTTAAACAGACCAAGTCTTCTTCTGCAAACACACACAAGGGCGCACTGGTGTTTTAGGGTGTAGGTGTATCCAAGGATGGGTGAATAACTCACTGGGCACACAGTACTGGTAGAGCACCAAGCTAACACAAGACCATGTGAAATTCTATTATGAACTGCCCCTGTCATTTTATATAGGCAATAGCTTTCCCTCCAGCATGCTTCCATCAGCACAGTGTTTGTTGTCGAGGCATTGTATTGGAAGAAAAACTTGTAAACAGCACAAAGCTCAAACATAAGGGAATTTTGAAGACTGTATACAATCCCACGCATCGACATATTTACATTCTTCATTGAAGGAATAATGGGATGCCATAGCGGTGTGGGAAATTTCAATACAGCCAGCCAGTGCGCTCCTGAATTCCTGTGTGCTGGGTTGGATAACAATATCAACTATTGTAACAAGTGTGCTAAAGAACCGAGCGCTACGCAGACGTCATGCATGGTAGAGGCCTCACTATTCAGAACAATCTCTCCTATTCAGCGCTTCTATCCTCTGGGTCTGTGTTGCAGGACTCCAGCCCAGCAGACAACCACCAAACCTGCCTGCTTATGCTTGGTGGCTCTCAAAAAATGTGTATGCATGACTAGTTGACAAGAGGAAAATCGTGCAAACAAATGACAAGACCATTAGCCTACAAATTGCAATCAGTGGAAAGCCTAATCGATGTTTCACCACCGCTGTGGTCCTCTCATAAACAGTTTCTCCTGTTAAGTGGACAAGATTAAAAAACACTTAAAGATTCCCAGTTCCACGCCAGTATTATAAAGTAAATGGATTTTGGATTCATTGATTTACTCAATAATAATAATACACCGAGTCTCACATACACATCTTATTTTTAGAAACCCGTACATCGGCCAAAACATACAACTAGAGCCCCACAATGTTGACTATAAGCCAGAAAGCAGAGCATGACCCACCAGCCAGGTTGCTCCTAGTGTGAAAAAACAGTGATTGATGTGTGTACTGGTGTGTTACCTGTGTGTCTGTTGGTGCCATCGAGGCTGGCAAACTCGATGTAGTCCTCCCTGGCATCGGCCCAGTATATACGGTCATTGATGAAATCCAGGGTCAGTCCATTGGGCCAGGTGATCTTATCTTCTACGATGACACTTCTGTTGGTGCCATCCATCCCAATTCTCCCGATGTGGGGGTTGTCGCCCCAGTCAGACCAGTACAGGTACCTAACCAGCAGGGAATACAGACAATATTACAATTGTTCATTTAAATCACAATAACACTGAAAATCTCTTGGACGTTACAGGCTAAAATAATAAAAACAAGTTTAGTCTGAGATGAGCTGCGTTTCTCACCCATAGCGTACATCCACTGCCACGGCACGCGGTTCCCTCAAGCCATTGTTCACCAGCACAGTGCGGTAGCCCCCGTTAAGTTTTGACACCTCGATCGTGTCCCGGCCTTTGTCACACCAGTACAAGTTTCCTCCAACCCAGTCCACAGCAAGGCCATCTGGATTACTCAGGGAGGTTCGGTGCAAAACCTGCCAGATTGGTCATTCAAAAGGTAAAATAATGATAAAGTTTCTGATCAGAAACACACAACAAGAAGTGAATACTGTGCGTGTGCTGTGTCAATTGGATTATGGTCCACTATAAATAGAGCTTAAATATCCATTTAAATTAAAAGATCTCAGATGTCCTCCCTGACCTCAATGTTGCTGCCGTTCATGTGCATGCGTCTGATCATGCTGCCCTGAGTGGTCACATCAGTCCAGTAGATCATCTGCTCTGCATAGTGGAAGTCCAGCGCCACTGCATTATTGAGACCCTGAAACAAAGGAGGCAGGGACCGTTTTTAGCAGATACATAGAGGGTTAACAGTAAGAGCACCGAATGTTTCTTCAAACTGAGAGGCATGTTTCTCACCTGCTTTATAAGAGTGTAGTTGGAGCCGTCCAGGTTTAGTTTTCTCAAGTAGTAACGGTTGGCAAAGATCAAGTAGGGCTCCTCTTCTACACACAAACACCAGACAGAAAACACATGTTTCAGGACTGAACCGAGGATTGGCTATGAGCAGCCGGTGAATTGCAAAACACACATATGCGCGTCTCACCCGATGTGGACTTGCAGATGGTGGGGTCATTGGGGCTGAGTTCAAAGCCATCCACGCAGAGACAGTGGAAGCTGCCATGTGTGTTGATGCAGCGCTGAGAACATGGGTAGGTGGTTGTGCATTCGTCTATATCCACACATGTCTTCCCGTCGCGCTTCAGCTGGAAACCAGGATGACACCTGCACTGAAGGGGCCAAGAGCACAGGAGATATGTCAAAATCTCACAGCCGAAGAATTTTGGCACTTCTCACTTTAAGTCTGGACCAATTACAAGGGCCTGCCACCTTCTCTCGCAAAACCTCTCAGTCAGCCTGAGAAATGTGTTCTACCTTGCATCGAAAGCTTAGTTTCTGCTCCCTTTCTATGTAAATTGGAATTGGATCTTAAAACAGACATGAAATCCAACTGCTGCTGTCAAATAAGCAGCATAAATAGCTACAAATCTCATTTGCAAAGTTGTCTTACAACAGAGAGCATGGGTAAAAGATAAGCTGACATCCAATGTGTTTTTAATATAAATGGCACGAAGATCATTTTAGCATAAGACCTGGTGAAAACATGTATTCATTACTGGTCAAAATTAGCTCGAACTGTCACTTCTCATAAATATATCTGTGTTTTGAAAGAACGCCAATACTAATTTGCAGTCTAGTAATCCGGTATACATGTATATATACACGAGTCAGTCTACTATTCTGGTATGTTCACTGAGGAAGCTGCACTCCCAGAAACCTTTGTGATGATCCATTTAAGATATGTACAAATGAAATGTTGTGCAATCACTGAATTCCCAATTACTCAAAATTCAACACCTTTGGGATCCCACCAGGACAAAATTAATCCTTCGGGTGTACAAAGTCTTTATTATCACTTCCAAATGCAGCTTTGACCACAACCCTAGCACCACAGACATACGAGTTCACTCAGAGTTCAGGCTGTTCTAAGACCGGCCTCCTACTTTCAGGAACAAGAGCCAAAATATGTTTCAGTCTTACATAACTGCAGGCCCAAAGTGAACGCTTCCAAAGTTTTTACATCAGGTCCTCTTTAACTCTGCATTAAAAGCATACGCCCTGTTTTTCTGTTTTAAATGTGTGTTTGAGTATAAATAATTTAATTTGTTTTTAAGATGATCTTTGGCAGATTAAAAAGTGGAAAAAAAAAAAAAAATCGATTTAAATAATCAATTCGATATCTTACCTTGAAGCCAATTTTGAGGTCATCGCATAGCTGCGAGCAGCCACTCAGCTTACTGTTGAGACACTCGTTGATGAAGCAGTTGAGTTCATCAGAGCCATCACCACAGTCATCATTGCGGTCACACAGCAGAGTCTCATTCAAACACTTTCCATTACGGCACATGAAAGCCGACTCATTACACGTCCTCTCTGAAATCATACACAAATACATGTTGCATTAGAGACGTGTTTGAGCTACACCTCCATGAACAATACATTTTAAATGTGAGTCCTACTATATTGTGTTTGTAGATAAATGAAAGTTGTAGAGTAAAAGAAAAAACACTCATTATAATCTCTACCCGAATCTGTGCAGCGAGGGTTCTTGGGAGCCTCGTCAGATCGATCCTGACAGTCAAACTCTCCATCACACTCCCACTTCTTCTGGTTGAGGCAGCGGCCATTGGCACAGCGGAACTCATCTGGACCACATGTCGGGTATTCTACACCGGAACAAAGTGTTTTCATCATTCACCGCAAACTCAGTTGGTGGTTCAACAAAAATAAGCATGAATCACATTTGCTTTCAGCCCATAAAGTCAGCAAAAATCATATAACTTCCTGTTTAATCTTCTTATATTTCTCTTCCAGGGTGCAAAGTCGTGCACACTCACCACATTCTGGGGATTCATCTGACCCATCGGAGCAGTCGATGTCATGATCGCACACAAAGTGCTTGGGGATACACTGTCTGTTCTGGCACATGAACTCATTCTCAACATCGCACGTGCTATTGGTGTACACTGGAAGCAGAAAGAAACACTTTTGTCATTGGATATAAAGCTATGTTGTTTCTGGGTACTTTTCTTCAGTCAGAGCAAAAAGAAGACAGATTGTCCGTTGGGTTGTTTTGTAACTGTCCCACTCACTGCAGCCCGCCTTGACACTCTCATCAGCTCCATCAGGACAGTCCTTATCTCCATCACACTTCCAGCGCTGAGGAACACACATATGAGAGCCTGGACATTGGAAAGCCTCAGGACTGCAGGTCTTGGACTCTGTAACAACATCATGTGAAAGTTACATGCAGCAGGACATATTATGCATACAGTCAAATGTCAGAGATATAGTGTAGAGAGGTAGTCAGCTACATGCCACTTACTGCATTTCTGGTCTTCATCAGAACCATCACCACAGTCATCAGAGCCATCACACACCCAGTGGCTGGAAATGCAGCGGTGGTTCCCGCATTCAAACTGGGTTGATGTACAAAATTTGTCTGCAAGAGAGGGCAGAGAGTGCTCAGCATTTTGGAGTCATTATTTAATTTACCCTAACTGTAACTTGTCTTTTTTCATCTGCAGTGGGAAACCCAAAGAAAAACAGTCTGACTTTTGTGTTTTCATAAATAAATTAAGGGTACTGGAGGACAACTTTGTAGAAGACTGACCACAGTGCGTCTCATCAGCTCCGTTCTCACAATCATTCTCCTTATCACAGGTCCAGCTCATAGGAATGCAGCGACCGCTGGGACAAGCAAAGAAGTTGACTGGACATTTAAGCTTTCTTTTATCTGCAAAACAACAGAAAAAAATATAATGTTGAACCTCTGACACATTAAGAAAAGCTTAAAGTATGTTAGATGAGAAGCTAAACACCCACCAGGACAGTTTCTCTCATCAGAAAAGTCTCCACAGTCGTTGTTGCTGTCACACACCCATGAGGACAGATAACACAGAGTGGTTTTCTCGCAGCTCTGAAAGGAGGCTCCTTTAACTCCAAGACGGAAAAAACGGGAGCAATCGGTGGGTTCTGAGAAAAATGGAAAAAGCTTTAAAACTACCTTCAAATATCTAAAAATAAATGTTACCCCCTAAATCCCGTTCTGTTATAGGTGGAGAGCCAATTATATTCTTAAATTGTTTTCTCAACACTTCCACTAGTGAATAAGCAAGGATAGGAAATATTGTTGATAATTATGATAGATTACATACGGCAGTTTATTTCATCGCTCGCATCCTCACAGTTGACCACCTGGTCACAGCGGCTGTAGTTGGAGATACAACTTCCATCTTTGCACTGGAACTCTCCTGCTTTGCACAGCGTCACTGTAAGGGCGTAAAGGAGTTTTTAAAATCACAAACTGTAAGCAACTGCACCCTCACAAGCAATTACAAATCCTGATTAAGTACATTTCATAGTTCTTTCATTGTGTACCAGCTGAAGAGGATTTCTTTAGTCAACCGAACCACTCAATAGCTCCCATTCAGGCAGAACTGATCCACTTAAGGTTTCATTAAAATGTGCTATTTGATCAGCATTTAATAACATTGCAGCTTTGTGTGGGAGGAGCAGTTATAAGTACACTATTATCTGATGACATTTAAACCTTAAATAGCTGACAGAGATGTCAAAGGTTTATGACTTACTGTTGCAGGGCAATTCATCTGAATGGTCACCACAGTCATCAGTGCCATCGCACCAGAACTGGTGGCCAATACAGCGGCCATTCATGCAGCGTCTGTAGCCTTTCTTACAAATTCGATTGGCTGTAGAGGAAGAGCAGTTGATTAGTTTGTTTTTGCATTTTTTTTTAAATATGTATCTGTCAATTTACCATTTTTATAAATGAAGCTGATAAGCTGTGATGTATATTTTGAATCAAACTGATTACTTTCCTCTCCACTCCTCCTCTCAGGTCAAAATCTACACTTTTTTCTCTGATAGTAATTGTTTCTACAGCTCTAATTGCTCAACTGTTCTATCATCAAGTCATTGTATTTGACACTCATTCTAAATTGCTCTCAATATAACCATCAGCTAATTATCTGCAGTGTGAGATGTAAAGTATGACAGCTCATTGTTCATCATCTAATCGTCTCCTAAAAACTCACCACAGTAGGACAGCTTCTCATCAGACTTGTCCTTGCAGTGGGCCATCCCGTCACAGGTCAGGCTGTAGTTGATGCAGTCGCCGTTTCCACACTCAAAGTCATCAACATTTCCACATGACACGTTCAGTGCTGGTGAGGAAGAAAAAAGTGAATTCAGAAACATTCAACTATTTTGATGAAGATGAGGCTTTCTAATGTTTTTATTATATTAAGGTTGAAGACTCTCTCGTTCTTACAAGAGCAGGTGTTGTCTTCCAGGAGTTGTCTGTCTCCACGACAGCTGCAGTTGACCCGTCCATCAGATGTGGGCAGGCACAGGTCCTGGCAGCCTCCGTTGTTTGTTCGGCAAGGAGAAAACTCACCTGAGGAATGTATATACAGGAAGGTAAGTTAGGGAAGCGCCAAATGCCAAATAGTTGACAAGCAGCCCAGCATGATGAAATGTATCTACTGATATGACTCATTGTACAAAGAAAGTATCAATAAAATAGAGCATTTTGCATGAACTATCAATCCATGCCGTATTTACAGCAGTCCTTGGAGGTTGGCATTCATTATATAAGCTGCAATATAACTGCCATGGTGGCATCACAGGTACTCACACCAGCATTTCAACTTGCTCACAGTGACTATGCTAAAATGTGGATATTTGGTAGGTATAATGTTTACCACATTCACCATCTTAGTTTAGCTTGTTAACATGCTAACGTCTGTGAATCATCAATAAACAAAATATAGCTGAGGTTGATGAGAATGTCTGTTTGCAGGTATTTTAAAATAAATCAAAGTATTGGGCAAATTTCAATTTTGACCAGATGCTGTTAAGGAAAAAAACAATACCAAATGTTATGGCAATTTAACCAATAAATGTTGAGGTATTTCAGTCTGAACTAAAGTAGTGGACTAACACGAACAAAATGATTGACTTTTAGGAAGAGTGAAACGAGTTTTTATAACACAAATGTCACTTACTGGAACTATGTCAGTAAGAGTTAAGTTGTTGATACTCACAGCTGTTGGAGTCATTAGCGACTGCAATTATGCCCATTGGCTGCTGAGGGATGTCGGCACGGAGCACTTTCATGTCTCCTCCCGTGTACTTGTCAGCTCGAAGGACAGCCCTCCTCACCCAGTCAGTCCAGAAGATATAATCTCCATACACAGCAAGACCGAACGGATGGACAGGCTCATTCTTCAACAAGACCTGAAGCAGAGAAATGTTGGCATTATTTCAAGACCATGAAGTAAAGTAAATCAGAGTAAAGCAAAGTAAAATAAAGGTGCTCCCATACATAACGGTTGCTTCCATCGTATTCGCATCGCTCAATCTTGTCCAGTGTGGCGTCGGAGAAGTAGAGTTTCTCAGCACGGTGATCTATGGCCAAGCCATTGGGAGTTTTGATGTCACTTCCGATGATCACAAGCACGTTGGCTCCATTCAGAGAGGCCCGCATGATGCTGGGAGCATGCTCGTTCCAGTTGGTCCAGAACATGAGACTATGGGAGGAAACAAACATTATGATGTGCAGTGAGAGCTCCTAAATGTCTTGGTGTAAAAGTTAAGGTTGACAGAACTAAAATAAATCTGCTGTTGAGGAGAAAGAAAATAAAAGGTCTTGGAACTGGGCCTGGATGTAATGAAGAACATCGAGATTCGATATTAGTGACTCACGCCTGACACTCGTCCAGGACAAAAGCTCTGGGATGGTCTTCTCCGGACATAGTGACTACAGTGTTGCGGTTATAGGCTACAGAGCGACTCTGGTCCACGGTGTGGCGAGAGATGGTGGAGGTTGTATAACTGGTCCAGTAGAGTGTATCCCAACCACGATGATATGCCAGGCCCTCGACTGACCCAACATCTGTGGAACAGAAGAGAAACACGTTGGTCCTCTGAAAATATTTTGGAACCATGATAATGGTGGTTAAATTGCTTTAGATGGACAAACTCTTTATTTCAAGATAAAAATAACACTTCTCAGGGGCGTAAGTAGGAGCCTTCAGTGAGAATTCAACAAGCCATTAATCACTGTCATAGTTGCCCTCATGCTTAACTCTGACAGACTTTATTAAACAGGCAGCAGTAAATGCTTTTAAGGCTCCCACATCTACCCACATCAGCTCATGACTGCTGAAACGTAGAGAGGAAGAACAGGACAGAGAGAGAGAGATAGGCAAGTGAAAAGGAGAAGAGTAAAATGGAAGTGATAGCACACAGATCTGAGTGTGTGCCATGGGTGTTGTTCCTGGAGAGTTTAAGGAGTCTGTATCTTCCCTGTGATTTCATAGTTGCCTGCCTGCACACGCAAATACAGCTCTTTGTGGATACGCTCATTCATAGTGGCTTTTTCAGTCATATTTGGTATGAATGGCAAAGATAAAGTAGCTTCTCTCAATATCTATTTTACCCTTTCGTTCTTTGATCCCAAACTCATAGTACATACTGCAATAGGAATATTTGCTTGACACACAACATCATGAGCCTTACAGGCTCCAAGGTGTGCATCCATCTGTTATTAGTTCCACTATCAACCACATTGATGAGCACTTACAGCCAACAATAAAAGCTGAACACTCCACACAACTGTTTGCTCTTGGTTCAAAGTCTATAATTGCCTCTTAATGGATGTTTTACATGAATTTCGAAGTGCCATAATCGATCTTAATGTTGGACAGTTTTAGGGCTGAATGCCTTGTTAACAAACCTAAATGCAACACAAAGAACAGTTCTTGGCCAAATACAAAGTCACATAAACAAGCAGCACTTGTGTTTTTCCACCTCAACAGTTAGGCTGTACAAGACAGAAATGAGAAAATGGTGTGCTTGAGCAGCTAATTGCTTGGATTAAAGGAAGAGCACACTCTGAACAGGGACGAAAAAAGTGGGTTCAAGTCAGTATTATGTAATGAGAAACAGCAGTCTCGCCTCCCATTGGCTAAATCAGCTCAGCCACTGGTTACTGTGCAAACAGTGGAGAAAACCTGTTGGGAAGCCGATTGCCACTCAGAACAGAACCTTTTCTGACAATAATGGGAGTAGGTTAGCAGCTAATGTGGCACCTGAGAATTACTTTTGTTACTCTTCTACTTATGTATTTTTTCCTTCACTGACTTAATGTCATGTTAATAATATAGCAACTCTTCTGCTCGCAGGGTCTACATAGAACAAGTCTCTGAAGAGCTTCTAAATGGACAAGATGCCTCCTGCCGTGTTGAACACTTAGCATAAAGTAGCATTGACTGCCTTTAAAGAGGAATGTCTGTTAGCAACCACTCGGATGAATTTGTCCACTGTTGCCCGGCTTCAAGAATCAATACGGCCATAGAGTCACTGCTGCACTGCCATCTCTCCGGTTTTTACCCAAACTGCTCCTCCTTGGATTACAAAGGACATGCTGATACAGCTGAGGAAAAGCCAGCGTGCAAAGACTGCTCTTTAAGGTCATGTTGTTCTGAAGAAAACTGGATAACAGGATTGCATTTTGAGAGGAATTTTCCTGAGATATTCCTTTTATCAGAAAAGTGGAGTGCCGCATCCAACCATCTCCAAGTAGTTTACATTTCTTCAAACAGCTGGAAAACAGTAGGAGTCGCAGCGTGAAAGACACAAATTTAAGAGGGATTCAACCAGACACCAACAGAGCACACACTGCTCAAAAAGAAACAAACTTAAAGAGTTGAATATCTCTGGGCACCAAAAGAGGATGAACGATACATTTTTGTATTTTTTCGGTTCTTTCTTTCTGGGAGTGCACAGACTATAAATGAGAGGCCAGATAAATAGTTTGATTACAACTGCTTAATTAATTGCTATTATTATGAAAGTACTTATTGGAATTGTATTAATGCCTGTTAATAAAGTTGAAGACTTGAACTGGAGCTAACATATGTGTCACCCAGACGCTGCATGATCATGTTGTTCCGATGCTTACTATTAACAGGACATTAGATTAATTACTCTGTCGATTATTTCAGTGACTGCATGGAGACTTTGGGGCAGCAAATAAACAGCAGTGGCCTCGGCCCACTTGACAGGGAAGATGAGGCTTTAATCAAAGCTGTGGTGCCCGTCCTAGACGGGCTGATTCTGGTGACTGGCCTTGTGGGGCAAACCCTTGTCATCACAATCCTCACTGGCAGGAGGATGAAAGAGAGTCAACCTCTGCATGGTACAGACACCCTGCTGCTGGCTCTGAGTGCTGCTGACCTGCTGCTGTTACTCTGCCTGCCCTTCCACACCTCTGCCATCACGCTGGGCTACTGGCCATTCAGCAGTTTCCTGTGCAAAGCCATCAGCTTCCTGGGTGTGGCTTGCTCCGTTGCCTCGGTGTTTACCCTGGCAGCGTTGGCTGTGACGCGTTACCTGACGGTGGTGCACCCCACGTGGGCCTATCGTTCAAGGATGCACAGACAGATTAAGCTGACAGTGGCTCTGCTCTGGGTCTCTGCCTCGGCTTTGGCAGCACCACAGTTTGCTTTCCGCACAATTACCATGTCCAGCGCGGTATACTGCTTTGCCTTCCTGTCCGACTTCAGCCAGCTGGTCTACAGCATTGCCCTTTTCATATTCGGCTTTGCGCTACCACTAGGCATCATTGTATTGATGTATGTCAAGATCTACTGTTTTCTTCGACATGCACGGGGGCTGGGGAATGCTCCCCAGCTGGAACGCTACCAGAACCAAGTCACTCACACTTCAGCTCTCCTGGTCCTAGTCTTCACTCTCCTGTGGCTGCCCTCCTACGCCGTCATGTTCTCCTTCATTGGAGGAACCCTCCTAGGTTCACCCGGCTACAATACTATTGCCATCGTAGCCAGACTGTTGGCGTCCTCAGCAGCAGTGGTAAACCCTGTACTGTATGGCTTTGCGTCTCAGAAGTTTAGACGAGACCTACTGGAGCTGGGGAGAGGGCGCTGGGCATGGTGCAAAAGCTGTCTGATTGGTTGCCCTCAAGTGATGAGAAGAGACATGGTGCAGCCATTTGAGCTGGACACGACCTCAGAGAGAGACCAAAACTAACGCTTCAACCAGAAGGAAAACACTGCTACCTCATGAGTTACTTCATACTGGAATTAGAGCTAGTTAATGTGGATAAAAGCGATATTAACTAGCACAAAATATAAATGCATTACTATATCTACATATATATTTGTCTATATATACTCTATTTATATTTATCTATATTTTGTATCACTATATGGAAATGTGATGAAGTAATGTTGAAATAAAATAAACTTCATTTCAAGTTTTTTTTTTTCACATTGTAAAAATAAGTTTTTCCACTTTAGTTTTTCATCCACTGATGACAGAATTTAGGAAATGTTGTAACAAAATGAGTTATGGAAGATTAAATTACAACTTTTTTTATAGTTATTAATTTAGGCAGCAGAATGTTATAAAACAGTTACACAATATGATGATCTAATCAGGTTATGATTCTACTAAAAGTTAATATATGATCATTTTTATTTAGTGCTTATCTGGACAAATACAGTCCTCTAACCTTAGATGGTTCAATTCTGTAATCAGTACCTAAAAAATAATTTGTGGGAAAACCAGCCATCATTTTCTACAATCTGTTAAAAAAACAGATTCCAATCCAACATCAATAAATACACAAACGCCCATGCACTTTAATTGCTTTCTTGTGTTCACAATTAAAAGAATGAATGTTCTGAATATTCAGAATTCCTAATGTTATCTACAAACAGGTGCAGGTCTTCAAAATGTGATGTTTGCTGGATGGAGTTCAACAACCTCCTCTTAAATAATTTAAAGACAGTGGGATTCAAAACAAACTTCAGTGTTGAAACAAGCAAAAAGCAGTGTGTGTGTGTGTGTGTGTGTGTGTGTGTGTGTGTGTGTGTGTGTGTGTGTGTTGCGTCTGTGTCTTCTTCAAGTGGCAGCCCTAAGTGATGTCAATCTGAAATAGTTGAGAAGCTATAGCTGTGTGTTTATTAAAGCGGATCCTCCTGGGTGCTTGTGTTGTCAAAATGCGTGATGATGTCTGTTGACAGTGTCAGGGAGACGAGGGACAACATTAAATTATTAATGGAAAAGAATAAAAAGTGGTACCACAGCTGAAATATGCTATATGTACACAGAGTGGGGAAAGGTTTTACGTACAGTGATACGAATGATGTAAAAAAAAAAATGTGATGGATCGTTTCACACTTACTGTCCACCACAATCTTGCGGTCTGTGCCGTCATCGTTGATCTGCTGGATGTTGCCAAAGTGAATGTCACTGAAGAAGACGCGGTTGGCTCCCTTCCCTCCACCACCATGGTAGTCAAAGGTGAGGGCGATGACATTCTTCATGTGGTCCGGGTCCTCAAACGGTTTTATTGGCGCGTTGAGGTTCGTCTCATCGGACAGGTGAATGCTCTTCAGTATGGTGCGTTCAGAGTACAGCAGGTATCCGTCGTAGTCGCGGCAACTGCGGTTGTCTTCTGCCAGCATGCCATGAGCACAGGCACAGGTGCGCTCCCCGTTGCCACGGAAAAGACACAGCTGTTCGCAGCCGCCGTTGTCTTTGCAGACGTTTGTGCCTGTGGAGAGAGCCACACGTTCATGAGGTGTGCTGTTAACCAAATAATGAGCTTGATTACAGCATTTCTTCAGTGCCTGGAGTGTGTTGATTACTGTCGGTGATACAACTTTTTATCACTGTGCGTGACAGGCTTTTTTAATACCTGTCAGGACCAACTTGTCCCACTGTTCTTACAAGGACATTTTACCAGAATTTTTTTAAATTTTTTTAAATTTTTTTAAGAGTTCATAGTTAGGTTTAAGTGTATGTGCTTTGTGTGTTTCCTACCTTGCTGCCTGGCCCTGTTGAAAACTTTGATGTCTTTCAACTGTACACCAATGCCTGTCCTGAGCTGCACAGCATCTGTAGCATTGTCTTTGCTGCCTCTCTTAATGGAGCCGTTAGCATGAGTCCTGAACAAAATACAATAAGACAATGAGTCACTTAACAGCACATTACAATATGAAACCTTTCACATGATTCACTTAGAAGAGTGGAAAAGCTGACCTATCACTCCAGTAGATGTATTCCTCAAATACAGAGACAGCAAACATGTCCATGTTGTTGTTGGCCAGCACCAGCTCCCTGTTCTCTCCAGTCTCAAGGTTGATACGCTCGATTTTGTCTGTTCTGGCATCGCACCAATACAGCAGACCCTCCTGGAGGGGTAAAGTACAAATAAAATAGTGTTAATTATTGACTGAAAGTTCAAATAGAAAATTCAACCAAAATGGTATTTGGGAAATCATTCTATTTCCCCTTTTCACTTGTTCACTATAGCATCTCGTGCTTTAATATACAATACTGGTGGATGTTACTTGAGGCAGCTCTAAAGCCAAATCACCATTAATCTTAAATATTATTAAGTTACATATATCTGGTTAATAAAATAATATGGGGGACTGGTATAATTTACAGAGAAAAGTCTTAAGCGATCATTGTGGCTACATTAGGCAAAGTTTATCATGCATTACAATTTAAATTAAATGTATGAAACCACAAGACATGAACTACTTCTATAATTGAATTAAGTAAAAACTGTGGATAATTCTTGTTGCATGAAACGCCAGCTAACCAACGATTCAGTCTCTGGAAAAAAATATCCCCAGTAGTCATGGGAAATACCTTCTATAAATAAAGACAAATGTGATTAGGAATATCTAAAGTGCAATAACTTAAATTGGGGTCCACACCTCGTAGTCGATGGAGATCCCATTTGGCCAGCTGATGCTCGCATTGACCATGACCAACCTCTGGGAGCCATCTAACCGAGAACGTTCAATACGAGGATACTGACCCCACTCTGTCCAGAACAAATACCTGCACACAAGGACACAGGAGATGATGTAGAAGTGCAGTCAGGGGAATTTAGAAATGTCAGAAGGCAGATTTAAGCTGTTGCCCGGGAGCGTTACCCTTTCACCGGGTGAACGGTTATGGCTCTGGGTTTGTCCAGGCCCTGGGAAATGACCACATAGCGGAAGGAGCCATTCAGCCTAGCCACCTCAATCACATCAAAGCCCTGGTCAGTCCAGTAAATATTTCCTATAAAAGAACAAAAATATAAATCAGTTGTTGTCCCTTATCTGTACTTGTGCCATAATAATGTAGGCATAAATATTGGAAATAGGATTTAAATTTTTTAATGAACAAACCTGCGATCCAGTCAACAGTGATGCCCTCCACCCGGCCAATGCCGTTGGTAACCACATCTTCTCTCCACGTCTGATCTCTCTTGGCCCTACTGATTGTACTCAGGCCCATGTCCACCCAGTAGATGGTGTCATTTTCTGAGGACGAAATAATGACAGCTTTAAAATGTCATTCAAGCCAGGCCATGTATTTCCTGACATCCCTCAGTGTCACTCACCAGCGTGGAAGTCGATGCCGACGGCCAGGGAGGTGCCAGACACGGGAACCAAAGCATCAGATTTGTCTGCCGGGTACAGTGGAATTCCTCTGATTCCCTCATGAACAGAATAGAGCAGGAAGGATCCTATACCTGCATGAGGAGAGGACATGAAGTGTTAGATTTAGGAGACATTCATACAGTATGTGTGACTAAAGCTGTGAAGCACCGTCTCACCTTCACAGGACTGCTGCCCTGTCTTGAGGCTGTATCCAGCAGTGCACATGCAGGCCCTGGTTGTGGGTGAGGTGGGCAGACATAGCTGTGAGCAGTCGCCATTGTTGTTACTGCACAGGTTGATACCCGCTAAAGGAAAAGGAGAAGAGCAGTGAGAACCAAGGAGAAAAAAATTGACATGCTAAATGGGTTTTCTACCCGCTTCAGAACACAAGACTCAATTCATTGTTTTCTACATTGCCTTTGCAAATAGAATTACTTTTTGACTGCAATATTTCTCCTCCTTACCTTTCTGCACATCCTCATCATAGATCCTCATGTGCATCATAGGAGAGGTGTTGTTTCGTAGAACTTTCCAGTTTCCTCCATCCTTCTTGTCACATGTTCCTATCTGGTCTGTTCCCTGGTCTGCCCACCACAGCTTGTCTCCTAAAATAATGGAAATGAATTCATATCTTTGTGATGTAATTTTGAGATAGTGATCTCCTTAAGACTATAAGCAGTAATATGATGTAACTATCAACAGTCAGATGAGAATATACATAAAGAAAATATAGATAAATTTGAAGTGTTATATTTTTCCTCTTACCCATAATAGCCAGTGCAGTAGCCTTGGTAAGTTTGCCTTTAACACCCTCCAGGATCTCTGGTTTAGATCCATCAAGCTGACAACGGTTAATGGTGCTGTTTCCTGAGCTGATCCAGTACAGCTGCTCTTTTTCATAGTCTATGGAGAGGCCTAAATGGGAGGAATAATGATGCGATTAAACATACACGTCTGTTACACGAATATGTTTAATCTGTGCTTTTACTTTGTATAGTTCAACAGAGATGCAGCTATTTTAGAAGTGGAGGGAACAGCTCCTCACCTACTGGCCCTTTTTGATTGGTGAAAATTGTGGTGTGGTTGCTACCATCCATGTTGGCCATGCTTATGTTGTCACCATCAGTCCAGTAAAGTTTCCTGAAGACAGGTGTGAATAATATAAGACTTGAAGAGGGACTGAAATTTATTTTCTAGACAAGAACAATGCTCCACCAAAGACACATTACAGGACATAAAGTGGGCCTAAACTGAGGAAAAAGTAGGTCAAAGATTAAGAAGAATGAAGAGACAAAAATAAAATAAAATTTAAAAAAAAGTAATTAAGATGTCATCTCAGAAGTAATTTAGGAAAAGAGAATCTGTCCAATCTGTGTATTCAAAGTCAGAGGAGAGTTAATTGAGTATTATTCGGGACAGAAAAAGAGCATGAGCTAGATAATCACATCTTGAACTGAATGCAGGCCTGAAATAGCACTCACCCCAGTAGAGGGTGCAACACCAGACAGTGGGGCTTGTCTAATCCCTGGATAACAGCATTCTTAAAAGATCCATCCAGTCTGGCCACATTGATCTGCTTCTTATTGGCATCATAACTGGTCCAGAAGAGGTTCCTGGACACCCAGTCCACTGCCAGCCCGTGGGCATTAGGGAGGTCTGAGGAATTTCAGAAAGAAAAGAAAAATGTTTAGAATTTCTGGTGTATTCAGTGTCATCAAAGTCTCAAAACCTCCTATTGCAGTTACTGCTTACTGCTTACTCACTAATTATAAGATGAAATACAAACAAAGACTGAAATAAAAATCTCAATGACAGATACTCCTGTGATTGTTCTTACCCGCAGACACTACAGTCTCCACCCCTGTGCCATTGATGAAGGCTCTCTTGATGGTCTGTGTTCGCACATCGGACCAGTAGATGCGATGCTCCACAGCGTCGTAATCCACCACTGTCACGTTGTCTATGTCCGGCACAGTAAAGGAGATGATGTAGTTGTAGTAGGGGTTGTCGATGTCTACGCCTCGGATCTCGATCTGACGAGCATAAAGAAGGAACTTGCGGGACTCTGGAAAAAATAAAGAAAAACTGAGAATAAGAAAGATTTCTTCTGTTGCATCTTTTACTGCAAGTTACCTGCACAGGAACAGCAGGCTCAAAGGAGTAGGGGGGACCAAACGCAGACAGAGCAAGCTTTACATTTTATGAGTTTTAGCAAGTTTGTAGAAGTTTTCTCAAGCTGATGTTTGTCCCATCTATATTCTTATAAGTACGTTGTTATTAGAAGTGTAGCTGTGTTTAGGCTTTTTCTTTTTTTATACTTGCCTCTCAGTCAAAGGGAACAAGTTGGATCCCAGGAGACAGATGCTCAAGAGGTTCAAATTGACCAGCTAGTTGCATGTTGCCCTTTTGCCCTTGTCGAGGCTGGATTGCCTCAGGGGAGTTTGGAGGTGGAGATAACAGATGACTCCCCCTCAATCAAGATTTTATACAACTAGTATAAATTGGTGTCTGAGTTTAAGTGGTGAATGTAAAGGTTTATTGAAAACTTTTCACCGTTCGGAAAGAGCTTTGTTCTGTTAAAATTCCTGTGTTATTTGGGAATGCATCAGACATGCTAATCCAATTATCCTTATATCTACACTGCTGAGATCGGGATTGTTTTGTTGAATGCTAAAATCTTTGACGGACACTGAGAACGAGAGCGCGTGCACACATGCACATTAATTCCCACAGCTATCCCTTAAAACTATCATGAAACCCACTCATGAAATCCCACTGCAATAAATGAAGACTTCACTTCATCTTTTTTGACAGCCTTTTATAGGAAATGAAGTGGAAATGAAAGCGAAGAAGGCAGCGCGGCACAAACAGAGGAGATGTAATCAGAACGTCTGTCATAAGAGATGTCCTGTTTGGCAGCAGAGTGCACCATAGCAGTCAAAAAAGGCGTGGGAAAAGATTTCTGCAAACACAGAACCTGTCTCTTGCTCCCTGATAACGTGGATTATATGTGACAGCATTATCTGTACATTCTCCATTAGAATGTGTTTTATGGTAAACAAAGAAAGCATGCGGGTGGATGGGCTTGTAAGCAACAGTATCTACCCTTACCTTTGCAGGTGCGCTTGTCAGGCTGCAGCTTCATGAGGTGTGGGCAGGCACAGGAGAAGGACTGGTTAAAGTTGATGAGACACAGGTGGGAGCAAGGGCCTTTACCATCACTGGTGGCACATGGGTTAGGGGCTAAAAGGAAGAAAAAGTCATTCAGGATACTTGAAGAAAGAGACACACATAAAGGCAGAGTGTTAAATCAGAGACACACAGATAGAGGAGGCTCACAATATAAAAAATAATACCATTATACATTGTGTTATTAGACCAGACCATGTCAGAAACTGTTTGTATTGCAATAATTAGAGTTATTTTATCATGTTTCTGAGTGTGATGGACTTCTCCATCAGTCGGCCCTCAAGAAAAGTGAGGGTGTAGAAAAAGACTTTGTCTACCAGATCTGTCAACACAGTTTGTTGCCTCATCACTGTCATGGAGATTGGCTGCAGCTGTCAATCAACAATTCAGTGAGCTCTCTCTTTTCCTGTCACCAATTACAAGACCCCGTGCCTCTCCGCTGCCCACACACCCATGGGATCCTACAGCCATGGGCTACTAAACGTTAAGGTGACAGTTTGACGTGACACAACACTACAAGACAGTTCTTACAACATTTCTGCCATCAGGTCTATCATGTGTGTCTGTGAGATCAACATGTGACATTTTAAGTTGCAGGAGGAGGGTTTTCTTTCCTATCCAGCCCGTGGGAAATACTAAACACTGGGGTGACTTTTTGATCAACCAGGCAATGGGACGTGTCCAAAGTGCTGGTGTCATGAGGAGAAAACACATCTCACGTCTCTAAAAGGTCAGCTGTCTTTGGCCAATATTCCCTAAGAGTATTTCTGCATCTTTATCTAGTGTACAACATACCCTGAGGTTGTCTGGACGGGTGATAGACCTGCAAGTCAAACGGCTGAGTGTTGGTGCGCTGGACTACAGTGACATTGTGTCCTGTCCATTTGTTGGCTTTGGCCAGAGTGTTGGTCCTCCAGTCAGTCCAGTAGACCTCGCCTCCATACATGGTGACAGCAAAGGGGTGGGACAAATACTCATGACCCCGCAACACTTCAATGAGCCCAGAGCCATCGTACATCGCAGAGTAGATAGCATCCGACCTTGAGAAGCATGAAGGCAGAGATGTAAACTTTAAACAACATGTTGTTATGATGCATGTTACTATATGAATCTGTACTTTGTATGTAGTTTTACATAAGCAACAAACATCAGCATGGTCATGAAAAATTTATCGTGGCAGAAAGAGAGAAGAAAACGGAGCGAGTGGGTGATGTAACGAGTGGGTGGGTGGATACAGTGCAATGGAAGCCCTCTATATATTCAGTCTAGTTGTAAACGCTACCTGGCATCAATCCAGACAATGCGTCTTTCCATGTAGTCCACAGTGAGCCCATTGGGCCAGCCGCCGCTGCCGGTCTCCCTGTGGATGGTGCGTCTGCCTTCGCCACTCATGGACGCTGCCTCAATCCTGGGCAGACTGGCATCCCAGTCGGTCCAAAAGAGAATACTACCAACAGGAAATTATCGAATGTGAGGAGGGACTTCAAAGATCTGTACAGTATCATCACATGAGAACAGTTTAATAGAAAATACAGTAGGTGTAATATATCTATCTATAACTAAAGGTAGAGCCTGACTGGTACTGGATTTTTAGGCAGATGCCAAATTAGGAAATAAACTAATTCCCGTATCAATATGTTGACAAAAATGTGGTTATTAAAACACTGTGATAAAGATATATATCTATAAGCAATTTGACAATAAACTACATAGAAATTACATCAGTGCACTGAAACAATAAACACAAACAGAACAATTATTAAAGTCCTTCTTTTCCTGTATTATGTTCTGTAAAAAATACTTAACATGTACCCAATACCAATGTGATAGGCTAATATCTTCTGATAAAATCAAACATGTGATAAGTTGGTTGGGCCCTATTAAAGTGTATTTGAAATGCCAATAACTTCCATTTTCTAAATTTAATTCCATTCATTACAATTATATTTTGTGTGTAAAAAAAATCTCAATGCAACATGGTCCCAGAACACTTTACAATAATGTAACTGTGACTTGAGAATCCCACATCTGTGCCTCTTACCCATCTCGAGGGTCAAGGGCGATGGCCCGGGGATGCTCCACTTCTCCAGCCAGCAGGGTGGTTCTCATGGTCCCATCCAGTTTGGCCACCTCAATCTGATCCAGATTGCTCTCCACCCAGTAGATGTTTCCTGCTATCCAGTCCACAGCTAGTCCCTCTGGAGTGGCCAGTCCATACTGGATCACCACCTCAAAACTGGTCAGAGCTGACCAGAACACACAAAACACAGAGAAATGGTGGCTTACACCTAGGATGGTGTTTTGTTTTGGTTATGCATTTTGCAAGTGAGCACAAAGCTGAGAGAGGGACTATTATTTTAATGTTCATGATTTTTAAAGTAGAAAAGGGGTTTGGTTCATGTTACTTTCACAAAGGAGAGCAGATCTCCCGGAAGCACATATGGTTTATTGCAAAGAAAAAAAAAATTGTTTTCCTGATTTGTTTAGAATTTCTGAATCTTATGGAATCCGTCAGTGAATGACAAGCACTGCTGCTGTGACTGTGAGTCTGACTAGCACCATCTCCACAACCCACTGCCCCACTCTTAAAGAAAACAAGCAACCAACACCAGTTCTCCCTCTCTTTTTCTAACTTCCCAGAAACAACTGGCTCTTGTGCAAGCCAAGTGCAGAGCCAAAATGTGTGATCATCTCTGACTCAGGGGGGGTCAGACAAGTTCTCCATAAGGCCTTCCAGTAGTAATTAAAGGGAGAGGGATAGGTCTTCACAGTTTACTTAAAAGAATACTGAAGTTATGGCTGCTTATCTATGTGTGGGAAGGGAGGTCTTTATTAAGTTCTTGGCACTATCCAGTAGGCAACAACCACTTTGGAGACTCTGAAATTGCCTCTAAAACAAGCAGCAGGAGCTGATCTATGAGCTGGCCACAATGTCCTTGTTCGGGAACCCTGTTTTAATATTGAACTTGGGAGGGATGGGAACTGGAACTGCAGTGTGTTGTGCCTCCTACACTAAATCAGTGCTCTGGCTGCAGTCACGCACAGCGAGTACTGAGACAAATGGGAAGAGACAAAGCCTTCCGTGTGCCCCCGAAGTGCTGCGCTGGGAACACAACTTTGATTGGCAAAGAGTTCTGGTGTTTTGGAGCAAGAAAGGCTGGCCATGACCTGGGAGATTTATTCAGGGTCACAGACTGCCACTGCTGACCACAGATGCTTTTTAAAAACATTTGGTGTGTTTTTGCTTCGTGGAAGTTAATTTCTGAGATATGCTCAGTCAAAAGCATGATTTGTTTTACGTGATCACCACCTTTACTTGATTTTATTTTACTTAAGATGATACTAAAAAAGGAACTTCTACTTACTATGTAAATTAGACTGTTCTAAGAGGCCATTTATTCCACCACCACATCTGTTTCTCCACACAACCTAAAATTACAGAAAGCTGTCGGCTAATTGGCTGCCTCACCTCCATTTTCAGACAGTTTCCCACGGTAGATCTTATCCTCCACAACATCAGTCCAGTACAGGGTGCTCTGGTTGAGGTGGAAATCCAAGGCAATGGTGTTCCTCAGGCCTGGTACAAGCACACTGAACTCTCCCTTGTGAAGGTCAATCCTTCTGATCTCATGGCGATTGGAGAAGATAATGAAAGGCTTGAAGGGATCTGAAGAAGAAAAGAAATTGTAACCAGAAATGTTTCAGTACAGTAAATTTCACCACAAAGTCCAGATTCACAAAACCCTGTTGCTCTTGAACCAAATCCTGCCACAGCTGTTTATATCTGTCCCTTTTAAAAAAAAAAAAAAAAAAAAAAAAAGAACAACTAAAGGTGTTTACTGCTTTATTTTTGGAGAAAATCTTCAACATCTTGATGCAATAATTACTGTATATACATAGAATCAGTATTGTATATCTACTTCAGCACATGAAAAATGTATTGCCCTCAACCTGAATAATCTCTCTCTTTTTGCCAAGAGGTTCCTGTTTTTCCTCACCAGTACTTTTGCAGCTCTCCATGTCAGACTCCAGCTCCCAGCCCTCGTAGCAAGAGCACTTGACGCTGGATTTCTCCTGTTCACACTTCTGGCTACACTTGAGGTGTTTGGCACAGAAGCTCTGGATCTGGCAGGTCTTGTTGTCGGCTCCCAGCTCCATGCCGAGGGGACAGGAGCACATGAAGCCCTCCCCGGGAATGATGCTGCAGTTGTGACTGCAGCCCCCATTATCCAATGAACACAAGTCTGCAGGCAAGAAAACAGAGATGAAAGCTTTGGAAATCATGGAGGCAGAGAGAACTGTTTGTACTGTGTTGTTTTGAAATTCAAACTGGAAGAGACAGGACATAAGAATCAGTTACTGAACACATTTTTGTGTGTGTGTAAAAATGTCTTTAAGAATGTTTTTACCACAAAGTTTCTCGTCTGACCCATCCGGACAATCGTCAGTGCCATCACAAAGCTTCTCAGCGGGCAAACAGATGGAGTCATTGGTAGCACACATGTGGTGAGACAACTTGCACACCAACGCCTCGCAGTTGTCCTCATCTGAGTTGTCCTCGCAGTCACTGTCGCCATCACACACCCAGGCCTTGCTGATGCACCGAGCTGACAAGACCACAAAGTACAGATTTTCAACTTTTGTTGTTTTAAGACTTCTATCTTAAAGTGACCCTCCTACCAAGGATGTGATTTTGGTCAAAGTTAATCCTGCTCGCCAAATGAAAAGCAATAGCATGAGTCACATTACTGCTATAAAAATCAAACAAAATGTGATGAACAGAAATTTTCCAGTACCACTTTTTGGTGAAAATGAGCATGTTATTTGTCATTTGTTGGAGGATAAAAACCTACTTGTGTTACAACACCATCACATCTTCAATTGACACTGTCAAAATAGTTAATCGGTCTTAACCTCTGGTACTTAGTGCAGCTGACAGAATCCTTACCAGAGTCCCTGCAGCTGAACTTGACTGCCGGGTCACACATGTGTGTGACTCCCTCACAGTTATTCTCATCACTCAGGTCCATACAATCGGTGTCGCCGTCACAGCGCCAGCGCATGGGAATGCAAAGGCCGTCCATCCGACACTGGAACTCATCCACATGGCAGCCGCCTGGAGGACGGGTGGCTGGAGAGAAAACAGCAAGACAAAGAGTTCAGGTTAGCTGAGAAAAAAACATGCAGTGTGTAGTTTGAGCAATGTCAGAGGTGCAAGAAAATAACAGTAGAAGTCAGTAACTGAAAAATAAACTGAAGTCACAGCTAGCAGTCAAACAGACCACACACAGTTGGTCAAAAACTGTGAAAGGAGAGAATAGGCCAGGACAGTAATTAATTATTATGTGGGTATGCTGGGATGCTGGGTAACAACCTGACAATGAGCCAAGTCAAATAACAATGACACACATAGATTAGAGGCACCACTGAAGAGGTGGCAATGTGACATCCCATCATGGCAAAGGTCAGTGTTTGGCACAGCTAAAACAGGAAAGGAAAGCTGGGATCTTTCAGCACATAACTAAAATATACAGGAAGGGAGCGCGATAGTGTTGCTTTTTTTATTTCAGCTAATAATTTCCAGACGGCAGGCCAAGAGAGCTCACAAACACACACAGCCAGACACACACAACAGAGCACAGATTGCTCATTAGAGCAGCAGGTCATGCTGGGCCCCGTTTTTGCATGCTGCGATTTGACAGCAGTTGGCTACATTTCTGCATGGATCAAACAGTACATACAGCATCCGAACACACATAGTGCACAGGAGCTTATGTCTCCGGGCAGACCAACTGCTGAAGGAAGAGCGCAGCACGACGCTACGATGCAGTCTCAGTCAGTAAAACCGAATATTCCAGGTTAAGTCATATCGCTGCAGCAGACTCAAAACATCTGTGCCATTTACAAAAGACCATGAAAGAGTGTAATTGTTATCTAACCACAAAACATAATCACATCCTGAACAGAGCAGCAGAGAGGAGTTGTGGTAAATGACAAGTGGAAGTTGGAGGGCAGGCAGGGGCCTGTAGAGTGAAGGGAAACAGGGCAGCAGGGAGGAAGATCGCATCTTTGTGATATTGTGACAACCTCTTTACAAGAGCAACATGTAAACACAGTGAACTACAATACATGATGTGATGAGCACTTGACTTATGTACAAGACAAACACAATATTCCTCTATAAACACTCGGCCAGAGGAGACAGAGCCGTGACAAAACAATTTAGAGCAGTGCTGTTTCGGTTTGGTAGGCGCAGCACAGTTTTCTTACCCTGGTTGGTACAGTTGGCATGAGTCTCGTCACTGTAGTCTCCACAGTCATTGTCGCCGTCGCAGGTCCAGTATTCTGGGATACAGCGGCCGCTGTTACATTTAAACTGGACACTGGAACAGGAGTGGCTGCAGCCTGCTTCGTCACTGTTATCCCCACAGTCATTGTCTGCACATAAACACACATGCAAGATTTTTTTTTTTTTTATCATTTATTGGGTCTTTTTAAGGTACAGCTTCATGGCAGGTCAAGGAAGACGATACGCACCATTGTCACACCGCCAGTTGATATTGATGCAGCGGCCATTGGCGCAGGTGAACTGGGTTAGAGGGAAGCAGGTTGGATAGGCTGGAAGAAGGCGGCAAGAGAGGAGACATGAAACATCATAAGTGTATTTAAATTGAACTGTACAAGCAAAAGCAAATATTCACTCACCACAGGAGTCCGGTTCATCTGAGCGATCTCCACAGTCATCATCCAGGTCACATGTCCACGAGATGGGGATGCAGCGCCCGCTGGCACAGGGGTACTGGTTCGGTGGGCATGTGCGAGCTGGCAGGGAAGCATGTTATAAAAGAGTTAAGTGCTGTAAAAGGTTTTCCTTCTTTTTTCAACATCTTGGCAACAACTCATCGCTGTTAAACACCTAAAACACCGCTAAAGGCCAAAATTCCCATTTTTCTATTGGCTCAAAAAGTACTTCAAATCTCTTTCAATTTATTTGAGAAAATGAGGCAGCTCCTATAAAAGCAATAAATGCATAAACATGAAGATCATCACTGTGTTTCAGCCTGTTCTTATTGATGTTGTCGATCGATACATCCTCCTGAACTGTTTGTAAAACCATGTTGGTATCCGCTGCATAAACACTGAGTAAATTAACTCATAACTAACAGATCCAAGACACAACTTTGTCTGCCTGCATAAACGCACATTATACCAGCTTTTCTTTCTTCACTCCTACATGCATCCTCCTACTAATACAATTTTAAACTTGAGTCATCCTCTGACTGTTGTACTATTCTCTGTTTCTTAAAACTTAAAACATATTTTTGTATTTGTTGATCGTGTGAGCACGTCTATATAGCTCTGAACATAATCACAATTCATAGATTAGTTATGCATTTGAAAAACTCATCAAGATCAACAAAATCCCTCATTGCACATAATGACTCAAATCAAAACACATTGTATAATAATTTACCAAATCTTTAGTCCACCAACATACCTTTAGTCAGATAGAGTGCCACATGCACCCCACAGGCATAATTCTCTAAAACAGCAGCATTGTTTCAGACCTTTATGTAGATGGTCTACAGCTTCACAACATATTAAAACCTGTCACAGAGCTAATAAAGTAAAATATCCCATCTTGCACATGAAAAGATGAATAAAAAGCAAATGCTCTCTAAACTCCACAGAACTTGTATATACCAGAGCAGGTGGTGTTGGATTCATCCTCATCGTTGCCGCAGTCATTGTCACCGTCACACAGCCATCGCAGGGGGATACAGCGGTTGTTCTGGCATTTGAATCGATCAGCTGGACAGGTGTGCTGGTCTGAGGGAAGAAACACAAAAATATATATCTGACATCAAAAACGGTTGAAAGTTAAAAGTATTTATCCATCAAGTATTTATCAAGCACGCTGCTTTACTAGCACTAGGTTGGATTTGATACATAAATGAAGTATAAAGAAGAAAAGAACATCAAAGACAAATATGTTGGACATAAGTTGGACAACAAAATTACAGCCACATTACTGAGCACGGAAAGACACAAATCTTGGAAACTTTAGTTTGCGCTCTGTCGGTTCGCGTTAGCTAAGACTCTTGAACACAATGTTGTTTATCCGTCTGTTGCTGTGTAACCATGACAATGACGTGGCACACTTACGACACAGCTCAGGGGCCTCATCACTGTTGTCCAGACAATCGTTGTCCCCGTCACACTTCCAGCGCTCTTGGATGCAGCGGTTGTTCTTGCAGGCAAACTCCCCAGGCTGGCACTGGGGCGGGGGCACGTAGGAGGGGTTGGCTGGAGATGAGTTCAGGTGTAGGAGCAGAAACAGATGAGCCATTAAGACAACAGCTGAGCACCAAAACAAAACAAATATTTTGGGGTTCAAGTCAGCTTTTGTCTCTCTTAAAGTTACAAAAATATTGCTGGAGGTTGTTTAAAACTTCTCTCCAGTTTTGGAAAAGACATCTTTTTTTTTTTTTATAGCTTGCAAATGGAAAGTACAGCCAAGAATTCTTTCACTCAACTCCTGCTGAGTAATGAATTTTCCACAGCCCTCCACATTGATCTTTGGTGAAACTTCTCTACTGGTAAAGCAGCTAAGTACCTTTGCAGGTGACATTATCGACATCAAGGATTTGATCATCAGCACAGCCACAGGACCTGCCATTAGGAATAGCAAGACACAGACTGCTACAGCCTCCGTTGTTAACTCGACAGGCATTGGAGCCTAAGAAGAAAGACCAAGAGAGGCAGAATACTGTCATCATATCATACTTATCAGCACGTAATAAGAAAAGAAAGGAGCGAGGAGAAGGGGGATTATACCTTGCTGCTGGTGTGCATCATACACTCTGATCTCAAATATGGGGGGCCTCTCATTGCGAAGTAAAGTGACTGTTTTAGTGACCTGGTCCAGTTTGTAGATGCTACCGCCACGGTACTCGTTCCAAAACAGAAATTGTTTGTAATGACATAAGCCGAAGGCGTGGTTGAGCTCCTGCCCCTCATACACAACCTGTTAATTGAGCAAACAAAGGGTGATCACATCTCTAAATCGAGCAAACAATTAGTATTTTTGTCTTTATGTAAGTACAGTATATTCTCAGAGCATCACTGACCTTTCGCTCGGTGGTGTTAAGGTAAACCAGCTCAATACGGTCGTAGTAAGCATCCACCCAGTACAGGATGCCCTGGGGAATGTCCAGGCTCAAGCCGTTGGGCCATAGCACTGTTTTGCTGGTCAGGAATACTTGGTGATGTGAACCGTCCATCCAAGCTTTTTTGATCTTCCCTCTGTTGCTCTCAGTGGGATCCTCCTCCCAGTCGGTCCAGTACATCCATCTGGGAGACAGTTAGAGGTATCACCACATTTAAAAGGATCGTGAGCTAAGACATTTCTGTGAGAGCTGAAGTGGTCACAAATGTAGTTTTGAGCTGAGATACTCTTTGATGGAACATCCCACAGCAAAACAAAGGAAGGAGTATCCTTAATCTTAATCTCTCTCACGCGCGCACGCACGCACGCACGCAAACACACACACACACACACACACACACACACACACACACACACACACACACACGACCAGTGAGTTCAACAAAAATCTACAGTGCAGGCGGCCCACACAGCTGCAAGTCACCAATCCTCGGAGAATCCTCTTCCACTGCTCAATGCTGCATTGCACAAACAATATAATTGAAATAATATCCAATAAATTAACAACACCATTCCTCCAGTGTCTTACCCATGCTGTGGGTCCACAACAATGGCACGAGGGTGGCTCATCTTTCCCTCAATGAGAGTCTTGCGGGTCTGCGAAGCCTTCTCCAGCCTGGCAACACTGATAGTCTTTTTAGGCCCGTCATCTGTCCAGTAGAGATTACCTCCCATCCAGTCTACCGCTATCCCCTCGACTGTGTGGATACCTGCGATAAGCAAAAAAAAGCCGGTGTGAAAAAGGAACTATTAGCTGGCCAATCCAGGATGAATATCAAGAGAGTGACGTGAAATTGATATGGAATTGCCTGTCTGAAGTATTTTTCTCCATAAATTCTTTGTAAAAACCCACTTACAAAGTGGAAATAGCTTCCAGAATCCTGTGCAAATCTATCATTTCATTCTCACCTTCCTTGAGGATCGTGTCTCTCTCCATGCCATCTATCTTCTGTCGGCCAATAATGTAGCTGGTGGCATCAGCGAAGTAGATGAATTCACTGGCGGCGTGGAAATCCAGAGCTCGGGGGTTCATTAGGTTCTCAATGGGAATCATGTACTCATCGGGCACCTTAGCATTCATGTCCATGCCCCTGATGATTCCAGGACGACCCTTACCGTACACCAAGAACAACTCGTGGTCTGGTTCTGCAGAGAATCAGGAAAATAATAACAATAATAATAATTAAATGTCTTTAGTTCTGTCAGTGATTTTGTAACCACTATTATTTCATTGCCATCATCGTGCATCGGTGCTGTAACTAATGGGAAGAGATTTTCCTCTTAGTCTTGATACTCACTCTTGCAGGACTTGCCATCGCTGCCAAGGCTGAATCCGGAGCGACAGCGGCAGGTACGGGTCTTGTGGCTGTTGCTCAGCAGACAGATGTCAGAACAGCCTCCAGCCTTTCCAAACTGATCCAGGGCACATGCATGGCTGCGCACTGAGCAGGGAAAGAAGTGCACAAAAACAACAGTTCATTGAATGAATCTGACTTGCAGCAACTGTTAAGTGTGGAAATGGATCAGATGATATTTTAACAGTTGAGCTGTGAGCTATAAGCTGTGCACCTTGAGGCTGGCGTCTCTGGTGGTACACATGCAGAGCGGCTCCTCGGTCTAACCGAGTCACCACCTGGAAGTCGGAGCTGTTGAAGCGGTTCACTCGAATTACACTGGTCTTGGGGTTGAGGTTGCCTTCATCCGAGTTTGTAGCATACAAGTAGTTTTCAAATACAGTCAGTCCATGCAGGTGGTCAATCTGAAACACATTAAAGAAGACAATAATGCCGTAAAATTTGAATGTTACCTTGTTGGATATTGAAAATCATGACTTTTTTTTTAGTAAAATAGCTCATGATGCATGACTAAACATTTATGCAGTATTCTTTGTGGGCACATTTTTATCTTGAACACTGCCTGGCAAATCCTGCATACTGAAACCTTTTGAACAAATAATTGATGAGCATTCAAAAGATTCTGATAAAAAAAAATTTGAAGACATGTCTGAAAGACAGAGACAGACAAACACAGTCAGAGAGATAAAGAGAAAGTGTTTGTGTAAACTTGGCACCCGACAACATATTGGCTCCACTCCCCATCTAACTTTAAACACAGAGGCTTTACTTTTATGGGGTCTATTCTGTGCAGCTCTCCTCTACTGTCACAAAGATGTATGGATTGGGATTATATTACCTGCCTCCATCTCTCTCACACACGCGCACGCACACGCACACGCACGCACGCACGCACGCACGCACGCACGCACGCACGCACGCACGCACGCACACACGCACGCACGCACACCACCACCACGGTCCTGATTTCATTAAGATCATTACTCCACTAAAAGTTTGAGCCAAGCTTCGCTAGGGCCTGACTAATATGTTTAGAGAGGTACTAGCCAGGAAAATCACACAATCTTTAAGTAATATCAATCAAGGCAATAAAAAGGACTTATACCCTGGAGAGGCATATTCCCTTTGCCTAGATAAACAGGAGACAACTGGAAAACAGGACTGTCTCTAAAGATGATGAGATTAAATCAGTGATGATGATACAGATTTGGAAAACAGATGTTGTGTGTAATCGACCGGAAGTGTAGTAACATTGGTCCAGTTCAGCATTTTAACAAGTCTTCAGTCTTGAGTGTATCTGTGTGTGTGATTAGTTATTGTCCAGGAAACCTTACCAGCAGACCCTGGATGATGGTGTGTCGGTTCTTGCCCTCGTAGTCGACAACTTCGATGTAGTCCAGGTAGGCGTCAGCCCAGTACACCAACCGGTTCACCAGGTCCAGAGTGATACCATGTGGGAAGACAATCTTACTGTCCACCAGCTTTGTGCGGTTCTGACCATCCATGTCACAGCGCTCCACCCTCGGCGTAGACCCGTAGTCTGTGAAGAACACTTTACTGTAGCAGAGGAAGAGGGAGGAATATCAAGATAAAGGAGGGAAGACAGAAAAGACAATCTAATTGACAAGATTAAACCAAAGACTTCAGGAAGTTATTACAGCTTTTTGACTTCTAGTATCAATTTATCTTAACATGACACACAGAACACAATTGACCAATCTGTGTTAGTCATTATAATTAATTAAAATGATTTGCAGGACATTAAAAAAAAAATGAAGAATTGATACTTTAAAAAAAGGAACTAAATCAGATAGCAGCTTGTCAGCATCAGGAACCTGAAACAACAAACATGCAAGTGTGTATGTGGCACTCAAGTATCCGTCTAGCTTTCTGTCTGGAGGAAGTGCTTTGATTTTGGACTGGCTGCTTGGTCAGCACGCTGTCTGATCATAAGACAGCATTTTCCTCTGAAGCGTTGCTAAAACAGCACCGAGGGCAATGTTAGGTCAAGAAGGCTGGAGGGAAATACAGACCCCATCGCCGGGTCCAGAGCGATGCCTTTAGGGTTGTACAGCTCTTGGTCCAGCAGGGTCACACAAGTCTGGCCATTCTTGTTGCAGACAAACACCCGGTCATCCACGTCATCCACAAAGTAGAAGTTTCCAGTCAGCCAGTCGATGGCCATCTGCTCCACATCTGACGGATAAAGAGGAGCAAAGGGGAGAGGAGAAGAGAACACAAAACAGAACCATTTAAAAAAAACACAGCGTCATGGGAGTATAGTCATATAACTCTTGGTCATGTACCAGGGTCAATTCAAAACCTCTCATTTCATGATGCCATGATCCTCTCCTCAAGAGCATAATAATGAACTAATGAATTAATTTGCTTCTGTAATCTTCCAGGTTGTCCATTACCAGCACTCTACTTGTGTTTGATGAAAGCATTCAGAGCATGGGGAAGGGAAAGAAACACAACAATTTGCAGGTAATGAGAGAGGTGAAGCACTGCACTTTGTAAAGTGAACTCTTGTCAGTGAAGCAGCAACACAAGACTCCCCGTCAGCGAGACACAAGACTTTTCTCTTGGATGAGTTTGTGGACACACTCTTGTGTAAGATTTTAAATTAAGCATGACTCACTTTTTGTAAATACTAAAGATGACAGTTAACAGAAAGTTATTACAAAGAGACTGTCAACATGACACTGCGGAGATCAAAATTTTTTTTAAATGGCTGACTAATCTACTTATAGGGCATTTCTGCTGCCGAATCCAGAACCTTTTGAGGAACTCAAGAACCTTACCTGTGTTGTGTTGAGAAGAACTAAAGATTAAACCATCATTGACTGGTCAAACACATATCCAACAGTGGGTACAATTTGTGTAAAACCTCATTCAGAAAATAAGGAAACACTAGTATCAATATCAAGATGAGATGTAAACATTTCTTGGAATATCAAGCTGTCGTTATCCTAAGCAAAAAAGCAGTAAGATAAATCTAAATCTAAATTTAAACTTCTACCTGTGACAAAAAAACGACACTATAACAATATACATATAGGAAACTAAATAAAGGAAAAACAGCATATAAGGGCCATTACAAACTGCCAAAAACAACCACAGTGCTTTTTGTTAGAGATTCTTAAACTATTTTAAACTTAAACTGGAGGAATGAACCCCTTTCTCTGAAAGTTATTCCCTCATTTAATTGTTTGATGGTGGTGGAGGAGAACACTATATCATGCATTGGTCAAAAATCTTTGATTCAGATAGTTTGAAATTACCTATCTGCAAAAGCCATAGCATATAATTCACAATGTGAGTTATAATTTTTACACTCAAATGTTCAGTGACCTCTTTTGCCCTGTATAAAAACATCTGTATTTTTTGCCTCCTTTATTCAATGTGCCAACAGTCTCTACATCTCAGACAGGAACTGTGCATGAAGAACAAAAAATAGTCTTTGCCATGGCAGGACAGAAACCACCTGCATTTTAGGGATTGATCCTAATATCACTCCAAGTGACCCAACACCGTTGCAGCAGCTCTCACAAAGGAACTTTCAAATTTTGTAACCCCACTTCTTGTAACCCCATTACACCAATCTGGAAAGTGGAAGCTTAGCAGATGGAGACCTTTATTTCTGATGGGACGAGGAGGGACGGGTTGTTTTAACAGCTGCCACGGCATGTCCCTTCAAAGCAGACCACTGTATACACACACACACACACACACACACACACACACACACACACACACAGACAAACAGACAAACACACATTCCACATAGGCTCACTCTTCATACATACACTATCAAAGAGACCACACTTGTCTCTTCAATCAATCTACAGGATGGCTTTGATGTTGGGGTACATGAGTGGAGTATACTGGAGTATAGTCAGCCGGCAGTCAGCCTGTCCTAAAGCTTTGACCATTCATTAAAAAATGTCTGCACTGGAATCTCCAACAATGCTTCTCAAGGACGGAGCCAAAGCAAGTCCTGCAACAGAGCACAGACACATCTGGGCCCAATGCAGCCCCCAATCCGGCCCACCTACCAAACCTACCCTGAGCTTCAAAATGCAACTCCTACATCAGACTTTAAATATGCTTGAAGCTGCAATGTGAGCAGTTTAGGAGAAAATGGGGAACAATGGAGGATGGTGTTCTGGCAGTGGTCAGCAAAGAAAGACAGTGCTTGTGAACAGGTTCTGGTGTGCTTCCAAGTTTAGAATCATTTATCATCAGTCAGAAAAAGTAGTGCTGTCTCACATCTAAAAGGGAGATAAATGTGAATACAAGAGCTAATAAAAATATAACTCAAAACAGCAAAGGGAGTAAGTAAAAACATGTCAAGAACATCAAAACCAAGATTCTGACAAAAGGAAACGTTTGTCACAGAGTTAAGAGGGATACTGATATTCCCGTTGGAGTCAGGTCTGAAGCCCTTCCCCTCTAAAGAAATCCAGCTGGAACTCTAGTTGCACAAGGCATTGATTAGATTCATATCCAGAGTAGAGAGACAGTTGTGCAACTCAGTGACTACTGCGTTGTGTAAGTACCTATAACTAGCGTACCCCATTATCCTGCCAGTCTGTTGACGTTTTCACTCATGCTGCGTCTGGTAAGTGGAAAGACTGCTGGGAAGCTGAAAGAACCCAGCCCTTTCTTCTTGTCTAACCACCCTGCCCTCACATCCCCTTTTCTCTTCCTGCCCGTAACGCCTACCAGCTCACACTACTAAATGTTTCAGAAACTGAGGGGGCTCTTATCGGCAATAACAAACATGCTTTCCACCCAGGTCGCATAGGTATTTACATACATGACCACGGCCTATTTAATTCTTCAAAACTAGTCACACACCGGCACCTGAACTCAGAAGGAGCACCACAGAATTAGTCCTTTAATGTAATTTCCTCTTTTTGCATGTTAGTGCAAAGCAGAAAGGAATTATCATCATCATCATCATCTGGCTTTTCTAATCTTCTCTGCGCCAAGAAGATCCTATTAATCTGTGCAAAAACCTCTTTGACTTCTCAACAGTTTTAGAGTTTAGTGATTGTGATCTTCCATAGGGATCTGACAGACCTCCATTTAAGAGGCAGTAATTCCTAACAGTTATACCATGGGCAAATCTTCCACTGCAACAGGTGAACAAGAGAAGTTACTGGCTAGAAAGGAAGGTTTGATGACAGGGGCACTGTGACATGGTTTCACCCTCGGGAAAAAAAGAAAAAAAAAAAAAGGATGCCAAGAAATGATGGACAAACCTAGGTCCTTTAGATAGAATAGTTGTGCTCTTTGGGTGCAGGTGTAAACTGAAAGAAGAATACATTTTTAAGAAGACTTTGTTGTTGGTACATTAGTAAAGAAAAAAATGGCATTATGATTTTTTTTTTTTTTTTTTTACAGTGAAACAGGAATTTCTTTAGATGATTTAATTGTCCATAACACTATAAGCCTATGATAAAATCTTGAGACATATTTACAAAGGCCTTTTATGCACTGATGTATTCTGGTAAAAAAAAAAAAAAAAAAAAAAAGATGCCTAAAGAGCAGACATTAGGAGGAGATAGGAAGGAAGAACAAACAATGGACAGACAGACGTGGGGAGACGTGCTGGTCCCTGCTGTGGAGTTCCGCTCAGAGGGTGGAGAGGATGGGACGGGCAGGCTCTGCTCCCCTTTTATCTTCCCAGTCAGAGAATCACACATGCAGACAGAGCAGGCCACATCTGGAACCCTCGTCTACTTATCTGCCCCGCTCTCTCAGGCTCCCAGAAGCTATAAATCACCCTGTTTGTGTGAACCCTTCTTCAAACGCTGCATCTATCCCCAGGTCTGCTCAGCTTACTTTTACCAGTGCACCTGAGGCCTGCTTGTTATAATACACATTATAAATATGACATAGAGACCACGTTGGCACCAATTTAATGATCAAAATTGGTGTCAAAGTTTATTTTCAAGCAGTAACAAAGGAAATAGACAGAGTTCACACAGGTCTTGATTATCCTCCTATCGTGAATGAGGCTGGCAATTTATAAAACAAATGACCTTTTGAGTTTATGATCTCTTATCTCATTATAGGTTATTACAGCATCAAAAGATAACAAAGAAGATCAATAAAAACCACTCAATAAGGAACTGCAACAACTGGAACAGCATATTGACAGACATGTGTACATTGATAGTTAATTGGAAATGAGTGCAAAATCTCAAACCCCAATTCATAAAAGGTAATATGTAACTAAGGAATAGGTGCATGAGTCAAAGGTATTTAAGTGTGTGTGCGTGCGTGCGTGCATTAAAGTGACCTGACTGGACAGGACCTGAGACGGCTGCAGGAATGTAGAGGCTGTTCAGGCTGACATAACCCAACAGAGGAATGTAAATACCATCTGCATGACCACTGGCACACACGCACACACACACCTCCAAAGTACAGCAAATCACTACCTTCCTTTTTGTCCCTCTAATTTTATCATTCCCTTTACCTTTGCTTCAGTCTTTCTCTCAGGGTCCCCCTCACTTCCACCACTCACCCCACTTAAAGAGTAACACTGCCTCCCAGAAAATAGTTTCCAATATAGCTAAACTGCTTTTCCTAAATTAGGTTTAGGGTGTTTATTTTTTGTGAAATGCCCCATCTATGAACTGCAGTTAAATTGCAGGAGGTGGTTGGGGTTGATAGTGGGTAGACAAAGCACAACTGCAACACTCAAAACTTGGGTTAGCATTCAGAGCCCCATGTGTGGTGAGGTTTATCCAACAAAACGATTTGGGTTCATGTTTTTAATTGAAATGAAAATAATCGCGTTATATGACATCATTGTGGACTTTTCTGTAAAAAACAAGATCAGGATCTTTACCTAATCTTAACTAAAAAAAAAAATGCCACAGTGCATAAAAATGGCCATAAACAAGTTTAATAATGGCCTACTTACTGCCCTGCAATGCAAGATTTGATATTTGGCAAAAAAAATAAAGTCATTAAACATATTGCAGATATCTTCAGCAGCAGTATATTTGCCACTTGCCAAATACATGCCTAATTATTTGTCTGCATTTACTTCCTTTAAAACATATTTGCTATTGTAATTTAGTTGTACAGAAATAACATTTCTAGAGAACAAGATTGAACATAGAAGTGAGCTAAAAATCGACAGCTGCAAGCAAACACAATAAGAGGATAACTGGGGACTCTCACGGGTCAATCGATCATCTGGGGTCTGGGAGCCTGCGAGCCTCTTCCCCAGCTGTCAGCAGTTACACAAGATTCACTTGAAGTGGATATGAGCCGAGGCACTTCTAATCATGTCGCAGGTTTCACATCCTACATTTCAGGGTCTACACACCCAGCTTCTCCACTTGTTTTCCTCTCGTCTGCTGTTCAAAGCCTGGGGCTAATGCTCGAGGGAAAGCTTCCCATATGCACATACACATGCACAGACCCACACACTTGCTTTTTATGTTTTGTCTACATTTATGCCCCCATTCTTAGAGAGTAACAGCTCTGTCAGCCAGAGGAATAAAAACAAACCTTGTCAGGCTTATAATCAGACATAAATCATGTCAGCATTATATGACTAAGTCTCTCAAAGGGAAGTAATCACATACTGTGTATGTTGGTCTGTGTGTGTGTGTGTGTGGGGGGGGGGGGTGTTGCCCAAGAGATGACAGACTATGCGTGAAGACAATGGCTGGGAAGACACCCCTTCCACCAACCAGATGTTTCACTTGTCATTGCTTATCAACACACGGGATACAAAAACATGAGCAATCTATTCGCCATACCTTCTGGGACAAAATGTACGGTACGTGGAAAGGCTGATAAGGCCAGAGAGGATTTTTCTGGGAAAACCTAAAGCCAAATGCCATCATATCAGAAACTAATAGCATGAAGATGAGGGAGATGAATGGATGATACATCTGATCACACTCAATGCATTACACCAAAGCAGTGGAAAAACACATTTCTAGTCTTCTGAGTAGCCATGCAGTCAGTACATAAATCAAGCTCTATAGAAGGTTACTGTTTGCCTGTCAGGAAATGTGCACACTAACGCCCAAAGGCATGCTGCCAGCCTTGTATGTATCATACCACTGTAAGTCAGCTGCATGCACATTGCTTCTATATGGGATGATTTAGTGGTGGGCCAGGGTGCCCCTCTTCTTAAAAGACAATCCTTTAAAAAAAAATTAAAAAAAGGAAAGAAAAAGCTGGACTCAGCATTTCTACTTAGTACTTTTATGCTAGTATGAGCAGCTTTCTGAGAAGAGGCCGTATTGCTTCAGATCTTTCGTTAATCTGAGTTTGCAAATGCAAAACTGACCATTTGAGTCCTGGGGCAAAGTATGTCGATTTTTTTCCCCCGCCGTTAGCTGACAACTTGAACTTATTACCGGAGTGCTGTTATGCATGGCATGTATGTCTCAATTTTCATTCCCTGAGAGAACACTTTTTGGGGGGGAATAATGTCATATGAAACTACTATTTCTAGAAACAAAAGCTTATTCCTTCCTATTAGTCAGATGAGACTTTTGTCAAATGAAACTACTACTTACGGTGCAAGCTGAGAGAGATGTTGATGGTGCGGATGTTAGTGACCGTCTTCAGGTCTTGAATGCTGGCGCACTTCAGCTGGGTGGCAGCGGGAGTGTCGCCCACGTCTATCCAGCAGACAGTCTCCTCAGCATAGATAAAGTCCATGGCCATGGTCTGCTTGGTGGGGATGGACGGGAGCCGGGACGTGGAGCCACTCAGGGAGGTGCAGCGGATGTCATGGAGGTTTGCAATCAACAGAACAGGCAAACGATCTACAGGCTCTGGGTAGGGCGAACAGAGGGGAGGTGAAAAACAGTGGGGGAAATGAAGGAAAAAAGATTTAAGGAGGTGATGGAGACAAATCACAAATCATATATTCATTCTGGTTCAGTAAAAAAATATCTCTTTAGCAAACAAGCTTGTAAAACAAACAGCTGCCACGCCATTCAGATGTGACCATCTAATATGAACCATTTCCAAACTCTCGGTACAGTATGAACTGCGATCATTTCATCCCTGTTGCATTTTTTTTTTTTTGCATCTTTTCTCACCATTTTTGGCTTTGCAGGAGCGGTTGTCTGGCTGCAGCAGGTAGCCCTCCACACAGCTGCAGGTGTAGGAACCCTCAGTGTTTGTGCACGTCTGACTGCATGTCCCGTACACATTGCACTCATTGAAATCTACCAGGAGAAGGAGATAAAAGAGCTTGAACAAAAAGTTCAGTTGTTGATGATGAAATATGTTCTGTACTTATTTACTGCGTAATGCACTGGGTTTGCTCAATATATAACACTTTTTAGCAGAAGATAACAAAAATCAAATATTACTAAGAAACCCTGACATATTTAATTCCCTCCCAAAGCAAATAGTTTGATCGTATCTTTATGCTGGACCATCCAGTTTAAAAATCTGAGTAATTAAAAGATTACTTTCAGTTTTACTTTGGCCAAACTGGAGTAAATTTGCCAAATCAACACCCACCTTTACATGTCTTTCCATCTGCAGCAACCTCGTAACCATGTCTACAGTAGCACCGGGGCCCATCGTGAGTCACAGCACAGTGAAACTGGCACTCATGGGAGGCACAGTCTGGTGCTTGTTCTGAACCAGAGAAAAACAGAGACACTGAGAGCTTTAAAAACTGCGGACACATGAAAATGAGCACAGATAGTGGGGATGATCGTAGTGCAATCTGTACAGAGCCATACTATTATATCCAATATCCAATCCTATCAGATGTCCCAGTGGAGATCAAATAGGATTGTGAGTTTATGTGCATGTGTTTGAGAGTGGTGGTCACACACGTGCATGCATGTGTGTTCAACTGTGCATGTGACAGACAGAGTGATTTGAATGTGCACACATTAGAGGATCTCTTCTTTCCCAGCCCCAGAGGGAACTCAAGGACACATCCTTTTGGCAGTAAATGAAAGAGGGGAATCCACACATCCTTTCATGCCCTCTATAGGGTATGCGTGTGCATGCAGATGTGTGTCTGGGCCGGGGAGATAAATGGGGCTGCGAATCCCAGATTGAAATGATAACGTGTCAGTTCGTGGCAATAATCAGACACTACAAAACAAATGCTATTTCAGACAGTTTTAAACCTCAAATATTGTGTGATGTGACCTGACTTACAAAATACTTCATCATTTACAGCCTTGCATTCACCAAGAACAGGCCTGTGACCCACACTGGGTGTGTGCTGCCCTAGAGTTCAATAAAATGTGTCAACAGCTTCAAAGAGCAATTTATAGAGGAAATTGCAGTATGTGAGGGCAGAGGGGCAGATACAATCCAGATCATGACCAGCATTCATTTATTCAACAATATTCTCTCTGTCACTTTACATCTCGTATACATCCATTTATGCTAACATGACATATCACAGGCTTGTATTCTAATGCTGCAGGCCTACATCATAACAACCCCTGCTGCCCTCTGAAGCACCAGGGTCCCATTTGTACATACATAGTTATCCAGATTAGAAAGTTGACTATTTGACATGAATCTGGGTTTTCTTGGCTCTTTAAAGCTAGAATATAATTTAAGTTATTGTCTTTAAGACCGAATTTGCTAAAGTGCCGGTTTCGTGGCAGTTAGCTGGCTCATGACTGTGCCTGTTGCAATTGTTACATAATGGCCTGATTGTAATTATTTGAGCAGATCGCAATCATTTTGCATAATCGTTGGAATCGTTTCCATTCATTTTCCATCAAAACATCAGGATGAATTTAACAGAAATGTCAAATTTCCATCCATATTTCTACATTGTTTTCCATCATTTGAGGTTTGACTGGAGCTCTTTCAATGATGTAGTCTCGTTGCGCCCACATCCTCTGCTGTGGGACATACTGGGATATTTGGTGCTACGGTAAGCTAAAAACATGAACTCATCCAAGAAATTCTGACTTTTAAAGACATTCAAATGTTTAAAGAGACTTTAGAAATGTTTCATTTTTAAGTTGCAGGTGTATGATCATCACTTTAAATTCCTTCTATGCAGTGCATGCTGGTGGAGTTCCCAATACAACTGTACCTTCAATCACCTAATCAGCACCCAGCAAACAAACAAATGACTGCTCATCATGGTTTTAATCCGTTACTCATTCTGCCTTTATTTGAAGAGGGAGTGCAAGACGACTTCAAGATAACAAATCAATCCTCAAACTGCGATTAAGAAAAACCAATTAGCTGAATAAGAAAAAAACTTATTTTTTAGCCTGCTATCGACATGCAAGCCTGAATTAGTTGACAGCAGGGCGCAGGACAGAGGCCACAACAACATTCATAGGCATGTAAGAACAAAGATGTCACATAAAAGCAACAATAACCACATGCACAGCTTTTGTCAAAACCTGACTGAAACTGATGAGAAACACCATCATTTAATGATTTATCAAGTGCAAACACAAATATAACGAAACTGTAAATAAGTAAGGAAAAAAAAAAAAGAAAACAGGCTTTGACCAGCAGGATGAAAATTACCTCAGCGTCCAACAAAAAAACGTTGATTAGTCACGGACACATTATGTGTACAGTTGCTAGTAGTGGTTTGGCTGTGGAGAGCGGAGACTGGAGCAGTGAAGGACCCTTATTATATAAAGCTTGTGGCACTCTGGTCCATAATGACCCTTTTGTTGTGGCCCCACTGAAAGGAAGAGTCCCCCAGCAAACATTGTGGTCCATATCGAATCCATTCACCAAGCCTCACACTGTGAGAGACCACAGGCAACTAGAGAGCTAAAATACCCACCATATATATATACCTCTGTCCAGGGTCTGTTGTTCCATTTTGTTAGTGCCCAACTATGAGAAATGTGTATATGAATATCCCAGTTAGATATTGTAGACGTAGTTATCTCATGTCCATATATTTCTTTATTTGTTTAATGAATATAAAATGCGAAAACTTTGAAAAAAAAAAAAAAAAGCCTTTTTCTCAAATAAAATCTATTACAATCTATTATAATTATGATCCAATGATTTAATCAAATTCAATATAAATTTTTTTGAAATTTTATTTTTGAAAGGCTGGTTTAAGTAGGATTTGGAGCCTTTGTCATAATAGCATTAAATGGGGAGATAATTAATGTTAGAAGAAAGAAAATATTGCTCAGGGCCAACATTGAGTCTTATCCTTAAGAAATAACATTTGTTCTTCATGAGGGTCCAAAATAAGATTCTGGGATGGGAATCTGGAAAACTGCCTGCTTGATCTAACCTCAGAGAGCATTTGTAGCTGTGATAGCAGGGGAAACAGAAGCAGAGGAAAGAAGAGGAGGAAGAAAGTGTGAAGTATAAAATGGAAATAAAGCAGAAGAGTGGGGAAAAAACAGAAACGAAAGAAGCGGGAGAAGGGGAAGGCAGGGAAAACAAAAGTGGAAACGAGTGCATAAAGGGTTTATGGACATGAGGTTAGAAAGTTCCAGCTCCAGGCAAACAAGCAACAGCAGCATGTCAGACGTTTGACCAGGGGTTAATGGACGAAGCAAACAAATCACACAGTGACACAGTGGAGGCCTTCAGCCCTAAACAAGCATGCCAAAGCCATTGATCCTGTTATTGCATGGATGGCAACCCTCAATTTCACTTATCTATAGCTCTTTAAGGGAAGCAGGGAGAGAAAGTATAAGGCTGTTTCCTGAGGTTCATCAGAATTTCCAAACCACAGAAACAGTCTTTATGTCACAAGACGTGTGTGTGCACACATGACAGACAACACACATCAATGACTCAGGATAGCACACTGAAAATATGAAGCATGTATGGTAATGACAGCACAAGTTACACTCGCATCTTTCTGAGGCTGCAACAAGACCCTGTTGATATGTGTATTCTGACAGTTTGCCTTATAGTGGGCTCTTCACACTTCTACAGGAGAGGTTGCCACTGAAATGCCAGATTTCTAAGGGAATTACCAAAACACACAAAATTAAATACGCACACAACAAGAGAAAATAGGGTGAATATCAAGAACAGAACTGCAATATTAGGAGAGGTGAAGGAGAAGTAAAGAAGGGAAGAATTGCTAGTCTATGAGGAAATTAATGAAAAGTTGACATTTTCCTCTAAAATCCAATAATGGGACACAGGTTGAATGAGGCAGAGGCCATAAGTGTTGGGAGTCACGAACATAGTTATACAAAACTGTCACAACTGAGTGCTTTCATAACTTCTTAAAAAGATCATCTCATCTATCAATCACCTGGCTTGAAAACAAATCCATTTTCTTACTAAATATCTAAACTTAATAAAGCTTCTCTCTCCATTTTTCCATCCAGTATCTGTAACTGAAAGAAAAAGTTGAACAAAATACTAACTGTATAAACAAGCTAATCAAGCATGTGACATTTTAAAGAGAGAGTCAGTTCACAGGACATTCCTACCTTTGTGCTCTCACTGTCTAGAGACAAGTTTGCACAAGCTTTTGCCCTCTACATGCAGCTGACAGAGGCCTACCGTTTTCCTACATGTTGCCATCAAATTATTTCTTTCTATTTAGAATATGTATTCCCAAAATAACTGAAGCATGTACTTTAATTCAAATGCATGAGCTGCCAGTCTTCACACTTTTTCTCCAGAAAATGTTCTCTAACCAGGTCGTTTCAATAGAAACCGCAATATATTTGCATTGTATACAGTCTATGTGTGTCTATACTATATATTTTGAGTAATTTTTTATGGATATGCATTGTGTGAATGTGTAAAGGAACAATTGTGAGCATGAAGTATCTTCATTGGCAGTTGTTTGCAGGATTCACGATCAATCAATCAGAGGGCAAAGTAACCATTTGCAAACACACACAGGGCAGCGGCTTGAGTAATGAGCAAACAGTAACTAGCTTACTCTCAAACAGAGGCAGCATGCTGCCCAGATGCCTGAATCTAAACTTACACAAATACTCAAACACAAACGTACAAATAGACTCACAAAGTACACACAAAACATTCCCAAACACGCATGGCAGTGGAACATGCTGAATAAAATCAATACTCAGATACTCAATCTGCGGTGCATTATGATTTAAGAAGTTTACAACAGTGTAGTGCCTCTAAATATAGTGATGGGCAAAGACTGGCAATAAAGCAGGTCTTATCATACAAGAAACCTCTGCCAACTGCAGCCAATAAACTCATTAAGGTCAAGATCCACTCATGAAAAAAGATAATAATGTGGTCTTTTCACAGGCAGCCTCAAGTAGCCTATGACCGATTCTCATTTCACAGTTAGTGGGACATGAAGGACAATGAAAGCCTGTGCATATACAATGGCATCAGGCCACTACAATAATCAGGGTTCCCTTTGAGGCATCAAGGAAAAGAGAGAGGCTCTGAAGAGCACTGCCATTTGACCCCATTTTTCTCCCCTATCAATCAGTCACTTCTGAGGGAGGCAGGTTTAAGGCCTTGTCGCCCAGGAGAGGCCTCATCAGCCACAAAATGAAAGAGGAAGGACAAATGCAGGCCAGCAGATCAATGAGGACACACAACTGTCAGCCATATGACAGAAAAAGCATCATTACAGCCAACTGTCTATAAAGGCTACATTTAGTTAAAAAAGACCTTTTAAATATAGACCTGAACTAAATTTTGTGTTTTTAAATGTTCTTGAGCAAGGCACCAAGGCTGAAACCCTTCTAAGGTCAAATCTCAAGTTTTTCTGAGGCAATAACGTTAAAGGAAAAAATATTGTATATGAAAAATATTGTTTTCATTAACAACATTAACAATCAAAAATGGGTTTGAACATAAAGGGTTGGACCAACAGTAACATGTCAGTGGCGAAAAGCAAACAACTCCACAACTGCCATTGGATTTGGATTTGTTTTTTATGTTCAATTCTGAGCTAGTGTATGGAGATGATACAAAACATTATTGTCTTTTAATCAAGAGCTGAGAGGAGCCCACACAGAGCACAATTTTCTAAAGTGATCTTGATGGGAATTGTTCTGATATTGGGTGAACATAGTAAAATAATGTGGGATGACATTTTAAGGGCCTTCAACATTGAAATTTACGCATGTATATTTGTTCTAACTTTATTTACTTTCACTTTTGTGAAGAGACAAGTGTCAGATGAAATGCTATGACTGAACCTCGTAACTGCATTGGCAGTATCAACCTCACTGCCCATCACAGCACCCCTGTGTCCACCTGGTTAATCCCTACTATCATTCCTTACATACACAAAGCACACTAATTAATCCCAAACCTTGCCACACTATGAAAAAACAGGAGGAAATTTATTTCAGCCAGATCAAATCCCTGCTTGATCTATACTTGCAACACTCCTCTTCCTCACTGCTCTTGTCAATAACTTTGGCAGAATTACTGAGACACACGGACTGACAAAGTGAGCTTTCAGACATCAGCGTCCAGGTATACTTGCACAACCCGGCAGTTTGTACAAGCAAACACTACGATGCTTGTGAAAGCCTTTCCCTGAAAAGAGGTGGCCTCATAACTTGCAATGCCAAAAGTTCTGAACACACTGCTGATGTGTTGGTAGGGGGCTAATGGGTGTGTTTAGGTGTATTTGCAAGAATGTGACTGTGTGAGTGCATGTTTTTGTGCACGTGAGTGTGTGCATGCGTTACAGGCATGTAGGTGAGTTTAAGTGCTGGTATGTGTTGACCACTGCTTCACTGAGGACAGCTGGACTTGTGTCCTCAGGGACAGGCAGTGCACATTGTGACTGAATGACATCATCAATGTGTTGCATAAAAGGCTTTTCTAGCAGTGATGACCAGTGTGTGGGATACTACCACTTTCACCCACTCTGTACAACTTCATCAGTCCAACAATACTGCTGCTCTTCTGGTCCAAACTAATCACACTTAAATGTTGTGACTCATTCAGTACAAGTTTTTAAGCTAACAACTCAACTACTTTTATTGATTCATTATTTATATGGGACGGTCCAATTAGATAACTATTTTGCAGGGGTGTATTGTAGTGTGCACATGATGAAAAATAAAAGCTAGAGATGTTACACTTTAACTTAAAATACAAATATTATAGAAATTGTGAAATTAAATACTTGAAGCTATAAACTGAAATAATTAAACATTTAAATGGACATGCAAGACATCAAACAAACAATAAATTGTTCGTACAATACATATCACACTCAAATTTACCATTTTGGATAGTGTACTAAACAATAGCAGGTTTGGTTCAGTTTTTCAGAGATAAGCTTACTGTTTGAGAAGTTTATAGACCCACTCTTGATACCGGCCTCTGGTCTGCTGAAACTTTAATGTTGATGGTAAATATCTGATTGAGTTATTTCATATTCTAGGACTGAGATAGCAAATTGGAAAGAGATAGACACAAAGCTGTGCACAGCAGAAATGAAAAACACAAATGTGTGCCAAACATGAGTCGTTACAGCTATGAAGCAGGCAGAACTTCAGACGGCTATATCTGAGAGCTGTCTTTGCTGAGCACTGAAGCAATCCTCTGAAGGCAGCCAGTGTTTGCTCCTTTGTCAGCAGCAACAAAGACAGACACTATGGACCCAATATGTTCCATCTTTCGTTCTTCAGTTGTCTCTAATTAATAGTAGAGGTTTTGATGGAATTCTTCTTCAGCTGCATTTGGGCTGAATGCTCATTATTCCTGCAGGGATTGGGGGAAACAGCCTCATAGCTGAGCTGATTGATAAATTAATGACTTTTTTTCCCCAGAAAGAGAAATTCCATTGTAACGGCAAAAGCCAGAGCACACCAGCTCATTAAAGGGCCTAAAAAGAGGAGATTATTTGATCGAGATTATAGACTGGGATGGGAAGACGAGGAGAAGCTGGCTGGTCAATTTTGACCCACAATAAAGGGCACGACTCTCTGCGTGTCAGGGAAGATAAAGAAAATGATGATGCTATCTGTTGCGAGTGTTTTGCAGAAAAAGGAAGTTAGAAAATGTGTACGTGTGCGTGTGCGCGTGCGTGTGTGTGTGTGTCGATTACCTCTGCAGTGAGGCCCCTCATCCCAGCCGTCTGAGCAGTCAGGGACTCCATCACACAGTTTGCTCATATGGATACAAACATCCAGGTCGAGGCACCCATGTTCATTGACAGGACACTGGTTCACCCGGTTGTGTGAGCCTGGAAAACAAAGCAAAACATATCTCAGGAAACCCAGCAGTGTAAAGTAATATGTACAGAGTCCAACTCCAACAAATAACATACATACAGCAGTAAAATGAAACTGTTTAAATGCAATATTGGTAGATGCTTCTTACCTAAAACTTTTAGATTTTTTTTTCAGAGAAAAAAAGATGTCTTAAACTGACTGACTTGAATCAGATGCGAGTAGAAAGTATACTATTTTCAGTAAGGCAAACAGTATCACCAATCTACATTAAAAAAGTGAAGCCAACTTAGAAAACAATCTTCTCTACATCCTTTAATCATCATTTTCCTACGCTGCTGCAGTGTAACAACAAACAACAGGTCAAATCCTGCCTGCTGCGGGATAAAAGGTTCTTTTTTAACACATCAGAAACTAAATGTTTCCTGCATTTGTCAGCGACATCGAGCCAAATACGATGCACAATAACATATGTGCACACATGCAGTTACTGATTAAAGAACATTGTGAAACATGTGATCATTTGACACATATTGAAGAATATTATTAATAAATTAACAAAGTAAACACTGATAAAGAAATACATAATCTGAAGGGGTGCGGAGGGAAAAGGACATGACGTCCTCGAGTCCAGAAAAAGCAGAGATTTTTCACCAGTGTCAGACCAGAGAACATACAGTAGATGCAGTCTCTTCCCCTCACTCTCTCCCACTCTTCTCTCTATCTCTCCTCTCAGCCCACACTGCAGAGAAAACAGTTTGCCTTGGCTGTTTTTTGTTTTTCTTCTTTTTCTTCTTTCTCTTCTTCTTCTTCTTCCTCCTCCTCCTCCTCCTCCTCCCCCTCCTCCCCCTCTTCCTCCTCCTCCGCTCCTTTCTTTCTTTCTTTCTTTCTAACATCTGCTGACCCATTTTAGAAAAACACTCGAAGCAGAGAAAATAAAGTTCACCTCCTTCACAGGAAACGATGTGTGGAGTTCTGTGGGTTCTGTGCGGTACTGCGAGAGGCTTTTGAGAGGATGTACCGGGTATATGTGCAGCCTGAACTACAAACCTGCTTCAGATGTCTCCTTCAGAGCCTCACATACACAAAGTCACCAGTCTCTGAATATTAAGCAGCTTTAGCAGCATTTCATTTGACCCTCATTTCTGCTTTCATCCATGTGGAGTTTATTCTTATCTGAATTGAGAGCCTCTGTATAGAGGGTGCCATGCTGTATTTATGTTTTGCAGTCCGTGATACCTGCTAAATAAAATTTGGGAATGAAAGTATAATTGATTTGACTTGACATGATATAGTGTGTGTTTTATCTTTGTGTCATGCATTTCCAGTTGAGATGTGGGACCTTATTTAAGTCTTTTAGGGAAGTGAAAGTACATCTCTCTTAGTGTCTGAGACAAAAAAAAACATATATTCTTACAAGGCATATCATCTTATTAATCAAAGTGTGGATACTCATAAAAACTTACACAAGGGAGAAAGAAGATTTGCCTGCATATTGGCATTCCCTGAGGAAAACCACAAGCAGTCCCTCTGAGTCCTCTCTATCCATCCAAGAGATCAGTAACCACACACAGAACATAAAATCGAACTCAGTTAAAACAAGTGCCTTAAAGTGACATGAGCTTCCATGATTATCCCACCACAGAAGCCTGTGTGGAAAAATGTGCCACATACGAACGGAGAATTAGCTTCTAATACATCTGGCTTAAGGAAAAGGAGAAGAGCTCTCGCATCTGGGGGATGCTAGCATATTAGCAGCCCTCCTACAGCCTCGGCCTCTAAGCCAGCCTGATTTACATTCAATAAACTGTCAACATGGGGATTTTTACATAAACTGCAGTACCAGGAATAAACTGCCATGTACATTGGAAATGAAACCCCTGCCAATGATTTAGCATTGTCAACACTTTTCAGGGGAGTATAAAAGACAAGTTAGCGAGAAAGTCATCTGAATGATACCCACTGGCTTTGCAGCTATGTATTGTGTGAGCCTACTTCTTAAAATGTGATCTGCTGAGGAATGAGCAGATAAACAGATAAACCACCACGGCGGCTGCATACCTGTTAAACTAAACCGGGAAGTAGGTCTCAACGCTCTGCAGCTACCAAGACACTGAAAAGACAACTAACCAATCTCTAATTTCCATCACACCCACAACAAGCTCTTATCCTACACTCATTTCTACCTATCCACGGGCCAGGCAGCAGCCAGAACACATTTTTGGAAACACACTAACAACTGCCAGCAATACACAACCGCCAGAAAGAATTGTTTGAGTTCCACAACACAGTAATACCTTGGCAGGAGCTGAATAGGGACCAGCAGCGGAAAACTAAATAGAAAGGACAATATGGAGGATTAAATAACTTTGCAGGAGGGACAATGGAGACGGACCCTGTACCCCCTGCTCTAGTTTGGGGAAGTTGCTGGCAGTGTATTACAATAAGAGCCCCTTTTACTGGCAGCAGCCATTTTCTGCGTCATCATCAGTGAAAGCAGAGTCTTACTATGAAAAGCTTAGGGGAAAGACTACAGCAGAACTGTCACGCATACACACATTACATGCATACAGCACTGTTCCTTAGCTGATGGCGTGCATATGGGCATTTGGCACCTTGGACCAAACTAGGATTTGTTTCAGTATGTGTCGTAGTTATCTGGACAACTTTGCTCTAAATACAGTCCTTTCAGAGAGACGACACAAGGTGGTGTCAAGTCCTGCTACTGATTTGTTTACAGTGGTTCAAACTCTTCTTCTTTTCCTAAATAAACTAGCTGTGATCAATTTGTTTTCTAAAACTAGAGGTTTCTCTCCAAGCTCCAATGTTTCAGCAGAATTAATACTCTGGGCCAAAAGGGTATTTAGAGAGAATCCATTCTGGTTTTAAGTACTTCATAGCATCGACACAGTAAAACTGTGACCGAATAAGTGCTTTTAGGGACTGATTCTCTGTGCTGTTATGTTTGAAATGTTTGTAATCATAAATCCGGTTTTCCAGCTAGATTATTGGTTTATAACAGATCATATAAACTGATGGCTTTGATTGACCTGCTACAACTGGTTAAAAACAATTCTACTTTTTTTGTGTACAAGGAGGCATGTTTAACATTTTAACAGATGAGCCTCATGATAGTTACAGACAGGATGAAGAGGAGATATCTTCACTGCTAGAGCTAAGAACTGCCCTGTTGTCACAAACAGGAAGTCCTGCCCCCCAAGTTTTTATTTGCCTTTCATTGTCACACCGGGGATTTAGGTTGTGTCAGTGATGCAACAGTATGTGAAATAGTCCATCAAGTCTGCAGCACCTTTTCTGAACCGAAAGATCCTTACAACTAGATCCATGAATCTGCAGGCTAAACCAGCTATAAGTTACATCAATGAATGTGGAAAAATCCCAGAAGTAATTGACTGTATACATTGTATAAATATCATGTTCCCAACCACAATTCCTCAACCTAGATGCTGAGGAGTACAAGAGAGGAAATAACTGGGTTGTTATTTATGTTCCGGAAGTACACACTTAACATTTGCATTTCTCAAATATTGTTGGCTGGTACAAAGTTGCAACTCATGAGTGAAGGGCTCTTGTCCATTCTCTTTGTGGCTTGAAATGAGAGAAGATAGTGAGCACTGAACTAAGATAATGTGTTGTTATAGATACAACAGCAGGCCTTAACAACTAAATGTTCAAAATGTACTTTTAATGGGGCTGTTGAGCCATTTTCACATAAATATAGTCCCTGCTTTAAACACTAAAGTTTATGGAAAGAAACTTTATTTTTCCTGCAGCCATTGTCTTGCTGTCTTTTACAACTCTGATCTCTGATTTAGCTTTTTGTCATCATTTTCAACATGAATAAGTATCTTCAGGCACATACTGTATACTCTCACTAATGAGGAGTGACACAGGTGGTTAAAATGATCTTCTTTAACTTTTTCTAAGTCAACTCTTTTGTTGGGAAGTAACTAATCCACATTTAATATCGGTTTCAGAAAACACTTTCCAAAACAACATCAATTATTCTAGATTAAGCCCCCAATTTTCGGTTACTTTATACCTTCGCTGTGAAATCAGTGCTGAGCGTGTTTACATTGAACACAGCAAATTTATCTTAACCTTATCTTTACCTCACATCAGAAACTCTAGTTTCTATGAATTCACATTATTCTATGCCAAAGAAATTACAGCAATCATTTTCACTGTTATGCAGAGTGCAAACGAATGAAAACTGGAGCCACTCACACATGCCTTGGGAATATTGAATTTCTGCCTTCAATCAGGTGGTCTGTCATTACAAAGCATTGTTTTTTCATGTCTAAGCATTTGCAAAGAGTCTAACAGAGATCTTGTTTGTTTAAACAAAAGAATAAAATTGAATGCACTTTAGTAGCGCTTAAAATGACACTTACTTTTAGCACTTTGTAGTTTGGCTTTCTTCAAGAAATTGTATTTTCTTGATTCTTGTTGTTCTGGGTTTTGTACCCTCATGGTTGAAATGCACTTATTGTAAGTCGCTTTGGATAAAAGCGTCAGCTAAGTGAAATGTAATGTAATGAATGTTCCTATGATTTTGTGGTCTGGAAAAAGTCAATCATGCTTTTGTTATCACACTTAATACAGCAAATTCCTGTGCTCTGGCCTTGCCTTGAGTCAAAAGCGCCTCTTCACTCTACACTTACAAAAAAATGCCACTGCTAGGATTTACATGAGGCCAAACGAGAAGATCTATCACATTGTGGTTTACCACTTTTTCTGTTATTTTCACTCTTTGAGAATATTATTATATTGCTTCACTCTGGGATTGCACAGATTCATGAGGGAGTTTGGCAGCCTTGAAGACAAAGGACTGCAAGTGGGAACAATGTAAGAACCTTGCAGCGCAGTGGATAACAGACAAAGAAAAAGAGGGGGAAATTACAACCCTCACACCTATTAGAGGGCAGAGTGAGGATAATGACCTTAATTTGTGTGATCAGCTAACAGTGATATTAGCATATCCTCGTAGTGTCCTTTGGGATCTTAATTGTGAAAACCTCTTTCCAATCTACTTTTCGGAGTCTCTATGAATCACATAAAAAATTTGTAGTGGAGTTCTTCATGATTAAAACATTTTAAACTGTGTCATTATTCAGGACTTATGCTCAGTTTCATTGAAACTTATTGCAGCGTTCAGTCTTTGGAGTGAAATATGACTTTGTGCAAAGACAATATTACACATCTCCCCTGAGCACAGTGTAGATTTTTAGGTAATGCCTCACCTTAAAATTTAGAGTACCGTTATCCCTCAGATGTGGTGGGTTCCACTAAGTTTGTCTTACGGACACGAGACATCACAGCTGTGATGTGAAAGACATTCTCTCCTAATGCGTGCTTCCCTCCAACACCTCAAGTTCTGGATCCCACCATCCCCCATCCCCCATCCCGCAGTTATGCAATGACCTTAAATTTAGATCCCCTGTCGATCTTTTGTCCTGAGCATAAAAGCCTGCGTTTCTTCCTGCTCTTTGGGTTCCATGGCAGCCCCTGACTGACACACATAAAGTCTGCTGTCAGTTCGAATTAATATGTTGTACAGAGTGACAGGCAGGCCTGCCCACTGGCTGACTCTCCCCACTCTGGAAGCACACTTTACAGCAGCATGCACAACAAGCACATGGTTGAGGAAGCTACAGCTCACGGTGCACAAACTGAGTGGTGAGCTAGTTTTGGGCTTACCATAATCCTATGATATGATTATGAATAACAATAACCTTAGCAATAAAGACACATCATAACACAACATATAAAAATTGCAACAACTGCATCATACAGTGTGTTTTTTTGTATCTAATCTCACTTGTATAGAAATTATAATACTATCCAGATTCTGCCCAGGATAAAGCCAAAGTGATACTTCACCCAACACATGTCTTTTAAGTATCAAACACAGTCATGGAGGCTTAAAAAATGGCTGCAAAAAATTGTATTCATAAGTTTCACAATGGATGGATTATCCAACTTTAACACATGTAAACTCTAATGGCATAGTCCCCTTATCTGCATATAATCAGTGTATCCCAGACAGTTAATACATTGTATCCATGTCACAATATTGTCTAATAAACTTTTTCATAAATAGTGAATTTAGCCATTTCAAGCTAAAGAGAAAAAAAAAACATTCAGTGTTTTTCACAGACTTAATTATGGTCACAAGTAGTTTGGACAAATTTACAGACATTTTACATTTTTTGCTCCCAAACAGAATCTTCAGGAAAATCATGATAATTACCTCACCTTAATTTGATCCAGGTTTAACAAGCTGCAAACATTTTCCAGACACGTTTTGATCTTAAAGTTACTTAAAGCTAAATGCTTTCATTAAACAGCAATATAAATCTGCTTGTCCATTAAATAAGTTGCCACAGACTGACAGTGCCGTGTTGAGCTTCAATTAAAATCAAAGTGCCACTGCATGCAAGTCATCAAAGTAAGTAAACTAAAGTATGTGGCTTACAAAGACACAGAAAAACAAACAATTCACCTCTGCAGCCAAGAGGAAAGACTGGACATAAGTTATGAGGTTGGCTGTGGCTCAGTCGGTAGAGAGGGTTGCACACTAATTGGAAGATTGGTGGTTCAATCCCCAGCTCCTCCTGTCCACATGCCTAAGTGTCCTTGAGCAAGACACTGAACCCTAAATTGCTCCCCAATGATGTACCATCGGTGTGTTATAAGTCGCTTTGGATAAAAGCATCAGTGAAATGTAATGTAATGGGGAACAGAGATGACTTGAGTTTTTCCAGTTAGCAGAGAGGAAGACAAAGAGGACAGATGAGAGAAAGATGGAGAGAAGGAGACAGGGTGTGGAGCAGAGAAAGGGAAGTGGTGTCTGCGTGGCGTGAGAAAGCCCCGTGTTCGTGGTCTGTTGATAGGCTGGTGAAGCTGAGGAGGGCTCAGGGCCACAGACCAGAGGGATTTACAGGGCTCTGCTCCTTCCTCTGTGGAAGCAGTGTGTCAACCACTGCCACTACAGACCCTCTTGCCCCTGCCTGGTGCCCCCTGCGACTACAGCTACATGACTGATTATAGGCTATGAAAGAGCTCCCGCTCCCCAACTTTACTGTAAAAAGCTGCTTCTATAGAAAGAGGATCAGAGCCTAACAAAGCCATTTCCATTTTCCTCCTCAGCCCAAAATGCTAATCTGCTCATTTTCTCCAATACAAAGGCTTTTTCTGTCAAATCATTCCGTCTCCCCATTGCTCCATGCCTCCCATCCCACCACCTCAGCGGTCAGCTCTCCTTGGTCGTCTTAGGGAGGCTGCTGAGGCATGACAGGCAGATGGGCCCGGCAAAGGACCAGGCTGGCGAGCGTCCAGAGGGGGCTCAAGGGCAAGAGATGGACAGATAACCTTGTTGTGTGGCCCACGGCCACCTCAGGCAGCTGCATGGAGATGATAACTCAATCTTCCCATCAGACATCCCTACCAGCTCGGCTACAGACCATGACATTGGCCAGAGTTTATGTATGTGGGCCAAGGGACATGGTATAGTTGTGTGTTGGGCGGTACTTTTACCAGAGTGTCGTGGCAATATTGTTACAAACTATTTGAAGTTTCCAGTATGTTGGAGCAAACTGTCCAGTTGAAAACAACTGACATGAAAAAATATGTTTACTGAAAGCTTAACATGAAAATGTAATGATGCAGAGTGTGTCTGGTTTCAAGGGTCAAGTTTTGGCTATGGTTACATTGCAGCCTCTTCAGGCAAAGGGTCCTTCAGTTTCATTATGAAGCTGCATTCCAAGGTATATCCCCTCAAAATTACTTTCAAGCATCAACAAGGAAAACAAATCAATATGTGTGTGTCTGATGCACTACCTCTACAAGCCAGTGGAGACTACTTTAATGACAACTTGACAGTGAGCGCAGGGAGAGTCTTGTTATTTACCAGCGTTAACTACTTTGAGTTATCAGCTCATTTTCTCTCCCTGAGTGAAAGTGGATAACACTGCATAGGGAAAGAAAGGGAGTGTATTTGCATGACTGAGATGCATTTCACCCCCTGCTTGGTAGTCATCCTGTGAACATTTTCATGCTAAATCAGAGGGCTAAAAAGTCTAACAGAGAATTAGGGGCGGACAATTGCTGCATAAGGTTTTTGATGTTGAAAAGGATTCCTTCATGGCAAGCGCTTCTCATGATGAAGAAAGTGCTTACATGCTAGGCTCATTCAAACATCTGTTCCCATTCGCTGGCTCAACCACAATGAATGTGGTTCACGCAAGACTCATAATTGCATACAGACTTGACATACAGGCAGAAAGAGTCAGTGGTTGTTGGAGCAGTTGCTGTAAAAAACAAAAAAATACAAGAGCTACAAAATGGAATCAAAGTTGTGACACAGCACTTTTTAATTTTATGATAGCATTCTGAAAAAACTGTGACCAAGAAGCCTTGAAAGGTGAAGCAACATTAAAAGTAAAATATTTGACAGGATAATTACACTAAAAACCTTTAGCAACACGTTGTTAAACATCAAAGCCTCATTACAACTCTCTCCTGTCTCTCCACAACTAAAAATCAGAGAAACACAGAGCTGAAAAAGTAATGAAATAACTAAACTGTTAACTGATGTGACACTGATCTGAAACTGCAAAAACAGTAATGAGTGACAGAGAACTTTAGAAGGCATTACAGTTTGTCTGAATGTGATTCCTTTTGTTTCTGGTATTTAATTAAATCGTAGTCTTAAAAGGACATTTTGTGGAGAGCTGTGCGCACAAACATAAACCAGACTCGGTTAATAAACACTGACAGCAACCAGCATCTATTTGGCCCACCTCATCTGTTCTGTGTGGACATCTGTACACTGTCTGCATAGCTTCTGTTAAAAAAAAAAAAAAAAAGCCTTGATTATATAAAACAAGCAGAACACCAACATCCTCACCCCTTTCTCTGTGCTAGATTGACATAACTCTGACGACATACCACCTTTACCTATAGGAGCATTAAAAAAAAAAAGTAGCAGTCCTGCACAGAGCACCATCATTGGGACACACAGCATAAACTCCTGCCCCGAGGGCACATGTGAGCCACTTCCTGAGCCCTAAGCCTGTATGTAATTGAGGTGAGATGGCTTGTCTGAAACCAATTGAAGCCACGCAGTGAGGGGGAGCCAGTGCAGTCCCTGGGAGAGGATGGCAGGGTCACACACGCAGAGAGAAGTCTGTACAGGCAGCCTGCTGATGGCTATCTGGCTGTGTACTGGGGGTTTAGAGAGTCAGATGCACACTGGGGGTCTGACGCCCTGCAGCTGGCAATCTGTCCAGACCTTGCTGGTCCATTTATGAGGACAACTCAAACAGATCCATAAAAATGCACATTCATAAATAAACTGCCCGATCCCTCTGCCACGGAAACTTTACGACAGGTTAAGGATGCAAACAGACAACTCTGACCCCCCCTCCCCCCTCCCGGCATCATCAACTACCACAGCATGTCAACCCCTCATGAGATGCAATATACTGCTACTGCTACTGTGGCAGAAGTCTGTCTTTAGCTCTTCAACATAATTACAGCCTGGATGAATGGCTTGGAAATGACAGGCAATTAGACCTCCAGACAGTACGATAGTGAAGAGTACACTTACTTCCAGCATGGATACTAGAGGTGTAGATCAAAGATCCACACCAGACAAAGGCACACATTTACAACACCCACCTCTCTGACAGCAAGTGAATTCATGATCATTGTAAACAAAACAGGTGGCATTCACAGTACAAGAAACAAAACTGGTGCTTGAGCCAAATTAGCTGGAGTTATGTGGTTTTCATGGCAACACTTGAGCTTGAGGACGCCTAGAATAATACAGGGAGATTCTTATTTGCGCCTTTCACAAGCACCCTTTTCAAATGATGTACAAATCTATGTTAGAATCCAGGCTCCATATTGGTCAGTGAAACAGTCTGTGGGCAATACCACTGCAGGACAGAAGTCCACACGCCACAAGGGGGGCAGAAGAAGATCAGAGGAAGGGGAAAGGCGGAAGAAATGTTTTTGCCTTGCGATATCTCTGTGCGTACTCTTTGCAAACCAAGTCTGTACATAGTAATTAACTTGAACTGGGGATAATGTTGTAATTATAGTGGCAGGCACCACTCCATTTCCCATCGACATTAACACACCAAATTAGACTGTGGTTTGGGGGCATGTTGGAACCAACGTCTAGAAAGTGGGGAATTTCTTTGAATTCTGTGACTGTCATCAATATACATTTCAAAATGAAAGTTTGACTGCTTTTGTAAACTTTGCAGCAAATAAAAAAGGAGCAGTGGATGGAATGATAACAGCTGAAACTTAAAAATAAATAAATAAATAAAAAAAACTGCATCAACACAAAACTTCTGCAGTTGATCAAGAGTCCAGTCCCCCTTTAAGATGGATCAATGCCTGCCTTTTTATCTACTATTTCCATGACAGCTCAGTTGAGATCAGCCTTGTTTACAGCATTCTGGTCAGATTGCCTCTCATGATGCTTTCCAGTTGGGGAGTAACCGGGCCAATGACCTCCAAACTGTTTCACCCCCTGAATTGAAAAGCTAGGACAAAGAGAAAAATACTTTTCCCTTTCTCTGAGTCAGAGGAGGATTTTAAATAACCTCCTCCAAACTCTCCTGTCTCCATCTATGCTGGCTCAGGTCCATTCACTCTGTAGCTTTATCTGCAGCTCTCCATTCTAAACACTACTCACATTTAATGGCTGGATCAACTATACGGCTGCGGATAAAATCGCAGGCTGGCTGCCTTTCATTGTGATACTTAAAAGGCGCCTTGCCTTTGACTGCACGTGTTAGGCAAACACATGGCGCTGTACGGGGGAGAAAGTGCTTTAATTGCAGTAACAGATATTTATCATGAGTGCCTCAAAAACTAAATGTGAATGGAGGAGCTCCTTAACTAAAGGTAAAATGACAGGCAGAGTCGAGCCCATGGGAAGTGTGTAATTGAGCAGAACATATCTTGATGTTTTGGTAAAACACTGCTCTCCATCTCTCCCTGCAGAAGATGAATCACACCATTGTCAGTGTAACCAAATTGCATAGGTGCCACGGAAAACTCATTCAGTTCAATTGCTTTGCAGTAAAGGGTGGAAATTGAATGACCGCGGCTTGCTTGACTGAATTAGGTGGAGCACACTTAAATACAATTGCTCAAGTTCTACAATTGCCTGTGATTGCTGTTATTTACAAAACTAAATTGATGATTTTCTTCTCTTCTGAAAAACTCTCAAGCCATTTATTATAAACTAAATTTATTGTGAACTTTATAAAGAATGAGTTCAACTTTATTCTTACTATAAAATCTGTATTAATCTATGAATATAAGTGATAGAGGAAGTAGATGACAGAATATTTTCTTTTCAGCCTCACCTTTTAATTTTAGATCTGAATCAGAAAATGTTTGTCAATCCATCTTCAGACCAAATCAATTCAAAGAATGAATACTTCATACAGAAAAAGAAAAGATTACTTGATCAACTAATTTTAACATTTCCTGTTCCAACACTTACAGTTTATGTTCTATGCGTCGATGACCACAGCACAATAATAAATCTGGCTACCCTCTGCTGTCTCACATATTTTCAGTCCCTAATGCTACGTGTTAATAGTTGATTGTGTTTTTCCCACAATAACAAGTCCCTTAATGCTGGGTGTCAGCTGCTTGTCTCTGCGTGCCAGACTATGGTGCGAATGCTTGTGGCATGACAGATGTGAGGTGTGGCACATACAGACAGTAAAATCACCATTAGTGCCTGCATATAAACAGAGGGAAGGCTTTTACCAGGGAGAGTTTATGGACGGAGAGGCTGACAGATGTGAGCAGCTGGGACAAGACACTGGGACTGCACAGATCCCGCAAGAGGCCAGACAAGAGCAGACACATCTCCATACACTCAGACCAAACACCGCCGCATAATAAGAGCCATAATTCAACCGAGCAGCGTCCTTTGGAGAAAGGGCATAAGCTGCCTCCTTATTCAGGCCCAAATTAAACCGTCTGAACATTGTGCTGTTGTCTCTTCAAAGCCATTTAGAGGTAGTAATTTTGACATGTAAAGGAACAACACAGTGACGGTATATATACAAGAAAAAGCATATTCAAGTTTTATTTTTTTTGAAAGGTTCATCATTAGCAAAGAAGAAAAATATCTCAAGAAAAAAAGCCAAGTAGAATCATTAATAATCCTTATCCACCTGAACAGCTTGGAGAGAGCACGAGAGCTGAGGACACAAGCCTGCTGAGAGACACTTTTAGTAGCTATTCATGTGGGCACACTTACAGATATCTGGCGATTCGTCTGAGCCATCTGGACAGTCCTTTTCCCCATCGCAGCGCCAACCTTTGGAGATGCAGGTCACCTGGTCCTTACATACAAACTGCTTAGAGCTGCAAGTTTTGGGATGGTCATCAGGTATAGGAACTGAGAAAAAAAAGCAGGGAAAAGATGATGTGTCATCATGAAAAGCAACTGTGACTGGAAAATGCTTTTAAATCACACACGCATTGAAAAAGACACGTAATTCTCATGCTGCCAATTGAAGAAACACCATGAAAGCTCTTTTTTTTTAGCACTTCTCAACAACAATTCTCTTTCGTGCAGAATTTACATAAGAAATTTCCAACTTCAAGCAGCGTAGATCTTAACTCAGTGGGGCAAAGCAACATGTAAGGGTCAACCCAAGTTTACAATGATGTTTTTGTATCAAAAGGGCCACAGGCAAAAAAGAAACCCTCTACAAGTTTACAAGCAACAGTTGTGCCTTGTAGTTCTGGGTTTGTTTGTGGTTTCCTCTCTTCTTAAGGACATCTCATTTCTTTCTGCTTTTTAAATTTTTTTTTTATTAACCTTAAGGTGTTTTTCAACTCTCACCACAGAGGCTCTTTCATGTGTCATGGCTGAGACAAAACTGGGCATTCAATCACCATCTGACCCATGGGAAACTGCAGAGCACGGTAGTTCTGGGCAGCAAGTCAGCACAGATTGTTGAGGTATACCACAGGCTAGCAGCACCACAGCAAGGCTCATGACCCATCAGCAGTCTGACACTGCTGACACGCTATTAACTTAGAAAAACCCTGGTCAAACGGAGTTTTACCTACACTGCATGGTATCAAGGCATAGAGACAGTTTTGATTTCACTTGCTTAGTTTTTTTCATCCTCTATCCCAATTCAGCCAGGAAGGAAAATAAACTACCCTGCCACAAGATTAAAAAGTTCCTTATGAATTTTAATATATGAAGGATATGAAAGATTATATTTTTAGTGGAAAGAAGGTTAGTAGGTCTGATTTGTTTGAAATGTTAAAACATTAGGTTTAAATGCTTCAAGCACCATCAGTGGAACACTATTTATTAGGTGGTCACAGAGAAGCTGAAGCTGTCTGCATGGCGACAGGTCACAAGGGGTTTGGTTTTCTTTGTAATTTAGTTGAACTGGCCCTTTAAATGGAAAAGAAAAATATATCGCGTAATATTAAAACACAGTCGCAATAATTAAGGGAATAAAAGTATATTTTCAAGATCATTAAATAATCCTTTATGAAAACAGCCAAATTAAAACCCAACCAGGGTGGAAGTTAACACGGAGAACGCTGGCGGAAACATTTCTCCTCAGTATAAAGAGGAATAAAAAATACATTGCCAAATATATACAGGGGAAATGCTTTCCTTTATGTGAAAATGTCACACACAATAAAAAAAAAAGACCACAAAGGCCATTTCAGGGAGGAGGCTGTTGTCACTGTACTGTTGTGTGGCAGTACCCAGGGAAGGACAGCACCGAAGGTCTCATTGTGATTCTCTGCAGAGACTGAGCCCTTGCTCGCCCTGGATGACTTGCCTCCCTATGCACTTGGCAGGCAGGGAGGTGTTTAGGGTGGGTGGTGGAGGGGAGCACAGCAAGAGGGCCAGGATGTGACTGAAATCACAAGAGAGCATGGAGCTGGTGTATCATTGCAATCACGTTCCTTTTGACTGTCAGACTAAGGGATTTAGACCCTGGTCTTTTTTTCATGTGACAGTGACGTGCATGTGTAAGTCAAACAATAAGACTTCCGAGAGTCGCATTTGCGTAGATAGAATTTAAAGCTAAAACGTTGATGGAATCAAATCACAGCATCCCCATTATTGGAACAACACCTTGATACTTGAGGAGATCAAGAGAAAGACAGAGAGCTTGATTTTAAAATGCAGCCCCGGTCCTCTATTTACACAATGGCAGGCGCAAAGCTTACAAAATAAAATACAAGTAATGCAAGAGACTGAGATTTAAACTAAGCCCCGAGACATCGTACTCCAGTGTGTGTATTATATGTCATAAGGCTGTGACAGGATGCTAAATTTTAGATGAGAGTGCGAGAGAGGTGTATAGAAATGGACAGAGACCACTGACTCAGTTAAGACAACATGCACACACCCAACCCCTCGGTGGAGGAATGAGAGGGAGGCTAGCCGTGGCCTGAGGCCAGCTTGTTAGTTTTGCTTCCTTTCAGTGTACCAATGTTCTGGTACATTTGAAATGGTGGTAAAAACACAGGATTTGTATGTTGCCATTCAATCTGCCTAAACAACCAACAACCTAAAGAGCAGCCATACTGACTGTGCCCTGCGCTGGAATGAGTGGAAGCATTGAAACCTCTGCTATGTGAAGGCATTCCCTTAAACTCTCTGGTCGCTGTGTGAAGCAGCTGGGTTGAACCAGTTGTTCCCTATGAGTGGGCATAAAACTGGAAATAAAACATTGCGGCTTCTAATTTTATCATCGCTTTACACACCAGCATGAAATGACCGCAGAGGGGAGAACCTCAGAGCCTAATTGGAGGTTGTGGCTGAGGAGGGGTTGGAGACTGGGGGAAAGACTGCCAGCTCTCCCCTTCAGCAGTCCTCTTTCAAAGCCCAGTGAAATATCTCAAACAGAGATGTGAATTGTTAATTCAGCCTGCAAAGTCACTGTTTTTCCAAAGTTACTGCCAAAATGCTGACGATTTTTGGGGGGTCCAAATCAGACTCGGATGTTGGACCATTTGTGTCCACTTTACCTACAAAAGGGAACAAAAAAGGCCTTTATTGAGTCTCCTGGGACTGGCCCGACAGCAAACACCAATCCCATTGAATCAAGGTGCATACTCTACTTACATGAACTCGTATGAGCCCAGTGTGCTCGCCTCCGACAGAGTTCCCTCCTGATAATGCCATTCCAACTAAAGCATTTCCTGCCACAGCTGAATGGCAACTTGATCACACTGCTCTGACTAAATGGTAGGAAATCCCACAGCAGTAAATTATTCTAACCACAAAACAAACAAAAGGATTATCACATTTTCACAAAAGAAAAAAAAAAAAATAACTCCACTTTCTGTTGCCTAAGACTTTAAAAAAAGATCAGACGTAAAAAAAAATACATCCTTTCCACATCAGGATACCCTGAAAAAACATTCATCCTGTGGGTATATATTAGGGCAAAAATGGATCTAATTAGAGAGAAAATAAGAAAACGAACTTTTCAGAGCCTCAATTGAACCCCTCAAGAGTTTTGAATATCACACCATGACTTAGTTAGGGCAACTTTGGAGGCTCTGTAGGAAAATGAGTTTCTATTTCTGAGGACAAATTACACCATGTACAAAAATCTTTATTTGGCTGTCTTTTTTTTAAAGCATGTTTTTACAACAACTGTCTTCCACAAACCCGAAATGTGTATCTCTCTCACTCTGATGTAGTTACAATCTGTTGCACTGACTGTTTTCCGTTTAAAATATCTCTATGGGAGAGTGATATGGTAAACCCATTAAATGCAAATGCTGAGAAAGTCCGTGAGAGGACCGTTGACCCAAAAATGACGGCCAGTACTCCATGAAAATGTCTTGAATATTTGTCCGACAGAAACAGGATTGGTGCTTCTACTCAAATAATCACTTTTTTCTCCAAATGGATTTCCAGCTCTTACTTGGAGAACGAAAAATTCAAGGACACTAAATGGGCATGTTTGTGCCAAAATTAGAAAGTCACAGACTGTAACTCTAACTTCTTTCCTCATTATCTTGTCAAATCAAGAAAAAAGTCATCTGCTGTGCCATTTTACTGACCAAAAACAACACTCAAAGGATTTCTTCTGGCTATTAAGCAATGAAACCGATGGATAGAGTACCATAAAGCTGAAAGAAAGTATTTGTTTTTTTACCCACTATATTTTAAATTCTATAATTGAACAATTGCAGTTGTCCAATTTTTGGTCTTCTAAAGGGAAACAGAGGGGTGAGCATCATTGTCGAAGAGACGCCAAATTTACTTACAAGCTCCTCCTCCATAGTGTTGTCACTGAATGATTCACTGAACAAATGCTTAAATCCTGAGTTGACACACACATAATGCCATAAATCACTGGGTTACTTCCTGGTATGTTGATGCCTAGGCTCCAGTTGGCTGACGTGGCTTGACTTTGAGCATACTGCCAGTTATACGCAGCACACACTGTATTTCCTTATGCTCGACCGCTGGAGCTCGGCACTGTCTAAACAGTGCACACTGAATTGCCCCCAAGCGCTGTACATAGCAAAAAAATATTAAACACGAGTGAATGAGCAAATGCATAAACGTACACAGAGCCTGGCTCTTATGGAAACGTCCCTCCTGAGTGGCCAATAAAAGGAATAAAGTACTTTCAAGGCCATCCGTCCGTTCATTTGCAAGAGTTGTTTTGTTTTTATGTATTCCTAAAACTTGAAGCAACCTCATTGTTCAAAAAGGAAGTCTGTGGGATGGAACAGGGCGGGGCGGTGAGTAAATGGCACCAATTCAGCAGCCAAGTGATGGAGGCCTCCAAACACCATCACCAGCTGGGACGCAACAGTGACCCACTTCCCCCCCACCCCCCAATCTGTCTGCCTCTATACAGCCATCCGTGCTCTACAGATCAACTCCAGATCCATGCAGCACATTCCAGCACCTTCTAATTGGTTTCATGTGTATAGCTTTGCTTCAAAAACACAATCTGTTGCAGATAAACAGCTAGACTTTAAACATACCAAACCGTTTTGCTTTTCAATTCAATGGAAAAGTACTTGTTGCTAGTTTCTCTTTGCTGTGAGACTGCCAGTGAGTGCAAACTGTGAGAGGACTGGCTTCATGATTTAAAAAGTTATATTTGGCTGTAATACGTATTGCAAATTTGGTTTAGTTAAACACACCACCATAGTAATGAGTGTCCTCTCTACAGGCACACACCCAACTGGAATGTTCACCAAACAATTTTATGTATGAAATTGTATTGTGTTTCACAAGCATGCCTCTAAAACCGAGCACAACCTGGTATTCAACCCTCCTCCGGTGCCCTTGTGGATAATTTTGAGGCTGAGCAATGGAGCATGGATTCTATTAAATGCTGTTAAAAGATAACGGTACAAATGGGAACATGAAATGACTTGAATGAATAAATAAATGGGTCTTGATTGTCTTACTGTGTGTAATGGCAGTGACATGAGGAAGTCTGAATGGAACCAGGACTGTTTCCCATCATCTATCACTTCTACCCTTCCTGGTTCTCCATAGTGGAACTCCGGTCTTCCAGAGTGTTTCAGGGAGTGAAAAAACAAAAAGCGACCTGACTACATTGTGTAATTAGAACCCTGAGGTCAAGTTTGAAGTGATTTATCTGTGCTCAGTTAGGCAGGATTTCAAAACAAGGAAATCCATGCATTATAAGTAACAATTAAAATCAAACATGGACCACAGGGAAGAATATGAGGGCAGAGGGAAGTCGTTATTCTGAATTTTTGCACTTTATTAATTATTCAGATGGAAGCCAGAATCTTTCTTTAAACAAAAGCCAGAGAGTTTTAGCTGTAAGAAGACAGAAAGTGTGGGACGCTTGCATATGTATAAGTGTGATAAACACTATTTCATGTAAGGCCCTGCTTGAGCCACTGCTGTAGCCAATTAATTTCTTCAAATGGCCACACTGTGCAGTGCCAATCCAGTGGAAACAACTTCAACTTCTTTAACATGAATCCACCATATGACAAAAAACTTTTCTCACAGGCCCACTGTGTGCAAACAAAAAGACAAAACAAGAAAAGCACAAACATGCAACAACAACAAAAACAATAAAACAGACAACATAGTGCAAATATGGGTCCACAGTGCAAAAGTTCAGAATCCATGGGGCAACCACTTAGCTGTGTGCAAGCCAAGTCACAACCAAGCACTGAAGCACTTTAACCAGCTCACAGTGCACATACAGTATCATGTCCACAGGCTATTTGAGTTCTCATCCAGAATAGCCATTTTCAAAGAGGGTTAACATGCATAATCAGCAGAAGACTGCAGTGTGGGTTCGTACCTACTCTTTGAAAGCCTTGTTTTTGTGTCATCGCACCACAAAAGGGTACAGCTTTGACCCCGGAGGTAATCTGATGAGGCTCTGCAGGGTGTCACAGGCCAGAGCAGTAAAATGCAATGCAGTAAAAGACATACACTGTGAGTGAGTGTGATGGATTGACCTAAAGATAAATGTAAAAAGGCTCACAGTGCTGCCAAAGGAGAGTTCTTCTACACCCACCCTGCAGTCTCTGCATAGCACAGCTCTGTGCAATCACAGAGGAAAAGGCAACCCAGATTCAGCTGTTATGAAAACAGAATATGGGAGCCACAAAATGAGGGCTGAACCACATAAATTGAGGCATTCACTGCAACTCAGATGCTTGTAAATCCTGGCTTGCCTCGGTCCTCTGACACTACCACGAAAAGGTAAGGAACAAATTCTCTAGGTTACTCAATAAGAAAACGTACTTCAATTGATGAATGATTGTTTCTGTGATTTAATGTGAGTGGCTCGCTATGAATCCCTCATTAGCTTCACTCTAAAGGAGGCAGGAGGGAGGAATGTTACTGGCTCAATAATTGCTAGGAATGACTCACAAACAATACACAAATGAGTTGTCATCCACTTCACATCTTAACAGATGACATATTTGTTCAGTGGTGAGATCACAAAACTTGAAACATAAAAGAGCACAACTTCCCATCAATGTACTTTGGACTGTCTAAAAAAGCACATAGTGCAAAAATGCCAGCAGGGATGAGTCAAGTTTTCTAATTTAGATGTGACTAAAAGGACAAAGAATAATTGTCGTACAGATTTCTTAAGTTTTTCGCCATTTACTTTTCTTTTATGTGGAAACTGTGGACCTTGACAAGCACAGTTAAAGTTGAGAACTACACATGACCTTCAATTTTGATCGTATTGGTGAGAACCAAAGACTAAGTCCAACTCATTACTAAATTTTACATTCTCAGAGAAAGTGAGTAATATTAGTTTTCAAACTAAAGTGAATGTGATCTTTATGTTTAAATATAAGCCCAAAAAGCTGAACAGAGTTCACTTCTAACAAGGGAGACCAGAGGTCATTGGTCTGCAGTGTCCTGAAGAGGGCTTTTATTTCAAGACTTTGAGAACCGATGTAACCGACAGAATCCAAATATTAAAGATATATCTACACCAGTATGTCAACATTTTTCACAACAAATTGATATCATATATGATTTGGGTGATACTCCACAAGCAGTAATATTTCCTCAGTCTTTGACCAACCTCAAATGTGACATGATTATGTAGATATTTTTACTGCTGGATCTAAAAACCTTACAAATTTTGAATATCGAGAGGTTCATCATTTTAGTTTTTAATTTTTGTACTAAACATTCCTTAGCTGTTTTTTATCCAAGGTTTGCCATGTCCTAGATCCGAATAAGGTTTATGCTTACTCATGACCGCATCTTTGCCACAACACAGACTCTATAAAAGTTTGTCACATGTACAGTCACAATCCAATGAGAGGAAGCACCATGACCTTCATTAAAGTAAACAGCTTTGACACTTTGCAGCGGTGCATGAAATTGAAATCTTATCTCCATATATCAGATGCTCTCCACAACCAGGTGTGAAAGCCGCCAAAGGTCCTTGATATCAGCCGGTTCTCCAGTCAAGCGCAAAGCCAGCAACACTACCAACATCTGAGTGTACATGAGCCAGTAAAGCCAACAAGATCAACACAGAGACACAGTCTCCAAAAATGGACACGCTAGGTGGTCAGCTTGAAGTGTCAACTCATGAGCTCACCACTAAATAAAACAAAAGGCACAAACCCAGGATTCTCACAGCTTTTCCAGATGTAAAGCTAAAACTATAACCCTTTGCAACATGTGAACAACTTTGTTCTTATAACTAAAATATATTTTGTTCATGTTTTGCATGCATGAAAGAAACTATCATTTCTGAGAGATGTTGTCATATTAACATTGGAGAGGATCAGGAAGTGAAAATGCAGAGAGTCTGATTTAGTCAAAGGAAAAAGCCAGTGAATTTTATGGAGCTGAATTAACACAAACCCACACTCCATATTTTGTTCAAGAAGCCAATCCATTCCTTTTTGGGGTCTTATGAGCTAAGCAGGATAAACAGTGATGTAGCTAGCAGAAAACATCAATTACAGTACACTCCTGCTATTCAGTCAACAAACACTGCAGTCTCACGCCTTCAAATGTGTGGGCACCAACACTGAAGACATTTATGTTAATCTGGTTTTACCTTCTAGTCACAGATAATTGCAATGCAGTTCAGGAAGCAGAAGGATAAAAGGGGATCTTTTCACAGACTTCAGTGAGGAATACCTCTGTCTGCTATCATCATTTGACAAATATTTGCACTCAGTCCAGAGGACCAAAATGCAAAACACCTGCACATAAGCTTTAAATAAAAAATTCAAGCAGAAGCCAAAGAATGTATCAAGACACCCGGTGATTTTTTTTTTTTTTTGTCCAAATATTTTGTCCTTTTTTTTTTCAACTCATGTATCTTTGTGAGAAGATTTTGAATGGCAGAAAATCATTTGGGTGATTATCGGTGTTACCTGATAAGTTTGCAGTCAACAGACAGCCTCAGGCGTACTGAGTTACAATAACCACTCCCCAGTGACCTCCACTTGAAAAGGCTGAAGAGAGCAATTCAAGTTCTATTATCTGTTGAATTTGTATGAAGGATGCTGAATTTTTCCAGCAGATGTTTCCAGTGACAGTTCTGAGGAAAACGTTCCATTAAAAGGGTCAAGCAAACAGAGTGTAGACTCCTCAGGAATTCAACCTCTTTAGCCTATGACCCACATTTAAACATTTCAACATAACGGGATTCTTCCGCCTCAAAAGGTTGTTGAGATCATACATGTAACCTCAGAATACTTTCTAACTGTATGAAAATACCTGAGGCTTCATTTAACATTGTACCATTTAACTTCATGAAATGTGGTATGTGTGTATTTCAAAACGAGTAAAAAAAAAAAAAAACGATTTTCCAACCCTATTCTCAAAATTATTTCACTGACATTATTAACCTATTTTATTTCCCATTACATTTACTGAAATATCAACTATAGGAAAATTATACACTAATTGTTTAATTAGTTGCCCACCAATTAATTAGCAACTGCCTTAATCGACACAGGTTAATTTTCTTGATAAACCACTTGGACTATATGCTGATAGAAAATTGTGAAAAATTCCTATTGCAATTCTGAGATGCCAAGGTGATCACGCCTTCATGTTATTGGTCTTGAGTCCAAAACCTCAACAACAAGCAGCAAATACAACAAAGAAAAGCATAAAATCCTCACAATTAAGAAGCCGGAACTTTTAAGTATTTTGTCCTTTTGGATTGAAAAATTGCGGAAACAATTATCAAAAGAGCTGCCGATTAATTCATATCTCCATAATTTTTTTTAACAAAATACAAAATGTTTGATGTTACAATTTGCTGCTTTTTCATCTCTGACTGTGACTACGAACTAAAAAGATCTTGGTTTTAGGCCAATAGATGAAAAAAAAACAAGCAATCAAAATATGTCACTGAGCTTTGTGATGGTCATTTTTTTCTTTTTTTGAGGCTACAGCTTCAATATTCACACATTAGGCGCATTAATCAATTTAAATTGTGTTCACATTTCTTCATATTCTCTGATATGATCATTATTCACTAAAACTAGCAGGCCCTGAGCATTGTGCTGTACTACATTGTGTCAGTCTGAAGGATGACACCTTTAAGTGCCATAATAAATCATCACCACCGAAGGCCAATAACAAAGGAATCTATCCACTAAATTAACTGATAAGTTTTGACCTTCCACTCACCAATCTAGAAAGTATTAAAAGACCAGTCTTAGGGTTTGTATCCCACTCACTTTTTGCCCTCTTGGTCCCACACTGCTCCAATGGGAAGCTGGTAAATCAACTGTTAATAATGACATAACACATATAGCCTCTGGCTTCCACCCCTGGACTCCCTGTGATGTAACTTTGTGTCAGCTTCAGACTATCCAAGACTGATTCTTGGTGAGGTTCATTTTGCCTCTCCCTCACTCGTCCCCAGCTCTTCAGCCACCCACCCTCCACCCTTTCAGTCACATCTAAGTTGGATTAATGGTCTCCCTGTGTCCAGATGTTACATACTGATGGAGGAGGGGGGAGGAGCTTGCCTACTCCTGTAACCTCAGCTATGGCTTTCCCTCTCAGCAGCCTCCATCAAAATCTAATGAAACTTATATAAGATCTTCTAACGCAGAGCAGGCTTCTATTTTTACACAGGCGGAAATAGTAGGAGCTGGCTTCTGTAGCAAAATAAAGATTTTAATGTGTCACTTCAGAAAGCAGAGTGAGAGTTACAAATATGTATCCATGTGCAGTACAGTCAGGTCAGAGCTGCATGTGACACTGGAGATCAGTGCTCCTGCATGACTCTTTATTTATTCATGTAACATCAATTTAAATACCGATATATCCATAGCAAAGTGTCAATAGATGTGCTAGTTTGTACCTTCCCGTTTCCCTTCAAGTGCTCCAGAAAAAGAATGGCAAGCTCAACAGGTTCGCATTGCATTGTTACAGGAGCAATGGTGCAATTGATACCTCACTATTACTGTCAGGGAATCAGTGAGTATTAAGGAGCTCCAGGGACGTAAGAGGATAAAATGCACGACTATTCATTTCACTATCAGACAGTAGGCTACCTGGCTGTCACTAATAAACTGGGATTCCCAGGCAGCTACACGTCCGGACAAGCCACGCCATTAAGAGCGAGCACACTCAACTGTTGTTTTCATATGCGTCAAGAAACTGCAAACAAACATGAAAGCTGAGCTGAGCGACGGCTCCCACAGGTTTGACGTGAAAGTCGAGCGTGCTTTTCCGATTTTCTGAAAAGAAAAGCAGCAGGTTCGGTATGAATGGTAGCTATCAGCTGTAGCCAGACAGAGAAGATTCATGAGGAGGGGTTTTTAGTTTGGAAAATAGGGATATGAGCATTTTGTCGCAGTCAATCAGAAATGATGTCGTTGTGTGTAAATAGGTCGTTCATGCAAGTGTTGCGATAGCCTTTTTACCTGCTGAATATGCCCACAGTGAATTAACCTCAGTGTGTGCTATCCTCACAGGGAGGCCCTTTCTGTCTACTCAGACAGGAGCACCGCTAAGAAACGTAGACAGATTTTAGGCCAAAAACAATCAGCGCACTGCTTATTTGTGCGCTACTTTCTCTGATTAAAGGCTTTCCTAATTATCGATCTCTCCCTCTGAGGAGCGTGCTGTGGCACACTGTGTTATTATGAAGACAACCTATTTGCGGTGTTGGTTCCAACTCCGGTGAACACAGGCCTGTGCACAGATGCTTTGCAGGGGGAAAGTGCTCACGCTTTTCTCGAGTATCACAATGCAAGACAACACAACAGGCTTTTCCTTACCTACGGTGGCACCGTTAGGAGAGAGGATCTCCAAGCAGAGTATAAATCCCAAGTAGAACAACCTCATCGCTATCTCCTTGAGCAATGCCCGACGGCACTGCTGTTAGAAAGAAAAAGATGAAAAGTTGGCTGGTTTTCTAACACCAAACAAGCCCGATCGACCACCTCATCCGAACCCTCTCAATGGTCCGGGTGCGATTGTCCGTTCAGTTGCACCCCGAGCACCGGCACGGTGTCCGCTTCAGACGGGCTTCTGTAATCAAAGGAGACTTGCTACAGCCCGATGCGGCTATAGGCAACGCAGCAGCACAGTCATGTATAGTTCTAATTGATTATCGGCATTCAAACATGATGCACAGTGGAACCGCTGTCTCTGTGTGCTTGCTGTTGCTGCTGCTGCTGGGGTGGGGGGGGGGAGGGGGGGGAGTTTGTGTTTCACCACACCATGCCACCACAATCGTCCAGGAGTACAGAACAAGCCCTGCAGCCGCCGGCTCCGCTCATCTCATTCCGTGCCAAACTAAAAAAAGAAAGAAAAAAAAAAAATGAAAGGAGAAAAGTGTTTGTTCCGACGGAGCGCCAATGTCTCTCCCCGTGCTTGCATGCAGCATGAGTGGATGGTCAGCCTCTCAAACCCCAGCACCGTGGACGAGCCCGTGACGTAAAAGCTCGAGTCCTCAAAAAAAAAAATGGTATAATTTAGCGACAGTCGGGTCTGCGCGTGCGCCAACACACCTCCTTTTCTCCTATTTCATGAGCTTTTTCACAAACTGTGGAGGTGGGAGAGAGAGAGAGAGAGAGAGAGAGGTGGAGCTGCAACTGGCGCCCTGAGATCAGCCATGTTGGCTCAATATTTGTGAGCTATTTCTAGTTTTGTTTTTGTTTTTTCTAGCTACAAAATAAAAGTAAAGCAAGAAGTAATAATAATAATTCAAACAGATAATTAAACAGCTACTTCACAGTTGTTGAACATTAAGGTGATTTTAAGTACGTTCCCTACCATTTACGTTTATTTTCAGCCGCTTAAAGGTAGTAGAAGTGACTACAACAACATGAATCTCTGCCTTTAAACATAAATGGCGGTCTCGCATTGTAATCTCATCACGTAATCTCAGATTTACACCTAATTTACAGGTCAAAATCAAAAAAACACAATGTGAGAAAGTGCAATGAACGATATTTTATCCATTTTTCACTAAATCATGCCCCCTAGTGGTATACAAAAAAAAGGAGATCGATGTGATTGTAAGGAAATGTTCTACGTGTTTGGATGAGCATGCACAATAGTCCGAATATGTATTGGTAATATAGGCTTACTGTGTTTAATTACTTGGACAAAACTAAGGACAAAAAAAAAAACTACATCGATCTGATTATAGATCCCATCTCTATGTCTGTGAAGACTCTCAGTCATTCAGGTCATGTTCAGTGTAAGTACTATCTAAAGGCAATTGGACTTACTTGAGTTTCTTGAGGACATTTCACCTCTCATCTGAAAGACCCTTCATTTGGTGATATGAATATGAAAGGACATCCAGAAAAGTTGCGCATTACACGAACCACATGTGAAACATCTTCAAGAAACTGAAACATGTCCAGTTGCTTTTGGATAACAGTAAGACTTCATCTATTCAACAAATTACCATGTCAGTCAGAGATAAGGCCAAACGTATTTCCAGTGGGCAAAAGAGATTTTTAAGATCTGTAAGGTTTTTATAAAGCTTACCAAATAGCTTTACTTAGTGTATACAAAATAATTATCCATATGGACATCTGGATCTGGATTTATAGAAAACAATTAAGTTGAAGTTATGAAATTAATAGCAAAACAGTTAATAGAAGTTAAAGGGGAAGAAAAATCACTTTTACAGGAATATATAGTTCAGCTATGAAAATTTTACAGTTTGAGTTTTTTTTCAATGAAAATTATAGATTTGTTATAGGTCACATTGTTGACATATCCTCCACAATGCAAACAAAATCATGTAAGTTTATAGCTTTGTACAAGCAACATGTAATCTTTTTGAAATTACTCCATGGAGATGTGAACAAATGATTGTATAGTCTCATAAACCATCTAAACCTGCAGGGGGCACTGACTGTTCACATTACAGAGAGACACAGTCTGTAACTCATTTTACTATTATAACAAAAAGAATCCTGCAATTTGATACAATATTTTGAAGATTTTACAAAATACACCGTCTGAGAAATCTCTAATCAAAGACACATTTGGTTAAAAAGAGAACTTGGGAGGATCTTTGTCCCAACTGTGAAAGATCGGTAACAGAAATGCTCATAAATGACTCTTTTTGCCAACGTTATGCAGTGTTTTTGTCCCCTTCTCCCACTCAGATTTAATCATGGGTACTAAAAACAACAGGTGTGTATTTCACACTCTGCAAACTGAGTGTAATGTTGCTGCCACCAGTGTGAGGAATAAGCATTCCTTTCAGAGGTTTTTAGCTTACAGATGTTTACCCAGAGACCGAATCACAGGGGAGAATTTGAAGTATGTGGAGAATCTGTGAAAAACATGCCTGAAGTGTCTGGATATCTGTTTAATCCAAGCGCATTTCACTCCAAGCACCAAAACAGAATATAAACAAGAAAGAAAGACAGGGGGAAAATAGTAGTCATTTAACTTCTTCTTTTTTTTTTCTTTTTTTTTTTCCTGAAGCCAAACCATCATTCCATGTATTTCAATAATACTCCTTTTTAAGTTTGCTGGAAAACTCACTTTTTCTAACGCTAGTAAATTTGTCTACTTTTTTGTTTACTTGCTTTCTCTCCTGTTTGTCAACACGGTTAACCAGCATAATTGCTGGTGTCACCTCAACCTGAGAATGCCCCGTTAGTTGGAGGAGGGGTGAGCATTGTCATCAGAGAGAGACAGACGCCAGCATGCTGTGTGGGAGACAGCTTGAAAGAGTGCCAGCGTAAACACTCCCAGACCACATGTTCTCCCAGGGCAGAGGGACTGGCCTCTCTCCAGGCACATCTGCACACAATCCCTCAGCTCTCAGAGAGCCAAGCCAAGGAGACAGAGCAGGGCGGAGGAGGGAGAGGAGAGGGGGAGAGAGGCATTCCCAGACAGGAGGAACCTGATTTTTCTGTTACTATCGATGATGAAAGTGATGACATCTCACAACAATAAAAAAACAAGAAAGATGAAATCCAGCCTGCAAAGAGAGAATGACAAGAATCGACTTCCTGTATGTAAAGTTAGTAGATATTTCTGTGTGAAGGCTCACCACCATCTCTGCAACTTGCACATCTGTATCACACCACCAGATTTACATGCCAAGGTCTGCTTGGCTACAATCATTACCCAACCTGCCCATATCCTTGACAGAAGATGTATTGCTGCATAAATGAAGCTGCTGACTCTCACGTAGCCACAATCTGCATCTACAGCTGCACTGCATGTATGTATTGCATGCATGTAGTACAGCTACGGATGCCTGTACTTTATAACATGTTTTTACTCTGGTGCAATCACCCTTTAAAAAAAATAAATAAATAAATAAATAAAAATTCTGTACTTATTGTGCCTGAATGCAAATATAAATGTACTCCCCTCTGACTCTGACATCTCCCCTCACAGTTTTGTGGTCACTGCCTCATGGTTTGCTCGTAAAGTGAGGCTTTGTGCATGTTTTCACAGAGAGGCAATTACTGAGCAAGCTATGCTGACAACACCTGAGGAATGCGGAGCATGCACCAGCAGCCTGTGTTCTCCTGATCGCCCCACCCCATCACTCACCCCACCTCACTCCCCCCCCCCATCTGCAACCCTCCCCCATGCAGTCCACTAGCCAGAGCCCCAGTCCAACACAGAGTTGAACATGACATTTTTCTTGTGTTTATGGATAATGCAGATGTTTTTTGTTTATTTTTAGTACTGAGGTTGTTCGAACAGGATACATACATCAGCACAAGTTTATTCCAGATTGAACAGCTTAATCAATTTTAAATCAAATAAATGTTTCTGTTAGTGGAGGGAAACCTTATCCAAACCCGCCCAGCTCCCAACAGGCCCCATTATTCCCGTCACTGGTGAATTCACAGTGTGTGTTGGCTGGCTCAGGCACTTTGCTGACTGAGTCACTCCCCAAACTGTCCTTGAGCTCTGTAGAACTCGCAGCCCATCTGGCTGAACACTTGCACACACATATCAAAACATTGCATAGAATTGGGGGAGTGAACAACTCTGACCTAATAGTGGTCTGAAAATGGTCCAGTTGAAAAAAAAAAAAAGTCAATATCCGGTTGGAGAGAATGAGACAACAAAGAATTGTGTTATCTTTATGCAAAATGCCATATGCATCAAGTTTTTTTGACATCGTGTGCAGTGCATGCATGCCTTTGGGAGACAGAGGGGGAAAGAGATAGAGATTATGAATTCAGATGAGCGTCTCCCGTCTGTCTGACTAGACCATCATGATGAAATCTGGATGAAATCCCTTGTGCATGTACATCAACGTAAGTATATGGGTTCTGTCCTCTGAAATGTGTAGTCGTGGATGTATTATGCAAATGCCACATAGAAAAAGCACACTGTATGGTTGAGGGAACAATTGCATATGTTTTCTACACACTTGAGGGCTCATCAGTCAGGGTACACAAGACAAGGCAAAAGGATAGGGGGATTTTGTTACCAAGCAACTCCTGTTGATACAAACATTTTTTTCTTCACATGACAGGAGTTGTCAGAAACCAAGATAATTGATTAAAAAAAAAAACACTCATAGATGTAAGATCCTTTTAGGATTACTTAGACAATTATTATCAAGAGTTATTTTTAAATTGAGGTCAAATCCAGAAATATAGACATTTGTCATTCAGTCGCATCACAAGCAAAAAACACGATAAATATCAGGTACATTTTTACAGAGGGCTCTACATTTTTAGGAAGGTACTACTCTGTGATTTTCACTAGCAATAAACTATACTCAACGTACATTGCTTACATTTGACGAACTATTGTTAGCACAGCAAAGAGAGAGTGCATTAGAGTTTCTGAATTCAATGAAAGATACAGTATTATCTCAACTCTGAGGGATTGCTCTGACGACAGCTACACATAAGTATGGAAATAATTTTAACCTTTTTGCCTCTTTTGTCCATATTTGTAATTATTCCATTTTTTTTCATTTAAATTCATTCTTATTTTCTTGTTTTCCTGTCAGTGTCACATGACCAGGACAAACATTTGAGCTGTCCCTGTATGTATTAATGAAGGGTGTGGCTCCTATAAAGACTTGGAACTATATGACAAGGTCAACCAAGAAATTGAGCTTGAAATTGGAATGACAGCAAAAAGTAAGAAAAGAAGGGACTTACTGGAAATACCTTTATAGCTTTTAGCTGTCCTGTATGGAACAATCAATCAAATTTGGATGATACAATACCCGATAGTTTACTGAAATCCTCATAAGAATATTTCATCATCCTGTGCTACTTTCTGAGTCTATATTGGTCTTAAAACAAAATTTTATATGAGCTGGATGTTGCAGACATTTTAAGGTGTGAATCGGACAACATGCCTTGAACTGCAGTCAGTTTCAGGAAGGGTTTCAAGAAGGGTTTCACGATGAAAAACAATTTAATTGTTTGGTTTAAAAAAAAAAAAAAAAAAAAAAAAATTGGTCACAGTAAAAGTTATACCAGGTCACAGTGAGTCATGTCCTCCTCAGGAAATATGGCTAGTGGTTTATTCCTCCTCACTCCTGCTGCATTATAGCCCTTTGACCTGAATCTCATTAAGTTTGACACTTAAACCAGCTTCAAAAAAATATTTGCTTCAAGGATACAGAGTGGGTTTGAAGGATGCTTGTTTTTAAACGAAGTCTTATAATGACACACCCCCCCCCCCCCCCCCCCCTCTGGGTAACAGTGGAAGTTATAGCCAACTGACTGTATTTATCTCCTGAGTAAAATGTGTTGGTGAGGAGGCTTGTGTCCTTCTCGGCATTGACATCCGGAGATGAAGTCAGATATAACACATGAGCATATAGCTAGTGCAGCAGTGAGTGGAGCACATTAGAGCGGCTCCAATCACTACCGCTGTTCCTGGCTGAATTTCCCTGGCTGACGTCAGCTGACTGCCTCGGCTGCTCTGCGCTCTCCTCCGGACACAGCGCCGCGGAAAAATGCTGCTCTCTGTGCCGCCAAGGACAGGAATCAACCCTTACAACGGCTACACCGGCAAAAACAACAGGAAGGTAAATAACGACACCCTCAGCCTACTTCTGTCCTGTCTATCTCCAAGTAGGTAATTTCTCGATAACCGTATTGTTCGAGCTCTGGCTCTCCAGTTAAAAGCTGCTCCGCTGTTTAAGCTGCAGTGTCCTTGAAAGTGGGATCTCGGGCTACGTTTAAACTCTCTTAGTTGCTGTTGCAACATTTGTTGTCGGCTTTTTTTTTTGTTTGTTTGTGTGTGCTGTTGTTACACTGTTACGGACCGAAACGGGGTCCGTTACATTGTTGCCAGTGGATTACTGTTTGCTTTCGTTTGTTCCGACACGGTCGCTGCTCTCTTCCTGCACCGAGCCTGCACAGAGTACAGCTTACAAATGTGCTGTGGAAAGCGCGCAAGACACCGAACAAGCTGATAAAGACTAATTATATTCGACTTTTATATGAATTATTGGGGGTTGAATTAACCATATCTTTGCTTCAGCGATCTTTTCATTGAATTAACTACAAGTTCGCGAAGTTTTTCTTCTTCTTTTACGCGTACGAGTATGCCCCACCCCTTCAGTCCTACAAATGATTACAGAGTGGGTTTGCATGGCTCTATAAAGAAGGAGGAAAGTTACAGAGCACATGTAATGAGTCTTATGTAGATGAATTATGTGACTATATGGGATGTGCAAGCTGGAGTGATATAGAAGTTCTAATATTGATTAGCTTGCTTCCTGAAGTGAATAATTCATGGGGTGACATGTTATCCATTTTCAACTACTTATATCTGTGCAGACTATCTAGACTTTCCTCCTTTTAAATTCTTGGACACAGAAATCACAAGATTATACAAGTTCTTTTGCAACAACAGCAGAACCTGTTTCTCATGCCAACGATTTTGAGCATTTTGAGGTCTGAATTGAGGGCAAGAGTTTGTTTGACTGTTAAGATTTAATTCCAAAACGTGTCTTGAATGGCATTCATGACTCTTAGAATTTCTTGAATAAGGTCTGAAACAGATGAAATCAAGCACATCCCTCCTTGCCTGTGTCCTTTCCCTCCCTGCCTCACTGCTGGAAGGAATTCAGATTGCTCAGATTAATGACCTGGAATTCCTGGAATTCTGGATTCAGACAATGTGCTCACTTCAAGAGGGGATCTACAAACTCAAACTCTTTTTTTTTCTTGAAAGAGGACATGCACACACCTTCTTTCTTTTTTTCTTTTTTTTTTTTTTTTACACATTTCACATTGTTAGAGCGCCAAACTACCACAGAGGGGAGACTTGTAAATCCAGGGTCAAGTGGTAACCCCTGGTCTGTGTCATTTACTACGAGAAAAAGGGCAGAGTGTAGAAAAGGATTAAGAGACACCCCCCTTTCCTCTGCTTTTGATTAACTTCCAGGTTGTCCCCCCCCCCTTTCTCTCCTGTGAGTGATTCACATACCTTGATTTCTGTTGAAAAGCGACTTTCGATTGAGTCAGAAGAAGAGCAAGGCGGTTTCACCTTTGATCCACAGCACATCAAGGGTTTTCATCACTGTTCTTATTTGGTTCTTCCCACCTCACAGGGATTTTTCTCCTTCTTTTTTTTTGCCTGCAGCTGCAGAAATTCAATATGAAGAGATTGCATCTATGATCTTTTCTGCAGTGCCTTTTAAGTTGTGTTTTTTTTTACCAAGCAGGTAGGACTCCACATTTGAGATATTTCTCTCTATAATGCAGCATACTGTATTCGTAAAACATACACACGTTGCATAGCATAAAAATGCATTGTTTTATTTATGATTTACTTCTACGTTTACTTGCATCATTAAGCTTATACTATAGAGTTAAGGAATATGTTTTAAATGATAAGCAGAAAACATTTATGTTGAAACAAATTCAAATCATTAAAATATGTATTATACTTTTCAAAATGAATACAGTTTTTCCTGGGATTTTGGTGACAACTATATGCTTACCTTGGGATAAAGATTACATTTTTAAAGCAAATGAAAAAAAACTAAACGAGGTGACCTGATGATATGAGATTTGTAATATTTCTCTTGCATAGTCAGGATCAGCTGCACAAAAGGTTTGTGTTGCCAGATAAATGTAGCATTCAGGCATCAGACAGTTAGGGTCATATCTCTGCTATCAATACAGAGCTAAAGGCATACATCCTGCCGCACTTATCCTTAATTGCTCTTATGTGGAGGAAAAAAGTCCTTGAGTCACCTGCACTCCCTAGAGGCATCACCTCTGCTCCCTCCAACTGTAATCACCTCATCTGTCTTCAGCTGCTACCCGGAGCACACTCCCGCTCTCTGCACCAAGCTGCAGGCCACTCACTGTTATGTTTTTTTTTTTTACACAACTATAGTAATGAAACAAAGAGCTGATTTCTGCAGCTAAAACTGCATCATCGAATAGTAACGGGGATGTGATGACTGTATAATTACATCTTTTCTGTGCAGAGTGGCTGGAAGCACATAGGCATTACTTATTTATAGGATTAATTAGTTACTTTGTATCGTTGTTTTAATCCACTGTTTGTGTGTCAGCGGTAAATTTGTGTATGATATACATTTCCTGTATTTCATGGAGTTGATTCCTAAAGAACTGTGATGCCTCCAGGAATTGAATGAAGCCTAATCTTAAACCCAGTACTTTTCCCTCCCGACCCCTTCAAGGAAAAAACTACAAACGTTTGTGTTTGTCAAAGGAATGTGAAGAATGCTCAGAGATGACACTGTTATGCATGTTGGGAGCTGTGTAAACAGATATGTGAGCAGAAGTAGGAAGGAAATCAGTGGCTTGCCAGGAGGTCAGGTTTTGGGTATTGGTAACTGGGAGGACTTGCTGTCTTGTCGGCTGTAAAATGATATTTTTAATTCACAATTATATACATTTTAACACTACTGTCATACTTTCTGACCTAACTGCATTTGAGTTCTTCTGAATGCATATTTGCTTGTATTTGCATCCTTACATTGGACATCACCTTACATGGGTGGTAAAACACCTGGAGATGCCGCTGGGGAAGATGGGGAGTAGGTGTGGGGCTGACTCCCTACCATCCTTTTCTCAGAGGGAGCTTGGCAGAGCAGTCTTAATGAGATACTACCTTCTGACTAGAGAGCACATGACAGGGATTAGCACTTTCCGCTAACAAGCCCAGATCCCAATTAGACAGGCCTCACTAGCCAGGCTCGGGCCCGGACTTGGTCTCCCGTCAGATCCTATCTCGCTGAGCCTCTGCAGGTGCATCCCTCCTGATAGTCTGTGCAGACGGCCAACAGTAAAAGCAAGGGAAAGCACAGAAAGAGGCTGTGATTGTGGAAAAACAAACAGTGTGTACTATTGATGCTAAAGAAGACACGGAGATTAGAGAAGCAGACTAAGATGAATAGGCCCTGTGAGTCACTCTGATTTTGTCAGCTTGACTAAAAAGACAGGCACTAAGTCCTGAAGGCTGATTCTACGTCGGTTTGGAAAATCCCTTCTACATTCATATTTGTAAATTCAATTAAATTATATATTACGTAGCTACTTCGTTTGCTACCTATTTTTGCAGGCTGGTGCTGGATTGGAGCAGCCGAGGGAAGCAAGCGCTAAGCTTCTGACTTGACTGACGTGATATGTGACCAATGAAATCGCGTGTAGTTGGACTACTATTAGTCGATTGGTTGGGATTTGTTAGCGCACACGTGATTGGTTGATTTTGTTCCTTCTTCCCACTCATACATAAATGAAGTCCAGGTGGTTTGGAATTTTATTCCGCTGCAAACATAGTGAGTATCAATCATATATTCAAATAGCAGCCTATAGTTCTCTCGTGTTATCACTTTTCTAACCACAGTTTGAAGCTTACTCTTCCACTTTGTAATCTTGGTTTGTTAGTTAGGCTGTCTTTGGTAAAATACCAGTTGGCCCACAGCAAACAGAAATAGGTCATAATTAGCTGGATTCCGGCTGCCTTTCTCCCTTTTTGTTAACGAGCTGATGGCCCAGTGGCGACCTTGTGGTGTGGAACAAACCATCAGGGGTGGGCTGATCGATCCCGGGAGTAATTATACAGCCGAAAGAAGTCATGTTGTAAGTGTTGATACAATGGGATCCTACTGAGAAAATTGATTTTGATTTCACAACCTGGACAAATGAAGACTCTTCTTAGTAGCTACTGCAGAATTTTCATCTCTGCTGCTGTTTCATGAATGTGCACAGATATCACTCCTTTAGTTCAGATATCACTCCTTCAGTTCAGATCATGTAGGCTAATGTTATTTTTTAGCATTATAAACTGTCTCGTGTTTAAACGTGCATGTGGTGGTTGAGCAGTAAATGCAAATGCCTCATTTTTGACAAATTATTTGGTGATAATTATTTAAAAGTAGATAATTAATAATGCATTCACCTCATAAATCAAAATTCAAAGTCAACTTTATTTTCAATTCACCATATGTACAAGACATATAGAGAGATCAAAATATTGTTTCTCACAGTCCCACGGTGTGCAAACATGAAAAGATAAAACAAGAAAACTATAAATTTGTAAGAATAAAAACAGACAACAACCACAGTAACGGTTGACTGCAATATGTACAATGTAGTGCAAATGCGGGTCGATAATGCAAAGATTGTACCCGAGTCTATTTTTAAATCATGACTTACATTATTCTACATTAGCTGCCCTGGTAATACCCAATACTACAGGCCATCCCATTGTTCCCTCTGGCCTGACATGCTGACCCCAACTAATCAAACAGTTCCTCCACCTCCAGCAGTCAGAGGGAGGCAACACCAGGACCAAACATAAACTGACTATTTTACTTCGGTACCATTTGACTTGGTCCGTAATATTAAAATATTTTTCAGAAATGCAAATGTTGAAAACATACAGTACTTGAAATCTGAAGGTACACTTATGATTTATTATCATTGCCTTATATGCAGATACATTTCATGTGGACGAGCCTATCGAAATCAATAGCATGCTCAGATTGCAGGCTGTGAGTTTATTGTCTGCATACTGTTAATTCCATATGTGTGCATACAGACGCAGTGTACAATGGCATGCTGAAGAGACTGATCTTGAAATGAGTTCAGCACTTGTACATCCGCAATGTCAAAAATGTAATATATAAAGTCAAATTAGACTAACTGGCAAAGATGTGACATTACTTCTTAAATTGAATACTGTATCTAGTCATGCATCTAGTTTAGATTTTGAGATTTCTCCTAATTTAATAGTGTTGAATGGAATTTTGTTATTGCTGCTCAAGCCAGAGAAATGTATTTTGAAAAAGGCCAATCCGAATGTTTCTTTCCAGGAATAATGTTCTGGTAACTGTGGATAAACCACAGATCTCACTGTGAGCAGTTTTTATTGGAAGTTAAAATACTCCCAGTGAAACACCTCCATCTTCAATCCACAACAAAAAAGCCTTTCTTGCAGCAGTGCAGACCTCAGCCACATTAATTCCAGCCAGGTTCAATATACACACATTGTTATTGGCTCACTTGCTACCACTCAACAGGCAAAGTTTGCTTCTATCCTATACATTTTTAGTTTAGTTTCTGTCTCTTAAAAGCAGCATTTCTCTGAAGTGATATACTATACTCTATATACTATTCAAAAGTAATTCAGTTTGAATGCCATACTCAACCTGATAATAATAAAAGTACAGTTTTACAAATTTACAATCAAGGCAACACGTATACTGTGTTTCATATAGGCAACCTGTAAGAGATCTCCATGATAATCAGTGTCTGTGCACATGCAGACAGAGCAGTCGAGCAATGATGAGTATCAGCTCTTCTAAACAGATGCAGAATAGGTTAACAGACAATTTCATTGGGCAGGTTAAGTTCAGAATTGCCACAAAAATAATTAAGATATCTTTCAAACAAAAGATATAGTCTGAAATATGTATATTTTACTGGGTAACATGTTGTATTATTGTCCTGATGAATGAGTCAATAACAGCTATCAAGATCTTTATCCTCATTATATGATTTTCTGTTATAGAGATATTTCATGTCATATGTCATTCCAAATATTACCAAACCTCCTTTTTTTGTACGGACTGATAATGAACATTTCCTGGTGGGGGCACTCTTCATTTATCTCCTGCTGGAGCAGTTTATACAGGAACAATTAAAGGGCTTCTGGCTGCTTGTAGAGATCACTGCAGTTTGATTAATTTAACAATTAAAGCTTGAAGTATCTGTGTGACCTCGTGGTTGATATATTGTATGTTTCCCACCTCTTCTAAAGGGAACACTCAGAGCCCGTAGGTCAGTGTTTACATGTCACAATTACATGCATCGATACTTTCTATATGTTTGACTTATTTAATGAATGTATGCATTTTCTTTCACATTCTGCTCACTGTACATGCTACAATCTCACATTTTGTGTTGTTATCTTTCTCTTTGTATCTAAAGTACAAATTTAAACTTATTAAGGTTTGTATTATTTCACTTCTTTGTCTTTTACACATTAAACATTATTCCTCATGTCCATCTTTTATATTGTCCATCTCATCTCATCTGACCTATCAAGTCAGTTTAAGCTGTAAACTGCTATCAATATCCTGGCTCCAACTCAGTGGCCCCATCTGGTTGGGTTGCAATTGATGCTACAACATCAGGGTATACATCCAATTTCACGTACCTAAAAGAGTATTTGATTTGTGTATGATGGAACCATTTCAAATCTGGCTATGCTCTCTATTTGTTCTGCAGCAGACATATGTGTCCCCCTCCAATCATCAGATGGCTCCCCCAAGTCCCAGCAGCAACAACAGCAACAACACGACCACAATCAGCAATGGCAGCAGCAGCAGCAGCAGCAGCAGCGGGGGAGAGCAACTGAGCAAAACCAACCTTTACATCCGTGGCCTCCACCCAGGAACCACAGACCATGATCTGGTCAAACTCTGTCAGCCGTAAGTCACCCAAAAAACAATTGCTTCAAATGTCAACTCGCACACTCAATAAATCTCTCTGGCCATCCCCTACCAGCATGGACCCAGTTAGAGGAGCAGAGTAGATTACGATAGAACAGAGTGATGGGTGATGGTTGGCTGGCTGAAACGCCGCAAATACAGTAGATAGATGTTTTTGTTACACCACACTACTTTACTAAAGCACACCTTATTAGGTATTTCTGTCACGTAGAAGAGGGCCACATTTTCATTCATGCATTTTTGGGCACATTATGTAGCACCTTTATGGAAAAACCAACAATCGCTGGAGCTGTAAACTAAGACCTTTTCAGTTTGGCACAGCGAAGCACAGACTTTCCAACAACTCGCTACAGAATGTTTAGTCTCCTTCTCTGACACTCTAATCCCTTCTCTGTGTCTCTTCTTGCTCCTTCTTAAACTTTTAACCTTTGTGAGTTTTTGTTCCCTCTTTGCCCGGGTCTTTTTTCATAATACTGTATCATGACAATGAGACAAATTCAAAGTCACACTCTGCATTATTAATAGGACACTATGTTGCTCATCAGTGTGCGTGTGATAATTTAAAAGTCTTGTTGTGGGCAGCATATAGTCAGACATCAAACAACAGCATCATCCAATCCATCTGATATGTTTGTTGGGCCCTCAGTGGAGGACATCAAAACACGTAGGGCTCAGATGAATGATTTGCTTTTACTTAATTGAATTGTGGAGCGTGGTGATGAGAACCAGAAGAGCAGAGGACCGAGAGAAAAGGAGGGAAAGGGAGCTACAGAGATTGAATAAGGGAGAGAGAGTGAGGGTGAGGCCTGCTATTTTACAGCTGTCTGGAAGATATGGCTCACATGAGGCTGCCCAACCCTACAGGAAACGGCGAGCCCAGGGGAAAGGGAAAGACAAACAAGGGCAACGGCATGGGGAGGGAGGGGGTTAGTAGGATGGAGAGAATCAGAGGGGGAGGAGTGAATGGAGTTCAGGGTTTGTGTGTCAGGTGGTGTTCTGTGGGGGTAGTTCTCATATTTCTGCTTTTACAGAGCAGATAAAATCACTGCATGAAATTTGCCTTTCAACAGAGCACATTAAGGCCATTGTAATTTTCCGTTAAACGAAACTGAAAGCGGACATCGTATCCGGTGATAGTTCACAGGGAGCAAGCATGTAGATTAGGATGTAAAGCAACAGGAAGACGACACATGGAGGGAATCTGACTTTCTTTACTCAAGTTTGAAAAGTGAAAGTGTGCAAACTACCAGGATGCAGCACTCCCGAAGCTCCCCTCCCCCACCCAGAGAGTTGCTGTATGCAAGCCCCGAGATGTACTGTGTACGGAGTGAGAGATGAGAGGAGGGGATGGGGGTTGGTTCTCCATCTCTGGCCCCTGCAGTTGTCTCTGTGGGTGCCTTGTTGCCGCTCTGGTTCTTGCCCTGGTCCGTCTCTGGCGGTTGACCATGGACGGACATCGGGCTGGACTCTGTATGCGGTGCTCTCTCACACATGGCTGAGTCTCCAGCCCCTCTTTTCACTCTGTATCATGAAGACCTCTGAGCACAATTCAGTAACTCCACTGCGTAAGCAGCGAGCGTACAGCAAGCGGCTTAAATACCACTTATAATGAGAAGTAGTAGACTGGTTGGATTGCTGTCTGTCCACAGTGACAGTGCATATGCAAATGTAGAAAGAAAATGTTGGTGGCATTTTATGGTTTAGAGTCAGAGATGCACCATGCAATAGTAATGTTATATAGGAGGTCAAATGCATAATACAACAGACCTCCAGTTAACCAGTACTTGGGGGGGGGGGGGGGGGGGGGGTTTAAAGAAAATTTGGATATAATAAATGAGTATAAATTTTACTCATATTTCATTTAAACATGTTTGAAAAAAAACCCTCAAATATATAGAATTGTTAACACAACCCAACATGCTTTTAAGTGGGGTATCAATACCTAAGAATGACACGGAACAAGATATCAGAGACTGTAAACAGCCATTTAGAAAACAATAAGTGTTAAATTGTTTCTTAAAGCCCTTAGTGGATTGGCATAATTGATCAGCAAGATAGCGCATGTGCCATAAAAGGGAACTTTAATGGATAATAGTAGTATTTTATGTTTGAACCAAGGATTTTTTTTGGTCGTCTTGCATTACTCTGTATTGAGATAAGATACAATGTGTAGTCAATAGTTCAGTGTTTACATGTATAATCCTTGTATGTAGTGTACACAGGGAATATATTATCTTCACAGGCAACCTTTGGCACTTTGTTCAAGGAATAGAAAACAGACTTTTTGCAGACTTCTTCTTGTAAAGTAAAAGTAACGCTTTTCAAAAGAAACCATTTCTATTCCACTTTGAAGTAATCCAACATAGAGACTGTCAGATTACAATTTTTGCAGGTTATCACTAAACCCTCTTTGACAAAATGTATTGTGAAAGTGTATTTTGTAGCCCAGATAAAGAGAGGCAGTGGTGCAGTGTTACTGGATGAAAACAGGATTGCGTTGTGAGCGGGCACTAAGACCCAGTGGAGGGTAGAAGCGCGGCCAAGAGAGAAGCTGGTTAGTAGAATGGGAGTGTGGCTTGGAGCCAGCATTGGACAGGACAACCAAGGAGAGGCATATCAGATTACACTGCATGCACATGCCTGCAGAGATGGAAACCGATAGACACTGCTGCACAGAGGCCCAAGTCAGGCACTATCCTATGCATCTGCACCCTCTATAGCCAGCGAGCTGGGTAGATAATGCAGAATTTTCATATTGATAGTGCATTGTGATGCAATCTGAAAATGCAGCAGCAACATACATTTTTACCAAATTGTCACATCACGTAGGATTCCCCTTGAGGTATGATCTATTTTGACATTTGTGTTTGAGCTGGAATGAATAAGATATGGGAAATCTATAGAAACATTCATAAACCCACAGGATATTACACATATTTCATTGAATTCATTCCCCCTTAAAGATTTCCCTGTGCACACTTTTTTTTTTTTTTTTTTATCAGATCTTCGAATTGTATTCAGTGTCACTGTACCAAATATGTCGGGTGAATTATAATTCAGTCATCATGAGCCACATGTGTATTCCATTTAGAGAGAAACCGCATTGCCTCAGCAATGTTGCATTGCTAATATGGTATATGATTATGTTATTATTTTCAGAAGACAGTGTGAGGATGATTGTTGAGTGTAAACCTCACTGTTTTTCAGGTATGGGAAAATCGTATCCACTAAGGCCATCTTGGACAAGACAACCAACAAATGCAAAGGTGAGGTTTAAAGCAGAAGTTGGTTAAAAGTCACTGTTGAGCCGGTTGAGGTTGAAAGATCAGTTTATACAGAAATATGTCAATGTGCATAATGAGTGACAGGGAATATAATCACCCTCATATTCTTTAAACTGTCCCTCTGTTTAAATACATTTTAGTTTGACTGTCAAAAAAACCAATTTATTTCTAAATCATGTGTTTTTTTTTAAGAATGTTCTACCTTTTATTTTTTTAATGTTTTTTTTTATTTAAGTTATAGATGTAGCCAACGTTATTCCTATCAGGTGTCATGGTTCTTTTATGACTGCATTGTATATTCTGTTTGTACTCCAAACCATGCAGCCATATTGCTGAGTCAATAAATCTGAAACTGAAATTGTGGAATTGTTAAAGGAACTAAAAACGTTTAAAAAAAAATTACTATATGAATGACAGATTGTAATAAACAGGAAAAAACAATTCATTTACAGTGGCTTGAGTTGTACTTCATACTCATACATACTGTGCCTATTCAGCTCAAAAACCTATTGCTCAGTAACTTCATGTCCTCGGGAGATAATCTATTAACTGGCTGCTTATCTTGCCAGTAGATATTTTCACTGCATGACAGAAACAAAGAAGACATAACATCACAAGGAGGACACTGGTTTCTCATCTCTGCTGTAGATTAAATGTGTGGGAAGACAACAGTTGTAAGGTTACGGCACATTGCTGATGAATTCTTCTTAGTAAAGCTGTTTGCTTTCGGTTACCAAGTGTGTATTGTGTGAAAGCTTCACACTGTACCTCAGCAGGTGTGTATTCTGTAATACTATACAGTATGGACTGTGTGTTAAACTAAGTCTTAATCTGTCCTCTATGGGGAAGCACAGTCCAAACCTAGCTGGCTGTCTCTTCTGATTCAAACACTACTACTGTTATGCGCCCATCCTGCAGTATGCATATCTCATTGTCATAACTGGTACGTCTCACTGTATGTTTTGGTCCCTGCAGGCTATGGCTTTGTTGACTTTGACAGTCCAGCCTCAGCTCAGAAGGCAGTGACAGCACTGAAGGCTGGTGGAGTGCAGGCTCAGATGGCCAAGGTAAGAACCCTACTTGAGAAATTTGGTGGGTTTATTTCTAACAAATGGGTGTGAGCCTAATTCAGATTGTTGGTTAAATCCACAGCGCATGAAGAAATGTTAGACATTTTGACAGTGACTCAGCAAAAAAGATCAATGATAATTTAATTGAATTAATTTTTAAATAAATGGTGAGTCATTAAGCTTGCAGTAGACCGGTTGTTCCTTGGCTTTATCTGCTTCTTACAAATTTCTCTCACTAGCTGTCTCCAGCTCTTTTTCTATCTCACCTTCTCTCCATATCTGTAGTTATATGAACCATGGTTTAAGCCAATTAAGCACCTCAGCTGGTTGGTGTGATGCATGCGTGTGTGTTTGCTGCGCCGTGCACTGTATGGGTTTATGCTTAAATCGGTGTCTTAATGGACGTTAATACACTGTAGAATATGTCTGTGCACAAACAAGAGTCCACAGATGCACACAGGTACATGTGTGTTCATAGTGGTGACGGTGTTTGGGGAGCATGTCCCAGGGCCTCCTCTCTAAGCTCCCTGTACAAAGGAGCTGTCTGTTCTCCCTAGTGGCATCTGACTCAGTGTCTGAGCAGCTCCCCAAACAGCAGGGCACAGTGCCCAGCCACCCGCCCTGTCGACGCGCACCAGCACACACTCACACACACACACACACACACACACACACACACACACACACACACACACACACACACACACACACACACAGAGCACACTTGACAATCACACACGTACTTCACCAGCCTGGCCTCGAATGGATTATGAAACACACACACACTCGCGGATGCGCGCACCACCAACACCCTGGGAAAGCTGATCTCTCGTTAAGCTGGATCACTGACATTCATACGGCTCCTTGCTCGCAAAATAACTTGATTTTACTCACCCCTTCAATCTGGGTTTACAACAAGGCTTGTGTTTGCGTCAGATTTCTCTCTGACTCATTCTGACTCATTCACAGTTGAAATCCACAGCAGGTCTTCTTCTGCTCACTCTCATGGGTTCAAGTTTCATCACTAGTTTGCTCTGCTGCGAAGGAGGACGAGAAGGAGGAAGGTGAAGGAGAAATCACCTTCATCATATGTCGCAGCAATTATGCATGCATTATTCATAGGATGGAAATGAACTCACACTGCATTTACAGGTTTTTAATCACATCTGCACTCTGAGATAATGAATATGCGCACTGGTTAGAGGGTGATGCAGAATGGTCTATCTTACAAGATACTGTTGGTGAAATTACATTTGGTTGAGTAGGGTACAAAGGGATAAAGGAAAGGCTGACAAAATAGTTAATGACGCATAAAACAAAGCCATGACAGTTTGAGTTTCTTTCAGTTTGTTTTCTAATCATTTCAAATTGACATTTTGAAGAGCTGCATACATTTATCTAATTTATAAAAGCCCACAGAGGCCGTCTCTGTGCCTGCATTCAAGGTCAGGATTACCACTTGGAGATAACTGCTTGAATGCAAGCGGCGTATTATTACCATGATCTAGGAAGCAGGATGATAATGTTTGCCTTGTGATAGCACAATGCTTTCAGATGTTCTCCAGATCGTTTCCAAAGGTCTTTGTCCAAAATGTCACCGCTCTGCTTTGAGAGAGCACATAGCCCTTTTAGATCATCCATGGATGGAGAGCCATATGAAATGTAATTATGCTTTGATATCACATTACCTGAACAGTGCACTTTACTGTTTAATGTCCTCCACCTGCCACCGGTCCAGATTCGTCAAGTCACATGCTTCCTGTTTAAAGGTTATGTAAATTCCCTTATACTATTGCCGGAACGTTTTTATGGCTGTTGATTTTTGGAGGCCTTATGTGTCCGTGCCACAGCTGTCACTATGTCACGGGGAAACGAAGAGCTCTGTGTGCTCCATGTTCTCATTCACGAATCCTCCCCTGGCTTCTTTCCGGTCAGCAACAGGAGCAAGACCCCACCAACTTATACATCTCCAACCTGCCAATGTCCATGGACGAGCAGGAGCTGGAAAACATGCTTAAGCCCTTCAGTCAGGCCATTTCCACACGTGTCCTCCGTGACGCCAACGGAACCAGCCGAGGAGTGGGCTTTGCCAGGTATGAGCTTTGAATATTTAGTCGCATGTATTACAATAGCTGGTTAAGTTGATAGAAAACCTTTTTTTAATAGTGAAAGATTAAAATTCCACCTCAGATTTCAGGAATCAAGTTTCAAATCAACTTTACGTTATGTTTTCAGTATTATTCATGGTGATTGAGCCCTCTGGTGGCCATAATGTCTCGGTAGAAAATCTCCAAACATGAACTCAAAAGCAGTGATAGCTTGTCACCTGCAACTGTTAAACACAGTGATTGTTTTTAATACTACTTTTTACTACAGGATGGAGTCAACAGAAAAATGTGAGGCCATAATCCAACATTTCAATGGAAAATATATCAAGACTCCACCTGGAGTTCCAGGTAACTTTTTTTTTTTTTTTAATTATAATTTTTTTTATTAACTTAACATTGTTTTGGGATACAGTATCTATTATACAAATAAATTGTCGAAGAAATAATATAATCCAAAGATTTTGACATTCATAACATTCTTTCACGGTATTTTCTTATTTTGAAAATCCCTGGTCCAGTGCCGTCTGAGCCCTTGCTGTGTAAATTTGCTGATGGAGGCCAGAAGAAGCGTCAGAGCCAAGGAAAATATCTGCAGAACGGTCGACCCTGGACGAGAGATGGGGAGACTGTGAGTTTATTTATGAATTTGTGTTCCATGACTGATGGCTCTGTTTAGACTATTTTCCTCCTCATAATGACATGCTCCTTTGTCTTTTTCCTCCAGGGAGGAATGACCCTCACTTATGACCCCACCACAGCATTACAGAACGGGTCAGTTCCACTAACTCTAACCAGTCTCTTGCATAGCAAAAGGGAGTGGGATTACGTTGGGGTTACTAATAACCTTGTGTCTCTTCCTGTAGGTTCTACTCCTCCCCTTATAGCATTGCCCCCAATCGGATGATTGGGCCAACATCCCTCTCACCATATATGCATTCACCTGTGTCCACCTATCAGGTACAGGGGTAGTTTCAGGCTCTAAAATTGTGAAATTTTGATTCGGAAAAAACACTATTGATTTGAGCATGTTTACAATATCCGGCATGTCTTTCTCGTTCCTGCAGGTACACAACCCGTCGTGGATACATCACCAGTCATACATAATGCCGCCCACAGTGAGTGTCTTAAAGCTTCAGGCCTTTCTTCCTGTTTTTAATGCTGTCCAAACCTTTTATAATATTCTCCTGCCTTCACCTTCTGTCACACGGCAATCTCTGCTCCGTTTGGCTCTCTGTCCTACAACAGTGTCTTTGTCCCTAATGGTAACACTTAATATGTTTTTTTTTTTCTGTAGGGAACAGTCCTGACGCCAGGAATGGACCACACCATGTCCATCCAGCCGAACTCGATGATGGGGCCCCTGACACAGCAGCTCAGCCACCTCTCCATGGGCAGCAGTGGCACAGTATGTAGATTGCAGATTATTGAACTGCTGACGCTGTACTAGGCAACCTGGCCGCTTCAAATAGTAGCTGATACGAGTAAACTGCACAAAGCACTGTCGTGTCTACTAAACTGGCCAGTGATTGTTTTATACAAGATGATATCGAAAGGATGAGAGAAGAAACTATCTCAACTTTTCCTGCTCGTAGAGACAATAAATAGAATTTTATTTGTGCAACTGGGGTATATGAGTCTCCACTCTCTATTGTAATTTAAGTTAATAAAGACAGGTGTACTCTTACTCATAAATCCTCTCTCGTGCAGCTTTATTTTAGTTTTTGCCAACATGTCCATTGAACCTGTCATTCCCATTGTTCTCCAGTATATGCCTGCAAACACATCTATGCAGGGGACCTACATACCCCAGTACACCCAAGTGCCTGCCACCAACATCTCAGTCGAGGTACTCACCTCGTTTTTCTCCCACACAAACAGTTTAACACTAAAAGGTTGCGTCAAACAGTCACTCATGGACTTTAATCTTTGCCGCCTCTCTCTCAGGAAAGTGCCGTCCAACAACCTGTTGCCATGGAGACACCCACAGAACACACAACCTACTCCTACCAGCATAACAAGTGAAGAGGTGGGTTTTAACCGTTGCGTGTATTTATGTGTGCCTTTTTGTACCTCTCCACGTGCATCTTAATCTTAAAATGTTTTTTCTCTTGCTATGATGTGACCGTAAAAAGAAACCGTAGTGAAGTTGCATCTCTTGTTTGTAATTGGCTCGTCTTATCGCCATGTGTCAGATCTTTCTCTGGAGCCGGAGTGACTCTCAAGGGGCCCAAAGTGCTGAAACTCAGCACAGTGACTCTGCACGTAAAGCACCAGAACATGGACTGTTCCACAGAAAAGAAACACGCACACACACATACATACACTAAAAAAACCGAGATATTTTCTATAAACTCATATTTTAAAACAAACTCTTTTTACTCCAAGCAAGCAACGCTGGAGGACAGTAGGCAGTGGGAAGTGGAAGAGCAGAACAAGGAGCATCTATTTTGATAACGGTCAAGAAAAAAAAAGTTACACACACTACACATATAAAAGTTTTTTTTTTTTCTTAATAATTCTCCAGGGAGCTCCAATGAAACCTGGAAAAGGACATTTCAACACCATGTTTTATTTTGACCTTTTGTAAGATATGCTGATTATACTTCTCCTTTTTTTGGTCTGATACTTTTAGGCTTTGAACTTGCCTTTGTTTGTACATAAGTCTTTGTTTTGGTGTGTTTCAAGCTTCACGTGTTCTAGTCTTGATTGATTGGTGCAAATGTTTGAATACAGAAACGTTCTTCAAAAAGCTGATGACTCATATTGAAGACCGATATGGTGCTGAGTGACTTGGATTAACTTCTCTTGAAGTGGCAGCAAGTTAATCAGGTATGAAACCTTACCTGAAGTGGTCTCACTTCTTTTCGGCACTTGACTCTCAAATAATTTATAGTTCCAACAATCTCGACAAAGCTTCGGACAATCAGAAGATTAGAAAGAACATTTAGAAGATGATGGTTATTAGTGACAGATTTCACAGAGAAGACTTCTTTAAAAGACATCAATAGATTAAAAAGCATTCCAGATATTATTATCAGAAGGTTCTAATTCTTGGTTCACTTTGAGCTGCTCCACAAATTGAAATCCAAAGTTGCGTAACAGGGATCACATCTCACACAGAGCTGCCTGTAAATACGAGATTTAAATTTATTCAGGCTTTCTTTTGATTTCCTATTTTATGCTTCAGTTATTTTAATAACAACATTATACCAAATGATCTGGACATGGCAATTTATGCGTTGCTGTCTTATGTATTTTTTTTGTTTCATCCCTTTTATAAAAGGGGAGGCTGAATCTCCACTGAATCCCAAAAATATTATTTTCTGAAGCAAGAATTAGATGTTGTTATTAAAGTATGAAGGTCTTATCACATAGACATGGAGATCTACTGGGAAAGCACAGCTCTGTCCTGTTACATCTTCAGAAATCATGGATTATTATGGCCAGTATAAAGATGCTTTGATTCTGGTCATTGCTGTGTGTTTGCATCTACTTCTGCATTTCTGGTTTTCACCTTCATGTTTTTATTTTTATGTTTGTTATTTAAAGGTTTCCTTTTTTTTTTTTTTAATTCTGTTTTAATACTTTTAAGATTGATCCTATTTTTCAAAGAAGCTTTGATTTTTATTTTTGATAGAGTGTTGTGTGCTTCAAATAGTAAGAAATGGAGGTTTCCAACTTTTAGTGAATATTTGTATGTTTGCGTTCTTTTCCTGTTCTGGTTTCAGTGTTGATGTTTAAGAGGCTTTAATATTTTTTAAAAGACATTTCAGTTCTATCTGTGTCACAAATGTTGGCACTTTATAAACGTGACTCCTGATCGTAGATAGAATATGTATGCTAGGTTCAGATGCATTGTTACAGAGTTGTATCCCATGCAGTTGGGATCAATGAAAGAGAAACTTACGTTCTTCAAAACCTTGACTTACCTCATCCTGCCAGAGCGATGTAGATTCAGTTTGTGTACAAGGTTCGTAGGCAATAACCAACTCCAGCGGGTCTCATGGCTGTTCACAGCTGGTACTGTGTCCACATCCTTTAACTCTTCCGTCCAGTTTTCAGAAAACATGCCCAAGGTCTGACGATCTATGCAATTAATTTATTATCCTTTATAAATGCAATACTACAAATATCCGAGATAGACCTCATATTTTGACAATGGATCACCTCACAATATGGTTTTACATTCTAGTTGACATGGCTTTTATCTTTCAGTAGGTTTTTTTTCTGACATGCATCTTTGGTTCATTGATTGTTGGTAAAATTGCTTCATTAAAAGGGAACTATTTCATACCAAAATATTTGTGTTAATATTATTGTAGGAAATGAACAAAGTCTTTAAAAAAAAAAAAAAAAAATGATGGCAGGTCTGATTTTTATTATAAAGGCAGGTGTTGTCCATTTGTCTACTCAACTTATATTTTACATGAACTCCATACAGTTAGAAGTTAATTACTATTCCATCCAGTTTCAGTCTTAATGTTATAGTTATATTTTCTGTCCTATCTAGTCCTGTTTGTAGACTTGCTTTCTTGCTGAGTAATTGCAGCTGTTTTCTTCTCTGAAACCATGAACCTTTGATTTCTAGGAGAAAATTAAACTTCACAGAAATGCCTTAGATTTCACTGGAAGGGATTGTGAAGTGCTGCTCAGTTTTGTTGGGCTTGACCTCTGACTGGAATTGTTTTCATGCATTGCAAATGTTGAAGTTGTATAATTAAACTACTCTGAAAATAGATCTATGAAGCAAAGAAATGTTTTAACTTTTAATCACTGTTGTGCTCCATTGTCATTCCATTATTTTAATCTAAAACATTTAAGAAAAACTAAGTGGTGGCTTATTGAGTCTAAACGACTATTGCTGCTAATTTTTTGGATTGCTAAGTATCGGGAAACCTTTCAGCTGAAGACCTTTCAATCTATCAAGTCCCATATGAGGTCAGTTTGTAACTAAAATTCAGCGATGTCCATGAAGTCGTCTTGAAACAATATTTTCCTCAGTAAATGTGTGCCACGAGGCAGGGCTTTTGTTTCCTTCATAGAAAAGAAAATCCCTACAGGTGTTAAACTTTAAACTTGGTTTGATTTTGAACTTGTCATTTTTTAAATAAATTTTTTTTTTCCACTGTGTTTTGTGTTTTTTATGACGAAACAAACTGAGATGCTGCACCTGAAATAAGCCAAGACATTGGACAGGTTCTCTCATGTTAACAAATTATCAAATGTGGCAGTTTTATATTTCGCACACTACCAACTGTCACAATACATGACTTTTTTTTTTTCTAAAAGAAGCTTCTAGATAAAATAGGTAAGAAATACATAAAAAAGTATATTACATTGTAGGTTGTATAAGTTTTAAGTATGTACAAAGTTCAAAATATACTGAATATGCCCAAAAGTTGCTGTTGAACAAAAAGAGACTCTGAAATACATAAAATAGACTTTGAACCTTAATTTAAAATCTAATCAATACTAATGGATAAGAAGGAAATGGTAGAACTTTATAACCCTGCTCTTTTAGGGTGCAACTGTTTTGTTACACTTGCAAGTCAGTGGCAAAGTAAGACATTTCTATTTTCAGTATAAATCATACTCTGAGGCGCTTTCATGTTCAAAGACTTTTGTGCATTTTAATCAACAAATATCAAAAATAATCCAGTTTTGAATGGAATGTTCATATTATGCAATAGAGCTGCAACAATAAGTACATTTATTTATTTGGCATTCCAACAGAAAAAAAAAAAAAGCCAGCAACTACTTCGACAATCATTTTAATCTTTTTTTTTTACGAAAAATTTCAAAATTCTATGATTTGCAAATATGTCCTGGTTGCTGAAGCAGACTATGAAAGTAAACTCCATACGTTTGTCGGATATAAGACGCGAAGATGTCCCCTTGGCCTTTGGGAAATTAGGCTGGACTTTTCACAATTTTCTGAGATAGTGACAAATCACTTTTTCTTTTGCAGTAAAAACAAATCATAAGTCTCATCCACAAATTCAAAGACAGATTTTTGTCTTTGACATCTCGTCAATTTGCGGTTTTGAAGGAACTCAAAAGTTCACGGTAAAGTCAAATTTCTTTTGCACATACCAAGAGTATCAAACACTCACGGTGATGCCAAAATGTGCCATTTCTGTTGTTTAGAAGAGCAATTAATTTCACCTCAGAGTATGATTTGTAAGTCCGTACAAGTCTCATTTCAAAAACAGTTGGGCAATACAAAATAGGCCGTTATTCAGCTGCTATAGTGATACACCGCGGGTGTACCTAAAAACAAAGGACTGGAGAAGAGGACAGGGAGGCAGTGTTTGGTTCTCCAGCAACATCCCATCAGATATTGGCTGAGGCCTTAGTTGACCTTACAGGCTGGAAGTTGGCAGAGCTGGTTCCTGATCTGAGGAGCTGGTGTGCAAGTCTTTCCCAGAATGAGTTCTCGTGTCTATAGATCCTCCTGGTGAACGTAGCTCAACCATCGTCGCGACTGTACAAGTTCACAATCGGCATCCTGACATCACAACAGCTTATGGTGCACAATCTCCCAAACCATCCTTCTTCTGAAGTAGGGCATGTGTTTCTGTCAAGAGGAGAAGAGAGGTTAGCCCCTGTCAGCTCACTGCCACGACGATTTACTCCGCTGATGCTGCTTGTGATTACCTGTGTGAACGTGATTGGCTTGTCTTTGGTAATGTAATCTGCATATTTGCACGTGAACATTCCACAGTCGCTACCATTCATCTGTTGTGGGATTTCCTGAGAGAAAAGGAGATGCCGACGTCAACTGAAGTTATAGTCCGTGACAGTTTGATAGGACATTTGATCACGAACAATGATTTATCAATTACTATGCCAAGATACTACTCTTCATAACTTTCGCTTTCTATCTGAATTTAGTAACCAATTTTTCTTAAGGACAGGCATGCAGGATCATGAGACATTTTTTTCTAGGCATTGCGTTAGCGTTATTAATAGTCTTCACAGCAGTCTGTTGCATCTTTGATATTTCAGATCCAATGACCTAATTTTCTTGTCTCCTGTTAAAGTGTAAAAAAAAAGTGTCACAGTAGCAGAAAGCACTGCAAATCTCACTACTCTAATACTACTATACCAAGATTTTAAAAGTCCTACTAGTGGCCTTAATGATGTGTCTGCTCCATGAATACTACTAGCTGAGCTGACTGAGCAGCAAATAGTTATTTTACAGTTCCACATGTTTTGAAAAAGACACATTGCTTCCCAAACTCTAAATTACTCTAGAAGTATCCACTGATATTTTAACGCAATCACTACTTTGAAACTATAAGTTACCAGGAACTTATTGACACTTTGCACGAAACCTTTTTATGTTTTAACAACTACTTGGTGCAGCTGAATGCAGAATTTCACATACTGTACAGCTTAAAAAAAAAAAAAAAAGCTGATCAAATAAATTTCAGATAAAGAAAACTATCTCATGAATACTAATATTAGTCCACTGGTAACTATGCTGCACTACAACATGTCACAATGTGGAAGGCCTGGCCAAGGATGGAGACACTACCAGCTCCAAGAGATTTAACCTGGAACTTCAGCTGATAATAGAAACCCATTCAGAAAAAACAGAAGTAAACAGATGTAGTTTGATGACTCAGCATGACACAAAAAACAAAAACAAAAAAAAACAGACAACATGTTGCTTTTAGTCCTCGTGTGTGTAGGACTTACACTGGACTTTTTGCTGTGCAGAGTCCAGCCTGAGGTATCCAATTCTTTGCTCTTCTTGTCTTTACTCTCGTGCTGCAGGTATTCACTGGGGAAACAAAATGAGTTTCTTTCTATACACTTCATAATGATTCATAAAGATCAACCTGCAGGAGTTACGGTTAGCTCTATACCCCCATTCCATGAACCAAAATATCTGAAACAGAAACTTACAACAATGTTCTGCATGCCTCATCATTGTGTCCTCCCATCGAATCAAAGTACATGATGGCCTTTTTGCGGAAATCCACCACCTGAGAAAAAAAAAAAAGTTGCAAAATAAATAAAAACTGCAGCGTAAACCCCGAGACCGTTACCTCCAGGTTCAAAGTCATGGCAATTAAGACTTACAGAGAGGCACCAGTGCACCCCCAAGTGGACAGGAACCAACAGGATGTCTTTAGAAAAGATGTCCATCTTTTTGGTCCAGCGGCGGACAGCAGAGTAGCCGCTGCTGCGCAGCTTGGGAAAGAAAAACGTGTTGAACGTGTTGGCTGATGGCAGGCTGGAGTCCTTGCTGCGCTCGACCAACAGGTTCATGTAAAAGTTGATCACCTGAAAATTTAAGAAGGGACAGTTTGAATGAACTGGACATGCACTATTGTGCAGCTCAGTTGTGTGTACTGTGGTTTTTAAATATAATGATGTAAACATAAACAAAAGAATGTCCATCTGTTTCAATAACGCCGGCGGATAATTCTCACACACACACACACAAGATCGCTGGCTATTTTTAGATCTTAACACGAGTACAATATGTTCTCAGAGGGTTCCCACTCTTTCCGAGAAAGAATTTTCCAGGACGTTTTCTGACGTAAGGCTGGTAGATGTGAGTCACGACTGTTTAGGCATCTGATCGGCTCCAAACTAAAGTCTGGGATGACATGAAGAGATGGAACACAATGAGACAGCCTTCATATGAAGTTTGTGGATAAATTAAAAAAAAAAAAAACATTCATGATGTTATTTGAAAGCATTCACACTTTACTTTTAGTGCCTCAAACATTTGCACAGCACTGTGCAAGTCTTTATTAGCTTTACAGTTAGAAGTGGACAACAACTGATGACTGTCGGGCTCACCGAAATCCCCTTTTTTCTGTTCAATCACATTGAACATTTGTTTACAACAACTATGAGTAGCCCCATCGCTAAAATGCAAATCTAGCAGACAGTGAAATGACAGTCTTAATACAATATAACAACTACAGCTGTTTTTGACCTACATGTTTAAAACAGTCAGTTTCAGATTTGTGAACTCTTGGTCCCAGATTGGCCACTTCACTGTCTGTTTTCCTATCTAGGCCGCATCAGGCCAGCTCTAATTAAAAACAACCACTATACAGTACGTAGACTAGTTAATTCTGGACTTGATGAACGGAGAGTTTAAAGACTTTAAACAGAATCCTCAGATTTGTGAAACTTTTGACTTTATTGCCAGGTTTTTGATCTGGTCTGTTGTTGTTGTTGTTGTCGTCGTCCGGAGGGATTTTTTTTTTTTTTGTGTTTTCATGAATAAATTAACGAAGTCATATTGTCTCAAAGCAGAAAGTGGGTTTTAAACAGGGTTGAGTCTGCAACTGGGATATCTTCACATCAGCACTACATTTATCTGTAAATGGATAATCTGTCGCTCAGTATTGTCATTGTTGTTTCTCTTAACTGTCGAGAATAACTGCAGCAACATCACACAAACCTACAAGTTCACCACAGAGATGCAGACGAACAATAAAATCCCATTCATTTTGACAGATTAAAATCTTAAACCACAATAAATATTACGAGGATTTCCTCTTACTTAAAATTAGAAAACGATGCTCCCACTCGCACATGCAAATCGACAAAAGTACAAACACGGCTCCCATTTATTATGTGCTTGAAATTAAAAGTCTTTATCAGCCGACTACTATTGGCATCTGAGGGATCAGTTCACTTGAATGTCTTGGTTGTCTGACTATATTCAGTTTGGACTTAATTGACATTACTTGTGGCTGAATTCAAAAGCCCAAAACTATATAGGGCATTCAGAGTGTTTCAGCCTGTAAACTGTAACCCTGTCATTCTGACTTCATCTGGGTCACGAACATAGTTTCAACTGCCAGCTGCTTTAAAAGAGTTCACAGTCTGCTCTCTGCAAAAGCAAAAAATGTTTGTTAAATTATTTTCCAACACAACTCCCATTTACTATTTCTCTAAATTTCCAGGAGTTCTCCAGGACTGGAAAACCAGTCTACAAAATCCCCAAAACGCATGAGAACTTACCTCATCATTGAGCCAGTTGAGGTTGCTGAGGGTCTGCAGGTCTTTACGGGTGAGGCTGAGACCAAAACCTTCACTTAACACTTCATGAGGACTGCCCCCTCTCAGCGCCCTGTTCACCTCAGCCTCGATTTCCTTAATAGAGAGAGCAAGACATGGAAAAAAAGCACAAAGTGGTAAATTAATTCTCATTCTCTACATACAAATATATGAATTTGTTAAAAAAAAAAAAAAAAAAAAAAAAAAATTCGCCTGACAACAAGCAGAAAAAAACGACCAGTATTTGTAACACCCAGTATTATCCTGATTTATAATATTTTGTATATCTGATCGTATTAAACCAAAGATAATACAAAATAATAATTTGCTCTTAACTTAAACATGTCAGGTAATATAAATATACAGTAAAATGAACAACTGCAGCATCAAAGCACCATTCAGACAAACATTATCTTTTTAAAAGGAAGAAGTACTAACTTTAGGAATACATGAACTTCAATCAGTTGTAAAATATATTGTAAACACGGCAAGCCCACAGGTAGATTAAAATGATCACACCTCTGTGAGTTCAGGGAATTCTGGTTTCTCTTCCGAAGGCTTTGGTTCTTCTATCACAAGAGTCAAAGGGACTTCTTTCTCCAGAGGAACCCGAACATGGACCTCTACATCTGCACTACGTTGCAACTCTTCAGAGAGGCGCTGAGAACAAGAAATTACACAACACATTAATCCAATAACAGGAGAAACAGTGAACATGATAAAACTTACTCTATAAAAGGGCAGCTGCGGTGAACGCTTACCTGTCGCAGCAGCTGGGCAGCAAGAGCTTCCTGCTCTTCTATCTGTCTTCGTCTTTCTCTCGCCCGAGAATCATACATACTAGTCCTACAAAAAAATAACATACAATAAATAGATAATCAGTGAAAATAGATCAATTATATAATGAAATGTTTTGGAGTATACTTACAATTCTTTGATCCATAGCTCGGCTTGGAAACACGGCACACTGTGAAGACAGAAATATATTGTTAAAGATAAAACTACACTTGAGTTGACTGTCTTTTTTTTTTTACTACAGCTGCTTACGCCACTACTACAATAATACATTTTAATCCAAACTAGATCACGTGACAATGTGAAATGTTTCGATGTCTATGACTAACTATAACTGTAATATTGTTTACAAGATTGCACTTTAAATTATAATAAATTGCATTAAAAGCACTTTGTCAAAACAATGTAAAGAACAAAAAGTTAACCGTGACTGAAAACAAATACTAACCTTGAGTTGTCTTGCTTTTTACCTTTTTGCTCATTTACAATAATTACAGAGTCACCATCATGAGCTGCAAGAAAAGATGACAACCCAAGAAGAAAATATTCAATCTCCTCATATTTCCTTTCTTGTCTTGTCTATATTTCCATTAGGTGTACATTCTGGTATCTTACCTGATGACTGTGTGTCCTGAGAGGAGTTATCCTGCAGAGCTGATGGTGAAGGAGCTGATGTGTGCACAGCTGCTCTGCTGGAGCTGAGGCCTGTGTCCAGAGACCATGTCTGGATCCCCAGCTTGCTGGAGGGCCCCACTGGACTGGGGAGGTTGCTGGAGCACTGGCTAGACACCCCTCTGGGGCTGGGGGGGCTGCTGGGTCCCTCTGACGTGCCTCCTGCTGCTGACCCAGGTGGTGATGAGCATTGGAGCAGCCTGCGACTGGTGGTCAGGAAGCTGGTGCTGTGAAGAAAGTGACACGGGTGGGATATGATCACACAACGGACATCATATATACGCATTACATTTCATAGACAGTTTGGATATGCGTCTTGTATTTGTTTGGATACGTACAAATCTCTGTGTGACCTCACAATAGCGTGTGAGCTGCCATTATGAAGGAAAGACGACTGACCACCGGAGACCATGGTCAGAAGCTGCCTATAAACATCCTTCTCCTCCTCACGAACAGACTGTTGAACACAGAGGAGAAACGTGGTATTAACACATCAACACATTCAACAAAGAATCACAAGAAATCACATGGTGCTTTATTGTCCTGATGTCTGACCTCCTGTGCTGTGCAGTGGGGTCTGGGACTGTTTACACGGCCTGATGAGGTGCTGTGTGTTGGGCTCTGCAACACTTTGATGGGAAAGGTCTTCTCATACATGCTGGTGCAAGAGCTGCTTGGCGTACCCACTCCACCAAACAAACTGCAGACATAGTTTGGTAATCAAAAGTTATCAAATGACAACATTATAATTGTAAAATCTTCAAGCAACTAAAATTCTTTTGTGGAGGTAAAAAAACCCAGATGTAAGGAGTACCTTGGTGTTCCGTAGGGTCGGATGTTTAGGGGCCTGCCGAGTCGTGGAGAGAGGTGTAATCTGGGAGTGATGGAGGGTGGCAAGTTGACCGAGTGCCCATTTGTTTTTGGCACCTCACGATGTGTAGGACTCATGCACACTTGTCGTCTACAGACTTTGGACACCATTATAGACTTCTCATTACGCAACCACTCTGAAGTTGGGAGGAAAAAAAAAGTACAGTGTTTCTTACTAATTAATTTGCTCCGAGAGTTCAACATAATACATCGTAACAAAAGTTGTTTTTTCTAAATTACTGACAGCAATGATACAGAAGTATGTCTGTCAGTATGGCTGACTATCACAGGAATATAGTGGCACTGCTGCAGGATTAAAAGTTTAGTTCATACCAGCAGTTTATCTGATACTGGAGGAAATGAAGATAAACCTGAGGCGACTAATGATGACAAATTAGTGTTTGGGCCATTTAATGAACAGATCAGTTAAAAGCAGATCTGGAGTATGAACGTAACATGGAAGATTTCATTTTACGTTATGTTAAGATAGTTACTTCAGTTGACTGGATCCTGGTTAAACAACCAATTTGGGAAGCCCCCCCCCCCCCCCCCCCCCACACACAAACACACACACACCACCAAACAGTAACAAACCCACTCTCTCCTTGAAAACATTGCTTTTCAAATGTTGTGGCAAACATTTTGTGAAAAGTAAGGGGGTGCCACAACTTTTGTAAAAAAAAACAATATCTAAAAAGTTGACAAGCAACATGATATTAATCGTGGTCGTATCTGCTTTATACGAGTGCAAAGTCACTAGCTAGTCGAGGTTTGTTGGAATGATTAAAAAACGACCCAGGCATTTGATGTTCAACACAAAAGCTTAAGCAATGCTTTAAGTGATAATCTTACCTGATTTGGATGTTTTCCACTCCAACGTTGTTGCAGGAGCAGCAAACTTCTCATCCAGAGAATTGCTGTCAACAACCTGAAATCAAACACATGCATGACATGTTTAAATCAAAGTTAAAAGGTGTTTTGACAGTATTTAGGAGTGAAGACCCAAAAAGATTCCCCGCCTTACCGGCCTTCCTGTCCACATTGCTGCTGATGTTGATGGCTGTGGTTCTCCAGAGGGAGAACCAGGGGAGGTAGGGAGTATATTTCTCAAGGAAGGGCTTACGTTGTTCATCATCCACGTAGCCACACTGGAACTGTGACTCTTGACGCCTTCAGCTGCACTCCTCACGGAGTCAATAAGATCTCCTGAAGACATTTCAAACAATCAACAGATAGACAAGAGTGTAAGCACTTATTTAACCATATCCACAGAGATGCTCACACCATATAAACAACAGATTCTGCAGTTACCCATTCGGGATTTCTTGATCACCAAGACATCTTCGTCGATGTTATGGCCATCCTCCAAACTTCAAGGGAAAAACAGATTGACGGCACTTCGTCAACAACACACAACATCGCTTTCGCTTAACTTCAAATGAACATTAAAAGCACTCACGTTAAATAAAGTGCAATCTAACAGACAGTAGTTTAACTTTCTAATTAAATAACTTGGGTGTCAGTTTTAAGTCGATGCCTTTGCAAACCCACCGACTTGGTGTGTGTGTGTGTGTGTGTGTGTGTGTGTGTGTGGTGGTGGGGAGAGAGAGAGAGAGAGAGAGAGAGAGAGAGAGAAATGCTGTTTCAGCTCGTACCATTCAATCGGTCTTTTCCTCCTCATTTGGCCATCTCTCGGCGCTCGGTGAGCAGGTGAGTGCTCCGCAGCCGGGACGCCGTTGCGCAGATTGGCAAAGCCCGTTTCTATCCATTCGTAGATTTGATTCAACATGGCCCAAAAGTTTTTTTTTTTTTTTTTTTTTTTTTTTTTTTTTAGAAAACAACGCCGCTGGTTTAAAAAGATAAATCGCCGTAGCTGCCCTTTTAAAGTCTACCTGTCAATAACGCGAACCGAACCGGACGAATGCGCTTCCTTCGACCGAGGCAGGTTTGGCGGTAAGCTGGTCCGGACAGCGGCCACCGCTCGCAAATACCGCTTTACTCTCCCCACGAACACGGATCAGCCGTCGAGTAGTTATCTCACAATTAGCTCGCCGTCCAGCTAGCACCGGGCTAAGCTAACGTCGTTAGCTTACGCGGCTAATTTATGGAAAGTATGTTTAAATCCCTGCAGCGACGCGACAAGTCGCAACCAACGCGCTCGCGAAAACGGCTGTCATTTTGAGTCGCACCCTAACTCGTTTATATGCCCTCGACGTGACTGTAAATCGCGTATAAACTCGTTGAAGAATAACATCTCCCGCTTCTTCCTCATTCAAAACCACAACATGGCTGAACCGGACGTGCTACCATAGCGCGTCGTGATTGGTGGACTGGATGCTGAGAAAACCAGCGTACGCGAGGTTAACTGGTTGATTGCGGGCTGGAGGAAAGCGGAGCCACCACGCGACTGCGATTATTTCGTATCTCTTGTCACTCGTGTGAGAGACTGAAGCCTCCTCTTGGACATTTGCATGTGTTTTACTGATTTTTTTTATTTTTTTTTCCAATAATGTTTTGACTGAAATAATAACCACATCTTTAGGTAGGTAGGTATTTACTTTATTAATCCCCGAGGGGATTTTTTTTTTTTTTTTTCCCGCTACAGCAGCATACAGAAGCAATAAGATAATAATAGAAATAATAGAATAAAATAATAGAATAGAATAATAGAAAAACAATAAAATAGCAGTAAAAAAAAAATATAAATATAAAATATAAAATGCACAGTATATACAGTACATTATATATCTATATATATTATATACAAATGGCGAACAGTCGCAAAGTATGGTCTGGTGTGGCCAATGTTTGCGTAATTAGGTGTACTAAAGGCCTATTTTAATTGATTTAGTATTTAGTCTCTTGTTTGTAAACAGTCTTTCAACCGAAATGCAAACCTGGTAGGAAATGTGCTCAGTCTGACAATTAACAGAAATCTGCTGTGTACCATGTTATTCATCTGTCCATAGTTATGATATTATGCACATCGGCACATTCTGTTGTCAAGCAGACAACATTAATTCAGCTTTGTATGGACAGTTAAGTACAGTACACTAACAGCCTACATTACCTGGCCAAGCAGCACGACATGTGCTTTACTTAGCCGCATCACTTAATACCATTATCTACCTTGACAAATTTGTCTGGATTAAACAACCAGACGAGAAGCTGAACACAATCACATATCACTGATATATAATTTATTTATTTTTAAAGTGCTGTATTCAGCCAGCACACGAGCGAAACACTATTCAAATATACTGTACTGAACTGAACTGTATATATAGCTGAGCTCATCAGAAAAATCTTTCAACTTAGTGTTCACACTTTGGACCTGCATGATATTTGAGATGTGTTAGCGGATGATTTGATCCTAGAATATTTAGAAAGAAACCTAAAACACTTCCACAACACTCAGGCTGAAAATATCAAAGTGAAATTAAGCTCAAATTTGTTTAGTGAAACATGACACAATTTGACAGTGAATCTCTTAAATAGAGTTTCACATGAGTAGACTAAATGTAACTTTCAGAGGTGATAAAGCCTAATTTATTATATCAGAGAGAACAAGTGACTAAAATCCTTCACATTCACCCTTTAATAAATTAATACAGTAACACCAATTCTACAATGAAATGCTGGGTGCTCTTCAAACAATACATTGTATCAATATAATCAAATAAAAGTAATCAAAGGCCACTTTAAAAGACTTAGAAATTAATTTCAAGCATCAAACTCTCTATTTTATATCACATACTATCTGAAATATATCGTTCTGTCATAAAAAAATAAACTTCAAATCTCATGAAATATAGCATTCAAGTCCCTTCACAAGTGCAGGCCTTATCAAAAGTTACAGTGAATCCATGCATGTATGGCACTATTGTTTATATGTATTACTTGTCTCCACTTCAAACTTAAAGAAATTTACACAATATTAGGACCAAAAATTAAAGTGCCAACAATCAAGGATGTTCAAATTAAATATCTTTCATGAAAAAAAAAAATCAGTCTAAACAATCTTCCTTGAAAAGATTTCAGGTTCAAACACACATCTAGGACAAATTACATACTCACAATAAACACGGCAACAATGGAGAACAATTAATGGAAGCTTCACAGTTCAGTTGATAAAAAAATATTCACTACACAGTGTACAATGATTATGAGTCAATAAATCAAGGCAGGGATGAGTTGCACAACAGCAAATTGAATAGATAGCATTTTCAGATTGTCTTTCAACACCAAGCAGAACATGTCACCTGCCCTCAAACTGTTAAACACAGCATAGATGTTTCTTGTAATTCAAAGTACTAAGACAACACTGGGTATGATTGAAAACACAGGAAAAACATGTAAATCTTTTAAGTTATTTTAAAGTTTTGATTTTTGCTTTCAGTCACTAGATCAACACCTACAGCATTAGTCTAAAGATGGAATGATTGTACTTGGTGTTGGGGTCATGCATAATGTATTGTAGACCAAATACCTGCTAAGGAGCTTTAACATCTATTGTTTGCAGGAGATTTATGATACTTGTGCGAGCATGGATATAAGAAACCCATACAGTTTCACACTCACATAATATTTCATTTACATCAAATGGTGGAAGATCACAAAGTGTTTTTGGATGGTAAAGCTAATAAGCTAACCCATCATTTGGGTCATGGGTTCACAGACATGCTGGAGAGGAGGGACAGGTTATAAACATTTTGAGTGTGGATACTGACATACGTCAATGTACATGTACAGCTGAACAAGAGATTTACAAAGTATTGATGACCTCATCAATATCAGGCAAAAAAAAATTAAATAAAACTTATAACTGGAAGCATTGTCACCACAATCACTAACATTTTAAAATACTCTTATCATGTCTGTCTAAATTTCCATAGTGGTAGAGCCATTTGTCTGCAGGTCCGAGAGGCAGGTTTAATCTTTTTTGGTCCCAAAGATTTGGAGGAAGAAGGAGAAGATATAGATGATATCCAGGTAGATGTTGAGGGTAGCAAATACGTATTCTTCTGGACTCATGGTGTACCGCTTGTCCCCCATAAGGAGCTGAGTGTCAAACGCCAAAAACTGCAACAGATAATAAAACAGCAGATATGACATCTTTTAGTTTGTATGTTGCTTGTTATGTGTTCTACAACATATCATCTAGACTATAAGCAATGGTATGACTGCGTCTGTATCCTTACCATGGTAAACAATATGGCTCCCAAGGCAGCATATGTCGCATCCAACCAAGGTACCTAATTGGCAAAAATGACTTCATTAAATTTGATTCCAGCATGTGGCTCACTACAGAAAAGATCCTTTATTTAAGATCAGAATACTTACAATGACAACTCAACTATTGTGTTGCTAAATATGTTCTCAATTTAGAGTTGATTATATTAGTCTGTTGTCACATATTTGTTGTTTAAGACGTACAGTACCAGTCAAAAGTTTGGACACACCTGCACATTGAAGGGTTGTAAAACAATACTAAAGTCATTCAGCACACACACACACACACACAATTCAGCGTTCAAAGAGAAACACCTTTTGACCCCTTGAATTTTCCCAAAGCTTAGTATGAGTACTTCATCATTAATGACGCCATCTAAAAGGGTTCGCCATTGCAAAAGGGGAGACTGATACATTTCCATATACTTTATATATTGCCCTTATCACTGCAATAAAATGTTAATCAAACCTCTAATGAACAGCAGTCTTCATAAACATACATTTGTTTTAATGCAGGCCTACACAAATAAAGCAAAATGGCCAAATAACATTAGAACATGGAAAAATAAATAGATTTCTATTCAGTGACTGTTTATTGAAAGGCACCAGGATTAATCAAGCCTGGCTGTTAGCCTGATACGGAGCAGGGAAGCTGCACGGAATAAATCGCCATGGTAACTTGTGCGCCACTTCTTTCATAAAACCAAACTTAATTCAACCAGAATACCTGGAAATCCCAGCTTAATCCCTTATCAAGGTTTTGTGAAACAGGACTCTGGTTGTGGCAAAATCCTCTACGTTCCAGTTTTACATGACACACATAGGTTGTGATTATTTAATTTGTTTGATTGTACTTACGTATTTATAAGGGAGGACAAACGCCAGCACCAGTCCAGAGATGAACATTACCATGCAGAAGACAAAGAACACACCTTGGTATGAGGTCACGTCAAACTGTATGGAGAGAAAACATGAAATCAAACTTTCGTCAATCAAAGAGCATGAAAAAGTGATTTATGCGAGTTATTTGAATTCCCAAGAATATATGAAATATATAATAAAGGAAATATAAAGTAAAGGAGGGGAAACATTCGATTTTTTTTTTTTTTTTACCTTAGTTTGGAAGCTGAAGAGTGTGACCAGAAGACAGACTGCTGCTGTGATGCCTAGACACATCACTACTGACTTGGTGTCATAGAAGCTATTAAAGCAAAACCAAAAATTTGTAAAATGTTATACACTTACATTTTATAAATGGCCACACACACTTAAAGTGGACAGGTTCACACAAGTACTAAGTCTGGATTTTAAGTTGAAACTTTATCTAGATACCGGAACACTTGATCACGAGACTAGTATAGGATTGTTTTATGTACTGAGTGGAGTATCCAGGTGAGATCAAATAAGCCAACTTTAACTTCACATACTGCAAAGAAAATACATGGTCAGCTAACTGCCTGAATGCAAAAGCCTTTATGCCAGGTAAGAAAACAGTCTGAAGAATGCATGAAAAGCCACCACAAGACAAAATGTCAGTTACATCAAGCTAGTTAGATGAAACAGTGAGCAAACATAAAAGTATACCTGGACAGCATCCCTGTCATGTAGGAGAGGGAGAGGGTCTGTAACAGGACAGTCAATATGTTAAGCCAGCTTTCACGAATATATTCCTAAATTTGTTTTCTGAAGATTTTGACTGTTAACTTGCAAAGATCTACAGGAACAAAAATAGTTAATCTATCAATGTACATTTAGCAGTCCAAACTCTCAGTCTCTAGGTAAATTTGAAAACACTGGTAATCTAAAAAAGGTCAGAAAATTCTGTCTATGGTTACACAAGGAATTTCATGTTAGTCAAAAACATGACACATATCAGCCTTGTACTTACAAAGACGCCAAGCAGAATCAGATTCCATGGAAACTGTCTCCTGCAGGAGTGAAGAAAGAAGGGAAATTCAACATCTGAGGTGATTTAAAAAAAAAAAAAAAAGTAGTCGTATGTTTTGCATTTAATTTTGATAACCTCTAACTTACCTTGGTGCAGAGCAGCAAGATAGGACCAGATAAGTGACAAAGAATACACCGCTATAAAGCAACAAATATGTGTGTTTAGATAGAGGTGATTCAACCGGAATTAACTGTGTATTTCTGACTAAACTTGTCACTTACTATGAGGCCCAGTACCAGCCAGGGTTGCTTTGAATGTAGTCCTTCACGGGATCACTAAAAGACACAGTCTTATGTAAGTATATGTTACCCAGTGAATCTTAATGCAATGTGAAAGGAAACTGAAAAAGATAGATATAACACTCACCAGAATGTGAAAAGAGCCACAATCGCGAGAGTGACCAAAAGCTGGATCATCAAGATGGCATACACCTAAAAGAGGGTCGGTTTGATAATGTCACTGTCTATGTGCTGCTACGTTCTCACTTGAAGAACTCAGCATTCACAATCACAGTGTAATTATGTAATAAATGTGACAATAAAGCTTCTTGATACCTTGCGAATGAAGACCCTCCGGATGTTGCGATCATCCCAGGTGAATTCTGTGAGCATCTCAACATCATTGTAGCAGGGAGTACTGATGCCTGAGGAACACATTCATTTAAGACTTTTTGGTGTTTAAGAGTGTATTTTTCCATCAGTATGTACTAATGTAGTCCCATCACTACCACACCATCCCAACACATAAACAGTCAAATTTGTTCATTAAAGATAATGACAGTCTAACTCTATGATTAAGTACATGAGGATTAAGTGTAGTCATACCCGCAACAGCTTCATCATAGCTGGGAGGAGCTGGTGAGGCCGCTGAGGCCTCCCCACTGGAAGAGCCATTGGCGCTCTTGTTTGCAAGTAACAACTGTTTGAAGAAAAGACGAACAATTTATAATTTTTTACTTCATATAGTTTCTCATTAAAGGGGAGAACAAAACAGTATTTGAAAAAAATATCTCAAACAGTTGGCCTTGAATTTTAAATATTCAGTCTTAAAATGTTTCAGATGTTATTGGAGTTGTATATGCTAAAAATCCATACTGTGATATAACACAGAAATGTCATTAAAATATAAAGTTGTAAACATGGTGCCAAGAATCACAATGTTTATAATTAATACTTAAAAAAAAAAAAAAAGAATACAAGTGAGTCTTACTGCAAGAGCCTCACCACCTCAGAAAATGAAGTAAATAGTGATGCCAGATTTGCACATATTTTATTACTACTAATGCAGTGCTGCTATTACAAAGATAAACTGTGCCAATGTTTAAGATTTTGGAGTAATAAATTATAATCATTGAAATTTATATTTGTACTCTAGCAGCACTTTCAGGTGTAATATAATCATACTTTTACATATCAACATTTTCACTGCTCACAATACAGACACTTAACTATCTCCAAGCAGTTCCACTACTGCTTTAATTTCTAGCACTTCAACTGGCAGTTGAAGTGCAGTGATAAGTAGCCCTCAGCTGTAATATCAGCTGCTTTTAATAATTGACACCTTGTGCAACAAATTAACTTTTAACCAGTTCAGATCCTTAATTTAACCGAAATAAAAGCACCCATAGAATAGTCTGGTAGAAAGCAATTACATTTGCTGAAGTACTGTTGAGAACAGCTTGAAGGTACTTTTGAGTATTTCCATTGATGCTACTCCCGCTTCACTACATTTCAGAGGGAAATATTGCACGTTCTGCTCCACAGGGTACTTTGAAGATTAAGATTTGACACAATGGATATATTAACAAGCTTTTAAAAATACAACACATTCAAGATTTAACCAGTGGTTTCCAATGTTTTTGCCTTTACTGAAAATGAGACCGATTGGATTTATTCAATTCAATGGTGGACATTGGTTGCACAGAGACTTTTTGCTTTGGTAGCAACTTACAGAATTGAGTTAAATCAACACAAAGTATTCATGGTCAAATCTTCATCTTAAAAGAAGCTAATTGTAACTAAAGTTGTCTAATAAATGTGCAATAGAAATTACAGTGAAATGTAGTGGAGTGAAAGTAGGCTATAAAGTAGTATCAAATGAATATAGGCTACTCAAATTAGGCTACTTCAACATTTGACTTAATTGCAGAATATTGATATTTATATATATATAGAGTAAATATAGTTACTTTCCATTACGGCTGTTAACCCGTCAACAGTGTTTATAACTGCAGTTTCAGTCAATTACACAAGTGCTTCGATTAATAGGTTGACACAGATCCAATTAACAGATCTACAGCACAGTTTGGCCGCAGTGTGTGCATGATCCGACCATTTGTTTCTCTAAAAGATAATTAACGCACGATGTTTGAAAACAGCAGCAACAGCAATCTTTTCCACAACCCTCAAAGACTGGTGTAACCATCTCGCTGAAAACCGGAGGGTTGTCTTTCAGTAGTGCTACACTATTACAGTCGCCACGCACACTTTACTGTCATGGTGACGTCACGAGTGGCGCATTTCACTAACGTAAATTCGGGTAACACTCAACAGCACACAAAATACATCAGCCTACAAGATAAAATGCAACAGGATTTAAAAAAAAAAAAAAAAAAAAAAAAAAAGCTGCTCTACGTACTAGCTATTGAATCCTGCAGGATTCTAGAAATGCTACACAGCAGGACACACAGCTACAGCCATTCAAATCCTCTGGAAGTAGGACTGCTCTCTGTAATTCGTAAAACCAAAATCTAATAGCATATACAAGTCCGCATTATCATTAAGCAGTTGACAACACGGAGACCCATGAGAATGGACAGGCACGCGCATCCACTGACAGTTATGTAACGTTATAGGCCACATTGGCCTGTATAAATTCAAAATACTGGATTATTTTTATTGCTTTACAAGCAAAACAGGTTCTTACCTTGCCCTGTGTCATGATGTCTGTCCCTCGTCAGACTTCAGTAGGTTGTCTGGGTCTTTATGCCAACCAATCAATGGGGATCTGGTGTCTCCTTCCTTGATCTTGCAGCGGGGCTGATGACTGACAGCTGTTAGAAAGGACCTCGGACTGAGACTGTATCCTGCTCAAATTGAACACCCTCTGACGATTCTGTGATCTAATCCCAAAACAACGCAGTTGAGACTCGTGCAGATACCCCTCCCTCACCCATAGAGGGATGTTCTAGCAGCATCCAGGTGACGCTGCACCGCAGAGAAAAGCTGGGACTGTACCACAGCACCACGAAACATGGGGAGTGTGAACGTCTGCATGATGCGTTACAAGGACAGAGGTCCAGAGAAATCTGGAAATATGGTTTGCAGCAGAACTAGAATAGGAGGGTGGCAGGGAGTAGAATATAGTGACATTACCCGATTTTTAACTGGGATCATTGCTGGTTAATATGTTTTATGTTATTTAAAATAGGCCTCTTGCATTTGAATGATCTAAAACACATTCAGTACAGGTAAACAATTTAAAGCACTCACTTTCAAACTATTTCAATGAGTATTGATATTGTATTTTTTTAATTTATGATTTATGCCAAAAGAAAAGTTTTGTTAATTTCAAATTAAATCAAATAGGCTTGACCAGCAATCAATGGGAGAACATTTTCCATTTAAGACAACACCAAGCGAAAACAGCTGATACTGCACCGCTCTGGATTATCTGAAAAGCCAGATTTATACTACATATTACTACAAACCCCACCTGATACTAAAGAATAAACATTATAAAACATCCGTGTGCCACAAAATAGAAATCCAGGAAATACAAAACAAATTCATATTCTTTCTGGGCCATATGTGCACTTTTATTTAAAAGTGTAAAGAACATAGAGAACTTTTAAGAAAATATGGACAAAATATCCTGAAGATGCAGAAAAAACCTTCAATGTAAAGCTGACCTATTTTATTTGTCTCTTTTAAATATAAATACGCAAATGCTGTAAAAAACAAACAGAAATCAAATTACTGTGGAAGAAGAATTGTAAGAACTGACATTCAGATACTGGTCTACATGCCCACCACTTCATACTTCTTTGGATATTCCTTCAGGTGCCTGCAAACTCAAACATTTTGATGACGCTTCAACGTAACCGATTCTTATGGGGATTCTGACGGATAAAATTACTTACATCCAATCAAACACATCATGACATCCCCCTAAAGGAGACATGCTGAAGCAATAACATGTAATCTGGAATAATTAACAGAATGATAGAGAGGTTTGGATGCAGCCGAGATACCAGCAATTTAAATGACAAATGAAGGTGTGTTCCCAAAGCATCGTTACACAAGACAGGATTGATAAAAATCTCCCACCAATAAAGAAAGAACTAATAAGGCAAACATACTAAAATGGATATTAAATTAAATTGTGATCTACCAAAACACCCCTTCTGGGTGATGATTTTCCTCACTGATGTAATTGGCAAAATGTAGACTTAAGACTGCTCCAGTCAAACTCAAGGTTTCTATGTTCAGTTAGAAAAAAAACAGACATAATTTAAAACCAGACAAGCGTTATGTGAATACGTGGCCCATCTCCTCAGAACATTTCCCCCTCCCCCCTGTTTCCCTCCAGTTTCAGGTCTGTGTCGTTTCTGCCCAGGGTGAAAAGACTGACGACAGCCATCAGAGCTGCCAGCATCATCATGGCACAGCCTCCAAACATGTGTCTGGTGCCGCTGCCGCCCTCCCCTCCACCTGTTCCTGACACCTCCCCGTGGAGCGCCAGCAGCCCGAGGCAGGCTAGCAGATGCAGAGGCAACCGGAACCAGGCCAGCACACCAGCCCGTTTCTCCTCCGGGATCACTCTCCCCTGCAGAAAGCTGACTGCGGGGAAGTAGAGACCACTGGCCATCTCCAGCAGCAGGAAGGCCACAAAGGATTCATGAGGTCTCGGCTGTCCTGGAGCTGTGGAAAAGGTGAGCATAAAAAAAGAGAAGAAGGCCATCAACACAGCGAGGCAGAGCACATGGCCAGGCTGTAGATGGTAGCGAGTGGAGGTGGCGAGGCGGTACAGCGAGGAGCCAGCCATACTGGCAGCCATTAGACAAGAGAAAACAATCCCTAAAGGGGGCCCGTGAGGATCCAGTACCGGGGTCCAGAGGAAAACAAAAATGTAGAGGACACTTTCAAACAGAGCCTGAACTCCACCCAAAAGCATGACCCTCCTGTCTGACAGCAGGCAGCGCAGCCCCTCGTGGCAGCTACGGGAAAATCGGGCTTTCGCAGACAAACGGGTCACACCTCCATTTGGAGTGCCAAGGAGCAGAGTCTGTTTGTCCACTCCAGTACCTCCTTCAGCTTCTTCCTTGCCCCAGTCTGTTAGCACCACCCAGCCACAGCAGCCCAGGCAGGGTACAGCCAGGAGAAAGGGGGCCACAGGTCCCAAGTGCAGCCACTCAGCCAGCAGGTTAGCCACCAGCCCTGCTCCCACAGCCAGGCCGTGGTTCCAGGTAGCAGCTTTGGTGAAGGTGCTGGGGATCCACTCCTTTGGAAAATCGTGGACGTCGACATGTCGGTGCACGTACCAGGCTTCAAACGTGGTGGAGAGCAGGGACGTGGACAGACCCCCCAGGACACGGCCCACAATCAAAACAAAGTAGTCTCTGGAAAGCTTGGTGAGACAACAGGCGGAGTAGGACAGGCAGAAGAGAAGACACGTCTGCCTGCGGCCCAGGGCTTGAGGGAGCCAGCCGGAAATGGGAGCAAACAGAACACAGGAGGCCAGGCCACACACGTACAAGATGGCTATTTGAGATTCCAGGAAGCTGTAGTGGCGGTACAGTTTGTAGAGGTAAGGGCCCTGAAGCCAGTCCGCCCACAACGCCAGCAGGTAAGCGCGGAGGAACACACTCTGGAAGCGGCGGAAGGCCGGGTTGGCCACAGCTGTTGAGGCGGAGTGAGGCGGGGTGAGTCGGCGTGCGGTCAGCTCGAGGGCAACACACAGGACGATCAGGAAAACGATGGCAAGATACGCCGTCACCAACATGGTGTCAGAAACTGCACCCGCTTTAAAAAAAAAAACAACAACAACAACAAAAAAGGGTCAAAGCTGAGGTCTCGGGGAGTTTCCAGTTCGTTTATTGCCGTTTCCAAGCACCTGTGGAGAGACAAGGTGGGCGAGAAGCAATCGTCAATAATGAGAGTATTTATAATTCGGGTAGCTCCACGACAACGACTCCAGCTAGTGACGGCAGCATCGTGTCTTATTTACCAAAGGGCAATGACTGAAATGTGAATTAATGACAGTTTATTTTCTTTTTAAACGGAGTCGTTCATTCACAGGTGCATCGACGTGCTAATCTTACTTAGCTAACGTCAGCCAACCTGCTGGGACGCTATAAATCGTTCAAACTTAAAAAGTCCCGTCACTCGTTTCTCACTGCGGTTTCACACTATATCTTACCGTATCATTCGACAGTGCTCCCATATTAATGATATCACGGAGGAAGCGATGGCAGTAAACAACCTGGTAATAGAAGATGTGGGTAAGTGTGCACTGGCAAACACACCGTTCACTTCCGGGATCCGGGATCTCATATTTCACCACAAGGTGGCATCCCGACTTTAGTTTGTTCTTTTTTTTTTTTTTTTTTTTTAGGGGCAGGACATCGTTTCATGCTTTCCAGGTGTTGCAACTTGACAGTCAAGTCTCAAGTTTGGTGTTTAATTATTTACTCAGCGCTGAAAGAAGTACTAATATCAGTAATATACACTTTATTGGAATATGGCCTCATTGATATGCACATACGAGCAGCACTGAAATGTTGTCATGGATGAGCTACTTGCAACACCTGATGCTGTTGAATAGTCTAATTTACAAATAATCATATCTGATCATATATGTCGTGTTTAAAATATCGATCCTAGAAGTAACTAGTGACTAAAACTGGGAGATAAATGTAGTGGAGTAAAAAAAAAATACAGTCTTTTCTTTTGGAATGTAAAGTGTAAAATAGCAGAAAATTTAAATGAGTTACAATTATATTCCACAACTGTATTTACTAATTATTAGTCATTTTAAGTAAGCTATCCATGAAAACAGTTTTTTTTTTTTTTTTTTTTTTTTTTTTCATATTTTCCAATAATAGTTTACAGGTGTGTACAGCATGACATAATGATAAAGAAATAAATGGATGCTAACTCAGATTGTTCTAAATTGCACATCCTAATTGCACAAATGAGGCTATAAACCTGAGTTTCAGCAATGCTCATATTCATTTAATTTTTACTCAGATGTGGCAGCATACACTTTTAGTTGCATGACTCATTTTTGAGAGCCTTGCAGGCCTAATTCAGTACATCTTCTGTACTGCTGGAATTTTGTGGACACACAAAAAGGACACAGAAGCAGAATACTACATAATTCCAAGTTTATATCATTTTATCATTTCTATATTGGAAGAAAAATTTACAAAATGTACAAGATGTGCTCAATCAGCCACAATCAAACAAGCTAACAGTGAGAGGACCAATCAAATTAGATCTCTCACCCAAAAATATCTCTCGTGTTTGTATGACAAACATTGGGGGCAGAGGAAGGGTGCATGTGGAAGGAGTGCTGGTGATTTCAGGGATTATGCTGGTTGGTTACGTCATCTGATTGCAGGAAGTGTGTTTAAACCGTCTGAGAATCCCTGCTACACATTCTCCTGTGCAAAGCACCCTTGGCATAGCCAGTCCCCCACCCAGTACAGGAAGATCAATACATTCTTCTTTACACCATACTCAGATGTCCGATCCATCATATCAGTTCAGTAATTGATACACAAACATTGGAGAAACATAATATTTACAGCAACAAAAATAAACAAAAGATTTACAAAATCGGATGTGCGTGGAGTGTCCCCATCGGCCCAGATGTGATACGATACAGTGACATTGACATAATGTTCTTGCAAAATACTCATGATATCAAATGCCACTGACTTATGAAGTTGGTATATTGAAACCCAATGTGTGCCAATGTTTTCTGGAAGAATAGTCAAAAAATTAATAAGAGACAAAATGGATCATATTGTGTACATGTGACACAGAAATTGTGGTCTGTGGTTCAATGCTAATGCAGATGGCTTTGTGTAACACTGTTTCACAATTTCCTTAATATATCAGGTTTCATTATGTATTATGTACAGGTTCCCTTTCTCTAAAAGACAAACTGACACATAGTCAATCTTCACCAATAGTCCTTATAAGTAATAACTGTTTTGATCTACAATATCCATCTTTCAGCTGCTGCTTCGTCGTGGTCTGTTGATATTGTTCAATTTATGGAATAAACAGAAGAGAACTGGCTTTTATTCTTAAGTACACTGGATATAATGAGAAAGTCACAAATGGATTTTGTCCAAAATGGTAACTTTTTTTTGTTGACTGCACCAATGTATCTCAGGAGGTGTTTAGGTTTATGTGTGCACACATAAAGTTTGTCTGTGTCTGTAATTTTTCTCATAACATCGCATTAAGATCAATAGCGAGTCAAAAATATGTTCCCTGCCCTCATTTATCCTTTTCAAAAACACTCCTCAGATTGCACAATTTCTTGTTCCTCAATGTTGAAGGAAGTCCGGCCCTTGGAAGATAATATCTGTGTGTGTGGTGTGTGTGTGTGTGTGTATACTGTGTATTTCTGTGTAAAACAGTTTGTGCTCTGAATGAGCGGTTAGTTCAAGGCTCAATGCGAAAGGCCAACAGTTTGTCGGAGTGCAGGTTGTTGAGGGTGCGGAGGTCTGGCAGGCGCAGGAGGAGTTTGGGGAACAGGGTGGTGTCATCTGGGCGACGGCGGGTGATCAGTGACCGCAGGGCGCGGATCAGACCCTCCTGTAGCTGCTCCACAGCTCGCACGTCCGAGATGCCAGAACGGTCTGAGGATCACAGAGGACGCTAGTATGAGTGGTTATTCGCATATTATGGGTTCATTGACACATTGTCACAGCTCAGCAGCATTTTTGAACTTTCCCTCTCTCACCTGCAGAGACCAGCACTACAGCCATGAAGAGGGCCATTTCATCAGGCTCGAGCCTCAGGGAGCCCAACCTCTCACTGAATTCAAACATCGCGTCCAGCAGGAAGCCCATACCCAAGGCCCGCAAGGTCGACAGAGGGTAAGTTTGGCCATTCAGGAAAGTCACCGTACGCTCCTCAGCATTGAACAAGGTGCAGAACCTCACCATCAGAACCTTAACACACAAAAAATGGAGGGAAAAACAGGGGAACACAAAGTTAAAAATGAGAGAAATACTCAAACCAGTAATACATTTGACACATAAAGAAAGAGGCACATGTGTTCAATTTATCGTAAGCGAAATAAATGACTTCAAATATATGTCGTTACCTGGAAGGTGCCTGATTTTAGCAGCATGACCTGGTCTTGCTGGCTGAGCTCTTGAAATCCAGGGATGCCCTTGGCAAACTCTACCACCTCCTTGACAGCCGGGGTGAAACACTGAGAGAAGGACTCCCATATCTCCTGACTTGAGCGATCTGCCCCTGATACAGGGCACGCATTAAGAGGACAGGCCTAAGAGAAAGACAAAAAACATAGAATCATACATTTTCAGTCAAATCAGATATCACACATGTTGGAATTTTAATTAAATTTAGAAAACTCTTTGCACTTACCAGCACTTTAGCTCCTCGTGCTAATTTCCATGGGCAGGACGGCTGATTTTGTGCAGCTCTTGCATAGGGAAAACTGTTGGGATTGGCTGCGCTACCCCTCTGAGGTGTTGTAACATTGGACTGGTGATTATTCTGATTTGTTGACACTAGATAGGAATAGCGATTGCTGTCCACATTGTGAAACGCAGATTGGTTGTCATTAGAGGCAACTGGGCATAGAGTGGCAGGGGCAACAGGGCACGACTGATAACTCTGGGCGGAGGTGTGGTGAGATGAGACCTGAGGAAAACTGCCCTCCTGAGAAAAGGGCGATGTGTTGTTGTTTGTGGTGATGCTGCCCCTCTTGGATGGTCTCTCCCGGTTCGTGCGGTTGCTGGTAAAGATGTCATGATAGGCTCTGGAAATGGCCCCGATGGCCTCTTTTGAGTTGCCATCATCGGTGCTGGTGGGATTTTCCCTCACTGAAGATGGGTCCATGTCAATGGCGGCCGACTCATTTAGGCTGTTCATGTAGCTCTGCATCTCATCCAGAAGTCGCTGCTTCTCTCTCTTAGGGATACGGCCGAAGCGCACAGCTAGGGAGGACACAAGGAGAGGGAAAAAGATCAGCTTCCATGGCCACTTACACTGGACACATTTTGTGCTCCGTTTCTTATTTCTTTATCTTTTTGATAAATGCTAAACATATTTTGTAGTGGGATTCTTTTGGCTGGATTACAATATTCTCTGAAGCAACAAAATTGAATAGATAAAAGATCAAACAAATTATAAATGAGCACTCCAGGAGGTAGGTGTATTCCACCTATACATCAATTCATTTAACACAGCACTACCAGAGCAATTTTTTATTAACAATAAATGAAAGCTAAGCGTTATTAAACCCTAACCTCACACACCTCCTTATGCACGCACACATCAAAAGCACAAACTGTGCGGAGTGATTTCAAGGAGAATCACGTAAGTTGGGAGATAAAAACTTCCCCTTCTCACAGTATCCATCAGCTGGAGAGGCTATTTATAGACCCCCTTCTGCCATCTGCCTCATCCTCTCCTCTATCCACCCCTGTCTCCTTCCTCTACCGTTCCCTCCCTCCCTCTATTTGTAAGTAGGGCAGTGGAGCGACGTGAGCATGATGTCACTGGCACTGAGATCATGAGAGGGAGAAGGATGAGAGAGGTGGGCTTGAAGCATATAATTGAGTTGAAAAGACTGGTGAGAACATGAAAAGGATTGAAGTACGAGACAGTGATACATGGAAAGTGTGTGTGTGTGTGTGTGTGTGTGTGTGTGTGTGTGTGTGTGTGTGTGTGTGCGCGTGCACTTGTATTGCTCCTGTTGTGGGGACATAAATCTGTTCATAGTCACAATGTGGGGACCCACCTCCCTTTTAGGGACAATATCTTTAGAACGCAAATTCATTCAATTTCAAGGTAAACGTGGTTTAAGATCAGGATCAGGGTTCTGATTAGGCAAGTAGTGGTTATGGTTAAGGCACAAGTCAACAGAATTAAGTTCAATTAACAAAATTTATGTAAACATGACTGTGTGTGTATGTGTGCACATGGTGGAGTTCGATATGGCAGAAAAGTTGAATTAGTACAACTTCAAAGATTTGCAAGTATAGCATGCCTGAATTAATTTTGTTGGTAGTATAGAAAATATTTTGAATAGCAGCAATAATATGTGTAGAGGAAAGTAATGTTATTCCAACTTATTAAACATTAAGAAATAAAACATGACAATGTGTTGGGTAAAATGAGGTGATTTACTTGTGCCTGTATGCACAGTAACTCTTGCTGTGTTTACCAAATATACAGTAATTCTTTTCATTGCCTGCAGGGTCCCTTGATGGGGATGCGGCAAATAACGCGGTTATGGTTAAAAATAAGCAAATGCGGACTAATGAGCTCTAAAAATGATGCTCTGGTTAGAGGGAGAAAAGTGTGCCACCATGCCAATGGACTTGCATATTTGCCTGTACTGCAGGGGTAAAGTCACACAGCCCCTGGTGTGAAATCATGATGCACTATTTATATTGGGCTGATGGCAGTTGCGTGCGGTTTTCCTGTTTTCGTAATGGTTGAAACGGAGCAAAAAGGGGTTTCTAGGTTGTGGTCGTTAACGCTTTCTAGAATCTACAACAGAAGGGTGGACCTGACTGTTCTCTTATTGAGTTGCATTTTGTCATCCTTTTTTTTTTTCTGTGCACCAGAAGTGTCAAGCACATGCAGAAATAACACTAACCTCTTCACTAAATTAGGCAATGCAGAGTACCGGAGGGTGGGGATAAGCAGAAGCTATACTGAGAGGAAGAAGACAGGCAAACTACACCAAGTAGGTCATGATGTATGAGTGCACGATAAGGCCCAATTCTTTATTGTTTTTCTAGGTCAACTCAACTGTTTTCTTAATCTGTGATGATAGGTGATCAATCAATGCTCAGCTATCAGGGTTAAAACAAGTTGATGGGAGTGTTACGCCTGACTATTCTGTCACAACAATGTTTTCTGCATCCCTTGCTTAATTGTTACCCTGTCCCTTATTAATTGTAGTAAGTTGTTCTATGGACATACACAAGGTAATCAAGTTGACCCTGTTCCAATTTCCAGAAATAATTCTGTGTTTGCTGCAGTTTTCCAGATGATAGATAGCTTCAGGGACTTCAAGGCTCCTCTTCTCATAAATCATTGTCTGAGGGGGAGATGTAAGAGAGCTGAGGGAACACATGGAAGGGGAGGCGCTGTGCTGAACAAGAGCATAGAGGCAACAGTATGGTCGGAGAATGCTGCGAAGGGCAGGGGAAAGACACTTCGAAACTTAAGAGAGTCATACGAAGCCAGATGGTACTTATTGGCAGTGCACAAGGGCAAGACAGGTGCAGGTCTTCTGCTACTGACTGAGCTACTGGTATGATGACCTCAAAAGACTTCCCGCATTACATTTTTTACCCAGACCTACATATCAGTGCTGTGCTGCTTCATGACTACCCATTTCCCTGCTGCTTTGGCTAATCAGAGCACAGTGGCATACTGGCAGAACTGCATCAGGGTCTTTTTTTTTTTTTTTTTTTTTCTTTTTTTTTTTTTTCATTCAAAATATGTCAGGGTGTCTCACCATCTCTTGACATGCCAACAGAGAGGCATTTCTTGAAACGGCAGTGCTGGCACCGGTTACGGTTCATGCGCATGATCAGACAGTTCTCGTTCTTCACACACATCTTGTAGTTTATGTTCTGCTGGATGCTCCGGCGGAAAAAGCCCTGATACAAACAAACAAACAAATATGTCAAATATCAAACTGCCATTCCGAAATTAACACACTGTTGGAACATTCCATGTGACTTTCCTGTTCAGCGGCTTACCTTGCAACCCTCACATGCATGCACTCCATAGTGGAAACCAGATGCGATGTCCCCACAGACTTTGCACAGCAGGACCATTCCACCTGTCTCTGAGGAGGGGAAGAATGAACAGTTAGATAAGGTATATAAATTTAAATGAAGGAATAAATATTGATGCATATTGATGTGGAAGAAACACTAACTGGTGAAAGTTCCTGGGAACCCGCATGGCCTCTTTCCTGCTATGGGGTGTGCATAGGTATGCTGTGGAGTAGCTGCTGCTGAGGGGCCACTGTAGACCTCTGGGAACTGGAACACCAGATTTGAGGGTGGAGTGTTGCACCCAGCCGCCCTGTGCTTCAGCTCCCCGATCTCTGTGAAGGTAACATCCTCAGGAGACGAGGGCTGGGAGTGTGAAGACGGTGACTGTGTCTGGTACCCACTGGAGGGGCTGCCGGGACTTGGACTGGCACTGCCGGTGGAGCCGGCGTACAGGATGACTCCTGCAGGGAAGGAATGGAGGACATCCATTTGAGCTGGGACGGGTCAGGCGATTAAAATTTGAGTTGGAGCCCCAAAGTAAAGCGCAGCGTCATTCAGAAGTTCACTTGGAGTAATTTTTGTAGCTACACACACAGCCTAATGTAAACTGGTTGAATTAAATGAATTCTAAATGGTGTCATAAATTCAAGTTGGCCATCCATATTTCCTGAGAAACCGCTCCGGGTACTCTAACCGTCGGATGTGATGTGATGTAATGTTGCACAAGCTCTGGGCAGCAGTGAACAGCTCTGAGAATTTGCAGTGTCGTTGCCTCATCCTGAGCGTAATAGGCGTAATAGTGGGCTCAAGCGGATAAAGTGGGCGCTAAAAATATTGCTGGTAGCACAGCAACAACGCCGGCAAGCTTCCATTGGAAGCGCTGATTTTTTTTTTTTTTTAATTTTTTAATTTTTTTTTTGTAAATAATTCCTGCGTCATACTAATGCAGTATTCAGTGCAAATCTGTGGAATTTGTGTTGTCGTTCAGCTGTGGTTGTCGCTGAAGTTTCAGTCCCTCCCCCGCTCCGTCTCGCTCTCTCGCACTTCTCGTCAGGCGTTTTGGATGAGCTGAGACACGACCTCACGTGTCTGCGGGGTCTGCTGCCTCCTCCGCTCCAATAATAGCTCTCGCTCCCCCCTGGCACCGTGCCCAGCGCCAGTTGACAGCGCGACACCTGACCGCCGCCTCACATGCGTGGACTCTTGGCACTGGTTACTGCCCGAGCCAAATCCGCAGTCTCGTGTTGAAATATACAACACTCTGAAGTCATATCCGTGTTGATAAACATACGCTGACTGGCAAGCTCCCCGGCCATGAGGTGACGCCGAGTCTGCAGCCAAACTGTTGTTAATGCGCCACCAACAGTTGAAGAATGTGAGTCACGTTTTTGGGTTTTTTTTTGCAAAAGAGAGGGCTCTTTCCGCGTACGTGTTCAGCACTCACTCAGACTGACATTTATTATGCAAATAAAGGCAAACGTTCAAAATTATTTCAACAGATGTGCGTCCAATTTAAATAATGATTGACTTGCACATGCAGTTTCCAACGTCCAAAATTCATGCCAAGACTCAGCGGTTTAACCAACGCAGCCCAGTTTGTGGAAATTGTGCTCTACTGCAGCAGACCTGTGCCTGTGTTGTTGCCGCGCCCCTTTGCTGCACAAAGTATTTGTTTAGCTGAAATATTTGGATAATCCCTCCACCAGCACGTGTTGGTGGATTTGTTGACTCATGCCAGAGCCACAGACAGGTCCCTCAGACGCAGGCCTGCACCTCACCTCACCTCTTCCTGAGTTTACAGATGCCCAACCCCCACCCACCCACTCACTCACTCACTCCACCCTAACACATTTCATGTCCACCTGAAGACTCACATGTACAGTAGTGTTTAGTTTATGAATGACCCCAGCCACTGTGCCAGTAAACACTGTCAATTAATAATCCCTTTAACACTGTGCTTTTGAGTAGTGATGCAGGAAAGGCATTGCAGGAAGTATCCACACAGGCTGCCAAGTGCTATTACAACTGCAAATTATCTAGAGGGCATTGATGTTCTGATTCATTGCTATTTGCATCATCCTATAATATCAATCAATTTATAAATTGAACTGTTTGGAGATTTTAGGTATATCATGTATAATCTCAAAGAGAATGTTTCTTTTTTTTCCCACAAACTCATTCAGATGGACTGCAGCATTTGAAAAGTTAGGTGATACCAGCCCTAGTACTATGCACAACTACACTTAATAAAAAAAAACACTGAGCACCACATACAGTAGTGTAATGCTGGAACATGCAGGCTATCAGAGTTACACCTCCAAACTAAAACTTCATTGTTTTTTTTTGTGTTTTTTTTTCTCTCTCTATGGGATTTCCCACACCGGCAAAGAGGATTGCCATGCACCCTTGTCACAGTGTGCACAAGACTGTTACAAATTAGGTCACCGCAGACAGCATTAATTGAGGAGTCAATCAGTCTTTGCTGCCCATCTTAAATTTAGCCAAACCGTGCAAGCACTAATCTGCCTGGGATGGAGGCAGGCAGAGAAACGTGAGCACTTCACAGGCAGCCTCTCTCTCTCTCTCTCTCTCTCTCTCTCTCTCTCTCTCCCCTCTGTGTCTCCCTCTTCCTTTTTCTGTTACTTTCACTGGTTCGCCATTTAATGCTGGGCATAGAGAGAAGCTACAGTAAAGGTGACCATAGTGTTTGTTCTCCCTATAAAATTAATAAACATGGCTGCAAGCTATTTGAGAACATTGTTTATATGCTGTAACTGAATATTAAGTAGGCTATGGCTATTAAAGAGTTATTTTGCGCTACTGAACGTATCCTATCTGTGAGCACTACTTGGGTGTTTTGCAGTAGACTTAATTTACCTCAGGCGTGTGTAAGTAGGTCAATATCGCAGGAACTTGATAGAATTGTGTCTTTGTGCCTCTAGCATCTCTCTAAACTGGTGCCACATCACAGCAGCTCCGGCTCATGCAATTAACAGGACGAACTGTATTAAATGATCACAGTGGGAAGCTAGATCTAGATCTAGATCTCTCTCTTCTATCCTCATGTTCTGTCAGAGATTGCTTGGAAAAACATCCTTTTCAGGGTTGTGCAATTTTTTTTTTTTATAGCAGCAATGTGTTTAATCTGTTTGCTCTCTGTTAAGAGTGCAGATGGGGAAGGAGATGTTACGCTTTAACAGCAGCGTCACGTTAGGTAAAACACACGCTAAGCGGATGTGTGCCCTGAACCGATGAGTTGGGGACAGATGTTGCCGAGTCAAGATCGAGTCAGCTTCCACCACACTGCTTGGTATGTGATTCAAATGGAAAAAAAAAAAAAGAGAAAGCTTTCAACACAAGCAAACGGTGCATGAGGCGGGGAAACGTGACTAGAGAGAAGAAGAAGAAAAAAAAAAGCTAATGCATGGAATCGCTGACCCACTGACCAAGCTCTCCCTCACCATCACCGCAGGCGGCATCAACACAGAAGCGTCCGTGAGAGCGGGGGAAGCGGCGGGAGGAGGGCCCGGGTATCTCACGCGTCGCACGCGGCTCTGCGAGGGGAGCCACGTGAGGAGGCTTTTTGACGGAGCTTTTACTGGGAAGACATGAAGCTGCGCTCCAGCCAGGAGCCAGAGCTTCCACAGTCCGCCGGGGGCTTATAATTAAAGAGCCAAATTAAAGACGGCAGCATGTTATGCGGCGGGGTGGTCTGACTGTGCACCACCAGCAACCACCGCGCTGGTGGTGGTGCTGTATGAGTATGAGGCCAGACCAGTAGTGAGTAAATTGGTATGATAATAATACTCCCTTTAATGCAAAATCCCTCCAGTTTCTGGTAAATCATACCCTATATTTTACATTTTGCGTTTTCTTTCATTCTCCTCAGTTTGTCTAAATGTATTGCATCAGGGGAACACTGGTTCACTTGAAGCAGAGGTCAGTTGTATCACTCGTCTTTTTCCACTCAGGGTCTGAATCATGTCAGGAAGCCCTGTTCTGCTTGTTCAAGAGAACACTTGCTCATAATGTTGAAATTGCCCATACAATATGGTACGTTTTGAATTTTTTTTTTTTTTTTTTTTTTTTGTATGAAATGACTTGTAATTTGAAAAGATGTGAATTTGATCATTTATTTCCTCATCCCTCAAACTAATGGGGTTTGCTTATTACCTTGCAAGTGTTTTTTGTATGGCTGTCTTTATGGTTTTGGTTTTAATGTTGTCAAAAAATGGTCCCCGCTGAGGTTTATCTGAATGATTTCAGTTTTACTTAGTTTGAACAAAACAAAGTAATGATGGTTTCTAACTGTCTGTTTTAGACAGGCTGAAAACCTTTCAACTCCCTTTGTTTAGAAGATAAAGAATAGCTTATATAGGCCTATAAAGACAGTGTATGCGCACATTGTGTACTTGACCTATTACTTATGTTATATGGTATATAAGATATGTTTATATATATAAAGGAACCACATGGATATTCAACCTCCTCAACCCAATCTTCTGTGAAATTGAGGAATGTGAGGTTGTCCAGGAGCTGTATAGATCATGACACTGTACTCATGAATGACATCAGGTCATGTGTATCCTAATAAAGTAAAGGTCAGTGAAGCCAGGTCAAGGTGGTTAGTGACTGACCACCTTGACCTGGCTTCACTGACCTTTGGCAATTGGCATTGATGAGAAAGAAAAAATACTAAAGAAAGTTAAAAGATTGAATGTTGTTGAAAAAAACAAAATTCAAACATGCAAGTAAATTAAATAGGCGAAAACTTATTTTAAAACAACTCCACCCTCAAGTCCGTCAGGCCTCTTGCACAAACATCCTTCAGACGTCATTAGAACAGCAACCAAAAAGCCCATCCACTCATTTTTATGGACTAATACTACAGTTCTCAAAATAATCTTCATTTATTACCTTGCTTGTTCCATGTAAAACACTGTCCCACATTGTCAGTAGCTATAAACACATAGTCGTAGCACAATGAGTGGGTTTGGTCCGGCTTTCAGATTAGAGTAACATGTTGACAGAGTACAGGGTGTGCCCATCACCTGTGCTGGAACGTGACCGTCTCTGTTGTAAATGATTCACCGTCAATTAGGAGAGGAAGCAGAAAGCATGTACACCTTTGGCCTCGACAAAACACTGCCTGATACCACTTAAAGGAGAGGAGTCCTACGTTTATCAACTTTTATACTGCAGGTACTTCAGCGATGGCCTTGATAATAGAAACAAACGCGCCCTTTACGCCAAAGTTAAATTCTTTGCAATGCGAAAGTGTGCAGTTGAAGTTGCGGCACTGACAGATTCTGATTACAGCGACGGCCAGTGTCGGTTACTGTAGCTCCACGTGAGTTTGTTTTCATAGGGAGAAGCAGGAAGTGGCCAGCCTCAATGCAACTATGAGTGGTCTGCTGTCAGTAGAGTTGCAGTCCACGCGCTGCGCTTTTACACTTGAACGCAGCACAGCAACTTCTTGACAGTTTTGCATAAAGTTTTACAACAATGTAATCCTTGATTATGCACTATATTCAAGTCATACAACAGTGGAAAGCCTACATTCCACTACTTCAAATTACACAGCTCAGCACTGAGTAAAATTCGAAACCTGCATGCAGAAGTGAAATATTGCTCCTGTTGCTACACGTGATAAAAACTCATAATATTGCAAGAATATTTTCCCATTACGCACATATTATACCAAAATACAATTTTACGCATTTGATGAACACACAATCATAATACGATAAATAATAGAACATCTGCTTTGCATTCATCAAAGTATTATATTTGATTAATTTATGATATTTGCATTAAATTCATTAAAAAAAACAATTTACGATAAAGTCAGACAGAGTTGAATTACTTTTGCCCATTGATTGTTGGCAACAAAATGATGAAACAATGACCCGTTAATCAATTCTGACTACTGTCATAATCAGCATTGCTGGCTCAATGAGTCGATTGCTATATGTTAAACATAATGTTAAAGTGTATCTTACCACCACCAGGGCTGTTATCCATTTCTCTTGTTGATGTGGATGACTTCAAACAAACTTGAAAACAGACGTCTGTGAATGTCACTTGGCTGGAGCAAAAGTCTTTTGAAGAGAAACGAAAAAGAAAAAGTTGTGCGCAAAAAAAAAATAAAAATGGGAAGCTGTGATGGAAATGTGCGCGTAAAGTTGTCCCCAGTAAACTGTAGCGAGGTGGGTAGATGCCACTTCTTCTCTGACTGAGGCGTGTTAGACAGGCTGGTTTCTCCAAAGACACCTGGATACCTTCTGCGCTCTGGATACTGCGCCTCGTCACGAGCGCGCGTGATGTTGCACGAGCGAGGATTAAACGATCATGAATTCCAAGAAAGTGGAGTCAGCATATCCGTAAAGTGTCAGGCATGACATACACACCCACTGATACAAACACCCACCTCAATCACGTTTGCAGGTGAGTAGGAAATGTGACCGCCTTTCCGTTAGCCCCAACTTGTGTTGTGTCTGTTTGTGTGGAATTTGGCTCACTCTTTGTATCTCGCGGAGTCCTTTCTCTCTCTCTCTCTCTCCTTCACGCTTTTGTGCATTTTCATTGGCTCAGATCCGGAGCTGAGGGGAGTTTGATGGGCTTATTCGACCGTGGTATGTGTTCAGTAAAGCCACGCTACATGTGCGCCCTGCATGTGCCGGGGAGAGCGCTGCCCTACTGATACACATTTTATGCAAAAATACGGAGCGTGTGGTGCGCAGGGATGGTGAGATTGGAAGATGAAGCACATGGACAATAGGCGTGGCTCACCGTGACTTACTCTTTGACAAGCAGCGCTGCAAACGGATGGTAAACACTGAGACATGCCAAACATCGTGCGAGTGCCAAGTTCAAAGCCCATGTGCCAAGGGAAAATGTAGACGCGCAACGGCACCTTTGCCACGCCAACAGCGTCCTCTTGGACCGAACTGTATGCAAACACACAATTTAGGTTAAAATTTCGATTGCTGACAAATCTAAATCCTATGGATGAGTATTTCCAAAGCCTATTTTAAAAGCCATGCGTGTACATGCGTGTACATGTGTGTAAAGGCAATTGCCACATTTAAAAACGTGTTATTACTAAATGTAAACTTGGTTTTCCGTACAAAGACGACCGGACATTCAATCAAACTCTGCAAGCTGTAGTCCGTGTCTCTGAACATGGGGAGCATATATACACAGCTTGTGGAAAGCGCCCCTCCGTGGCAATTAATTGCATTGACATAACCAGTAGTATCTCTCTCTCTCTCTCTCTCTCTCTCTCTCTCTCTATCTATCTATCTATTAGTTTTCATTCATTATGAGAATAATAAGCTATATGATTGCTTACATAAAGTCATCAGAATTAACATATTTTTTTCCGAGTAAATAAACATTAGTGAATTGTTGTTTTTGTTCATTCTTATTAAAACATTTTTTGGTATTGTTACAAAGAACAGTGTTTTCATTTTGATGTTGGCCCATTTGATAGTGTGCCCTTCTTTTAGTTAAGTTAGCCTAATTCTATCTCGTAATTTACTACAGAAATATTCAATTGTTTTAATAATCCGTTAACTGACAACATTAGCCTTAAAAGTAGATCGTGAATATAGAAAATTATATTATCATAATGATTATATATTATCACAGTAATATAATACATGATTCATTAACTTATATAAATACATACTGACGTAGTCACTATTTCCTTCTTTTCCCACTTGTGTATTAAATCATTTCTTTCTTTCTTGTGGTTTTCATTTTACCATCATAATGGGGACGTGTGCTGCGTTCCTCCTGCTCACCACTAGGGGGAGTTACAGTGTCAGAAATCTGCACGCACGGTTGCTCCCATCTACGCCCCTCATTGCTGCCGGGACACAGTGACCGATTGGCAACAAAAGAAGGTAATCTGACAAATGACGGGAAAATGAACTCTGAAGCAAAGTGAGGACCAAAGAGAACTTCTCTGAGGACTGTCCGTGACTTTAATTTGTTTCCTTCATAGCGATCTTTGTTGCGTGTGCGCGCGCCACACACCATTGGTGTTTCAAACTTCTGGGGGGAATGTGCTCGCGACTGAAGCCGAGCCATAAAACATCTCTAGTCGAAGAAGGTAGGGTTTTTGTGCTTTTCATAAATCATCTCCTGTCGTGATTAATTGGATGTGTCTAAGAATAAACGTTGCTTAAGCTGCGTCAGTACGGGGCGTGTGTTTACTGTACGTGTGCGAGACACGCACTCATCATGAGAACACGTTATGGCAGGGCACGAGATAATTACAGGCTGCTGGGGCTGTGCGGGGACGGAGCAGAACCCGAAGTCGCTGCCAACATACACACCTGCAGAGCACCGCTTTGCCTGAGGCTCAACAGGCAGTCTTCATCACTGTCTGTCACCCAGCTCCTCATCGCCCCCTCCCTCACAACCCCGTTGAATATGTGCTTTATGCGAATGGTGCCAGTTAAGAGTGTGGCTGGTGAAATACTTTTTAAGTTTTATTCCAGGCTGAAGCTCACGGTTTGTTTTAGATCAGCGTCCAGGACGGTTGATTAAGCTCAGGAAGGCAAAGCAAATGAGCAAAGAATGCAGAACATTTTCCAGTAGTGGACCGTGTGGAATTAGCCTCATGATCAGAAGTGATTTTTTTTTTTTTTTTTTTTCTCCATCTGTACAGATGGAAAAAGTAAAAGTAGATCCGTGGTTAAGTTTAACATACTTAACATATAGCATGTATGTATTTATACTCCAACCCCACATGCCAGAATGGTAAAGCAAAAGCAAACTTCTTTTTTTCCCACTTTCCCTTTGCAGTATTTAGTGCCCAGCTTTCTCACAAGGGCAGTTTTATGTGCAGGGAAGGAGGCATGGAAAAGAAGACCTTTCCTTTTGAGCTCACAGATTTGCAGTAATTACAGAATTACTTCCATATGTGGTTCTCTGGCTGCCTTCTCGCTGCCCCCACCACCCCTCTCTTCCCCACTGTTCTCTCTCCTTCCCTCTCCCTCTTTCATTTGCATTCTCCCCTATTGCTTACTTTTTTTCTGCCTTTATTTTTTTGGCTTTCCCTCATGCACTCTGAGCATTTTTTTTTTTTTTTTTTTTTTTTTCGTAAAACCACAGCTTAAACAAAGTTTAGGATAATCAGAACATCCTGGCATTTTTGGCAAACAGCGGTGCGTTTTGGTGATTCAATTAGGCTTAGCTTGCCAGAAAAAAAGAGTTTTTGTTTTTCAGTGAGAGAGGGGGAAGAAAAAAAAAAGAAGAGATGTCGATGGCAGAGGGGAAATGTTGAAAAATACGGAAATAAGAAAAAAGAGGAAAGAAAAAGAATGGGAGCTCAGTGAAGAATCCGAGAGGCAGGATCAGAGTGTGAAGGAGGGAGAGGTGGAACAGAAAATGAGGCAGAGACAGGGAGGGCTGGAGTAATGCTTTTTGACAGAGGTGGGTTCAAGATGGGTTCATGGTGACATCATGGCTGATTTTTTTGAGGAAAGTATAGACAGGAGAGCTGTTCACCTTTCATTGGACACACATGTTGGGGAATAGGCAGAGTGCTCATATGCTGGCACACACGCTGGTAGCTGTGTCGACAACCTCTCAGTGCACCCTAAAATATGCACAAAAAAGCACACACACACACACACACTTTTTTTTATTTTCTCTGTCTCCCCTTCTCTTTTTCCTCTGAGTTTCTCCTGCAGTAAAACAGCTTTTGGCTCTCTCTTTCACTGTTCCAAGCTTTGTGTTCATTTGTTTTCGTTAGAGGACTACATAGTGTGGTATATGCCCTTTGGTCCCTAACACATACATTTCTTCTTTGCCATGAGTAACTCATTTTCCTCTGAGTTCTATTCCTCTGTGTATGTTTTTACTTCAAGGCAGTTGGACTCTAAATGAGCACACTTTGCCAGGCGGGATGAATGAGCTCCTTGATTTCACAGGATGTGTGTGCAAGTCTCGAACCAAGAAAGTGCAAGCAAGTGTACATTTGTGTGTTGTGTGTGTGTGTGTGCGCGTGCGCGCATGAATGTGTTGCTGCAAATGACTCTTGAGCGGCGAGTGTGCGTTCGCCCTGTGTCCCCTGCCTGTGTCAGTGCAGCACCAAACTTCACATGACATCAATCTGAATGTGGGGAAATAGTGATCTCATTATAGGCATCTTGTTACTGATTGAAACCTGCCGCCCCGGGCACCGGCTCCCTGCACCCCTTCTCACCTCCCCACCACCAATCCCATCAACCCCCACATTCATCCCCCCTCTCCGTCTCAGCCTCCAGTTTTTCTTACGCGCCGTCTTTCTATTTCACACCTCTTTCTCTCACATTACCTGTACCGCTGGCCTCCCAGCCCCTCTCTTCTCCCCCTTTCTCCATCTCCCTTTAACCCCTCTAACCTCACTTCCTCCATCTCCTGCTCCCTCCATCATACCCACGTCCCTCTTTCCTTTCTGCTCTTGCTCCTTTTGCTCTGCCAGCGAGCCCCAGGCCTCAACATGCTCCGTGAATGCAAATAAGTCGAATCCAAAGTGGAAACACACGACTGAGTACGATGTTACCATGAATATTTCATATCTTCATAAACACACCCAGAGAAGCTGCAAAGCTATGCGCAGAACAATGCCTGTGTTTGCCGGATGACTTCCTGTGAGGAATTGCCTCGCTGTGTTTTGACTTTTTGTGAGAGCACACTGTGTTAGGATTGATGTCAGGGCAGTGCGTTATGATGTCACAGGCTGAAGTTAATGATACGAGAATGGCGGGGGCCATAGGCCATGTTTCCAGTGGTGCCCAGAGAGGGAGATAGCACCCTGATCTGTCTTCATTATCCCCTGCTCTGCAGCCTCCCAGACACAATGATCATAAATCTCTGCCTGGAGCACACTTCACTGACACTGAAACACAAACACTAGTAACCTCTGACCTTCTCGCTGCTACTGCCTACGCACACTCATCCATGCAGACAGACACAAGCGCACACACATATTACAACTGCAGACGTGCATGCTGCAAGAGCAAGGTCACACACACACACACACGTGCGCAAAGCTCAAACACACCCCCTGCTCAAGCTCACTATCATAATTTAATAAGGACCACAGCATGCCCTGTGCACTGACACACACACACGACTACCTCCATGCACTTCACTGCACATTCTGACACCAATGAATGGTCCCAGTCAGCCTGATGCCTCCACACCGAAGTTCACACTTTACGGTTCTCATCACTCTTATAGCTCAAGTTATTTTTTAAGAATCCTATGGCTGTGTTTACCTTATTGTTGCATATTACACAACTGCTGATTTAGTATTGCTATGTAAACAGTGAAGGGATTTCTATTAGCCTAAGTGGCCTTATAAGCAACACATAAATCAAATGTAAACGAGATAAGGATCAGCTGAAGGGCTTCTTGCAGTATGGCTTAGATCTCTGCTTCCTGAATATAAGGTTTCTACAAAAAGGCAACAGCGCCTCTCCCTGCTTATCCATCCATTCACCCTGATTATGTACTGGCAAATCCACGTCAAAACTGTCTGATGGAACAGTTCACTGGGGTACTGTAGACCATATGTGGCTGTAAAGATCGGAAGCACACGGGAGCAAGGCTGAGAGGATTTTTTTTTTAAATTTATTTATTTATTTTTTCCTATTACGATGGCTTGACTTTATCCTAGAGATATGCTGGGGTCAGTGTATTTGAGGATAAGATCTATCTCGGTATCAGGCCAGCTGCTGAGGTTTACGAACAAAATAGGCAGCTGGCCTTAAATGTAAAGGTAGCCGGGGAGAGAAAAACTGCATATGTTGTGTTGTTTGGTGAGTTGAGAGAATGTGAAGTGATGCATGGCCAATGAGCTTGAGGGCCGTCATTTCAGATGAAGTTTATGAATAAGTAGTGCACGAGTAAGTTGGTTCTTCTGGAAGTTCTTGCTACATTTCCCTGATTCAGACAAGATGTTGCTTATTTCAGTGGGAAAGAAGCATGCATGTATTTACACTGTATGTACTTTTTTTTTTTTCAGTAGTTGATGTGAGGAGGTAAAAGTGCCTGCTGAGGTGCCAGTTGAGGTGTGCCTTTCCCTCCCAGTTTTGAGGTTTGAGGTACTCCTCATAACCAAAACAACTTGAGAAACATTACATTCAGAAAAACAGGGCATACGCCCAGAACCACAAACACATAAACACAGATCTGAAACATATGATCTCATATGGAGAGAGGGGCACATTCAGGGGCACACCCAGATCTGTCGCTGCTGCTGCAGAGCGCTGCCATCTCACTCGGGACTTCCCTGCTGCACGTGCCACCACAAGTTTTGATTTTTGAACTGAACTGATTTGGGTACAGATATCTGTCTTTAAAAAAGAAAGAGAATTCTTCACTGTGTAATTTTTTTTTGGCAGGATGTTAACAGATGTTGTGTTTACTAAAAAATGTGAGCTGTGATTGCCAAATTGTGGTTTTCATTTCATCCTTAGTAAGTGCACAATGTTTTAGATATCAGTTTTCTTGTGTCCAATACCTGCTTAATGGTTTTCAAAAGGGTTCTTATATGTGCTGTTTTTAAATCACAGGAACCTGTCAATTGTAGTAGCATTAGCAATGGTAATAACACCAGTGATTCATCATCACACCTCTGGGAAAGTTGTCACAGAAACACTGTGAGCAATAAAACACTGTACCCAACACAAATATGTGTTACACAAAAAGAGCAGTCTCTGCACTGAATAGAGAGGCGGGACAAGAGTCCATTGTGATCATTCCATAAATTGATCACACCGGGGATACATGACGAGGTGAGACGAGACTGAAGTTCTTGGAAGAATGAACCAATTGGCTTGCTAGTAAAACAGTGTCTGCTTTAAATCACAACAATACAAAGTGGATGATCAGCATTGTTCAGGATACGAAAACATCCTCTCATAAACCTGACTTACTTAACTTGTTGATGAAACATTAATGATGTAAAATCCCAACATGGCTATGCGTTTCAACATGCACAAACAGTTTGTAGGTAAACTGACTCTTGCCAAGAAGTTGAAGGAGAAAAAAAAAAAAAAAAAACATTCACTCAAGAGACAAAGAAGGGAGAGAGAATTAAAAACAGAAACTTAAGCTCGCTGGGCCTTTTTCTTCCCCCCAGGCATTTTGTGGCTTGTGAAAAAATGTGCTGTATATTTGAAGTGTTGGAGTCACGTGACCAAGGAAGGCTTTATGAATCAGTGTATAATTATTTCTTAGTGAGTGAGAGAGTGAGTGTGCGCCTGTGTTTGGGGAGTGAAAGAGTGATTTTAAGAGGTAGCGACTGAGAGCGGGGAGGAGGAGGAGGAGAGTGCAAGAGGGGGAGTGAGGCGGAGAGCGAGAAGCTCACTGCTACTCTGTCTTTGCTGTTAGAAGGACTCTGTTGAACGTGCACACTGCTTTTCTTCTTTTCATTGGCTTGCTCCGTTCATCAGACCATTTTGTCAAGTACTCCATCTGTCTGTCCGCATCATCAACGCGTGAGCTCGTGAGTAATTTATACTTTAAAAGTTTAGACTCATTGACTTTAGTCTGTGTTTGTTTTCCTTTTTCTCATTGCCTCTAAGTTAGAGAGAGAGAGAGAGAGAGAGAGAGAGAGAGAGAGAGAGAGAGAGAGAGAGAAGGACAGAGAGTGCATTTCTTGGGGGTGAATGGGTGGACAGTTTTAATTGAAGACAGAGAGTGAGTGTGCGAGACACTTGAGACGCTTTGAGACAATTCATCATTGTGTTCGGGAAGCGGAGCAGATTTTCATATGTAAACATTAAAACGTCCAAACGCATGCGTTTGTTTGCACACAGTGTTTCAGTACGTTTGCTTCTTTGTGCTTTATAAATGTGAAAGTGACACAGAGTTTACGTGAAAACATACTCGACCATGTGTGTGTGTGCCTGTGTGCACATGTGTGCTTATTAGCCAGTGTTTTCAAGTGTTACCCAGAGCCTGTGGAGCTCTTTATTATTAGCATATGTGTGTGTGTGTGTGTGTGTGTGTGTGTGTGTGTGTGTGTGTGTGTGTGTGTGTGTGTTTGTGTGTACACACTTGCATGTGTTTGATGTGTATGAATGTGTATTCACCAGAGGAGTCACCAGTCCTTGACCTGTTTTTTTTAAATTTTTTTATAACCAACATATGAACACTTGGAAAGGAGAAGCATTGTTTTCCATGTTTTGAACAGCAGAGGCTAATTCCTGTGGCGTGAGGCGTGTGTGCAGCTCTGGTCTTAGTTTACTTGAAAGTTTATTCATTGTGCTCTCATAGTTAGCAGCACGTCAGAGAGGATTATTTATTGAGGCTGGCATGTGTGCTAGGTTAACAGGTTCCGCTTGTTACAGTCATGTGTCACACAGTGCGTTTAGTGCCGTGTGATTTGCATATCACATACAGATCAGGGACCTTGTATCAGTGTAGAGTGTAGTAGCTCTCCTCAACAGTATTTTCGGCTCATTGCTCCAGTGGTGACCGGCCAGTAGGTAAACCGCTCCAGCTTGACTTGCACCTGCTGTCCGCCGCTTATTTCCCCTGGTGGACCTGACGTAAGTGTGAGGGACGGTGTGATTGAAGTGGATTGAAAAAACACCCGCGTGGCCCACTGAGGGATGCCTGCTTGAAGGCCAGTGATATCTGTGTCACCCTCCGCTGTCATCTGGTCTATCAGTTTTACACAGACCGGTGACATCTGGAGTGGAAGATGCAGAGCTCATCTCTGAGACAGAGAGATGTCATGGCGCTCTTCCCCCTCCAATGAACCACCCATGGGTCTTAATCGAGGAAAGGCGGCCCACATGGAGCAGCTTTACTTTCATGGTGCGCACTCACAGCTTATTGCTTGTCTTCAGTGACAGATTGGAATCAAATATTATTTGTGCTGTCATGCACACCAGATGAGTTTGAGTCATGATACCTGTACTTGTGATTATGAGTGTGTAGCGCTCATGCTTTGTAGGCCTCAAAAATATTCTCCTAGTTTTGCTCTGATTATTTACACGACGAGCAATGGACCTGCCTTAAAATTCTTCAGTGAGTTCTCAAATGCTCTTTCATCAGTGTCAGGAAAGATTTTCATTATACGCTGGTAAAATGTATGTAAAAAAGCAAATTTTTCCTATATGAAAACAAAGTGACTTGTGTTAGTTTTGTAGTTTTATGTGCCTTTTAATGTACACGTCCGGTAAGAATCAAAAGGCTGAATATCCTAAAAAGACTATTATAACAAGAATATATATATTTTTTTATTCAAATCATTCTTCCTGTAAATCCATCAAAGTATAAAACTGTCAAAGCTGTGTGTGTAGGTGTAGATAAATTATAGGTTTCGTGGGAACCCATGAAAGACCAATGAAAGCTTCTGCATTGCAAAACAGTTCTTCTTGACATGACTGAGCGGTAAATCAGGGAGTTGTTGATACCTGTCTTTTTTGGGAATTTCTATAGTAATTGAGGCTAAAGTGGAGGGGAGGGGTTAGACAGGTGGTTTTAGGGAATCGAGGGGCTCTCTGCTGCTACCACACTATAATTAACAGGGAAACTATCTGCACACCATTTCCTATGTCTATTTTTGCAGGTGTGCCATTCTGATTTTGAGGATTTACTTTTTCAGCCTGCTTCCAAGCCCTCATTAAAAAAAAAAAAAAAAAAAAGGTCTTTTGGAACAAAGTTTAACTTGTGTGAAAGTCTATGTTGCTTTGCATGCTGTGCTTGCATATGTGTGTTTGGGCCTGCTTGTGTCTGAGTGTTGCTTTGACACCTGCGGCTAAAGGCGGCGGTGATGAAACCCATCCATTATGCTTCGCTTTATGCAGAGAAAGGATTGATTGTTTTCTCTCAAGAGTTAGAGAAGGGAAACACCTCCATGGTTGTCTGTGTGGATTCTCATCAGTTCTTCCCTCAGCAGTTACTGCTTGAGACATATTATTAGCACCAACGTTACCTTTCACACTGTGGCCATTTTGAACTTTCTTCTCTTGCTTTATTTCCTCTGACTCTCTCATTATTTCCCAAAGTTTCAAACTACTTACTTTCTTTCTTTTTTAATTATTGTTGTTTGTCTCCTTGCTTTGCTTGACTAACTGCTGAAGTCTCCCTGTTGAGTTCTCCAAAATTGCTACCACATCATGGAAACAGCAAGCTGTCAGGATGACTTCATCATGTTGCAAAATGTTTTATGTCTCATTGTGAGTTGTCACTCTTTCCACAGCTCTCTCTCCACCACTGCAAGTCAAACACAACTTGCTATGTGACAGTATGTTTGAACCTAAAGACAGAAAATATGAAAAATATTTTTGAAATGAAGGTAAAATGATTTATAGGTAGAGAAGAAAAATTGCATAATCACACACCCTAGTGGCACTCCTGAAAAAGAATACTTCTTTAAATGACAAATGATTACACAGAGGTGCTTCTTTGCATTGTCTCTGTAAGCAAATATGTGTTTGTGTGATTTCAAGAAGAGCAGGCAGATGTCAAAAACAAGTTCCAGGTGATGGAATGCAGGTCTGTTTGGAAACACTGGACCATCTGTCACTCGGTGTCTCTTTCGGAGCCATTAGCCAGCCACTTGTTGAAAGACTGGAAGCTGTCAGCTTTGCATCAGATAATAGCGTTGAGGATATTGTTTTCACAGCCAAAATACTGCTGACGCCAGCAACAAGATCAGATAATGCGCTTCTGATCCTGTTTCAGTATGAACATTTTAATTTGTTTGTCCAGCTCTGAATGCATGAACTGGCTCTGCGTGGGCATATATTATTATTATTATTATTATTATTATTATTATTATTATTATTATTATTATTATGACACAAAATGTTCAAACAGTTGGAAAAGCCAGTCTGTCAACTCAGTTTGGACACATGGACTGTGAAATCATGGTTAACCTGCAGGACTAGTAGGATTTCATCTGCAAAACAAAACCTAAACACATCCCTCTCTGCTTCAAGTCATTTCCTTTACAAAGTCACCAAACGTAAATCACTTTGTGATTTTGACAAATGCAGAGACAGTGCCTGGAAGACATGCACAATTTTCTGTCAAAAAGTGAACAGGAGTGGGCAAGTCAGAGGTGGAAAAAGAGGGAGAGAACGCTTTCCCCGCTAGGATACATGGCACAGTTCATTTATCTCCAGGCTGTGAATTTACAAATCACTCACTTTAGTAAATGTTTTGAGTTGTTGCTCTGCACATGCTGCTCAACAAACCCAACAAAAGCCTGTGAACTCATTCAAGGGAAAGAAAAAGTTGTCTCTACAGTAGTCAGTGAAACTGTGACTTCAAAGGCCGATATCCACACAAACATAAACTTATAACTCAACATACTGTCATTCTTCTTTGTTCTCTTTGACTGGAATAAGAAACGTCCACCAGTAAACAAACCAGGACAGCCATGGCACCCAGAATCCTGCTCATATACGCCGAGTAATCACCTGTGGTTTCTTGTGCTGACTAAAAAAAACAACTGCCTTCCTCGGTTGTGTGGTGCAGGGCTTCTTGAGATGCTGTGATTTATTTGTTATGTTTGACTGCAGTTCTTATTGCCTGAGGGGCCTCACTCTGTCACAACAGTTAAGGCACAATTGTTGTTTTGCTCACAGAGGATTTGATACCCTTTGTTTGACAGACATTCAATCTGTGGGAACTGTTCTCTCTCACTCATTCTCTCTCTCTTTTTTTTTTTTTTTTTTTTTTTACTCCTGTGTGATTTTTCGTTCTGCTCCATCTTTTTGTTGAAATCCAAACTTCTCGACAAACAAGAGGATCTCATTCTCTCTAAGCGTGCCTCATCTTGTATTGCTGTCTCCTAAATTACCAGCTTGATTGAGTTCATCTCATTTGCGACATGGTGTCCTGTCCTGATAAAATCAATGGATTATCTCTAGCGTAACCAATGAGTCTGCTTTAACATGATGAACTACTGTGCAGTCTGACACCCCACTATTTACAGAAACAACCAAAGTAAATTTAAACTGCTACATTGCACCTCTTAGGCAATGATGGAAAGTCCCAGCAGCAGCAGTTGTGAACCCACCCATAGCTGGCCCTGGTTCTCCAAGCCTGCCTGGCTGCCTGCTGCCTCCTGTGTGCCCCCCAGGCTCAGGGGAAGTGGGGAGGCCCTCCATGCCCATTTGGCCCTGGCTAACAGGGGATGAGGTCACTCCAAATTCCCCTTATCCCCTTATAGCCCCAGACGGGCTGGCGAAGCGAGCCTACCACAGGACCCAACATAAAACATAAATGGCTCTGTAAAAAGCTGCTGGGCTGATGTGACTCATTAAAAAACACTGGCGCCAACTCTTTTATTAATTCATTATTGTGTTTGGGGAGAGTAAAGTTACTGGGTCCTATTTTAAAAGGCTGTCTCTGTTCTGTAGTTTTTTTCTTTCTCGTTTCTTTCTTTTCTAAAACGTAATTTCTGGATTAATACACTGTTGTTTCCTGCGGGACAGTTGTCCTCTCAGCTATCGTCCTTCTCTCTCTCTCTCACACAATTAGCTTTTTCTCTTTATCCTTCCCTCTTCTGGCACTCACAGATGTATTTGTGCTGCCTTTATGGGGCCTGGTTTGAGTTCCTGATGCAGACATCCAAACGGGCGAGCCAACTACATACTCATAGCACGCATACACATTATGAGCCTGTGCGTCGCTGGCAGTTTTGTTTTTCCAGTCTGTACCTCTTCTCCCATTAGGCCCACTGTGAAATCTTAAGTGATGTTTTTGTGCGTTAGCCACACAGTGGAACTGCTGCACAGGGTCATGGTACAAGTTGTATAAGCAGTGGAAGGATAGAAACGGGGTGCGGGTGGGGGAGGCGGAGGAGAGGATAGGAATAAGGACATGATTATAGAGAGGAGATGAGGGGGCGGGGAAAGAAATCCAAGGAAGTTTTGATGAGGAATAGACGGGAAAAGATAAAGACATAAAGCACGAAATTGAGAGAGAAAGAAGAAAGATGGCAGTATGGTTGTGTTGGCAGGATGGGGGTGGGTGCCTATCGGCGGCTGCTCCTTCCTGAAACGTGGCCACCCGAGCCTGCCTGGGCCCTGGATGCACATGTGGAACAGTTTACTGTAATGGAACTCTAAATTAGTGGTGGTTTGAAGCTGCCTGCAGCAGTAGGGTGTAATTAACTGGCTCTGTTGAAAGAGAAAGAGCCAGAAAGAGAGGCAGGGAGGGAGCCAGAGCCCTGGAAAAAGGCATGGGGTGAGTGTGTGTGTGTGTGTGTGTGTGTGTGTGTGTGTGTGTGTGTGTGTGTGTGTGTGTGTGTGTGTGTGTGTCTGTGCGTGTTAGAGGGTGCTCTCACACATGTGATGTGTGGAGTTTTTGAGAGCTTGATTGCATGTGTAAGCGTTTCAGAGTGTGTGGTGCATATGTGTGCATCTTGGAAAGCTCTCCCTCTTTTTCCTGGGCATGGCGCCACTTCTTAGTGCCCCCAAGTGCCCAGACCCTGTCACTGTTCCTCTGTGCTTTTTCGCTCAGTTCAGCAGTTCACCGGTTCAGCCTTAGATCTCCCTCCTCCCCCCCCTCATTTCTTTGTTTATACCGAATTCATTACCAAGATTTTTTTTTCCCTGTCTTTTCTCCCAGATTCACAAGCCACAGCAGTTCCAAATTCCTTGGCTCTGCTCTTTTTCAAAGCCACATTTAAAAAACAAGCTGATCACACCACCCACTCATGAAATCACACTAGGGAAGCAAAAGGCAAAAAAGAAAACATGAAAAAGAAAATGGGAGGCCTTATCGGGTTTCCCCCCCCCCCTCTCTTCTTGTATTAAGAGTCAACACTGGGGCATAACTGCAGCCTTGTCCACACTTGAGTCTGACTTGTCTGTGCCTACTGTGTGGAGTCAAAGTGACGGGCTGCGGGAGGTTCCAGCCAAAATGACTCTGTGGGATGGGAGCCTGACCTCAAGAGAAGATAGTTGGAAGTGACAGCAGCAGTTAGCAATCAGTGGATCTCATTTTCCCTACCCATCAAAACCCCCCCCCACCCACCCACACACACACCCCTCCCCTCCCTTCTTCATGCTCCGGACCCCGTGTCTGGGCCTCTGGTCCTGGGGGAAAGAGGCAAAGAGGCAGGCTGCTGTGCTAGGCTGGCAGCAGGAACAGAGGAGCTCTTTATAGTAGAGTTCTAGTGATTTAAATCATATGGCATAGCCTGGAATCACTGTAGAAGTCTGGAAGCTCTTCAAAACTGCAGGAACAAGAGCTCTCTCTCTCTCTCTTTCTCCCTCTCTCCTTTTTCCTCCTCCCTCCCTTCCTCCCTCCCTCCCGTTCTTCCCTGTTATAACTTTTTCCAAACTACTTTCTTATTTTCTTTTCCCCTCGCCCAGGCCCAGTTTTTCTGGCTTTTCCTCTCAGCTCACTCATTCTTTCGCTCTCATGTCTTCATTTATTATGGTTCTCACCATCCCATCCTTCCTTACTTCCTCTTTCATTCCCATTCTCTCATACCTGTTGGTATGAAGTTTACACATCCTGCTTACATTAAAACTATGGCTAAACTATTCTCTGTCCCAGAAGTAAGATGGACTCAGAGTTGATGTGAGGTGAATTGTTTTTGTGGAAGCCAGAGAAGATTTAATAAAAACTCTGATTGTATCTTCCTGTTCAAGCCAGTCACATACACTTATACTTGTCTTTTTTCAATTGTTGAATTTATTAAAGAAGGAAAATTTCAAGTTTCTTTGTACTCTCTTCCTCAGAAAAGTGGCTGGATAACTGACAAGTGGAGTCCGACCTTTCTTCAGTAAACCAGAGGCCCCACTGCCGCCCGTACATTCCCCACATCCTGAGAGTCTTCCAGAGGACACGGATTTCAACTTTATCAAGGACTTCCAGGTGTCACGCAAGCTGTTACCTTCACCCAGCGGCCTGCTGCGGACCCCTGGGTGCTCCGTCGCCATGGCTACCAACAGGGAACAGCAGGTGGGTCACATGACCGGCTTCCCACCTGCTGTCTACCCCTTTCCCTTCAACTCCATGAGAAGCCACTCCCCCTTCGACCTGCTGGCCAACAGCAGCCTGTTTGGGAGATTCGGGGCTGACCTGCCCAAAGAGATGGCTGCTCTCTGTAAGTCATTTTCATTACTGTGTATTTGACTTGTCTTCCCTCTCATGTATCACTTTCCATCTCAGCTCTAACTACTTATATGGCCATTACCTTCATCTTAGTCAAGTCACATTAAACAATTGTGGATGTGTGCTGGGAAGAGGAAAATGCGGCTCTTTAAATTGCACTTCATTATGTGTAATTTTGAGGAAATGGAAAACTTTAGGGTCTGTTTGTGATATAGGACAAGTGGTAGAAAAAAAAAATCACCCAAGGAAACCATGAGGAAAAAGTCTGCTTTCATCAATACAATGATTACTCTGCTCCTGTGGTTTCCTTATATGCTTGATGCTTGTAGATGGTGTGGTTTAAACCACACACTCTGGCTCTGGCTTCACTGGGGTGTGTGTGTGTGTGTGTGTGTGTGCGCGCGTGCGCGTGAGCGTGAGCGCGTGTGTTTGTCAGGACCTCTCAGAGCTTTTGTGATGCAGACAACCCACAAGTCTGCAATTTGAGACAAAACAACATTCTTTCAGTGTGAGGTGATGAGTCCTTGAGCATCAACAATTTTTTTTTAAATGAGCACTATTCCAGTTCAAAGACTTTTATTCAGACTCAGAATACCACACACCTATTTGTAGGAAGAAAGGTGAGCTGGAAGTAGGATTCAAATCACAATGGCACACCCCCTTTTAATGTCACACTTGACGTTTCAGATTTTACCACAGGGGGCACTGTTGTACTCTGAGGATGGGATGATGTATGGAGCAGGGAGCACAAAGATGAGATTGTTGGCAATTCGGAGTGTTTTTCACTCATGCAAAAACTAGCCAGATTAGACACACTGCCTACATACATTGCTCATTGTTCAAAACACCTGCTTGTTCTTAGAAACCACTAAACAACAACAGGACACTGGGTCAGGGAGTAGACACTGGGTCAGGGAGTAACCTTCTGTAAAATCACTGCAGTAGAAGTCGCTGATGACATGTCAGTGTAAGAGGAAGGAGGACAGGGAGAAAGAGACAAGAATGAACACTTTTGTTTAGGTTGAGGCATGAGGTAAAGGTAAGCAGGAGTTATTTGAAATCTGATCTGGGTGCAGTGTTAAAGGGGTGGCAGGTGGTGGTGGGTGGTAGGTGGTGGAGGGGTAATAATGGGTGTGGGTGGCAACAGCTGAGAGCAGAGCCACCCCCCCCCCCCCCACACACACACACACACAGGAGGGGGGGAGACTGCCTGTGTGTGCAGTCCCCCTCTCTCCCCCACTACAGCATGCCTGAGCACCTCTCCAGCCTTTCAGCCGTCAATCACTACCACCACCACCCCCCCCCCCCCCCGCCCCTCGCCTGCCACACACACACACACACCCTTCCTTCTCACCACCACTGCCCACCTAATCCTCAAGGTATTTTCACAGAACCAGAGAGAGAGCGAGAGCGAGAGAGAGAGAGAGAGAGAGAGAGAGAGAGAGAGAGAGAGAGCGAGAGAGCGAGCGAGCGAGAGAGAGCACCTGGGGGTAATGTCCTGGTGTGGTGGAATCCAAGAACACACCCTGCAAGAAAAACACACAGATACACACAGGCAAACACACTATCAGAGATACTCTTCCCACACTCTCTCTCTCTTTCACACACACACACACACACACACACACACACACACACACACACACACACACACACACACACACACACACACACATATGCACACAGAGCACTTCTTTCATCTAAAAACTAGAAACATACCCCTGATGCAGAATCGAATCCCACAGCACTGACAGATGGATTCTTTTTGGTTTTTACCCTGGCATGAGTTTAGACAAAAAAAAAAGAGTATCAAAGCACAAACAGACGCAGGCAACCACATGCACTGGGGCTTCATACATGACTGCTTGTACTGACACATCCACACTGGCAGTAGTATCGTTCACAAGGGTTAAAGACCGCAGTTATTCGGTTTAAGCTCTCTGTCAGAGCTTAAACAAGGCAGGGGTCAAAGATTAAGTCGGGATCATCGTGACAATTAGCCTCAACTCAGCTTTATGTGGGGAGATTGACATTTTTTAGTACCTCTGATATTAGCTGATAGTTGCTTAATAAATAAATATCTGGGTTGGCTTAATGTTATTTCCTGTAATGATTAGGATTTATATTATTGTTAATTCTCAAATCAGCACTATGATTAAAGTATCTCTTTTTTTTAATGGTAATTTAAAGGGCTGCAACTATTGTTTCGTAATCTGTCACTGTCTTTCGGTCTCTAAATGTTTGAAAAATGCAGTGACATCATCAAATTGTTTGTTTCGTTTGATCAACAGTCCAACACCGAAAATATTTCATTTACGTTGATATTAAACATGTTATATTAAATAATCAAACAGCAGAATATTGGATTAAATATTGATTGATGTTTCTGTACTGTTAACTAATACATTAATAATTGAATAATTCTAAAACATCTAAACTCCTAACCTGTATTGCACTGTAATTCTTATACAAATATGCATCCCAGTATCAGTTTAAATTCTGTCCTCTCAGTGGAAAACTCTCTGTTGCTCTTATCGCCTTTTAAAACATCCTATTGGTGTATCCCTTGACAAGGAATGTTACAAGTCATTTTGCTGACAGCAGTCTCATTCCCTGCTCTTTTAAATGTTAGCGGGAAGACAAAAGGCTTTGGTTTGGACATTCCCCAGTCCCCGTTTTTCTTCTCCTTCAACTTCTTCTCCAAGAGTTGGCTTAACAGTCCTGCTCATTGTTGTCAGGCCTGTCTGTAGGCCAGACTGACAAAATACCTTTCACATAAAGGGAGTAGCACTGTGGATATTTCTCTGTGTGTGCAAGTCAATAGTTCTGAATTCTTGCCAACTTCAGAGCTCTGTGTGTAATTGTTGTTAGAGAGATAGCCCGGGTGACACCCACCTTTGTTGGGCGTGCATGCTGTGCCGACCTGTCGGAGCACCTCCCATGGCGGCACTCTGTTTTGGCACCAGAGTGTCTTTGGAAATACCTGTTTTGCACAGAGGTGGGAAGAGACCGGAGAGGGGAGGGACACGGGGTGGGCCGACTGTGTCTGCACATGTAGGCATAGTAGGCTTTTCTTCACTCTTAATGCATAAAAGGAGGAAGTGGACCTGGCAGATCTTAGTGCTTCACTTCAACCTTTAAGTCATGTGACCATGTGGGTGTGCTGCAAGACTCCCATCCTTACACCCATATCTGAATAAATGCGAAGCAGCATTTGTTCATCCGTGAGAGGGTCTGATGGGTTTCTGTGCAGTGTGTAGCGGAGGCTGTTATCAGTTGATCCCTGTCATTATGGGAGCCCTTCAAACAAACAGTTGGAAGCCCATTAAGGCCACTTACTATGTGATAACATCGTCACTGAGCCCTGAAACACCTCTCTAAGCTTTCACCAATCAGGGCCAGAGCCCTGGCCCCAAAGCCAGCCACAGGGATGTTTTGAAAAGCTAGTAGGTCATTTCCTTCAGCCCACATGGCCTGGCCCAAAATCTAAAAGTCCTCCGCTGGACTTTCCATTCATACCATAATTTGTAGGGTTATGCTGTGTGATGTATACAGAAAAGTCATGAAAGGCTCAGCTGTGAATGTTTGAGCTGTGTTGCAGTGGGATGAAATTAAAAGCTTTGTATTAATAGAATGGAAAGAATTGCGTGTTGAAACATGTGTAAAAGCTGCCTGAGTCGGCTCAGTTGTGCCTCCAGTGGAGACAAGATGAACAGCCGTTCATGTGACTTGTGTGTGCTGGGCACGGGTTTATATGCCTCACACAAATTCACACACACTCACCAACATTAGCATATTGACTGCCTAGAATATATGTATACATCTCTGTGTGTGTGTGTGTGCTCTCTCAGACATAAACACACATGTTTGCACGCGCGCACACAGCTCACACAAAGCATTTAGTCAGGCAGGCTGTGAAGACGTACCAAAATGTTCCAGCACAAAAAAATATCCTCATGCAGAATGACATAATTAAAAACACTCATCGCATTCTTCACACACACACACACACACACACACACACACACACACACACACACACACACACACACACACACATACATAAGGAGGTCATGTTGGCTTAGAGAGCTCGGGGAGTTGCGTAAAGGAGCCATTTTGGTGGGAAATGTAGCATGAGAGTGAATGTAAAAGCGAACCTTTAAATGGAGGATAGGGACAACAGGGAAAGACATCGACTAGCAGAGTGAAGGCTTCTCCACTGGAGGCGAAGCAGAGCACAAACAGCACATTGTGCCGCTTTTATTTATTTTCCTAAGGTTGAAGTGCTGGGTTTCAGCCCAGCCTTGATGGAGGTAAGTAGGTAGGTCATTGATGGTGTAGGTTTGGATTTGTCTGGGTGCAGATGTGCATGCTCATGTGGGTATACTGCATATATGAGAGACAGGAGGGAGGGAGACCAAAGAGAATGTATGTATGGATATGAGAGCAATGAGCTTTGCCCTGCTACCCGTCACTTCCTCACAGACACACGAGCTTTCCTACACATACTGGAAAACAAAACGCCCATCTCAATTTTGTTTTTCTTTAAAAACTGTGATGTCACCTTTCTTTTTAAACTTGCAACGGCTTTCAAAGACAGCTTTGATTTCACATTTACGTTTGCTCCCGAGAGCAAAGTCGATCCATCTCTGACACCGATCAGTCATTGTGGCATTTACTGATCTCTCTGAGATTTATTAGAGGGGGCAGAGCAATGGGCTGAGACTGGGAGAAAACATTACAAGTAGTTTTTTAAGAATTTGAGAAAAAATACATATATTTGTGATCAGTAGCGCTGGCAGATTCAAGGCACTAACGTTATGATGCAAATAGGTTAATCAGAGTTTTATTGCGGTGTCGTGACGGTAACTTCTCTTGCTCTCTTGCTCACTTAGTCTGTGAGCACATATCATGCATATGCTGCAGAGTAACATAATTGTGATTTGCTCCGATACATACTTTTTACTTGGCATTTCCCAGCATTTCCTCTTCCTCTGTAACTTTTGAAAATATGGCAACCAAATTAGGTGTAAGTGTTTGATTGAAATATTATTGTTTTGGAAGAATTTAATAATAACCAGTTAAGCCTACATAGAATATGCTGTGTAATTTACTAATGATATATGAGATGTATTTGGATTTTCATCAGCAGTGATTTTACAATTGTAATATAGGACAATACTGATCTCAGTTTAAAAAAAAAATGCTTTCATATACTGTGTTTCTTTCTGAACAACATTAACATTGTCACACTGTCGAAACCCTAATGAAAACCATTCAAAAAAATCAGACCCAGATAATTTATGACAGTGGTATAAAAGAAAAGAGCCCGGGTGGATGGCTCTGCAAAACTATTCATCAGTCAAATGTGATCTCAATTCAGCAACAGTTTTTAAATCATGAAAGATAGAGCTACATCACATTTAGAGCACCCGGATATGAAACTAAATCAGTGTTAGCAGTTTTTCATTTAGACCCCAGCGTTCAATGGTATGAATGCCAACGCTTAATGAGAAAAAAAAAAATCACTGTTATAGAGCCATCTGCTCACTGGCATCTCTGCTCCTGTGACCATGATCTACATAGCAAATTAGCAATGCTCGAGCTGGACCGTTAGTGTGTGCTTGTGTGTGATGACAGCAATGTGTAGGGCTGTTTGGCTGTGTCCTTGATCTATCAGTGAGACCGGAGCCTCCTCAGCTTTAATAAACAGCTCTGCATCGTCTGACATCCCCGCTTTCATCTCCCTTGGCGACCACCGGCCTCAAGATGACAGCTCTCGAAGGCGCTCCACTCCTTTTTAGAAATCAATTCCCTCACATTGACCTTTTTATTTTTCAACCATGATTCTGGCTGGCCATGATTCAATAAATGATGGGGGGAAAATAGACCAAAAAAAGGCCCACTTTCTTTTTCCTGACAATTTCAGGGCCCACTGAAGGCATTTTTGTGAAAGTGATAGCAAGTGGAATATCTGCTGCTCTGACGTTATCCACCTAAACCCTGCTGGCTTATATGCTTTTCAGTTCCCTCGCTCTCTTCGCTCTCTTCTCCTTTTCTTTCTCCTCAGCCTTCACCTTGGATTTCCTCTCATTATCCCTCTCTGCAAGTTGGAGCCAATTTACCCTAAGTGCTGGAAACTTGCTGCAACTTTTCGTGTATATTTTGAATATGTGTGTGTGTGTGTGTGTGTGTGTGTGTGCATAAGTGTGTGTGTGTGTATAAGTGTGTGTGTGTGTGTGTGTGCGCGTGGGCACTGCATGCCTGCCTGTATGAAAAGTCAGCAAAGGTTGCTGGTAAGAGAGGGGCCACAGAGTGTACTATAGCTGTGACATGATGACAGATGAAGATAAAGAGGCTACTATTAAAAATAGGAGGGGTCAGTTTTCAGATAGTCCTTTGTGGGCACGTGCAAGACAAAAAGCACGCAATGGCGAGGAAGGAGGGTTGGGTTATCCAAAGGCGTGGGAGGCCACTCAGGCCCAGGGCGGGCCTATATGAGAACAAGATGGGGGTTCATACTTTTGGCTGAACAACTAAAAGATCTGACTTTTTTTCCCCACAAAACACGAGTAGCAAAATGTCATGACAGTGCAGATAGAGGGAGAGAAGGAGACAGAAAGTGAAAAAGGCTTAGCTGAAAGATGGCCAAGGTTGATAGTGCTCTGAAAAGTAGCTCTGTTAGGCCTTTGGTGGGACTAGCGTGTGAACAGAGGCGAACATGGCCGCTGCTGAAAAAATGGTCTCTCTCAGAAATCATGCCCCACTTTACCCCCATCCCTCCTCCTGACACATCCAGTATCTTCCAGAGATATACTGTGAGAGAGAGGTAGATGAGTGGATAAGATTACATGTTTTGTCAGAGCTGAACATGTGTAAAATCTGCGGCTGGTGGAGCCGTTGATGGATGTAATGACAAAGAACGCCAGGATTGCGCTTTGTTTTTGCTGACAAAAATAACACACCATGGCATAAATAATAAATAAATTACTTTTTCTTTTTATGAAAAAGATGGAAAATATTTTGTCTACATGGGTTCTTGATTAGCTCTGCTGCGGAAAAATAAAAGCTGTATGGGATGTGTATTTGTGTGTGTGTGTGTGTGTGTGTGTGTGTGTGTGTGTGTGTGTGTGTGTGTGTGTGTGTGTGTGTGTGTGTGTGTGTGTGTGTGTGTGTGTGTGTCTTCTGTGTAACCTGAATCTGGCTGTAGTGGGAGGGCGTTTTGGACTGGTGTTTAGTGTCTCTATCATCACCAGCAATCTGTTTCAGCATGTCCATACACTGCACACATGCTCACATCAGAAATGGAAAAGCCCTGCATTCCTTTTCAAAACCAGCACACTGTGTTCAGCGTAAATTGTTGTCTTTATTACCTCACACACCACTGCGCTGTTGATGGCTCGGCTGGAACCTGAGTCCCTGTATACAGAGGAAGTGGCAACAATGTGTTGTATACGTCTTATCTGTAATAGGCATCAGCTTGCCAGACAGTAGTAAAGCCAGATTTTCATGGGCTCCTGCCCGTGTGGAGCTATAAGTAGACTGGGTCCATCTTACGGGAGTGTCCCTGTCTTCTCTGTGGATACAGACTTGAAACATCATAAAAATAAATCATATCAAAAAACCAATAATAAAACATTTTGAAACTGTGTTTAAATCTGTTCTAATCACTGAAATTAAACATGATTGAAAGCAGCAGTCAACATAAAATGACCGGTGGGTTGGCAGCCACTGAAAATGAAACATTTCCAAAACCTTTGTCAACTAAAACAAATCACGCAGTCAGGAAAAAATGGCCATAGGGAACTTGATGAAATGGCGAGAGCATTTGCAGAAACAAGGGGGGGGGGGGGGGGGGGGGGGGGGGGGGGAAAGAATTAAGGAGAGCGATGGAGAGACTTGTGAGCCAGCAAGTGAGGGAGAGAAGGAGGGAGGGCAGGATAAGTTTTGGGGGAAAGTTAGTGGCCCAGTGGGGGTTTCTTCTGGAGTTCAACCTCTCTGGCTGGGGAAGGGGTGGGGTGGGGGGGGGAAGACCAGCCTGGGTCAGCAGCAGTATGGAGTATGTGTAGATTAGATGTCTAAACTCACTCTGCAGACCCTCTGAAGCCTTGGAAGACTCACAGCTCCTAGCGCCATTTGCCAATAAGCAGAGAACCTGGGAGTTAGTGATCTGAGTTATAGTCTCAATCCTAGTAAAAAGAAATGTCAAAACCAGGGGAATCGGATAGGGTCCATAAATCTCCAAAAACAAAAGAGTTTCAAGTGTGAGCACATGATATTATGAATTGATTTTGTTTCAGCTCGCCGGTCCAGAGAGCAGCCCTGGCAAACAACGCTGATGTTACATAGAACATTTGAGCACCAGGGGATTAGCCAGTTTCTAGTTTCCAGGATGCTGTATGAAACTAGCAGCGAGAGAAAAAAAAAAAAAAGACAGGAAGGAGACGAAAGACGAGTGTGAGAAGAATGCTTGTGGATCATAAAATGTGACTCCGGGCAGTGATGATTTAATCTGAAATGCATCCAGACCAGGACTTTTTATTTCTTCTGAATTATCGAGTAAATGGGTGGAGAGGTAGGAAAAGAAAAGAGAGTCATTTTTAACAACAAACCTTTCATAGTGGCATCTCTGATAGATAATAGTTTGTTATCTAGCCTCACTGTTCTTTTCTTGCTGTCATAAAGCCTCCTTTTTATGACCTGACAGCTGTAAGAAACACATAAAAACTACTGGTGTTGTTTACTGTTTGATGCAACAAAAGAGCTATTAAATGTGTGTCTGTTTGGGTGACCGTGCGCATGCAAGTGTGAGTTTCAGCTCACTTGTGTGTTTGACTGTGTGTGTGTGTGTGTGTATGTGCCAGTTTAAGAAAATAAACAGGAGGTCTCAACTGGAGGACTAGCTTTTAGGTCAATAAACAATGTAATGAAAATCATTCAAAAATAACCAGAAATGTGAAAGCATGGTTTCTTTCATGAGACAGGAAAAAGAGTGAAGTGTTAGACAGAGGAGGAGAAGGAGGAGGAGGAGGGGGGGGAGATGGGGAGGAGAGGGAGATGGGGAGGAGGGGGGGTACTGTGTGTTTATGGAGAGAGTAGCCAGCAGCACAGATTGACAGGAAATGGTGTCTTTTTTGCCTGCTGGGCTGTACCACTTGGACTGGTTTGACAGGGGGGGAGATGAATGTGCAGAGCTCACAGACTAAAGCCATTCTATTATCATATATCTCCCATTGTATCAGGCTGTTTGCTTTAGCCCTGCCAGAGTCTATCTGTCTGCTGAGCAACAGTTAGGTCCACAGACCACCTATTGATTTCCTTTGATTTTCTGTCACTGTGAGGGCTCTGCTATTTTTTTTTAAATTGAATTGTATTTTTTTATCAATACACAGACCAGCCAGTGTTAAAGAAGGCTAAATGCAAAAGGTGAAATTTTATGGTGTGACTCCCAATAAAACAATCAACCAAACATGCAGGTGGCAAGAGGCTTTTTTAATCCTTCTTTGTACTGCCGCACTGCATCTGCATCTGCATCCTTGTGTCGCCGTCTGTATCCCTTTGCTAAAGTTTGTCAGATATAAATCCAAAACAAGGTCAAGTGAACCTGTGAGAAGTGTGTCCAGCACATGGTGAGTTTGTATATTGGGGGTATTTGTCTGTGTAAATGCGCTGCGGGGATTGAGTGAGGCAGCCCTCATTCATCACTGTTAAAGCACTTCCAGAGGGAGAGACAGAGAGAACTGCCCATCCTCTGTTCCCTCAAACAGCCTGAGAGGGAGGAGGGATTTACCCTGGCATCTGGTTTCTGGGTTCAACCACAGCACAATGTTCTTTCTCTCTCTGTCTCTGGCTCTCTCTCTCTCTGACACACACATACACACCCGGGCCAGTGGCTGGACTTTAATATGGTTATGATTAGAGACGGGGGCTCAGAGGAGGGAGGGGAAGGGGGCTCATATTTACTGCAGGGAACTGGGGGAGGTGCAGTGTAAAGACAGGCAGAGACAGGGACCAGATCTGAATGGGAGACCATTGGGAGGAAAGGGGTGGGGGTGATGTTTGTTTGTATTCGAGGCTGAAATATGAAACCCAAAACAGCACACACAAGAAAACATGAGAAGAATGGGAAGAAAGTTTTGTCCTCTAACCAGATCGGCTCTTCCTCCAGTGCAGGCTCTGCTGGACGGCCCTCCCTCCTCCTCCTGGGTCCCTCCCTCTCTGGCATTCTCTCCACCCCCCTCTCAGAGCGTCATGCCGAGGCAGTTGGTTCGCTCCACCGTGTCTGGGGCTCAGCGAGAGCTGTGAGAGGCTGTTATTTAGGTCTGTTACAGCAGACAGGGAGCAGCTCACCCAAGGGCAGGGGGAGAGTAGAGAGTCCCACTCAGCTCAGCTTAGCCAGGCAGGATCCAGATCTGCATTCCAGCTGAGAGGGAAAGAGGGAAACTCCAGCGTCGGCAGGAAAGGACAGCAGAGAGAGGCACAGCGAGAGATAAGTGAAGGGAGGGAAGGGAAGGTTGCAAATCCACATAGCTGTTGCTGCTGTGTACTGTTGTCACCGCTTCAGCGAGTGACGTGAGCAGTGGAAGCAGGGCAGGACGCAGACAGGACTGAGGGCTTGTAGAGATTTCTGCTGAGGGTGGGGGGGGGTACCATGTTCGACTGTATGGAGGCTCTGGGAATGGGCCCCCGTCAGCTCTATGATGTCACCAGTCGCGGTGCATGCATGCTTCGGAAGGCGAGCCCCTTCTTTACCGGGTTGGACCCCTTTGCTTGGACGGGCAGTGCAAGTGTTCAGTGTAAGTGGCATCCTGTTTGGATTTCTTGTATGACACAATCATGACTGTTTCTCTCTCTCTCTCTCTCTCTCTCTCTCTCTCTCTCTCTCTCTCTCTCTCTCTCTCTCTCACTCACTCTCTCTCCCTTACACACACACACACACACACACACACACACACACACTCACTCCCTCTCTGTCTTGTTGCTGGCTTGTTTACCCCTCAGGGTTTGGCCAAGGGGGCTGCTGTCAGGGGCTACAGAGCAGCACAGGAAAAGACTGGGACAGACAGTCTCCGCTCACTCCTCACAGCCAGTCTGAGCTGCTCAGCTATCTGAGAGAAACCCTCTGCTATGATATTATATGCACTGTGTCCCTGTGCTTTATTGTACTTGTGTGTGCCTTGTCTGTGTGACCATGTTTGACTCCTGAGTTTGAGCTCATGGAGTCAAGTTTCAATGACAATGTGAGCCACCTGAGGTTTGACCTTGCCAGGTGCTGCATGTTAGAAAGAGGAAAAGGTTTGGTGAGTGACAGGAAGAGAAAACAGTAACATGTTGGATGCACTCTGTTTAGTTTATCTTCCATTTGCAGTGTGGGGTTGATACTTGTCTGCTCACTATAGTTTAATGATGGATGTGGCCCGTTTAAATTATTACACACGTTAAACGTTTTGTGTAGCCTGCTGCGGTCTTCACTGGGCAGAGGTTTGTTTATGCTTCTGGATACTCGATTGATAATGATATTCTTCTTGAGCCGCACAGCCATGAATTAATAAGTAGATGAATTATTTAGTGAATAAATGGATGAATAAATAAGAATGAATTCAAAGTCGTAAGAAAGCCGAGGGATATTCTGGCCTAGCTTTCTCTTCTCTCTTCTTCTGCTTCTGACTTCAGACAAGGCTCTGACTCTAACAACAACAACTGGGGTCCATTTCCATACACTTCCAGGGGGCTGCTGCTGCTGTGAGCCAGTGTGTGTGAGAGTTGAAAAGGAGTGGGGGGTGTGCGAGCATGGTATGGTGGGAGAAGTGTTGAGAGAGCCAAGCCAGATACAACAGTAGAAAAACAATCAGGAATATCAGAGGAGCTGGAGCGATCAGAGAAAGAGCTGAACCCTGTTCTTGTTTTTTGAGAGCTGTTTGTGACATTTTTTCTGTGTTTTTCTGTTTGTTCATCCTCCTGCTCTTTTATTCATTTTTACTGCCTCTTGGGGGGGGGGGGGGGGGGGGGGGTCATCTGTCTTCATTAATCGTGAAGACACCAGCATTTCAGTGGACGTCATGCACACTGGCTGAGGTTTAATGAAGACAGATGCCCTGTCAGTGGAGGCTGAGGCCAGAGGGGACTCCAGCCAGCCCAGCCTGCTCTGCTTAGCTAGGGGAGCCCTGATGATAACAAGATGAGATTTGTTTATTTAATCAATCAGGCTTCTATGGCCTCTGCTTTTAACCCATTCACACACATGCACACGTTTAAAAATTAGACCTCCAGATTCCTGAAGTACGTTTTCTTTGGGATCTTTGTTACCTAAACCAAAGATAAAAAAAAAAAAAGTCCAGAAAAGCTGCCCTGAGGGTACAAGAGCTGAGTCTAACAGAGCAGAGCAAAGTGGAGGCTGGTGTGGTGTACTGTTTCAAGCCCTGTGTGCCCAATAACCTTTGTAAACAAGGCCGCCCTATCCCCGCAGAAGGAGCCATAATGCCTCTCTTTACTGAAGCAGTTGCCCCTCATTGTCCTCATCAATGAAGCTGATGAATTGATGTTTGGGTCTGATATCTCATTAAGTCAGCCCAGCTGCACAACAGAGAGACCTGTCTGACTCCTAATGCCACACTGACACAAGCACACCACTCTGCACACCAAAATAGCCACTGTGTTTGTAAAGAGAGTCACCTAGCCCTGGATTAACACTCAACAATGAGTTACCGTGGGCCCTTTTGTAAAAAGAAGTCAACTGTTTGGCAAATGCTCACTTTGAGTTGCACTTCAGACAACATGGATGTTTATTATAAATCGTGAATTCCTTGGTATTTCTTCAGTAACCTGTAGAATATGCAATAAAACATTTTTGTTCCCCTAAATCTCCCACCAAATGAGTATATTCCATTGTGTTGGCAGTAAATCTCCTGCGGTGATAAGTGTCACTGTTGCTGGCCGTTAGCCAGGGACAATCGGAGGACTTAAAAGTGTGTGGTCAGTTTTCCTGTTTTTTTGTTCACTAGTGGGAGACCTCAACGTCAGAGGTTAGTCAGAGGCTACGGCCTGGCCAATGTCAGATCTCCTGCATGTGTGGCGGCCTTGTCAGCTTGCTGAAAAGGAGACCCTTTCAACCAGCTTGACTTGTGTAATGCTCTTAAGTGCCTTATGCCACAGAGCTGGTACTACATCTGAGCTGCCCTACACATAAGGATAATGGACACTGATTTAGTCATACGTCAATGAGAACTGAATTAGTCAACTGCCTAGGAAGCCATTTGAGAGAGCCTATGCAGACCGATCCCTTCTCCGTCAATGTTCATTTGCTTAGAAGAATGAGTCAATTACGTTTAGCAACTCTCCGGGGTCAGACGAAGGGAAAATGTGTTTTTCTCACCAAAACACACTCGTGGCTCCATCTTTCCAAGCACATTTTGGATATTAATTGTGATGCTCGCAACCGATACATACAAGGGCCGGACGTGGCGGGTAACAGATTGCTGGAGTAATTTGTCACTGTGCGTGCAGTCACGCACACACACACACACATGCATTGGCACACAAGCCTCTTTGTTTTCCCTTAATGTGCTGTTCAAAAGTGAATTGAGGAGCTAATTGAAATGGGGGTATAGATCTCAGCAGCAGTGGCAAAGAAATAAGAGCTTCCTATGACCGCTGGCACATTCTGGCCTGATCATTTTCTCCCTGATAGAAGTCCGCAGTTATTTCATTATAATTACAAAAGATTCAATTAAAAGATTAGAATGCCTGAGGGGGCAGGACTGGGAATAGATAGTGGTATCTTGGTTGGGGGGTGGTGTGCGTGTGCATGTGTGCATGTGTGTGCGAGTGTATGAGAGCGAGAGAGGTAGAGAGGGAGAATGAAGGAGACTTGGAGTTCTAATGAGGAATTGTCACTGCTGTCATACACACATAAATCTCGTTGATTCCTCCAAGATAATGTCAAAACAATGTGCTGAAGCCAGTCCAAGGTCACTGAGTTGTAATTGATACAGCTGAGGGGAAAAAAAACTTCACTTTTCTCAGAAAATGATTATACCACTGCAACTCAATGAGGTGTTTGAAGTAGGGAATCCATAAAAAGTGAAATGTACAAAACACTGAAGCAAAGAGTCTGAACTGTTCATTGTGCTCACAAACACTTCGAAATGTCATTTAAGCTACGACTACATTATAGCGTGTTAGAAGCCATTCATTAAATGTTTTAGAAGTGCTTTTAGATAATGAATAGAAAGGATTAAAGTGCTCCTAATTGATATAATTCTTTATTCGGCTCAGGCTGCTTTGTGTTTTTTTCATGCATGCATTATGCAATGACAATAAAATCAATATTAAGCATACTTAATACATATATATTAGTATAAGTTAATTCTAACCATAAAATAGTTATATCATATTTGCTGTCTGATATTACATCGCAACATGGAAAACATTTTTATAGCATGAAGCCATTTTCAGTATAAGAACTACTTGTGTTTCAGTGTCACACCACCTTGTTCACAGATCTGTCTGCACTAATAGCTGAGCCCATTAATAGGCAGGGCCACCTATAAATAAACAGATTCAGTCCCAGCAGTTGCTTCAAGTTTTTTTCCAGAAGCCCCCTTTCATGTGTGGTTTTGCTTTTGCATAAATAGGAGAGAGTCACCTTGTGCTTGTGTGTGTGCAGTCTGTGTGTGAACTCCTATATGTCAGTGTATGTAGTCTTTGCGTGCCTGTTTGGCTGGCTTTGGGCACCCAGACTGCTGTGTCAAATCCAGAGACAGACAATGTGCCAGGCTGGATTCCTCAGGCCTGTGTTGGAATCCAGCTCCGCTCCAACAGCAGTTTATAGCCCCCTCAGCAGCGTCAGTCACACCACTGTAAATAAAACTCATCAACCACCATGTGGAGGCTGAATCTGGCACCTCGGACTGGCTGTTTGTGTCTTCCTGTCCATCTTCTTTGTTTTTAGCAGTACTTCACAAAACTGCTTACTCTGAAACTTTGCGAGGAGTCAGCCGACAATTTTTGGAGCACAACATGATAGCTCTGGCTGCTATGAGGCAACTGGGCCAACAGTTTGCCTCTGTGTATGAGCTCTATAACAGAAATGTGGAGTTTTGTAAGTTGTTTCACAATAGTTTGCTGGCCACTGAGGAATTGTGGCTGCCCACCCTAACACCCATGTCTGGCTGCTGCTATTGTAGCTGTTTACTGAGAACAGCTCTTTGCCTGCCAGGCACATTTTCCCTTGTACAAAGGCGTGGGCAGTTGGCAGACTACGTGCAAATGTGTGTGTATGTGTCCAGTACTAATGCGTGCACCTGAGAGGGGTTTATTTCACTGGTGAGGATGTGATGTACCCTTGCACATGTGTGTTTGTTTATAGCATACAGGAGCATGCGTGTGTCAGCTCGGAGCCGTGTGTGAGCTTAATGGGAAGAGAGCAGTTCTGGTACCTCCGTGTTATTGACTGACAGCCTGGCTCGAGTGTTGCTAGGGGCTTCAGTGTTATGGGAAGCGAAGGCCTCGGTCTCGGCCGGGACTAGAAACCCAGACGAGCCTGACTGTCCTCCCTCTGTGCATGTGTGAATGGGCTGTGTTTACGCAGCCGACAGTGTTTGGCAGGCAGCGGTGAGCGGCCCGTGTAGTACAGCCATTATCTGGGCTCAGGGCTGAGAGAAGGAGGAAGGAGGCCCGTTGGCGATGTTCTGCCTTGGACATTAGTCAAATTCTGCCCATGTGCAACTACCGTGACCATCTTTCTGAAAATGAGGCACGAGTTCATTTGTATATACTCGCATCCGTTCATTTGTTTGCGTGTTTACATACCCACTGCAGTGTGTGCGTCTGTCTGTTTGTGTATATTTTGCCTGTGTAATCTCTGAGGAGGAACAGGTGTGTGTAAACTGACATGCCTGTAATTGTGCGCCGAGCTGATAGTTTGGGACTTTTTTACAGGGAGAAGATGAGTGTCAGTTTATGTTTACGTGTGCACATGAAAGCAGGTCATTGGGAGAAATCAGGTTAAGGCAGGAAACAGAAGAATGTGTTCCCATTTTGAGAACTCAACATACAGCTGGTCAGTTTTCAGACTTTTCTCCAGCTTGCGGTCATATTTTGTAACCAAGGCCACAATTTATTTCCTTTTACTGTGTGCGTATGTCTAAAATTTGACAAATAGTCTACAGTACAGCTGTGGAAAAGAACTTATTTATTTAACTTTCTGTTTCTGCTTCAGCCAGACTTCAGATTTATTTATTTTGGATAAAAGGATACGATAAGTAACGATCTTATCTTTCATCTCACTTCATTGCCTTCACAGTCATCCATTCCCTGTGTTGGCACTTAGACACACACATGTGTACAATTCCTGTTATAAACTCTATTACATGTAAATTTGATTTTGAAATGAGGTCTCTTCTGCATAAATGTTGCTATCTAAATATATTTTTGTCACCTTTGTAACATAGGAATCAGGTTACTGCTGAAAAACAACAATTAGCAGGTTACTAAAGTAATGTTAACACACTCACTGTTTCTGTGGGCTCCTGCAGTAGATATTTTTCTCTGAATCTGACACAAGAAGTGCATTCTCACTTACACACATGACATATACTCATGAGCAGGCATGCAGGAGGGAAAAAAAGCACATGCTTTTCAGTGGCTACAAACTGCCAGATAATACGTCCATGTCTCCACTGGAGCGTGACCTGTGACTGAATGAGAGCTGGCTGTAACCCCTCGGTCATTAAGCCTGGATTTATCAGCTTCTGCTCCACTGTATGAACACCTCACATTTGCCAGAAAACACAAGAGAGAAGACCAACGAGACAGACGGATGGCCAGTTAGACAGGAAACAATCCAGCAAATGAGTTAGGGGCTGCTCTGGATGATTTATGCCTTGTTCAGGAATGCTGAGGGGTACAATGCTGTTAAGGGAACTGACTGAATGGGCATTGCATACTTTCTGTGACGTATTTGTGATCCCTGAATGGTAATAGTCTAAATGTCAAACTGTGACATTATTGCCCCATATTTTAATGCTACATGGAACTTCCCTCTGCGACACCTTTAGAGACAGTCACAGAAGGAAATGAATCACTGTGTGGCTCTAATTTGAGTATCTCGTCAGTGTTTCGACAGCCTCCACCTAGATGCAGAGTTGGGCAACCTGTTGGCAGATGATTGACAAGCAAAAGTGAAAAACTGATTTGCATAATTTCTTCACTGTATCACTCAAAGCAGAAGTTTCTCAGAATGGCTGCTTCATGTGATATGACTCTGGCTGTTCGTGCCAGTTTAAGGGGACTGCCAGTGGTTTAGAAATCACAACGTACATATGGATTGCAAATCACTCAGACAACAGGAAGCCACAGTCATTTTCTTGCTGCTCTGCCAGTGTTGATATGTCTGTCTTATTCCCATTCTCTGTCTTTGCTTTTTCAATCTCTCTCAGGGCTGCCTTTAAAGCCCTTCCAAGTGACTGGATGGATGAAAACATAGCTGTAAATGCTTTTCTGGACTCAGTAAAATCATAAAAGATGTTAAATAGATAGCTATGAGTGCATGATTTAATCATCTACTAAGCTCACATGCAAGGCCCAGGAAAACGGCAAAAGGAAACTGCGTAGAGTGTGCAAACCTTTTACGTGTTGAGTGGGATTGAGATATGTGCTACTACTTTTGGGTAGGATTGTTCCTTCCAATAAGTGGTTTGCGTTTGCACGCTTCGGTCTGTGGTGCTTCCCCAATGTGCTGGAGTTAATACTACTGTTGTTGTTTACGTTATCCTCCTTTCCCCTCACTTCCTCTGACAGAGCGAGGCTGCAGCCAAGGCTGGGCTACTTCTACTTTTGTAGGTTTCTATTGTTGTGGGGAGGAAGCAATAGCAATTGAACGAGCGCTAGTGGCCTTGCCAGAGACAGACAGGTGAGAGCCAGGGCTACAGATGGTGAGAGGAAGTCTGGGAGGACGAGAAACAACCCGAGGATCAAAGACTCAGGGTTTCCCTCGATGACTGTTCTCTCCTCTATTCTCTCCTCACCTCGCCTGCCTGCCTGCCTCCGCTCTCTGTCTGCTTCCTCGCCTGCCCGTGAGTTGTCCTGTCTTCTTGACATGATCAATGGCCCAGGCCTTGGCCGCATTGCCAGGTTTAGGTTCACTCTCCAGTCACTGGAGGTGAGCTGTGTTCCTCTCTGTCTTCTGGTGGGCAGATGAAGAGTCAGCTGGTGCTCACCGCGGGGATGAGGGGGCACATTTTTTCCACAGATCTGCACTTGACTGTCTGGTTTTTTTTTCCTGTCACGAAAGGCCACTGAGTGAAATCCTTTTATTGAAACTATATTTCCTTGAATTTCCCCCCTCTTTTTAATACCTCTTTCCTCAAGTGCTGTACAAGGACATTTGAAGGAAACTTTATTTGCCGGGTTCACAGGGGACAGGCAGCATGTCTGTTTGAAGCCAACTTGTGTGTTTCTTGACAGGGTTGTGTGGTGCAGGAAAAGGGGGGTGCCTGCTGCCAAATGTTGGCTCGGCCGACTACATCAAGAAAATATCAAAAGGCCCTTTATGAGGTGCTGTAAAGAAGAAAGGGTGTTTTCAGAGCACCACCAGACTGCAAGGGTAATTCCACTTTTTAAAATGTGCCCCGAGGATACATGCTTATCCCACCTGCTGCCTTTCCTGCTCTGCTCTGCTTATGGGGGGGGGGTGTTAGATAAAGAGGGTTAAGTGTGTGTGTGTGTGTGTGTGTGATGTGTGTGTGTGTGTGTGTGTGTGTGTGTGTGTGTGTGTGTGTGTGATGTGTGTGTGTGTTGGTAGCAGTTTGTGTGCCATGTCACATTTTGTCATTATCCAAAAGTCAAAAGTTTTGTCATTAGCACTCAAAGCAGCTATGAGCACATGCCAAAATGTTTTTACACGACATACAGTGTGTGTCTGCTGTCGGATCATGTGCCTACGTCATGAATCTTCACTTATGTGTTCGTCTCTTTCGGTGTGTTTCAAGACTTTCTGCTGGTTCTGACAGAAGGGTGTAAATTCCTGTGTGTGTGCGCGCGCGTGTGTGGGTGTGGGTGTGGGTGTGTGTGAGTCTGTGTGTATTAATGTCTGGTGTGTTTTCACTGCTCAAACCTGAGCCATCTTGTGGTCGGCAACCCTGTTTTTTCATAGACCCTATTTCAAAAGACAGCTTAGTGGGGCCTCTTTACAGGCGTGTGTGTGTGTGTGTGTGTGTGTGTGTGTGTGTGTGTGTGCGTGTGTGCGTGTGTGCGTGCGTGCGTGTCTGTGGGAGCCCAGGTAATGATCTTTCTGACAGCTGTTGAAAGGCGTTGCTACTGCTCAACACCTTTAATAAAGCATCCCCCCCTCCTTGTCAACACGCTCAGGAATTCGTCCCAGTTTTTTTTACTTCTCTATTTCTTTCTTTGTCTCTTTGGTTGTAGGCAGGTACCATTGTGAGTGCTTGTGTAACTCACACAATAGAGACTTGATAGACCTCCCACTGGAACGCTTGCAGGTGACTCAACAGTGTGCAACAAGGCTTGAACAGAGCAGCAGTATTACAGTATTTGACCTGTGGGATTCGCATGTAAGAAGGTGTAGTAGCGACGTACTCAAAAAGTGGTTAGAAAAGCAATGACGGAGATCCTCCGGAAAGACTGGTACTGAAAAGAGGAAGGAAGCAAGTCTGTTGTATGGGAACTTGCAGCAGAAGCCTCTGAAAGATGGCAGGAAGACGTGGGCAGAGAAACACAGTGAAGAAAAGTGAAACGTGCTGACACCACTGACAAGGGTGTGGTACTTTCTTTTCCTCTTTCATGAAGCCCAGTTCTTGGAAACCGTGCTGATGGTCACTCAGTCAGTACCCTGCTGTGCTGTAGCCTCTGCGTTGGCGGAGAGGGCCAAGGGCACCCTCAAAGGCCCCACCTAGTGTGCCAGCAATTCTCCCAGCCCACTGTTCACCATCCTCTCTCAATCTGCTGTCCTTCTGCCACGACTGTCTGCCCAGTGCCCACCCCTCTTTTCACAGTGAGCCCTACTGTGTGCCCCTCTCACCCACGCCGCCTCAAAGCCTCACACTCTCTTTTGCTGCTCAGTGTATTCGACATGAACACGCAAGCTTCTGCAGGCTGCTTAATGAAAGTGGAGATTGAGACAAAAGGCCACACATGCCCATGCTTGCAGTTTAAAGCAAACACAAAAAACATGGGCCGCACGCACGCACGCACGCACGCACACACACACACACACACACACACACACACACACAGGAGGATTATTTTAATGAATACTGGAGCTTACTGGTGTACTGTTACCAACAGTCCTGAATTTACAAGTGAAATACGGGCTGCAAAGAGAGCGCAGCACATGACAAAAACACAAAGATGAACACCTACAAATATCTCTCCACCACTTTCTCATTTACTGTACTGGACGTACGCTGGCATTAGACACAAACAGCCCATGCATTCGCTCTCACATGCCAAGACTAGACTTCTGGAACAGTGTTACGCTGAAGATTCAATCACACCAACAAGTCACGTAGACAAAATCTCCAGGCCTATTGTGAAAGAATACTTGTTGTGCTGCCAGAATGTCATATGCTGTTCAGTTAAAAGGAGTGTGTTGCAACACAAAACAGGAGCCGCATAGTCATGCCTTTGCTCACATACATTAGGAACACTCCCCTTTCCAGTTGAGTGAACAGCAGGCAGCTTCAGTGTTACCAGAATGTCCCTTGTTTTTCTACACTATCTCCTCCTCTTCTCTCTTTTCCCCTTCTATTGTATCTGTTGATCCTAAAGGGATGTCAATTGGCCTGGTTGACTTGACCTAGAATTTGATTTAATTGACCCAGTTGAAGTCACCTTCAGCGAAGCAGCTATTTCTGTCGTGTGCAGTTGCATTTCACATGTAATGAGGTTGTGGAGAATGATGTACTGCGCATCCCACTCAGGCTGAAGCATTGAAGTGTAATGTTGGTGGAGCAGATTGTGTGTGTGTGTGTGTGTGTGTGTGGGGGGGGGGGGGGGGGGGGGGGGGGTTGTAGCCACTGAATAGTATCTGTGTGTATGTGATCAGAGGATTAGGTCTGGTCAGTGCAGCTGGGCCGCTTGTGCACAGAGAGCGCTGCATCAAGGGATTAGGGAGTAAACTGATACTTAGCAGGAAACGAACAGTGGCTACTGATAACTTAGCTATCCTCTCTTCTTGCCTCTCTTCTCCACTTCTCCTCCCCCAACAACAGCAGCCACCCACCTATCCCGCTCTTCATCTCATCTGTCCGTCATCAGCTCACAGGCCTTGGCCAGCGGATTGTCATGCAAATGGTGCCCCGGGCCTCGAAGCGCTGATAAGGAGGGCCTCTCATTTCACAGGGCTTTGTTTTCTAAACAGTGATGAGCTGAGTTGGAGAGACTGGGAAAAAGGGGGCTCAGGATGGCTGCCTGAATGGGCCCTCTCACTGTGGCGCCCTGGGGTAAGTGGTGCAGGGGATTTGGATGGAGCAGGCTGAATGAGGCGAAGTCTGGGAGGTGGGTTCAGGAGTCATGTTCTCTGGCAGGAACCAGGTTCAATGTGTTGACAGAGCCTGATGTATTCTCTCTCTATCGCTGCTGTCAGAGTTCCCTCCAGGATGGACTTTCTCCCTTTGGCTCGCTTTCTTTATCCATTGAGACGGTGTCAGTCAGTGTTCGTTACTTGACGCCACATATGGTTTGTCCTTTTCTCAGGGGTTGTCAGCGCTCGGTCTGGAGTCTCATTTGCTGCTGTTATTGTTGCATAAACACAGTGGTTCATGGCACGTTCAGAGGGTTTCTGCTCTCGCACTGACCCTGCCGCTTTGTTACATTCTGGCCAAAGAGATATGAGAACTGCTGCAGAAACATTCAGCGGGCCGAAACTTCAGGTTTTAGATTGATTTGCACATTTGGCTTTGGGGTTGCTCTATAAACTAATGGAAAACATATTTGCCTCCAGCAAAGTGAGGCTTTCAAAGGAGGAATTTGAATGCGGATTCTGAAAAGTCAAATATAAAAATACATATGAAAAACAGATGTTTAAGCAGCAGGCAACAAATGAAAAATGTCAGACATATTTCTGTTACTATCATTAATGAGGTAGCAGCAGGCCAGTCACAGCAGCTGTAGCAGCAGTGGTCAACTTGGTCTTGAACAAGACTTGCCCTCAGGAGCAACTGTGTCCTCCCCCCCCCACCCCCCCCAACCCTTGCCTCTTTCTCTGTTTTTTATCAAATTCCTCTTTTTACGCCCCCTTTTTCTTCTTTTTGAAGTCTCCCCTCTAGTAAAAAGCCAAGCTGGTGGGTTTTCGCCTCAGCCTTGGATGTGAGAAGGGGGGGGGGGGGGTTTGTAGGTTAAGTTTAGGCAAGCCCTCTGTGCTTTCCATTGAAGGTGCTGGGGGGAGGTGGGGGCAGTAAAAGTTAGAATTTTAGAGCCTCCCTGTTTTTTATTTTATGATTGGCTTTTTTTTACGGGCTGGGAGCTACAGCTGGTGGTGTGAATAGCTGCCCAAGGTGACTGAGTCCCAATAAAGTGCAGGCCAGCCGGGCTGGGGCCTCCAGTCCGGCCATGGGACCGCCTTTATAGGCCGCCTTACGAGCCGAGGCCTCTGTTAAAACCTGGCAGGGCTGCACTGAGGAATTTAGGGCCAGGAAACAAGAGAAAAAAAGGGTTTGTGTGTCAGGGGGTGGTGGGATGCAGAGTTGGGGGTTGCATTTAGAGGGTGACCAAGGGTGAAAGTGTTTGCGCGAGTGTGGGTGAGGGGGGCACATGTGTGTCCGTGAGTTTGCGCAGGCTAGCATGTGCGATGAGGGTCTGGTCCTATATGTGTGCAGCAGCTTATGTTTCTCGGGGGGAAGTATGGAACCTATACACCGCACACTTGAACATCCAAAGGAGCCCATATGGGGTCCACTCTGGAATATAATGAAGTGTAATGTACCGTAGCAAATATGTGACTCGAGGAAGCGCTGACGTCACAGCCGTGTCCAAGTTTGAGAGGTAGAAGTAGGGCCTTACACCGGCTTCGCATGCCTGTGTGTTTGTCACGAGCCTACCCTGTGCGTGCAAGATGTCCACGTGAGGTGACATCAGTCTGTGGAATGAGGAAGGGCCTGCTTTGTCTCCCTCTGTTACCTGTCCTTATCAGACTACCTGTCAGTCAGTAGCCCTCTTGCTTACTGCTATAAAACACAGTTTTGTCTCTGCTGTCAAGACTCATTCTTCCCTTTCACAAGAACCGGTAATATGGCCATATGAAATCCTGAGTCCTGCCCATTAAAGTGGTCATCGGTATCAGGACGTAGAAGCGTTTGTCTTTAGCTCACTCTCTTTCTTTTTCTAGATCTTATTAAATAGAGACAATTTAAACAGTGTGATAATGTATAATGGCTGGGAAATATATCAATATCAGCTTATTTCAATATTGTAACATGAGACTAGATGTTGCCGGATTGTGATATCGTAAGTGTAGAAAATATTTATAAAAAAAATAATATATTTGATTTTGGCCCTTCAGTGTATCTCAATCTACATGCAGGCAACATGTTAATCAACTGAACACACTCCCCAGTGTCTCCCGCTGTCTTCACAAGGCAAACGAAGAAGGAAAAGGAGCCGCTGTCAGCTGTCACATCATGTCTGAACGCAGTTAAACACGCTCAACTGTCCACTTGTTGGACGAGTGCACATGTGGCATTTGTAGACTGAAACAGTAGCTGTAGGACAATGATTAGTGGCAAGTTGTGCTGATGCGCTCTGCTGTCCTTTTTTTTTTTTTTCTTTACTCACAGCGGTGGAGACCCAGAGCACCAGCTCAGAGGAGATGGTACCCAGTTCTCCGTCTCCACCTCCCCCACCTCGTGTCTACAAGCCCTGCTTTGTGTGCCAGGACAAGTCCTCGGGGGTACCACTACGGGGTCAGCTCCTGTGAGGGCTGCAAGGTGAGAAGAACCTGCCGCAGCCGTCTTGAGCTCCGCTTTTCCTGGATTTCTTACACACATCCATAAAAACGCTGCGCTGCAAGAATTATTAGTGAGCGTTCAAGTTCGACCGATAAGAACTGTGCAAGCGACCTGTAGCCAGGAAAAGTAAGATGACTTACTGTGAAAAAAAATCATTCATTAAGAAGGCCCCAGTGGAAAGTGAAAAGTAGATTTTCTATTTTGGTTTCAACTGAGAGGAAAGGGGTGAACAAAAGGGGAGTATGAAAGACAAACAGTTAAATGTCACATCCTTTATTTGCTAACTATCTCTCTCTCTCTCTCTCTCCTACCCTCTCCCCTTTTGTCTCTTATTTCCTGATGCTTCAGGGTTTCTTCCGTCGCAGTATCCAGAAGAACATGGTGTACACCTGCCACCGAGACAAGAACTGTCAGATAAACAAGGTCACACGCAACCGCTGCCAGTACTGCAGGCTGCAGAAGTGCTTTGAGGTCGGCATGTCCAAGGAAGGTGAGCCCTCCAAGACTGAGGAACCCACTTCTAAACCGGGGTTATTCATTCACTTCAGCAGCCAAGAGCTCAAGCACACACACACGCACACGCACACGCACACACGCACACACGCACACACACACACACACACACACACACACAGGCACACACAGGCACACACACACACACACACACACACACACACACACACACACACACACACACACACACACACACAGGGCTGCAGATTCTAGGTTCTCTTATTGATCTATTAATGCTCAGTCAGAGACTCTGGGAAACTATGCAGCAGAGAGACATGAGCAGATGATGAGCGTACCAGGGGTGGTGATCAGGGCGAGGCTGGGCACTGTACCAATCATATGACTAATCGTTTTGCAAAATGAATCTGACTTCCTCTTTCACCACAAAACCTCGCCCCTCTAGCTAGCACAGACTCTGCTTTCATTCAGAAAGACATTAGAAAAAAAACAACCACATTTTCAGCTTCGACAAAGATATCGCTGGCATAATTCTCGCTGTTTGCACAATCAAAGACCCCCAGTTTTGAGCCGACATAAAGGTCTTTATGTCGACCTTGTGTGCGGTAAAACTGCGTGTAAGTGGCAGTTTCTTGCCCTTCACAGAGCCCGCAGGACATGTATGTGGGTGTAATGTTTGTGTGGGATGTGTGTTAAGACCGGGATCACATTGTGCCTCTGCTATTACTGGATATCCTGAGAGGAAGGAAAGTATGGGAGGAGGAGGGAGAGGAGGCAGAGAGGGAGAGAGTGGACTGGCTCATGTGCACCGGTCAAGTGGATAGAGGGATCGACAAGGAAGCGAGCGGGGTGATAAGAAGGAGATAGCCCAGTGTCCGTGCCGCGCTGAAGGAAATATGTTAATGCTGTTAAGAGCAACCTGTGTTGCTGCTTAGTTCTGGTTTCCCCTCGCATGCAACATGTCCTTGGCAGTGGTGAACGACTCTAAACATGAGTGTTGCGCATGTTTTCAAAAGTCATCACAGATAGAGGAAATGAGCTTTCTGTAAGGGAACTCTGAAACGGCAGGAATAAAGGACTTTGTACAAAGTAATGGTCTCTTCTAACTGCTGTTTTTTGGGTTTTGTTTTCTTGATGTAGCGGTGCGTAATGACAGAAACAAGAAGAAGAAGGACGTGAAGGAGGAGGTGGTGCTTCCCGAGAGCTACGAGCTGAGTGGAGAGCTCGAGGAGTTGGTCAATAAAGTCAGCAAAGCTCACCAAGAAACCTTCCCGTCACTCTGCCAATTGGGCAAATACACCACCGTAAGTTACACTGATAGACTTGAACCTACACTGCTGGTCACTCGTGCTGTGTGTGGCAACATTCTCCGAGCTATGCCGTCACTCAGTGTTCCACAACAGCGTGCAAAGACGTAAATTCACCGTAGCTTTCCCAACATAGTGGTGGCTTAACTAATTCAGTTCCCCATTAAGCCATCTGTGTGGCCTCTGAATGATTGATGCAACATGTAAATGGATTTTCTTTGCCTTGATTGATGTAAAATGTAAATGTGTTGTGAGGCTCAGACACTCTTCATGCAAACAGGGTTGCACACCTCCTCTGATACGACATGCTGATCTGTGTGTGTACTGTTGTGTTTCAGAACTCCAGCTCAGACCACCGTGTCCAACTGGATCTCGGGCTGTGGGACAAGTTCAGCGAGCTCTCCACCAAATGTATCATCAAGATTGTGGAATTTGCCAAACGGCTGCCGGGTTTCACCACCCTCACCATCGCTGACCAAATCACTCTGCTTAAGTCAGCTTGCCTGGACATACTGGTGAGGAGCCATTGTTTTCTTATTTTACCCTTCTTTCCTCCTCACTCACTTTTGTAAATACAGGAACAGACCCTCACGCTGAGGTGAGGGTATACTGGCATCTGGTGGTCATAAGGGTGCAGGACAGTTTGCCCAGATAATGCCGAGTCCACTGTGCGAGAATAGTTATAGAAATAGAATAACGCCGCCACGTATGTTGGTGCTGTAAAACCTCTCTGTCACTTTTACATCATGTTTAGCTCCATGTTTTTATGTTTTTCCACCTTCTTTTACTTGTAGATGCTGAGAATCTGCACACGCTACACCCCAGAACAGGACACCATGACCTTTTCAGATGGCCTGACTCTGAACCGGACCCAGATGCACAATGCTGGTTTTGGACCGCTTACAGACTTGGTGTTTGCCTTCGCTGGCCAACTTCTGCCCCTGGAGATGGATGACACAGAAACCGGTCTCCTCAGTGCCATCTGCCTCATCTGTGGAGGTACTGCAGTGTACACACACACACACACACACACTGACTCAAACACTTGTAAGGAAGAAGCGGCTTCAGTAAATCTGTTCTTTTAGCAATGTCACTGCTTTGACAGGATGTAATGTGAAGTCCAAATATTTCTGGTTTAAAAAATAAAATAAAATAAAAAAATAAAAAAATAGAAGGAGATTATAATGTGTTCTCTGTGTTCCTCGTCAGACCGCATGGATCTAGAAGAGCCCCAGAAAGTGGACAAACTGCAAGAGCCTCTTCTTGAGGCTTTGAAGATCTACGCTCGTCGCCGCCGCCCCAACAAACCTCACATGTTCCCACGTATGCTGATGAAGATCACCGACCTCAGGGGCATCAGTACGAAGGGTCAGTATGGAGGGAGAAATTTGTGTGACGAACTCAGAATCCTAAGTAATTTGTAATTACGTTAAGAGACATCTCTTACAAGAACCTCTGCAAGCTTCAGCCCTTCGGTGTGCCATTTGTATTGAAGCAGTGTCTTTGAGACGTGACTGCTGATTATCTGCGTTCCGTTTCCAGGCGCAGAGAGAGCGATCACTCTGAAGATGGAGATCCCAGGGCCGATGCCTCCTTTGATCAGGGAGATGCTTGAGAACCCGGAGGCCTTCGAGGATCAAACAGAGAGCAACGAAAGCCCGCCGCCTCCGCCGCCGCCGCCGCCGCCCCCGCCGCCGCCGCCGGCCCTGGTCCTGAAGCAGGAGGCTGAGGATGAGGACGACAGCTGGGCCACAGAGAACGGCAGCGAGCCGTCGCCAGAAGAGGAGGATGAAGACGACGATGACGATGCGGGAGATGAAGAGCGAGACAGGGTCTCGGACAGTGACGGGGAGCCCTGGGGGGTTTTGGATAACATAGATGGGTCGAGGAAAGGCCTTGTAGGGAGGGCGCAGTAAACGGAGCATTTCATATATACACACTCATGACGCATACAGGTTCTTCATACACACGCACGCACGCACGCGCACACGCACACACGCACACACACACACGTACAGACAAACAGCACAACCTAACTCTCTCTCCCACCTCAAGAAAATGCTGGCCTTCCCTCGCCTCCCCTCCCTCCCTCCCTCCCTCCCCTTACTGCACATCATTGCGTCCTCCTCAGTGGAGCACAGCAGAGCCTTAAGTGTACAGACACTTCTAACTCAGGCCTCATGGTCCATGACAAGTGAACTGCAGAGAAATAAAGTCAAGGAGAGATGACAGTAAACCGTATGAACTCCTGGCTTAGCCATGAGGGAAGTAAACGTGACAAAAAGAACATAACCTCTTTGAGAAAGTCAAAATGTTTCTTTTGTTTCCCCACTATTGTTGTTTATATCTAAATAGGGGAACGGCCAAAACCAGACACCAGAACTGAGCAGTTGATTCCGTTGGATTACAACGACCACATTTCTTACAAAAAAAAAAAAAAAAAAAAAAAAAAAAACAAGAGTACAGGGCAAAACCAAATTGAGTATGCTAAATTTTTTTTTTTTTTTTTTTTTTTTTTTTTTTTTTTGTGGTTATTACTTTTGAATATTGTTTTCAGTTTCTTCCTTTTTTTCTGTTTATGAATAAGTCCATACATATCTATATACCATTATATTTGGTCTTTTATTTGTTATTCTGGTTTTATATATGAATCCTTTAGACAAGTTTTTTTCTTTGAAGAGCTTTCCTGAGAAGATATTCAGAGGGAAAGAAGGGTAATCAGAACTGGCTGGGTCTTCCTTATCAGCTACATATGCTTAGCTCGGGCTTCTTGGAGCACTTTGGCTCACTGTGGATGTCAATGATAATCAACCCGGAGGACTATTGTTATGTTGCAGTGACTTAATCAGTTTCTTTTATCAGGGAATTGGCATTATTCTATTTTGCTGTTGTTGCAGCCAACATTTGCTGTCAATGCAGGAAGTAAGTATCTTTGTGCCAAAGTTAGGAAAAGTCATCTTCGGAGTTTGACTACTGGCAGGGACTCCAGCTACAATCCAGCGATCCTCACAGCAGAGTGCTCACTCACACATGCACTAAAGATCACACCCTCAGTCTCACGCACAGTCTACACACACATATACCAAGCGCGCACGCACACGCACACGCACACACACACACACACACACACACACACACTCCTTTCCCTCTACGCTCAGCGGTAGCAGATGTGCTGACCTGGCACCGAGTGCCGGGACCGAGATTTAGACTTGACCGTAAATGTAGCACTTTCGTGATCCCCCCCCCTATCAAGTAAGGCACATCACATCCGTTAAGAGTGGAGCTCCCGTCTGTGAGCGCAGATCTCCGTTAGCATGTCGAAACGTCAACACATTGAATACAATCAACCTTAGAGCGCTCCCTGGTGATGTCGGTAGATAAATACAGACATTCAACGCAGAAAATTCAGCAAAAACATCCACACATAGTAGCATCATATGCATCGACACAATGATTAAAGGCATATGCAAGCCGAAAGCAGGAATTCTCATGGAAGACATTTTGGAATCAGACTCAGGGCTTTTCAGTAAGGACCAAACCCTAGCTGCTTTCAGGCACGCTAGAAACAGGCAATATTTATGTGTGTATTCTTAACTATGTGTGGATTCTCAACCCCTCTGTGTGTACATAGAAGGTTACAAGTCTGAAAAACAGTATGGATGCCAGTCTGACTCTCTTTAAAAAGGGGGGGGAGGGGGGGGGGGGACTATCATCATCGTCGTCGTCATCGTCTTCATCATCATCACCGGCCCACCCTGTGTTCACACTGGCATCCATGCAGCCAACTGCCTTCTCATCCCAAAAGCCATTCTATCAATTTGTCTTCTTGTGTGTACCTTCACTTCTTTTTGAAGAAGAGCGGAGGATTTATGTGTTTTCATGTATTATTTTTTTTATTGCCAAAACGTCACAGCGGGCGATCAGCTGGGAAAGAACAGCTGACAAACAGTACAGAGGTTTCTTCTGTTACTCTCTGAAGCAATATGAACACTCTTTCTGTAGCAGTGAGAGGTCCCATCTTCTGAAATATGGGCAGGTCTCCTCATTTTTTGATGTGCGTGCGTGCGTGTGTGTGTGTGTGTGTGTGTGTGTGCGCGTGTGTGTGTGTGTGTGTGTGCGTGTGTGTGTGTGTGTGTGTGTGTGTGTGTGCGTGTGTGTGTGTGTGGGCGTGCGTGCGTGCGTGTGTGAGTGCTTTAACATGTTTTCAGTCATTGGGTGGATGTTGTCGGCATGGTGCTGTCACACAAAAACGTCTGTGTGATGACCTCATCCTTTCTGTCTCTCCGCTGAGCTGTCATAACTTCAGTGACGGTAACGCAGGCAGAACATTGAGATTATGTTGTTCTTATATATATATATTTTTTTTTTTTCCAACATGGCCAAGGTGTTGTCTACCCTCTGTTTATGTCAACTCTTGTCATACAAAGAAAAGCCATATAAACAGTAAGAGGCACAATAAACTACTTTTGTGAGATCGTTGAACGTTTTATTATATTGTCTCGTCAACAATGAATACATTTTACGGAAATTTCACTCTTGTGCTGAGCACACACGATTTAGGAAACACTGCAAATGAGTACTTTGTTGAAATCCGACCCTTCATTACCAGGAAGCAGCAGTGGAGGGAGCTCTTGCACCATGACTGCAGGGTGTGCTGCATGCAGCAGTGTTCAGCAGAGTGCAGGATGAGAACAGGGTCTGTTGGGTCATGGAGAGCTGTGGGTGCAGAGGCTAATAAATCACAGCCTCCTGCTGAACAAGGACATCAGATAAAGGTCTGTTCCAAAGATTTGTTCACCCTGCAGTTAGAGTGCAGGTGGTGGTGTAAAAAAAAAAAAAAAAGAAGAAAAAAAAAAAATCACAGAATTACTCTTTCCAGTAGTTTTGTGTCAGTGGTCTAAAAGTTGCGCAAGGAAATCGATCTTTTATGATTTATTTGGTGAATTTTAGAAAGATGTAATAGAGAACATCTGAGAAGTATACTATAACATCACAACATGACAAATCAAAAAGAGATAGAAAATACGTTGTACAAGTCATACATAAATCATATATCTCAATTGTTAGATGCATTACAGGGAACATTATACTGAAAAATGTAATACTGTTGGGTTTTGGGTCGAGCAAAACGAGGCATTTTAAGACATCACCTTCAGTTTGGGAAAGTTGTGATGAGCCTTTTCATTTATTTTTATGTTTCATAGATTTAAAGATCAATGAGAAAAAAATGCAGATTAACTGATGATAAAAGTAATTGTAGATGCAGTTCCAGATATTAGTTATGTTTATATTCGAGGTCTTGCAGGGAAAGTGAAAGTGACGCTTTCATTCAGTAAGTGGCCCGACGCGGTCTCAGATTATGTTTGCCTTCTGTGATCTTTGAGCTTGTACACGAGTCTCTTGGATCCAGAACTTGCTAACGACCTCTGAAATATGAGAAGATGTTGGAGCTTTAACTCAAAGTCAGCACATTTGTCAGAATATGTCAAAAACCTGGACATACAGTAGTTGTGAAAACTTCCTTTGAAACAAGTAACTGAATGAAACAAGGAAAGGCTGTAATGTGCTCAAACATTTTTCAGGTTACCCTGTAAACATAAAAAAATCAGGAGTTATGTATTCGTCACGGGTTATAATGTTTATCTGGACTATATCACTGTCACTGACATTATCCCTTTCTCTTGATTGAACAGGAATCCTCTTAATAAAGGGCTCCTGATAGTAAATATCTCTTTTTTTCAGCGGGCCAGTGTAGGATACTGACGCCTCACCTTGATTTTATTAATAGAGAGCCGGAAAGAGAGAGGATCAGACGAGGGTGATAAACAGAGATGAGATTCTATCAATTATATGATTGCTTTAATTAACTATCATTAAAGACAGATCAATAACGGCAGACTGGAATTAAAATAAGGCCCATACATTATACACTATTTTACAAGGAACAATCAAATTGCCTCATATACTGAACCCTGCGAGGTGTTGCCATGGGAACCCATGGTAGGGTTTGGTTGTGCTTGGGGGAATTTAAAGGAGCCGGCCGGGTTGGATTTCTATATACTCATCCTCACTCATCCTCACACATTAGTGCTGCTTGATTAAGTAATTACATGAGATGGGAAGGCTTATTCACTGGGAATGAAAAAAAGGTATGGAAATGTGACACCTAAAGGTTCAACCGTACAATGAATTAATAAAGGGTAAAAAAAAAAGTCTCCCTTGTAATATTCTTACAGCCACAGGACATCAATTATTCACAAAAATAGTAAAGAATCCATAAAAGTAGGTCATGAGTGTGGCATACCAGAGAAATTAATTTGAATATTTAAACTCAGAGAGAGAGAGAGAGAGAGAGAGAGTGCAGCAGATCTGAGTTTGCTCTGATCATGAGCAAACTGTAGAGGTAGCTCAGTCAACACACAGGAGAGATAATGGACCAGCAAAGGCTGCAGGTCCTCAGAGAGTGATCGGGAGAATAAAGCTCAGTGAACCCAGGTGCTCCTGGCAGCAGTTAGGGAGGAAGGGCCTCGGCTGCGGGTGTGATAAAGACATGTGACCTGAGTTTGATGTGATTAAAAAGAAAACTGGAGGGTCTCTCTATGTGCACCTGAAGCCATATACAAGACAGAGAGGTGTATATGTCATGTGGTGGATGCACGGAGTCGGGAGCAGGGTCACAATGTGAAATGCTACATCATTTACAGTCAGCATCCTGCTTGGGTCAGAACAGACAAAAAGGACGTGTTCGTCATTTGTTACATATGCAGTGAATCCGTGGAGGGTTGGGAATCACTCAAGGGGAGAGAGAGGAGAGGTGAGGGGAAGGTGAGAAACGTTTTCAAGTGCAAAGACCATAAATTTAACACCTTCCCCCTGTACGAGCAGAGAGCCAGACGGGCCATCTTACAGAAAGGGTAATGGACAAAGTGATGAAGAAACGGGTAAAGGTATCTGTGACAAGAGTGAGAATGGAGGGTGTGCCAGAAGGGAGGCAGATGAAATAAACAAGGCCAGGTAGAGGTGGTGGGGGCGGGGGGTGCGATTTGAGGAAGGGGAGCGAGCGCTGGGAGGGCAGGCGTCGGGGTCATAAAAACTAGGAGATGTGTTCTGGCCTCTGGGTCTTCATATCTTTTACATTTCTAATTAAAAGAGATAAAGAGTGAGGGAGTCATCAATCCCACAGTGATTTCCCAGTTAAGGTTTTAGAGGGGGCTGTAAACTAGGCAGCCCGGCATCATTGATTTTATAATTAGCTATCGTCACCCCAGACTTAAGATGGAGGGAGTGTGGTAGAGGGGCAGGATGAGATCTTCAAAGAGAGAGCAGGAGATTGCCGGAGGAGTGGGGAGCCACAAGAATGAAGATGATGAGGAGGTCAGCCCTGAGGGGACGTGGGGAGGGGGGCCGTGGGAGAGCCAAAGGTGAGTAGAGGGAAAATCCAGATTGAGAAATGCATATGAAACAGGCAATGAGCCAAAAGGGAATATAGGCTATTTAGCTGTGTGAAAAGAAATGGCATGGTTAATTACCAGTGAAATGTCATGTGAGGATCAAAATATTACTATAATCTTTGGCCAGAAAAAGACACGTTATACCCAATGATAGATACATAAACTGTTTTATTATGCAGAACCCCACCCCAACCCCGTTACATGACTGGTAAGAAAATACACAGCGGTGAACATGTGGCATAACCTTCACACACAAAAACTTCAAAACAAACCATAACCACTGGAGCTTTATTGCGGTGTGAGACGGTGCCCTGATGAGGAGCACTCGTACTGGGAGCTCTCAATGGAACAACAACAAAATTATTTCAAAGACATAAAACCAGATTTCAACTACAAACAAGGACTATGGAGAATACCTTTAGTGTGCTATCTTCTGGGAAAAAAACCACCAGGCTTAAAAAACAAAAAACAAAAAACAAAAAACGTCCAACTTCTATATGTGGAGAATCAAAAATGTAGTGTAACACCAGCTAGTGACACAAGTGAGAGGTTGGATGGACATTTACTTCTTTCACAACTACTTTAATAATCCTGCTTCTGATGACGCAGTTTCAACATTAAAGTCAATTGCTTTTGCACATTTTTTTCCCATCTACCTTTAACACATTATGCTGGTTTTATTCCCTTTCATAAGCACCAATATCTCGCAACAATAAAAGTCCAATCTCAAACCTCAATAGAGTCCACGTGAATATTTGAAAGCACAAAGTAAAAGCTTGGAACGGTATATAGATAAAATATGAGTAAACACAACACACAATGGTAATGATTAAGATAATGGTGAAACGACACAACTAACAGAGTTAAGTATCCATATATCAATGTTTCATCTAAAAATTCTTCTATAGTAAAAAATAGGGTGCAAATACAGCAGATAAAATCAAGCATCAAGGTATCTAGCAAATTTTCTTAGCCAAGCATGGTAGTTAGTTACACATTGCACAAACAGTTGTGTGAAAACTGAACACCTATTTCAAACCTAACCTGAATATAGTTTAATTGCAGCATAACTCAAGTTAATTATAAATAGAAAATCATGAAAAATGCATAAAGTATTGATTAAAAGGTAAGCAGCAATATTTATTAGGCAGTATATTGCCGTATAGGGCTGGAGGGGGGGGGGGGGGTAATACCAACACCATGATGCTGATGTTGGGATCTATAAAGATGATTTTCTTTGACTCTTACTTCATTGTTTTAGGCGCAAATTTCGAACTGGATGACTGTGAATTAAGAGCTCTGCACAATATAAAGTGTAATAAAGAATGATGCTAAATATCCAAATGAACAGCTTGTAAATTTCTGTAATTATCACATGTAAAATCCAGGTTCATCAACAAATAAAAGCTGCAGTTGATCTATAGTGAAAAGCTTATGAGCACTAACTTTATAATAATGACGATATGAAGTTACTGAAGTAGAAAGTTGCATGTGGCGTCCATCTTAATAGACGTTAAACACAATCTGTTCAATAAGCTTTCTATTTCAAAAGCTTGTCCGTCTTAGAAAGCGCCTGCGTCACTAAATCTCCTTAACTGCGTGTGCGCGACAACAATCAACTGCTAATGCATACAGGAAAGTGCATATCAAATCTTAGTTCTGAGTAAATGGAGGAGAAATATGATGTCCTACATTACTGCAATATAATTTAGCATGATGCTGTATCATTACTTTATGCTGCCATGAAAAGTGTCCAAAGCTGCTGTGGAGAATTTAATGCTGGAAGAGAGTTTTGCCATGAGTTCCAGTGGAGCCAGGCCTGCACAAAACATCATAATTACAGTGCCTGTCATGACGCCTAATCACAAATGCCATAAAAACGACATAACATCCATCGTAAAGCTCTCGACATAGCAATGATTCAACAGAAATCATTCTGCTACAGACTGCAAACTCTCAAATGCCAGACCCCATGCCTAAAAGGCTACCGTTTCAAACAGTGCACCGGTCGTATGTCGGTCATAAACATGGTGCTGCCCTGCCTCCACTGGCAAAACAGTCAGGGCAATAACACAACAGTATGGAAGGAAAAAAAAAAAAAAAAACAAGGTTCACGCTGATACGATGTAATTGCATATTAACATTTTGTCTGAGAACTGAGTGAGCTGTATATGTGCTTGTTACAGGGAGTAATGTGGAAAAACACAAACTCCAACAAAGTCCCCCTCTTCCTCTTTTTGATCAATGACGTGGCGAGACGTCCACCGGTTACCATAGCGAGGTGTCAGCCAGATCACTGGAGGAAGACACAAAACAGAGTGTGTGTGTGTGTGTGTGTGTGTGTGTGTGTGTGTGTGTGTGTGTGTGTGTGTGTGTGTGTGTGTGTGTGTGTGCGTGTTACAAACGGAAAGAAACACACACTCTGGTTGAAAGAGGAGGTTAGACTGAAGGAGTGGGAGAGCGGGAGCCTTAATGATGCTGAAAATTGGCCCGTGACTGCGTTACACCCCTCAGGTAAATCATTGCTACAGCTTGCTGTCAACTTGTCTGTCCCCTTGTCCTCCCATCTTGCCCCTCCCACGCCCCAACTCTGTCTCAAACAGCCTCCCCCACTTCACCCTGACTCAACTTCTTTTACGATCACATATTCAAAACTTCCATCTTCCAGCCATAGTCACCCTGTCACCATAAATAATTGGTTGCATATGTCTGTGGGCTCTGGCAAGCTTTGAATTCATTGTGTATGAGTGAAACCAGTTCTGTGTGAGGCCAGAGAAATGTAACTAATTACATTTATTCAGGAACTGTGTTTAAGTGCAATTTTAAAGTATAGGTAAATTACTTTATTCTTCAATTTTGACAAACTTTATGCTTTTACTTTCTAACAATTCAGGCAGAAATATGACACTTTTGACTCCACTGCATTCAGGCGGTGGCTTTGTTCTCTAATTACTTTGCGGAGTAAGATTGTACACACAAATCAAGTCAGGGGCTCATAAAATATGACACGTTGCTGGAGTTTAAAACCAGCCAGCATGACAGGATGATATCTGCTGGCTTGTTTGGCCTCAAAGACATGTTCATTTTCATATGGAGTCAGTAATGCAAATCTCCATTTGTGAACATTAAATCTTCAACTGTGCTCAATTTGTGGCAATCTTCTTATCATCACTTGTTTAGTAATCCTTCGCCCTTTATTAAGGGGAATATCCTTCAATATATTCTGAGTGCCAGCAAGTAGTTATTTCTGCCTGTTAGAGGCAGTAACACCAGTAGTTTATGAAACTGTTATATCATCTGTGACATTAAATACTTCCTTGTGTTCATGCAACAGCAGGGTAGCAGTGTGAAAGGTAGTTGTTGAAGAAGAATTCAGATCTTTTACTTTACCCTTAAAAGTCTTCGTACAACAATGTAAATATACTCAGTTATAAACATGCATTCAAAATCCTTCTGGACAGTATTTAAGTATATTTTAAGTATCAAAATTACTTACTCTGCAAACAAAGGCCCCTATGACTGATAACCCTATTATTATAATATATGACATTATTAGATTGTTGATATTCATGCATCGATGTATACAAATCATTTTACTGTTGTAGAAGATCAATGTGGAGCTCCTTTTAAATAATGTAAAGTCGGGTAGTTTAGTCCAGTGATTTAGAATCTAACGATCGGGTCCACCTGAAGATAAATCTGAGAGGTTGTGAGATAATTAATGGAAATGAATACCCAATTGTGTATTCATGTTTTTGACTCCTCTTTAAATATTTTCTTTTTTGTATAATATACATGTGTGCTAATACATATTTCTCAACAAGAAGCCCAACCAAAGCACTTTTTTTTTTCGTTAGAGGTCACAAGGAAAATGGGTCTAGCAATCACCTGTTGAATCTTTAATATTTCATTGCGTTTTATTAGAGAAAAAGTATAATATTTTATTTCCAACGTTACAAGAAAAAGTTTTTAAAAAAAACTGTATTTAAGCGCAATATTTTTAATTAGTTACTTAATTTCTTTCCAACACTGGAAAAAGGTTTGACTTCTCCCAAGTCTTTTAAATCTAACAAAATAGTAAAATGAACTATAAATACATACAGTAGGTACTCTTACAATGGAAATATTTTGAATGAAGGACATTTTATGGAATATTAGGCTACTCCTTGATACTTCAAAATCGTATTTTTCCTCCTCCTGTGTGTGTGGAAATACAGTTATTTGATTGGTTCTATGTATATTAATGCGTGCTATTGGTTCTATGTATAGTTCTATGTGTGTTTGTGGTGGGAGGTTGTACCTGAGAACAGTGTCGGTGTATTCAGGTAACAAAAGTGCCGTTTCATCTCCGGAGCTGTTCCTTCCACACTGAAGCGGGTCAGATTCCTCCTCCTCAATACCAGAGAGTAACACACACACACACACACACACACACACACACACACACACACACACACACACACACACACAGAGACACTTAACACATATCTGTCCAGCAGCTATTATAGTCTAATAACTTGCAGACTAGCAACCTAATTGCTTCTAGGAGATAATGTCTATATCAAACGATCCACTGCCCATGTTTAACTGATGTGCATGGCTATCAGCATGAGGACATAGCTCATTTTCAGTAGCACATATAATTACCCTATGGTGATGCTGAATAGCTCAGATAGCGTGTCTCACCGAGTCAGAGCTGTGTGCCAGACTGTCAGTGCTGGCCTGGTGTGGCAAGGAGAGCGGAGCTGGCTGGTTGATGACCACCGCACTCCTGTCCATCTCCCTGAGGGAGAGAGGAGGGGTGGAAAGGAGCAAGGAGTCAGGCTGACCCTGCTCACATAGGCTGTAGTGTCCCAGAGGTCTTGTTGGATGGAGGATCTGCAAAGCCTCTGGGTTCTCATCCTCAGAGTCCGACAACACACTGTCAGGACACCCTGGCAGATAGAAACATTGACAAAGACAGCGTGGTCAGTTTTCCTCAGAGCAACCCTCTGGTCGCCTACAACACAGGCCATTCTGAACAATATTTAATGTTGCTCTTGAATGATAGTGAACACTTTTATTGTTCACATCTGCAGGGCAAACAGTAGATTGATTTGTGGCGCAATTCACCTGTAGAGGCAGTCGGGGCAGCGCTCCACTTGGCACTGGCCTCTGTTCCCACCTTCTGCTCCAGATGACAGATGTACTCCATCAACTCCTGCAGTGGAAAATACAGGCATCATATCATGCACCAATGCAGGACTTGGAACATGGCTTCATGAGCAACCCTTAAAACCCAAATGATGTCTGATTTCTTCAGACCAAAGCCACATAAAATGGCTTCACAGTAAGTACCCAAATACAATATTTGTTATTGTATAAATATGATTATTTCTGCACAATAAACATAACATACCTAATAATATATCTTTGTTTGATTTACCATGCACCACAGACTGGCTGCTATGATCCCATATGGCTGACATTAAAATTAAACTGGACACTGACTTTAAAAACATTGACTATCTGCTCTTCCTGTAGCTGGCAAATGTGATGGTGGTTAGCCAACAAAAACTCTGCAGGCACTTTAACAGCAACAGCACTGCCTGCCCTGAAATCCACCGATTTATATTGCACCATAAACAATTTATATTGCACAATAACAAGAAGAAAACAACAGAGAGAAGATTCCCAACACCTGGGGCATTCACAATACCCATACACTTGTTGTTATATCAGTACGCTTTAGGATACAAATTTATTATTAATACAAAGATTTAACAAAAACAAAAGTTTTTTAGAGTTGCTCGAGCTTGACAGCAGTGCAAATTTGAACTAAACCTGTTCTAAATTTACAGCTTGCCATGAAAATCTTAGGAACTGATTACGTATAAAGCACAGAGTCAGTGGCAAAGTCATTGACTAAACACACCAACTCTTTATGAAGTTTTTGAACAAACTTTTAATTGTCCCCTGCGGCTGATCAAACAATGTTTCTGACCTGTTTCTCTGTAAGAAGCTGCTCCTTCTCTTTCTGTGCGACCCTCAGGCTGGCCTTCAGCTCCTGGAGCTCCCTGCGGGTCTCACTCAGCTGCACCTGCGGGACAGATATCATAAAACAGCAGGACACAGTATATTAGAGCCCTTCCACAGATAGTGTGACTTCTCTGTGATAATTGGGGAGTGAACAAGGTAACTCTCGTACAATTCTCTTTTTTACATCTGCATTTTGTTCCTACTGGGTGTCACTTTAAGCAAAAACCGTCTGCCACGCAGACATAAAATAATGTCGTTTTTCTCACCCTGTTGCAATCTTTTTCTCTTCCAAGCTCAACCTCCAGCTTCACTCTCTCCATCCGTTCGTCCTGCAGCTTCTCCTCCATCCTCTGCAGCTCCGCGTTGACTTTCTCCAAACGCTCCTGGTCCTTCTGTCGGGGTCAGACGCACACAAACACACACGACTATTTACTCTGTATATCACATATTCACCTCAGAGGTGAGGTTACTGGATCACGTGAGGTTATTGGATCACGTGTAAAATCTCAACTCAGCTTCACATATGTGAAGTGCAGTTTTTGAAGGATTCCTTGTATGTGTTCACTTCCTTGGCCAATAAAGCTGATTCTAATAGAACACAGAGTTGTTGCCATGAAAGTGGGCAAAGCTTAAAATATGGATGTTGCTGCAAGCTACAAATTCTAAAATGTGGATGCTTCACACATCTTCAGCCCGACAGCACAGAGGATCTATACAATTACCAAAGTTTCAAGGTGGATTAGAGACACCAATTTAGTATCTGACCAAATGTGAAATATAGTGACAATCTCCCCTTCTGTTCCTGAGTTATGGCGAATAATGGCCAGAAATGTGTTATTCGAGACATTATGATGTCATAGTGAAGTTGACCTATGACCTTTGGATATGAAATGTCATCACTTAATTTTATCGCATTACACATTTATGTGAAATGTTGCCATAATTAGCCCATAAATTCTTACATACAAACGTGTTTTGGGAGGCAAACAGTGACCTCTGACCTTTGACCACCAAAATTAAATGTATTCATCCTGGAGCCCAAATGAATGTCTGTAACACGTTTGAAGAAATTGCCTTAAGGTGTCCTTGAGGTATCATGTCGATGAGAATGGGACAGACAGATGGACGGATGAATGGATGGACAACCGGAAAGATCTCGCTCCTGGACATTTCTCTTGCCAGAGTAAAAGCTTCATAAAATAAAGAATGTATTCCACTTATGACAGGTGTAGAAACATTTAATCATGAAGCCATCACATAACTTGCTAAAGTTTCTAAATTCTCCAGATTCTAAATTGTGCAGCGTTGCAGTACCTCAGTAAAGCGCTGCAGGATCTGCCTCTCCTGGGCCCAGTGGGCTCTTCCCTCTCTCAGGGCCAGACTGGAATCTGCAAGCTGGAGGGTTAGTTGGGCAGCCTGCAGTCGAGCCTGATGCAATTCGGCCTGCCCGTGGTCCCTCTGGCCAACCATGGCACTTAGATCACTCTTTAAGCTCTCTGCAGCATGCTCACTCATGTGGAGACGCTCCCGCAGGCTCCGCATCTCCTTCAGGGATGCTTCACTCTCCGTCTGATCATAAAAGAACAAGAAAATATTTGTTGGTTAAATATATGTTACTGTCAGTGATTTGCTACATAATTCTAGTCCTGCAAATAACAAATGAATCTGAAATGCCAAAGTCATGTTTTTAAGTTAATTATTACAGGGTGCTGACACACAGCTCTTACAACTAAATGAGGGAGCATATACGTCCATATATCAGCCTAAATCACAAAATAAAGGTAAAATAGAAAACCAAATCCCAACCAAATTAAGTGAGATGATATGATTACCCCAAATAAATGCTCATGTCAGGTGCAAATATTTTTAACCCATTTAAGAAGTGTCCAATTATCAGTTAAGTATTCTTTGGTAAACAAGAGATCGTTACACGTCTAGCATGACATTTTTTCCTCGTGAACTGTCAATCCATACTCGTTTCAACCCCCTCCCCTCTGATTTCCCCAAAATCGTCTTGACCTCTTTCCTGTGTGCAGTGGTGAGTTTCTGGGTGAGGGTGGTGATGGTGTTTTGAAGCTGCAGGACGCTGGTGTCTCTCTGGGCGAGGGAGTTCCTAAGGCCTTGGAACTCCTTGGACAGGCTTTTGAGCTCACCCTCTGTCTGCTCCAGCTTGCTCTAAGATAAACAAATAAAAGGCCCAGATGGTAAATGCGAAACAGATATAGAAGCAAAGAACAACAGAGACACGTTTTAATATGCTACACAGCATGTTTTGAATTGCAATTACCTGCAGGTTCTTTCTCTCACTTTCCTCTTCTTTCTTTAGAGCTCCTGCCCTCCTGGCTCTTTCCTTCATCCTGCACACACAGATTTAGTTATGGATAATCAAAACAATTCATGAGACCCACATAAAAGGTAAAAAAACAAAAAAAACAAAAAAACAAATGGCAAACCTCTCCAACTCGTTCTCTCGTTCCACAGCTCTCTGTGTCAGGGTTTTGATGTCCTCTTCTAGCTCTCTGATTCGCACTTCACTCGCCTCCCTCGCATCCAATAAAGCAGTTTTCTCCTCGGCAAGTGATTCTCCGAAAGCCTCCTCCTCCTAGCAGACCAGAGGTATTTTTAATCTTTATGAGGATCTTTCTTGATAAGATATCTTAATGTAATAACTCGAACAATTTCCTGAATTTTTGTTTTGAACTGAGCATGGAAGTATATTAGTTAAGCAGAAATGTTTCCGCTGGCAATAAAGGGAACAGGAAAAGAGTATAAGTAAGTAAGGCAAATTGGTCTTCATCAAATGATTTGGGTCATTATTTGCTTAAGCTCCATACACCACCTTCTGCTTCCTCGCCATCTCCTCAATCTTCTCCTGACTCTGCTGCAGCGCTTCCTGCAGCCTGGTGATATCACACCCCAGCTCCTTGTGTCGTCTGTCCCAGGCCTCCCTCGCCCTCTTGTGCTCCTCCTTCTCTCTCTCCCTTCTCTTATTTGCCACTTCCTGCATGTGCAGCAGCTCAGCACGCTCTCGCAGACATTCCTGCAGTCGACTCTGACAAGAGACGAGAATTGTAATTGTGGTTTAGTCTTTATGTAGCAGCAGGAAACAACGTCATTGATTCCGCAGCATGTGTTTTTTTTTATCAGCACACATTCATTTTGCAAAACTGTAAATACTGTCTTATCGAGTTAGTTTACTGTATTTGTTATGCTCACCTGCAGCAGTTCGGCCCTGGGTACTACCACCAGCATGTCTGTGCCTCCCTCGTCTCCATGGGGCTCTTCCTCAACGGTCACCAGGTCCTCAAGCGGCTTCGGTGCACAAAAAATAAATTTGGAGCTACGGGAGCACACTTCCCCTTTACCATCGATATATACAAACTCATACTCTTGGGAGCTGCGCTTTGGTAGGTAGGAGGCTAAAAATGGTGAAAACAAAGTGAGAGTTATGTCAGAATTCATTTGCAAAGAAGAAGAATTGTGATTTAAAGTAGCCCTATTTACATTTAGCGCTAACTTCACATTATACTTATGTGGGAATAAGGTGCACTTTAGGCAGCCTAAATTAACATCTAAATTTGGACACCTTTTAAGGTCATTATAAACGATGAGCTTATAACACATATTTTGTATTATATTGATACTTTAGAGAGATAAATAGAGCATCATTGAGTAAATGCTACCAATCATAAGTCCATTTTATAGACCTTTTTCACACTAGACATCACTGCTGGATCATAACTGTACATTTGCTCAAGTACTTAACTTAAGTAGCTACAATTTTGTGAGTTTTGTACTTTGCTTGAGTGTTTCCATCTGACGCTACTTTATACTTCCACTCCACTACATTTATCTAACAGCTTTAGTTTGCCTACTTTTAAGATACTTAGCCTGCTTATTTTAGGCAACAAAAGTTCAGGAGGATATTTCATGCAGGACTTTTACATGTAATGGAATATTTGTACACTGCTGTATTGGCAGGCCTTCTTTTACTTCAGTTAAGGAGCTGAATACTTGTTAATAGTGGCTAATTTCCAGCTTTAGTGCATCTCACTGTCATGACTTACAGGAACACTTAAGGGCCTATTGCCCCCCCCCCCCCCCCCCCCTTTTTCCTAAAAGTCTAGTTACATTGTTGTATTGCAGCCTATGTATTTGTTAGTAGTGTTGCAATACAGCTTCCGGCCACTGATGGGCAGCACTGACGTCATTCAGCGCAGGTGAGCAAAAAATAAAAAATAAAAATGGCGTCGTACGCCATCTTGAATTGTTGTTGGGCCGCGGCAGTGGCGCTAGCCTGCAGCTACTTCGGACTAACCTACGGTTATGACACTGCACTGCGCCCTAAAAAAAAATCGACATCGTCCCGCTCTGACATGTCGTTGAGGAAGTCCACCGAGCCTCGGGTGAGTTCCTGTTTTTCATTATTTCTTCTGTAACGAACACACAAAGCGTGAAATCCCAACGGTGAGTTTACCTGGACACGCTACCTAACAGGTGTTGCTTGTGTTTGGGGACTATATATATATATATATATATAGATACACCTGTCCGGTCGGAGAACACAGATCTGCCAACATTTAGGTTTTAAATTACTGGAGTTTTTTTTTTTTTTTTTTTTCTAGGGTAAGATGTGGCGCCGGTCCTTCACATCCTGGTTGCTTCTCTCTTACTCTGTGCTCACATGTGCTGTGTTTTAACACAGTTTAATTCCCCATAAAGCTGTTCTCATTCTCTATTTCCGTTGTCAGCCAACGGGGCAAGTATGAAATAGTGAGAGAAACTTCGGCCCATTAGGACAGCGTCACTTCCGAGATATATCCAAGCTGCTTTCTTTCTTTCTTTGCAACTGCTAAACTTCAGATTTTATACCCGCGACATCGTCACGTAGTTTAAAGATTAAACTATATTTACATGTAAAGTTAAAAGCGACAGAATACCTTACTGAGAGATGAGAGTAACAGAAGATCTTTTATCTAATAACTCCCACATCCTGATAACGACGCTCCGTGATTTCTGTCAGAAGTTTACTACCATCAATATTAAAACCAAATAACTACTTTTTGGACTAATTGTTCTTTTAGCATTACTTTGCCACTGGTTTTCTGTTTATCTTCCAAGTTTAACCAAATCTGTCTTGTATCTCCACATTATTAATTCTCCGTTTTTTTTTGTTTTTTTTCTCCACCTATCAAAAAAACTCTGAGGAACTGCTGATGTTTCACGTCCTGCCTCCCCCGCTTGGACCAGAGAGCAACCAGCCACACCGTGACCTCATCCGTCCTATAAAGTAAGCTAACTTAATATTATCCTTATCTCACACGGGCCATTGCGTGTGTTGTGAAACAGAAATTTCAAGTAAATCATTCTAAACACGAAGCGGAGTGAAGGGCCGAGATGGAAAACAAACAGGAAAAATGACATACGGCAAAGTTTAGGAGCTGTATTTCAACCTATAGCGCCAGCTGAGGTCACACCAGAGAGTAGCCTTCTTTTTAAATCACTGCATCGCTGGTGATAAGGAACCATTCAGTAGTTTCTTTCGACTTTCCTTCCTCAGCTCTTCATCCCATGAAGAATGACATTGACAGTATGCTTAAGTTAGTGATAAATCACTCCACCAGGGGTCAAAGCCACACCTGCTGCACACGTGCCTCTCGCACTGAATCAGGCTTATCAGCCGCCCCTGACACACAGGACAAAGTGAACACTGTATTCTCCAGTGAGCAGCAGCAGCAGTCAGCACTGTAGGCTTTCAGCCATTGTCTTTGTCATCCTCATTACTCAACCTCCGCTTACTAAAGAAATTAATTCAAACCATGACAGAGACTGTCTGTGTTAGAGACCAAGCTAAGCAGGATATTTGTTTACAGAAATGACAAACATTTGCCTCCACTCAGGACATGAGTCGCCTTTTGTATACAACAGAACAACTAAATTTACAATCACATCAATCTCCTGTTGAGGGTTTTATGTGCTGGTCTGAGCAATGCACTAATACAGATCATGTTAACTATCGGAAATAAATATTGTTTGAAAATGAGAGCACGAGTACCCTGGAAGTGCACACAGCAGTTCACATCTGTGCCTTCTTGATAGTCGGCTGGGGCAAGTGCCCAAACAAAGGTGTGGTAGTCCTTCGCTGATGACCATCCCATCTGAGGAAGAAATCATTTCGCACACAGTTATTTTGCTGTTGGATACATACACCGATTGACAGGTGAAACGTTAAGTATAATAGAGCTGCTCAGCAATAAATATTTCCTTTCTGAGCATTATATTGTTTACATTTAACTCTATCAGGTTTAGAGAGGTGTTGGTTTATTTAAATGGTCATTTTGGACCCTTTAATTTTTGGTGCTTTTGAACTGAGATTGTTGAAGGGACAAAATAGTAGGAACATCTCTGGGGATAACCTAGTGCATTTCAACAACACCACAAATTACACTCTCCCAAATTACTATAAATAAATAGACACCTCCCTCTCAATCAAATTGAATAAAAACTCACCATTACAATTCTTATGAAGAGAGGATTTATTGCTGGGCAGTCGTATTACACTTGTTTCTTCACCTGTCAGTGGTTTCAACATTATTAAGGATCAGTGTATACTGTTTATTCACTTGATTTGTGTGACTGTCATCTGGATAACAATACCTTGAAGAGCCCTATCCAGTCATTGCTGGCCCAGTTGTGCTGTGAGCTCAGTGTGTAGTGGCAATCGACTCTGCTCTGAGGGAAGTAACTGCAGCCCACGTTTCTAAACTCCACCTGCCAAACCTTGTCCATGGCAACACAAAACAAAGGCAGGCTATTCTGCACCTACAGGGAAAAAAAACAACAACTTGCTTTTACAATTGATTTCGGATTATGTACAACAACTTCGAGGTAGAAACTGACATGCATGGTTAGATGAGCTAATTGTGAAATCGGTTGAATAAACAAGAGTAAGCCAGTAGTTTGTGAATATGTATTCAGTGTAAGAAGATATCCTGACCGAGTGCACACTTGAGGAAAGGATTCCAGAACTAAACCTTGGCGACAACATGGGCTTTAAGCAACATGACATATTACATGTTTGTCGCCTGTGCTATTTCAGTCGTCAAAATCATTTGCTATTGGGCACTGTCACATGTAAGCGTGCAGTACGAGGTGTCTGGGGCCTCCAGCATGTACGCGGCTCAAATTCCACCAACAGATTGTTGCCATGAATTTATTTTTTATTTTTTTTTAAATCCCAACCTGCAGTTAACAACTTTGCTTGCTTACACAAAGCACCATTTATCTATTTAGCATCGTGTGAAGGGCATTAACTCCAGTTTAGGTCATATGTGCATAATTATGCTGAATGTACCTTGCCATGACAGAAGTTAAAATTGACACACATGCAACCATGCAGGGAAAAAGAAACCCATAATAGTGAACCAGACGTGATCAACATACGGCAAGATGTGCAGAAAGGACTTTGTAAACCCACTATGGGTTGACAGTGTGCATGTGCTGTAATTATGGATTAACTGTGACTTTCCCATACTTTATATGCATCCCCTGTGGCACACACACACAGTAAGAATCTGATTTAATTACAGAGGTTTCGAGTTTTCTATTTTTGTAAAGCGCCCTCAACTGAATTATATGCGAATTCATCTTTAAGGTGTCGAGATTGCAGATAAGAGACGAAAACCACAGATCGGCGACGAGAACGTACTGTAGCTTTCTGAGGCTTCATGTTACACAGCACGAGGCTTGAGGCCCAACGGTGGCACAGGTCGAGACAACAGTGTCGATGCGAGTTTTGAGAAGACACGCGTATAAACACAGCGTTTGCGGGTCGACTTGAGCCCGCGCAGGTTCATTATTATCGTCATCAATTAGCTACGGTGACGCGAGTGCAGATCAGACGAGACCTCGGCTGCGGTAACTACAAAAGACATCTGCGCACATTATCTCGACCCGTCTCTGATGTCTCGCTTACCTTTTTCAAACCCTCACCTCCTTTGTAAACGGTAACAACGAGTCAACGGATTCACAGTCCGTCAGAAAACAACCGAAACATGGACCGACACAGCTGTTGCTGTCCTCCTCGGGCTCAGTTGCTCCAATAACCCGAAACAATAACAACACATACACACACACACACAAAAAAAACCAAAGCAAAACACGAGCGCGACAGCTTCACTCCCACCGCGGAATTATGGGAGCTGTTGTTCACCCAGCAGCTGAAACTGCGCAGCAATATCAGTGTTTGAACTACAATCCCCAGACTCAAAACACACCAGCGGAGGTCCGCTGAAAAGTAATATGATGCTTCTCATCTGCCGCCTCTGTCGAGGCACACAGCGCCGCTGGTTGTCAGGCTGATTCTCCAATAAAAAAAAAAAAAAAAGAAAAGAAAAAAAAAAGGAGTATCTCTTGTTTGCGATGAGGAAAACAACGACTAGGGAATGCAATAACGGAAATGGATATTTTTTATTTGCAATTACTATTTGGTTTACAGAAATGTCATAAATGTTTGCAGTGCACTTGTTTGATTACGAGTCACAAACTTGCAATATTTCCCATGCAGTTGAAAGGTAGACTGTGGGCTAGAAAGGCTACTTTATTTTAATGACTAATATATTAGATTTCTGGGACCTGCACATTAGCCGTATTATTTAATAGTTTTTTTGTTGTTGTTGTTGTTGTTTTTTTTATATATAAATCAATGTCCTATATTAAGCAGGTTTGTGTTGTCTCTATAACTTCGCTAAGGAAAATTGGGCTTCAGAGCAGATCCTTGGATGTCAGTCCATGTCCCACATTTGATGCGGAATTCGGTTTTTTTTTCCCAAAAAGATTTTCCAAATAACCCAGTAATCCTACTTGTTGGAAGTGGCCCAGTTTGACAGTTTGTGTTAGAGACGCCTCACAGTGCCACAGTGCCTTGAAACGCGGCGGGCAAGGAGCATGAAGACGTTGCACTGCTGGACAGCAGATGGCAGTATGCCATCTTGAAAACCCAATGCTTTGCATCCATAATTTCACATGCAAGCCATATCCCCTAAAGCTCTAAAACGCACAGTGCATTCTCCTTAGTCTCCCGAGACTATCCCACAGCCTTGTGAACTAATCTTGGCACAAATGTTTTTTTTTGTCTTTTCGCCTAATGTAGGAGAGATGAAATAAAAAGAAGAAACTGTTAAATGGTTTAAGATCTGAAATATGAACTATTAAGACACTTAAAGCTGTTATCTAGACAGCTTTACATTAATTGTGCCTGGAGTAATTCACATTTTTGTAGCTATTCCAACAGAAATGCAAAATTGACTAATTCGGCAATATCTCAGAATATGGTTAACAATAACGAGATTACATAAAATAACAGTAATTTTCTAAATTGTTTTTCTCTACCAAAATGTCTAGTTATAATTCTTTTTTTTAAATAAAAGACATATTTGAATTCTGTAATTAAACAGGATTATGATCTGAATGGATTTAGATTTAAATCAGGATTAAGCATGATTATTTAGGGATTTAAAAAAAAATTCCAGCAGCAGGCTGCCCGCAAGCAAGGAAAAGCAAAGACCCAAATGACATATATATGGAAACTAAACTTGGCATCTCAGATTTAAGGTTTTTATGCCTCTACACCCGCATCTTAACTACAGCTCATCCTATATTATTATAGTTATTAATGTCATCATATCGCCCATAGCCTGCTTATTTATTTCTGCTCATTGAGAGTCAATCCAGTCACACAGTACTTTACTCCTCCTCAATTAGTAAGTTCAGTTTGGCTAATTTAGTCTGTTGACGACACTATAAGGATGCTTCATGTAATTTTATGCCGACGGACAGTCGATGTTGAGACCCTATAAATTGTGTTTAAGTGGATTAATAGTGTGCTGAGCCTGTGTGAGCAAAGTGGTGATGGGAGTAGTGTCTCTATCGCAGTGGGATAATTAAATAGGATGTACTGCAATGAACAGCTTATTCGGTAGCCATTGTTTACATGTGTGTTTTAGGCTAGGATGTTAGGATATAAGAACATAAAAACATGTTTCTTCTTCTCATTTGGATTTGAACTGTGAAGCTGCGTTGACACTGTTGTGCCTCTGTTTGTGTTTCATCATAATTTCAATTAACGAGCATGAAAAGTCGGATATACATAAATATACACGAGGCTTTCTAATAATTTAATCATATATACTCACTCCTGTTTTGCTAATTGTTTGGGGTTTTGTGGCACTGTTATTCAAGAAATCATTTTGGGAGATCTCAGATAGCCTTGACTTTAAAGCATCACTGTTGTGTGAATTTAGAGGATTGCTGTGCAGTAGGAATGTGAAGCTTTACCACAATAGAGACTAGACATAAAATGGATTGTCCATGAAACTGCTTGATCTTGACCTGGCTGCCTGCTGTTATGGCTCCTCTGTCTGTCATAACGTCCCGCCTCTACCCTCAAAACTTGTACACACGTGCACATTTGTACACCATCCTAATTCAAAGCTTTTTTTTTTTTTTTCTTTGAGAAGAGCTGGGCTAATATTTTGACTTTGAAGTATTGTGTGGAAAAAAACAAAAACACTATTAACTTTTCTGGCACAAAAGCATCAGCATGTTGTTTATTTATTAGTTGCAGAACTACTTCACACAAATTTAATCCCTGTCATCTGCTGATTTCTAGCAGCTTGGCTTGGAATTCCTCTCAACATAAGAAAATGGTATAGCCCCTGAGTGCTACTGCAGTTTTATTACCTGAGGTGGTTTGTCTGAATATAGCTTACCACATGTCTCATTCAAAGGGAATGGCAGGTATGTGTCACTAGTCATAAATTGCAACTTGCCTTCAGCAGTAATCAGTTGCCAAGGAAACCTCAAATGGGATTATGGCCTTCTGTTGTGCATAGGCAAGTAAACTGTTAGAGTTGTCAACATCCAAGAGACAAACATTAAAGATTTATGTCAGCAAACAATTTATTTTCTCATTATACTAAATTTATGCGTAATGTGCCTTGCGTGAAAATAAAACTCTTGGAATACAAGTCGGTGCCTTTAAAAAAAAATAAAAAAAAAAAAATCCAGGTAATATTTAAAGTAACAGGAGCACTTTGGAGTCCAATAATGACCATTACTGCCGGGTGAGTGATGTAATCAGTTGGCCTGTGTGACCATATAGTCGAGGAAAGGCATTAGAAGGGTAGGAAACAAAGAAAGAAGGAGCAGAAGCAGAGTGCCTGGAAGGAGGGCAGAGTGCTGGGAGGGCGGAGATAGAGAAATGGGGGACGGTGGTATTTAGTATGCACGGCCAAGCTGCCCCATCTGCTTAGCGCAGCAGTCCCTGTCGTATAACTGTCTGCAGGCCGTGGGCCACATAAAGAATGTCTCAGATTTGATGTAATTCCGCAAAATTAATGACAGCTTTACTCGGTATGGGCCGTGAGGGAATGATTAGTGTTTGATCGTCCATCTGATCAGTTCCCTGGGCTGGCTGCAGAGAGATGCTCCACTATATGCCGGTATGCTGCCTATGGCACGCACACGCACACGCACAGATACACCTATCGCCGAGTAATTCCTAGGCCCCCATGCTCTAGTTTATTTTTGGATTCTGGTTCCTGTTTCCCCTCAACAACAAAAAAACAAACCATTTCCTGTTAAACTATCTGTGCTGTGACACTTCACATCACAATGAACACCTACTGATGGGCAGGAAGCAGGTCCCACTGCTGATGTGATTGTGTACGGGGCACTTTTACTTCAGGCTGCGAGGTATTTCAAAGGAAAGTGGGCCGACCAGCATCCAATGGAGAGAACTCAGAGGTCACACCATGACCTTTTACAAGATACGCTTTACTGCAGCTGTGATTGGAATTGGGTATTAGTTTTTAAAAGAGATGGGGAATGGATTGGGAATTTCAGAGAAAAATTGATCCATTGGATGGATTGCCGCAGTTGGACAAGTGGAATACCTCTCCTCCTTGTAATTCAGCCCCACCTCAGCGGGCCCAACCCCCTTCCCTTTCCTCCTCTTGGGCTGCTGCGTTTACAAGCGAAGGGGGCATTCTGTTTTACAAGTGAGCCTGGTGCGTCTCGGTGTGCTAGCAACATTAAAATTGAACTCGTCTTATCTGTGCAAACCGTGAGGCTTTACATCAGAGGCTGTCGTGCCGCTGCCATGAGGCTCCTCTGTGCTTTTATGTAATGTGCTGCAGTCAAAAACCCAGTGGACAATTAAAGTGGGCTGATAGATAAACAAGTGATTGAAGACCAGAATGTTAGTTTGTGGAATGCCCTGTAGAGTTGGGGGAGGGTGACGCGAGTGGTTTATTATTGTTAACAAGGTCGGGTGCAACACATGACATGCATTTCTCAGCCAAATCAAGTGTCATCATCTCTCATATACAAACTGATCTGGAGAGAAATGTAGTTTTCAAAGTTTTGCCTATTTTGTGCTGACTTGCATATGGCAAAGCTAGTTTCCCATCTGACCATTAGCGCTCTGGTCAATTCCCAAACATTGGGAGCCTATTTCAGCAAAGGCTTATGGAGGGTTGTGTTTCTGCCAACACAGATTGTTGGACAGATTGGCAGTTCCTCACTGTGTAGATGCACTGTTTTTTTTTCCTGAAATTGTAGACCATTATAAAAAATGACTTCCAAACAACACCATTAAAGTAAACAAAAACCTGTTCCAGTTCAGTTGCAACTCGTTGTGCTCTGCGTTTTCGTCTTTCCTTCGTATTTTTCCATTTTTGTACTACCTTCCCGAACATTATCTTTCCAAATTACTTGAACGTGTTTCCTCCCGCCTGGGTCCCCCCTTCCTGATCGGCATCCTCTGATCTCCTTTCATTTTGCTCTCTTTCTTGGCCCACTCCTCCTCCCCCATTGCTTTCTTTTTCTCCTCCTCATTTTATATTTTTGGCTGAGCTGAAGACCTTTCCTGGTGCAGTGACCTTTCTGGTTTTAAATTAAGCCCCACTGCGGCATGTCTCTCTTCATAGACCGCCAGTTACGAGCCTTTAGAGAACCGCAAAAAAATAACGATTCTGATGAAATGGCCCCTTTAAAAAGCTCTTCCAAATTCCTTTTATATTTTTCTTCCCCTCTTCCCCCCTTTCTGGTTGCATTAATATTCACACTAATGAGGAACATCCTAAAGAGCAGACCATGGAAAATGTGAGATGAGACACATGCCTCCCCACATGCACATCATACACACACACTGTTGCTCATTGCTAATGGGTTCTAATCAAATGCCATGTATGTTTAAAGTGATTTATGAAATCTCGGGCAGCCTATGCTTGCAGTGTGATTACTTAATCAGAAAGAGGCCATTTTTCAATGGATAACCCAGTTTGTGGCCTTTTAGAAGAGACCATGTTTTAAATTATGTGATGAATAGGTTTCTATTCAAATGTATTGCGATGAAGAGTTTTTACTCCACTGAGGTCATAGACCTGGTTGTACTGTATTTGTTTCAATACTTCACATATGTTCAGAAGTTCACAGTATGATGTCAACAGGCCGGTGCAGTGTTAGGAAATAAGGTTATGATAAACCACAATGCAGTAAAGTCACACGGGACCTCCCAGGTGCTGAGTAAGGGTGTAATAGCCTCGTTCGATATCATCATCCTCTAGAAATAAGGAATATGACGCGCTTGGCTGCAGAAATACCCTAAATTTAATTGAAACAATGTGAGCTGTGCCTGCTTTCCAAAGCCATAATCAAACCATACCTGTTCATTGAAGCCCTATAAAAATCATGACAGAGAAAGCAACAATAGTTACAGGAAATAATTAGAGCGTTTAAGTTCTCCAGTGACGACTCAAGGCTATTTTGTACCTCATGAAAATGCTTATAATGGCTGTTGTGAAAGTTCATTGTCTTGATATCACACTCTGAATTTAGGTGAGGAACTAGTTACATTTCTACTTGTGATACATACACTGCCTCTAAAATGTATTAATGAATGTAGGTGTAATTATTTGACCATTTTTTTTAAATAGGGTGATCTCTTTGAGATCAATATTTTCTGAGCAGAAAAATAGGCAAAGGGTGAAGACTCAAATCAAGAGTATAAAAAATAATCTTTAAAAAGGTCCTGCAGGCGTTAACTTTTTAAAATCCTTTGTTGGTATAATTTATTTAATTTAGAGGTAGCCTATTATTCGAATGCGGTATTACTGATTTTTTTTTTGTATTTGTTTGTGGATTATCTAGAGTTCAATAGTCCTGACGTGTGGTAGCTTTATATTTGAGAAGAAAAATTATATGATGCAGCTCTAGTGTAAGTATACTTTAATTAACAATGATGGCAGTGTGTAATTCTTATTTTTGCTAGTGGGCCTGCTGCTCCTATTGTAAAGTGATTAACATATTTATCTCCTGTAATGAAGCATAAGGCACAATGGTACTTGCAGCATTAAAGAGGTTTTGATTCTGGAAGAGGCTCGTACCATACTGGATTTATTGCACTGGAAGATGGCTGTATTTAAGCACATTCAGATTGTGCTTTTTCCAGTTACATATTTCATGTCATAAAATTTCCACTGGCACCCTCAGATACAGACACAGTACTAAGAAAGAATGGTGTAAAAATGCAATGCAACCTGTGACTTGATGTGAAAATATGTAGACATCAAATATGCTGGTTTTCGCTACTCAACAGATTGGTCTTCCCCACTAAGGGAGAGTACATTGCAACTGTGAATATTAATGTACCATCTATATAGGCTGCACCTAACAAGATGCAGAGATGATTTCTGGGACCTATCTCCAAAGGTGCTCCTTGTAGCCTTGGTAACCCTAATGAATTATGGGCCAGCCCAGTTAAAACATATGTGCTATTACCCCATTCCAGGGTGTATCCTCCTGGGTGTCTATGAATCACTGATCTCATCAAACTGGTTCTCTCTCTGTCTCTGTCTCCCTTTCTGTCTGTCTGCCTGTCTGTCTCTCACTCTCTCCTCCCTTCTTTCTTCCCCTCCCCCATTCCCTGTCACAGTCCAGTCCCCCGGGGTGTCTGTCTGGGATCTGCCAGGCTCATCAGTAAGGATAGGAGAAGGCTAACTGGGAAGCCCTTACTGGCAGTAAATCTGACCGGGGAGGGTGGGGAACCTGCAGAAGCCACACTTCCACTGCAGTCCAGTAAGTCCACCAGCCTCCCAGGACACAGTAGACCTCTTGCTTGCTTCAACATGTGCAGGCACACATGTACACAAATTCTCGCCAAGGCCGATTGTAGCCAGGTGTTCAGAGCTGTCGAAGCTCACCTTACTTCACTGCAATTCGCTAACCTCGTCTTAACACAAGACTGATCATCAGCTCTGATACTATAATTTTTCATATAATCAACCATCGTGCATATACAGACTAAAATGTTATGAGCTTTTCTTTAAAGTAAATAAAGACGAGCATGTTGTAGAGCAGCTAATTTGGCTTAGTGAGGTTTTATTGTTAATCCTTTACAGTATTCTGTGTCATTTTTGCTTCCTTTTAAAAACAATGAAGTAAGTAATTATCGGCCTATATCTGAAAGAGAGGAGCCTCCGTATGAATGCACACATTGTTTTCAAAGTGTCATTTTGTGTTCAAGTGTTTATTCTTTCCTAGAAAGAGGACGACAGCAAACGTCTGCCGCTAAGGAGGTGATTAGAGTCTCGAGTTGTTGTATCTAAGAAGTGAGACGTATTATTTAATCTATGGCGCTATGCGGAGGTAATTTCAGTCTCTGAGTAGCCATAAAGTCTTGGAGCCGAGCACAGATCTCGACTGCAATGCAGTGAGTTGGGTCCTTCGCTCTCATACATACATTTAGCTGGGTGTGATACCTTTCCATACCCATGGACACACACCCTCCCTCTCCTTATCTGAGAAATAAGCATTTTTACAGAGTTTGAGCTGTAAAAGGAGAGGAGCAGATAGCCCATAAATCTAGCCATAAAAACGTTAAGTTGTCAGAGGTGCCATCAGCTATCAATCGTGTGCGGCAAGCTGATGAAGGGGAAATAGGTGATAAAAAACAGCATTTTAGGGAAATTATGTCCAGTCTTCCATTTGCGAAGTGCTGCAGTCGCATCACTGCAGAATCTTAATCACTGACTGGTGTGGCCGGGGACTGTTCCTTGGTGTGACAGTGAGGAGGAGCACACCCTAGTGGGAGGGTGGGATATGGAGGAGGTAAGGAGAGCCGTAGCGAAGGGGGTGGGGGGGGGGGGTGGGAGGGGGGAGAGAGCGTTGTAGAAAATTATACAACTGCCATAAATCACTTCTACACTACCGTTTTTTTCCCTCTCCCTCAATTTCTCGCTTCCCCCATCCCCTCACACGCTCTCTGCTTCTTACTCTGTTCCTTTTTCTACTTCACGGCGGTGCATCTTCCTCTCCTCATTTGCACTCCCAACTAACAGTCCCCCTGGCTTTTTCCTTTTATTCTTCTTTCAGTCTGTGGCAATGTGCTTTATTTGAAGCACTGTTGGTCACCATCACCGCCTCACTTTCTATCCATCTCAACTTCATTTACACTGGGGTTTGTTTACATGCTTTCTTTATTGATTTGCTTTTTGTTGCCTAGCGGGGATTTATCCCCTGTCCATGGGATTGTATTAGCAAACCTTGAGATTGACCTGTCTCTCTGAGATGGCTCAGATATAGTCTGTTCTTGAAATAAAAGAAAATGCCATCTTGGCTGCCACTTATTTCACACTTTATCAGAAGGCACTGTGACAGGATTCCTGGTATCTTCTTTATTGGTGAATTTTTCTCCCCAAATAGAAAATCAACCAGCTTTTATATCCAGTGCATTTATACCCAAAGGCATTTTAATACCAGCTGGATCTTCATTGCAACCACTGCTAGATAAAAGTAAAGTATCCAATACCCCATAGCTGTTTTTGTACTGACATATATATTTGTCTCATCAGTGGGAAAGAGTGTAGGCTTGTAGCACGGAGATGTGATATAAAAGCATCATGTGAGAGTATCGCCTATTGAATTGATGAATGTCTTCATTGTCTGATCTGTGACTCCCCCTTTAATCTAAGGTCATTTGTTAATTAATTTGAATAGCCTTACAGGCTGTGGTTCTGCTCCGGTGCTCTTGGTTGAGTGATGTCATTCTGCACTGAGCAGACTTTAAGCACTGTGAAATGAATGCGGTGATGCATGTTCATCTGCAGTGGCCCATCTAGTTATTTTCTGCCCTATGTCCATTTATCAAGGGCCGGTGTTACCGAGCACAAAGCACTACTTAAGGAGGTAAAGTGACAAAGCTGTATTTCTCACTTAAAATGGTGACAAGGATTGAGTAGACTACTGATTGACAAGTTCTAGTCGTGATGAGTTTATGAAGTTATAGTTTCTATGTAGGACTCCATTCACTAAAGTTTCTGGGCATCTACCAAGTGGATCTCTGTGGTTCTGGTGGTTTATGTGCAGACATTAAAGATGCTCTCTGATGGTGATAACAGTTAGCCACGTCCAGTGCCAGGGACTTTGCTGCCACCTTTAGTTATGCTGAGGTACTGTAATGCAGTACCCATTTCCACAGCGTCGGTATAGGTGGGCTATTCTGCAGTTCAGTCACACAGCATCTGTTTGTGACAGAGGGTGGTTTAACAACACGTCTAACCTTACTGCAGTACAGCTACTGTACCAGTGAACATGTAGACTTTATGTAAAGTCGACTGTCGAAAAGAGATACTGTCCGACCGGGTTTTAGCTTTTGTTCCATGTGAGTGTGGTTGATGTTTAAAAACAGCTTGGCATCAACTTTGTGAGCAGTGTTGTCCTCCTTCCTGCGCTTGTGCTTTGCCTTATATTTGGTTATTAGGTTGGCATCTTTTTTACACATTCAGTCGTACTTATTGATATCGAGTGGTGGTGGTGTTGTTGTTGGCAGCTAAAGTCGTGAGCAGTGAGCATGTTTTTCCCCCCATATGCAGTTTATTCACATTGACTCCTGGCTAATACTAAAACATTTCTCTGTTCATATGTAATCTTTCCAACTGTCCACCAGCCAATAACTGGTGAGCAGTTATAATTTCAGTCTTTTAGACATTGCCAGAAAATCTTAACATGAACAGAAAAGACAATGATCTCAACTTGATGTCAATGGTTTAATGTTACAAGGCATAAGGCCAGAGAACAGGAAATGTATCATTTGTATGAGTAACTTTTATGTAGTTTGCCACGAGTGGTAATGCACAGCTTTTGAAATGTAAGCTGCAAAGACCTGCCGGTCCCTCACAAGTTTGCACTTTTGCAAAGCTCTGAATTCCATTAGCTGTCACATGTTTGTATTCAATGTCTCATTACTTTGAATAGTAAGGTTAAAGATTTTGAAGAATTAACAAACCTCACATGTTTCTTTCCATCCTTTCTGGATCCACAGACAATTGCGGTGCTTCTTATTGACATGAACTCCAAACAATGCAGATGACATAAATATATGTGACAAATGTAAAAGACAGAGCAACATTTTCTGGTTCAACCGTATTCTGTTGTAGGGAGTGGTTTTCCTCTCTGATGAAATGTTAGTGCAGTAACAGCTGCATCTGCCAGGGGGCAGGCGAGCATACACATCAGGGCAGTGGAGAGCAGCTAGTTTGCCTTTGCAGGTCCCCACTTCTCCCTTTACTATCAATATTGCTCTTTCTATGCTCATGCCTGAAGATATTTAAAGCAAGGTGCAAATTAAAGATCTTTGTGTAACATTAAAAGAATGATTGTTCATACTATGTGTATTAAATGTATTTGAGTCGTTTTGAAATGTGAATACAGTTTTGTGCTGCTCTGTTGTAATTATAAGCCTGCACTGGTTTATAGCCCCTATTAATGGTCTTTCTTGATTAGCATTAAATCATGTCAGTCATTTTGCATTTGGAGGTCATGAGGAGACAAAATGAGGGATGGAGTGAAGATATTATCTATAGCTCAATGTCTGGAAAAAGAAATGGTGTGACTATAACGTTTATGTTAAAGCATTTAAAAAGTTTTAAACAGCATACATAACAAGAACATTTATTCACTCTCCAAAATAAGCTGCCAGCTACAATTCAATGAATTTAAAATGTGGAGCTGTAATTTTGTACCATAAAACTGTTAAAAGAATTTCATTCTTTTCACTACTACTCATTTCCCGACTCTGCGTATTTATGAGCAATAAGAATAGATATATTAATGTTATTGCACTTTTGAGTTATGATACTTCTCTAAACTTCTTACTGAACATTCACAGATTTGTTTTGTTTTTTTCTTTATTCTTAAGCCAAAAAAAAAAAAATGTATTCCAGGCCGCTAATGATGTATGAGCTATCATATTTTTATCGTTTTTAATATTTAGTGCAATCCCTCTTTATATGCTTATAATTGAACATAATTAAATATTGCTGTTTGTTTTCATTCACAAGTAATTAGTTTCCTCCCACTCAGCGCTTTCACTGTTAGTGTGAACAAAGGTTCTGTTTGCAGAGAAGTATGTTGATTGCAGAAGCATGGTTGCATAGCACGCTCTGCAGGCGTGTTTGTTATAGTGCTATAAATGTGATTACAGCCTCGGTTTAAACTTGTTTTTTAAGCCCAATGTCACTTCTGTTTCCTTGGCCCTCCGTAGAAGAAAAGTCCTAAACCTTTTTTTTTTTTTTTTTTTTTGGAGCAGCCGTGTTAAAAAGAACACCTGTAACTCGACACACAGACCTCTCTACTGAAATGCCAGGGGAAACTTTAAGACTCATGGGAATGGGGACACATGGCTAAATAGGTAGTTTGTGTACAAGCCTGTCTTCCAGTCGAGCATTCTCTCGGTTTCAAACAAACCGCGCGTTTTGACAACATCTGAATGGAGGCCATTTTGCTTTGGCCTTATGTTTGCACAGTCCAGGGGATTGTGCAGTCGCTAGTGGGGGATGGGGGGGCTACTGCCGCTACCCTGAAGACTGCTGTTAATGTTTTAGTCATTCTGGAGCTTCTGGCCTGGGAGACTGATTCAGTCAAAAAGCATTTGAGCACCCTCAGGTCCTCAGAGTGATTTACTGCGTATTTGGACATCTGCAAAGAGCTCTTGCACCTTGAAATTCTCTGTCTCCCTCTCTGTCTATCCCTCTTTGCAGTAGTAAACACTTGGGAATGTTCCGTCATACTGAGTCACCTTGAAGGTATCTAAGGTAGAATCACTTCCTGTCACCTTCTCCCTCAGTGATCCAACCCCTCCTCCCCTCCACCCCTCCATCTTACCTCATCTTTTTATCACCTTCAAACCTTCTGCTCAGGCCTCAGCCACACCCCTCTCATCTTGGACTTGAGACTTAATGTGTGCTGCCCCTGCTACTGTGTCTGTTAGCCCACCTCTTGCTCACCTGCTGGACACATCAATCCATGTGACAGGTGCTAGTCAGTCTGCTCCTTACTGCGGAGCAGCCCAAAAAAAAAAAAGAAATACAAAATCTTAGACAGTACAACTCTACCAAAGGAATACAAAATGTGTCCTGTATATGAACACATCTGTATAGGATATTCATCCAAGTGTAGACAAGTTTAGGTAAGTGATAAGCAGTTATGAGTAAGTTATGCTACCTTGACAAGTTGTATTTACTGCTTTGTTGCCTATGGCAGCCACCCTGAGTGGAGTGAAGAGGAGAGCCGTCAGTGGTCATCAATAACAGGTCTGTGTGGTGTGGGTGGTGCAGGCTGTGTGGCATGTGTTTTAAAAGTGATGGCCAGAGGCCCTCTGTCGCTGCTGCTCACAAAATATGGTGTCATTAGCATCTGTGTCTCCATAACTGGGACTATGGCTGAAGAGGCCCAAACATATCTGGTATGCAGTGTTTAGGAGGCACACAGACAGGATAATTGCTGGGCAGAATCTGTCCGCAGCTCCAGACTTTCAAGTGCTCGTTGCCTTTGAGCGTTTTACACCCCAAGTGGCTGAATAGCCATGGGGGAAACGAGGTCTGCGTTGATTTATTGCTAACCCTCAAGTCTTTTGTTTCTTAAGACCAAGGACAACTTAATAAGCGACCAAATTCCTAAATTGAGTCGGAATTATCATTTTCTTTGAACTGATTATTTGTTGGTCGAAGTAAACGTGTGATACAGAGCTATTTGCCTTTATTCCTTACTGGTGCATTCTCTCGCATGTTTGGCTGCATTTCATAACCACAGCAGTCTCTCTGCCAGTGCTGGTGATTAAACACGAGAACAAAGTGTTCTCATTGAGGTGGAGTAAGATTTGGAATGTTGTCAGGGTAAACCTGAGACAGCATGTGTGTATAAAATATTTGCTGTTGGTTAGCTATGGATTACTGCCACATAACCTGCTAAATAGTCTAGCATAAATATAGGGCTATAATGTTGTTCATTCTGTTTCATTGCTTCATCTTTTATTTTATGTAAGAATGCATAAATGATACATAGCAAGTACTGCTAAGTAAAACTACACCAAAAGATTAACTTCCTCCTCCCTGTCGTGTCTCTGTCTTTATCTCTCCTAGCCTCCCTCCGTTTCTTGTTAAAACACACAAAAAAAGAGTTCATAATTAGTTGCATATGGTGCTCAACTGGCATTCCCATTTATTTGTGTGTTGCCCAAGACATATTTATAGTCGAACGTTATGTCTTGCCATGAACATATTTATTGTTATCCACTTGTGGAGATGGCCCAGTGATTGACACCACAGTGGAGAAAAGAGTAGAGAGGCTGCATGCAACATTTTTATTTCCTTCCAAGAGTGAGTTATACTTGCACAACTAACAGCAAACATAAAGTCAGCTATATCTTTGTTTCATTAATAGTCTTGTCTGGATTGTCAAAATAGAGTTTCATTTTTAGTGTTTTACTAAAATGTTAGATACCCCTCAACAATGCAGTTCAAATAGTGGACCGTTGTTGTGTTATTTTCACATTGATGTGGCTCTTTGTGTCGACTAGGAAACAAAACCAATATATATAAAAACACAATGGAAAATCATCAACTCTCTCGCATACTCTTACCCGCATATCCCACTGAAGACGTGTCCGTCATGTAGCGCGTGTGCTGCGACTTTTTTTTCCATCCTCTGCACGGCTTCATATTCCACCGGCAGCCTTTTCAGACGCGGAGCGTTTTGTCTGCCCGTTTTATTTTACTTCCTCATTTGATCATGTGTCCTTGATTTCTATGCTTCTACGGTGGGTAAATGTTAAACGGTTTCTTTTTTTGTCCGTTTTGTGGTTATTGTTGTAATTTCCTACTTTTTGCTGCAGCCCACAGACAAAGATAATACAGCCTGCTGTGTTTTAGTCATTAAAACATGAATCCTCCTATTTATAGTGTAACTATTTCACATACCGTGTCTGTCGCGGGAGGAGAATGCATTTCTTGTCCAAATTGAAAGACCACGGGGGTGGACGGTGATGTAGTGAAGTTTTTTTTTTATGACCGGGAGTTTGCACATGGGTGTTTTATTTTGAAAATTTGCCCGGAATTTTATTTTGTTTTCTCGAGACATTTCCTGCCCCGCCGTGGTCTCCGGGCGTCTTCCGTCAGAAAGAGAGTAGCTGCCTATCTTCAGCGGAGCAGCCCAGCAAGCCGTTTCTTGGACGCTGGTGAGGCGCCCCGTCACACAGCTGGTGGGATATGAAGCATTGACTTTACGACGGCGATTCACTCCGGCAGCCGTGTCGGGGACGGAACGTGTCAGACAAGGAACCAGTGGAAAATAGCCTTTAGTATGAGCTTAAATAGGTGGAGTATATTTGAGGTGTATTTTACTCAGTTGTACTGTATTATACAGGTTAGGTTGAAATCAATTATCTATGTACAATGAATATATTGCCGCTTCTGCCCGCTCAGTCCAAACTAGGACATTTTTTGCATCATCTCAGGATTTAGTTCAAATTAGTGCTGGAATCTGTCCATTTGAACAAACTCTGCTTAGCCCTCTAAGGTATGGGCTTGACGTATGCTAAACTTCAGCCAGCAGCCATTACTTGCCAGCACTATAAATGCCCAGATGTCAGTACCTAAGCAAAGCCTGACATGGGGAAAAATGATTAAGACGAGCAGAATCTCCAATACACACACGGAACACCAACAGCTTCCGAGAGATAAATATTTACTTGAGGCTTTGCATCAATTAAATCCATCAGAAATGACAGACCAGCCAATAAATATTCAAACAGTAAATCTAAATTATGTATATGTTCATGGCATCCACATTGATCTACTCTTCCCAGAGGTTAGTGACTAATTTCAAATGTAGTTTAAGTGGAAACTTGAAAGTATCATGACAGCTTACATATATACATTGGCATATAACACATTCGATCTCTAGCCAGAAAATAAACAAAGACATAGGAGATCTGGCTATTCAATTAGAGGCCACCTAATGGCTTCCATGTTGCTCTGCAGTGGTTAGGAGTGTTGGTGGAGACATAGAGTTGGACGGCGGTAGTGAAAAAGAGTGATATCAGCATATGTAACTGGAAACATATGAAGTCTAATTACGTAGTATCCGTGTTGCTGTCATGGAATGGGAGGTTAAGCTCCTTCACATATGTCAAAAAAGACAGGAAACATTCTTGAATATCTAATGTGGAAAAATTTGTAGAAGAGGGTAGGAAAAGGTCTTGGTGGAGCCATGTTGTACGGAGGCATATTTCCTCCATTTGGTCAGAAGTGGACTAGACAAGCTTGATCCTTTTCTTTTTTTTTTTTTGCAGTTTGAACTCCACCCACATGACCAAATAAGTCCACAAAGCCACACTATATTCCACCTTTCTTTGCTACAAAGCAAAAGATTTTGTGGTCTGATTAAAAATAATACTTTTTTTTTCCCTTTGGAAAAGGGTTTTATGACAATGGTATATGCATATACTTGTTTAATTATTCACAGGGAAACATTAAGGCTCCAGACATGGGCGTGTGCACACGCAGACGAGGAGAACCCATAGTCGAGGAAAAACTCCCCAGATGAGGAGAATTAAAGACCTTGTCAAGTGACCGTCGGTGGTTAACTCTCTAGAGGTACAGCAGTGGCAGTGAAGAGCGATGCACCACAGAAAGTGATTTTGATTCACAGCTTTTGCAGTTTTAGACGACTTAAAGGATCCGTGCCAAATCCGATCATAAATAAACAGACAACCTCCCACCAAAAGTTAAAACAAGGGATTGGAGTAAAATTCATTCCTAAATTTATAGCCTGAGTTCTTTATACAAAAACTGACAGTAAGTGACTGTTAAACAAGATTAAAAAAACACTTTATTGATTGTAAAAGGTCTAGTAAAGAAGACCTTTATTTTTGAGTTACGATGTGATGAAAAAAACTGTGAAAAAGCTATGGCTCATGAAATATCTATAAATACTCATAATGTAGTCAAAAACTTGGGTCTAAACTTTGTATAATAACTTTTGCTACACCTCATTTGAAACAGGAACATTAAAACACACATTCCATGTTATACTACATGTGTCAGTGAAATGTTGATGCTGCTAAGAGACTTTCCAGGTACGAGTCTATCACTAATCATTTGCTTAATCTCTGCAGGAACAGTGAAGATATGCCGCTCTTCAGTACACATTTCACCATGCAGTATATAAGTGCAAAGTATCCAATAGGCAATGCACTACGGAATGTGTTAAAAACACTACATGTTTAGCCATGCTGTTTAAATCGCATACATTTTCCAAAATGACATTTCCCTCCCAAGCTTGACTTTCAACTTTTTGTCCAATGTCCATTTTGCATGTTTGACTTAAAATGGGAAGTTTTGTCAAGTCATGCATCTATATCCAACTTTATCTTTGTATATCTGTTTATCTGTACTGTAAAGCAGCAAAGCCATGGAAATCAATCTTTTGATTTATGTTTTTGACTGCTGCTGGGTCTGGCTGTCTTACGTACATTTATAGCCTCTTTGTGTGTGTGTGTGTGTGTGTGTGTGTGTGTGTGTGTGTGTGTTGGCTGGTGTGGGGTTCCTTTATCGCAGCTTGGTTGAGAAAACATGTCATGTCTTGATTGGCTTCTATATAATTTAGTCTTGATTGGATGAATAGATGCTTGGTCTGTTGGTACATTTGTGTTTGTGAGGATCAGTATCTCGTATAAAGGCACAGCGTACAACGGTCTGTTTTTGCCTAACCTTCAAAAGGCAACTCATCAGGAAGATTTCTGGTGCACTAGGACTGCTAAGAATATTTTGATATTGATTGTTGTGATTGATTGTGATGTGATTAATTATTTTCTCAATTGATTTATTCATTATTTAATGAATAATGACAGAAAATGGCAAAAAATTGTCTATCTTAATTTCCCGAAGCCCCAAAGAAGGGCAATTCTTCAGATGTCTTATTGTGTGTTATAAACAGTCCCAAACCAAAACATGCAGAGTTTACTTTCATAGATGTCTGTGGAAACCAGAAAGTATTCACATTTGACTCCCTGAAACCACAGGATTTGGCGTATATTATTAAAAGACTTACCCATTGATTATCAAAATAGACTATTTTTCTGTTTGACTAATTTGATTATTTTGCTAATCACAGCAGATCTAATCTGCACTTTTGTTCACAAATTTAAACCTTAATAATGCTAATGTTTTACTTAATATTGACTTTGAAGAAATTAATAAAATGAATACAATTATTATTTACTCATAAAATAATATCACTCATAAAATAATATTTCAAAATATATTCTTTTCCAGCAGCTGATAACACAAACTGATAATAAATTGTGTCAAATTTACTTTAAGAAAAAGTAAAAACAGTCAAAGCATATTCGAATGGATAGATTTGGGAAATACTTTTTAAGACGTATTTTACAACCATTTGTTTGTGCCACTACTACAGTTCATAAACATTTTAATTACCACGAATCCAGTTAACATAAAACCAAACGGTGTAACTAAATCAGGCTGTATCACTTATTGGAAGATCTCAAACAACAGTTAGCTTTGTAACACTCTTTTAATCAGTAATTTTACTCTTGTCATGTTAAGTTTTACCACTTAAAACCAAATGTGGATTTAGTTATTGTATATTTAAATATATCTTAATAACAATACTTAAGCAAATGTTACTTAGTCCATCAATCTATGAGATTGTTTAGAATTAATTAACATGGCTGAATATCATCATGCTAATATACTGTGTTTCATAATCTCAGTAAAGAAGTAGACATTTAAAATATCACCGCCCGATATTCCAGTTTCTTATTACAACTAAGAAACATCACAAGCGGCACAGAAATCATAATGCAGATGCATGGAAGCATTTACATAATTAAAGGAATAGTTTGACATTTTGGGAAATATGCTTATTTGCTTGGCAACAGTTGACGGAAATGATAAATAACCCTTGCAGGCTTGTGTTTGTACACTGCCATTAAAAAATATGGGGTAACTTTTTTTTTGTTTTTTTGTGAAATTTCTCCAAATAACAAGGTCTGCGAGGCTGCAATTACTACAAAAGGATGATTTTTTTTTTGTTTTTGTTTTTTGTTAAATGCAAAGTTTTAAAAATTAAATTATTATTTCAAGGAAAAAAACATTATTTCTAACCATGTGCCGGGGATTTGTCCAAGTATCCCGATGTCCGGTACACCACTGCGAAGCTCCTGGGGACAGTGCTTTCATCGGGAGAACTGGTTAAATTGTAACATCACAACAATCATAAATATAGCCAGACATACTGCACAAAGTGGTTGTGGTTGTGGATAGGCATATTATATTAAGTGAAATATTGACCATGTCTGAGTTTTGTTCTCTCAAAGTGCCCTACTAATTTGTAAGAATTTGGAGATGGTTTTAAATCCCTTGCCAAGTTGTCTACAAAATGCCAATTTTGTGTGTCATTTAAGTAAATCATCTTTAGTAAATGTAAAAAAATATATATATATTTCCATGGGATGTACTTCTTCACATGCCTGTAACTCTGCAAGATGGCTAATAAACAAATGTCCTAAAACGTTGAACTAACTACATTGAATAGATAGATAAATGTTATCTTCTATGCTCATCCAATCAAAAACGTTCAACTGAATTACATTACCTGGATATCTGCATTAGAACTCTGGCCCAAGACTATATGATTTACTTTCACAGTCTTACAGTCACCTCTAGATTTTTCTCTGTTTAGTTGGTTGACCACTTTGGTCCAGACTGGAAATGTCTCAACTGTTCAAAGGATTGCTGTGATGTGTGAAGACTACTCACATCACATGTGGTCATCACATTTAGCGTCACAAGGAAGTGGAATGTTCCCAATAAACATAGTACCAATATCCATGGTGCATAGATTAATCCTAATTACCTTGGTGATTGCCTGATGTTTCTTTTAACACCATCCTTGATCAAAGTTTTCTTCTCTCAAACCCTACAAAATAGATTTGCATAAGATTTTGTACAGTCATTCATTATTCCCCAAAAATACTGTTTACCCTAACGACTTTAGTTATCCCCTGACTTTAGGTTCACTGTGAAAACATTTTGCACATTTAATTCTTGGAAATTATTAATTGGACTGTCTTTGGTCATCAGTCAGTTTTTCTTCTTGCACCATCATCCGGTTAGTAGTCTGGTTCATGTCAACGAGAACCAAACAAGATGGCATTGCAATTAGGCTCATCTCTACTTTGTTTGGTGAGAAGTGGTTAACATGCTGAAGCTTTCTTCTAAAACATGCTGACATTAGCATTGATCTCAAAGCATTGCTTTGCCTAAATAAAACCTCGCAGAGCCACAAACATGCCTATAATCTCCAGGGCTGTCTCAAATCGCACACTTTAGTTTGTATACTTACATATTAGTGCACTAACTTGTGTAGTTTGTGAATTTCAACAGAGTAGTCTCAAATTGCCCAATGCTGTTCTGCACTGACCGGATATAACCGTAACCTTTGAATGCATCACCCGTCAACATGTCTGCCGACTTAATTCATCCTTTTTTAACCTACTGATTTTATTTTCATGCCATCGGTTTCATGCACACAGTAAGCATATTTATAATTTTTTTTCCAACAGCAGTGCAGTGGTACTTAGTGAAAAAATAAACACCTTTATGTGGATGTGTACAACTTACATTGGTATAGTCCAACAGCTACAGATTCCTCAAATGCCGCAAGCTGTAAGTGGGTTGGTGGTCCCTCCTTTTTCGCAACATAGCCATAATGGCAATTGTTGAGGATGAAAAGTGTGCACCATTTCATACTTATTTTGTGGACCGTTTTGAGTACGCCTACCACATACTCTTAGTGCACAGTATGTTTCCATACTTGACAGTGTGAACACACATTCACCCAAAATAATAACTGCAAGCAAGTACGTGATTTGAGATATAGCTTATATCTTATTGGAGTATGACTCTAATGTCTTGGACCGCAAATATAAATGATCCCTTGCGTATGGGGTTTTTGCTGATTCTTTAAAAACACCTAGGCCTCTACTAAAAACTAATCTTGTCAGTAAGCTCCCCAGTAATTATGCGCCTATATCAAACCTTACTTTCATAAGCATGAGATGAGAACAGAAAAAACTGCTGATTTGATGGTGAATTTGACCTGTTTGGAAAACAAAATGAAATAAACACCTTACATTTTCCTTCTGTCTGTCTGCCATTAAAGAAATTGAGGAATAATTTCTAAAATTCTATGAATGCAAGACCGAAAGTATGTGCTTCACCCTATACAGCCCAGGAACGATCAATGATTAACAGTTCTGGTTTCCATAATAAAGTCTTAAGTAACAAACTTCAATGTTGTCTTGGACTCATATTTTTAGGCTTTACATCACATCAAAAGTATGACCAATATATATATATATATATATATATACTTTTTGTCCATGTGTCAAAAATAAATAGTTTTCAACTCAAGCAATGTGTAGATGGTTGTCAATTTTCTTACATGGTCTTCTTAAATAGACAACTAACAAAATTATTGAAAATGTGGATGCTAGACTCCTGACCAAAACTAAAACAAGTCAGCGGAATTATATTTAGAGTTTTCTGTGATCTGTTCAAACTTTTTTGTTGTTTATGTGCCTTCACGTTCACTCAGGTCCTCTATTTTTTTAAATTTTATTTAGATATTTATAACTACTGTAATAACATTTGAGATGCAGCAAAAATTATATAACTTTTTTGTTATTTCATATCCAAACTGTGTCAATTTGAGAAGTAAAACGTGAAGCAGTCCATTACTTCTCATAACTGGTGTTTCACAAAAGGGCAGTAGGCAAAGGAAATGCAACAAAATCCCAAAGTTACAAAGTTTCCTTCTGAATTTCCTGTTTCGTGTGTTTGATTTTCTTTTGTCTGAATCATTGGTTTTGTATACGTATTTCTGACAAAATACAAAGAAATTGTCCATTGCTATGGAGTAATACCAAACAATTTAGACCTATCCCATTACGTCAAATGCAGCTTTTTCAGACTTCACATTCATTACCTAGTGATTGATGCCTGTGGAAGCCACAGACCATGGCTCATTCTCTGATTGCCTGTTTACAGGGCTTTGACACTTTTACGGCTCTCCTAATACCATTACAAAGTATTACTTCAACAGTGAGGCTTACGCCTTTCCTGTGGCATTAGATACAAAAGGCTGTTTGCTTTGATCATTTCAGGCAGTGCAGTTGCGAAAATGAGTTTTTGTTTAGGCTACGTCAGGATTTAACATTTTGACTTCCACGTTGCCAGTGGTGGTCTAACAGATGTCAGTATTTGTCTGAAACAGATTTACATGCTTTAAGACAAAAAATTATGAGTATCTCCAAACAATATCTGAAATTAAATATACTGGCCTTACTGTGTAGGATTTATAAAAATGCTGATCTTATTACCAAAAGAGATGCAATTCTAGAAATGGCCATGAGCTCCTAATGCTGGTATTACAGGCTCAAAAATGCTCTCATACAACGTATGCAAAGTTCAGGTGATCACATTTACAGCAAGGCAGCGTAATTGATTGATTTATCCACCATTATTTACTGCGAGTTTCCTGTCTAATAGCTTTTCCTATTAAATGTTAGTAAATTGTTGAATATCTTGGTGAATGAAGTCTCAAAACACAAACTGTGCAGTTAATTTATTAAAAACAAAGCAGCAAAGCCTCACATTTGAGAAACTTGAACAAAAGTTGGTTTACAAGTCCTTATCTGAGACTGGAGAGGTAATGGTTGATGAAATTCATCTTAGTAATTGAACTAACCTTTGTATCATCTTAATTACTCATAAACAAACAAACCTCATTGTCACTGTATGGCAACACTTACACTGTATGGCACAGTTGCATATACACTAGCTTTGTAGGTCATAAATATACGAGACGGGAAGGCGGTTCCAGTGTGCAGCACATGGAAATGTGTCTACAAAGCCTTTTAGCGTTCCCTGATGGAACCTGAAAGATGATCTTCTCTTATTGTGGTACTGATGTTGTAACCAAAGTAGAACAAAGGTCTTGAATACTTTTAAGGCAAATTAATAAGATAATCAGAATGCAGGTAGTCAACAGATAAGAAAGGAAAATAGGAATTGATATACATAGGCGGTAGATAAGAAAACATATTGGTTTGTGGGACTTAAAATGTGAATCTATTGATAAGAATAACATAAGAATATAGATCAATTATAAATCCATTATTGGGAATACTGTTCAAAAAAAGATAGAAACATGTTTAACTCTTGGTGAATGCTAATTTAGGTCAGCTACAATCACACCAGCAGCTCTGTGAGACTGTACGCAGGCAGTGATTTGATTTATGTTTTGGATAACTAAAGTTTTTGACCTGATGATGGTGTCTTTTGGGCACCATGACTATCTGTTTGTGTGGCTAGATGGAAAGTCGAAGATTCACCAGTCACAGAGCTTCATCCTTCGCGTTCAGTGGATATCTGTACAAAATTTCAAAGCCCTCCATCTAATAGTAATTGAGTTATTGGCGGTCTGGACCAAAGTGGTAGACAGACCAACAGACGGACGTCGCCATCCATAGAGCCAAGCTGCCAGTGTGACAAATAGAATTAAGTAGCAGTCGGTCGCCAAGACAATTAATTTAGCTGCCTCGCAATAAAAGTGTTCCAGTTTGCATTACCAATAGCAAGGGGTGTTATATGAAAGTATTTTTGTGTCTTTATTATGCAAGCAAATGCTTATGAAACTAGACTTTCTGGCTGCAAATTGAAAACATTTGCTCTCAAGTCAAAAACCTTTGGTCACAACTCAAAAGCCTTTGCTTTCAAGTCAAAAACCTACAAGTTGAGTTGGACGTAGTGGGCGGGACATACGCTGGAGGCGGGAGTTTCTATTGGTGGATTGACTCAGACCCACACAGCATGGCTGCAGACACACAACTCGCTGCCCCCTGACAGCAGAGGACTGTGTTGAGCTACATTAGAGGTCTGCTAACGTTATATCACTCTTTTCTAGTGAAATGCTATAAAAAAAAAAACGTGACAGCACGGCTTTCACTTTGGTTATATTTCACGTTGTCATTGCCGGCGCCGTGCCGATCCCGTTAGCAGTATATGGCGCTAAGGCTGCCCGTATTTCCACCGGCACGTACCGTCTCCGACGTAGTCAAAGTTAACAGGATAACAACGGTAGTTTTCCGCAAGTGGTGAAGACCCTTTTCCCCCCGGGACAAACGTTTCCTAACAGGCTGCTCTTCATCCAGCGGGATAGGAAACGATATGTACCGGTGGGAATACGAGCAGCGTCCCGCTGCGTCCCGCTGAAGGGATCGACATGCTGGTGGCATTGGCAGCATGAAATATTACCAAAGCGAAAGCTGTGCTGCCACAGTTAAAAGCGTTTCAATAGAAAAAAAGATTAATATCACTCAAACATACCTCCATGTTGTTAAACACAGTCCTCTCCTGTCGGGTGTTTACAGAAGCAGCGGGGTGTGTCCATGCTGCGTGGCTGAAGTCAATCCATCAATAGAAACTCCCGTCTCCAGCGTATGTCCCGCCCACTACATTCAACTCAACTCCTAGGTTTTTGACTTGTAAGCAAAGGTTCTTGACTTGAGAGCAAAGGTTTTCATTTTGCAGCCAAAAAGTTTAGTTTCATAAGCAAAATTCTTAATTCTGTGACCAAAACTGTAAGAGCAAATTTGTTTCCTGCCTTTCCTCTCAGTTTATGTATTTTTGCTTACAAACTTGATTTTTTTGATTGCAGTGCAAGAAATTTGCTATTAAAACAGGTTTTGTTTTGCTTGCATAATAAAGACACAAAAATACCTTCATAGGTTACTGCAGCTCTGACTACACAGCAAAAAAGAGGGATCGGAAAACACCGAGGCTTCAATTGTTGGATAAGCATCAGCTCATCAGCCCAGAGGAGAAACAAAAATCCACATAACACCAATTAAAAATTTTGGAGGAGCTACAAAGCTATTGAAAGCCAAATATAGCGAGCCTTTTAAAAATTACAATTATCCATTTGTCTGTATGACAAATGTTGAGTCAGTCATTTTCCTGTGACGGCGACAGATCAGTTGCAGGCCATTACCTTCGCCCTGCTGTCCAGCTAAACCATAATAACGCTGGGGCAGGATAGCTTTATTGTAAAGGCAGAGTTAAAATGCAAGAGCATGGCACAACACTGCGTCAGTGCTATAGTGTGCTACGAAGAGCTGGTTAGAAAAGGTTGTGATGCTAAGGTTTGCTGTCATGTAATTATTATTATTTATTTTTTTTTGTCCTAAAACAATTTGTAGGCTGCTAATCATCTGCTGTGTGTAATGTACGACTTGCAAGTAATTTATACTTTAGTATGTTATGTTCAAGGATCTGTTGGTATTGACATTTTTTTTTCAGGCGAGTATTGTGCACCAGTTGTGTTTTGTGCATGCCCCTCTGCTTTGCATTACTACCTCCAGTTGTGTCTGTGATGCCAAACCAACTCCATACCTTGTCTTTTACATTGTGCCCCGTGCCTTCATGTTTTTACTTCACCATCATCAGTGACTTCCTGAAACAAATCTTATAAATCAGTACATTCTCCTTAATTGTTTTTTTTTTGTGGGTTTTTTGGTTTTGTAGCTGCTGTTGCTGTTGCTCAAGCCACAAGCTATTTAGCCACGATGCCACATGTTGAAACATGAACATGAACTTCTTCTAAATATCACATTGATGAATACGCAGCAGGTAACCACATCATCTTACACAACATAGCCTGGACTTCTTTGCAATTCCTGTGCGCACACTTTGTAAGATAAGTTATTTTATCCCTCCAGTGCCAGTACTTCCAGATGAATGCAGATATCACCAGTAATGGTGTATCGTAGCGTTTACAATAATATCTGAATACGTTTTAAAATAATTGAAAAAAAAAAAGGATATTGTGATAATAGCAATATCTCAATACGTTGAATAATTAACATTATATTGGTATGGAGCATAACAGTATGTGTATTTTGTGTGTAATGTACGCACCGTAACGACCCGAATGGCTGAAAGCGGCTCCACAGTGGAAGAGTTAGTTGTAAAAAGCAGAGTGACTTCAATGTTACGGACTTGGTTTAGTTGCAAACAAATCTTGTTAATGTGTTAGTTTTTACTGAACATCTGAAGGCTAACTGTTACGTTTAGTCTGACATATAAAACTGTAACATGTATTTGGTTGCAATTGTATGTTCTTGAAATGAATGATGAAATACTTTTCAACCTTTTGTCACATAGTCAAGAATATCATTAATGCACAAATACCTTGAAATATCATGATAGGGCTGTAGCTCCAACCCTCACCAGTAAGTTAGATTTCTGTTTTCCTCTGTTCTTCTCTCATCTGAGCAGAATTAAGGGATGTTTGCTCTGTGTAACTAAATGGAAAGTTTCAGTCACTCAAAAAATAGTATTTTTCGAGCTTGACTCTTTATGGGTGTTATTTATATGATCTGATACCATTGGATTTTTCTTTTTTTTCCTGTCGCCGAAATAAACTATTTACTCCACTCAAGATTCTAGAGTTTCTCTACTCAACTACGGTCACAGCTTGACTTCAAACACTGACTAGTGAAACCTTAGGAGTTTTTGCTTCAGTTAATACAGAGAGCATGGTCACCGTTTTCTGTGCAGGTACAAAAGCTAATGTCTTACATTCAGAAACACTTTATCACTAGAATTTACAGCTTTAGCAGATGTATCGTAAAGTTAACTTTTTATAAAAAACACTATTCATCAAAGCAATGTCCCTCAAATTCACTGCCCAGGACATCAGCGACGACGAAGGCAGACTACCTAGCTTGTTTTAACTTCTGCATCTTTTAGGGAGAGGCAACAAAAACATAGAGGGAAAGACCTCAAGGTGAAGAGTGGGGGGAGAAAATTCAGTCAGGATTTATTTGTCTTAAAGCCATAAAATGTATGTAAACCTGCTGTGGACACTTGGAAGTAGTCATCAGCGAGGTTGACTCAGCTGCATTTGGAGCACCTAAAAGTTTCATGTAAAGTGTTTAGAGAAGTAAAACTTTAACAAACTAGAAATAATTGTTTACCAAATTCTAAATTTCTGTCAAACATTCATTAGAATAACCAGAAATAAGTCAGCAATGTGGATATAGAAAATAAAAAGATAATAGTCACAGCAGAGAAGGGAAGGTAGGTTAACAATCTGAACAGTGGAGCACAGTGAGTAAAATTATAAGACTGAATAACTGTGTATAAATCATGTGCAAAATAAGAGCAATTTGAGACACATTTGGGAAGCAGAGACTGGCTGTGGCTTAACTCTCTCAGCACCCAAATCACAGTATACAAAGAAAAGTATGAAAAATATACTGAATCTTTGTGTACATAAGGGGATTGCATGTACTTGGCCTGCAGGTGTACACTGTACACATGATCACTGTGCCAACTTAAAATATATCGAGTGCACTGCTCTACAGTGAAAATTGTACAGATGCAGAGTTGCAGAATTGTACTGACAGTTCACAAAAATGTGACTTTTATTATTCAAAGAGTTCCTTCGGGAGTTTCCCTTTCATGCCTCCAAACATGTGGAAAGACTCTGAGACTTTTTTTTTTCTTTTTCCCAAATGATAAAAAATATTTTTTGGGGAAAAAAAATCCTCTCCTGTGGTTATTACACTCTGAACTCAAGAAAATGACAACTTTCATTGCTCCGTTGACTGTGTATGCAAAAGTGTACACAAACAAAAACTGTCCGCTCGGAGTAGCCATTGCTGCCCTTTACACTGCACAGAGTCAAGTCAGTGTGTTTGCATGCGGGGTAGTGCTGTGGCCGTGACAATCTATGTGGATCGCTCGAACTTGTGTGTATTCTTAATGTGCTGTCTGTAATGTTTGTGCACCACATCACAAAGACTCAGTCATCAAATTAATGAAGGTAAATGCAATATCCTCATATTGTTCATTTTAATATTTATTTTTTATTGAACTTTGAACAGAATATTCCGTTTTTTCAGTAATACAATTTGAAATGCATGAATTTGAAAATATCAAAGTCATTTATTTTTCAGCACCCAATGCAGATGTCTCTTTGAACACTTTATCTACAATCACAAACCAGTTCTTTATTTTATTTATACAATCCATTTTTAGGTTTTCGGCAGCAGAAGAAATAGGAAACAATACAAATATTGCAAATACTACACCAACTCTTTACTATTTTATTTCGGGATGCTTGCTAATTATTCCACCATTTCTGATGTACATACTATCTGATTATAGCAGTGCAGTGTTTTGGTGGTCAAGCTGCAAGCATGTAGGCATGTCAGGTTTTTAGAGACATTCCAATTGAGTGCATTAAATCAGAAAAGCTATGTTTTTGGAAAGCTTTCCAGTCATTTTTATTTACCCTAACAGTTTTCCCCATTCTAGTTTCGTTACACTTCTTTTGAATAGACAAAAAAAACGTGTTAAATCTGCAACACTGTATTTTTATATAATGATAGCAATATCAAAACATAAAATATGCAGCTACAGGCTAAACTGACTAAGGATTAGTTTAATAAAAGATTCTCAGAAATGACTTTCCTGTAAATTGTATCACAAAAAATCCTAAAAATGAAAAAGAAAAGGTAATGGCTATTATTATGTTTGTCTTTATTAATCATTCTTTTTACTATGTAATGGTATTTCACTCAAGGATCATATTTAATTTGATAAAATAATAGTAATGATGATATAAGACGTACATGAATGAAAAGCAGCTGGCTTGTCTTGTCAATATATATCATACGATTTGGTGAAAAACTTCACAAAATACGATAAAAGTATGAAAACTATATAACTAATACAGAAAGTACACTGGATCGGGACTGCCAAAAAGAGGGTCTTCATGTGTACAAAATTCTTATCCTCTCTACAAATTTATATTTCGATTTAATACTGTTTCAGGTGTGTATATATAACATAGTTTTGACGTTACTGAAAGAACAGTTCTGAAAGCAACTGCATCGTGTACTGCAGCAGTTCCTAATAGATTTAAAACAGTGCTGCTTGTTTAGCAGCCTGCAGGTCACATCTGTCTCCAGCTTAGAGCCGACTACCCGATCAATTTCTTAGCTTTAAAAGCTAGTGCCTTGCAGTCCGTTCAATCTGTTGTTTTTGGAACATCATTTAATCGCAGTTTATATGGAAAGGTTGGATGGCTAAACATTGAACTGCTTACAATACTGTACATCTCCACCAGCTCTCGGTTTGGACTTCCCCAGATTCTTGGCCAAATTCAGCCAAACTAAATGGTCTTTTTGTGTTTACTCTGACCTTAAGCAAGGTCATGGGCAAATTTTTCTACCTTGGGATATTTCCAAGATTCCACAACAGTGAAGGCAGGCTGAAGAGAACCATTTACACATGGAAGTTATGCCGGAGGGAGTTTTGTGGACCGCCAGGATTCACTGTGAAAAATTTGCTGATTTATTCGAGCATTTTATCTATATCCTGGCTCAAGGTTCCTTCTATTTATTATGCGTAATTATGTTCACAATCCGTTTAAGGTCTGACTAGAACCTTCATTAAATTTCTGAGAGGAAAATGCATGTCATTTGCATCAAATCAGTTAAACATTATCTTTATCACAGACATACTAAAATAGATGGAGCCAGTTTAATGTGGTGATACACATCTTTTAGCAGTTTTTGCTTCAGGGGTTCTACAACAAAGAGTCTCCTGAATAATAATTAAAAAAAAAAAGGGCCTAGAGATATTCGAAACATTTGTTTGCACTTGTGTAAAAAAAAAAATAGTTGAAAACATAAAAAATACTTACATTTCCCTTCAAAAATGATACACTGTTATTATGTTAACCTCTCAGAACTATTGACATTTCTATCATTTGTTAATTAGCACTTTTCCTGGAACATGGTACCCTAATTTCTGTTATTGATATTAATATTGTGTCTTTTATTTTGACTTGTATGATACTAGAAATTAAAGTTCTGAATACAATGGTTTTAGTGTCTCTTCACATTCCACTTTTTGCTTACCTTTCTGACCAAATATTACGTTAGAAACCTTTTTGTTGTTGTGTTTTGTTATTGTCTTCCTTATTAGACAACAGGTTCCGTTTTGTCCAACGGCCTGATGTCGCACGTTAATTTGTTCCCTCTATCTTAGTCTTGAAATGATTGCCGTATAACAACATGTAAAACCCTCTCACGCATTTAATATCTTAGCCATGCGGATTATTTTACAGCCTCTTCAGTCGTTAATTATGCAATTGAATAGAAAATTAATTAAACCTCTCCAGCGCTGACACACTTTTCTGGTGCTACAGTAGCACAGTCCAGGGTCCGAAGTTTTGAAGTTTGTTGGCTTCTCCATAAAAAATCCCACGCAGGAGGGAAAAAGTGTGAGAATGTGGTTTTTCATCGCCCCATTACTCCTCTGAATATGTTAATAAAAGAGCTGCAATGTCTAACATTTGGTTTTAAGTTTTCTTTAATGAATAATTCACATCGAAAAACATGCATAGTTTTTTAAATTACCAATTTAAACAACATATGGAACATCCGGGACCTGGATACAAAGTTTGGAAATTTACGACAGGGGTTTCTTGTGTAGGCCTATTTTATTTCAATATTTGTGTATAGAATGCAACAAATGTATCATGTTTGGCTGTATTTATCGTTCAGCGCTCATGCCCGTCTTCAAAATAATATGATTATTAATAATGAATAAATATTAACAGGACACCCCCCAGCTCAGACACGATTTTACATCTTTTTTTCTGGTTAACAATGCATTACTAAATACGTGTTGTAATCTGCCTATTAGACTCTACTGTAAAAAAATAAATAAATAAAAGCAAATTTGATTCAGAATCAGATTTAAAAACCGATTGATTGCAAAGTCCAGACAGAATTTCTATTCTCGTTCAAAACAACTCAAGTCAGATACTCAGCGTAGCGCAGCACTATCTGTCTACCGTTTTAACATATCAGTATTTACAGGTACGATTAAAGCGGGTCAGAACAATATCTAAAAAGAAATGAATCCCCCTATGGGGAGGGTGATAAGATGGTTCGCACTTATGATTCGTTTCTTTTTTTTTTTGGCTCACAGGTTAAATGCTCCCATTTCTCTGATATTTTTTTCAGTATAGGATCGGATTTGGATCCCGCTTATGCAAACGGCTACTGTTTTGGTTTACGAGCGAGGTGAGAGAGGTGAGGGGTGTCCTCTCCTGAGCACACCCAGCTCCGTCTGAGCACATGGGACTTTGAACTTGAACTTCGCCTCGCTCATCTTTATAATGTGTGCAACACACTGAACAAGTGAACCAGCACTGATTTTGGTCTATAAATTAATTTACTCGTTGGCCTATCAATTCATATCCACCCATTTAGGCCGTGCACAGAAGTGATCCAAAGTAACGGAGGGCCGGATGAAGGGAGCAGTCGCCCAGACAGCAGGCGACAGTCCGAAGTCGAGATATGGCTCCACCATAATTTCCCTTTGGTCAGGCCTACTTTTCTGTTGTTTACTAAACTATAGTGACCTGGGGGATGTTTGAAATGAGACGCTGGATATCAAAGATGTTGACAAACAGATCGTTTGCTCTTGCACAATAAAGGCTTGAAAAGCCAAAACGTTCCTCAGTTTCCGGGACAGACATGTTTATCTGTTAAATAGTCAAATGCACAATACGTACAAGAGAGGGGATGTGGCTTGGATCTTTTGAAAAAGTCAGTTTACGCGGAGTAGCGATTCGAATAGAAAATAAGAAATAGTCACTCTGAGACGTAGAACTCATATTTTTTTTTTAAATATTGAAAAGTCTGGGAGGATTTTTAAAGACCTCCCAATCGAAATTTCAAAATGGTAGTTGTCGGTTCACTCCTTTTCCTTTTATCATCATTAATATTTGTTTGCAGACGTGAATTCAAATGACTGACGAGAGCAACAATTGAAAACTACATCTGTGTGTTTAATAGTAAACAGTTTAATTACTTAATTGTACTTCCTGCACGTGTTCTAAAGGCTGGAAGGCTCTGCGCCAGTAGTTACGTGAGTAACACAATTATTTGATTGCAGGTGTATAAGACCGCAATGCGCACAAACACTCTCTGGAGCTATTGTAAGTGATATGGATTGACTGCAGCTCATCAGAACTGTTGGAAATAGTTGTGATTTTGTAATAACCATTTATATTCAGGCTCAGATTCACAGTATAACCTCACATGAAGAGCAATACATGTACCCACTATCTGTAAACAAGATCGCCTTCACAAATAAAAACACTTTATACCAAATGTTATTGATCTTCTTGTCCTTTGTGAAGTCCAAATTAAACTTAGTGGTTCAAGATTAGTTTCTAAAATCGAAAACGTTTTCAAAAGTCTAATTTACGCAAAAGTATTGCTTTAAATGCAACCACCGAATATCTTTAATTTTTTTTGGCTCGGCCAAGGTAGCGGCAAAACCCCACAGCTGCATGCATCGCTGGATTGGATTAGCCTACCACCCTTCTACAAAAATGATAATGGGTCAGTTTAATCTCCATTTGGCTGCTTTGCCAAATGTTTGAAGGATTTTTGTTATAAACGTGTTTGTAGCAGCGTGCTCTGTCTGCAGCAGACTGTCCTGGCTGTTTCTTAAGATATAAACTATTTGGATCAATATATTGTGAGCTTTTACTTTAGCCTTATTCATATGATTTCGTATGGCTTACCGTGAACTTTTTCACTTTACGATTTCCTTCACCTCAACGAGTTGAGCAACAACAAGCAGGTGCTGGCATCACTTTCCAGTCCGATGCTCTTCCAAACCTAAAACCTATTTGATTTTAGGCTCCTCATACAGGCGCTGTTGAACTGCTGGACGAAGGAAGTTGTTTAATTTTTGTTGATTTTTATTTGGGGTTTTAAAGCAAAGTGGATTTCACAGGGTGGGCTATATAAATAAACCACTGGCCTGTACTGAGAATAGCTGACTCCATTGTTTACGTTTGGTACAGAAATATGTAATCGACATGTTGCACTATTAATTGTAGTGTAAAGAAAGTAATATAGCTCATAGTTTATTCACTATATAAGTATTGCAAATAAAAGGAAACGTGTGAATATTGGTGTAAATTACAATCAAAAGAACGAAATGTAAAATATGTGTATATGGTTATAAAGACAGAATTGGGTAGAGTTGGACCTGCGGTGCTGGGAGTGGCTGCACGGCTGCACATTTCCTCACTATTATTCAGGAAGCACTGCTTTTAATTTGCCTTTTTATATACTTGGACCTTTGTTTACGCTTCGAAACGGCTTTTATTTCACAGAATTGGCAGTACATTTTCTCAGTAGACGCTGTAGAGGCGTCTGTGGTGTCTGAAGCTCACAAACATCCATGGCGTGTGTCCTCGGAACTCTGTCGGCATTCTGACACATTTTCTACGTATGAACACTTTGAAGGCTGCACGGTGTTACAGGCTGTAATGCACAGTAGCATGGATCCAAGTGGCGTAGAAACTGGCCTATAACACAAGCCTCAAGATTTATGAAGATCCCTTGAAATATTTTGATAGATGCTACTTCCTCCCGTGCTGAACGACCGAAGAGGCAGCCGATAATAAGACAACCCTAAAAAAAAAAAAAAAAAATGACATAAAGTGGGCTGGATTGATACTTCTGTTCATTACATAAACCTTTGAGAGCTTTGTATTGTCAAACCCATCCTTAAGAAAAAAGAAAATCCTCATCACATATAGTTCTGCAAAAGTCCGTTTGGACAGACTTATAAATGCACCTGTGAACCTACTTGAGCCTGCATAAGCAAACCAACATTGTGAAATATACCGAAAAGTTGAAAGGGCTTTATATTCTTTGAGGGAAGAAGTGAGATGATTAATGATGAACGTGTGGGTCTTTTGTTTTGCTGTCTGGGCGGATGGAGCGACCGCCTCTCTTAACTTGAACTTGGACTTCCGACGAGACGCGTCAAACTGTGGATTTATTTTGGCTCCTTTCTCACCGGTTCACCCTGCAGACTGCAGTAAGGAACTAAAGAATCCCCTCTCGGTGACTAATTTTAAACATTGATAAACCAAAGATATGAGCACGTTTTAAAAGACATTTTGCTGATTACATGAAGACATGAATATGTAATCAGTTTCGGGCCCACAATATGTGACCAGAAATTACTTCATAACGTGTTGGTATCACAATCTAAGTAAATATGAAATAAGCTTTTGTGTGCCAAATCGTTAAATTAAACATATTTGGTAGGCTATAGTAACCACAGTCCTCAAGGGGCCCTGCGTAACGGATCTCATGCATCTAGTGCCAACTTTGTCCATATTAGGATATAAAAAATATTGTGTCTAAGACTATTATTGTGCAGGAACTGTACATCCCAGCTCATTAAATCAATCTCCCGCATGTTCATATCCAATTATGTGATCATGCTACGTACTCTGTCACCTAAATTATGCGAAATTCTACAAATATTTGCGGCTAAAATGCGTGTCAGTAACCTGTGTTTTTGACTATTTCCGGCTAATTTAATTGCAGTCCACTGCTTTTAAAAAAAACAAATATATTTTTAAAATGCACTTTTTATTACATAAATGATGCGCCAAATATCTTACTCTCACATTTGTAAAACCTTGTAGTCGGCGTCTGGTGCTGAACCACTGACATTGTAATAACAATATGATAAGTACACTAAATAAAAAGGCTGTAAATCCTGTGCTGTATTTTGTAAATCCACTCTGGCCTGGCTGTAGCGGTGGTCTGTCAGCCTACCCTCTCCTCTGGGCGCGGCTCCGCCTGCCTGCTTTATTTTGCGGTCAGCCCACAGCCATCCTCTCATCGTCTACCAGCTCTGGATGAGGTTGAACGATTCAAATCCCAAGTAAATAACGTCTAAAGTATAATGTAGGTACCCTTTTGCATGCATGACTTGTCCAACAGCCACTATCTACTCATTAGCTCTTAACAGTGATCATTAAAAAGATGGCCAAACCTGATTATCCTAAAGAACCCATCTTGGAGAGAAATGTGATTTTCAGTGACGCTGTATTCTGTCATTTTAAAGCCTCTACTTAGATGTGCTGTGCAACTGTTGACTTGGAAGGATTAGCAAGAGTCTTATTTCACATAAGAATGTGTTGTTGGGTAAAGTGAGTCTGAATGGGGGGTTTCTTCACCCTCCCTCTCCTCTGTATGGCCTAAACTCGACACTTTTGTGTCCTCTATCCACTGTATGCCGTTTCACGAATACTTAAACTGATTTCGGTTTGCTTGGCAAATATGGCTTATAGCAATGAGACCACCTTACGGTCTTTGCAGTAGAGCTACCTTTTGAAAACTTGAATTCTGCTGCGCCGTGCTTGTATGTTCGATAGAAGTCACACATGGTGCATTAGTGTTGGATCTGCATTTTAAAATCTGCTTCTGCATATGCAGCAATATATTCTATGAGAAATGCGTCAACCAGGATCTGTTTTTCTTGGTGAGAAGTGAAATAGGAAAGAAAATGCTCATATAGTGTTGTCTGATCTATTTACGGATATGGACAATTGTGTAAAAATGTCCCTCTCGGGTTAATGTATTGCCAATTCATTCTGTTCAGCATGCACCAACTCTGCACTGCCCTACTTAGCTTATATATTTTAAACTACGCTTTGGAGTTCTCGACAAAAATCGCATGCCTTCCTGCGCCCTGACTGTTGGCATCGAAGTTCAGTGGTCTTGGCTTTGATCATAAACATTTCTGATGGTAAATTAAATCCAGCCTGGACGAGAAAACACCAGATTGAGATGCTGTTTTAGTTTTGTAGGAATGTTTTCATGACAGAGGACTGCTCTGCTCTCCTGCCTGCTGAATAACAGCCCACCTTCTTTTACGCACACACACGGACACACATTCCCATAACCACCGGTACACTCTCGCACACGCTCAGGTCAAGGGATATGCACGCTGGCAACATAAAGCAACATGAATTCATTACTAAGGGGAATAGATAATTAACTATTTTGCAGAGGAAAATGTAACACCAACGCAAGCCGTATTGCAAACTAGCCTACATGTAACACGCCCTGTAGGAGCTCGTGACTTCCACGTGTCACTTGCAAGTGACCATCAGTCTTGATTTACTGTGATATTTATGAATGCGCCATAATCAGATTCTGGTCCATTCAATTAGTCCAGACTCTTAATGTGTCCAAAGTTTGTATTAATCATTTACGAAAATCTCTGAAATGCACACTGACTTGTATTGCGCAAATGTCTGTAGGTTGCTTTGGCTAGGATAAAGTCCACGTCCACTGTTCAGTGGAATTACCAGTCGGTTTACTTTGATTATAAAAGTGGTTCGATCTCATCAAAGCCTGAAGCTGGCAGGAAACTCGTAAACATAAATGCAGCCTGATTTTAGCATGCGTGGCGCAGACTCTACCTGCAAGACGTCAACGAATACTTGGATCGCTAACGCCTCTCCAAAAGCTTTTTATGCAGGGAATTGCATCACTTATTTTGAATATATTATAATATATATATTTATATATATATACATATACGAGCCATTTTCATTCAGTCATTTTGATGTGGCGACTGCACTGAAAAGATGTGGCCAATTTTTTTTTTTTATGTGACAAATTGGGTATTTTTTTTTTTTACCTATTTCCTTGAAGATTTTGGTGATCATCATTATTTGTGTGATGATTATTTAAACGAGACATGTACGAGTTTGAAAAAAAGTGGGATTGTAGAATACTGCAGCATATCATACCACGGGAATGAAGGGTTGCTGGCTGTGTATGCTGTAAAGACATACAGTATTCTGCTTGCTTAACATCCATCGTCTCAGTCATGTGCTTATGCAGTGCTTTCTCGAGAGCGGAAGCCGCAGGTAGCAATTGTATTGGGAAGACTTCGTCCCCCTCCCCCACAAACCTCTGCATAAGACAGACGCTCTCCCAGTCTGACAGGGCCTGTCTGGAAGGACATGATGATCTGGTTGTCAAGATATTTACAGCAACACATCATGGCTGTTTGTCAAGATAAGACTATTGCTAGTTGTTTCTATTAAGAGTTCCTGAAAAAGGATAAGTGAAACCGCCAGAAGTATTTACGTATCTTAAGATAAATATTTTTTTTTGTAATCTAAATGCAGAAATGTTTGTAAAATAGACGTTTTTGCATTATAGTACTCTTAAACTGCATGCAGAGAAGTATACGGAGTACTTCAAAGTACTTAAACTGACACAGTAGAAGCTTTTATATTTAAGTGAAAACCTTAAGTCTCTGATGACAAATATTGTGTGTTGCTTCATTGACGCCACGTAGTTAAAGTTTATCATTTTACTTTGCAGTGTTGGAATTTCAGTTGAGTTTGTGATTTGGTTCAATATTAGCCTATTGGCAACTACACGACTATTAACGACACAGCTTTTCCTTTTGCTCACGTCTACTTATTGATGGTCGGGTTTTAGCAATTGTAATACAAAGTGTTGCGACTAAATAAAGATTGAAACCCAGCTAATTGATTCCATTTCAGTCTGCTCTTCTAGGCTCATTTTAGATTTCCAAATTTACATTAAAAGGCAAATACCCAACCAATTAAGTCACCGCCGCGTGATGGATGAGAAAATGTCAATCAACGTTCATATCAAATGCTTGTCTTATTGGTGGCAAAATTAAGCCACTATTACTGTTTCTAAATGTCACAATTAGTTTGGATGGTGTTAAATATTAAATATACCTGCAATGTGAAACTTGAACATGGGTAAACTTGAAAAAACAAAACAGATACAAAAAAAAAAAAATGTATCCTGTAAGAATCCTATTGTGCATCGACAATTTTTCCACCGTTAATAAAAGATAATAAATACTAAAAGTCTACTATTTAAGTTTGATTTCTTTAAGAATTCATTGTCAGCTATTTTTACATTGCGTTTATGAGTCACTGCCTAAAGTATCATCTCTGGCATCCATGGCACATTTTCCTGTAATGGAAATGCGCCAGACGCTTGAATTTAATATTAGGCTAATCATTTACTTGCCCTCGCCATAACTGTGTTATAATTGTAGCTCGTGCAAAGGTTAATAGGGAGGAAATGCTTTTTGAAAAATAATAATACTCAAATTGCCACTATATTTATGATTTTACTTCGTTATGCTGTTTCTTTTCCAGAAACAATGATTATGATAATATGGGAAATTCGTATAATCAGTCTAGTTTTGGAGAAAACCACAGAATGACCGAACAAGTTATTTATTGAAACCTAAAGAGTAACTTTGTATTTTTCTTCAAGTCAAACAACTATAGCTACAATCTTTCTGAGATTTTTTTCCTCCCATTTGACCACCGCTCCATCATCCGTGTATCATTCAGGAGACACTATTACCATAACCTGCAAACAAACAGACATACATTTGTTGATAATTTAGAAGTTGGGCTGATTAAAAAATTGGCACCAAACTTATAGTATAATACTGTTATTCACAAATCTCAAATAACACCCAAGAAATATGTGCGTTTGGAAGTATACGGTTTCTTGAAGTGCAAAAACGGTCAAATTCCCGAATTTAAAAATAGAAACTCGAGGGATTATTTGGAGCTCTGTCCCCCTATTCACACATAGCAAATATTTTAGAGTGAGGGTCTCTAAATAACAGCTAGTTTGCATGCATACTCTAGTGTGAAGTTCATTCTTGTCTGTCTAGAGTCTAGACTCTGATTACGACCCTGTTTGTCTGCGTTTTTTTACCTTGACCTTGGACTTCCGTGCAGCTGCCGTTTGGATGAGCCCTTCGCAGTGGCAATTTCCTTGAGACAAAAGAACTATAGTCTCTGTCCGAGGAACGACGGGGGTCCAGCTTCCTTAGTGCTGTTTACAAATACACAACCGAGGCCTGATTATTCCCAAGGCAACTCAGCAGTGCAAAAACGTTGATAAAACCATGCGCCCTTTGCAGGGCAGCTTGTAGCTTGCTTTTTGAGTGACTCATGGGATAGGCATCACAAAAAGCCGACTTTATGGAGACATTGTGGACCAATGCTTTCGGTAATATTTTAAACTTGATAATACAGTTAAGTTTTAAATATTAACCCAGAAGTATTTTTTTTTTTTTTTTTTTTTTTCTGCAGAGGAGAGGAGTATAGGATTTCCACAGCTGTTGTGACTACAGAGCCTGATATAAGAGAAACTAAAAATACATTTTGGATTTTGAAAAGAGCTGTAGCCAACCATTCAAATCTAAAGAAGAACGTGTCCAAAAACTCTGCAACAGCAGAGGGAGAGTTATTGGTGGGAATACGTCCGCATTTCTACCATGGTCTGTAGACTACACACACAGCAGAAAGCGGCTCCTTGTTCTCATTTTCGCCTAGAAGCGTCGGAATCCACTTGTATAGCATGAATGGATTGCCCAATGAAAGAGAAACATCACATGAATTCGTTTAAGGCTCATTTAAATGGTGGTATTATCGGCAAAAAAAAATATATTTGGGGCCTAACTGTGAATGTTAAACTGGACTTTTGCCCGAATATATCGCGAGATGTTTGCATGTAAACGAAGGAAGGTTATGGGTTATTACTCGAAATGTATCTGCAGATGAAAAGCTGCTCTGCTTAGTGAAATGTAATTTATGATGACGGTGTCTTACCTGATACAGCTTTCATCTCGTCCTGTGGGTGCTGTGATGCAACGACACTCATTCAACTAATTCCACTTTGCCAATTCTAAAACGAGTAGTTCTGAATCATATACACCAAATAAAAAAATGCACACAATCAGTAGATACCATAATTATCTTTCTTTTTTAAGCTAGATAATAAAAAAAAAAAATGTATCACGGCGTGCAAAAAGTTATAATTTACTATAGGTTCCACAATATCAACCCCTGAAAGGCAACACTATTCATAATTACTATGTCCTGCTGGAGGAGTCATTCTCCACACAGGTTTGGTCACAGAATCTCCTCTGAGCTTGTTAATAGGTGACCCAGTGGCGGATACGGATCTAAAGGAAATGCGCACTTCAAAGAAGGAGTCTTGATAAGACTGGACGGTTGACAGATGCATAGTCTATGTAATTCGACAGATCTGCATTTGTTAATGTAAAATACTACTGTTGCATTATGCACATTAAATTGACGATAGATTCCACCTTACTTCATCTTTCTAATTATCATACATTCAATAATCAAACTAACTTTAACGCTTCCACCAGTGATCTACAAACTTTGCGCACCGGTGCATAAAGGCGCGAACTGAAAATGAGAATAAAAATGTAACTTGAAATATTTACTTTTTTATTTTTCATGTATCAACTGTGACATCTATCATAGGTTATGATATTATCTGGCAGTCCTCGGCAGTCGGCTAAATTGCACAGGTTGTTTTCGTTTGCCCCAGTCTTGAAAGTATCCAAACTCCCCTTTAAGGGTGTGGGTCTTGGTGATTTAAGCCAATGATAGGAGTCGGTATTCTGCAGGAAAAAACGGTGACATGCGAGGCAGTGGGTCTTTAAAGGGCTGCTCTACCCCTGCTCACAAGCCCAATCTCGTAGGACTTGTTAGCGTATCACGTGCCAGATTCTTAATGAAGTGGACACACAGGGGCCTCGTGTGCGCATGCGCTTGGTGTAAAATGTAGTTGGAAATGAGGTGTCCGTCTTGGAGTAGTCGACTTTTAAAAAGCATCGGCAGCCCGTGATATGACGACTTCGCTGGTTCTGCATCCACGCTGGGCGGACACCTTGATGTACGTTTATGAAAAAAGCCCGAATGAAAACAACCAGAATAAAAGCCAAACAATGGAGGGACTGAGCGGTAATTGCCCTGCGACCCACTGCAGGGACCTGATGTCGCACCCCGCGCTGGGACGACATTCTGGCACCATAGCGACCCACCAGGGCTCCGTCTACTCGGATATTTCCTCTCCAGACACCGGCCGGCAGTGTCCCGCTCCTCAAACATCATCCAGCGCATCTTTGAGTTACGGTTATCCCTTTGGAAACCCATATTACGGCTGTAGATTATCTCATTCGCACAACGTGAACTTGCAGCAGAAGCCATGCTCGTACCATCCCGCAGAGAAATACGCCGAGCCCAGCACAGCGCTGCCCACGGAGGAACTGTCTACCAGGGCGAAAGAGTTTGCCTTCTACCCGAGTTTCGCCAGCTCTTATCAGGCTGTTCCTGGATATCTCGACGTGTCGGTGGTGCCCAGTATCAGTGCCCACCCTGAACCGCGGCACGACGCCTTGATCCCCATGGAGGGCTACCAGCACTGGGCTCTCTCCAATGGCTGGGATGGGCAGGTGTACTGCTCCAAAGAGCAAACTCAGTCAACTCATCTTTGGAAATCACCTTTCCCAGGTATGTGAAAATTAGAATGATTTTTTAATGTGTCTCAAGTTGGCTGTAATTCACATGAGCCCAGCAGCATGTAGGGTTTTAATACTTGTGTCATCACACTGAGACAGCTATTTTCATTGTAGTCGGGTATTTTTTTACTCTGCTGAGATGTTATTGTTTAGTTTATGAATTATATTGTGTTAAAATCCCCATATGAGCTTACCAAAGAGTCCAGGGAAACTAAATATGTAAAAAGAAAACCACACAACTGTCTTTCCCCATGTCAGTTATCATGAGTACTTTTATGGACTCCGTTAGTATATGTAAATATATTCTTCTGTTTTACATTGCACACGGCATCATGTATTTCCTGTGAAGTAGGCTGTGCATGAAAATTATGATAAATCAGAACAGTTAGGTCAAGAAGCTTTTCATTTGCATGGCCCTTTAACGGCTGATGCAAATTCAGCATTTTCTTTCGACAGTCATATGATGACTATAGTTCCGTTTCTGCCACATACAACAGAAAGCAGCGCCACTGCATACCTTTGCCCTCTGTATGATAATGTAGTGACTTTGCTAGCCTACTGTGTTTGTATTGTGCCAATAAATCTCAGCGCCCTGCACTGCCTCTTTTGCATGTATCAGGATTCGTATAACAGTTGCATTACAGGCTACATACCTCTGCATCATGTCACATTAAGGGTCCCCATAATCAAATCCGTTTACATTTAAATTCAAGCTCGTCTTTTGCTTTACTTGGTGTCATATAACATGCATCATATTTGATAATGGACACAGGATTCCGAGGAGTATGCAGTTTACAGAGTGTTTACTAGACTGCTACTTTTACCTCATGGGTTTATTATCTTTGTCAAATCTGTAGCTATTTTAATTTCAGATCGGGACACCCCCCCCACCCCCCACTCCACTCACACATTACCAACACCCTCCTTTTTATATTGCAAATACTGTACACAAGAGCAAGCCACGCAAGCACGGGCACGCAGTCAAATACTCGCGCGCGCGCGCACGTGCACAAACACACATGCGCGCGCTGTCCATGTCTGTCTGTGTCGCTTCAGACATACAAACTGACGCCCTCTCACACAGACACTTGACTTGTTTTAAAATATAAACCACTGTAACAATAAACGCCACTTAGTATTCCTCAATTCACTTATGACAGGATATTTAACATGTGACGATAACAAGACCTGAAAATAAAGTTTTAATATCCGTTGGCCTAAATTGGGACACAAAAATCGTTTATGAACAGGAACTATGGAGAAATTTCCACAACCTCTGACTGTAAAATTACACGGAGGTGAAAAGCTTCATGTCTCACAGCTTGCCACTATTTGTTCTAAGGCATTGCCATACTTGTCCTGTCATGTCTCTTATTGGCTGATTTTCACTCCGCTCCATATTTTGCAAAAAGGTGGAAACCCAGAATTTAGGGTACCTGAAAAAAATAAGGTAACAACATTTTAAAAACAAATTTAAAAAAAAAATGACATTTACACTTAGGAAAAAATATATTATAAAAAAAGCATTACATACGTAGTCTTATTTATAAAAAAAAAAATGATATACCTGTTTCTAAATTGTGAACTTTTACGAGCTGCGTTATCACTTGTAACTTTATGATTATTCGAAAGTTTTTATTGTTCTCTTCAATGTTGTTGGCAGATTCTGTTTTCTGTTTCTCACTGAAAGGCGTATTGCACACACGCTGAGACCTAATGTAGTTTATACCCATTTACCCCGCAGTTTAATTAAACGTCCTGACGACAGATTTATCTAAAATACAATAACTAGTGTTCATGTTGGTTTGTAGATCAACAAGCAGATAACTGACATGCAGCTTGAAGGAAAACAATGGTCATTGGCCACTGGAAACAATGGCCAGTTGTAGTGGCTGTAACTTGATAGTGATAATTCATTTACAGAAACAAGACGGCCCGTTGTCATATTTTACACGAGAGAAGTCGCTCAAAGGCCCCTTTATGTCAGGTGCTGCACACCTGAGATCCTGACAACATTTCTTTTGTGTACCACCTCCACCCCACATTCCCCCTACACACACACACACACACACACACACACACACACACACACACACACACACACACACAGACAGGGTCAGTCCTTTAAATTACTTGAAAACTATTCTCCGACTGTCAATCCAATAAAGTCAGTATTTAAAAATAAACATTGCTCGGATAGCTTCAGAAATGTAATTATCTTGTCAGCTGCACAGCCGGTGGTTTTGTGACTTAAAGCGTACGGATGATTTTGCGCATAACATTTCCCTGACATTTTTTTTTTTCCTTCCCCACAGATGTCGTGCCATTGCAGCCTGAGGTCAGCAGTTATCGTCGTGGGCGTAAAAAGCGTGTGCCTTATACCAAGATCCAGCTGAAGGAGCTGGAAAAGGAATATGCTGCAAGCAAATTCATCACCAAAGACAAGAGAAGGCGCATCTCGGCCGGCACCAACCTCTCAGAGCGTCAAGTCACCATCTGGTTCCAAAATCGGCGAGTTAAGGAGAAGAAATTTGTCAGTAAATCCAAGAACAATCACATGCACACCACTTGATAAGAGGAGCGACCTCCTTGAAACTGGAACTCATACTTCCAAAACACCATACCATATATTTACCTCTTTGCATTGAAATTCGTGGCTGAAGAACATTTTGGATGGGTGTTTATTTTTTTATTTTTTTTTTTCATTTTATTTAAGTTCCATCATCAACTCCATCGACCATGCCACCAAGCCCCCAGTTTTCAATTTAGAGTTTACTCTCTAAAAACTGTGAAAATATTGAAAATTCACTTCACATTTGTTTTATAGGAATGTACATATATAAATATATAATATTTAAAACGATATCTGTATTTCAAAGACAAGTATTGCGTGTTTTTCTGTTTTTCCAAGCCAAATCTCATAAGGACTGATGACATTTCGAAGACTGGCAACGGGCAGATCAAAATAGAGGAGACGGGTTGTCTGATGACATTTTATAAAGATAATCGCCGCATGGACAAGAATTGTTGTGACGTAGTGACACGTTGAACTTGAGACTTAATCATCTTCAACAGAAACTCGCAGAGAGGACTTTCGGGAGAGAGTGATTTTTTTTTTTTTAAAAGAAGAAAAAAATTTCGTCTGAATTTCAAAAGTTATGCTCTTCTGTGTGGGACATGTCCTCTTAAGCCTGGGGTAAAACAAAGGCTGCTATGATGTTAATCTGTATAGTGCAATGCCTTTATTATTTAATTCACATTATCTAGTATGGCGGAACTGTAAACTGGAATATCCCAAAACCTGTATGTTTTCCTTTATCAGTGAAGGATTCTGTCATGCAACTGGAATGATTGTAAACCATTAAAGTCAGTGAGTATTACACATAAATGCACAATCGTTTTATTTTTTTTGACTTTGTTAGTGTAGCATTGGAGCTCATCACACGCCTTGTACGAAACCTGTAATTTCTACTTTGGTGCAGTATGTGAACTGTATTGTGGTGTCGAATTTACGTACTGGTAACGTGTTTCATAAATAAATGATGATTATGAAAATACTCATATATTCAAGTCAATCAACCACCCAACTTGCAGCGTTTCTTTTCGCTTCCAGTTACACTGGTGTAACGAAGCAGCAAAAGCTCTGACCGCTGTCGTCTTTCCTCTACAACATCAGCAGCAGATGAGCGACTGAAGATTTGATGTTGTAAAGTACTTGATTAAGAATCATCGGGCATACTGGAGTCGGCTTGTTGGTAAGAAGGGATGGCACATTGATTAGGTCGGATTAGTGAGCAGCAACGCGCATTTTGCAAACGTGTACATTGCATGTGCGAACTAAGACATAAAACCAAGTGAATTATGATATTTGAACCAATGTCTTTTTCCACAGAGAAGTGTCACAGTAGAACTGGCAGGATCTGATATTTCCATGGACCAATTTTGAGAAACAAACTCGTCGGGTTGGGAGAAATGTGCTCACTACGGCCAAGTTTGTTCCTCCATCTTGCATTGCAATTTTAATCAAAGGTAATGCCAGGGTTGTATTGCCTGATACTTGGCAGACGTCCAATTAGCAGAATGGTTGCAAAGAGGTCGGAAGGCAAATACAGCGATTTATGCCTCGGTTCTCACAGAAACATTTATTCAGTTACCACGCAATAATATTTCTAACCATTTTCATATTCCACAGCCACAAGTTAGTTGTTGTTGGTCTCATATTAGGAACATAATAACCTGTATCATTTAAGAGTGAAGAGGCATTTTATCTCGAAGACACCGACTGTGTATTTAAGTCATTTATCCATATTGTATTTTTCAGACTATGATTTGTTTAGTAACAAGACATGACTGAATAAAAATGATGAAGCGTTTGCTTGCGTAATTGTACTTTTGCGGCACATAATAGGCTCTTGCAGCCCTGCCCTAATTTAGATTTTGATTAGATGCTGGTGAAAAGGTATGCAATAAGCACAGGTGAGTTGTGCAGTGAACTTGAGGATGAATTTAATTATTTCACCTTATACTTATTGTTTTGTTAGTTTATCTACTTACTATTAGGCTATTGATACACATGCGCTCTCGCGCTGATGGCGAAATTCCGTCTATGTCTGCATTACATATACGGGGTCTCCATATTTCTATTTACAAATTGCGTATTCTCTGCGTTTGGTAGACGTGCATATGCTGGAGGTTTTCATGAAACCAAGTTTATCAAATGTAAAGGCATGAATGTCTCAGTCAAGCAGGTTAAAAGCTATAGTTATGAAAACGACTGGAGGGAAATTATATGCAGAAATACAAGTTTACACTCGACTTTCGTGAGAATACAGTTGCAATTAGTTTATTTTAAGATTCTTATGACTACCCATCTCAAATCTGTAATTTCAGTTTTTGTCTCTAACAGTGAGGTTGATTCGTCCTCATGTCAGACGTAAAGGATAAAACGGCTGTCTGTCTTTTCTGTAGTCGTGATATTTAACGTCTGAAGCACCAAAAGTTTTTTTTTTTTTTCTATTAAGTGTAATGTTGTAGCGAAACCCCCCAAAAAAGCTGTGCTAAATTTAGAGCTACTCTGCGAGTTTTGTTTTTCGTTTTAATTTCACCACATCTCAGTCTTTGGTTGGGCTCTGTCATTCTTGGAGCTTCTTCAGATCTCTTGAGGTCGTTGCTTAGAATCCGAGCCATCAGACTTGAAGGTTTTGTTTGTCTGTTGCCTGGATTTTCAATCCTTCTGGAAAGTTCTGGGGTCTCCTAATTTACCCTTGACCATGACTATGCTGTCACTTTGACCTTGACATCACAGCAGATTGTGAATAATAAATAGGGGGCTGGACACCAATGCTGGGGGGTTGTTTGTAGGCAAACAAGGTGTTATTTCCCTGTCTAGACAGCCGGGCTTAATGACATGCCATAAATACATAAAAAGGGGAAGTGTAGTGATATCCTCTGACCTGCGTTTCTGACCATCTCTCAGAACTTAGCATTAACATTTGGGCTCTGTTCTTTTGTGTTTTGCAGAAGTCCTCGAAAAGCACTTGTTTCGGGCCCATGCGTCTGGAACTACCAATGGTTTCATGCACTCATCATGAGGTGTGTGTTATTGACCACGAAGGACAGGTAGGACTTTTGACGTCTCACACCAACACCAGTAATCCGCAGCAAGCAGCCATACTGTCTACACAGCAAGAGGAAATAATAACACGACGTCGCCCATCATATAACGATTAAAGGTATGGCCGTTTTCTTCCTTCTTTGTTTTATGACTTTTAAACTCACGAAATATGCCGTGCATTGAACAGACAAGACTAACTTGAAGAAATATGATGGACAATACGCAGTGACAGGCGGATTTGTTAGTTCTTTTTTTTTTTGGTATTATTATTATTGCTATTTTCTTCAGAGTAAAGTTTGCGCAGCGGCGATGACGTTCCGAGACAAATACAGTATGTATTGTGTATGTATTTGAAATACTGATATTTTACAAGGTTATAACAGAATTTTCAAAGTTGCCAAAGTTGTCTAGTTGTATGGAATGCTAGTGGAATGCCTGAGCAATGATTTACCACATATGTATTACAACAAAATGTGATTTAATTAGCAGATAATGCAAATCATTATCTAACAAAAGGACGGTTTTGCTTTTTGAATACTTCCTGTGATATTTTATTTTTTCTATTTAAAATTAATTTAAAAAAATACAATTCAGAATGGATAAATGTAAATACACAAATAACTATGTACAAATCTGCACTGCAGTACACCATATCCTGAAAGTACATTATTTTACTCGCTGAAGTTATAAATTGTCACCTAGTAATGAAACAGGCAACACCCAGATCAACATTTACTTTACCGAACAAAGTAAAACCCAGCATATAAACTCACCAAACCAGATAGCATCGTTTAAAATAAAGAACAGAACTAAAATATTTGTAGGTACTTTACACCCTGATCAGACACTGATTTTACGCAGAGAAATGTTGAAAAAGTTGCTTCGCTTTTGGTTGTGTGTGGCGGCGTCAAGGCTGCAGGCCGCTGTCAGCTAGAGACATGAGAAAGGGGGCTGATAACCTCTGGTGGTGACCAGTGGAAAATATCAGGAAGTGCTGCAACTGTCTTTAATTTATGGATATTTTACTTCAGTTAACTTTTTGGCTTTTGTGTTGCGCTGATGTTGACTTCGACCTGGTTAATTATTTCAGTTCGTTTGATAATATTTGTGGAATATCGAGTTTATAGTTTTTTCATTTTTGATGGAAAGGTTTTCTGGTAACTGTTTAAAGTTTGAAGTCCTGCCTATAGTGGATGGTAAATGCAGAATTTCATGCAAAAGCCATATCTGTCCCTAACTGTTTTAGCTGATTTGTTATGGAATTGCTCTTTGCAATCATTTTTATTTCAATACAAAGAGTGCATACACTTTTGTGATTTATTGAGCGTGCAATTGAAGTATACCTGATAATCTGGAAATCACATGTCGGAGAACAAGACAAGAAAGACAACCGATGATTCGGCATTCATTTGAATCATTCTTTTATTTATTTATTGACATCTTTTTATATATAGTTATAAGAGCATATTCAACACATTTGGCAAATTTGTTATCTGAAAGCCGGCAGTCTCCTAAATCGTTTTACAATTAAATTCCATCTGACTGCCCACATGAGCCAAGTTTGGTTTTAAAAATTCGTACTTTATTTTATTTTATTTTATGATCATGTGTAGTCCTATGGTTGATGAGCAGTTTACATTTAAATGTCTTGATAGTATATCATAGCTACAATACTACACACGCACACACACACGCTCAAACACACACTCACTCGGTTAGAGTTTAAATTTAAATTAATTAATAAGTAAATAAGGTTGAATAATTTCTTATTTGAAGTAGTTGGTCGTGGCAGCTTATTGCAGTACAACTTTATACACAGTGACGGTCAAGTTCATATGCTAACTCATGGCTTTACCATAAATGCTAGACCGCATCATTAATTTGTACATTTCTACATATTTCTCTCTTATTCAGATTATGATTCTGAATGTTTGAATGTTTGTTAGGTTTTTATGGCAACTTAACTTAAATAATAGGCCTTTTATATTATTAGCATTATTCCCAGACTTAATTGGGCCATCTTTAAAATCAATTGAATACATTTTTTTATTTTTTTCATTTTTTTATTATTATTATTATTTTTTTTTTTATCAGTTTAGTCAAAATGGCTGTTGTTATTTGTGTAGCAAAGCCGCATAAAATATATTTTTGTTGTTGTAAACAAATGAAAAAGCTCTCCCAAACCTTTCAACTGAAACATTACCACCTTTGTGAGTTCTTTAGGCTTCCCTTGGCGGTTTGTTTCCCTTGAAGGAAGCTTTAAAGGGGTTGCACGAGGCTATAACTGTGGCAACCTGCCTGCACAGAATCAAAGAGAGAAAAAAAGGAAGAAAAGCCCTTTGTTTAGGCTATTGCCCTGTCTGGACAGGACCAGGGGATTCCAGGAACCTAATTTCAATAACGAACAGACAGTGTACTAGACAGTGACCTTGACAGTGCTATATGCTCGGTTTACCAAGTTGCTTTTTTAATAGCAGATTTTCGTTTTGCTAAAGCACACAAGGCCTTATAGCTCACGGTCAGATATGACATCATCGCTGAGCTAAAGATGCACTGAACACACGAGCAGTTGTTTGAATGTGAAATCCGGATCTGCGGGAGCAGTGGATCGGAGGCGTGGAGAGACGAGGCAAGGAGGCGCAACACATGCCTCTTTCTCCGAGGTAAAGTGGCGACTTAAGCCTGCACATTATTCACTGGGTGACCGTCCGGGCCATTTTGTTGTAAACATCACGCTCCACTGTTTTTCTTTTGGTAACTGTTATAATAACACGAGGAGCCTTGAAGTGATACCAATACACCCCAATGCTCCTCATAGACCGAGGCCTAACATACTATGCTGGCTTGATGTTGTGCTGCATTGCGAGACTCACTAACTAGATTGGAGAATGTGCAGTGATAGAAGCGGTGCGTCCAAGGGACAGAGTGAAACCCCAACGGATCCCTGAGGGCTTCTCCAGTTTAAGCATTTGATATTTTTTCTTTCTATTTAAGGCTGGAGCAAGGCCCGGTGCCTTTGGGTTAGATAGGATACGTGGTCACAAGTGACAGATACCACTATCAAATATCGGCTGACTTGCAAATCGTTCCCAGACCAGTGTTTAAATGCATGCTAATGTTCTCACATAACACTTCATTGGCAAATTTGCAGCATGCAATATAGCGCGATTCAGCACGCATGTGCAAGCATCTGTAACCCTACACGTTTCGGTTAATCCTTAGATTAATAGGCTATTTATCTCAATGAGTGCACTCAATCTGTTTATTTGTATCATTTTGACTTTTGCCATTTTATTTATTTTCATGGTACAATATTTAGAAGATAATAGTGTTTTTTTTAAATCAGCAAAATGGAATTCGGCGCATTTATAGTCACATTATATTTATGAATGAGCCTTCTCCGGCTGCTGCAAACTAAAAGTATTTTATATGCTTATACTAATTTATTCATTCTAACTTCTTTTACTTTTATTTATTTTGATGGAGTATTTGAGTTCAACATCAAGTTCAAGCCACCGTGACTCTGCGTCGTGAACTTGAGTGAATTGGCGACAACGTGTGTATATTTAGGATTTTTTTTCACAATCTAATTCTGTCTTTTCTGAGTCAAACTATTTGTCCTTATTATCAGACTTTTTTTTTTTTAACTAGCTACATAATTGAGACATACGAAGTTCCCCACTGACGGGTTTTGAAATCCATCAATTTAGTCGACTGTGGCGGTAAAATTTGAATTTATAAAGGTAAAATGCGATTACCAAAATTGTTGCTATATTGATTTAATATAGAAGATTATAAACGATTGGAAAGTCCCCATTTTGTTATTAATAAGGAGTCTGCGAATTTAGGAAGGGAACGCAAAAGTCATAATAATATGTTCGAGGATGATGACCTCATTAGAAATTTTTTGGGACAGCTGTTTGCAGAATGCCTGAATCCCCTGCATATAATGTTGCAAACTGGTGGAGTCTCTAAAAAGTTTTTTTCTGTCTGGAAAACAGGATTTTCTGTCAGAACAGAGGGCGACTATATCATGGCATATCACATATTTGTTCTGTATCTTGAGAACTGCGTCTACAAATCAACTAATTAGTGAGATATAAAGCAAAGAGACTCTCAGCTGATTGAATCAGTTAAGAGCCCTCTGATATCTTGTAAAATCCATATAAAAGAATTGTGAGAGGTATAACAATCCCACCAGAGTTTGGCTGCGAACCTTTATTGGAGGTATCTGTTAAAGTTGTTCATGTGAGGTGTATTAGAGAATATTATGTGAAATATACCCTCTTAAAGTAACCTTGTAGAATATTGTCCTCTTTTACACAGCCAGTGGCTTCAACCTGCTGACCCCGTTACTGTAAATATGAGTAGAGTGCGGCAATGAGCATCAGTCTTTTCTTAAAACAAGCTTGTAAAATTGGGACATCACAGCTTTATATGACATGGAATTCAACCATAATTTGCTAGAAAACAAGATGTCATATGCACCCACTCCTTCAAGAAAAAACAGTTTTCATAAGAAATAGCATTTAAATTTTTTTTGCCAGCTTATAAAGAGATTTAAACGAGGCCATAGACAGTTCCACGAGTGTAAAAGGAGAAGCAGCCTGAGCTCCTTTTGGACTCAGCATGGCTCAAGTGGAGAAAAACAAGATTCTACATTTTTAATAAAAGGTTTATAGTATTTTTAAAAAGCATATAAACCTCTGTAATACAGAAGTTAATGTTTTGTTTTGTCTGAGATGGACCAAGTGGGTGGTACCATGTGTAGCAGAAGTTAGCCTGGACACGTGGTTTGAGAATGACCAATCAGGCGCCCCTCCAGGTTTAACTATGTTAAATGTCAGATTGCAATAAACTAGAAGCTGTTGGTCGGGCCCGCGGAAATGGGCGAGCATAATCTCCTTAATCCAGGGTTTGTGGGACCTTTGGTAAACATCCACACTGGAGACACATTTTACTTTCCGAATTTTAGAGCCTCAGGGGGACAACTGGCGGGGCTACCGTCTCTCTCGTACCCGAGAAGGGACAATGTTTGCTCCCTCCCGTGGAATCCTTCGGAGCCGTGCAATGGATACTCTCAATCCTACTTTAGCAGCCCCGTGTCTATTAACCCTTCCTTCAATCGGTCGTGTGAAATTACTAGACCAGAAGAAGCTAAATGTTATTACAACAACGGCAGCGGGAACAGGGAGACCTGTTCAGGTGGCAGCAGCCTCAAACGAGAGGATAGGGCGAGAGACACATCATCCCTAACATCTGACCACGGGATGCACAGTGGAATTGGCAGCACTGCCGCCTTTTCCAAATATGATTATGGGACCGAGCAACTAACGCAAGACCCGCCATCCTGTCAGTCAATGGAGTCCGACTCCAGCTCCTCTCTACTCAACGAAAGCAGCAAGCCTTCATCCAGCGACACACAGACCCTGGTGTCACCGGGAAGCCATTCAAGCAACATAGCCGCAGGCGGAGGTGGGTGCTCTTTTTTTTTCATCACAATTATTATTATTAAAGCACGTTCACGTTATTTATAAGAGGGCTACTTGTAGCGTACATTTGCGGGATTAAACCGTCATTAGAGCTCGTTATCTTGATGCACAACTTGCACCTCAGATAGCCTGCAGGGTACTTGCGTGGTGTGCAAACGCCGCTAGGGGTTGCCCTAAAATACTCCTTGCACCATGTGGTTGTGTACAGTTATTGATAACCTCACCAAACCATATAGCCTACAGCTTTGAATAAACAATCAGGTCAGCCATCGCGTTTTCATAGATCAGATGAGGTCCTGTGGTTCAGACACGTAAACGGTTGATTTTGATCTATCGTTGCAGTCTGTACACACAAATTAGTGCAGTGATTTAAAGAGGTGAGTCTCTTTGGTTGACTGCATCAAATAGGGAGAGTTTTCTTTTTAGTGACTCGTAAACAGAATTAATATCTGTCGCTGTGGACTCAAGAGTCATTTAATATGCTCTGAAACTCGCAAATAAGTAGGGGTATTTGCAAGCACGGCTTAATTATCACGTTAATGCTGCTTTAACTGCAACAATAAAACGTCCTGTGACACAAGCCGCGGTATACTGGTGGTCTCCACAAAGAACGTTGAAAAATGAAAAATAAACGCGTAAGGTCAGAAACAATTGGACAAGTCCAGACTGCCCAGATAATGGATTCGAGTTGAGGTCTGTCCAGTCAGAGATCAAAACAGATAAATTGTAGCTGTGTTTGGAGGAAGTGACAGCTTCCAGGGGCTTCAGTTCTCTGAATCTAATATAAAGCAGAACCCCCACATCAGGGTTTTTTTTTGCAAAACAAAGTCATCTTCTGCAGCTGACTGAAATAATGCCTAGGCTGCATTTCCAGTAAAGCTGACATCCTTTGAAATACGCAATGCTTGAGCATTAAAACGTTATTTGATAAATTGATACAATATTCTGATTGCTCTCCAGTATATTACTTTAAAGTGATGCTAAATTCACTTAGGCAATTACCCCGACTTGCCATGGACAACTGATGCCCCTGTAAGTTCACCATAACCTTGGAGGTGACCGTGATTTTGAAACTGTGGTGACTGCTCCGTTGTGTGCTCCCTCCTCATCCTCCTCCCTCTCCTCCAGGTGCCCCATGGTACCCGATGCACACTCGGACCAGAAAGAAACGCAAACCATATTCCAAACTTCAGCTGGCTGAGCTAGAAGGTGAATTCATGCTGAATGAGTTCATCACCAGGCAGCGGCGGAGGGAGCTCTCCGATCGTCTGAACCTCAGCGACCAACAAGTCAAGATCTGGTTTCAGAACCGCAGGATGAAGAAGAAGAGACTCATGCTGAGGGAGCAAGCTTTGGCCTACTTTTAGAGATGCGGCAGAAGGTGAATCGATAGGCAGTAAAAGCCAAGCCTTCTACGCTCCCTTAGGTCTTCTTTCAATGCATGCACTCATCTATCCATCTTTTACGTTGCAGTCAATTATTACATCAGTTTCTGATATTTGTTCTTAAAGGTGCGGGCTACAAAAGCCCAAAACAAGCCACTATCTGGCATCCAAAGCTACACACTACATGTCAGTGAGCCTTCATGTTTGCCATAATGCACAAAAAAAAACTGTGAGAATGTGATTTGTGTGTCGGTTGTTTTTTCTTCATCTGTCAAGAGATAAGTCTACGTCCTAAATGTAGGCCACGCGAAATCTATCTTTGAGGCAATATCTTTTATGGGATGACACATATGGACTTCATCCTTTTGTTCCCTTTTTAGTCAGAGAAAATGAGACGTCAGCGGAGCCACTCGGTAAAAATCTCAAAATAGGTTTAAATGTAAGAGTGATGTCAGACAGAGAAGACTGGAGCGCATCCGCGCAATAATTTCTCCTTAGTTAAGAACTAAAAAACAAGATTCTCCGCCCGGTTCCTTTTTTTTTTTCCCACAGCCACTACTTGTTTGGTAGGAGGCACGTGATCGTTAACTGATTTCCATAGTTGTAGCCATGTTTGTGGGCACGTTCACGGTCACGGGCAGGAGATCTGGAAGTCTGCATGAGGGGAGGGAAAACTAAAACCGCAATGTAATCCATATCTATATCTTTATGGCTGCGCATTGAAAAAAATTAATTGCCACGACTTTGTTCATGTGCACACACAAGTTTGCAAAGGTATTTATTTTGAAAACTTGTTTTACCGTACAACTTGTCTTACCAACAACCACTGAATCCTGCATGGGTTGCATTTATTCAGTTGAGTGACATCACCGTTTGAAAACGGTTCTGAGCTGCTATTAAAAAGTCCACGTCCCAAACTGTGTCAGTGAAAAAAAAAAAAAGTGTATTCTACAGTAAACTCGCAAACATCAGTAGTGGAGAGATTTAACTACATTTAGGTACACCAAGTTAAACAAATGATCCGCCTAAAGTTGCAAGAGGGTGGGGAGGAGATCGATTTTTAGGCCCAAAAGAGCATTGCTGAAACTTGGCGCTCACAATAAAAATAAACAGAAAATTTCGAAAATTTGATATTAGGTCCCCATATGTGCCCACGTAATTCAGGGCGAATGCAGTGCATTATCTGTCATATATAATGAGTAAGCTATAGCAGTGAAATGTTTGCAGCATGTTATTGATGTGAAATAGCTATAAGTCATGTTCTGCGGGCCACTTTTTCTGTAGGTGACTTTTTATACTTTTTTTCTGAACAAATCAAAAGCCAACAAACTAAAACATTTTGACACAAACGTCTACAAAGAATGTATTATTATTAATAATAATATTATTATTATTATTATTATTATTGTTATTAAGGTGGAAGGGCGGAGGGCCTATTAGGTCTACGGTAATGTACTTGCTCCTTGCAATGTGCTCAATGTTGTCCCTTTCCTTACCTTGTACTCGTGTATAACTTTGTAAAATGAAATTACATATGTTAGTATTTGCATCCTATTTGAGGAGCCCTTATCGCTATGTAATAGTACTTTATGTTATTGATCGTCTTGTACAATATCGCATTCCATGTAGCCTATTTGTGGTTGTAAGGGTTGGGAATGTAGGCCAAAACTATATACTGCCAAGAATGGATATAAGAAATGGTATGTAAGAAATTTTTACCATTCATGACATTTAAAGAAACCCTGTTTCAGTGTAGTAGTTGTTTATTATCGTTCTTTCATGTCGCCCCCCATTGCATTCCTTTTTTTGCGCTTGTAAGGGTTGCAACGTTGTCTTGTAAAAGTAATAACGATATGAATGTATATGCGTAAGGTCTTCAATAAACCGAATATTGAAACGTTTATTGGTGTTACCTCAGTCTCTTATTGGGTTCCTTCTCTGAATGTTCTGCTTCAAAAATCAGACTCTCTGACTGGTGGAATTATTTTATTAGACGTGACCTGTAACACAGTTTAAAAATATATGTGTCCACCACAGTGAAAAAAAGATCTGAACATTAATGGGACATTTGGAAGCATTTGAGAGGGTGTTTTGTTGGCAAATAATTGCACATGCTGTGAAATATAAGCAATGGGAGCCCACACAGGTTGTCTTTGTTTTGTTATGGCCTTTACAGATTTAAAGGTAGGCTATAGGTAGCTGGGATATTTCCATGCAAAATGGCGGCCAGGTGCATATTCTAAACACCATGTTGCATTGAATGTTATAGAAGCCCCAGACACTACAACTATACAACAAATACATTAGTTTTAAGTAAAACAATTTTTTAAAAATAGCCCTTTTTTTTTTCGAACCCTTCCGATTTCTTTTGAAGTTCGACTAATCAATGTCACTGGTATGCTACAAGCCTATAACGGCGCAGCTAAACACGCAATAGCTCTGTAAAGCAGTAATAGGGTTACACCCCAGTGCTCCATAGTCAAGCCTCTTGGACTGCCTTTTCCCTGTGCATCCTCATCTTCTGGTTTGCATTAGAGATTTAAATATGTGATAAATCAAAACATGGCTTATAAATAAGATGAGATAAAAAAAAAAATGTTTCTCAAATGGCATACATAATTACAAACTACATAGACGGTTTTATAATTAACCATTTCTAAAACAAGACTCTCCCTACTGGCAGTGAAGTGTAAAGCAAAACAGGGCTGTGCAGTGTTTTCCTATCAGCTAACTAACCAGGCATTGATGCGTTTGTCTGCAGCAGCTTCCAGTCTCAGTTCGGTATAGTATACTCACTGGAAACCCGTTGTGCTGTCTCAATGTTGAGATCAGATGTTGCCTTTTCAGTGAACTGTGAGCGGCCGCTCCTGCAAGCGACCCACTGAATGGCATTCCTGAAGTGTGTGCATGATCACCACACATGCATATACAAATGTAAGATGAAGTGAGCCGATTACTCAACACAACCCTCTTCTTATTTGATTAATTGTACGATTAATTGTAATTACAAAAACACACTCAGGAGTTGATACAAGCTTTGCTGCAGCACACTGTTCTGTTTACCTCACTTTAGAGAGCCACCAGGTTTGGTTGATACCTTAAACCACAACAAATACCATTCATATGAATTCATCAAAACAATGTGTAATCATTTATGTATTGTATAGACAGTACATTTATGAAGTGAATATTACAGCTGTAACATCCTGCATGAGAGAAAAGGATCGTCACTCTGGACGCGCTGCTACTCAAGCGGTCACAATGTGTCAGTTTGCAGATATCAAAAATAAAAATAGCCATATATGCTGTTTGCCAAAATTGTAAATAGTCTACCACTTCTTATAATTGTGTCAACTTGTTTGTGAGGTTCAATATACGTCAACCTAAGTGGACATATATATGAATGACATATTCTGGTTTAATGTTTTGAAAAAAATGCTTACCAAGTAAACTTACGCATCTAATTAAAAGGTGGTTTGAAAAATTATTTATATTAATGAAGGCCCAGATCTTTAACATGGATATAGGATGACATTATAGCGACTGAATTTGAATGCTTTCCTTATTTATAATGAAAAAGATGCAGGCGCAATGCTTTTCCTTTACGTACCGATGACAATATTTATGTATCCGTGTATCATTTAATCAAAGGAACACAGCATGCATCAGTTTCAAAGTGATATCAGTCTCCTGCAAAGCAGAACCAGTTAGGCCAAATATGGCACAATATAATATTAACTTAGACTATGAAATAATACTAGGAGATCTTAAATTGTGTTTATTGAATTTGATCATCGAGCGAACATCATTTATAACAACTCCAATCTTTTCAGGCCATCAAACGCGCTGTTGACCGTGAAAGGAGATAAACTAGTATCTTATGTTTGTGTTGCCTTGTTAAATAGTTTACAGGAGAATAAGATGGGCTATGCAAAATGCGCCACGTTTCCTGACCTGTCTGTGAAAAATTATTCAAGTTCAGCTGTCACAAAAATGATCTGGGGGTTTCAGGAAATTCTATCTATAATGAATATAGAAATATAGAAAAATCACTAGGTTTCAGTCGTGGCTTTTGAGCTTGCAAAATGCGTGAAACAATCTGGCGATATGGAAAAGAAAGCGAGAGAGGCGATCGATGATTTGTAACAAACTCCAGTATATGAACGTTCACAGAGAAAAGTGTGAATTGCAATTTTCAGCGGAGAAAGTGTACGTAATTTGTTTATCTAAATGCATTTTAAATCATTACGAGTTAGTCAAAGCATCAAAACACCTCATGACTTTCAGGGATGTGAATGTGTTTGCTATCAGTAATGAAAACATTGCTTTGTATCCGCAGGCTGGTTAGGTGGTGAATCCTGCGTAGATAGGGGTTACTTGGAGTGAATATGGGAGTGTGGTCTGTGGACGGTGCCAGACAAATAGCTGAACATTTTAACTTGAACTTCAAACCACACTTAAGTGATGTTATCTCTGTATTTTCCCCCCTGTTCAATCAGGTTTCTATCTTTTGCTTGGCTTTATCTTATGTTGTGCTGGAAACAGTTTTTCACGCCCAAGCTACTAAACAGGGCACTACGCCTTTACCTGCCATCCTTTCTCATCTAAAGGAAAAACAGATCACTGCATACCAGCTAATATTAGTTTGCCCATACTCGTCTGGTCTGCATTCTAGTTTAGTAGAATTCACTTTGTACCTCTACAGGGTAAAGAAGGGAATTTAAAAATAAACTCATAAGATATCAGACGCCCTTGAGAACAGCGTGAGGATATTTGGCTTTGCAGGTTTTTTACAACGGGTCTTTCACTGCTCTTGAGCACTTTTGACTTTGAGACTGGCTAAATCTGTTTATGGCGGCCTGTCTCCGCGTCCCAAAGGTCAGTGAGCTTCACAGTGCCCTTCGCAGAGAACTTGTGTGGCATGTGGTCTACGTCCCCCGCCACCCCTCTGCCGTTTATGGTACAAAGCTGGCCAGAGAAATAGAAAGCAATGTTATTCCTACTAAAGTGTGTGTGTGTGTGTGTGGGGGTAGTGTAGAGCGTGGACGTGCGTGAGTGTGTGTGAGCTAGAGTGCGGGGTGAATGTGTGCGTCCTGAAGGAGTGTTCATGTGATAAAGAGAGGATAGGTGGGATGCTTAACGTGAAAGATCCATATCGTTTTCTTTCAGAACTGTTAGATATTGATTTTGGCATGATTTGAAATGAGTTCTCCACGAGCTCCATTTTTCTGAAATGTACCGTCTTATCAATTTGTTTTTCAATAGCATCGCGCGTCCCACCACGCTTCATACGGGGTGTGAAGATTTCATTGCTGCCTCAGAAGAGTTGAATCCCTCTCAGAGCAGTTGTCCCTGTGAGGAAAAACATTTCAAATTGATTGAGGTCGCGATAGAAAATCAGTAACCAGTAGTTCTCAATTTGTTGTTCTTGTTCTGTCCATTATAGCATCATTGCTTTGGTTTGTGTTATAGTTTCGAAATCATGCGACAACATTGGAACAATGTGAACAATGTGTACGGTATTTGTCAGTGCCTATACACGCAATATTATTTAATCACAGCTTTACGATCGCGATTTCAATGTGTTGATTAAATAGTTTGATATTTTTGTGCAAGCTACATTTACGTTTCCATAAATATTTAGTATTGTGGACAAGGACAGTCTTTTCCAGACCGACGCTTATAGGCCTTAACGCACTCACTGAAGGTCAAGTATGCAGCATAGAGCTGGACAACCATTACTACCTGTCTAAAGCTCTTTTGTTAATGATTAAAATTATTTGCCACCTGTTCAAGTTTGGTCAGCATCGATCCAGTGCATATGTAGTCTTAGATATCCCTCCTATATTAATATGTAAGCTATATTTTTATGTGCAGTTTCTCCTCAAAAGCTGCAGCTCAGACTGCAAAGCAAACATTAGCGCTAAGTGTTCGAGCAGGCATTTCAACGATATCTGAGTCTGTAAAGGAAAGCTCGGAGCTTCTATTTTTGGACCACATACTGAACCACTCTTGTGCAAGGCCAGCGTAAACAAAAATAATGCATTTCGACCAGCGTGCGCACTTTGTCTCAATTTACAGAAATGTTCAAAACCTGTGACATATCAATTTGTCAACTGATTGTCCATCTGCATGCAAATAATCGAAAAATGTTTGCTCCAAGACTTGGGAACAACAGACACGACGATTTCAAATATCTACCAAAATACTATCAAGGGCAATTTTGCGTTATATGACAAAATATGTGTAAAATCACTGCACATTATCAAACTATGTCAAAATATGATCAATCCACACTCAGTAAATTGTCTGTTACTCAACACATTCAAATGCGTAACAGTTCGCATGCCGTGCGTAATTTTGTTCCGTTTGGTGCGTAATTCCTAAACCCTGGAAAAAACACTTTATCAATGACGGTTCGTCACCAGTGAATTATTTTCAAACACTGGGCATATTATCCCCGAAGATTTTAAAAGGTGAGTCCGAAATTTTTGAAGATTATCTCTTCAGTTGATGGAGGTCTCAGACAGGCCGCGCCGAAAATATCTTGTTAAATATATCGGCATGTGACAGGCAATAGCCTGAAGTATTCTTTTCACATAAAATGCTCTTTATTCTGACTTTTGCAGAATGGTATTAACCGTGAAGCTAAGAGCCCCTCTAGCAAAAATACCAAATACAAGCTTTTAGCTTATCTTCAATTTATTCAAAGATACACACTTCAGTGTTTACTGCTTCTGTGCTCAAAGGGTTTCCAGGTTTTTCCAGAACTTAGATCTAAATAACACAGAGAAGCTCCAGCCAGAACTCAGTATACTGGGAGATTTCTTGTGATGTGAAATCATTTAATACTTCTAATAAAAAAGTTAACACATTGTTGTGAAAGCTTTATGTCCTACTGGTTGGAAGTGAAATACACTCTGGAGATTGCTCTAAATGTAGCAGCAACACACATCCTTATCTTGTAAGCTGCTGTTACCACCACAAGTGCTTTGAGATAGGTGCATTCACTAAGATCTCTGTAAAAAAAAAAAAAAAAAAAAAAAAAAAAAAGGCTCTTTAGTGTTGCTTGAAACTGTTCGCAGCTCATACAGCCAAGTTTAACTGCCCGACTTACATCCAATTAAACTTATCTAGGCCATGAGGGGACAGTAATATGATTACACAGGCTTCCCACATTTAGCCCCGACTTCAGCTAACTGTGTAGCAGTGCCTTGGTGAACTGCACTCATTGTGTGTGAGACTGTGCTTGTGTGCGTGTGTTAAGTGTAGTATCGTTTGCCACAGGATTTATCGACACGTAGCCAAAATACTGTGATATTTAGGAGCGCCATTTTTTGAGAGTTCTTTACAAGAGGGTGACATCTAGGTTAACCATTGTAATTATGGTGCTAGGTAGCAATACATGACTTAAATTCCTCAGACACGGTCGTAAAGTTAGTGCTTCAACACTGATATTTAAGCGAGGAATGGCAAAGCAGTCAACAGAGCTGTAACTATTACCACGATTATTTAGCCCTCCACTTCCAATATTGTTCACCAATGCATGTGTTCTTATAATATAGAATTAACAGGGGTACATAAGTCAGATTCAGACCATTTTGCTTGCATATGCTTAGCCTGCTCATTTGGTGCAACCTAATCAAAGTTTCCTGGGTCCTACTGCTAGCGGAATTCACCTTCGGGTCGCACATCCAGTGAGATAAACACATGGTAAACCTTCTTCTTTGACTGACGGTCTGAGCGCACCACAGCGAGAAGAACCCGTGTTTAAAATCGGATATTGTGAAGTGATGGACGTGGGCTCGTCATATTTTGCCACATAATGGCCAACAATGTGACTTAAATGCAGCTAGTAGTTTTCCCCCATTTGGTTAAACACCTCACTTCTTGAGTGAAGTGTTTTCATTTTTCTGCTGTCCCGATCAGCCGCTCTCTTTTGAATTGTATTAGTGCATTTCTTATTCATACCCTCACATTACTTATTTATACCGCGCTAATACGCACCATTGAAATGATTATGATGGGGAAATGAATTGACAATACGTTTTGGACTGTCTACTCTGGTTCCATTATTGCCTTCTGAAAAAAACGTTTGGAGTTTGTATTTATTGCCATTTCTTGATATTATGATTAGAGTAATGTTGACACACGGATACATTTTAAATGTCATAATTCAGAGTCTTTATTACAAACTAAGGCCAATTAATATGGCGGCTTTTCAGGTTTTAGAAATTCAACTTAAGAAACAATTTTTTTAATTGCACATTGTAGACCTACTATTTCATACTGTTAAAATAGGCAATGACATTTTGATGTGCGAATTATTATTATTGTTGTGCAACTGCAAAACACTAATGCATGTGTCGAACATGTGTCCATACAGGCCACAGGCCAGTATGTTTACACAAATATTTCCATAGCTGCGGTTGTTCATCTACCAAAAATCACATCAGCAGCTGTGCTTCACGGGGCGCGGATTAGTTTACATTGTTGCTTCTTTTTACTGTTTGTCACAATCACTCTAACTTGTATACATTTTAATTAAATATGTAAATACTTACAAACATGTCCAAAAACAGAATTTAAAAAAAAAAGTTTTTCTATTATTAGTGAGCTAGATAAATGCATTTCTAGTCAAACTCAAATGATAGAAAATATGTTTTGGTGTTCCACGTGAAAATTCAGCTCTCTGGTACTTTTTTGGTTGCAGAATATCTAGTTGCTGAAATCCAAATTCCTCTCATTCTCGGCTTTTATGGTTTTCTATAGAACAAAGGGATTTAGCGTTACTACAGCCATTCGGAGTTTTACGGTGGACGTAGAGAAGATTTTAGTGGTCAAATTCAAGTGCTGTGTCTGGACAGCTGTCTGCTTTCTTTGTACTTGGATGCAGGATGCATCATGTGAGACAACCTTTTGTCTGTAGGGGTAGTAAACAAGCTAATGCCATTGCCACGTTTTCACAAATACGTCTGCAATTGATTCTCATTTCCAAAGCTAAAGTCTGATGATGTTGCTTCTTGTTCTTCCAACTGCTGCTAGAAAGCACCAAAGACACTAACTTTGTTTTCCATTATTTTTTTAAACAACACAGGTGTCCCGTAAGTGACCGTAACACAACGATTTAGTTATTGGAATATTGGGTAATAATTTGAGAGTCAATTGCAACATTTAGGAAGCAGCCTATAATCATAAACAATGGGCCATCATATTAATTTCACCTTGTGATGGTATCAGTTAGTCTATAAAGATTCGGAGATGGCCCTCAACAGTACAATTAAAAGTTTTACAATGACGCAGGAAATCACACGCAGGCGCATCTTTTCTCCAAACCATTCATTTTATTAGAATTTTTTTTAAAGTCTAGGGTACATGTTTCTTTCCATCACCCACCGATAAATGTAGACATTCTGGTAGAAAATAAAAGCTTGAAACATCAGCTGGGACTTATTTAATGTTTGACGGAAACGTCGGATACATTTATCAATAGTCAATAGTCGCAGCCTTAATGGCCTTTAAGTAGCATGTTACTATGAAGACTAATTGTTACTCTGCTTTGAATCTTATGGACCAACACCCCCACCAAAACAACAACAGCAACATTTAATGTTATTGACAATAGAGTCAAAAGACACAATATATTCTAACATATCAATTTGAATATTTTCTGAGTACGAGGCTTACACACTGGATATTCTGGACAGTGTTGCAAATAGCCATTCCAAACTGACATAATTCTGAATCAAACTATTTCAGGGGGATAACTTTGTATTTTTGAGTTTGTGCTTATGTAATTTATAGTGCACGCTTTTCCTCTGAAGGAGGTGCATGGTCCAAGGGCATCACTAGTATTATTTCTGCAGGAACTCCAGGAACCGGCTCTTCATTTGTGTAGTTCCTCCATGGACTCAGGGTCCAAAGTCAAGACTATAATGAGTGAGGCGATAGTTTCAGCTTGCTCAATATGCAGGCTGTGTATTGCCTAACCGTTGGTTCAGCTTGTCCTCACAACATAATTATAGCCATCCACCGCTGGTCCGAAGTCAGCATTGTTTTCCATTTGGAAAACCGAAATGATATGGATGACGACTCAATATGTCCTGTATAATTTTATATAGATGACCCCGGATCTTTCACTCCTCTATTTAATATTCACATGTGCAGTAGACTCGTATGGCCACTATTAAAGAATAACCAAAGGGATTCCAACAAATAATATAATGCGTATGCATATTCCCAGACCACAGAGTAAAAATGTCCCGGGGGAGTGTCAGCGATTTGTAGACGAACATTGACTGTCATCCACTGAGGTTTGATCAACTTTCTGGAAATAGTGAAGCCAAGACTGATCTTATGGGATTGTATTATTAACAAGTTCATACCTTATTCTGGGCTTCATACTCAGTGATTTCTTGCAAACAGTATCCTACTTCCTTTTGTACTGTGTGCATCACCAGTAATTAAAATATCTAATTATTAATATTATCTAACATTGACATTAATACTTGTCCAGTATACCTGATGAGAGGAGGATTGATGATGAAAATAATAATAATAATAATAATAATAATAATGACGATAATAATATTATTATTAATAATAGAATAATCTTACCTGTAAAACCCCAAACACTATGAAATGCACGTCACTGAGTGCACTGTGCAGTTTGTGCTGTGCCTTTTTAAGGAACTGTAGCTGTTTAGCAGCCTACCACCAGGCCATAAACATAAACATACACAGCACATATCTCTGTAATTATCATAAGCCAGCAAACAAGAATCTGTTACTGGTTTTCTTAGTGCGCCTGTGGTGTGGAAAATAATTCGTTTGAACCTCCTCGATCTTACCTAAAGCCAACCACTCCTACACATACAACTCTTCCAAATTGATATATGACAATATCTACTTTCGATCACGTGTCTGCAGGGCGACTTAGACGGATTGCGCGTCATCTCGCCTTCCCAAATTTTTCCCTTCTGCTGCAGCTCGTATCCAAAACATCTATCTATAGTACGGAGTACGAGAGAGAGAGAAAGATGTTTAACTCGGTGAATCTGGGCAACTTCTGCTCTCAGACGCGCAAAGACCGGACATCCGAGTTTGGGGACAGGACGGGCTGCGCGTCCAACATCTACCTCCCCAGCTGCACCTACTACGTCCCCGAGTTTTCTGCCGTCTCCTCGTTTCTTCCACAGGCCCCGTCCCGGCAAATCAGCTATCCTTATTCCACAAATCTGTCTCAAGTACAGCCGGTAAGGGAAGTTTCGTACGGCTTGGACCCTGCTAGTAAATGGCACCACAGAGGCAATTATGCATCGTGCTACTCGGGAGAGGATCTGGTGCATAGGGACTGTCTTCCACCATCCACCATGACAGAAATGCTTATGAAGAACGAGAGCGTGTACAGCCACCACCATCACCATCACACCCATCCGGGCTCCAATCACCCCTCCACAGGTTTTTATTCCGGCGTGGGGAAAAACAACGTCCTCCCGCAAGGCTTCGATCGCTTTTTTGAGACCGCATACTGCAGCAGTACGGACAATCAGTCAGACAATTGTTTACAAAAGGGCGAGGTGGGGAAGCTGGAAAGCGACTCCCAACAGCAGCAGCAGCAACAGGAACATCCCCCAGCCTCTGTAGCCGGCGCTCCGGAGCAGGAAAAAGACCCAGAAGATGAGGAGGAACATACAAATTCGGGCTCTTGTACTTCTTCCTCCGCAACAACCAAGGACGGCAACGCCAGCAAGAGCAGCCACTCGAGTAGGTATACCGAAGCTGTAAAATGGGGGAAGGTTAAGGGGACTAGCCCGGTGTTTTGTCGGTCAGATTTTATGTGGAGTTTTATAAGCATTCAAAGGATTTTATTATAACCCTACAAAGCTCTTTCTTGCAACGAGAAGAATTTTTACGATGGGAAAGCGCTTTGAAAAAAGGGGGATGTTATACACAGACGCCTCTATGGTGAGAGTCTGTGAAATTTTTAAGAGAGAGCTATTGTGACAAATGTTAACTTTGATCATGAACTTGCGTTGGGCATTTTAAGGGATTTTCTCGTTGGGCTGTCGAGAGTAAAAACCAATTGGGCAGAACATTGCTTTTGGCGTCTTGTGAATTTTCTTTTAGCACTGACTTTGCCCACAAAAAGACATGCTGCAAAGAGTTTTACGGTTAAATGCGTCCTTTTTCTATACCTGTGTGTATCTATCCATCTAATGACAAAAATTAGAACCATATCCTCCACTTGCCAGCAGCCAGTAGATGAATCATATTTGGCGGTTTTGCTTCGTCTGTGAATGAGGAGAGTGCATTGCTCTGCAAATTATACTATTTCCCCACGAGCCGTTCAGAAAGCTTAAGTTAAGTGATGTGAGTATCTCGTTCCGAATAGTACATGTCTGGTATTTATTTGACTGAGATTCCTTGACATCACTGTTGATGACCAGCGTGAAGTAAAAGTTAAAGCTTGATTTTTTTTTTTTAAATTTTTTTATTTGTTTTAAGGGCTAAGATAGCTCTTCCTGCACCACAGGTCATATTTAGCCTCATGCTCATTGTATTAGCTCAGCCAGGCTGCGGACAAGAGCTAGCTGAGACCCTCTGCCTCACACCAAAAAAAAAAAAAAAAAAGGAAAAAAAAAGAAAAAAAAAAAAAAAACAATAAAAAAAAAATTCAATTTCCCTCGTCACCTGTTTGATAAGAAGTTATAGGGCCACAGAGGTTTGCACAGGCCACGACAGACAAGGGCAATGCTTTTCAACTGACTGCCAAAAGATTGTGTAAATTATTAGTTTAGCTCCAGAGGAATGTAGCGGATATAATGCGGTGAAATACTTTTGTTGTTTTATATTTATAACAGATAAACACGTACTTAGAGGCTGTAAATTGATATTATTTACTCCAAGCGATTCTGATATTTAACACTCTTTATGGCTGGTTTATCTGATAGCCTCAGCTCCTTGATGAACGTTAACTGAAATGTTGTCATTGCTAATGCAACTGAAACTGAATTCTTAGCATCTGGCAAGTCTATCGCCACCACAGCAGCAAAGCCTCTTTTTTTTATTCCCTTGAAAAAAAACAAAAACATGTCATTATTTTTTAATTCGTGTGACCTTGTTGCTGTTTCCCGTGACAGTCTGATTTTATTTTGATTTTCACTTTTTTTTTTTTTTTTTTTTTTTTTTCTTTTCTTCAGGCGCTCCTCGAACAAGGAAGAAGAGGTGTCCTTATTCCAAGTTTCAGATCCGAGAGCTGGAGCGGGAATTCTTCTTTAACGTTTACATCAACAAAGAGAAAAGGCTTCAACTTTCCCGAATGTTAAACCTCACCGACCGCCAGGTTAAAATATGGTTTCAGAATAGAAGAATGAAAGAGAAGAAGCTGAGCAGAGATCGCCTCCAGTACTTCTCTGGAAACCCCCTATTGTGAACAGGAGCAGAGAGTGTCACAGTCCTGGACAGTGGCATTAAGGCCTCCTCTTATCTCATCGAATTGTAACCGGTGGGCATAACCATTTTCTAAAGGAGCCCATATCACCAACAGTGCAATGCTAAAGTGGACAGTGGAAGAAATAGGCCTGCATGGGATAAAGTCGCCATTTTCTTAATGCCCTACGGGTGGCGATGAATTTCTAGCTGGTCCTCAGAAAGGCCTACATGGTTAGAATAATCATTTATATGCTGTTCTTGAATATTTCCCTCTATTTATCACGATTCTCCATTGTGTTTATTCCACTGTTCATATAGACATATTTGTTAAAATATCAAATGTAACAAACAGTTTGAATCATTATTGCGCAGACAACTTTTAGCTCTTACCCCCTCCTTCTGGTCTATGTATATAGCATATCACTATCTAATTATTTCTCGACCAGAACAAATTATAGAACATCTCTAGGCTGCATTGTTTGCCATTGAGAATTGTAACGTCCAATCTGTGAAAGTATATCCCCCTGTACAGAGTAGCCTATGCAATGTGCATTCGTGACTGTAAATAGGCGTATGTTGAATTTTCTTTCCCCCCCCCCATCCCTGCTGCTATTTTTCAGTACACTGCCCATACAACTTTAACAGCTTTAAAGCCAACACTTGTTAAATTATTTGCTAAAAAAAAAAATCAGTGGTACTTTGGATTCCAGAGACGAGGAACAGATTGTCGGCCTGTGTATCATTGCCGTAATACCTATGAAATAAACAGAAATGTATAGGCAAAAGTCAACGACTTTGTTCTTTTTGTGCTTTCATCATCACAATTGCCATTGCGCATTTATTCAAGAATAAATCCTTAATGGCAATGTTTGTTGATTTTTCTTGGTCGTGAGTCATAGCATCTTTGAACTAGCAACTGCTCATAAATGTGTGTATAAACTAAAACTATTGGCCTACATACACAACATGTGAACAACTTTTAACTTGTGGCGATGGCCTGTACAGGAGGACGCACGCATGTGCTGCTAGATTGGGTGGCGATTGTGAAACCCCAAAAATAGTGTGTGCAAGTCTACTCTTGTCAGATTTTCGGCTGTGTTAAGGTTCCACCACTGTAAAAGATTAATTTTGAATTTTAGCATGCGTGCTAACTCAACGAAGATAGAGCTCAGATCTTAGAAATGCAGAAAAAAAAAAAAAGAGTGCAATGATAACCTCTTTTAGTGCCCACTAAATAGAATCGCCACTCTTGTAGTCTAGACGCTGCCATAAAGACAGAGGCACTAAATGGCTATTTTTTTCTCTTAATTGCACCGTCTGTTCGGGGGAAATGGCGTTCACTTCCGCAGTAAATAGTAAACAAGCAAGACTGCACGTCCAAAGGGAGCGAAAACTTGCCAAGAGGTTTCGACATGAACTCGATCTGTGTTGTCTGCAACGTCAAACCAATCCCCGATCCCCTTACTGTCATGTCCCCTGTCCATCCAGCACTCTTAATAAATATATGTATATATATATATATATATAAAAGACAAAAATACATAAGCCTAAATATATACCCAAGCCTTGCTCAAACAAAAAGGAATTGTTTATTTGTCAAACCTCAGCCTACTTTCGACAGGAGTTATAATTGATAAATAAACAATAAATAATTTCTGGCTAATTGGGCAATGTGATGAGTTATAACAACAGATTGCTAGGAGAAAGGAAATTATAATTGCTAATCTTTTTTTTTTTCTTCTTCTTCTTCTTCTTCTTCTTCTTTTTGCCAAATGTGTGTGTGTATGTGAGCGCATGTGTATTTCGTATGTGTTCCGGTGCACCTAACATATGTGCATGATGATTGCACGTGTGCATTAAGTACAATTTATAATTAAATGTAGTCTTTGAACTTCAATAATGTCAAGGCCTTCACCTTTAACCCACTGCAATAAAGTGGAATCAAGGAGCCCCTTTACCCCGGAAATGTGTGCAGCGGCGGAATAGACCAATGAGATTGAGTGGGAACAGAAAATGGAATGTGTACAAAGACCAACTTTGACCTCTCGCATTAAACTACAGCAGGTAACTTTGCCAGCTTTAGCACGCCCAGTAAATACACTTTATTGTCCTTGTAAAATGTATACGTTTTCACGCATGAGACGTTTTAAACCATGTTGGTATAAACTGTAGGTCTAGATTTGTATTCTCTAAGAAAAGAAAACATACTGGTGTGCGGCTGTCGCAGTGTAGGCTACTTGTCGTAATGGGTGGTTCTGGAAGTGCAAACAAGAGTGTTTGTGCATGCGTGCGTGGGTGTGTGAGTCTGTCCTCCCTTTGATTCTTGACTGTACAAAAGACTCCCACAGGTTGTGCATATCGGTCAGATTTAACAATGCAGTTTTGCCTTGTGGTGTATTTACTTCAAAGTGTTTCAGGACATTTAGATTACGTGGGAATAAAGGTTAAAGTTTTGATTTAATATAAAAAAAAAAGAAAAGAAAAGAAGAACAAAGGGAAAGCTCCCTCTGTTTGTATCCACGTGATCCCCGCTTCTTCTTTGTTTTTGCCTCTCATAATGAAAAGCTGCAAGTGAATTTCATCTACATGAACTGAAATCAGACTTCATCTGCATATGTTAGTGGGTTATCAGGAAGGACAGGGAGGCTGTTCTGACAAAAGAAAGACACTAACTGAGATCAAGGCTATAGGAACCCTTCTCTCGCCACACCCACCAACCTTGGCCCTGGGACGGTGACGCGGGTAATTTGTAGGTTTCTCCAACACACAACGTCACTAACGGAGCCCTGCAGAGGCCCCTGCAAATGTTATCTGTCAACCACACGGGGGCCAAGAGTCTCCCGGCCTCTGCACTGTTTGGTTTCCTCAACGGGATCTTGAAAACGCTTCATGAGATGGACGCCTCGGTGACAACAGAGTAGTATTATTAGTCGTAGACTTCCTCTTAGGTAAAGTGTTGTGTGGCACAAAGGACACTCGAGTCTGCTGGACTGCAGCTCCTGCCATCTCTCTGTCTGGCTTGTGCACTTGGGTGTTGAAGGAAAATGGCGGTGTGTTTTATGTAGATGAGGGGAGCCAGGAGAGAGAAAAAGGCTTGATGCCATTAGATTGCTCAAGGAAAATTAATAAATCCAGCCACGTAATAGTATGAGAATTTATTGGAATTAATCTTAGTTTTTAGAGCTGGTGCTTTGAAATCATTAATAAGACGTGATTTTATTTTTATTTTGGGTAAACAAAAAAACATTATCGTATCAGATTCAGGGAGTGTGTATATATCTTGAATTATAAGAATATTGTTGCTCAGTAAACCTAAAAAGAAAAAGAAAAAAGAATGGGTTGATAAGTAATTACCATAATTACGGAATAACATAAAAATGAAATTTTTCTTTCAAAAACAATGAACATCCTTAAAAAATAAAACTTAACGTACATAAGCGTAAAAAAAAATAAATAAATAAAAAAAAAAACTACCCTAAAGATCTAAGTGTTAAAAATAACAATTTATAAATTACAATTCATCGTTTATCTTTAATTTTGAAGTAAATGTTGGAGTATTCTGTTTTTTCTGTGCAAATGCTAATCAAGGGGTTATAGGCTATTGAATGGTTTAATACTACTGTTCTATTGGGCCATAAAAACAGTTCGCCCTTGTAAAACGAGCTCCTGCTATTGCTGCAACCGGCTAACTCTCAAAACGCTTTCATTTACATTAGAGCATTTGAAGGGTGCTATTTATTTATTGTTAACCTCAGTAAAAAAAAAAAAAATGTGTAGAACGTTTTGAGCTCGATGTGGCAGCGCGTGCGTGTTTGTATTCGGTGTGGTGGTGAGTGGTAATAATGTAATCCCGCTGTACTTAGATGGTGGTTATCACTTTTTTTTTTTTTTTTAATTAAGAACTTACATGATTCTTGCCCCATAAATTTGCAGTTGCGCATGGAGTGGACAGCAGCATGAAAGAGGACACAAAGCAGAACCTCCTCACATCCAACTGGAAAGATATTTCAAAGTGACTGCCAGGTGCAAATTAGTCGTGTCGGCCCAGTGGCTCCTGATTAGTACAATAAGGAAATCCGCGACCACGCCGTCTGCCCCGCAGCATTCAACACCCATACCTGTTGGCATTATGATAACAGCCTCCAGGTTTGCAATCAATTGGACGATAATTTAGTGGTCAGTGCTCGCTGTAGTTTAGACAAGTGTAAAGACCGTGGTAAAATACAGTCGCAGTCAGTGTGTGTGTGTGTGTGTGTGTGTGTGTGTGTGTGTGTGTTTCTTCGTGTACACACACACACACACACACACACACACACACACACACACACACACACACACACACACACACACACGCACACGCACACACGCGTGTGGGGGAATTCTTATTTAGTTTAGTCAAGTTTAATGCACACCAAAATACATCATATGGACACATTAAAGAAACTATTTGTGTAAAACTATCCTCATTTAAACGCGATCGTTTTTCTTGAAGATTGTTGGCTCAACGATAAAGAGGGCTGTAAGCATATGCAGAGAGAAAATCGTGACATTTGAAGGAATATTTTATTGGGGGAACAACGCGGCGCGTGTGTTTCCATGAGAGAAATAGACCTGGATAAACAAACATAATTTTGTGATGGAGTGATGTTGATGACCAGCGAAAGCTTTCCTGAATTTCTGAATAGCTTTTTTGTTTTTTTTTGTTTGGCATTACTCTATACATTAATGTAGGGGTAGTAAGCCTGCTGTGCGCTTTAATGGGACACCCCTTGGTTTGTACAGCATAGTTTCAGTTACAGTTTGCTTCTCTCACTTCGGTGTCACATTTATGTAACAATCACAAGCACACAATATGTTGTATTTTCCAAGTTTGTGTGCTTGTTGCAAACTCAGATGTCCTGTCATTATGCGCAGTGATCATATCCATTCTCTTCTGGCACAACTATCAAACCACTGTTTTTGAGTCAAAACAAAGGCATGATAATACATATTTTCCACATGGTTCTGTCTGTGACCTCACAGTGCTGTTTTCATGGCGCTGGCGGTTCTGAGACTTCACATTACAGTCGCATTGTGACATCCAATACCCCTCCAGTGTTCTGTTATCACGACATGTTTTGTGTTATCTGTGTGTGACTTTCCAACAAGTCGACTGTTACCCTTCTCCTTTCAGGTATATGACATCATAGTCCATAATTTCCGGCACTGCCAGGACTGTGAGATCAGAACACCAGGTCGCAATGTTCTCTGCATCTTTCATTAAGTTTTAAGCATTAATTAAATCTCAGCGCTCCTTTCAAAGATGCACTGTGTATAATTTGTTTTTATGTGCACGTTATTTCTGTGCTGTGCGCTCAGTTGGTGGTAGCCCGCTAGGTATGAATGTGCCATGAAGTAGTTTTTGTGTGTCTTTGAGAAATGGGCTACGTTAGGTGTGGTGATTAATGTGTCCCTACACGAAGAAGAATGTGTGTGTATTACAGAAGAATCAAGTTTTAAAAAAGGTAATATCTGTATTAATTCTTAATTCCAGCATTTGCCTGAGGTTTACTCGTCAAAATATTTTTTTTCAGGGGCGCATAAAACGTTTTTTTTTATAGATCCAACATGGTCTGTACAATCATATTTTCCGTCTAAAAATCAACGATCTGCAGCTGTAACAGTCCACATTTTAATTGTTGGGAAAGTTGGGAATTTAAGGATGACCACAAAGACATTGGTGAGCATTTATTTCGAATATTTATTTCACTTATTGAGTATCACAGACAAGCACATGATTTGTCTCTTCATAAAACATTACTGATCTTATTTAAATACAGACACATTCTGAAGACACTGATAGAATATGTTGCCCTTGCCTTTGAAAATGATTCTGAGCTGCACAGACGGACAGGCGCGCGTAAACCAAACAGGAGGGACAAGCACGCAAGCTGTGTAAGGATTTCTACCAACATTTTAAACTGATTAAACACACGCCATCATAATCTGCATTGGTTGAAATGTTTGCTTTCACTGAGCTCTGTTGGGAATCTACCATCTACCATTTATTTTTTTGCGCAAGACCATCCAGTGTATTCAAGACCAAAATGCTGTAGATGTCACTCCGTAGATTCTATACGTATTTATAGCATGTTGCATTACTGTATCCTCTACGAATTATGTGGCCCTTTTAAAAAGGGAAATTATAGAAATTACACATTCAATTATTTTTTAGAAGATTTAAGTTTTTTTTTTTTTTTGTATAGAAAATTAAGCCAACCGGTTTTACTTCACGCAATTTATTTTTCATTAAATATCATGCAGTTAATTTTGAACTAAGTTTTAAAGATTTACCTCATCGAGAATTTGGATCTCATGAAGTGTCAGCAGCAGAATGTTGGTGTTGTAGTCTTTTCTGTAGATTAACTGTTTGGACTGAATGAATGTGTTAAAGCGTAACAACTGCAGCACCAAACCCACAGGCCTAACACAACACCTATCACACGGAACCAAGGCATCTTGGCTTTTTAACAGCACACAACATACAGAGTATGTAATAAATATAGGGTGTGGATTATAAACTAACCTCAGTTAACCTGCAAAATTTACAAAACAGATCAACAACTCTCATTTCATTGCAACCAACATTTTGTCTCTTTTACCTAATGACAATATTGTTGTAGTGCTTTGTAATTTAGATTTATAAATACCTGCTACGAAGTTAGCCGGCACATTTGATCATGGTAACTGCATTCATGTTAGTACTATGGCCAGTAGGCTACTTTTATTACGGTCAGCTGCAGCACATTTGTTTACGTTGTTGCCCCTGACATTTTTTTTTTTTTTACCTCAACAAATTAAAAATGTTACCATGATGTTGACAGCATTTAAATAATAAGAGACAAGCACATTTTAGACTAATCAACCTTTTTTTTTTTTTTTTTTAACAACGTTTCTAACCATAAATACGTGCAAACTCGGCATAGGAGGAGATAGTCTTATTTCTCACACAAGCTCTTCTAGGCCCAAACGAGCTGAGATTAAACACACAAAGAGAAAAACACAAGCGACAGTGACACTGTTCATTTCAGAGCTATAACAGAAAAAGCAAGAGCAAAGGAATGGGAAATATCCTGAAAATATTACAGGATTGTGCATAACACAGCTCTCAGGTAAGCTATGAATTATTCATTAGGCTGTAAAATGTTTTGAAGAAGAAAAAAAAAAGGTACTACGCATGATGCAAATCTATTTGCTTTTACACCACAATAATAACCTCATATCCTCTTCTGAAAAAGTTCCAGCATCTAGTTTATTCGTTGTTTGCCCATTTCAAGATGAGAATCAGTTAAACAGCTAAGTTCTGCCCAATGAGTTAGTCCAGTTAACTAATTCGCATAGTAAAACGTAATACAGGCCTAGTTTTTTTTTTTTCTTCTCGTAAACAAATTCTGGTGCAGTGCTGCAGCATTGGGTAATATGAAGAGAAAGACAAATGAATAATCTGGGTCCAAATGAAAAACCCGGCTCAGGTGGCTGTAATTCTACAAAGACATTAGTAAAACGCACAGTTTTAGATTTGGTAGGTCAAATGTAAAACGATCATTTACTTTTCAGGCTACTTCACATCATCCGTTTGACTGTTTTCTTTCATCTTACCACTCCTAAAAATGCCTTCATTTCTGCGCTTTGATTTTCGTAACACACCTACATACTGCTTACCTTGCTAAAGTCTGTAGCAACAACAAAGCAAATCGCTGAAAACAAACAAAAAGAAGAGACCAAAATGCACTTTGTCTATTGGTAAATCCTTGATGGCTTCGTCTCCACAGCACTGGCGCCAGAAAATCACACGGTGACTGAATTATTTTCTTGTAAACATCTGATATTCTGCAGTGAAATGGCATTAAAAGTGTTCAAAAGCCACGTAGTAGGAGCATTCAAAAATCCCTGCCGCAACAGCAGTCCTTTGTTCTTCCTGGTGTGGGCCTGCTGGTCTGACCAGCAGATTGTCGGTAGGTGGCGCTCTTGCTCCATCAAAAACCCTCCAGATTTCCCAACTTGACCGCGCTGACGTCACGTCAGTCTGGAGCATCAAGGCCACTTCCACGACGCTATTGGTCTGAAACTCACATGACATGTCTCCGAGCATCCATAATTATGTTCCCGATATTTTTTTTCACCCCCCTCCAAAAGATGTCAGCATCCTACTGTCCTTATTCTCCTGGAGCAATCCCGTAGTTCAGACCAGTGGAACACACTAAACGATTACTGTGCAGCTAAATGCAAAAATGTCATGTCCGAATAACATAGCGCCCGGTAACTTCCTGATGGATTCCTTAATGGGAGGATCATCTTCCTTCAGGGGTGAGGGTTATTCCAGCAACCCCGGAATGTACATCCACTCAGCTGCAGAGTACGGATATTCAGTGATGAGAAACATTGGGAAGGTTGGACCATCTTCACTCTCCAAAAGAGACGAGGTTACTCCGGGCGGTGTGCCGCTCAGCAGCTTCCAGGATGCGCCCTACCTGTCAACACAGCTGGCCACATGGACCGCAGGCTCCAAAACCAGCAGGGACGAACAACCTGTTGCCCAGTGTTTACAACCCTGCTCGTTTCCAGCGGGCAGCGTCAAAGAGGAGGCGTTTTGTTGCCTCTATCAGGATGACAGCAATAGGGGAAAACAGACAACAGAGTCAGCCACTTACATCCGGCTTGGGGACAATAGCTGCCGGCCTGAGCAAACTGCCGCCTCATCCAGCGGCTGTTTCCAGGTGTACAACGGAGAGAGGCCGCAGCAGGACGACCAGCAGTTCCCCTCCGGCTTCTCTCTGACCCACTTGGCGACATCTGTTGAATCAGCAGCAGAATCGACAATAAGTTGCAGCAAATCGGCGCAGGAGACAGCGAGAGAGATTTCAAACACAGATGAGAGTAAGAGCAGGAAGGAAGAGAAGGCCAAGAGTGACAGCTGTTCAGATAACTCGGACGGAGAATTAAAAGGTAGATTACTACTATATGCCCCCTCACCCCCCCTCCCTTACACACATGTGCGCAGGGCTGTATCTGCGCCTAAATACAAGCCAAACATGAACGTGCATATACAGATAATGTGTATTCAGATTCACTAAAATATTCCACTCGTGCATGCGTAAATTGTGTGTGTGTGTGCGCGCAGGTTGTGTTTATGGTCTTCTAAGGCAGACTTGTGTTTGATACCAGTCATATGGGCTGTATAGGCATTTGACAGTCTCGCCTAGCAGGGGTTATGGTGCCCATGGTATTTAACACCTTTCCATTAATGTGAGAATGTGAGATGGGCAGTTATCATTGAAATAAACACTCTCTCTCTCACACACATACACACACACACACACGCACACCCTCAGACACGTAGAAACACACACATCACGCTGTCCCTTTCTCTCTCTTTCTCTCTCTCTCTCTCTTACATGGATCATTTACATTGAGTCGTAGCCATTTTTAACAGCACCATTTTATGCCTCAAATTCCTTGCATTGAGCCAACATCAAATTCAACGGTTTTTCCTCACAGTTGAAACCCTTTTTGTTACATCGCCCCGGTTATTAAAGCCGTCAGGAGACATTTTCTCGATATTAAATTTGAAAAATGCATTCACGGTTCTTTGCGTCGACGCAGCGGCAGTTCATGATAATTCACTCCAGCTCTTAAAGCATAATTACCAAAGTTAAAGTCCACGTTTGAGCACATTTTTACTTGGTTTTTCTACCAGTGGCAGGTTAACAAGAATGAGCAGAATTTGTCTTTTTTTTTTTTTTTTCCCCGTTTGACAAAGCCACAAATATGTGCAAGTAAATTAACTCTTAAAACGGAATTTATATTTAAAGATGACTATCGGTTCATCATATTTTTTTCAAAATGATACCCCCATGCTAATGATATATTCAGTTAAAGTTGCATGTTTCTCTCGCTGTTATCTAAAATTTGGTTCATCTTGTTATTTATGGATTTAGCCAGCAGCTTCCTACATGACGACCAACAGGCTCGTTTTATTTTATTTTTAATTAAATTGTAGGGTGTAGCTAGGCAATATGACTTGTGTGTGTGTGTGTGTGTGTGTGTGTGTGCGTGTGTGTGTGTGTGTGTGTGTGTGTGTGTGTGTGTGTGTGTGTGTGTGTGTGTGTGTGTGTGTGTGTGTGTCCTGTTAATCCTATATTACTGAATTAAATGTTTCGATAATGATTAAATGTGGGCCACACACTGAGTATTCACATTAGGGTAATTATTATTAGTTTGTGTGTGTGTGTGTGTGTGTGTGTGTGTGTGTGTGTGAGAGAGAGAGAGAGAGAGAGAGAGAGAGAGAGAGAGAGAGAGAGAGAGAGAGTAAAAGGCGTTATTCCCCAGAGTCTGCAAGCTAATCAAGAAATTAACTTCACATGCAGCAGTGTGATTCTTTTGCCCGCTAACACAGAGACGCCTTCTCTTTTGGTCTATTTTTCCCCTTAATTCTGGCATTATGCTACAGAGACTTCCTTTTGTTTTGAGATGAACCTCCAAAAAATTCATTTGGCTCCGGTGTGCAAAGGTAATAAAATTTTATGGGAGTCTGAGGTCCAACACAGACAAAAGAAGTGCTTCCACACTCTGGTTTGATTTGATCAATTATAGTTGAACAACAGACAAAAAGCAATTTGCAAGCAGTAGGATTTGTAACAAAAGCTGCGGCGTTCGTTGTTGCTCATTTGTTCCAGTGTGAGTGAAGAGGCCACATCCAGGTAAAGCTGCTTTTATAAACTACTCATTTTTGATCCAATTGAACGGTGCTGAATGTGCATTTGGGATATGGGCGTGTGCATAGCATCCATTGTTAAGGGAGGTTATCAGGCTGCAGACGATCTGTGCACAAGATGACTGTCAGTATTTGGCCCACACTTGCTCATTGTTTGTTTTTTTTTGTCTTGCTCGGGTAGATGATTTATCCGCGAAAAACACAACGGGAAGTTGGTTAAAAGCCAAAAGTGGAAGGAAGAAGCGGTGTCCCTACACAAAGCACCAGACGCTGGAGCTGGAGAAGGAGTTCTTGTTCAACATGTATCTGTCTCGGGAGCGCCGCCTGGAGATCAGCCGGAGTATCAACCTGACCGACAGACAGGTCAAGATCTGGTTCCAAAACAGACGCATGAAGCTCAAGAAGCTCAACAGAGAGAGCCGAGAACGGGAGCACAGTGCGGTATACAACTATTCCTGAGGAGATTATTAAATGCACACGTTCACAACCACACATACACTCTCATACACATTCACACCCTCACTCATGCGTATGCACAGACACGATAGGCACAGATATACAGACATGCATGTGTCATTTTGTAATGCATCCAATAATCATGTATCAATTTTCTCTTAATGTGCACACCAACACACACACACACACACACACACACACACACACACACACACACACACACACACACACACACCACGTGCCTTCCTAGATGAACTATGAAAACGCTGCAACTCGCAGACAAGAGTTGAGTTCCAGGTGAACACTTTGCAGGAGCATGGGAACAGTGAGGTGCTATTTCCTCGTAATGATCATTATAATCTAACATGAACCAAAGGAAAGGAGGAGGCAATCCCATGCAGTCTATAAATAACTAGTGGCATGTAAGCAGTTTCACTTTTGCTCAGCTATAACAAATGTTTTGGCACTTGTGCAGCTTCTTCGTTGGTGTCTGTTGCTGTTTTTTTCATACAGTGTAATGTGCATGCACAAGATGATATTAAGCTCTGTCATGGCCAACGATTCCAAAACAATAAAAGGAGGGGGAAATGGAAAGGTATTACCAACTTTGTCCTTCCCCTGGCATAGTGGTGAAAATGAGAGGGAGGGAGAGAGACTGCGGATGAGAGAAGGAGATCATGGCAGTTTTAATAGAAGTGAGAGACCATAACGTTGATTTAAATATTATCCAGGTGACCACAGTAAGTCAAGGTCATAAAATTCTAATGTCAGGTTCGCCCTGGAAAGCGTTGGGGGTGGATTTTATGATCTGCAAATATAATGTGCTGCAGCAGTAAAGATGCGTTTAAAGGTGTGTGTGGAGGAGGGCTAATCCACACAGCAGAGACTGCAATGTGCAGGATCCAGCCGAGGCGTTGGGCTGGAAGGAGCAGCCGCCTCCACCCCGGGATAATGGAGCTTCATGGGAGCAGGAGATAAGAAAGATGGTGGATAAAAGGGACAGCGGCGGCGGCGGCGGTTGCAGGAACAATAATAACAAGCGTCACGGGAAACACGTGGATAACAAAACGCACCTGGAAGACGCCTGCGGGAGGCAAGTGAAGGTAGGACTCAATTTCATGTCATATTTTTTATTTCCTGTTTTGGAAAGTAGATCTGTCAGGTGGAGCTTGCTTGACAGCTCATGCTCGTGCACGCCTGCTCACGTCGATAGTTTGTATGAAGTTGTTCTGGATTAATCGGCGTGCTGCTGATTTCTACTCTTTCTCACTTCAATCATTTTTATGCTTGCTGATTTTTGCACAATGTTTCTGGATACTTACTGTGATTGAAATTTTGAAGCAATATTTTGCTGAGTGAATTGTGCTGTACTGCTAAAAAGCTTTTTATAGAATTAGAACAGTAGCCAAATTATACTGACAGGTTTTTATGTAACAAGTCATGCGGGCTATTTCAGATGTTTCCAAGCAATGTTAAAAATAATATAGCTTGAATGCATCCCTAGTGGACAATAGTGTGTTTCTTGTGTTGGTACTCGCCTTGTCTCTTTGTGCTGGGTAGTGTTAATCCTCACTTGGCTTTTGCATGCATTGTCCTCTCCTTGGATTTTTAACCCCTTTTGCGCGAAGCTGAAGCGTGGTTTAGGTAGTTTCATGTTGTTGGGGTTGGCTTCCTGGCTCGGCAACAAGAAACTGCCTTGATTACGTCAGTTCGTCTTCATCAAGGGCACAATTTCCGCTGAATTACCCCCTATAGTCATCCAGGTTCCCGCAAATGGCATTGTAAATGAACTGAGCTGCATTGCCTTGGACAGAGACGTTTTCTTTCTTTGCTGTTATTTTGTGGTGGGCTGTAAAACCCTCTGAGGCTCTCAGAAGGAGAATAGGTTGTAAACAACATGGGGTAAAGTTTTAGACTGCGTTGTATTGCATCTGTCATCACTGCATGGCTGTCAGCTTGGGCTTCGTGGGTTCAGCTGTTATATGATGAGATAGATAGATGGAGAGATGATTGCATGCATAGACGGCTGGATGGATAGAGATGTCACTTATTTGACTCATTCATTTATCTGACAAATGAATCCAGGTCTATAACAGGAAATGGATGCGTATTGACTGATCATATCTGAGTAGTCTTCCTCCTTCTAATGCACGACTTCTGCAGGCATTATTCCCAAAGACCAAATAATTCAAATTTCCATTTTGCTGGAAAGTTTTACACTGAGCAGTCGTCTAATTGTAAATTATATATCACCATATTATTATAAAATAATGTTCACTGGAAGATGAATGTTTCCACAAACCACAATACACTAAAGAACACTTAAAAAGACAATAGTCAAGCCGTTAGATGTCACATTTTGCTGATTGGGACCTGCTTTATTTTATTTTATTGTCAAATTCCTTTTTTTTTTTTGTTCTTGTTGTTTATTTAAGGACCTAACTCGTTTATTTCCTACTTTAAGGAGAAGAAGATACTTTCACGTTGTCTTAATTTAATCATTTACGACAACGTTTTCAGATTACAATCCTTACATATTTTACCTTACTTGTATTTGAACGACGGTACTTCCAATGATATATTTTATCTTAATCGCACCTAATTTCTGTTAATTAGCGTTAATTTCTCGCGTATATGAGCACATTTATTTATGCCCTATTGGGGACTATCAAAGCACGCCAGTAAACCACTGACCCTCACAGATAGCCTATAGGCCTTAATCTATATAATTTTCTCTTAAATAGCAAACAATTTGTTTATTAACAACATTGTAAATAATGATTTTTATACTTTAAATTAACAAAGAGTTATTACAGAAAAGAGAAATCTTCAGCGAAGTGTTGAATTTAGGCAAAAGAAACGCAATAATGTATTTATGGAAGAGTTTGCTCATGTGGCACGGTCAGCATCTTTTCTGTCCAGTGTTTGTGCTGGTCACTATCTCCCCTTGTTTTCTCAGCCCCCTCCTTTTGGCGGTAGTAGGCTACCACTGGAAGAGACAGTCTGGAATCCAAAGTCACTTTCATTCATCTCAGTGAATGAGTGTCTCCCTTGGAATGCATCACTCACAAAGACTTTACAGCACTGGAAACAGCCCCGAGAGCTGCACAGATTCACCCTAAAACCATATACACATAAAGTAATTTATTTCACTTTGTAGTGGCGCACAGGAACTGAAGCCTTTAGACAGCCACTTCCTTGGGACAGCTCAAGATGTGTAACTGCCACTGGCATGATCAGACATGAACCAAAAATGTTATCGGCTTTTCTTTTTGTCCTTTTTTTCCCCCGACGTATAATTAGGTTTTTCTTGTGAGATTTAGGAAGAATCAGCACCTCAGATTAACTTTCTTTCTTTTGAAAATGTTGGATTTTTAAAAATTATTATTTTGAACATTATTTGCCAAGACTCCAGAATGTGCCTTTTAAAAAAATTAAAAAAAATAGTGCCATTGGGAATATTTTCCATCCACATTACATGGGAAGCTTTGATATATAAACAAAAACACATAAGAATGAGTGGTACCGAGGGCCCTTTTTAAATTTTAGGGATCAGGATAATTTACCCCCAGAAACTTGTCTTTTTATCAACGAAAATACCTTGTATTGCTAGATATCATTGCGGCAGGCCCACTCTCCATCAGAATATCGATCCGCAGTATGGGTCTCAGAACTTTTGCTGAAAAACAGATTATGTGAAGAAGTGTTTTGCGTAAAAGATGATTTTGAAACACGTTGGACGGATAATTTATTAAATAAGAACTAAGAGTTTGGATTGATTGCATTTTGGATTCTCTGAAACTGTAATACGCAGCTGTTATCGCGGATAGACAACATTTTAGGCAACACAGATCTTTTTTTTTTTGGCCTCTCTGCGACTGCGGCTTTCTGTTCAGCACATGCGGGTGTTGTAAATAACTTGTGATATCCCCTTTGAATTTTCCATGTGCATGGGATTAAGCATGAATAATATGGTTCAACTGTCAGGTGTAGTAACCCACACATTTTTCTTGAAGGTGAACTGTGCGTGTCTTTTTGTGTAAAACAGAGATGGTCTGTTGGATCTGGATTTTCCCTGGAAAATGTGTTGTAACTATTTTTCGGAGATTAAAATTACATTCAATATCACCGTTATAAACAGATAACGTGCCTTCACCCTGACAAGAAGTCAGCAAATATCACAGCACACGTCTTATAAAAGAAGGTCAAGTTACAACGCATTGATTCAATTGTTCATTATCCATAATGGCACAGACTGATTGTGCGGATGGAAGTAAATGCAAAGTTCCCGACTCTCTTGACAATGAAGATGAATCATTTTTACCATAATATAACTTGATCTTGATCAGGCTGTCGAGATCTGTCTGCTTTTTGATTATACTCATACAAATAGAGAGACATCTGATTGTCATACCACTCATACATTTATACTACTGCGATTTACCATTCTGAAGATTTAGTCTATCAATTACCTGCGCATGATTTCGTAATCTCAACTGAATCTCACTCTCAATAGGAACCTTTCTTTGCATCTTTATCCGAGAAACTGTATTAAGGGAACCTTTCCAAAGTGAAATATAGTCATCGGATTAAAAGATCTTTGTGCTACTGTATGAAGGCAGGACAAACACAATGAGCTCATTTTTGTGGTGAAAATTAAAAATTTATATGAGGCGTCAGTGCTCTGTGGCAGCACCAGCACACCCCAAAATGTGACTATCTGTCAGGATTTTGTCCTTTAGCGTCTATTTCTAATCTAATTGCTCAAGTGCATAAATAGCCCACAGTCTATACCAAACAAAAACAACATTGTACTTCAGTAAGCGTTAACATGCGACCGTTAGCCTGTGGGTCTATCCTTTGCGTCATGATGCACAAATGTCATCAGTCTCTTTGGCATCGTTGTCATCGTCACTGATTCATGAACCAATTGAAAAAAAAAAAGAAGATTATTTTACATTTGAGACGCAGGAAAGATCCATCCGATCCCTGAATTGTACTTAAATAAAAAAAATTAAAAAACAGAGACTTCATGTAATCTTGGAGAGACTAAGGATATGTTGGAGAACCCCTCTGAGACAAATATGTGATTGTAGGACCACAGGAAATAAATGAACTTGCAACAGACGAGCATAAAGCCATCTCAAAGCAAAAACACTTTCGTTTGGTTTGTCTCCATCTAAACTTCTCGACATATGCTGTATACTGCTGCTTTTAATAATTTCAAGTCTCTATTTTCATATATAGGTGATATTGGAGCACCTATGCGAACATAAGCACCTATTTCTTCTCTGTTTATCATAGCAGGCTGTGTTTCTACGTAGCATTATTAAAACTGAACTATAGTATAAAAGATGTAGCGGTTTTGCGATGCAAAAAAAAAGGAGCTGTTTTTCCGCAGTATGATCTCAAGCGGTCGAGCTGCAACTGCAGTTGTTTTAAGACGGAACAGAGGTAATGGACATAAACTGCTAAAATACGAAACGACAACAACATAGGAGTATTTAGTTATGTTATCCTTTTATTATAGCACATTAACGTGGATAAAACATTGGAATAGATAATGTAGAAAGAATACACCCTCATTAATGGCTCTCACACGGTGTGTGTCCCCCCTCACACACACACACACACACACACACACACACACACACACACACACACACACACACACACACGGACACAGGCGCACACGCGTACACTCAAAACAGCATAAATGATCTCACTGGATTCTTTTTGACATTGATACAGAGTATACATAGTATCTATATGAACATATATTATGGTAATAAATGGTCCACGAGCAATATTTCATTATGCTCCACTTGCAGCAGTGCAATAAACAGACGTAAACTTTCAACCTGCCGAAAACAACAACTTTAAAATGCTAAATCAAAATATGTTACATCTTTAAAACTCTTTATTTCTGTATACATGTGGGGAAATATGTAACCGGTCTCATTCGACAGCACACACCAGGTTTGGTGATATCCGGGTTAAGGTCTGGCGTCTGGCCTTTTAAATGTCATGGTTGAATCTGAACTCAGCAGCAGGACAATCACGGTCCTTCTTTACGCATATACTGGTTACATATAGTTTTACTTGGTGAAGCCCAAATATTGAATATTATATAAACTAATGCGCAAATGTTAGGAATTATTTTGACTACAGCTGAATTTAATGAAGGATAATTAGTGACACCAATTTCAATGTGGTATTTTGGCAATGACACCGTCTCGTTTTAAAATCCCAACACTGAGCTAGTTAGTTGTTGTTTTTTTTCCCCCCTGCAGATGCAACACATTCATGCTTATCAGTTGTAAATTGGGATTTAATTTACATGTAATTTACACGTACCGTTAAACTGTCTTTTCGTATTTAGCAATTTATGGAACTCATTTTTGAGATATTTTAGCACAGATTTGTGTGATTTGTTCGGCTCCGTACTGCAATTTTACTTTTACGAACAACTGTCAGATCTACTTATCCTGATTTAGATTGCTTGACTTAAATGTTGCAATTATTTAACTTTGTTGAAAAGATTAAACTTCCTCTATAAACTGGTCCGCAGTAAAAAAAAAAAAAAAAAAAGAAAAAAAAAAAGAACAAAGATAACATTTGAAGCATCAAAACAGCAATTACGCACAGAATTGTAAATATCACACACAGTAGGCTAAGGTGTCTTAAACACACGCACGCCAAAAATAAAACACTGTTGATAAAACACACACATGGCCATAACATGAACATCAAAGTACAGTTTTTTTTTGTTTTTTTGTAGGATTTCATAATTCAACACCTAAGTTACCCACCTCATCCAGTCTGCACACATGCATTACACTTTCAGGATATATGGTCAGCTAATTGTGTTCCGTGTGACGCTGGTGCCTTCTTTGGTTACTCCTGTTTCATCGTGTGTTGGTATTGTGTCATTTGCTGTGTCGCCGCATCTCTGCTGAAGAGCTCAGGGTTGTTTCACAGCTCGCTAACTGACAAGCTACCCCAGTATATTGCAGGGCAATACAGCAAACTCGTGCCATCGGATACAACAGTAACATTATCCCCGTTATTAAAGCTTTCATCGAGTTAGCCCTTTAACGAACCCTTTTACCTCCTGCGTTCCCAGGCTCCTCTCTGCTGTCTTCGGCCTGTCTTGTTTCCTGTGAATTGTTTCGCATGCACACGGTGGTGGTGCTTTTATGTTGAGTGACGAACTCGGATGCAGTCTTATTAACGACACGTTTATGAACAATCAAATGGTCCTCGTTAAAATTTATTGATAGGCATAAAAACGTGAACGGTCACTAGCCGAATATAGCCCGCCGTAGTGGGCTGCTTGTCAAGAATCTAAATCCCCTCCTCTCCTATCTGCGCAGATCCCATTTAGGCAATGTTTGGTTTGCCCTCGTTAAAAAAGTGCAAACTTTATTATTGGTGTACGCATCCCGTATTTTGATACTCTCCCCCACTGCTATGCTGCTACTGTGGAGGCTTCCTTCTCCGTTAAGAAATAAACATCATTCCACAAGAAGTTATAAAGCCTTCACTTTATCAAATGTACGGCTGCTTTGGTGAAGATAAAACGAGCCAACGATTTAATAAACACTTCAATACTGTGATACTATCCATTGCAATAGCATGGGGCTACGGTAGATTTTGCTCGACAGAGATTGATGACACCATCAAATAGTGCCAAACGTAATGTGCGCAGGTCCGTAATGCGACGAGAGAAAGATCCACTAATATCTCTTACAAATGCATATTTTCTTCATGAAGAAACACTGTTGATTAGGTTACCTCTATATGTCCAAGAAAAAGAGTAAAAGAGCCCCATCTTTAATCCGATTTATGTGCATTAGTATCCCAGAATAAGTGGCGCATTGATCCACTGTACAATTTTTGTGGGGGTAAATATAATCACGTGTCGGCGAGGCAGCCAATAGCAGCCAAGGAAGCGTTGAGAAATAATTACCTGCCTTGATTGTTCTATGGCTAGATAAAAAAGTACACATACACTCCATATAATAATCGGATGCATGTAAAAGAGTCGCGGGAGCTTCGACATGTCGACCACGGGTCCCATAAGTAATTATTATGTGGACTCCTTGATCAACCATGAAAACGAGGATGTCCTTGCTGCAACTCGGTTTTCGGCGCCCGGTTCGCACCCAGCCGGCCCTCGTCCAACGTCCCTAGTACCGGAGTGTGCTGACTATCCTTCCTGCAGCTTCGCACCCAAGGCACCCGTCTTCTCCACCTCCTGGGCCCCTGTACACTCCCAGTCATCAGTGGTTTACCATCCATACAGTCACCAACCTCACTTAGGCACAGACTCGAGGTATATGCGGTCATGGCTGGAGCCGATATCAGGCGCCGTGCCTTTCCATGGCTATCCGGGGAATAGCAGGCACTATGGGCTGAAGCCCGACGCCTTTCAGGAGCACAGAGCCGGCGAGTGTCTCGGCTCCAGCGGACGGACCTACACGGATTATCTGTACTGCTCATCCACTGACATGCGAGACAAGACGCCGCAGAACGCTCCGTCTCCGGAGTCGGAGCTCCTCGCTTCAGGGAAGCATAAAGACGAGAAGCCGGAGCTAGATCCGAGTAAGTTCAAGCTTCTTTACGCTCTTTTACACCCGGGTGGGAGTTTTATTTTGGAATTGTATGAGACTACTTTTGCTTAGAGGCATTTTAACGTCCTGCATAAAATGAAAATATAAGCTGTTTCATCCTCCCTTTTCAGTTTAGCTCTGAATCGCCTCTGTTTTGGGGGAAAGCTTTAGGAACTATAAAAGACAAATGCTTCTAGGTTAATATTGGGGCTATAAAACCAGACGGGGTTGTAAACATGGATTCAAACCTACAGGAAGACGTTGAATTTGGAAGGATGTTGCATAATGTTGAAAACTTGCAAGGTGTTTTTCTAAAGAGAGCAGCCTGAGCCAACGTCTGATTCAATATTCTTCAATAAATGGCACATGGTGCATTTCTACGACTATATTTTGACCCCGTGCCATTAAAGACGGCACATCAAACCCGTTAAACCGACTTTCAGCACTGTTTTTATGTTATAGCCTAGACCCATCCAGTGAGGTAAAGCCACATTTTGGCTCTGTTTGATCCCCAGTGGTAACGTGCATGATTCGCCCACAATACCATAATATGGTAGTGAGAAGATTATATGCAAAGAGACACATATGACAATTTGTTCTCCTCTGTGGGTCCAAAACAAATTCACATGACTTTTCCAGCCAACTTGAGGAATGTAGGGACATACTCGAGGACTTTCGCCACGGACCTGTAAAGGCTTGAACCACGGGCCATTTTATGGGCCAATAAAGTGAATACGCGCATTGAGTATTTTACGACGGTGTTACTCACAAGTTAAGGGTACAAGAAAGCAAATCAGTGTAGGCTTGGATAGTGCAAGGCTGAGAATCTGTCTTTAAAATGTTTACTGTCAGCGGAGCTTTAATGGGGAACGCCAAACTTGTGTATGATTAGACATCGTTTTCAGTTTTAATGGCTTCTAATAAGCCCAAAGACTTTATGTAAATCTACAAGCTCGTTATCTAAATGCTTAGCGCCTAATGTGTTTGGCATTCGTCAATGCTACTGTGTTGCCTTAGTGTTATTGTGTCTTTATTATTATTATGGTTTTTATTTGCAGATAACCCTGTGGCAAATTGGATACATGCCCGCTCCACAAGGAAGAAGCGATGTCCTTACACAAAGTACCAGACTCTCGAACTGGAAAAGGAGTTTTTGTTCAATATGTACCTTACAAGAGACCGCCGATACGAGGTCGCTCGGGTGCTGAATCTGACCGAGAGGCAGGTCAAAATCTGGTTTCAGAACCGGCGAATGAAGATGAAGAAAATGAACAAAGAAAAGAGCGACAGCAAACTACAATAATGTGGACTGCAGTGAGAAAACAACCATCATAACCACTCGTCACATGGACAGCACAGACGTACCAAAACACACGATGACCCCCTTCTCCTTTTCATATTTATCACTTTGTTGGATTTTGTATTAACCTTAACTTCGAGACTGTTTAATGCTGTTTATTATTTTATAGTGCACATTTTTTTGTTTTTTTTTGTTTCAGCGTTCAAGAAAAAAAAAAAAAAAAGACTAGAAGATTTCCAGGGAGATAAACACATTTTTCTCTCACTTACTTTTTTGTTTTTGTTTTTGTAAGAGAAATTAAAGAAGCGCAGTTTGGATACGTTTAACTGTCCGAAGAAATAGAGTACTTGAATTCTTTTGAATTTCACAAAACCAGTAATTTATGTTGTGAATGTTTTCTTTCATGTTCATTTCCTTTGTACGTTGCGCAGGTGTAGTATTTTGTACAGAAACAGATCATTTGCGATCGGACTTGTGCTGTCTTGTATTTTTTTGTGATAGTTGTTGCTGTATTTGTGCATCTCTTTTTTTTTTTTTTTTTTTTGGACTGTAGCTTACGAGTTTAATTATAGAGTGTAGATATAGACCTCTGCAAATATAACCATAATCACAAGTGCTTGTATTCTGTGTTCATTGTGGCTGTGTGGACACCATGTTTGCGACCATAGCGCATTTAGGGCTGCACAGAGGGCCTAAAAACAATATCATCTAGTATCAAGAAATCCATTTTCTGAATTTAAAAACCGCAGGAAAATTCAGTCACAAAATCACTGTTAACTGAACTCGTATACATGTTGCCAAAAGATGGAGGTTTTTTTTTTTTTCTGTTTTTTTTTTTTTAAAGAAATAATTAAGCCTTCCCAATAACATATTTTCAGCATTCCTCGTGTACGGGTAAAAGACCCTAATGAGCTCCTCAACTACAATTAATGACGAGAACGAAAGCCTGAGGTTGGCAAGGCATTTAACACCTAAGCAGGACAACACTTTAATTTGCATTCTGCATTGTTTTATACACGAGTCTTTTTCTATCGTCGTCGCAACCACTCACGTTTACAGTTATGCGTTTTAGGAGGAATATCAAAATAAACACACAAATAGCGGTGGACGGGTAAATGATACATTTATGGTAAAACTAGAATTGATTATTTTTGCTCTGTTTACTGTTTTATGGGTGAGCCACAGCAACATAGTTTTGTTCACGTAACATTCTTTTAAGAGCAAAAAATAAATACATGAAGCGTGTGCGGTATTTATTAAATAGGCCTATCCATAATATTTGTACAGTTGTCAAAGCATGTTATTTGTTTCAAAATAACCCCATCCGACATAATTGTTCTCAACTTCTTTATAAGCTTATAGGTCGTGAATTGTGTTCGAAATGCGGGCTCACAGACGGACTGGAAATCTAAGACAAGATTTTGAACGGATGAGTTTTAACCGAGAGACAATTTCCCATGTCTCACATTTGTTTCCTGGGATAGGCCTAAATTGCCTTTTTGTGGTGGCAAACAATACGGACAGGATGCTGCAATTTCAAAGCCCAATCCAGTGCATTTCCGCTCTGCTCGGACAAAAATGCCAGTTTTACAGCCCCTGTTGGAGCCCGGCTGTTTGTCTCAAATGCAGACGAACAAAGCAAACTCGACTAACTGGCTAGACGTCTGGGCTAAATTACTTTATGGTTTTAATGGACGGTGGTGGTGGACTCGTTCAAAGGAGAGTCATGCGCACTGTTCAGGGGACTTTTGCCTGATAGGCCAGCCGCAAACCCCCCTGCACTTCATCACATGCGTGGTCTATTAGCCTACAATTAGACAAACAAAAAAACAAAACAAAAAAGTCAATATTTACTGTCCATAAATATGAATGCTGCAGAGCACTGTTATCTCTTACATAAGTGTAGGCAGCTGCCATGGCAGAAAACGACACAGCACAGCGAACTGCTTCAAATTTGCAGTAAAAGAAATCTATACACACGAGACTGAAGACACATGCTTACAGATTTGGTGGTAACTAGCCGCTTTAACTCTGCTTCATTTAAGGAAAAGGACAGGGTACATACCAGGATAATATTGGACAAATGGGGACACCCTTTCTGTCCACATCGCAGATGTTTCTGATTGGTGGATACGTTGAGGTTTAGGGACATATCTCAACACTAGATGACGCTGTTGGTCCATGTTTTGAGCAGGGTCTCCGAGTTGAAGGGCATTTTTACAGCTCTGTGGCTTGGCTGTAGAATAAGAGTAACCTATCGATGACAAAATGACAGATATGGTCACCCACCGCATTTTGTGTAATAGGCCACAGAGCAACACTCCGGAATGCGACGAGCTGGTTGTTGTGTTGGGCACACAATGTGTGCTTAAACCGGATATTTCATTCTATATGTTCATTTTTTTTTTTTTTTTTATATTATGTCTTTGTTTACTTTTGTCACTTTTTCTGTTCAAAATGTTCATGCACTTATGAGTTGATGGGGCTGTTTTGGGGATGGTATTTTAAATTGTCATTCACTCTACAACTATGAAAAACAAAATAATTTGTCTTAGACGCGTTTTAGCTTTAACAAAGAGACCGCAATATATGAATTGACATGGGATACACGTACACAGTATTATATATTATCCCAGGAATGCAAATGTAGTAGAAGACTACATACTTTTGTGTAATCTGAATTTTGTTGTATTTGTTGGCTTTATTTTTAATGTTGTAAATTCAAAAGAACAACCACAATAAATACCTTAGTAGAAAAACAAACAAGCAAAATCCATAATTCATAAAGAGCCAGAAAACTCATTTAACTAAACACAACTTTATTAACAGTTTGTAAACAATTGCATCATTATAAAATCACTGCAATTAATAACAACATGGACAACAAAATCAGCAACAAAATATAATAACATTAACAACAACAATGATGATGATAATAATAATAATAATAATAATAATAATAATAGTGTGAGAGAGCTAGGAGCTTATTTGCATCGTTAATACTTGTCGGTTGTTACGTTTGTCCAAAGTCTCCAATACGTGTGCAACAATCTGCATATTTATTGAGTGTGAAAGGTCTATAAATTCGCCCAGTGCGCCTTTCATATTTTACGATGATGTGTATAAAACGTCAGTAGCCCCACAAAAACCGCACCGGCATATTTGGATAGAGAGGCCATGCAACTATTGAGCTGGAAATGGCGTGCGCGTTGATTGCAGCTAAACATCCAATGTTAAATTTTATGAACTCCTCCACGTGGGAGATTTACTGCGTATCCTCGTCGGTTTTACAGGGTCAGTAAGTGGCACCTAGTATTCATAGGTCGTGTTTATATTTGCGTGTCGGTGTTTTACAGCGCCCGGCGCAAGTGTGTTCCCTTTGGCCTTTACTCGATTATATCGGGGATAATGGTTTGTCTTAAACTTGTTTATTTTACCTGCAGGTCTTATCACAAACTTCCTTTGTGTCTCTTTTGTTATTTCTAATGTTGTTTCTTCGCAACACTTGGGTCTTCTTGAACTCCTAAAATGCTAAACTGACCTCCTGGAGCCCATGAAAGGTCAACTGTATTCTAGAAACGTATATATCCTTCAAGTCCTGACAGGGCAAATACCAACTCATAACAGCTTTATCCGTTTATAAAGGGGAAATATCCCCCCCCTCACCCCCTCCCGCTTTAAACACTTCATAACCCCCATGCAAAGACAACAGGCTCAACAATAAATTCAGACTACAGTGAAAATGCATTCATGCTTTCATAGTCTTCATAGTATTTTTTAACCATTTCACAACTCCGATGATCGGGGTGTAACAAAAGCTTTTTGTGATAAACACAACATTGATCATATTTACAGCCTCTTAGATTGTTGGTTATGATTAGTGAAGCTCCTCTCAAGGTGGATATACGTAGGGCCCACGTCTGACCGGTCATGGAAAGATGAAGGGGTGGGGGGGCGGCGGCGGCGGCGGTGGTGGTGGTGGTGGAGGAGGGTGGGGGCGCCTGTGGTGGGGGTGGTTGGGTGGGAAGTTAAAAAAAAAAAAAAAAAAAAAAAAGGAAAGGAAAGGAAAAAGAAAGAAAAGAGCAGCGTCTGTGACTGTGCGGGTCGAGCAAGCCAGCTTTAACATTAGCTAACGCACATCCAAAAAGCACATGCCATGTGCCGGGTTTGAGACGGCAAAAACCTGGAAAAAACACGCACGCCTTGCAAGAGGAATCCGATGAGAGGAACGGCTCAGAGAGAGTGAGCTGCCGTAGATTGTCCAAAGGGGCAGCGTTTCTCCTAGTTCCGGTTTGTCTGCCTGAGTGCGCTGTGCGAGTTGGGACCCTAAACAAAAGGCTGCCATCATCCTTAAGGAGATATTCTACTGCGAGAGAGCCCGTCTGCTTGATGCTAACTAAACATGAGCTCCTATTTTGTTAACCCTCTTTTTTCTAAATACAAAGGCAGCGAGTCACTGGAGCCAACTTACTACGACTGCAGGTTTCCACAAAGCGTCGCCCGCAGCCACACGCTGGTTTACGGACCCGGAGCAGCGGCACCGGGCTTTCAGCACCCGTCCCATCATGTGCAGGACTTTTTCCACCACGGGACCACGGGGATCTCCAATCCCGGATACCAGCAAAACCCTTGCGCTTTGGCTTGCCACGGAGACGCAACGAAATTTTATGGATATGAAGCCCTTCCGAGGCAAACGCTTTATGGTACCCAGCAAGACGCAAGCCTAGCGCAATACCCAGACTGTAAATCGTCGAGCAGCTCTAACCCCGGAGAAGGACAAGGCCACTTAAATCAAAACTCCTCTCCCAGTCTTATGTTTCCTTGGATGAGACCCCACGGTCAGAATCATACAATTATTTCCTATTCTTTCTGTGTTACAATGTGGCGCGCGCGTGCGTACGCGTCAGTGTGTGTCTGCCTTGAATGTGTTTGTGCATGTGTGTTAACTATGCCCGAGTACACATGAGTCTGTCTCTCATCTATAAAACAAAATAAGTCAGGGAACATGATGGGGCACATAGAACCTGAAGTGCAGGCTGCTGTTACTGTGCAGCACATGTCCATACAGGGCTAAATGGCTGATTTCAAAAGTGCCTTTACACACCGAATTGCTGTTCACAGCTCATGACACCAGCTCTTTGAAGTCAATTATCGTTCACGTAAGATATTTCACAAACTCTAAACGCACAAGGAGGAAGGGTGAATTAGTCATAGTTTAAAATGTGATGGTACCATACACACCAGCAGCATGCTGAGTGACAGTGGGGGTTAACTGAAACACAACATATAGACCCGATTGTTCATAATGCGGGGTTTTTTTTTTAGGGGTTTGGGAGTAATTTGACCCACAGGCCCAATGTGACTCAGAACTTCACAGCCATAATCATAAGAGCGTGGTAGATATTATCTCTTCCAATCATGGATCATCCTGTTCAGGCTATCAGGCTATACATTAACTCCACACAGGTGTAAGCTTCATTTGTATCTGTTCACAGAGATACAGGGATAGCCTGCACCCATTTGTTGTTATCTCATCTACCTCTCTTCTCCTACTTATTTGTCTCTCCTTATTTTCCTCCTCTGTGTGTGTTTGTGTGGGTGACTGCAAATCTCAATCAGGCTTCTATGGGCCTTGTTGATACAGAAAGGAAAATTATACCCTGCTTCAAATCTTAAAATTGATTGCCTAGATTTTGTTTATAGGAATTCAGCCTCCTTAAACTAATGGTAGTTTTGACCAATTTTGCCTGAATTGATGCACATTTTGATTAATAATTGATCTCAAAAGTATAACTACAACATCTTACTCACCCAACTAAAGTAAAAGTTGCATCACACCTGCACTCCTGCGGAAAGAGCTGTAAATTGTACGAATAAGTGTCAATGAAGATAACTATTATTTACAGATTCCCGATGTAATTCGGACTCAGTTGCTTTATGGACGGGATATATAGAGACTGATAGATGTTACTGCTAATGGAAAATCTAATTTACACAACTTGCGCTTTTAAAAGAAGGGGTTTTCCCTTTACCAGTGAACGTGATTTGGCATGTGTGAAAGCTGAAGTCATGCTTTAGGGAAAACAGTAAATGCAGATTGAATTCTCAGTCGTTTTTTTTTTTTTTTTTTTTTTTTTTTTTTTTTTTTTTTTGTGGGACACCGTGGTCAGTTCAGTTAACCTCTGGCTTTATTTCATTCAAGCCCCAGGAAGACGGAATGGGAGGCAAACCTACAGTCGCTACCAAACTCTTGAACTGGAGAAGGAGTTTCTCTTCAACCCTTACCTGACGCGCAAGAGAAGGATTGAGGTGTCCCACGCCCTGAGCCTCACCGAGCGGCAGGTGAAGATTTGGTTTCAGAACAGGAGGATGAAGTGGAAAAAAGAGAACAACAAAGACAAGTTTCCGGGTCAAAGAGGAGAGGCCGAAGCCGAGGCTGAGGAAGAGGGCAACGAGGACGGTGAAGGGGAAGAGGGAGAGGGAGAGGGAGAGGGAGAGGGAGAAGAGAAAGAAGCGGAAGAGAAAGAGGAGACCAAGGAGTGATTTTATGGTCCTTTTTATGGTTATATGGCTGAAAAAGAGAAAAAAAGAGAGGTCCCATAAACAGACGAAGAGTCACAAGGAGGCAGAGAGCGTCAACTTTATGACCACCCTTTCATTCTGTCAAGAGGGAACAGGAATCCCACCAATATTGCTGTCATAAATAGACAAAATTCTCTCAATTATCCTAACAAGAAAAAGCATTGGCATTCGGATTTCTGTAGAAGCTACATCCGCTTGTAGCAAATTTTCTTTGATATAACTCTCTCCCTTGCAAAAAAAAAATAAAATAGGGATAAATAAAAAACCGCATGTTAGATGGAAAATGGCGTAGCTATTTTTTACAAATTTGCTTTTAATGATAACTGTATCAAAAGCGTAGCCAAATAAAATCAAAACATGACCAACGCCGACCTGTGTTGTAAATAGATTATAGCCTACATTTAAAAAGAACATCATTTCAGAGTAGCCTTTTCCGAGACGAAATGTAGGCCTATAACTTAGTAGTAAGTGTTCAAACATCATCGCAGCAGTTACATTGGCTCACAGCCTGTGTACAAACCACAAGTTTTATTATTATAATTGTTACTGTTACTGTTTAACTTGTTTTCATGTGAATGGCCTAGACAAGGATAGCCATTAGCTCCTCAGACATCTTTTTCTAGGATTACCAGGGAAATGCAATCGTTTGAAATCCTTTGATGCTACCTAAACCTGGGGAAATTGCAATAGAGATTTCTGAATATAGAGATTTCATATGGTTTTAATTTTAAAAAGTGTTCTATATCAACCTTATATTATTAAGTTATGTATGTAGCATTTACCCAATATACAAAATACACTTGTTGAAGACAATTTGTGAGTCTTGGGAAGACTATTAGCTCAAAGCCAAGCAAACAATTTTGAGATTGTACCACGGCACTACCTAAACTCAGAGCTTTGCCTTTACAGAATTTATATTCCACACTTGTGGCATCGCTCTGATTTGATTGCAAGCTATTTCCCCAACAACTAAAACTGCCTATAACGCACATTTACTGTGTATGATAATACCTGCTACAATTACAACGATTTTAAAGTAAGGGAATTTTTATTTTAATGTGCTGGTGATATAGCGTAGTTGTTTTGCACTGAATATAATCTTTATGTACGTCTTGTTATATATTGATGTTAACAATATGCTCGTTTCCTGGTGTTTCTCCTGTGAAAGACGGAATTGTGTGTCCCCGCCATTGTTGATGTAAAATCACAAATAAACAAGATGGCTCACAATCGTTTCTGGTTTTTTTTTATTGATACTACAGCCACGGTTATTGAACGCATTACAGCCTCCCCTCACACGCATTAAACCGAGGTGCATACATGAGTGAAGTGAAAATACGTAGTATACATTCTATTGCTGTCTCTTGTGTTTTCAGATACTGTTGAAACAATATTACCCACGGTTCTCATACCGGAACACTTCCGGTGGTAATTTACCAAAAAAAAAATAAAAAAAATAGTCAAAACATTTAAATGAGGAAATGGCAAAAAAAAAAAAAAAAAATGCAACAATGTCGATATTTTGATGACGCTTTGATTTTTCGCGCTTATGCGCACAAAACATTTACAGTCGGCGAGAGGAGAGAGGAGAAGGTGCAAAAGCATATTGAGTATAGTCTACTGGCTAAAGTTTGCCTAATTTAAACTTTCCATTCGATTAAAAAAAAAAAAAAAAAAAACGCCAGACACGCGTTTGCAGATGTATCCTTTTTACCTTTTAAGGAACCACGTGAATCCCATGCACAGCATGCCTACCCTCCGAAGCCTGAGTCGTACTTGATTCATCCTCCTAATAAGAAACTTCCTCTCTTAAGGGAGGACACGAAGCGTTTCTTAATGAATCTCGGGATGACTAATGTCTCTTTGAGATGAGATGAACAAACATCTGACGTGCTATGTTAATAATCGGGCGAAGTAATGGCAAAGCATGGGGGAGGCTTTATCTGTCTATACAGTGCAAGGTGTCGTGTGAGACTTGGTGTCCAGACGAACCTCCGGAAAGCATCAGAGCGATGAAATCAAAGCGAATGGGAGGCCAAGTGCAGGTAACATCTTGTGTCTCCTCGTGTTGAGTCCAGCTGCTGCTGCTGCTGCTGCTGCTGCTGCTGCTGCTTGATGACGGTTTGGAATAAACAGAGGATGTGAGCTGGCTACATAAAATCTGACAATCTGAGTAATATTCAAGCAGCAGAAACAGTGCTACTTGTCTCGAGCAGCACGTCGATGTAGGTCGCTTGAAGTGTTGTTGCCCTCTGAAAAATACCAGTACTGGTTCTATTATATTAGCAAATAGAAATCTGATCCCTCTTTTCAGAGCATGTAATTCGACCTCGTCCGCCTCTTCTTGCTGTCTTGAATAGAATTGATCTGAAATAGTAGCTGTATTTTTTTATTTTTTTTTTAATGTGAAGGCGAAAATCTGAACGCTTTCCCCTCGTATTTTAATTTTTCTACAACTTTAATATTAGTACTACTTCCAAAAAAACCCCAACAACAACCAGTAACACAATATAATAGTGTCAGGCTCTATTCAGTAATGTCAGTGTCAGACGGCTAAATAATTCAAAGCTCCTGGTGCGCCCAGCCTGTCTGCTGTTGTATCTGCACAGTTATAAACTATTTGAATATACTGAAGTGATCCATTCGATGTGTATGTGAGACTGTTAGAAGATGTGGACAGTTAGGAGTTTTTCCTCCAGTAGGCTAAATGTTATTTAATTTCTAGATCTAGCTTTACATTTGATTTAAAATGTTTATTATAACTTGCAGCTAGTTTGTGGTATTGGCCAATTTAAGGTCTTGAAAAAATAATATAGTTTATTTTAGCAGGGAAAAAAAGATGTAGGGGCTCGTATCGATTTCTTTAATTTGCAGTTGTTTCGTAATTGTTTTATTTACTTTTTAAAGTAAATTGAATTTAAGAGAGTTAAACATTACAGGGCGCGATTTAATCTGCAGCAACGTGCAGCCCAACGAATGAAAGGGAATCGGAAGCACTGTTACAGTTCTTTCTATTGAATTTAAAGTTTCAAAACGCAGATTAATGTGTATTTTTTTTGTAAAGTGATATTATTTTTTTTTAGATAAAAGCTTTCCTTAATCTCAGTGCAGATTGAGACCACAAAAAAACAGCCTTTTACACAGGCTAATTGTCTCATCCCCTCTTAGTGCCTTATTTTGTGTGTGTGTGTGTGTGTGTGTGTGTGTGTGTGTGTGTGTGTGTGTGTGTGTGTGTGTGTGTGTGTGTGTGTGTGTGTGTGTGTTGTGTGTGTTGTGTGTGTGTGTCAAAACGCAGCCTTTTCATGCAGGGTGTTTATTTTTTTTCTATTTGCGTGCGTGTAGTCTTTAGAAAAATCCGGATGTGTCCCCAGGTCCCAGTCATCCTGCACCCTGGATTGTCACTTTGTCTGTGTGTGTGTAGTTTTACCAGAGGGTTAACATTACCAATAAAGTTTAGTGTACCTGCTGTAAACTTTATTGACGGTGTAAAGACACGGCTCAGATGGGCCAGCATCTTTTGTCTGTCTCCGTGTGGCGCGGCTCAGTGTGGAGATCACGGCCTGTAAGGACAGGGGATGCACCGCTCATCCAAGTATGTGACACATCTTTTTTTGTTTTTGTTTTTTGTTTTTTGTTATTTGGGTGTATATATTTATTTATATATTTATTTTTTTCGTCACTTAGGCTGCACGTCATATAAGTATTTGAAAGAAAAGCCAGAAATCCTCCTTTAGTGGGATTTACGAGGTCAAACCTGCGTGTGGGGCTCAAATGAAACGACTTGTCTTCTGTTGTTCTCCTCATCTCCTCGTATTTTGTCCCTTTCGATATTTGCTGAAGGTGAAGAAATTCTATTACAAATTCAGTGGCTGCCTTGCGTCCTGCTTACTTGTAAGGTGTACAATTCACGTCTGTGTTTTCCAGTCGTACCATCTTTTCTTTCTTTGTGTGGATTACTCAAAACTCGTTGAAGGTTTGCACCAGATTTACACTGTGTGACTTTGCCATTACGTTTAATAGCTGATAAGGTGTGGTTCTTCGCTCTCGGATCAAACTCTGCCCTCACCTGCTTTTCAAGTTTTCAAAAAAAAAAATAACAACCATTTTGTTACCAATTAAATGTTGCATGACTTTAATATTCTGTTTGCGCCTTGAGCTTTGATGCTGGATGTGTGGAGCAGCCAAACCTCCCATCTGCTGACTGTCATGTGAGACAGACGCCATAATAGGGAAGTATTGTTTAGCCTAATTGAAGTTTAATTAGACGTATCCCTGTTTCTCTCCTCTTCTCACTATCTCTTTTCCTATCTCCCCTCCCTCTCTTTGTCACTCACACTTTTATTTCCTCTTTCCCGTTGGCTTTGGGTACATCATGGCATACAGCTTGTCCACCAGGGGAACTGTTATATATATATATTTTTTGACGCATGTCTGATTTGTGACATGTTGGGAATTTCATATTGTGTAGCCTTTTTTGTTGTTGTTGTTGTTGTAGTTTTGTGCAATCGGAAAAAAAAAAAAAAGAATGGAAAAGATGGGTGCAAACATTCCTGGTTGTTAAAGGGAGAAATTTACAGCTGAGTAATAAAAGTTTACGACTGAATCCTTTCTCCGATTGGCTGTAGCGAGCCACGTGGCACACGCTCTATGAACATGAACTTTATGCTGTTGTCTATTCTCTGGTCCTTCCCTTGTATCAGCAGCAGACTAAGCTGGGGCGTAGAAACGTCTTTTTTTTCTTTACTCTAATATATAAAAAAATGCTGCACGGTCATTTTTGGCACCTCTGCGTGTGATATTCACCCGATCTCCGACTTCCTGACAGAGGGATCTTCGGGACAGTCGCCGCCTCTACCAGAAGCTGCCTGCGTTTATCCCCCCCACCGGAGGCAATAAAACCGCGACTGAGAAGGCAAAAGGAGCAAGCAAGACTGCTAGAAAAGACTTTCTTTTCTTTTCTTTTTTTTTTTCCCCCCGGCAAGCAGACACCGTGCCTCCTTAAGCTCCTTATCGCCGGAATGTGGGGACAGACAGCAGCACAAGGGAGCCCGCTCTGTTGATATCGCCCTCTCGCCATCGTGACCCCTCAGCTGCTGCGTTGGACCACAGTGACGCTTACAAACTACCGAGACCCCTTACCGAGGTAAGATCACACACACACACACACACACACACACTTCACTCCTCTCTTCGTGTGAGTTTTTGTCTTCTGTTAGTCGATCAGCTGATGAATGATGCAGACGAGACGAGCGTGTGAGATCACGAGAAGTTGAAGTTGCCTATTCTGTGTAGCTTGTGACCTGACCTGCAGCCTGGGAGGCTGCTGATGCCCGGAGCGGTTGTCATTTATTGCCCACTGGCCGGCGGCAGCGGCACCTGCGTGCAGACAGGCCGATGCAGCCTGCATTAACTGAACATTTTAGAAGTGCAGTGCCAGTCTGTTGTAATAAATCGCCTTCCGATAGTAAACTTTGTCATCACTCACAGGCCCCTCTGACCAGGCAGTGACAAATTGCATTGAGAGCTGACTGATGTTCACTAATTATGCCTTCTTTCCACACTTGTTGTCACTTGTGAAATTCAGTTTGTGCCAAGAGCCTGAATAACACCCATAAGCAATTTCATGCGCGCATATGTCACACGGAGGCTCCAGTATGTACACACTGACACGCTGGTGGCTCGCGGCAGTGCCCCCTAGCGACCAGAAGTTTTGCATGTGGCAGTGGGCGGGTGTTGAGGCTCGTTGTTTATGGCTGCTGGTTTTCGGCGGCGGTTCACTGCGGATGTCAGCTGACCCGGCTGATACACTGCTGCCAGCGAGTAACTGCACGAGCTGACACCGAGGAGTGTTTCTGAGAGTCTGATTTGTTGTTGTCACTTTTGAGACTCGTGGGAGATTTTTTTCCTGTTTTATGGTTTTGTCCTGATATAATGGGATGCGGTGATTTGGAGGAGGTATTGCTCTGTGACATAATCACTGACATTAGCCTATGAGAAGTTAGCACGTCATTTTATTTACACGATGAGCAAAAAAAAAAAAAATCAACACAAATGTGCCCATTATCATCAAAACCAGCAGCATTAACATCAGACATTTACCATTAGTGGACACATTATTATTGAGGCAACACAAGTGAACTAGTGAATTATACATGGATGGTGCGAGACTGAATCAAACACACTTCAGCTTCTTTGATTTCTCTTTAACAGTGGACCCCCCCCCCCCAAAAAAAAAAAAAAAAATTTAAATCAATTTTTAAATCTTCTTAAAATGAGGAGAAGCACACAGAGGAGGCTGGAACTCAGCTTTATGCAAGTGTGTGTTTGTGAGAAATAAAGAAAGGTTGTGTAAAATAAAATATATAGCCTA